>NC_082704.1:29030914-31530914 GCF_949987515.2 Delphinus delphis | reverse complement strand
TCCAGGAATCTAAAAGACCTCATCTTGATTCTGGCTTTACCAGTTACTAGCTGCAGCAAGCTCTGAGTTTCAGTTTCCTCATCTGTAAAATGAGGATAATGATAATAAGACCCAGTTTGTATGGTTGTTGTGATAATTAAATAAGGTAATGCATATATAAATATGCTAATCAGGAGGGCTGGCAAGAGTTAGCATTCTTTAACAGTATGAGTTAATATTATTAGGCAGACTTGACTTACAAGGAAGGTAAAGCAAAGCTGCAAAAAAGGAAAATCTGCAATTATTAATCACCTACTTTATGTCAGGAATTGTGATAGGCAGTTTACATGTGTTATATCAATGAATATACTATCCCCTGGGAATATATGTGTGTGTATCACTTTTAAATTCTTTTCAGTCATTTATGTCTCAGTGTGAATGAGCATCAGAAAATATTTTAATGGGACAAGTGTGGAAATTAGAGCACAAAGTAAGAGAACAAGCATGGAGGAAGGGAAGAAGAGAGATCAGATGGGGAAGGGAGAGTCAATTACATTATTTTACCAAAGGCCACAACTGACCTATTACTTTAAAAATGTGGATGAACTCAGGAACAAATTTGAAATATGCAATGGTTAATACTGAAGACAAACTAAACTTTACATTAAAATAAAAGTCAAACTTAAAAAATAAGTACCAGCATTTTCTTAAATTAGATGACATCTTGGAAATAAGTGAGGGTTTTTTGTTTGTTTTATAAGGAAAGAGTATTGATCTTCTTACTTGATTTTAGTTTTCTCATTATCTGAGTAAGGTACTTCATTTTTATATTCTGATTAAAATCGTCCTTTGCAATTATTTTAATATATTGTGGTAGTTCATCAAAAACTTGGCATTGGGCTTCCCTGGTGGTGCAGTGGTTGAGAGTCCGCCTGCCGATGCAGGGGACATGGGTTCGTGCCCCGGTCCAGGAAGATCCCACATGCCGTGGAGAGGCTGGGCCTGTGAACCATGGCCACTGAGCCTGTGCGTCCGGAGCCTGTGCTCTGCAATGGGAGAGGCCACAACAGTAAGAGGCCCATGTACCACAAAGACAAAAACAAACTTGGCATTAAGAATATTGACGTTTCACATTTTACTTTCATCATCTATGAAAATGTTTATGCTAATAAAAAATCCTAATTGATTTTTACTTTTGAAGACTTAACCCTATATAACTGTCTGATTGTATTCCCAGAAAGGGAAGCCTTCCATCAAACATTCATTCTTAGACTATAATAAAGTATAGCTAGAGGAAATAATTTTTCTATAAAAAGAGTCAAATATTATGTAGTGGAAAACACAGAGCTATATTTAAAATATTTTACTGAAGTTTAATTTTTTGAAAGATAACACTCTAAGATTATGCAAAATTTTTCTGATAGCTAAATATGATTTATTAAGTAAGCTGTTGTGATGCATCGTTAACAAAATCGACGACTCCTCAAATTTGTATTAATGCCAACTCAGACAGTGAGTGATAATTACGTATGCTTGGAAAAATATCATATTTACATTAAAATTTACCTGAAGAGGGTGAGCATTTAATAAATATCTTGATAGCCAGCTTAAAAATGGCCCCCAACAATGATCCCTGCTTCCTGCTGTTCACACACTTGTGTAGTCTCCTCTCATACTGCACAACGGTTAGACTGTGACCAACAGCTTATGGCAGATGTGATGTTAAGTCACTTCAGGGATTAAGTTATACAAAACTGTGGCTTCTATTTTTGGTGTTCTCTCTGTCTGTCTCTCTCCATCTTGGATCATGTGCTCTGGGGAAAGCCATGTCATGAGCAGGCCTGTGTAGAAGCCCACATGGCAAGGAACTGATGTTTCCTTCCCACAGTTACATAAATGTGATTGTTAAGTGGATACTTTAACCCATTTAGAGCTTGTATTCCTAGTCATAGCTTAACTGCCACTTTACAGGAAACCCTGAATCAGAACCACCCAGCTACACAGATCCCAGGTTCCTGATTCTCAAAAACTGTGTGAGATAATAAATGTTTGTTGTTTTAAGCTGTAAATTTTAGAGTAATTTGTTACATAGCAATAAATGATTAATAAAAATGATGGCTTCACACATTTCAAAGACTTTCTCTGGAGAAGGAAGAAAGCATTTGACACATATTTGAACACATGACATTTATATCTCATATTTTCCTCGTCTACCAGGCAAACCTTATATGTTGGCGATTATTAAAGTAATAATAGCACCTGACATTTATTTCTTACTATGTGTCAAACAATATACTAAGCATTTCTATACATTATCCCATTTAATTATTATTACAAATCTTATAATACATTATCATCTTCAATTTATTGATAAGGTAATTGTGGCTAAGAGAGTTTAAGCAACTTGCCAATCACATGCCTGAATGGTACAGCTGGAACTCAAAACCTGTTCTCTTTGACTCCAAAGTCTGCTCTTAACAAATATACAAAAGAAGACTACTATATTGGGTGGCTACAGTATTATTGGGGAAGAACCTCCTGTACTCCAAATCCTTACCTAATCATCTACTCCAGTGATTCTGAAGCTTGTTTTTACTAAGGCCCCTGGCAAAATACAGTTTATATCATGTGCAACACACACACACACACACACACACATGCACATCTGAAATAAACACTTGACAGAATAATACCCTTATGTAGTCTGATCTGTTCTATTCTAGTCTATTTTAATTAGCTTGATTATAGCATTGCTGGTCACAATTTCCTAAATATCAAACTCTCATTTTGAAAAGCCCATTTCTGGCTGATGCTTGGAAATTTTCCTTCAAGGATAAAATTCTTATGTTTAGGGATTGCTTTTTGTAAAAATACAAGTATGACACAAGCCTACATAAAGGCTATCCTTGTATTACAAGTTAAATTCATTCATTTGTTCATTAGAAAAGTAAGTACATTTGCTGATACAATGTGGAAACATTTTTTTAATGTAAATACCTTAAGGTTAAAATGCTTTTACTGTAAAACCTCAAGGTGAGCTCTGTATTCTCTAGTTCATCACAAGCTCCACAAAACCTATTGCTTAGCATCCATACATTTCCCACATTTCTATGATTTCTTATGTACCCGAAGGAACTTAACCTTGTAGCCCTTATTATCTTCTTTTGGAGCAGTGCTTATCCAAGTGGGCAGTACCATTCCTAGGGGGTGTTTTAGAAATGGAGGGGGTGGCATTTTCTTTTGGTTGTCACAATGCATGGAGGTAGTACTGGCATTTAATGGGTGGGGGCCAGGGATACTAGATGCCCTGCAATACATGGGACAAGCCTATGGGGTGAAGATTTTCCCTGTATTCCATATGGCTTTATTTTTTTTTAATTTTCACATTAAAAAAAATTAGAGTTGATTTACAATATTATGATAGTTTCAGGTGTACAACATAGTGATTTAATATTTTTATAGATTATACTCTACTTAAAGTCATTATAAAACATTGGCTTTATTCCCTATTCTGTACAATATATCCTTGTAACTTATTGATTTTATACATAGTAGTTTGTACCTTTTAATCCCCTACCCCTATCTTGCCCCTCCTCCTTCCTTCTCCACACTGGTAATCACTAGTTTGTTCTCTACATCTGTCAGTCTGTTTCTGTTTTGTTATATTCATTCATTTGTTTTATACATTCCACATATAAGTGATAACATATGTTGTTTCTCTATCTCACTAAGCATAGTACCCTCTAGGTCCATCCATGATGTTGCAAATGGCAAAATTTCATTTTTTTATGGCTGAGTAATAATTCTTCTTTTTGAATTAGTGTTTTCATGTTCTTCAGATATATATCCAGGAGTAGAATTGCTAGGTCATATTACCATATGATAGTTCTATTTTTAGTTTTTTGAGAAACTCCCATAATGTTTTCCACAGTAGCTGCACCAATTTACACTTTCACCAATGGTGTACAAGGGTTCCCTTTTCTCCACATCCTCATCAGCATTTGCTATTTGTGTTATTTTTGATGATAGCCATTCTGACAGGTGTGAGGTGATATTGTGGTTTTGCTTTGCATTACTCTGATGATTAGTGATGTTGGTATCTTTTCATGTGCCTGTTGTTCATCTGTGTATCTTCTTTGGAAACAGGTCTTCTGCCCATTTTTTAATTGAGTTCACTTTTTTTAATGTTGAGTTGTATGAGCTGTTTATATATTTTGGATATTAACCCCTTATTGATTATATCATCTTGAAATATTTTCTCCCACTCAGTACGTTGTATTTTCGTTTTGTTGATGGTTTTCTTTGCTGTGTAAAAACTTTTAAGTTTAATTAGGTCTCTTTTGTTTATTATTGCTTTTGTTTCCTTTGCCTTAGGAGACAGATCTAAAAAATATTGTTACAACTTATGTCAGAGTGTTCTGCCTATGTTTTCTTCTAGAAGCTTTATGGTTTCAGGTCTAACATTAAGTCTTTAATCCATTTTGAGTATATTTTTGTATATGGTCTGAGAAAATGTTCTAATTTCATTCTTTTATGTGTAACTGTCCAGATTTTCCAACACCACTTATTGAAGAGACTGTCTTTTTTTTTTTTTTTTTGCGGTACGCGGGCCTCTCACTGCTGTGACCTCTCCCGTTGTGGAGCACAGGCTCCGGATGTGCAGGCTCAGCGGCCATGGCTCACGGGCCCAGCCGCTCCATGGCATGTGGGATCTTCCCGGACCGGGGCACGAACCCATGTCCCCTGCATCGGCAGGCGGACTCTCAATCACTGCGCCACCAGAGAAGCTGGAGACTGTCTTTCCCTCACTGTATATTCTTGCCCCCTTTGTCCTAGATTAATTGACCATATGTGTGTGGGGTTATTTCTGGGCTCTTTATTCTGTTCCATTGGTCTATGTGTCTGTTTTTGTGGCAGTACCATACTGCTTTGATTACTGTAGCTTTGTAGTATAGTCTGAAGTCAGGGAAGTGTTATAATTCCAGCATTGTTCTTTTTTTGTCAAGATTGCTTTGGCTATTCAGGGTCTTTTGTAGCTCCCCATATGGCTTTCAAATGCCTCCCTCAGAAATTCATATAGGCAAAAACTAAAATTATCTGGGCCTAGAATATAATTCCATTTTTTATATAAATGCAAATTACTTTGTATAATTTTATTTAAAAACTTTTTTAGCATCTTTATTGGAGTATTATTGCTTTACAATGCTGTGTTAGTTTCTGCTGTATAACAAAGTGAATCAGCTATATGTATACATATATCATATATCCCCATAAACCCTCCCTCTTGCATCTCCCTCCCACCCTCCCTATCCCACCCCTCTAGGTGGTCACAAAGCACTGAGCTGATCTCCCTGTGCTATGCAGCTGCTTTCCACAAGCTATCTATTTTAGATTTGGTAGTGTATATATGTCAATGCCACTCTCTCACTTTGTCCCAGCTTACCCTTCCCATTCCCTGTGTCCTCAAGTCCATTCTTTACATCTGTGTCTTTATTCCTGTCATGTCCATAGGTTCATCAGAACCATTTTTTTTTTAGATTCCATATATATGTATTAGCATATGGTATTTGTTTTTCTCCTTCTGACTTACTTCACTCTGTATGACAGACTCTAAGTCCATCCACCTCACTACAAATAACTCAATTTCGTTTCTTTTTATGGCTGAATAATATTCCATTGTATATATGTGCCACATCTTCTTTATCTACTGCAATTTGAAAAACTGTATCTATAAAAATACCTATGGCATTAATTTTGTACCCTGCTACCTTATCAAATTCATTGATTAGCTCTAGTAGTTTTCTGGTAGCATCTTTAGGATTCTCTATGTATAGTATCATGTCCTCTGCAAACAGTGACAATTTTACTTCTTCTTTTCCGAATACTTCTCCGTATTCCTTTTATTTCTTTTCTTCTCTGGTTACTGTGAATAAGACTTCCAAAACTATGTTGAATAATAGTGGTGAGAGTGGGCAACCTTGTCGTTTCTGATCTTAGAGGAAAAGGTTTCAGTTTTTCACCATTGAGAATGATGTTGGCTGTGGGTTTGTCATATATGGCCTTTATTATGTTGAGGTAGTTTCCCTCTATGCTTACTTTCTGGAGAGTTTTTATCATAAATGGGTGTTGAATTTTATCAAAAGCTGTTTCTGCATCTATTGAGATGATCATATGGTTTTTCTCCTTCAATTTGTTAATATGGTATATCACATTGATTGATTTGCATATATTGAAGAATCCTTGCATTCCTGGGATAAACTGCACTTGATCATGGTGTATGATCCTTTTAATGTGCTGCTGGATTCTGTTTGCTAGTATTTTGTTGAGGATTTTTGCATCAATGTTCATCATTGTTATTGGCCTGTAGTTTTCTTTTTTTGTGACATCATTGTCTGGTTTTGCTGTCAGGGTGATGGTGGCCTCGTAGAATGAGTTTGGGAGTGTTCCTCCCTCTGCTATATTTTGGAAGAGATTGAGAAGGATAGGTGTTAGCTCTTCTCTAAATGTTTGATAGAATTCACCTGTGAAGCCATCTGGTCCTGGGCTTTTGTTTGTTGGAAGATTTTAAATCACAGTTTCAATTTCAGTGCTTGTGATTGGTTTGTTTATATTTTCTATTTCTTCCTGGTTCAGTCTCAGAAGGTTGTGTTTTTCTAAGAATTTGTCCATTTCTTCCAGGTTGACCACTTTATTGGCACATAGTTCCTTGTAGTGATATCCCATGATCCTTTGTATTTCCACAGTGTCAGTTGTTACTTCTTTTTCATTTCTAATTCTGTTGATTTGACTCTTCTCTCTTATTTTCTTGATGAGTCTCACTAACTGTTTCTCAATTTTATCTTCTCAAAGAAACAGCTCTTAGTTTTATTGATCTTTGCTCTTGTTTGCTTCATTTCTTTTTCATTTATGTTTTTCAACAGCTTTATTGGAGTATAATTGCTTTACAATGGTGAGTTAGTTTCTGCTGTATAACAAAGTGAATCAGCTATATGTGTACATATATACCGATATCTCCTCCCTCTTGCATCTCCCTCCCACACTCCCCACCACACCCCTCTAGGTAGAAAGAAAGCACTGAGCTGACCTCCCTGTGATCTGATGTTTATGGTTTCTTTCCTTCTACCCACTTTGGGATTTTTTTGTTCTTCTTTCTCTAATTGCTTTATGTGTAAGTTTTGGTTGTTTATTTGAGATGTTTCTTGTTTCTTGAGGTAGGATTGTATTGCTATAAACTTCCCTCTTAGAAGTGTTATGCTGCATTCCATAAGTTTTGGGTTGTTGTGTTTTCATTGTCATTTGTTTCCAGGTATTTTTTGATTTCCTCTTTGATTTCTTCAGTGATCTCTTGGTTGTTTAGTAGTGTAATGTTTAGCCTCCATGTGTTTGTAGTTTTTACAGATTTATTTTTCCTGTAATGGATATCTAGTCTCATAACGTTGTGGTAGGGAAAGATACTTGATACGATTTCAGTTTTCTTAAATTTACCAAGGCTTGATTTGTGATCCAAGATATGATCTATCCTGGAGAATGTTCCATGAGCACTTGAGAAGAAAGTGTATTCTGTTGTTTTTGGATGGAATGTCCTATAAATATCAATTAAGTCCATCTTGTTTAATGTATCATTTAAAGCTTGTGTTTCCTTATTTATTTTCATTTTGGATGATCTGTCCATTGGTGAAAGTGGGCTGTTAAAGTCCCCTACTATGATTGTGTTACTGTCAATTTCCCCTTTTATGGCTGTTAGTATTTGCCTTATGTATTGAGGTGCTCCTATGTTGGGTGCATAAATATTTACAATTGTTATATCTTCTTCTTGGATTGATCCCTTGATCATTATGTAGTGTCCTTCTTTGTCTCTTGTAATAGTCTTTATTTTAAAGTCTATTTTGTCTTACATGAGAATTGCTACTCCAGCTTTCTTTTGATTTCCATTTGCATGGAATATTTTTTTCCATCCCCTCCCTTTCAGTCAGTATGTGTCCCTAGGTCCAAAGTGGGTCTCTTGTAGACAGCATATATATGGGTTTTGTTTTTGTATCCATTCAGCCAGTCAATGTCTTTTGGTTGGAGCATTTAATCCATTTACATTTAATGTAATTATCGATATGTATGTTCCTATTACCATTTTCTTAATTGTTTGGGGTTTGTTTTTGTAGGTCTTTTCCTTCTCTTGTGTTTCCTGCCTAGAGAAGTACCTTTTGCATTTGTTCTAAAGCTGGTTTGGTGGTGCTGAATTCTCTTAACTTTTGCTTGTCTGTAAATGTTTTAATTTCTCTGTCAAATCTGAATGAGATCCTTGCATATTAGAGTTATCTTTGTTCTTCCCTTTCATCACTTTAAATATATCCTGCCACTCCCTTCTGGCTTGCAGAGTTTCTGCTGAAAGACCAGCTCTTAACCTTATGGGGATTCCCTTGTATGTTATTTGTTGCTTTTCCCTTGCTGCTTTTAATATCTTTTCTTTGTATTTAATTTTTGATCGTTTGATTAATATGTGTCTTGGCGTATTTCTCCTTGGATTTATCCTGCATGGGATTTTCCGCATTTCCTGGACTTGATTGACTATTTCCTTTCGCATGTTAAGGAAGTTTTTAACTCTAATCTCTTCAAATATTTTCTCAGATCTTTCTTTTTCTCTTCTTCCGGCACCCCTACAATTTGCAATGTGCTCCATTTAATATTGTCCCAGAAATCTCTGAGACTGTCCTCTTTTCATTCTTTTTTCTTTAGTCTGCTCTGCAGTAGTTATTTCCACTATTTTATCTTCCAGATCACTTATCCATTCTTCTGGCTCAGTTATTCTGCTACTGATTCCTTCTAGAGAATTTTTAATTTCATCTATTGTGTTGTTTATCATTGTTTGTTTGCTCTTTAGTTCTTTTGGTTCTTGAAAAACGTTTCTTGTTTTTTCTCCATTCTATTTCCAAGATTTTGGATCATCTTTACTATCATTACTCTGAATTCTTTTTCAGGTAGACTGCCTATTTCCTCTTCATTTGTTTGGTCTGGTGGGTTTTTACCGTGCTCCTTCATCTGCTGCATATATCCATGCCTTCTCATTTTGTTTAACTTACTGTGTTTGGGGTCTCTTTTTTTCAGGCTGCATGTTTGCAGTTCCCATTGTTTTTGGTGTCTACCCCCAGTGGGTGAGGTTGGTTCAGTGGCTTGTGTAGGCTTCCTGGTGGAGGGGACTAGTGCCTGTGTTCTGGTGGGTGGGTCTGGATCTTCTTTTTCTGGTGGGCAGGACTGCATCTGGTGGTGTGTTTTGGGGTTTCTGTGAACTTAGTATGACTTTAGGCAGCCTCTCTGCTAATGGGTGTGGTTGTGTTCCTGTCTTGCTAGTTGTTTGGCATGGGGCATCCAGCACTGGAGCTTGCTGGCCATTGGGTAGAGCTGGGTGTTAGCATTGAGATGGAGATCTCTGGAGCTCTTGGTGATTGATATTATGTACGGCTGGGAGGTCTCTGTTGGTCCCATGTCCTGAACTTGGCTCTCCCACCTCAGAGGCTCAGGGCTGACACCAGGCCAGAACACCAAGAACCTGTCAGCCACACAGCTCAGAAGAAAAGGGAGAAAAAAGAAATAAAAATAAATTTTAAAAATAATAAATAAAAATTATTAAAATAAAAAATAATAATCATAAAAAGAAGAGGGCAGCCAAACCAATAACAAATTCACCAATGATAACAAGTGCTAAATATTAAACTTAGATAAACATAAAAATCAGAAAAAATTCAGTCTGAGACAGCAAACCCTAAGTCTACAGTTGCTCCCCAAATCCACCACCTCAATTTTGAGGTGATTTGTTGTCTATCCACAGATGCAGGGTAAAACAAATTGATTGTGGGGATTTAATCAACTGCTCATGAGGCTGCACAGAGAAATTTCCCTTTCTCCCCTTTGTTTGCACAGCTCCTGGGGTTCAGCTTTGGTTTTGGCCTGACTTCTGGGTGTAGATGCCCTCAGACATCTGATTCCTGCCCAGACAGGATGGGGTTAAAACAGTGGCTGATTAGGATGCTCTTGCTCACTCAGCCTGGGGGGAGGGATGGGTACGGTAGTCATAATTGGAATACAGGGCATCCTGCAGTGGCAGAGGCCGTCATGACTTACCACAGCCTGAGGCACACCGTGTGTTCTCCTGGGGAAATTGTCCCTGGATCATGGGACCCTGGCAGTCGTGGGCTGCACAGGCTCCCGGGAGGGCAGGTGTGGATAGTGACCTGTGCTTGCACATAGCATTCTTGTTGTCTGCAACAGCAGCGTTGGTGTTTCATGCCTATCTCTGTGGTCCAAGCTGATAGCCGTGGCTCATGCCCATCTCTGGAGTTCGATTAGGTGGTGCTCTGCCTTCTGTGGGCAGATGGGGAAGGAATCCCCTCTCCTCGTGCACCCTGAATCAATGGTCTCTTGCCTTTTCAGCAGGTCCAGACTTTTTTCCAGACTCCCTTCCAGCTAGCTGTGGTGCACAAACCCCCAGCAGGCTGTGTTCATGCCGCCAACCCCTGTCCTCTCCCTGTGATCCGATAAGCCCGAGCCTCAGCTCCCAGCCCCACCCGCCCCAGTGGGTGAGCAGACAAGCCTCTCGGGCTGGTAAGTGCTGGTCAGCACCGATCCTCTGTGTGGGAGTCTCTCCGCTTTGCCCTCCGCACCCCTGTTGCTGGGCTCTCCTCTGCGGCTCCGAAGCTTCCCCCCTCCGCCACCCGCTGCCTCCGCCCGCGAAGGGGCTTCCTAGTGTTTGGAAACATTTCCTCCTTCACAACTCCCTCCCAGAAGTGCATGTCCTGCCCCTATTCTTTTGTCTCTGTTTTTTTCTTTTTTCTTTTGCCCTACCCAGGTATGTAGGGATTTTCTTGCCTTTTGGGAAGTTTGAGGTCTTCTGCTAGTGTTCAGAAGGTGTTCTGTAGGAGATCTTCCACATGTAGATATATTTTTTTGATGTATTTGTTGGGAGGAAGGTGATCACATCTTACTCCTCCACCATCTTGAAAGTTCCCCCCTTGTAAAGTTTTAATATCAGCTGACTTTTCCAAAAATGCAACTACTGTGTAAATCAAGGGAAGATATTACTTTATTTTGCTTAGTATTTCATATAGAGTGGTTTACTATTTCCAAAAATCATGTCATCTGTGCCAATGCCCACTTGTGGTATTTGAGTTGTTAATAGAATACCCCAGTATTAATCTGCATTTGTAGTTTACATATTTATAGCAATTTTGTCACATTCATAGTAATTCTATGGATATATTTTTATAGCCCTGTTTTTTTATTTTAAATTTTTATAAAATTTTTAAAAGTTACACTGCACTTACAGTTATTATAAAATATTGGCTATATTCCACATATTGTACAATATGTCCTTGTAGCCTATCTTACACCCAATAGCTTGTAAATTCTACTCTCCCACCCCTATATTGCTTCTCCCCTCTGTCTTCCCACTGGTAATCATTAGTTTGTTCTCTATATCTCTGAGTCTACTTCTTTTATGTTGTATTCACTAGTTTGTTGAATTTTTTTTTAGACTCCGCATAGAAGTGATATACAGTATTTGTCTATCTCTGTCTGGCTTATTTCACTTAACATAATGCCCTCCAAGTCCATCCATGTTCCTGCAAATTATAGCCCTTATTTTGCAATATCAAATATAAATTAAAAGTTGTGAAAATATTCAGTTCAGTGTTGTCTTATTTATCTTAAATCAAAACTTTTTTCATTTTAAGTAGGTACAAGCATCTGACTACTCCTTTATGTGTTCCAGTATATTCATGCCCAAACATTTACATATTGAAATATGTAATGCATTATATTTATGTATTACCATATTGTGAAACGCTTTCTTGGTATTTCTCTTTTATGTTTTAAACTATTACATTGATATTTCATATGTAGATGAGATCTATTATTTATGATTTTCAGAAAGAGAGTATTGCAAAGTATTTGTTAAGACGAGGTGGCAGTGGTCTGATAGAAGTGAGGACCACTGCTCTACAGCTATTCAAATGTTGTTTGAGCAGCTATTTAAATATACAGGTTTTTGGGCACAATGAAGGCCTACTGAATTAGAATCTGTGGGGAGCATAAGCACAAGAATCCATCTTTTGAAAAATTCCTGGGATGTTTCTGATGCTTTGTAGAATCCGTTCATGAACTGGCATTTGGAAAACATTGATCTTAATGTCATCATCTGCCTTTATATTCTTGTGATCTTAGTCCTAGTTTCATCTCTTCTTAGGAAAGTAAATAAATGATTTCTTCCATCTTTTATTTTGAATACATCTCTCCTCTAATTCCTTTATCTCTGTCTATACCTGTGCCTAAAGGGTCAGTGACTTAAAGGAGTCCTTATTTGACCCAGTTTTCTTCCTAAAACTGTGCTTTATCATTTATATTTTCTTCCTCAATAAATGTCTTGAAAGAGGTGTAATCATATCTTATCTCCACTAATATTTCTTTATTCTCAATGACTTGTAATATGTCTTCTGCCCTCACCACTATAATGAAACTACTCTTTAAAACTGTTCTGACAATTCAATGACATCTTCTCAGTTCTCATCTTGCTCAATTCCTTTGCAGCATTATACACTTTTGAATATCTTTTCCTGCTGGAAAATTTTCTTTTCCTTGGTTTCTAGAACAGTGAGCTCTCCTGATTCTCCTTATACCTTTCTGATAAACATGGATAAAATTTCCTTCCCTTAAACATATTCTTCTATCTACTCCTTAAAGTTCCTTTCAAAGATTAATCCCCAGACCAATTTTCTATATAAATATATATTCCCCAAATTGTATCCATAGCCATTTTTGAAGGATTCAGGCCTATATTTTCATTTGCCTTCTGGGCATTTATTTATACACCATATATCCTCAGGGTATCTCAATTTTATACATCTAAATCTGAACTCCTCTTTTCTCATAAACCACCCACAGTTCCTTCTTCCTAGGTAGTAAATATCTACCACCAAATTACTCAGGCTTGAAACCTCAGTCAACTCAATCAACTTTCTCATCCTTCATATATAGTCAGTTATCAACTTCTACTGACTCTTCTGCAAAATCTGCTATAAATCTTTTAAATTCATACTGCATCTATCATCATTTCAAGCACTCATTACCTTCCACTTTAACTCTGGCCTCCTAACTGGTCTCCTTTCTACTAAGCTCTCTTATTTCTTAACATTTCGGCAGTTAACTACTTGGCCTCTGGAGCCAGGCTGTCAGTGTTTGACTTTATCACTTACTGCACGACCTTGAACAAGTTCCTTAGTCTCTTTCTGTGCTTTAGTTTCCCCAACTATAAAATAAAGCTACAGGATTATCTACCACATAAGATTGTTTTGGTGATGATAGCAGATGTTATATGTACAGTGCTTCAAAAGGTGCCTGAAACAGGGTAAGCACTCAACAACTGTCAACTGTCATTAACTCTTTTACTTACTAGCATTTTTACCCAGGTTTCTATTTTTCCATTCAGAGTTTCCTTGTGTTCTCTACTCTTAGAAGTCTTTGCAATTGTTAAGTAGCCTCAATTATTTAGGCTCATTTGAGTTGATGTTTTACATAAATTAAGCATGATGGAATGGATTTCCTTTCACTTTGCTCCCTTTGTAGTATTTTAATAAACTATATCATAATAATAATTACTCTCTGTCCAGGTCAGATAAGATTAAATGTTCTTATCTTATAGTATTATTTCCATTTATTGGATCACTTATAGCTCATCTGTGAAATCTGACTGATTGGTATGGCCTCACATTTCTGAGTAAGGAACAGAGTACTTCCTGAAGTCAATTACTGTTTCTTTGATGTATACATTGAGTTATGCCTTAGATGCAATTTTTTTATGGAAGTATAGTTGATTTACAATGTTGTGTTAGTTTCAGGTGTACAGCAAAGTTATACAGAACACTTTTTCAGATTCTTTTTCATTATAGGTTATTATAATATATTGGATATAATTTCCTGTGCTATAAGTAGGTCCTTGTTTATCTGTTTTACATATAGCAGTGTGTATCTGTTAATCTGACTTACTTCACTTAGTATGATAATCTCTAGGTCCATACATGTTGCTGCAAGTGGCATTATTTCATTTCTTTTTTATGATTGAGTAATATTCCATTGTATATATATACCATATCTTCTTTATCCATTCATTTGTTGATGGACACTTAGGTTGTCCATGTCTTGGCTATTGTAAACAGTGCTGCAATGAACACTGGGGTGCATGTATCTTTTCAAGTTAGAGTTAGATGCTATACTTTTTGCTTTCAGCTAATGAAGTTGCTTCTTGGGAGGCAAAGGAAAAAATCTAACTATAATTCAGAACTGTGGTACTAGCTTTGAGAACAATATTCCTTGAAATAGTCCTATATTCAGTAGACTAAGGAAATCTGTTTTGGGGAGATGAATATTTACATAAGTTCTTTATAGTATGCTTCTCTTCTATATTTCTTTCTTTGACCATTTTATATGTACTTTATACAGTGCATGTCGAATGTTTCAGGATAAGCCAATCTCTTTTCTCTGATTAGATTTGACTGTTTTTTATTGGAGTATAATTGTTATACAATGGTGTGTTAGTTTCTGCTTCACAACAAAATGAATCAGTTATATATATATATACATATGTTCCCATATCTCTTCCTGCTTACGTCTCCCTCCCTCCCACCCTCACTATCCCACCCCTCCAGGCGGTCACAAAGCACCGAGCTGACCACCCTGTGCTATGTGGCTGCTTCCCACTAGCTATCTACATTACGTTTGATACTGCATATATGTCCATGCCTCTCCCTCGCTTTGTCACAGCTTACCCTTCCCCCTCCCCATATCCTCAAGTCCATTCTCTAGTAAGTCTGTGTCTTTATTCCTGTTTTACCCCTAGGTTCTTCATGACATTTTTTTTCTTAAATTCCGTTAGCATATGGTATTTCTCTCTCTCTCTGACTTACTTAACTCTCTATGACAGACTCTAGGTCTATCCACCTCATTACAAATAGCTGAATTTAATTTCTTTTTATGGCTGAGTAATATTCCATTGTTTATATGTGCCACATCTTCTTTATCCATTCATCTGATGATGGGCACTTAGGTTGTTTCCATCTCCGGGCTATTGTAAATAGAGCTGCAATGAACATTTTGGTACATGACTCTTTTTGAATTATGGTTTTCTCAGGGTACATGCCCAGTAGTGGGATTGCTGGCTCATATGGTAGTTCTATTTGTAGTTTTTTAAGGAACCTCCGTACTGTTCTCCATAGTGGCTGTACCAATTCACATTCCCACCAGCAGTACGAGAGTGTTCCCTTTTCTCTACACCCTCTCCAGGATTTATTGTTTCTAGATTTTTGATGATGGCCATTCTGACCTGTGTGAGATGATATCTCACTGTAGTTTTGATTTGCATTTCTCTAATGATTAATGATGTTGAGCATTCTTTCATGTGTTTGTTGGCAGTCTGTATATCTTCTTTTGACAAATGTCTATTGAGGTCTTCTGCCCATTTTTGGATTGGGTTTGTTTCTTTGTTATTGAGCTGCATGAGCTGCTTATAAATTTTGGAGATTAATCCTTTGTCAGTTGCTTCATTTGCAAATATTTTCTCCCATTCTGAGGGTTGTCTTTTGGTCTTGTTTATGGTTTCCTTTGTTGTGCAAAAGCTTTGAAGTTTCATTAGGTCCCATTTGTTTATTTTTGTTTTTATTTCCATTTCTCTAGGAGGTGGGTCAAAAAGGACCTTGCTGTGATTTATGTCATAGAGTGTCCTGCCTATGTTTTCCTCTAAGAGTTTGAGAGTTTCTGGCCTTAGGTCTTTAATTCATTTTGAGCTTATTTTTGTGTATGGTGTTAGGGAGTGATCTAATCTCATACTTTTACATGTAGCTGTCCAGTTTTCCCAGCAGCACTTACTGAAGAGGCCATCCTTTCTCCACTGTACATTCCTGCCTCCTTTATCAAGGTAAGGTGACCATATGTGCGTGGGTTTATCTCTGGGATTTCTATCCTGTTCCATTGATCTATCTTTCTGTTTTTGTGCCAGTACCATACTGTCTTGATTACTGTATCTTTGTAGTATAGTCTGAAGTCAGGGAGCCTGATTCCTCCAGCTCCATTTTTCGTTCTCAAGATTGTTTTGGCTCTTCGGGGTCTTTTGTGTTTCCATACAAATTGTGAAACTTTTTGTTCTAGTTCTGTGAAAAATTCCAGTGGTAGTTTGATAGGGATTGCATTGAATCTATAGATTGCTTTGGGTAGTAGAGTCATTTTCACAATGTTGATTCTTCCAATCCGAGAACATAGTATATCTCTCCATCTATTTGTATCATCTTTAATTTCTTTCATCAGTGTCTTATAATTTTCTGCATACAGGTCTTTTGTCTCCTTAGTTAGGGTTATTCCTAGATATTTTATTCTTTTTGTTGCAATGGTAAATGGGAGTGTTTTCTTGATTTCACTTTCAGATTTTTCATCATTAGTGTATAGGAATGCAAAAGATTTCTGTGCTTTAATTTTGTATCCTGCTACTTTACCAAATTCATTGATTAGCTCTAGTAGTTTTCTGGTAGCATCCTTGGGATTCTCTATGTATAGTATGATGTCATCTGCAAATAGTGACAGCTTTACTTCTCCTTTTCCAATTTGGATTCCTTTTATTTCCTTTTCTTCTCTGATTGCTGTGGCTAAAACTTCCAAAACTATGTTGAATAAGAGTGGTAAGCATGGGCAACCTTGTCTTGTTCCTGATCTTAGTGGAAATGCTTTCAGTTTTTCACCATTGAGGATGATGTTGGCTGTGGGCTTGTCATATATGACCTTTATTATGTTGAGGAAAGTTCTCTCTATGCCTACTTTCTGCAGGGTTTTTATCATAAATGGGTGTTGAATTTTGTCAAAAGCTTTCTCTGCATCTATTGAGATGATCACATCGTTTTTCTCCTTCAATTTTTTAATATGGTGTATCACGTTCATTGATTTACATATACTGAAGAATCCTTGCATTCCTGGAATAAACCCCACTTGATCATGGTGTATGATCCTTTTAATGTGCTGTTGGATTCTGTTTGCTAGTATTTTGTTGAGGATTTTTGCATCTATGTTCATCAGTGATATTGGCCTGTAGTTTTCTTTCTTTGTGACATCCTTTTCTGGTTTTGGTATCAGGGTGATGGTGGCCTCGTAGAATGAGTTTGGGAGTGTTCCTCCCTCTACTATATTTTGGTAGAGTTTGAGAAGCATACGTGTTAGCTCTTCTCTAAATGTTTGATAGAATTCACCTGTGAAGCCATCTGATCCTGAGCTTTTGTTTGTTGGAAGATTTTTAATCACAGTTTCAATTTCAGTGCTTGTGATAGGTCTGTTCATATTTTCTATTTCTTCCTGATTCAGTCTTGGCAGGTTGTGCCTTTCTAAGAATTTGTCAATTTCTTCCAGGTTGTCCATTTTATTGGCATAGAGTTGCTTGTAGTAATCTCTCATGATCTTTTGTATTTCTGCAGTGTCAGTTGTTACTTCTCCTTTTTCATTTCTAATTCTATTGACTTGAGTCTTCTCTCTTTTTTCCTTGATGAGTGTGGCTAATGGTTTATCAATTTTGTTGACCTTCTCAAAGAACCAGCTTTTAGTTTTATTGATCTTTGCTATCATTTCCTTCATTTCTTTTTCATTTATTTCTGGTCTGATTTTTATGACTTCTTTCCTTCTGCTAGCTTTGGGGTTTTTTTGTTCTTCTTTCTCTAATTGCTTGAGGTGCAAGGTTAGGTTGTTTATTCGAGATATGTCCTGTTTCTTAAGGTAGGATTGTATTGCTATAAACTTCCCTCTTAGAACTGCTATTGCTGCATCCCATAGATTTTGGGTTGTCGTGTCTCCATTGTCATTTGTTTCTAGGTATTTTTTATTTCCTCTTTGATTTCTTCAGTGATCACTTGATTATTAAGTAGTGTATTTTTTAGCCTCCCTGTGTTTGTATTTTTTACAGATCTTTTCCTGTAATTGCTATCTAGTCTCATAGCGTTGTGGTTGGAAAAGATACTTGATACAATTTCAATTTTCTTAAATTTACCAAGGCTTGATTTATGACCCAAGATATGATCTATCCTGGAGAATGTTCCATGAGCACTAGAGAAAAATATGTATTCTGTTGTTTTTGGATGGAATGTCCTATAAATATCAATTAAGTCCAGCTTGTTTAATTTATCATTTAAAGATTGGGTTTCCTTATTTATTTTCATTTTGTGTTATCTGTCCATTGATGAAAGTGGGGTGTTAAAATCCCCTACTATGAATGTGTTACTGTTGATTTCCCCTTTTATGGTTGTTAGTATTTGCCTTATGTATTGAGGTGCTCCTATGTTGGGTTCATAAATATTTACAGTTGTTATATCTTCTTCTTGGATCGATCCCTTTATCATTATGTAGTGTCCTTCTTTGTCTCTTCTAATAGTCTTTATTTTAAAGTCTATTTTGTCTGACTTTATGAGAATTGCTACTCCAGCTTTCTTTTGGTTTCCATTTGCATGAAATATCTTTTTCCAACCCCTTACTTTCAGTCTGTATGTGTCTCTAGGTCTGAAGTGGGTCTCTTGTAGACAGCAAATATATGGGTCTTGTTTTTGTATCCATTCAGCCATTCTGTGTCTTTTGATGGGAGCATTTAATCCATTTACATTTAAGGTAATTATCGATATGTATGTGCCTATTCCCATTTTCTTAATTGTTTTGGGTTCGTTTTTGTAGGTCTTTTCCTTCTCTTGTGTTTCTTGCCTAGAGAAGTTCCTTTAGCAGTTGTTGTAGAGCTGGTTTGGTGGTGCTGAACTCTCTCAGCTTTTGCTTGTCTGTAAAAGTTTTTAATTTTTCCATCAAATCGGAATGAGATCCTAGCTGGGTAGAGTAATCTTGTTTTCAGGTTTTTCTCCTTCATCACTTTCAATATGTCCTGCCACTCCTTTCTGCCTTGCAGAGTTTCTGCTGAAAGATCAGCTGTTAACCTTATGGGGATTCCCTTGTCTGTTATTTGTTGTTTTTCCCTTGCTGCTTTTAATATGTTTTCCTTGTTTTTAAGTTTTGACAGTTTGATTAATATGTGTCTTGGTGTATTTCTCCTTGGATTTATCCTGTATGGGACTCTCTGTGCTTCCTGGAATTGATTAATTATTTCCTTTCCCATATCAGGGAAGTTTTTGACTATAATCTCTTCAAATATTTTCTCAGTCCCTTTCTGTTTCTCTTCTTCTTCTGGAACCCCTATAATTCGAATGTTGGTGCGTTTAGTGTTGTCCCAGAGGTCTCTGAGACTGTCCTCAATTCTTTTCATTCTTTTTTCTTTATTCTGCTCTTCATTAGTTATTTCCACTATTTTATCTTCCAGGTCACTTATCCATTCTTCTGCCTCAGTTATTCTGTTATTGATCCCATCTAGAGTATTTTTCATTTTTTTTGTTGTGTTGTTCATCGTTGTTTGTTTCATCTTTAGTTCTTCTAGGTCCTTGTTAAATGTTTCTTGCATTTTGTCTATTCTATTTCTAAGATTTTGGATCATGTTTACTATCATTATTCTGAATTCTTTTTGAGGTAGACTGCCTATTTCCTCTTCATTTGTTCGGTCTGGTGGGTTTTTATCTTGTTCCTTCATCTGCTGTGTCTTTTTCTGTCTTCTCATTTTGCTTACCTTACTGTGTTTGGGGTCTCTTTTTTGCAGGCTTCAGTTTCGTAGTTCCTGTTGTTTTTGGTGTCTGCCCCAGTGGCTAAGGTTTGTTCAGTGGGTTGTGTAGGCTTCCTGTTGGAGGGGACTAGTGCCTGTGTTCTGGTGGATGAGGCTGGATCTTGTCTTTCTGGTGGGCAGGTCCACATCTGGTGGTGTGTTTTGGGGTGTCTGTCAACTTATTATGATTTTGGACAGCCTCTCTGTTAATTGGTGGGGTTGTGTTCCTGTCTTGCTAGTTGTTTGGCATAGGATGTCCAGCACTGTAGCTTGCTGGTCATTGAGTGAAGCTGGGTGCTGGTGTTGAGATGGAGATCTCTGGGAGATTTTCGCCATTTGATATTATGTGCAGCTGGGAGGTCTCTTGTGGACCAGTGTCCTGAAGTTGGCTCTCCCACCTCAGAGGCACAGCACTGACTCCTGGCTGCAGCACCAAGAGCCTTTCATCCACACGACTCAGAAGAAAAGGGAGAAAAAGTAGAAAGAAAGAATTAGTAGAAGTAGAAAGAAAGAAAGAAAGAAAGAAAGAAAGAAAGAAAGAAAGAAAGAAAGAAAGTAGGGAGGGAGTGAGGGAGGGTGGAAGGAAGGAAGGAAGGAGCGAAGGAAGGAATAAAAGAAAGAAAGATGATAAAGTAAAATAAAATAAAGTAAGATAAAATATGACAAAGTTATTAAAATAAAAATATAATTAATAAGAGAAAAAAACGAAAAAAAAACGGATGGATAGAACCCTGGAACAAATGGTGGAAGCAAAGCTATGCAGACAAAATCTCACACAGAAGCATACACATGCACACTCACAAAAAGAAGAAAAGGGGGAAAAATCATAAATCTTGCTCTCAAAGTCCACCTCCTCAATTTGGGATGATTGGTTGTCTATTCAGGTATTCCACAGCTGCAGGGTACATCAAGTTTATTGTGGAGCTTTAATCCGCTGCTTCTGAGGCTGCTGGTAGAGATTTCCCTTTCTCTTCTTTGTTCTCAGAGCTCCCAGGGGCTCAACTTCGAATTTGGCCCTGCCTGTGCGTGTAGGTCGCCAGAGGGCGTCTGTTCTTTGCTCAGACAGGACGGGGTTAAAGGAGCCACTGATTCGGAGCCTCTGGCTCACTCAGACCGGGGGTAGGGACGGTCACGGAGTGCAGGGCGAGCCTGCGGAGGCAGAGGCCAGCGTGACGTTGCACCAGCCTGAGGCGCACCTTGCGTTCTCCCGGGGGAGTTGTCCCTGGATCACGGGACCGTGGCAGTGGCGGGCTGCACAGGCTCCCCGGAAGGGGGGTGTGGAGAGTGACCTGTGCTCGCATACAGGCTTCTTGGTGGCAGCAGCAGCGGTGTTAGCAACTCATGTCTGTCTCTGGGGTCCGCGCTTTAGCCGCGGCTCGCACCCGTCTCTGGGGCTCCTTTAAGCAGCGTTTTTAATCCCCTCTCCTCGCGTACCAGGAAACAAAGAGGGAAGAAAAAGTCACCTGCCTCTTCGGCAGGTCCAGACTTTTCCCCGGACTCCCTCCCAGCCAGCCGTGGCGCACTAACCCCCTTCAGGCTGTGTTCATGCCACCAGCCCCAGTCCTCTCCCTGCACTCCAACCAAAGCCCGAGCCTCAGCTCCCAGCCCTGCCCGCTCCGGCGGGGGAGCAGACAAGCCTCTCGGGCTGGTGAGTGCCAGTTGGCACTGATCCTCTGTACGGGAATCTCTCCGCTTTTCCCTCTGCACCCCTATTGCTGTGCTCTCCTCCGTGGCTCCAAAGCTCCCCCGCTCCGCCACCCGCAGTCTCCGCCCGCGAAGGGGCTTCCTAGTGTGCGGAAACCCTTCCTCCTTCACAGCTCTCTCCCACTGGTGCAGGTCCCGTCCCTATCCTTTTGTCTCTGTTTTTTCTTTTTTCTTGTGCCCTACCCAGGTATGTGGGGGGGGGGGGTTCTTGCCTTTTGGGAGGTCTGAGGTCTTCTGCCAGTGTTCAGTAGGTGCTCTGTATGAGTTGTTCCATGTGTAGATGTATTTCTGGTGTATCTGTCAGATTTGACTTTTATAATCATGGTGATAGATTCCCACCTCTACCCTCACTTAGCCTGGACAAACTATGTGAGATTTGAGTAGATGGATGTTGAATAAAAGTTCAGAGAGCTCATGCACAATACAGCTCACCCCAAGTGATCAAACTTGGCCAGGGGCAAGAGGCAGAATACAGTGCATTTACCTTGCAGGTCTGAAATGGAGTCCCTTATACTAAGCCCCATGTCACCAAACCTAGATTTAATTTAATTACAGTTTTGGCTCTCCCAGAAATGGAACCTCAAACCAGTGAATCAGGAATCTCCTGATCAGCACTAGTGAGGTCATCTGCCTGATAGACCGCTACCATCAACTAAAGGAACATAACCTTACAATAAACAACCCACATTTTTGACAACTACACCTTACTTGTTTTTACTCCCATCAGCCTATAAAAGTCTTTCATTTTGTACAGCTCCTTGGAGCTCCTTTCTATTTGCTAGATTGGATGATGCTCAATTCATGAATCACTGAATAAATCCAAGAAGATCTTTAAAATGTACTCAGTTAAATTTTATTAACAACAGTTTTAAGAGTGTTTTCACAAACAGGTCAACAGGGTGGTAGAAAAAACTGCAGAGTTAAGGAGAGAATTGAAAGGGAAAAGGGTAGGAGAGAAATCAGCAGGTTGAGAAGATAGCAATAGTATGTTGGAGAAGAAATTTCTCAGCCTCCTCATCTGTCTCCTGAAAGTTCTCCTATGGTCTTATCTGTTCCCGTACAAGACAGTGTGATCAAACCCTGGGTGTAGGCTCCCTTCAACCACTGAGGGCAGCTTTGAAAAACAATTAACTTCTTTTTAAAATTGAAGTATAGCTGATTAAAATATTATATTAGTTTCATGTGTACAGCATAGTGATTCAGTATTTTTGTAGATTATACTCTGTTATAAATTATTATAAGATAATGACTATAATTCCCTGTGCTATACCATATATCCTTGTTGCTTCTCTATTTTAATTATACATACTAGCTTGTGTTTGTTAATCCCATACCCATAATTTGTCCCTTCCCTCTCCCTCTCCCCTTTGGTAACCACTAGTTTGTTTTCTGTATCTGTGAGTCTGTTTCTCTTTTGCTATATATATATATTTATTTTTTTTTGCGGTACATGGGCCTCTCACTGTTGTGGCCTCTCCCGTTGCGGAGCACAGACTCCGGACATGCAGGCTCAGTGGCCATGGCTCACGGGCCCAGCTGCTCCGCGGCATGTGGGATCTTCCTGGACCGGGGCACGAACCCATGTCCCCTGCATCGGCAGGCGGACTCTCAACCACTGCGCCACCAGGGAAGCCCCATGCTTTTTGTTTTTTACATTCCACATATAAATGATATCATACAATATTTGTCTTCCTCTGTCTGACTTATTTCACTGAGCATAATGTTCTCTAGGTCCATTCATGTTGCTGTATTTGGCAGAATTTTATTCTTTTTATGGCTGAGTAATATTCCAGTGAGGTGGTCACAGAAAACTGGGCAGCCACTAGGGCAGACCTCTCTTCGCACCTGTGCATTCCTCATGGGTGGAGTCCAGCCTTTCTATCTGTTCCAGTGGTTCTCCAGCCAGTCAAGGGAGCTTGTCTCCTACGCATAGAATTCCAGGACTGGGGTGCCCAATCTGTGGCTTTCACTGCTCACTTCCCAGGGTGGATCTTTGCCCATGAATTCTCCCTTTTCCTCTGACTCCTCTCTTGGGGCACAGGTCTCAACCCTGTTGCTCTTCTTCCCTTCCTACCAAATTACATGTGTCATTCCTATAGCCTCGTTTGTACAGCAGTCCTTCTGCCAGTTTCCAGTTAGTTTTCAGTGAGAATTGTTCCACATGTAGATGTATTTTGGATGTGTTCATGGGGGAAGGTGAGCTCCACATCCTCTTACTCTGCCATCTTAATTTCAGATCAACAATTAATTTTATGCCGTGTAAGAGATCAGTAAAAATCCTTCTACCCTTAACTTTTTCAAATGCCCCAGTTACCTCATACTCCCTTATACTTTCCAGTCTTCTGTCTTTACCTGGAATCCTTTCCCCCAGATTGCATATTCCTTACACCTCATTCTCATTCAGTCCCTTTTTTCTTATTGTTACTCACTCCCCTAAAGCAACAGACAATGAAGCAACAGGGTGAAAGCTTGCCTATATGGTGCAAAGAGGTCAAATATGAATTTCCATGGAGAAAAATGCTGATAGACTAGTAAATGAGAATGGAGTGTTGTCACTTATTTATTAAAAGTGTAAGAGTAAAACTTCCCTACACATCATTTTCCTTCTGCAGATTTTTTGATTCCTTTCTCATTCCTCATTAGGCTATTTCACTTCCTACTCCTATCCTTCTTCTTTATTGTCTACATAGCCTTTCCTTTGCATAGTCATAGCATGAAAAGTATACTTTATATCAATTAAGCTAGCGAAAAAGCAGAATAATTGTGTTGTCTTTGATTGATGAGGCTGTCATATTAGTTAAATCAAATCTGCAAGTAGGCAAAGTGCTGCAGCATTTGTTTTAAAAGGGATATGTAGATTCTATGGAGTGCCTCACTCATTGTATCATGCTCACACCAGCTCCTGAAAAAGCTGAACATATGGCTTCTGACCTCAAAAAGTTGATCATCTGCTTGGTGCAATCAAACATACACAATTGGAAACATTTTAAAAGCAAAATATCAACAAATACAGGTTGATTTTGTAATAAATTGTGCCCCTAGTCAAGGTGGGCCACTCTTCTGGGGGCAATCAAGGAATGGATCTGATGTGTGCCAGTTAGACTTTCAAGAGGTATTACAAGGAAGTAGATGAATGTAGAGGAATACAAACAGAGAGGTTAGGACTGATCCATGGTGCCTTCCAAAAGTCAGTGGGCAAATGCAGATTTGGATCCAACACCATTTAGTGATTAGTGCTAGGATTGGTGTTTTTACATATGTGATCTTGTAATTATCATAATAGCTTTGTAGTGATACTAATGCTCAGAAGAATTATGTAACTAAACCAAAATCAATTCTAATACTTGATTTTTGATTCTAAATCCGGTGCTTTTCTGATTGTACCCCATAAATAAAAAGGAAATCTGAGGAAAAGACAAAGTAATAAAATCTTGAAAAGTAGACATGGTAATACAGCTGAGAATTAAACAATCTGAAAGGGGAACCATTGGATTTAGCTAAGCAGAATGGTTTATTTTCAGTGAAGAATCCACATGGAAGCAAGCTAACCTGTTTGTGCTAACTCTCACATGGGGAGAGCATTCTCTTGAAACTTCAGGACCATTTTTACATTATTTGCATTAAGAAGGATTAAGTAGGAATGATTCAGGCTACAGTGTTTTCTTTGGTAAGTTATGATTATAGTCTTTGTCCAATAAAGATGTGTGCAAATTGAATTCACAGTAACGTGATTTCTATTTGTAATGTACATTGCCACTGTATTCTGACAACTTGAGATCTGTCATGAAGAAAGAAATAAAATAATTAGCAATCAGCAGTGGGAGTTTAATACTTTAATTCTCCAGCTGTTGTGCAAAATGTTTTTGTGCATGTAGATTCAATTAGTCATAAAGTAGGGAATCAGTATAATGCAGCTATATTATACAGACTTTGAACATGCACTGTTGGTAGAAATTGATAAGTTCTCTAGTTTACTGTCACTATTTAAAGGGAATGCAGACATCAGAAATATTTCAAACTAAGGGTTCTTAATATTGACAAGGAAACATTAAGAGAAGACACATGGCCAGAGTAGAACCACAGAATATATTGAATGTATAATATATAAATTGAGATAACAATTACAAAGGAAATATTGTAATTTGACTATTTGCAACTTAAATATAAATACAGTTGAAACATTTGTCTATCTAAATGAAATATAAACACAATTTAATGACAAATGACAATCTGAGGTAAAATTTTGCAAATATATGCAGAAGTAGGGCCAATGCATTTGATGTGTAAAGAAAAGTTTGCAGATCAGTGACAATTAAAAAAAATACACACATAGTAGCATCCCAATAAAAAATGGGCAAAAGCTATGAACGAAAAATTCAAAAAAGGAGAAGTATGAATACAAATAAATGTGTAAAAAGGTATGTCCTTACTAGTAAAAATGTAGTAGGAAAAAATGCACAGTGAGTTTATATCTTAATCTTCCCTTTTTCCCACATGAGACACACAAAAATGTTAATAATAAAATAAAATTAGAAAGACATGGTGAAGTTAAAAATGATAAACTATTGTGTGAAACAGAAATAGAGATATACTTAGTGGTGAAACCACAGGCACAACTGAGTTCCAGTTTTAAGTACAGGCAGAAGTCACTGAAAATTTTACTTATATGTAATAAGGATCCTTAAGCATTGCATACATGGAAGGGCAGAGGTAAATTCACAGTGTGAAATCAAGAGCTTTGATGAAGCTCTCTTGATCATGAAAAGAAAAAGATAAAACTTGGACAACTGCCTGGGGCTGTTGTCTTTTTAAAGCTGCATATCTTATAATTTTCTCAGCACAGGTCTTTTACCTCTTTAGGTAGGTTTATTCCTAGGTATTTTATTCTTTTTGATATGCTGGTAAATGTGATTCTTTCCTTAATTTCTCTTTCTGATAGTTCATTATTAGTGTATAGAAATGCAACAGATTTCACTGATGAAAGAAATTGGAGATAAGACAAATTGAAAGATATACTGTGTTCATGGAATGGAATAATTAATATTGTTAAAATGACCATACAACCCAAGGCAATCTACAGACTCAATGCAATCCCTTATCAAAATACTAAGGGCATTTTTCAAAGTACTGGAACAAATAATTTTAAAATTTGTATGGAAACACAAAAGACCCAAATAGCCACAACAATCTTGAGAAAGAAGGACAGAGGTAGAGGAATCATGCTCTCTGGCTTCAGACTATACTACAAAGCTACAGTAATCAAAGCAGTATGGTACTGGCACAAAAACAGACACATAGATCAATGGAACAGAATAGAAAGCCCAGAAATAAACCCACACACTTATGGTCAATTAATCTATGACAAAGGAGTTAAGAATATACCATGTAGAAAAGACAGTCTCTTCAATAAGCAGTGCTGGAACAAACTGGACAGCTACATGTAAAAGAATGAAGTTAGAACATTCTCTAACACCCTATACAAAAATGAACTCAAAATAGATTAAAGACCTTAATGTAAGACCTGAAACTGTAAAACTCCTATAAGAAAACTTAGGCAGACACTCTTTGACATAAATTGTATCAATATTTTTTGGATCTGTCTCCTAAAGCAAAGGAAACAAAAGCAAAAATTAGCAAATGGGACCTAATTAAACTTAAAAGTTTTTGCACAGCAAAGGAAACCATTGACAAAATGGAAAGACAACCCACTGAATGGGAGAAAATATTTGCAAATCCTATATTGAATAAGGGGTTAATATCCAAAATATATAAACAGCTCATACAATTCAACATGAAAAAAACAATCAACACAATTAAAAAATAGGCAGAGAAACTCAATAGACAGTTTTCCAAAGGAGACATACAGATGGCCAACAGGCATATGAAAAGATGCTCAACATCATTAATCATCAGAGAAATGCAAATCAAAACCACAATGAGATATCACCTCACATCTGTCAAATGGCTATCATCAAAAATAACACAATAACAAATGTTGGTGAGGATGTAGAGAAAAGGAAACCCTCTTACACTGTTGGAAATGTAAATCACTGCAACCACTGTGGAAAACAGTATGGGGGTTTCTCAAAAAACTGAAAATAAAACCACCATATGCCCCAGCAATTCCACTACTGGGTACGTATTCAAAAACAAATAACAACAACAAAAAAATGAAAACATTAATCGAAAAGATACATGCACCCCAATGTTCATAGCAGCATTGTATACAATTGCCGAGATATACAAGCAACGTAAGTATCCGTCAACAGATGAATGGATAAAGATGTGGTATATATATGTATATATATATGGTATATACACACACACAATGGAATACTATTTAGCTTAAAAAGGAATGAAACTTTGCCATTTGCAACTACATGGATGGACTTGGAGGGTATTATGCTTAGTGAAATAAGTCAGACAGAGAAAGACAAATACTGCATATAATCACCTATATGTGGAATCTAAAAAACAAAATAAACTCATGAATATAACGAAAAAGAAACAGACTCACAGATATAGAGAACAAACTAGTGGTTATTAGTGGGGAGAGGGAAGGGGGAGGGGCAAGATAGGAGTAGGAGATTAAGAGGTACAAGCTACTATTTATAAAATAAAGAAGCTCCAAAGATATGTTGTATAACACAGAGGATATAGCCAGTATTTTATAATAACTATAAATGGAGTATAGCCTTTAAAAATTGTGAATCACTGTTGTACACCTGTAACTTATATAATATTGTACATCAACTATACCTCTATTTAAAAAAAGCTGCATATCTCTCAGATCCACCTTTCTCCTGGCCTTCCAAACCATCACAGATATGAGTAAAGAGGGAGTCCTTGAACTCTCTTTGCTCCTGGTAACTTGCATCCCTCCCTCACCTCCATCAAGAGAGGGCCCCAGCTTTAGGAGCTCTTGACGAGACCTCTATTCTATCTTTCCACACTCTCACATACACTGAAAGCCAGGCCTATCCCTAAATATGCAGGGTCCAGAGCAAGTGTGCCAACAGAAGCTTGTGTATCATATTTATACCTATTGAAATTTTGAAGATAGAGCTAACAAAATGTTAAATAAAATAATATTCTATCTTCTACCTTGATGGCTATATCTTTAAATTGATAAAATCAAAACATTATAACTATGTTTTTTATATGCTGAAAATTAGTAAAATGTCAAAAACTACTGAGTTATTATTTTACATAGATGATTTTCTGTTTAAAGTTTGGTGGTGTATGTAGGAGTAATAAAATAAATACATAATTCATAAGTTAATACATATTTGTTCCATTAACTCTATTTTTCTTGCTTTCATTGCAAAAAGATCATTATAAGGTTGTTAGAATCAAGATTTTCACATAATCTATGTTCTGATTTGAAGGATTAAAATTACTATATATTCAAAATTTATAAAATTTGAATGTATTTTATATAAAACATAAATTTATATAAATTTAAAATAAAATTATTTAAGTTATTTTTCTTATAAAATAAAATCAAACTAAAAAGCAAAATTAATATCATACTTTTAAATCAAAATTATGTACAGTTTAAGTATTTTATTTAATTTTTAAAAAAGATAAATAAACCATATTAAATATTTGTATAAAATGAGATTATTTACAAATTTTTAGTTGACATGCATTAGTAACCAAAGAAAATAATTGGTATTATATTTTACACATGTCATACCTTGACAGATGTAGATACACCTTTAAGAATAATATGAATTGTTTAATAAAGCAAAATATTTCTCAGCTAACGTGCAGTTGCTGGATTTGTGAGTTTCTCAGAAACCATGAATTGTATCAGGAAGAGAAGCAAAAAATGGATGCTAAGCACTATTCTGAGATGAAACTTTGTTATGCAACAATCCATTGCATTCAAATAATATGAATTGAAGGGTTTGACAAGTTAGTCTTTTCTACTACTAAAGTGATTCTGCTGCTCAATCTCTCCTCACACTCTAATACACTGTCTAGCTCTGACTAAACAGCAGTACAAACCACAAATCTTCATCACATGTGTTAGTTTAGATTCTTTGAGAAGCAAATGCCAAAACAGGATTAGACATGTAAGAAATTTATTAGATAAAATGCCTATGAAAGACAAAGGGAAGGGATTTGTAGGCAGGGAGCATCTTCAGACAGTGGTACAAGTCTGACCCCTGTAGGAGAAGGCAAAGAAAGGAGAGAAAAAAGATTGCAGAAGAATCTCAGACTGCAGTGCTGTTCTTAGAAAGTTTTGGGTAAGTCAGTAGGTATTCTTTGATCCAAAGTTACCCATTAGAGAAGACTCATGTCCTGCAAGAAAAACCCTGTTCATGTTTCCCTACAGTACTTAAATTTTGGCTAGGAGCCTGGGAAGTGTGGCCTTTACAGAAATATGGTAGTGGACCCAGAGGACCCACAGCTGAAGGTGTTGGTCAGCTAAGATCCATGAAGCAGATTTAGGCAGCACATTTCTTGGTGACCAAAGTCCACGGGTAGGGTTCAAGATTGTTAAGATATCAGTTCTTCAGAAATTCATTTACAGAGTCAACTCAATGCTTATCAAAATCCTAGCAGGTATTTCCTGTATAAATTTATAAACTGATTCTCAAATTCATATAATGCAAAGGACCTAGAGTAGTCAAAATGACTTTTGTAAACAAGAACAAAAGTTGGAAGACTATTACCTCTTTTCAAGACTTATTTAAATTTCTAGTAATCAAAGTAGTATGGTATTGGTGTGAAGATACACAAATAGATCAACAGAACAAAATAAAGAGTTCAGAAATAGACTCATACACGTGTATAAAAATGATTTTCAACAATGGTGCAAGGACAGTTCAATCAGCGGGAAAAGGAGAGTCTTTTCAACAAATGGTGCTGGAACAAATGAATATCTGTATGCAAAAATAAACAATCTATACATAATAATGCATTAAAAATTTATTTGAAATGGTTCATAGACTTAAGTGTAAAGACTTCTTAGATTAAGGACTGGCAAACAACAGTTTGCAGGCCATATCCAGCTCACCATATGTTTTTATAAATAAAAAGTTATTGGATCATATTCTTGCCTATTAATTATGTATTGTCTATGGCTACTCTTGTACTACAAAGGCAGAGTTGGATAGTCGTGAAAGAAACCATATGGTCTGAAAAGCCCAAAATAGAGAAAAAAATTTACTGACCTCTGTATAAGATATAACAAAAACACAATCCATAAAAGCAAAAAATGATAAATTGCACTCAGCAAAATTAGAAATTTCTCCATAAGTCTTCACAAGACACTGTTAGGAGATCGAAAAGACAGGTCATAGACTAGGAGAAAATATTTGCAAATCATATATCTGACAAGGAACTTTTATCCAGAATATATAAAGAACTCTTAAAACTCAACAATGAAAAATACAAACAACCTAATAATAAAATGGGCAGAAGACTTGAACAAGTGCTTCACCAAAGAAGATATATACATAGCAAATATGCACATGAAAAAATACTCAGCATTATTAGTCATTAAGGAAATGTGTATTAAAACCACAGTGAGATACCACTAAATACCTATTAGAATGGCTAAACTTCAAAAGACTCACCATACCAAGTATTGGCAAGTTTGTGGAGGAACTGGAACTTTGTACAGTGCTGATGAGAATGTAATATTGTACAGTCACTTGGGAAAACAGTTTGCCATTCTCTTAAAGTTAAATGTTCACCTATAATGATCCAGCCATTCTACTCACAATGATTTACACAAGAGAAATAAAAGCATATGCCCCTGCAATTACCTGTATATGAAAATATTCATAGCAGTTTTATTTATAATTCTCAAAAACTGGAAACAAATATTCATCAGCAGGTGAATGAATGAACAAACCGTGGTATATTCACCATTGATACATGCAACAAACTGAATACATCTCTAATTATGCCAAATGAATAAAGTCAAACAAAAAGAGGAGCTCATACTATATGATTCCATTTATAGAAAATTCTAGAAAATTAAAAATTTATAGTTACAGAACACATCATTGGTTGCTTGCTGGGGAGTATTAAGAGGGGCAGGAGAAAGGGACTGCAAAGAGGTACAAGGAAAGTTGAGGGAAGTAAATGTGTTCATTATATTGATTGGAGTGATGGTTCATGATTCTGTAGATATATCAAAGCTTATCAAATTGTACACTTTAAACATGCCAGTTATACTTCAATACAGCTGTTTTTAAAAGTTAATAAAAGTGTTCACTGACAAGAGTTTACTCTCTTTAGGGATCAGAACCCCTAACCATGCAGAACCTAGGATAGTGAAGATGTGAGTTCCTCCTCATTGGAAGTGATGGTAAGAGGACCTCTCCAGCTTTGACCCCCTGGTTCCTGGACTCATGTAGTCTTCCTCTTGGGGATACGATGCCATATAGAGATCTTTAATTTAATACACTTACTGCTTCTTGTAGGATGGCACCCTTTCTGTGCAAAGCATTGCATCTGAACTTTTGCTTTGGCTGTGCCCTTGAAAAGCTATTCCAATGCTCTTTGAAGCCAGTTGCTTCTGGCGGGTGCAGTGTGTGATACCAACTGTGGATACCATGGCCATGAGGCCATTTCTGCACCTCTTTTGTTTTAAAGTGTGTACCTTGGTGGGATGTTGGATGCTACACTGTATAGGATTCCATCCTCATGGATTGAGCCTTTCTAAGCCCCTGGAAGGTATTGTTGGTTGAGGCTCTTAGTACAGGAAAGGCAAACCCATACCTGGAATAAACATATGTCCCTGTGAGGACAGACCTTTCTCAGACATATGGGACTTTATGTATATGACTTTCCACGAAGTGGCTGACTGGTCTCCATTAGACATAGAGACATAGCAGGAGCTCAGCATTGGTCTCTATTGCTGACAGGTTAGAGATTCAGAGGCAGCACCTGCTAAACTAGTCTTGGAAGGTAGAAGTCCATGCTTAGGCCTATATATAACCTCCATCTTTGCCACCCTGGTCACTCTGTTCATGTGTCTGTTGTACTATTTCCAGGGTGGTCCATGACAAAATCTAGCTAATGATAACTGGATGAGTTTTGTCTATTCTTTTAAGTGCCTCTTCCATGGTGGATGCCTTCTGCTGGGCATTAATGTATAATATAAAAAAAGTCTTTACATTTAGTGCATACTCCCATATGTTCATATGCCTCTACTCCAGACGTCTTTGTCTCTAATTTTCTAGTCCTTTTTCCTTCCAGGCTCTAGACCAGATGGCCAGCAATTTATAATTTCCTTTATACATTTTTTCATGCTCCTTCGAACAATTTAGAAGGAAATGCACTCTATTTCCATCCCTATAGAAGTTACCATTAAAAGTTTAAGATGCATACTTAATAGGGTCTAAATTTACTATTTCTAGGCTTCTCTTGAACAATCTAAGGATTTAGAAGGCTTTGACTCTGACCACTCTGTCTCAATATTACATGTTACAACTGTCCTGTATTTTAGTTTTATCCTTTCTTTATACTCCCCTAATAAGACAGTTATTTTTTATTCAACTAGTATTTGTTTATATTTATGCATAACCTCTTACTCTTTTCTCATCATTTCCACTTGTGTTTTTTTTTTAACATCTTTATTGGGGTATAATTGCTTTACAATGGCGTGTTAGTTTCTGCTTTATAACAAAGTGAATCAGTTATACATATACATATGTTCCCATATGTCTTCCCTCTTGCGTCTCCCTCCCTCCCACCCTCCCTATCCCACCCCTCCAGGCTGTCACAAAGCACCGAGCCAATATCCCTGTGCCATGCGGCTGCTTCCCACTAGCTATCTACCTTACTACGTTTGTTAGTGTGTATATGTCCATGACTCTCTCTCGCCCTGTCACAGCTCACCCTTCCCCCTCCCCATAACCTCAAGTCCATTCTCTAGTAGGTCTGCGTCTTTATTCCTGCCTTACCCCTAGGTTCTTCATGACATTTTTTTTTCTTAAATTCCATATATATGTGTTAGCATACGGTATTTGTCTTTTTCTTTCTGACTTACTTCACTCTGTATGACAGACTCTAGGTCTATCCACCTCATTACAAGTAGCTCAATTTCGTTTCTTTTTATGGCTGAGTAATATTCCATTGTATATATGTGCCATATCTTCTTTATCCATTCATCCGATGATGGGCACTTAGGTTGTTTCCATCTCCGGGCTATTGTAAATAGAGCTGCAATGAACATTTTGGTACATGACTCTTTTTGAATTATGGTTTTCTCAGGGTACATGCCCAGTAGTGGGATTGCTGGCTCATATGGTAGTTCTATTTGTAGTTTTTTAAGGAACCTCCATACTGTTCTCCATAGTGGCTGTACCAATTCACATTCCCACCAGCAGTGCAAGAGTGTTCCCTTTTCTCCACACCCTCTCCAGCATTTATTGTTTCTAGATTTTTTGATGATGGCCATTCTGACTGGTGTGAGATGATATCTCATTGTAGTTTTGATTTGCATTTCTCTAATGATTAATGATGTTGAGCATTCTTTCATGTGTTTGTTGGCAGTCTGTATATCTTCTTTGGAGAAATGTCTATTTAGGTCTTCTGCCCATTTTTGGATTGGGCTCTTGGTTTTTTTGTTATTGAGCTGCATGAGCTGCTTGTAAATTTTGGAGATTAATCCTTTGTCAGTTGCTTCATTTGCAAATATTTTCTCCCATTCTGAGGGTTGTCTTTTGATCTTGTTTATGGTTTCCTTTGCTGTGCAAAAGCTTTGAAGTTTCATTAGGTCCCATTTGTTTATTTTTGTTTTTATTTCCATTACTCTAGGAGGTGGGTCAGAAAGGATCTTGCTGTGATTTATGTCATAGAGTGTTCTGCCTAAGTTTTCCTCTAAGAGTTTGATAGTTTCTGGCCTTACATTTAGGTCTTTAATCCATTTTGAGCTTATTTTTGTGTATGGTGTTAGGGAGTGATCTAATCTCATACTTTTACATGTACCTGTCCAGTTTCCCCAGCACCACTTATTGAAGAGGCTGTCCTTTCTCCACTGTACATTCCTGCCACCTTTATCAAAGATAAGGTGTCCATATGTGCATGGGTTTATCTCTGGGCTTTCTATCCTGTTCCATTGATCTATCTTTCTGTTTTTGTGCCAGTATCATAATTTCTTGATTACTGTAGCTTTGTAGTATAGTCTGAACTCAGGGAGCCTGATTCCTCCAGCTCTATTTTTCGTTCTAAAGATTGCTTTGGCTCTTCGGGGTCTTTTGTGTTTCCATACAAATTGCGAAATTTTTTGTTTTAGTTCTGTGAAAAATGCCAGTGGTAGTTTGATAGGGATTGCATTGAATCTATAGATTGCTTTGGGTAGTAGAGTCATTTTCACAATGTTGATTCTTCCAATCCAAGAACATGGTATCTCTCTCCATCTATTTGTATCATCTTTAATTGCTTTCATCAGTGTCTTATAATTTTCTGCATACAGGTCTTTTGTCTCCTTAGGTAGGTTTATTCTTAGATATTTAATTCTTTTTGTTGCAATGGTAAATGGGAGTGTTTTCTTGATTTCACTTTCAGATTTTTCATCATTAGTATATAGGAATGCCAGAGATTTCTGTGCATTAATTTTGTATCCTGCCACTTTACCAAATTCATTGATTAGCTCTAGTAGTTTTCTGGTAGCATCTTTAGGATTCTCTATGTATAGGATCATGTCATCTGCAAACAGTGACAGCTTTACTTCTTCTTTTCCGATTTGGATTCCTTTTATTTCCTTTTCTTCTCTGATTGCTGTGGCTAAAACTTCCAAAACTATGTTGAATAAGAGTGGTGAGAGTGGGCAACCTTGTCTTGTTCCTGATCTTAGTGGAAATGCTTTCAGTTTTTCACCATTGAGGATGATGTTGGCTGTGGGCTTGTCATATATGGCCTTTATTATGTTGTGGAAAGTTCCCTCTATGCCTGCTTTCTGCAGGGTTTTTATCATAAATGGGTGTTGAATTTTGTCAAAAGCTTTCTCTGCATCTATTGAGATGATCATATGGTTTTTCTCCTTCAATTTGTTAATATGGTTTATCACATTGATAGATTTGCGTATATTGAAGAATCCTTGCATTCCTGGAATAAACCCCACTTGATTATGGTGTATGATCCTTTTTATGTGCTGTCGGATTCTGTTTGCTAGTATTTTGTTGAGGATTTTTGCATCTATGTTCATCAGTGATATTGGCCTGTAGTTTTCTTTCTTTGTGACATCCTTGTCTGGTTTTGGTATCAAGGTGATGGTGGCCTCGTAGAAGGAATTTGGGAGTGTTCCTCCCTCTGCTATATTTTGGAAGAGTTTGAGAAGGATAGGTGTTAGCTCTTCTCTAAATGTTTCATAGAATTCGCCTGTGAAGCCATCTGGTCCTGGGCTTTTGTTTGTTGGAAGACTTTTAACCACAGTTTCAATTTCAGTGCTTGTGATTGGTCTGTTCATATTTTCTATTTCTTCCTGATTCAGTCTTGGCCGGTTGTGCCTTTCTAAGAATTTGTCAATTTCTTCCAGATTGTCCATTTTATTGGCATAGAGTTGCTTGTAGTAATCTCTCATGATCTTTTTTATTTCTGCAGTGTCAGTTGTTACCTCTCCTTTTTCATTTCTAATTCTATTGATTTGAGTCTTCTCCCTTTTTTTCTTGATGAGTCTGGCTAGTGGTTTATCTATTTTGTTTATCTTCTCAAAGAACCAGCTTTTAGTTTTATTGATCTTTGCTATCGTTTCCTTCATTTCTTTTTCATTTATTTCTGATCTGATTTTTATGATTTCTTTCCGTCTGCTAGCTTTGGGGTTTTTTTGTTCTTCTTTCTCTAATTGCTTGAGGTTCAAGGTTAGGTTGTTTATTCGAGATGTTTCCTGCTTCTTAAGGTGGACTTGTATTGCTATAAACTTCCCCCTTAGAACTGCTTTTGCTGCATCCCATAGGTTTTGTGTCGTCGTGTCTCCATTGTCATTTGTTTCTAGGTATTTTTTTATTTCCTCTTTGATTTCTTCAGTGATCACTTCATTATTAAGTAGTGTATTGTTTAGCCTCCCTGTGTTTGTATTTTTTACAGATCTTTTCCTGTAATTGATATCTAGTCTCATGGTGTTGTGGTCAGAAAAGATACTTGATACAATTTCAATTTTCTTAAATTTACCAAGGCTTGATTTGTGACCCAAGATATGATCTCTCCTGGAGAATGTTCCATGAGAACTTGAGAAAAATGTGTATTCTGTTGTTTTCGGATGGAGTGTCCTATAAATATCAATTAAGTCCATCTTGTTTAATGTATCATTTAAAGCTTGTGTTTTCTTATTTATTTTCATTTTGGATGATCTGTCCATGGGTGAAAGTGGGGTGTTACAGTCCCCCACTATGAATGTGTTACTGTTGATTTCCCCTTTTATGGCTGTTAGTATTTGCCTTATGTATTGAGGTGCTGCTATGTTGGGTGCATAAATATTTACAATTGTTATATCTTCTTCTTGGATCGATCCCTTGATCATTATGTAGTGTCCTTCTTTGTCTCTTTTAATAGTCCTTATTTTAAAGTCTATTTTGTCTGATATGAGAATTGCTACTCCAGCTTTCTTTTGGTTTCCATTTGCATGGAATATCTTTTTCCATCCCCTTACTTTCAGTCTGTATGTGTCTCTAGGTCTGAAGTTGTCTCTTGTAGACAGCATATATAAGGGTCTTGTTTTTGTATCCATTCAGCCAATCTGTGTCTTTTGGTGGGAGCATTTAGTCCATTTACATTTAAGGTAATTATCGATATGTATGTTCCTATTCCCATTTTCTAAATTGTTTTGGGTTCGTTATTATAGGTCTTTTCCTTCTCTTGTGTTTTTTGTCTAGAGAAGTTCCTTTAGCATTTCTTGTAAAGCTGGTTTGGTGGTGCTGAACTCTCTCAGCTTTTGCTTGTCTGTAAAGGTTTTAATTTCTCCATCAAATCTTAATGAGATCCTTGCTGGGTAGAGTAGTCTTGTCTGCAGGTTTTACTCCTTCATCACTTTCAGTATGTCCTGCCACACCCTTCTGGCTTGTAGGGTTTCTGCTGAGAGATCAGCTGTTAACCTTATGGGGATTCCCTTGTGTGTTATTTGTTGTTTTTCCCTTGCTGCTTTTAATATGCTTTCTTTGTATTTAATTTTTGACAGTTTGATTAATATGTGTCTTGGTGTATTTCTCCTTGTATTTATCCTGTATGGGACTCTCTGTGCTTCCTGGACTTGATTAACTATTTCCTTTCCCATATTAGGGAAGTTTTCAACTATAATCTCTTCAAATATTTTCTCATTCCCTTTCTTTTTCTCTTCTTCTTCTGGAACCCCTATAATTCGAATGTTGGTGCATTTAATGTTGTCCCAGAGGTCTCTGAGACGGTCCTCAGTTCTTTTCATTCTTTTTTCTTTATTCTGCTCTGCAGTAGTTATTTCCACTATTTTATCTTCCAGGGCACTTATCCGTTCTTCTGCCTCAGTTATTCTGCTATTGATCCCATCTAGAGTACTTTTAATTTCATTTATTGTGTTGTTCATCGTTGCTTGTTTCATCTTTATTTCTTGGTAACTTGTTTCTTGTTAACTTCTTGCATTTTGTCCATTCTATTTCCAAGATTTCAGATCATCCTTACTATCATTATTCTGAATTCTTTTTCAGGTAGACTGCCTATTTCCTCTTCATTTGTTAGGTCTGGTGCATTTTTATCTTGCTCCTTCATCTGCTGTGTGTTCTTCTGTCTTCTCATTTTGCTTATCTTACTATGTTTGGGATCTCCTTTTTGCAGACTGCAGGTTCGTAGTTCCCGCTGTTTTTGATGTCTGTCTCCAGTGGCTAAGGTTGGTTCAGTGCGTTGTGTAGGCTTCCTGGTGGAGGGGACTAGTGCCTGTGTTGTGGTGGATGAAGCTGGATCTTGTCTCTCTAGTGGGCAGGTTCACGTCTGGTGGTGTGTTTTGGGGTGTCTGTGGCCTTATTATGCTTTTAGGCAGTCTCTCTGCTAATGGGTGGGGTTTTGTTCCTGTTTTGCTAGTTGTTTGGCATAGGTTGTCCAGCACTGTAGCTTGCTGGTCGTTGAGTGAAGCTGGGTGCTGGTGTTAAGATGGAGGTCTCTGGGAGATTTTTGCCGTTGATATTATGTGGAGCTGGGAGGTCTCTTGTTGACCAGTGTCCTGAAGTTGGCTCTCCTATGTCAGAGGCAGAACCCTTACTCCTGGCTGGAGCACCAAGAGCCTTTCATCCACACGGCTCAGAATAAAAGGGAGAAAAAGCAGAGAGAATTAGTAGAAGTATGAGGAAAGAAAGAAGGAAAAGAGGGAAGGAAGGAAGAAAGAAAGAAAGAAAGAAGCAAAGAAGGAAAGAAGGCAAGAAGGAAAGAAAGGAGGCAGGGAGGGAGGGAGGAAGGAAGGAAGGAGGAAAAGAAGGAAAAAAGACAGAAAGAAAGAAGATACAGTAAAAATAAAATAAAGTATAATAAAGTTATTGAATTAAAAAATTCTTATTTAGAAAAAAAAAAAGGGACGGATAGAACCTTAGGACAAATGTTGGAAGCAAAGCTATACAGACAAAATCTTACACGGAAGCATACACATGCACCCTCACTAAAAGAAGTAAAGGGGGAAAAATCATAAATCTTGCTCTCAGAGACCACCTCCTCAATTTGGGATGATTCGTTGTCTAAAGGAGGGAAGGAAGGAAAGAAAGAAAGAAAGAACGAAGGTAAAGTATAATAACATTATTAAAATTAAAATTAATTATTAAGAAAAAATTAAAAAAAAAACCATGGACGGATAGAACCCTAGGACAAATGGTAGAAACAAGACTATACAGACAAGATCTCACACAGAAGCATACACATACACATTCACAAAAAGAGGAAAAGGGAAAAAAATCATAAATCTTGCTCTCAAAGTCCACCTCCTCAATTTGGGATGATTGGTTGTCTATTCAGGTATTCCACAGATGCAGGGTACATCAAGTTGATTGTGGAACTTTAATCCGCTGCTTCTGAGGCTGCTGGGAGAGATTTCCCTTTCTCTTCTTTGTTCTCACAGCTCACCGGGGCTCCGCTTTGGATTTGGCCCTGCCTCTGCGTGTAGGTCGCTGGAGGGCGTCTGTTTTTTGCTCAGACAGGACGGGGTTAAAGGAGCCGCTGATTCGGGGGCTCTGGCGCACTCAGGCCGGCGGTGAGGGAGGGGCACGGAGTGCGGGGCGGGCCTGTGGCGGCAAAGGACGGCGTGACTTTGCACCAGCTTGAGGCCCGCCGTGCGTTCTGCCGGGGAAGTTGTCCCTGGATCACGGGACCCTGGTAGTGGCGGGCTGCACAGGCTCCGCGGAAGAGGGGTGTGGAGAGTGACCTGTGCTCGCACACAGGCCCCTTGGTGGCGGCAGCAGCAGCCTTAGCGTCTCCCGCCCGTCTCTGGGGTCTGCGCTTTTAGCCGCGGCTCGCGCCCGTCTCTGGAGTTCCTTTAAGCAGCGTTCTTAAACCCCTCTCCTCACGCACCAGGAAACAAAGAGGGAAGAAAAAGTCTCTTGCCTCTTCGGCAGGTGCAGACGTTTCCCCGGACTCCCTCCAGGCTAGCCGTGGTGCACTAACCCCTTCAGGCTATGTTCAAGCCGCCAACCCCAGTCCTCTCCCTGCGCTCCGTCCGAAACTGAAACCCGAGCCTCAGAGCCTCAGCTCGCAGCCCCGCCCGCCCCGGCGGTGAGCAGACAAGCCTCTCGGGCTGGTGAGTGCCGGTCGGCACCGGTCCTCTGTGCGGGAATCTCCCCGCTTTGCCCTCCGCACCCGTTGCTGTGCACTCCTCCGCGGCTTCGAAGCTCCCCCCTCCGCCTCCCGCAGTCTCCGCCCGTGAAGGGGCTTCCTAGTGTGTGGAAACTTTTCCTCCTTCACAGCTCCCTCCCACTGGTGCAGGTGCCGTCCCTATTCTTTTGTCTCTGTTTTTTCTTTTTTTTTCTTTTGCCCTACCCAGGTACGTGGGGAGTTTCTTGCCTTTTGGGAGGTCTGAGGTCTTCTGTCAGCCTTCAGTAGGTGTTCTGTAGGAATTGTTCCACGTGTAGATGTATTTCTGGTGTATCTGTGGGGAGGAAGGTGATCTCCGCGTCTTACTCTTCTGCCACCTTCAAGGTCCCCCCCTATTGGCTTTTTTAAAAATTACAATGACAATAATTTTTAATTTCCAAAAGTTCTATGTGGATCTGTTATCCATCTATCTGCTCTTGTTTTTCTTTTTCTTATTGTATTCTTTTCTCTCTTTTTAGCTTGCATGTTTTTTCTCTCTTTTAACTTTTAATCATATTTATTTCATAATTTATCTATGTTCTATTTGCTTAATGTATTTATAATCTAATTCTCCTGTATTCTGGAACCATCACAGTGGGCCATTCTTTTCATGTGATTCTATTTTTTTTTTATAGTGAGCTATATTAGGAAAGATTTTTTTCATCGTTGGTGTCCATGTACTCTGAATTTTAGAAAAGTCTTGGAAAGCAGACTTACATTTGCATATTACAAATATCTCAGGAATTTCATTGATCTTGGTACAAAATTTATATTAATTTCCCTACTTTATATTTTTACAGAACATACTTATTTTAAAATCAGACTGTCTCACATACATGGTATTTTGATTTCTCACAAGTATATTTTTTAATCCAAAGTCTCATATATAAGCAGATTATCTTGTTACTTCCATGTACATATGAGTGGAGTCTCGATTTTCCCTGTTCCAGCTTTATTCAGTGGTTTTGCTTAAAATTCCCTATCTTAAGATCCCCATGTATGGAGATTACAATGTTATTTCCTAACTGTTAAGGTGTATATCTGTGTATTGGGACTCAACATCCATACTAAGACAATAGCTCACTATCCTACAACTTCGTTTCTGCCACCTGGGAATTTCCCTTTCTTTTTTTGAGTTTCCCATGTAAACTTATTTTGTGATAATTCATCCAGCATTTCTAGATATGTAAAGGGAAGTTCTTGTTAGTTCAGTGTGTAGGTTGCCACCTATTCATTCTTTGACCTGTTGCAATTTGGTTTCCACTGCCACCACTGCACTGAAATTATTTCACAGTTCTTAATTTCTGTGACTTCATGCTCTCTTCTCTGTTATTTGACATTATTGACCCTGAGATCTTTGAATTTTTTATCCTGTTTTTTCTTGAATTCTGTAAAACCTCTCTTGTTTCTTTGACTCAGTTTAGAAACTCCATCAGTCTTTTTTACCTGCTCCTTTTACTTTTTTTTTTTTTTGAGGTACACAGGCTTCTCACTGTTGTGGCCTCTCCCATTGCGGAGCACAGGCTCAGGATGCGCAGGCTCAGCGGCCATGGCTCACGGGCCAGGTGCTCCGTGGCATGTGGGATCCTCCCAGACTGGGGCATGAACCTGTGTCCCCTGCATTGGCAGGAGGACTCTCAACCACTGCACCACCAGGGAAGCCCTCCTTTTCCTTTTTAAAAAGAAATTTTAATAGAAATATTTAAAACATGTATAAAAAATAATACAATGGGGCCCGGAGGAAGATGGCAGAGCAGAAGGATGTGCTCTCACTCCCTTTTGTGAGAGCACTAGGATCACAACTAGCTGCTGGACAATCATCAACAGGAGGGCACTGGAACTCACCGAAAAAGATACCCCACGTCCAAGGACAAAGGAGAAGCCACAGTGAGATGGTAGGAGGGGTGCAAACACAGTAAAATCAAGTCCAATAACTGCTGGATGGGTGACTCACAGACTGGAGAACACTTATACCAGAGAAGTTCACCCACTGGAGTGATGGATCTGAGCCCCACGTCAGGCTTCCCAACCTGGGGGTCTGGCAAAGGGAGGAGGAATTCTTAGAGAATCAGACTTTGAAGCCTACTGGGATTTGATTGCAGGATTTTGACAGAACTGGGGGAAACAGAGACTCCACTTTTGGAGGGCACACACAAAGATGTGTGCTCACTGGGACTCAGCGGAAGGAGCAGTGACCCCAAGGAAGACTGAACCAGACCTTCCTGCTAGTGTTGGAGGGTCTCCTGCGGAGACGGGGGGCAGCTGTGGATCACCAAGGGACAAGGACACTGGAAGAAGAAGTTCTGGGAAGTACTCCTTGGTGTGAGCCCTCCCAGAGTCCACCATTAGCCCCACCAAAGAGCCCAGGTAGGCTCCAGTGTTGGGTTGCCGCAGGCCATACAACCAACAGGGACAGAACCCAGCCCCCCCATCAGCAGTCAAGTGGATTAAAGTTTTACTGAGCTCTGTCCACCAGAGCAACAGTCAGCTCTACCCACCACCAGTCCCTCCCATTAGGAAACTTGCATAAGCCTCTTAGATAGCCTCATCCACCAGAGGGCAGAGAGCAGAAACAAGAAGAACAGCCAGTGGAACAAAACCGACATTCACAGAAAGATAGACAAGATGAAAAGGCAGAGGGCTATGTACCAGATGAAGGAACAAGATAAAACCCCAGAAAAACAACTAAATGAAGTGCAGATAGGCAACCTCCCAGAAAAAGAATTCAGTATAATGATAGTGAAGATGATCCAGGACCTCGGAAAAAGAATGGAGGCAAAGATCGAGAAGATGCAAGAAATGATTAACAAAAACCTAAAAGAATTAAAGAACAAACAAACAGAGATGAACAATACAGTAACTGAAATGAAAACTACACTAGAAGGAATCAATAGCAGAATAACTGAGGCAGAACGGATAAGTGACCTGGAAGACAGAATGGGGGAATTCACTGCTGTGGAACGGAATAAAGAAAAAGAATGAAGAGAAATGAAGACAGCCTAAGAGACCTCTGGGACAACTTTAAATGCAACAACATTTACATTATAAGGGTCCCAGAAGGAGAAGAGAGAAAGGACCCAAGAAAATATTTGAAGACATTATAGTCGAAAATTTCCCTAACATGGGAAAGGAAATAGCCACCCAAGTCCAGGAAGTGCAGCAAGTCCCATACAGGATAAACCCAAGGAGAAACACGCTGAGACACATAGTAATCAAATTGGCAAAAATTAAAGACAAAGAAAAGTTATTGAAAGCAGCAAGGGAAAAATGAAAAATAACATACAAGGGAACTCTCATAAGGTTAACAGCTGATTTCTCAGCAGAAACTCTACACGCCAGAAGGGAGTGGCATGATAAAATTAAAGTGATGAAAGGGAAGAACCTACAGCCAAGATTACTCTACCCGGCAAGGATCATATTCAGATTCGATGGAGAAATCAAAAGCTTTACAGACAAGCAAAACTAAGAGAATTCAGCACCACCAAACCAGCTCAACAACAAATGCTAAAGGAACTTCTCTAAGTGGGAAACAAGAGAAGAACAGGACCTACAAAAACAAACCCAAAACAATTAAGAAAATGGTCATAGGAACATACATATCAATAAATACCCTAAACGTGAATGGATTAAATGCTCCAAACAAAAGACACAGGCTTGCTGAATGGATACAAAAACAAGACCCATATATATGCTGTCTAGAAGAGACCCACTTCAGACCTAGGGACACATTCAGACTGAAAGTGAGGGGATGGAAAAAGATATTCCATGCAAATGGAAATCAAAAGAAAGCTGCAGTAGCAATTCTCATATCAGAAAAAATAGATTTTAAAATAAAGAATGTTACAAGGGACAAGGAAGGATACTACACGATGACCAGGGGATCAATCGAAGAAGAAGATATAACAATTATAAATATATATGCACCCAACATAGGAGCACCTCAATACATAAGGCAACTGATAACAGCTATAAAAGAAGAAATTGACAGTAACACAGTAATAGTGGGGAACTTCAAACCTCACTTACACCAATGGACAGACCATCCAAAACGAAAATAAATAAAGAAAGAGAAGCTTTAAATGACACAACAGACTAGATCAATTTAATTGATATTTATAGGACATTCCATCCTAAAACAGGAGATTACACTTTCTTCTCAAGTGTTCATGGAACATTCTCCAGGATAGATCACATCTTGGGTCACAAATCAGGCCTCAGTAAATTAAAGAAAATTAAAATCATATCAAGCATCTTTTCTGACCACAACGCTATGAGATTAGAAATGAATTACAGGGAAAAAAACGTAAAAATCACATTTACATGGAGGCTAAACAATACATTACTAAATATCCAAGAGATCACGGAACAAATCAAATAGGAAATCAAAAAATACCTAGAGACAAATGACAATGAAAACACGATGATCCAAAACTTATGGGATGCAGACAAAGTAGTTCTAAGAGAGAAGTTTATAGCTATACAAGCCTACATCAAGAAACAAGAAAAATCTCAAACAACCAATCTAACCTTACACCTAAAGGAACTAGAGAAAGAAGGACAACAACAACAACAACAAAAGCCCAAAGTTAGCTGAGGGAAAGAAATCATAAAGATCAGAGAAGAAATAAATGAAATAGAAAAAAAGAAAACAATAGCAAAGATCAATAAAACTAAAAGCTGGTTCTTTGAGAAGATAAACAAAGTTGATAAGCCGTTAGCCAGACTCATCAAGAAAAAGAGGGAGAGGACTCAGATCAATAAAATTAGAAATGAAAAAGGAGAAGTTAAAACAGACACTGTAGAAATACAAAGCATCCTAAGAGATAACTACAAGCAACTGTATGCCAATAAAATGGACAACCTGGAAGAAATGGACAAATTCTTAGAAAGGTATAACTTTCCAAGTCTGAACCAGGAAGAAATAGAAAACATGAACAGACCAATCACAAGTAACGAAATTGAAAGTGTGATTAAAAATCTTCCCACAAACATAAGTCCAGGATGAGATGGCTTCACAAGTGAATTCTATCAAACATTTAGAGAAGAGCCAACACCCATCCTTTTCAAACTCTTCCAAAATCTTGCAGAGGAAGGAACACTCCCAAACTCATTCGAGGTCAACTTCTCCCTGATACCCAAACCACACAAAGATACTACAAAAAAAGAGAATTACAGACCAATATCACTGATGAAAATAGATGCAAAAATCCTCAACAAAATACTAACAAACAGAATCCAACAACACATTAAAAGGATCATACACAATGACTAAGTGGGATTTATCCCAGGGATGCAAGGATTCTTCAATATATGCAAATCAATCAATATGATACACCATATTAACAAATTGAAGAATAAAAACCATATGATCATCACAATAGATGGAGAAAATCTTTTGACAAAATTCAACACACATTTATGATAAAAACTCTCAAGAAAGTAGGCATATAGGGAACCTACATCAACATAATAGAGGCTATATATGACAAACCAACAGCAAACATCATTCTAAATGGTGAAAAACTGGAAGCATTTCCTCTAAGATCAGGAACAAGACAAGGATGTCCACTCTCACCACCATTATTCAACATAGTTTTGGAAGTCCTAGCCACAGCAATCAGAGAAGAAAAAGAAATAAGAGGAATAGAATTAGGAAAAGAAGAAGGTTAAATGTCACTGTTTGCAGATGACATGATGCTATACATAGAGAATCCTAAAGATGCCACCAGAAAACTACTAGAGCTAATCAATGAATTTGGTAAAGTAGCAGGATACAAAATTAATGCACAGAAATCTCTTGCATTCCTATACACTAATGATGAAAAATATGAAAGGAAACACTCCCATTTACCATTGCAACAAAAAGAATAAAATATCTAGGAATAAACCTATCTAGGGAGACAAAAGGCCTGTATGAAGAAAACTATAAGACACTGATGAAAGAAATTAAAGGTGACACAGATAGATGGAGAGATATACCATGTTCTTGAATTGGAAGAATCAACATTGTGAAAATGACTATACTACCCAAAGCAATCTACAGATTCAATGCAATCCCTATCAAACTACCACTGGAATTTTTCACAGAACTACAACAAAAAATTTCACAATTTGTATGGAAACACAAAAGACCCCGAATAGCCAAAGCAAACTTGAGAAAGAAAAACAGAGCTGGAGGAATCAGGCTCCCTGACTTCAGACTATACTACAAAGCTACAGTAATCAAGACAGTATGGTACTGGCACAAAACCAGAAAGATAGATCAATGGAACAGGATAGAAAGCCTAGAGATAAACCCACACACATTTGGTCACCTTATCTTTGATAGAGGAGACAAGAATATACAGTGGAGAAAAGACAGCCTCTTCAATAAGTGGTGCTGGGGAAACTTGACAGCTACATGTAAAAGAATGAAATTAGAACATGCCCTAACACCATACACAAAAATAAACTCTAAATGGATTAAAGACCTAAATGCAAGGTCAGACAGTATCATACTCTTAGATGAAAACATAGGCAGGACACTCTATGACATAAATCACAGCAAGATCCTTTTTGACCCACCTCCTAGAGAAATGGAAATAAAACCAAAAATAAACAAATGGGACCTAATGAAACTTAAAAGCTTTTGCACAGCAAAGGAAACCATAAACAAGACAAAAAGACAACCCTCAGAATGGGAGAAAATATTTGCCAATGAATCAATGGACAAATGATTAATTTCCAAAAATATATAAACAGTTTATGCAGCTCAATATTGAAAAAGCAAACAACCCAATCCAAAAATGGGCAGAAGACCTAAACAGACATTTCTCCAAAGAAGACAAACAGATGGCCAAGAATCACATGAAAAGCTGCTCAACATCACTAATTATTAGAGAAATGCAAATCAAAACTACAATAAGGTGTCACCTCACACCAGTTAGAATGGGCATGATCAGAAAATCTACAAACAACAAATGCTGGAGAGGGTGTGGAGAAAAGGGAACCCTCTTGCACTGTTGGTGAGAATGTAAATTGATATAGCCACTATGGAGAACAGTATGTAGGTTCCTTAAAAATCTAAAAATATAATTGCCATATGATCCAGCAATCCCACTACTGGGCATATACCCAGAGAAACCATAATTTAAAAAGACACATGCACCCCAAAGTTCATTGCAGCACTATTTACAATAGCCAGGTCATGAAAGCAACCTAAATGCCCATCGACAGATGAATGGATAAAGAAGATGTGGTACATATATACAATGGAATATTACTCAGCCATAAAACAGAATGAAATTGGGTCATTTGTTGAGACGTGGATGGATCTAGAGACTGTCATACAGAGTGAAGTAAGTCAGAAATAGAAAAACAAATATTGTATGTTAATGCATATATGTGGAACCTAGGAAAATGTTACAGGTGAACTGGTCTTCATGGCAGAAATTGAGACACAGGTGTAGAGAATAAACATATGGTCACCAAGCGGGGAAAGCTGCGGGGTGGTGGTGGTGGTGGTGTGATGAATTGGGAAATTGGGATTGATGTGTACACACTGATGTGTGTAAAATGGATGACTAATTAGAACCTGCTTTATAAATATATATATATATATATATATATATATATATATATATAATTGAAGTCATCCAAAAAAAATGTAAAAAATAATACAATGAACACCAGGATACTCAATATTGAGCTTAAGCCATAGAATGTTACCAAAACATTTGAAACACCCTTTGTTCTCTTTTCAGTGTCCTCTCCCTTATTTTCTCCCAGAGGGGTTCGCTACTATAAATTGTATGCATTATTGCCATACATTTCTTTATATTTTTTTACATATATGCATCTATGAATAATATATAGTATTTTGTGCTTTTAAGATTTCTGTAAATTATTATACTGTACATGTGCTGCAACTTGTTTGCTAAACATTATATTTTTGAATTTCATCCATATTGATATCTGTAGTTCTAATATATTAATTTTCACTGCTAGATAATACAGTGTTTTATGAATATGTCACAATTTATTTAGAGTTGATCATAGTGGCCTTAGTCTTGTGTTGTTTTTAGCTTACATATGCCTATTTAAGTGGACTTATGGGTAATATTTAGTTTTAAATAAATTCAACTTCACAAAATGGAAAAGTATCTTAACAACATTCTTGTGAAAAAAATCTTAGAGTTAACACAATACCAATAATGTAAGCTTAAATGAACAAACAAAACATTGCAGAGCTTATAATTATATTCCTAGTAAAGACTTTTTATCAGCTAAAAAACAATGTAAAAATATATAGTAATATATATAAACAATATTAAGCATATGAAAACAATCAAATATGAAAAGAAGTCAGGTTTAAATTTTCTACATTATAAAGAAGAGTATTTTAAATATGGTTTACATCTGCTGTTATAAACAAAGAACTTGACTTATGTGTTTATTGTCTTCAGATAGTAGTATAATAGCATATAGTGCTAATGATTACCACGCCATTTAAAAACTAAGCATGCAGAAAATTTAAAATGGTAATAATAATTATAATCATAATAACAATATTTTATATCATTAAATAATATCATTTTTCTCATTCTTTTTAATTTCTGTTTTTGTCAGTTTTAAGGAACATAATATTTAGTAGTGTAGATCATGAATAATTTAGAAATAAATGTACATATTTATTAAGGAAACATGCTCAATTTTTTTTCTGATAAGTGTGATAATCCACCTTGGACAGCAGAAAGCAGGCAGGACATGGCAGACATCTTTGCTACTAGTAGGAGAAGGAGTCTACCATTTATAGGGGTATTGATGTCAGATTGACTCATCAGTTACCAGGGAAACCAGCAGCTGTGTCAGGCAGCAAGCACGTAGTCAGTTACTAATTAAGCCCTATGATTAAGAGGATTGGATAGTCTTGTGAGTGAAGCAGGGACTGGTCAAGCAGGGAATGTACAGAGAGCAAGAGAACAACCATCTTGAATGGCCTGATCATACAATTTTATTTCTTCAGGTGTTGCTCTTTAATCCAACTTCTCATGGTCTGCCATGTGAACACTTTTCTTTCAAGACTCAGCTCAAATTCTGCCTTTTCTTTGAAGGCTTTGAGTTACATAGAGTTAAGTGCTATATTAGTATTATTGTTTCCATGTTACAAGCACTTAATGGAGAACATTTAATGTGTTTATTCCCTTTTTGTTCCTACTATTGGTTTGGAATTTATATCTTTGTATTTTGTTTCTTTTTACTCATTACCATTAAATGTTTAACATGCATACCTCACTTAATACAGTGTAATATTAACCAGTATTTCTACTCTCTTGAAAAATACATGGTGCTTAGACTGCTTTAACTTAGAACCTTTGTCTCATTTCTTCCATGTCATGCCCAGCTTTTAGTTCCTCTTTGTTTTTATATCCTTTCAAGTTAGTCATTACGATTTCTGCTCTTGTTTTAGGCAGACATTGTTTCTTCAGATTTATCTACATGTGCTTCTTTCTTTACTCATTGTTTATTCTTTTTGTTTGTCTGAATATATATTTGCCCTCATTCTTGAATATTGGCTTAGTTAGATATAAAATTCTAGGTTAGTATTTATTTTCCTTAGCACTTAAGGTTATTATCCCTCTGTCTTCTGGATTCCATTCTTGCTGTTCAGAAGTCTGCTATCATTCTAGTTGACAATCCTTTGAGGTTAATATGTCTTTCCTCATTAGTTGCTTTTAAGATCTCTTTGTTTTTGATTTTATTTAACTTCACTATGATTTTTCCCCCTCCCCTCCATAGTAAATGCTGATTGAAACTTGACATTCATCCTCAATATGAAGATAACCTTCTTAACAAATTCTGGAAACTTGTCTTTATTATACTTTATCCAACACTTCCATGAATTTTGTAGGGGGAGATATTTGAAGTTATATAATCTGCTTTATGGCCAGAAACTTAACTGATCTGTATAACATCATATTATACTGCAAATTTTGTTTAAACATTTCTCTTCTGCTAGACTATGAGTTCCTTTAAGGTGGGGAGGAGATAGTACTTCTTTTTGCATTCCTGGCACCTATTGTAGTACCAGAAGCATAGTAAGGTTCAATTAGTGTTAATTTAAGTGACATTTATTGGGGGAATTTAAAGCAAAGTAGTGCTTTTATCTGAATTATCTGAGTGTTTACAAGTCAAAGCAGGCTTGCTTTCTTGTTTGTTACTTGGGCCATTTCACTAATCATACATTTTATTTTGGCTATTAAGACTTTGTTTGAATTCCTTTTCTTCCCTATTTTCATCTCAATGTAACAAAATTGTTACCTGATTATAAGTAGAATTGATAGTTCCATCTCTATTTAATGATATATTTCAGCCTCATAGAGCAACCAAAACTTGTTATAAAACTTAATTGGCAAATAGCATCTTCATTTATTTTAGAAAGCAAAATGAGCGCAAAATTTATCTTTAAAACAAACGAAGATCGATTTTACAAGCTTCTTCTCATACCATTTGGTAGTTATTATCATACACTAGCCTCTTCTTTAAAATTCTGGTGCTCCACGTATATATACAGGTATTTCTGATAACTAGAAAAACTCATATTAGTATTTATTAGAAACAATACTTCCCCCTGCCAATGTGTTTGGAAGGCTATTACATCAAATGCCATTTGTTGAAACCAATGTCTAATGACCTCTATTTATGATTCCATTAGCTGCTAAATGGAAATTATTCTTTGAAGTGAAAATAAGGAAATAAAATTCATGCATAGTAGCAGCTGATTCAGTACTGAATCAGGGTTTTAACACATTTACAAAATCCATAAAGTTCTTCTAAATGGCTATATTTTCTAGAGCTCTAATAGAAAATTATATGACATAGATCTCTCTTTCATCATGTCAGTTAAGGATACATTATTTTCCAGGTGCTTTTCTCTATTTTCATCAAAATATGATATTTAATTTGAACTTCCATATGGGTGAGCAATTAAGAAACTGGCATTTGAATAGATCAATTTTTCTTATATATATATTTTTTTACATCTTTATTGGAGTATAATTGCTTTACAATGGTGTGTTAGTTTCTGCTTTATAACAAAGTGAATCAGTTATACATATACATATGTTCCCATCTCTCTTCCCTCTTGTGTCTCCCTCCCTCCCACCCTCCCTATCCTACCCCTCCAGGCAGTCACAAAGCACCGAGCTGATCTCCCTGTGCTATGCGGCTGCTTCCCACTAGCTATCTACCTTACGTTTGGTAGTGTATATATGTCCATGCCTCTCTCTCGCTTTGTCACAGCTTACCCTTCCCCCTCCCCATATCCTCAAGTCCATTCTCTAGTAGGTCTGTGTCTTTATTCCTGTCTTACCCCTAGGTTCTTCATGACATTTTTTTCTTAAATTCCATATATATGTGTTAGCATACGGTATTTGTCTTTCTCTTTCTGACTTACTTCACTCTGTATGACAGACTCTAGGTCTATCCACCTCATTACAAATATTTGTAAAAAGAAAGGAAATTGAATTTTTCTTATATTAAAGTTAAATCAGGTTACTTTATTTTCTTCAGAGGAAGAGTGAGAGAGTTGATGTGCGAGAACAGACATCATTTGTGAATTAACAAAATCTGACTGGATCTATATTCTTAGCAGCAGAACTCATATAGAAGACACACTGCAACTGTAACTTTGGTCAAAACAATCACCTGTAATCTGTTTACAGAAAGACAAGAATGACAATGACATAGCCTTCGAAAAAATTATGTGATGGCTGTAGAATACAAGTTTAATCCAAAAGTATTTACTAAGCTCTTTTTATATGTCCAACATATTGTTAGCAGCATGGGAAGACATAAAGTGGTTATTTCTCTGAAAGAGATTAAAGTTTCATTAGGAACGGAAAGAAATGTTAAAGCATGCATGTATGTATCAACTTAAGAGGAAATGTATATGATATCCCCTATGAAATTTCAGTGGATGATCATATTGAAGTGAGCTCATGCAGCTGGGAAAGGCTTCTTGGAAGAGGTAGTGATGTTAGCATGGCGTGAGATTATCAAGAATGAGAAGGAGCTTAGTGCATTGAGTGCACAATTTGTGGAATTGTGTGGGTGAAGAAAAAACCTTTATGAATTGTAGAAATAGGATTGTCACTAGAAGTGGCAGTCAGGGCAGATTGTAGATGACTTTAAATGACAAAATATGGAGTCAGAATGTAGTTAGTAGTCAATGGTAAGCTGTTGAGGGTTTCTTTGAGGTTTTACTACATGATATTGTTAGGATTCCTTTGTTAAAACTCCTCATCTCAATCTCACAAAACAAAATTCTTTATTTCTTAACCCTCTCTCTTTCACTTACCACTGCAATACACTAAACAGGGAAGTTTTGAGCAGAGGGATGGGGCTTGAGCAGAGAAAGAAGTTGAACCCAGGGCACTGGTAAGAGGGGACAGGTCTAGATAATGCAGACCAGACCAGTCAGGTTCTTGGAGATCTAGTGAGCTGCAAGTGACAAGCACATGAAAGCAGGGATCTAGAAAGAGAAGGGAAGAAAATTATACCACCTACTTCCCATCAAGGGAAAATAATTTGGAATTTTTAGTATGAGTCCAGAGAATTGCAGTGCTTTCTTTATCTCAAAGAAAAGATCATCTTCCTTGTGGCACTTTGCCTCTCAGCTCCTTTATAATTTACATGAGTTATTCTTTTCTTTATTGTGGTAAAAAGACTTAACATGAGATCTATCATCTTAATGAATTTTAAGCATATACAGTACTGTTAACTATAGGCACTATATTGTACAGCAGATCTCTAGAACTTGTTCATCTTGTATAATTGAAACTTTATGCCCATTGAACAACCCTCCCTATAGCCTCCTGCTCCCAGGCTGTGGAAACCACCATTCTGTTTGTTTCTGTGACTTTACAAATTTTACCTCACATAAGTGGAATCATACAGTATTTGTCCTTCTGTGACTGGCTTATTTCAGTTGCATAATGCCCTCCAGTTTCATCCATGTTGTTGCATATAGCAGGATTTCCTTACTTATGTAATTTATTTTGTTTTGGGCTGCATTGGGTCTTTGTCACTGCATGGGCTTTCTCTAGTTGCAGTGAGTGGGGGCTACTCTTCCTTGCGGTATGTGGGCTTCTCATTGAGGTGGCTTCTCTTGTTGTGGAGCATGGGCTCTAGGTGCGCGGGCTTCAGTAGTTGTGGCTTGCAGGCTCTAGAGCACAAGCTCAGTAATTTTGGCACACAGGCTTTGTTGCTCTGTGGCATGTGGGATCTTCCCAGACCAGGGCTAGAACCCATGTCCCCTGCATTGGCAGGCGGATTCTTAACCACTGCGCCACCAGGGAAGTCCCAGGATTTCCTTTTATTAAACTGAATAATATTCCATTTTATGTATATTCCACATTTTTTGATCCATTCATCTGCCAATGGACACTTAGATTGTTTTCATATCATAGCTATTGTGAATAATGCTGCTATATCACTTCGACATGCTGATTTCATTTCCTCCAGATATATACCCAGAAGTGGGATTGCTGGGTCATATGGTAATTGTATTTTTAATTTATCGAGGATCTTCCATACTATTTTCCATAATGCTTGTACCAACTTACATTCCCACCTATCGTGTGCAAGGGTTCCCTTTTATCCACACCCTCATCAACACCTGTTAAAAGATTATCTTTTTGATAACAGCCATCCTAACAGTTGTGAAGTGATATCTCATTATGCTTTTGATTTACATTTCCCTGATGGTTAGTGGTGTTGAGTATCTTTTCATGCACCTATTGGCCATTTGTATATTTTCTTTGGAGAAATGCCTATTCAAGACGTTTGCTATTGAGTTGTTGGGGTTCATTGTATATTTTGGAGGTTATCCCCTTTTCAAATATAAGGATTGCAAATATCGTCTACCAAACCATAGATTGCCTCATCATTTTGTCGATTGTTTCCTTTGCTGGTCAGTATAACACATCTTTACATAAAATTTATTTTTTGAACATCCCAGGAAACACTGAGCACAACCTCTGACATTTAGCATAATATTAGGAGGTCTTAGCCATGTCACCTCCAATTTGTAGAAAGTTAATGAAAAGTTAGGATGCAGATAGACTGTGAGTAAATTCTTAAATATAAATGAAATACATTGATCGGTTAAGATATATATCCCTTCAGAATTTGGCATCATATGTTACAGTATATTGCTATAGTATAACTTTGGAAACAGGTAATTGGTCTAATACATTTTAACAACAATAATCTCTGCATAATCATTAACTATGTGATTTTCCATTAGGAGTACAGGGCATAGGATTGGATATAACACTGGTTCCCAGAGCCTACTGTGAAAAGTTGAGGAAAGGGAATTAAGCATTTTTGTAAATTTTACTGCCACACAAATGAAAAAGCAATCTAGTTCCAGAGTAGGAAGCTCAACATACTTGTCACTCCATAATAGGGTCTGAAAGAATAGTTTCTGATATTTTCTTACTATTAAAGGATCTTCCTTGTAATGTACGCCCATAGCCTGGACCCTAAAGGAAGTGTAAAAGCAAGCATCCAGCACTTTTCCTTTTTTATCTCTACTACATTATACTAATTCCTCTCTCCTTCCCTGACTTTACCCCCTCTTTTCAGTCTTTTCACCTTTCTTTCTCCCTCCTTATTCTAATCCCCACTCTCTTTATTCTCTCCTACTGCTTGCTATTCACTCTGGAAATACTTTACACATTTATCTTAACCTTTATGAAGGTAAAGGTGAAGACAAATAATCCCAATGAATCCTAAGAGCTAAAGAATTGCTTTTCAAGCAGAAAAGCACTGCTGTGATTTCCTTATAGATGGTTGTCTATGCCTGATCTAGAAGTCCTAGCATATAAAGAAATAAAATTTACTATTCAGTATAGAAAACTCAGATTGCTCAAACTTACCTTTAACATGCTTTTTTAAATGACTAAATCATCCACTGAGTAAATCCTCTCTTACTTCTGCCTCTTCTCGAAATCTCATGCCCACTGTTTTCTAACATGCCCACTTTTTCTGGTAGGCCACAGACACAAAGGCATTGGCTTTATTCTTTCAGCTTCTGAGAATGACTTTGTAAAACACCTCAAAAGGGTTAAAATTATAGTATCTGAAATCTGCCTGTAACAATGTTGCCTGATATGGTCTTTGGTTACTTTATTCACCTCTAATTTAATAGAATGTAGCTATTATATTTTGCAGATAGTCTTCATAGTACCTATAAAATAATATCAGAACATATGCTCTGAGAAAATTTGCTCATGTGAGGGGAAATAAAGTAGGTGGAAAAGTTTCCAGGCATGGTCACCCAGAGTAAAATGTCTACAGCCAGATTTATAGAAATTCAGAAGTCAGTAGATAAACACTAAAGCTGTGATAATAATTTATTTTTTACAGAGGAAAAGAATGGCAATAACAGTTTTATTTTTCCCCAGAGCACTTTACAATACATTCTTTTTCTGTATCAAAACCCAGTGAGGGAGATTGTTATAAATGCTTAAAATGCTTTTTCAAGCAGCAAAGGCCCTTCTTATATCCTAAAACTTGAACTGAAAACTCTCAGGGGGTTTTGTCAAAGTTATATGAAACTAAATTAATATGAATAGGAAGTGAGCAGTGTTCTCAAATCTCACTGATCCAACTCACATAGTTATAAATCTTGAGATTGAGTATCTAAGAAGAAGCTCCAGAAAAACTCTCCTATTTTTTAATCAAAAAAAGAAATGCATTATAGAGACTTTTTCTAACATGGACATTTCTAAGAAAATATTTACTCCTATGTGTGGAGATAAAGGTGGCAACCTGCAGGGCCTGCTTCTCTTTCTCTGACCTCAGCTTGGTTCGATGCCTTTAGAGACCTGTCAGGAATTAGCCTCCAGAGTACTTCCTGAAATTTTAGTGAGTTTACCTGAAATAATCATTCTGCACACCATGTGTGGTGCTTTATGGAAATATAAATGTTAAAAATGAATTTGATTTTCAATTTGTGAACTTTTCTCTAGAGCCCTTTTATCTTCGGGTTCCAAGGCACTGAAGATATTGTCTAGGGGAAACAAACAGCTATGCTGCTACTTATCATACATAATAATATTGCTTAATTTTTTAAAAATCTGACTCTCTGAGCTATCAACTAGTGACTATGTGTGTACAGTTATTGTTCATCAGAAATTCTTGTCGGGTAAATGAATGGTAATGGTGACACAGGACTGTTTCTGGGGCTAATCTAATTCTACCATTCATTCATTTGTTTATTCAGCACCTACCATGAGCCAAGCCCCATGTTAAGCATTGGAGATGAAGCAGTGAACAAGTCATTTTCAATATCTTGTGGTTCTTGTAGTTTATTGGAGGCTACAGGCAGTAAATATGTGATTACAATAATGTATGATGAATGTAATGCTAGGGGAATGACAGGGTGCTATGGGAGCATACAATCAAAGGGTTAATCAAATCAAATACTCTTAACCTAGTCTAGAGTAAATAAATATATCCCTGAGGAAGGGATGTTTAAGATAAAACCCAAAGATAAAAAGAAGCTAGTTAAATGAAGAAGGGTCTGGAAAAACATTTCAGGTAGCAAGAAGAATGCGTGTAAAAATCTCCAGGCAAGAGAGAACATGACATGCTCTAGGAACTGAAATCTATCATATATGGCTGTAGTGTGTATTGTGATATAAAGAATTTCAATAGGTAGTTAGAGGCTAGATTATGCAGGAAAATGGGAAGTTTGGGCTTTTTCCTACCACTAGCTGCTTTTGTGGTTGTCATCTCTCTGACAAGAGTATGTATGCTTAATGACTTTGCAGCTACTTTTTATGAGGGCTGTACAGGGGCTTTTGGACAGTGATCAACTCTAATGATCATCTTGAGTAATATTTGGCTAACTTCATTTTTTAGACCTGATTTCCTTTTAAAAGAGGATTTGATAACCAGGTTATTAATTGCTATATATAAAGTAAACTTCAAACCTTGGAGATCTTTAGTAAAATTTACTTATTCATCTTCCAATCTCAAAATTAATATTTCTGTCTGTATTAACATACCTTAACAGAGTGCTTATGGCATGTGCACACAATATTTAAAATCTTTTACTTCTGACATTTGCCTATAATTTGGCCATTCTATTATGTGTAAATGATAAAAACCCTAAATATTCTGTATGAGGTAATTAGTCACCAGTCGGTGAGAATACAGTTATTATTCTTTTAGCTGAACATTGTCTTGGTAAATTGAAGACTGGTTACTTATATTGCACCAGTCTTAAAAGTAAAGGGGTAATTAACACACAAAAATCAGTTGTATTTCTATACATTAGCAACAAACAATCTAAAAAGGAAATTAGTAAAAAAAAATTCCATTTGCAATAGCATCAAAAAGAATCAAAAAGGGGCTTCCCTGGTGGTGAAGTGGTTGAGAGTCCACCTGCCAATGCAGGGGACTTGGGTTCATGCCCCAGTCCGGGAAGATCCCACATGCCGTGGAGCGGCTGGGCCCGTGAGCCATGGCCGCTGAGCCTGCAGGTCTGGAGCCTGTGCTCTGCAACGGGAGAGGCCACAACAGTGAGAGGCCCGCATACCGCAAAAAGAAAAAAAAAGAATTAAAAAGAATAAAATATTTTAGAATAAATTTAACCAAACAGGTGCAAGGTGTGCACACTAAAAACTACAAAATATTTCTGAAAGGAATTTTAAAAGACCAAGACAAATGGAAAGATATTCTATGTTCATGGCTTTATAAACTTAATATTGTTAATATGGCAATACTATTCAAAGGGATTTACAGATTTAATGCAATTCCTGTCAAAATCCCAACAGCACATTTTGCAGGAATTGAAAAGCCAGTCTTAAAATTCACATGGAATTGCAAGTGACCCTGAATAGCCGAAGCAATCTCTATAAAGAACAAAGTTGAAAGATACACGCTTCCTCATTTCAAAACTTACTACAGATACAGTACAGTAATTTACAGTACTGTAAAGATACAGTAATTAAAACACTGTGGCACTGGCATAAGGATAGACATATAGATGAACAGAATAGACTTGAGAGTACAGAAATAAACCCATACATCTATGGTTAATTGATTTTTAACAGGGGTGGGAAAAAATACCAACTTGAACTAACAGTGCTGTGACAACTGGATACCCTTATGCACAAGAATAAAGTTGGATCCCTACCTAATGTACATATAAAAAAATAGTTCAAAATGGATAAAAGACACAAATATACAATTCCTAGAAGAAAATGTAGGGGTAAATTTTCATGACCTTGGATTTGGCACTGGATTCTTAGATAAGACACCAAAAGCACAAGCAACAAAAGAAAAAATATAGACAAATTGGATTTCATCAAAATTATAAACTTTTTCTGCCTCAAAGGACAGTACCAAGAAAGTGAAAAGACAACCTACAGAATGGGAGAAAATATATACAAATCATATATCTAATAAGAGTCTAGCATCCATAATATATAAAGAACTCTTAAAACTCAATAACAAAAGACAACACAATTAAAAAGTGGACAAAGAAGTTGAATAGAAATTTGCCCATAGAAGGTATACAAATTGGCAACAAGCACATGAAAATAATATTAGTCATTAAGGAAATGCATATCAAAAACTTGATGAGACACCAGTTCATACCCACTATGATGGCAATAATAATAATTTTAAAACTGGAAAGTAAGAGTCATTGGATAGGATGTGGAAAAAATAGCACCCTCATACATAGCTGTAAATGTAAAATGTAAAATGGTACAGCCACATTGGAAAACAGTTTGACAGTTCCTCAAAAAGTTAAACATAGAATTATCATGTGCCCCAGCAGTTCCACTCTTAGTAATACACCTCCAAGATTTGAAAACAGGTAATCAAACATATACATGAATATTCCTAGTGAGCTTTTAAAATAGCTGAAAGGTGGAAACAACTAAAATGTCCATCCAAATAAACAAAAAAAAACTGATGTCAGGACAGAATAAACTCACAGCAAAAGCTTTGTATTTTCTCCCTGAATATGGCTTGTGTTTCCATTCTCTTAACAACTTATTTCTTACAGTAAAGGTTTATAATTTAAGGAAGTCCAATTTATCATTTTTTCCCAGTTAAGGATTTTTGCCTTTGTACTGTATATAAGAAAATTTTTTCCTAACACAAGGTAAAAAATATTTCCACCTGTTTTCTTTCCTAGAACAGTTATTGTTTGAGGTTTTACTTTTAGATCTATGATACACTTTGAGTAAATTTTTATATATGGTGCAAGGTATAACTCAAGGTTTATTTTTGGTATGTGGACGTCAGATTGTTCTAGTTCCATTTGCTAAATTCTGCCAAATTTTGATAACCTCTATTTTCAGTAGGACCTTGTTGTTTATCCATTCTATATATAATAGTTTGCATCTGCTAATCCCAAACTCCCAATCCGTCCCTCCCCTATCCCCACTCCCTTGGCAACCACAAGTGTGTTCTCCATGTCTGTGAAAGTTCCCTCTATGCCTACTTTCTGCAGGGCTTTTATCATAAATGGGTGTTGAATTTTGTCAAAATTCAAACATCTATTGCATCTATTGAGATGATCATATGGTTTTTCTCCTTCAATTTGTTAATATGGTTTATCACGTTCATTGATTTGCGTATACTGAAGAATCCATGCATTCCTGAGATAAACCCCACTTGATCATAGTGTATGATCCTTTTAATGTGCTGTTGGATTCTGTTTGGCTTTGTAGAATGAATTTGGGAGTTTCTTTCTTCTGCTATATTTTGGAAGAGATTGAGAAGGATAGGTGTTAGCTCTTCTCTAAATGTTTGGTAGAATTTGCCTGTGAAGCCCTCTGGTACTTGACTTTTATTTGTTGGAAGATTTTTAATCACAGTTTCCGTTTCAGTGCTTGTGATTAAGTCTGTTGATATTTTCTATTTCTTCTTGGTTCACTCTCGGCAGGTTGTACATTTCTAAGAATTTGTCCATTTCTTCCAGGTTGTCCATTTTATTAGCAAATAGTTGTTTGTAGTAATCTCTCGTGATCCTTTGTATTTCTGCAGTGTCAGTTGTTACTTCTCTTTTTTCATTTCTAATTCTATTGATTTGAGTCTTCTCCCTTTTATCTTGATAAGTCTGGCTAATTGTTTATCAATTTTGTTTATCTTCTCAAAGAACCAGCTTTTAGTTTTATTGATCTTTGCTATCGTTTCCTTCATTCTTTTTCATTTATTTCTGTTCTGGTCTTTATGATTTCTTTCCTTATGCTAACTATGGGGTTTTTTTTGTTCTTCTTTTCTCTAATTGCTTTAGATGTAAGGTTAAGTTGCTTATTTGAGATATTTCTTGTTTCTTAAGATAGGATTGTATTGCTATAAACTTCCTTCTTAGAACTGCTTTTGCTGCATCCCACAGGTTTTGGGTCATCATGTTTTCATTGTCATTTGTTTCTAGGTATTTTTTGATTTCCTCTTTGATTTCTTCAGTGATCTCTTGGTTATTAAGTACTGTGTTGTATAGCCACCATGTCTTTGTGTTTCTTATAGATTTTTTCCTGTCATTGATATATAGTCTCATAGCATTGTGGTCAGAAAAGATACTTGATACAATTTCAATTTTCTTAAATTTACCAAGGCTTGATTTGTGACCCAAGATATGATCTACCCTGGAGAATGTTCCATGAGCACTTTAGAAGAATGGGTATTCTGTTGTTTTTGGATCGAATGTCCTATAAGTAACAATTAAGTCCATCTTGTCTAATATATCATTTAAAGCTTGTGTTTCCTTATTTATTTTCATTTTGGATGATCTGTCCATTCATGAAAGTGGGGTGTTAAAGTCCCTACTATGGTTGTGTTACTGTCCATTTCCCGTTTTATGGTTGTTAGTGTTTGCCTTATGTATTGTGTGCTCCAACGTTGGGTGCCTAAATATTTACAATTGTTATATTTTCATCTTGGATTGATGCCTTGATCATTATGTAGTGTCCTTCTTTGTCTCTTGTAATAGTCTTTGTTTTCAAATGTGTTTTGTCTGATATGTGAATTGCTATTCCAGCTTTCTTTTGATTTTCATTTGCATGGAATATCTTGTTCCATCCCATCCCTTTCAGTGTGTATGTGTCCCTAGGTCTGAAGTGGGTCTCTTGCAGACAGCATATATACAGGTCTTGTTTTCGTATCCATTCAGCCAATCTATGTCTTTTGGTTGGAGCATTCAATCCATTTACATATAAGGTAATTATTGATATGTATGGTCCTATTACCATTTTCTTAATTCTTTTGGGTTTATTATTGTAGGTCTTTTCCTTCTCTTGTGTTTCTTGCCTAGAGAAGTTCCTTTAGCATTTGTTGTAAATCTGGTTTTGTGGTGCTGAATTCTCTTAGCTTTTGCTTGTCTGTAAAGTTTTAATTTCTCCATCAAATCTGAAAGAGATCCTTGCTGGATAGAGTAATCTTGGTTGTAGATTTTTCTCCTTCACCTCTTTAAATATGTCCTGCCACTCCCTTCTGGCTTGCAGAATTTCTGCTGAAAGATCAGCTTTTAACCTTATGGGGCTTTCCTTGTATGTTATTTGTTGTTTTTCCCTTGTTGCTTTTAATATTTGTTCCTTGTATGTAATTTTTGATAGTTTGAGTAACATGTGTCTTACCGTGTTTCTCCTTGGATTTATCCTGTATGGGACTCTGTGCTTCCTGGGCTTAATTAACTATTTCCATTCCCATATTAGGGAAGTTTTCCACTATAATCTCTTCATATATTTTCTCAGTCCCTTTCTTTTTCTCTTCTTCTTCTGAGACGCCTATAATTCCAATGTTGGTGCATTTAATATTGTCCCAGAGGTCTCTGAGACTGTCCTCAATTCTTTTCATTTTTTCTTTATTCTGCTCTGTACTACTTATTTCCAATATTTTATCTTCCAGGTCACTTATCCGTTCTTCTGCCTCAGTTATTCTGCTATTGATCCCTTCTAGAGAAGTTTTCATTTCATTTATTGTGTTATTCATCACTGTTTGTTTGCTCTTTCATTCTTCTAGCTCCTTGTTAAACGTTTCTTGTATTTTCTCCATTCTATTTCCAAGATTTTGGATCAACTTTACTATCATTATTCTGAATTCTTTTTCAGGTAGACTGCCTATTTCCTCTTCATTTGTTAGGTCTGGTTGGTTTTTTCCTTGCTCCTTCATCTGCTGTGTGTTTCTCTGTCTTCTCATTTTGCTTAACTTACTATGTTTGGGGTCTCCTTTCACAGGCTGCAGGTTCGTACTTCCCATTGTTTTTGGTGTCTACCTCCAGTGGCTACGGTTGGTTCAGTCGGTTGTGTAGGCTTCCTGGTGGAGGGTACTAGTGCCTGTGTTCTGGTGGATGAGGCTGGATTTTGTCTTTCTGGTGGGCAGATCCACGTCTGGTGGTGTGTTTGGGGGTGTCTGTGGCCTTATTATGATTTTAGGCAGCATCTGTGCTAATGGATGGGGTTGTGTTCCTGTCTTGCTAGTTGTTTTGCATAGGGTGTCCAGCACTCTAACTTGCTGATCAGTGAGTGGAGCTGTGTCTTGGTGTTGAGATGGAGATCTCTGGAAGATTTTTGCTGTTTGATATTACATGGAGCTGGTAGGTCTGTTGTGGACCCATGTCCTGAACTTGGCTCTCCCACCTCAGTGGCACAGCCCTGACACCTGGCTGGAGCACCAAGAGCCTTTTCTCCACATGGCTCAGAATAAAAGTGAGGAATAAAAGAAAGAAAGAGAAAGAAAGTAAGAAAGAAAGAAAGATAGATAGAAAGAAAGAAAGAAACTAAGAAAGAAAGAAAGAAAGAAAGAAAGAAAGGAAGGAAGAAAGAAAGAAGATAAAATAAAATAAAATAAAAAAGTAAAATAAAATAAAAAAGCTATTAAAATAAAAATAATTATTCAGAAAAAAATTTAAGTTATAAGAAAAAAAAAAAACAGACAGACAGAACCCTAGGACAAATGGTAAAAGCAAAGCTATACAGACAAAATGACACACAGAAGCATACACATACACACTCACAAAAAGAGAAAAAGGGAAAAAAAAATATATCGTTGCTCCCAAAATCCACCACCTCAATTTGGGATGATTCATTGTCTATTCAGGTATTCCACAGATGCAGCGTACTTCAAGTTGATTGTGGAGATTTAATCTGCTGCTCCTGTGGCTGCTGGGAGAGATTTCCCTTTCTCTTCTTTGTTCGCACAGTTCTCAGGGTTCAGCTTTGGATTTGGACCCGCCTCTGCATGTAGGTCACCTGAGGGCATCTATCTGTTCTTCGCTCAGATAGGATGGGGTTAAAGAAGCAGCTGCTTTGGGGGCTCTGGCTCACTCAGGCCAGGTGGAGGGAGGGGTACGGATGCGGGGAGAGCCTGCAGCAGCAGAGGCCAGCATGATGTTTCCCCAGACTGAGGTGTGTTGTGTGTTCTCCTGGGGAAGTTGTCCCTGGATCACGGGACCCTGGCAGTGGCATGCTGCACAGGCTCCCTGGAGGGGAGGTGTGGAGAGTGACCTGTGCTTGCACACAGGCTTCTTGGTGGCTGCAGCAGCAGCCTTAGCGTCTCATGCACGTCTCTGGGATCCACGCTGATAGCCGCGGCTTGCGCCCATCTCTGGAGCTCCTTTAAGCAGTGCTCTGAATTCCCTCTCCTTGTGCCCCAGGAAACAAAGAGGCAAGAAAAAGTCTCTTGCCTCTTCGGCAGCTCCAGATATTTTCCCGGACTCCTTCCCAGCTAGCCGTGGTGCACTATCCCCCTTCAGGCTGTGTTCACGCCGCCAACCCCAGTCCTCTCCCTGGGATCCGACCAAAACAGGAGCCTCAGCTCCTAGCCCCTGCCTGTCCCAGCAGATGAGCAGACAAGCCTCTTGGGCTGGTGAGTGCAGTTCGGCACCGATCCTCTGTGGGGGATTCTCTCTGCTTTGCCCTCTGCAACCCTGTTGCTGTGCTCTCCTCCGAGGCTCCGATGCTTCCCGCCTCGGCCACCTGCAGTCTCTACCCGCAAAGTAGCTCCTAGTGTGTGGAAACCTTTCCTCCTTCACAGCTCCCTCCCACTGGTGCAGGTCCCATCCCTGTTCTTTTGTGTCTGTTGTTTCTTTTTTCTTTTGCTCTACCCAGGTACATGGGGAGTTTCTTGCCTTTTGGGAAGTCTGAGGTCTTCTGCCTGCATTCAGTAGGTGTTCTGTAGGAGTTGTTCCACATGTAGATGTATTTCTGATGTATTTGTTGGGAGGAAGGTGATCTCCGTGTCTTACTCTTCTGCCATCTTGAAGCTCCTCTTATTTCATTCTTTTTTTATGACTGAGTAGTATTCTAGTGTATATATGGGTATGGCATATTATATCAATTGACTTTCATATATTGAACTAATTTTGCATCTGGGATAATCCCACTTTCAAATACTTTTCCATAGTTGCTTTAACTTTTTGCATTCCCACAAGCATTTTTGTTTTTGTTTTTCTTTTTGCGTTACGTGGGCCTCTCTTGTGGCCTCTCCCGTTGCAGAGCAACAGGCTCCGGATGCGCACGCTCAGCAGCCATGGCCCATGGGCACAGCTGCTCAACGGCATGTGGGATCCTCCCGGACTGGGGCATGAACCCGTGTCCCCTGCACTGGCAGGCAGACTCTCAACCACTGCGCCACCAGGGAAGCCCCCACCAGCATTTTTGAGGGTTCCATTTTCTCAACATTTTTGGCAACATTGGATATTTTGCATTTTATGAAAATTACAGCCATTCAAGTAAGTGTGAATTTTCATGTAATTTTGAATAATATTTCCATAATGACTAAAGATAAGCATCTTTTCATGTGTTGCAGACATTTGTGTGCTTTATTGTAGAATTGTCTTTTCAAATCTTTGCTCATTTAAAAAATTGAGTTATTTATATTTCATTATTGACTTGTTAAGAATTCTTACTAGATCTTTTTCATATATATGATTTGCTAGAATTTTCTAAACTCTGTGTTATCTTTATTTACTTTCTTTTTTTAACATCTTTATTGGAGTATAATTGCTTTACAATGGTGTGTTAGTTTCTGCTATATAACAAAGTGAATCAGCTATACATATATTACTATATCCCCTCTCTTTTGTGTGTCCCTCCCACCCTCCCTATCCCACCCCTCTAGGTGGTCACAAAGCACCGAGTCATCTCCCTGTGCTATGTGGCTGCTTCCAACTAGCTATCTATTTTGCATTTGGTAGTGTATATATGTACATGCCACCCTCTCACTTCAACCCAGCTTACAGTTCCCCTTCCCCGTGTCCTCAAGTCCATTCTCTAGTAGGTCTGCATCTTTATTCCTGTCCTGCACCTAGGTTCTTAATGACCTTTTTAAAAAAATTTTTTTAGATTCCATATATATCTGTTAGCATAAGGTATTTGTTTTTCTCTTTCTGACTTACTCCACTCTGTATGACACACTCTGTCTAGGTCAATCCACCTCACTACATATAATTCAATTTCATTTCTTTTTATGGATGAGTAATATTCCATTGTATGTATGTGCCGAATCATCTTTATTCATTCATCAGTCAATATACACTTAGGTTGCTTCCATGTGCTGGCTATTGTAAATTGTTCTGTAATGAACATTGTGGTACATGACTCTTTCTGAATTATGGTTTTCTCAGGATATATGCCCAGTAGTCAGGTTGCTGGCTTGTATGGTAGTTCTATTTTTAGTTTTTTAGGAACCTCCATGATGTTCTCCATAGTGGCTTTATCAATTTACATTCCCACCAAGAGTGCAAGAGAGTTCCATTTACTCTACACCCTTGTCAGCATTTATTGTTTGGAGACATTATGATGATGGCCATTCTGACCTGTGTGACGTGATATCTCATTGTAGTTTTGATTTGCATTTCTCTAATGACTAGTGATGTTGAGCATCCTTTCATGTGTTTGTTGGCAATTTGTATATCTTCTTTGGAGAAATGTCTATTTAGGTGTTCTGCCCATTTTTGGATTGGGTTTTTTGTGTGATTGATATTGAGCTGCATGGCTGCTTTTATATTTTGGAGATTATTTCCTTGACATTTGCTTCATTTGCAAATATTTTCTCCCATTCTGAGAGTTGTCTTTATGTCCTGTTTAAGGTTTCCTTTGCTGTGCAAAAGGTTTTATGTTTCATTAGGTCCCATTGGTTTATGTTTGTTTTTATTTCCGTTTCTCTAGGAGATTGATCAAAAATCATCTTGCTGTGATATCTGTCAGAAAGTGTTTTCTCTACATTTTCCTCTAAGAGTTTTAGAGTGTCTGGCCTTACATTTAGGTCTTTAATTCATTTTGAGTTTATTTTTGTGTATGGTGTTAGGGAGTGTTCTAATTTCATTCTTTTGCATGTAGCTGTCCAGTTTTCCAGCATTGCTTATTGAAAAGGCTCTCTTTTCTCTGTATATTCTTGCCTCCTTTATCAAACAAAAGGTGACCATATGTGTGTGGGTTTATATCTGGGCTTTTTATTGTGGTCCATGGATCTATATTTCTGTTTTTGTGCCAGTACCATACTGTCTTGATTACTGTAGCTTTGTAGTATAGTCTGAAGTCAGGGAGCCTGATTCCTCCAGCTCCGTTTTTCTTTCTCAAGATTGCTTTGGCTATTTAGGGTCTTTTCTGTTTCATACAAACTGAATTTTTTTGTTCTAGCTCTGTAAAAATGCCATTGGTAGTTTCATAAGGATTGCATTGAATCTGTAGATTGCTTTGGGTAGTAGAGTCATTTTCACAATGTTGATTCTTCCAATCCAAGTATATGGTATATCTCTCCATCTGTTTGTATCATATTTAATTACTTTCTTCAGTGTCTTATAGTTTTCTGCATACAGTTTTTTGTCCTTAGGTAGGTTCATTCCTAGGTATTTTATTCTTTTTGTTGCAATGGTAAATAGGAGTGTTTCTTTAATTCCTCTTTCAGATTTTCGTCATTAGTATACAGGTATGCAAGAGATTTCTGTGCATTAATTTTGTATCCTGCCACTTTACCAAATTCATTGATTACCCCTAGTAGTTTTCTGGTAGCATCTTTAGGATTCTCTATGTATAGTATCATGTCATCTGCAATCAGTGACAATTTTACTTCTTTACCAATTTGGATTCCTTTTATTTCTTTTTCATCTCTGATAGTTGTGGCTAAAACTTCTTAAAGTATGTTGAATAATAGTGGTGAGAGTGGGCAACCTTGTCTTTTTCCTGATCTTAGTGGAAATGTTTTCAGTTTATCACCATTGAAAACAATGTTGGCTGTGGGTTTGTCATATATGGCCTTTATTATGTTGAAGTAAGTTCCCTCTATGCCTACTTTCTGCAGAGTTTTCACCATAAATCGGTGTTGAATTTTGTCGAAAGGTTTTTCTGCATCTATTTAGATGATCATATGGTTTTTCTCCTTCAATTTTTTAATATGGTTTGTTACATTGATTGATTTGCATATATTGAAAAATTCTTGCATTCCTGGGATAAAACGCACTTGGTCATGTCCTATGATCCTTTTAATGTGCTGCTGGATTCTGTTTGCTAGTATTTGGTTGAGGATTTTTGCATCTATATTCATCAGTGATATTGGCCTGTAGTTTTCTTTCTATGTGACATCTTTGCCTAACTTTGGTATCAGGGTGATGGTGGCCTCATAGAATGAGTTTGGGAGTGTTCCTCCCTCTGCTGTATTTTGGAAGAGTTTGTGAAGGAAAGGTGTTAGCTCTTCTCTAAGTGTTTGATAGAATTCACCTGTGAAGCCATCTGGTCCTGGGCTTTTGTTTGTTGGAAGATTTTTAATCACACTCTCCATTTCAGTGCTTGTGATTCGTCTGTTTATATTTTCTATTTCTACCTGGCTCAGTCTCGGAAGGTTGTGCTTTTCTAAGAATTTGTCCATTTCTTTCAGGTTGTTCATTTTATTGGCATATAGTTGCTTGTGGTAATCTCTCATGATCCTTTGTATTTCTGCAGTTTCAGTTGTTACTTCTCCTTTTTCATTTCTAATTCTATTGATTTGAGTCTTTTCTCTTTTTGTTTTGATGAGCTGGCTAATTGTTTATCAATTTTATTTATCTACTTAAAGAATCAGCTTTTAGTTTTATTTATCTTTGCTATCATTTCCTTCATTTAATTTTGAGCTGATCTTTATTATTTCTTTCCTTTTGCTAACTTTGTGGGGGGTTTGTTCTTCTTCTTCTAACTGCTTTAGGTATAATGTTCCATTGTTTGAGATTTTCTTGTTTCTTGAGGTAGTATTGTATTGCTATAAACTTCCCTCTTAGAACTGATTTTTCTGCATTGCATAAGTTTTGTGTCATCGTGTTTTTATTGTCATTTGTTTCTAGGTATTTTTTGATTTCCTCTTTGATCTCTTCAGTGATCTCTTGGGTATTTAGTAGTGTATTGTTTAGCCTCCATATGTTTGTTTGTTTTTTACCGTTTTATCCTGTAATTGGTGTCTAGTCTCATAGCATTGTGGTCAGAAAAGATACTTGATAACATTTCAATTTTCTTAAATTTACCAAGGCTTGATGTTTTTACCCAATATATGATCTATCCTGAAGAATGTTCCATGAGCACTTCAGAAGAAAGTGTATTCTGTTTCTTTTGGATGGAATGTTCCGTAAATATCAATGAAGTCCATCTTTCTTAATGTATCATTTAAAGCTTGTGTTTCCTTATTTATTTTCATTTTGGATGATCTGTCCATTCATGAAAGTGGGGTGTTAGAGTCCCCTACTATGATTGTTTTACTGTCGATTTCCCCTTTTATCGCTGTTAGCATTTGCCTTACGTATTGAGGTGTTCCTATGTTGGGTGCATAAATATTTACAATTGTTATATCTTCTTCTTGGATTGATCCCTTTTTCGTTATATACTGTCCTTCTTTGTCTCTTGTAATAGTCTTTATTTTAACGTGAATTTTGTCTTATATGAGAATTGCTACTCCAGCTTTCTTTTGATTTCCATTTGTATTGAATATCTTTTTCCTATCCCCTCACTTTCAGTCTGTTTGTGTCCCTAGTTCTGAAGTGGGTCTCTTGTAGACAGTATATATATGCATCTTGTTTTTGTATCCATTCAGCCAGTCTATGCCTTTTGGTGGGACTATTTAAAGCACTTACATTTAAGGTAATTGATATGTATGTTCCTATTACCGTTTTCTTAATGGTTTGGGTTTGTTATTGTAGTTCTTTTCCTTCTCTTGTGTTTCCTGCCTAGAGAACTTCCTTTAGCATTTTTAGTAAAGCTCTTTTGGTAGTGTGGAAATCCCATAGCTTTTGCTTGTCTGTAAAGGTTTTAAATTCTCCATCGAATCTGAATGAGATCCTTTCTGGGTAGAGTAATCTTGGTTGTAGGTTTTTCCCTTTCATCACTTTAAGTATATCTCGCCACTCCCTTCTGGCTTGCAGAGTTTCTGCTGAAAAATCAGCTCTTAACCTTCTGGGGATTCTCTTGTATATTATTTGTTGTTTTTCCCTTGATGGTTTTAATATTTTTTCTTTGTATTTAATTTTTGACAGTTTAATTAGTATGTGTCTTGGCGTGTTTCTCCTTGGTTTTATTCTGTATGGGACTCTCTGTGCTTCCTGAGCTTGATTGAATATTTCCTTTCCCATATTAGGGAAGTTTCAACTATAATCTCTTCAAATATTTTCTCTGCCCCTTTCTTTTTCTGTTCTTCTTCTGCAACCCCTATAAGTCGAATGTTGGTGACTTAAATGTTCTCCCAGAGGTCCCTGAGAGCGTCCTCAATTCTTTTCATTCTTTTTTCTTTATCCTGTTCTGTGGTAGTTATTTCCACTATTTTATCTTCCAGGTCACTTATCCATTCTTCTGCCTCAGTTATTCGGCTCTTGATCCCTCTAGAGAATTTTTAACTTCGTATATTGTGTTGTTCATCCTTGTCTGTTTGCTCTTTAGTTCTTCTAGGTCCTTGTTAAACGTTTCTTGTATTTTCTCCATTCTATTTCCAAGATTTTGGATCATGTTTACTATCATTCCTCTGAATTATTTTTCAGGTAGATGCCTACTTCCTCATTTGTTTGGTCTGGTGGGTTTTTACCTTGCTCCTTCATCTGCTGCATATTTCTCTGTCTTCTCATTTTGCTTAACTTTCTGTGTTTGGGGTCTCCTTTTCACAGCCTGCAGGTTCATGGTTCCCATTGTTTTGAGTGTGTGCCCCTAGTGCGTTAGGCTTGTTCAGTGAGTTATGTAAGCTTCCTGGTGTAAGGGACTGGTGCCTGTGTTATGGTGGATGAGGCTGGATCTTGCCTTTCTGTTGGGCAGGACTGCATCTGGTGGTGTGTTTTGGGGTGTCTCTTAACTTATTTTGATTTTAGGCAGTCTCTCTGCTAATAGGTGGGGTTGTGTTCCTGTCTTGCTAGTTGTTTGTCATGGGGTGTCCAGCACTGGAGCTTGCTAGTCATTGAGTGGAGCTGGGTCTTAGTGTTGAGATGGAGGTGTCTGGGAGAATTCTCACCGATCAATGTTATGATGGGCCAGGATGTCTCTGGTGGACGAATGTCTTGAACTTGGCTCTCCCACTTCAAAGGCTCAGGCCTGACGCCTGGCTGTAGCACCAAAAATCTGTCAGTCATACGGCCACCTGGTTATCATGTTGTGGCCTAACATCTTGGCAACATATGACTCTCTATTTACTTTCTTGATAGTGTCCTTTGACTTGCAAAAGCTTTTAATTTTGATGAAATTAACTTACCTATATTTCCTTTTATTGCTTGTGTTTTTGATGTTGTATTTAGGTATTTACTGACTTATCAAATGTTACAAGTATTTAAGTCTATGTTTGCCTCTAAGAATTCTGTGGATTTAGGTCTCACTTTAAATCTGTGATCCAATTTGAGTTAATGTTTGTAAACAGTTAGGCAGGTTTCCAAATTAATTATTTTGCCTATGGATATCCACTTGTTTCTACACCATCTGGTGAAAAAACTATTCTTTTCCATTTAATTGTCTTGACACTGCTGTTGAAAATCAATTGACCATTAATATGAGAGTTCAATTCTGAACTCTTGATTCTATTCATTTATTCTGTCTATCTATCTATCATCTATCTATCTATCATCTATCTATCATCATATATATATATATCTTATATATAAAAAAATATATATATACATCAATATACTATATCTCTGTGTGTGCATGTGCATGTATCTTTTGCCAGAACCATATTGCTTTGATTATTTTGCCTTTGTAACAATTTTTGAAATTGAGAAGTATTAGTTCTCCACCTTTTTTTTCTTTTTTAATGATTTTTTTGGCTTCTTGGGGTCCCTGGCAATTACATGTGACTTTTCTTATCAGATTTCCATTTCTGAAAAAAAAGCTATTGGAATTTTGATAGGAACTACAAGGAATGTGTAGATCAATTTGGAAGAATTGGTGTCTTAACATGTTAACTTTTCCAATTCATGAACATGGAATATCTTTGTATCTATTTAGTTTATCATTAATTTATTTTATCAACTTTGTAGTTTCCAGTATAGAAATCTTGCACCTACTTGGTTAAATTTATTTCTAAGTATTTTATTTTATTGATTCCAATGTAAATGAAATGGTTGTCTTATTTAATTTTCGGATTGTTCATTTCTATTATAAAAATACAACTGAATTTTCCATGATGATCTTGTATCATGCAACTCTGGTGAACTTGTTTATTATTTCTAATATGATTTTGTGAATTGTTTAGAAGTTTTATACAGATCATGAAGTCAGCAGGTAGAGGCCATTTTACTTCTTCCTTTCTAATCTGGACATCTTTAATTTACTTTTCCTTGTGTAATTACCCTGCCAAGAATTTCCAATACAATGTTGAATAAAAGTGGTGAGAGAAGGCATCTTGTACTCTTTCTGGTCTTGTGGGGGTATGCTTTCAGTCCTTCACCATTAATTATGATATTAGCAGTGGGCTTTTCATAGATGTCCATTGTTAGGATGAGGAAATTCCCATTTATTTCTAGCTTTTTTCTTTTTATATTCCTTTTTTTAAAAAATAGTAGGTCCTTGTGGTTATCTATTTCAAATATAGCAGTGTGTGCATGTCAATCCCAAACTCCCAGTCTATACCTCTCCCCACCCTTTCTCCCAGTAACCATAAATTCATTCTCTAAGTCTGTGAGTCTGTTTCTGTTTTGTAAATAAGTTCATTTGTATCATTTCTTTTAAGATTCCACATAAAAGTGATATCATATGATATTTGTCTTTCTCTGTCTGACTTACTTCACTTAGTGTGATAATCTCCAGGTATATCCATGTTTGCCGCAAATGGCATTATTTTGTTCTTTTTATGGCTGAGTAATATTCCATTGTCTATATGAACCACATCTTCTTTTTTTTTTTTTCGGTACACAGACCTCTCACTGTTGTGGCCTCTCCTGTTGCAGAGCACAGGCTCCGGACGCGCAGGCTCAGTGGCCATGGCTCATGGGCCTAGCCGCTCCACAGCATGTGGGATCTTCCCAGACCGGGGCACAAACCCATGTTCCCTGCATCTGCAGGCAGATTCTCAACCACTGCACCACCAGGGAAGCCCTGAACCACATCTTCTTTATGCATTCATCTGCCAGTGAACACTTAGGTTGCTTCCATGTCTTGGCTATTGTAAATAGTGCTGCAATTAACATTGGGGTGCATGTATCCTTTCAAAGCATGTTTTTCTCCAGATATATTCCCAGGAGTGGGATTGCTGGATCATATGGTAGCTCTATTTTTAGTTCTTTAAGGAAACTCCATACTGTTCTCCATAGTGGCTGTACCAGTTTACATTCTTACCAACAGTATAGGAGGGGTCCCTTTTCTTCACATTCTCTACAGCATTTATTGTTTGTTGACTTTTTGCTGATGGCCATTCTGACTGGTGTGAGGTGATACCTCATTGTAGTTTTGATTTTCATTTCTCTAATAATTAGTGATGTTGAGCATTTTTTCATGTGCTCTTTGGCCATCTGTATGTCTTTTTTGGAGAAATTTCTATTTAGATCTGACCATTTTTTGATTGGATTATTTGGGTTTTTTTTGGATATTGAGCTGTATGAGCTATTTGTTTATTTCGGAGATTAATCCCGTGTCAGTCTGCAAATATTCGTATGCAAATATTTTCTCCCATTCTGTGGGTTTTCTTTTCATTTTGTTTATGGTTTCCTTTGCTGTGCAAAAGCTTTTAAGTTTAATTAGGTGCCATTTGTTTTTCTTTTTTGGTTTTTATTTTCATTACTGTAGGCAGTGGATTGAAAAGGATCTTGTTGTGATTTATGTCAGAGAGTGTTCTACTTATGTTTTCTTCTAAGTGTTTTGAATTTATTTTTGTGTATGGTGTTAGGGAGTGTTCTAATTTCATTCTTTTATTTGTAGCTGTCCAGTTTTTCCAGCACCACTTATTGAATAGACTGTCTTTTCTCCATTGTATATAGACGTACTTTGTGTGTGTGTGTGTGTGTGTATTGCAGTTATTTTCTTGTTGTTGAGAACTGTCAATTTTGAATAGTATAGTGTGACAACTCTGGATATGGAACCCCCCAGCTTTGTTGTCATTACTGTTTGTTGTTGCTGTTGTACCTTGTTGTTTAGTAACTTTCCTGAACTAATTCAATAAAGCCTGTATTCTTTTTCAAGTGTGGCAACTGAAATCTCTGCTTGGTTAGCTTAATAGTCAGTAAAGATTGGACAGGTATTTAATTAATTCTTTGGAATCAATAATTTTCCCAGTTTTTGCCAGGAGACTTTGTGTATGTGTGTTGGGGCACACCAATGATCAGGCAGGCAGTTGGCAATCCCAACTTTGTCTTTCACTGCCTGATTGTGCGTAACCTCAAGGTTAGCCATATGTGAGTGCTTAGTGCCTTCTCAGTTCTTTCCTGAGCATACACACAGCCTTTCATATGTACACGGACTTCTTGATTCCCAAGAATTTGTTTAAACTTTTCAACACCCTTATAAACATAATCCCTATCCTTTCTTTTTAAGATTTTTGGTTAACTTGTTTGCTCCAATTGTTATCAGCACCACAGGCAGTTGTGAAATTAAACAATCACCACTGGTTGTCTTTCACAGACATTCCCAGGAAAAATTCTGCTTTCTACTGGGTGACCTCTGGGTCAGGTCAAATAAAGAAAAGCCTTGTGAGTGAGATTTTTCAGTGAATTGCCAGACAGATCCAATCATATCAACTAACTGGGAATTGTCCTTTGGAGGAGGTCCTACCCTATTCTGCCCCCTCCAGTGGCTACTAGACTGCTGGTTTTCACCATGATTGTGGAGTAATGGTTTTCAAGGCTACCTCAGGGCTGAGAAGAGGGGGACAGGAGTAGAGCAGGTTAAGACACCTAAAGATTCCCTATTTTTACTGAAATTTAGCTTCTTCTCTTGAATAAACACTCCCTCGATTTTTGCAAGGTTTTCGTTAATTTCCTAAACTATTGAAAATGTTGATTTTGATAGTTTTTTTTTTTGCAGATATTCTTGTTTTTCTAAGGAGAGCATTATTAGGGGTCCTTACTGTGCCATTCCTGCTGCCATCACTCCTATTTCTTGGTTTCATTTATTTATTTATGTGCAGTTGATTTACAATATTATATGTTGATTTCTAATTCAATATGTTTGCAGTCATAGAACTTACTTTTTATGAGTTTGATTCTTCTAAATAGCATCTTTGGCAATATTATTTCTCTCAAAGTGTACTTTGTCTGATATTCACCTGGCACACTAGCTTTCTTATTGTTAATGTTTCATACTGTGACATTTTCCACCCTTTTACTCTCATCCTATCTGTGTCTTTATATTTAAAGGTGTTTCTATAAACTCCATATAGTTATGGTCTACTTTTATAGTGAATCTCATGATCACTTTTTAATTACAGTGTTTAATTCATTTATACTTAATGTAATCATCTGTGTTTCAGTCTATTACTCTGGTATTTATTTTTATTTAATCTGTCTATTCTTTTTTCTCTTTCCTTTCTTATCTTCCTTCTTTAGCATTTCCCATGTGTTTAAATAACATATTATTTTACCTTCTCTATTTACTTAATTTTATGATTTCATATTATTTTACTGGTTGTTAGAGAAATTACAATATCTATCTTGAACTTATTACAAGATACCTTCAAATAATTTTATGCCATTTTATGAAAAATGAAGTACCTTACAACAAGATAATTCCATTTAGAACTTCCTTCCCTTTGTGTCATCAGAGCCATGTATTTTGCTAATTTATTTTATTTATTTATGTTATTTTAATAAACCCCTAATAAATAGTTGCTTTTTCATTTTGAGTTAATAATCTTTTAAAAAATGTAATACAGGGGCTTCCCTGGTGGCGCAGTGGTTGAGAGTCTGCCTGCCGATGCGGGGGACATGGGTTTGTGCCCCGGTCTGGGAAGATCCTACATGCCATGGAGCAGCTGGGCCCATGAGCCATGACCATTGAGCCTGTGTGTCTGGAGCCTGTGCTCCGCAATGGGAGAGACCACAGCAGTGAGAGGCCCACGTATCGTTTAAAAATATATATATATATAATACACACCTATATAATATAGAAAACAATTAAATTTTTTTTGTTATTACTCACCTGTTAACCTTTTTCTTCTGTTTTTCATTCCTTCCTGCAGATCTGGATTTTCATCAGGTTTCATTTTCATTTAGCCTGAAGAGCTATTTTTCAGAATTTATTTTATTGTATGTCTGGTAAAGATGAATTAACTCAGCTTTCATCTGTCTAAAATATATTTAATTTACTGTCATATGTGAAGGACATTTTTGCTGAATATAGAATTCTTGATTGGCAGCTTTTTTCCCTTAGGACTTTACAAAGACATTGCTCTATTTTGTTCTGTGCTTGGTCATTTGTATCAATAAGTCAGCCAGCATTCTTGTCATTATATCCTTTTATATAATTTGTCTTTTTTCCCCACTCTGATGGCTGTTAAGAACTTTTTAATCTTTGGTTTTAAGTAGTCTAGCTGTGAAGTGCTTTAAGTGTGGGCTCCTTTTATGAATTTAGCTGAGATTCTTAGTTTTGTGGTTTGATACGATTTATCATTTTAATTTATCATTATCAATTTAAAACCTTTTTAGCTGTTTTCTCTTCAAATATTTCTTCTGCCTTATGCTCTCTCTACTTCTTTCTGGGACTCTAATTACACATACGTTATAACATCCCACAGATCCCATTTGGTTGGCTTGCTTTTGTTTCACCTTTCTTAAAATTCAATAATATTTTTCTCTGTTGTGTTCAGCCTACTGTTTGGTCCATCAAATTTATTTTTCATCTCTGATATGATCACTTTCACTCTTAATATTCCTATTTGTTTTTATTATTTTCTTTTATATTTTATTTACAATTTCCATTTTTCTAATGAAATTCCTCCTCTGTTAATGCTTGTTGTCTACTTCTTCCACTAGATCCTTTAACATAATGTTTATTTTAGAGGTGCCTTTTGTTAATTTCAAAACCTTAGCCATATTTTGATCTGATTCTTTTAACTATTTTGGCTTTGTTTCAGTAGATTCCTCTTACTAGTGGATTTAATTGTTTTCAGGATGGGACAATGTTTTTCTCCACAGAATTGCTGGAAATCTGAGTAATGGTGTGACTCTTGTGTTCTCTTAATGCTTTACAGCTTTGCTGACAGTATTTTGGATCAATGGGAAGTTCTCTTTTCTTTACAGTACTCTCCCTTGCGTTCAGCACTATAGGGGATCTCATTCTAGCTGATCTGCTGTCAGCTTTCAGGCAGCCAGTGCAGTGCACTCTATGAAGACCAGAGTGTACCAGCAAAGTTTATCTCAACAACCTGGCCTTGCCCCTGCCTTTAGCATACTTTTTCCTCGCTATCAGTGAAGGCCCATGGCAAAGAGTTGGTGGGTGGGTATGTTGCTACTTGTAAGACATGCTGATCTATCAGTCTGCCTGTGTTTTGCCATTAAAATTTTTAAAAACTCTTGCTGAATTCTCCTTACCAGTCTATGTCTGAATCTGTTTGCCTCCTCCTGCCTGCTAAGGATAAAAGTAGCTATGTTTTTTTTTTCTCTACTTGGAAGTACTTATCACTTTCTGAAGATTATTGAGTTTAGTTTTATTTGTATTCTTAGCTCTCTAATGAATTTCAAAGTTATGATTTCAGAGCTTACTTGCTTTTTTTCCATTTTTAAGGTAGGAATCATGGCTTTTTGCAGTTTTCTACAGTGTAAGTGTAAATCCAATATATTTTAATAAGGGATTTATTAAATTTATTTGAATTTATAAATATATTAAATTTATTATTTATTGTTTCTCTAACTTGTGAAGTCTGTGGCATCTGTAAAAACCACATACGGTGTAAACCCAAGGATTACACTAGGCAGACCTACTCTCAAGCCCAGCCTCATATATTTTAATTTATTTCCTAGATAGTGAATAAAGTGCAGTATGCTAAGTGAATTATTCATAATCTTTACATAACTCCAAAATTATGGTTAAATGCATTAAAAGTTTTGTTAAAATTCCAACTTTCTGGGCTTCCCTGGTGGTGCAGTGGTTGAGAGTCCACCTGTTGATGCAGGGGACACGGGTTCATGCCCCGGTCCAGGAAGATCTCACATGCCGTGGAGCAGCTGGGCCCGTGAGCCATGGCCGCTGAGCCTGCGCGTCTGGAGCCTGTGCTCCTGCGCGTCTGGAGCCGCAAAGTGAGAGGCCACAACAGTGAGAGGCTCACATAATGCCAAAGAAACAAACAAACAAAAATTCCAACTTTCTAAATTGATGTCAGAGCTTTGCCATTACAATGAATTTTGAATGAGATTCAGCTTATAACTACTCTCAAGAATTTAGTCACAAATGCCAGCTGTGTCCTCCAAAGTAGACTTTTGTGATGTGAGTGGAATCATATCTCTTTTCTCACTGTGAGAGGCAACAGGATGGCAGAGCTTGAATTAATCATCCTACAAAGAGAAAAAAAAATTGCAATTTTTTTCCTAAGAAGCTCCTTATAGCTAATTATCAGTGTGTCTATGAAACAAATCTGTTATTCTTTTATTTTTAATTTAACATTTGTAAATGAATAAATACCTGTCTTTTGTTTTAGTTTGCAAAACTAAATTGTTTGCAAAACTTTAGGAGAAAACTAGCAGAGATAGCATTGTCTACTGAACATACAGTGCTAATTTCTGCCTCTCTGTTTATTCACATCTTACCTGTCGCTCAAGCGCACATACACACACACACATAACTCAAATGCTTACTTATTTTACATGCCAGAGTCACATATTTAAGGTATAAGAATTTATGAGAGTAGGAGCTTCAAGATGGCAGAAGAGTAAGATGTGGAGATCACCTTCCTCCCCACAAATACATCAGAAATATGTCTACATGTGGAACAACTCCTACAGAACACCTACTGAACACTGGCAGAAGACCTCAGAACTCCCAAAAGTCAAGAAACTCCCCACGTACCTGGGTAGGGAAAAAGAAAAAACAGAGACAAAAGAATAGGGATGGGACCTGCACCAGTGGGAGGGAGCTGTGAAGGAGGAAAGATTTCCACACACTAGGAAGCTCTTTCGCAGGTGGAGACTGCAGGTGGCGGACGGGGGAAGCTTTGGAGCCATGATGGAGAGTGCAGCAACAGGGGTGTGGAGGGCAAAGTGGAGAGATTCCAGCACAGAGGATTGGTGCCAACCAGCACTCACCAGCCTGAGAGTCTTGTCTGCTCACCCGTCAGGGTGGGCGGGGGCTGGGAGCTGAGGCTCGGGCTTCAGAGGTCAGATCCCAGGGAGAGGACTGGGGTTAGCTGCATGGACACAGCCTGAAGGGGGCTAGTGTGCCACAGCTAGCTGAAAGTGGGTCCTGGAAAAGGTCTGCAGCTGCCGAAGAGGCAAGAGACTTTTTCTTGCCTCTTTGTTTCCTGGTACACGAGGAGAGGGGATTAAGAGCACTGCTTAAAGGAGCTCCAGAGATGGGTGCAAGCCGTGGCTATCAGCGTGGCCCCCAGAGACGGGCAGAGACGGACATGAGACGCTAAGGCTGCTACTGCAGCAACCAAGAAGCTCCTTTAACCCCCTCCTCTCTGAGTGAAGAACACACGCCCTCAGGCAACCTACACGCAGAGGCAGGGCCATATCCAAAGCTGAACCCCAGGAGCTGTGCAAACAAAGAAGAGAAAGGGAAATTTGTCCCAGCAGCCTCAGGAGCAGCGGATTAAATCTCCACAATCAACTTGATGTACCCTGCATCTGTGGAATACCTGAATAGAAAACCAATCATCCCAAATTGAGGAGGTGGACTTTGAGAGCAACAATATATATATATTTTTTTCTTTTTCTCTTTTTGTGAGTGTGTATGCGTATGCTTCTGCGTGTGATTTTTTTCTGTATAGCTTTGCTTTCACCATTTTTCCCAGGGTTCTGTCTGTCCATTTTTGTTTTGTTTTGTTTAGTTTACTTTGGTATAGTTTTAGCACTTGTTATCATTGGTGGATTTGTTTGGTTTTGTTGCTCTCTTCTTTCTTTTTTTATTTTATTACTAAATTTTTTTAAATAATTATGTTTTATTTTTTATTCTAATAACTTTATTTTATTTTATTTTATCTTCTTTCTTGCTTTCTTTTTTTTTTTCTCCCTTGTATTCTGACCCGTGTGAATGACAGGCTCTTGGTGTTCCAGTCATACATCAGGACTGTGCTTCTGAGGTGGGAGAGCCAAGTTCATGACACAGGTCCACAAGAAACCTCCCAGCTCCACATAATATTGAATGGCAAAAGTCTCCAAGAGATCGCCATCTCAACACCAAGACACAACCCCACTCAAGAACCAGCAAGCTACAATGCTGGACACCCTATGCCAGACAACTAGCAAGACAGGAACACAACTCTATCCATTAGCACAGAGGCTGCCTAAAAACATAATAAGGCCACAGACACTGCAAAACACACAACCAGACATAGACCTGCCTATGAGAAAGACAAGATCCAGCCTCACCCACCAGAACACAGGCGCAAGTCCCCTCCACCAGGAAGCCTACACAACCCACTGAACCATGCTTAGCCACTGCAGACAGACACCAAAAACAGTGGGAACTACGCACCTGCAGCCCACAAAAAGGAGACCACAAACACAGTAAGTTAAGCAAAATGAAAAGACAGAGAAACACACAGCAGATGAAGGACCAAGGCAAAAACCCATCAGACCTAAAAAAAGAGGAAATAGGAAGACTACCTGAAAAAGAATTCAGAATAATTATAGTAAAGATGATCTTAAATCTTGGAAATAGAATGGAGAAAATACAAGAAACGTTTAACAAGGAGCTAGAAGAACTAAAGAGCAAACAAACAGTGATGAACAACAAAATAAATGAAATGAAAAATTCTCTAGAAGGGATCAGTAGCAGAATAACTGAGGCACAAGAGCGGATAATGGACCTGGAAGACAAAACAGTGGAAATAACTACTACAGAACAGAATAAAGAAAAAAGAAAGAAAAGAATTGAGGACAGTCTCAGAGACTTCTGGAACAACATTAAATGCAGCAACATCCGAAATATAAGGGTCCCAGAAGAAGAAGAGAAAAAGAAAAGAACTGAGAAAATATTTGAAAAGATTATAGTTGAAAAATTCCCTAATATGGGAAAGGAAATAGTTAATCAAGTCCAGGAAACACAGAGAGTCCCATAGAAGATAAATCCAAGGAGAAACACGCCAGGACACATATTAATCAAACTATCAAAAATTAAATACAAAGAACATATATTAAAAGCAGCAAGGGAAAAACAGCAAAAAACACACAAGGGAATCCCCATAAGGTTAACAGCTGATCTTTCATCAGAAACTCTGCAAGTCAGAAGGGAGTGGCAGGACATATTTAAAGTGATGAAGGAGAAAAACCTACAACCAAGATTACTCTACCCAGCAAGGATCTCATTCAGATTTCACGGAGAAATTAAAACCTTTACAGAAAAGCAAAAGCTAAGAGACTTCAGCACCACCAAACCAGCTTTGCAACAAATGCTAAAGGAACTTCTCTATGCAGGAAGTACAAGAGAAGGACAAGACCTACAATAACAAACCCAAAACAATTAAGAAAATGGTGATAGGAACATACATAATGATAATTACCTTAAATGTAAATGGATTAAATGCTCCAACCGAAAGATGTAGCCTGGCTTAATGGATACAAAAACAAGATCCATATATATGCTGTCTACAAGAGAACCACTTCAGACCTAGGGACACATGCAGACTGAAAGGGAGGGCATGGAAAATGATATTCCATGCAAATTGAAATCAGAAGAAAGCTGGAGTAGAAATTCTCATATCAGATAAAATAGACTTTGAAACCAAGACTATTACAAGAGACAAAGAAGGACATTACATAATGATCAAGGGATCGATCCAAGAAGAAGATATAACAATTGTAAATATTTATGCACCCAACATAGGAGCACCTTAAAACATAAGGCAAATACTAACAGCCATAAAAGGGGAAATCAACAGTAACACAATCATAGTAGGGGACTTTAACACCCCACTTTCACCAATGGACAGATAATCCAACCAATGGACAGATCATCCAAAATGAAAATAAATAAGAAAACACAAGCTTTAAATGATACATTAAACAAGATGGACTTAATTGATATTTATAGGACATTCCATCCGAAAACAACAGAATACACATTCTTCTCAGGTGCTCATGGAACATTCTCCAGGATACATCATATCTTGTTTCACAAATCAAGCCTTGGTAAATTTAAGAAAATTGAAATCATATCAAGTATCTTTTCTGACCACAACGCTATGAGACTAGATATCAATTACAGGAAAAGATCTGTAAAAAATACAAACACATGGAGGCTAAACAACACACTACTTAATAACCAAGAGATCAGTGAAGAAATCAGAGAGGAAATCAAAAAATACCTAGGAACAAATGACAATGAAAGCAAGATGACCCTAATCCTATGGGATGCAGCAAAAGCAGTTCTAAGAGGGAAGTTTATAGCAATACAATCCTACCTTAAGAAACAAGAAACATCTCAAATAAACAACCTCACCTTACATCTAAAGCAATTAGAGAAAGAAGAACAAAAATCCCCAAAGTTAGCAGGAGGAAATAAATCATATAGATCAAATCAGAAATAAATGAAAAAGAAATGAAGGAAACGATAGCAAAGATCAATAAAACTAAAAGCTGGTTCATTGAGAAGATAAACAAAATTGATAAACCATTAGCCAGACTCATCATGAAAAAAAGGGAAAACACTCAAATCAATAGAATTAGAAATGAAATAGGAGAAGTAACAACTGATACTGGAGAAATAAAAAGGATCATGAGAGATTACTACAAGCAACTATATACCAGTAAACCGGACAACCTGGAAGAAATGGACAAATTCTTAGAAATGCACAACCTTCCAAGACTGAACCAGGAAGAAATCGAAAATATGAACAGACCAATCACAAGCACTGAAATTGAAACTGTGATAAAAATCTTCCAACAAACAAAAGCCCAGGACCAGATGGCTTCACAGGCAAATTCTACCAAACATTTAGAGAAGAGCTAACACCTATCCTTCTCAATCTCTTCCAAAATATAGCAGAGGGAGGAACACTCTGAAACTCATTTAACGAGGCCACCATCACACTGATACCAAAACCATACAAAGATGTCACAAAGAAAAGCTACAGGCCAATATTGCTGATGAACGTAGATGCAAAATCCTCAACAAAATACTAGCAAACAGAATCCAACAGCACACTAAAAGGATCATACACCATGACCAAGTGAGGTTTATCCCAGGAATGCAAGGATTCTACAGTGTACACAAATCAATCAATGTGATACCCCATATTAAAAAATTGAAGGAGAAAATGATATGCTCATCTCAATAGATGCAGGGAAAGCTTTTGACAAAATTCCACACCCATTTATGAAAAAAACCTTCCATAAAGTAGGCATAGAAGGAACTTTCCTCAACATAATAAAGGCCATATATGACAAACTCACAGCCAACATCGTTCTCAACGGTGAAAAACTGAAACCATAAGTGACACTCTAGACTCCAGTACAGCTGCCTTAGAGACATCTGTGACTGTCCCAAAGGAGACTGAGCATGAGTGTACTGCTGGACCATCAGAGACAAATTGCAGAAGAGGCATACACATGCTCAAAGTATTAATAAATTACCATCAGCAGGATTTGTTGACCATTTGAGTCCCTGTCAACTCTTAGAAGTTCAGTCGTGTTAAACATGTTGGATTGATTAGCACTGCTTCTACTCAACACGCCATCCTTTTTTTCTTAAACTTAATAATGGACTGTTCACCCTCTTGTCTAGGTAACAAGGTAATTTTCAAGGATTATATTATATTACAGTTGCTTGTTTGTACATAGTCAGAATGTGTTTCTTCAAATGTCAGAAGAAGGTTAGTAGAGATGTTTATCATGGTGCAAGAAATTTCATCAAGTGAAACTAAGCAAGCCAGATTTCTTAAAAGTTGGAAGCTACACAGTTAATTCAGTTAATTCAGGTCATCAAAGGTTGTACAAAAGTGATGAAAATAATAAACTGTTATATTAAAACGTCCATTCACATTTTTTTTCTGATTCAAGTGGTTTGTACATCAACTTTTTATTCTGAATAAACTTTTAATGTATCTTTGTGCAGTGTCAATATCACAGCTCATGAAGTTTATCTGAGGCACAATTATTGCTGATTGAAATGTTTAGAGTAATGATTTTTCCCACATAATGTTAATTATTTCTATAATATAATTATGCATTTTGGTTTAGAAATTTTAATGAATATTTGAAGGAGAGATGTGATTTGGAAGTTCATTAGCTATGTGGTTTTCAAGGCCTGTTCAGAGGAGGTAGAGACTGAACATATAGTTGAAAGAACACTAGTCTTGGAGAAAGGTCATGTGGACTCTATCACCTGGGATCTGTTTTTCCTAGGCTTCCTCCACTAAATCTTTCTAGGATGCCATTTTCTCATCTGACAGATGGAGAAAATAATACCTAGCCTATATTTTTCATGGACTTAGATTTTCAGAGACAGTTACAATTTCAAATATTCTAACACTTTGACAGGACATTCGTCTTAATTTCTGGCTCACAAAGCCCAGTTACATCAAGTGTTGTTGCATAACTAAGGTCATAGGGAACTAGAAGCTACAATTCAACCTGGCTTTTATGTCTTTCATTTTATGTGCAGTTATTATACTCTTTGTCTTTATGGCTTTTAGGCTCAAGATAAAAGCTCCTGAAGCATGAGAGTTGAAAAAGCAGTCATTCACATCTCCTAGTAACCTTCATTTTGTCATTCCTTTTGCAGTTTTCCTGAGAAATATGACAGTTTTCAACTCTCACAGAGACCGAAAGGATGTTTGAGGTAATCACAGTCTTATAAATTTTTGAGTTTGAAAGATCAGTCCTTTGCTTTCAGGTGAGAGAAAAGAAGTCCTGACACAATTCATTTATAACAGTCCATCCTGTGTCCTTTGTGGAAAAAGAAGAATCAGTAGAAGAAAATGGAGTGGAGAATTATTGGCAGAGATTGCCAAGGGATAGGAAAAGTGGCCAGCTGGTCAGTGTTAGGGTTTGCACAGGTACACTAGAGAAAAACAGAAAAGTTGTATCTCCCATGGATATACAGAATCTGGAAACAGGAAGCGAACAAAGGAACTGGGGTTCACATGAAGTATTAAGGGGAACTAGGTAAAGGCCTGTTTGGAAAGGCAATGATACAACTACAAGCTACTAATTTAAGAAAGAAAAATCCCATTGAAATATATAACGCAACAGGCTTTAATCTCTAGGAATGCATTTCTGAAACATAACTGGACATCAAAACAATTCTTATCCCAACAAAGCTTCCTCAGTTTCAGTGACTGCAAAACTTCGTAGGCTTCAATAGCTGCAGTATAGCAATAGCTATGTTAGAATGAGGTGAAGCAGGACAATTAAAAGTAAGGAATGAGTAGAGTCAAGTGGGGGCTGAAAGAAATATATTGTGTCATTGAGGACTACTCTTAAAAAATTAGGACTAACTATAAATGCAGGGAAATTACGCTGGTGATGTACAGAGGTAAGTAGAAGTTTCTCACCTGCAAAAAGCGTCCTTCTGACTAGGAAAAGTTCTTTGTGGTGGTAACATTACCAAATGGTATTTTTATATATGCCAGTGTACCTATGGCAATGAAGATGTGGTAGTTCATCAATTACTTGATTATGATTTTCTTTTATTTCTTATCAGCTGGGTGATCATTTATTTATTCAACACATATTTATTGAGTCATATATTTGATATAATATAAAAATACAGATGAATATGACACAGTCACTTGCCATTGAACTTTTCATCCATATACACATAATTTTATGTACACATATAAAATTGAAGTTCACTTATGAGACATTTTATCTTTGAAAACAGATAAAGAAAAAACCAAGATGACTAAGTTAAAAATAATCAGGAAGTTGTCTTTGACACTTTTGTCAGATAGTTATCTTGGAAACTCTGTATTTCAAAAAGTCATATTACTTTTTCTATCTCTGTGGAAGACAGAGAGAGTGCTTTATATGATTTTCCATAAAAATTCAAAGTTTACTCTGGCTATGTTTTGTTGTATGAATCTCTTAGGTACAAATACTTTGCTCTTTGTAATAATGGTTGTTTACCTTGCTGTAAGCAAGATCTGCTTGAATGTTTTTTCATTGATTTTGTTTTTCTACACACCTTCCATTTGTAATGAATCATAATGCTTATGTTGTACCAAAATGGACAGCATTGGCAATCTGATTTATATACACTAGACTATTTCTATTGACAAAACAAATAGGACAATAGAACCGGAATGCTAGAAGGAAATTCGAAATGTTATCAATTTACTTGAATTACAGTCCATACCTATTCAAAAAATGGATAAATCTCTAACCATTTTAAGATTATTCAATAAAAAATTTCCTACAATTCCCTTTTGTTATATTTGCCTAACATTTGTTGCTGACTTCATCAATTATATAACTAAGTAAAACACGCAACCCCAAATGTTTTTCTCTCATATTGTAATGGTATGTGTTTAAGTAAATGGGATAAAGTAGAGTGCTAACAGGCAGCATTTCCACATTGTTGAAGATGACTTTAGAGTTTGCAACTGTAAAGAGATTCAACCTTCTCCCTGAACAAGCTGGGGTCAATGTACTTTTTACTTAATAACCATCAGTTAGCATCAAGAGATCATGCTGAAACAACAGCAACTCAGTAAGATTCTTCTGCCAAGCCACTATGGCAGAGTCATCATAATCACATTTATCTAGTGCAGGATAAAGAACACCAAGATCAAACCACAAAGCAAAAAGTGTAATCAGGAACTGGACCAAAATACCAGGTTATTGAAAAGAAAAGTTAGAAATCAAGGTATAGTAAGCAGGAAGTAAGGATATTAGATGCACATTCCCAAATTGAAGTTAAGACAGGTAAGAATCTTAAGCTCGGAGGAAAAAGAATTAGAGAAGCAGATTGTCAACAGAAAATGAGGTCTGAAAATGTGCAGGTAGTGGTGGTTTTGATGAAGGCAGCGTTATTTCCTCTATCTTGACCTTGCATTTCAGATTAACCTCAGTGTACTCCTCAACATACTAGCCATCTTCCCTTCAGAATTCAGGTAGAGTCCAAAGTGGCAAAACCTCCTGCTTGCCTGATCAAAGAATTGGCAAGCTAAACCATGTGACACATATACGTTTGCAATCACCTAATTTGATGAAATATAAAGTTTAATATGATTTGGCACTGGTATCTAGACATAACCAAGTCTATTTCTATGCTATGTCAAACAGAAGGAGAATAATTATTTGAAGTGAATTAATTCCTGGGAGTTCTTCTAACTATCCGTATTTTGGGGATTATGTAATCTAGGTACCTGAATTGTATCCTGAGGCCTATAATCAGTAAATCAAATACAATTTAGCATATAAGAGTACTGAGAGGGCTTCCCTGGTGGCGCAGTGGTTGAGAGTCCGCTTGCTGATGCAGAGGACACGGGTTCGTGCCCCGGTCCAGGAAGATCCCACATGCCGTGGAGAGGCTAGGCCCGTGAGCCATGGCCGCTGAGCCTGTGCGTCCGGAGCCTGTGCTCCGCAACGGGAGAGGCCACAGCATACTGCCGCGTACTGCCGCGTACTGCCATAAAAAAAAAAATAGAGTACTGAGAATTGAAAATGTTTCTATCAGTATTCAGAGAGGTGATACTTAGGCCCTTTCTAAGTTGATATCAGAAATGTTAAAAAGGAAAATTCAGTCAATCAGTTCATTAAAGATTCACACCCAAAGGTTACATGTTGACACTTGAACCTTAAAGATACATAATCTTTTTGCTAAATATTGACTTTTGTCTTTAAAAAGGAATTTAACTTCCAAAGAAAGATTAAGATATTCAGGGGCTTATTATTTCTAAAAATTTTAAATAAATGTGTTTTTATCACAAGAATGCCAGTATATACATAAATAAATGGTGATGTGTTTTCCTTCTATTGAGGGTTAAACCAGTATTTTATTAATATAACTTTTGGGGTTAATAGATACACACGAATCTTGTTTGGTAAAAGTTGAGGCAAAGGTATATGAGTTTTGAATGACTTAATGTCACCTTAATCTGTCATTTTTTGACTCTTAATCTTCTTATTTATTCATCTGAAAATGTTTTTGTCTACTGAGGCAGTTTAGTATACTATAAAAATAAAACTGAGCCAGGTGGTCTGTGTTCTGTTTTTATATTCCCCCACCTATTAGCATTGTGACTCTGGATAAGTCAGAGCTTCAGTTTACTCATTTATTAAATTGGAATAATAATTAAAAAGTGTCAATTTGTGTGTCAAATGGAGATGATAATAATAATAGAAAGTTTTTTTTTCAAATTTTAAGTGATAGTATTGTTGCTATTTTATTCTTAGGAGTTTAAAGTGAAGATTTTCCTTCTTTTACTAATGTGTTGGTAATATGGCAATTATTGACTGAGAGAGGAGAATTAATTACTAGAGACTAGTGTATCATGTCAGTTTCTATACAATACATATAATTGCATAGACAAGTAAGTAATGTAATATTGCAAAGTATTTGCTGGACTACCTAGATACTAGATGAAAATACAACTTAAGTGGGTCTATAACTGGTTGAATTCTAGATCTAAAGAAAGCCAATTAAAGAATTGGTATTAACTTGGAGAAAGAGGTTTCTTTTAAGATAACTCTATTATTGGTTCTGTCCCATGCAGTTTTTATTAATGATTTGGATGGGGATATTCATGACATGATAATAAAATACGTGGACAGATAACTCACATTCAGGATCTCTAGAGGTCATGAGCATCTAGAAAAACTGGCTGAAACTATAAAAATGAAATTTGGAAAAGATCTTCAATTTGTTTCTCAGTCATAGCTGTTTAAGTATAGGATGAGTATGACATAGCTAAAGCGTAGCTGGCATGAAAAGGTTTGGGTGTTTGAACTGACTATAGATACTGAGTAATGAGGTAGGTTAGGAGAGCTAATATGAAGAACCTAAGAACATCAGAGTTCCTTGAAGTCTAGGAACACTTAGGGGAATAGTGTAGTAGGGTTACCTTTCCACTGCATAATGTTACAAATGGATGAAGACTAACTCTGCTTCTTTCTGCTATCTTTTCTCTCTCCCGGTATTTCTACACTGGGGTTGACAGAAAGACTGGCATAAGACTCAGGAGAAGTTTGAGGGAGCCACACCAAGCTTAATGAATGTCAGAAAATATGGTCATTTTTATTATGTGAGAAGTATATAACATATATTAATAAAATTTGTGTTCCTTGATTGGAACATTAAATCTCATCAGATATGGGATTTTATTATGTAAGCAACTGATGTCTGCTAAAAAACAAAAACAAGTATCAGGCTCATGTAATTCTGAGAAAAAAGATTCTATTGCATCCTCCTCATCTTAAAAGAGACATTAGTTATTGTTGATTTTACCTTGTCTTCTGTATTAGTCAGGGTTCTCCAGAGAAAACAGAGCCATAAAACATATGGTTTATTTTAAAGAATTGTAGTGGTACAAGTTCAAAATCCACAGGGTAGGTTGGCAGGCTGGAGACACAGGGAAGAGTTGTAGTGAGTCCCAAAGCAGAATTCTGCTGGCAGAATTCCTTCCTGAGATGAATTACAATTGAGATGAATGCTAAGAACTATATAGTGCTTTGGAATCATATGACGAAAACACACAGTCTGAATGGTTCAAAAATGACATTTGAGCTATGGTGGATGATTAGAAGTCAACTAGGTAAAAGGAGAACTAACATGTGTTACCACCTGTATTGGGAGGGAGTGTGGTGAATATGAAGGTCTGAGAGAAGGCCAGTGTTGTTAGGAAAGAAAGAATAAGAGAGAACATGATTCAGATAAGAATGTAGATTAGGGATGGGTCATGGGAAGTCTTGATAAGCACTTTAAGGAATTTTGCCTTTACCATAAGTGTTCAGGTAAACACTAAAGATTTTTAAGCAAGGGAAATGCATCATTAGATTTTTTTTCAAACACCTCATTCTGAGTAGGCTGGAGGGAGAGAAGAATGGATGAGGGTTAGACCAGTTAATAAGTTATTACTTTTCCGGGCAAGAGAAGATGGAACCACAGACTACAGAGGTAGTGGAAAAGACAGAAATAAGTAGATGTATTGTAGAGATATTTAAGTGGACTCAACGATGGACTTGATATATGGGGTGAGGGAGAGAGAGAGTGCTAAACTGAATGGATAGTGATATCATTTGGGGGTATAACAGACACATGAATAGGACTACGTTGAGGAGAATAAAAGGGAGTATATCATGAATTTGTTTTTATTTTTGAGGTGCCATTGAGACATTTAAACAAGCTATAAACTATATAGCTAGATATACTGGCTTTGGGTACAGAGAAGATATTTGTTCTAGAGAAAAAATTTTGAGGAATAATAATTTTTTCCATAGGTAGAAAAATTTCAACAGTTTTTATCTCTTTATTTTTTAATTTAATTTTATTTATTTTTTTGGTCTCAGGGAGGTTATATTTGAATAGGTAGACAACCAGGCAATAAATAGGTACATCCTATAATATCAGAGAGTGATAGTGCAGTAAAAAATAAAACCAGTATATACATTTTAAAATATTTTTATTGAAATATAGTTGATTTACAATGCTGTATTATTTTCATGTGTACAGCAAAGTAATTCATATATATATTATATGTAATATATACTTTTTTAGATTCTTTTCCATTATAGGTTATTACAAGATAATAAGTATAGTCCCCTGTGTTATACATAGGTCCTTGTTGGTTGTATATTTTATATAGTAGTGTGTATATTTTAATCCTAAAGTCCTAATTTATCCCTACCCCCTTTCCCCTTTGGTAACCAAAAAGTTTCTTTTCTACGTCTGTGAGTCTACTTCTTTTGTAAATAAGTTCATTTGTATCATTTTTTTAGATTCCACATATAAACAATATTATATGGCATTTGTCTTTTTCTGTCTGACTTATTTCATTTAGTATGATATTCTCTAGATCCATCTATGTTGCTGCAAATGACATTATTTCATTCCTTTTTTGTGGCTAAGATTCCAATGTGTATATATACCACATCTTCTTTATCCATTCATCTGTCGATGGACACTTAGGTTGCTTCCATGTCTTGGCTATTTTAAATAGTGCAGCTATGAACATTGAGGTGCATGTATTTCTTGAATTAGAGTTTTCTCTGGATATATGCCCAGTAGTGGGATTGCTGGGTCATATGGTAGCTCTATTTTTAGTTTTTAAGGAACCTCCATACTGTTCTCCATTGTGGCTGCACTAAATTACATTCCCAACAACATTGGAGGGGGGTTCCTTTTCCTCCACACCCACTCCAGGATTTATTATTTGTAGACTTTTTAATGATGGCCATTCTGACTGGTGTGAGATGATACCTCATTATAGCTTTGATTTGCATTTCTCTAATAATTAATGATGTTGAGCATCTTTTCATGTGCCTTTTGGCCATCTGTATGTCTTCTTTGGAGAAATGTCTATTTAGATCTTCTGGCCATTTTTCGATTGGGTTGTTTGTTTGTTTTTTGATATTGAGCTGTATGAGCTGTTTGTGTATTTGAGGGATCAATCCCTTGTCTCTTGCCTCATTTGCAAATATTTTCTCCCATTCTATTGGTTGTCTTTTCATTTTCTTTATGGTTTCCTTTGCTGTGCAAAAGCTTATAAGTTTCATTAGGTCCCATTTGTGGTTTTTTGGTTTGTTTTTATTTCCATCACTCTAGGAGACAAATCCAAACAAATTGTTGTGATTTATGTCAAAGAATTTTCTGTGTATGTTTTCCTCTAAGAATTTTGTAGTATCCAGTCTTACATGTAAGTCTTTAATCCATTTGGAGTTTATTTTTGTATATGGTATTAGAGAATGTTCTAATTTCATTCTTTTACATGTAGCTGTCCTGTTTTCCCAGCACCACTTGTTGAAGAGACTGTCTTTTCTCCATTGTATATTCTTGCCTCCTTTGTTGTAGACTCATTGACCATAAGTGCATGGGTTTACTTCTGGGCTTTCTATCCTGTTCCATTGATCTATATGTCTGTTTCTGTGCCAGTACCATACTGTTTTGATTACTGTAGCTTTGTAGTATAGTCAAGTCAGGGAGCATGATTCCTCCAGCTCTGTTCTTCTTTCTCAAGATTGCTTTGGCTATTCGGGGTCTTTTGTGTTTCCATACAAATTTAAAAAATTTTAATTGACAAAACTACCTAAGGCAATCTATAGTTTCAATGCAATCTCTATCAAATTACCAATGGCATTTTTTCACAGAGAAAATACATAATGATAAATAACTATAATGACCTTAGTAAACATTTTAAAGAAATTTATGTTTTATTCACCACAAAATCATATACTTTTGAACAGAGAGTTAGTACACAGAAATGGCTTACATATTTATTCAGCTACTAACACTCCTTGGTCCATGGGGTCTCAGGACCACAGTGGGAAACCACTGAATAAAAATATGTTCCTCAGAGCTTAAAGTTCAAATACATGTCATGAACAAATGAGGAGGCAGGGCCACATGAACTCTGGATTTTGGGGAAGAGGCCAAAACAAAGGCCATGGGTGAAGTCTCTCCTGAAGAAGAGTGCAACATGTCGGCCTCTAAATGTTATCCTCACTTTCTTCTGCTTGTGCTGGGAAATCTTGTCACACCCCCTCCTCTCCTAGCTGATTAAAATGTGTGGACATGATTATAGTCTGATGGACAACCTAACCTTCTAGATCCTTTCACTCAATAATCTCAACTTTTCATTAGTTATCTATTTTAGCAGGAGTGGTTTGGGGAAGTCCTGGCAGACTTGACATGGGGAGATTGAATGAGGAAACCAGTCATGTCACGTCATATATTCCATTTACAATTCTTGGTCTTCTAAGGCATTTGTAAGCTCTTTATAAAACTGTATACTCTTTCCATCTCCTTCATTCACTCAACCACTGCCATTGAGTCTACAGAATACAATTCAGGATGACAGACATTTTGGTTAGCCAGTTAGAGCTGGATCTGGAATAGATACAATGTATATGTGTTTGAAATACTTTTGTTCACTGATCAGGCCAAAATTAAGCATGTGTAAGACACTTTTGTGGATTCTGGGAATATAGGCATTGTCTTTGGGCACAAGGAGTCTAGAAAGAGAGATGAATATGTCAAGAAAATAATTGTATGCCTCAGTCACCTCATTAAAAATATATTTATTGAACACCTACTATATGCCAGGCACCATCTTATTCCACAAGGACATAGGTATAGTGATAAGTAAGACAGGCATGGTTCTCATCCTTATAGAGCTTGGAATATAGCACGCTATCCTAGAAGCTTCTTGTGTACTGAGGAGAGTTCTAGAATTAAAGAGCTGTACACATAACAACAGCTAAGCAGTAAATGGCTTTCCTGTTTATTGCCTATGTGTGTGTAACATCTTCCTTACCACTAAAAATATAAATTTGTTGACACATGCATCAATCCATTCCTCTTTCCTGGTAAGGAGGATCTCTAAAACTACCTCACCATGTAGTGCAGCCTGTTTTTGTTTGTTTGTTTGTTTTTTGCGGTACGCGGGCCTCTCACCGCTGCAGCCTCTCCCACTGTGGAGCATAGGCTCCGGACGCGCAGGGTCAGCGGCTATGGGTCACAGCCCAGCCGCTCCGCGGCATGTGGGATCCTCCCGGACCGGGGCACGAACCCGTGTCCCATGCATCGGCAGGCGGACCCTCAACCACTGTGCCACCTGGGAAGCCCCAGCCTCTTTTTTTGGAGAAAAAATAGACTCTGTTGCTATCAATGCCTATTGGCAAGGAATAGAAAGTAGAAGTAAGGAAATAACTGTGCTCCTTAGGCTGTTATCACCTAATCCTGAGTTTTTACAGGTAATGGTTGATGTGCTTAAGAGAATAGGTAAGAACTGTCAGTAGAAGGAGGCTATACTATCTCCCAAACTAAAAGTGTGAATATTATTAGTAGGTAAGTGATTTAGCTCCTCTGGGCTTTCAACTCTATTTAGAGTATGATTATTTGGTGCAAAGCAAAACATAATGATTGAAACAGTAAGGTGGGGTTTCTTAAACAATCTACTGATGTATGTTTGAGTTCTTAACTTTGGAATCAGAAGCATTCTAGATGAGATGCATAATACTGAGGGCAAAAAGACAGGGTTAGTAAACCTATGGTACTAGTTAAAATGGCACTTTGTAAAGGTTAAATCATGGTTGAACTGCTCATGCCTTATTAATTTGGTGATGTTCTAGACCTATTTGAGGTCCAGTGAAAGCCAGAGCTTTGAGACTGGGACAGCTCAAAACCATTGTGACATGAATTGATAGATGCTATGAATCAGTCTTTAATTTTACTCTCAAGGCTCATCATAGTGGCAGGCCTCTCTGATATGGCATGATTTGAATTCAGGTCACCACCAAAAGGCCTCCCAAATACTTTTGACATCCCCAAATCCTGAAAGGTCAACTTTAGGTGAACTAGCACAATGGGATGTTTTTCTCCTCATTATTAGATGGGAACAAAACCTAGGGGAATGGGAATTTAAATGGGATGGAATGGAGGAAAGAAAAATTTTGAGTGGGAAGCAACGTCAAGAGGGATAAAGCAGTTTACAGGGCTATAGTGGGGGGATCTTTGAACAGCATTGTCAAATCATAGAGTGCTAATTGGGAGTGGCTAAAAGGCATCATGAAACGACTTGGTAATGAGAAGGATGGCAACTAGGAACTAGGGTAAAATTTCAGAAATTGTCATATTAAAGTCAAACATCTATGGTTTTGCAGTAGGTACATGATTCAAATTTGTTTTTCTCTGTGTGTTTGAAGGGTTACATTCTTTCCAAGTGGTATCAAGTATATATAATTTTACCAAAAGTAAGTACACAGCATCTTCTCTCTCTTGACCTTAGGATCTCAGAAAACAAATTTTGTGATAATTGCTGTTTCTCAGGATAGAGGATAAACATATATCTTGCCAAACACACCCTTGAAAAGATCTTTTAAGGACATTTGTTAGGCAGCCCTGAAGCAATCTTTTCTCCTTAAACTCGGGGACAGAACTGAGGTCATCAAATATTTTATTCTCAGTGTCGTTTGGGCATCATGCCTGACCTTCTATTGTAATAATATAAGGACATAGAAAATAATCACCATTTTAAGCCATGGAATACATGAGTTTATCCCTATGATACTTCTATTTCATTGCTTTGTCTGGTAAATATCATACTTTAGATCTGGTGACATTTTCTTTGCATGTTGCTTCTCCAGAATATATAGTGCATTTTTAAAGAATGCCTGGATTGAAAATTCTTTCATTGATAAGCTATAGTAAGCAGTGTATTACAGGGTACAACAATTCTATAGTGTGCCCATTGTGGTGAATGTAATAAAGAAGGATTTTGTAAAGCTATTGATATCTAATTATGCTTCATCAGAGCCTACAAAGTGTCCACACAGCTCTGGCACTTATCCTGAAAAGCCAGCTAAACAGTTACAAATGCCAAGAAAATTAAAGCCTTCTGTCTTAGGAACACACACCTGGAGGCCATATGTTGGAAAAATTGGTCTGAGCTTTGTTTATTATAATCAATTACTTTGTAACACTTAAACATGGGATTTAGGAAGGATTCTGAAGCAACTAAGCCAAGCATTTCTCATAAAATTAATTGATAAATATCTTTATGGATTTTTTAAGGAAAAGACAAATTTTACGTAAGGGTTTACAAAGCTAGTATTGACAACAGCGTTCCTCTCTCTCTCTCTCTCTCTTTCTTCCCCTGTGGGTATCAGAAAGTTTTTATTTTTTTCCAACATTACTGATACTTTTTTTACCCTCAACAATTTTTAAATGTACATTACAGTATTGCTAACTATATGCACATTGTTGTACAGCAGATCTCTAGAACATTTTTTTCTTGCATGACTGAAACCCACTGAACAATAGCTCTCCATTTTCACCTCCCCCCAGCCCCTGGCAACCACCAACCTGCTTCCTGTTTCTATAAGTTTGATTATTTTAGATATCTCATATAAGTGGTATTGTGAAGTATTTGTCTTTTGTATTTGTCTTTTTTCACTTAGAATAATGTCTTCAAGGTTCATCCATATTGTAGCATAAGACAGGATTTTCTTCTTTTTTAAGGCTAAATAACATTCCATTGTCTGTATATTCCACATTTCCTTTATTCAATCATCCATTGATGGACATTTAGATTGTTTCCACATCTTGCTATTATGAATAATGCTGCAAATGATCATGGGTGTGCAAAAAAATACTATTCAAGATCCTGATTTCAATTCCTTTGGGTATATACCTAGAAGTGGTCTTGCTAGGTCAAATGGTAGTTCTATTTTTAATTTTTTGAAGAAACTCCATACTGTTTTCTGTAGAGGCTGCACTATTTTGCAATCCCACTAACAGTATGCAAGTGTTCCTGTTATTCCATATCCTTCCCAACAATTGTTATTTCCTGTTTTCTTTTTTTTTTTTTGAAAGTGGTCATCCTAATGGGTTTGGGGTAATATTTCACTGTGGTTTTGGTTTGCATTTCCCTGATGAGTAGTGATGTTGATCATTTTTTCACATGATTTTGGTCATTTGTATATCTTTGAAGAAATGTTGTTCAAGTCCTTTGTCCATTTTTTAATTGGATTATTTATTTGTTTGTTTGTTGTTGTTATTGAGCTGTAGGAATTCTTATATATTCTGGATATTAACCCTCATCTGATATATGTTTCATAAACATTTTTTTTTCCTTTCTATAGGTTGCTTTTCCACTCTGTTTATTGTTTCTTTGCTGTGCAGAAGTTTTAAAGTTTGACATAATCTTATTTTTCTATTTTTGATTTTGTTACCTGTGTTTATGGTGTCATATCCAAGAAATCATTGCCAAGGCCAATTTTATGAAGCTTTTCCCCTATGTTTTCTTCTAGGAGCTTTATAATTTCAGGTCTTATGCTTCAGTCTAATCCATTTTGAGTTTATTTTTTGTGTGGTGTAAAATAAGGGTCCATCTTCATTCTTTGGCATAGAAATATCCAGTTTTCTGAACATCATTTGTCGGAGAGACAATCCTTTCCTCACTGTATATATAGACTTAGCACCCTTGTCAAAGATCATTTGACCATATACATGAGGGCTTATTTCTGAACTCTCTATTCTGTTCCATCAATATATATATATCTGCCTTTTTGCCAGTACCATTCTTTTTTTCCCTCCCATTTTTATTAAGATATAATTGACATACAGTACTGTATAAGTTGTACAGCATAATGATTTAACTTAAATATATCTTGAAATGATTACCACAAAAATGTAGTTAACATCCATCATCTCATATAGATACAAAAAGAAGAAAAAAAAATCCTTGTTATTAGAACTTAGTATTTTCTTTCTCAACAACTTACATGCGTATTATACAGCCGTGTTATCTATAGTCATCATGTTGTACATTACATCCCTAGTACTTATTTACCTTATAACTGGAAGCTTGTACCTTTTGATTACCTTCATCCAATTCCCCTTCACCCCATCCCACATCTCTGTTAACCACAAATCTGATACCTTTTTCTATTAATTTGGTACTTTTTAAGATTCCACATATAAGTGAGATCACATATCTTGTCTCACTTAGCATAATGCCTTCAAGGTCCATTCATGTTGTTGCAACTGGCAGGATTTCCTAATTTTTATGGCTGAATAATATTCCAAATGGAATATTATCATACTGTTTTGATTACTATAGCTTTGTAATATGTTTTGAAATCATGATGTGTAAGATCTCCAAATTTGTTGTAATTTTTCAAGATTGTTTTGGATATTTGGGGTCCTTTGAGATTCCACATGAATTTTAGGATTTTTTCTATTTCTACAAAAATGCCACTGGGGTTTTGATAAGGATTGCATTGAACCTGTAGATTGCTTTGTGTACTGTGCACATTTTAACAATATTAAGTCTTCCAATCCATGAACATGGGATATCTTTTCATTTATTTCTATCTTTAATTTCTTTCATCAATGGTTTAATTTTTCAGTGTGCAATCTTTTGCCTCCTTGGTTAAGTTTATTTCAAAGTATTTTATTATTTTTGATGCTATTGTAAATGAGATTATTTTCTTAAAATGATTTTTGGATTGTTCATTGTCAATATATAAAAATGAAGCTGATTTTTGAGTATTGATTTTGTATGGTGCATTTTGCTTCATTCATTTATTAGTTGTAACAGGTTTTTTTTTTAATCTTTAGGGATTTCTACATATAAGATCATGTTATCTACAAAAACTGAGAGTTTACTTCTTCCTTTGCCATTTGGATGCATTTTTTTTTCTTTTTCTTGCCTAATTGCTGTCTATAACTTCCAGTACTATGTTAAATGGAAGTGGCAAGAGTGGGCACCCCTGCCTTTTTCCTGATCTTAGAGGAAAAGATTTCAGTCTTTAACTACTGAGTATGGTGTGGATTTCTCATATATGGACTTTATTATATTGAAAAAAATTTCCTTCTGTTCCTAGTTTGGTGAGCATTTTTAATCACAAAAAGGTATTAAATTTTGTCAAGTGCATTTTTTTATCAATTGAGATGATCATGAGATTTTTATCTTTCATTCCATTGATGTGGTGTATTATCAATACATTGATTTTCATATGTTAAAGCATCCTTACGTCCCATGGATAGATCCCACATGGTCTGTTGTATAATTCTCTTAATGTGCTGTTGAATTTTGTTTGCTACTATTTTCTTTAGGATTTTTGCATCACTATTCACCAGAGATATGAGTTTGTAGGATTTTTGTTTTCTTTTTTTCTTGTTGTATCATTGTCTGGCTTTGGTATCAGAGTAATCCTGTCCTCATGAAATGAGTTTGGAAGTGTTTACTCCTTTTCCATTTTCCTGAAGAGTTTGAGAAGTATTGGTGTTAATTCTTCTTTAAACGTTTGGTAGAATTCTCCTGTAAGCCATCTGTTTCTGGGCTTTTCTTTGTTGGGAGGCTTCTGATAACTGAGTTAATCTCTTTAATAGTTAAAGGTCTGTTCATATTTTTTATTTCTTTGTGATTCAGTCTTGATAACTTGTATATTTCTAGGAATTTATCCATTTCTTCTAAGTTACCTATTTGTTGGCATATGATTGTTCATAATAGCCTTTTATAATCCTTTTTATTTCTATGACATACATTGTAATGTTCCCTTGGCTTTTTTTGTTTTTTTGAGTCTTCTTTCTCCTTAGTTTAGCTAAGGGTTTGTCAATTTTGTTTATCTATTCAAGAAAACACCTCAGTTTCATTGACTTTTTTTTTCTATGGTTTTGCTATTCTAACATGTGATCTATGTTGGAGAACATTCCATTTACATATGAGGAAATATATATTCTGTTGCTGTTTGGTAAAATGGTCTATATATGGCTATTAGTTCCAATTGGTATATAGTTGTTTTCAAGTTCTGTTTCCTTATTGATCTTCTTTCTGGCTGTTTTATCCACATGGAAAGTGACATACTGAAGTCTCCTGCTATCATGGAGTTTCATTCTATTTCTCCCTTCAGTTCTGTCAGTGCTTGCTTCATATATTTGGGTGTTCTGCTATTAGGTGTATATATATATTTATAATTTATATATCTTCCTGGTGAATTGACCTTTTATCATTATGTAATGATCTTCTTTTTTATTATGACAATTTCTGGCTTAATGTCAATTTTTTTCAGATATAAGTGTGGCCATCTCGTTCTCTTTTCATTACTATTTGCATGAAATATCATTTTACATAATTTCGCTTTCAGCCTATGTGGATCTTCATATCTGAAGTGAGTTTCTTGTAGATAGTATTTAGTGGCATCTTGTTTTTTTAATCCATTCAGTTACTCTGTATCTATAGATTGGGGAACTTAATCCATTTATATTTAAAATTATTCCTTATAGGGAAGGCATTACTATTGCATTTTGTTGTTCCTATTATACCTATTTGTCTCTATTTTCTTCTTTTGCTGCTTTACTTTGTGTTTTGTTGATTTTTTATATTGACATGCTTTGATTCCTTTCTCATTTTCTTTTGTATATCTTTTTTTGTTTTATTTTTTTGTTTGTTTTGTTTTGTTTTTTGCAGTACACAGGCCTCTCACTGATGGGCCCAGCCACTCCACGGCATGTGCGATCTTCCCGGACCAGGGCACAAACCCGTGTCCCCTGCATCGGCAGGTGGACTCTCAACCACTGCGCCACTAGGGAAGCGCCTGTATATCTTTGATAATTTCTTTGTGGATAGTTCCTATGGAGCTTACATGAAACTACTTAAGAGTTGTAACAATCTTTCTCAAGCTGATAACAAATTAATTGCCATTGTATTAAAAAACTCTACTCTTTTCACATCTCCATTCTACTTTATGTTAAGAATGTCACAAATTATATCTTTATATATTCTGTATCCATTATCATAGTTTAATAATTATAGTTATTTTTATGCTCTTGTCTTCTAATTTCTATAGCAAAACTAAAAGTGATCTGTGCTCTACCATTATAGTATCACAGTATTCTGTACTTGTCTATATATCTACCTTTACCATTGAGCTTTATATTTTCATATGGTTTCATATGGCTATATAGTATAATTTTATTTTAACTTATAGGATTCCCTTTAGCTTTCCTAAAAAGGCAAGTCTAGTGATAATGAACTCACACAGCTTTTGTTTATCTGGGGAAGTCTTCATTTTTCCTTCATTGGTGAAGGATAATTTTGCTGGATATAGTATTCTTGGTTAGCAGGGGTTTTGTTATTTTTTTTATTCAGAAATTTGAATACATCATCCCACTCTCTTCTGGCCTGCAAGGATTTTGTTGAAAAATTCACTGATAATCTAACTGGAGTTCCCTTGTATGTGGTGAGTTGTTCTTTTTTGCTTCTTTCAACATTATATCTTTGGACCAGTCCCTCCCATCAGGAAACTTGCACAAGCCTGTTAGATAGCCTCATCCACCAGAGGACAGACAGGAGAAGCAAGAGGAACTACAATCCTGTAGACTTTGGAACATAAACCACATTCACAGAAAGATAGACAAGATGAAAAGGCAGAGGACTAAGTACAAGATGAAGGAACAAGATAAAACCACAGAAAAACAACTAAATGAAGTGGAAGTATGCAAACTTCCAGAAAAATAATTCAGAATAATGATAGTGAAGATGATCCAGGACCTCAGAAAAAGATGGAGGCAAAGATCAAGAAGATGCAAGAAATGTTTAACAAAGACCTAGAAGAATTAATAACAAGCAAACAGAGATGAACAATACAATAACTGAAGTGAAAAATACACAAGAAGGAATCAATAGCAGAATAACTGAGAGAGAAGAATGGATAAGTGACCTGGAAGACAGAATGATGGAATTCACTGTTGTGAAACAGAAAAAAGAAAAAAGAATGAAAAGAAATGAAGACAGCCTAAGAGACCTCTGGGAGAACATTAAACACAACAACATTTGCATTATAGGGGTCCCAGAAGGAGAAGAGAGAGAGAAAGGACCAGAGAAAATATTTGAACAGATTATAGTGGAAAATTTCCCAAACATAGGAAAGGAAATAGCCACCCAAATCCAGGAAGTGCAGCGAGTCCCATACAGGATAAACCCAAGGAGAAACACACCAAGACACATAGTATTCAAATTGGCAAAAATTAAAGACAAAGAAAAATTATTGAAAGCAGCAAGGGAAAAATGAAAAATAACATACAAGGGAACTCCCATAAGGTTAACAGCAGATTTCTCAGCAGAAACTCTACATGCCAGAAGGGAGTAGCATGATATACTTAAAGTGATGAAAGGGAAGAACCTACAATCAAGATTACTCTACCCGGCAAGGATCACATTCAGATTCGATGGAGAAATCAAAAGCTTTACAGACAAGAAAAAGCTAAGAGAATTTAGCACCACCAAACCAGCTCGACAACAAATGCTAAAGGAACTTCTCTAAGTGGGAAACAAGAGAAGAACAGGACCTACAAAAACAAACCCAAAACAATTAAGAAAATGGGAATAGGAACATACATATTGATAATTACCCTGAACGTGAGTGGATTAAATGCTCCAACCAAAAGACACAGGCTTGTGGAATGGATACAGAAACAAGACCCATATATATGCTGTCTACAAGAGATCCACTTCAGGCCTAGGGACACATACAGACTGAAAGTGAGGGGATGAAAAAAGATATTCCATGAAAATGGAAATCAAAAGAAAGCTGGAGTAGCAGCACTCATATCAGATAAAATAGACTTTAAAATAAAGAATGTTACAAAAGACAAGGAGGGACAATACATAATGATCAAGGGATCAATCCAAGAAGAAGATATAACAATTATAAATATATATACACCCAATATAGGAGCACCTCAATGCATAAGGCAACTGCTAACAGCTCTAAAAGATGAAATCGACAGTAACAAAATAATACTGCAGGACTTTAACACCTCACTTACACCAATGGACACATCATCCAAAGTGAAAATAAATAAGGAAACAGAAGCTTTAAATGACACAATAGACCAGATTGATTTAATTGATATTTATAAGACATTCCATTCAAAAACAGCACATTACACTTTCTTCTCAAGTGTGCACAGAACATTCTCCAGAATACATCACAACTTGGGACACAAATCAAGGCTCAGTAAATTTAAGATAATTGAAATCATATCAAGCATCATTTCTGACCACAACACTATGAGATTAGAAATGAATTACAGGGAAAAAAACCATAAAAAGCACAAACACATGGAAGATAAACAATACGTTACTGAATAACCAAGAGGTCACTGAAGAAATCAAAGAGGAAATCAAAAAATACCTACAGACAAATGCAATGAAAACACGATGATCAAAAACCTATGGGATGCAGCAAAAGCAGTTCTAAGAGGGAAGTTTATAGCTATAAAAGCCTACCTCAAGAAACAAGAAAAATCTCAAATAAACAATCTAACCTTTCACCTAAAGGAATTAGAGAAAGAAGAACAAACAAAACCCAAAGTTAGCAGAAGGAAAGAAATCATAAAAATCAGATCAGAAATAAATGAAATAGAAACAAAGGAAACAATAGCAAAGATTAATAAAACTAAAAGCTGGATCTTTGAGAAGATAAACAAAATTGATAAACCATTAGCCAGGCTCATCAAGAAAAGGAGGGAGAGGACTCAAATCAATAAAATTAGAAATGAAAGAGGAGAAGTTAAAACAGACACTGCAGAAATACAAGGCATCCTAAGAGACTACTACAAGCAACTCTATGCCAAGAAAATGGGCAACCTGGAAGAAATGGACAAATTCTTAGAAAGGTATAACCTTCCCAGACTGAGCCAAGAAGAAATAGAAAATATGAACAGACCAATTACAAGTAATGAAATTGAAAATGTGATTTAAAATCTTCCAACAAGCAAAAGTCCAGGACCAGATGGCTTAAAAGGTGAATTCTGTCAAACATTTAGAGAAGAGCTAACACCCATCCTTCTCAAATTCTTTCAAAAATATGCAGAAGAAGGAACACTCCCAAACTCATTCTATGAGGCCACCATCACCCTGATACCAAAACTAGACAAAGACACTACAAAAAAAGAAAATTACAGACCAATATCACTGGTAAATATAGATGCAAAAATCCTCAACAAAATACTAGCACACAGAATCCAACAACACATGAAATGGATCATACACCATGACCAAGTGGGATTTATCGCAGGGAGGCAAGGATTCTTCAATATACACAAATCAATCAATGTGATACAGCATATTAACAAACTGAAGAATAAAAACCATATGATCATCTCAATAGATGCAGATAAAGCTTTTGACAAAATTCAACACCGATTTATGACAAAAACTCTCCAGAAAGTAGGCATAGAGGGAACCTACCTCAACATAATAAAGGCCATATACGACAAACCCACAGAAAACATCATTTTCAATGGCAAAAACCTGAAAGCATTTCTTCTAAGATCAGGAACAAGACAAGGATGTGCACTCTCACCACTATTATTCACCATAGGTTTGGAAGTGCTAGCCCCAGCAATCAGAGTAGAAAAAGAAGGAAAATGAATACAAATTGGTAAAGAAGTGAAACTGTCACTGTCTGCAGATGACATGATACTATACATAGAGAATCCTTAAGATGCCACCAGAAAACTACTAGAGCTAATCAATAAATTTGGTAAAGTTCCAGGATACTAAATTAATGCACAGAAATCTCTTGCATTCCTACACACTAATGATGAAAAATCTGAAAGAGAAATTATGGAAACACGCCCATTGCAATGAAAAGAATAAAATACCTAGGAATGAACCTACTTAGGGAGACAAAAGACCTGTATGCAGAAAACTATAAGACACTGATGAAAGAAATTAAAGATGATACCAAAAGATGGAGAGATATACCATGGTCTTCGATTGGAAGAATGTATATTGTGAAAATGACTATACTACCCCAAGCAATCTACAGATTCAATGCAATCCCTATCAAATTACCAGTGGGATTTTTCACAGAAGTAGAACAAAAAATTTCACAATTTGTATGGAAACACAAAAGACCACGACTAGCCAAAGCAATCTTGAGAAAGAAAAACAGCACTGGAGGAATCAGGCTCCCTGACTTCAGACTATACTACAAAGCTATGGTAATTAAGACAATATGGTATTGGCAGAAAAACAGAAACATAGATCCATGGAACAAGGTAGAAAGCCCAGAGATAAACCCATGCACCTGTGGTCAACTAATCTATGACAAAGGAGGTAAGGATATACAATGGAGGAAGGACAATCTCTTCAATAAGTGGTGGTAGGAAAACTGGACAGGTACATGTAAAAGAATGAAATTAAACACTCCCTAACACCATACACAAAAATAAACTCAAAATGGATTAAAGACCCAAATGTAAGCCTCGACACTATAAAACTCTTAGAGGAAAACATAGGAAGAACACTCTTTGACATTAATCACAGCAGGATCTTTTTTGATCCACCTCCTAGAGTAATAGAAATAAAAACAAAAATAAACAAATGGGACCTAATGAAACTTCAAAGCTTTTGCACAGCAAAGGAAACCATAAACAAGACGAAAAGACAACCCTCGCAATGGGCGAAAATATTTGCAAATGAATCAACGGACAAAGGATTCATCCCCCAAATATATAAACAGCTCATGCAGCTCAATATTAAAAAAAACAAACAACCCAATCCAAAAATGGGCAGAAGACCTAAATAGACATTTCTCCAAAGAAGACATACAAATGGCCAAGAAGCACATGAAAAGCTGCTCAACATCACTAATTATTAGAGAAATACAAATCAAAACTACAATGAGGTAGTGTATATATCTCATTGTAGTTTTGATACACTACCAAACGTAAAATAGATAGCTAGTGGGAAGCTGCCGCATAGCACAGGGAGATCAGCTCGGTGGTTTGTGTCCATCTAGAGGGGTGGGATAGGGAGGGTGGGAGGGAGGGAGATGCAAGAAGGAAGAGATGTGGGAACATATGTATATGTATAACTGATTCACTTTGTTATAAAGCAGAAACTAACACACCATTGTAAAGCAATTATATTCCAATAAAGATGTTAAAAAAAAAACAAATGAAAACCCAATGCTAAAATGGGCAGAAGACCTAAATAGACATTTCTCCAAAGAAGACACACAGACTGCCAACAAACACATGAAAGAATGCTCAACACCACTAATTATTAGAGAAACGCAAACCAAAACTACAATGAGGTATCACCTCACACCAGTTAGAATGGGCATCATCAGAAAATCTACAAACAACAAATGCTGGAGAGGGTGTGGAGGAAAGGGAACCCTCTTGCACTGTTGGTGGGAATGTAAATTGATAGAGCCACTATCGAGAACAGTATGGAGGTTCCTTAGAAAACTAAAAATAGAATTACCATATGATCCAGCAATCCCACTACTGGGCATATACCCTGAGGAAACCATAGTTCAAAAAGACACATGTGCCCTAATGTTCATCGCAGCACTATTTACAATAGCCAAGTCATGGAAGCAACTTAAATGCCCATTGACAGACAAATGGATAAAGAAGATGTGGTACATATATACAATGGAATATTACTCAGCCATAAAATGGAACAAAATTGGGTCATTTGTTGAGACGTGGATGGATCTAGAGATTGTCATACAGAGAGAACTAAGTCAGAAAGAGAAAAACAAACATCGTATATTAACACATGTATGTGGAACCTAGAAAAATGGTACAGATGAACTGGTTTGCAGAGCAGAAATTGAGACACAGATGTAGAGAACAGACGTATGGACACCAAGGGGGTAATGCGGCGGGGTGTTGGGGGTGGTGCTGTGATGAATTGGGCGATTGGGATTGACATGTATACAGTGATGTGTATAAAATTGATAACTAATAAGAATCTGCTGTATAAAAATATATATATATATATATATATATATATATATATATATATATATATATATATATATTATTCAAGTCATTCAGTGATGGAATGACCCAGTTGATTGTATGACTGATTTGACCAAAAACAGAGTAAAAAAAAATGAGACTTACATCAAAATTTTCAGTGTGAAGATTAGATAAGGCTAGTGTCTCAGTATAGGGACTATTACATAGTAGATGCACAACTGTCCTTTCCCCAATGTGTTGATACCTTTCATTTTTAAACATCTGGTTTTTGTTCTCATATGCTAGCCTAATCTCATTTCCTCATGCTATAGCCAAGGCCAATGGAAAATTTTCCAGTGGTGTTGATGTCTCTTGATATGCCCTCCATTTTCCTTTTTACATGTTCTACTCTTTTACTGTGTTTAAGACATAAGTGAAAATATAGACATAGCAAAGCCTCTCTTGTTGAGCTTGTCTTCAATGTAGTCTTTCTTTTCATGATTTCCATAAAATAACATTTATAGCCACAAGAGATGGGTTATAAGAACTTGGGGTTCCCTAAATTCTTGGATACTACTAAATGTGATATCGACCTTAGGTTGTTAGTTTTATTTACTCACTAGCTATGTGATTTGCTCCCACATACCTGCCTCTCAGTTAATGATACTTTATATATATTATTATTTCATATTCACAAACCTATGATAATTTTGCATGATCTCCATTACAAATTATTATGTGTCACAGACCTGCATGTGAAGAGACAAAAATAAAATATTAAGTCCATGTATGAGAAGGGTCTACTGTGATTTAATTTGTACCTATCAGTCCCTGCGTTGCCAGTCCTGTCAACAAAATCTTGAGTAATTTTTTTTCTGAGACAGGTGTATTTGTGATAATGCAGATGAACTCTGTGTAAGCTCCTTATCTCCTGTACCCCTAGCTACTGAGTGGGATTCTGTTTCAAATCGTATAAACCAACTAAGAGTTACAATTTACTAAGTACTTCCTTTGAACATCTTAAGTTCTTGGAAATTCTAATTTTCATGTATCCTTCGGTGAAGAGAGTGGGTTCATTCATCCAGTTATGTTCAAATACTGTTTCTACCTCTTACTGATGCTACAACCTTAGGAAATGTACTTAAATCCTTTGAGCCTCAATCTCCTCACTTGAAGACAATAGTAGTCTTTACCTAGTAAGGTTTTTGAGGATTAAGTGAGATAATGCATATAGAGATCATAAAATAGTGTCTGGCATGTACGAAGCACTCAGTAAGTGGTAACTCTACTTACTGTTAAACGTGTTCCATTTGAGGGTGGGGCTAGGAAGAAAACTATGGTTTTCCTACATCACAGAGTGGTTTCTTGAAAGGGTCTCATGGTATTTCTTAAACTTTAGTACATGAGACTCACTTGGGGGGGCTTTGTAACTATACAAACTCCATTGCCTCATCCCTGGACTATCTGATTCCATAGGCCTAGGATGTGACCTATTTACCAAGCACTTGAGTTGATTCTAATGTTTATAGTCCATAAATCACATTTTGAAAAAGCAACAAAAACGAACATACCTGATTTTAATCATCCTTGAGAATAAATAAGAATTTAAGAGTGTTGTCAGCAATAAAAATGAGAGCATTTAAAATCTTTCTGATGTTTCAAAAAGGTCATAGAGTATTCTTTTATTTTCTCCTCTGCAAATTTGAAACAGCCAGTGCTACTACTGTCATGTAACATTAGTAAAGAAAAAGCTACTGGTGTAGAATTGAAAAGCCAAAAGGGACATCTAAAAATGGGTAGTTGTCATAAATTTTCCTGTACCATACTGAGGGCTTGATATGAAAGTATTTTAGCAATATGAGTGATGACATAGTTTGTCTGTGTGTACATATATCAGATGTCTCCTTGGCAAATAAAAAGCAACAGTAACTCCTAATGTGTTATATATATTTTGTGTCTAATAATTGCTTTGAGGTACCTTCCTTCCCTTTCCCCGTGTCCTCAAGTCCATTCTCTACATCTGCATCTTTATTCCTGTCCTGCCCCTATGTTCTTCAGAACCTTTTTTTTTAGATTCCATATATATGTCTTAGCATATGCTGTTTGTTTTTTCTTTATGACTTCACTCTGTATGACAGACTATAGGTCCATCCACCTCACTACAAATAACTCAATTTCCTTTCTTACTATGACTGAGTAATATTCCATTATATATATGTGCCACATCTTCTTTATCTATTCATGTGTCGATGGACATATAGGTTGCTTCCATGTCCTGGCTATTATAAATAGTGCTGCAATGAACACTGTGGTACACATCTCTTTCTGAATTATGGTTTTCTCAGGGTATATGCCCAGTGGTGGGATTGCTGGGTTGTACAGTAGTTCTATTTTTAGTTTTGTAAGTAACCTCCATACTGTTCTCCATAGTGGCTGTAACAATTTACATTCCTACCAACAGTGCAAGAGGGTTCCACTTTCTCCACACCTTCTCCAACATTTATTGTTTGTAGATTTTTTGATGATGGCCATTCTGACTGGTGTGAGGTGATACCTCATTGTAGTTTTGATTTGCATTTCTCTAATGATTAGTGATGTTGAGCATACTTTAATGTGTTTGATGACAATCTGTATATCTTCTTTGGAGAAATGTCTATTTAGCTCTTCTGCCCATTTTTTGATTGGGCTCTTTGTCTTTTTGATATTAAGCTGCATGAGCTGCTTGTAAATTTTGTAGATTAATCATCTGTCAGTTGCTTCATTTGCAAATATTTTCTCCCATTCTGAGGGTTGTCTTTTCATCTTATTCATGGTTTCCTTTGCTGTGCAAAAACTTTTAAGTTTCTTTAGGTTCCATTGTTTTATTTTTGTTTTTATTTCCATTTCTCTAGGAGGTGGGTCAAAAAGGATCTTGCTGTGATATATGTCATAGAGTGTTCTGCCTATGTTTTCCTCTAAGAGTTTTAGAGTGTCTGGTCTTACATTTAGGTCTTTAATCCATTTTGAGTTTATTTTTGTGTATGGTGTTATGGAGTGTTCTAATTTCATTCTTTTACATGTAGCTTAGCTGTCCAGTTTTCCCAGCACCACTTATTGAAGAGGCTGTCTTTTCTCCATTGTATATTCTTCCCTTCTTTCTCAAAAATAAGGTGACCATATGTGCATGGGTTTATCTATGGGCTTTCTATCCAGGTCCACTGATCTATATTTCTGTTTTTGTGCCAGTACCATATTGTCTTGATTACTGTAGCTTTGTAGTATAGTCTGAAGTCTGGGAGCCTGATTCCTCCAGTGCTGTTTTTCTTTCTCAAGATTGCTTTGGCTAGTCGTGGTCTTTTGTGTTTCCATACAAATTGTGAAATTTTTTCTTCTAGTTCTGTGAAAAATGCCATTGATAATTTGTTAGGGATTGCATTGAATCTATAGATTGCTTTGGGTAGTATAGTCATTTTCACAATATTGATTCTTCCAGTGCAAGAACATGGTATATCTCTCCATCTGTTTGTATCAGCTTTAATTTCCTTTATCAGTTTCTTATAGTTTTCTGCATACAGGTCTTTTTTTTCCCTAGGTAGGTTTATTCCTAAGTATTTTATTCTTTTTCTTGCAATGGTAAATGGGAGTGTTTCATTAATTTCTCTTTCAGATAGTTCATCACTAGTGTATAGGAATGCAAGAGATTTCTGTGCATTAATTTTCTATCCTGCAACTTTACCAAATTCATTGATTAGCCCTAGTAGTTTTCTGGTGGAATCTTTAGGATTCTCTGTGTATAGTGTCATGTCATTTGCAAAGAGGGAGAGCTTTACTTCTTCTTTTCCAGTTTGCATTCCTTTGATTTCTTTTTCTTCTCTGATTGCTTTGGCTAGGACTTCCAAAACTATGTTGAATTATAGTGGCGAGAGTGGACATCCTTGTTTTGTTCCTGATCTTAGAGGAAATGCTTTCAGTTTTTCAGCATTGAGAATGTTTGCTGTGGGTTTGTCATTTATGGCCTTTATTATGTTGAGGTAAGTTCCCTCTATGCATACTTCTGGAGAGTTTTTATCATAAATGGGTGTTGAATTTTGTCAAAAGCTTTTTCTCAATCTATTGAGATGATCATTTGTTTTTTTCATCTTTAATTTGTTAATATGTTGTATCACACTGATTGATTTGCATATACTGAAGAATCCGTGCATCCTTGGGATAAATCCCACTTAATCATGGTGTATGATCCTTTTAATGTGTTGTTGGATTGTGTTTGCTAGTATTTTGTTGAGGATTTTTACATCTATATTCATCAATGATATTGGTCTGTAATTTTCTTTTTTTGTAGTATCTTTGTCTGGTTTTGGTATCAGGGTGATGGTGGCCTCGTAGAATGAGTTTGGGAGTGTTCCTTCCTCTGCAATTTTTTGGAAGAGTTTGAGAAAGATCGGTGTTAGTTCTTCTCTAAATATTTGATAGAATTCTCCTGTGAAGCCATCTTGTCCTGGCTGTTTGTTTGTGGGCAGATTGTTAATCATACTTTCAATTTCAATGCTGTGTTTGGTCGGTTCATATTTCCTATTTCTTCCTGGTTCAGTCTTGGAAAGTTATACCTTTCTAAGAATTTGTCCATATCTTCTAGGTTTTCCATTTTCTTGGCATAGAGTTCCTTGTAGTAGTCTCTTAGGATGCTTTGTATTTCTGCAGTTTCAATTTTTACTTCTCCTTTTTCATTTCTAATTCTATTGATTTGAGTCCTCTCCCTTTTCTTTCTTGATAAGTCTGGCTAATAGTTTATCCATTTTGTTTATCTTCTCAAAGAAGCAGCTTTTAGTTTTATTGATCTTTGCTATTTTTTCCTTCATTTGTTTTTCATTGATTTCTGAACTGGTCTTTATGAGTTCTTTCCTTCTGCTAACTTTGGGGTTTTTTGTTCTTCTTTCTCTAATTGCTTTAGGTGTAAGGTTAGGTTGCTCATTTGAGATGTTTCTTGTTTCTTGAGGTAGGATTGTATTGCTGTAAACTTCCCTCTAAGAGCTGCTGTTGCTGCCTCCCATAGGTTTTGGGTCGTGGTGTTTTCATTGTCATAATATTCTAAGTATTTTTTGATTTCCTCTTGTTTTCTACAGTGATCTCTTGGTTATTTAGTAGTGTATTGTTTAGCCTCCATGTGTTCGTATTTTTTACAGATCTTTTCCTGTATTGATATCTAGTCTCATAGCATTGTTGTCAGAAAAGATACTTGATATGATTTCAGTTTTCTTAAATTTACCAAGACTTGATTTGTGACCCAAGATATTATCTATCCTGGATAATGTTCCATGAGCCCTTGAGAAGAAAGTATTCTATTGTCTTTGGATGGAATGTCCTATAAATAAAAATTAAGGTCATCTTGTTTAATGTATCATTTAAAGCTTGTGTTTCCTTATTTATTTTCATTTTGGATGATCTGTCCCTTGCTGAAAGTGGCATGTTAAAGTCCCCTACTCTGATTGTGTTACTGTCGATTTCCCTTTTTATGGCTGTTAGCATTTGCCTTATGTATTGAGATGCTCCTATGTTGGGTGCCTAAATATTTACAATTGTTATATCTTCTTCTTGGATTGATCCCTTGATCATTGTGTAGTGTCCTTCTTTGTCTCTTGTAATAGTCTTTATTTTAAAGTCCATTCTGTCTGATATGAGAATTGCTATGCCAGCTTTCTTTTGATTTCCATTTGCATGGAATATCTTTTTCCAACCCCTCACTTTCAGTCTGTGTGTTTCCCTAGGTCTGAAGTGGGTCTCTTGTAGACAGAATATATGCGGGTCTTGTTTCTATATCCATTCAGCCAGTTTATGCATTTTGGTTGGAGCATTTAATCCATTTACATTTATCGTAGTTATCAATATGTATGTTCCTATTACCATTTTCTTAATTGTTTTGGGTTTGTTATTGTAGGTCTTTTTCCTCTGTTGTGTTTCCTGCCCAAAGAAGTTCCTTTAGCATTTGTTGTAAAGCTGATTTGGTGGTGCTGAATTCTCTTAGCTTGTCTGTAAAGGTTTTAATTTCTCCATTGAATCTGAACGAGATCCTTGCTGGGTAGAGTAGTCTTGGTTGTAGGTTTTTCCCTTTCATCACTTTAAATATGCCCTGCCACTCCCTTCTGGCTTGCAGAGTTTCTATTGAAAGATCAGCTGTTAACCTTATTGGGATTCCCTTGTATGTTATTTGTTGTTTTTCCCTTGCTGCTTTTAATATTTTTCTTTGTATTTAATTTTTGATAGTTTGATTAATATGTGTCTTGTCATGTTTCTCCTTGGATTTATCCTGTATGGGACTCTCTGCGCTTCCTGGACTTGATTGAATATTTCCTTTCCCATGTTAGAGAAGTTTTCAACTATAATCTCCTCAAATATATTCTGAGTACCTTTCTTTTTGTCTTCTTCTTGGACCCCTAAAATTCCTATGTTGGTGTGTTTAATGTTGGCTCAGAGTTCTCTGAGAGTGTCCTCAATTCTTTTCATTCTTTTATCTTTGTCTACTCTTTGGTAGTTATTTCCACTATTTTATGTTCCAGGGCCCTTATCCATTCTTCTGCCTCAGTTATTCTGCTATTGATTCATTTTAGAGCATTTTAAATTTCATTTATTGTGTTGTTCTTCATTGTTTGTTTGCTCTTTATTTCTTCTAGGTCCTTCTAAAATGTTTTTGTATTTTCTCCATTCTATTTCCAAGGTGTTGGATCATCTTTACTATCATTACTCTGAATTATTTTTCGGGTAGACTGCCTATTTCCTCTTCTTTTGTTTGGTTTCTTCGGTTTTTACCTTGCTCCTTCATCTGCTGTATATTTCTCTGTCTTCTCATTTTGCTTAACTTACTGTGTTTGGGGTCTCCTTTTCACAGGCTACAGTTTCGTAGTTTCCATTGTTTTTGGTGTCTGCCCCCAGTGGCTAAGTTTGGTTCAGTGGGTTGTGTAGGCTTTCTGGTGGAGGGGACTGGTGCCTGTGTTCTGGTGGATGAAGTTGGATATTGTCTTCTGGTGGGCAGGACCACGTCTGGTGGTGTGTTTTGGGGTGCCTGTGACCTTATTATGATTTTAGGCAGCCTCTCCACTAATGGGTAGGGTTGTGTTCCTGTCTTGTTAGTTCTTTGGCATAGGGTGTCCAGCACTGGTGCTTGCTGGTCCTTGATTGGAGCTGGTCTTAGTTTTGAGATGGATATCTCTGGGAAAGCTTTTGCCATTTGATATTCTGTGGAGCCAGGATGTCTCTGGTGGACCAATGTCCTGAACTCAGCTCTCCCCTCTCAGAGGGAAGCAGGCCCGCTCCAAACCGGAGCACCAAGACCCTGTCAGTGACACAGCTCTGCAGAAAAGGCAGAAAAAAAAGAAGAAAGAAAAATATAATAAAACAAAATTATTAAAATATAAATTTTTTTAAAATTACTAAAAATAAGATAATTAAAAAGTAATAAAAAAAGAAAGAAGAGAGCAACCAAACCAAAAAACATGTCTACAAATGATAGCAAGTGCTAAAACTGTGCTAAAAAAAATTTAAAACATGGACAGACAGAACCCTAGGACAAATGATGAAAACAAAGCTATACAGACATAATCCCACCAAGAAGCATACACATACACACTGACAAAAGGAGAAAATGAAAAAATATATATATATATAAAAAGGAAGAGAGCAACCAAATCAATAAACAAATCTACCAATGATAATAAACTCTAAATACTAAACTAAGATAAACATAAAATCAGAAACAAATTACATGCAGAAAGCAAACCCCACGTCTACAGTTACTCCCAAAGACCACCACCTCAATTGTGGGATGATTCGTTGGCTATTCAGGTATTCCAGAGATGCAGGGTACATCAAGTTGACTGTGAAGATTTAATCCACTGCTCCTGAGGGTGCTGGGAGAAATTTCCCTTTCTCTTCTTTGTTTGCACAGCTCCTGGAGTTCAGCTTTGGATTTGGTCGCGCCTCTGCGTGTAGGTCTCCTGAGGGCCTCTGTTCTTCGCCCAGACAGGAGGGGGTTAAAGGAGCAGCTGGTTAGCGGGCTCTGTCTCACTCAAGCCGGGGGGAGGGAGTGTTATAGAATGCGGGCGAGCCTGTGGCTGCAGAGGCCAGTGTGATGTTGCACCAGCCTGAGTTGTGCCGTGTTCTCCCGGGGAAGTTGTCCCTGGATCATGGAACCCTGGCAGTGGCAGGCTGCACAGCCTCCCATGAGGGGAGGTGTGGATAGTGACCTGTGCTTGCACACAGGCTTCTTGGTAGCTGCAGCAGCAGCCTTAGCGTTTCATGCCCGTCTCTGGTGTCTGCGCTGCTATCCACGGCTGGCGCCTGTCTCTGGAACTTGTTTAGGCAGTGCTCTGAATCCCCTCTCCTCGTGCACCCGGAAAAAATGGCCTCTTGACTTTTAGGCAGTTCCAGACTTTGTCCTGGACTCCCTCCCGGCTAGCTGTTGTACATTAGCCCCCTTCAGGCTGTGCTCATGCAGCCAACCCCTGTCCTCTCTCTGGGATCTGAACTCTGAAGCCAGAGCCTCAGCTCCCAGACCCCACCGACCCCGGCTGTTGAGCAGACAAGTCTCTCATGCTGGTGAGTGCTGGTCTGCACTGATCCTCTGTGAGGGAGTCTCTCCACTTTACCCTCTGCACCCCTATTGCTGTGCTCTCCTTGTGGCTGCAAAGCTTCCCCCCACCCACCCACCCCACACCATCTCCGCCAGTGAAGGGGCTTCCTAGTGTGTGGAAACTTTTCCTCCTTCACAGCTCCCTCCCAGATGTGCAGGTCCTGTCCCTATTCTTTTATCTTTTTTTTCTTTTGCCCTAACCAGGTACGTGGGGAGTTTCCTGTCTTTTGAGAAGTCTGAGGTCTCCTGCCAGCGTCCAGTAGGTGTTCTGTAGTTGTTCCACATGTAGATGTATTTCCAATGTATTTGTGAGGAGGAAGGTGATCTCCACTTCTTACTCCTCTGCCATCTTGAAGGTCTCCGGCCCTATATTGTTTCTACATTGCCTTTCTGACTTAGCAAGACAATAGGAAGCAGGCAGTACTGCCCCTAAGCACACTAACACTACCTCAATTTCTGTCTTGCTGTCATTGCTGAGTATTTAATCACATCTCCCAAAACACTCAAGAAAGAGAAACTGCCAAGTATTTGGAGGATTGGATGTATTCTTGGGTTGGTCATAGGACTTCACATGTTCTGGGAAATGGAGCTCTTGAAAATGGTGATAAGATATGGAAATCTCAGGCTGTTGTTTAAGAACATGCTACCTGCTTAGTAATTGGTACTATATCTATTTTTTATAAAGCATATTTGTAACTCTTCTTAGTCTGCAGGATGGAAGTAAAAAGGACTATAAATAATCCTTCACTTGGTCCTGCTATAGACTCTAGAACATACTTGTAAGCTCTCTTGGGGATGAAGGTTAAGGTACGGCTATGACCCAAGAACAAGATAGACATAACTGACCCTTACAAGGATTTTTAACTTAGAACTTTGCCATTATTAGAACCAGTTGAGTTCAGGCAATAATTGACAAATTCATTTAAGAATGGTAAGCAGGGCATGAAATGATTCTGTGTACAGTTCATCTTGGTCTATCAAGTAAATCACTGCCAACTTCCAGTTAAACATGGCAGAGTAAACATGCATTAATCTCTGGTCCCTCCTTAACTCCACTAATAGGATAAAAAGACATAAATCTATAGGAAATAGTGAACAGCAGAGCAGATGAAATGTTAACACAATTTTGGAAGGTGAAAAGCAGATAAACAAATGGAAAGTCATGGGAGAGGGGGACAAAACTAAAAATTCTGAAGAAAAAATGTAATTATAGCACCCTGCATCTCTCAGATGTTAATAGTAGTTATATAGCCCTGGTAATTACATAATTCAAACATTGACTTTTGATTTAACCCAAAATAATTATATAAATCTATGGTGAGGATGGGACAAGGAGGAGAGTGTGTGTGTGTGTAAGAGTGATGAGTCTTTGTTTTTTACAGCAGAAAGATGATAGAAAGTATAATAAAAACTGAAAATCAAAAAAACATAAGCATGTTATCAGCAATCATGTAGGTAAATACCAAAAGAAATAGTTAAACATTTCCTATTGGGAGAGGAATCTGGAATGTAGAGCAGAGGAGTAGGGGATGACTCTTTTCTGTTATAAGCCTTATAGAACTATTGGATTTTTAAATAATGTGAATACATTAATTTAATTAAAAGCACAATATTTAAAAAGAAAGGTAAAAATACAGAGAAAAGTAAAGGTCATGTTTCCTTTGCTTCTTAGGTAGATCAATAAAGTGATAATTAGTAGATACAGATTTATATTTTGCTCCTTTTGCATAGTTCTTTTTCCTATGCTGTATGGAATTTTTCTTTGTGTGAAGGTGATTTTGGTCAGTGGGAGGTTCTTACTTAAAAGTTCTGCATAGGAGTGTTGCCTGACCTCCAGAATCTGACTCCTGAACAGAAAATAATAAGTTGTCAAGTATGCATGCTGTTTCTTCAGAAAGCAAGCACTCTTCTGAAGTTGTTGTGGTGAGTAATGGACCATTAGCCAGAAATTTCATTTATATAACATCATAACGTTCAACTGGACATGTTAACAAATGCCTCCTGATCATGTTGATGGTGCTATTATATTTTTTGTTATTGACATTTAGGGACCTAGCATAAACTTATTTTCTGGCATAAAATAGACTTGCTCTCTTCAAGGAAAACTACTTTTTTTCATTGTTTAGGAAAATTACATTTGTTCATTAATAAAGTAAAACCTATAACTTAAGGAGTTTATTTATTTTTTGGCGTGCACCTCCACCTCCAAAAATTTACCTTTAAATAAATATAGTTTTCAATTGTTTGAAGAATTGCTCTTACATATAAAATAAAAGTTTTCTCTTAGATTCTTTGAATTACATATTTCTCTGTGACACTTGTTTAGTGCCTGTGTCCAATTATATTTAATTAGATTCTGGAAAACTTTTGTTTTTCTTTTTATGAACATTATTAAATACACTAAAACAAATATAGGTTTGATCAGAATTAAGATGAGTATTATGAAATACTGGTATACCTGTGGCTTTTCACAAATACAAAGACTATATAGATTTTAAACTGTTTTTTGTTTGTTTTTCATTTGTAATGGGAGATGTCAAATCAGACTTTTCACATTTTGGTACATTGCTTTCAGTTATTCACTTATCGAAAAATATTTGACCACTTGCAATGTGTGTCAGGCACTGTGCTAAATGGTGAATATGTGATGGAAAATGAGAACAGCATGATACCTTCTTCATTAACCTTACATTCCTGTCAAGGAGACAGAAGAAAATGTAAAATGACTATACAAATAAAAGAATTGCAAATTGTGTTGAATGCAATGAAGGAGGCACACAAGGAGCTAAGATAGAAAATAAGGAACAAATATCTTTTAGATTGGTCATTAGAGAAGATCTGTTTGAGGACATGACATTTAAACTTGGACCTAAAAATTAAGGAGCTGGCTATATGTAGACTGGCATGGTAGTAGTAGAAAGAGCATTCCTAACAGAAGAAGCAGAACCTATAAAGGACAGGAAGCAGGAAAGTGTTTGGTGCTTTACAAGAAGTGAAAGGAATGTAAGAGAGCTGTGGTCTCATCTTTTATAAGAGGAAGTTGATAGATAATATCTAAAAATGAATGAATAGAAGTAGAAGGATGTTTATTTATAAACATATGGGTAAATGCTAGAGAAAGTGTCATGCAAGTGGCTGGAATAGAGTGAGCAAGGGCAAAGGTGCAGGAGATGAGGTTGCAAAGTTGGCAGGGGCTACCTGCTACAGAGAATTCTAAGCCTTAGTAAAGAATTTGACTTTTAATCTAAGTCTAATGGGGAGCCACCAAAGGGTTTAAATCAGTGGAATAAGGTGAATTGACTTATATTTTGAGATAATTTTTGTTTCTGTGAGTAGAATGGATTTTGGGAAACACAAGATTGGAAAACAGGGAGACAGGGATGCTATGGCAAAGAGAAATGATAGTAGTATGTATGAGAACAGTGTCAATGGACATAGAAATTGATGGCTCAAATTCTACAGATTTTGATGGTAAAATCATAGGTTGTATTAATGGATTGGATGTAAAGGTAGGAGACATGGCAGAATTGATGATAACTTTTAGGTTTCTAGCTTGGAGGAATGTAATGCCATTTACTTAGGTGAAGAAGACCAGTATGAGACAGGGAACAATTAAGAGATCCATATACTATACGATGTTAAAGTTTTGATTTCTGTGAAACGTTCAAGTGGAAAAGTCAAGCAGGCATTTGATTTGACAAGATTAAGTCTGTTCTGATGCTTTATTTCTAGAAAACAATGAACACACTTGACTTTTTAAATTAGCTCCATAGAAGGATGAATAATATACAAATAACATTTGTTTACCTTTTAAAATACTGATTAGTCAACCGTCTGCCTCCACAAGTATGTTAGACATAATAATTGCTTGTCTGTCTGCCTATCTATCTATATCTATCATCTATATTTTATGTCTTTCTGGCTATTTAAGTATCATCTAGTAGCCATATCCACCTGCTACTAAAATTAATTTGAAGTGGCTTATGTTAAAAGACACATATACAAAAGTGTTGCTAAGCTAAATTATCAGGGTTCTATGGAGGAGAGGGGAGAAGTTGACAGGGTAACAGTGAAGTACGATCCCTAAAACGACTGTATTTTCTAAACTGGAAATTGTGACTTGACACAGAATCTGACAATGTCACATTTTTCTTCCTAAATCTGTGAATGTATTTACATTGAGTTTTACAAACATAGAAAATAAAATGTATATATGTGTATATACATCTATCTATCTCTATATTTATCTATATAAATATAAATATAGATAAAAATCTATAGTTATAGATTTTTTAAAGAATAAACTTACGTGAAGTCATGGCTGTGTTTGTAAAGTCACAGATCATTTCTATATCACGTGTTCCTGGCTGAGGAAGCATAAGATGCTGTTGGGAAGATGCCTAAAGAGAACAAGTATATGGGCCTGATTGAAAATGTGGTAGAAGTTCAGAAAAGGGAAAGTGTGGGACAGTGGTTGAAGTAGTTAATTGGATCTTGGATATACTTGAGATTTGAAAGTGAATAGAGTATTTTCCTTAAAGTATACTCAGTAGCCCATAGGATTCAGGAAAAAATATATCTGTTTCATAGCAGAAAAAAATAATTAAAGCGATATGATAAATGTCTTCTTTAGAGTTAAGACAATTTTAACTCATACTGCTACCTGAGGCATATATATCCTCCCCAGGACTGGCTGTCATAAAGTATGATATTTATTGGCAAAATGGGAGCAAAGGAACAGTGTTTCCTAAGATGGCTCTACCTAAATATTCATTACCTTTGTTCTCGCTCATCAGTGTGATGGGTGGTATACTAACAAGACTTCCACCTACCTGCAGGAGAATTTGGTACCCTTTAGTTCATTCATTTCTTTATTCTTTCATATATTTAGTCAACATTAATTTGTCACTTACTATGTATCCAGTACCCAGCAAAAAAGTGGGAATACAGAGATAAATTTATAATTCCCTGCCTTCCTTCAAGGACTTCACAGTCTAGTGACAATGTAATAAAATAAAATGGTTAACACTTACTGAGCTCATAATCTGAGCTAAGTGCTTTCCAGATATAATATCATTTCACTGACACAACCTCATTATGTAGTTACTAAGTATATTTTTAAAATAGAAGGAAAGAAGGGCCCAGAGAGTGCCTTGTTCAAGGTCAGATAGTCAGTGATATAGCTGGTCTTTGAATTCAGGCATTGGGTTCCCAAAGCCATGCTCTTCATTATGGTGCTCTTCTTTCTCTTGGATCACCATCCTGAGCTTGTGATATCTAGCTACTTAGGAAAATGTCTGGTAGGACTCAAAGGGCCTGAAGAAGGGGAACGGTGTTAATTATATTTTGTGAGAGAAAATCCTCAAACTATTTTTCCCCCTGCCTTTTTCCTTTCATGCCTCCAAATCTCATTCCCAGCTGAAACAAATAAGAAAATATGCAAACAAAACCCCCAAAATTATCTCAGGTAATCTGAGATATTAGATAAACCCCTAATTATCTCAGGTATCTCAGCCTCAGGTAATAGCATCTTATTGATAAATTGAAACAGAATAATTACTTGGGATGCAGTTTGTATCATTTATGCTGTGGTCCTACAAAGATAAAAACCCAGGCCACATTTGTGTTGAAGTGATTTCAAAAACTGAAATTGAATTTCTATAACATAAGCAAACCTTGACCACTAAAGATTAGAACAATCTTCGATAATTAGGTGGAGTGTGCTTTGGGTAGATGTAATTAAAAAGATAGCAGGAAAGCTCCATATCTCATCCCAAATCACTTTCCCCACCTATTATCAACTTGCCTGTGATCACATTTTTAGTAATCATCCCTTTGGAAAAAGACATTACCATTTCCAGACATTAAGCAAGTATTATTTTAGCATCTTAAAGTATGTGAAACTATTAGATGACTCTCTTTTTTGAGAAAAAGGCTCAGAGGCAACAGCTGCTATCCTGGTGGCAGGTAGAAGATGACAGTGTAACTTTAGATCTTGTACATTTTGCCTGTTTTCAAATACTTCGTAGGGTTGATTTATATTGCAAAACATCAGGGTCATCAAACAATAGCCTACATTTCTCTCATAAAGTTATGTAAAAGGTTTCTTCATTCATTCATTTAATAATTGTTTACAGCATTATTTGTAATAGCAAAATATGGAAAGAACGTATGCCCTTCAAAAAAGGACTAGGCACATAAATTATGGTATATACACAAAGCAGTCGTAAAAGAGAATGATAAACACTCTGTGTACTAATACTGAAAGATCACCAATATACGTTATAATATGAAAATGACAAGGGTCAGTACAGTGTTTATTGTATGCCATTTTTTTTGTAAGAAAGAGGTGAAATGAGAGTATGTATTCATATTTTCTTATATTTGTATAAAGAACCACCTTGAAGATAAATAAGCAAGGAATAGGGGCAGCAGAGGGAAATGATGAAACTGGGGCAGAAGTGGGAGACAGACTTATCAAATTTAGTTTGAACATCATGAAAGAATCACTTATTAAAAATGTAAGTTAGATAGCCTCATCCACCAGAGGGAACACAGCAGAAGCAAGAAGAATTACAATCCTGCAGCCTATGGAACAAAAACCACATTCACAGGAAGATAGACAAGATGAAAAGGCAGAGAGCTATGTACCAGATGAAGGAACAAGATGAAACCCCAGAAAAACAACTAAATGAAGTAGAGATAGGCAACCTTGCAGAAAAAGAATTCAGAATAATGATAGCGAAGATGATCCAGGACCTCGGAAAAAGAATGGAGGCAAAGATTGAGAAGATGCAAGAAACGTTTAACAAAGGCCTAGAATAATTAAAACACAAACAAACAAATGAACAATACAATAACTGCAATGAAAACTACACTAGAAGGAATCAATAGCAGAATAACTGAGGCAGAAGAATGGATAAGTGACCTGGAAGACAGAATAGTGGAATTCACTGCTGCAGAACACAATAAAGAGAAAAGAATGAAAAGAAATAAAAACAGCCTAAGAGACCTCTGGGATAACATTAAACACAACAACATTCACATTATAGGGTTCCAAAAGGAGAAGAGAGAGAGAAAGGACCAGAGAAAATATTTGAAGAGGTTATAGTTGAAAACGTCCCTAACATGGGAAAGGAAATAGTCACCCAAGCCCAGGAAGCGAAGCGAGTCCCATACAGGATAAACCCAAGGAGAAACACACCAAGACACATAGTAATCAAATTGGCAAAAATTAAAGGCAAAGAAAAATTATTGAAAGCAGCAAGGGAAAAACTACAAATAACATACAAGGGGACTCCCATAAGGTTAACAGCTGATTTCTCAGCAGAAACTCTACAAACCAAAAGGGAGTGGCATGATATACTTAAAGTGATGAAAGGGAGGAACCTACAACCAAGATTACTCTACCCGGCAAGTATCTCATTCAGATTCGATGGAGAAATCAAAAGCTTTACAGAGAACCAAAAACTAAGAGAATGCAGCACCACCAAACCAGCACTACAACAAATGCTAAAGGAACTTCTCTAAGTGGGAAACACAAGAGAAGAAAAGGACTTACAAAAACAAACCCAAAAGAATTAAGAAAATGGTCATAGGAACATACATATCAATAATTACCTTAAACGTGAATGGATTAAGCGCTCCAACCATAAGACACAGGATTGCTGAAGGGATACAAAAACAAGACCCATATATATGCTGTATACAAGAGACCCACTTCAGACCTAGGGACACATACAGACTGAAAGTGAGGGGATGGAAAAAGATATTCCATGTAAATGGAAATCAAAAGAAAGCTGGAGTAGCAATACTCATATCAGATAAAATAGACTTTAAATAGAGAATGTTACAAGAGACGAGGGACAATACATAATGATCAAGGGATCAATCCAAGAAGAAGATATAACAATTATAAATATATATGCACCCAACATAGAAGCACCTCAATACATAAGGCAAATGCTAACAGCCATAAAGGTAAAATCGACAGTAACACAATAATAGTAGGGTACTTTAACACCCTACTTTCACCAATGGACAGATCATCCAAAATGAAAATAAATAAGGAAACAAAAGCTTTACTTGGTACATTAAACAAGATGGACTTAATTGATATTTATAGGACATTCCATCAAAAAATAGCAGATTACACTTTCTTCTCAAGTGCGCATGGAACATTCTCCCAGATAGATCACATCTTGTGTCACAAATCAAGCATCAGTAAATTTAAGAAAATTGAAATCATATCAAGCATCTTTTCTGACCACAATGCTATGAGATTAGAAATGAATTACAGGGAAAAAATGTAAAAAACACAAAGACATGGAGGCTAAACCATACATTACTAAATAACCAAGAGATCACTGAAGAAATCAAAGAGAAAATCAAAAAATACCTAGAGAGAAATGACAATGAAAACACGACGATGCAAAACCTATAGTATGCAGCAAAAGCAGTTCTAAGAGGGAAGTTTATAGCTATTCAAGCCTACCTCAAGAAACAAGAAAAATCTCAAATAAACAATCTAAACTTACACCTAAAGGAACTAGAGAAAGAAGAACAAACAAAACCCAAAGTTAGCAGAAGGAGAGAAATCATAAGGATCAGATCAGAAATAAATGAAATAGAAACAAAGAGAACAATAGCAAAAATCAATAAAGCTAAAAGTTGCTTCTCTTTGAAGGTAAACAAAATTGATAAACCATTAGCCAGACTCATCAAGAAAAATAGGGAGAGGACTCAAATCAATAAAATTAGAAATAAAAAAGGAGAAATTACAACAGACACCACAGAAATACAAAGCAACCTAAAAGACTACTACAAGCAACGCTATGCCAAAAAAATGGACAACCTGGAAGAAATGGACAAATTCTTAGAAAGGTATAACCTTCCAAGACTGAATCAGGAAGAAAAAGAAAATATGAACACACCAACCACAAGCAATGAAATTGAAACTGTGATTAGAAATCTTCCAACAAACAAAAGTCCATGACCAGATGGCTTCACAGGTGAATTCTGTCAAACATTTAGAGAAGAGCTAACACCCATCCTTCTCAAACTCTTCCAATAAATTGCAGAGGAAGGAACACTCCCAAACTCATTCTATGAGGCCACCATCACCCTGATACCAAACCAGACAAAGATACTACAAAAAAAGAGAATACAGACCAATATCATTGATGAATATAGGTGCAAAAATCCTCAACAAAATACTAGCAAACAGAATCCAACAACACATTAAAAGGATCATACACCATGACCAAGTGAGATTTATCCCAGGGATGCAAGGATTCTTCAATATATGAAAATCAATCAATGTGATACACCATATTAACAAATTGAAGAATAAAACCATATGATCATCTCAATAGATGCAGAAAAAGCTTTTGACAAAATTCAACACCGATTTATGATAAAAAGTCTCCAGAAAGTGGGCATAGAGGGAACCTACCTCAACACAGTAAAGGCCATATAGAACAAACCCACAGGAAACATCATTCTCAATGGTGAAAACCTGAAAGCATTTCCTCTAAGATCAGGAACAAGACAAGGATGTTCACTCTCACCACTATTATTTAACATAGTTTTGGAAGTCCTAGCAATGGCAATCAGAGAAGAAAAAGAAATAAAAGGAATACAAACTGGAAAAGAAAACTGTCACTGTTTCCTGATGTCATGATACTATAAATAGAGAATCCTAAAAATGCCACCAGAAAGCTACCAGAGCTAATCAATGAATTTGGTTAAGTTGCAGGATATGAAATTAATGCACAAAAATCTCTTCCATTCCTATACATTAATGATGAAAAATCTGAAAGAGAAATTAAGGAAACACTCCCATTTTCCATTGCAACAAAAGGAATAAAATACCAAGGAATAAACCTTCCTAGGGAGACAAAACACCTGTATGCAGAAAACTGTAAGACACTGATGAAAGAAATTAAAGATGATACCAACAGATGGAGAGATATACCATGGTCTTGGATTGGAAGAATCAATATTGTGAAAATGACTATACTACCCAAAGCAATCTACAGATTCAATGCAATCCCTATCAAATTACCAATGGCATTTTTTTCGGAACTAGAATAAAAAAATCTTAAAATTTGTATGGTGACAAAAAAGACCCCGAATAGCAAATGCAGTCTTGAGGGAAAAAAACAGAGCTGGAGGAATCAGACTCCCAGACTTCAGCCTATACTACAAAGCTACAGTAATCAAGACAATATGGTAGTGGCACAAAAACAGAAACATAGATCAATGGAACAAGATAGAAAACCCAGAGATAAACCCATGCACCTATGGTCAACTAATCTATGACAAAGGAGGCAAGGATATACATGGAGAAAAGACAGTCTCTTCAATAAGTGGTGCTGGGAAAACTTGACAGGTACATGTAAAAGAATTAAATTAGAACACTCCCTAACACCAAACACAAAAATAAATTTAAAATGGATTAGAGACCTAAATGTAAGGCTGGCCACTATAAAACTCTTAGAGGAAAACATAGGGAGAACACTCTGACATAAATCACAGCAGGATCTTTTTTTATCCACCTCCTAGAGTAATGGAAATAAAAACAAAAATAAACAAATGGGACCTAATGGATCTTCAAAGCTTTTGCACAGCAAAGGAAACCATAAACAAGACGAAAAGACAACCCTCAGAATGGGAGAAAATATTTGCGAACGAATCAACGGACAAAGGATTAATCTCCAAAATATATAAACAGCTCATCAAGCTCAATATTAAAGAAACAAACAACCCAATCCAAAAATGGGCAGAAGTAAATAGACATTTCTCCAAAGAAGATATACAGATGGCCAAGAAGCACATGAAAATCTGCTCAACATCACTAATTATTAGAGAAATGCAAATCAAAACTGCAATGAGGTATCACCTCACATCAGTTAGAATTGGAATCATCAGAAAATCTACGAACAACAAATGCTGGAGAGGGTGTGGAGAAAGGGGATTCCTCTCGCACTGTTGGTGGGAATGTAAATTGATACAGCCACTATGGAGAACAGTATGGAGTTTCCTTAAAAAACTAAAAATAGTATTACCATATGATTCAGCAATCCCACTACTGGGCATATTCCCAGAGAAAACCATAATTCAAAAAGACACATGCACCGCAATATTCATTGCAGCACTATTTACGATAGCCAGGTCATGGAAGCAACCTAAATGCCCATTGACAGATGAATGGATAAAGAAGATGTGGTACATATATACAATAGAATATTACTCAGCCAAAAAAGGAAGGAAATTGGGTCATTTGTTGAGACTTGGATGGATCTAGAGACTGTCATACAGAGTGAAGTAAGTCAGAAAGAAAAAAAACAAATACTGTATATTAACGCATGTATGTGGAGCCTAGAAAAATGGTACAGATGAACCGGTTTGCAAGGCAGAAATAGAGACACAGATGTAGAGAACAAATGTATGGACACCAAGGAGGGAAAGCCACAGGGGGTGGGGCTTGTGGTGTGATGAATTGGGCGATTGGGATTGACATGTATACACTGATGTGTATAAAATTGATGACTAATAAGAACCTACTGTATAAAAAAGTAAATAAAATAAAATTTAAAAAATTTTTTAAAAAGTGTGGGACACATAGCTGAGGCTCAGATACATGTGCTGGTGTATAGTCAGATGATTACAGGGAGAAGTAACATGGGTACTGGGGTTTGTAGGCACAAGCAGAATCTGAAATAAATTTAGAGGGAATATTCAAGATATTTTACATCTTGCTCTTAAAATTATATTCAATTTCTTGAGAAATTGAAGATATTTTTTTGTCTTTTTTGTTAATAATCAAAATAAGATTACATTTATAAATATTTTTACATATAGTCTATATTTTTACATATAGCATTTAAACTGCAGTGAGTTAGCTATCTGTTTTGATAAACTGAATAATCTATTGTAAAAAAAAAATGTAAAAACATCAAAATAGTAATTGTCCCATGAAAATCCTACCTAAGAATAGGATTCCTTTAAACAAAGCAGTATGGTCTGGGGGCAAGTGTCCTCTACTTAGAATCATAATATCTATGAGAATATAAATTAATTTAAGAGTTAGTAAAAGGTGCTCTCATGGAGTTATATTGAGCTTGGATTCTGAAGACTGACTGCCTGGGATAAAATCCTGGCTGTCCAATTATTAATCATGGATTAAATTAGATGATGTATGTAAAAGAACACACCTGGCACAAGGTAAGTGCTCATTATAAAATGAAAATTTAGGATGCTCTTAAAGAATAATTTTATTCTTTAAAAAGAATAATAGGAAAAAAAAGAATAATAGGGATATTTTGAAAAGAATAATAGGGATATTTTACATGCTATTGTAAGGCCAATCAGAATGATCATTTTGGAAAGGGTGAACTTAAGTATATGCAATATAATTTAAATTTCAAAAGTGATTGCCATACATGGAACAAATGCTGGAGTCAGAAGCTGTTTATAGCTGGCTTATAGTAATTTTCTACCTGAGTTCCTGCTTGAATTCCAGTTGAATGCCTTTTCCTACAACCATACAGGTTGCCAAATTGTTATCTGCAAATTGGCAGGGAGAACCATTTCCATGGTGTCATGTTTGCCAACTTAGAGTCCTACCTTATTCTTGCCCGAATGAATCTTATGTTTCATGGTGACTGGGGCCTCTGTAGCACCTATGCTGACAACAGCTAACATGATGATTATTCATTTTTTATGTTGAGTAAAAACATGAAGGTTATATGAAAACTCTGTGCTATTTTTGCAAATTTTCTATAAATCTAAAATTATTTTGAAATAAAAAGTTAAAAATATATGTAGCTTCACAAAATAGGGATGTACAAATGCTGCAAATACTATACAACATAAGAAAATATTCCCAAGCTCATTAATAATAATGGAAATGCAAATTAAAACAAAAATGAGATGCTATTACTCATAAAGACTATCAAGTGTTAGAATGTGGAGAAATAGGAACTCATACAATGATGTGGAAGAATAAGTTGGTATATTTTCTTTGGAAAATGTTTTGGCAATATTTAGAAAAGTTCAAGTTATACAGATGCTGTGATTTAGCAAATACACCCTTAAGTGTATACACTAGAGAAACTTTATATACAAGAAGGTTTATAGCAGCATTGCTCATGATAGTCCCAAAGGGGAAACGACCCAAATCCATCCACAATAGAAGAGAAAAATAGGTTGTTTTCATGTATGGCATCATAGTCAAGATACCTATTGCTCCCTCCTGAGCCTGTCCCTATGGGTGGATACTACTTCTCATCCTATTTCTATCAGTCTTGGCTATGCGAATTGCCAAAGAAATGTGAGTGGAAGTGATACTTGCCAGGCAGCCATTGTGCAGACTTCCCCTTTTGTCCATCTTCCCCTTTTACCTTTCAATGAGACCAGTAATTGTGCATATAGGGTCTGCTTTTTTAGCGTGGGTCTTATAAAGAAGAAGACAAAAAGCAGAGGGGCAAACAAACTGGAAAGAAAATACAATATGAGAAACAAAGCTTCGTTTCTGAAAGATCCTAAGATTTGGGTTGTTTGTTAAAGCTGACTAATATGACTGTGATATGTTCAGGCCATGCAATATTATATGGTAATGAAAACAGTTGAACTAATGGTACAACCAACAATTGGAATAATTTAACAAATATGATATTGAGTGAAATAAGCAAGTTGAGAAGAAGACGTAGAGAATATTCCAGTTATAAAAGTTCAAAACCAGGCAAAAGTAAACTATACTGCTTAGGAATGCATACATAAATAGTAAAATTATAAAGAAAAACAAAGGAATAATTATCATAAAAGTAAGCATAATGGTTACCCCCAGGGGAGCGGCAGGGAGATGTGATTGGAGAGAGAAACAAAAGGGGTTTCTGGGGCGCTGACAATGTTTTATTTCTTCATCTGGGTTATGCAGACGTTTGCTTTATAATTATTTTTGAACTTTACATATATGTTTTACACACTCATATGCATATTTCTCACAATTTTAAAAGTAAAAAATGTTATGTATATAATATATATACATATATATTTATATATGACTCCACTTGTACAAATGCTTATGGCTCAAGTTCTACTTTTGTTAAACAAGCATATAATGAATTTACTGGTATTTCCAAGATGGATACAACAGATACAAAATTTCTAACTTGCAAAACTGCACTGGAACTTTGGTCTCACCCTCTTATGCTAGAGGGAGATGTGATCTAATTATCCCATAAGTTTGTTGCTTTTCAGTCAGCGAAGAAATCAAGGTCTCTCTCTTTTAAAAGATTTTTCAATGAGCAAATATATTCTTCAGTATTACTAGAATGACTTTTGCCTGAAAGTGCTTTTGCTAATATGACATATTTTTAAAATTAATTTTGTTATATTTTCCAAAAAGCCCGTAACAGTGTAAATGAGATCAGTTAATCAGTGGTAAGAAAGATAATTCCTGTAGTTATTCAATAATGGTTAATCTTTTGTAAGTGAAGTTTAATTTCAGGTGTACCAGAAGTGATCTAAATATTGTCATTTACATCATTAGATATGGACAGAATCATGATTTAAACAAACGCAAATCACTGGCATGGAAAAAAATCTCATTAAAATAAAATAATGCCTACAAACTGTGTGAACCTTTCAACCTACTCCCAGTGAGTTTCTTTCAGAAGGTATTTTCAAGTTAACAACAGTAAAAACAACAACAACAAACTAAACTCACATTTGGGATTTAGGTTTAACTTGGATTTAGGTTTAACTTGAAGGTAAACCTTGAACAAGCAGCTTCACCATTCTAGACTCCAGCATCTCATCATTTGTAAAGAAACTTACTATTTCTTTAGATGGAAAAAAGGTGTGGATGAGGGGCTTTAATGAGAAGGGCCCAACAGCTTGTGTTGTCTACCTGGTGTTAATCCCCTTTCACCGAAGGGATGTCAACCTAAGGTCTTCCCACTCACTACTCTGCAGTTCCCCAGCTGCTTAACTGACATCCAGATACCTCATGGGTGTTAGGTTGATATGTGGCTCTTATGACGTCTGTGATGAATTTAGTAATACACATTCCCATTTTTTGGCAGCACTTGTGAGTACTAGGTAGAGTTCAAATCCAAGCGACGGATGGATGACTCCTTAGAAATGTAGTGCCTCCATAATTAATGCAGAAATACTTTCATCCCATAAGCCTGCCTCTTCTCTGATTACCCTGTCACTTACCAACCTCTGGCTGGGGTAGCCCTTATTCCTCCGGGAGTCCTGGATAGTACGAGTATCGATGCATTTTGATCTTTTATAGTTGATGTTGGTCATTTAGCTGTGTGGTAAATTCCTGGTGGGTGGTGGGGAGCTTATGGAGGAGGAGGTGCTTTGGGAACATCCTACAGGGTTCATCAAACAGGGACTCTGTTCTTTCCCTCCTACCTTAACAAGTTGTCCTTTATCCTAGAGAGGCAATGGTGGCTAGTTGACACTGGAGCAAACTGCCAGCCTGCCAAACTTCCAAACCTGACTTTACCACTTTCTACCATTTTATTAACATTTGAGTTTTTTCTTTATCTGTAAAATAAGAATGTTGATATAGAGTTTTTGTGAAGATTAAATGAGTTAGTACATGTACAGAATTTAGAACAATGCCCAGCATATAGCTAACACTATTCAGGTATTAGCTATTATACTCATTACCATTAAAATATATTTTACATTTATGGCTTCCATTTTAAACAGTGTTTGGGGAAAGAATTTCTCTGTTACAAGTCTTTGAAAACCCTTGGACTAGGTGATGGCTGAAGGTTCTTCTTGGACTAACATTCCATGGCCTTATCTTAAATTAAGCCACACTTTTCTTTCATGGTGAGGTGATAATTATATCAAGACGATGTGATTTGCTGTGAACAGCTTTCAAGCACAAGAGTGTTAATATGAAAGAATGAGTCCTAAAAGTTTTTTGTCTTTTAATTACATTATATAAACCAAATCAACTTCTCATTGCCCTGATAGCACATTTTAAACTACTTTCAAGTGGAGAACATATCCTGCTCTAACTGTGCCTTCTCCATTGATTGATTGCGGCCCAATCTAATGAAAGTTAGCGAAAGGATATCTGCAGCCTCCCAAATTAAGTTTATATGATCCTTACTTAAATTTGTTACTTGAAAACACTCCATCATATTGAAAGCGAAATGATACCAGGGCTAAAAAGTTAATGAAAAACCTAATTAACTTGGCTGGCTAGCTTTCTGTTGTCAATTTTACCAGGGTAAAAGTGTTATAGAGCATCAGATAATGAAAGTCTTGATTTGGACAGCAGTAAATAGCTAGTGGAGCATTAAGAAATGGCATAAAATAGGTGCCTCAGAAATCTCCTCTAAAACTCATCTGTGCCATCCCCTTACTTCCCAACTTCCTGAGTGCCACTGCTGAGCATGACCTCTGTCCCCAGTCTACTTTCTATACTTTTAATGATGGACATGCAATTGTAAAGTGTAAAGAAAAATCTACTTTTTAAAATAAAATAAGACTGGATAGAAATGAAAACCTCTGTGTTTGAGTGTGTGCATTTGGATGTAAGTAGACAGTTAACTCAGATAAAGTACTGGCTATTGAAAATAAAATAACAAGCAATTTAATAGATGATACAATGTAACCAGACCATCACAGCATTAAACTTTAAGAGCCTTATTGGGAGTAACTCCCTTGATTGGATTACTTACAAGTTGCACATGTCAGAAAGGCAAGAACACTTATGTTAATAGCTCAGCCACAAAGTCCTCACAAAATTTTTTTGTGTTGTTCTTATGTGAACATGTAATGGTCATGTTCTATGTGGAAATTATAATACGTGAGCAATACCTTCTAACTGATTTGAAATGAGAATGTATTGTCACGCTCATGTAATTATTTTATGTGTAAATTGTAAATGTGTAAAAAATTATTTTATGTGTAGGAAATCAATGTACATAATTGTACATATTTATGAAATGCATAGATATTAATATGTACCATGTTGTTACTGCTTACTTTACTTATTGAATCATTTAACAAATATTTATTGAATGTCTCCTATTCACCAGGTGCTATGGTAGTGCCACAGATTTAGTGGTAAATAAAAGTTATGATTCCAGTTCTCATAGAGATTACATTGTGGTGTAAGAAACTGGCAAGAAAGAAGTATATAGATCAGTGTGCATGTGCTATGAGAGTAATACGAAGAATCTACTTTAGATTATAGGGAGGGTCATGGTGGGTTGTCCTGAGGAAGTGACATTTAACTGAAGTGCAGTGAAGAATGGGAAACCATGTTTCAGGTAGAAACACATTATGTGCAAAGGTCCTAAGGTGATAAAGGGCTTGGCATATCTAAGGAATGAAGAAGACGAGTGTGGTTGGTGCAAAGGAAGAAGATGGATGATGGATGAGGCTGGATTACAGGCAAAGGCCAGATCACACACGGGCTTAAGGCACCACATTAAGAAGTATGGGTTTTATCAAAAAACCTACAAACAATAGATGCTGGAGATGTTGTGGAGAAAAGGGAACCCTTTTACACTGCTGGTGGGAAAGTAAATTGATACAGCCACTATGGAGAACAGTATGGAGGTTCCTTAAAACACTAAAAATAGAACTACCATATGACCCAGCAATCCCACTACTGGGCATATACCCTGAGAAAACCATAATTCAAAAAGAGTCATGTACCACAATGTTCATTGCAGCTCTATTTACAGTAGCCAGGACATGGAAGCAACCTAAGTGTCCATCGACAGATGAATGGATAAAGAAGGTGTGGCACATATATACAATGGAATATTATCCGGCCATAAAAGGAAATGAAATTGAGTTATTTGTAGTGAGGTGGATGGACCTAGAGACTGTCATACAGAGTGAAGTAAGTCAGAAAGAGAAAAACAAATACCATATGCTAACACATATATATGGAATCTAAAAAATAAAAATGGTTCTGAAGAACATAGGGGCAGGGCAGGAATAAAGATGCAGACTTAGAGAATGGACTTGAGGACATGGGGAGGGGGAAGGATAAGCTGGGACGAAGTGAGAGAATGGCATGGACATATATACACTACCAAATGTAAAATAGATAGCTAGTGGGAAGCAGCTGCATGGCACAGGGAGATCAGCTTGGTGCTTTGTGTCCACCTAGAGGGGTGGGATAGGGAGGGTGGGAGGGAGACGCGAGAGGGAGTGGATATAGGGATATATGTATACGTATAGCTGATTCACTTTGTTATAAAGCAGAAACTAACACACCATTGTAAAGCAATTATACTCGAATAAAGATGTTTAAAAAAAGATGAAAAAGTATAGGTTTTATTCAAAATGAATTAAAAAACATTGAAGGGTTTAAAACAATGTTACATAATCCGTTCTATATAATGAGGGTCACTCTGTTTATTCCGTGTAGAATCGAAGAGATTCTAGAGAAGTAGAGAGACCAATTTGTACGTTTTTTTTTTGTATTCCAGGTGATAACAGTGTCAGCGAGAATGAAGAGAAGCAGAATTGAGATATATTTTGGAAGTAAAATAGACTGAATTTGGTAGTAGAATGAGTGTGGGATGGGCAGGAGGAGAAGGATGGAAGTGTCTTGGACTCGAGCAACTGGGCAAATGGTGGTGTTATTTACAGTGATGTAGAGTATTTGGGTGACGAGTATGTTTAGGAGAAATGTTAAATAATTTGTTTAGGAGATCTTAAATTTAAGATGCCTATGCAACACCCAAATAACTTGAAATTCTGATTTCCTGCATGAGACTTAGTGATTTAAGTAATTACTCAGACTATAGTTGCAGTTATATAACAAAAATCCCTTCCCCGGATGATTTATTTTCACAGCCATCTCAGGCAATGTGACTTTGATTAGTAATGGCAAAACTACATTTACATCACATGCTTATTTTAAAATATAAAGGGATATGTACTCCGAGCACGTACTATATACTGTTAGGCATTTCGGAGACATTAGATTGCAATTGAACTTCAGAACAACCCTGTGGGACTTGCAGTGTTATATAATCCTCATTTAAGAGATGTCAAAGGTGAAATTCATAGAAGTGAAGGGGTTTGCCCAAGTTTATACATCTAGTATATGAGTGTGACGTGTTTGAAAGGGATAAAAGTATTAAAGTATTATTATCCACAGTTTTTCTGCCTTACCTTTTTAAAAAGTTTTTTATTGAGGTAAATTATACATAATATAAGGTTTCTGATTTTAACCATTTTTTAAAATATTTATTTTTTTGGCTGTGTTGGGTCTTCGTTGCCGTGCATGGGCTTTCTCTAGTTGCAGCGAGCAGGGGCTACTCTTCATTGTGGTGCACAGGCTTCTCATTGTGGTGGCTTCTCTTGTTGTGGAGCATGGGCTCTAGGTGTGTGGACTTCAGTAGTTGTGGCACATGGGCTCAGTAGTTGTGGCTCGTGGGCTCTGGAACACAGGCTCTGTAGTTGTGGCGCACGGGCTTAGTTTCTCCGTGGCTCATGGGATCTTCCCTGACCAGGGCTCAAACCTGTGTCCCCTGCATTGGCAGGTGGATTCTTAACCACTGTGCCACCAGGGAAGTCCTGATTTTAACCATTTTTAACTACACAATACCGTGGCATTAAGTACGTTTACAATGTTATACAACCATGACCACTACCAATTTTCAGAACTTTTTGATCATCCCAAACAGAATCTTTGTACCAATTGACATAACTCCTATTCTTCCCCTCCTACCCTGCCCCTCATCTCTGGTAACATGTAACCTACTTTCTGTCTTCTATGAATTTGCCTATTTAGATATTTCATATACGTGGAATCATGCAATATGTGTCTTTTTGTATCTGGCTTATTTCACTTACAGTAATGTTTTCAATGTTTACCTATGTTGTAACATGTGTCAGAATTTCTTTCCTTTTTATGGCTGAATAATATGTCATTGCGTGTGTGTGTGTGCACGTGTGTGCATGCACCTATCTATATCTACTTATATCTATCTTCTGAAGATAGATATAGATATCACAGGTTTTGTATCAATTCATTGTTGATAGAAACTATTGTTTCCACATTTTGCTGTTACGGATAATGCTGCTGTGAACATCGGTGCACAATTACCTGTTTGATTCCCTTTATTCAACTTTTTTGGGTATATTCGCAGGACTAGAACTGCTGGATCATATGATAATTCTGTATTTAATTTTTTGCAGAGCCACCCAAATGGTTTCTGCAGAAATGGAACAATTTTACATTCCTATCAGCATTGCATGAGGGTTTCAATTTCTCTACATCCTCGCCAACACTTGTTAATTAGTGCTTTTTAAACATGATTTAGTTATTTTTTAAATTTGTTTCCAGTTTTATTGAGATATAATTGATATGTAACATTGTATTTGTTTACGGTGTACAACATATTATTTGATATATGTATATATAGTAAAATGGTTACCACAATAAGTTTAGTTAACATCCATCACTTTTTTTAATGATAGGCATCCTCGTGTGTAAAGTAATATCTCATTGCATTTCCATGATGAATAATGATACTGAGCATTTTGCCATATGCCCTTTGGTCCTTTTTACATCTTCTTTGGAGAAATATCTCATCTACATCTCCATTATCTTTGAAGAAATGCCTGCACATTTTTTAATGGGATTTTTTGTTGTTATTGAGTCATAGGGTTCTTTATATATTCTGGATTTTTAATGCCTTATCAATATATGATTTCCAGATATTTTCTTACATTCCTTACCTATATTTTATTTTATAGCCATTGGGCTTTATGGTGTGGATCCAGGCAATCAGTGCAGAGGAGAACTGAATAATCTAAAAGAAGATTAATTGGCTTGGTTTATAGATAAAGCAAAGAGATAACAGGAAAAAGACAAGAGATCCAGAAAGTGAAAGGTGAGGGTAGGAATAAAGCAAGGGAAAATGAAAAGAGGGACAGATGATGAGAGTAATTTATGTGAGAAGAGCGATAAGAGTGGTTAGGCATGAAATTTTGGGGAGACGTGTGTAAATCAATTTTTTGAAATATAATTTACTTATGGAAAAAGCTGAATTATATAAATTACAAGAAGAAAACAATTTTATTCTTTCTTATTGTTGGAATTATAAGGCTACTCCCATTTTCCCCACCTGAGTTTGGGATTCACTAAAATATTTATAGATACAAATAAGAAGGAGATACAAAAAATCATCTCTATAAGTGGTAAAGCTGATAATGGATAATATGTCTTATATCCATGGGCAAGAAGCCTTTATTACACCATATAGCAGAATTAGACAGAATTATCTACAGGTAGTACTAAGGCCACCTCATATGAGTACATATAGGAGAGGATCAGAATATATACTCCTTACAGACAGCAGGATCTTAAGTGAAAAAGGAGAGGCAGAGGCTCATAGATACATCTAGTTCCTTACCCTAAATTTACCACTCACATAAGGCACAACACTGATCTACAGGAGTGGAGTATGTGAGGAGGGTGCAGAGACTCCAGGAGTCTTTTTAAAATCGATGTGCCACTACATGGAAGAAAACATCAGATGGAGAAAGAAGCACTCTTCTCCTAGTATGCAGCAATGCCCCCAAAACTCAAGTCTATTAAATGGTTCTTTCCTGTACCTTGTATGACATTCCAGGCAGATTTTATAGCTTTTCTGATCATTCTTTTTTTAAAAAAATCTTTATTGGAGTATAATTGCTTTACAATGGTGTGTTGGTTTCTGCTTTATAACAAAGTGAATCAACTATACATATACACCTACTCCATATCTCCTCCCTCTTGCGTCTCCCTCCCACCCTCCCTATCCCACCCCTCTAGGTGGTCACAAAGCACCAAGCTATCTCCATGTGCTCTGTGGCTGCTTCCCACTAGCTATCTATATTACATTTGGTAGTGTATATATGTCCATGCCACTCTCTCACTTCGTCCAGCTTACCTATCCCCCTCCCCAGGTCCTCAAGTCCATTCTCTACATCTGTGTCTTCATTCTGGTCCTGCCCCTAGGTTCTTCATAACCAATTTTATTCTTTTTTATATTCCATATATACGTGTTAGCGTACAGTATTTGTTTTTCTCTTTCTGAGTAACTTCACTCTATTACAGACTCTAGGTCCATCCACCTCACTACAAATAACACAATTTCATTTCTATTTATGGCTGAGTAATATTCCATTGTATATATGTGCCACATCTTCTTTATCCTTTCATCTGTCAATGGACACATAGGTTGCTTCCATGTCCTGGCTATTGTAAATAGAGCTACAATGAACATTGTGGTACATGACTCTTTTTTTTTTTTTTTTTTTTTTTTTTTTTTTTGCTCTATGCAGGTCTCTCACTGTTGTGGCCTCTCCCATTGTGGAGCACAGGCTCCGGACATGCAGGCTCAGCAGCCATGTTTCATGGGCCTAGCCTCTCTGCGGCATGTGGGATCTTCCCGGACCGGGGCACGAACCTGTGTCCCCTGCATCAGCAGGCGGACTCTTAACCACTGCACCACCAGGGAAGCCCATGACTCTTTCTAAATTATGGTTTTCTCACAGTATATGCCCAGGAGTGGGATTGCTGGGTCATATGGTAGTTCTATTTTTATTTTTTTAAGGAACCTCCGTATGGTTCTCCATAGTGGCTGTATCAGTTTACATTCCCACCAGCAGTGCAAGAGGGTTCCCTTTTCTCCACACCCTCTCCAGCATTTATTGTTTGTAGACTTTTTGATGATGGCCATTCTGACAGGTGTGAAGTGATACCTCATTGTAGTTTTGATTTACATTTCTCTAATGATTAGCGATGTTGAGCATTTTTTCATGTGTTTGTCGGCAATCTGTATATCTTCTTTGGAGAAATGTCTATTTAGGTCTTCTGCCCATTATCGGATTGGGTGGTTTGTTTGTTTGATATTGATCTGCATTAGCTGCTTGTAAATTGTGGCGATTAATCCTTTGTCAGTTGCCTCATTTGCAAATATTTTCTCCCAATCTGAGGGTTGTCTTTTGGTCTTGTTTATGGTTTCCTATGCTGTACAAAAGCTTTGAAGTTTCATTAGGTCCCATTTGTTTATTTTTGTTTTTATTTCTATTTCTCTAGGAGGTGGGTCAAAAAGGATCTTGCTGTGATTTATGTCATAGAGTGTTCTGCCTATGTTTTCCTCTAAGAGTTTGATACTCTCTGTCCTTACATTTAGCTCTTTAATCCATTTTGAGCTTATTTTTGTGTATGGTGTTAGGGAGTGATCTAATCTCATACTTTTACATGTACCTGTCCAGTTTCCCCAGCACCACTTATTGAAGAGGCTGTCCTTTCTCCACTGTACATTCCTGCCAGCTTTATTAAAGATAAGGTGTCCATACGTGTGTGAGTTTATCTCTGGGCTTTCTATCCTGTTCCATTGATCTATCTTTCTGTTTTTGTGCCAGTACCATACTGTCTTGATTACTGTAGCTTTGTAGCGTAGTCTGAAGTCAGGGAGCCTGATTCCTCCAGCTCCGTTTTTCATTCTCAAGATTGCTTTGGCTCTTCGGGGTCTTTTGTGTTTCCATACAAATTGTGAAATTTTTTGTTCTAGTTCTGTGAAAAATGCCAGTGGTAGTTTGATAGGGATTGCATTGAATCTATAGATTGCTTTGGGTAGTAGAGTCATTTTCACAATGTTGATTCTTCCAATCCAAGAACATGGTATATCTCTCCATCTATTTGTATCATCTTTAATTTCTTTCATCAGTGTCCTATAATTTTCTGCATTCAGGTCTTTTGTCTCCTTAGTTAGGTTTATTCCTAGATATTTTATTCTTTTCATTGCCATGGTAAATGGGAGTGTTTTCTTGATTTCACTTTCAGATTTTTCATCGTTAGTATATAGGAATGCCAGAGATTTCTGTGCATTCATTTTGTATCCTGCTACTTCACCAAATTCATTGATTAGCTCTAGTAGTTTTCTGGTAGCACCTTTAGGATACTCTATGTAGAGTATCATGTTATCTGCAAACAGTGACAGCTTTACTTCTTCTTTTCCGATTTGGATTCCTTTTATTTCCTTCTCTTCTCTGATTGCTGTGGCTAAAACTTCCAAAACTATGTGGAATAAGAGTGGTGAGAGTGGGCAACCTTGTCTTGTTCCTGATCTTAGTGGAAATGCTTTCAGTTTTTCACCATTAAGGATGATGTTTGCTGTGGGCTTGTCATATATGGCCTTTATTATGTTGAGGAAAGTTCTCTCTATGCCTACTTTCTGCAGGGTTTTTATCGTAAATGGATGTTGAATTTTGTCAAAAGCTTTCTCTGCATCTATTGAGATGATCATATGGTTTTTCTCCTTCAATATGTTAGTATGGTTTATCACATTAATAGATTTGCACATATTGAAGAATCCTTGCATTCCTAGAATAAACCCCTCTTGATCATGGTGTATGATCCTTTTAATGTGCTGTTGGATTCTGTTTGCTAGTATTTGGTTGAGGATTTTTGCTTCTATGTTCATCAGTGATATTGGCCTGTAGTTTTCTTTCTTTGTGACATCCTTGTCTGGTTTTGGTATCAGGGTGATGGTGGCTTCGTAGAATGAGTTTGGGAGTGTTCCTCCCTCTGCTATATTTTGGAAGAGTTTGAGAAGGATAGGTGTTAGCTCTTCTCTAAATGTTTCATAAAATTCGCCTGTGAAGCCATCTGGTCCTAGGCTTTTGTTTGTTGGAAGATTTTTAATCACAGTTTCAATTTCAGTGCTTGTGATTGGTCTGTTCATATTTTCTATTTCTTCCTGATTCAGTCTAGGCAGGTTGTGCATTTCTAAGAATTTGTCCATTTCTTCCAGATTGTCCATTTTATTGGCATAGAGTTGCTTGTAGTAATCTCTCGTGATCTTTTGTATTTCTGCAGTGTCAGTTGTTACTTCTCCTTTTTCATTTCTAATTCTATTGATTTGAGTCTTCTCCCTTTTTTTCTTGATAAGTCTGGCTAGTGGCTTATCTATTTTGTTTATCTTCTCAAAGAACCAGCTTTTAGTTTTATTGATCTTTGCTATTGTTTCCCTCATTTCTTTTTCCTTTATTTCTCATCTGATTTTTATGATTTCTTTCCGTCTGCTAACTTTGGGGGATTTTTGTTCTTCTTTCTCTAATTGCTTGAGGTGCAAGGTTAGGTTGTTTATTCGAGATGTTTCCTGCTTCTTAAGGTGGGCTTGTATTGCTTTAAACTTCACCCTTAAAACTGCTTTTGCTGCATCCCATAGGCTTTGCATCTTTGTGTTTCCATTGTCATTTGTTTCTAGGTATTTTTTAATTTCCTCCTTGATTTCTTCAGTGATGACTTCGTTATTAAGTAGTGTATTGTTTAGCCTCCATGTGTTTGTACTTTTTACAGATCTTTTCCTGTAATTGGTATCTAGTCTCATGGCATTGTGGTCGGAAAAGATACTTGATACAATTTCAATTTTCTTAAATTTACCAAGGCTTGTTTTGTGACCCAAGATATGATCTATCCTGGAGAATGTTCCATAAGCACTTGAGAAAAATCTGTATTCTACTGTTTTTTGATGGAGTGTCCTATAAATATCAATTAGTCCATCTTGTTTAATGTATCATTTAAAGGTTGTGTTTCCTTATTTATTTTCATTTTGGATGATCAGTCCATTGGTGAAAGTGGGGTGTTAAAGTCCCCTACTATGATTGTGTTACTTTCGATTTCCCCTTTTATGGCTGTTAGTTTTTTCCTTATGTATTGAGGTGCTCCTATGTTGGGTGCATAAATATTTACAATTGTTTTATCTTCTTCTTGGATCAATCCCTTGATCATTATGTAGTGTCCTTCTTTGTCTCTTCTAATAGTCTTTATTTTAAAGTCTATTTTGTCTGATATGAGAATTGCTACACCAGCTTTCTTTTGGTTTCCATTTGCATGGAATATCTTTTTCCATCCCCTTACTTTCAGTCTATATGTGTCTCTAGGTCTGAAGTGGTCTCTTGTAGACAGCATATATATGGGTCTTGTTTTTGTATCCATTCAGCCAATCTGTGTCTTTTGGTGGGAGCATTTAGTCCATTTACATTTAAGGTAATTATCAATATGTATGTTCTTATTCCCATTTTCTAAATTGTTTTGAGTTCATAATTATAGGTCTTTTCCTTCTCTTGTGTTTCTTGTCTAGAGAAGTTCCTTTAGCATTTCTTGTAAAGCTGGTTTGGTGGTGCTGAACTCTCTCAGCTTTTGCTTGTCTGTAAAGGTTTTAATTTCTCCATTGAGTCTGAATGAGATCCTTGCTGTGTAGAGTAATCTTGGTTGCAGGTTTTTCTCCTTCATCACTTTCAGTATGTCCTGCCACTCCCTTCTGGCTTGTAGGGTTTCTGCTGAGAGATCAGCTGTTAACCTTATGGGGATTCCCTTGTGTGTTATTTGTTGTTTTTCTCTTGCTGCTTTTAATATGCTTTCTTTGTATTTAATTTTTGACAGTTTGATTAATATGTGTCTTGGCGTATTTCTCCTTGTATTTCTCCTGTATGGGACTCTCTGTGCTTCCTGCACTTGATTAACTATTTCCTTTCCCATATTAGGGAAGTTTTCAACCATAATCTCTTCAAATATTTTCTCAGTCCCTTTCGTTTTCTCTTCTTCTTCTGGACCCCGTATAATTCGAATGTTGGTGCATTTAATGTTGTCCCAGAGGTCTCTGAGACTGTCCTCAGTTCTTTTAATTCTTTTTTCTTTATTCTGCTCTGCAGTAGTTATTTCCACTATTTTATCTTCCAGGTCACTTATCCATTCTTCTGCCTCAGTTATTCTGCTATTGATCCCATCTAGAGTATTTTAAATTTCATTTATTGTGTTGTTCATTGTTGCTTGTTTCATCTTTATTTCTTCTAGGTCCTTGTTAAATGTTTCTTGCATTTTGTCCATTCTTTTTCCAAGATTTTGGATCATCTTTACTATCATAATTCTGAATTCTTTTTCAGGTAGACTGCCTATTTCCTCTTCATTTGTTAGGTCTGGTGCATTTTTATCTTGCTCCTTCATCTGCTGTGTGTTCTTCTGTCTTCTCATTTTGCTTATCTTACTATGTTTGGTATCTCCTTTTTGCAGGCTGCAGGTTCGTAGTTCCCGTTGTTTTTGATGTCTGTCTCCAGTGGCTAAGGTTGGTTCAGTGGGTTGTGTAGGCTTCCTGGTGGAGGGCACTAGTGCCTGTGTTGTGTTGCATGAGGCTGGATCTTGTCTCTCTAGAGGGCAGGTCTACATCTGGTGGTGTGTTTTGGGGTGTCTGTGGACTTATTATGATTTTAGTCAGCCTCTCTTCTAATGGATGGAGCTGTGTTCCTGTTTTGCTAGTTGTTTGGCATAGGTTGCCCAGCACTGTAGCTTGCTGGTCGTTGAGTGAAGCTGGGTGCTTGTGTTAAGATGGAGGTCTCAGGGAGATTTTCGCCATTTGATAGTATGTGGAGCTGGGAGGTCTCTTGTTGACCAGTGTCCTGAAGTTGGCTCTCCCACCTCAGAGGCAGAGCCTGACTCCTGGCTGGAGCACCAAGAGCCTTTCATCCACACGGCTCAGAATAAAAGGGAGAAAAAGCAGAGAGAATTAGTAGAAGTATGAAGAAAGAAAGAAAGAAAGAAAGAAGGAAAGAAAGAAAGAAAGAAAGGAGGGAAGGAAGGAAGGAAGGAAGAAAGAAAGAAAGAAGAAAAGAAGGAAAGAAGGGAAGAAGGAAAGAAAGGAGGGAGGGAGCGAGGGAGGGAGGAAGGAAGGAAGGAGGGAAGGAAGGAAAAAAGACAGAAAGAAAGAAGATACAGTAAAATAAAATAAAGTATAATAAAGTTATTGAATTAAAAAATAATTATTTAGAAAAAAAAAGGGACGGATAGAATCTTAGGACAAATGGTGGAAGCAAAGCTATACAAACAAAATCTTACACAGAAGCATACACATAAACCCTCACAAAAAGACGTAAAGGGGAAAAAATCATAAATCTTGCTCTCAAAGTCCACCTGCTTAATTTGGGATGATTCGTTGTCTAAAGGAGGGAAGGAAGGAAGGAAGGAAGGAAGAAAGAAAGAAGGTAAAGTATAATAAAGTTATTAAAATTAATTATTAAGAAAAAAATTTTTTAAAAAATGGACGGATAGATCCCTAGGACAAATGGTGGAAGCAAAGCTATACAGACAAGATCTCACACAGAAGCATACACATACACATTCACAAAAAGAGGAGAAGGGGAAAAAATCATAGATCTTGCTCTCGAAGTCCACCTCCTCAATTTAGGATGATTCGTTGTCTATTCATGTATTCCACAGATGCAGGGTACATCAAGTTGACTGTGGAGCTTTAATCCGCTGTTTCTGAAGCTGCTGGGAGAGATTTCCCTTTCTCTTCATTGTTCTCACAGCTCACAGGGGCTCAGCTTTGGATTTGGCCCTGCCTCTGCATGTAGGTCGCTGGAGGGCGTCTGTGTTTTTGCTCAGAGAGGATGGGGTTAAAGGAGCCACTGATTCGGGGGCTCTGGTGCACTCAGGCCGGGGGGAGTGAGGGGCACGGCGTGCGGGGTGGGCCTGCGGCGGCAGAGGCCAGCGTGACGTTGCACCAGCCTGAGGCCCGTCATGCGTTCTCCCGGGGAAGTTGTCCCTGGATCCTGGGAACCTGGCAGTGGCGGGCTGCACAGGCTTCCCGGAAGAGGGGTGTGGATAGTGACCTGTGCTCACACACAGGCCCCTTGGTGGCGGCAGCAGCAGCCTTAGCGTACCCCGCCTGTCCCTGGGGTCCGCGCTTTTAGCTGCGGCTCGCGCCCGTCCCTGGGGTCCGTGATTTTGGCCGTGGCTTGCGCCCGTCTCTGGGGTCCACGCTTTTATCCACGGCTCGCGCCCGTCTCTGGAGTTCCTTTAAGCAGCGCTCTTAAACCCCTCTCCTCGTGCACCAGGAAACAAAGAGGGAAGAAAAAGTCTCTTGCCTCTTCGGCAGGTGCAGACTTTTCCCCGGACTCCCTGCTGGCTAGCCGTGGTGCACTAACCCCTTTAGGCTGTGTTCAAGCCGCCAACCCCAGTCCTCTCCCTGCGCTCCGACCGAAGCCCGAGACTCAGCTCGCAGCCCCGCCTGCCCTGGCGGGTGAGCAGACAAGCCTCTCGGGCTGTGAGTGTGGGTCGGCACCGATCCTCTGTGCAGGAATCTCCCCGCTTTGTCCTCCGCACCCCTGTTGCTGTGTTCTCCTCCGCGGCTCTGAAGCTCCCCCATCCACCTCCCACAGTCTCCGCCCACGAAGGGGCTTCCTAGTGTGTGGAAACCTTTCCTCCTTCACAGCTCCCTCCCACTGGTGCAGGTGCTGTCCCTATTCTTTTGTCTCTGTTTTTTCTTTTGCCCTACCCATGTACATGTGGTGTTTCTTGCCTTTTGGGGGGTCTGAGGTCTTCTGCCAGCTTTCAGTAGGTGTTTTGTAGGAGTTGTTCCACGTGTAGATGTATTTCTGGTGTATCTGTGGGGAGGAAGGTGATCTCCACGTCTTACTTTCCGCCATCTTCCCAGCACCGCCCCGCAAGCACAGATTTTTGATAATATATTAGTAAATTAAATTTACCATTGAATAGAAAATAACTTTTTGCAATTAAAAGATGAAACTGAAATTTTAGACAGCAATAGCAACAATGGGGTTTGAGTTGGTGCTCTTCAATATGTTTTGTGGTGACTTAAAGCAAGTCAAGACTATTTGTGTGTGTGTGTGTGTGTGTGTGTGTGTGTGTGTGTGTGTGTGTGTGTGTGTGAAGAGGAGAAAGGATGTACTGAATAATGTTAGATACCATTAGAAACATTTTGAGGTGAGGATATATGCAAAAATATAAAGTATAACTATTCATAAAATAGAAATGCAATCCATAGATTTCAGTATAATAGAGGAAAGAAAAAGGTTTATAGGTAACCTTATGAATCAAAAAATCATTAAAGGATGGAAATGAATTATTAATAAGGTACAGTAAAGAAAACATAAAAGGCAATGGGTGAAATACACTAAAGTATATCATAATCAAAAAAAGAAGTAAACAAGAGTATCAAATTGGATTTGAGAAAAATCAGTTATATTATGCATATAAGAGAAAAACCTAAAACAAAATTAAATATAAAATTGGAAAATGGAGCAATTAGAAAAGGTATATTTAACTGTCATTATTATTGTACTTGATATGATTACTTACATAAAAACGTGTTGACCTGATACAAATAGACTGCCAGATATTTGTCCAGCAAAGATAGATTTATTCAGGATCAGTAGAGAATTGCAATTCAGGGTCTGCAACCATGGCGAGCCACCTGCAAGACCCCGCATGGCAAGTGAGAGAGACGGCTTTTACAGAGAGGAAAAAGAAGTTGGGAGGGCTATAGTAAACAAAGAGTCCTTGGCTTTTCATTGGCTGAGTCCTTGCCGGGAAAGAAGAGGTGTCTCTTTTTCCTGTTGGGCTGTGCTATTGTTGCAGCGTATGAGAGCTCCCCCTTCTGGTCTCCCAACTCTTTATTTATTTATTTATTTATCATAATTAAATAGCAATATATTTTTAGAGAAATGTTCTACTCATGAATTTTTCCTTAAAGTTCATTGTATTACTTAACCATAAAAGCAACCTACTTATTATACATAGATTGGGAAGCACAGAAAAGCATAAAGAAAGAGGGGGAAAGTGACCGATTAGCCCACCATACAGAAGTAGCTACTTTTAACAGTTTACTATATCTTTTCCAGTGTTTTATCTTTGCCCTTTATTCACATAGCTAAAACCATATGATGTACACAAATTTTTAACCTACTTTTCCCTGTAATATCATAGAATCAGCATTCCTCTGGTTTTATTAAAACTACTTTGTAAACATCATTGTCTTAGCTGCACAATACTCCATTGTAAGGAGGTATGGTTTATCTAACTATGCCCTTATCAGTTGACACTTTCATTGCCCTCTGAAAGCTAAACACTAAACTCAGCATACACAACAGGAGTCATGGGTGGAGGGACCCAGGAGATCCCATGGGGCTGACCGTGTGACCAGGGTTACACAAACCTTCAGGCAAGGTAGCTGCATGTAATCTTGGGAAGATGAGACTGGTGTGTGATTATAATTTTGCTAGTAGGACGCAAACTCACAGCAGTGTATATCCTCTTTGGAGAACAAGCAGAAGGGTGTCCCCAGCACGTAGCTTGGAAAAGAAAGAACCCGAAGCTGACAGACTCGTGCTGGCCTTCCCTAGTGAGAAGGAGTCCTGGCCCAAAGATTTATATTTTTTACATCTTGGGTAAACCTTTCCTGAGCCCCCTCTATATGGCAGGCGAAGGGGATACCTAGGAGTTAAGGCACCCTCTATGCCTCAGAGGATGTAGCAGGGCAGGCAGGCTGATCAGTGTGATTGTGAAGATGTGGGGCAGCACAGTGCTGTCTGTGCCGTGGTGGGACTGTGTTCTGGGAGCGTGGAGGGGGCGTCCCGGGCCCAGTCTTGGTATGGGGGTGGAGGTGGGGACAGGGAGGCTTCCAATAGAAGGTGACAGCTGAACTGACGCTCAATAGACAAACTAGAATTAGAATCCGCTGAGCACCACTGCAGATTCCCCCCATTGGTCACCTCCTTCTGATTCCACACTCACCGCATGGCTGTTCGTAACTAATTTGGCTTCCAGTATCCATAGACAGACGATGCGCTATTCAGGTCCTTGTGATGGGGGCATTTCTCATTGCCGTGGCTGTGTTAGTATCTGCTCTTGAACTTAGTTTCCATGAGTCTGTCTCCGAGAAATGGGCCCTGCTCTTTGTTCTGACCTGGTGAGGTTTCTGAGGCTGCAAGGCCAAGGATGTCTGGGCCTGAGGCATGGTGAACTGGCCAGGGTGACCCAAGTACCCCAAGAAGCCCTCTCTGGGAACATCAGAGCTCCACCTTCTCCCTTCTAACTGCAACAGCTCCTCCTCAAGGGTGTCATGAGGATTAATTGGGATGATTAATGGACAGTGGGTCTGGCTCAGAGCTGGTGCTTGGAGGTCTAATTCTTGTCCTCCTCCCTCGCAGACTGTCCTGCTCCTGTTCGGGGACAGCGGGTGAGTGGAGAGGATGAGTCACATCGCACCCTCCAGCTAGTTCATTAACCAAGCCATCAGTCAACGTGATTAATTGTTTCTTTTTGAGATAAATGTTTAAAATATCATCTCTTATGACAAGTTTCTTTAAAAGCTTTGCTGAGGGTGGTAGAGGAAGATAATATATATGCACTGAACAACCAGAAAATCACACTGGAAGCAATTTGACTGTGAAGGTTCCCTCCTAGGCCTGGGCTGGATGTTTATGGTCAGTATCTGATCTGGCCAGGCAGTGTCCAGCTAAGTAACTGGCAGAGCTGGAATTCACACCCAGATCTGTGTTTCTAAGCCCCAGCGCCTATACTGTTGGCTGCTATGTGTGGTGCCTCCATGTGTGGTGAGTGGACAGAAAGTCATGGACTTTTTGGTGTCAGATGGGCCTGGCTTTGCCTGAGAAGCTGTTTGAACTTGGACAGACCATTTAGTCTCCTTAACAACCAGAAGACAACAGTGGCAGCAGCAGCAATGATAATGACTCATACTTACAGGGCACTTGGTAGGAGCCAGGCAGTGATTTACTATACTAACTTGCAACAACACTATGAGGTTGATACTATTATTATGTTGCCAGGGAGTTAATAACAGTGACCTCAGTGTGACCCCATGAAGATTAAATGAGATACTATGTGTGCAAGTGCTTGGCTTGGCAGAGGGCAAGGGCTAAATATTAGGGAATGTGGTGACTACCGCTCTGAGAAATCCCAACTCTATTTAACTGAAGTGTCTGTTTATTAATTCTTTACAAACTGAAAGAATCTATAGAATTAATTCATTTACAGACTTAATGAATTAATTAGGCAGGTTGGCAAGTTTTTTGGACATAAAAATCCATCAAGTACATTTATATTCACCAGAAACCAATGAAATATATAATAAAAGGTACTATGTTTAGTAGCATAAAATCTTTTAGAATATTTAAATATTATTAGTGAATTTTAAATATGTATGGAAGAGCAAGGTCCAAAGAGAGTCAAAGCACTATAAAGGAAAAGAACAAGGTGCAGTGATTTGCCTTACCACATATCAGTCATTATTATGAAACTATACTATTTAAGATTGTGTGGTATTTGCACAGGGATAGATAACCTGACCAGAGGAATAGTACAGATAGCCCAGAAGAAGGTTCACACATACGTAGTGATAAACTATTATTATTCCCCCAAATTACTCTCCTCTCTACAAGAGGATTTTATGTGTTCACTCATTGCCACACAACTTGGAGTGCCTTTATGTGAGAGGAGTGTATGCTCCCCACCACCCATCCAGTTGATGTTGGGCCTGACCATGTGACTTGTTTTAGCCAATAAAATATGAGCAGTCATACACCACACCAGACAGCAGCTTTAACCATGCTAACTGTATAACTATAATGACAGAAATTTCATTGCATGGTTTGACAATTCTTTTACTTCTGCCAAAAAAATGTCATGTTCCAAATAAGGATTGCTCCTTCAGTTTGAATCCTGAATTAAAAAAAAAAATGGATGAGACCTAATGCTGACAGGCTGTTAATATGTAATGTGAGCAAGAAATGAACTGTATAAGTCACTGACATGTCAGGGCTTTTTGTTATTGCAGCATTAATTTTATGAGAAGCTAGTGCACCACAGAATCAGCATTCTAGTTCAAGAGAGAAAGAAGGGACTTCTTCCTTCAAAGCAATAGAAAGAAATGAAATTGTACTCCCATATCACATTATATATAAAAATAGATTCCAGGTGTATTCAAGACTTCAGGATAATATTATAAAAACTTTTAGAAGACAATATAAGGGACAAGAAGTACATAATATAAAGGAAAGGTAGGTAAATTAGATTAAAATAAGTTTAGGAGTTTCTGTTCAGCAACCAAGCTATGAACTGCTATGCAGATAACTCAGGATGGACTAATGTACAGGTCATAAGAGAAAGCAATCCACTTGAAAAATGAGGAAAATTCTTGAATAGTCATTGCACAGAAGAGGAAACCCAAGTGGCCAATAAACATATGAAACAATGTGTGGCCTCATGAAATTAAAATGACAATGAAATACCATTTTACATTTCCCATGTTGGCAAAAATATAAAAGTTTGACAGCTATTTCATTCCTGGCTATTTACTTAGCAGGGGTTGGTAAACTATGGGCCACAGACGGGTATATCCTGCAGCCTCTTTTTGTATGGCCCTGCAAACTAAGAATGTTTTTTACATATTTAAAGAGATGTATTAAAAATCTAAAAAAGAATAGGTGACTGAGACCGTATATGATCCACAAAGCCTAAAATATTTACTATCTGGGCTGTTAAAGAAATTTGCCAGCCCCTGAGAGAAACTCTAATGTATGCGTATCGAGATGTTTATAAAAATGTTCCTAATTACATTATTTGTTAATGGCCACGATTTGGAAACAATACAAATGTTTATCCATTGTTGAATAGATAAACTGTTGTATTTTCATACAATGGGCTCTTATACAGCAATGAAAATGAACAAACTAATCTAAGCAGCAATGTGGATGAATCTCTTAGTCATAATGTTGAGTGATAGAAGAAAGTTACAAAATAATATGATTTCATTTATCTGACATTATAGGAATGTTTCCAGCAATTGTTGAGTAAAGGATATGAGTGATCCAAAAGGAAAAGAGAAACTTGGTTGTCATACCACCTGCTTGGTGAGTTTCTACTAGTTAGGAAAAGAGACTGGGGAAATTCCCATACCACTAGGTAAGGATTTCATGGGTGGCATAACCCCACTGAATCTCACCCTCCCTGGCTCCCAAGTTAATGCAAAAAAGGGAGATGACTTCATAGATCATTGAACATGACCAATTAACACACAAGTGGGCCCTCTTTCTAATAAATCTGTGTGTGTGCTCACTTTGTATATATAAGCATGCATAATTATTAAAACTCTCCTTAAAAACTTAAAAAAAATTTTTAAATAAAACAATTTTAAAAATAAAAAACATACAAAGTTAAATAATGTATTACTTTAGGATTCAAATATGGTCAAATAAGTTAAAACAAAAATTTCAGGATTAAAGTCACATGACAGAGGAGAGGGGAAGGATGGGTGATGTTTCCTTTGATATAATTTAAGGCATAAATCATTAACAAGGGTAAGAAGGAACATCACATCATAAGAACAGGGTCAAGCTACTAAGATATAACTGGTATGAGGTTTTATGCAATGAAAAAAACTTAAAAAATATATAGAGTATTTTTTTAACAGCTTTATTGGAGTATAATTTCTTTACAATGGTGTGTTAGTTTCTGCTGTATAACAAAGTGAATCAGCTATACATATACATACATCCCCATATCTCCTCCCTCTTGTGTCTCCCTCCCTCCCACCCTCCCTATCCCACCCCTCTAGGTGGTCATAAAGCACCAAGCTGATCTCCCTGTTCTATGTGGCTGCTTCCCACTAGCTATCTATTTTACATTTGGTAGTGTATATATGTCCATGCCACTCTCTCACTTTGTCCCAGCTTACCCTTCCCCCTCCCCATGTCCTCAAGTAAATTCTCTACGTCTGCATCTTTATTCCTGTCCTACCCCTAGGTTCTTCAGAACCATTTTTTTTTTAGATCCCATATATATGTGTTAGCATAAAGTATTTGTTTTTCTCTTTCTGACTTACTTCACTCTGTATGACAGTCTCTAGGTCCATCCACCTCACTACAAATAACTCAATTTCATTTCTTTTTATGGCTGAGTAATATTCCATTGTATATATGTGTCACATCTTCTTTTTCCTCTAATTCCTTCCTGAGCTCAGTGCCAAAAGGATTTCCTTTGACTCTTACAGGTTTAGCCCAGCTCAGTGGGTAGATGGATCAGCAGGTGGTATTGATTAAGGTGTTAACTAATAATAAAGAGTTTGAATACCCTGGAGTTTTCTTGGTACTGTGTATTTGTATGTAGCTTGTAAATATCTATGGCAATAGACAGCTAGTTGAGGATTCAAGAAGGTGAGGTCTGATCAAATATCTTTTTTTTTTACTTATAAATAATCACTATTTTTATATTATTTTTTAAATTTCAGCATAGTTAATATTTACAATGTTGTGTTAGTTTCAAGTGTAGAGCAAAGTGATTCAGTTATAAATATATATATATTCTTTTTCAGATTCTTTTCCATTATAGGTTATTACAAGATATTGAGTATAGTTCCCTGTGCTATACAGTAGGTCCTTGTTGTTTATTTTATATATAGTAGTGTATATATATTAAACCCAAACTCCTAATTTATCTCTCCCCCCCACTCTGCTATCCCCTTTGGTAACCCTAAATTTGTTTTCTATGTCTGTGACTCTATTTCTGTTTTGTAAACATGTTCATTTATATCATTTTTTAAGATTTCACATATAAGTGAAAAAAAACATATGATATTTGTCTTTCTCTGTCTCACATACTTAGTATGATAATCTCTAGGTCCATCCATATTGCTGCAAATGGCAATATTTCTTTCTTTTTATGGCTGAGTAATATTCCATTGTATATATATGTACCACATCCTCTTTAACCATTCCTCTGTCGATGGACATTTAGGTTGCTTCCATGCCTTGGCTATTGTAAATAGTGCTGCTATGAACGTTGGGGTGCATGTATCTTTTCAAATTAGAGTTTTATCTGGATATATGCCCAGGAGTGGGATTGCAAAGATCTTTCATCCTAAAATATGAAGAGGGACAACTACCCCTTCCTTCCTGGAACTCTTAGCTATAGATCTACTTCTCTTTCCAGGTTCTCCTGCAATCTACCAGCTTTGTTTTAGTATCTCCCTCTGATTCCTCTTTCTCTAATCACTCTCTAGATATTTATGTCCTCTAAAGTTTTTCAACCTTCTTCTCTTCTCTCCCTGTAATTTTTCTGCAGATGGTCTTACACTTCCACACTTGACTCCTAAATGTTATTTCTCTAATCATATTTCTAGACTTATATATCCAGCTGGATGTCACACAAATTGTCCCAAACTGAATTCATTACCTCTGTAAGCCTGGCCTCATACTTCCTGCTATTTACATTAATTTTTCTGATTAAAGACATGGTGCTCTCTACTAAGTAAATCAAGCTAGTAACCTAGGACTTATAGCTGCTTGATTCCTTTCTCTTACTCCCAATATAAAATTATTCTTGAGTCTTGTTTATATTTGTAGACTCTTGTGCTCCTTATTTCCATTCACACTCCTTCTTCCCATTACAGATTCCTAACCTCTCCTTGCCAGCTTCCTAATTGGTCTCCACGTTACCATTGTTTTTCATCCCAAATCCATTCGCCACATTTCTGCCAGAATAATCTTTCTAAAACTTAACTCTCAGCATGCAATTCCTTTGACTAAACATTGTTAGGGTATCCTAATTGTCTACAATATAAATTATATGTTCCTTTGTTTGGTATTAAAGACTGTCATAATTTGGCTCCAGCTCACATTTGATTCCTGGCATTCAATCTGCTCCTGCTTCCTTATCATGAAACCCATGTTCTAGCTCTACTACACTAATTCCTATTTTCTGAATCTTTAATAAACTTGTATATCCCTTGGTATTTGCTTATGCTATTTCATCTGTCTGGAATCCCCTTGGTATTACAACCCATACACCATTGCCTTGTGAAAGTATGCTCATTCTTTAAGACCGTGCTCCAGCGTTACTTTTTCTATGACACTTACCTGTCTCTGGTGATAAATAATTGCTTGTGCTATTTTTGGCTTTTGGAGCTGGCGATTTGTTTTCTTTTGGATGCACCACTATGCTTAGTTCAGCTTCAATGAAAGCCAGTTTATTTGAGTTAAATGTTAATACATCTTATTTCTTATTAAATCTTTAACTAGGAAAATGTCTTTTCAGATTTTTTGAAATGCACTTTTAGCACTCAAGAAGCCATATATAAGGTGTTTTATAACACTATTCTCATTTAATGAAGAAGTGAATTTGTGCTAAGTGAGTGTATGTAAGAAGACTCTGAAGCCTTTTCTGAGAGTAGCTAAATGGCTCTCATTTTGTTACTTAAGAACACTGTCTGAATTCCAAACCAATCTTTGATCACTAAAATGTAGAAGTACATTAAGTATACAAAAGTAGAATCTAAAATGCAGAATAAGAAAGACTGAGAACACTGATCTTAATTAAGCCCCATCTAAACTAATTTCTTTTTCAGAGTTAGTCAATATGAGTTGTAGACTCAACTTCAAACCATAATGGTGTGAGGAATGTCACCATGATCTGGGAGGTCAGATAAGAAATGAAAAGAGAGCAACCAAAGAGAGTGCTTGAGAAATGGGAACCTCAGATGAGAGCTTCAATAGCTTTGAGCAATCTGGCACATATTTTGGCTATCCTGTGGCTTCATTAAGCACCTCTACTGTACCTGTACTTGATGGGATTTTGTCTTTTCCTCTTAAGTTTACTTGGTAAACTGAAGCCTCTGGACTTGGTATAAAGAGATTCAGATCTTTTAGTGATGATTTTCAAATTTCAGAGTTATTGCCAAAAGTTAGATCATCTATACATTTCTCTACCAACACAAGAAAGATTCAATGTAGAATGGCAAAGTAATAAAAATGAAGTAGTTTTTCTAATATACAATTTCTTTTTACAGATGGTACTTTTTCATGAAACCTAAACAGATAGAAAGAAAAAGTAATCCTCCATTACACAGTTTCAATAGGATGACTTTATCCTATCTTGTCTAGAATGTTCATCTCCACTAAAATCTTAACTCTCTCCTGAGTTTATTAATTTATAATTAAGGGATTTCCCATATTAGCCAGTTTGTACTTCATTTGGCAGAACTTGGATCTTGTTAGGTAATATTCTGTTAGTAATTTCTCAATTACCTATATTTTCACAAGAAAACCTGTTCATTGTATGCGTATAGAGACTTAAAATGGGTTAGAACAGGCTGAATAAGTTTTGGTAGGCCGAGCTTTTGGAAATAGAGAATTCTGAAAAATTTCTGAAAGTAGAGTACTTAATCTTCTTCTTCTTAGTACTTGTGGATAATATTGGGAATAAGCCACTTTTCCCATTTGTACCAACATGAATATTCTGCCACAGTTGCTATCCCATCAAAATACATTGGTCATTTTCATCTCTGCACTGCTTTCTCATCGTGCTGTTAATTCACATTGCCTTCCATGTCTCTAGTTGCTTGAATTTTCCCATCCTTGAAGGTTTCTTATTAATAAGCTAGAGTTCAACTTCTCCATAAATCGTTTGGCACAACCTGGTCTGTTTCTCAAATACCAGATGCCATTTTTACCTGCCTATGGGATACAGCATAGCTTCAAAAAGGGACTGGTACTGCTTAGGTAATAAGACTAGAACTATAACCAGCTGAACTGATGGAATCTGTGACTTGACTTACTTGTTCTACTCTCCTTATAGATTTCTGAATTAAATTGACCTTCCCTGACCTTCACTCCAACTTGTCCATAACTTTGAATCGTATCTTGATATTGATGTACTAGCATTAGAAACCTGGAACTACTACAAGTTCCTCTCCCTCATTCACAGTGGTCATTTTGCAAGTGCTTAACTCTTTATCGATTTCTCTTCATCTCTGCCAAAAATAGCATAGTTGAGGCTGTCACCTCTCTTACCTAAACTGCCAGCAATTCTCTTAACTAGTCTACTTACTTCCAATGTTTCTCTCATCTAGTCTGTCCTTCACACTGTTGCCACAAGTATCTTTCTAAAATACATGTCTGATTAAATCACAACTCCACCTCCTTATAAAACCCTTCTGTGGCTCTCTGTGGCTCTTTTTCTTTAAATAAAAAATTATGATATGTAAGTTTATGAACCGTTGGTTTTTCTAGATCATCTTATCTAAAACCAGCTCTCTTATTAGTTTCTATTATAGTACTTAAAAAAAAAAACCTTCCATCCTAGCACTAATGTAGTTAATCATTTACATTGTTAATATGACTCTATCTTTAAGAATGTAAATTTCCTGAAGGTAGTGTCCTCCTCTGCCTTGTTCTCTGCTATATTCCCAATGCCCAAATTGGTACCTTTAACCTTCTGTTGAATGAATAGGTACATGTATGTATGTATGAATGTATGCCTAATCTAGCCTCATCTTCAGCCATTTCCCCCCAAATGCTCCCTTTGCTCAGTCATAGGAAGAAAACATATTTCTCTGAAGAGTCATGATTCAAATTTTCTGTTTTCATAAATGTCATTCCTTTACTTGGATTATCCTTTCTTTCTCTCTCATCTATTCCTTATCTAATAACTCAGTTTTCATTGATAACTTTCCCTGAACCCCTAGTTTTATACACTGCCTCTGTGCTGCTATAACTTTCTTATTTTGTTTATGTAGTGCTTTTATGTTTTCACATTATGTTTTCATTGTTCATTTTCTTGTCTTTTTGCCCCACTAGACTGAGCAACTTGAAAGCAGGGACCATGTTTTATGTTTCTGTCTCCCTGTTGCTTTGAGAAACATGATACGTAATCAATAAATATATGTTGTATAAATGGATTTTTTCATCTTATTATCAGCTTTATACAGTGTTTCTTCCCATACTACCTCCTTAGTATTGTTCACCTAAATTATTGAATTTACCACTTCTTCTGTAGTATATTCAAGATTGTGATCTTTCCCCATATTATTAATGTGCTCCTTAATTCAAACTCCATCTAATATCTTTTTCACATGGATGATCTCAGAGTAGCCAGTTGCAGGAAGATTCTCTCTCCTGTTCCTAGTTCTTAAATAAGGGATTACAAATGCAGTTTTCCACAGAAACCGGGCAGGTGGCATAAATGAGTACAGCAGTCAATAAAAACAATAGGGAATGGTGAGGACTGCGGGGAGCTAGAGAATATACACTTCTTTGATTTAAATAGAACTGCTGCTGCTTAGTTAAATTGAAGTTTAGTCATGTAGAGCCAGGGTGTTCAAATATTTAACTCTTTGAAAGAGAAAACTGGAAATCTGTATCTTTAGTAGGATGTCCTGATTTTTAAAACTCCTTGCAGACGAAACAAAGCACTTCTGTGAGCTAAATGCGGCCTGAGGGCCTGCCTATTTGCAACCTCTTCAATTTAATTCTTTTGAAGCTCTGTAGTGGACAATGGCTAAGGTGATATAGAATTGAACCCTTGTGTGCTAGACTTATTTTGGTGAGCCCCTTTGGACTACATGGCCTACAATGATGTCATCCATTTCTAAAATCCTGTGACAATGACATGTGTTCGAGACAGCATTCACAGATCATGGAATTTGGGAACAGACAGACATGGTTTGAGTCCCTTCTCTGCAGATTATAGTTGTCCGGTTTTATGCAGTTTATGTACTCTCTGAAATGCAGTTTACTGCTCCATAAACTTGGGACAATGATAACATTACCATGATTGTTGTAAATATTTATTGTGATAAATGTAAATGTAAATGTGATAAATGGGATAAATGTGAATGTAAAATGCCTGAGACTAACTGGGCTTCCTTGTCTGATTGTACAACTCTGCATGGGCTCAAAACTATTCATTCCTCCATAGATACTTATACTATATTGCTTTGTACTCTGTGCATCTTATATCCCCCAAAGATAGTAAATCTAACTGAAAACAGTAAACATATACTTCTTTTTCTGTTCCCAAGGATCATTTCCAAATTTTGTCTTATCAAAATATTAGTTTTTATTTTAAAGGAAATCTTATGAGGAATCTCAATACATTAAAGGATAAATGAAGAGCTACTCTGATTGAAGCAGAGGTGGGAAGGCAAGCCAGCCCTGCACAGTCAATCTTGTTACATAAGATATCACTAAAGGCTCCCAAGGTGACTAGAGCTCTATAGGTCAGGGTTTGATAATGCCTGTACTGCGGAATGGACTTTTACACTCTGGCACTCAATAGAAGTCTATGGTCTGTCCCATCTATTAACAAAGCGAGATCACTCCAGAAATAGAGTACTGCATCTCCAGTAGCATCTCTGAACCACAGCTGCATGTATACCAATATTTCTTAAGTGCAGTCATGCTGATGAAGGCTGAAGACATTTTGCTTTACAAAGCAATGTTTTTTGAATTGCCTGTGCACTGCTGAATCACTGATGATATTTTAGTATTGTTTTGGTTAATTGCTAAATTTTACAATGAGTATATCCATGCCAAAATTGTATCCCATATAGAAGTCAAGTTAATTTTGAAGCAAAAATGTAATCATTACTGAAGAATTGAAAAATTTTGTCTTCCCATTTGAAAGCTGTAGCACCCGTCAGGTGAAGTAACTTTTGTAACACAACGATTGCTTCAGTGGGCAGATGTCTCTGAAATCATTTAAAGAATATTTTAATGCATCATGTCAGGACTAGGGGAGGTTCCTTTCCATGGTGACAGTTCTGCATCTGCTATGTATAAATTTCTTGCTGGGGAAGGGAAAGTAGCTAAGGCAAGTTCACTAACTTTGGCCAGCAAAACAGGAGGGCCTTCTGAAAAAGGGAGAAGATAGCCATCAGTGACTTTTAAGATTCAGTGAAGACCTCTGTTTCCCCTAAATACAACCTCCATCCATTTGTTGAAGTCTGGAGTCCCTTTAAAAAGTGACAATTTCCATTTCCAGAGAGGATAATTCTCATTTCCTGTGAGAGGAATTATAGAAACACAAACTCATCTGAATCCTCAGGAGCAGTATAGTTTCATTGCTAAGTACATGGTTTCTGGAGACAGACACCGTGGATTTGAATCCCTGTTCTGTACCTTAACTAGTTGCGTGACCTTAGGCAAATCACTTTGCCTATCTGTCTCAGTTTTCTCTTTTGTAAAATGATGATGATAGTAACACTTATCTCAAAGACTTGGTGAGGATTCATGTGCAATCGCCTAGATAAATAATATTACCTAATTTGATTATATTTTTGAACACATTGTGCCAGGCACTGTGTTGAAAATGTTTGTGAATTCCCATGTTTAATTCTCACTACAGCTCTGTGATGTAGGTACTAACAATGTCTCTTAACATATGAGGAGGCTGAGTCAAAGAAATGGTGAACTGTTTAGTACGTAGTGAAAGCAGAATTCAAGGTCAGATCTGTCTGGCTTCATAGATGATATATTTAGCTACTATAGTATACTCTCCCTCCACAGAGTTCTGGAAATGGCTTAGAAGTTGACATTTACTGAAAAAGAAGATACTTTTTTTCCAAAGTCCTGACTTATGCTTACATTTATTTTGTTTTCATTTCTGAAAAATCCATAATTCTGGATAAGCTTTATAAGAGAGTCCGATAAAAAACAAAGGTATAATCTTCCTTCTCCAAGAGCCGCTGCCTAATTATGGTGGCAAGGCTACATAAAATGAATATGAAAATTAAAGAATATTTTTAAAGTATTACCATATGACATAACTGTAAATTTCCAATTTTTATTCCGTAGAGAAACAATGCACCATTTTTTAAAACCAATTATCTAGAAGTGGTTGCAACTTATGTCTTTTCTCCTGATTCTCTCTTCCTCCAGCCTAGAGTTTGAGTATAGAGAAAATAAATTGTTAGCTACTTGTCCAGAAAGTTTGATTAGAGAAACACAGAGAAGAATTCAGTAGTGTATGTATAATTGTCTGTTCAACAAGGAGGTTAGACTCAATCAGCAGTAGGTTTTGGCCGTACCTCTGTGAGAGGCCATATAGCATAGAGAAACTTGAATTCAGATTGTCTAGGTTCAAATTCTAGCCCTGTCACTTGTTAGCTGTGTAATCCTGGGCAAGTTATATAACCTCTCTATACTTCAGTTTCTTCAACTGTAAAAAAAAAAAAAATGATAATAACAGTACTTGTGCCACAGTGTCATTGTGAGGATTAAAAAACGAAAGCAATTATAATAGTGGCAAGAACTCAATAAGCACTTAAATAGCAATTCCTATAGTGATGGTAATGACAACAACAATGTTATTGATTAAAAATTTTATTTGAAGAAGCTTTTATGGCTGTGATAGTTAATTTTATGTGTCAAATTGAAAGGTGTTTGGAGTTGAAATTAACATTATAATCAGTGACCTGTGAGTAAGCAGATTGCCCTCTATAATGTGGATAATCCTCATCTAATCAGTTGAAGGCCTGAATGGAACAAAAAGACCAGCCTCCCCAGCAAGAGGGAATTCCCCAGCAGATTGCCTTCAGATTTCATCTGCTCCATTGGCCCTCCTGAGTCTCCAGCCTGCTGGCTTACACTGCAGATTTGGACTCATTAGTCCATTAGTCTCCATAATCATGTGAGCCAATTCCTTATAATAAATTTATGTATATATGTATATATATATATATATATATATATATATATACACACACATACACATACATATTGTGTTCTGTTTCTCTAGAGAACTCTAATACAATGGGTAATAAAAATTTTAAAGCCATTGGACTAAGTTTTCTCTAAGACCTCCCTCTATGTTTGCTATTCTATGAGTATAATTGATTTTATTATAAATCCTGAATGTACACAAAGGGCCACAAATTATGATTACTATTGGTAGATTAAGAGAAATTCCTTAGAGGAAGAAGGTAATGGAGGAAATAATATATAGAAATTGATGAAAGAAGGAAGAAAGGCACTTCAGGTAGGGAAGAGTGTGAAATAAGACATGGAAATGGAAAAAAACGGGTGATGTGTGTGTGTGTGTTTGTGGTATATGTGTAGAGTTGGTCTGACTGGAAGCAAACCTAGCCATTAGAGATAAGCTCGGTACGTATGGAGGTAGTGATAGCCATTGCTAAGAGCTGTGCTAAGGTGCAAGTCTGCAGTGTACATGAAACAAAAGTCTATTTTTTTACTGGTGTTCAACAATAAATTGTTTTTGTTACTAATTATGTTTTAAAATTACCATTAAGTTTCATTTTGTCCAGAAACTATCAATATTGAGAAAATAAAAATGTTTACTTTTGTCTTTGGTTAAGTTGCCTATCACAAAACATATAAAGAACCATTCAACAAATGCACCATTTGACATTCACTGTTAATTATGCAAAACCTGGATATCAACAATTATTGAAAAACTACATAGCAATTTAAAGGGAGCATGATAGATCCAGCTGGTTACCTGATAAATATCATAAATTATTCTGAAGTAAAATGTGTTTGTTATGAACGATACGGGGATTTAATGTTAATGAAGTATTATTTCAAGGAAAAATCTAATTTCACTTATTGCACTAAATTTTATATTAAAGTCATTTGTTTATTTTCTAAATAGGTTTTGAAAGAAACATAAAGGCTTAGTTGAAAGAACCTGGCTTTGAAGTCAGTAGATGAGTTTTTTCCTAGATCATCCACTGAATGTTGACTTTCTGTGAGAACTCTCAGATGTGAACTCTGCACAATATTATCTTCCCTGCTCACCATGTGAGACTGAAAATATTGATTTATGATAAAAGTGTTAGCCATTATTACTATTACTTTAAAACTATAATAATGATGACTAAGATTTCTACAGTGCATGCATCATCATCTCCAGTGACTATTTACTGTGTTCCTCCTAATATGAATGGGAATGCTTCTAGCAGTTATCTTTTATTACAGTGGCAGAACATGAATCCTTTCTCTTTGTTCAAGCAATACAGAGTAAACTGTGAAAAACCTTCCTTTCTTGCCACTTAACTCCCATCAATATCCCCAAAGGTAACCACTAATAACAATTTGGTAGGTATTTTCCAGTTCTTTTTCTATGCTTTTTTGTACATATAGAAGATATACAAATATGTACTTTACAAAGTTTAATTATACTATATGAAATACTCTGTAATTTGCTTTCTATTTAACAATATATCTTGCAGATATTTGAATGTCAATAATTTATAGTGTTACTTTATTCTTCTAAATCTTACACAGTACTTCATAAATTTCATATATAGACATATACTCATTTATTTAAGCAATCCTCTATGGGTGACCATTCAGATTCTTTCAGTCATTTGCTATTTAACATAATGTGTATATATGTATATTATATACATACATCTGTAGTAGGTACACAAAATTAGCTAGGATATTGATTCAAGTATTCTTTTAAACAGTGAATGTATACATTCACTATCTAAGTAGGTATATTTTACTGTTATATATTTATATATTCAATATTTAAATATATATTCATGGTTATACATATATACACATATATGCATATATATACATATAAATTCACTATTTAAAACAATTCCTGAATCAATATCCTTGTTAGATTTCATCTACTTGTTATATGTTCGAGTACCTATATATACATATACAGGTATTATGTTAAATAGTGAACAACTGAAAATAATCTGAATGCCCTCTCACAGGGGGGTTCACTATATATAAATATAAACATATATATATATATATATATTTAGAATAGATTCTTAGTAGAAGAATTACTGTGTCAGAATGTATGCAATTTAAAAATTTTACAGGTATTGCCATTCCAAATCAAAAGCCTATACCAAATGTATATTGTCATCAATTTTGTATGAAAAAACAATATCCTAGCCAAATTAGATATTATACATATTTTTAAATGTTGGCAGTCATAGGGTGAAAAGTTATTTTTATTTTAATATGTATTTCTCTTTTTGTGAGGTTTAACATTTTATGTTTCTTGACCATTTGTGATATTTCCGTAAATTTTCTGTTCATTTCCTTTGCCAAATTTTCTATTTTTCTTTATTGACTTGTAGTAGCGATATAATTTGGATGCTGATCCTTTGCCTATTATTTATTCAGCAGATTCTCCAATTATATCATGTTTTCTCTATTTTATAAGAGTCACTTTCATTATATAAATTATTTTAATTTGGGGGCAGAAAGATCTGTTAGTATTTACTTATGGATTCTGAACGTTGTTCTTTTCCTTCCTCTAAGATAATGTCTAAAAATTTACAGTCTTGTAATTATATGTTTAACCCCTTAATCCATCTGGAGTTTTTTTTGCATATGGGTTGAAATAAAGGAAGGCCTATTATTTTTTTCTAAGTGGATAGTAATTGTACTGATTCCGTATGTTGAATAGTCTATTCCTGTGCCAATACTACATTCGTTTATATACCATGTAGCTCTATAGTGTTTTTTTTTTTTCTTCAAGCCCTTGGCTGCATTTTTATTGTCCCTTAAGAAGCAAAGGTAAGATGTTTTGATAAAAAAAGGATGGAATACAATGTCCCCACAGACTGCATCCCAGCCCCCCACACCTTTTCTCCTCCCAAGTCGGCTGGGAGAGATGCCTTTCCCCGCATCACAGTAGACTCCTGACATTTTCTATGCTGAGTGAATGCTGCTTCTCACAGCCACGGTGTTGGCACTAGATTAGAGAGTTAGGGGCACAGGAAGGTTCTGTAAACACTCTCGGCTTTCTCTTCCCTTAGTACACCTAATGTTCACCCGATGCCCCTTCGTAGAGACTTTATCTCCCACCTTCCCACACATCCACAGAGCACTGGGAGGAGTGGGTTCTGATGCCACCAGGCCAGAGCTGCTGGGAAAGCTACTTAGTTCTCTGTGTCTCCTGCCCAAGGGTGGAAAGTAGGAGATGCCTCTGAAGACGAGGACCCTCAACCTTACACTTTCTCACATTATTGTTTTCCCTCTTCCAGCAATGTCACTTTAAAAGGAACTTTCACAAAATATCCTCTGGATTATGTATAATCCAGGGAAAAGAGTTGTTTCTGTGGATGAAGTCTCAGGGGAACAAGAGAGCCCACTGAGGGAGGTGTGAGGATCTTGTCTCAACTCAAATTTGAGGCACCTAAAACTTCACTTAAAACTTCATCTTGGTTCCTGGCTTCCTGCAGGCAGCGCCCTCTGATTTGTTTCCAGGTCTGATCACTACTTGGCCCTTGGGGTCTATGGGGCAGAAAGGCCCCTTTGCTTGATGCTTGGTGACATCTGGACAAATATGCTATCCCTGTAGTCTCCTGGATCAGCAACCCAGCATATTTCCCAAGGCACTGTGCTCAAAAGTCCCACTTTGTCTCTCATGTCCTCCGACACCTGAGACCTAGGCTTTGGGTTTTTTCTTGTATTTTATTTAACATCTTTATTGGAGTGTAATTGCTTTACAATGGTGTGTTAGGTTCTGCTTCATAACAGATTGAATCAGCTATATGTATACATACATCCCCATATCACCTCCCTCTCACGTCTCCCTCCCACCCTACCTATCCCACCCCTCTAGGTGGTCACAAAGCACTAAACTGATCTCCCTGTGCTATGTAACTGCTTCCCACTAGCTATCTATTAAATATTTGGTAGTATATATAAGTCCATGCCATGCTCTCACTTCATCCCAGGTACACGTCCCCTTCCCCATGTCTCAAGTCCATTCTCTACCACTGCATCTCCATTCCTGTCCTGCCCCTAGGTTCTTCAGAAACATTTTTTTTTAGATTCCATATATATGTGTTAGCATATGGTATTTGTTTTTCTCTTTCTGACTTTCTTCAATCAGTATGACAGTCTCTAGGTCCATCCACCTCAGTACAAATAACTCAATTTTGTTTCTTTTTATGGCTGAGTAATATTCCATTGTATATATGTGCCACATCTTCTTTATCCATTCATCTGTCGATGGACACTTAGGTTGCTTCCATGTCCTGGCTATTGTAAACAGAGCTGCAATGGACATTGTGGTACATGACTCTTTTTCAATTATGGGTTTCTCAGGGTATATGCCCAGTAGTGGAATTGCTGGGTCATAAGGTAGTTCTATATTTAGTTTTCTAAGGAACCTCCATACTGTTCTCCATAGTGGCTGTACCAATTCACATTCCCACCAGCAGTGCAAGAGGGTTCCCTTTTCTCCACACCCTCTTCAGTATTTATTGTTTGTAGAATTTTTGATGATGACCTTCTGACTGGTGTGAGGTGATACCATATTGTAGTTTTGATTTGCATTTCTCTAATGATTAGTGATGTTGAGCATCCTTTCATATGTATGTCAGCAATCTGTATATCTTCTTTGGAGAAATGTTTATTTCGCTCTTCTGCCCGTTTTTGGATTGAGTTGTTTGTTTTTTTGAAATTGAGCTGCATGAGCTGCTTGTAAATTTTGGAGATTAATTCATTGTCAGTTGCTTCATTTGCAAATATTTTCTCCCATTCTGAGAGTTGTCTTTTTGTCTTGTTTATGGTTTCCTTTGCTGTGAAAAAGCTTTGAAGTTTCATTAGGTCCCATTTGTTTATTTTTGTTTTTATTTCCATTTTTATAGAGGTGGGTCAAAAAGGATCTTGCTGTGATGTACGTCATAGAGTGTTCTGCCTATGTTTTCCTCTAAGAGTTGTATAGTGTGTGGCCTTACGTTTAGGTCTTTAATCCATTATGAGTTTACTTTTGTGTATGGTGTGAGAAAGTGTTCTAATTTCATTTTCCATGTAGCGGTCTAGTTTTCCCAGCACCACTTATTGAAGAGGTTGTCTTTTCTCCATTGTATATTCTTGCCTCCTTTATGAAAAATAAGGTGACCATATGTGTGTGGGTTTATCTCTGGGCTTTCTATCCTGTTCCATTGATCTATATTTCTGTTTTTGTGACAGTACCATACTGTCTTGATTACTGTAGCTTTGTAGTATAGTCTGAAGTTAGGTAGCCTGATTCCTCCGGCTCCATTTTTCTTTCTCACAATTGCTTTGGCTATTCGGGGTCTTTTGAGTTTCCATACAAATTGTGAAATATTTTGTTCTAGTTCTGTGGAAAATGCCATTGGTAGTTTGATAGGGATTGCATTGAATCTGTAGATTGCTTTGGGTAGTAGAGTCATTTTTTCAATGTTGATTCTTCCAATCCAAGAATATGGTATATCTCTCCATCTGTTTATATCATCTTTAATTTCTTTCATCAGTGTCTTATAGTGTTCTGCATACAGGTCTTTTGCCTCCTTAGTTAGGATTGTTCCTAGGTATTTTATTCTTTTTGTTGCAGTGGTAAATGGGAGTGTTTCCTTAATTTCTCTGTCAGAGTTTTCATCATTCGTGTATAGGAGTGCAAGAGATTTCTGTGCACTAATTTTGTATCCTGAAACTTTGTCAAATTCATTGTTTAACTCAGGTAGTTTTCTGATAGCATCTTTAAGATTCTCTATGTATGCTATCATGTCGTCTGCAAACTGTGACAGCTTTACTACTTCTTTTCTGATTTGGATTCCCATTATTTCTTTTTCTTCTCTGATTGCTGTAGCTAAAACTTCCAAAACTAAGTTGAATAATAGTGAGAGTGGGCAACATTGTCTTATTCTTGATCTTAGGGGAAATGGTTTTAGATTTTCACCATTGAGAATGATGTTGGCTGTGGATTTGTCATATATGGCCTTTATTATGTTGAGGTAAGTTCCCCCTATGCCTACTTTCTGAAGGTCTTTTTTTTTTTTAACCATAAATGGTTGTGGAATTTTGTCAAAAGCTTCTCTGCATCTATTGAGATGATCATATGATTTTTCTCCTTCAATTTGTTAATATGATTTGTCACATTGATTGATTGGCATATATTGAAGAATCCTTGCATTCCTGGGATAAACCCCACTTGATCATGGTGTATGATCCTTTTAATGTGCTGTTGGATTCTGTTTGCTAGTATTTTGTGAGTATTGTTGCATCTATATTCATCAGTGATATTGGCCTGTAGTTTTCTTTCTATGTGACATCTTTGTCTGGTTTTGGTAGCAGGGTAATGGTGGCCTCATAGAATGAGTTCAGGAGTGTTTCTCCCTCTGATATATTTTGGAAGAGTATGAGAAGTTTAGGTGTTAGCTCTTCTCTAAATGTTTGATAGCATTCACCTGTGAAGCCATCTGGTCCTGGGCTTTTGTTTGCTGGAAGATTTTTAATCACAGTTTCAATTTCAGTGCTTGTGATTGGTCTGTTCATATTCTCTATTTCTTCCTGGTTCATTGTCGGCAGTTTGTGCATTTCTAAGAATTTGTCCATTTCTTCCTCGTTGTCCATTTTATTGGCATAGAGTTGATTGTAGTAATCTCTCATGATCCTTTGTATTTCTGCAGTGTCAATTGCTACTTCTCCTTTTTCAATTCTAATTCTGTTGATTTGAGTCTTCTCTCTTTTTTCTTGATGATCTGGATAATGGTTTATCAATTTTGTTTATCTTCTCAAAGAACCAGCTTTTAGTTTTATTGATCTTTATTATCATTTCCTTCATTTATTTCTCATTTATTTCTAATCTGATCTTTATGATTTCATTCCTTCTGGTAACTTTGAGATTTTTTTGTCCTTCTTTCTCTAACTGCTTTAGGTGTAAGGTTAGGTTGTTTCTTTGAGATGTTTCTTGTTTCTTATGGTAGGATTGTATTGCTATAAACTTCCATCTTAGAACTGCTTTTGCTGCATCCCATAGGTTTTGGTTTGTTGTGTTTTCATTGTCATTTGTTTCTAGGTATTTTTTGATATCTTCAGTGATCTCTTGGTTTTTAAGTAGTGTATTTTTAGCCTCCAGGTGTTTGTATTTTTTACAGATCTTTTCCTGTAATTGATGTCTAGTCTCATAGCGATGTGGTTGGAAAAGATACTTGATACAACTTCAATTTTCTTAAATTTACCAAGGCTTGATTTGTGACCCAAGATATGATCTATCCTGTAGAACGTTCCATGAGCACATGAGAAAAATGTGTATTCTGTTGTTTTTGGATGGAATGTCCTATAAATATCAATTAAGTCCATCTTATTTAATGTATCATTTAAAGCTTGTGTTTCCTTATTTATTTTCATTTTGGATGATCTGTCCATCGGTGAAAATGGGATGTTAAAGTCCCCTACTATGAATGTGTTACTGTTGATTTCCCCTTTTATGGTTGTTAGCATTTGCCTTATGTATTGAGGTGTTCCTATGTTGGGTGCATAAATATTTACAATTGTTACATCTTCTTCTTGGATTGAGCCCTTGACTATTATGTAGTGTCCTTCTTTGTCTCTTGTAATAGTCTTTATTTTAAAGTCTATTTTGTCTGATATGAGAATTGCTATGCCAGCTTTCTTTTGATTTCCATTTTCATGGAATATCTTTTTCCATTCCCTCACTTTCAGTCTGTATGTGCCCGTAGGTCTGAAGTGGGTCTCTTGTAGACAGCATATATATGTGTCTTGTTTCTGTATCCATTCAGCCAGTCTATGTCTTTACCAAATGTTGACTATTTGGATGGATTTTTCTCTTCCATATAAATTTGTAGTTATCCTATCATGCCAATGTTTTTATTGACATTAAATTCACAGATTAATTGTTGTCCATGTTTGCTTGATACATAAGCAATGCAAAGGAGTGGTAGTAGGTATGAGTAACTAGATGCAGTTCCAATCTTCAGTGGCCAGATTGATAAACTTTTCCCCTTGGATTGACGAGATATTTAAATAAATTTCTTTACTTTTCCTTTGACAGGAAAAATCTTGTACATGGAGGAAGAACCACATTATGCAATATTAATATGCTGTCCTAAACCTAATACCTATCTTATTCAGTATGGTAACTACCAGTCATGTGTGGATATTAAACACTTGAAATGGATTTAGTGCAACTGAAGAACTGAATTTTTAAATTTAATTAAATTTAATTTTTTTAGTATCTTTTTTTCTTTATTTCTTTTTAAATTTTTATTTTATATTGGAGTATAGTTGATTAACAATGTTGTGTTAGTTTCAGCTGTACAGCAGGAAAACTGAAGCAGTGTAAGCTATCTTTTTTATTAAAGACTACTGTTTTGGTAAGACTATGTTACATTTTTACCATTCATTGCTTTGTATTAGAGATAATTCTCATATGGTAGTATGCATGTCATGTGTTTGTGTCATTTCTAATATTACACATAATCACATCATCTATCTAGTCAGTATCAAGAGAATGATTCAGTTCCACTGATTTATTCTAGGTACTATTATAAGATTCTAATGTATTTATTTGCATATTTTATGCAGACAGTATGATTTATAATGATTCCTATCTATATAAATCATAATTGGTTATTAAACTGAAATACTTATTATTTTAAATGTAATAGAATGGAATCATCTTCTAGTTTTAAAAAATGCATGGATAAGTTTGAAAGTTAAAATAAAGACATACTCCTGATGCAGAACTGAGTGGAGATGCAGAAGCTAATAGTACAACCAAAATATTAAAGAGAAAAAGAGACTGGAAAAAAGTATGTTGAGAATTTCATAAAATATGTTGATTGCTATTTGCTGTGAGAAAATCAGAAAAGCTATTTATAGTGTAAAAAATAACAAAGTGTATAATATTGAGTGACATTTTCAGCAAAAACTGTGGATTTGGTTAGAAGTTTCTTCTAAAAATTCAAGAAGAATCAATAAATTTTGTCACCTGAAATAAGAATTAAATGTCCAACAAAACTATAAAAATGATTTTTAATAGAACCTGAGCTTGTAACTTTGGCCAGCTTTAAAAGAACTTGATTTTTTCCTCAAAAATAAAAACCATATTTGGATGAAGAAATGGTAAAACAATTATTTTGGTTATATAAATTTTGTTGGAAATATATCAGGGATAGAATTTTTAAAATATTTACCAAACCAATGCCCATAGACTACAAGTCCCTTCTAACAATCTTATAGATCAACTGATTCAAAATTTGAAAAGTACAAGTACTTTTCTTTAACTGTATATGTTATGTAATATAAGTAATACCATACAAATAATATTTTACATATGTCTTGCGTCAAAGGACTTCCAAACTTAGGAAGAAATATTGTCAATTTTCAGCTTAAAAATAAAAATTGTGGCATATATTGTTTTTTTAAATATACTTATTGGAGTATAATTGCCTTACAATGTTGTGTTAGTTTCTGCTGTGCAACAAAGTGAATCAGCTATATGTATAGCTTTGATTATTCACAGAAAACTTTCAGATAGCTATGAAAAATATAGTTACTAACACAACAAACTATGCTGCAGCTGTTAGTTCAAAAATCCAGTTATATTAGAATCATAAAACAAAAGACTGGTATTTCCTTTGTTGCTTTGCTGAACTATGTGGTACATATTGCAATATTTCTGTTCAGTTTTCTGAAGCAGGCTCTATGAAATACATGGAAACAGTTGTTAAAATTCATTTATTAAGGGAACTGTTACAAGAAATAGAAAAGATGAATTTAATCATCTCGTATTTTATTACCAATTGTCATTGGTTGAGTCATGACAGAGTTCTACAAAATGAATGATTGTCAAATATTAAGTAATGGAAGACAAAACAAATTGCAGTGCGATTTCTGTTTTCTCACTGATATCACACTGCATATGACCAAGTTAAATTTGAAGCTGTACAGAATGGATAAGTTCATTTATACATCACAAGACAATAAGAGTGGTGAGAGTGGGCAACCTTGTCTTGTTCCTGATCTTAGTGGAAATGCTTACAGTTTTTCTTTACCAGTTCTTCTTTAAATGCCCCACTGCCTGTTTAAAATAGCTAACACATTAATAACGTGTCTAGCTTAGTTGATCCTCAAATTTATTTTAATTTGGAAATCCACAATGCTATACTTAGGACCATTTTTTCTCTATTTTATACTTATTTTGTTCTCTTTTCTGTTTACCAATTTTAAGGAAAATGATTTCGGCCCATCTTAGAGTCATTGCACTAAACTAATTAGATCTTTGAAAGAAACAAGGATTAACAACCTCAAACAAAGCCATTGAACTAAAGGAATAATTAGAATTTTGGAATCAGGTTACTAAATTGAGTTTTAAATATATGGAAGTCAGAATCAAAGAGAAAGTATCCATCCTTCTATTCATCCTTTCCTCAATTTTTATGTGTCAGGTGCTATGTGAAGCACTGGATATTCAAAGATGAATAGGGCTGATCCCTGACCTCAAGCAGTTCACAGTTTGATTAGGAAGTAAGGCTGTTAAGTCAAAGTCAGAAAGGTTAGAGATCATCTCAGATAGTCGGAACATCTTTTTATTAGGTATATACTATGTGTTAAACACATAGTATTTGTACTAGGGGATGCAGCTATATATGAACTAAACAAATTTATATGTGTAACGCACTGGACTCACTAGTTATTTGGACATTTTGGAAATCTGGACAGAAAGAAGAGAAGGGTCAGGTACACCAACCTCCCCTGGACACTGCTTGACTCTGTTGGGTGAGCATGGCTTCAGGTAAAGTACATGTTCACAAAAATCCTTTGGGAAAATTTAATTTAGAAAGTTTGTGATTAAAGCATGACATTTTCTTTTAATTGATCTCTATGTGCCATAAATACAGGAATTTGACTGAAACTTTGACTAAACCCATGCTAGAAATCCATTTTCCTAAAACATGTAACCTTTTATAATAGTTGATTATTCAGACTCTGCTACGTTCTGAGCTTCAGTGTGAGCAGCAAGACATTCATGTGTTGTATGCCTTGCACTCATTTTCAACTAGGGACTGGGTGGGTTTTTTTGAGGGAGACTCGTGAGCATACCCTATGAAACCCCAAAGCAATTTCTGGGTAGCTTCAGTAAATTAGCGTGTACTACAACAGTATTTAATTGTAATTCATGCTTTTCATAATCTATCATATATGACGTTTTGGTTATAATTATTACTTTCATTTTGCAAATGTAAGTTGTTTTTTTGGCCTTTCAACTGAACAGCTGTTAGAGGCTTCTCATTTTAAGAATATACTGTCACACTAGTTTTTCTTCCCTATCACTACCAGAAAAATCATACACATAGATCTTATTGAAGACACCAGGAAGCTGTGCTAACTGACCTTTTCCCAGGCTTTGAATTCAGAATTCAGATGATTGTCAATTACTTGAAAGCTGTCACCACAGCAGAATACATAAAAGGATGAAAAGTTCTTCTCTATACGATTTGAAAATGTTGAGCTCAAGTATTCATTAAAAAAATGCAAAAGAAGATTCTGCTTTACAGACGTCATAATTAAAACTTCAGTGCTCTTTTCTATAAAAGATTCCTTTTGTATAGAAGATTTCTTTCCATTGTTCTTTCATAAACTTTTTATTACTCAAAATATTTTTCCCTGGAATGCAGCTACCTTGTTTCTCCAAATGAAAGATGAAATTTTGGAAATTCATGATTGAGCCTCAGGAGAAATCTGACTAGTGAATCATTCCAGAAAAACAGCTGCCGAAATACCTATAGTATAGAGCTGATGGAGAGATTAAAAACATATTTTAAAACACAAAAAAAATTTAAAAATGTAACTCAGAGCATTTAAAACATACAGTGTACCTTATTGATGGAAAACACTTGTCTCCATTTGGTACCAGAAGATATCTATGAATGGTAATTAAGTCAAGACAGAGACAAGGCATCACTAATTTTGAGTACAGTTTTATATAAATCATTAAATCTAAAAGATTTATCTGATGCTTTATTGATGGAGCCATTTGATAGTATCTGATAAGAATCAAGTGAAACTATTAACATAAGTGCTGCTGCTGCTAGAACTCATCAAATTTGTTCTCTTTTTTCCCTATTTTTTTTAAATTGAGGTATAATTGACATATAACATTATGTTAGTTTCAAGTACACAATGTAATGATTTGATATTTGTATATATTGAAAAATGATCACAAAAAGTTTAGTTAACATCCATCACCATAGTTACCAAAATTTTTTTTCTAACAACAAGAACTTGTAAGATCTTCTCTCTTAGCAACTTTCAAGTATGCAACATGGTATTATGAAGATGTCACTATGCTCTACCTTACATCTCCATGACTTATTTATATTATAACTAGAAGTTTGTACCTTTTGACCCACTTTACCCATTTCACCCACTCCATCCACCACCTACCTCTGGCAACCACCAATCTGTTTCTGTATCTATGAGCTTGCTTTTAAAATTTTCTTTTAAATTCCACATATAAGTGAGATCATGCTGTATTTGTCTTTCTCTGTCTTATTTAACTTAGCACAGTACTCTCAAGGTCCATCCATGTTGTCACAAATGGTAAAATTTCCTTTTTTATATAGCTGAATAATATTCCATTATGTGTTTGTGTGTGTATACACACACACACACACACACACACACACACACACACCCCTCACATCTTTTTTATCCATTCATCCACTGATAGACATTTAGGTTGTTTCCATATCCTGGCTGTTGCAAGTAATTTTGCAATAAACATGGGTTTGCATATATCTTTTCAAGTTAGTGTTTTTGTTTTCTTCAGATAAATACCCAGAAGTGGAATTGCTATATTATATGGTATCCTGTTTTTAATATTTTGAGGAACTTCCATACTGTTTTCCATAGTGGCTGCCCCAATTTACTTTCTCACTAACAGTGCACAAGGGTTCCCTTTTCTCCATATCCTCACCAACATCTGTTATTTGTTGTCTTTTTTATGACAACCATTCTGACAAGTGTGAGGTAATATGACATTGTGGTTTTGGTTTGCAGTTCCTTGATAATTAGTGATGTTCATCACCTTGTCATGTTCCTGTTGGCTATCTGTATGTGTTCTTTGAAAAAATGTCTATTCAGGTCCTTTGCCCATTTTTTAATTAGATTGTTTGAGGTTTTTTTTTTTTGCTGTTGAGTTAGATGAGTCCTTTATATATTTTGGATGTTAATACCTTACCAGATATGTGATTTGTGAATATTTTCTCTCATTCGGTAGGTTGCCTTTTCATTGTGTTGATGGTTTCTTATGTTGTGCAGAAGCTTTTTACTTTGATGTAGTCCCACTTATTTTTCCTTTTGTCGCCTTTCCTTTTGGTGTTTCATCAATTTAATATAATAAGGGCAATAAAAATGTCTGAGGGGCTCTTCTCACTATCTTGTTAACTCAGATCATGCCTCAGGTAATTAGTTTTGGTGTCTTTCCTTTGACCAGGTATAGATGTGTTTATGGTACGCTTCTTGAAAGATTAACTTGGATACCAGTTCAAAAATGTCCTGTCACCTCCATTTATGAGGTCTAGACATTAGCTAATGTGTGATATAAGGAGACAGGAAATCAGTGAGTGAAGTATTCACAGTGTGGCCTAAGGACACTGTGAGGCTCCCTGAGTGGTTTATTGATTTCCTTCTGGGAAAACCAGAGATGACTCTTGTGGTCAGGCCAGGTTTAGCATAAGAGCAGAATCATGAGGCCAGATTTAGGAACTGAGGTGCAGAGAAAAGTGAGATCTTTGTAGGCTGACATACATGTTCATGGCAGAAATCCCAGTGCTATTTGATCTGTAAGGCAAGGCTAAGGGTCAAATAATAGTAATACCCATTTTATTCATCATTATGTGCTTAGGTTGTTCCCTAGTACAGAAATGGGTGCCATATAATAATAATGATTCTGCATAACCTCAGTAACTGTTTTCTTATTGCTTTCAATTACACACAGACAATAGTTTCCTATTAACTCAAGTCCTAGCTCTCCCATGAAGCCTTCTTTAAATAATCCAGCCTCTTAATTGAATTATTGTAATCCCTCCATCTATACCACTCAATTTACATTTTTTCTTATATTCAGTCTTCTGTAGCTCTGTCTCTTATTAATATATTTTAATTGTCTAATGAGACTGATATTTCCTTGAAGGTAGGGATGTCATTTTACACTTGTTTTTTATCTTTCATAGTGCACAAAACAATGGTGTGTACATATTAAGCAGTATTGGCTTATATCTATTGTTCTAGAATGTAGTGCATTCAGCACTTGTCCCAAATTTCCTTTTTTTTTTTTTTTTTTTTTTTTTTTGCGGTACGTGGGCCTCTCACTGTTGTGGCCTCTCCCATTGCAGAGCACAGTCTCCGGATGCACAGGCTCAGCGACCATGGCTCACGGGCCCAGCCGCTCCGCGGCACGTGGGATCTTCCCGGACTGGGGCATGAACCTGTGTCCCCTGCATCGGCAGGCGGACTCTCAACCACTGCGCCATCAGGGAAGCCCCAAATTTCCTTTTTAAATAAAATATAATGATTGATAATTGTATGAAAATTAATCAAGATGGGTTTGGTAGACAGCTACTTTGTATTTCCAGCTTCTACCTGATCTCATCAAGTCATGTGAAGTGCATGCACAGTGAGCAGAGTTCTTACTTTAAATTAGAAAGATAACCAACTTGTACCTCAGTCTCTATTTATCCTAATCATTTTCACACGCACCATAACTAATGCCTCCCTTTTAAGAACAACATGTAAGAGATCTGAACAAACGTGTGTTCAGAAAAGAGTAGCTATGGACAGCTAAATCATCCGATCTTCAGTGGTGGTGAGAGAAGAATTCACTATCTCTGCTCCTGCCATCCCTTTTATGTACCTAAATGTTGCTCTATGGCCAGGAACCCAAACTCAAAAGATGCGTGGAACTCACAAGCTACAAATCAATAGGATCCATAGAAATAATAGCTTAGATATATGTGAAATATTTATGGGAAATAGAGACTGAACTGTCCTACCATAAAACATATAGAGAGGAGTCTGAATATTCTTGCCTAAACATTTTGTAAATTTCTGTATACCATAAGTCTACAAATGTGTATTTATTATTTGTAGTACCTTTATATATAGTAGAGGTATAAATTGTTGCCCCTTTTAGCAGCAATTTTATATGTTCCAGAGGTATGAGAATTGAGTTATTTCATATTTGGGAGGCATGGGATGCCTATAGAAAAATTGCAGGAGATGAGGCTTGAAAGGTTAAGCAATGATTAAACTGCAGAGGCCTTTGTATGTCATGTTAGGGAGATTGGCCCCATTAAAATACTTCATACAAGGGAATAGTACAATAATATTTTAGATAGATCCCTGGCATTAGTATAGAAAATGTATTAGAAAGGGAGATTCTGAAGGTAGGGATTGCAATTAAAGATTTATACAATAGCAAGTGATATTGAAGGCCCAAATTATGATTGTAACAGTAAGTATAAAGAGGAGGGAACAAATTTGAGAGGTATTTAGAAGATGAAATTTTGTAGATTAAATCTACAAAAAGGATGACCTATTTATTGTAGCATAAAGCAAAGAGAAATGTTAAGAATGACACTGAAGTTGATAGCTTGGGAAACAGGATGAGTGATGAGGTTCTCAAGTCAAATACAGAACATGAGCAAGTGAACACTTTAGGAGAGATGTGGAGAAATTTGATGAAACTGTCCTTGGACTTTTGACATTTAGGTGCCAGTGGGATATCCAGTGGAGATGTGTTATCATTGACAATGTCAGTTCAATGTTCCAGAGGGGGACCTCGGGTCAGGGGGAGTAGAATGAGAAGAGGTGTAAACTACACATGGATTCCTGAAAACTACTAAAATTTAAGGGGATGGCAGAAGAGAAAATGTTTTAAAATTTATGATCTATAATCATACTCTAAGCAGGAGATAAATATATAAATCCTCCTTCTCTCTTCTGAGTCTGCTGGAGTACAAGTATTTCAGTGACATCCTGTCTAGTGAACAGATGGTCCACAAGTTCAAACTAAATTTAGGTATTTTCATTCTACACAATGTCTAATTAGGACTTTTAAATTGAAATTTCATACTAAAAGGGAATGGAGATTATTTTAAGCATACCACGGATAAATTATGAACATATTTAGTAAGTGGGTAAGTTTACTATTTCAACTCATTATGAATATTCATGTGGGAGTTTTCTTAGATCACTATGGGCATCAGTTCTTTAGAGGAAGATGACTGGGTAAGGATCATAGTTCTATTTGTCTCATTTGCCTTTTTTCCCTTTTCTTTTTATGTGCTTTGTATGTTTTGTATATGTGTTACAGGGGCTTTTAGACTCCCCTGAAATTTAGTCAGTGTCATATTCTGTTATGAGCCTAATTATGTAATATAATGTATTATGTTATTAGCCTTTTCTGTAAATCTTTATAAAAATATTTTCCCTTTTCCCCACACTCTTGCGCTGCTATGAATTCCTGTGTAGTTTTTTCTTTTAGCAGACAGAAGTACAACACTGGTACTTTTGTCTTACCACAGCCTTCTTCTGCTTTCGTCTGTTCTAAGCCTAGAAGTGCTGTTCTTGCTATGCTCTTACTGAGCTTCCCCTATCCCTCTGTGTTTTGATCACCCCTCGTTTCATGCAGCCAGTATCCCTGCTCAATGCCACACATAGCCATAGCATATCTACTTCTGCAGTTCATCCTTGAATGACTCTGCACTGTTTGTTTGGAAAAAGGACTAGTTTCCTTGTTTATAACCGTTGGTGTGACCACTTCTCAAGTGGAAATCCACATAGATACACACATACAAACACCACACACACATGTATTTTACGGCACTATATGATATCCTAATATTTTAAAACATCCCCAACCTGGAAAAATATCACCTCAGTCCTTTTTAAATTTTTGACCTTTTACTGCCTATTATATGTGTATGTATGCATTTTATGTGATACTGAGTAAACAAATATACACTAAGAAAGGGTTAAAATTAGGAATTTAAAATATTTATGATTTAAAAAAATGTAATCAGAATAAATATCACCTCATGAATTAGAATGATCAATGACACCTCATGTATTTAAAAATATGAATGAAGGAAAGCTTTTAGAATAGGTACCAGAATTCTCAAAATTAGAAATATGAAAGAAGAATAAAATGCAAATTTCCCATTACCTTGTCAACATAGTACTTCTGCATTTCAAGAATTAATCATTCCTGTCATCCTATTTCAGCGCTCTAATACACGTGTTTTATTGGGTTTGATAGGCTCTCATTTAGAAGGGCATATAAATTTTTGTACGTAATGTTATGTGGTATAACGTTGTTATAAACTAGCTCTCTACATAGTGCCAAACAGCTGGTCATTTCATTGAAAAAACAATCAATATGACTTTTATTGTAGGTTAAAAATATAGCGTTAATAACAATGTCTCTTTTATCTGTATGTAGCATTTTACTCTCTTTAAAGCCTTTTCTTAAACAATCTCTCCTTTGCTTCTAAAAATATCTTATGAGAAGGCAAGCTAGGTAATACTACCATCAATTCAAAGATAAAAGTAAAATTGTATCCATAGTTATTTAGCTGGATTTAGACAAAGTTCAAATCCAATGTTTTCTGACTGGTAACCTAACAGTTATTTTTTCTAGCAAGACATGGTTATTTTTTCTAGCTGGAGCACAGAGGGATTTTGTTATATAACATTGTTTTATCAACAGATTAGATAATAATATCAGTAGTTGCTGAAGAAAATGGGAAATAAAATCTAGGAAGTGTAACTAATATGTTAAATTACAGAATCAGGAAACTAAGAGGTTAATGTTTCCCAGGGAAAAATGAAAAGTTTATGCTTGGGGTTATAAAACAGAACAAAACAAAAGACAACTGTACAATACAGAACTTAAAAAAACATCAGAAATGCATGCACTCCTCCTCCCACCAAAAATTCAGATTTACTAGTTTTAGTGTAATATAACTTCAGTATGCATCAACAGAGGAACACAGGTGGTCAGAAAACCTAACATGATGTAAAACTTCATTCACAGAATAAAAACTTTAGAATGAGCAATGTCATGTACTCATTCTACTCTGTCTTGATCAGATCACACATGGAAAACCCTCTTTATTGCTACAGTCTATTTTTGAAGAGAAAACAAACCAATATGTGTTTAGAAGCAAACAATTAGGATTGAAAACGACCTTAAAATTATAGTATATTAAGAATAAAGGAACTGGAAAGTTCTTCACATATTTAGAAGGATGTAATGTGTAAGAGGGATTACAATTATTCTGTTTTCCTCAGTGGATATAATCAGGCTTAGTGGGGGAAAAAAAAACTACATGGAGATAGATTTCAGCTCAACTTGAAGGAGTGTTGTCTAATAATTAAAAGTTTTCAATAATGGAATGAAATAACATCTTGGAGTCTTCATGCAGAGGTAGAGTGCCCATTTGGCAGCATTGTATAAGGGATGCCAAACCATGTACTAATGGTCTGGACTAGGAAAACTGGTTCCTTCAAGAAGTTTGATTCTTTCGGAGAATGATTCTAAAGGATGGGACCTATTCATTTCAGAATGTGTCAAATTCTGTGTCACAGTGGTCCCCAGTAGAGGACTCAACAATAAATATCTATGCCAGCTCCCTGAGATCATGAAAATACTTTCTTACACAGTCCATAACCCAGGAAATATTGTAAATGATCCACAAAGAATTGATGGATTTTAAGTTTAGAGGTCTATTTTCCTAAGAAATGTAAGAATGGAGCACCATTTCACCACAAAAATCTATATGAGGTATCTCTCCCTGGAGTGTAGTAAGTCTACTCTCTGACCTGACTAGGAAGCTGGGAGAATTGAGCTAATAGAGTGAATTCTGGTTTTTGTTTTTTAGCTTTAATAATGCATTTCACCCAGGGCCATGGTTAGTCATCAATACAGAAAGACAACAGAGAAGTTGAAGAGAGCTTGGTAATAATATTTAATTTTTACTTTCTTCATTAAATATTCATACACTTTAAAATAATGGGTGGGAAAAGTTAAGATTTTTTATTTTAATATATTTTTTTAAAAAATCCATTGGAGTAAGCCACTATACAATGATTACATAATAATTTAAATGCTTTTAAAATATATTTTATTGTAACAATATAATTACTTAGATTTGAATTAAGGTCAATGAATTCTCTATAGATTGCTTCATGATTAAATATGCTATGAAGATCAGTAATGATAATCTCTTACACTTCAATTAAGCTCATTCAAAGTCATGTCCTCATGCAAGAAAATGAAGCCATTAGCTCTGTATTTTAGGCTGAAGAAGGAGTAGCTTAATTATATTGTTAGTAGAAAATATGCAATTTTATACCAGACTGAATATATCATATAATATTTTAAACTCTTGAATATGGACTTTGAAAAGTCCATGTTTGGGTATTTGTTTTTATTAGCTTTCAACGTTAATTCCCTTCATCAATACTTACTTGTATGGCAAATGATATATAGGATTTCAGGGAACCTCTATAGCCTGGGGAGATACAATTTCCATGCATTCCAATTAGTTTATCAAAATTAGTTAAATTCCAATAAAAAATATTTCAAAGCAACTTGTTAACAGTGTTAACTGACTGTTTATACAAACTCTCTCTACTTTACATATATATATATATATATATATATATATATCCCCAAATATATACAAGGAACACAAGTTGTTTTGTATAACATATGTAACATAAAAATCCCCAAATCTAAATTTCTTACTTTAAAAAATTTACTTTTGCTCATACTCCATGTAGGCCATTGTATGTCTGCTGTGGCTCAACTCCATGTACCTTCTCATTCTGAAACCTGGGCTAAAGGAGACTCCCCCATTATGCTGTTCTTGTAGCAGATTGCAAATGGGTTGAGTCTTTGTACTTTTTGTTCTAAAATGAAAATATATGTTTTTTATAATCTGACAATGAAAATAAACGTTTTTAAAAAAGAAAAGTCTTTTTTCACCCAAGAAAACAAGCTGAGAAAACATGCAATGATGTTAAGACGGTGTAATCTCAATGTGTGGCAGTATAGTATTCAAATACAAATAGGGTTTTGAATGGAATCATATATAAAAGGTGATAAAAGTGCAAGAATTTATCAGGAATCCTTTAGATGCTTTAGGCAACAATGGTATTCTGAGCAGTCCTCAGGATTGTTCCAGTTTCCTTTGCAAGAATATCAGTATTGTAAGGATAGGTTCTCATAGCTTGGTGACACTTCTTTAAGATTGTTCAGTTCTCCCATTAACAAGCTAATGATATGTTGGCTTCATCTGCTATCTTTAATACTTTTTTTATTAAAATGTAATGTACAAGGAGAAAAGTACACAAATCCTAAGTGTATGGCTTGATGGACTGTCAGAAAGTGAGCACACCTGCGTAACCACTAGCCAGAGCAAAAAATAGAACATCATGAGCAACTCAAAAACTCCCTTTCTGTCACCTACCAAGCATTTTGCATTCTTCTCTTTCCCACAGGAAACCACTGTCCATATTTCTATTTCCATACATTAGTTTTGTCTGTTTTTAAACTATATAGAAATGAAATTATATAGCATATAGTCATTTTTGTCTAGATTCCATCACTCAGCATTATGGCTGTGAGATATACTCATGTTGTTGCACATAGCAGTGATTTGTTCATTTCTCACTGCTGTGTAGTATTCCATTGTATGGATACACCACAATTTATGCATTCTGCTATTGATGGATAGTTGGATTTTTTTCCAACTTTGGCTTTTCTGAATAATGCTATGATAATCATCAGCAGATTTACCAAGAAGTTAGTGAAGCTCAAGCTTAAAGGCCTCTGTGTGGACTATGAGTTATTACAATTTGTAGAGTATTCTATGGAGGGGAATCCAGATTCTATGAAATATTTCTGTGAAAGCATTTTTGGTAAGATATCTAAAGATGTTATGAATATATAGACCTGAACCCCAAAACCTATTGTAATTGTGGTGATATCTTTGATCATTCTAAGTACATATTCATTTCTGTACTTAACCTTATGTTAATAATTTTGTATCTTTTTCTTGATCACAATCCCCTAAATTGTATAAGCTTCAAGTCCAATAAAGCATCCACATCATGGATGTCTTATACATGTTTTTGGCCTATATTCTGTAGAGTACATACATAAGAATAGAGTAGCTGGATTATATGATATACTCTATTCAGTTTTAATGGATACTACCAAATAGAGTTCAAAATTTGTTGCACCCATTTCCAACCTCATTGAGCAGTGTTTTACAGTTCCCTTTGCTCACATCCTGCCCAATAATTGGTATTTTGGTTGGCTGCTATGTTATCAAACCATGATTTTAATTTATGTTTCTCTGATGACTAAAGAAGTTAAGCATCTTTTTGTGTGCTTATTGGCTATTTAGATATCATCCTTTGTGAAATATTTGTGTATGCCTTTGACCTATTTTTATTGCTTGTATTTTTCTTATTGATTTGTGGGAGTTCTTGTATACTCTGGTTACAACACCTTTGTTGGTTACAAACATATTTTCCCACTCAGTGCTTGGCATTTTCACATTTTTAATGGTGCCTTTTAATTCACAGAAGTTCCTAATTCTAATGACTTGTGAATCTTTCCATAATAGTTAGTACCTCTTGTATGCCATTAAAGAAATAATTGTCTATATGGAGGTCATGAACACATTCTCCTATGTTATCATCAATAAATGTTACTGATTTGTCTTTACCATTTATATCTATAATTTCCCTGAATTATTTTATATTTTATAAGTGGTGTAAACTAGAGATCAAGTTGCAAGTTTTTATTCTAAAGGTCTTGCATATCTCTTTCTAACTTATTCCAAGGTTTTTTATATTTGTAATAGCAATTGTAAGTGGTATGCTTTATAAATTTCATTTTCTTCATTTCTGTATACTGACTTTTACTGGCAACCTTGATGTATTCATTATTTATTCTAATAATATTTCTGAATTTCTATTAGATTGTCTACATAAAAAATAATTGGTCTGTGAATAAAAATAATTTCCCTTTTCAATACTTAACATTTTATTTTATTTTCTTATACTATTGCAGTGACCAGGATATCCAGTACAGTGGTGAAAAAAGATATATAGTGGGAATTGTTGCATTTCTTGCAGTCTCAGAGTTAAATCTTTCAGTAATCTACCATTTGTATGATGTCATTTGTTTGCTTTAGATATTTTTTGTAGTTGCAATTTATCAGGTTAGGCATATTCCCTTTTATTCCTAGTCTGCTTACTGTCAAGGTTAAGCTAGCCTCCTAAAACAAGTCAGAAATTTGACTTTCCTTATTATTCTCTGAGAGGTTGGTGTAAGTTTTGTATCAGTGCTTTGCTAAAAGTTTTGGAAGTAATGTTAGCAAGATGGAGAACTAAGAAGCTCTAGGCTTGTTTTCCCCCATGGAAACAACAGCAAAAAAAATAGTGACTGACTAAAATAACTTTGTAGGAACTCTGGAAACCAGTCAAAGTTCTACAGAAACCAAGAAAACAGTCATCAAGAAAAGCTATATTCAAAGCAGTAGGAAATTTTTGGCACTCTTACTTGCCCTGTCTCCACTCCCTCCTTTGTGCAGTGTGACACGGTTGGGAGAAAGTGGACTAATTCCTAGTTTCTTCTCTTGAGCCAGTAGGAGCGTAGCAGAACTTATTTGCAATGTTCTAACCTGCCTGTGGGCTGTCTGGAGGACCCGTTTATGTCTTGTGTGACTCAGAGTTCAGATGGGGAAAGATGGCATAGTTTGGATCTCAAGCTGGTGAAAGGTGCAGAAAGCAGGGGTGGGTGTCACGGTGTATAAAAATTGTAAGTGGATTGCTGACCTGTGGATGCTTGGGACAGGAAGTTATGAGCAGAGTAAGAGAATAAAACATTTAATGTACAAAGAAGAAGATAGGGAAAGACTGTTTTGGAAATTAAGATATTTAAAGGCATATATACAGGGGCAATTGAAACACACAGACAGACACACACACACACACCCTAGGCAGTATGCATAACCAGAAAAGAGTGGAGAAAACCTTATGTTTTTACCCTGGACTATTCCCAACACTCAGAACACATCCTGCTAATTAGTAAATGTCTTCTCCACCAGTCTGAAAAGACTGGGAGAGGTAGTTGTTTTTTCAAATGGCAAATTTTCAACAAAAGATTACAAGACTTAGAAAGAACAGTAACAGATGGCCCATTCAAAAGAACAAAATAAATCACCAGAACCTATCCCTGAAGAAACACAGGCACTGGAATTACTAGGTAAAGCCTTTAAAACAACTGTCTTAAATATACTCAAAGAGCTAAAGGAAAACAAGGACAAATAACTAAAGGAAATCAGGGAAAAAATATATGTACAAAATGCGAATGTCAACAGGGATACAAATTATAAAAAAGAACCAGACAGAAATTCTGGAGTTGAAAAATACAATAATTGAGTTGAAAAATTCATAAGAGGGGTTTAAGAGCAGACTCAAACAGGAAGATGAGAGAATTAACAAACTTGAAAAGAGGGCATTTGAAATTATTGAATTTGAGGAGTGAAAAAATAAAAGTAAACAGAATTTGAGGAACTTATAGGAAATCATCAAGCAAAAAATTATACATATTATAGGAGTCCTAGAAGGAAAAGAGAATAAGGGGCAGAGAGATAATTGAATAAATAATGACTGCAAACTTACCAAATTTGAAAAAATACATGAATCTACAAATCCAAGAATCTGAAGATAAAAAGAATAAATTGAGGGACCCATAATGAGACATTATAATAAAACTGTCAAGAGGCAAAGGGAGAGAATCTTGAAAGCAGCAAGAAAAGATTTGTTACATACAAGAGATCCTCAATAGGATTAGCAGCTGATTTCTCTAACTTGGAGAAAATAAACCCTCACCTTTATGGTCAAATGATTTTTGACAAGGAGCCAAAATCATTCAATAGTGGAAAAACTCAGTGTTTCTGAAAAATGATTTTGGGAAAACTGTATAGCAACATGCAAAATAATGAAGTTGGAAAAATTAGCATATGGAAATTAACTCAAAATGGATGAAAGAACTATATGTAAGAGCTAAAACTATAAAACTCTTAGAAGAAAACATAGGAGGAAGTTTCATGGCATTGGATTTGACAATGATATTGGATATTAGATTTGGATATGACAACAAAAGCACAGGAAAGAAAGAGAAACTAGATAAATTGAACTTCATCAAATTTAAAACTTTCAGGCATCAAAGGACACTATCAACAGAGAGAAAAGGCAACTCATGAAAAGGGGAAAATATTTGCTAATTACATATCTGATCAGGGATTAACATCCAGAATATATAAATAACCTTACAACTCAAAAAAGAAAAATTAAACAACACAGTTTATAAATGGGAAAATGACATTTTTCCAAAGTGGAGGACCTGAGTAGGCACTTTTCCAAAGAAGACATACAGATGGCCAACAGTGTTAGTTTTAATGTTGTAATTTTCTATGAATCTGTACATTTCATGTAAATTTTCCCAATAAAGTTGTTCTTCATATCCTGTAAATATTTATTATCAGCTTCAATAGTATCCCATTTATCATTCTTGATATTGATTACTTATGCTTCCTCTCCCTCTCTCTCTCAATTTCTCTCTTTTTCTCTCTCTTTTATTAGTTCATTCTTGCCAGGCTTTTAATTTCATAATTCTTTTCAGATAACCAAATTTTGGCTAGGTTTTTCCTCATTAACTTCTTGCTTAATTTCATCTCTTTCTGCTGAATTTTTTCATTTTATCTGAAATTTTAATTTTATTTTTTTTCTTTCTCCATGTATATTACTAACTTCTTGATCTGAGATTTTCAATGTTTCCTACCTTTTAATACATGGATTTAAGGACATATATTTCTCTATAAGAATAGCATTAGAAGCATAACACAGGTTTTGAAATTATGTAATGACATTGTCATTTATCCAAAATATGTTTTAATTTCTGTTGTGGTTTCTTCTGTGATCCATGGTTTCTTTAGAATTATGTTGCCTATTTGGGGTCTTTTTTGTTTCCATACAAATTGTAAAAGTTTTTGTTCTCGTTCTGTGAAAAATACCATTGGTAGTTTCATAGGGATTGCATTGAATCTGTAGATTGCTTTTGGTAGTACAGTCATTTTCACAATGTTAATTCTTCCAATCCAAGAACATGGTATATCTCTCCATCTGTTTGTATCATCTTTAACTTCTTTCAACAGTGTCTTATAGTTTTCTGCATACAGGTCTTTGATCTCCTTAGGTAGGTTTATTCCTAGATATTTTATTCTTTTTGTTGCAATGGTAAATGGGAGTGTTTCCTTACTTTCTCTTTCAGATTTTTCATCATTAGTGTATAGGAATGCAAGAGTTCAAAGCAATCTTGAGAAAGAAAATGGATTTGGAGGAATCGGGCTCCCTGACTTCAGACTATACTACAAAGCTACAGTAATCAAGATAGGATGGTACTGGCACAAAAACAGAAATATAGATCAATGGAACAGGATAGAAAGCCCAGAGATTAACCCATGCACATATGGTCACCTTATCTTTGATAAAGGAGGCAAGAATATACAATGGAGAAAAGACAGCCTCTTCAATACGTGGTTCTGGGAAAACTGGACAGCTGCATGTAAAAGAATGAAATTAGAACACGTCCTAACACCATACACAAAAATAAACTCAAAATGGATTAAAGACCTAAATGTAAGGCCAGAAACTATAAAACTCTTAGAGGAAAACATAGGCAGAACACTCTATGACATAAATCACAGCAAGATCCTTTTTGACCCCCCTCCTAGAGAAATGGAAATTAAAACAAAAATAAACAAATGGGAGCTAATGAAACTTCAAAGCTTTTGCACAGCAAAGGAAACCGTAAACAAGATGAAAAAACAACCCTCAGAGTGGCAGAAAATACTTGCAAATGAAGCAACTGACAAAGGATTAATCTCCACAATTTACAAGCAGCTCATGCAGCTTAATATCAAAAAAACAAACAACCCAGTCCAAAAATGGGCAGAAGATCTAAACAGACATTTCTCCAAAGAAGATATACAGACTGCCAACAAACACATGAAAGAATGCTCAACATCACTAATCATTAGAGAAATGCAAGTCCAAACTACAATGAGGTATCACCTCACACCAGTCAGAATGGCCATCATCCAAAAATCTAGAAACAATAAATGCTGGAGAGGGTGTGGAGAAAAGGGAACCCTCTTGCACTGTTGGTGGGAATGTAAATTGATACAGCCACTATGAAGAACAGTATGGAGATTCCTTATAAAACTAAAAATAGAACTACCATATGACCCAGCAATCCCACTACTGGGCCCATACCCTGAGAAAACTGTAATTCAAAAAGAGTCATGTACCACAATGCTCATGGCAGCTCTATTTACAATAGCCAGGACATGGAAGCAACCTAAGTGTCCATCAACAGATGAATGGATAAAGAAGATTTGGCACATATATACAATGGAATATTACTCAGCCATAAAAAGAAACCAAATTGAGTTATTTGTAGTGAGATGGATGGACCTAGAATCAGTCATACAGAGTGAAGTAAGTCAGAAAGAGAAAAACAAATACTGTATGCTAACACATATATATGGAATCTAAAAAAAGAAAAAAAATGGTTCTGAAGAATCGAGGGGCAGGACAGGTATAAAGACACAGATGTAGAGAATGGACTTGGAGGGGGAAGGGTAAGCTGGGACGAAGTGAGAGGGTAACATGGACATATATATACTACCAAATGTAAAATAGATAGCTAGTGGGAAGCAGCTGTATATCACAGGGAGATCAGCTTGGTGGTTTGTGACCACCTAGAGGGGTGGGATAGGAAGGGTGGGAGGGAGACGCAAGAGGGAAGGTATACGGGGATATATGTATACCTATAGCTGATTCACTTCGTTATACAGCAGAAACTAACAGCATTGTAAAGCAATTATACTCCAATAAAGTTGTTTAAAAAATGAATTATGTTGCCTAATTTTTAAATATTTGGAAATTTTATAGTCATTTTTTTGTTATAGATTTCTAGCTTTATTACATGGTGGTCAGAGAACGAATTCTGTATGGTTTAAATATATTGGAATGTGTTTAAATTTGCTTTAGAGCCTAGTATATGTTAAATTTTGGTAAATACTCCCTGTGTACTTGAAAACAATGTGTATTTTTGCAATTATTGGGTACAGTGTTCCATATACATCAAATTGGTCATATTTGTTAATCTTGTTCAATGTTCTATATCTTTATTGATTTTTTGGCCTATGTAATTTTTTAGTTACTAAGAAAGTTGTATTAAATCTCTCACTATGATTGTGGATTTTTCCTTTTCTTTTCTTTTTTTCTTCTAGCTTGTCAATCTCGCTTCATTTATTTTGAAGCTGTATTATTATGGTGTAATTAATTGTATCTTCCTATTGGACTCATCTTTTTGTAGCTACTAAATATCTTTCTTTATCACTGGTGATTTCTTTTAGCATATTTCATAGTTTCAGTCTACCAACAGTTAATTGTCTTTGATTTCTGTCAACTTAAAATATCTACATTTCTCCTTAATTATTGAATGATATTTTCATTGTATATAGAACTTTGGTTTAAGAGAGTTTTTTCCCCAGTACTTTAAAGATGTTATTCCATTGTTTTCTGTCCACCAGAGTTTCTCATTAATTGTTTCCCTGGGTGTAATGTGTCATTTTTCTCTGGCTGTTGTAAAGATTTTCTCTGTCACTAGTTTTCAGTGGTATGACTAAGATTTGTCTCGGTGTAGGTTTATTTGCCTTTCAGCTACTGCTTAAATATAAGCAAGTGCCTCAAGAGAAATATCAGGCTCACCTCTCTGTGTCTTATTTGTCTCCCAAACTTTGGACTTATAGACTCACTTTCATGGTAACTTCCTGATGACTTCAAATTTTTAAAAATGTTTTGTCCAGGTTTTTCAGTTGTTCACAGCAAAAAATTCATTTTGCAACCAGTTAATCCTCCACTAAAGGAAACGAAAATCATTCTCTATGTTATTATATTCATCGTTGTAACATGTTCTAATTTTCTTTTCTTTATAAAGTTTGTTATACAGGTTATACACCAAGAAACTGAAAAATTTATTAAGAATATGGTCTCCAGATTCTGACTGCCTAGGTTTAAATCCCAGTTCTGCCACTCAGTAGATTTGTTGCATTGGGAAAGTTAGTTAACTTCTCTAGGCCTCCATTTCCTCATCAATAAAGATGGAATTGTAAAAGCATGTACTTCATGGTGTTCATACAAGAAATAAATGAACTGATCTGTGTAAAATACTTAAACTAGTACCTGGAAAGTAATGTGTCTTAGAAGTGTTTATAAAGTAAATTTCCTTACATTGCAAGACTATTCTTACTAAAAACTAGACAATGGACTTCTGGTAGTTTACAGATCCAAAGAAGTGTATAACTTCGTAAAATACATGACAGGGTGAAAAACTGCCACAGAATAAGTTTTTCTTTTAAAGCAAATACTAGTTGAAAAAAGGGACAGATGTTATATAGTGAGGGAGATCACTAAGGCTTCATGGAATAGGTGATATTTGAACTAGACCATTAAGTTTGGATAGGTTTTCAAGAAAAGGAGATGATAGGCAGGGACATTTTATGTAGAGAAATAATGTAAATAAAATTTTGAGACAATAAAATTATCTGAGAGACTGGAGAAATAACATGATTTGGCAGGAACATGAAGCAAAAGTATGAAAGTAGATTCAGAGAAAGCTGGAAAGATAATTTGAAGTAATTCTGATGACAGGCAAAGGAGTTTGCTCTTAATTAAATAGGCAAATGAAAGTCATTCAGTGACCTAAATATCTAACAGTAAGAGAACACTTTAGTAAATTATAGAACATCAAATCAATGGACTATTAGCAATCATTAGATAATTTGGAGATCATGTAGCAATATTCATAAGTTCTTAAAAGGAAATAAGTGAACCAAACAGACAGAATACAAAATTATATTTATGCCTTATTAGTAGCTCAGAAAAGTTGTATATTCCTATCAATAAGGACTGGAGGAGAATATCATAAAATAAATTGTTTTTAGAAACAGTGATATTGTGGGTTATTTATTTTTCTCTTTGTTATGTTTATGCTTGTGCCACAAATTAGAATAAAATAAAAATAATTGAAACCAGACCTGTGCTTTAGACAAATTAATTCATCTTTGAGATATGAAATAAATTAGTTGAGTTAAATGAAGAACCAATAGGAGCATGATGAGGTAGTCTAGAAGAGAGGTCATGAGAATCTGGACCACAGTGACATTAATAAAGGTAGGGAAAAGGCCTGCAGTGCCAGCAGAACTGAAGAGCTCACATCTATAGAAATCTATAGAGGTATAATAGTGATTAATTGTATAAATTAAGCTCATTTGCACCCATATTATAACATTTTTATGCATGTGTTGTGTTTTATAAGACTTTCTACAGGACCTGTTCTACCCTACCTACTTCTTCTCTGATTTCATTCTCTATTTTTTCCTCTGTTGCTCCTTACTTACTGTATTCTAGCAACATTGACCTCCTGGTTGTTCCCCAAACACACCAAGTAATCTCCTACTTCAGTGCTACTATGCATGCTGCTCATTTCCCTGGAATGTTCGTTTCCAAGGTATACTCATGGCTTAAGTCCTCTTCCCTCAGGTGTGTACTCAAATGCCATCTTGTATGAGGCCTTCCCTAGCCACACCTGGTTACTGTCTCACCTTACCCTGGTTCATTTTTATTCAAAGCAAATATTACCATCTGGAATTACATTTGAAATTGTGTGTTTATTTATTTATGTCAGGGCTTACCAGAAAGCAAGCTCCATGAAAGCAGTTTGCTTATTGATAGATCCCTAGAATTTGTGATAGTGCCTGCCTGGCACATAGTAGATGCTAAATAAATAATTATTGAACAAATGAATGAAGTGATTCCCATGACAGTCCTATGAGGTAAGTTGAACAAGTAATGACCTAAGTGTCCACATGTCCCCATTTTAGGAACAGAGAAACTGAGGTTAGAATGAGTAAGTGACTTGCCCAAAGTCAAGCAGCTTTTAAGTGAGAGCTGGGAGGAGCACCAAATCCTTTGACGTATATGTTGAATCCCTATACTGGCTGAACACAGAAGGAAGGCTTATCCTTGGAGATAGGAGCAAAAGAGCAGCGGGGTGAAGACAAAAAGTTTAAAATATAGAGGAGGCAAATTGAGGAAATTCTTATTAAGTAGGATAAGAGTTTATCTGAGGAAACTGGAAAGCAAAATCATGAGAATGATTTTTGGAGAGAATGGGAAAGATAATAGCAGGAAGGGCAGCTAGAATAACTGAAGCTGATGGGGAGTTGTAACTCAAGTAACTTAAATAGAAATTGTTAAAAATGGTGAAATGTCTACTCAGAGAGGGAGGAGCCATCTACGATCTGGAGCATGGATAGAATGATGGTCATGACATCAAGAGAAGGAAACTGCATGTGTTTTGGCATGAATTGAGGTAGTTGTTCTAGATAGAGAAATACAAGTAAAGAAATATTCCTAAACAGGAATGAGCAGAATTTGGTGACTGATAGAATATCTGGAGTGAACGACTGAAAGTACGAAGCCTGGGAGCCCAAGAATATATTGTTTATGCTTTGGGAGACAGGGATGTTAGAAATAACTATTATATAAATGCATTTATTCTTTGTCACACTTCTGAGAATAGAGTAGCATGCTGAATATTAAATTTAATTCTGAGATCACAGTCCAAATTTTATACCATATAAAATGCAAGAGCCAAGTGGAAGAGCATTAGATATGGATACACTTTTTGGACCATTACATCAGGATAATTTTGTGTCTCTACTTTGTTTAAGGGGAAATATTAGAGTTATAAGTTTCAGTTATATTAACTCAACTTTATTCTTGGCACAGTGAATTTCAAACAGAAAACGATATTGCAATTCAGACTTAATATTCACTAATGTTGTTAAATTCACCTAATTAAAAGATAACAAAATATTTAATAATGGGGAATTATCTCAAGCTAAGTCTTTGACTATCTCTGTTTCTGCCAAGAATTAATAGGAAACAAATAGACTCTCACATGGACAAACTTTGATAAAATTATATATTTTTAGAACAATGTAACAAGCCTCTGGAAAACTCATTTGCATTTATATAATTTAAAGTGTCTTGTTATGACCCTTTTCCCCAAATACTCTGCAAATGCAAGAGTTTCTATTTACATTAATAAATAAAAGAAAGGTGACTACACACTGTGCCTTGGAGTTTATTTGTATTTAACAACTCAGCCTTATTATTTGTAGTATCACCTATATAGAGGGGAGGTGACACATTTGGAGAAGAGGATAGTAACTAATATATTCAGTCAAGAATGATTAAACCAATCATACATACAGAATTTAGCTGTAAACAGAAATGTGGGTAGGATATTAAAATTTGCAAAGCACTGAGCTAGAGCAAACAAGTGAGCAGATATAGAAGAAAAGTGGATCTCTTTCATGTGCCAAGGCAACTGAGCAACCTAAGAGGGAGGTAACTAGATTTGGCACTAGATAAAACAAATAATTGGCTGAAAGCATTATTGGCTTGTAGTTTGAGAGTTGCAGATAAAATTGGAAGCAAGGGAGGTAAATGTTCATTCATCTTTATATGGAGTCTATTCAACGTACAAAACAATGGGAAAGTTTTCATAAAATGAACATATCTGTGTAATGATCACACAGATGAACACATAGAACATTATCAGGACTCCAGAAGCCCTCCTCATAATCCCTTTTAATCACAATTCCTACACCCCCAACAAGGGTAAAAACCCTGACTTCTAACAGCTTGCATGTTATTGTATGTGATATAAATGGAATCATATATAATGAGCTTTTTGGTTTCTGGCTTTCACTCAAAATTTTGTATATGTGATTCGTACAGACTGTTGTATGTATTTGTAATTTATTCTCATTGCTGTACAGAATTCCCATGTGACTACGCTACATTCTACTGTTAATGAGCATTTGGGTTGTTTATAGTCTGTAGTTATGAAGAGAGTTACTATGAACATTTTAGTACATGTCTTTTGGTCAATATATGTGCTTATTTCTGTTGGATATATACTTAGGAGTGTGTTTGCTAGGTCTTGGGTGTGCCTCCATTCAATTTTAGTAGTTACTGACAAAGAATTTTCTTAAATGGTTGTATCAGTTTCACACCTACCAGCAGTGTGAGAGTCCTAATTCCACATCCTGATACTTGGTATTATCATTCTTTGCAAACTTTGTGATTCTGATGGATGTATATTAATAGTTCATTGAGTAATGTAGTTGAGGTCCTTAGTAATTTGTGCATCTTCTTTAGTGAAGTTCCTATTCTAGTGTTGATTTTTTTTCTCTTGGATTCTCTTTTTCATTATTGGTATCCTACAAATATTCTGGGTAGAAGTCTTTTCTTGGATATAAATATTGTAAGTATCTTCTCTTCTGTGAGGGTTTTTTTCACTCTTTTAATGGTGACTTTTGAAAAATAGGAGTTCTTAATTTTAATACAGTCTAAATTATCTTTTTTTTTTTATTCATGATGAATACTTTTTGGATTCTGTTTCACAAATCTTTGGCTGCTCCAAGTTTACAAAGATGGATTTATTTTAAATTTGATGTGCAATCCATTTGCAATTGATTTTTCTGTATAGTGTGAGGTAGGGATCTAGATACTTTTTCTTATATGAAAATCTAATTCACCCAGTACCATTTACTGAAAAGGTCTTCCTTTGATCACTGCACTCTAGTGTCATTTTTGCATAAATCGAATGACCATATACAGAAACAGTGTGGGTATGTTTCTGGACTTTAGTTTGTTCAATTTGTTAGTTTGTATACACTTTTACTAATATTACATTTTCGTACTTATAACTTTATAATAGACCTTGATTTCTAAAAGTATAAATCCTCCAATTTTGTTGATCTGGTTTTCTTTGGTTTTATTTTGTTTATAACCATCAACAAAGGTTAAAGGTATGAGCTTTACCTATCAGCTACATTATAGCATGTCTTCAAACAATTGCTACTGTATGTTCAAATAGTATGACAATTTGACTAAAAGTGCCAAATTCGGAGGTCATCTCTGAGCTATCAACTTCAAATAGAATTTTATTTCTTTTTAATGTATATTAGAATGTATAGAATATAATTAGAGGAGAAGAAAAATAATACGCAACACCAAACAAATATATCTGTTGGGTTGACCAATTAAAAATGCTTTGGACAGAAATAAATTCTACTATTGTTGAAGGAGTTGGGGCAAAAGAGGAAGCTAGGGATGAATGTCAGATCACTTGGGAGGAGTGCTACTAGCATCATGCTGCAGTTCACAGGATAGTGCCCCACAGCAAAGAACTGTCCAGCCCAATATGTAAAAAATGCCATTTTTGCAAAACCTTAATCTAGAGAACTGAAGGAACCTGGTGGAAAGAGATAAAAGGAGAACTGAAGGAACCCAGTTGGAAATAAGCAAGTTTTTAGACTAGTAGGAATAGCTACACAAAATGACTTAAATCAGTGCTTAGCTTAAAAAGGCAACAGAAGCCCTCAGTCATCTCTTAGTGTTAACTTTGCAAGTCATCTCCTTGCTACCATGACCGCAAATTCTAAGGAATTTTGCTGCCTTTAAAGTTTAGCCTTAGGCTATTACAATACTTTGCAGATTCTTCAGGGACTACATCAGTCATTCAGACTAATAAGTAAAGAACTCAATGTGTTTATTCCATCAAAGGAACTATCCTAAGCATTTTGCATATGTAATTCCAAGTAATTCTCACAATAACACTGTGAAGCAGATATTATCATATATTTTTAAATGTGAGAATATTTTAGATAAGTAAAATGGAACTCAGAGGAAATAATTCCCTTTGGGTACAGACAAATGATTGAAACTCCTGTCTGTCATAAATAACTCAATGTAATTGGAAGTAATATTATATATAATGTATGATATACAGTTTGGTATGATATACATAAGGTGTGACTACAACTTGCAATTAATATTTATATGCCTTGCACTTAGCACATGCCATCATAATATTCTATGTGTTATATCTTAATATGATTTCAATTTTGTATATAAGGAAATTGAAGTTCAAAGAGGTGAAATTAATTGTACAAAGGATGTACAGTTATAAGTGATGGTCTGTTAGATTCCAAAGTGCTATTAACCACTACATTGTCATATTAATTGATGTATGCATGTAAATGTAATTTATACATCAGGAAGAAATACAAATACTGTTATTCCAAAATTCAGTCTGGAAGCAATTTAAAGGAATTATGTTTTTAGCATTGTAGGTAATAGGAAGGAAGAGAAATATGTTTAATATTTAATGTTAATATGTTTTAAGCCTCTAACCAAAATGAAATATATGAATTCCTGTGGGATTTGTTTTTTGATAATGAAGTTAAAGTTTTTTTAGAGATTCTCTGATCTGAAGTTGTGAAATCTATTGGACTGAAACCTTTCATTAGAACAATTACTTTTATTAGCTAATCAACTTGAGTCATGCAAAATTACTTGAAATAACATTTAAGTAATTTTTTCTCAGTTATTTAACTTTATTCCTCATAATAGAATCACTGAGCAACAGCTTTTATTTGGAGATTGTGATTGTCAATATCTTCTCTAGGCTTGAACTGTTTAGAACAACAGCTTTCAAGTGTGGATTATTTGTATTTGACAGTAATTGTTCATGTTTTAGCTAAATTCTTTTGGAAGCAATAAGAAATTGCTTCTCTGATCTATAGGCAAGTAGAAATTTTCTTCAATTTACTTCCAACAGTACTTTTGAGCCTTCAAAATTCTGTGCATAATTTTATGAAAAAGAAAAATGTCAAATTTCACCAAGGTTTCAAGCAATACACTCACTCTATTGTAGAGTGCCAAAAATATCATTCTTTGCATTTCTGATGCAGCATTGGTTTATGCAGCATACTGAGTAGAGGGTGAAAGAATTTTGCAGCTGTTTAAAAATTATATATATATATATATATATACTGTAAAAAATTTAAATATAAATAGTGTATATAAAATATATTAAAATTATTTTTAAAATATTATATATAAAACTCTCTTACTGAGGTCTAATTTACCCACCATAATATTCAGCCATTGTAAATGCTCAATTCAAAGATTTTGAGTAAATTTACAGAGTTGTTCAATCATCAATACAATTTGTTTTAGAATATTTTTTTTATCCCATTTTGCCATTAATCCCTAGTTCCACCTTTAGAAAATCACTGATCTTGTATCTGCTTCTACAGATTTGTCTTTTCTGGACATTTCATACAAATGAAATTATACACTATGTGTTTTTTTATGTCTGAATTATTTCACTAAGTGTAACGTCTTCAAGGTTCAACCATGTTGTAGTATGTAGCAGTACTTCATTCCTTTGTATGGATGAATAATGTTCCATTGTATGGCTATACCAAATTTTATTTATCCATTTTCAAGTTGAAGGACTTTTGAATTCTTTCTACTTTTGGGTATTATGAATAATGCTGCTATGAACAGTCATGTACAAGTCTTTGTGCAGACACTTTCATTTCTTTGGGATATATACTTAGGAGTAGAAGTGTAATTGCTGGATCATATGGCAACACTATGTTTAACATTTTGAGGAACTGCCAGACTTCTCTAAAGCAGCTGAACCATTGTACCTTCCCACCAGTGAAATGTGAGGATTCTGGTTTCTCCACATCCTTATCAATACTTTTTATTATCATTCTTTTAAATTACTGTATAGCTATCCTAGTGGTTGTGAAGTGGTATCTCATTGTGGTTTGGATTTGCATTTCCCTGAGGATAAGGACATGGATTATCTTTTCATATGCTAATTGTCTATTAGCACATCTTCTTTGGAGAAATGTCTATTCAGATCCTTTTTCCATTTTTCAAAATTTGTTTGTTTGTAATCTTATTAAGTTGTGAGAGTTCTTTATATATTCTGGATACAAATCCTTTATCAGATACGTGATTTAAAAATATTTTCTAATCTCAGTTTTTTTATCCATAAAATGGGAAAATGAGTGACCTTTGCTGGGTTACCTTGGTATGCCATTTTGTCATTAGCAATTCTGTATCTACATTTCCACATCTGAAAAGGAAATTCCATGCTACATAGTGGTACTATATGAGTACTTGCAGCAAAATGTTAAATATAGCACACATTCTGGATGCTACAATTTTGTTAGAAGAACTCAGGGAGAAAACATTTTTTCTCTCAAAAATAATATTTCAACTTCCCAATTTAGTGTTAATTATCTCCTCTTTCTCCTAAACAGAATTTACATTTACTCTTTTTTGTATGTGTGTGTGCTTTTAAAAGTGCTTCGGTTGACCAGTCTGTGGTACATTGGAGGTTTTTAATAACCTTTTATGTTCTATGACACATAATGGGGATATTATGACAAATATCTCCTACTGTTTCAGCTTTAAATATCTCTGGCTTCTCCTAAGCAAGCTCAACTAGAGAGCCACTATATTCTATCCTCTCTATATTGTATGAGTGATGTGTAAACATTGAGCTGCACCACAAGAGATCATGTTTAAACTATCACTAAATTTGAACCTAGCAGTACATTTTTTGATAAAATGAAAACCTTATATATATGACTTCTCTGTAATTTAAGTCTTTTATAATTTTAATTTGTATGTTGTTATGTTTTCTTCAAGCAGGATATAGCTATCTTATATTTTTGTGGGGTTTTTTCATGGAATCCTGGAAACTTATTGCTGCATAGATAAACTCAGCATCAGAAAGGCTGACTTATTCAAGTTCACTCAGCTAGTTAATATCAAATCCATGAAAGTCCATATGGATGGCTATTATTGATTGCTATAATCCCTTTATACTATTGACAACTCAGGGTAGAGATAACATTACAGTTGACCTTTGAACAACATGGTTTAAACTGCGTCAATCTACTTATAAGTGATTTTTTTCAATAAATATGCACTACACTAATCCACAGTTTGTTGAATCTGCTGATGCAGAACCGTAGATATAGAGGGCCAATTGTAAAGTTATACTTGGGTTTTGGACTGCACAAGGGTCGGCGTCCCTGAACCCCACATTGACCAAGGGTCAACTGTACACTAGAATAAATAAGCCTGCATGAATTTTATTTTCTATAGAGTACATTTAAATCAGACTTTATATGAAATATTGTAGCTTAGATAAATCCGAGTTATTATTTCCTTTCTGTAAGAACTTTGCATAATGAAAAGGGGCATTTCTAGTGTTAATATTATAAATGATAATATAGTGTTCACCTTCAATATTGGAACTGGTATGCTAACTTTCATAATCTTAAAAGCACTCATATTTTATTTGTCAAATTGATATGGTATATGGTTTCAGAAAGGATGCTTGAGTGAGGACAAAACGTGACAGCATATAAAGAAACGTAAACATAATTATAAATAAATGTATTTTTTCTAACTTTGATTATTAGCAGATTTTTATGGCTTCAGATTTTTTTGGACATTTGCACATTAATTAAAAACAAACTTCAATATGACTTTTTCTTTAAAATATATGGATTTTTAATCCAGGATATTAAAAGAGCTGAAATTTAAAAAGAAATCTAAACATATATAAAACTTAAAGAACAATTTACTTAGGGTTAAACACAATTAAAAATTCACTTTTTAATTCTACAGAGAATTCCTTTAAAAAAATTCAATCATTTGTAAAATAAAATAGGAATATTGTTTTGAGGCTCTTTGAAATTTAAAAGTGAAATCCTGGTATTCAAATATAGCGCCTAAAATTTATATCTATGTTAGAATTCTCATTTTGGCCTAAACATTCTCATTTTTGCTAAAACATGTAACCAAAAATAAGGACAGACAAATTTATTGTATTTGTTGTTATTGTTATTTTTCCAACCAAACAGCATCATGTTGAGGCTGAAACTGGTTCATTTAGTTTAAAATATAATGTTTGGACAAAATCAACAGCATATTTACTAAATCAACCATCAAAATTTTAGAGATAGATGAGTTAATTAGTTGAAGAAAAGAACTGATTTCCCACTTTCAATGAGAATAAATGTGCTTACTTTCCAGTAGTAGCTCATTAGCAAAGTTGGGAATACAACATATCTTCTCATTCAGGGGGAATAAAGTTTCCAATGAAGTTTACCTCTTGTCTTATGTAAATTTAAAAGAGTGATTTTAGACAATGAAATTAATTTCATTCTCAGAACATCATATTATAAAAATGGATTTTCTGACACAGAGAATGAGCAGACTTCGAAAGTTTGTGATTCCTGCTGTAGAGAGAAATGCTTAAATGAAAGGGCAATTGAATCATTTTTTGAGATAGACATACGAGGAAAAATGGAATATCCCCTTTCTCTAATGCTACTCTGGAAATTGTGGTACAGTTTTTTTTTCCTTCTCGTCTTCCTTCTTCTTTTTCTTCTTTTGTTTTTTTCGCAAATCATTAAGTGAGATAATGCAGCAGTAGGCAAAGGGTGTATTTTTTTATGTTTCATTGCAAAATGAAAATCCCTGTATTATTATATATGAAATGTCTTATACTTTAAAGATGGTTAAGAAAATAAGAGATTGAGCTCTGGTCCAAGTGGCAACATAGGAGGCTCTTGAACTCACCTCCTTTATAAAAACACCAAATCTCCAGCTACAAACAGAACAACTCCTTCTGAAAGAAATCTAGAAATCAGCTGAGTGACTTCTACACACCAGGCAAATGAGAATATACCCACAATGATATGGGTAAGAAAAGCTTAGACACACTCTCACAATAAACCCTACTCCCAGCACAGCTACAATCAGTAGGGAACTCATGATTCCCAGCTTTTTCCTGAGGAGCAAAAGGCTTGTATCAAACGTCTAGTGCCCCAACTTTTAAGAATTCCACCTGCGAGATAGATCCCCAAAACACATAGCTCTGAAAGCCAACAGGGCTTGCAGCCATAATAATCACAAACTATTACAAACAAAGAAACAGTTCTTAATGTGCTCACAAGGAGTCCCTGTGGCTATTCTTCAAGGGCTTGGCCCAGAGTGTTTGTTTGCTTTAGATTTTACATATAAGTGAGATCATATAGTGTTTGTTTTAGAAAGTGACATCTTAAATGGTGCTTGGTTTTTGATGATCCTCTTTTTGCCTTCTGCTTCTCAAGACTGAGCAAAAGAGAATGCGTCACACAATATCATGCAGTGGATATTTAAACATAATGCCAGGCTACTGAGAATACGCCATATGTTTCCAGAGAGTGTGGGAAATCACTTCCATCAGAAAAAATCAAACTGCCTTGAGTATTTGGCACAGTAATCAGGTTGCAACCTTTCATTCCAGTTGATCCAGACAGCTGTGGAGAGAACCAAACTGGAACCTTGGAGAATGCACTTTCAAGCTGCATTACATCTCTAATGATACAAGGCAGAACTTTGTAAACTTAAGCCAATTTCAGAACTTTAAGCAGGCTTTAGAATGCTGGACATTATGGGACAAAGAAAAATGAGTCATAATTTTTTACAAAGTGCTATAAGACAGAGAAAATGAACTATGCTTCCATCGAAGGCCAGCTCCTTCAAATGTGCTCTACATCCTCTTCTGTTACATCTTCTAGGGAATTTTGCTTTTCAATTATTCCTTCTCTTCCTATTGCATCATCAATCTCTCATTTACTACTGGATCATTCAACTTAATATGCTCTATTAACTCCAGGTTTAAAGTAACAAAATAAGTAAATTTCTTTTGATCCTTCTTCCTCCTTCAGCTATCATCCTATTCTCTGCTCCCTTTAATGGCAAAAAGGTATGTTTGGTCTCCATTTCTTCACTATAAATTTGTTTTATTATTTATTATGAAATATTTTAAGTACACAGAAACTTATAGTAAACAATACAATGTATATAACCATACATCTACCACACAGTTTGTCAAAGCTTAATATTGTGCCATATTTGATCAATCTTTTTCTCTTATTATTTTTAGAAACTAAACCAAAGAGATTGATTTTAAGCCTACATATGCCTCTTTAATTCCATTCTCTCCTTCATTTTCAAAAATCAGCCACTACTGCGGTTTTGTAGTAATATGGCCACTCTTTTTTTCTATTTTCAGAACACATATATGTAGCCAAAAATTGTGTGTATTTGTGTATGTGTGAGTGTAATGACTATATATCTTTATATATAAAGATGTTTATGAGGCTTTTAAAATTATATACATGGTATAATACTTTTTCAGTATCAGTGACATATGGTGTCACTGATAAAAGCATTATTTAAAATCTCATAACTCTTACTCCACTCCAACCATTTTGGCTTCCTTGCTGGTTTCTAACTTCACTAAGCTACTCCCATCTAAAGGCTTGTGCCTTTACACATTTGGGTAAATTCCAAAGAACACTATTGCTGGACCATATCATAAGAATATATTTAGTTTTTTAAGGAACTGACAAACTATCTTCCAAAGTGGCTGTACCATTTTGCATTCTTGCCAGCAATGGATGAGAGCTATTGTTCTGTATCCTCACTAGCAATTTGTATTGTCAGTGTTTTGAATTTGAGCAATTGTTTTATGTTGATTTTGTGAAATATTAACTCTTTTAATAACAGTCATCATTCGTATTCCTGTTCTTCCGATTTGATATGTAAACAATTATATGGACAGTGAATAATGGATGTTTTGCTTCTTCTGTTCCTTATAAGTTTAATTTAATTCTGAAGTTTTCTTTTCCTATTAGACTGTCTAGTACCTCCATTTCAGTGGTGAATAGAGGCAGTATAGAAACCATCTTTGAAATTAAGGGGTTGTTTTTAATATTTCACAATTAGACAAAATGTTGTAAGAAACTTATTGACACACTATTAAGTTAAAAAAAACTTTCCTAAATCTGTAGTTTGGTGAGAGTTTTTAAAATCAGGAAAGGATGTGTAATTTAATCAATTGTTTTAAATCTTTTGATAGAATCATACAATTTTCTCCTTTAACCTGTTAATGTAGTAATTAAAAGTAGTATATTTTTAAATGATAAACCATTCTTAAATTCCCAGCAGAAATTCAGTTTAATCATAAGCCACTTTGAAAATATACCGATGTTCTTACATTCTTAATATCTTATTTAAAACTTGTATATCTGGGGGGGACCTTTAAGATGGTGGAGGAGTGAGACGTGGAGATCACCTTCCTCCCCACAAATACATCAGAAATACATCTACACGTGGAACAACTCCTACAGAACACCTACTGAACTCTGGCAGAAGCCCTCAGACCTCCCAAAAGGCAAGAAACTCCCCATGTACCTGGGTAGGGCAAAAGAAAAAAGAATAAACAGAGACAAAAGAATAGGGATGGGACCTGCACCAGTGGGAGGGAGCTGTGAAGGAGGAAAGGTTTCCACACACTAGGAAGCCCCTTCGCGGGCGGAGACTGTGGGTGGTGGAGGGGGAAAGCTTCGGAGCCACGGAGGGGAGCGCAGCCACAGGGGTGCGGAGGGCAAAGCGGAGAGATTCCCGCACAGAGGATCGGTGCCGACCAGCACTCACCAGCCCGAGAGGCTTGTCTGCTCACCCGCCGGGCGGGCGGGGGCTGGGGCGGGCGGGGGCTGGGAGCTGAGGCTCGGGCTTAGGTCGGACCTAGTGAGAGGACTGGCGGCGTGAACACAGCCTGCAGGGTGTTAGTGCGCCACGGCTAGCCGGGAGGGAGTCCGGGAAAAAGTCTGGAGCTGCCGAAGAGGCCAGAGACCATTGTTCTGGGGTGCGCGAGGAGAGGGGATTCCTTCCCTGTCTGCCCACAGAGGGCAGAGCACCGCCTAAACGAGCTCCAGAGACGGAAGCGAGCTGGGGCTATCAGCTGGGACACCAGAGACGGGCATGAAATGCTAAGGCTGCTGCTGCAGCCACCAAGAAGCCTGTGTGGAAGCACAGGTCACTATCCACATGCCCCCCCTCCAGGGATCCTGTACAGCCCGCCACTGCCAGGGTCCCGTGATCCAGGGACAACTTCCCCAGAACACACAGCGAGCCTCAGGCTGTTGCAACGTCACTCCTGCCTCTGCAGCTGCCAAGGCTCACCTGTACTCCAATTATAATTACAATACCCGCCACCCCCATGAATGAGCCAGAATCCCCTAATCAACCGCTGTTTTATTTATTTATTTGAATTTTATTTTATTTATTTTTTTATACAGCAGGTTCTTATTAGTTATCCATTTAATACATATTAGTGTATACATGTCAATCCCAATCTCCCAATTCATCCCACCACCACCACCCCCGCCACTTTGCCCCCTTGGTGTCCATACGTTTGTTCTCTACATCTGTGGAGATCTACAGATCTACATTTCTATTTCTGCCCTGCAAACCAGTTCATCTGTACCATTTTTCTAAGTTCCACATATATGCGTTAATATGCAATATTTGTTTTTCTCTTTCTGACTTACTTCACTCTGTATGACAGTCTCTAGGTCCATCCACATCTCTACAAATGACCCAATTTCATTCCTTTTTATGGCTGAGTAATATTCCATTGTATATATGCACCACATCTTCTTTATCCATTCGTAGGTTGATGGGCATTAAGTTGCTTCCATGACCTGGCTATTGTAAATAGTGCTGCAATGAACACTGGTTAGAATGGCCATCAGCAGAAAATCTACAAACAACAAATGCTGGAGAGGGTGTGGAGAAAAGGGAACCCTCTTGCACTGTTGGTGGGAATGTAAATTGATACAGCCACTATGGAGAACAGTATGGAGGTTACTCAAAAAACTAAAAATAGAATTACCACATGACCCAGCAATCCCACTACTGGGCATATACCCAGAGAAAACCATAATTCAAAAAGATACATGCACCCCAGCCGCTGTTTTAACCCCGTTCTGTCTGGGTGGGAACAGAAGCCTGAGGGCAACCTACCCGCAGAGGTGGAGCCAAAACCAAAGCTGGGCCCCAGGAGCTGTGCAAAAAACGAAGAGAAAGGGAAATTTCTCCATGCAGCCTCAGAAGCAGTGTATTAAATCCTCACAATCAACTTGAGGTATCCTACATCTGTGGAATACCTGAATAGACAATGAATCAACCCAAAATTGAGGTGATGGACTTTGGGAGCAACTGTAGACTTGGGGTTTGCTGTCTGTGACTGACTAGTTTCTGATAATTATGTTTATCTTAGTATAGTTTTTAGCTCTTGTTATCATTGGTGGATTTGTTTATTGGTTTCGTTGCTCTCTTTTTTAAATTTTTATTACTTTAAAAATTTTTTTTACTTTAATAGTCTTTTATTTTAATTATTTTATTTTATTTTATATTTATTTATTTTTCTTTCTTTTTTTTCTCCTTTTTCTTCTGAGGCGTGTGGCTGGCAGGGTCTTGGTGCTCTGGCCTGGTGTCAGGCCTGAGCCTATGAGGTGGGAGAGCCAAGTTCAGGACATTGGACCACCAGAGACCTCCCAGCCCCATGTAATAACAATTGGCAAGAGTTTTCCCTGAGATCTCCCTCTCAATGCTAAGACCCAGCTCCACTCAACGACCAGCAAGCTACAGTGCAGGACACCCTATGTCAAACAACTAGCAAGACAGGAACACAACCCCACCCATTAGCACAGAGGCTGCCTAAAATCATAATAAGGTCACAGACACCCCAAAACACACCACCAGATGCGGTCCTGCCCACCAGAAAGACAAGATCCAGCCTCATCCACCAGAACACAGGCACCAATCCCCTCCACCAGGAAGCCTATACAACCCACTGAATCAACCTTAGCCACTGGGGGCAGACACCAAAAACAACGGGAACTTGTTGCCCAATTTGCAACCAATAACTTGACAGCAGAGAATGAAGCACTCTTTTCCTAAAGATGTTAGTTGTATGCATTTTAAAAACTTAAGGCATAATGCACATGAGATGGAATTGGGTCCTTAAATAGGTATTTAACTGAATGTCAGGGGATTTAGTTTTAGTTCTACTGCTGACATTATTGCCTCAATCAAGTCAATAGCTGTCATTAAAATGGGAGATTCATTATTTAACTCCTTTTTGGTTCTATAGTTCTGCATATTTATACACACAGAGGCGCCCATCTTTGTGCTGGCAAAGTCAAGAAAACAAAGTCGAAAAAGTTAAATTTAATTAAGGACTTGGAAATTTTTAGTCTTCTGTGGCACCTATATGTCCAGTCTTCTGGAATTTTTGAGACCCCACATTCCACTTATGCTTATCTCATTTAATCCCCTGGCACTGTCAAGACATTTTAGTTATTTTTCTGTTTTACCTAAGGCACATGATGACTAACATTTTATATATTCACTAGGAAAGTCTTTTCATTTTAGATTTTTGATTGATGTTTATTCACTTAGCTCTTCTTTTGTTTTTGTTTAGACTTTATAATAACTTGTTTAGATTCCTTGTGATTGGTATAATCCCCATAAATTTTATCTGAATCTGGCAAGCAAGTTTAGAATATCTGTGAACTGATTAGCTTTCAACATTCTGAATCTCTCACAGCTGCCTGTGACAGGGGCACAGCTATAATTATGATTAGCAATGAGGTTAAGGTAGAGAATTGTTGAGAAATCTCAGGCATTATGAGGATGCCTGATTAAGCTATTCGCTGCAGAAGCCTGAATATACGATATGTTGGGAAATGCAGTGATGAATGAATAGGACATATACATATATAATTTAATATATATCATATATAAAATTATATATAAACTTTATAAAAATTATTAAAAAAATAACACCTTTAAAACCTACATCCACACTACTAAGATGCTCACACTGGGAGAGGAATTACATTTTCATAGAGCAATACCTCTGCATGGTGTAACTTCTAAAAAAGCTGTTTTTGAAATCAATTGTAAACTCAAGGAAATTACTACCAGGGGACATTGCCCTTACTTGCAATAAAGGTGTATAATGTTGCCATTCCTATCGTTAATAAAATTCCAAGTTGTTAAATTTTAGCTGGTAATTGGATTATTATTTCCTTAATTCCAACTCTCACTAAATTATATAAGGATTCTGTCTTTTAGCATTTGCAACATGCACACATGATAAAAGCTACAGATGCAAGGTATACATTTATGTAAACCAAAAGGTTTCAATGCCTCATTATGGGAAATCAGTTGTCTGCATGTTCATAAACATTTGACCTCAACAAAATCAACATAAACATTTGACCTCAACAAAACATTTGACCTCAACAAAATCAACAAAATTTGACCTCAACAAAATCAGGCGGTAATGTATATTAGTGGTACTAGCTCTAATGGTGGGCTGCCTAGGTTTGAATTTTAGTTTCATTGTTACTGGCTATGTGAGCTTCACAAATTGCACACTCCCTCCCCTATTCTCAGTTTTCCACTCTGTAAAATGGACATAGTAGTAACTACCTAGTGGGATTGTTGGAAATAAATGAGATAAATGCTTATAATGCACTTAGATGCTATTGTTACGATTGGCTTGAGCCCATTGTTAAAATTCTTTATAGAACAAAATGCTTTCCAAACCAGTACCACTGGTCTGCTTATTGGTGCATAATTTAATGCAGAAAATTCTAGTAAGACAAAATGATTTAGGCAGATGCTATAAATAATCAAACTTATGAAATAAATACTTCTGTGACTTTAATTGAAAATTCAATGTTTTACTGCAGCCTTATTCTCTTTTTGAATGAAAAGATTTGACATTGTAACCTTTTAAAATTAGAAATATATATTCTTCTTTTGGTTGCAGGGTGGGAGCAGGCAGAATTAAAAGTTGAGCTCTAAAAACAAACAAACAAACACAAACAAAAAAGTTGAGCTCTGAATTCAAAAGAGGTGAAGGGAGGCAGAGAAGTAATACTCAGAGTGGGGGCAGGTGAGGAAAGGTGATAAAGTATGAAGCCAAATTATAAGAGAATAATAATATGGATTTTTTAAAAAAAATCACTAAGAGGAAAATCTGGTTTTGAGTTTTTTCACAGTCCCTTAAAAACTGATCCCCAGAGTATTTAGACTGTGGGAATTGCAAGTTTTGTGAGTATAGCCAAACTAAGTTAATATTAATTCTATTTAAACTACCATGACTGAACAAAACCATTTTCTAATACATGATATAAGTATGTCTGGTTTATACTAATTGGCAGAGAATTCTTTCCCATGTATGTGTGTGTTCTGAAAGCACTGAGGTTAAATAATATATATTGTACAAATAGCAGTTCTGTTTTTAAATTAAATGTTTAAATAAAAAGTGCATAAATTTACATGGCCTTACATTTGAAGGTACCCCAAATGGCAAAGCAATGTCTTGGGTAGACAGGAGCAATGATTTCAATTTGTAGCATTAAACCAACTGTGGGAAAATGCCTCCACTTGGCTGATTTCATTTTCTAGTTGTGGAAGATCACGCTACTTATGAGAAACTACTATTTAAAGTTTAAAAACATCCCACTGTGAATAAATAGGTGTTGATGTTACCCCTTGATAGCATTACATGCAATATTGTGCCATAAAAATTCTCAAATATATATGATTTCAAAGCAAGAAGAACAAACTGCCCTGCAGAGAGTAAAGCAACAAAGGTAAGCTTATTCTGAAGCATTCACCTTGCCAAATGTTGACACTTTTAGAAGTTTGATGTTTCTGGATTTTAAAATTGCAAGCTTATGTTGCCAGTGTAGTAGTTTAAAGCATAAAATAAATTTATGCTACATGATCATGAAAGCATGTGTCTTTTAAGTGTGCAATGCAAGTATTACAAAAGTCATGCCTTGTGGGAAAATGGATAGCTGATAACCTTATAAATACATTGAATTATCACATGTACTTTGACAGAATGAATGGTAGCCTAGGATTTTTCTTGTCATTTATTTTTATAAGACAATAGTTAAAAAATAGCTTTCCTCAGAGAACATGCCTACTAAATAAGAACATTAATGGAGTCATACCACCATTTTCACCTCACCCATCATACTCCGCAACAGAATTATTTGAGTTACAACTTTTAGATGTGCTGCCATAACTTATCTGCCACAATATATGATTGGAGTAATGGTTATTTCAAGTGTGAGTCATATGTGTAAATTTTGCAAGTTAGCAGGTTGACCATAATTTGTCATTAGTTTAGTTAACAAGTATTTATTGAATAACTTCTATGTTTCTAGAAATGTACTGAGTTGTGGATTGTGGAAGAAAGAGTAGGGAAAAGAAATAGAAATCTATAATTTGGTTTTGCTCCTAAACAGCTTCCAACCCCAAAACAAATATATAAATATATGTAAAACCAAGTGTGGTAGGAAGAGTTCTAAAATGGCCCCCATGAGCTACTCCCCCTGGTGTTACTCCCATGATTATGTTACATGGCAAAAAGAGATTTTGAAGATGTAATTAAGTTTACATCTTTTACAGTCAGTCAATACAGCTGATTATAAAATAGGATATTATCTATGTGGGCCTAACCTAATTACATGAGTCCCTTAAAAGCAAAGAGTTTTCTCTGCATAATAGCAGAAGAAGAAATCAGAGATTTAAAGCACATGGAAGTTGAAAGCACTGCTGCTTGCTTGAAGATGGAGGGATCCACATGGGAAAGACCTGAGAGCAACTTCCAGTTGCTGACAGTGATCCCTAATTTATAGCCAGCCAGAAAACAGGACCTCAGACCTACACCCACAAGGAATTGAATTATGAAAACCACCTGAATGAGCTTAGAAGCGAACCCAGAACCTCATATGAGAATGCAGCCCTAGCTGACACCTTGATTTTTGCCATGTGAGGTCTTGAGCAGAGAACTTTGCCTAAAAGAAGGCCAGCATGGCTACAGAATGGTGGACAAGGAGAGAAAAATGGATCATACAGAGACCTTAGACCATGGTAAAATAGAGTTTGTGTTTTAAAGCAAGAGAGTAACCTAATCAAATTTAAATGGTGAAATAGTAATTCAGCTTGCTAGCTAGAGTATGGATTGGGTTGGTGAGGGATGGAGAATCAAAAAAGTTAAATTACTTTGGAAACCATTGTAACAGACTAGGCAGTGGGTGAGAGTGGTTTGGACCAGGTGATAATATTAGAGGCCTATGGAAACTGTGTGATAATAAATTTGTGTTAAGTGGTAAGTAGTAAAATATGTCCCAAAGAAAAGTGTAAACAGTGACATGTTAGATACTATATTCTTGTAAGAATTTGAAGGACAGGCTTTATGGGAAAAGTTGTATTTGATGGGGGCCTGGAAGAATTTGAATTTGATTTTAACAACTATGGGGAAGCAATGCTAAGCCAGTAGTTCTCAAATTTGGCAGCATATTGGATTACCTGGGGGTACTTTAAAGATACTGATGGCAGGGTTTCTGATTGAATTGGTCTGGATGCTACTTAGGCTTGCTAAAAAATCTCAGGTGTTTGCAGTAGACCAAGTAAAGAAAATCACCCTCACCAATGAGTGTGGGCGTCATCCAATTTGTTGAGGGCCTGAGTAGAATAAAAAGATGGAGGAAGGGAACAGTTGCTTTCTCTGAGCTGAGACGTCCAATTTCTCCTGCGCTAGCATATCAGCACTCCTGGTTCTTGCGCTTTTGGACCCAGATTGTGATTTACGCCATCAGCCCCTCAGTTCCCAGGACTTTGGATTCAGACTGAACTACGCCACCAGCTTTCCTGATTTTCCAGCTTGTAGATTGCAGATCATGGAACTTCTCAGCCTCCATAACCATGTGAGTGAATTCCTATAATAAATCTTCTCTCACATATATCTTACTGGTTTTGTTTCTCAGGAGAACCCTGACTAATACAGGCACGAATCCTAGATTATAACTTCATGAAACAAGTAAGAACCTTTCTAATCCTGGAGGGGTCAGAGCTAGCAGATGAGAAGGTGAGAACATGGGAAAATATAGAGGGTGCTAGCCACATCTCCAGAAATCCCAGTTCTATTAGTTTTCTATTCCTGCCATAGTATCACAAACTTTAGGGCTTAAAACAAATTATCTCACACTCTGTACATATGAAGTCTAGGTACAACATGGCTGAGGTGGTTTCTCTGTTAAGGGGCTCGAAAGGCTGAAATAAGGGTGTTGGCCGTGCTGTATTCCTTTCTAGAGGCTCTAGGGGAGAATCCTCTAAGCTCATATAGGTTGATGGCTGAGTTCATTTCCATTCAGCTGTGGGACTAAGAGCCTCATTTCCTTTCTAGTTGTTGGCTGGCAGTTCTCAGCTTCTTGAAGCCTTTGACATCCCCTGGCTCTTTGTCCCCTTCAGTGCTAACAACAGAGGAGAGAAGCTTTCTCGGGGCTGAAATATCTTTGACTCTTCTATCTCATCTCTTCTGAGGCATCTCTCTTACCAGTATCTTACTTTCCTCTTCTGTTTTTTAAGGGCCCCTGTGATTCCATTGGGCCCACCTGGACAATCTAGGTTAATCTCTCTACTTAAGGTCAATTGATTACCAACCTTAATTCTATCAGTAGTCCCTTCATATCAGTTGTTTTGAGTTGTGTTTAATTGAACAGCCAGAGGAGAAGAATCTTGTAGGAATATCTTAAAAATTCTGCAAAACCCAACAGCCTAAGACTGAATAGAGCTCAATGAGAAAAGGAAGTATAAAATGAATGGCAGATTTAAATACCAAAAAAATGAAATTATTCATTAATATCTCTGAATAACTGGAGAAGCTCTAATATCTGCCAGCTATTTCATCTAGGTTTGAGAAGATTAAGTCAACAAAGTTAAACAAGGTGGGCATTTTCTAAGTTTCTGTCCTGACTTTTGATCTCTTTCCAATATTCCTTAGAGACGTTACCTACCCTCGTGGTTTCAACAATTATCTCTGTATGGATTATTTCTGTAGTAGACATGACTTTTTCTTTTTTGGTGATGAGATATCCAACTGTAAACTATACCTTAAAGTTCAAATGTTTGGGGCCTTATTATTTAAATAGCATATGTTAAATTTTGTAACTGTCTCTGTTTCCTGAAACTTACCAGTCTAAATCAGATTTCATAGAGAAGTTTTGTTAAGGTTAAAAAAAACAAACAAACAGCACTAGGCTTGGGTTATGTACAGAGTTTTTTATAAATTGCTTGCTAGTTTGGAAAAGTCATTGAAAACCTCTACATAACGGTAGTAATAATACTTTATTTGCATACTTTATAGAAATGTTTTAAAGTCCAAACTAGATTCATGTATATAGTAGCAATTTGAAAAATATAAAGAACTATTCAAATGAGAAACGATGATTTTTACCTGGACCAGCCAAAAATTACGGGTTGAAAAAGATTTTAATTAAAATTCTTCAATGCAGATGAGTCCAAACAAATTGAATCATTGTTTTATGTAAATAAAAATGCATTTTTGCAGTTGAGTGAGAGCTATTGGTAGTATTATTTGTATTTGTGATAACTTAAATTTGCTTTGGATAATTTTTGTTTTTAAGAACCTGTTCTTGTATAATGCATCTTCTGAATAGCATATAGATTTGAAATTTAAGCAAAAAATCATTTTCATCGTAATGCATGCAATGATAATTCAGCAGTTTTTTGAATTATGCAAAATTCATCTTGATTAATTTTCCAATATTTTCAGTTCAGCAAAGTATACATTTTTATCAATACAGAAAGGAATGTAAATCATGCATTTCTAATTCGTCTTTAGCACATCATATCAATATACAGTGTAAGCTCAAGAAATGAACAGACCTTATTCAAAAAGTCTATTTTTTCAAAAAAGTTAAATGGTATTATTTATTATGAAAATAATATAACAGAAATCAAAACAATTTAAAGAATACTCATCTCTAATCACAATAAATTGTGTTGCCTTTTTAGAATGTCTATGGACATATTTATTTTTAACAGATTTATTGAAAAATCTGTTAAATTATTATGGTAGGCTGAATAATGGTCCCTAATGATGTTCACATAAACATTAGAATCTGTGAATGTTGTATTATATGGCAAACATTTTGCAAATATGATTAACTTTTGGACATTTATATGGGGAGATTATTCTGGATTATCTGGGAAGAATTTAAATGCAATAATAAATGTCCTTATAAAAAGGAAGCAAAGAGAAATTTGATGACTGTCACAAGAGGAAAAGACAATGTGACCACTGAGGCAGAGATAGGAATGGTGTGGCCACAGGCCAAGAAATGCTGGCAGCCATTGGCATTTTTTTCCAAAGGATCCTGAATAAGCAAAACAATTTGAGAAATAATACAAAGGTGGAGGCCTCACACTTGCTGATTTCAAAGCATATTATAGACCTACAATAATCAAAATGGTGTGATATTGCATTGAGACAGACATACACCACTAGAATAGAATAGAGAGCCCAGAAATAAACTCACATGTATGGTTAACTCATCTTCAACAAAGACTACACAATGGGGGAAGGATAGTCTCTTCAACAAATGGTATTGGGAAAACTGGATATTCACATGCAAAGAATGAAATTGGACCCTTATCTCACACCATATATAAAAATTAACTACAAATGAATTAAAGACCTAAACATAAGACCTGAAGGTATCAAAGTTATTTTCTGTATTCTTTTTTATTTGCCAGTATGCTTTAAATACATTTAATTATTTTATAGTCAGGTCTGCTTTAATTTGATGAAAGAAACAGATACTAGGCTGACTTTTAAATGTACATATTTCTATCACATCATACTTTTTTCTTCACTTAGAAGAAATTTTCCTCTTTAGTAATTGATAGGTAGAGCCTAATGTTATATATCACAACCTAAAAGAAAATATTTTCAAATTAAAGAGTATTTATTTTGTATGTTTTATTGAATTATAGGACAGAGTCATAAAGTGCACAAATCACAAGTGACTTGCCATAATCTGAACATACCCAAATAACTAGCATGCAGAAGAAGAAATAAGATATTACCAACACTGCAGAATTCCTTTTCATGACACCTTCATTCACTAGCCCATCCTAAGGGTAACCATTATTTTGACTTTTAACATCATGGATAAGTTTCACATTTTCTTAAACATCATGTAAATTAAATCATACACTATGCATTCTTTGACATCTACCCTTTTTTGTTCAATATAATGTTTGTGAAAATAAATCTGGGGACATATTTTAGCAAGCAGAATCAATGATCTATGTGAACTTTGCATGCCACTTCCCCCATGTCTGTTTTGAAGTGCTGTAGCTAGGAATGTGAAGCATAAAAACAGCCAATTGAAAGAAAGAACCCTGCAGAGAGCACATTTTTGCATCATCCATTCTGACATTTTTGAATTAGAGGGTAATTTCTGGATGAAGTATTCTAACTGAAAGACATTATAGATCATGAGTAGTGGAGACTCCAATTACCTTTTAATTATTGGACTACTCATAAAAAACTCAGTAAGCTCACTACAAATGTTAACCTAACGTGAACAAAAAATAGAAGCATACAGTCTTAAACATTTTCAAGAGTCTATAATTGCAGGGAAGGGTGCCCTTGGTTTTCATTTCCTCAGAAAGATGTATATGGATTACAGAATAGGAGGTCAGAATTTTAAGATGGGAAATTTTTTAGCACTAAGTTTGGTCAAAATAGGATTGTGAGAAATATGAATACTTACAACAAAGCAATAGAAAACAATTTTATTCAACAAAGCACTAAGTTTGCAACACGTTATGAGACATTTCTCAAATTTTTTGTCTGCAATGGACAAATTTTCAATCATTAGTCTGAAACTACAAACAGAACAAAAAATATTTCTTTGGATTTCTACATGTTGCTTCATTGCAAAAAGCATTGGTTAAGAAATGGTAAATAAAGTTAACATAACAAGCTGTATAAATATATAGCTTCTTTAAAAGATATAAACTATAAATAAATAATTATAGCAGTGTATTATTGGGTTTGTAATAAATATAGATTGTAATATGTAAAATAAAAACATATAAAGGGAAGAAGGAATAGAGTTATACAGGTGTAACATTTCTATGTATGACTGGAATTAAGTTAGTATAAATCTGAAGCAGATTTTAATAAGATTTATATTAAGTAAGCACGAGAGCAACCACTACGAAAATTCTTTTTAAAAAGGAAATATCATTAAAGGAATTAAAATGTTACACTAGAATATATTGACTTAAAATAAGATCTAGTCAATCACCTCTCCACCATATCACTGGGTACCCCTACCCTTTGCTGTATCGATGAAATCGTTACACATTGATTTTCTGCCTCTATATTCCTGCTTGCCCTCCAGTTTTTCCTGGTATTTTAATAGCTTACTCCAACAGACTTTCAAGCACAATACTGATTCTTTCATTTACTAGAAGAGGTGGGGGTAGACAGTGTATATTAGATTCTGTGGCCACAACCTAAGTACTAACTGGAATCTAATGAATAAATTGATGTAATACCTAGTAAAATCATGACAATAAGATCCTGGTTGTAGTGGGCAATTTTTTGCTCCTTAGCACCTGGATCTCCTTTCAATATTAAGGAATTGTCCGTCTTATGAATCTTGGTGGTAGACAAGCTCAGCTAACCTGATGCATATTCCTGGAATTTAGAGTCAGGAACTAGTGATAAAAAGCAAAAAATAGTGAGAAAATAAATGGTGATAGTAACAATAGCAACAACCTGTTTCCAGGGGCAGTAGCAAGAGTGGTGCCAGCATCAATGCTAGCTTTGGTGGTTAGTGACAGTGGCGTCCTCAGTACACAAGTTCCATGGTCATATTATAATTTTAGGACACACTCCAGCAAAATCCATTAGGGAACTTTGAATAACAAGATTATTACTCACAGGTCCTGGAGGAAACATGGCACACCTGAGGGCCATACTGTGAGATTGTGGAGAGAGGGAGAGAGGAAGAAAGAGGTGAGGAAGAGGAAAAGCCTAGGGCTCTGCCTTTATTATGGTCTGAGGGTGGGTTCTCTAGGGATTCAGGGATTCATGCTTTATTTGGCTAATTTATAACATGAGTGGGAATTAGGGTGGGAGAAAGGAGAAACAGGATTATTACAGTGGTCAGTTATTACCCAGGGCTTTCGGAAAGAAGAACTTTAATAGGTGGGGGTGACATAATTCTTTAGCCAGTTGTTTTGCTAGTAGTAGGCGTCTCATACAACTGGCAATGTGTTAATTCAAGATGGATGTCTTTTGAAACGAATTTCTTGGCAATCAAAAGCTTAGTGTCAGGCACTTATACTACACTCGTTAATCCTAGGAGCTAGTATTATGATCCTTAATTTTCAGATGAGGAAACTGAGGCACAGGGAAGAAGGATTAGAGAGATAGTAGGTGGTAGAAGCCAGATTTGTCTTCAGTCACACGGCTCTAAGATAGGCTCTTAACCCCTAGGCTATGCTGACTTTCAATACATGCTATAACCAAGTTAAGCATTCCAGCCAGCATCTATTTGCAAACTCCAGGGTGTTGAGATGCAGCTGTGACAGTAGTGTCAATGGCTCCCTATTTCCTGTATCAGAGTTGTAATAGTGTGTCCTTGAACTCAATAATCCCAGAGGCTACATTCTGATTCTTTCCCTTTCTGATGTTAGCAGAGGTAGCAACATTCATAAGTAGTAAGTTTTAAGATATTCTGGAATTTATTTCTGTAGAAGCAGCCAGAGCCTCTTTTTCTAGGCTTTCCAACAATTTTTTAAGCAAATACCTAGAATGGATTATTCAAACACTTTGTACTGTGGTTGACATTGTCTGGGGAAAAAAGAGATGCTATTTAACAGAGTTCTTTAAAAATGTTTACATATGTTTCTAAACCATTGAAATACGAATCAAAGTAAGTATTGATTCCATAAAGACTTTGAAAAAATAAAATTTTTGGATTTGACAAGACCAATCACAGGAAAATGTTAAAAGTCTTAGATATGAGAGGATATTATACAGTCTGGGAGAATTTTTCTCAAGGGCCTATGCCCTTTCAGAAGGTAGGAATTTGTTAGTAAGTATGACTCAGAAGGATTACATGGACTTTGGAATCAGCTCTAGATTCAAAACTTGGCCTTTAAACTTATGAATTAGGTACTATTATACAAGTTTTCAAACATCAGTTTTCTCATTGATTATATTATTATATTTACATTTCATAAGATTTTCATGAGAATTAAATGATATAATGTCTGTAATACATGTGACACAGTATCTGGCATGAAATAAATATATAATTAATGTTAGTTACATTCCCCTTCCCATTCCCCATTTTTCAAACACTAGTTTTACCTTATGAAATGTTTCAAGGGAAGTTAAGTTTTTACATTTTACTTGAAGCTCTTTTGTATATAATATTATTTTGGCGAGATGGTATCTCCAAAATAGACACCAAGAGCGGGAAGAGGTTAAGTCAATTCTGTGAGAATGGGAAATAAGTTGAAGTGAGCAGAAGGAAATACATGTGGGATTAGAAAAATGTGAAAGCATATAACTCAAAAAATCTCAACCAGAATAAATATGAAGATAATGACACCAAGGTTAAATGCTTGTTACTAAGTGAAAGAAGCCAATCTAAAAAGGTTACATACTATATGATTCCAACTATATGACATTCTGGAAAAGGCAAAACTATGGGGACAGTAAAAATATTAGTAGTTGCCAGAGGTTGTCAGGGGAGCAAGGATGAATAGGCAGGGCACAGAGGATTTTTAGGGCAGTGAAAATACTCTGTATAATACTGCAGTGATATATACATATCATTATCCATTTGTCCAAACTCAGAATGTACAACACCAGGAGTTGACTGTAATGTAAGCTATGGACTTTGGGTGACTGATGTGTCAATGCAGGTTCATCAATTGTAACAAATATATCACTCTGGAAGATGTTCATAATGGGAAAAGCTATGCATTGTAGAGGCAGGGGGTACGTAGGAAATCTTTGTACCTTCTCAGTTTTACTGTGTGAACCTAAGACTTCTATAATCAAATTGTTAAAAAATAAGGAATAAAAAGAAAAATCTTAAAAGCAGTTAGAGGAGGGAGGGGAAGACATTACCTACAAAGAAAGATATGAATGTCAGAACAATTCTTACCAAAACTATGCAACCTAGAAAACAATGAGGCATCATTCTAAAAGAAAAACAATTATCAATTTTATCAATAGAAATCTATACCGAAGGAAAATACTTGAAAATGTCTTGCAAAAATGAATGTAAAGACTTCTACTTCCAGACAAGATGGAGTAAGAGAGATCATATTAACTCACCTGACTGAAATAATCAAAATTTACAAAATATATGAACCAGTGGTTTTTAAGACACTGGTTATCAGGCAACAAAAGACAGTGATCCATGAATGACAGGAAACAAAGAGAGCCATATGGCTGCCTTTCCTTACTGACTTGAGAAATATTCCAGACTACAGGGCAGGGAGGAGTACCTAGGAAAACTACAGCAGACTCCCTGAATTGATGACACAATGTTGAGAATACTGCGAGACAAAGGAGGCCAGAGTTTGTGGGACACAGTTCTGGAGAAGGTAGAGCTGCACAGACAGCAAACTCTAGAGATATGTGGAGAGCTCCCCTGGAGTATTCAGTATTCACTAATCACTACATGCATGTGAGAAACTATATGAGGTTGGGGAAGAGTCATCTGACAGGATTATAAGAAATAAGGCCCAGCTCTCACACACAGCTGGAAATAGTGCCTGTTCCAATCAGCCAGACTAGAAAACCACATAATTAATTGGCTATTTGTTAGAGCACTCAGAAGGATCTTACTTCATCAATGGAAGATAATTATACTTAGAACAAATATTCCTCTGGTCCCACCTAAAAAATCTTTTAAAAAAGACCCAAATGGATTAATCTCTTTTCAAATAGTTTATCTGTTCTATCCCAAAATAAAGGTCAAGGATACTTTGAATACAAAACTATACAGCACTCAAGATAATTAACAGTGTCTGGCATCCCATCAAAGATTAACAGCCATACAAAGAACAGCAGAATAATATGGACCATAATGAGGAAAAAAAATCAACCAACTGAAATTGAGCAAAACTGACAAGATGATAGAATTAGTAAACAAGGACATTAAAACAGTTATTATGACTATATTCTGTGAGTTCTAAAAGTTAACTTCCAGTTCAGACCAGATGGCATAAATTTATTTCTCCCTGCTCCTCCTGGCATAGTACAACTATAAACCCTGGAAATAATGCAAAATAACAAGTAGAACACTGAAAGGCACAAACAAATTACCTTCCTGTTAGGGACCTCAGAACTGAAGGCACAACTTACCAGCAAGTTGTCTTATTGCAGCCCACATAGCAGAAGACAACCCGGGACCAGTATTTTCCAAACTCCAATCTAGCAATAAAAGGCAGCTCAAATAGGTTCCATCATCCCCTGGATTAAATGGGAATCCTGTCAGGTGAGCATGGTCAGATGAGCACAGCAAAGGGGATTACCAGAGAGACAGGTTGACAATAAGAGACCAAGGAAAGCACTCTCCTTCTATGTAGGGCCTGAGACTCCCTTCCCCAATCCAGAGATACAACATGCCTGAGTAGCACCAGGAAGGGGGATCCCACAAGAAGTGTCTAGCCTAGGTACCCTCTCCCATCAAGAGGCATCAGCGGCTGGATGGCACCAGCAAAAGAGATTCTTCTGGAACAAGGACTCAGCTTGGGAAATACTCTTCTTCTGTCTGCAGCTGAGACTCTTCCCTTATTGAAAGACAGGAACATGGGCAAAAATGTTCTATTACAACTAATGGCTGGTCCAGGAAGCCTCTTCATCTTTGTGGGACTGAGTCTCCTCTCTATCAAGGGACACTGATTAGGTAAACAACACAAGTAAGGAGGATCCTAATTCAACAAGGAGCATGGCACAGGAAGCCAATTTATTCTTTTGGGCTGGAGATGTCCTTCTACTTACCAGCACCAGGCAGCACAGCCTAGACAGTACTCTTCAAGCAATAACAACCCTAGGGGTAGCCCCAGGAGTAAGATAAACAGGGCAGATCAAAATGGCACCATAATGCCTCTGAAAATTACCACTGAAATCACAGACTAAAAAAGGCCAGGAACTCCATGCAAAACTTAAGCAGGTGAATGAATGTTAAAAGATTTAAATAGGACCCAGAGTACCCTAAAAAAGAGACAAAATAGCCAAAATATCTGATACAATAAAAATCAATCATAACAAGAATCAGAAAAATCACAACTTGAATGAGAAGAGACTATCAACTGATATCAATATCAAAATATATTAGCTGTTGGAACTACCTGACAAAGATTTTAAAGCTTCCTTATGAAAATGCTTCAATGAGCAATTATAAATTCTCTTGAAATAAATGAATGAAATTGAAAAATTTCAGTAAATAAGTAGAAATCATAAAATAGTATAAACCTGAAAATTACAATAAACAATATTTGCTGGATGGACTCAGTCACAGAGTATTGATGACAGAGGATAGAATCAGTACAGTTTAATAGAATTTACCCAATTTGAGCAACATAGAAAAAATAGAATCAAACAAATTAACAGAGCCTCAGGGACCTATGTGTGGACAGTAGTGAAATATCCACCAATTCTATTATCAGAGTCCAGGAAGGAGAGGAGAAAAAAGGGGGCCCCAAAGAAACAATAGCTGAAAACTTGCAAAATTTGGCAAAAGGCATAATCTTACAAATTTGAAAGTTGAACTAATTCTGAATAGGGAAATCCAAAACAATCCACACCAAGACACGTAATAAACTTTTGAAAACTAAAACAAAAATCTTAAAATAAATCAGAGAGAAAGGATACATTACTTATAGGGGAATACCAAATCTAATGACAAGAGTATTTTCATCTGAAACCAGGGTGGCCAAAATAAATTAACATTTTTCAAGTACAGAAAAAATAACTGTCAGTCATGAATTCTGTGAAACTAGTGAAACTATCCTTTAGAAAAGAAGGAGAAATCAAGATGTTTTTAGATGAAGCAAAATGAAAACAATTTGTTACTAGCATACCTACCCTTAAAGAATACTTGAAAAGAAAGGAAATGATAAAGAAGGAATCATGGAACATCAGGAAGGGAGAAAGATAAATGAAAAGATCAGAAATATGGGTACAAACAATAGATTGTCCTTCTCATCCTAAGTTATATGAATCATAGTTACTGATTTAAACAAAATTTATAAAACCATCTAATATTCAAAACAATGATATTAAAATTATGGAAGGCAAAGAGACCTAAACAGTAGCAAGATTTTTACATTAGAACTGGTAAATATTGATTCCAGTAGACTGTATGGCAAAACAGATATGTATTACTATATGGTAATACCCAGAGCTACAAACTAAACTATACAACAATATACACTCAAAACACTATACAAAGAAATGGAACCCTGAAAAATGTTCAAGTAACACAGGAAGGCAAAAACAAAGAGAGAGAAACAGAGAAAACATAGAAAAAGATAATGACAGACTTAAACTCTAACATATCAATAATTACCTTAAATGCAAATAATCTTAAAATACCGATCAAAAGGCAGATATTAGAAATGTGAATAAAACATCATGATTCAATTCTATGCTGTTTACAAGGAACTCATTTTAAATTCAAAAACATAGATTGTAAGCAAAAGAATGAAAAACGATATTTCATGGAAACAATCAAATTTTTAAAAGAGCATAGGAACTTATCTGAGACAAAGAGGGACTTTACATCATGATAAAAGGATCAATCTGACAGGAAGACATACTGATCCTAAACATGAACCAAACAACCCAGCTTCAATTCACATGAAGAAAAACCTGATAGAGCTGAAAGGAAACATAAACTGATCCAAAATTACAGTTAAGGACTTTAAAACCTCAGTTTCAGAAACTAATATAATGACTAGAAAGAAAATCGGCAAGGATATAGATCTATATCTATAGATATAGTCAGTCAACCAAAAAGATCTACTTGGCATGTACAGAACATTCTACCCAACAACAGCAGAATACACATTTTTTCCAAGTACCCATAGAACATTCACCAAAATAGACCATGCCCTAAGGCATAAAACAAACCCTAACAAATTTAAAAGAATTAGAATTGTATGAAGTATATTAACTGACCAAAATGGAATCAAACTACAAGTCAACAGCAGAAAGCTGACAGTAAATCATTAAACACTTAAACAATATGTATCTAAATAATGCATGGATCAAAGAAGTTTCAAATAAAGTCTGAAAAGCATACATAGAACTGAATAAAAATGAAAATACAACATATCAAAATATGTGGGATGATAAAGAAGAATAAAATTTTGCCATTTGCAAAAACATGGATGGACTTGGAGGGTATTATGCTTGGTGAAATAAGTCAGAGAAAGTTAAATACTATATAATATCACTTATATGTAGAATTGAAAATATAAAGCAAACTAGTGAATATAAGAAAAAAGAAACAGACTCACAGGTGTAGAGAACAAACTACTGGTTACCAGTGGAGAGGGGGAAGGAGGGGGAAGATAGGGGTAGGGGATTAAGAGATACAAACTACTGTGTATAAAATAAATAAGTTCCAAAGATATATTGTACAGCACAGGGAATATAGCCAATATTTTATAATAACTATAAATTGAGTATAACCTTAAAAATTTTGAGTCACTATGTTGTACAACTGAAACTAATATTATAAATCAACTCTACCTCAAAAAAAGTGATTAAAATATTTTAAAATATATGGGATGAGGCAAAATAGTGCAGAGATGGAAATAATAGCCCTAAATGCTTATAATATCAGAAACAAAATGGGATATTCTGCAGCCAGTCAAAGGGAAATAGTGGAATACTACACATAACTTTAGGTTAATAAATTCAATAACTTAGGAGAAATGGACAAATTCTATGAAATCCACAAAAAAACCAAATCTCAACCAATAAAATCTTAATGTCTCTTTAGCCATAAAATAAGTTGGGTTTGAAATTAAAGAGTTTCTCAGAAAAAATATCTCTAGTCCCAGATACTGGAGATACAAGAGAAAAAAATTAAAGGTTCAGAAAACTATAATAACTCTCGTGATTATTGACACAAAATTCTTAATGATTAGCAAATTGAATCTGGCAATATATGAAAATAGTATGTTATCAAGGGCATTTTTTTTCTCAGAAATGAAAGATGGTTTTAACCTTCAAAAATCAATCAACCTTAAAGAAAATATACATATTTTACACATACATACACATAGGAATATCATTCAGCCATAAAAAAGAAAGAAATCCTGCCTTCTGTGACAAAATGGATGGACCTTAAGGGCAATATGCTAATGAAACAAATCAGAGAAAGATAAATTCTGTATGTTCTTACTTATATGTAGAATCTAAAAATGCTAAAATCACAGAAACAGAAAGTAGAATGATAGTTACCAGGAGCTGAGGGATGTGGGGTAAATGGGGAGGTCAAAGAGTATAAACTTCCAACTATAAGATAAGTTCTGGGGATATAAAGTGCAGCATTATGGCTATAATTAATAATACTGCATTATAAACTGAAAATTGTTGAGAATATATCTTAAATGTTATCAACATGAAAATGCTAACTACATGAGGGGATAGTGATGTTTACTAGCCTTATTGTGGTAATCATTTTGCAATATATATGTATACCAAACCATCACATGTATACTTTAAACTTACATATGTTACATGTCAATAACATCTCAAAAAAGCTAGGAAAAAATCAATCAGTGAGATTCACCATATTTGTAGAATATAAGAGAAAAAGCATTTGACAATAGTCATCACCCAATCAGACTAGAAACCGAGAACTAGGAAGAGAACTTCTTCCAAATGATAAAGGAGATCTATTAAAAATGGCTACAGCTAAAACCTCACACTTAATAATCAACTATTAACCTAACCTAAGATTCAGAAATAAGATTATAATGTTTGTTCATACCACTTATATTCACCAGTTCACTGTAGGTCCTAGTCAGTGAATCAAAGAAGAAGAAATATAAGGCATAGACTTTGGAAAGGAATGGAAAAAGTCTGTATTTATTCACAGATGTCATAATCATTTACATAGAAAATCCTAATTTATTACTCATGTTAAATCTAAAAAAGAGTGGATTTATGTATATGTAAAACTGGTTCACTTTGCTGTACAGCAGAAGCTAACAAAACATTGTAAATCAATTATATTCTAATAATTTTTTTTTAAAAAGTGAATTTATATTGTCTGGCCTTATATTTAGATCTTTAATCCATTTTGAATTTTTTTGTGTGTATGGTGTTAGGGAGTGTTCTAATTTTTTTCTTTTACATGTAGCTGTCCAGTTTTCCCAGCATCACTTATTGAAGAGGTTGTCTTATCTCCATTGTATATTCTTGCCTCCTTTATCAGAGATAAGTTGACCATATGTGTGTGGGTTTAACTCTGGGCTTTCTATCCTGTTCCCTTGATCTATGTTTCTGTTTTTGTGCCAGAACCATACTGTCTTGATTACTGTAGCTTTGTAATATAGTCTGAAGTCAGGGAGCCTGATTCCTCCAGCGCCATTTTTCTTTCTCAAGATTGCTTTGGCTATTCAGGGTCTTTTGCTTTTCCATACAAATTGTGAAATTATTTTTTCTAGTTCTGTGAAAAATGCTATTGGTAGTTCGATAGGGATTGCATTGAACCTGCAGGTTGCTCTGGGTAGTATAGTCATTTGCACAATGTTGATTCTTCCAATCCAAGAACATGGTATATCTCTCCATTTGTATCATCTTTAATTTCTTTCATCAGTGTCTTATAACTTTCTGCATACAGGTCTTTTTTCTCCTTAGGTAGGTTTATTCCTAGGTATTTTATTCTTTTTGTTGCAGTGGTAAATGGGAGTGTTTCCTTAATTTCTCTTTCAGATTTTTCATCATTAGTGTATAAGAATGCAAGAGATTTCTGTGCATTAATTTTGTCTCCTGCTACTTTACCAAATTCATTGATTAGCTCTAGTAGTTTTCTGGTAGCATCTTTAGGATTCTCTATGTATAGCATCATGTCATCTGCAAACAGTGACAGCTTTACTTCTTCATTTCCGATTTGGATCCCTTTTATTTCTTTTTCTTCTCTGATTGCTGTGGCTAAAACTTCCAAAACAATGTTGAATAATAGTGGTGAGAGTGGGCAACCTTGTCTTGTTCCTGATTTTAATGGAAATGGTTTCAGTTTTGCACCATTGAGAATGATGTTGGCTGTGGGTTTGTCATTTATGGCCTTTATTATGTTGAGGTAAGTTCCCTCTATGCCTACTTTCTGGAGGGTTTATATCATAAATGGGTGTTGAATTTTGTCAAAAGCCTTTTCTGCATCTATTGAGATAATCATATGGTTTTTATTCTTCAATTTGTTTATATGGTGTATCATATTGATTGATTTGCATATATTGAAGAATCCTAAGAACCTAGGGGTAGGATGGGACTAAAGATGCAGACCTACTAGAGAATGCACTTGAGGACATGGGGATGGGGAAGGGTAAGTTGGGACAAAGTGAGAGAGTGACATGGACATATATACTCTACCAAATATAAAATATATAGCTAGTGGGAAGCAGCCGCATAGCACAGGGAGATCAGGTCAGTGCTTTGTGACCACCTGGAGAGGTGGGATAGGGAGTGTGGGAGGGAGACGCAAGAGAGAGGAGATATGGGGATATATGTATATGTATAGCTGATTCACTTTGTTTTAAAGCAGAAACTAACACACCATTGTAAAGCAATTATACTCCAATAAAGATGTTTAAAATATATAAATAAATGATATTTATATATAAAAATGGAATAAAAAAGCGAATTTAACATCATAGATGCAGGTTAGAAATCTAGAAAAGTGGAATTGTATTTATCTAAACTAACAAAGAATTAGAGCATATAAATCAAAGAATACATTTTCAACAGCCTCAAAAACAGAATAGGGATGAATTCAACAAAATATTAAAAAGACATGTACAGTGGGAATTCCCTGGCAGTCCAGTGGTTAGGACTCTGCGCTGTCACTGCCAAGGGCCACTTACAGTGAAAATTACAAGACACTGATAAAATAAATGGAAGAAGACATCAATAAAGTGAGAAATAGATGTTTATTAGATCAGAAAACTCAGCAAAGTTAGGTGATAATGCTCCGCAAATTGATCTATAGATTTAAGCAGATCAGTCAAAAATCAGTTGAGTTTTTTTTTCCATTGCTGCTTTGCTGCTTCATATGGAAAGGCAAAATACCTAGAGTAGCAAAAACAATTTTGAAAGCACTTTGGACTTACTTGTCATTCATTGAGATAGTAAACACTTTTATAAAGCTACAGTATAGAAGACAATGTGGTATTGGCATAAGAATAGATATAGCTCATTGGAACAGAACAGTCAATAAGTATGCCAAACATACATGGTTAATTGATTTCTGAAAAGATGTTAAGGTAATTCTCTAATAAATGGCTAAAGAAAGCTGTTGGAAGAAATAAAAGTGTACATGAAGAACTGGATGTATTTCACTCTTCAGTATTCACTCAATAACTTAAATTAGATTATAGACCTTAGATCAAATTTGAGATTATAAACTTTATAGAAGAAAAGATAGGAGAAATAGTTGTGACTTTGGGGTAAGAAAAGCTCTCATAACTTTTATATAGTATGCAAAAAGTACAAACCATAGAAAATGATCGACACATTGGTCTTTTTCAAATTTTAAAAATTCTACTCTTTGAAGCATACTTATTAAGAAAATGAAAAGGCCAAAGACTTGTGAAAAACATATATCTGACAATGATCTTTTTTTAATTAATTAATTTATTTATTTGGCTGAGCTGGGTCTTAGTTGTGGCACACAGGATCTTCATTGTCGCGTGGGGGATCTTTTAGTTGTGGCATGCAGGATAAGTTGCAGCATACAGGCTCTTGGTTGTGGCATGTGGGATCTAGTTCCCTGACCAGGGATCGAGCCCTGGGCTCCCTGCACTGGGAGTGTGGAATTTTAACCGCTGGACCACGAGGGAAGTCCCTAACAAAGAACTTTTATTTAGAATTTATATAGAACCCTTAAAATTCAATAAGAAGAGGAAAAAAATTTTAAATGGGCAGAGGATTTGAACAAATACTTCACCAAGGATATACAAATGCTCAGGAAGTACATGAAAATATGCTCTGAAGTATTAGTTATCAGGCAAATGCAAGTTAAAATCACAATGTGATACAAGAATGTATTCAGTAGAATGACTAAAAGACTTATAATACTAAGTGTTGGGGAAGGTGTGGATCAACTGGAGCCTTCGTACACTGGCGATGGATATGTAAAATGGTACTATCATTTTGGAAAGTGATCTGGCAGTTTCTTACAAAGAGAAACAGTTATCATTTTACCTGACCATTCCACTCCTAGATAATTGCCCAGAGAAATAAAAACATATATTCCCACAAGCTTTTTTAAAAAAATATTTATAAAAACTTTATTCATAGTAGCTCAAAACTTGACTTAATCCAAATGTTCATCAGTAGAACAAATTGTCTTATATCTATAAAATAGTATACTACTTTCAAATAAAAAGGAACAAGCTACTGATATACATGACAACCTGTATGTATATAAAAACATTATGCTGAATAAAAGAAGCCTCAAACAAGACATTACTTACTTTATAATTCCACTTATAAGAAATTATAAAGCAGGAAAAACTAATCCAGATTGGTAGAAGGTAGATGCCTATTTATCTTTGGCTGGAGTTTGGAAAGAGTGCAAGGGATACTTTTAAGCTGAAAGAAATGTTCTATATTTGATTGTGTTAGTGGTTACAGGGCTATTATTTGTTGAAACTTCTTGAACTGTACACTTAAAATGGTGCATTTTGAGCGTATATCACACCTCAGTGAATTTTATTTAGAATGTTTAAAAAGAGAGAAAGCAACACAGATATAGAGAACAAATGTATGGATACGAAGGGGGTAAAGGAGGGTGGGATGAATTGGGAGATTGGGATATATACATACACTACTATGTATAAAATAGATAACTAATGAGAACCTACTGTATAGCACAGGGAACTCTACTCAATGCTCTTTGGTGACCTAAATGGGAAGGAAATCCAAAAGAGGGGATATATGTATGTGTATAGCTGATTCACTTTGCTGTGCAGCAGAAGCCAGCACAACAATGTAAAGCAACTATACTCCAATAAAAATTAATAATAAAAGTAAATAAAAAGAGAGAAATCATTATGATAAAGTAAGCTATAAACAAAATGAAAATACAAAAGCCAGATATGATACTTAACCATAGAGGCTAATGATGATTTCATATGTCATACACCATGGTGGGATATATATATTGTTGTTAGGAAGTGTCATCAAAAGACTGTAAAATAGGAGGACCTGATTTACGCTGGGGGTTTAGGGAAGACTTCCTAAGGAAGAGACATCTGTGATAGATGTGAATGATGAGCAGAGGTTAACTGTGTAAAAACGGAACGATGATGGTGCAGGGGAAGAATGTTCACAACTGTAAGAAGAGCACGTGCTGAGGCCTGGTGGGAAATAAAGGTCAACATGAATGGGGCACAGACAACTGACTGGAATCTGGTTGAGATGAAGAAGAGGTAGATAAAAACCAGGCCGTGGAGGATTTTTTAGAATTTTAGTGTAATATCCTAATGTTATTATTGAAAGATTATGAGTCGGAAGTGTTCATGTGTGACATGATCAGATTTGTATTTTAAAAAAGATTGATCTGACTGCTGTATAGAGATTGATGGAGTGGGTACAGAGAATAGATACAGGGAAAGTATTTATGTGGCTATTGCTGCAATCCTGAAAGGAGATAATGATAATTTAGATAACTTAAGTTTTTGTGGTAGAAGTGGTAATGGAGAAAAGTGAACAGATTTTAAAGATATTTAGGAGGTAAAATCAAAGGAGCTTGGTCATATATTAGATATGGAGGAAGAGGGAGTATATAGTGTCAAGGTTGCTTCCTGCATTTTCCTCTTGTAGGACTGGACACACGATGATGCCATTCACTGAGATAAGACACACTGGGATAAAAAGAAACTTGGTGGGAGAAAGTTCATCAGTTCAGTTTTGAATATATTATTAAAGTGCCTTTGAGACAGCTAAATACACTGGTGGGGTACAGATATAAATTTAAAATTTGAGCAAATTGCACCTCCTATCTTTTCCCCTTGTTTCTAGTCTCTTTTCTATCTTTGAAAGATCTTTATCCTTTTTTGAAAATCCAGGACATAAATCTTGTTTACTTAAAGTGATGTGAGCAATTTGATGGTACATTTTCATTAAAGGACTGTATCACAATTCTGCATATTGTCAGAAACACATTATTTTATTTGTCAAGAGCTTATTTTCTCTTCGCTAGGGAAAGACAGGTAAAGAATTTGTTTCTCTCCTATGTGCTCAGCATGTGTGACCTGTTGTGTTTTGTTTAGTTGTGTGGAGAGTTTGCAATTAAATTCTTTAAAACCATTAATTATACAATAAATTGAAGTTGAGGGTTCTGTACCTCTGATCAATAATATAATAGACATAGGAAAACTTAAAATGGAGAATAAAGCAAAGAAGTACTAAGACCTAGACCAGATTTAAAAGCTCTTTTCAGCTTCCTTGGAACATCCGGTCTTTTAGTTTGATGATGAGCACAGTGCATTGTGTAAATTTATGTGGAGCATTTTGCAGAGTCAGTGAAGTGCTATGGGAATAATGTCAACATGAAGGACACCGAGGTCAGAAATTAGCCTGTATCAGGGAAGTTTTGCCTACAAACAGATTTTTATTTGTAAAAAATGAGCTGAGGGTTATTAGTAAACTGAATACTTTAGAGTCAACAAATATTTTCTGAGTATCTATGAAGTGCAAACATGAGCTAGATACTGCAGGAGTACTAAAGAGTACAATATCTAATATTGATTTTAAAATGTAAAATAAAAATGAACCAAAACCAGCATGTCCTTTTTGGAAACTGATTATGGTGTTAAAGTGATATCTAATTGCATCTAGTACTGGACTTAAAAACTATAGTAGAGGGCTTCCCTGATAGCGCAGTGGTTAAGGATCCGCCTGCCAATACAGGGAACACGGGTTCAAGCCCTGGTCCGGGAAGATCCCACATGCCACGGAGCAACTAAGCCTGCGTGCTGCAACTACAGAAGCCTGTGCACCTAGAGCCCATGCTCCACAACAAGAGAAGCCCAAGCACAACAAAGAGTAGCCCCTGCTCGCCACAACTAGAGGAAGCCCGTGTGCAGCAACGAAGACCCAATGCAACCAAAAATAAATAAAAATAAAATAAATTTATTAAAAAAATTTGTAGTAGAATTCACTGCTACTCTATCTACCGGATCCCTCCCCACCTCCCAGTTCAAAAACTGAGATATACTCAGGGTACCTAGGTTATATCCAAAAGACACTTGTGAAAGCACAGTAGTCTTGCTGTTTTATCTTAGAAAATGTAAGCACGTTTTGCATTCTACTCCTCATTTATATTTGTTTATATATGAAATGTTTCCAATTAGTTAAAATAAATAATTATTCTTCACAAAAATGTTGTAAATTTGTCCTGTGGCATCATGTATCTCCTAGCATAATTCAGGGAACTCTAAGAGTATGCATAATTTAGTTTGAAACACATGATTCTCCAGGATAGACGTGCTCATAAAAAAAAATCAGCTATAATTTGTTTTACAGCATACTATTTCCCTTTTATTTTTAATTATACCATTTGAGATTGCTTCCTGTGAAGTAATTGTATGTATAATCATGATGTATATCTTTAGCAGCCTAATAAGTAGAACAGAGAGGAACAATGAGCATATTCGTTATATAGAGCTTGTTTTATGTTGTCAGTGGTAGCTACTTAAGAAAGATCTGTTGCTTTGACTTGAACTATTAACACATAAAAATATTTGCTAACCTGGCTCCTGGGTAGAAAATTTAAAACAACTTGCAAAAATTAAAATATATCTATGAAATGCAAACATTTTTATTGTTGTATATCATGATAATAAAAAGGTACTATTTCTTTGATAATTACTTAGAAATAATGATGATATTTAATAGCCAACCTAGTTGAACTCACATGAAATTAATGTGACTACCCATCTGGTAGATGATAAATCACAATGTTATATATATATATATATGGTTGAAGCAATAAGGAAACCCCCAAAACTCCTAATCAAGATAAGCTGAGAACAATTCCAAGAATCCAGAACTTGAATGTGATTATAATTTAGGCAACAGAAAACTAACTTTATTATATACTGTTTGGAAAAAGACTATGTATGTAAAAGGGCAAGAATTATTCTAGAAAAGTTATTTTCAAAAGTGGTTGACAACCCCCTGTCTGGCTTCCAGGGATTCCTGATGGGCCAAGAGCTGATACATAATTAAATCTTTTTCTTTTCAGTTCTTATAGATCAATATCATACAATTTCATAAGCTTTATTTTTATATATAAAAGTATGCTTTTTTAGAAATCAATAGTAAGATTTAGAATATCTGGACAAATTAGCATAGTACTAGAGTTACTGAGTATTTTAATTCAGTATTGTACTAATAAGTTCTTAGAGTAAAAATTATAATAAACATAAAATTTATAATAAAACATATAATAAAACATAAAAATTATAATATTACATAGCCATTATGAAACACTTGGCAATTGTGCAAAGCCTTCAGGGGAGTCCTTAAAAGTTTTAAGAAGGATGCTTCATTTCTCTGCATCAATCAGTGCTTTCTCATTTTGGTAATGCGGTTCAATTGCTATTATCATTAGTTTTACATCTGTTTTTCATTTTCTTCTTTGGTCATGGTTTTAATGTTATTTTCCTTCTTTCTAATTCCTCATTATTACTGAGGTTTTTTTGTTCTTTTCTTCACAAAAAGTGAGAATGCATGAACCTTTGGATATGTAGACCTAGGAGGGCTGGTCAACAGAGGAGCCTAAAGAGCCACTAAGTTAGCATTGTCCAGAGATTAAATTTGCAGAACATAGTTTCTAGTCAATAGAGAAATTCATTCTGTATTGGAGCAGGGATGATATATTGGGCTTTGTTGTGGCCTATGTAAAATAGTCCTCCATTATATGTCCTTCCCTTGGTTGTGATTGCATGTCCACCAAGTAACCCTCTAATTATTCATTTAATTTCCTGGGGTTTCTGAAATTCCAGGAAGGGGTACCCTAGTAGAGGCACAAGTATTACAGCAATTGAAAAGGATTGTCTACTGTTATAAATTAATTGACAGTCTGCTTTATAAACATACTTTTCATGTGAATCTGACTCTGCTAGTTTGACGAGGGTCAGATCTTAAGCAGTAGAAAGTCGCTAATGGTGCCATTTGCCAAACAGTCATTTAACAATTTCTGTTGATATCTGGACATATTTTTATCTATTATCAACCTATAAGAATTTTCATTTACTATGAACCATAATAAAAGTATGAATGCTAATATAATTTTTAAAAACTTTCTTATGAAAAGAAACCCACCAGTGCAACAATCTTTATATGTTCCCATTGGTATCATTTAGTTTGTGAATTGTTCCTCAAACCTACCCCAGCCATTTATCTAACTCTAGAAATGCTAAATCCTGCCCTAAACTCTAAACCACTTGGAGTTTGTTCTGATTGCCTAATATATTAGAGGTATCTGATAAGGATTTGCTTTATTTTTAGTGTTTTTTCCTTCACCAAGAGTCAGTTGAAAAAGTCAATGGTTCTACTTTCTGAAGGCATTCACCAAAATACAATTCTAGCATTATGAGTATAAAAGTATTCTGATATTTCATATGACTTAGCAGCAATAATATTTCATACTGAATCAATATAGTCCTAAAGTTATAAGAATTGACCACTCAGCATGTGCTGACTGACTTCCAGTTTTGACTTTCTTTGATGATGCAGTTTCAGAATTTGAAAGTTGTTCACACTCCATTTAACATTATAGCTAAATAGAATTACAATCATCTTGAAATAAAGCCCTATCAGAGATAAGTTTTTAAATGGAGCAGATATCTCTTGGAGTTATTGATTACATTCTCCTCAGGGATCCATTCCATCTCCCATTTGAGGTCTGTCTTTTACCACTTTGGATAGCATTTTGGAAAAATAAATACACAAATAATAGAAGGGTTATTTTCTGGAATGTGGTGGCATTTGTCATGTTTTAGATTCATACACCATAGCCCCATTCATTTGTCATATTACCCTTTTAAATATGGACTCATCAGCCTTATGCCAAAGTTAAAATATCAGCTACACATAAATATCCAAAAGTTCAAAACGGAATTTGGTGGTGGTGATAGGGACTCTAAAGATATTGGTTCTCCTCAGGTCATTCTTCAAATGTGTATTCTCCCTTTAACTCTACTGAAAAAGCATCCTCTAAGAGGATGGGGATTTAATAATTCTAGTCTGTATGAAATTCATTCATTATTTAACCCTCATGATTTATTACTTCAAATCCTTGTTCTCTACTCTTCTTTTACCTTTTATTCACATTGTAAGGCACTCTGGTTCCTTTCCAGGTCATATTTTCTGGCAAAATATTAAAATACGTATATATAGTTTAGTAAAGTGCTGTGTTGTCTCTTCTACTACTCTCTTGTATGATTCATTAGAGGGCCTTCCAAATTGACAAACTTTGAAAGTTCAAGAAAAAGAAAGAATGACAGAAGCTAGACAGAGAAAGGTAAGCAAACTAATGCCAGAAGTTTTGTAAAACCAATAACAACCAAAAAAAAAAAAAAAAAGGAGATTTGTTCAAGATGGCGGAGTAGAAGGACATGCGCTCACTCCATCTTGCAAGAGCACCGGAATCACAACTAACTGCTGAACAATCATTGACATGAAGACACTGGAACTCACCAAAAAAAATACCCCACATCCAAAGACAAAGGAGAAGCCACAGTGAGACGGTAGGAGGGGCCCAATCACAATAAAATCAAATCCCATAACTGCTGGGTGGATGACTCACAAACTGGAGAACACTTATACCACAGAAGTGCACCCACTGGAGTGAAGATTCTGAGCCCCACGTCAGGCTTCCGAACCTGGAGGTCCGGCAACGGGAGGAGGAATTAATAGAGAATCAGACTTTGAAGGCTAGCGGGATTTGATTGCAGGACTTCGACAGGACTAAGGGAAACAGAGACTCCACTCTTGGAGGGCATACACAAAGTAGTGTGTGCATTGGGACCCAGAAGAAGGAACAGTAACACCATAGGAGACAATGTTACCCTCATTCCCAAGATTGGAGTAGAAGAATTCCTCCATGGTGAATGGTTTGAGTTTACAGCTAATTACATTGTATTTTAACTGTTCATTTTCCTGTCTCCCCCACACCAAACAGTGTGTTCCTTTAGGGCAGGCAATGTGCCTTTTGCCTATGTATCCATGTTGCTTAGAGCAGTGTCTAGCACACTATAAACCCTCAATAAATGTTTACTGAATGAATACTTACATTCTAGAAATGTGTGCACAGTTTATTATTTCCCCAGAGTGGATGTTTGGAATCAGCTAAATTCACAGATTCATTTAACAAGTTTTACAGATGGGGATTAATCTCTAAGGGAGTTAGCAACTGGCAAAATTTACATTTGTAACCACTCTATTGAGATTCTGTTGGTGGTAGGGTGGTGGGAGTAGAGGAGCTGAACAAAAGTTGTATATTTTATAAGCTTTAAAGTGTGACTTCAGAGAGCTGATAACTCCCTTTTTTGTTGCAGAAATTTAGCAGCATTATATTTCCTGAATTGTTCTCTGATAAAAAATTGAGTTCCATCTTTGGCCCAAGGTTCACTTAAGTAAGAAAATATGTGAAGGAGCAACTAAGATTAAGTCCATGTTTTCAGAAGAATGATTTTGACTTCATAAAGTTAGAGACAGATTTGGAAAGCTAGATACAGTTTATAGAAAACTATCAATACTATGCTAACCACAAATAGACAAGAATGAAGAACAATTTTGTGGATTCATTTTAGAACTAGGTTTGTTGAATATCACACAACTGTGCTGATGGAATAGGTCTATTTTTCTAATCCTTGCCTAATTCTGCCTTGGCAAATTCCAGAGATTGTTGATTTTAAGAAAGAAATGCAGAAGCTATTGTAACTTTCCTCCTGGGCCAAAATCTCTCTGGATCCACAGTCTAATGCAGGTTGTCGTTCAGAATCTCTCTCCCTGGCTTCGCTACAGACAAAGACTCTATCCTTTGAACAAAGTTTAATCAGGCTCCTGTGAGTCCTCTTTTGGACAAGGCCTCACCCTTGAACTCTGTCCTTGGCCTATTTATTCCAGTATTAGCAAGAATCCTCCTGGGTCAGTTTAATGAAAATCACCCAAGCTTGATATCTGATTAAATTCCTCATCCCCTCACCCTCAATATGTTTTCATACTGGCCTGCCTTCAGCTAAAATCTTGTTATGTCAGTTTAACCAAAGTCCTCCTACTTCAGAGGTTTCCTCTTATTAATTTTCCATCCACTGACTCCCACCCTACTTTTTGGCTATAAATTCCTTCTTGTCCTTGTAGGAGTTGATCTCAATCTCTCTCCTCTATTACAGAAAAACCCACTGTAGTAGCCCCCTCCCAAATAAAAATCTGCCTTACTATCTTTAACAAGTGTCATGAATAATTTTTTTGTTTAGCACTATTATACCCAATTTTGAGGATTTAGATGGTCAGGCTATTTTATTAAATAAGGTTATAGATCCACAAAGTAAATAATCATTATTCTGTCTACCTAATGAAGCTTTTCTAAATAACTAGTAATAATTAATGATAACTAGGGATTTGTAAGGTAGGAGAACACTACAGAGAAAGGAAGAGGGTAGATCTAGGACACTTAAAACTTTAGAGGGTGACAGGCAATTATGATCACAATCCCAGAGGTACAAACAACAGTCAGTAAAGAAGAGGGTAAAGCCAGTGCTGGAAATATCCAGGAAGAGGTGGCAGGGAACAAGCTTTTAAGGTTGGATTCTAGTAAAAAAAAATTCCTAGGGTAATTGGCAAAAAATAGAAGGAAGGAAAACACAGGGACTTGAGAATAAGGCAACAGAATCAGTGTACAAATTTAGAGTGGTATCAGTAGCTAGATTGACCTGATTGTGAATTCCTGAATTTGTGGTCTAAAACACCTTTCTATTCACCCTGACCAGGAAGTGCATTGGCTCCAAAACCAAGAGAAGAAAGTGGTTAATATTTCTTAGCTGTAAAGTTTAAAAGAATTTAGTGACAGGAAGCCCATCCTATCATTTTATACCCTCCTTCCCAAGGTACACAAAACAAGGTGGATGACTGATCCCTTTACCCCATGACTCACTGTGGGAGATTAGAAGGTCTGGTGGCCTCCTGGTAGACTTTCCTTAGACCAATGCTTATCTTCTGATTGATGTGCCCTAATGCATTTTTCTTCTATGTGGAGCTCCAGATGTCCTGTCCATTGGCTGTTCTCAATGTCATAAGGTCTTTCTTCCCTGAGATAACTCCTAAGGTGTTAGGCTCATCATATGTCTTCTTAGAATGATGTTTGGCATTTCTGAGGTTGCCTTCCTCCATGTACAGGTGGCCAATATCCTATATCCATTAACTGCTTCTACAGGATGCTGGTCAGCATCACCAAAATCTCTCTTTCCAAATATTGCTTGTGACTGTCTCCCAGCACCTTTCCAGGATAGCCAGTACCAATGCTCCCACTGAGCCCTCTAGTGGCAACTATAGAAACATTCAGGTTTTTCAGGGATTAGCTCACTTAAATTAACTCGGTACCCTTTGATTTAGCCCAGGCAATTAAATCTAAGCCAAAGCAGAATGTAAGCCTATTGAATGTTTCCTGGTCTCCCAATGAACTCTCACACTCTCAAATGTAGTTTTTCTGTGGTGTGACAGGGTAAAGTACATTGTTTCTTCTCTCAAATTATCTAGTGGATTTGATAACAGGTTCCAAAATATCTCCTCAAAACAAATGACTTAGGTAACTCTAAAAAAGACTCTCATTTACAGAAGCAAGTGACTTTAAAGCATCAGTTTTTTAAAGTAAATAGGTGAGGTAATAAAGATGTTAATTCAATTGGGGGGATCCTTTTCACAACGTATACATATATCAAATCATCATGTTGTATACTTTAAATATCTTATAATTTTATTTGTCAACTGTACCTCAGTTAAGCTGGAAAAATATCAGTTATTTATTAAAGCACTATTCATTTACTTAAATGCCTCCAATAATAAGTCAGAAAGATCCTCCACATTTTTTTTTTACTTTTTATTTTATATTGGAGTATGGTTGATTTACAATGTTGTGTAAGTTTCAGGTGTATAGCAAAGTGATTCAGTCAGACATATACATATGTCCATTCTTTTTCAGATTCTTTTCCCATGTAGGTTATCACAGAAAATTGAGCAGAGTTCCCTGTGCTATACAGTAGGTCCTTGCTGATTACTTATTTTATATATAGTAATGTGTATATGTTAATCCCAAACTCCTAATTTATCCCTTACCCCTGCCCTGATATTTGCCCTTTCATAAACATAAGTTTGTTTTCAAAGTCTGTGAGTCTGTTTCTGTCTTGTAAATAAGTTCATTTATAGCAATTTTTAAGATTCCATATATAAGTGATATCATATGATATTTATCTTTGTCTGACTTACTTCACTTAATACGGTTGCTGCAAATGGCATTATTTTATTCTTTCTTATGGCTGAGTAATCCTCCACATTTTCAATAGCTACAGCCTTGTATTATGATCACTGATATTAAGAATGGTTGAAGCCTTTTATAAGCCTTTTATAAGCTTCAATATTTAATGAAATATTACTAAGCATGTTAATGCAAAGGAGATTCAGTGAGTTCAACATAAACCTGTAGAGTTTTTTTCAATCAGAGAGGGAGAAAAAATGTGGTTGGGATGGTAGAAGAAGGAGCAATTACTCACAATTAGGGCCAGGGCTGGGGCAATTGGGAAGACTCTGTGGAAGAGGTGATAAGTAAGTTGAGCTTTGCATAATAAGTCATATTTTCATGGGTGAAGGAAGCAGAGAGAGCATTTGAGGTTGAGTGAACAGCATGAGTAAAGCCACTGGGGGAGTGAAATTTCATGGTGAGTAATTTAACTTAGCTAGGGCCTAAAAACACGTGAAGAAAAATATTATCTTAAAGATATAAAGAAAAGTTGGGGCCAGATCACAGAGAATACCCATGGAATAGAATAGAAATCTACCCAACATGACAGATTTTCAAAGATTGAAATTGCCTTGATTTTCTTTTTCTGAATGCATCTTGATCTCAAGCCCTCACACCTTCTGATAGAAGAAAAGAATATGGACTTAGTCAAAGGCTATCTAAACTCTTAATTTCCAGAACAATCTATTTTATGTAAATATCAAGCCAATTCAATGTGAAGCCTGCCTGTCAGTATATATTTTCTCTTTAGAAGGGTATCTTTCTCTTCTCTTCCTTCTTAGGGCAGTGTCTGGATGCACAGGAAACTGTATGTGTCCTCATAGCATGGGGAAAAACCTCAATTCCCCATGCTGTCTTCTGAGTCTTCTTTGACCTCTTACCAAAATTCTCCTTATCATGTCTGGTCACTAGTAAGCATTTGATGGTGCCTGCTGAAGTGTTACTTGCCAACGTTTCCATTCATGAATCTGTAACCTATGCATCCTCCTTGTCCAGATCCCACACCTTTGGCTTTTTCAAGAGTTCTGCTACCTTTCTCTAAGGTGTGTGGGGAATTCTGGATTTCCTGTATATCTCTATTAATGTTTTATGTTTAACCTTTATTAATGTTACTCCATTACTCGAAAGAAAAAGTACAAGATGGATACCAGTTATTTTGGAGGTAGAGTAAATAATACTTCATGGTTGAGGGAGAAGTTGAAGTTGATTTTGAGCCCCTTTTACTAGAATAACTAGGATGATGTTATTGTCATGATCTGAGTTAGGAAACACAGTTCAGGAGCAGGTAAAAGAGTAGGAAAAGTGATGCTGGATTGGACATGGTATGGTTTTTCAGCCAGTAGAAAAAGCATGAGGAGTTACAAAGCAATCACTTGGAAATTAAACTGTGGAATTTGGGGGCAAGATTGGGACTGGAGATACAGATTTGAGAGTCAGCAATGCTAGGATATTAAAATTATAGAAGTAGATCATGTTATCAGAAAGAGAATATGGGCCAAGCAGAACACAAAACCAAGCAATAATAGAATTTTGAGAGATGCTTAAATTTAAAGAATGGAAGTAGGGTAAAGAGGACCCAGTTAAAGAGACTGAGGGAAAATTTAAATTAGAATGAGAAAGAGGAGATAAGAGTGCCACACAAATCTTAAAAAGGAGACAGACAAGGAGAAACTACAAAAGACAATTAATAATGGCTATTACTGATCTTTGAGAGGGTTGTTTCATTGGCATGGCGTCAAGATGTCAGTAAATAGTTTTGAAAGGTAGCTAGTGAGAGAGAGCTTCTTTGAAAGAAGGAAAACTGGAAGGGGAAAAATAAAGGGAAGTAAAGTTAAGGGAAGTTGCTTTTTGTTTGGGTGGCAAAGACTTGAGATGCTTGAAAGTACTTGTAGGTAGAGGGTAAGCTTGCATGGAATGTGAAAATTGAAGATAGAGGAGAGAAAAAATGGACAGCTGATGATGCGAGTTATCAGAGAATACAGTTTTAGGATGGGAAAATGAGCACTGGAGAAGAGGTTAGCGTTTTCAAGAAAGAGAGTTCCCTTTTTCTCCTTCTTTGAGACAAGAGCAGAAGAGTTTAGGATCAGGAAGATATGGAAAAATTTTCAACCACAGAAGAGTCAAGGTATCTCAATCCTTAGTTAAGTATAATACATTTTAAAGTCTTTCTGCCTAATCAAAGATTTAGAGTATTCAGTTTATTATCATAGAAGAGGAAGCATATGAGTTGGAGTACTTGATAAGTATATATAGGAAATTTACAGATACATTCTTGTTGGGAAATACAGTTACTTGTGTGTAGTCTTTTGACCTGTGCAGTCACATAAGAATATTTGTGCCTTTGGCCTGGAACATTTCATTGCAAAGAGATAAAGAGGTCTCAAACCTATGCTGGGCATATTTCTATGTCTGGGAATATCTTTCCCTGTTTCCTGTTCTGGGCTTGATATGAACTTATTTGTTCTCCTTAAGCTCCTGTGTAATATGGTACCTGGCCAACCCACTGCTGTATCTATTATTTAAGGTGAGGGACAGGGTCCTTCCTTTTCAAGACAAAAGGAGTTTGTGAAAACCATCTCCCTTTGTCTGCGGGATGAGACCCACTGGACAGGGGAGACCAACACTCACTATAGAAGTTGATCTTGCTCTGGCTCTTCTCTATGTGAGTGAAGCATTGTTCCATCCAGTGCCCATGGCATTCATGTCTTTCTTGATGACCCTGACACCTGCACACCATGCAGTGGGTTGACATCCTGGGACTGCTGCTCCTGGTGGTAGGCAACAGGTGTCACTTGCTTGACAATTCCAGCCTGGTCAGTCTTTTAAAAAGAAAGTGACTTATCAACACTTGCTGTATATGATAATGTTTCCCTGAGAACCAGACACATTTTGGGACCTTGCTACAGTCTCCTTGGTCCAGATTTTTAGCTGAAATTGCATTTCCCAAGATCAATTTATTTTATGGGTTACTCTAGTGATATGTGATATCTCTGAAATAATAGAAATGAATCTTTCCCTTTGAAAAGAATAACATGTGACTCGTACCAAGACTTATGGTGTAAGATACTGGAGTGCACCGATGAAGTTCTAAATCAACATTGATAGAGCTTCACTCATGCTGAAAAGTTATCTTTGCAGTCATTGAGAGGTGGTGTGTGTATTGGTGGGAGGAATAAAGAGAGGGAGGCGAAGTATTACTATAATCTAGGGTTGTGTATGTCAAAAGATTTAACATGTTCTTTTTTCTGTACTTTCTGGGGTTCGTTGGTTAAACCCACAAATAGCCTCCATTTCTAGATTGGTCATTATTGTTAGACAATAGACTATGTAGATGTGCATACATTAACTCATTTTCTCCTCAAATAACACTGCAAGGTAAGCATTATCTTCCTGAGGTTTACAGTGGTTAGATAACTTGCCTAAGATCACAGACTGGTAAGGAATAGTCAAGTTGTGAATGTAAATCTATGTGACTTCAAAGTTTATGCTCTTATCCAATATTCTATCCCATTCTTTCTAAAGCCTCATTAATCATCATAATTACCTAGAAAGCTTTAGAAATGAAGATTCTCACATAAACCAAGTATGAGAACCTCTGTGCTATATTAAGGAGGAAAGAAAGACCAGCACTATACACCATCCTACTGCCACCTCCTCATCACCACACAACACCACAAAATAGCAACATCAAACAAAGAAATCAATTAAATCCTGTGGGTAATGGTTGAAAGTATAGTCCAAAGAACAGTGATAACATTCTGGGACCTTGTTGTTCTGGTGGAGTCCTAGCCAGATTTCTACTTAAAAGATTATTTTTTCTACCGTTTGTTGTTGAGAAAATAAAAAGAGATCCTTCTGCTATATACACGTTGTCAAGATGAGAGCACAGAAACAATAAGAGAATGAAGACCAATGTTTTAAGTAGGTTTAGACATCCTACTTAATAAGATATGACTGGGCTTCCCTGGTGGTGCAGTGATTGAGAGTCCGCCTGCTGATGCAGGGGACGTGGGTTCATGCCCCGGTCCGGGAAGATCCCACATGCCGCGGAGCAGCTGGGCCCATGAGCCATGGCCACTGAGCCTGCACGTCCGGAGCCTGTGCTCCACAACGGGAGAGGCCACAACAGTGAGAGGCCACAACAGTGAGAGGCCCGCGTACACCAAAATAAATAAATAAATAAGATATGACTAAGAATTTAAGAATGTCTGTGTTAAGACCTTGGATGGTGTTACAGTTGCTAGAATAGCATGGTTTTCATAGGTTCTTATAACTTTAGAAAGCCCAATTCATTCTGTTGAACTAGTACTTTCTCTTCTCATTAAATTCTCCTTGAAACTATTCTGTGAAACATAAACTACAACCTCCTATTCGAAAGTCAGTACTACTCTCTTAGCTCCATTGAGCTAAAATAGATAGGTTGGTAAGTAGGTAGGTAGGTAGGTAGATAGGTAGATAAATAGACTGATGGATGGATGATAGATCAGTTTTCAACAGAGCAGAGTATTACTGACTTTTGAATAGAAAGTTGTAGTTTAAATGTCACAGAATAACTATATAGTGTGTGTCTATGATTTATATATTTTAACATAACCAGAAGTTAAGTGGACATGTAAATTGTGGCATCCTCAGACTACTATCATATTAAAATTGAGAGCTGTACCTTGATTTGCTTTTACGTGGCTAGAGACAAAAAGCAATAGGATTTGGCAAAGCGTCTATTAAATGATTAATCTGTTCCCATTCTTTCAAGGGTCTGGATTATAACACGTATCATATAATTATATAACGCCATCATTTGTGCTTGAGGAATCATCTAGAGACTATTTGTCATTTGAAATTTCTTGAGAGAGTCTCTATTAAAGGTGGTTGCCTCACCCACAGAGCAACATGGGCATATCTAAGTCTATGATAGGTAAGAGAAGGAAATATTTTTAAACAAGTTATTTAGAAAAAAACATTCTTGTTATCTCTAACATCATACCAAAGAGTCATTCATTAAATACGTATTTATTGAGATATTACTCTGTTACCGGCACTGTATCAGGAAAACTAGAGCTAGGGCTTTTAAATCACCTGGTGCCTAATCACAATCCTTGCTGTACTCTTCAATGGCATTTCCACTTTACCATTGTTGGGATTATTGTACCTAAGCCTGAATTTACAGCTAATGTCAGGAAAGAGTCTGTTTTCTCCTTGTTTCAAGCTTGAACTCAATTGCAGAGTGCCTGCAGAAAGAGGAAAGAAGAATTTTAAACCTTTTCTTTATGGTGTAGGAGAGGAATTAGCATAGACTTTCAGAGATGGAAGGTGACCATGAGAAATCTTGTTGCCTTACAAAGTAAAGGTTAAAAAAAGGACGTAAGCACTTTATTCACTCTTATAGTCATTTCCAAGGAAAACGTTGGATTTTTGTGTTGCTACACATACACTAACAGTTTGCTGTAGCTCTTTGTCTCTTTCCTGAAAAATGAGATTTATGTTTTATTTGACAGACCAGTGTTGTACTTTTTCTATATAAAATTGGAGGTAAATGCTAGTTATTTAATTTCTCATCTTAGGAAACAAGATGACTTATTTGACAGCAATGGACTTTGGGGGTGAGCAGATGATAAGTAAACTGAAGAAGAATAGACTGGGACAAGTAAACCAACCTCTCAGTAGACACATTTCTGTTTTACCTCTGCATGAGTCACTGTGGGCAACAACAAAGAAAACACTCAATTTGAAAAACAAACAACCCAATCCAAAAATGGGCAGAAGACCTAAATGGACATTTCTTCAAAGAAGATATACAGATTGCCAAAAAACACATGAAAGAATGCTGAACATCATTAATCATAAGAGAAATACAAATCAAAACCACAATAAGATATCACCTCAGACCAGTCAGAATGGCCATCATTAAAAAATCTACAAACAATAAATGCTGGAGAGGGTGTGGAGAAAAGGGAACCCTCTTGCACTGTTGGTGGGAATGTAAATTGATACAGCCACTATGGAGAACAGTACGGAGGTTCCTTAAAAAACTAAAAATAGAACTACCATCAGACCCAGCAATCCCACTACTGGGCATATACCCTGAGAAAACCATAATTCAAAAAGAGTCATGTACCACAATGCTCATTGCAGCTTTATTTACAATAGCCAGGACATGGAAGCAACCTAAGTGTCCATCAACAGATGAATGGATAAAGAAGATGTGGCACGTATATACAATGGAATATTACTCAGCCATAAAAAGCAAAATTGAGTTATTTGTAGTGAGGTGGATGGACCTGGAGTCTGTCATACAGAGTGAAGTAAGTCAGAAAGAGAAAAACGAATACCATATGCTAACACATATATATGGAATCTAAAAACAAAAAGAGAAACAAAAAATGGTCATGAAGAACCTAGGGGAAGGATGGGAATAAAGACACAGACCTACTAGAGAATAGACTTGAGGACACAGGGAGAAGGAAGGGTAAGCTGGGACAAAGTGAGACAGTGGCATGAACCTATATACACTACCAAATGTAAAATAGATAGCTAGTGGGAAGCAGCCGTATAGCACAGGGAGATCAGCTCGGTGCTTTGTGACCATCTAGAGAGGTGGGATAGGGAGGGTGGGAGGGAGGGAGATGCAAGAGAGAAGAGTTATGGGGATATATGTATATGTATAGCTGATTCAGTTTGTTATAAAGCAGAAACTAACACACCACTGTAAAACAATTATACACCAATAAAGATGTTAAAAAATATACTCAATTTGAGGCAGTGATGGAGTAAAATCCCCTAAAGTAAGGCTCCTGAATATCTCTTTTAAAATTCATTTGGAGGCTACTTCATAGCTTTCTTCAAGGTCCTAGTTTAGGAACCATTTAATAGGTAATTCCCTTTAAAGTACATTTGACACTTTCCCATGTGAGAGGAAGAAACAGATACTGATGTTATATTAAATTACTTAATATTGAAAACTACTATAGAAGATCCATATCTGATTTTTCAGAATTTGGCAGTATAAAGCCAAGTATTCTTTTCTGTAACTTCTAATAATCATATTTATAACTACATTAATATTAGTAATGATACTGTGAATAGATAATATTTTTTGTCCATTTACTGTGTCAGGTACTGAATGGGATGCTTTACATCCTATGTCTCATTTAATATTTATAAGAACCAAATAAGAAGCTTTTAACTTTGCTTTTACAGATGAGAAAACTGAGGTTCAGAGAATTTCATTTGACAAGATCATACAGCCAGCAAATAGTAATGACAGGATTTGAATCTAGGTTTTTCTAACTTGAGATTTGTTTTTTAAGTACTATGTTTTACTACCTCCTTATAGTCTTATACTATTATGTTAATTCAATATTTCTAAAATTTCCTTCCCCTCCTTATTTTTTACATTTTCAATAATTGCTTCAATCAGAAATCAGGTGAAAGAGAAGTATCATGACTTTCTTTGGAACCAAAGGATGATTATGAGAAATCTATGCCATATACGACTGGCAACATCCTAATACATACTTGATTTTTGGGGTGTGCAGCCCTGGTTACCACATAATAGTTCCTCCTTATTTTAAAGGCATACAGCCCAGGACTCTAAAATAAACCTCTATAATACCAACTAGGATAGAGCTTCAAAGCAAAATAGAAGGTATCAAGACCAGAACTATATACCTCAACTCCAAAGCAGAATTAGAAAGTCCTTTACTGTACTTCAGTATAGAAGTGAGGCAACTACCAGTTTTCTTGTTCTACCTGTAACTTTAAATCTTGAGAGTAGTGATCCAACTTTAAGTGACTAAAAGTTTTTCAAACTGTGCCTTTTCAGGATCTGATCTATTCCTACTTTTTCTTTAGCTTCAGACATTATCCTATAAGCATAGTTTCCAAACAACATATCTTAAAGCTGATGAATTGTCATTTGATAGAGATGTTGATATGGGCTCTAGTGTCTGACCCTACTGTAGACTATATATAAAGTTGCTACCCGAAGAATAAGTCTGGATGTGATTTCTGGAGGACTTCATGAAGATAGCTATCTGAGTCACATGCTCAATTCTAGAAACAAGCTTATCCTTAGGAAAGTACTCAACATTCATAAGTCAGGTAGATAAAATCGAACTTTCAGCGAACTATGAAGGAAAACACTCTCTAAGTAGAAGAGCAATTTTCTCTGTCAAGGAGAAAAATTAATAGTAATTTTTCATTGTTTTTCAGTTATTGGCATATATCCTAGGATGACATTAGCTAATCATTGGAGACAAAATCCATGAGGGCTAAACTCTTACGTGTAGGGTGGAATGTTCTATATCAGACTCTCCAGTAATTGGCTAGCATTAGTAACCAGCAGTGTGCTGAACTCTGGACATACAGATTGTAGGAGTTACTTGCATATGGATGATGGTTAAAACCATGGGTATGAGTGAGATCGCCTATGGAGAATGTCTAGAGCAAAGGGGGAAAGCAGAGTGAGTCTATAAGAAAACCCTGTTGGAAAGTAACGTTTAATTGATGAACAGGAGAAAAGGTACTAAAGAGATTAGGAAAGAACAATCAAGATAGGCATAAAGAGAAAGAAGATTGTGATGCTACAGATATCAAGGGAAGCATTTCAAAATGGAGGGAGGTGTCAACAGGGTCAAAGGCTATAGAGAAGTCAAGTAATAACTCAAAATAATGACTCAAGCTGTGACAATTTAGATTAGTCAATTGGTTACCCCGAAGTAGAATTATAGGGACATATGTCATAGTGTAATGGTATGAGCAGTTACAAACAGGTGAGAAAATGCACATCATATCTGAGGAAAGAACATTTGTAAGATTAGGGATTAAAGTTGGTAGAGGGTTTTGATAATGGTAAATATTTGAAAAATGACTAACAGTCACTGTCCTGGGCTCTGGGAGTAAAGCAATGAACAAAACAGATGAAGTTCCTCGACTCTTGGGACTTATACTCTTGGAAAAGAGGAATAAAAAATTTAAAAAAAATTGTCAGGCAATGAATTGGCAATTGAATATATGTATCTTGAATTCACGTCGAGATATATGTATATCTTTAAAGAGATCAGGCTGGAAATGTAAATTTGAAGGTAATCATCCTATAGCTGTTATGTATAGTTGTGGAACTGAGTGAGTCCTGTTAAGTAGTGTGCTTGAATAGAAAAGAGAAGAATATGAAGGGCTGAGCCTTATCTCTTTGCCTTTAGAAATCTGGAAGGAGAAGAAATATCATGGAATGAGAATGAAATGATGTGGGCAATAAAGATGGAGGGGTCCCAGGAGTGGATACTGAGGGAAGTGTTTTGAGGAGGATGAAGTAATAAACAGTGTCAAATGATGTTAATAGGTTCAGTGAAACAGAAGTTCAGAACTGACCGTTGAAATTTGAGACTTTGGCCAATATTGGAGTTGGTCAGAAATAAATAATTTGGGTTAGGAACAACGTACAGGGCCTGCTTGATATTGGAAACTACATATTTGAATTTTTTTCTCCAGTGTGCCTGTTATATATGTGTAAAGGTGGAGAAGGCAAATTTTAGGATTTGTGCAAGATTGGTGGTTTTGTGGGAAAGAAGCATAAGAAGACAATAGAACTGAGGGAACTGATGAAATATTAATTTATTAACCTAATGAGATTGACAGCATGATCTAGTTTGTAAAAGGAAGAGAGTGAAGCAAAGAATGTTAATATATTGGCATAAAGTAAAGAAGTTAAGATGCTTGTGTTATTAATAAGGTCAAAGAGTAAGTGCTATGAGAGTGAGATTGATGAAAGGATAAAAAATTGTGGTTAGAAAGTAGGATAATAGAGTTACGATTTTCAAAGATGTAGCAGTTTTTTTTGTTTTTTTCTGAACTTTTATTGGAATATAGTTGATTTACATTGTTGTGTTAGTTTCTGCTGTACAGCAAAGTGAAGCAGTTATACATATACGTATATCCACTCTTTTTTAGATTCCTTTCCCATATGGGTCATTACAAAGTATTGAGAAGACTTCCCTGTGCTATATAGTAGGTCCTTATTAGTTATCTATTTTACATATATTGTGTATATGTCAATCCCAATCTCCCAATTTATCCCTCTCCTACACTTTTCCCCCTGGTAACCATAAGTTTGTTTTCTACATCTGTGACTATATTTCTGTTTTGTAAATAAGTTTATTTGTATGATTTTCTAAGATTCCACTTATAAGCAATATCATATAATATTTGACTTTCTGTGTCTGACTACTTCACTCAGTCTATAATATCTACGTCCATCCATGTTGCTGCAAATGGCATTATTTCATTCTTTTTTATGGCTGAGTAATATTCCATTATACATATATATATATATATATATATATATATATATATATATATATATATATATATATATATATCTCACATCTTCTTTATCCATTCCTCTGTTGATGGACATTTACGTTGCTTCCATGTCCTGGCTATTGTAAATAGTGCTGTAATGAACATTGGGGTGCATGTATCTTTTTGATACATACTGTTCTCCATAGTGGCTATACCAATTTGCATTCCCACCAACAGTGTAGGAGGGTTCCCTTTTCTCTACACCCTCTCCAGCACTTATAGTTTGTAGAAGTTTTTATGACGGCCATTCTGACCAGTGTGAGGTGATACCTCATTGAAGTTTTGATTTGCATTTCTCTAATAATTAGTGATGTTGAGCAGCTTTTCATGTGGTTTTTGGCCATCTGTGTGTCTTCTTTGGAGAACTGTCTGTTTAGGTCTTCTGCCCATTTTTGATGGATTTGTTTGTTTTTTTTGATATTGAGCTACATGAGCTGTTTGTATATTTTGGAGATTAATCTCTTGTCAGTCACTTCGTTTGCAGATATATTCTCCCATTCTGTGGGTTGTCTTTTCATTTTGTTTATGGTTTCCTTTGCTGTGCAAAACTTTTAGGTTTAATTAGATCCTATTTGTTTGTTTTTATTTTCATTAAATAAATGAAAATTTAAATTAAATTTCATTTAATTTTCATAGGCGGTGGATCTAAAAAGATCTTGCTGCAATTTATGTCAGAGAGTGTTCTGCTTGTTTTCCTCTAAGAGTTTCATAGTATCCAGCCTTACATTTAGGTCTTTAATCCATTTTGAGTTTATTTTTGTATAGGGTGTTAGGGGGTGTTCTAATTTCATTCTTTTCCATGTAGCTGTCCAGTTTTCCCAGCACCACTTATTGAAGAGGCTGTCTTTTCTTCATTGTATATTCTTGCTTCCTTTGTCATAGATTAGGTGACCATAGGTGTGTGGGTTTATTTCTGGACTTTCTATCCTGTTTCATTGATCTTTATTTCTGTTTTTGTGCCAGTACTATACTGTTTTGATGACTGTAGCTTTGTAGTATAGTCTGAAGTCAGGGAGTCTGATTTCTCCAGCTCTGTTTTTCTTTCTCAAGATTGCTTTAGCTATTTGGGGTCTTTTGTGTTTCCATACAAATTGTAAAAATTTTTGTTCTAATTCTGTGAAAAATGCCATTGGTTATTTGATAGGGATTGCATTGAATCTGTAGATTGCTTTGGGTAATATAGTCATTTTGAGTGAAGATAAAGTCCAGGGGATGGTCACAGACTTCAGTATCTGAAACAGAGTATAGGGGAAAGGTACTGAGGTTGAAGGGTGGGCAGTGAATTATGGTGCTGTGAAGTTGGGTGTGTCATCCAAAACGAATGTAAAAATCATCCAGAATTATAGCAAGATTTGATATGCAAAAGAAGATTATGAACTGAGCAGCAACATGTTCAATGAATCTTGGGGTTGTATTAGGGACCCTGGACGTCTAATTTCTTCTAACACAATCTTTGATATAACTGTCCTTTTTTTGCTCTATATTTCCAAAAGAAGTTATATCATAGTTTTGTGTTGTATCGATACGTGCCTATCACTATTTGAAAGGTGAGTTTTTCATTCTGTAAACTCATGTCCTTTGGTTCTTCAAAAGAATTGGAATAATTTAATACTGTTTCCTGTATTGTTTCCCTTTTCTGTATTGTTTTCCTTTGGTTGGATGAAATACATTCTTGATGATTTCCTGAGGTAAGATGAAGAGGAGGTAAATTTTTGAGACCTTGCATGTTTGAAACAATAATCATTTGACATTCATACTTGATTGATAGATTTTGCTGGGTATAGAATTTTAAGTGGAAAATCATTTTCCACTTGATTTGGCATTGCTCCAAAATCTTTTAGTTGACACTGTGGTAGTTCTGTGGTCCAAAGCAATTCTGATTTTCCACTCCTTTGACATGACTTGTCTTATTTATAGAAGTTTTTACGATTCTGTATTTATTTACAGTGTGCTGAAATTCAGTAAAGTGTCCTGGTCTGGGCCTCTTTTCATTCATTTGTTGCAGAAGAGAGACATATGATAAGCCCTTTTAATTTAATCACCAAACATGTCCTTCAGTTATGGGAAATATTTTTGGAGTAGCTCTTTGATACTTTCTTCCCTCCTGATTTTCCATTCTTTCTTGCTAGAACTTGTCAGACTTCTTGGATTGATCCTATAATTTTTGTATAGTGCTTTACCTTTTATTTCCTTTTCTCTAAGGAGGCAGTGTAGTAGTTATATATATGAGCATTTACTCTGAATCTAGACTGCCTGCATTCTAAATCTATCTGCAGTATTTACTAGGTTTTGACTTTGGACAAGTTACCTATACTCTCTGTAACTCATTTTTCTTATATAGGAAATTAATAATGTCTATCTTACAGTTTGTTGTGAAGAGAAAATGAATTAATACATGTAAAGTGTTCAAAACAGTGCCTGCCAAATTATAAGAGCTATATAGAATTTGCTATTATCATTATTAATTTATTGCTTGGATTTTTTTTTGATTCTACCTTCTGTATATGTGCTCAACTTCTCCTTTCACCTCTTTAGAAATTTTTAATTATGGATATTGTTTAATTTCCAAGATATTTTTCTTGTTCTCTCATTCCTCTTTTTATATTGCACCCTGTCTTTTTTTTTTCATGGACATTAAATCTTCTGTCTGTTTCAGGTGTTAATTAGAGGGTTTAAAACTTTTTTTTCTTATACTTTCTTGAATAGTCTCTGTCTCTTTTTGTTTCCTATTTCTGTTTGTTCATTTTGGCCTGTGTGTCACATTGGGGGTTGTGGTCAAATGTCTGGTCATTCTTAGCTCTCCACTCATGTTTAAGAGTGAAAAGAGAGCTGTCAATTTATATTTAAGAGTGATACTAACAAGCTATTTGAAAGCTCTTTGTTCTTCTGTTAGTTAACTGGTAACATTCACTGCAGAGTGATTGTACAGAGACGTGGGTATGGGGAGGGTGCTCCCGATTTGTATATGTATGAGGTTTTTAATGTGTGAGGTTCTGTCCCTCTGGGGAGGCACTGGTTCTTCAGAGATGAATTCTTTCATCTCTTGCCTGGTTGCTTGTGTTTGGAGAGCCAGAAAGAGTCTGGGCATCTCAATGATCAGTATGAAAACTTTTATTTAATCCCACTGTTTAAAAAAAAAGGTTTTTTCTTCCACCTGCCACTTTACTTGATATCACTGGAGGCTGCCTTTAATTCCTCCAAAGAATAGATACCTGGTCACCTACTAAGGTGAAGAAGAGGCCCTGGAAGTCTAACTTCTTCTTATACAGTCTTTAAATAATTCTTTTTTTGGTTCAATACTTCCTCCCCCATCATCTTTTGAGGTGTCTTGTACTCCTGAGCCTTTTCCAAGTTCCAAGTGTTGCATTAATTTACTTCTCACTAGCACCACCTCTGTTGGCCTTTAACATTACTTTTATCAGCTTTGTTCAGTCAACATTTCTCCATTTTCTATCTTTCAAAAATCTGTTAATATTTCTTATCAAGTTTCATCTTCTTTCATGTTTCCTTTTTCCTTATGGGTTTATGCCTTTTTAAAAAATCACTCATAGTGTTTAAGGGCACAGGTTCTAGAACTGAACTCTGGGTTTGAATCCTTATAGTGCCATATTACCATTAAGAGGTCATAGGCAATTTACTTACCTTGTCTGGGTCTCTGTTTCTTCTCATTTATTTTCTTGTTGAAAACTAGGGATAATAAAAGCACCTATATTGTAGGATTTAGTACATGTAAAGTACTTGGAACAGTGTCTGGCACAAAGTACCTGATCAATAAATAGCAACTGGAATTAGTATTAACACTATTAAATTATTATTATCATTTTTTAGGAATTTCAGGTGACAATGGAGATTAAACACATGCATTCAATTGAGTTATTCTGTTATTCTCTGTTATTCTGTTATTTTCTACTCTTCTGAACTTATCAGCTTCATCCTAATGATTTCCCTTATAGTCACAAGATGGCTACAGCAGTTCCATATATCTCATGCAGATATGACAATGTCCAGAGGGAGAAAGGGGACCATGCCATTGGTGTCTTCTGAGGAATAAGGAAATATGTCTCAGAAGCTCCCAACAAATCTTCACTAATGTCTCATTGGCCACAATTTTTGATTCCCTTAAATCAAACACTGGCAATGAGAATAGGACCACAACAGTTGGCCTAGATTGATCAAGATTTATGCCTGGGGCTAAGAATAGAATCCTTAGCCCTTAAGTCATGTGGGGAAGGAGTGCAAACATGAAATAAATTGTGTCTTTTCAAGAAAAAAGAGGGGGAAGTGGATATTTGCAGATAACCAACTACTGCAGAGAAAGTTATTCTCTAGGCCGTTCTGAAAAGTCACAAATGTTGAGTATACTTCAAGTAAAATTAAGATCTATAGTTTTGATGAGCATATAGTTTGCTTTGATGAGCAAAAACATATAGTTCTGATGAGGAAAGAAAAAGTTGATTTCCCCAGTCTTGTCTAGTAAGTATTTCTGCAATGTCTAATACTAGGCTTATTGTCATCCAAATCAAATTTCTATTGCAACTTAAAACTTGCTTATCATAGTTTTGCATGCAGCCAGTTTCATAATTCAGACCCAAATAAAAATATATAAATTTCCCCAAATTAACTACTTCCTTCCTCTTTAGGCATTATGTATGAGAGAAATGAAAGCTGTGTAAAAGAAATATAACCATATTTTACAATCAGAAGTGAATGACAGTTCAGTTTCTTGACTTCTACCTACACCCAAAGAGTATCTGAGTAAAAGTACATGAGTCCCTTTCCTGACTTCCTATCTTCCTGAGTCTTTAGAAAATGAGTTATAATTCTTCAGTTTGCCTTATGCACTTTAGTGAGCTAATTGCAACAACACTTTACAATTAAGCCTGCTTAAAAATCAAACTGTGTAAGTTGTGATAAGCCTACTGGCAATGAAGAGGCAGCGAGATGGATTATCAGATGCTCACAGGACTTTTTGAAGTTTTCAGTCACATCTGTTTCTGCGATACTTTGGTATTTTTCCTTTCATTGTGGAAGCTCTTTGTGTCCCTGTTCACTTGCAGATATGCAAATGAACCTTATCCAACCATGCTTAGTTTCTGGGATGGAAAGTCTCCAGGCAGATATACAACAAGAAGTCATGGTATATTCACCTTCAGAGCCTGAAAAAATGTATTCTAAAATTCATAAGTAAACTTTCAATTTTGGAGGGATACAGTGAAAGCTTATGCTATGTTTCAGAGTGTTTCAGATTGGAAAGAGGTGAAACATTTTTCCACTATGGAATGCACTGATAAGAATAAAAATAGTACCTCTAAAAATGTCCAATAAAACCTTGAATATTCTTTCTTTGAGTTTTCCACTTTTTATTCACTCAAGTTTTCTAAAAATATTCATATAATTCAGCACTAGAAGCACATAATCAGAAAGACATAATCTGCAAAGATATTCTTTGGCACAGATACTTTATCAGCGTTAAAGATTAAAGTGTTTTTTAATGAAAATTTTGTTAATCCACATGTAGACTAGGTTCTATGGTTATCACTCATAGTTGAGTCTGCCATTTTAGATGGATTTGGAGTTAAAAGTAAGAGAAATAATAGATAATTGTGGCATCAGAAGGACATAATAATCATTTCTACAACTAAAGTAAGAGAATCAACCAAATACATTCCTTCATATAGACTTGATATTCACTGACACTGTGTCAAACCCCCAAGCCATCAGAAGATAGTTAATTATTTTATCTCATAAACACTACACACATGACCCCATTAAATTTCATTGACTAGAACTTTGAATTTATCTAGCTATTAATACTTGTAGGAAATTTTAGTTCTCTACTGTTTGATGAAATTTATCACTAGAGATTACGATAGATTGGTTTTATTAGCTGTATGTTCAGTCCTGGACACATTAGTATAAGAAACTAAGCCTATGCTGATTTATTATTCAGTTGTATGCACTGGAGAGCTGTATGCTTGTGTACAATCAATTAACCAAAGCACATTTGCAAAGTGCTATATGTCTAAGCACTTTGTGTTAGTGTGAAGTGTTAAGTGTGAAGCAAGTTAGAGAAGAGTTAGAATACATGATCCCTATTCCTAATTCCAGGTTAAACCTCTTTGAGAGAAGTACAGTGTCTGGAATGTAATCAATAGTTTCTTTCAACTACAGGATGAGTAGCCTATATGCGAAAACTGGGTTCATTTCTGGTTGTCACACTAGGAAAATTCATCTAGATGCTAGAACTGTGTATGTAGAATAAAGAAGACCTCAGAAGGTGAGAGTTGTCATTGGCATGTGTGGAAGAAAGATTGTACTTGTTTTGTGTGATAGAGAATATGACTGGGACCAAAGAGTAGGTAGATGTTACATAGAAAAATAATTCTTTTTATTTTAAGAACTTTTTTTTCTAACTGCATCTGTTGTGGAGGGTTGAGTTAATCATACTCCTCAGTTGATGGCACACTGACACCATTGCTGCTTGCAAGGGCCATACTTGTTTGTTTTTACCTATTTCCATTTCTCATCCCCCCAAGTAGTTGTTCTAATCTTTTAATGTTTGTCTGCTTATCAAATGTGTTTTTTTGTTTGTTTTTGTTTTCTGTTTTTGTTGTTTTGTCCTCGTGTATCTTTAGTTTACATAAATGGTATTGAGATAGAGATCTATTTAGTTTTCTTTTTCATTTGATATGTTTTTTAAGCTCTAATTTTCTGCATGTATATCTATTTTGTCATTTCTAAGTGATACATAATCTCCATAATGTACATCCAACACATTTTACCTATTAAACACCAAGTGATGAATATCACAATCACCTTAACATTGAAGATAATAGCTTTGGACATTACCCTTTTGTACTTACTTTTGTGAGAGCATATATCTTGGGTTACACAGTGTCCATATACTTAGTTTGACTGAATTGTTCCATATTGCTCTCAAGTATAGCTCCTTATAAGAACAGTGCATGGGGCTTCCCTGGTGGCGCAGTGGTTGAGAGTCTGCTTGCCGATGCAGGGGACATGGGTTCGTGCACCGGTCCGGGAAGATCCCACATGCCGCGGAGCGGCTGGGCCCGTGAGCCATGGCCACTGAGCCTGCGCGTCCGGAGCCTGTGCTCCGCAACGGGAGAGGCCACAACAGTGAGAGGCCCGTGTACCGCAAAAAAAAAAAAAAAAAAAAAGAACAGTGCATGACAGATCCTGGAGTGCAGGGGTTAGCAAACTTTATCTGTAAAGGACTTGATAGTAAATATCTTAGGCTTTTCCGACCACATAAATTATTTTTCTAAAAAATTGAGGTATAGTTGGTTTATAATATTTGAAATTTTCCAAATAATTTAGAAAATTTATTTCTCTACGATTTGTTGAAATTTATCACTTGAAATTATGATAGATTGGTTTTATTAGATGTATATCCACTAGTAAGTATCAGGTGTACAACAGAGTGATTCACAATTTTTAAAGGTTATACTCCACTATATTTAAAATGAAATATTGGCTATATTCCCTGTTTCTGTACTGTTGTGTGTTTATTTTATGCATAGAAATTTGTACTTCTTAATATGCTAATCCTATCCTGTGCTTCCCTTCTTCCCTCTCCCCACTGGTAACCACTAGTTTGTTCTCTGTATCTGTGAGTATGTTTCTCTTTTGTTATACTTACTAGTTTGTTGTATTTTTAGATTCCACATATAAATGATATCATACAGTATTTGTCTTTCTCTGACTGACTTCACTAAACCTAACACTATCTACATTCACCCATGTTGTTTCAAATGGTAAAATCTCATTTTTTTCATGGCTGAGGGGTAATCCATTGTATATATATACCACATCTTCTTTATCCATTCATCTATTGATGGACACTTAGGTTGTGCCCATGTCTTGGCTATTGTAAACAATGCTGCTATGAACATTTGGGTATGTGTATCTTTTCAAATTAGTGTCTCTATTTCCTTGGATATATACCCAGGAGTGGAATTGCTGGATCATGTGGTAGTTCTATTTTTACTATTTTGAGGAACCTCCATACTGTTTTCCACAGTGGCTACATCAATTTACATTCCCATCAACAATGTGCAAGGGTTCCCTTGTCTCCCCATCCTCTCCAACATTTGCTGTTTGTGGTCTTTTGTTAATAGCCATTCTGACAGGTGTGAGGCAATATCTCATCGTGGTTTTGATTTGCATTTCCCTGATGATTAGCAATGTCCAGCATCTTTTCACATGCTTATGTCTTCTTTGGAAAAATGTCTATTCAGGTCTTCTGCCCAGTTTTCAATCAGGTTGTTTGGGTTTTTTTTTTTTTTTTTGATGTTGAGTTGTATGAACTGTTTATATATTTTGGATATTTACCCCTTATTGGTTATATAATTTGCAACTATTTTCTCCCATTCAGTAAGTTGTATTTTGTCTTTTGTTGATGGTTTCCTTTTCTATGTAAAAGCCTTTAACTAGGGCCCATTTGTTTATTTTTGCTTTTGTTTCCTTTGCCTGAAGAAACAGATCCAGAACAATATGCTTTTGACATAAATCTGTTATTTATGTCAAAGTGTTTTGCCTATGTTTTCTTCTTGGAATTTTATGGTGTCAGGTCTTACATTTAGGTCTCTAATCCACTTTGAATATATTTTTGTATATGGTATGATAAAATATTCTTTTACATGTAGCTTTTTCATTCTTTTACATGTAGCTGTCCAGTTTCCCAACACCACATATTTCATTCTTTTACATGTAGCTGTCCAGTCTCCCAACACCACATATTGAAGACACTCTCTTTTCTCCATTGTATATTCATACCTCTTTTGTCTTAGATTCATTGACCATATAAGCATGGGCTTATTTCTGAGCTCTCTATTCTGTTCCATTGTTCAATGTTTCTATTTTTGTTCCAGTAACATACTGTTTGGATTACTGTAGCTTTGTAGTGTAGTCTAAAGACAGTGAGCATGATACCTCCAGCTCTGTTCTTCTTTCTCAGTATTGTTTTGACTCTTCAGGGTCTTCTGTGTTTCCATACAAATTTTAAACTTATTGGTTCTAGTCCTATGAAAAATGCCATTGGTATTTTGATAAAGATTGAATCAAATCTGTAGATTACCTTGGGTAGCATGGTCATTTTAACAATATTCTTCCAATCCACAAACACAGTATATCTTTCCATCTATTTGTATCATCTTCAATTTCTTTCATCAGTGTCTTATAGGAATTGCTGGATTAAAATTATATATTGTATATTCAAAAATAAATTTAGTTTATATTTTCAAAGAACCAGCTCTTATTTTTATTGATCTTTTCTATTGTTTTTGTAGTCTCTATTTCATTTATTTCTGCCCTTATTACTTTTATTTATTTCCTTCTATGAACTTTGGGTCTTTTTGTTCCTCTTTTTCTAGCTCCTTAAGTGTAGGGTTAGAATGTTTGAGATTTTTCTTGTTTCCTGAGTCCTTATAAACTTTTCTTGTTTCCTTGTATCCTTATAAACTTCCCTCTTAGAACTGCTTTTGCTATGTCCCAAAGATTTTGGATTATTGTGTTTTTTTCATTTGTCTCCAAGTATATTTTGATTTCCTCGTTGATTTCTTCTGTGACCCATTGGTTGTTTACTAGCATATTGTTTAGCCTCCTTTTATTTGTGTTTATTGCAATTTTTTCTTGTGGTTGATGTCTGGTCTCATGGTGTTGTGGTCAGAAAAGATGCTTCATATGACTTCAGTTTTCTTCAATTTTCTGAGGCTTGTTTTGTGACGTAGCACATGATCTCTTCTGGTGAATATTCTATGTGCATTTGAAAAGATTGTGTATTCTGCTAATTTTGGATGGAATGTTCTATGTATACCTGTTAGGTTCATCTGGTCTAATGTGTCTTTTAAGGCCAGTGCTTCCTTATGGATTTTATGTTGGATGATTTGTCCAATGATTTGTCCATTGATGTAAGTGGGGTGTTAAAGTCCCCTATTATTATTGTGTTACTGTTCATGTCTCCCTTTATGTCTGTAAATATTTGCTTTATGTTTTTAGGTGCTGTTATGTTGGATGCATATATATTTACAATTTTTATACCTTCTTCTTGGATTGATCCCTTGATCATTATGTACTGTCCTTCTTTGTCTCCTGTAATATTTTTTTATTTTAAAATCTAGTTTGTCTGATATAAGTATTGCTACCCCAGCTTTCTTTTGATTTCCATTTACATGGAATAGCTTTTTCTTTTTCTTTCTTTTTTTTTTTTTGGCTGCACCACATGGCATGCAGAACTTCCCTGACCAGGGATCAAACCTGGAATAGCTTCTTCCATCTCTTCACATTCAGTCTGTGTTTGTCTCTAGATCTAAAGTGAGTTCTTTTGGCAACATATATAAGGGTTTTTGTTTGTTTGTTTGTTTGTTTTTCCATTCAACCACTCTATATTTTTGCTTGGAACATTTAGTCCATTTACATTTAAAGTAATTATTGATATGTTCTTATTGCCATTTTGTCAATTGTTTTGGAGCTGTTTTTGTAGTTCGTTTTGTTCCTTTCTTCTCTTTTGTTCTCTTCTCATGATTTAATGACTATCTTCAGTGTTATGTTTGATTACTTTTTCTTTTGTGTGTGTAATCTATTACAGATTTTTGGTTTGTGGCTACCATGAGGTTTTTGTATAGCAGTGTGTGTGTGTGTGTGTGTGTGTGTGTGTGTGTATATATATGATTTTTAAGTTGCTAATCTCTTAATTTCAAATGCATTTTAACAAGCCTGCTTTTGTACTCTCCTCTTTTCATGATTACTGTTCTTGACATATTTTATGTTTAATTGTTTTGTGTATTTCTTAACAGCTTATTGTGAGTATAGATAATTTTACTACTTTTGTCTTTTAACATTCCTACTAGCTTTGTGCATGGAAAATTTACTAACTTTACTGGTATATTTGCTTTTACTGATGAGCCTTTTCCTTTCATAATTCTCGTGTTTCTAGTAGTGGCCTTTCTTTTTCACTTAGAAAAGTCCCTTTAACATTTCTTGTAAAGCTGGTTTGTTGGTGATAAACTCTTTTAGCTTCTGTTTGTCTGAAAAACTTTTGATTTCTCCATCAAATCTGAATAAAAGCCTTGCTTTGTAGAATATTTTTGGCTGTAGTTTTTTCTCTTTCATCACTTTAAATATTAATATACTGTGTCACTCCCTTCTGGCTGCAGAGTTTCTGCTGAAAAGTCAGCTGATAGCCTTATGGGAGTTCCCTTTTATGTTATCTGTTTCTTTTCCCTTTCTGCCTTTAATATTCTTTCTTTATCTTTAATTTATGCCATTGTAATTATAATGTGTTCCTCTTTGGGTTAATCCTCTATGGGACTCTGCACCTCCTGGATTTGGATGGCCATTTCTTTTCCTAGTTTAGGGAAGTTTTTGGCTACTATGTCTTCAGATATGTTCTCAGACCCTTTGTCTCTCTCTTCGTCTTCTGGTACCCCTAAAATGGAAGTATTAGCACATTTGATGCTGTCCCAGAAGTCTCTTAAACTATCCTCATTTCTTTTCATTCTTTTTTTTTTCTTTTCTGTGTTCAGCATCATTGATTTCCTCTACTCTGTCTTCTATCTTGCTAATCTATTCCTCTGTATCATTTAGTCTACTGTTGATTCCTTCTAGTGTATTTTTTATTTATGTTATTGTATATATCTCTGTTTGGTTGTTCTTTATATTTTAGAACTCTTTGTTAAAAACTTCTAACTTCTTCTTTGCATCCATTCTCCTCCTGAGTTCTTTGACTTCTAACTTCTTTGTGCATCCATTCTCCTCTTGAGTTCTTTGATCATCTGTACAATAATTTCCCTGAACTATTTCTTGGCTAGATTGCCTATCTCTTCTTCACTTAGTTCCTCTTCTGGGGTTTTGTCCTTCATTTGGACATGTTCCTCTGTCACCTCATTTTGCCTAACTTGCTATTTTTATTTCTATGTATCTGGTAGGTTGGTTAGGTTTCCTGAAATTGGAGAAGTTGCTTTTGTAGGAGACATCCTATGTGTCCCAGCATCTCACTCCCCTCTCATCACCAAAGCTCTATGTTCTAGGGTTGTCTCCTTATGGGCTTCTATGTCCTTTTGTTGTGGCAGACAGACTACTGTGGACAGTCTGGTAGGCTTCTTTGGCTCCTGGTCCAGTTGGTAGCCAGGCCCTGCCTTGTGCAGAGGTTGCCGGTCACTGTTTGATGGGGCTGGGTCACCATGCAGCTGGCTTCACAACCCCAGGGGACCCTGGGGCTAGTGTTGGATCACTGGTGGGTGGAGTCAGGGTCCAGGAGATCCTGGGGCTGGTGCCCACCCACTGGTCAATGAATCCAAGTTCTGCAGCTAGTGCTGGTCCCCTAGTGGGCAGAGTTGGGTCCTATGTTCTGGATGCAGGGCCCAGGGGTCCCAGAGCTGGTGTTGGACCACTGGTGGGTAGGCTCAGTTCCTGACAGCTGGCTGCAGGGTCCAGGCTGTCCTGAAGCTTGTATTGGCCTGCTAGAGCATAGAGGTAGGGCCCAGCATGTCCCCAAGACATAAAGTTTCTGTTGCATATACTCTTGTTCTTTTTCTTGTTCTTATTTTTTTTTTTAATCACCCATTAGAAATGTAAAAACCCCTCTTGTTGGCTATTCAGAATTGGGCAAGGACTTCATTTGTTCCTTGGGTCATTCGGAGACCTGATCTACTCTCACATCCTTGAAAACGTGGCAGATTATTCACTATTCTGACTTTGGTCACTGTAATGGATGTAAACTGAGAACTCACCATTTTAAGTTCACTTCTCTGATTATTAATCAGTTAAATAAACTCTTCAATTATTTGTTAATACTTGAATTTCCTCATCAGTAAACCTCCAATTTGAATAATTTGCTCAGTTTCTATTGTGATTTCTATAGTTTTGTTGCTAATTTTCAGTAGTTTCTTATATATTGGATATTATTAATTTTCAGTTTTAGGCACCTTAATTAACTTATTTCCAATCAGTTATCTGTTCATTAACACTATCCATACTGTCTTTTATTGAACAGAAATACTTAATTTTGATGGATTTTAACAACTTTGTAATAGTCTGAAGCATAAATAGATGGAAGGAACCACCACAAAAGATAGTGAGTTTCTGAGAACTGAAATGTTTCTTAAAAGGCTGAATAGCCATTTGACATTAATGTTATATTGTAATGTTCAGATATTGGGTGTATATGTGGACTAGATTATTAAGACCTATTTCAACCCTAAGATTATTTGGTACACACGAAGCAGTCTGAGAAAAATATTTGGAAATGATAGGATTTGAGAGATAGAAGGGATATTAGTGATTCATCTAATTTATACTTCTCATTTTCCATGGTAAGAAACAGAGGTAGAATAGTGGAGGTGCTTGCTCAAATTTCCCACAGTTAGTTGGTATCAGAGGCTGGACCAGAATTTCCTCCTTCACAGTCCACTGCACTTTCCATTATCTAAAGATAAATTCTAAATTACATGGTTCAGCCGTAAACACTGTAGGTGGTTCCAGAGGTAGGAGGATGTCACAGAGGTAGAAAAAGTATGCAGAAAGAGGTATCTACAAGTTTCCCTAGGACTGACTGGTTTATGGTAAATGCTAATGTTACTTACTGCTAATGATTTATAATTTATTTTGTTGTCATTTACAGAAATTATTATAAAGTCATTTTCAAATTATGTGTCCTCCAAATTATTATATTTTTCCCATGCACCACCCACCACACAAATTGTACTATCTCTTCCATCTAATACCAAATACTAAATACCACTGTGCCTTTCCAGCTCATCTAGGACTGTGTAATGAACCAAAACATTGCAGAATCCTTAGCATTATGCCTCCTAGAGAGCTAATAAGGTGGGGTCCAGCTGCCATTGCCTGATATGTATAAGTAAGAAAATCAGTCCCATCCCACAGTGTTCAGTAACAAATCCTTTCAATATCTGTGCCCCATTATCTACTCTAATGAAAAAGCTTATGAGAAAACATGGAGGTGTTTAAAGCCTGTGCCACCCTAGGTAAAATCAGCTCATTTGAGTGCAGTCTTACTTAGATCCACCTTGGCACTGCTAGAGAAATAATATCTTTAGGCATAGTTTCTTCTCGTTCCAAAGATTGCAGACTTTTGAGGTTTTACATATTGGTAGATCACAAAATAAGATGATGGGACCCTTTCTATGTAAGGCTATATCAACTATGCCAGACAACTCTTATACTGTTCTAATGTTTATATATCGTTTTATGGCATTAGAGATTTTTATATTGGTGGAGGATAAGGGACAGGGTGCTGATAGGCTGGAATTTATAGGCACATATATATATCAGGAGTTTAGTTAAGATGCTCCAAGTTTTCTTCCTCAATAGGAATGTTCCCACAGCTAGCATATTTCCTCTTTTGAGCACAATGAGAGATTTCCAGTTTTCTCTGAGGACTTTTCCAGACTTGACAGCTAAGTAGAAGGGTACAAAGGCCACTTTCACAATCTTTGCTCAGCTGTACTTCTTCTGTCTCATCTACCTCTCTCTGCAATGCGTCTCATGCTCCTGCACAAAAGTATATATTTGATGAAACTTGAATATCCCAACTGTCCTGACAAGATATTCAAGGGCTGACCAAGTTCAGAGTGACCGAGAAGAGTTCTTTATACTATGTGTTCTCATTTCTTAGTGTTGTCTGCTTTTAACTTGGGGACTGGCTGCCATGTTGAAGGTATTTCTGTTCCCTTTTCTTTCCCCACATAGAGTACTATTCTGCGATTGAATAGCTTTCCTCCCCACCCCTTCCCTTAGCACTACACCTTCTTCAATTATACTCTTTCTCTTTGCTGTTTAGCCTGGAAACACAATTTAAACAACCTACTTATTTCTCTGCAAGAACATATTCCCTGCTTGAATGGAGAGGAGTTGAGAAAAGGGAGGGTAGGAGAATGAAAGGGTCTGTCTTCATTTTACCTTCCTCAGGCATCAAATGGCCTATATGAGAAGTCCTAGCTAGAAAGCAATGCAGATGTGTACACTGTCATCTCCCTACAGTGGTTGAACAATTTTAACTTGGGTCCATTTCCTTTCTAGAAGCTCAATAAGCTAATAAGTAAACAGCAATTTCTGTAGTATGGTGAAGTTACACAAGCAAATGAACCCCTCAGTGTCACTCAGACCACTTCCACTGCCACACATGGTTGACCTAAAGCCTCTCATTTTATTCTCCTCAAGTAGAGGGTCCACCAACTTGTCATTGTCCCCCATACTCTCTTTTAGGTTTCCAACTCCCAGCTCCAGCTCATCACAAGTATAGGTGAAGCCTAGATAAATATTAAGATGATGACCAGAGACACAGTAGACACGTACTTCAAGAAAGGCAGAATAGGGTACCGATACAGAACATAATCACTTGCTGGTACTATAATGAATTAATATAAGATGCTAATTAGGTGAGTAGTAAAATATTAGTTGTGCTAAACATGACTCCTGCAGGTTACCTCTCTGTATACTTTTAATCTATAACCTTAGGGGAAAACTAGAGATAAGAAGATAACACATTCATTGAGGTACAGTGGTGTAATAACTAGGAATCCTAAATAAAACAGAAGTGACCCCTTTTACTTGTGGTAAAATATTAAATTGGTATATGAAACTTTGAAAAATATGGTGCTTGCCAACCATCCCTAGTAAGAATACATACTACTGTTCCAACAGTTCACAATGCTTTTCTTATCAGTATATAACTTGTACAAAAATTCTATGTCTCACTGTTAGGCTTCCTCTCACCATGAGAACTTGCCTGCCCATACTGACATGGATTTACACATTCATTTATGAATGTGAGAGCAGTTTTTCCCATATTGCAAAAGCTAAAAGAGTATTAGGTGTAGTATCAGTTAGCTATCAGGTAAATTGACCTAGCTCTCAGTATTAAGAGTCTTTTATCACCTATGGGTCTCCTTCTCCAAAGAAAATTAACTTTTTTCTGTCTCTGAGGACAGTAAAGAGACAAATGGTATGAGGAGTCATTGTTGGGAATTCTTTTCATAGAGACATTAAATATAATAATGAACGCCTGTGAAAGTGAATCAAACCTTGCTCTAGTGTCTTTCTTATGAAGGTAATGCAACCTCCAGATCAGGGTGTGTCAGTGGTGAAAACTGATGTTTCATTACTCCATTGGCTATTTCATGGTATAAAGCATAGAGGTGGTGATTTTCTTCCCTTTTATGAATTCAAATGAAGCCTTAAAGTTCTATGCCTTTCTATTTCAGTGGGCTAATGCTGTGCTTTGGATTCATTAACTCCAAGGTTGACATTTCCACTGACCACAGGCTGGACTTCAACCTAGAGATATTATCCTACAATGCAGTACACATTGCTAGCTGCTCATCGTGGAAGAAAAGAAAATTTTAAATATTTTATTCAGCCAGATCATTACGTGCTTAGGATGCTCATGGTTACATAAAGCTAGGTGACCTGTACGTTCAGGTCCTTGGCATTGTAATTGTAATGCGGTGCAAATCAAGTATTTATTGGGTACTTAGTGTATCTAGCATTGTAATAATGTTTTTTTTTCTTTATACAACACTTGATACAGGCAGAATAGATACAAAGAAGTTTCTGGGTAGAATTCCTTCTTTTAAAATGTTCCCTCCATTGGCCTATTATTCTACTATTGGATCCTTTGTTTTGGATTTTAAAATATGTTGTTTTTCAAATTCTCCAAGGGTAATCAAGAAGCCCCGAATATGGCAATTCGAGCAAGCATCTTAGTTGCGGTTGGTAGGAAACAAAAGCCAGAATTGGAATTGTGATCAGTATAGGACAGTGAGAGAAAGAGTTGTAGTTGGAGAGAGATGCACACTAAATGGGAAGAGAGGAGGAGGAGGTGGCAACCACTGAGTAGCCTTCTTTACCTCTTACTTTTGCTAATAATTTGCTTTTCATGTGGGATAGAGAAGCGCTATGTAAATTGGTATGATGTTGAGTTAAGGAATGTAAACTTCCAGAAAGAAGCAGATCCAATTACGTTCAAGTTGAGGCAAAAAAAAAAAAAAAAAAAGAAAAAAGAAAGAAAAAAGGAAAAAACAGGTTTTACTGTCAAAGTTGTTGTTTGATTATCTATGCTACCTCTTTTCTCTTTTAATGAGGATGGTGTGAGAAAGTTCAGAATGTTAGTCAATTCTTGAAATATCACTTTGGAAAAAGTATATGCCAGATAGTTCAGAGGAGAGGCACAATTAACAAAAATATAACGCAATGATTGAACACTCTCAACTAGTCTGTCCCTTTTGATTCTCTCTCCTTCAGGTAAGTCTATGAATAAGAACACTGAAATTGCATGCAGATTTTAGAGACACTGATGCATAATTTAATAGCAACTCATATTGTTTTTAAACACCAAGTCTCCACTACTAAGTTTTTTCACAGAGAATTCATTCCCATATTTGCCATTTACAGAGAAGACACAAGGTAGCCTCCATTGCAATGATTTTTATGAGGAAATGATAGAAAATATTAAGGAGAAAAGTTCTCATGGGCTTTATTTGTACCAGTCTGTCTATCTGTCTGAGCTCTAACAGTTGAAAACACCAGAAAGGAAGATTGTGAAGGGAGAAAGATATAAAATACAGAGATGATTTCTTTCAGCATACAATGTAGCCAGAATCTTTGAAAATTGGGAGTAGAAGTAGAGAGGGTCAGATAGCGTATTCATGTGCTTTATGGTTGGCTTAGGGTGGAACAGGTTTTCAAGTATGTCATAACAGCATGCCACCATCTGCTAGGATGATGTTACACTGACCTTGAGAGTGTCACCACTTTCCCTGCATTGGTAAGTTGACCACCAATATTGTAGTGTAAGGCTCCACCCTAAGCCATTCAAAGTGACTTGACAATACAGATTGGCTGATACTTGAAAGTGGACTGAAATCATAACCTGCTTATTTATTTAAGAAAATGATGTCACCTTGAGTGATTATTTTTCACTTAATAATGCTTTATTCAGTCTTTCTGTATAATTGAGCCTCATCATTCTCTACTCTTGGAAGAGCTAATTATATGTAGCAGTCATTGCTTTTGGTATTTCTTTGAAGGTACTTATATAGTACATTTTTAGATTTGTTATCAATGTTTTACATTCCAGAACTATGTGTATTCTGATTTTATAATATATAGTACTCAGGAGAATGAACTCTTGGGAACATTATGCAATATGGATTATAAGGGACATCTACAGTCTTTCCTCAGTATCTGTGAGTAGATTGGTTCCAGGACCCCTGACAGATACCAAAATCTTCAGATGCTCAAGTTATATTAAATGGCATAGTATTAGTATATAGCCTATGTACATCCTCCCGTATACTTTAAATCAACTCTAGATTACTTATAGTACCTAATGCACTGTAAATGTTATGCAAGTAGTTGTAAATACAGTGTAAGTGCTATGTAAATATTTGCTGGCATGCAGCAAATCCAAGTTTTGCTTTTTGGAACTTTCTGGAATTTTTTCTGAATATTTAAAAATTATTATTATTATTTAAATTTTATTTGAGTTTAGTTGATTTAAAATGTTGTGTTAGTTTCAGCAGTACAGCAAAGTGAATCAGTTATACATATATCAACTCTTTTTTTAGATTCTTTTTTCTGAATATTCTTGATCTGCAGTTGATTGAGTCTATGGATGCAGAAATCACAGATACTAAGGGCCAACTGTATATCATATTTATTCTTATAGTTTCTGTAAGAAAGTGCTTGTTGTGTAGAAAAAACCAGGATAGCTTATAAATATGAATACTTGGAAAGATCCCCAAGGTCTTCATCATTTGCATTGTTTGATAACTGCCTCCTTATTGTTGATAGGTAAAGGACAGTGTTCTTAGAGCAATGTTAGAGGTTTTGTTTACTCTACTTTAAAATTTAAGAGAACATTCTAGAGAATTAGTCATGAAACATGTGTTGAGCTCTTCCTACATGATGGAAACAAACGATGGGTACACTTTTAAGTAATTAGGAGGGAAGATGTTTTTGAATTTGGAATGAACAGTACAAATGGGAGAGACACCATACAGGGTATCTTGTGCATCAGTGTTTGAAACGGAGGAAGGTTTTCATGAAGGATAGAAATTGGAAGGTCAGAATTAGGTTGTAAGAAGGCTTGAATGTTGAATTAAGCAAAGTGTTTTATCCTATAGTCAGTGAGGAGCCAGAGAATATCATCAGTAATTCACTTTCTTTTAGGAATAAAGCATTCCAGCATTCTGTTTGCTGTTATTTAATATGGAATGCAGACATTTATTTGGAAGTGCAATAGTAGTTTATTAGCATGACAACCCATGATGATACACAACGTTAAAATTTATCTATATGAAACCTCATACAAAGAATGAAATTGATTCATGTTTCTTTTTTCTTTATACTTGGGGATGGTGGGGAATATGTGATCTCCATCTTTAGGGATTGATGCTGCTCATTATCATTTACTAACTTTTATTAAATTCCAACAATGTGCCAAGGAAGTGTAAAACATGGAACTTGGCAAGACAGTCCTTGGCATGTTTGATAACAATTGGATGTATTCCATGGTAAGTTATAAAACTGTTAATGTCTTTGAGTTGTTTGTTTCTGTTTTAGTCAGAATCATAAAAGGGACTTGTATATGAGATTCAGAGCTTTTCGAAGGCAGAAACTATGACATATTTCCTCTACTATTGCCAACACCCAGTACATAATTATATGCCTGACACATACTTAAGGGCTCAAACAGAACTTACAGAATGCATAAATGAAGGAATGAATAAATGAATGAATATAATGAATATAATATTGATAATGAATATAATGAATAAATGAATATTCTGAACTTCTGTGATCCTCTCCAATGTGATTTCACCACCTTTCCACCTCAGTCATCCACTGGCACGTTTTTATCATTTAACACAATGCATGATCCTGGAATGGGTCCTGGTCAAGGAAGGAGACATTAGGAGGAAAATTGGTGATATCAGAGTAATATCTTCAGATTAGATCATAGAATTGTATCAGTACTAGTTTTGTGACTTTTGATAATTATACTTTGATTACTTAAGATGTTAGCTTTTACAAAATCTGGATAAGGGTACACACGACTTATTTTTATTATTTTTGCAATGTTTGTGAAAGTCTCAAATTATTTCAAGATAATATTTTAAACATTTAAAGCAAAAAGTTGAAAAGAAACCTCTTTCAACCTTAAGATTATATTAATATTATATTACTCATTTCATCCCCCACTCTTACTCCTGCTTACACACTCATTATAATCTTTTATCCCTTAATCTCATGGTATTTTCCACGTCTATCAGAACACTTTCTGACATCATTTACTTCCCTACCTGGCCTTTAGAAACAAGTCAACCTTTTTTTTTTTCCGGTACGCGGACCTCTCATGGTTGTGGCCTCTCCCGTTGCGGAGCACAGGCTCCGGACGTGCAGGCTCAGCGGCCATGGCTCACGGGCCCAGCCGCTCCGCAGCATGCGGGATCCTCCCGGACCGGGGCACGAACCCGTGTCCCCTGAATCGGCAGGCGGACTCTCAACCACTGCGCCACCAGGGAAACCCAAGTCAACCTTTTAATTGATATATTTGCATGGTTCCTAGAATTGGCCAGACTTCTGACTTTTCACGATTACCATCATGCCAATCCACAAACCTGAGTCACTGACTTCTCACCTACAGTTCTTAGGATGCTAAGAACTATTAGGGAATTAACAAAATTGTGTGGCAGTCTACCACTCACTACCTTTAGCTGAAGCTCTTCTAAATGCTTTGTAATCCTTTTATTTATATCTTATTGACTTCCAACTACATTCTACTTACTCTTTCTTCAGTGCTCAAACACCCTTAATCCTGCCACACAGAGGTAACCAGTTTACCTTAGGGGTTATATTGTTAATGTGTGTGTAGTAAGAAAATAGATGGATAGTGGAAATTTTCAAAATGAGTTTAACATCAAACTTGACATATTCTTTGTAACTTGATTTTCTCAATAATGTAAATTGAGAATTTCCAATATTATCAAATATTACTGAGCACAGTAATTTAAAATTATTATATTTCATGTCACAAATAATGTTGCAGTGAATATATATACATTTATTATACTTAATATAAATTCTTAGTAATGGAATAACTGGAATAAAGTTAAAAATACTCATTTTTAAGGTTTAATAACTTATGTTGCCAGGTTCTCTTATAAGTTTGGATAAATTTGCATTCTTGTCAGAAATGTAAGAACATACCTATTACAGAGCAAATGTATTATTATTTTTTTAATTTCCCAAATTTAAAGAATGAACAATAGTTAAAATGATATTAAAAATTCATTTTGCATTCCCTTAGTTGAAAATTTATTTTATATTTATTGGCTACTTGTTTTTTCTATTTTACCTTACTTTCCTTTCAACTCTTTTTTCCTTTTTTGCCTGAAATTGCGTTTTATGTCCATAGTTTATTTTGAGGGAGCTTAGATGTGGGATGAGATGAGGAATGTTCCAATTTTTAACATGTTTAATATATATTTACTACGAAAGATAGTAACTTTTAATCTACCACATGCAGAATAAATATCTCTCCAAGTATTTTAATTTGAGTTTATGGTATTTAATATACAATTTTTAAAGTTAGCATAGCTTTTAATATTTTACTTTAAAATAAAAAAGAACTTATTTTGTCTCTTTTATTCATATTTTTGTGTCTGAAATTAATACTTATGAATTGATATGAAACACAAAGCATAATAGTATTTTTACAAATATTTAAAAATTTCTTCTCTACTGATTAAAATGACACTATTGAATGAACTTTGATAAGTTTATACATTTTTATTTATGTTTATGGATTTTTCTTCCTTTAGTCACTTGCCATAGACTTTGCTATAGACCATTTAATCTATTATGTTTTTTACATACTGTTAATATGTCATAGTGCAAGTAGCCGCTCAGTAATTTTTAAAATCTTTGCCAAGTGTTACCAATATATTCCTCCACTGAAACATTTATAATTATTTTGAAAAGTTAAAATTATCTGTTTTCTTTACATTAATATGCTAATTTTGGAAAAATTTCCATAGGTACATTATAATGCCATCTCCTTCAGGAAAATTATGTCTTTCCATTAATTCTATCTCATTTTGTGCAACTCCAAGTTTTATAGTTTCTTCCACATAAGTTCTGTTAAGTTTAGTACTAAAGATATATTTTCTTTCAATTTTTAATTCTGTTAATGATTTTGAGAAATTATCTCCAATTTCTCCTTTAAATCCTTTTATGGGTGGAGGTTAAATTTCCAATTTTACAAATTACCTTTCAGGCTTCTATCAAAATCATATGTGATGAATTATACTAATAGATTACCTCATATTGAAGCTTCATGTTGAAATTTCCTGGCATGCCTGGACTAAATCTGGTCTTGGTATAATAAAACCTTAAATTTTTAAAATTTACATACATAAAATTCACCCTTCTTAGTGACACAGTTCCTCTGATTTTTAACAAATGCATATATTCATGTAATCACTACCAAAATAAAAATATGGAACTCGACCATCACACCAAAAAGTTTCCTCCTGTATTTTTCAGTTAATCACCTTACCCCACTCTCAACCTCTGACAACCATTGATCTCTATACTTTCTTGATAGTTTGCCTTTTCCAGAATGATATATAAATGTAACCATACAGTATATAGCTTTTCAGTCTGGCATATTTCACTTAGCATATTGCATTTGAGATTCTTGCTGTTTCATGGAACCTTTCTGATTGGTTTAAATTGTATAGATATACCACAATTTGTTTATTCATTAAGAAGGTGATGGACATTTGGTTACTGTCCTGATCTTTGACTTATAAGTACAGCAAAAACATTTCTTATAGAGGCTTGTTTGGACTTATACTTTCATTTCTCTTGTATAAATACTTATAAAATGGGATGCTGACTAACATCGTAAGTAAATATCTGACTTTATAAGGGATTGCCAAGCTCCCAAAGTGGCTGTAATATTTTGCATTTTTCACAAGAATGGATGAAAATTCCGCTTGCTTCACATCCTTGTCAACACTTTGTAATGTCACTCATGGTGTCTTGTTTTCTTGTGTGATTTATTATTTTTTATTGTAAGCTCAAAATTGTGAGAACATGTAGGAAGGTGTTGATGCCTGGGAAGGGGAGTAGTCCATCATACCTACCATTTTTCCTTTTTGAACACCTATGGAAGTTTATTCTTAATGAACTTATGGCGTTTCACTGTATATTTGTGTTTTTTTTTTTTTAAATCTGTTTCAGTTAGGATTGAGGTTGCCTGTACAGGCCAGAAAACTCAAAATTATAGTGGCTTAAAAAACATTTGGGGCTTCCCTGGTGGCGCAGTGGTTGAGAGTCCGCCTGCCGATGCAGGGGACGCGGGTTCGTGCCCCGGTGCCGGGAGGATCCCGCGTGCCGCGGAGCGGCTGGGCCCGTGGGCCATGGCTGCTGGGCCTGCGTGTCCGGAGCCTGTGCTCTGCAGTGGGAGAGGCCACAGCAGTGAGAGGCCCACGTACCACAAAAAAACAAAACAAAACAAAAAAAACATTTGATCCTATTTCTCACCATATGAAAGTAGTTTAAAGAAAGATAGTCCAGGTTTATTATGTGATTCCACAGCATCAGAAAAGTGGCAACATTCTACAATATATTACTGTCCAATCATCCTTAGTCTGTGTCTCCCACTATTGTTTAAGATAGTTGGTTTAGTTCTAGCTACCACATCTACGTTCCAGAAAGCAGGAATGAAGAAGAAATAATGAGAGGACATGTTCCCTCTATTTGCTCTCTAGATGGCTCTTAAGATACTTAGTATCTGTCATTGGCTAAAACTAATTAACATGGGAACACCTGCCTCAAAGGAGGTTCAGAAATGCAGTTTTTATTCCAGAGGATGAGATGCCCAGCTAAAACTTGGGATTTATTACTAAATATAATGGGCATAATCTATATTTGGAGAAAATTAAGAGTGCCTGTCACAATGCCTCATGTAAACTACTGTATAACAATTCTATTGATTGAAAGGACACCTTATTAATAATCTTATATCCCAAGGAAGCTAGTTTTCAATACCTTCCATATAACATGTGCTCAGTAACTTTTTGCTGAATGGATGGCTGAAAATTGTTTTACAGTATTAAGAGTCACTTAAGTTTTTCTGCCCCTCCTAGTGGTTTTGTATGACTCAGTTTAAAAATGAGTTATGAGAATTTATTATATGTTATTAATGTAATATTGTCACATCTCAACGTTGATTAGAGGTGATTTGAGTTTGAAATTAAGCTTCCAAATGACTCTGAGTGATGTATTTATCTATAAGGATAGACTTCTTAAATCATGTTCATTAGAATAAATTTGGTTTTGTTATTATATATACATAAAATGGAAGGCTATTTACTTTGCAGTGGCAAACACTTCAACATGCATTTCTGGTACTGTGTTACAGTGTTGCCACTGGTAATCTAAATCAACATTCATGGATGATTACATTTTATAACCCCTTTTATTAGGTACTACTCAAGGTAATGCTGTGAACTGAATAATGAGTAATAACCTGGTATTCCATGAATAGAAAATGAAGCACAAAAAGTACAGCTGTCTTAGCCAAGGTAACACATCAGCAGGCAATACTGAATAGAAATATCTAAAGAATCAATTTCAGAATTCATCATTAGAGTGCAGAATCTTCAGATTAGGGCCTGTTATGCCATCTAAAACATTTAGGATTCTTTTCCTTATACAGATTTAAGCATATAGATCCTTGTTTCTCATTAGCCTAATTGTGAAATTCCTTTATTACCTTAATTACTCCCCTTTGATTGTCTTTTTCCCAAGCTCTGAGATCCTACATCTTTTCCCCAGTTCCCTATGACTTCTCTCAGAAGAAACACAACAAGATGCTAAGCAAATCTTTGTGGTTCATGTACTTTCCTACAGCTATGACATGGGTTGGTGACAGGCTAGGTATAATAAATTAATCTTTGCTGTATCAAAAAATGTAAATCTTTAAATGATGTTAAATGACAAGTGTCTTAAGAAGATATTCTAGCACTTCTAATCAAGAAGTTTTCTGTCTGCTCTAAAAATATAATGAAACAATATACTAAGAAAAAATAAAAGAAAACAATAAAAAATAAGATAAATATTTTTATTGGCCTGGAATAGAACAAAAATGTATAGAGTGGAGTGAAAAAAGAAAAAATGTTAGGGAAATAAGAGAACAGGTATTGATTTAAAAATATAAATATATTTGATTAACTGTTCATATTTAAAGGTAACTAATTTTGTGTTTGTATGAGTATTTATGTTTACTTAATAATGAAAGGAAAATTTTAGAGTCTAGACAGTGTTAAAATTGGATATGTGTACATGTATGGAGCATGTCTATTGAAGTGAGTTAAGATTTTCTAAAACTTTTGTCTTTGGCAGAAAAATTGTATTTATATATTAAAAATTTTTAAGGTAAAGATGCATGTTAAAACTTAAGAGTAAAATCTAAAATAATAATAAATTAACTATAGCTTTCAAACATGGACAGAGGATATAATAAATAGAATAAACACTATCCATTCAACAGAAGACAGAATATAAGCAATATAAACAAAGAAATAAACACTGCACAAAATAAAATGGCAAGAACAATTACAAATATCAGTAATCATAATAAAAGTAAGTATTGAATAGCTAAACTGACCTATTAACAGAGTTTCAGATTAAATACACACACATATAAATACTTCCACAAACTGCTTTTTGAAAGAAACACACCTAAAACAAACTGATATGGATAGTTTTAAAGTGATGAAAGAAAGCTTGTATAGTGTTTTTAATTTCACGCATAATCACATTTAAGGCCAAAAAAATTATGGTAATACGTGGACAATACATACAAAACGGACAAACAAGCAATAGTCAAGTAAAAATACAAAAAAATCATGAAGGTGTATGTATCCAAAAATACATAGATTTTTATACACATGAAGTAAAAATTTAAAACATTATAAAAAGAAATTTATAAGACTATAAACTCAGTAGGAGATTTGACACAATGATATCAGAGACAGATAAGATAAACAGGACAAATTTATAAGGTAACAGAAACTTTGAACAGCACAATTAACAAGACAGTAGATTTGTATGGAAATGCCTAAAATAAGTAAATTATTTTCAAAGATATAGAAATATATAAAATTTGCCTTTAAAATGAATTTTAAACAATGAAAAATCTATAGATTGTTTTCTTGATCACAGAAACTATATTAGAAATTAACAATAAAATGTACCTCAAAGAAAGAAACTGAAAAATGCTCTGTTGAAATAATCTACCTATAAAAAGAAAATAAAAGTGGAAGTTACAAAAGATTTATATAATTCAGTGTCCTTTTAAGAATAAAATTCCATTTTTTAATGTTTCTAAAGAAGTAAGATAAAACTGTAGCACAAAATATCTTATTATAGTCAAGAAAGATTGAAAAGAATGACTTAAATATTCAACTTAAGAAGCTAAGAAAGAAATAACATGTTAAATCTATAAAAATATAGAATTAATAAGACACTAGAGATGAGAACATAAATTAATAAAATTGAAAACAAGAATAAAACAGTGAACCAGTTATTTGAAAGGACTAGTAAAATAGATAAACCTCTGTCAGGGATGATTAAGAAAAAAAGGCAAAAATAAATAATGTTTGGATCAGGAAAAGTTTTATAAATTAAGATAGGATAGGGATTTTACAAATAGTAAGATATCCACTAAATCAAAAAATCAGATAAAATGAACAAAATTATAAAAAAATACTTGTGCATATTGACTTAAACAGAAAAGAAAAATCTTAATAAAATAAATATTAAAAATATTCAATGAGTCAATTAAATCCTTCTTCAGACATAAACCCCAAAGCATCAGGGCCAAAATGTTTTATGGATCAGTTTTATTATAATTTCAAATAATACCTATTTTGTGCAAACTTCTACAAAGAAGAGCTATCTGCCCATATGGCTAATCTTGATAACAAATAGACAAGGAGAGTAAAAGAAAATGAAAGTAGAGACAAATCCTACTTATGAAGATAAATGTAAAAAGTACCAAATGAAAATAATCTCTAAAACAAGTTCAGCAGTCTGAAACAAACAAACAGCATTGGGACTGGGTTGACTCCTTAAAAAAAAAAAATCAACCAAAAATTGATAACAGATTATAGGAGAAAAAGTACCATCATTTTAGTAGATCCAGACACATAATTAGATAAAAAATAATCACTCTGCCATCATATAAGCTATTAGCAAATTAGAGGGGGAAAAAAACTTCCTTCACTTCATAAGTGTTTTTTACCAAAAACCTAGAGTAAGCATCATGCTCAATCTAGAACAAATATGCTTAGTGGTAATACTAAAGAAGTGTTATTTAGCAATCAGTATAACAGAAAGATATGTACAGTCACCTTTTGTTTTTAGCACTGTTCTATAAATAAGAAAAATAAGTAAAACTTATTAAGACCTAAAAAAAACACATTGTCATTATTAATGTAGTTCAGTAATTTTACTGGACAAAATATCAATCTACCAAATGAACTGGTTTTCTCTACACTGGGTATAACAATTATAAAATGGAATAAAGATGTAATGTAATTTAAAATAGCAATAAAAACAGTAAGGCACCTTGGAATAAATCTCAAAAAAAAAAGTACAAACACATTTTTTTTAATTTGTAAGACAATAAGAAAACTTAAATGATGATGTCTACCATGCTTATAAATTGAAGACTTGGTATGATAAAGACATTAATTTTCACCAATACAAACTACAAGCCCATGCAAATTCATTAAAATCCCATGACAATTTTTTCCTATAGAACTTAAAAACCTTGATCCTAAAATTCATACGGAAGACTACAAGGCTAAGAATAGCTAACACACATTTTTTTTCACATCTTTATTGGAGTGTAATTGTTTTATAATATTGTGTTAGTTTCTGCTGTATAACAAAGTGAATCAGCTATATGCATACGTATATCCCCATATCCCCTCCCTCTCACATCTCCCTCCCACCCTCCTTATCCCACCCCTCTAGGTGGTCGCAAAGCACCAAGCTGATCTCCCTGTGCTATGCAACTACTTCCCACTAGCTATCTATTTTACATTTGGTAATGTATATATGTCAATATTACTCTCTCACTTTGTCCCAGCTTACCCTTCCCCCTCCCCGTGTCCTCAAATCCATCTCTATGTCTGTGTCTTTATTCCTGTCCTGCTCCTAAGTTCATCAGAACCACTTTTTTTTAAATTTAGATTCCATATATATGTGTTAGCATACAGTATTTGTTTTTCTCTTTCTGACTTACTTCCCTCTGTATGACAGACTCCAGGTCCATCCACCTCACTACAAATAACTCAATTTCATTTCTTTTTATGGCTGAGTAATATTCCATTGTATATATGTGCCACATCTTCTTTACCCATTCATCTATCGATGGACACTTAGGTTGCTTCAATGTTCTGGCTATTGTAAATAGTGCTAATGAATATTGTGGTACATGACTCTTTTTGAATTATGGTTTTCTCAGGGTATATGCCCAGTAGTGGGATTGCTGGGTCTTATGGTAGTTCCATTTTTAGTTTTTTAAGGAACCTCCATACTGTTCTCCATAGTAGCTGTATCAATTTACATTCCCATCAACAGGGCAGAAGGGTTTCCTTTTCTCCACACTCTCTCCAGCATTTATTGTTTGTAGATTTTTTGACGATGGCCATTCTGACTGGTGTGAGGTGATACCTCATTGTAGTTTTGATTTGCATTCCTCTAATGATTAGTGATGTTGAGCATCCTTTCATATGTTTGTTGGCCATCTGTATATCTTCTTTAGAGAAATGTCTAGGTCTTCTACCCATTTTTGTATTGGGTTGTTTGTTTTTTGGATATTGAGCTGCTTGTATATTTTGGAGATTAATCCTTTGTCAGTTGCTTCATTTGCAAATATTTTCTCCCATTCTGAGGGTTGTCTTTTCACCTTGTTTATGGTTTGCTTTGCTGTGCAAAAGCTTTTAGGTTTCATTGGGTCCCATTTGTTTATTTTTGTTTTTATTTCCATTACTCTAGGAGGTGGGTCAAAAAGTATCTTGCTGTGATTTATGTCATAAAGTGTTCTGCCTATGTTTTCCTCTAAGAGTTTTATAGTGTCTGGCCTTACATTTAGGTCTTTAATCCATTTTGAGTTTATTTTTTGTGTATGGTGTTAGGAAGTGTTCTAATTTCATTCTTTTACATGTAGCTGTACAGTTTTCCCAGTACCACTTATTGAAGAGACTGTCTTTTCTCCATTTTATACTCTTGCCTCCTTTATCAAAGATAAGGTGACCATATGTAACACAATTTTTATAAAGAAACAGGTGTCAAGATTTCTTATAAATCTGTGGTAATTATCAAAGTGAGATATTAGCCTAGGAATACAGATATGGACTAATAGGACAGAACAGAGACCAAAGAAACAGACCTATGCATGTATGAAAACTTTATGGGCATGAATAATCAGAGATTTAAAAAATGGACTAGTTGAATAATGATACTATAAACTGGTTATCCATATAGAAAACAACTGTATCCATAACCTACATCTTACAGAAAAAAAGTCCAGACTTGTTAGAGACCTAAATGTATGGCACTTTTAGAAGAGCTGTTATTAAGAGAATGCAATTATGGTTTTACAATTATAAATGGTTTCTTAAACACAATGTGAAATGTCTAAATCCTAATGAAAAAATATAAAATGGACTAAGTTAAAAAATACAATAGGGGAAGCTATAAATCAATTTAAAATTCAAGCTACAGACTGAGAGGCAACATTTTCAATGCTAATAATGAAAAAAAATCTGTATCTAGAACATATAAGAAATTACTTCAAAACACACATACAGACACCTCAATATAAAAAAATAGGCAAATGTCTTAGACTGTTTGGGCTTCTGTAACAAAAATACTATAGTCTGGGTGGCTTATAAACAATAGAAATGTATTTTTCATGGTTCTGGAGGCTGGAAGTAGAAGTACAAGGCACCAGCAGATTCAGTGTCTGATGAGAGCTTCCTGATTTGTAGTCTTCTCTCTGTGTCCTCACATAGCAGAAGGGGCTAGGGCAGGGGTCCCCAACCTCCAGGCCACAGACCAGTACTGGTCCATTGCCTATTAGGAACCAGGCCACGCAGCAGGACGTGAGCGGTGGGTGAGCAAGCAAAGCTTCATCTATATTTACAGCCGCTCCCCTTTGCTCACATTACCTCCTGAGCTCCACCTCCTGTCAGATCAGTGGCGGCATTTGATTCTCACAGGAGCGCAAACCCTGCTGTGAATCGTGCATGTGAGGGATCTAGGTTGCACGCTCCTTATGAGAATCTAATGCCTGATGATCTGAGGTGGAGCTGAGGCAGTGATGCTAATACTGGGGAGTGGCTGCAAATACAAATTATCATTAGCAGAGAGGTTTGCATAGAGTCCGTAATAAATCAATTGCTTGCAGACTCATATCAAAACTGTACCAGTGAGTAGCAAGTGACAATTAAGCTGCATCTGGTGGCAGGCTTTAAGTCAGCATCCGACACTTATTTTAGTCCATGCCTGGCCCGCCCATTATTTTATTTACCACTTCCATCCACTCCTCTTTCCCGTGCTGCGCGCTTGTCTCAGTCACAGTTTTGGTAAGCCCACAAGCTTACCCTAGCCAAAATGAGTAAAAAAAAAAAAACGTTGCTGGAGAGCTCCTTTGAAAGGGGGAAAGACCCCATGATGAGACAGCAGCAGACTCTAAGACTGCCAGCAAAAAGAAAGTTGCATTTAAAAGAAAATACCAAGAGTCCTACTTAAATCATGGGTTCATTGCAAGAGGCGATTCACATTCTCCAAGCCCACTTTGTATAATATGTGGCGACTGGCTATCCAACGAAACCATGAAACCCTCAAAACTCCTTTGCCACATGGAGACAAATCACCCTGCATTAAAAGACAAGCCTTTGGATTTCTTTTTTCAAAAGAAAAAAACCACGAACACAAAGAACAGAAGCAATTATTGAAGGCCACCACTTCATCAAATGTGTCTGCACTAAGAGCATCATTCTTAGTGGCTAACTGCATTGCTAAAGCTAAGAAGCCCTTTACTATTGGTGAGGAGTTGATCCTGCCTGCCACTAAGGACATTTGTCGTGAACTTTTAGGAAAGGCTGCAGTTCAAAAGGTGGCACGTGTTCCTCTTTCAGCTAGCACCATAACTAGATGAATTGATGAAATAGCAGAGGATATTGAGGCACAGTTGTTAGGATTAATGAGTCACCATGGTATGCAATCCAGGTTGACAAGTCTACTGATGTTGAGAACAAGGCAACAATGCTTTGTTTTTGTGCAATATGTTTTTCAGGAGGATGTGCATAAGGATATGTTATGTGCACTTTTGTTGCCAACCAACACCACAGCTGCAGAACTATTCAAGTCTTTGATTACATATCAGGAAAACTGAATTGGTCATTTTGTGTCGGTATATGCACGGGCGGAGAGGCTGCCATGACTGGACTGCTTTCTGGTTTCACTACTCAGGTCAAAGAGGTCGCTTCTGAATGTGAGTCTATGCACGGTGTCATCCATACAGAAATGCTGGTTAGCTGAAAAACGTCACCTGAACTCAACAACGTTTTGCAGGATATGATTAAAATTATCAACCACATTAAAGTACATGCCCTTAACTCACGTCTGATTGCACAGCTCTGTGAGGAGAGGGATGCAGAGCACACACGTCTTCTCTTATACACGGAAATGAGATGGCTTTGTAAAGGTAGATCACTGGCCAGAGCTTTTGAGTTACAAGAGCTGCTCCAGAGATTTCTCTTAGAAAAACAGTCACCACTGGCAGCACATTTCAATGACAAAGAATGGGTCGCAAAACTTGCTAACTTGTGTGACATATTCAACCTGTTCAACGGACACAATCTGTCACTTCAGGGGAGATTGACAACTGTGTTCAAGTCCGCAGATAAAGTGGCTGCATTCAAAGCCAAACTGGAATTATGGGGGCGATGAGTGAACATTGGAATTTTTGACATATTTCAAACATTAGCAGAGATTTTGAAAGAGACTGAGCCAGGGCCTTCTTTCTCCCAGCTGGTGTATGATCACCTATCTCAGCACTCAAAAGAGCTTGAGCATTATTTTCCAACCACAAAAGACCCCCGAACTGGGAAGGAATGGATCCGCGACCCATTCGTGGATAAGCCAGGTGAATCGACTTTGTCTGTGCTAGAAGAGGATCAACTACTTGAGATCACAAATGATGGTGGCCTTAAAAGTATGTTTGCGACAACTTCAAATCTCCATACATTCTGGATTAAAGTCAAGGTGGAATATCCTGAGATTGACACAAAAGCACTGAAAAGCCTGCTTCCATTTCCAACATCCTGTCTTTGTGAAGCAGGGTTTTCTGCAGTGACAGCAACCAAAACGAGATTATGGAATAGACTGAACATAAGCAACACACGTCAGGTGTCACTGTCTCCCATCACCCCCAGATGGGATCATCTAGTTGTAGGAAAACAAGCTCAGGGGTCCCACTGATTCTGCATTATGGTGAGTTGTATAATTATTTCATTATATATTATAATGTAATAATAATGGAAGTAAAGTGCACAATAAATGTAATGCATTTGTATCATCCCAGAACTATCCCCCCTCCCTGCCCTGGTCCCTTGAAAAATTGTCTTCCACAAAACCGGTCCCTGTTGCCAAAAAGCTTGGGGATGGCTAGGCTAAGGGACTCTCTGGGGCCTTTTTTATAAGGGCACTGATAACCATTTATGAGGCTCCTTCCCAAAGACCTAATCACTTCCCAAAGGCTCCCCCACTTCCAAATACCAACATATTGGGGGTTAGGCTTCAGCATATAAATTTTGGGGGAACACAGGCATTCAGTCCATAGCAGCCAGGGTCATAAAAGGTCATTAATCAAAGAAAGAAATATAAGGGCTAAAAAAATATGAAAGACTGGTAGCTCTAGTAAAGTGTAAAGTTAAACGACAAAGACATTCCATCTCCATCCCTCATTATCAGATTCAGCAAACATTTAAGAAGTTTAAGGATACTAAGTGTCTCTAAGGTTTTGAGGAAGCAGGAACTCACACACTGCTGGTAAGAATACAAATTGTTTCAAACACCATAAAAGGGCATTTGACAATATTTATAAAGCTGAAGATGTTTATTCCCTACAACCAGTCTTACCTGTTTCTAGACCTATATCTTAGAGAAATTCTTGTATTTACACCGGAAAACGTATATGAGAATATCTTTGAAGCATTGTATTAATGAAAAAATTAAAACATTCTAAATGTACTTCAATAAAGGAAAGGATAAATACATTGTAGTATATTCACTCAATGGAATGCTAGGTATCAATTAAAATGAATCAACTAGAGTTATAATTATTGATATGGATAAATCTCTGAAAATTAATGTTGAATGTAGAAGATACACAGCAAAGTTAGTGTTTGGAGATTATATGCAGTGTAGTATGCTGCTGGTAAGGATTTTTAGTTAAGGAGAGGGAGTAAATTTTCATTGTTTTAAAATAGTAGTAATAGTATTAAAAACATTCATATGGTGTTTTAGAGCTCACAGGGAATTTTTCTCATGTATATTACCTGATTTCATCCCACAAGAAAATTATGAGTTAGATAGTAATATTATCCCTATTACAAAAAAAGAAAAAAAGACCAATTAATCACAGAGGTTATATGGTAGAAAGCCCAAGTCTTTAATATCAAAGGTCATTCTTTATCCACCAGGTAGTATTCCTATATTATCATTGTGGTCATCCATTTTATTTATGCCCAAGCATGGTATTATTTCCTTTCAACTCCTTTTCCCACTTCACGATCCTCTTATTATTGTAGACCAAGTCTTCTAAAATTTCTCCCATCTGCATCAGCAATTCCAGTCACAGTTTTTATTCCCGCTTTATTATTAACCCTTTTATCACCAAGACCTGCTAGTTTCATTTCCAAAAATGTATCCCAAATCTGTTAATGTCTACCCACCTCTTCTGCTATTAGCGTAATCCAAACCACTTTTATCTCTTGCCTGCACTACTCCAGTAGCTTCCTAACCTGTATTGATTTATGCTGGTTCTTCTGGTCCCACTAGACACAAAGTCTCCTTTTCTTTATTGGAAATTTTTACATAAGGATATTAATACATAGGGTTCTGAAAGGAAGAAAAATGTATGTGAAAATCTTTCACAGTGGTTGCCTTTGCATATTGCCTCTCTCATTCTTTGTACTCATTTAATTAACTGTCAGCCAGCAACTACATATGGAGAACTGGGCAGAAAAGGCCTGAACATTCTGACTCACCCTGATTCAACTATGTGACATGGTCAATAAAAAGGCAATTGCAATAAAACTCTGCTTATAATATGAAGGGTTTTTTCTTAAGGAAGTACAAATAAGACAATAAGAAGTCTGCCCCCTTTTGACATAAAAGACATATATGTTTAAATTTATAAAATGCAAAAAAAATTACAAAATGAAGCAAAAGCTTCTCATTGCTATAACTCCTACCCACTAATTCTTCCCCTGAGACTTAACTCTTATTAAGCATTTGTTATTTCTTTAAGAAAAAGTATATTCCAGCATGTGTGTGTGTATATCTATATATCTATATATATCGATATATAGACATATCCATGAATATATTTTTCTACATTCTACAAATATAATCATACTATACATAGTAATGCACCTTTCATTTTTCACTTAATATAGTTTGTATACTTTTCCATATTAGCTCAGATGGATATACTTCAATCCTACTAATGACTAATATTCCAATGAAGAGATGTATTTAACTAGGATCTTCAGTCTCATCTTTTCTACTTTTTGTCCACTTCATTGTGATATTATTGACATATAACTTATGTAAGTTTGGGTGTACAATATGATTTGATATATGTATATATTGCAAAATAATTACCATTATAAGGTTAGTTATTACCTCTATCCCCTCACATAATTACATATTTTTTGCTGTTAACAACATTTAAGATCTACTGTCTTAACAACTTTCAAGTATATTATATATTATTGTTAATTATAGTCACCATGCTATATATAAGATCCCTAGAACTTATTCATCTTACAGCTGGAAGTTTGTACCTTTTGACCAACACCTCTCTATTTCCCTCACCTCTTAGACCCTGGCATCTACCATTCTACTCTCTCTTTCTATGAGTTCAGCTTTTTCAGAGTCTGCATATAAGTATTTGTCTTCCTCTCTCTGAGTTATTTCATTCAGTGTAATGCCCTCAAGGTCCATCCATGTTGTCACAAATGGAAAGATTTACTTCTATTTTATGGTGGAATAATATTCCATTATATGTGTGTATATATATATATATATATATATATATATATGGACACTTGATGGACACTTAGGTTTTTCCAAGTTTTGTCTTTTATGAATAATGCTGCAATGAACATGGGGGTGCAGATATCTCTTCAAGATAGTGATTTCATTTCTTTTGGATATATACTCAGAAATAGGATTGTTGGATCATATGGTAATTCTATTTTAAATTTTGTGAGGAACCTCCATACGGGCTTCACAATGGTTGTACCAATTTACATTCCCACCAAGTCATCTTTTCTAACTTTCTATTTTTTAAGACATATTCATATTTTATGATGGGTTAAAGTCTCCTCTTCTTGTGTGAAACACAGTAACAAATTTAAGAATTTACTTTTTAGACTATTTCTGTAATTTTAGTTATCTAGGATATAAAAGGTAGGCTCCTGCATGTATTTCAATTCACCCACTTCAACTGGAACTAAAACAAAATCTTAAGTAACATGGCTAATAGAGTTTAACTCTATTTTGCTCTGGATAGATCACCTATGTGAAACTTGGTATCATATTAAGATGAGAAATAATGAATGAAAGATGAAGGATTTTGAAGGCATTTTTGAAGGCATAATGGAAGTAATAAGGTTATTCAGCCTAAAAAAAAAATAAAGGCTTTGTTGTTGGTTAAAATTTGTTCTCATATATTTGGAAAGTAATCAAGAATTAGAATAAGAACTTCAATTCAAGCTTATATGAGGATGGTCAGACCTGGAAAACCAGTTCCAAATAAGTTTGAAATCGAGGAATATGTGTAGGTGATAGGATGATGTTAAAATAGGAATGTAGAGCACAGTACATAGAGAGTGTTAAACAGTTGGTAGTATAGACAGATAGCTATGTCAGTGTGATCCAGTTTATCAGGCAAGTAGGACAGTGTGATAGGGAATCTGGGAGCAATAATTATAGTATCACCATAAAGCCTCCGTTTCAAGACAGACATAAAAATTTAAACAACCATCTGAACCTTGAACATTGTTTGGAACATCCACACAAGGTGGTCAATTAACATAAACATAAAAGTGTCCAATGTCAAGGTACTTATTTCAAGGTACTCTATTTTATCTTTGGAAAGCATTGTTTAAGAAAGTTATTTTCTATACTGAGTTTAAATCTGTCTCCTTATAGCTTCCACCAGTTGATACTTCTCAGCCTTATCTCCAAATCTCAGCCCCCAACATTCCTATTGCCTAAAATGCCTAATGCCTATCCTTCCTGATTAGCTGAGCTCTGCCCGTGAGTCAAGGGTTTACTCATATCCTGTCATCTTTCTGAAATGTCTTTGACTTCTCCAGTTCATAGCGTTTTTCTGAACTATCATAGAATGTCCTCTATCTACCAGGTATAGATATTGAGAATATATAGTATTAGATGCCTTTTTTCAGTATACTTTTCTTATGTACCCAACTTTACTGTAAATTTCAAGACCAAGGTTATGCCCTGTATATCTCTATAGCCAAGACCATCTAGCACACCACTGAGCATACTGAGTGTTTTCTGAAGAAAATTATTTGCTACTGGCTTTGTCTAATCAAACACCTACCCTTCAAACATGTAATTAACTTTTGTGTTGTGTATGTCAGAGACTGCATGGGACTTGAAACCTGGAGTTTGTGTAGTACACAAAGACTACTTCTTAGCCAAATTATTAGGTAGGTAAGTTTGCACTACATTCCTTCTCTCCCTATTTCATCAGTTCTTTTAGGTACTCCTCATTTCTGTATGCTTAGTGCCTTTAGGATTCTCAGAATTTAACATTATTACCTCCTTCCAGTCTACATGTTGCTCTAGGCTTCTGACCCAGTTTGTTTGCTCAGAACTAGCTCTCCCCAGTATACACTGTTAGGAAATTTCCCCTTGTTAATGGGTTAACACAAAATACCTTAAAGCATAGTCACTTTAAAATTGGTGACTTCCAAAGAGTGGAAGTAAGGGCAGAAATTCCAACAAGCATTGTCAAAGGAGTGTTGGATGCAATACTTTTGATTAAACCTCTCCAATTATAACAAACCTTTGGGCTACTTCATTTATGAATCCTTGATGAAGATATCATGTTCTTTTGTTTTAAATGTGAATGAAAATTCTATAGATGCATTGGCATCAGGAGGAGTCTGACATTTTCAGAGGGAGACTCATGCAGAACAATTTGGAGTTTTGTTTTTTCAACATATTTAACATACAGTGTCAACCTATGCCTTATAAAAACTTTTTATTGATATTTTAAAGTAATTGTAAATTCACTGTAAGTAACAAAGAACTGTATAGGAAATTGTTGTCCATCTTTCCCTCACCTCTCCCAATGTTAACATCTATACACAACTATAGTACCGTCAACTGAAAGAAAAACACACAACCTAAAATTTGAGAGTTGAATTTTATTTGGAGAACTTACTGAGGACTATAGCCTGGGAAGCAACCTCTCAGCTCTGAGGAACTGGTTTGGAGAGGGAAGGGAAAACCCAGGATATATAAGAGGTATTTTTACTGGAAAAAAACATGAAGCCAAACATCAAAACATTACTGCTAATCTCAAAGAACAGACATCTCAAGTTAATAATTTTAGTGCTTTCTATGTATGACAAGATGCAAGAATCTGGGTTCATTGAAATTATTCCTTAGATATGCATCTTAACTATCTAGGGCCAGTATCCAAGGCACAGAATGCTTCCTGGTTTTTTTCATCCTGAATTCTCCTCAGGGTGTACTGTTGGTGACTGACTGTGGTGACTAATGTCTTGATCTTTGTAGAACTGGAATGGCAGTAACATCTTTGTTCACAGTACAATATCAAAAACAGGAAATTGACATTGGTACAAATCTCAGTTTATTCAGATTTCATCAATTATGCATACACTAATGTGTGTGTGTGTGTGTGTGCATGTGACCCCATAGATCTGTGAAATTTTATCGTATGTATAGCTTCATGTAATCACCACCACAATCAAGATATACATTTTACTATCACCACAAAACACCCTCATTCTGCATTTTCATAGCTACACACCACATCCTTAACTCATTGCCACCACTACTGTTCTTCATCTCTGTAATTGTGTTATTTCACAAATGTTATAAAATAAAATCTTACTATATATTCGAGACTTTTTTTTTTCATTCAACATAATTCTCTTGAATTATGTACCATTTGGTACAGGTTGATGCACCAAAATTTATTCAACCATTCACCCACTGAAAAGTATATGGATAGTTTCCAGGTTTTGACTGTTATGAGTAAAGTTGAATATATGATTTGGTTTAACATTTCTTTTCCTTTAGGAAGTATTGTGCCACTTCCACATGATCTTTGTGGCTTCAGATGTGAAATTTGCTGTCATTTGAATCAGTGTTCCTTTATAGGTAACATGTCATTTTTTCTGGCTGTTTTGAGATTTCTTGTTTTTAGTTTTCAGAAGTTTAATTATGATGTCTCTTTGTGTTTCTTTGGGCTTATCCTATGTGTGTTTTGCTCAGCTTCTGGAATCTGTAAATTAAAGTACCAATATTTCACTAAAGTTTGATAATTTTCACCCATTATTTTTCAAATGTATTTCAACTCCATACTTTCTCCTCTCCTATGACTCCAGTGATACAAATTTTAGATATTTCTTATTATCACATACATCCTTGAAGCTATGTTCATTTTCAAAAGACTATTTTCTTCCTGTGGCTCAGAATGTGACCCTATCAGTCCTCCAGTTCACTGATTCTGTCTTCCATCATATCTACTCTACTACTGAGCTTGTCCAGTGAATTTTTTAAAAAGAAATTCGGCTATTTTATTTTTATGTTCTATAATTTCCAATTGGTTGTTTTTTATAACCTCTATTTCTTTGGACTTCCTATTTTTTCTGTTTGTTTCAAGAGAATTTATAATTATTTATAGAAACATATTTATAATGCCTGTTTAAAATCCCTGTCAGACAATCTCAGCATCTGTTTCATCTCAGTGTTGGTGTCAGTTGATCATCTTTAGTAGTGTTTTTCATTGTTTTGTATGACTAGTGATGTACATTTGTATTTTAGACATTTTATGTATAATGTTAGAAGGCTCTTGATCCCATTTAAATCTCTGTTTCAGCAGGAAGTCATCCTACTTAGGTTTTGCATGTAGGACCTTGCCTACTTTTGTGAGTTGTAGTTCCAACAATAATTTAATTTTCAGAGCCTCTACATTTTATTCTGATTGGCTTTGTACTTCTGGTTCCACTGGAGCTCCTGCTCAGTTTCTGCATGTGCTGCCCAATGTCCTTCAGTGTGAAGTTCAGGAAACTCTTGGCTTTGACTGCTGCCACTTTGTAGGATCAGTCTCACTGCTCTCCCAGGTGTGTGACAGGAGCCCTGCTATGCTCTTACTGCTGTGGCAGATTGGGCTGCCACTGATTCAGGTGAGGATTGGTGGATGGGTCCCTGACAGGCCCTGCTGATACTCTTACTGTGGAAGATATGGCTGCTGTTGCTCTGGGTATGGGAAAGGGATCCTGCTTTGCTGGTCTGCCGTGGATTGAGTTCTCACTTATTTGGGTGTGCTGTGTTAGATTGGTCCCTTATTGGGCCCCATTGATGCTACTGCTACAGAAGATCTGGCCATTGCTGCCCTCCTGACACTCCCACTATGGCAGAACAGGCCATCTGTCTCGGTGTATGGTAGACATTGCTATTGTTGCTACTCCTGTGGTTGTTTGAGCCTGCTGCTGCTCCATATGTGAAGTTGTCTATGTGTCCGTATTGGACCCTTCTGCTCCGGCTGTTGCTTTTTGGATCTGGCCAATGCTGTCCAGGGTGTTTTACAAGGATAACACTGATGCTGCTGCTGTGGTAAATTGGGCTATGAACTGCCCTAAGTATGGGGTATAGATGGATCTCTCTACTAGGTCTCTGCGGAGCTACCTGTTTTGGGTCCTTTGGCAACAGAAATCAGACTTTTCCTGTTGTTTTTTGTTTTTCTTCTACGCGCATTGGAGGTTCCAAATTGCAGCCCTCTCTAAAGCCCAGTCGAGAATATGTGGGAGATAAAAAGGAAAACCCATGAAACTCACTATCATGTGATTCTTCAAGTCCTGAGATTTCTAGACAGTCTGCCTTTTTTCTTTTCATCTTTTAGGGTCCTTTTATGATTGTCTGTTGAATTATTTCCAGAGTATTTAGTTATATTTAGAGGAAAAGAGCAGGGAAAAGTGAGTCTATGCCATCCTTTACTGGAACTGGAAGATCTATGCCTTTTTATGATGTTTAATGACAGGGGGATGAAAGCATAAGTATTTTGTAAGGTATATAAAACTAACGTACTGGTAACCATGTTGGAGCAAAATATTAAAAATAAATTTCTGCACTCCTTTCTGCCTTCAAATTTAACCGTGTAATTGTGAAGAGGATTAGAGATTTGTTTGACTTTTGTCTCTTACTAATGAGGTATCAACTATAAGCAATGTGGAATCATACTTACTGGGTATATTAGCTCCATTTCAAAGAGCTATACATCAGTTATCATTACTGTAAGATAATGGGGAATTTCTTTTGATTTTCTGAGATTTTTTTTATAGAAAACCTCAATAATGTTTGCATTCTAGATTTTAATATTAAATTATGCAAAAGGATAACAGATAATAATTTGGAAATTCTAGAAAAATATGTCAGTTAACACAGAGTGAACAATTATATCAATGCCTAATGAGGTTTTTAACCCACTATGTTTCTAATAAATTTTGCCTACCAGTTTGACTAACATGAAAAGATAGAGGACTTAATTAAGCATAGTATTTTTTGAAAAGTCATTGCTTCAGTGAGCTTTCATCTTAACCCCAGACTTCCTTACCACTTGTGATACAAGACATATATATGTATATTTTTGTTCTTTGCCCCTGGTTTCTGACACAGACCTTCTAAAACGCTTGGAATCTCCTGAGTGATAAAGGTGACAGGAATGTCTTTTGTTATTCATAGCAAGCCCCTTTCAACCATGCCTGAGGTTATGCTAATGAAGTAACTCTTGGTGGGCCCCTAGATAGCTTTAGGATGGGGACTAGTTGCCAGAGGAACCAACCATGTGACTAGAAGTTTAAAACTTTCCACCTCACTCCTGACCCATGGACTTCAGGGAGGGGACAAGAACTGAAGTTTGAGTTCAATTACCAATGGTCAATGATTTAATCAATCTTGCCTATATATAATAGAACCTCTACCAAAACCCCAAATGATGGGATTCAGAGAGCTTCCAGGTTAGTAAACACATCCAAATACTTGGAGGGTGGCATACCTCAACTCTGTGGTGACAGAACTTACTGAGTTCAGGACCCTTCTGGACTTCATCTGGCTGTTCATTTCTATCCTTTATTATAAACTGGTAATAGTAAGTAAAGTTTTTTCCTGAGTTCTGTGAGCCATTCTATCAAATTATTTAACTTGAGGAGAGGGTTGTGGAAACCCCCAGATTTATAGATGTTAGGACAGAAGTACCTGGGACTCACAACGGGTATCTGAATTTGGGGTAGTCTGGTAGGCCTGTGCCCAGACTATATATATATATATATATATATATATATATATAATCTCCACCAGTGAGGATTAAGCCTTCTAAGATAATTGCTGAATTGTTGAGAAGGAAGAAACCATATATTTTTATTTCCATTTTGATACCTCCAATAAAATGAATGATAATGAAATTATTTTTAAAACTTTACTATGTACCACCTTGCTTTTACAAGCACCATTTTATGAGGTAAGGTAATATCCCACTTTATAGATGTAGAAACTGAATTTTATGTTGTTACGTTATTTTGCTCATTGCCACTCAGCTAGTGAATGCTGGATTCAGGTTTCAAACTCTGCTTTTTCTCAAAGATCATGTTATTCAATTTGACCCGCTAATCGAACCCTATAAGTTATAACAATGACTAAGTCACTTTGTTCCTTATACAGAAGTCTTGGAAAGTGATAGGGGATTTATACCTAGAATCAGATTTTGGTTCAAATGTCATGAGAATTTTATCCTCTGAGATTGGTCAAATGGTTACATATATATTTCATGTCAAAATCATGAACTGGTGCCTAACCATAGGAATTGGGCAAGCTTTGGCATGAGGTTTACCTGGGATGGTCTTGGTTTTAGTACTGAAAGTCAGATGTGCCAGGAAACATATCTGTCCCTAGCAAGCCAGCAGAGTTGGTCACCTTAGGTTAATAAAACTAGTCCTACAGAAAGTAGAAAAGTCAATAGAGAAGAGGATTCCTTTGCAATAAATTAACCAAAATTTTATGTATAATTTAAGACAAATCTTAGGTACAAGTAAATTACTTGTTTATTTCCTTAATATTGGTCTATTAATATTTATTAAGATTTTAATGTTATATATGGCTCCTTGGATTTTTACTGCCCTGAATTTCAAGTTTGTAGAACTAAACATGTTCACTATTATTAAACTACTTAGAAGGAAAATCAACTTATATGTCTAATTTGTAATCAACTACATTCTTTTTATCCATAAAAGGTAAACTTTGCAACTTCTTTTTAAAATGTACAGTCAGATGACCTTTGATATTTGACATTTCTAAGAATTTTAAAAATCTCAATTTAATTTCAGAATCACACAGCATCTAGGCTTCTCTGGCCTTGGTTACTATTTCCAGGGAATAGGTTCCTTAAAAGCAAAATAACTTTTGGAGAATCCAAATTCATGACATTCATTAGCCTGGTAAAGCATCAGGCTACATGCACAAACATAACATCAAAACAGCTAGTTGAAAACTAAAACATTCAGTAAATAAATTGGTTGTTTTGGCAAAACACCAAGGAAATAATTTGTTGTGTTTGAACACTTTTCCTCAGCTTAATCTGGCCAAAGGCACAGAAAAAATACATTTTAGGTAAATTGTGATTTTATGATGCAATTTCTTTACTGTCACAACCTGAATTTCCTTAAAACTCTGGATATTATAACACAATTATATCAGCATTTGGGGAAGAAATTTGATCTGGAAGGCAAGTGAAAATTATGAAGAAGAAAATTTTGTCTTGGAAATTTTTTTTTTCTTAATTCTTTCCATTTGCACTTGCACCATCCTTACCTTACTGATTTATCCATGGGGAAAATCTCTGAATATGAGGAAGTTTTTCCTCTTTGTCAGAGGCCTCATTTTCCCGTGCTCTGCCGCCTACCCCATGGTGTCCCTAGGTACCATACAGTATATTTACATACAACCCCATAATACCTGAGACTCCTCTAATCCCAAAGTAACCCTATCAGTGCCATGCTATATTCTTCATCTTCCTCTGGCACAGACTTGTCAGGTCTATGTATTACAGCAAGTCCTGTCTTCTAAACTATGCTAAACTCTTTTGAGTTATACTTCTGATGGTTTTCCATGCCCTGTCTGTGGATCATCACAAGGGAAGAGAATACTTGATTATTTTGTAGGATTTGCTCAGCCCAGGTAGCAGAGTAGATTCTAGGAAATGGAAATGACATACATAAAGAGAGTAGAAAGAACAGAGAAGGCTGCCATCACTGGAGCATAGACAGTGAGGTGACAAGTGTCATGAGAAGAGTATGTAATTTTAACTGAAAGCAGAGAGTAATATGGACATTTCAAGAAATGTTATGTCTAATTTTGGAGATATTTAGTGTCAAGGATCTTTTATTCATAGTTTTCATTATCACATCTTTTGGACCTATGAGAATAGAAAGCTCTATTCAAAAGTTCATTTATTCCCAATTAACTTTTGAAGACCCTTTCACTAAGTAACACTTTCTTTGAAATGTGGATTTCTTCATCCATAAGGGCTATTGTTATATATTTTAAGGGCAGAAAAGCCTGGAAGATGTTTTTGAGCTTGACTTCCTTGAAAATATCTGGGTGCTGGAGATACAGTGTACTCTTGAAGGAAATAGCAAAGTGGAATTTTTTGTACATATTTCAAACCTCATTTAGAATCCAGATACTATTTGAGCTGGTGTCAAGGATGCATGAAATTAAATTTAGGAAAGCTCAACTTTAAGAAATATGAATTTCTTCCTGCATAGGGTAGTTAGATGCTGGGTAGGAATTAAAAATGGCCATTTTCCCACGGAAGTTAATGGCACTGGTGAGAGTCTTTTCATAATTCTGCACATCAAATATGTACAGATGATATAAGGGGCTGAGGTTAGATTCAAGGAATCTTATAAAAAGGAAGGTGGAGGGTCTGTGGGATGAGAAAGCATCTCATGGGAATTTGTTACTTTCTGACTAAGGGGTAAAAGTCAGATTTTTAAGCGTGTCTGAAAAAGTCATCCTCATAGAAACTATGATTTCAACAGATTGATAAAGCATATTTTAAAAACAGTATTCGGGGCTTCCCTGGTTGCACAGTGGTTGAGAGTCCACAAAATTTCTAAAGTCTATATCAGACAGTCCTTTAACCAAAGATTCTTTGTGTTATAAAACTGTGCATTTTCAAATTGTTTGCACATCTCTTGTCATTTGACCCTTTCAACAACCCTACAAAATAATTAGTACCAATATGGTTGATCACAGATGAAGAAACTGAGATTCAGGGAGGTAACACAACTAAGGTTATGTGGCTAATTGGGTGCAGAGGGAGAACCAATATTTAGAATTTCTAGCTCCCAATCCAGTGTGTGTTTCATTCTGTGTGGTTTCTTCTCAAACTTTCATAATCAGTCCACTTAGTTCAACATGAATATTTCCCCAAAACCCAAGGGAAAGAGGGTGCTTATTAATAATGCTACTGCATTGTATGTGATATATCTGAAAAACAGGAAAAAGTGGATCATATGAATTGCTCACAAAATAGTGAGGACATTAGGAAGAAAACATCTTTCAATTTAGCAAGTTCGGCTGGATGAGCTTGGGCAGACAGCATGGTGTCTCTCACAGTCCTCTGACAAGTTTCCTAAGTGTGAAACTGCCACTTACTATTCACTGATTCATTGTGCTAGCCACAGTGAATAAGGTAGATAGGATCATGGCACTCATGGCATTTCTATTGGGTTGGCCAAAAAGTTCATTTGGGTTTTTCCATAACATCTTACAGAAAAACCTGAACGAACTTTTTGGCCAACCCAATATTATGGGGAAGAGTTAGACAAATAAACAGGCAATTAAAATAGAGAGTGATTAATGTTACAGTAGAGGAAATATATGCTATGGGAACACTAGAGGGATATCAGACCCTAACTTAGGGACTCAGGGAATACTTACTAAAGGAAGGCCTAAAAGATGAGTAAAGAGCTAGGTGATATGTGCTACAAGAAGAGGAAAGAGCATGGGCTGAGACCCCGAGAACATAATACATTTGAGAGGCTGAAAGCTATTCTTTTTGGATGGCATAAAAATCATTAGAGGAGAAATGATGATCAATAAATTGTTTCCATGATCTTGGAGGAGGCTGAAAGAAGAAACATGGGAAGAAGGAAAGCATCAAAACAAACCCTGATACATACTAGTCCAATTTCCAGGCTTCCTATTGCTATCAGGAGATTGTCTCCCACCCCCCACAATGTTGCGGCTGTTAAGCAAAGGAGCTAGTGTTTATTAAATGCCAAATATGGCACAGACCATTTCAAGTGTGCTGTCTCATTGAAGCCTCGAGGCAGTTACTGGTGTCTTGATCTTACAGATGAAGAACTTAAGACTAGATAGAGGATAAAAATCACCCAAGGTCACATGATTAGTGAGCAACTGAGTAAGGACCTGAGCCCAGGTTCCTCTGTCTCCCAAGGCAACCCTCTTCAAATATACTGTGTTCTCTCTCCTAGGTTTTTAATACCATAATTGTGGTACTTCTGCATTACTGATGCTTCAGGAAAACAATTTAAAAGAAAATTATTTGGTTTATCTTTGCCAAAGATAACCTCCCCTTGGTTTATGACACCATTGAGTTAGAGGTATATTTCCTGAATGAATGGATTTCAGGGCTAACCAAGGTGATGCAGACATGACTAGGAGTTCAACAAGGATTTTTTTAAAGTTTTGCATATAAAATTTCATACACTCTGAAATCCCAAAGAGAGACCTCCTTAAAGCTTTTACCATTTTGTCGAAATCTTAGATTGAGACAACCACCTGACTGATGGAAAAATGGCCTCTGTTTCTAAGAGGATTCTCACTTGATAGGTGTTTAGGAATGCAGAGTAGGAGGTAGTAGGATGTAAAACTGATTGGAAGCTGTTCCAACTTAAGCAAGAAATCACATATGTGAAACCTAATATTAAAGAAGCTGGATTGGCATACAACAGAGTCTGTTATAAAGAACATGCCCTTCTTATGTATTTTTGTAACAGATCTAGTCTTAAGACTAGAATGGCATCTATGAAGTAAAATTGTGCAAGTACTTAAGATTTAAAAGACCTGAGATTGCACAATTTAATTTCTATCCCATTAGTTTTAGATTCATTTTCCTCAGGCCTATCAATGGATAGTTGTGATACATTTATTAGTTTTATTTTGCAATTAATTCATATCATGTCTTTGTTTTAGAGGAGTAAAGTAAGTGTACAGTGCCTTTCCTCTTCTGTATATCATCTTAGTCTTTCTCTTTATATTTGGGGATATTAAAATTGTTAGTTTGGATATAGAATAGAAATTCTCTCTCATTCAAAATATTTGGAAATGACACTATGCATTAGTTTTGGATTGACATTTTTAATTTAATGTTTTTGTTAAATAGCTATATAGTAAGTAATTGATTTTAATTTTAATTTATGTACAAACTGTATTTTCTAGAGAAAATAATATTACTTTAATATGGCTACCCATATTTTAACAAATTCTAAATGCAAAAATTCTTTCAATTTCATTTTTGGGAATAAAATGAAGAAAACTTGCAAGTCATTATTTAACACACATGTGATATTCATTATCTTCAAGATTTGCTTGATATTGTTTAGAATTAATAAAGGCTCTGCAATAACAGAACTCAGTTACTCTCTTGAATATAAATCCTATGAAGAATATAAATTTTAATTTTTCATTCAAAATAGCTGCCAAATATTGTGTTATTTTTCAATTTTTTCTGAACAATTTTTCTGAAACAAAACGTGATGTTGTTGCTGATGTCTGTCCCTATGCCTTCTGAGACTGTTAAAGAATAGTTTAGATTGTTCCAAGCTGGAAACTTTAGATAATATATCATGAGCTTTCCAATACAAACCTGAGATAGGAGATGAGAAATTGCCTTTAGGCAAAGAAATGTTTTTGAACCAATGCTTTGCTTCTCTATGAGATAATAAGAAAATAAGAGTGCTTTGTTTTTTGAATAATTTTAATGGACTCTGGTTGAAATGATCCTTTATAGAATCTAATATCCAGTAAAAAAAAAACACTGGAAAAACTTAGAGATATTAGGAACTAGAGGCACTGAGGACAGTGATAAATAAAAATAGGAGTAGATACATAAGAAGTCTTGAGCCTTAATAGACCATTACTCAGCAAAATTTAAGTATACAATACCATATTATTAATCATAGTCACCATGTTGTAATTCATCTTCTAACTTAAATTTTATACCCTTTGACCTATATCTCCCCATTTCCCCCTTCCCTCAGTCCCTTGCAACCTCCATTCTATTCTGTTTCCATGAAATCAGTGTTTTTTGGGGTTTTTTTTGAGATTCCACATATAAGTGAGATCATACTGTATTTGTATTTCCTGTCTGGCTTATTTCTCTTAGCATCATGCCCTCCAGACTCATCCATGTTATAACAAATGGCAGGATTTCCTTTTTTATGGCTAAATAATATTTTATTGTGTATACGTTTTCTTTATTCAGTAATCCACTGAATAACATTTAGGTTGTTTCCATATCTTGGCTATTGTGAATATCTACAACATGGGTGTGCAGCTATCTCTTAGAGATACTGATTTCATTTCTTTTAGTTATATACCAAGGAATGGGATTGCTGGATCATATGATAGTTCTATTCTTAATTTTTTGAGGCACCTCCATACTGTTTTCCATAGTGGCTGCACTAATTTACAATCCTACCAACCATGCACTAGGGTTCCTTTTTCTCCACATCCTTGCCAGCCTTTGTTATTTCTTGTCTCTTTGATAATAACCATCTTAACAGATGTAAGGTAATACCTCATTGTGGTTTTGATTTGTATTTCCTTGATGATTAGATCTTAAGAATTCTCAACACACACACACAAATGAATTAACTATGTGAAGTGATAGATGTGTTAATTACCTTGATCTTGATAATCATTCTACAATGTATAGGTATATCAAGTCATCACATTGTACACTTTAAATATATACAAATAGATTGGTCAGCTATTCTTCAATAAAGCTTGGGGGAGGGGAAAGAAAAGAAAATAGACCATGCCTACCACTTATCCATTAGGAATTGTAGATTAAACCAGACACAATAAAAGAAGACATTAACAGAAGTGCCCAACAGGATTTCTAGCTTAAAACAGTGCCTTATTTGTAGCCCCTGTTTCAGACTTTCCAGGATTTCTGCTAAAATACCAAATGTAGGCATAGGTTAATATTAAATCTCATACTGCAACTGAAAACTAAAACTGACCTAATGTTAATTCTGGAAGTAATTTTCATTACCTAAAAGTATATGGAAGTAGATTAAGAAGTAACCTTCAGATCTTATCTGGTGAATTCTCTGGATTTCACTTGATGAAACAACTTTTCTTCAAAAGGACAGGAGGAAACCAGAAAACTGGAGACAGCTCTTCTTGTACATTATAAACATTCAGAAACAGTAGTAACCAAAATATAACAGGGTAAGAACAAAGGGATATGCTTCCTAGAAATAAAGTTCCGTTGTGGAGAGAGTCAGGGAGGGATGAAAAGGACAGAGAGAGGAAGATTCCTGACAGCAGTATAATTAATTGGTGTGTGTCAAGAAACCAGACAAAGTAGTAGAAAATTACTACACTTCCAAATATCAGGATTGTACTAAGTGATAGCTGCTGAAAGTGAGTTTGAGATGGAAACAACCTACCCCCAAAATTGATTTTAAAAATTAATTTATCTATAAATCAAATGAGTAGAAGGCAGTCTTATGGACTATCAACTGAATCTAGATAAAACTTTACTAAAGGAAAAATAGGGAAAAAACATAAACAACCACAACCATAAGCACTTCAGGTTTATAGGAAATATATAGACAAAGAGAATGGGAACACAAATCCACAATTTCAAAGGAAGCATATATATTTTAAAAATAAATGGCCTACTAAATAATTATGAAGATATTTCTAAAGATGTTTAGCATCTTCAATAGACTGAAGGAAGAATGTTCTTTAGAAAAAGGGTGTAGAAAATTATGAGAAGAAACAAGCTCAGATGTAAATGAAAGTGGCTGAAAAAAGGAAGGATTGCAAGAAAACTATTCTGTAATGATAGAATTAACATCCACATTGAACTGAATAAAGAAAATAATTAAGACAGTCAAAAATCATTTCAGTCCTATAAGTGACCAGAATAAAACACTGTCTCTTACAATACAAGAAAATGATGAAGACAAAAAATAAAACAAACTATAAGATTATTATAGAGGAAAGGGAAAGAGAATAGAGATGTAATCTAAGAAGCATAAGTATTCCTGAGGAAGAAATAGAAACAGTAGAGTTAGAAGAAATAATCAATGACTTAATTTTTGAAAATATGAAAAAGATGTGTTTACAGATTGAAGGTCTCACAGTTTTCTTTGCAAAATTGAAAGAAAACTACATCAATACACGTTCTTAGAAATTAATTTAATCACAAAGTAAAGAACATCTCCTACAAGCATCCAAGAAAATCTCATAGCTCTCTATAATCCTAATTTTTAAATAATTGTTTAGCAAAGTGACTGTGTTTTGAGAGCTATACATATGGTCACCTCAATGGATGCTGAAAAGATTGATAAAATTCAACATCCATGTTAATGTAGAAATTCTTAGCAGTGGTACAAAATGTGACTGACCAAAATGAAGTATGAATATAGATGTAAAAATCCTAAATAAAATATTAGATAATGGAGTCCAGCATTATATGTAAAAGATTAATGTACCATATCCAATATGATTTATTCCAGGAATTCAATAAAGATTCTAGGTAAAGAAATCTATTACTAAAAAATCATAACAGAGGTAGGTCAAATGACAGATGTACCCTCATCTCTATCATGCAGAAAAGGTAGTTGATATAAATCAACATTTATTCCTGAAAGAGAAAAAATATCCTAGAAAACTAGAAATACAAATCTTACAATGTATATTAATATGTATCTCCAACTAACAGCCTGCATCATATACACTGTTGAAATTCTAATCATAAATAAGGAATAAGGCAAGTCTTCCTGCAAATATACTTATTTTTCATCATTCTGCAAGTATTAATCAATATATTAGAACACAAATAAGAAAGTAAAATCATAATTTTTAGAATGGAGGAATCAAAGATATAATTATATGCAGATGTGTTTAACTGAAAAACTCAAGGCAAAATAACTGAAAAATAGATATTGTACAGTGCCTGTATAAAAATTTAATATATACAAATCATCAGTTTATCTATAAAATTCAATAATCAATTAGAATATAAAAAAGTAAAAATCACACTTGCCATGATAACTATGCAATATTTAGAAATAAAAATTCATTTTATAGTATCTATCTATCTATATATATCTGTAGACATACATCTCTCAATATATACAACTTTACTAAATAATTCAATAAATGGAGAGTACAATATCATGTTTATAGATAAAATGATTCTGTATGGAAAATATATCCATTCTCACCAAATTAATCTATGTACTGGCTGTAATTGCAATCAAAATTTCAATGGATTTTTTAATTGACAACATTATTCTTAAGTTGTAATGATAGAATGGACATATTATGATAGACATTTCGAAAAAGGGCTTGCCCAATCAAATTGAACATATTTAATAAAGAAAAACTAATGAAAAAAATATGATATTGTCACTAGAATAGAAAAATAAATCAGTAAAGTTCTTTGAATCTAGAATAAAAATATAACTTGTGATTCAAAAGGCCTGCATGATATAGTTCTTTCCTTCCCATTCTACCTCATCTTGTTATGCTCTATAGGCACATTGCTTATTTGTTGCCTCAGGCCTTCATAAATTCTGCTTTCCCTGTCTGGAATATTCTCCTTTCGACTTTCTACATGAGACTTTTTTCATCCTGCAGTTCTCAACTTGAATTGTACCTTCTCAATGAGAAATGTCCATGATATTTTAGAAATATATATATATATATATATATATATATATATATACACACACACTTACATATATATTACAATTATCTGTATATAGATGGTGATTAAAAACATGGAGCCGGATATTACTCAGAGTGTGTTGTAGAGAGAGAGAGGAATGTAAGAGTATAAGCTCCTTGAAGGAAGGGCTTTTTTGTTTATTTTAATCACTGTTTCTCCTCAGTCCCTATAATAGTGCTTAACATATGGAAGGTATTTTAGTCCTTTTATCATTTTCTTCAGAGTAAAAAGTAAGAAATCATTGCAATATACTCAAAGTCAAAGTTTACTTAAAATTATACAAGATATAAAGATAAGTTGCTTAATAATGTCACTCAAATTTTAATTGTAGTTCCACTGAATAAATTTTTTTCAATGGGAATGGAGCAATTAATTTTGCTAAGAGACCTGTAAGGATTGTTTTATTAGTTCTCACAATGGTTATATACCTCACTAGGTAATAAATACTTATGTATTTGTCATTATTAGTGCCTCCTATTGTGGGTTCAGTGATATATTGACTTCATCGCATCTGAAAGTTAGTTGCAACCTGTGAGCAAATGCTAAAGAAATTATAAAATATTGTTTAATTACCTTCGTGGGGACTTGAGTATATTTCGACTTTTTTTAGGTCTTGAATAGAATGCATTTGGAAGAAAAAAATGGTAATGTTACTAAGACACCTTTATTCATTTATTGTGTTAGCTTTTTATTTAGAAAAAATAAAACGTTATTAGAAAGATAAAATGTGAAAAATCAAAAGTTCCCTTCTGAACATTTTACCACCCATATTCCTACTCTTCCACTGTTAAATTTATGTCTGTTTATTTACCTCTCTATCTACATATTCACCAATTCATCCATTAAATTATTTATTTTTTTGTAAAATTGGAACCATGATCTATGCACTGTGATTCAGTTCAATTTTTCACATAATAATAAATACAGGAGATGCCTCTAATTTCAGTAGTGGTGGACTAGGTAACCAACCCTCCCACTGATGAATTTCAAAAACCTGAATAATATGTTTAAAACATTTCCTAAGGGCAAATGAGTAATAATATTATAAAGAATTAATAAACTGAAATCAACAGAAGATGTCAACCCAGTGAGTGAACTACTGTAGCTTTAGGTATTTTCCAATATAGAAAAAAGGAGCTGCACATCTTAGATGTGACTTGGTTGACAGTGAGGTGGGCAAAAGTCAAAGTCCAAGGCCTAGTAAAGAATTGGTGGAGTCTGATGAACAACCACATCCCATTTTAAAGCAAGGAACTCAAAGGACTGCAATCTCACAGTAAGAGTGAACCAAAAATGTACCAGCCATAAACCAGATATCCTGTGGATTTGCAGCTTGATTCCATGACCTGGGTGGCCCAGGGGAACCTCAAGCCTTGATCCTGGATTAAGGTAGTTCCAGGTCACCTCCCAGAAGCATATTAAAATCCTTTCCAGAAGATACCAAAATCTCAAACCTAAAATATTCATATCATTTATATTTTTTGATTTGATTATATTTTAAAGATATCAGAGAGCTATTGAGTAGAAACAACTATTACTAAATAAATTGAAGTTCCAGAGAAGGGAGTCTTTCTGAAGGAGGTGATGATCACCAGCCATTTTCTCTTCTGAGATAATTTGCTGACTATAGGCATGATATGAGGAGAAAATATGAAATAATTTTTTGGTAGTTATGCAAGGCAACATTTTTGAAACCTAAGGAGACTTTAATATGGTGAGTTTTCACCATGGGATTTTGCTGACCTCTGGAACTGCCTGAGAGTGGTTGAGAAACTAGGTCAAAATGTTCTCTGAAAGACATACTGAAATTACCTGTATTCTTGTGAAACTTAGGAGACAAAGTTTACCTAGAAGGAGTGCACCAGCTTCAGACACATAGCTATTCTTCCCATCAAGACATTTTCTGGAATTTGAAGGCAGGGAGTGAGTGTGGGAAGCTACAAAAAGAAAAAAAAGGAGGAAAGTATATTCTACATTTGCGGCGAGCCGTTTCTGACCGGCAGAATAACGAGCCGCCACACGCAAGATTCTTCTCGTATCACACTTTATTGGAGCACAGCTTGGTTGAAGAAAGATGGAAGGAAGACACCGCAATCCTATAGCAGTCTGCTTATATAGGGATTAAGTACATGTGTCGCTCTGTGATTGGCTTTCGCCGATGGTGCGACTTGTGAGCCAGCATCGGATAGGTCGCTACTTTAAAACCTCATTCAAGCGCAGTGGCCACAGGAAGGATGACTCAGCTTATTTCAGCTTCCTGCCGCGTAGCAGTTAGCTGACCGCGCCCTACATCTCCCCCTTTTTTATTTACTAGAACACCAAGCAGAACATAGCCCGTACAAGTGTTCACCTCATGATGTGCTCACTGTTCGAGGGCAGTTTTCCGTTGGCATGTTTGAGACACCTTCCTGCGTGCAATGCCAACAAGGGCTGCAGGGTGCAAAGGCTGACTCAGAATAATGGCTGATTCCCTATAGAGGTGCAATGGCAACAAGGCCTCTCTGTGCAAGGGCAATCAGGACAATGAATGACTCCCTATAGAGGTGCAATGGCAACAAGGCCTCTCTGTGCAAGGGCAATCAGGACAATGAATGACTCCCTATAGAGGTGCAATGGCAACAAGGCCTCTCTGTGCAAGGGCAATCATTTCGAATTATTCAGGGCGGAGAGCCAGGCTGCGGGAGAATCTCCTTCCTTAATAGCCAGAAGTGCCTGAGTGAGCAGGACCCTATCTCGATGTGCCCTGATGCGCACACGACAGACCAACCAGAGACACAGCACAATCCCAAATACACAGCAGACTCCAAAGATTCCTACCCCCACCCACTCCCCAAAGAAGGAAAAGGCAGAAGAGAGCCAAGAGGCAAAATCTCCAAAGGCAACGGGCTCCAGCCCGGCAGCACTCAGTTGCACAATTTGAATAATCCTTTGTGGAATTCTAACTAATACAAAGACTTCGATTAAGAATCATCAGGAACATCCAGCTCAGCATCTTCTCTGAAGTTTTCTTCAACAATTCTCGTCAGTCTTGATGGCACCCAGATCGGATCTTGATCCTGTGGGGAGACACAAAGAGATCCCCTGGATCGAGTAATAACACGATCCGGGCCCTTCCATTAATTGGACACAACACATCTTTCCACATCACCTTGCCATAATTTCCATGGCTTGTTGCCACATGGCGTTCAGCAGAGGTTTCTTTCAAGTGAAAGTCTCTGTCTAGGGGTACAGTTCTCTGCGATTCCCCCTTTTTGTTTTATTAAGAGTTCTTTAAGCTGATCTGCCTCATTGACAAACCCTGTCGTTCACAATAGGCTTTCATTAGTTTCACCTGCATTTTTTGACAAAAAAGAGCAAAGCTTTTGGAATGCCTCTGGGGTTAATTGGCGTGGGGAATTAAGATCAAGATTTCCCTCTAACACACTAAACAAAGGTTTTAGATCCAAGCGGGTTAAACTTAAATATGGCCGAATCCAATTCACATCTCCAAGTAACCTTTGAAAATCATTTAATGTTTTTAAGCAATTAGTCCTAATCTCAATTTTTTGAGGTACTATCTTATTCCTATGTACAGTAGCTCCTAAAAAATTTACAACATCTCCCTTCTGTATTCCCTCGGGAGCAAGAAACAATCCCCCATTCCCTAAATATTTAATCAAAACGCCTAAGGCCTGTTCAAGCAACTCCATACAAGGGGCTTTATCTCGACTATTCAAAGGAATAGAAAAGAAACAATCTTTACGCCATTTCCCTAATTTTTTCTTAATTATTCCAGGGTGACTAGGAGGGTTCTAAATGCCCTAATTGTAACTGCTCATCCACTAGTTTGGATGCCGTCTCCAGCTTTTCCTTTGACAAAGGGCACTGAGGTACCCACACAGGTGTTGTGGTCCTCCATGTAATAGGAATCATAAACTCAGTGACCCTTGAGAAAAACCCAAGTCTCGGCGGTTTAAATTTCCGCGGGCTTCTATAGGGGCGGTCATGCCTTGTAAAATATGGTGGGCTAGCGATTGGCGGCATGTACCAATGCCCATACCGCTCTTGTTCATATGCCGCGGCCGCTCCTTCTAAATCTTCCTTCTCTCTAGGATTTAATTCATCTTGAAACAAATATAATTCCTTAAACTCATCTAGGATTGGATATAATCCTGGCACCGTTTCTTGCTTTTCCTTTTGTTTTCTTTTTTCTCTTTTCATAATTTCAGGCCTGTCTACCGTAGTCCCTGTTTGTTCATTCTCTAATGTGCTATCTTGACACACGCTAGGAGCCTTACGTCCTCGTTGAATAATTTCTTCACATTTTCCTTCCTTTAGGCAAGAAAGTATCATGCTCCACAAGGGGAGAGCGCCTCGAGAAAGTTCTCCCCTTGTGTTACACTCCTCTAGGTCTTTTCCGAGTTTTTCCCATGACGGAACAGTCAAGCTGCCTGATACCCCAAACCACGGCGCGGCACTTTCGATATCTTGTAGCAGCCTACTTATGGTTTTATGAGAGAGCTTTAGCCCTCGGTCCCTTAAAAGGGCTTGAATAGGCTCATGAAAATCAGTTGTAGGCTCCGTGGACGAACTATTCCCAAAAATGCTTGACTTATCTATCGGCCAGGGAAGACACACTCGATCGGGCTGGTGGCACCGTAGCCACAAGCAAACGAAAAACATGAGAAACACTAAAAGGACAAAAGCGAAAGTAAAAACTTCAGGCTCCAAACCCCCGAAAAACATACCTGACTGGACTACTCACCGACGGTTACCACTCCGTGTGTCGAGTTCTGAATCGGTCCTCCATGCAGGGCGCGAAGTTCCCGGGTTTCGGCACCACTTGCGGCGAGCCGTTTCTGACCAGCAGAATAACGAGCCGCCACACGCAAGATTCTTCTCGTATCACACTTTATTGGAGCACAGCTTGGTTGAAGAAAGATGGAAGGAAGACACCGCAATCCTATAGCAGTCTGCTTATATAGGGATTAAGTACATGTGTCGCTCTGTGATTGGCTTTCGCCGATGGTGCGACTTGTGAGCCAGCATCGGATAGGTCGCTACTTTAAAACCTCATTCAAGCGCAGTGGCCACAGGAAGGATGACTCAGCTTATTTCAGCTTCCTGCCGCGTAGCAGTTAGCTGACCGCGCCCTACATACATTTGGTGAAATTTTTCTATAAAAATGAAGTCAAGATGTTTATGAGCAAAGTGTGGGAGAAATCATTGCTATACAATATGAAAATTGAGTTCTTCAGGCTATAACAGTATGACCCCATATAGAAGCACAGGACTACAGACAGATATGTGGAATGCCAGCAAGTGTTAATAAATGTGCAGTTTATAGCAAAAATGTAGAAGAAATATGACAATAGGGCAAAGAATGGGAGAAGCTAAATGAAGTGAAACTTTTGTGTTTTTTTTGTATTACTTGGAAAGTGGTAAAAGTGACTTAAGGTAGAATGTAGTAAGTCAAGTATGTCTATTCTAATCCTTTGAGTAAACCCTTAAAGAATTACATAAGAATGTATAACTAAAATTTAGTTGGGGATGCTAACATGTCTCTCTCAGTAAATTTAGAATGGCAGACAAAACAAATCACTAAATATACATAAATTTTGAAAAACACAATTAACCTAATTGACATATTTAGAATATTCCACCCACCAACTTCAGAATATACATTGTTTTCCAGTACATAAGCAATATTTACCAAAATAGATCATATGCTAGACCATAAAGAAAGTCTCGGCAAATTTGCAAGGACTGAAATCACACAGCATATGTTATCTGAAAACTGGCATTAAGCCAAGAGTTAACAAGAAAAATATTATTAGAAAATCATCAAATATTCATAAATTAAACAATATACTTCAGAATAACTGATGACACAATAAATGCAATGAAAATTTAAAATATTTTAAATGGTTATGAAGTATTGAATATCAAAATGTATATGACACAGTTATATGCAAGTTAAAATAAATAAGGCCTTAAATGCATATTAAGAAATAAGCAAGGGGCTTCCCTGGTGGTGCAGTGGTTGAGAGTCCGCCTGCCGATGCAGGGGACACGGGTTCATGCCCTGGTCCGGGAAGATCCCACATGCCACGGAGCGGCTAGGCCCGTGAGCCATGGCCGCAGAGCCTGTGCTCTGCAACAGGAGAGGCCACAACAGTGAGAGGCCCGCGTACCGCAAAGAAAAAAAAAGAAATAAGCAAAATAAATATCAGTGATTCAAGTTTCCATCTAAATAAGCTTATAATAGAACAGCAAATCAAATTCAATTTATTTAGAAGATAATATATTTTATAGATTTATATAAGATATAAAGTAAATGAAATATTACAGTGAAGTAATTTAACAAAGTGAAAAGGCAGTTCATTGAAACAAATGGATATAACTTTTATAATAGTGACTAAAAAAAGTTGTGAAATATTAAGAATGAAAATAGGGCAGTTTTACTGATCCTCAGACATTAAAATTCTAACATATGATATGTAAATTTTACATCAATAAATATATTAAAAATAGTGATAACAACTTAGGTAAATAAATAAGATAAATGAGTTAAAGTCCATATCATCCTGAAAAATGTAACTTACCAAAACAGACAAGAAGATATGTAAAGTCTGAATAGTGCTATATCTATTAAAGTAGTTGAATTCATTGTTAAAAATACCTACCCCTAAATAAAATTCTAAGTCCAAATGGCTTGATTGGTGACTTCTTTCAAGCTTTTAAGTAATAAATAATGCTAATTGGGCATAAACTTGTCAAGGTAATAGATGAGGAAAGAAGAACCCAACAAAAAAGGATAAAATACTTGGAACAGACAATTCATAAAGAAAGATATACAAATAACCAATAAGCATCAGAAAAAGTAGTCCACATAAGTCATTAAGAAAATAAAAATTAAAACCACAGTGGGTTAGCATTATCACCTACTAGAATGTTTATAATTATAAAGACTTAATACCAAGTTGGAAGAAATGCATTTGCCAGAAGAAACAGTAAGAGTCCATCCAAAACCCACAGAAAACTTGGGAGATCTAACCTGATAAAACTTCTGTGGACAATGGGAAACCACTGGAGGATTTTGATGAGGGAACTAACATAATTAATTAATCATGTTAACAAAATAAGTGACAGAAAAATAAGATGATTTTAATATATGCAGAAAAATATTTTAGTAAAAATATTCATGTGGGGTAAAAACTATTAGAATAGTAGGAATAGAAGAGAAATTCTTCAATTTAATTTAAAAGTATCTGTGTAAAAGAAACTAGAGCAACACATCACACTTGATCGGAGTCATTATTGAAATGAAAATTAATTATACCTTGAGAATATACTACATACCCACTAGAATGGCAAAACAAAGAAGAAAACAAAAACCTCAAAATATCAAATGATGACAAGGATTACTAGGTATTAGTACAACCACTTTGAAAACCCTTGGACATTATCTATAAAACTGAACATATGCATATCCTGTGCCCAAACAATTCTACTTCTAGGCACATATCAAAAAAATGCATACATTTGTGTGCTGAATATAGACAAATGTTTACAATGACATTTGTTGTAACCATGAAGTTGAAAAATACAAATGACTGTCTGGGGTGGAATGGATAAATTGTGGAGTATTTCAGACAGTGAAATACACAGTGAGCAGGAATCAACTACTGCTTCATGTTTTGGATGAATCCCACAGATAAAATGCTGAATAAAAGAAAACAAACATACAAGAATAAAAGCCATAAGAGTAGTTATCTTTAGTGGGCAGTAGTGACTGAGAGTTTTTGCCCTGGGTAGGAGTAACACCTAGGAATGGACAAAGGAAGAAAGTTTTATATCTTATTTAGAATGGTGATTATACTGCAGTGCTCACTTTGTGGCAACTCTTAAGAGCTGGTCACTTAGGATGTTTGTGTGTGTGTGTGTGTGTGTATGCGTGTATGTGTGTATGTGTGTATAAATATATATAATTTAATTCCTGAAACTAAGAAGGTGTGAATGTTTTCTTACATGGAGAATTGAATCAGGATGGTCAGTGCTAACATATATCTTTAAAAATTGTTGGACTTTAAAGAAAGAAACTTGCTTTGGGCATTTAGACAAAAAGATTGATACAAAGGGAAAAACATTAGATTGGTGTCAGTCTTATTCACAGAGGAACTTATGCCAGAAGACAGTGACACAAGAGCTTCAGGACCACCCAGGAAAGCACTTAAAAGCCAAGGATTTTATATCCAACCAAGTTGTCTTTCAGTTATAAGAGCTACAAACAAGCAGTTTTGAATATGCAGAAACTCAAAGAATCATGTTTTTATGAGGAATTCTTAAGGGACTTAGGAGTGGATGTTCTTTGGGCAAAAAGAAAATAGGGATAATTAGGAAAATTTCAACAGTAGGACTTATGGAAGTCATCAAATAAATTTAACTGTAGAACTGAAGTCTAAACTAAAGATGCAGAGGCCTCGTCTTCTGATTCTTAATCAGATTTAGCCACCATTTGTATTTCAGTTAATTTACAGGGATAACTATTGTTATGTTTACTTTATTTTTTAATTATTTTGTATTGGACTATAGTTGATTTACAGTGTTGTGTTAGTTTCTGCTATAAAGTGAATCAGTTATACATATACATATATCCACTCTTTTTTATATTCTATTCCTATATAAGTCATTAGAGACTGTTGAGTAGAGTTCCCTGTGCTATACAGAAGGTTCTTTTTCTTTATACAGCAGGTTCTTATTAGTTATCTATTTTATACATATTAGTGGACATATGTCAATCCCAAGTCTACAAATTCATCCTACCACCATCACCACCTCCCCCACCCCAACTTTCCTCCTTTGGTGTCCATACGTTTGTTCTCTACATTTGTGTCTCTATTTCTGCCTTGTAAAACAGTTCATCTGTACCATTTTTCTAGATTCCACATATATGGATTAATATACGATATTTGTTTTTCTCTTTCTGACTTACTTCACTCTGTATGACAGTCTCTAGGTCCATCCACGTCTCTACAAATGACCCAATTTCATTCCTTTTTATGGCTGAGTAATATTCCATTGTATATACATACCACAACTTCTTTATCCATTCATCTGCTGATGGGCATTTAGGTTGCTTACATGACATGGCAATTGTAAATAGTGCTGCGATGAACATTGGGGTGCATATGTCTTCTGAATTATGGTTTTCTCTTGGCATATGCCCAGTAGTGGGATTGCTGGGTCGTACAATAATTCTATTTTTAGTTTTTAATGGAACCTCCATACTGTTCTCCATAGTGGCTGTATCAATTTACATTCCCACAGACAGTGCAAGAGGGTTCCCTTTTCTCCACACCCTCTCCAGCATTTGTTGTTTGTAGATGTTCTGATGATGTCCATTCTAACTGGTGTGAGGTGATACCTCATTGTAGTTTTGATTTGCATTTTTCTAATAATTAGTGATGTTGAGCAGCTTTTCATATGTTTGTTGGCCATCTGTATGTCTTCTTTGGAGAAATGTCTCTTTAGGTTTTCTGCCCATTTTTAAATTGGGTTTAAAGTAATTATCGATATGTCTTTTCCTATTACCATTTTCTTAATTGTTATGGGTTTGTTTTTGTAGGTCCTTTTCTTCTCTTGTGTTTCTCACTTACAGAAGTTCCTTTAGCATCTGTTGTAGAGCTGGTTTCCTGGTGCTGAATTCTCTTAGCTTTTGCTTGTCTGTAAAGCTTTTGATTTCTCTGTCAAATCTGAGTGAGATCCTTGGCAGGTAGAGTAATCTTGGTTGTAGGTTCTTCCCTTTCTTCACTTTAAATATATCATGCCACTCCCTTCTGGCCTGTAGAGTTTCTGCTGAGAAATCAGCTGTTAACCTTATGGGAGTTCCCTTTTACTTTATTTGTCATTTTTCCCTTGCTAGTTTCAATAATTTTTCTTTGTCTTTAATTTTTGTCAGTTTGATTACTATGTGTCTCGGCGTGTTTCTCCTTGGGTTTATCCTGTATGGGGCTCTCTGTGCTTCCTGGACATGGGTGGCTATTTCCTTATCCATGTTAGGGAAGTTTTCAACTATAATCTCTTCAAATATTTTCTCCGGCTCTTTCTCTCTCTCTTCTCCTTCTGGGACCCCTATAACGTGAATGTTGTTGTGTTTAATGTTGTCCCAGAGGTCTCTTAGGCTGTCTTCATTTCTTTTCTTTCTTTTTTCTTTATTCTGTTCCATGGCAGTGAATTCCACCATTCTGTCTTCCAGGTCACTTATCCGTTCTTCTGCCTCAGTTATTCTGCTATTGATTCCTTCTAGTGTATTTTTCATTGCAGTTATTGTATTGTTCATCTCTGTTTGTTTGTTTTTTAATTCTTCTAGGTGTTTGTTCTTTAATTCTTCTAGGTCTTTGTTAAACATTTCTTGCATCTTCTCAGTCTTTGCCTCCATTCTTTTTCCGAGGTCCTGGATCATCTTCACTATCATTATTCTGAATTCTTTTTCTGGAAGGTTGCCTATCTCCACTTCGTTTAGTTGTTTTTCTGGGGTTTTATCTTGTTCCTTCATCTGGTTCATAGTCCTCTGCCTTTTCATGTTGTTTATCTTTCTGTGAATGTGGTATTCATTCCACAGGCTGCAGGATTGTAGTTCTTCTTGCTTCTGCTGCCTGCCCTCTGGTAGATGAGGCTATCTAAGAGGCTTGTGCAAACTTCCTGATGGGTTAGACTGGTGGTAGGTAGAGCTGGCTGTTGCTCTGGTGAGCAGAGCTGAGTAAAACTTTAATCTGCTTGTCTGCTGATGGGTGCAGCTGAGTTCCCTCCCTGTTGGTTGCTTGGCCTGAGGTGACCCAGCACTGGAAGCTACAGGGTCTTTGGTGGGGCTAATCGTGGTCTCTGGAAGGGATCATGCCAAGGAGTACTTCCCAGACCTTCTGCTGCCAGTGTCCTTGTCCCTGCAGTGAGCCACAGCCACCACAGGGTTGCAGGAGACCCTCCAACACTAGCAGGCAGGCTTGGTTCAGTGTCCTATAGGGTCACTGCTCCTTCCCCTGGGTCCTGATGTGCACACTACTTTGTGTGTGCCCTCCAAGAGTGGAGTCTCTGTTTCCCTTAGTCCTGTCGAAGTCCTGCAGTCAAATCCCGCTAGCCTTCAAAGTCTGATTCTCTGGGAATTCCTCCTCCCTTTGCCAGATTGAATGGTTGGGAAGCCTGATGTGGGGCTCAGAACCTTCACTCCAGTGGGTGGACTTCTGTGGTATAATTGTTCTCCAGTTTGTGAGTCACTCACCCAGTGGTTATGGGATTTAATTTTATTGTGATTGTGCCCCTCCTACCATCTCACTGTGGCTTTTCCTTTGTCTTTGGATGTGGGGTATCTTTTTTGGTGAGTTCCAGTGTTTTCCTGTCAGTGATTGTTGAGCAGCTAGTTGCGATTCTGGTATTCTTGCAAGAGGGAGTGAGCACACCTCCTTCTGCTCTGCCATCTTGAACAAATCTGTTTACTTTAAAACTTAACACTTTTAGACAGATCTCATTGGAACAAATGTACCAAGTCAAGTATGAAGCTGTTTTTCATAAACTTAGACTAATGTTGACTTTTTATATTATTAAAATGGAAATTTAAGTTAGTATCTCTGTTGTAGTATACATGCATTTTTTTCCCCTGGAAATAAATTTGGAAAAGATTGAGTAGCAGAAACAAAGAGAGAATTTATGAGATCTGAAGTTTGTTACTCGATTTGTTTGTTTAGAATTCAGACTTCTTACCCCCTACATGATGGTTTGTCTTAACATCTTTTAATATGTAGCTAGATATTGTTGGGTGTGGCATTTGTTCATTACTATTTATAACACGTGTGCTTTTACTTTTGCAGTGAGATTTATATCTATGAGACATTAAAATAATCCTTTATATTTATAAAGCACACATTTTCTTTTTAAACCCTCTCCTTTGCCTTAGGAGACAGATCCAAAACAATATTGCTACAATTTAAGTCAAAGAGTTTTCTGCCTGTGTTATCTTCTAGGAGTTTTATGGTTTCTTACATATGTTTTCTTATGGTTTCTTATTGTTTTAGGCCTTACATTTAGGTCTTTAATCCATTTTGAGTTTATTTTTTATATGGTGTTAGAGAATGTTCTAATTTCATTCTTTTACATGTAGCTGTCCAGTTTTCCCAGCACCACTTATTGAAGAGACTGTCTTTTCCCCATTGTATATTGTTGTCTCCTTTGTCATAGATTAATTGATCATATGTGCATGGGCTTATTTCTAGGATCTCTATTCTGTTCCATTGATCTATGTGTATTTTTTTTGGTGCCAGTTCCATACTGTTTAGATGGATGTAGCTTTGTAGTATAGTCTGGAGTCAGGGAGCATGATACCTCTAGCTCTGTTCTTCTTTCTCACGCTTGCTTTTGCTATTTGGAATCTTTTGTGTTTCCATACAAATTTTAGAATTATTCTACTTTTGTGAAAAATGCCATTGGTATTTTGATAGGAATTGCACTTTTTCCTTTTTCAGGTGAGAGATAATTGAACATAACATTGTATTTTTTTAGCTGTACAACATAATGATTTGACATATGTATATATTGTGAAATGATTACCAGAATAAGTTCAGTGAATATTAATCAGTATACATAGTTATAATTTTTTTCTTGTGATGAAAACTTTTAAGGTTTACTTTCTTAACCTCTTTCAGGTATACAATACAATATTATTAGCTATAGTCATCAAAACCATCATGTTCTCAAGAGAGAAGAGGCCAAAAAGATCCCTTCACGTCTCCAGTAGGGGGAGAGAAAGAGCAATTCTTGTGAAATACTACCAGAGCATTCTCCATAAAAAAGGCCTACAATCCAGAGAAAAAGACTATAACCTGAGAATCTTATCTAACTTGGGGGAAAGGTGTTTCCCAAACTCCAGCTTACTCTAATCTTTCTGTATCTCCAAAGTAGGAGGAGGCAAGGGAAGTAAGAAACACCTGTGGAGATCATAGCACAGGGACACATGTCTAGTGAGACTAAAATTTAGGGAATTTGAGAGCCAGATGGCAGAATAGGAGCTCTCCTGCTCGTATTCTCCCTCAGCAATAATAATTTATCAGCTGTCTATGGACAAAAATGCCTTCGTGGGAGGTTTGGGGTCCAGGTAGGACATTGTGAAACCTCAGTGGAGACCAAGACCAAGAAAGGCCATTTTAAGAAGGCAGGCCTACATTCAGGTGGCTGACTTGTCAATGGTGGTCCTGACTACAGACCCATAAACAACTCCATACTCCTGTAGACTCAACTATAGCCAACCCCTTCCCTCACTGTTTGACTTTGGTCTTGCCACCAGCACCATACACCAAGGGCCATAGAAAGAGCCACACCTGGGTCTCAGGTAACAGACCCATAGACTTCAGCCCTTAGTCCTGAAATAGTCCCTCTTGGCTGCAGTCCAGGAGGCCTTGGAGACAAGCCCACCAAACTCATTCTGACTGTATATTTTGAAACAGTACTGTAACTGGGCTCCAGCCCCTCTCAGCTGTCATTCATGAGCAGTCCTGACAGCCCAGGGACCCAGTGGAAGGCATTCCCATTTACCCCTCTGGAGATCCTGTAATGGCCTTATATTCAGCTCTAACCACTCCCAGCCATAGTCTGCAAGCTGTTCTGCCAGGAAGAATGCCTCAGGAGACATGTCTGTCAGTGCCTACAGAGACAGGCTAGCCGACGTTAGTCTGACAGTAGATCTTGAAACAACTCTGTGACTCATTTTTGGCCCCTCCCCACAGTGGTCTGGAAGCAGTGCCACCAAACCCAGGACCACTGGGAGACATGTCTACTAGTTCCCCTGGAGGCAGACCAGATAAACTTTGTCTGAAGCAGTTCTGTGACTCAGATTCAATCTTTCTCAGCACAGTCCATGAGCAGTTATGGGAATCTTGCATGAAACCACTACACCAGCGGCATTAATTCCATGAACAGTTATGCACAACCAGAGACCTACCAGGAGACACATTAACCATAAAAACTATAAAAATATATTAGACTTCATCAAAATTAAAATCTTCTTATGAAAATGGAAAATCAAGCTGTATGAATTTAATATAAAAATATATTTAATATATATTTAATGTCATATATTACATATAACACATATATGAGAGAGAAGAGTAGAGGGCTTTCAATATAATATACTGGAGTAAAAGTCTTTCATACAGAATATATAATAAAGTCTTAAAATTCGGTTAAGAAGGTAAACAACATGATTAAAATAGACAAAAGTTTTGAGCACTCAGTATACCGAAGAATACCCATTAAGCAGAGAGGTACTCTACATATTTATTCATCACAGAAATGCAACTAAAACCACAATGAAATAGGACTATACACTCACTAGAAAGGCTAAAATTAAAGACTGACAACTTCAAATGTTGGCCAAGATATGGAGCAACTGGAACTCACGTACATTGTTGTGTAAAATGATATAATGACTTTGTAAAATGGGTGGTTTATTATCACATGAAACAAACCTACTCTATGACCAAATAATTCCACACCTGGGAATTTATCTAAAAAGAAGGATAGTATTCATCCAAAAAACATTTTACAGGACTTTTTGTAATAACTTTATTCATAATAGCCTAAAATTGGAAATAACACAAAATGTCCATAAATAAAGAATCAATATACAAATTGTGTTATATCCACACAATTAAATTTACTGTGTAATTTCAAAAATGATACATGGGCAAGCACAAAAATATGGATTAATTTTATAATAACTTGGTAAGAAAAAGAAGTCAGTCATAAAAAATTAATATAGTATTATTTTATTTATATGGAACTCAAAAGCAACCAAAATGAATATAAGATAGTAGAAATAAGGAAAGTGGCTGTTTATGTGGTGATGGTGGTGATTGCCTGGAATGGGGAAAAAAAGTAATTTTCTGGAGTAAAGAAAATTTTTTTCTTTTGATTGGATAGTTGTTTATATGTGTGAATACATTTGGCAGAATTCATCAAACTGCTATCTTAAAATCTTGGCATTTAAATGTATACAAAATTTACCTTGATTTAGTAAAATATATAACATAAAATTTACCATTTAACCATTTTTAGCTGTACAGATCAGTGACATTATGTACATTCATATTGGTGTGCAAACATCACCACCATCCATCTCCAGAATTTTTTCATCTTCCCAGATGTAAATTATGTACCCATTAAAAATAACTCCTCATTCTCTAATGCTCCTGCCCCACTTCCTGATAACGACCATTCTACCACTACTCTAGGTACCTTATATAACTGCAATCACACAATATGTGTCCTTTTGTGTCTTGCTTATTTCAATTTATGTTTTCAAGGTTCACCCATGTTGTAGCATGTGTCAGAATTACGTTCCTTTATAAGGCTGAATAATACTCCATTGTGTGTATATATCACCTATTATTTATCCATTCATCCATCAATGAATATTTCGGTTGTTTCCACCTTATGGCTATTAAGAATGATGATGTTTAAGCATTAGTATATAAATATCTGTTCACGTCTCTGTTTTCAGTATTTTGGGATATATATGCAGAAGTGGAATTTCTGGATCATATGGCAATTATATGCTTATTTTTTGAATAACTTAATCACGAAACTCTCCTTTTAATATGCTGTTAAATTCTGTTTGGTAGTACCTTGTTAAAAAGTTTTGTATCCCTATTCATAAGTGATATAGCTCTGTAGTTTTCTTATAGTGTCAGTTTATTTGAATCCAGTACCAGGGTAATTCTAGCATTATAGAATGAGTTAGGGAGTGTTCCCTTCTTTTCAATATTTTGAATATTAAATATTTTGAATATTTTGAAGAGTTCAAGAATAACTGGTGTTAATGTTTCTTTACATGTTTAGTAGAATTCAGCAATGAATCCATCTGGTCATGGACTGTTCTTTGTTGGGAGGTTTTTGCTACTAATTAACTCTCCTTACTAGTTATAAGTTTACTCAGATTTTATATTTCTTTATTATTCAATTTTGGTAGGTTGCATGTTTCTAGAAATTTGTCCATTTCATCTAAGTGATGAAATTTTTGGCATATAATTGTTCATAGTACTTTTGTATAATTTTTAATTCTATACGATTGGTAGTAATATCCCCTTTTTCATTTCTGGTTTTAGTTATTTGCATCTTCTCTAATATGCTTAGTCAATCCAGCTGAAGCTTTGTCAATTTTGTCAAACTTGTTGAAGAACCAACTCTTGCTCTTGTTGATTTTCTCTACTGCTTTTGTATTCTCTATTTTGTTTATCTCTTTTCTAATTTTACTATTTCCTTCTTGCTGCTAACCTTGGATTTGGTTTGTTATTTTCCTCTTCCCTTAAAGCATAAAGTTACTTAATTTGGGATCATTCTTCTTATTTAATATAGCTTTTAATGGTATAAATTTCTCTCATGGCACTGTTTTTCCTACACCCCATAAGTTTTGGAATGTTGCATTTTCATTTGTGTCAAGATATTTTCTAATCTCCATTGTGATTTCTTCTTTGACATATTGGTTGTTTAATAGTGTGTTGTTTAATTTCCACATATTTGTACATTTTCTAGTTTTCTTTCTCTTATTGATTTCTAGTTTCATTCCATTTTGATCAGAAAAAGTTACTGTGTATTATTTTAATCTTTTAAAATTTATGAAAACCTGTTTTGTGGACTAAGACATAGCTTTTCCTGGAGAATGATCCATGTATACTTGAGAAAAATGTCTATTCTGCTGCTTTGGGGTGGAGTGTTCTATATATATCTGTTAAGCTAATTGGTCTATAGTGTTGTTAATGTTATCTCTTTCCTAATATATCTTCTCTCTGGCTGTTGTATTCATTATTAAAAGCAGTGTACTAAAGCCTCCTACTATTATTGTAGACGTTTCTATTTCTCGCTTCAAATTTCTCATATATTTGGGAGCCCTGATGTTCAGTGCATATATCAATATTATTATAACTGTTATAGCTTGTTAAGTTAACCTGTTATCACCATATAATGTCCATCTTTGATTCTTTTAACAGTTTTTGACATAGTCTATTTGTCTGATGTGAATACATCCATTCCTGCTCTCTTTTGGTTACTATTTGCAAAGAATATGTTTTTCCATTCTGTTACTTTCAACTTACATTTTATATCTAAAAGTGATTTTATGTCTAAAGTGCATCTCTTGTATACAGCATATTGTTAAATAATGCTTTTAAAAATCCTTTCTGTCAGTCTGTGTCTTTTGATTAGGGAGTTTAATTCATTGACATTTAAAGTAATTACTGATGGGAAGAACTATTGCTGTTTTGTTATTTATTTTCTGTATGTTTTACAGCTCGTTGTCCTTTATATCCCGCCTTACTGCTTTTCCTTGTGTTTAGTTGATTTTTTTTTTGTAATGACACATTTTGATTCCCTTTTGTGAGTATTGTATAGATATTTTCTTTGTGGCTACTATGGAGGATTACATAAAACATCCTAAGGTTATATCAATCTATTTTAAATTTATGCCAACTTAACTTCAATCACATACAAACACTACTCCTCTGCCTTTGCCCACTTTACATTATTGATGTCACAACTTACATATTTATATATCATGTACCCATCAATATAGATTTGTAATTATTTGTATATTTATTTCTTCAAATAATCTTTGCTTTTTTTTCCTCTCTTCTCCTGGGAATACCATAATGTATATATTGGTCTTCTTGATAGTGTCCAATAAGTCCCTTAGAACTTTTTGACTTTTCTTCCATCTTTATTTTTCTTTTTGCTCCTCAGACTCAGTAATTTCAAATGTCCTGTCTTCAAGTACATTATTATTTCTTCTGCCTGTTTTAGTCTGCTCTTGAACCCCACTGGTGAATTTTTCAATTCAGTTATTGTGTATTTCTATACCAGAATATCTATTTGGTTCCTTTTTATAATTTCTCTTTGTTAATATTTTTATTTTGTTCACATATAGTTTGCCTGATTTCCTCTAGTTCTTTGTCCATTTTTTCTTTATATTTTTTAGTATGTTTAAGACAATTATTTTATAACTTTTGTCTAGTATGTCTGATGCTTGTGTTTCTTCAGGGATAATTACTGCCATGTTAATTTCTTCCTTTGAATGTGCTATGTTTTCTTGTTTATCTATATGCCTTGTGGATTTTGTTGTTGTTGCAAATTGTCTATGTTAAAAAATCATCCACTTCCCTCAGACTTCTCAGACTGGCTCTGTATGGGGAAAGACCTTCACTAATTAGCAGAACATGTTCTGAAACGGGATCAGTCTGGGATGAAGGCTTAAGGTCTTCTCAAGTCTTCTCTGGTCATGCGTCTTGTCTGGTCCTATGTGTGGCTTTTTTGTTTACCTTGTGTCCATGACTGCTTTGAATGTCTTAGTTTTGCAGAGCCTCACCTCAGCTTCTCCTTGGTGCTTTCGATGTTCTGCTGTATTCCTCTACCTGTAATCTCTTGCCCCAGGTTTCACTGATCTGTAGTCCCCCTGCATCTTACATAAACCATGACTGCAATTTTCTGCAGCTTTTCTGATCTGAGATCTAAACTATGCTGTTATTCCTCATCTGACCTCTGATTCAGGCAAACTAGAGACCATTCTCTTATGCAGCCACCAAACAGGGTAGAAAATTGCAAATAAGGTCTCTTATGCTAACTCTGCTTTAAGGAGGGAATTAGAAAGTGGGCTGCTCCCACAGTGCCCACAGAGGGACCAGAGACCTACATAGAGGTTTTGAAGGACCTCCTGGGGAGGCAGAGGTTGGCTGTGACTCACGGTGGGGGCAAGGACACTGACAGCTGAAACCCCAGGAAAATATAATTATTATGATTTTGTTTATGTTTTGTTTTGTTCTGTTATTTTTTTATTATTATTTGTTTTTATTTAGTCTTTTAAATTTTTTTATATTTCTATTTCTACATTACTATTTTGTTGTTCTGTGTTTTTCCTTTTTCTTTCCTTTGTTCTATTTTGTTTTTATCTTTTTTTTCCTTTGTTCTATTTGTTCTTATATTTTTAAATCTTTTAAAAATCACTTTTGTGTGTGTTTTATTTTCTTTGCTTATTCCTTCAGTTTGAATTCTGCTTTTATTTTTTGTTTTTGTTTTGTTTTTAATTCTTCCATTTCATTTGGGATTCTTTTTTGGTCTAGTTGTTCTCTTGTTTTTTGTTTTCCCTATTTTTCTTCTTTTTTCTTATTTTGTATGTGTGTGTGTTTCTTTGTGTTTTTTTGTCTTTGTTATTGCTTGGTTTTGCTTTTATCATTTGGAGTTTTGTTGTCTGTTCATTTGTTTGTTTCTTTGTTTTTAATTGTTGCTCTTTGCTTGTTTTTGTCTTTGTGATTTGTCTTGGGGTTTCTATGTCTGTTTGTTTTCATTTCTTTCTTCCCATCCTTTTTCTTTTCTTTTCTTTTCTTTTTCCTTTTTTGCACAGCCATGTGGCTTGTGGGGTCTTTGTTCCCAGACCAGGGGTCGGGCCTGAGCCTCTGGGGTGGGAGTGTTGAGTCTAGGAGGCTGGAACGCCAGAGAATTCCTCAACCCAGGGAATATTAAGGGCGAGAGCCCTTCTGAAGGTCTCCATCTCAATTCCGAGACCCAGCTCCACCCAACTGCCTGCAGGTTCCAGTGCTGAATGCCCCATGCCAAGCAACAAGCAAGACAGGAACACAAACCCACCCATCAGCAGACAGGCTGCCTAAAGTTGTACTAAGCTCTCAGACACCCCCAAACACACAACCTGACACAGCCCTGCTCATCAGAGGGAAAAGATCCAGTTCCACCCACAAGAACACAGGCACCAGTCGCTCCCACGAGGAAGCCTACACAAGCCACTGGACAAACCTCACCCACTGGGGGCAAACATCAGAAGCAAGAGGAACTACGACTCTGCAGGCTGCAGAAAGGAGACCTCAAACACAGTAAGTTAGACAAAATGAGAAGATAGACAAATATGCTGAAGAAGAAGAAGCAAGGTGAAAACCCACAAGACCAAATAAATGAAGAGGAAATAGGCAATCTACATGAAAAAGAATTCAAGGTAATGATAATAAAGATGATATGAAATCTTGGAAATAGAATGTAGAAAATAAAAGAAATGTTTAACAAGGACCTAGAAGAACTAAAGAACAAATAAACAGTGATGAACAACACAATAATTGAAATTAAAAATACGCTAGAAGGAATCAATACCAGAATAATTGAGGCAGAAGAAAGGATAAGTGAGCTGGAAGATAGAATGGAGGAAATAACTGCCACAGAGCAGAATAAAGATAAAAGAATGAAAAGAATAGAGGACAGTCACAGAGACATTCGGGACAACATGAAAAGCACCAACATTTGAATTATAGGCATCCCAGAAGAAGAAGAGAAAGAGAAAGGATCTGAGAAAATATTAGAATAAATTATAGTCAAACACATCCCTAACATGGGAAGGGAAATAGTCAAATCCAGGAAGCACAGAGAGTCCCATATAGGATAAACCCAAGGAGAAACACACCAAGACAAATATTAATCAAACTAAAATTAAATACAAAGAACAAATATTAATAGCAGCAAAGGAAAAGCAAAAAATAACATACAAGGGAATCAAAATTTAAATACAAAGAACAAATATTAATAGCAGCAAAGGAAATTAAATTACAAAGAACAAATATTAATAGCAGCAAAGGAAAAGCAAAAAATAACATACAAGGGAATCCCCATATGGTTATCAGCTGATCTTTCAGCAGAATCTCTACAGGCCAGAAGGGATTGGCAGAATATATTTAAAGCAATGAAAGGGAAAAAACTACAACCAAGATTACTCTACCCAGCAAGGCTCTCATTCAGATTTGATGGAGAAATCAAAAGCTTTACAGACAAGCAAAAGATAATTCAGCACCATCAGACCAGGTTTGCAACAAATGCTGACAGAACTTCTCTAGGCAGGAAACACAAGACAAGGAAAAGAACTACAAAAAGATACCCGAAACAATTAAGAAAATGGTAATAGTAACATACACATAGATAATTACCTTAAATGTAAATAGATTAAATGCTCCAACCAAAAAACACAGACTGGCTGAATGGATACAAAAACAAGACCTGTATATATGTTGTCTAAAAAGACCCACTTCAGACCTAAGGACATATACAGACTGAAAGTGAGGGGATGGAAAAAGATATTCCACGCAAATGGAAATCAAAAGAAAGCTGGAGTAGCAATACTCATATAAGACAAACTAGACTTTAAAATAAAGACTGTTACAAGAGACAAGGAAGTATACTATGTAATGATCAAGAGATCAATTCAAGAAGAAGATATAACAATTGTAAATATTTATACACCCAACATATGAGCACCTCAATACATAAGACAAATGCTCACAGCCATAAAAGGGGAAATCAACAGTAACACAATAATAGTGGGGGATTTTAACACTCCACTTACACCAATGGATAGATCATCCAGATAGAAAATTAATAAGGAAACACAAGCCTTAAATAACACATTAGACCAGATAGACTTAATTGGTATTTATAGGACATTCCATCCAAAAGCAGCAGAATGTACTTTCTTCTCAAGTGCTCATGGAACACTCTCCAGGATAGATCATATCTTGGGTCACAAATCAAGCCTTGGTAAAGTAAAGAAAATTGAAATCATATCAAATATCTTTTCTAATCATGACACTGTGAGGCTAGAAATCAACTACAGGAAAAAAACTGTAAAAAACATGGAGGCTAAGCAATATGCTACAAAATAACCCAGAGATCACTGAGGAAAACAAAAAATACCTAGAAACAAATGACAATGAAAACATGATGACCCAAAACTTATGGGTTGAAGCAAAAGCACGTCTAAGAGGGAAGTTTATAACAATACAATCCTACCTCAAGAAACAAGAAAAAATCTCAAATAAACAACCTAACTTTACACCTAAAGCAGCTAGAGAAAGAAGAATAAACAAAACCCAAACTTAGTAAAAGGAAAGAAATCATAAAAATCAAAAAAATCATAAAAAAATCAAAAAAAATCATAAAAAGCATCTTTTTTTCATAAAAAAAGAAATCATAAAAATCATAAAAAAAAGAAAAAAAAGGAAAGAAATCATAAAAATCATATATGAAATAGAAACACAAAAATCAATAGCAAAGATCAATAAAATGAAAAGCTGGTTCTTTGAGAAGATAAACAAAATTGATAAACCTTTAGCCAGACTCATCAAGAAAAAAAGGGAGAAGACTCAATTCAATAAAATTATAAAGGAAAAAGGAAAAATTACAACTGACACTGCAGAAATGCAAAGCATCATAAGAGACTACTACAAGCAACTATGTGCCAATAAAATGGACAACCTGCAGGAAATGGACACATTCTTATAAATGTACAACCTTCCAAGACGGAACCAAGTAGAAATAGAAAATATGAACAGACCAATCACAAGTAATGAAATAGACACTGTGATTTAAAATCTTCCAACAAACAAGAGTCCAGGACCAGATGGCTTCACAGGTGAATTCTATCAAACATTTAGAGAAGAGCTAACACCCATCCTTCTCAAACTCTTCCAAAAATTTACAGAGGGAGGAACACTCCCAAACTCATTCTGCGAGGCCACCATCACCCTGATACCAAAACCAGACAAAGATATCATACACACACACACACAAAAATTACAGGCCTATATCACTGATGAACACAGACACAAAAATCCTCAACAAAATATTAGCAAACTAAATTCAACAACACATTAAAAGGATCATACGCCATGATCAAGTGGGATTGATCCCAGAGTTGCAAGTATTCTTTAATATACCCAAATCAATGTGATACACCATATTAACAAATTGAAGAATAAAAACCATATGATCATCTCAATAGATGCAGAAAAAGCTTTTTACAAAATTTTAAACCCATTTATGATAAAAACTCTCCAGAAAGTGCGCATAGAGGGAACGTACCTCAACAAAATAAAGGCCATATATGACAAACCCACAGCAAACATTATTCTCGATGGTGTAAAATTTAAAACATTTTCTCTAAAAGCAGGAACAAGATAAGGGTGCCCACTTTCCCCACTATTATTCAACACAGTTTTGGAAGTCCTAGCCATAACAATCAGGGACGAAAAAGAAATAAAAGGCATTGCAAATTGCAAATTGCAAAAGCAGAAGTAAAACTGTCACTGTTTGTAGATGACATGATACTAATCGTAGAAAATCCTAAAGATGCCACTAGAAAAGGATTGAGGCTAATGAATGAATTTAATAAAGTCACAGGATACAAAATTAATGCACCGAAATCTCTTGCATTCCTATACAGTAACAATAAAAGATCAGAGAGAGAAATTAAGGAAACAATCCCCTTTACCAGCGCAACAAAAAGAATAAAATACCTAAGAATAGACCTACCTAAGGAGGCAAAAGACCTGTACACAGAAAATATAAGATACTGATGAAAGAAATCAAAGATGACACAAACAGATGGATAGATATACCATGTTCTTGGATTGGAAGAATCAACATTGTGAAAATGACTATACTACCTAAAGCAATCTATAGACTCAATGCAATCCCTATCAAATTACCAATGGCATTTTTCACAGAAGTAGAACAAAAAATTTTATATTTTGTATGGAAACACAAAAGACCTCCAATAGCAAAAGCAATTTGAGAAACAAAAATGGAGCTGAAGGAATGAGGCTCCCCAGACTTCAGACTATACTACAAAGCTACACTAATCAAGACAGTATGGTACTGGCACAAAAACAGAAATATAGATCAATGGAACAGGATAGAAAGCCCAGAGATAAACCCACACATGTATGGTCACCTAACCTATGACAAAGGAGGCCAGAATATACAATGGAGCAAAAGCAGCCTCTTCAATATGTGGTACTGAAAAAACTGGACAGCTACATGTTAAGAATGAAATTAGAACTCTCCCTAACACTGTACAGAAAAAATAAACTCAAAATGGATTAAAGACCTAAATGTAAGGCCAGACACTATAAAACTCTTAGAGGAAAACATAGGCAGAACACTCTATGACATAAATCACAGCAAGATCCTTTTAGACCCACCTCTTAGAGTAATGAGAACAAAAACAGAAATAAACAAATGGAACTGAATTAAATTTAAAAGGTTTTTCACAGCATGGCAAACCATAAACAAGACGAAAAGTCAACCCTCAGAATTGGCAAAAGTGTTTGCAAAGGAAGCAACTGACAAAGAATTAATCTCCAAAATATACAAAGAGTTCATGCAGCTCAATTTCAAAAAAACAAACAACCCAAACCAAAAATGGGCTGAAGACCTAAATAGATATTTCTCCAAAGAAGACATACAGATGGCTAACAAACACATGAAAAAAATGTTCAACATCACTAATTATTAGAGAATTGCAAATCAAAACTATAATCAGATACCACCTCACAGCAGTCAGAATGGCCATCATCACAGAATCTACAAACCATAAGTGCAGGAGAGGGTGTGGAGCAAAGGGAACCCTCTTGCACTGTTGGTGGGAATGTAAAGTGATACAGCCACTATGGAGCACAGTATGGAGGTTCTTTTCAAACTAAAAATAGAAGTACCATACGACCCAGCAATCCCGCTACTGGACATATACCCTGAGAAAACCATAATTCAAAAAGAGCCATGTACCACAATGTTCACTGCAGCTCTCTTTACAATAGCCAGGACATGGAAGCAACCTACGTGTCCATTGGCAGATGAATGAATAAAGAAGATGTGTTACATGTATACAATTAAATATTACTCAGCAATAAAAGGAACAAAATTGGGTCTTTTGTAGAGATGTGGATGGACCTAGAAACTGTCATACAGAGTGAAGTAATTCAGAAGTAGAAAAACAAATACCGTATATTAACGCATATATGTGGAATCTGAAAAAAATTGGTATAGAAGATCTTATTTACAATGCAGAAATAGAGACACAGAAGTAGAGAAAAAAATTATAGGTACCAAGGGGAGTGGAATGAATTGGGAAATTAGGATTGACATATATACTTTTGTTACTATGTGTAAAATAGATAACTAATGAGAACCTACTGTATAGCACAGGGAACTCTACTTAATGCTCTGTGGTGATCTAAATGGGAAGGAAATCCAGAAAAGAGGGGTTATATGTATACGTATAGCTGATTCACTTTGCTTTACAGTAGAAAGTAACACAACACTGTAAAGCAACTGTACTCCAATAAAATTTTTTTAAAAATAAGAGGAAAGAAATTGGGTTTCTGCTTTCTACTGACTGTGTTCCCCTGTGCTGGGGATAGCATGGGGCAAGGGCTGGTAAAAAGCCAGAAAATTTCCTACCATCTTGAATATGGCTTTTTCTTTTTCTTTTTCTGTATTTTTTCTTTTGTAAGTTGAAGTATAGTTGACTTACCATATCTTATGTTTCAGGTATACACCATACTAATTTGATATATTTAGATTACTCTCCATACCACGTTACTATAAAATATTAACTATATTCCCTGTGCTTTACATTACAACCTTGTAACTTATTTTATATCTAGTAGCTTGTTCTTATTAATCCCCTTCATCTATTTTTCCCCTCTGTCCTCTGCCCTGGTAATTACTCATTTCTTTTCTGTATCTGTGGGTCTGTTTCTGTTTTGTTATATTTGTTCATTTGTTTTGTTATAAAGATTCTACATATAAGTGAAAACATACAGTAAAACATGTTTTTTTCTTGATTGGGCATTTGTTTTTTTGTTACAGAACATTGACTATTTTCAAAAGCTTCTATAAGTTGATTTTAACCAGTTTCTATGTTTTTTTAATGCTTCCATGAGAGACTGAAATCCTATAGCTTCCTAGTTGGCCATCTTGCTAATGTAACTCCTTTCTACCTTAATATTTAAAGACTTATTCTCAGATTCCCTTTCAATAATATACTTGGGGTTTATAGTTGATATACTTAAAAAGTATAAAATAAAGAGATTGGTAAAGATAGATGATATAAATGCTAAAAATAGATATCAGGTTTGGCAATATCAATATAATAAAAATAGAACAGAAGGTGAAAAATGTGTTCTCTAATGCATGGAAAAGCTGTTTCAGGTGAGAGAGGAGGAGAGAGGGAGCGAGAGTAAGGCAGTCAATATTTAGAGAAAATGGGATGTTTGACACTCTGCATTAATTCTTCCAGGAAACCAGCCCTACTCCTGAATTTTCCATTGTTTATTCACATGAATTAATCAGTTCCACAGTTTTCTTAATCTAGTTTAAGTTGGTTTGCAACTGGAGTCTTAGCTCAGTATATTTAAGATAAACCTAGTAAGGTTTGTGCAAGTTCTATATAGAGAAAACAGCTTTTCTTAAACACATGTAAGTGGGCCTGAATAATGGACGCACACAAACATGTTCCTGGATAAGAGAGTCCAATTCTTCCTAAATAGATCTATAAATTCAATGCAACACCTCTCAAAATTCTTAAAGAAGTATATTTTCATCACACCTTTCACTAGAATATCACTAGAAAAAAGTAATTTGATGTCTTAAAATAGGCTCCAGTCTGGAGTTAATTGTGTTAAGTTTGCCTATTTCTTTTTTTTCTTCAACTTCTTTATTGGAGTATAATTGCTTTACAATGTTGTGTTAGTTTCTGCTGTATAACAAAGTGAATCAGCTATACATATACATATATTTCCATATCCCCTCCTGCCCTATTGCTTATACTCTTGAGATTTTAGAAAATGTTATGATAAAAAATACATAATTCAACATTTTATCAAGTGACAAGCTTAGCATAAGCATTTTTTAATTTGTAGCTTGTAGTATGACTTCATTGACTCATACTTTATTATCTATGAGTACATATAGCTTTGTGTCTCCAAAGTTTAATATTTGTTATTCTAGGTTGTAAGTATTGTTTATGATTATATTTTATATTTACTGAATTTTGTTCAGACTTCCACAGGAATAATGGATATTTTAACTTATATATATTTGCAGTTTCATGAGGTATGATGTTGTTATGAAGACTTAGGATATTTCCAGTGTGAAGAGAAAATGGACCTTTGCAAAGTTGATTCAGAAGAATACTCTTCATATTCTATTTCCATTAGAAAAATGTGATTAGATAGAAAATAAGCGTGATCATTATCTCATGTCTGAGGCATTTTACAGTATGGGATCTGGCTGCCAAAGGATGCAATTCATGGTTACCCTTTGTATGAGAGGTGCTTCTGAGCAGCAGGCTGTCCCTGGTAAGAACATTATTAATCAAGGTTCAAAAACTGTGGGTCTCCCTGTCTGGCTTATATTTCTAGACTTTTGGTAGGGTATGTTAGAGCCTTTATCAGAATCGATTTTTCAGTCTTGGATGAATTACATAATCTATGTGGGAGAATATCAAGAGGAATAAGGCAAAATAGCATTCCTTCTCAGCATGCATCTGCTGTTATTTCTGGATCACTGGTGAAATTTTTATTGATTATACATTCTCAAAATAACCTGTGGAATTATAATGCTAGTAAGAACCCTTAGAGAAGAAATCAGCATACATTATAAAATTGGGTGTCAAAGTTTTTGGCTGTCCATTGACACAGATAAATGTGGGAGGATTAATCTGTAGGTGTCTTTTAGGGATTTTCTGTTAATGTTTAGACTTAGATTCACTTACCTATAAAATGTGATCACACTCATCACAATTCTTTTGTTCTCTGTCTTCATGTCACTCCTCTCATGTGAGGAATATTTACGAAAAGTTTCAACTGGAAGCTTGTATCATCATAAGATCTGTTAAAGCATAGGATTCAGACAGAGCTGACATCCAGCTATCAGTATTGTAGACAAGTTAGTGCTAAAAGATGAGGCCCAGATATTATTTAATATAATCCTTTCATTATTTTATTTATATTTTATCTGACCAATATTTCCTTCCCCTCTGAATTATTTTTTTTGGATCCACTCTGTGTTCAGGGATCAAAGAGTAAACTAAGAGATCAAAGCCTAGTAGCCTCTTAGGGAGCCTAGTATCATGCTGTTTCTTTGGCTTTCCACACATTGCTTTGTGGTTATTCAATGCTCTATAATTTGTGCTATCATATAATAGTGAATGGTAGGATGATACTCCATGATACATGCATGCATTATAGAGTAGCATAGAATTTTTACACTTCCGTTCAGTTTAGTTGCACTTTTCACCCACATCTGGTTGTTTAGGGAAGTGAATTTTGCTTGAGTACAGTGCTTAGCTCGATACTCTGCCAACTTCTTGTTCTTACACATTTTATGATGTATTCAAACTAGAGGTTAGCTTTTCTTCTATCACTTTTGTCAGACTAATCTTAGAATCTCCCTTTTTGATAAGAAGGATTGCTGATTTCATGTTGATGACAGGCCCCACAACCTCCAATCCCATTCTATCCACTCCATTTCAACACTGCTGTTCAAATTACTTATATTCTACAATAGTATCATTTATCTTTTGAAGTTTTGAAGCAAAATAATTAAATTGGAGTGTTTACCTTTGTTCAGTCTAGCTTTTTTTTCTCAGCACTTTTGGATGGTTTTGATGACATAATTCCAGTGTTGCTCTGGATGCAGTCTTCTTTATTTTACAAGCCAAAAACCAGGCTCTTTGATGATATAACACTTTCATAACAACAAATGAGCCTCTTCAAACTATGTTGCCTCATACAATGCTTGCCTTCGATATTTACTTGAGTGATTGATTTGAGTTACTGTGAGACACAGGGAGGGAGAAGGGTAAGCTGGGACAAAGTGAGAGAATAGCATGGACATATATACACTACCAAATGTAAAATAGATAGCTAGTGGGAAGCAGCCACATAGCACAGGGAGATGAGCCTGGTGCTTTGTGTCCTCCTAGAGGGGTGGGATAGGGACGGTGGGAGGGAGACACAAGAGGGAGGGGGATATGAGGATATATGTATACGTATAGCTGATTCACTTCATTACACAGCAGAAAGTAACACACCATTGTCAAGCAATTATACTCCAATAAAGATGTTAAAAAAAATAAAGACACAGACGTAGAGGAGGGGGAAGGGTAAGCTGGGACGAAGGGAGAGAGTGGCATGGACATATATACACTACCAAATGTAAAATAGCTAGTGGGAAGTAGCCTCATAGCACAGGGAGATCAGCTTGGTGCTTTGTGACTACCTAGAGGGGTGGGAAGGTGTGAGGGAGACGCAAGAGGCAGGGGATATGGGGATATATGTATGCATATAGCTGATTCACTTTGTTATACAACAGCAACTAACACAACAATGTAAAGCAATTATACTCCAATAAAGATGTTAAAAAGAAAAAAAGGAGAATATATATTCTGCTGCTATTAGGTGGAATGTTCTGTAGATATCTGTGAGGTCTACTTGGTCTGTTCAATGCTATTTCTTCTTTTATTTTATATTTAGTTTGTTTAGCCATTGTTAAATGTTGTATACCGAAGTCTTAAGCTATTATTGTTTAATTGTCTATTTCTCTCTTCAATTCTGTCAGTTTTTGTTTCTTGTACTTTGGAGCCTTGTCTTTTTATTCATGCATCTTTATAATCAACACTTTTATCATTATAAAATGTCCCTAGTAACAACAACAAAAAAAGTGACTGTGCTTTCATGAAACTGATATTGCGGAAAACCTGGTTGATGGTGGGACAGTATTTGAGATTGGTTGCAGGCAAGCATTTTCTCCTGACTGTATCATTGTTTCCTGTACAACTACCTGGCTGCTGGGCTAAGTCGATTAGCATCTTCAAACGTCAGCAGAAGTGATATTTTCCCTTCACAAGTACCAAAATATAGTGAATTACTCACAGCTGCCTCAGGAAAAAGAGCAGGAATAACAAAAACTTGTACACATTATTTATTGATCACTTCATTTGCTTGGGTTCTCGCCTCAGCCTATATGCCCAAGGATGTACCTGTTTTTCTTTTGTCTAGTGCCTAGAAAAGAACTGTGTCGTGTTGCATAAATATCACTGGGTGGTGAAGAATATAGTTATTCTTCTGGGATATGTTTGTAACAGAACAGTACACATTGTAGTAAGTTAGGTATGTCTTAGCCAAGTATTCTAATTATCTTGGGCTAAATTGAAAACAAATCAGGTGAGAAATAGGGAAAATTTTTTAAATACCATAAATTATTTCTTTTTCTGTTTTATGAAAAACTTAAAATTACAATTATTGTTTCCACTTCCCTGGTGTAGAAAAGTAGCTCAGGGAATTTGAAATTTTTTAAATATGTCTGTAGTCAGCCATTCCTATTATTTAATGTATATTTTTGTTTGTATTGTTAGAAAATGTGTATTTTAAATGTGCACATTTAAAGTTTAAGTAAATGGTACTTCAGTATATATTACCTTCTCTTTCTTACTATTACTACCCAGGATTATGTTTATGTGTACATCTGATCCATTGCTTCTAAATGATGCACAGTACTCCAGGGGATATTTCTACCATAATTTTACTCTAGAAATAATGAACTCCCTGATTTCTCCAACTCTCTGCCATCAAAAACAATGTATCCCATCTTAAGAACATATGTGATAATTTTTTTAGGAGTGTAGACTCAGGAATGGAATTGATGAGTCTTTGGAATACATCATTTATGGTTACTTAAGCCATAGACACAAATTAATTCTTAAAGTTTTGTCAAGGATCTGTTGCTATAAAACCCTATCTTTTTTGATTGGGGAAGGGGTAGGTAAGGTAAGCAACCTTTGAGTTGCATTTCAATTTTATCAATAATTAATTGCTCATTCATGTTTTCTATTTCTTTTGGAGTTATTTGTTTGCCTACTTGCATCACTATATCATGCATTAATTTTCATCTACTCTCCCCATGACAGGAAGCCATTAATATATTTGTTTCCTTGATTGTTTGGATGTGTTTGCACAGAAGAAATAGTCCTGTTTTGTGCTTATTTTTGGTTACCTGAATGAATTTTATCTCCTTTTTTTTTAACATTTTTCCTTAAGCATTATACATTTAATATCTATGTGTACATTTAATTTGTTACTTCTTTTAAAAAAATTTTTTATTGGAGTATAGTTGATTTACAATGTTTTGTTAGTTTCAGGTGTATAGCAAAATGAATCAGTTATACATATACATATATCCACACTTTTTAAAAAATTATTTTTCCATATAAGCCATTACAGATTATTAAGTAGAGTTTCCTGTGCTATACAGTAGGTTTTTATGTTACCTATTTTATATATAGTAGTGTATATATGTCAGTCCCAATCTCCCAATTTATCCCTACCCCCCATTATCCCCTGGTAACCATAAGTTTGTTTTCTACACCCATGACTGTACTTCTGTTTTGTAAATAAGTTCATTTGTTCCCTTTTCTTTAGATTCCACATATACGCAATATCATATGATATTTGTCTTTCTGAGTCTGAGTTACTTCGCTCAGTATGACAATCTCTAGGTCCATCCGTGTTGCTGCAAATGGCATTATTTCATTCCTTTTTATGGCTGAGTACTATTCCATTGTATATATATGTACCACACCTTCTTTATCCATTCCTCTGTTAATGAACATTTAGGTTGCTTCCATGTCCTGGCAATTGTAAATAGTGCTGCAATGAATATTAGGGTGCATGTATCTTTTCAAATTATGGTTTTCTCCAGGTATATGCCCAGGTGTTGGGTTGCTGGGTCATATGGTAGTTCTATTTTTAGTTTTTTAAGGAACCTCCATACTGTTCTCCATAGTGGCTGTATCAATTTACATTCCCACCAACAGGGCAGAAGGGTTCCCTTTTCTCCACACGCTCTCCAGAATTTATTATTTGTAGACTTTTTGATGATGACCATTCTGAGTGGTGTGAGGTGATACCTCATTGTAGTTTTGATTTGCGTTTCTCTAATAATTAATGATGTTGAGCATTTCTTCATGTACTTTTTGGCCATCTGTAAGTCTTCTTTGGAGAAATGTCTATTTAGATCTTCTGCCCATTTATTGATTGGGTTATTTGGTTTTATTTTGATATTGAGCTGCATGACCCGTTTGTATATTTTGGAGATTAATCCCTTTTTGGTTGCTTCATTTGCAAATATTTTCTCCCATTCTGTTACTTCTAAATGAAGTATAATATTTTATGGAGGGCATTCATTCCACTTTACCTGTTGACTCAATCAATAGTGGACATTCATTTGCATCAAACTCCCTAGCACCATGGGTAACATGGCAAAGGATATACTAGTACAAGTTTGTTTATGAGCCTGTGTGAGAATTCCTTTGTGTTATATACCCAGAAGTGTAATTGCTGAGTCCTAGGGTGTATATGCATATACATATGTACACACACATATGATTAAATATTGCTAGATTATTTTCTAAAATATCTTCAGCAGTGTACTCTCCCACTAGCAGTACTTGAGCATTTCTATGTTCCCACATCTCTGTGAATACTTGAATATATCTAGCTTTCTACATTTTTTAGTCTAATAGCTATTAAGTGATACATCAGTGTTCTAATTGTCATTTCTTTGATTATTAATAACTTTGAACATTACATAGCATGCTCGTTAGCCTTTTTGGAATTCATCCTCCCAATGTTCATAGCCTTTGCATATTTAACTATGTATATTCCTGTCTTTTTATTGTTGAATTTAACAGAATTGCATATATTCTAGATATGAACCCCTTGGTAATTTTAAATATTACAAATAAATTCTTCTATCATCTCTCTATTAACTTTGTTCATAGTATCCTTCATTGAACAGAAATCAAATTATCAGATTCATAATTTGGCTCTATTGTACATGCTTTTGAATTGTTGTAAGAAGACCTTCCCCAGACCTAGAGAACAAAAATATTTTCTTACATTTAATATGAGTAAATTTACATTTTTCATTTTCACATGTAGATCTTCAATGAACCTATAGTCTATCTTTTTAAGAATATTTAGAGATATGGCTTAATTTTCTATTTATAATGAGATACATTCCTCACATAATCTCCTAAACTACTCATTTTTTCTCTTTTGATTGTGGTGTTATTTTGTCATATATTATGTCATGTTCATTTTCCTATGCACATGTGAATCTGTTTATCTCTGACTTCCTTAATCTGTTCCATTGAAGTATTGGTTTAATATGTGTTCTTACACCGATACTACTCTCTTTATTGCAATGATTCTGTAGTCTATTTTAATATATCAGAAGGCAAGAATTCTTTAATTTCTCATTTTAAAATTGACTTGGCTGCTTATAAATTGTTATTGTTATTAAAACACAACTGCAATTTTTATTGGGATTGTACTTTACAGAATAATTTAGTGAAAATTGATATTTTTAATATTGAATCATCTCATTGAAGAGCATGGTATGCTTTTCCCTTTATTTAGATTATTTCAGGCCTTGTATAACCTAATCTAATTCCTAGATATTTTATAAATTGTTATTTTCTAATATGAATTATATCTTACATTTAATTATATTTATTAATTAATTAGTACTGGTAAAGATAAATGCTATTAATTTTTATAGGTTGTTCTTTTGCCTGTCAAACTGATTTTTTATTTCTAGTAGTTTGTATATTGATTCTATTGGTGATTCTGTTTAGATGATCACAGCACCTGTAAACAATGACAGTTTACTCTCTTCCCTCCTGTATTGGTTTTTTTACTTGCAGCATAACAAATCTCTACAAATTTAGTAGCTCAAGAAAACACTCATTTATTATCTCAAAGTTTTATGTATTAAAAGTTCTGGCATGGTCTAACTGGTTTTGCTGCTTCAGGTTTCACAAGACTGAAATCAAGATGTTGATTGGGGTGGCAGTCTCATCTGAGGCCCATGGTCCTCCTAGTTCATGTGGATGTTGGCAGAATTCATTTTCTTATTGCTGTAGAGCTCATGGAAACTTGATTCTTTAAAGCCAGCAGGAGAGTCTCTGACCTCTAGACTTTTTGTTGAAGGGATTACTTGATTTGATCAGGACCACTCAGGATAATCTCCTTTTGATTAATTCAAAATCAACTGATTTGGGACCTTAATCACATCTCAGAATGCCTTCAACTTTGTCATAGAGAGTAATCTAATCACTGGAGGGATATCCATTACATTCATGGGTCCCTGCCCACACTCAAAAGGAGAGGATGATATAGGGCATAGGTCATTCAGAATCATTTTAGCTCTCTGCCTACCATCTCCCCAATCTTTAAATATTTCATACTTTTTTTCTTATTATTTTGGCTGGGACTTCCACTACTATATTAAACACTAATGGTGATGATATGGATCCTTTCCCCAATCCTAATATAAATTAAAGTAAAATATTTCTATCAAATAAAAATTTGTTGAAAACCACAGTGAGATATCATATCACTACTGTGTTCATTTCACAATATATACATATATCAAATCATCATGTTGTACACCTGAGAATAAAATAATGTTATTTGTCAATTAAATCCCAGTTTTTAAGAGTTACAGGATTTTGTTAAATACTGCTTACTAAGTTAGGTACAGTTTTTCTATTCCAAGTTTGCTAAAAGTTATTATCATAAATTGATGTTAAAATTTAAGGGCTTTTCCTGCATCAATCAAGATAAACTTGTAGTTTTTCCTTTAGTGTAATGGTGGTTCAAATTATATTGATAATATTTTCTGATGTTTTCCTAGATTAAATTCTTTTTGATTCTGATATCATTTCTAATGCATAGTTGAAATTAATTGCCTAGTGTTTTATTAGGATTCTTCAATCTATATTCACAAGTGAAATAGACCTATATAGTTTTTCTGTTACATTACTCTCCCATTGTTTTGAAATCAGAAATACATTTGTATCATAATATGAGGTGGACTTTGCTACGTTTCCAGAGCAACTTATATAAAACATAGTTTAACTCATTCTTGGCATTTTGGTAGAATTTACATGAAGAACCACTGGGTAAACAATTTTTGTGAGGAAGCAGATCTTTGATCAGCAGTTCATGTTTGAAATACGTGTTTTCAAGTTCTCTAGATATTCTTATGGCAATTTAGACATTTTTCATTTAATGTAAGTTTTCAGATTAATTTATATTTAATCATTCATGATAGCATTTTATCATTTTTTTTTAGTTCTCATGTTTATATTTATTACCATTTTTGGTTCTATATTTTCTTTGCATGGATTTTCTTCTTTTGTTCTTAATCATTCTTAACATTGTTCTATCTTAAGAATATTTTCCAAAAAATTAAGTTTATTAAGCTTCTCTATTCCTTTTTTATTGATTTCTGCCTGTATCTTTCTTATTTCTTTATATTGTGTTTAATTTGCTTTGCTCTGTGGCACCTTTTACATATTAATACTTCACTTACTGATTTTCAAATTTTTTTCAGCCTGATATATACATTTGAAGCTAAAAATTTCCCTCTTAGTACTGATTTTGTCATAAAGCCCATTTTTCCCAAATGTTTTTATTGTTGTAAAATACACATAACATAAAGTTTACTATCTTAACCATTTCTAAATGTACAGCTCAGTCATATTAAGTACATTCATATTTTTATATACCACAAATTTTGGGATAAAATATTTTTATTATCATTCAGTTCTAAGCATTTCTGTTTCCTTGGTAATGTTATTAATTTTCTCCAAATATGTAATAATACACTTTTCATATTTAAATTAAGTTTGCTGGATTATGCCCAAATAGCATATTGAATCCTTTGGTTTTGGTTTTTTTTTTTTTTTTGCAGTACACGGGCCTCTCACTGTTGTGGCCTCTCCTGTTGCGGAGCACAGGCTCCGGACACGCAGGCTCAGCGGCCATGGCTCACGGGCCCAGCCGCTCCGTGGCATGTGGGATATTCCCAGAGTGGTGCACGAACCCACGTCCCCTGCATCGGCAGGTGGACTCTCAACCACTGCGCCACCAGGGAAGCCCTATGGAAGCTTTTTTTGTGGCCTGATATATGGTCTAATTTGGAAATGTTCCGTGTATACCAGAAAAAAATATTCTTTTTCTGGTGGGTTACAAAGCTCATTATGTGCATTTTCTTACCTAGGATTTACCAACTATTTAAGGTTTTCATGCCTCTCTTTATGTTTGTATGCTATATCATTTTCTGATAAGGGTATATTACAATCTCAGGCTTCAATTATTGTTATATCTATTTCTTAGTACTATTGTTTCAAAGTGGTCAAACTTTCAGGTAATGCTTTCCTGAAAACTTTTTTTTTGACTTTTTATCTTTAAGTTGTAAACTGAAAGAAAAATTGCAAAAATAGTAGAGTTCCCATATAATCCTTTACCCAACTTTCCTTAATGTAGTATGTTACATAGTGTAATTATCAAAATCAGAAAATTAACATTGGTTCAAAATGATTTATTATAGTACAGACTTCAGATTTCCTAAATTTTTCCACTAAAGTACATTTTCTATTCTATGATCCTGCCCAGGATCCCATATTGAATTTATCTGCTGTTTCTGCTTTGTCTGCTCTAACCTGTGACAGTTTGTCAATCTTTCTTTTTCTTATATGGCCTCAACACTTTTGAGGAGTACTGGGCCAGTTATTTTGGAGAATTATCTCTTAATTTTAGTTGTTCTGAAGTTTTCTCATGATTAGACTAAGATTATGCATTTTTTTCAAACATATCGCTGAAATGATGTTGACTTTCTCAATGCCTCATATTAAGCAGTTCATGATGTCAATAGGCTTTTAACTATTGATATCTAACTTGATTGCTTGGTTTAATTAGTTCTTGATGGGTTTCTCTAGTGTAAAGTTACTATTTTCCCTTTTGTAATTAACAAAATCTGGAGGAGATACATTGAGACTACAAAAACATCCTGTTTCTCCTCAACTTTTTCCCACTAGTTTCATATCCATTTATGAATATTGTCTGCAAAAATTGCTACTTCAGTGTATGCCTAATGATAATCTTTTTCCTTCTATACTTGTTAATTGAAACTTTTCTGCAAGAAAGAATTATCCCTCTAGTCCACTTATTTATTTATCCTGTTATTTATATTAGTATCAATTCGTAAGTATTTTATTCTACTGGTTAAAATTCAACACTACCATTATTTATTTTCTTGCTCAATTTGTTTCAGCTTTGGTCTTTAGGATTTCTGTGGGTCTTTTTGACAAAACCCCATCTTTTGGAGCACTTTTTAACTTTCTGGCACGATAAGATATTCCAAGGTCAATATGGTTTTCCTTTCCCCAGCCCTAGAATTAACATCTCTAAGGAGAAAATTTTATTTTCTTTCATAAACACAATGGGATTTCTGAATTGCTAACCCATAGCCCTGTGAGAAACACACTTACTAACTAGATTCTAGCATTCATGTACATTCTTTTGTCTTTAGCCTCACAGTATCTGGTCAGGATACTGTTTTCCAGTTACTTAGATAAGTTCTTTTCTTCCCCACCCACTTCAGTGTTGTTAACTTATTTACTTTTAATAGAGGTAGATTCTTTTTTTACTGTTTATATTCCATTTTGTTTTTGTCTCACATACTAGTTGGTTTTAACTATTTTTTTTAGTACTAAAAGGTTATGTGAAACATTAATATAATTATAAGATTGCAAAATATAAAAGTTATACACAGAGGAGTGTCAGACCCTCCACATGCATTCTACTCTGTTGCCTTCCTCCTCTTATTTCTATCTTTCACCCTTTCCCACTCAAGCCTAATATGTAACCCATCTCTTTAATGTCTTTGGAAAACTCTTTCTGTGTTTATATTTTTACAAATGGACAGATACATGTGCATTTTATTATATACCTTTTTTCTTACTTGAAGGGTAATACTTTCCTCATGAGTAGATGAGGATTATGGACTTTTGGAAGGGATATCACAGAGGTGAAGTTACCTCTTCATGACGTTGTATTAGGGAAAACATGATATCAACATGATTTAGCACTGGTGAGGTGATATTAACCTTGATCATTTGGTTAAGTGCATCTGTCAGGTTTCTTTACTCTAAAATTACTATGTATTCCCCTTTACATACTCTACTTTAAATAAACTTTATATTTTATAGGAGTTTTAGATTTACAGCAAAATTATGAAAATAGTATAGAGTTCCTATAAACTCCATGCCCAGATTCCTCTGTTGTTACATCTTTCAGTAGTATGATGTTTCTATCACAGCTAATGAGGCAATATTGATTAATTATTATTAAAAGAAGTCCATACTTTATGTGGATTTTCTTAGTTTTTAGTTAATGCCCTTTCTGTATTCCAGGATCACATCCAGATTACCACATTACATTTTGTTTTTATGTCTCCTTAAGCTCCTCTTGACTGTGATAGTTTGCCAAACTTTCCTTCTTTTTCGTGATCTTGACTGTTTTGAGGAGTACTGGTCAGGAATTTTGTACAAGGTCCCATAATTAGGATGTGCCTGATGTTTTTATCATGGTGTTACTGGAGTTATGGGTTTTGGGAAGAAAGGCCATAAGTATAAAATGCCATTCTCATAACATTATATCAATAGTACATACTGCAATATGAATTATAACTCTGACGTTAACTTCAGCCACCTAGCTGAATTAGTTTTTGTCATGTTTCTCCACTGGAAAGTTACTCTTTTTTCTCCTTTTTGGAAAGAAGTCATTATGTGCATACTACGCTCAGGAGGGGCAGATTATGGTCCATCCCCATGAGGGTGAAATAGCCACATAGATTATTTGGAATTCTTCTGCACAGGATATTTGTCTCTTCTCTTACATTAATTTATTTATTCATTCATTTATGTTAGTATGGACTCATGGATATTTATACTTTGGGTTATAATCCAATGTTTTCTTAATTTTGTTGCTCAAATTATTCCAGATTTGGCCACTGTGATCTTTTTCAGTTGGTTCCTGTGTCCCTTTAGCATATCCCCATCAATGTATGTATGTGTGTGTGTGAGAGAGTGAGAGAACATTTCCTTACTTTCTGGCATTACAAGATGCTGCAGTCTCATGTTGCATATGTCCTATCCCAGCCCGACAATAAACCGTTTTTCCAAAGCGCGTTGTTTCCTTTTATTGGAGAATGCTTTTTATGGGTGCTAGGTGTGCTCATTGCTATGAGTGTCATTGATTCTAAGTCCACTTAGCCGACAGAACAAAGAAACATATATTTTTATACCAACCCACACATATACACATACCTATAGATACTTTCTATATGTGTCTGGATCTATATTAAAGCTAAGCATGAGTTCATAAGGGTATCTCGAACTTCATTCCACTATTTCTAGCCTTTGCCCCTTGCTGGTCTATAACCAACAGAGAGAAATCTGATCTTACCATCTACTATCCATTTTCTCAATTGCTCAATTCCTGTACACATGACTAGCAGTTTCATAATTGTTAACCTGTTCCCCCGCATGAAACAACTTTATTAACTAGATTACAGTGCTTATATACAGTTTCTTTTGTCTTTAGTTTTACTGAATCCACTCATTTACAAAGTTACCTAGAATAGCACTTTCCCTCCACCCCCTTCAGTGAGGTTGTTCTATACATTTATAATAAAGTTAGATTTTTTTCTCAGTCTGTGTTCCATCTTGAGCTCTCCCAATGTCTTATATGATTTTTCAAATTTATACCTCAAAGTTTAATTGTTTTTCTGTAAGGTATTATGATACAAACAGATGGAGAGATATACCATGTTCTTGGATTGGAAGAATCAACATTGAGAAAATGAATATACTACAAAAGGCAATCTACAGATTCAGGGCAATCTCTATCAAACTACCAATGACATTTTTCATAAAACTAGAAAAAAAAATTTCACAATTTGTATGGAAACACAAAAGACCCCGAATAGCCAAAGCCATCTTGAGAAAGAAAAACGGAGCTGGAGGAAACAGGCTCCCTGACTTGAGACTATACTACAAAGATACAGTCATCAAGACAGTAAGGTACTGCCACAAAGACAGAAATATAGATCAGTGGAACCGGATAGAAAGCCCAGAGATAAACCCACGCACATATAGTCACCTTATATTTGATAAAGGAGGCAAGAATATACAATAGAGAAAAGACAGCCTCTTCAATAAGTGGTGCTGGAAAGACTGGACAGCTACATATAAAAGAATGAAATTAGAACTACCCCTAATGCCATTCACAAAAATAAACTCATAATGGATTAAAGACCTAAGTGTTAGGGCAGACACTATAAAACTGTTAAAGGAAAACATAGGCAGAACACTCTATGACATAAATCACAGCAAGATCCTTTTTGACCCACCTCCTAGAGAAAGGGAAATAAAAATAAACAAATGGGACCTAATGAAACTTAAAAGCTTTTGCACAGCAAAGGAAACCATAAATAAGACAAAAAGACAACCCTCAGAATGGGAGTAAATATTTACAAATGAAGCAACTGACAAAGGATTAATCTCCAAAATTTATAAGCAGCTCATGTAGCTCAATATCAAAAAAATAAACAACCCAATCCAAAAAAGGGCAGAAGACCTAAATAGACATTTCTCCAAAGAAGATATACAGATTGCCAACAAACACATGAACGAATGCTCACCATCATTAATCATTAGAGAAATGCAAATCAAAACTACAATGAGATATCATCTCACACCAGTAAGAATGATCATCATCAAAAAATCTACAAACAATAGATGCTGGAGAGTGTGTGGAGAAAAGGGAACCCTCTTGCACTGTTGGTAGGAATGTAAATTGATACAGCCACTATGGAGAACATTATGGAGGTTCCTTAAGAAACTACAAATAGAACTACCATACGACCCAGTAATCCCACTACTGGGCATATACCCTGAGAAAACCATAATTCAAAAAGAGTCGTGTACCACAATGTCCATTGCTGCTCTGTTTACAATAGCCAGGATATGGAACCAACCTAAGTGTCCATCAACAGATGAATAGATAAAGAAGATGTGACACATATGTACAATGGAATATTACTGAGCCGTAAAAGGAAACAAAATTGAGTTATTTGTAGTGAGGCAGATGGACCTAGAGTCTGTCATACAGAGTGCAGTAAGCCCAAAAGAGAAAAACAAATACCGTATGCTAACACATATATATGGAATCTAAAACAAAAAAAAGTTTCTGAAGACCTAGGGGCAGGACAGGAATAAAGACGCAGATGTAGAGGTTGGACTTGAGGACACAGGGAAGGGGAAGTTTAAACTGGGATGAAGTGAGAGAGTGGCATGGCCATATATATACTATCAAATGTAAAATTGATAGCTAGTGGGAAGCAGCCACATAGCACAGGGAGATCAGCTTGGTGCTTTGTGACCACCTAGAGGGGTGGGATAGTGTCGATTTTAGGGAGACGCAAGAGGGAGGAGATATGGGGATATATGGATATGTATGGCTGTTTCACTTTGTTATGAAGCAGAAAGTAACACACCATTGTAGAGCAATTATACTCCAATAAAGATGTTTAAAAAAATAAAACAGAAAGAAACGGCAAATGTTGAAAGAGTCAGAAATTTAAGACAAACCAAAAACTTTCTAAATTTGAAGCAAAAAATGGTGCCTGTTTCTTAATTTCATTCAGATGCTCACAGCTTTGATTCTCTGACAACCTGTTTTATTGATATTATTGTTGCTACTTTTATATGAAATGGAAAATTTGCACCATTTTTCATTCCCCCATAAGAAACTTTGTGTAGCAGAAATAATACTAGATTCTGGTCTAGAAGATCTGAGTTTGAATACTTGGTCCTCCATATACAAACTTGTTGACTTTAACATTATTTTAAGATTATAATTAAGTTATATTAAATTATTCTCATTGTATAAAAGAGGAAAAATCCCTCTAACTAAAGTGCCTTAAGGAGGATAGTATAAACATATTGGTATGTTTCTCCAGTCTCTTTATCTGTACATTATATATTACTTAGCTGTTATAGTTGGCATTTAATGCTATACTGCATTTCCACTTACATATTTAGCATTATCACTTTGACATGTCACTCAACAGCTAACACAATTAATGTTTCTGTGTCCGACGTTTTTATAGCTATCATTTCAAAATCATCACATAACCCCATTTTCTTTCTTTCATTTTTTACAGACTTTATTATATTCTGATATGTTCTTGCTTATTTAGTTACATGTTTAATTTTAATCTCTGACTCTCTCCATATGAATAATTTTCATGAGAGCAGGTCTTGTGTGTGTTGTTCAATATATGATATATTATAGCTATTGAAGATATTTTTAAATTATTTAATTTTAATTAATTACTTGCTGAAAAATAATCCACTGATTGGAAATACATTTATCCATTCCTTTATTTGACACTATTGTAAGAAACATTGTCGTCAACACCTTCTAGCTCTCTATATATTTTGAAATATTTCACAGGATGAATACATATATCAAAGGGCATGCATTTTTAAATAAGCAAGTCATTTAACTTTTTAAAATTTCAATGTCCTCATCTATAAAATAAGTATAAAATTTTATAGCAGTATCATCATCTGGGCTTGTTGAGATGTTCAAATGATGTAATAGATGGGAAGTGCCTTGTAAATTCTAGAGTAATATATTCATGAAAGTACTATTATTATATCTGAAAGTGCTTATGAGCAACTATTCATTTTTATTTGTGATATTTATTATGTAAAATTGAACTATGATACTGCATTATGGAAGACTCAATCAGGATACCATGCTTTAAGAAATCTTAACACTGCTGCCTAATAAAGTTGTGAGTAGAGCTGGAGTCCATGTTACAAAGTAGTGTATACATTTTTAGAAGAAACACTAGGGTTTAAATATATGCTGTGAGTGAACAAAATGCAAACTGGCAAGATAGCAGTATGTACCTGGTGCTGGTATGTGCCGTAAGTCCTATGGTTTATAGGAGAGAGTAGTAGGATATCGTTGGGCCCATACGAATGAGTGGGCAGGTCTGGCATGACATAGGGATAGGGAAATGTGGTTATTTAAACTTTTGTTCGCAGCATGAGCTGAAAAATTTCTTTGTAGTCTGAAGTACTAAGAATTAGATGTATAAATTAAAAATAATAGATGTGTGTGAGAAATGAAGAGGAAGGGTTGACAAGTCTGGGTAATTGTATCATTATATAAGGGGTGAGCAAGATGAAAGAGTTTCCCATCCTTGTCTGAGAGAATGAGTATTTTCAAGGGAAAATGAGGAAGTAATTAGGTCATTTAAGGACATTCAGAGAAATGTTCAGTAGGCAATATACATCAGGGAATTTGAGCTCTGAGGATAGGATAAGTCAATCCTACAGCTCTAGAGAAGATAACTGAAGGTTTGAGACAGAATTCACCAGAGTAATTAGTTTAGAACAGTAATTCCATGGTGAGGAACTGAGCCTTTAATACATGCTCACATTTGGAGAAAGCTTGGGGAAAGATAAAAACAACAGAGGTAAAGAAACCAGTAATCCGAGAAGTAGAAGATGAAACTAAATAATGATGTACCTTTCAAACCAAAAGACTGAAAGTACTCCAAAGGTAGCCTTAGACCAGTCACCAGTGTCAAATGCTTCGCAGAAAATTTGAGATAAAGTACCAAAAAAACTGACTGGATTTTGTACTTACAACATTAATTACCTTCAACAAAACAGGTTTAGGGAACTGTGGAGTTAGAAAAAAAAATAAATCTATGAAATTAAGAAGTGGAAGAGTTGTGGTTTAATGAACACACTTTCAAGATTTTCACAATTTCAGGGTCAGAAACTCAATTTGATCAATTTACAAGAGGAAACTCAACTCTTAGGGATTGCTAACTGAACTCCTAAGGGAGTAGTTTTTAAAAGCAAAGAGTAGTGATATATTTGTTAACACTAAGTAATAAAACTGCCAAGTGGAATAGAAGACTCCTGTTGACTAACTCGTGTGTTGTCTGTCCAGTGGGAAAATCAAGTCAATATTAGAGAGTTGCTTGGTAAGAGATCAGTACAGTGATTTCAATAGAGACTGTATAAGTCAGAATTACCCACTGTGGAGACAAAACTCTAGAAGACGCAGGAATATTAAGAGAGAAAACACTCAGGTAGATGAGTTTAAGAGCACTATTAATAGATTGGTTGTACTAAAATTTGATTAACTGAAAAGTGCCTTTATTTCCAGTGCCAAGTAAAAGTGAATATGAAATTGAGAAAATAGATCCTTTGACAAAAGATTTTCCCAAGAGAATAATTGATTATCACTTTAGTAAATACCAGGGTATTTGGACAAACTTAAATTCCTATAGTGCTATTTGATCAGATGTATTCACACATAAGTACACATTTATACTGATATACATATACACCCACATACATTCATGCCCACAGAACAGCCATAGAAGAAAAGTCCTGAATCTTTCATCTGAATACCACTAGATTGCTGTTCTCCATGACTTTTAGAAACTATTCAGCAGTGTCAGGGCTTAGCTAGGACATAACCAAGTAAGCTTAAAATTATAAGAAAGTCTTACACCTATTTTTCTATTCTGATTTGGAATATCTCACTATTTTCCTCTATTCTGAAACTCTCTCTTTAAATGTGTACCAGAAGTCAAGTTCTACCTACAATATTTTTTCTCTTATGTCAGATTTCCCGAACATGTGTCCAACAGGTATGAAGTACATGCAGATGTTAAGCTTCCTAAATATCCCAAATGAGGAGCAGATTACATTTGAAGAGTCTGTTTTCCCAGCTAAGTTTACTCCATCTCATATTCCGTAGTCTTTTAGGCTTTTCTTAGTTTCTTTAAGCTTTGAGACCATCTCTAGCTCTCTTTTATTCTAGCAAAGAATGAAAACATGTTTTTTTCTCTTTACACTAGCAAACACAATGTTGAAAATTTAAAGGAACTGAAAGAAAAATCTGCACAAAAATGTATTGATGATGTTACAGAGTATGTCTGTGGCACACCTAAGGTTGCATGTAGACTTTACTTCCTTTCTCAGCCCTTAACCTTGTCTAGGCCTGGTTTAATACATAAAACATAAATGATAGGGAATTCCCTGGTGGTCCAGTGTTTAGGACTTGGCACTTCCACTGCTGTGGCCCCAGGTTCAATCCCTGGTTGGGGAACTGAGATCCCAAAGGGTGGCCAAAAAACCAAAACAAAATAAAAAACAAACAAAAAATACATAAACGATAGAAATTGTCTGAGGGAAATATGGGGAAATCCCACTAGGAAGGCAGATAAGAGCTATAGACTCCCCCCCACCAACAACCTCCTTATTACTCGTGTTCATGAGTGAATAGGTGAAGGACGGATACTAATTTAGCTCTGCAGATGAACTTACAGATGAGCAGGTCTGTAGATGAACAGGTTCTGCTTTAGTCTCTAATCTCTCACTATCAAGTTGCCAAAGACATCTTAAGATCTGATTCAGAAAATGACCTTCACTCAGTTTCAAACTGCCCTGCTCTATTCTTGACTCACATTGGGACAGATTCTGAGGTGTAATTTATGCTTCAGAGCTCTCCATGGGATCAGACTTAGCCTGGAACTGCCTGAATACCAGTCCTGCTTGATTTCTTCCCTTTCTCTGTACTGATTTCCCCCTTCTCTTATTGTTTTCTCTAGGGAGCACCTTGTTAATAAATGAATCCTTCTCTTAGGATTCATTTTGGAGACTACAACCTAAGATAAACCCATTTATTACAGTCACCTGTGATGCCTCTTATGATTGTTGATTCTTGGCCCAACTCAAGGGGTGAAATCTACATTTTTAACAAAAGCACTAGATAATGCTTATATACAATAAAATTAAGAACCAATGGTATGAATCATAATAACCAGTTATGGGAAATTCTAAACATAGGTTTCCAATGCATCCTACTGACTTTGCTTCCCTAAATGATCAACACCATCTTCCCTTGATACCTTGATACCTCTGTCATATCACCTCCCTCCAATATCCAGAATGACAAACATAAATAAACATTTTTCTATATAGTTTCTTTCATAAAATAAATCCCAAACATCAATTACTTTGTACAGATTAGAGGCTTTAAAATGAAATATTATATTTCTTCTTAGATTTCTGAATTTATATAAGTTATGAACAATACTATAAAAGGTGAATAAATCTAATTATGATTTTGAATGTGCTTTTAGAATAAGGTTTGAATTCCCAAGCTTGCTTAATATTCAGGTTCTACAATGTAAGATCAGTCTAACTACACTATCTTTCTGAGACAACTATTGATGATAATAACCTGAATTATGTTTTTTATAAAATCTCTTCAACTACTATGCATAGAGCAACATCACCACCCACAAATCTTGTCAACAAAGCCTTCAAATGTAGAAGGGCCATGTCTAAATTTTGAGAGGATAGCATGATTCATGAAGCTACAAGGTGTGTGAATCTTTTGATGTGCTGGATTCAATTTAGGTGAAGGATATTGATCTTCCCCTAAGTATGAACCCATACATCATTTTGTAAGGTGGGTCACAGGGCACTTTAGTAGACATTAATTTACTAGCTTGTATAGAACATTCTTTTTTTTTTTCAGTCACTTAACCGTTATTGTTTGAGGGAGTAGGAATCCTTCATTCAGAAAGGCTTGAAATTACATTTATAATCAATATGTTTTATTGTACTGATCCTATTCTAGAGCTTTTGTTTTTTTTAACATACATATTTTTTTCTATTTTTTAGTCTGTTGATAAGATGGATTACATTGATTGATTTTCAAGTGTTGAACTAGCCTTGCACACCTGGAGTAAATATTACCTGGTTATAGTGTATAATTATTTTCCTCACTGTTATATTTGATTTGCTACTTTGTTTTTGATTTGCTATTTTTTGGTGTGTTTTTTATATGTATTTTAATAAGCTCTATTGGTGAGCAGTTTTTCTTTCTTGCAATGTCTAGCTGATTTAATAACTAAATTATTAGGGTTATTAGGGTTATTCTGGCCTTATAGGATGAGTTAGGAAATGTTCTCTCTGCTTATATTTTCTGGAAAATATTGTGGAGAATGAATATCATCTCTTCCTTAAATGCTGATAGATTTTACCAGTGAAACTATCTGGGGCTAATGCTTTCTTTTTTGAAAGGTTATGAACTATTGATTCAATTTCATGAATACATATAAGTCTATTCATATTATCTACATCTCCTGTGTGAGTCTTGATAGTTTGTTACTTTCAAAGAATGGAAAGACATTTCATCTAAATTATCAAATTTGTAGACATAGAATGATTCATACTATTCCTTTGTTATCCTTTTAATGTCTGTGGGATCAGTAGTGATGGCCCCACTTTTGGTTTTAACATCAGCAATGTGTGTCTTTTCTTTATTCTTTGGGTAGCCTGATTAGAGGTTTATCAATTTTTTAATTGCTTTTCTCAAAGAACCAACTTTTGGTTTTGTTGTTTGTTTTTCTCTATTACTTTCCTGTTTTCACTTTCGTTGATTTCTGCTCTAATTTTTATTGTTCCTTCTTATTGCTTTCAGCTTAAATTGTTCTTTCTTTCTAGTTTCATAATATGGAAACTCAGATTGTTGATTTTAGATATTTTTTTTCTTTTATATGCATTTAGCGCTATAAATTTCCCTCTAAGTTCTGTTTTTTCTACTTTGATAACTTTTGATAACTGTATTTTAATTTTTTATTTAGTTCAAGACATGATTAATTTTATCCTGAGATTTTTCTTTGACCCATGTGTTATATATGTGTGTCATTTAATCTCCAAATATTTGGATATTATCCAGCTGTTTCTGTTATTGATTTCTAGTATAATTCCCTTACAGAGAACATATTTTGTATGATTTATATTTCTTTGCATTCACTGAAGTATGTTTTATGGCCCAGACTGTGGTCTATCTTGGTGAATGTTCCAGCAAGCTTGAGAAGAATGTGTATTCTGCTGGTATTGGATAGAATATTCTATAAATATCAATTAAATCAAATTGATATATAGTTGTGTTCAGGTAAACTATATTCTTACTGATTTTCTGCCTGCTTAATCTATCAATACTGAGAGAGCTGTATTTTGATGATTTGTTGTTAGGTGCATATATATAAAAGATCATTATATCTTCTTAGAGAATTGATCCTTTTATAGTTATGTAATACCCCTATTTGTCTCTGATAATATCCCTTGTTCTGAAGTTCTGATTTGTCTGAAATTAACATAGCATCTTCAACTTTCTTTTCATTGTTGTTATCATGCCATATTTTTCTCTATTTTTTTACTTTTAACCCATCTTGTTTTTTAATCCACTCTGATAATCTGTCTTTTAATAAGTGTATTTAGATCACTGGCATTTAATGCAATTATTGATATAGCAGAATTAGTATCTACCACGTCTGTAATTGTTATCTATTTGTTACACATTTTCTTTTGCACCTTCTTTTTCAACATTCTCTGATTTTAGTATTTTTTTATTCCAGTTTATTATCAATTATAGTTTAAAAATTTTTCCTGTGATTACTTTAGAGTTTATAATATACATATTAGACTAAGTAAGTCATCCTTTAATAACACTGTTTCACTTCAAATGTAGACCAGATACCTTGTAATAGAGATTTACCAATTCTTTCCTCCTATCCCATGTTTCTTTGCTGTTGTTCATTTCACTTATCCATATGCTACAATCACTCAATACATTGTTACTTGAATTACTTTAAATAGTGATATGTTAGAACACCTAAATGAGGAAATAAAATATTTTATTTTACCTTTATTTATTACTTCTCCAATGATCTTCCTTTCTTTATATAGTTCCATGTTTCTGACATATATCACTTTCTTCCTGCCTGAAGAAAACCTTTTAACATTTCTTGCAAGGTAAATCTGCCAGTGTTGAATTTCCTCAGAAGTTGTTGTTGTTGTCTGTGAAGAGTTGTTAATTCTCTCTCACTTTTTAGAATAGACTTTATTTTTAGAACAGTGTTAAGATCACAGCAAAATTGAGGAGAAAGTTCCCACATATCCCTGTCCCTACACACACACACACACACACACACACACACACACACACACACACAACCTCCTCCATTTTCAACATCCTGTACTAGAGTGGTACATTTGTTACAATTGATAAACCTACATTTATCAACATGATCACACAAAGTCCATAGTTTACATTAGCATTCACTCTTTGTTTATAGTTGATTTACAATGTTGTATTAGTTTCAGGTGTACAGCAAAGTGTCAGTTGTATATCCTTATTCAGTTTCTCTTCCATTATAGGTTATCACAGGGTATTGAATATAGTTCCCTGTGCTATACAGTAGGTCCTTGTTGTTTACCTATTTTATATATAGTAGTGTGTATCTGTTAATCTCAAACTCCTAATTTATCCCTCCCTCCCCCTCTTCCCCTTTGTTAACCATAAATTTGTTTTCTATGTCTGTGAAATTTTTTCTGTTTTGTAAATAAGTTCATTTGTATCATTTTTTTAAGATTCCACATATAAGTGATATCATATAATATTTGTCTTTCTCTGACTTACTTAGTATGATAATCTCTAGGTCCATCCATGTAGCTGCAAATGGCATTATTTCATTCTTTTTATGGCTGAGTAGTATTCCATTGTATATATGTACCACATCTTCTTTATCCATGCATCTTTTGGGCATTTTTGGGCATGGAAGTTTGCTTCCATGTCTTGGATATTGTAAATAGTGTTACTGTGAACGTTGGGGTACACGTATCTTTTCGAATTAGAGTTTTTGTCTTTTCTGGATATATGCCCAGGAGTGGAATTGCTGGATCATATGGTAACTCTATTTTTAGTTTTTTAAGGAACCTCCATACTGTTCTCCATAGTGGCTGCACACTAGCATTCACTCTTGACGGTGTATACTCTGTGGGTTTTGACAAATATATAAGGACATGTATCCTCCATTATAATAGTTTCACTGCTCTAAAAACCACTGTGCTTTGCCTGTTCATCTTTCTCTCCCCTATAACTCCTGGCAATCACTGATTTTTTTCTTTTTTTCTTTTTTTTACTGTCTCCATAGTTTTATCTTTTCCAGAATGACATATAATTGGAATCATACAGTATGTAACCATTTCATTTTGACTTCTTTCGCTTAGTTATATGAATTTAAGGTTCCTCTCTGCCTTTTTGTGGCTTGATAGCTCAATTTTTTAATGCTGAATAATACCCATTGTCTGAATGTACCACAGCTTATTTATCCATTCAGCTGCTTAAGAACATCTTACTGCTTCCAAGTTTTATCAGTTATACATAAAGCTGCTATAAATACCCATTTGCAGATATTTGTGTGGACATAAGTTTTCAACTCATTTGGGTACATATCAAGGAATGTAATTGCTGAATTGTGTGGTAAGAATATGTTTAGTTCTGTAAGAAACTGCCAAACTGTCTTCTGAAGTGACTGTACCACTTTGCATCCTTATTAGCAATGAATGAGAGCTCCTGTTGCTCCAGATCCTTGCCAGCATTTGATGTGGTCAGTGTTTTGGATTTTTGCCATTCTAGTAGATGTGTAGTGGTACTCCTTCACTTTTTTAAAAAAAAAAATTATTTATTTATTTTTGGCTGTGTCGGGTCTTTGTTGTTGCGTGCAGGCTTTCTCTAGTTGCGACGAGCAGGGGCTACTCTTCACTGCAGTGCACGGGCTTCTCATTGTGGTGGCTTCTCTTGTTGCAGAGCACAGGCTCTAGGCACATGGGATTCAGTAGTTGCAGCATATGGGCTCAGTAGTTGTGGCTCATGGGCTCTAGAATTCAGGCTCAGTAATTGTGGTGCATGGGCTTAGTTGCTCTGTGCATGTGGGATCTTCCTGGACCAGGGCTTGATCCCATGTCCCCTGCATTGGCAGGCAGATTCTTAACCACTACACCACCAGGGAAGCCCCTCCTTCACTTTTGAAGGATAATTTCATTGGATATAGAATTCCATCTTGTTTTTCTTTCTCGACACTTTAAAAATTCTACTCTACTGTCTTCTCGATTTCATGCTCTCTGATGAGAAGCCTGCTGTAATTCTTACCTTTTTTCCTATATAAGAAAGTAAGTTCTTCCACTCCCCACTAATTTAGCTTCTTTTAAGTTTACTTTTTCCTTTTATTTTCAGTTTATTATTATACGCTTATGTGTAGTACTTTTGGAATTTTTCTGCTTAGTGTTCTCTGAATTTTCTGGATCTGTGGCTTGGTTTCTGTTATTAATTCTGGAAAGTTCTAAGTTCTAAGGCTTCTAATATTCCTAAATGTAAAGAACTTGGAAGTGATCACAAGGCTTCTAATATTCCATATATGCATATGTTTGATATTGTCATTTTGATAGTTTCCTTTTGATATTGTCCTGCAGTTCTTACATATTCTGTGCTATATTTTTTCATTATTTTTTCTTTTTGCATTTCAGTTTGGGAAGTTTCTATTGACTTACCGTTAAGCTCACTGATTCTTTACTCACCTTGTCCAACCTATTTAAGAGCCCATCAGAGGCATTCTTCTTTTCTGTTACAGTGTTTTTGATTTCTAGCATTTCTTTTAAATTCTGCCAGAGTTCCCATCTTTCTGCATTACTCATCTGTTTTTGCACATTGTATTTTTTTCAGTAGATCCCTTAACATATTAATTATAGCTATTTTGAGTGCCTAGTCTGATAATTCCAAAATTCCTGCCATGTCTGAGTCTGGTTCTGACACTTGTCTTGCTTCTTCAGATTGTTTTTTCCTGCCTTTTTACATACCATGGAATATTATTTTGAAGGTTAGACATGTTGTATTGGATAATACGAACTGAGGTTAAGTAGACCATCAATGTGAGAATTTATGTTAATCTGGCTAGGAGTCAGTCTTTATAAAATATTTACTATAGTTGTAGTTGCCAGAAACTCCAAATTCATCTAGTGTCCTTACTTTTCTCTCCTTTCTTAACGTGGAATCCCATAAAAAGTAGTCCTTTTAAAATAAAAGTATGTGTCTTACAGGTCTTTTCAGCTGTAATCTACTGTTATTGTACTGGTGCTGTGGTGTCAAGATGTGGAGGCCTATATAACCTCCCATTTAAATCTCATTATTTTACCTGGGCCTGTGTGTTGGCCTGTTATCTTCACAAGTGTTGGGTTTTGTTTTTTGGGGGGTTTTTTTGTATCGCTTCCTCTTTTTTTGTTTTTCCTCAGTTCCCCCTTGGGTGAGATGGGAAGATTACAGGAGGCTAGAATGAAAAGAATGCCATTTTCCTAGGGACCTGGGACAAGGCTCTGGTAAAGTTCTTTCCCCTGAAAAGTAGGCCTCTCTTATGAAGAACATTCTGGGAATATTTCAAAATGGTTACTTTTCCTATCTTCCTGCTAAACCATGAAATTTTCCTTAGCTTTTCACACTGAGAACCTAGCAGGGTTCCTGGAGGTAGGTAAAGCCCACAAAAGTGTGGGGACTTCCCTAAGACTGTGGCCCCTAGGAGTTTCTTACTTTCACATTAGCCCACACTCAGCCTCCAGCAATTTGTTAAAGTTACCATTGAGATACAGCTACCAATTTATGGCTTCAGTGGTTTCTGCTCCATTTAAGGGGATCTCAGCTGTGACTCACTGAATTTTCTTGTCTCTCCAGATTTCAGGATGGTGGCTTGCTCTGTGACCTTGGTTCTCTTATGGGTCCAAGAAAAATTGATTTTCACTTTGTTCAGCTTTTTTCTTGTTGTGAGGATAATTGTGATTACTTCCAAGTTCTTTACATTTAGGAGCTGAAACTGTAAGTGAGCCTTTGCTCTTTGTATTTGAGTTTACACTTTAATTTGGCTTCAGCCTTCATTGTTTGAGGCATGTGAGAGCCAATGAAATTTACATTGTTCACTTACTCTCTCTTCTTATCAGAAAATGTCCTAATTCATGAACACTCATACCATATCAAGTAAAATGTTTTAGCTGCATATAACAGAAAAACCTAAAATAACAGAAATTCAAACATGATAGGAGTCATTTCCCTCTCATGTTAAAGAATTCTGGAGGTAGGCAGCCCATAGCTGATGCAGAGATACCCTGGGGACACAGAGATTCAATTTCTTTCTTTCTCCTATAATAGCCTTAACATGTAATATCCAGCTGAGAATGGCTGGTGATTCTCCACCTATTAAACATACTGACAAGTAGAAAGAAAACAGGGTGTTCAGGGAAAATGAGGCTGTCTTCCCCTCTTTCAGAAACTGTCAGAATAGTTTTATCCTCTTCTATGTTGCATGTGAAAAATATTTTTTTAAAAAAATTGGCAAAAAATAAACATTTTAGGTAGTTATCCCCTTCCATTTTCCCCAGAATTTATAGATTGCCAAAAAGTCTATGACCACACCTAACTGTAAGGGAACCTGGGAAATAAAGTCTTTTTTGCTGGGTACATTGGTACCCCAACTAAAACAATGGTACAGTTATTAAGTAAGGAAGGAGAATATACATTGAGTGGATAAATAATAGACCCTGTCTATAAGACGCAAAATCAATAGTATTTGAAAGCTACTATCAATTTGACTTAAATTAGAACTATGTTGCTAAAATAAAAAAACTTTTTAAAGCCTCAACAACTTCAATTGACCTTGTTTATACTGACTAGTGGGATAAAAACAGAGTTAAAACAAATAACTGTTTAAAACAAATTTCTAACAGGTCTTGCTTTGAATTTCTAGGGATGGAATAAATATGTTTCTATGATGGTTCATTTCCACACAATGGCTCGATTATTAGGCAAAAACTAATCAGCATAATTGTTGGATTTTGTAGGTAAAGAAGAAAGGCCACGTCAGGCTGCTGGCTTTCTAATGGGGGATGTTTGGGTTGGGAGAGACGAAGGAAATAGGAAAGCCATTGCTTCTTGGACTTTATACTTTACACGTTTGATTCAATTACAGCAACTATAAAAGTAATTTGTTTTTCTTAACAAAAGGGGGTCAGGAATCACTACTAGACAGTTATTATCTAATTATTAAATTCAACTGGAGAGGTGAATGCATCAGAGGTCTCTGCTTCATTAATAAAGATTTATTATTCCCCAAATGGCCAATTCCTCTACAGATTGTTCAGGGTTAACTATATAACACATTCCTAAAGAATAATTAACTTATTAGTTTCATTATCTGAATTTTTTTCCTAATTCTCTATGTGATGCCACTTTAAAAAAAACTGTGTAGTTATGAGGTTTAAACTTATGCTGCATTTTGTTTCAGACAAGTAATCAGGTTTATAACAATATCAGCCTAGTTAACAGGGAATTCTTTAGTTTCCATATTTTCACTGCAGCGTTTTGAAACTAAGAAAAAAAGGAGAGAAAAGTTCCCAGAATGTTGAAAATTCCTCTTTAAATATAGTCAGGAGTTAAATAATGGCAACTCCTGTGGTTGAGAAAGAAAGATTGAAATGGATGAAGTACTGGCATTGACATATGCAAAGTATTAATAAATAAATTATTCTATGTATCATATTAGAGGAATATAACAAAATAATATATGAACAAAGAAATTGATGATTTTTTGGGGAATTACAAAAGATTAGCTCAATCAATTCCTTATACATCACTGTGATGTTTGAGATTTACTGTGATGTCTCTGAGGTCCTGTAACTAGATCATAAGGTGCCTTCTCATTCATTAAAGAATATAAACTGTGTTCAGTGTTGCCTTACAGAAAATGTCATTTTGTTGAAAAGGCATAATCCATATAATGTATATATGGTAATTGTCAGCTAAATAGAAGAGCAAATGAACTGAATCATCCAATTAACCATTTAGACAAGTGAAGATATATTTGGGTCAAATAAAGGTACTCAGGGTACTCAAGTTTACTCTCAGAAATCACTTAGAAGCAGTTTGCTCGTTGTGGTGCGAATGAGCACTTAATACATTAACAGTGGCCCCTTAGATGATACCCAAGGTATCTCAGCAAAGTACTATTTCTCTATTGCTTGATTAGGATGACTAAAGGCTATAAGGAGTAATTTGTTCAGAATATGCAGAGTATCTTACTATCATTATCAAAGTAAGTTTAAAAAAAACAAACTTAATATTTTAATTTCTTTCATTATATTGTCCTACTGTCTTAAGCATCTCTCAGCCCCTATACTGTGAGGGGAAATGGTTTACTCCTTTAAAATATACCTAGGACTAAAATAGAGTCAAACAATATCCCTTTATATTTAACTATTGTGCTAACTTCCAAAACTCTAAATTAATAAATAGCAAACAGAACTTAGCATATAAGATTGGATGCACATGAAAAATAAATTGAAAAAAAAGGCAAAAATAAACATTTTAGGGAGTTATCTCCTTATATTTTCCCCAGAATTTATAGATTTCCAAAAAGTAATTATTTTATGATTGAGTTAGAGAAAATTATTTACCAGTCTTTTTACCAATCAAAAGCACATCTCCTCTCAGATTCATAGTGCTTTTAAAAAATAAATATGTTATTCTAAAATCAATTCAAGTACTATGAGATCCTTTAGGTATCTGACTATTATGGACTAAACGCTTATGTCCCCTCAAAATTCATATGTCAAGGCTCCAACTCCCCAGTGTGACGGTATTAGGAGGTGGGACCTCTAGGAGATAATTATGTTTAGATGAGGTTATAAGTCTGTGGTTCTCATGATGGGATTAGTTGTCTTATAAGAAACCAGAGAGCTCACTTGCTTCCACACGCATTCATTTTCATATTCATTCTCTCTCCTTCTTTCTTCCTCACCCGCCTCTATGTGAGGAGATGGGAGTCGAAAACCCAGGAAGAAGTTTCTCACCAAAAATTGAATTGTCCAGCACCTTGATTTTAGACTTCCCAGCCTCCAGAGCTGTGAGAAATAAGTGTCCATTGTTTAAGTCACTCAGTTTGTGGTATTTTGTTGTAGCAACACGAGAAGGTTAGCCAGCCTCCTATTATTGAACATTTACCTTTTAAGTATTTTTGTTCCATAAGATGTTATACCTGATATATTAGAAGGAAACATTTTCTTGTATCTGAGATTTTTCCTCAGAAAGAATTTCTTGAAAATAAATGTCTCTCTGTGAAGTTATTCATATTGTCTTAGCCTGGGTTTCTTCCAAATAGAACCTAGAACAAAGGCTTGCATGAGGTTTGTTTTGTTTTGTTTTGTTTTTGTTTGGAAAGTAATCTGAGTTTGAAGGATTGATTGAGGGCCCATGGAGAATGACACCTAGGATAAAGGAAAAGCAGTAGTTGGTAGCCTAATGCTCAGGCTCACGGGAACTTCTGAGGTATCATATAGAGTGCATTTCTAAAGTTTCTGTGGCAGGATAAATGGCAAAAGCACTTATTCATTGACTCTCATCCTCTTTTGTTTGAGGGTTGTTCCATGTGGTGTTAACTCCCTCCCAGTTCTTGGTAGCACATATACAATTGCTAAGGGTGCTCTCATAGGTGACCCATGCTGCAACAACAGAGAAATCCTAGGGCCATAAATGAGAGAAATGTGGGAGCTTTTTGAGGCGGTTGGTGTGAAGTAGGATAAAGCCTGCACAAAACTGTTCTTGATAGGCATGGCTGGATTCCGAGTTGATGCTAAGATTATGTGAGGTGAAACAAGAAGTGCCTAATACTATTATGCTCTCCACTAAGTCCAATTATTCTTGAAGTCGGTGGCCAGTCACAATATCTATACAAGACTTGATACAGGAACATTATTGGAAGAAGCTACACTCTGCTTGTTGTTACTGATTTTGAGGATATAGTTAATATCTACTCCCCCCTGCTTTACACATTCTAGATTTTTCTCATCCATGACCAACATTTCAACAAGTCTAATTTTCTTGTCTGGAGTATGGTGGCAGCCAAGACATTTATTCCTGAGGTGTCTGAGACATTAGTTTCTTCATCTTTGTTGGGTCATGTTTGCTGTAATTACCTATTATGAATTTTTTTTCCTTTATATTAATCACCATGTAAAGAAATGAATAAGTGAATCACACTCTACACTACTATCAAAAGTGAATAAGAGGGTACATTTCCCAAACTCATCAATAATAGAAATTGTTAGTAAAAACAAAATTGCCTATATCATAGATGAAAAATAGGATCTTGTTGCTTTAATTTTATTATTTGATTTCTATAGAATTAAACATATTTTTATATAGTTCTTGTCCTTTTCATTTAAAAAATTTTGAAAACCATATTCTTCTCCTTTTCCTATTATTCTGTTGTACATTTATCTAATTTGTGTTGATGTTTAAACCCCCAAATGTGAATGACCCTTGACAAACAGATTTGGGACAATGGCAGTTTTCTAGTGCCTTTCAAATTGTACTGGGTAGGTTGTTACTTATTTCCCTCCACCAGTTGTAAAATACAATGTTAAAACAAAGAATTCTCAACCATCAAACTTTAGTTTAAAACACAGGATTATGGTGAGTAGAGCCCTCTTTCTATAAAAACTAAAAGGAGTGCATTTTTAAAGTGTCTACTATATTGATATTTCTGGAGTAAAGTGTCATTAATTACTTGAAAATATTTTCTGGTTCTGCTTAGATAATAGAATCAAAGTATTTGAATGAGATATGTTCATGCATATTACTCTAATTTTCCTCACTATTTATTACCAAGGTAGGATATCAATTGTGTTTGCAGGTTTATCGTCTTTTTCAGCACCATTTACATTATGTGGGCTTCTTTAAAATTCATATCATGGAACAAATTTCATTTTCTGCTCAAGAGCGCTGTTTAATTTACATTCAATGTGTTCTGTTGTTTGGGATTTAGGCTCTTTCAGAAAATAGTTTCAACAGAACACTTCCTGAGGCAGGAATTCTAAGTTGCAGAATGTCATTGAAAAAATTTAGACAAGTACCTGTTCATTAATTACGCCCAGTATGTAAATTAGCTTTTGAGTAGAAGTTACAGAAAGGCAAATTTTGGTTCAAAACAAAGAGAATAGTTTAATAATTTTAACTGCTTAAAAATGGAGAATACTACCTCAAAGTTAGTGAGTTCTCAATCACTATCAGTGTTAAATGTCCAGGACACAATTGTTTTAGAGGGAGATCATGCTTGGAGTAAGAGGTTCACCTAAACTTATGTCTGTATAAGGATGGACTAGGCTCTACTGCATTAACAGACAACCCTAAAATAGGCTTAGGACAACAAAAGTTTCTCACATGCTTAAAGTCCAAGGAAGGTCAGTGGGGGTGTGCAGTTGGCCCTGCCCATCATTGTTACTTAAGGACTCTGGTTGTTGGAGGCGTCATCTTGGCATGAGCTTCCATTATCATCAGAGCACCAGAATGGGAAAATGGTGAATCACACAATATGTCTTAAAGCTTCCCCTATAAGTGACACTCCATTTTGTTGGCCAAATAAAAACACATTGCCTAACTTCAGCAGAAGCTGAGAGTGCCATCCTACCATGATGCTACAGAGAAAACTAGATTTGTGAACAGCACTAGGAGCAAACATAGTGTCCAAATATCTTTATTTTTGGAACAGTTTTGCTTCCAGATATCAGAAAGCCAATACAAGAATATAGACAGAGACTTGACTTCTCTGCATTTGGTGTCTCTATGAAAGGGTTTCATGGAAGCAAACATGTGAGTATAACCAAAAAATTAATGAATGTTTTCTGTATACTAAATACCATATTTGGAAGAATATTGTCTCTTTCAAGAATGAATGGAGAGAAAAGAACCATATATAGAAACTTTGAAAAATCAATACTACAGGACAAGTTAAAGAGAAGACTCAGATATAAACTACTAGCAAATCCAGTTATGATATTTCAAAGAATACTTTATCTCTTCTTATGTAGTAGAAGAACTCATGAAGTCTATATAATAAGAGTAGAACATAAAACGCTAGAATATACTGACATGAAAAACAACAGAGGGGTTAGAGTAATTAATGGACAGGAATGGAGCCCTGGCCACCTTGAAGAGAATCATTCAACGTATTTCTCTAATCTGTCTACTTATTTTCATACTATCACCATTCAAGTCCAAGTCACCATAGTCCCTCATTTGAACTATTTCAGTAGTCTCCTGATTGGTTGCCCTGCCATCTCTTTTACTACCCCAACTAATCTTATTTCCAAAATGCAAGCATACTGATATTTTTAAAATATAAATATTATTTTTTCACTCCTTTCTTAACACACTTCAAGGCTTCAAACTGCATGAGAAAACACAGACAAACACACAATCTTTACCATAGCCTACAAGGGACTAAATGATCTTGCCTTTATCTACATTTCCAAACCCATCCCATGCCAATGGGAGGTATACTCATTCCACCAAGTCGAACGATGCGGTTTTAGAGGAGAATAATATGTATTCTCTGGAGGAGATATCTTGAAGATGAAGGTGCTCATACCTGATTCATGTCTGAAAAATCCAAAGCAGAAAGACTAGATGTGACTTGTAGGGTAGAAGAACAAAAATACACGGCTATTTGGAAATAGCTCACACCTTTGGGGATTGGCTTCTATAACTAGGTGTGTGCTTCTCATGTTTCCCATAAGGTAACTGTGGATCCCACAGAAGGAGCTCAGCTTGGTCATCCTGTAAAATACCTGTAGGGGCAAAGTGACTCAAAAATGTAAAGGTACTATGTGTTTTTCCTCTCTCTGGCTGCTTTTACAATTAAGAAAAAAATCTCTAGGTTTCAGCAGGTTTTCTATGCTGAACCTACATGTAGTTTTCTTTGTATTTATCCTGCTTGAGGTAGCACATCCTGAATCTGTAAGTTGGTATTACCTCTCAATTTTGGAAATTCTTAGGCATTGTCTCTACAAGTGTGGCTTCTGCCTCATTTTCTGATTGTTCTCCTTGTGATGCCAGTTACATGTATGTCAGAATTCTTCCCCATGTCTTGTATGTTTCTTGTGCTCTTTTCTGTTATTTGCCTCTCAGTGTTTCAGTATAGTTTCTCCTCAATCCTCACATATATTTTGTTTCTTCTCTCTTAATCTCTAATATGCTATTAAACCCATCCATTGATTCTTATTTTTAATCATTTTCTCATTCTAGAATTTCTATTTGATTATTTTTTTCAGTTTCTAGTTCTCTGCTGAATTCTTCACCTTGCCACTAAATTTCTTACACTGTTAAAGAAGAACTACAATATCCAGATTTTGCATGTTTGTTTATATAGTTGATTTTTCTTAGTTTTTAGTCAATTTTGTTAGTTTTTGCATACTTTATTATTTTAAATTGAGTGCTGTTTATCGTGTATGACAAAATAGTTGAGATTATTTGAAGCTTTGGAAATTGTTATGTTCTAGGGACAATTTAATTTTGCTTCTGGCATGCAGTTAAACTAAGGGCAGATTATTTTATACCAATCAGGAATTTATCTGATTTAAAGTTGGCTTTAGGTTTTGTGAGGGCTGGTCTATTTCAAGTTCACCCTTACTCTCAGTATATAACCCTTCAGAATCCCAACTTAAAGCCTTAGATGTTTACCGGAGTTCCTCCTCCTTCTTAGGTTTCAAATTCCAATTTCTTTTCCTCCAGATCTGACATATTGCGAATAGTTCTCTTACATTTTCAGTCTCTCATTCACTGCATGTGAATGGACAAATGCTTTGAGAGGAAAAGTGATGCCAAATCAGTCTCACCCTCTTGGTTTCCCTTTTGTTAGAGATCTTGTCTTCACAAGTGCATATCATCTTGGTAGGTTTCATTGCATTCAAACAAATGTTATTTCACATGTTATCCAGATTTTCTAGTTTTCTCAGGAGTATTATTGGTCTAAAACCAAGTAGCCCACCATTGCTTGAAGTGGTGCAATTGCTATAAAACTTCTATATCTAATATTCCAGTTGATTCAATAATTAAAACTTACCTTTGCCATAGACTGAATATTTGTATCTCCCCCCATATCCAGATTTCACACATTTGTTTATATAGTCAATTTTTCTTAGTTTTTAGTCAATTTTGTTACTTTTTGCATGCTTTATTTATTTATTTATTTTTAACATCTTTATTGGAGTATAATTGCTTTACAATGGTGTGTTACTTTCTGCTTTATAACAAACTGAATCAGCTATACATATACATATGTTCCCATATCTCTTCCCTCTTGCACCTCCCTCCCTCCCATCCTCCCTATCCTACCCCTCTAGGTGGTCACAAACCACCAAGCTGATCTCCCTGTGCTATGCGGCTGCTTCCCACTAGCTATCTATTTTACGTTTGGTAGTGTATATATGTCCATGCCACTGTCTCACTTTGTCACAGCTTACCCTTCCCCCTCCGCATATCCTCAAGTCCATTCTCTAGTAGGTCTGTGTCTTTATTGCTGTCTTACCCCTAGGTTCTTCATGACCTTTTTTTTTTCCTTAGATTCCATATATATGTGTTAGCATACGGTATTTGTTTTTCTCTTTCTGACTTACTTCACTCTGTATGACAGACTCTAGGTCCATCCACCTCCCTACAAATAACTCAATTTCTTTTCTTTTTATGGCTTAGTAATATTCCATTGTATTTTTTTAAATTGAATGTTGAAATCCTAACCTCCAACATGATCGTATTATGAGGTGGGGCCTTTGGGAGGTAATTAGGTCATGAAGAAGGAGTCTTCAATAATGGGATTAGTACCCTTTTAAAACAGACCTCAGAGAGCTCCCTTGCCCTTTCTGCCCTGTGAAAACAAAACAAAAAGATGGCCATCCTTGAACCAAGAAGTGGGTCCTTACCCGACACCAGATCTGCTGGTGACGTGATCTTGGACTTCCCAGCCTGTAGGACTGTGAGAAAGAAATTTCTGTTGTTTGTAAGCCACACAGTCTATAGTACTCTGTTATAGCAGCCTGAATGAACTGAGACATTCTTGGTACTAATTATAAATATTTGCGTAACACATGTAAGAAAAAACAATTTATTTTAATATTTAAAGTTATGCAATCACTTTGGCATATAAAGTTCCACTCAAAATTAATTGCCATAATTATCTGTTGTAGAGTAATGCAACCCCAGATATCCTCAGAAATCTGTGCTGTAGACAGAAACATTAATTTGCTTTTAGCTACTAAACTGTGAATAACAGATCTTATTCATAAATTATGGCCACTAAAAGTAATACTATTTTTGTTTTTTTCTGCCACTCTGAAAATCATTTCAAATGGCTTTGGTAGTTTGTGCTTCCTTAAATTAAGGTATCTTCCTTGGCTATCACTATTTAAATACCTAGGGGTTATTTATTTACTGGTTGATTTACTGATACATTTAATCATTCAAATGTTTATTGACCCTCAACTTTGCATTATGTGCATTGCTAGGATGCTGTGTATACAGTCGAGAGTGAAACAGGCAAAGAACTAAAATGCAATAAAGTTAAAGCCATAATTGAGAAATGTGCATATTGTAAAAGGAGCAAAGAAAAAGAGACTAACTCTGCCTGGGCAAGTCAACAAAAGATTCACAGAGTATTGCTAGCCTTTGAACTGAGCCTTGAAAAATCATTAGGAGTTTTCAAGTCTGATGAGTCCTATGGGCTCACATAAAGTGGTTGCTAAGTCATTCCATGAGAGATCTTGAAATGATTATTAGCAGCTTAGCATGTGAAAAGGGCCCAAAGCTGGAGAAAGACTAACACTGAAGAATTCCACTCAATTCTGCATGACTAGAACTTGAGGGTTGGATAGTGATGGGGGCAGTTAGCAGAAAAATGGTGAGAAATAAGACGAGAGAGAAAAACTTGAGTATGATGGGTGTTAAAGGCCATGGTAGCAAGTTTGGCCTTCATTTTGTAGGAAGCGGATAGCCATTTAAATGTTTTAAACTGAATTCTGGTTGCATCATAGAGAATGGTTTGGAAAGGGACAAGACTTGGAGGCATGGAAGCCAGGAAGCCAGGAGACTATTGCAGTGATCTAGGTGAGAGCCAGGGAGGAGGAATGGAGAGGGGAGATAATGAGCTCACTACTATCTGTGTTACATATTACCTCTGCTTCTAGCCATACTCCTTCTTCTTTTCTCATTCATAACTATAATCCATGAGGCTACTCCCTTTCCAATAATTTATTTTATTATTTTTAATATTTAACTGGCAATCATATTTCTATTTCACTCTCAAAGTAATTCCTATCACAATACTTCTTTTCAAATACCCAACTTCACTGAAATAAGATTCTTGTTTATATTTTGCTAAATTTTAAATATTTTAACTATCTAACTTTAAATAATGTTCAGTCACATTGAACAACACAGATTTTATAAAGAATTTTATGAAGTGGATGCCTCACAAATATATTCCAACTATGGTGAGGCTTAATTTTATCAATATATTTTTAGTCCTGCAATATGAATACAATTAGTTTTTCTCTCTCTCAGTCACACATATATTTCACATAGAGGATATTCCAAAGTCATCTTACAATATGAACCATAGAAATAAATTAATTTGATGGAAGAATCAGATTGTACTCAAAAGAGAAACAATAAATGACACAAAGAAGGGGGAAAAAAGCTTTCATTTTTTAATAATGTCATTTATCAACTCATTAATTATATTAATAACTTAAATTTGTAAGAGACTACAATTTTAAATGGTTTCACGTTCATTTTCCAATTTTAATTAAAAGAAGAACAGTTGTAAAAATGTAGTTAATAATGTGACATTATGGGTCTTAATGTGGAGTTAATATCCATTATTTTCAGGATTCTTTAATTTTTTTAATTATTAGAGTGACACTTGCTGAGTACCTACTATGTGTTTATGTTTATTTTAAATGCACTGGTAAACAGTAATGGATTTATACAAAGTCCTCTCCTTAATTATCTTATAATTCTATTTTCCCACTGGGGAAATACAAATGGTTGAATAAACATATCATTTAGTGTTAGCAAGGACAATAGTGTGAATATCTAGAGACATACTTTTTATTAAGTTTGGGATTTTGAGTCTAGAAAAGGTCTAGATTTATATTATAGCTTTTCATTTCTAAGCAATGCCTTGAAAAAATAATCCTCCACAATTTTAAGGGAACTGCTTTAATTTTAGTGTATAATATTGTCAAGAGAGAGTTTTACTATATTACATTATATACGACAATGTATTTTATTTCTAAACTAATAACATTCTAAACTAATAACACTAAACATTATGCTTAGTGGAAATATTAGCTTTCATATTGCAGACAGAACTTGTTCTGTTCAGGAACTGATTAACCAGGTATGGTTTTCTTATGAACTTTTATTGCCTTAATTCTAGCCATATTCCTAATTCTTATTAATTCTACTACCAGATGGATGAAAAAGAGAAAAGTTTTAAGAAGTCGGTTGTATTGCATGCCTTTCCAATTTTTTCTTATATTTTTACTCTAAACAATGCATATTCCAGTGAGGAGTGAAAGGATTTGTGAGCATATGGGTCCTCATCTGCTGCCACCTGTGAAAATCTGCATTAATCTTTAAATTCTTTCCCTGTTTCCCGAAAAACATTGACAAAGTTAATCATACACAAAGTTAATTAGAATTTAGTTCTACTAAAATATCTCATCATCTTCAGCAATTCTCTGTACCGCCGGAAGATGCAGTTTAGACAGAATGACTGCACTGATGCTTATCGAAGTAATTGAAAAATGGGAGGGGGTTATTTTAAATTTAATCATTTTTAAGCTCCAACTGTGGAGTATGTTATGAATTGAATTGTGTAACACAACAAGATATGCTGAAGCTGTAACCTCCAGTACCTATGAATGTGACCTTATTTGGAAATAGGGTCTTTGCAGATATAATCAAGTAAATATTCAATCATTAGGGTGGGCCCTATCAATATGACTGGTGTCTTTATAAGAAGAAGAGGGGAGACACAGACATAGACATACAGGGAGAATGCTATATGAAGATAGAGACAGTAATGGGAGTGATAGAGCTGAAAGACAAGGGTTTTCAGGACCCGTGGATTGCTGGCCACGAGCAGAAGGCAAGGAAGGATTCTACCCAGAGTACCAGAGGGAGCATGGCCCTGTTGACAGCTTAATTTCAGGCTTACAGCTTCCAGAAGGGTAAGAGGATAAATTTCTGTTGCTTTAAGCCATCTGGTTTGTGTTCTTTGTTAAAATAGCCACACAAAACTAATATAGAGCGTAAGCACATTATTTTCTTCAAGAGAATACAGAGCATACAGGCATGTAACTCCAAGTTTACAGGGTTGGATGGGGCCAAGAGGTAGGTGCTTAATAGTGGTCAGTAACTCTGTGCTTCTAAGACATAGTCTGGTTCAAGTAAAGGAATGATTGTTGTTTTCTAATTAGCTGCAAGGAGGTGGATGCTCCTTTTTTTCCTGACTCACTTTTTTTTAAGTAAAGTTTTCACTTTAAGATAATTGTAGATTCACATCAATCAAAACTTTTGGATACTACTGTATTTCCCTGGATTTCATAAAGTAAGAGATCAAAGAGTTAAGCAAAAAGATAAATCTGATCTCATTATGTGAGACTCTTAAATTTAAAATAATGATTAAAGAGGAGTGAATGTTATCACAAATGGAGTTATGACTGATTATGAATAATAATATGAAGGAAGAAAAAAGCACCCAAAGCAATCACTGAAACTGTAAATGAAGCTTTCTCTTGAACCTAGATTTGTAAAGTGCCATGATTGTATCAAAGAAGACTTTGAGAAGAGTTTTTAGGCAGGTGATGGCCAAAATGAACTGAATTTGGGGAAAAGGATATAATATTGATGGGTGACAAGAAGATCTTATTGTTAAAGCTCTCTTCTGCTCTTTCAACACTAATCATCATTGAAGAGGATTTTAAAATGTCACTAAAAGTAATTGAAAGAAATGTGTGTATAAGGTGAGAAAGGATTTACCTGCTCTGAACAAATCTGTCAGTGAAATCACCAAACTTCACTTTTTATCAGGAATCATGGGGAAATATATAGATGTTGCCAACTTTTAGAGTATAATTGATTAAAGCAGTGATATTTAGCCTAGAACATAAAAAGAAGGCATAACAGTTTTTAAAAACCTTGGAATTTGGGATGACATCAGAAAATGGCAGAGTAGGAAGCTCCAGGCTCTTGTTCTCCCACAGAAATAATTATTTAAAAAAAAAAACTAAGTACTGGCTAAAATAACTTCATAGGAGTCCTAAAAAATAAATGATGATCAGATATATGATATATGATTTCATATGATATCAGATAAATGATTTACAAATGTTGTCTTTTCACTATTATAATGTCATTTGATGCACAAAAGCTTTTAATTTTAATGAAGTCTAGTTTATTTCTTTTACTGATTGCATGTGCTTTAAGTGTCTTTGTCACCTATAGCAACAATAAATTTTAAAGTGCAATTTCTAGTCACATTATCACCAATCTTCACGCTAGAGGCTTATTTACCTAAGTTCCTATTACTTAATACATCATACCCAGCCTTCAACAAAAAATTACAAAGCATATTGAGAGGCAAGTAAAAAACATGGTCTGAAGAGGCAAAGCAACATCAGAAGTAGATTCAGATAGGGCAGAGACATTGAAATTATCATACTGAGAATTTTAAATACTTATGATTAAAATGTTAATGGCTGTAATGGAAAAAATAGAAAGCATGAAAGAACAGATGGATAATGTAAGCAGAGACATATAAAATCTAAGAGAGAATCCATAGGAAATGCCATAAATCAAAAACACTGTAACAGAAATGAATAATGCCTTTGTTGAGCTCATCAGGAGACTGGAAATAGCTGAGGAAATAATCAGTGTGCTTTAAGATATGTCAATAGAAATTTCCTAAACTGAAATACAAATAAAAAAATAATTGAGAAACAGAACATCCAAGACATATGGAACAACTTTAAAAGATATGACATATGCATAATTAGAATGCCAAAATGAGAAGAGAGAATATAGCAGAGGAAGTATTTGACATAATTGTAACTAAAATTAATGATAGACACCAAACTGAAGACCAAGAAGTCTCAGAGAACACCAAGAAGAACAAATACCAAAAGTACCAGACATAGATATATCTTATTCAAAACTCAGAAAAGCAAATACAAAGAGAACAACTTGAAAGAGGTTGGCTGGGGTGAGGGTGAGGAGGAGACATGATATTTCTATAGAGAAAAGAATTACAGAAGCCTTCTCATTAGAGACCAGGAAAGCAAGAAGAGAGAGTACAATAAAATATTTAAAGTATTGAAAGAAATAAACTACTAAACAAGAATTCAATATCCTAGTTCTGTGGAAAATGCCAATGGTAATTTGATAGGCATTGCATTGAATCTGTAGATTGCCTTGGGTAGTATACTCATTTTAACAATATTGATTCTTCCAATCCAAGAACGAGTTATATCTTGCTATCTGTTTGTGTCATCTTCTATTTCTTTCATCAGTGTCTCATAGCTCTCAATGTCACTGAAACTTCATTAGTGCAGTTTAGAGGAAATGCTTAAGATTTGGCATACAGTAAGTCCCCTACATATGATCCTTCAAGTTGCGAACTTTCAAAGATGAGAATGTGCGTTTGCATGTCCAGTCACCTAAGTTAGTTCACGTGTCTGGCGTACATTGTCATGTGCATGCATCCTCTACAAGTGGTTGTGGTTTTGTGTACTTTACAGTACTGTATAGAGTACAGTAGTATCTTTATTTCAAGCCCAGGATGTCTGGAAGCAAGCGTAAAAGCAGCAGTGATATAGCTGGTACTGTACTGTACTTTTCAAGATACTGTAGTGTAAAGATTAAAAATGTTCTCTTTATTTTTTGTGTTTGTTTTTTATGTATTATTTGTGTGAAAAGTCTAAATCTATTACAGTACAGTACTACATAGCCAATTGTGTTAGTTGGGTACCTAGGCTCACTTTATCGGACTTATGAACAAATTGGACTTACAAACTGTGCTCTTGGAAGGGAACTGGTTGGTATGTAGGGGACTTACATACATATTAAGTGATAAGAGGCACAATGTTTTCCATACAGTTTCATGTATAAATATCAATATGCACTTGGGCCAGAGCTGTGATGGATCAGCCGATATGCACCATTTTTTTGTCAGGGATGATACCGTCTCTGCCCTTTGAGCACTGGAGGGACAGTTGCCCCATGCATTTCATCCTCCAAGGCACTGCCCTCGCGGGGAGGGGCTGCTTTGGATCTTGCCATGGCACTGCTCGCTGACGTCCCGGTTGTTGGCTTTGTCACTCATTTTATTTCCTGCCCCTTTTGCCCTGTCATCTCACTCTACCTCACACTTGGGGAAAGAGGTCCTGCTGCATTCGCCCAGCACCGGGAACATCATCACGAACTCTGACGGACACGGGGCCAGGCAGGTCCAGGCTGCCGGACCTCACAGCCGTGGGGATCTGGTCAGTGGTCGGGTATCTCAGACTGGGTCCTGAGCTGAAGCTGGACACAGACTGGGTTTCCGAGTCATTTTCAGACACAGAGGTGCTACATTTGTCATCTTGAGAAGCCTCGGAGGCCACAGAAATGGCATCCAGCTCGGGCTTGCGCCCCGACAGGTTCTCTGTGGTCGCGCTGCCACCTTTGGCCCTGATGCCACGGCTGCGAGGCCCTAGTCGCACTGGCATGCTGCTGCTCGTGCATCATGTCCGAGATCGTCTCCAGGTTCCTCAGGGCCATCTTGTATTTGCCCTTCACCATGACAGCTTGGCCTACAGGTCGTCCACTATCTTCCCGAGTTTGTCCTCCAGCTGCCACATGCGGTCCATGGCCATGTTGTACCTGGTCGCAGGCTCCTTGTGCAGTCTTGGTCAGCTCCGCCTCCATGACCCTCTGCGTGGCTGATTCAGCATCTCCTGCGAGGCCGAGTCGAACTGCCACTTGCCATCCTCCAGCAGGCACTGCTCGGCCACGGGGATAGTCTCCGTGGCGGCTCAGGAGGTCCTGCGTGGTTCTCAGAGCTTCCAGCTCAGCCAGCCTCGCCGCCCTCCACACCTCCCAGTAGGGCTTCGGATCTTCCACGGCTTTGCGAGTTTTCTTCACCAGCTTGTCCGGTTTCACCGTCGCTTCTACCAGAACAGAGCAGAACTTGTGACAGATGTCCTCAAGTTCATTTTCGCGTCTGTTGATATCATCTGTGGATTGATTGAATGTCATTAGTTCTCCCTGGATCCGGGGGTCCACCTTCCTCCTCCTCCTGCCCCAGCTCCATCCCTTCCTTCTCTTCCTCAGAGTACGAGTCCCCCTTTGGAGGGACCGCGGTGAGTGGTGGCCGTGGGCTCCGCCCCACCCGGCGCTATCAGGAGGCACTGCTGGCTTGTGTAGTTTTAAAGAACAGCAAGAACCACAGGGCCAAAAAATAGTAAGCAAAACAAGAGAGTCAGGAAAGGAAGATGGACAGACATATAAGAACGAGATTACGTAGAACTTCACAAGCCATAAAATATTTGGATTATATTCTAAATCTGAAGGGAAACCATGAATCAAGATACTCTAATTTATATTTTTTTCTTTTGCTAATACATTACTGAGGGTAAATTTATGTAGAGTGAAATACACAAATCTTAAGTGTACAGATCAATTAATATTTACAAATATATATGCCTTACTCGCAGACCAAATAAAGAACATTTCCATTACACCCAAAAAGGTCCCTCACAGATATTTCCAGTCAGTACCTTTGCCCTGCTACCCTCTACCACCATGCAGACAAATAACTATTCTAATCTCTATCACCAAAGATTGATTTTTAATGTCAACATGATACATTGACAAGCTGTAAGATATACATGATGTTTATGTCCCTACACATGCTGAATGAACTAATAAGATGCAGATGGGGCGGGAGACAAAATTATCAATATCAGGGAGAAAGCACTGCCCAAGAGATATATGAAATTCTTCCATAGCCTGATTAGAAGATGGCAAGAGTCTTGAAGTATATGAATACCTTCTTTATCTAATTTGCTCATATTAGTAATTTCTTTTCTTTACCTCACTACATTACAATCTGACTTCTTGTTTCCTGATAAATTAGTTTCAAATTTATAACAGATTGGAAATTGGACTTATTTGATATTTGGAGTTTTTCAGAAGAAAGCCACTTTATTTTACTCTGTGTAGAAATCAATGTTAGAAATAGCAATATTAGAAATATTCTATTAAATCAGATAGGATTTTGTAAATGGCAAGGCCCATCTTCGAGCTCTGAAAATTATTATTTCACAGAAATGATAGAAGCAACAAAAATCACTAATTCTTTTCTACTTAAAGATTAGCCTTACTAAAATAATGTAACTATCAGGGAAAGCATGATTCATTTGATTTAATCTCAGGTATATTAAGGGGAATTTAGAGGTTGCTAAATTGTTGCTCTAAAAGCAACAATGCTTTTAGAGCTTATTGTTGCAATTTAGTATCCCAAAGGATCTCAGAATAACCAAAGTTAATTTTCAGGAACAGCTTCTAGAGGAATTTTTTCTTGCATGATATCTTTTTTAAACTTGATTTCAGCTCACTGGGAAAAAGTAAGTGGTTCTTAATAGTGGGTGGTAATTATTAGTGAAGTTATTTAGAAATGCCTTGAAATATACAGAGAAAACATGAGCATATCAAATAAATATAGCTTTTACTTAACATCTCTATGGATGGATCCTTAGTTCTGGTTCAGTGACTTTGTGACAATAACATTTTATCCTTAATCAAAAAGAAAATTTATCTCAAAATTTCCATTTTAGGTCAGAATTAAAAGGAAAAAGCATGTAGATGGCTACTTGTATAGAACACGGTGTTGCCAGTGTCATCTTCCTTTTCCACTTGGAAGCAACAACTCATGCATGGTAATTACAGACATATCTTATTGAACAAGCCTAACAGATGAACATATTAGCTGAAGGAGGGTGAATCAAGGTCACTTTAGAATCACCTCATACAATAATCTCTTAATTTTCCAGTATTCCTTTAATATGGACTTGCTAGCAAACAACATCTACGAAACATTAAGAAATCTGAAGAGAACTCTGGACAATTTCAGATAATATATTTTATAATGCTTTATTTGTATTTTAGTGTGAAACATTTTATTACTTATAATTTATGAAAAAATTCTAAAAAGAGCACTGTTTACCCAACACACAGCATACAATATATCAAATTATGAGTACCTTTGAATCCCTTTGTGTACCCTTTGATCATACTCCTCTCTCTCCTTTCCTCTCAGAGGTAATGGCTGTTCTAAATATTATTCATACTTTCTTTGATTTTTATTTTAATTTTGCCATGTGAATATGTATCCCAAAACATTATACTCTTTTTCATGTATGTAAATTGTAGAAATAGGATCAGACTATATGTATTCTTCTGTAACTCACTTCGTTCATTCAACTTTATGAGATTCACCCACATTGAGGCATACATCTGTAGGTCTTTCAATTTCACCGCTATGTTGTTTTCCATTGTATGAATACATTTGAATTTATTTATCAGTGTTGATGTAAATTTGGATGTCTCCAGTGTTTTGTTTCTAACATCACTGCTATGCACGTTCTTCTGCATGCCGCATTGTCTTTATATGTGAGGGCGTCTCTAACGTCTATATCTAAAAGTGGAATTGTTACATAAAAAGATATGTGCATCAACTTTACTAGATAATGTTAAATATCATTTTTTCCAAAATGGTTCTAATAATTTATACTCCAACAAGCACTGCATTAGAGTTGTAGAAATTCTACATCCTCACAACTCAATAGCAATGTCAGATTTTTCATATTTGCCTAACTGGTGGGTGTGAAATGGTATGATTTCAATATACACTTTCCAGGTTATTTAATAAGTGTATGCATCTATTCATAGAACTTTATTGTCCATTTCTTTTCCCTATTCCTGAAATGCCTGTTCAAGTCTTTTGACCTTTTATCTCTATTAGATTGTTTATATCTATTTTATAGATTTGTAGAAATATTGATACTTTATCTGTCATGGATAATGAATCCTTTTTAGATACATATACTGCATCATCTTCTCCCATTAGGTGGACTGTATTTACCTTTCATTGCAATTGTATAACCACTTGGTAATTGTGAACTCTCTACCTATACTTCAGTCCATTATGTAATTACTAATGTAATTACTAAGTTTTTTTGTGTGTGTCTCTGTACTCCCTTTTTTTTTCTCCATTAGACTGCCAGAGGTTTCTAAATGTTATTGCTATATTTAAAAATTTGGCTTTGTTGATCTCTTTATTTTCTTATATCATTAATTTCTGTTCTTATTTTTGTTAACTGCTTTTGTTTAATTCAGATATATTGATCTTTTTCTAACTTTATTTTTAAACGTTTAGTTTTATTTATTTGGAAAATTGTTCTTGATAAACATGGTTAGAAGTTTGCTGATTTTGTTTTTCAACTCGGGTTCTAGTAGATTGGTGAGGTCTGTTTCATTATTTGCTCTTGTAACTGGAAGTAGATCCTCTGTCTTTTCATTTTAGGAGAAACAGTTATCTACTGTGGTCTTGAAGGGGTGTTTTTATGTGGGCGCATCCCTGTGTAGACTGTGAGTGTACAGTGTTTTTGGTACAAGGGCTGGTTTTGGTATGGTTGCCAGCCACACCTTTCCTCAGGGTGTGCTGGCCGTTATCCCCTTGGTAGGGCTGTTATTGGTGTTGTGGTGTCTAGAGTTGGGTGGGGCTTCCTCTTTGCTCTGTGGCTATCCTTGCCTTGTCAGGGGTAGGGCCTGTTCCCCAGTTGTTGGAGCAGAAGCCCTGAGGGTCAGGTTCAGTCAGGCTCCATTGCCCTTGGGTGCTTGCCCTGCCCCAAAATAGGTGATTTCTGAAGAAAGTGAGGCCTGTGTGGTCACAGAGGACCTATGCAGCACCTGTGAAGGCATCTGCAGTTCCATTCAATAGCAGCCCAAGGTTGCATCCCTTTCTCTGCTGTGTTTGTCCCAGATCTAGTACACAGCTATGATGTGAAGTAAGCTGGGGCTTGGGGTTGGGGTGTCTTGGCTGTAGGAATTGAGGTGGCTGTGCTGCTTGCTGCCTCTGTGGCAGTCTTCTCCCAGGACCTGTCTGCCCCAGATCTAGCGCTCAGCTAAAGTGTGGAGTGGGCAGAGCTGGGGTGAACTGAACTGCTGCATATTCCTGAGCACGCTGACAATGGCCATTGCTGCTCCACAGGCACCACGCCCCAGGCACTTCAGGCTGTCTTTCCATAGCGAGATTGAATCCTCTCCTAGGGCCTGTCTGCCTGAAATTCAGCCCTTAGCTTCTGCAGCCTCTTGTGGCACCACCCCATGCATGCACTGACAATGGCTTCCACAGCTCCACCCAGATCACACCTCAGATGCCCTGTTCTTTTTCTGCATAGCTAGATGGAGTCTTTGCCCAGATCTTCTGCTGGACTGTGTTGTGCAGTGAGCAGGACTGGGGTGTTTGCCTCTTTGGTTGGAAGGTGTGGTGAAGTAGCAGTCGCCAGTGCATGGCTCTCTCCACTCTGGTTGTTGGCAAGCCAGCACGTGCACACTCCTCACAAATAGTGTAGGCTTCTCCAGCCTTGCTGTCTGTCTCAGCAGATTTCCCAGCAGGCAAGAGGGCTTGTTTGCTCTGCACAGGACACCAGGACTGGAATGCCCACATTGTGTCTCAAACCGCTCTATCCCCAGGGCGAAGGTCCACCCATGCAGACCTCTTACTTACAGATCCCAACCCAATACCTTTTTTTTTTTCTATTCTACCCGTTTACATGGAGACCTTTCTTGCAGCTTTGTTTGTACAATATGAGAATTCCTCTGCCAGGTTCCAGATGTCTGTGAGAATTGCTCTACACGTAGATATATTTTTGATGTGTTTGTGGGAGGAGATGAGCTCCACGTCCTTCTGCTCCGCCATCTTGATTCCTGCCAAAAACAACTTCTTAAAATGAACTCACTGGGTTTCCAATTACTGTTCAGTCTAAATATTCTTTACTTTTGTGCCAAAGCATCGATGCATTTTATCCAGCATTTTAGCTTGTTTTCAGCAGAAAGGCTGGTCTAGGTACTTAGTTTCCCATGCCACTTTCCAACTCAGCCACTAGACCAGTAGTTTTCAAACTTTTGATGCTATCCCACAATAAGAAGTACATTTTTTTAACATCTTTATTGGGGTATAATTGCTTTACAATGGTGTGTTAGTTTCTGCTTTATAACAAAATGAATCAGTTATACATATACATAGGTTCCCATATCTCTTCCCTCTTGCGTCTCCCTCTTGCATCTCCCTCTCTCCCCCCCTCCCTATCCCACCCCTCTAGGTGGTCACAAGGCACCGAGCTGATCTTCCTGTGCTATGCGGCTGCTTCCCACTAGCTATCTACCTTACGTTTGGTAGTGTATATATGTCCATGCCTCTCTCTCACTTTGTCACAGCTTACCCTTCCCCTCCCCATATCCTCAAGTCCATGCTCTAGTAGGTCTGTGTCTTTATTCCCATCTTACCCCTAGGTTCTTCATGAACTTTTTTTTTCCCTTAGATTCCATATATATGTTAGCATATGGTATTTGTCTTTCTCTTTCTGACTTACTTCACTCTGTATGAGAGACTCTAGGTCTATCCACCTCATTACAAATAGCTCAATTTCGTTTCTTTTTATGGCTGAGTAATATTCCATTGTATATATGTGCCACATCTTCTTTATCCATTCATCTGATGATGGACACTTAGGTTGTTTCCATCTCCGGGCTATTATAAATAGAGCTGCAATGAACATTTTGGTACATGACTCTTTTTGAATTTTGGTTTTCTCAGGGTATATGCACAGTAGTGGGATTGCTGGGTCATATGCTAGTTCTATTTGTAGTTTTTTAAGGAACCTCTATACTGTTCTCCATAGTGGCTGAACCAATTCACATTCCCACCAGCAGTGCAAGAGTGTTCCCTTTTCTCCACACCCTCTCCAGCATTTATTGTTTGTAGATTTTTTGATGATGGCCATTCTGACTGGTGTGAGATGATATCTCATTGTAGTTTTGATTTGCATTTCTCTAATGATTAAAGATGTTGAGCATTCTTTCATGTGTTTGTTGGCAATATGTATATCTTCTTTAGAGAAATATCTATTTAGGTCTTCTGCCCATTTTGGGATTGGGTTGTTTGTTTTTTTTGTTATTGAGCTGCATGAGCTGCTTGCAAATTTTGGAGATTAATCCTTTGTCAGTTGCTTCATTTGCAAATATTTTCTCCCATTCTGAGGGTTGTCTTTTGGTCTTGTTTATGGTTTCCTTTGCTGTGCAGAAGCTATTAAGTTTCATTCAGTCTAATTTGTTTATTTTTGTTTTTATTTCCATTTCTCTAGGAGGTGGGTCAAAAAGGATCTTGCTGTGATTTATGTCATAGAGTGTTCTGCCTATGTTTTCCTCTAAGAATTTGATAGTTTCTGGCCTTACATTTAGGTCTTTAATCCATTTTGAGCTTATTTTTGTGTATGGTATTAGGGAGTGATCTAATCTCATACTTTTATATGTACCTGTCCAGTTTTCCCAGCACCACTTATTGAAGAGGCTGTCCTTTCTCCACTGTACATTCCTGCCTCCTTTATCAAATAAGGTGACCATGTGTGCGTGGGTTTATCTCTGTGCTTTCTATCCTGTTCCATTGATCTATATTTCTGTTTTTGTGCCAGTACCATACTGTCTTGATTACTGTAGCTTTGTTGTATAGTCTGAAGTCAGGGAGCCTGATTCCTCCAGCTCCGTTTTTCGTTCTCCAGATTGCTTTGGCTATTCGGGGTCTTTTGTGTTTCTATACAAATTGTTAAATTTTTTGTTCTAGTTCTGTGAAAAGTGCCAGTGGTAGTTTGATAGGGATTGCATTGAATCTATAGATTGCTTTGGGTAGTAGAGTCATTTTAACAATGTTGATTCTTTCAATCCAAGAACACGGTATATCTCTCCATCTATTTGTATCATCTTTAATTTCTTTCATCAGTGTCTTAGTTTTCTGCATACAGGTCTTTTGTCTCCTTAGGTAGGTTTATTCCTAGATATTTTTTTTTCTTTTTGTTGCAGTGGTTAATGAGAGAGTTTTCTTGATTTCACTTTCAGATTTTTCATCATTAGTGTATAGGACTGTCAGAGATTTCTGTGCATTAATTTTGTATCCTGCTACTTTACCAAATTCATTGATTAGCTCTAGTAGTTTTCTAGTAGCATCTTTAGGATTCTCTATGATTAGTATCATGTCATCTGCAAACAGTGACAGCATTACTTCTTCTTTTCCAATTTGGATTCCTTTTATTTCCTTTTCTTCTCCGATTGCTGTGGCTAAAACTTCCAAAGCTATGTTGAATATGAGAGATGAGAGTGGGCAACCTTGTCTTGTTCCTGCTCTTAGTGGAAATGCTTTCAGTTTTTCACCACTGAGGATGATGTTGGCTCTGGGTTTGTCATATATGGCCTTTATTATGTTGAGGAAAGTTCCCTCTATGCCTACATTCTGGAGGGTTTTTTAAATCATAAATGGGTGTTGAATTTTGTTGAAAGCTTTCTCTGCATCTATTGAGATGACCATATTGTTTTTCTCCTTCAATTTGTTAATACGGTGTATCATATTGATGATTTGCATTTATTGAAGAATACTTGCATTCCTGCAAAAAGCTGCACTTGATCATGGTGTATGATCCTTTTAATGTGCTGTTGGATTCTGTTTGCTAGTATTTGGTTGAGGATTTTTGCATCTATGTTCATCAGTGATATTGGCCTGTAGCTTTCTTTCTTTGTGACATCTTTGTCTGGTTTTCGTATCAGGGTGATGTTGGCCTCGTGGAATGAGTTTGGGAGTGTTCCTCCCTGTGCTATATTTTGGAAGAGTTTGAGAAGGCTAGGTGTTAGTTCTTCTCTCAGTGTTTGATAGAATTCACTTTTGAAGCCATCTGGTCCTGGGCTTTTGTTTGTTGAAAGATTTTTAATCACAGTTTCAATTTCAGTGCTTGTGACTGGTCTGCTTATATTTTCTATTTCTTCCTGGTTCAGTCTCAGAAGGTTGTGCATTTCTAAGAATTTGTCCATTTCTTCCAGGTTGTCCATTTTATTGGCATATAGTTGCTTCTAGTAATCTCTCATGGTCCTTTGTATTTCTGCAGTGTCAGTTTTTACTTTTCCTTTTTCACTTCTAATTCTGTTAATTTGAGTCTTCTCCCTGTTTTTCTTTATGAGTCTGGCTAATGGTTTATCAATTTTGTTTATCTTCTCAAAGAACCAGCTTTTAGTTTTATTGATCTTTGTTATCATTTCCTTCATTTCTTTTTCATTTATTTCTGATCTGATCTTTATGATTTCTTTCCTTCTGCTAACTCTGCATGTAGGTCCCCTGAGGGCTTCTGTTCTTTGCTCAGACAGGACAGGGTTAAAGTAGCAGCTGATAGCTGCGGTTCGTGCCTGTCTCTGGAGCTCGTTTAGGCGATATTCTGAATCCCCTCTCCTCGCGCATCTGGAAACAGTGGTCTCTTGCCTCTTAGGCAGGTCCAGAGTCTTTCCCGGACTCCCTCCTGGCTAGCTGTGGCGCACTAGCCCTCTTCAGGCTGTGTTCACATAGCCAACCCCAGTTCTCCCCCTGGGATCCGACCTCCGAAGCCCGAGCCTCAGCTCCCAGCCCCCGCCCGCCCAGGTGGGTGAGCAGAGAAGTCTCTCAGGCTCGTGAGTGTTCGTCGACACCGGTCCTCTGTGCAGGAATCTCTCCGCTTTGCCCTCCGCACCCCTGTTGCTACGCTCTCCTCCACGGCTCCGAAGCTTCCCCCTCCGCCACCCCCTGCACACCGTCTCTGCCCACGAAGGGGCTTCCTAGTGTGTGGAAACCTTTTCTCCTTCACAGCTCCCTCCCAGAGGTGCAGGTCCCGTCCGTATTCTTTTGTCTCTGTTTTTTCTTTTTTCTTTTGCCCTACCTAGGTACGTGGGGAGTTTCTTGCCTTTTGGGAAGTCTGAGGTCTTTTGCCAGTGTTCCGTAGGTGTTCTGTAGGAGTAGTTCCACATGTAGGTGTATTTCTGATGTATTTGTGGGGAGGAAGGTGATATCCATGTCTTACTCCTCCGCCATCCTGAAGGTCTCCCCTATATTTAGTTTCGATTTCTTGTACTGGTTGTATGCATATAGAACATTTCTCAGTACAGAGTTAATATAGTTATTCTCCTCTATGTTTTCCCAGTGTTTTAAAAACATACATAAAACCTCCTTCATTCATCTGGAATATATTTCATTTTGTAATAAGCGGTCATGATATAAATATGTTTTATTCAAAAGCTAACATGACAATATTATTTATTGCTATATCATTTTTTGATTTACAACTTCACGTGCAAAATCTTTACAAAGAATTCCTGTAAACACTTTCCCTTACTTCTTCAAGTATTAAAATCTTTTGTAGCTATAGTAAAATAGCTTTATATATATATTACTTGCTTGCTCTCTCCTATTTTAGATATAATTTCAGAATTGCTCACACATACATTCATGAGAAACAAATTTTACTAAGTAGTGATATATATATATATATATATATATATATATATAATTTATATATGTGCCTCTGACTTCTGTTAATAATAGCTAATGCTTATATTGGATTGGCCAAAAAGTTCATTCTGGTTTGCCCATAACATCGTACCAAAAACCCAAATGAACTTTTTGGTCATCCCAATATAATGCTTGTTATTTGATAGTCACTGTTCTAAGTCTTATACCTATATATTAATTCATTTACACCCCCCAATTATCCTATGAGTTAAGTACTATTATTATTCCTCCCTTACTGATGAAGAAACTGTTACATAGATAGGTTTAGTAACTTGCCTAAGGTCACACAGATAATAAGGAGCATATCCAGAACTTGGACCCAAGTATTTGAACTTTAGAATCTGTGTGCTTAATCAATATACTATACATTTGTCATGTTCTAAATTATTTTAACTACTAAGGCTTTGTCTTGTTATTTCTATTTTATTCCATTGGCCTTTCAAGCAATTATTCTACTAGAACAACACTATTTAATTAAATTTCTTTGTAATAATTATTTATATCTTTTAGTGCAAATCTCTTCCCAAATAGCACTGTTTTACAAAGATTGTTTAAACAGCTTTATTCAGTCTTTAATTATGAAAGTAACACATGTATATAATTAGCGATTTAAGCATAACAAAATTATATATAAAGAAGAAAGAAAGGATCCCCTCTTAACTTCAACTTCCAATTTAGAGATAAGCATTGTTAGCAGTCTCTTGATTTTGTTACTCAACCTATGAGAAAGTTAGCTTTCCACTAGTGTAATAATTTTAAGTCCAAAGTGAGAAAGTGGAGTTTATATTTACAGTCTCTCCCCAGGAGTTTAAATGACATTTTGAAGATTTGAAATTTTGTTACGCTTTCCTTTTTGATGATATTCAAACAGGCACCTTTCCAAAAATAGATGAGTTTTATTGAAGATTTGATGATGCAAATAGTGTAGTCAATACTATTTGTAGATCACCTCAAAAATGAGCACAAATACAATATACATTTTGTAGACTAGCAAACAATTTAACCATGGGTAATACATCTACAAACAACTGTATTTGGATATATTTTAAAGGCAGAATTAACATAATTTGCTGAAGGACAATGTGAAAGAAAGTAAAAGTCAAGAACCACACCAGGAATGGCCTGAGTAACTGGAATAATGGGGATACCATTTTCCAAGGTGTGGAAACTGCATAAGGAACTCATTAGAGGAGTAGATTTGGTGTTCATTTTATATTTAACACTGAGAAGTTGATGTCCAGAAAATCATTGGATAAATTGGTGTAAAATTAGTTAGTGGTGTGGGCTGAATGTCTATTATATAGATGAAGATTAAAGTGATGAATCTGTTTGAGATGACCAAGTGACAGAGTGTAGACAGAGAATATAAGATGACAAACAACTGAGTTCTGGAGTGTTCCAGTGTTTAAAGTATAACAAGAAGGACCAGCAAAGGAAACTGTAAAGTAGCAGCTAGTGAGGTTGAAAGAAACCCCATGGAGTGTGATATCTGGGAAGCTAAATGAAGAAAGTTTTTTGCTAAAGGAGAGAGTTACCAAACATATTAAAAGCTTCTAATATGTCAAACAATATAAGGTCTGAGAATTGATCACTGACTGCACTGTGAGTGGCACTCTACTTTTAGTTTTCAGTGTATCACATAAAGAACCATACAGAGGTCTTCTGCAGATAGGATGGTAAATGTGAAGGAGGGAGTATGTGGAACACCTTTCTGATTGATTCTATTTTATTAGTAAAATAAGAAACAAAAGCATTAGCTGTTTTACTTTGCAGCTTCCCCTTAAAGCAAACCTTGATATAAGGATTTGAGTGTAAGTAGATTATCTGGGAGGTACCAGAGACAACAGTAGGGGAGTGGTTGTGGAAAGGAAAGGCAGCCAGTAGAAGTGCTTTAGTTTAGTAAACCAGCTATCACAGTGAGCAACTGATGCTTGTTTCCACAGGTAAATTCTCAGAAAAGTTCAAAAAACACACCTCAGAATTATCTCACTTACAGGTTGAGAGTACTTCTGGCTTCCCTTGGGCACTGGAAGAATTACCTTCTTTTTATGAAACTCACTCTAAAAAAATTTGTAACATTTATTTTTCTCCAATTCCAGTTATTCTTATTTCATCTTTAGAAATACCTCTGTGTCTTGGGTTATTTCACTCATATTTTTTTCTACACTTATCACCTTTTCATTGCTTCCTTTGTCTCTATAGGCTGTATTTTGACAATTTCTCAAGGTTTTCTTCCTCTCTATGATGTGATCAGTTTTGGGGGATATAAATTTTGCCATTTTGCGACTTGTAATGTTAATTTTAAGTCTGCTCTTGCCATATTTGTTTCCTTCAAAGTTACAAGGACCTGACCCAATCAATCATAAGTTTAAGAGGGGAGGGCTTCCCTGGTGGCGCAGTGGTTGAGAGTCCGCCTGCCGATGCAGGGGACACGGGTTCGTGCCCCAGTCTGGGAAGATCCCACATGCCACAGAGCGGCTGCCCCTGTGAGCCATGGCCGCTGAGCCTGCGCGTCTGGAGCCTGTGCTCCGCAACGGGAGAGGCCACAACAGTGAGAGGCCCGCATACCGCAAAAAAAAAAAAAAAAAAAAAAAAAAAAAAAAAAAAAATTTAAGAGGGGAATTATTGGTTTATGTCAAATGGTGTCATCAGCTCCCTCCCTCCTTGCCCTCACTCATACATCCAGATCTTTTCTTTCTTTTAGTTTGTCTCATTCTCTCTTACTGCAGATAGGCTTGTGCCATGTAGCTTGGAATGCTGTTTACTGATAGATTTCAGGTGAACATCAACCCAGCATTGTAAACCCAGTGGCAAAAGAGAACTTTGCACATGGATCTGTATATAATTTGCAGAACTAATAACAGAACAATCAATGAACCCAAGCGAGTATGTTATGTGATTGGCCTGAATGAGGCAGTTACTATTTCCCAAAAGAAAGAGGAGATGAAAGTTGTTACAAGAAGAAGGGACTGATGAAGTATGCTGGGCAGAAAAGAAAAAAAAGTTACCACTCTTCATTACATCTTGGATCATACTTTCCATGCTGTAACTTGCCACTGCCAGATCACCCATTTTTTTCAAGTCTTATCATATTTATTGGTAAATTGTAGTCTTAAAATATATGTGATATTCAAGGAATGAAAACTTTACATAAAATTACAGGACACTGAGGGTTTATTAAACTATACATACCCTATACATGCATATTTTTGCGTGCTTATTGTCATTATATTTGTTTGTTTGTATATTGATGTGAAGTGTCAGTTCAGGTAATTTGTTGTTGTTGTTTTTTTTCCATTGGGTTGTGTGTTTTCTTATAACCAAATTTTCAGTGTCCTTCATATATTTGGGTAAAAGTCCTTTGTCAATATGTGATTTGAAAATATTTTCTTCCTATTCTTAGCTTGTCTCTATATTGTCTTTATAGCATCTTTCACACAATCATATTTTAAATTTAAGTCCAATTCATCAATATTTTCTTTAATGGGTCATGCTTCTAATGTCATACTTAAGATATTTTGCCTAACTCAAGGTCACAAAGATTTCCTCCCTTGTTTTCTTCTAAAAGTTTTATAATCTTATTATTTATGTTTTGGTCTGTGAGCCAATTTGAGTTAATTTTTATATAAAGGGTAAAGTATACATCATGATTTTTCTTTTTGCATTTGGATGAACAGACTATCCTTTCTCCATTGAATTGCTTTTGCAGCTTTGGCAAAAATCAACAGACCATATACATATATGTCTATTTCTGGACTTTATATTTTGTGGCATTGATCTGTGTGTCTAATCTTTCACTAAAACCACAGTGTCTTGATTAATTAATTCATCATTAATTAGTGTTCTCTTTTATTATTTGGATATGTGTTAATATTTCATTTTATCGATTGGCTTTTATGTGTTATCTCTGTATTTGTTTTAGGAGTTTCACTATACATTTTAATATGCATTCTCACAGTCTACTTAGAGTATGTATAGTGTCTTGTAACCATATAGGCCCATTTAATCTCTCCCCTTTATGTTACAGTTGTCATGTATATCTATGTACATTAAAATGTTTCCCAGAAAATTTACAATTTTTTCATTCAAGTCATACATATCGTAAAAACCTTAAGAGGAGAAAGATCATTTGTTTTACTTACCCAGATATTTACCATGCCTTTTACTCTTCCTTTAATACTCACACTCTGAGCTTACTTCTGGAATTATTTCCTTCAACCTGAAAAAAGACCCTTTGTACTCTTTTACAGTAGGTTTACCAGTCTTGAATTCTCTTAGTTTTTCTTCATCTGAAAATGCCTTTATTTTGCCTTTCATTCCTGAAGTTTATAATCACTGGTTATACAATTCTGAATTTACAGTTCTTTTTCTTTTAGTGTTTCAAAGATATTCCAGTGTCTTATAGCCTCTATGGTTTCTGATGAGAAATCTGCTATTATTCCAATTGTTGTTTCCTTATATGTAGGAAATAAATTTTTTTATTTACCTTTGGAATTCAATTTATGATGTGTCTGAACATGATTTTCTCTAAGTTTATCTAGTTATAGTTCACAGAACTTTACAAATACAATTTACATATTTTACTAAATCTTGGAAGTTTTCATCATTGGTATTTTGAATAGTTTTCTGCACTAATCTCATTCTCCTCTCTTTCAGGGACTCCAGTGTCATAAGTAATAGATGCTTTGATGTCATTCTAAAAATCCCTGATATTCTGTTCAATTTTTCATTGTTTTTTTCCTCTCTGTTCTTCAGTTTGGAATATTTCTATTGACCTAATTTCAAGTTCACTGACTCTTTCCTTTTTCATCTCCATTCTGTTATTGAGTATATTCAGGACATTTTTTATTTCAAATACTATATTTTGAAAGTCAAAATTTCTATTTGTTTTTGTTTATATAGTTTATTTCCTCTTTGCTGAGAATATAATCACTTTCCATTTGTTTTAAGAGTATTCACTCTTAGTTAATTACACATACTAATAACAAATGCCTTAAGGTCTTTGTTTGAGAATTCTTACTTCTATATTATCTCAGAGCTGGCATCTGTTGACTGCCTTTTCTTTTGAGATTTTTGTCAGATTTTCATGTTTCTTGGTATGTTGAGTAATTTTGCATTGTATCCTGGACATTTTGAATATATGATGAGGGTCTTATTCCTTTTAAAATCTTTTGGAGAATGCTGATTTATTGTCATTGTTCTTGTTTTCATAGGCATCAACCTGGTAAGGTTCAGACTCCAGTTCTTCCTTGCCTTCCAAAACCAAGAAAGTGGTTCCAAAGCTAATTCATTTTTCAAAACCTTTTGAATATTGTTCCAGTGTGCTCCTTGCATATGCCACTCAGGGTTTGGTCTGGACCTTGAACGACTTTTATATGGTAGCTTATTTTTCAAATGTTCTGTTATCTTTTTGGGTGTATTGCATGCATGCAAAGCTTGGGGGTCAGCCCTGACCTTTAGTTGGTTCATACTCAGAAACAGTGATTCCCCTTCTCTTTCCTCTCGGAGACTTTCCTCCCACACCCTTCAGCTATAAGGGATACATTTTCCCATTCTTCTGGCCAGAAAGATGGAATTCTCTCAAAATTTTAGCTCTCACGATGCAGTACAGGTCCATGCCACTTGGGCTGCACTTAGGGTGAAGTGACAAGGGAAAAGAGATAAGCAACTTATAAGGTTTTTCCCCCTACTGTCTGCATAACAGGGAACATTTTGACCAGTTCCTCTATTCAGAGAGATGGCCTTTTTCTCCTGGTCTTAGGTGATCATGCATTAGTCGCTGTGACTCAAATGGGACTGGTTTAAGGCATGAATGAGAGAAAAAAAATATTTTTCTAGCTCTAAAAGACAGGCTTTCTCTTGGAGTATTTGCTAGCCTGCCTACTATTCAGTTACTGATTTGGCCTGCTCTGAAGCTAAAGCTGGAAGATAAAGGAAGAAAAAAAAAACCCACTTCCTCCATATTGGCCTTTTTAGAGTTCTCAGAGAGTTGGGAGGGGTTTTGGTGTTTGTTTTGTTTTGTTTTTTTGTCTAGTTTTTAGATGTAACCACTGTAATATAGCAGGCATTGTGGCTAGAACCAGTGTCATATATTTTAGTTTTAAGTGCTAAAGTTCTTTTGTAGGTTAACTCCACAAACAGCAACATGAAACAACCACAAACATCAAAGCCTGCCCATTTTTTCCCAAGTTAGTATTTTGTGAATGAAATCTAATTATCTTTGCCATCAGCAATTCATTAGTTAAAATCATCAGTACCTAAAGTTGAAGAAGGGAAAACTTGCATCAACTCCACTTCTCATTCTGCTTTCTAGTCTCCCTTTTGAATGAGAGATCAGGCTTGACTTTATTGCAACCTGAATACAAACAAAATAAGAAATTTTTATTTTAAGGTAAATCACAGTTAACAACCTGGACAGAGAAAGAAGAAAGTTCTGATAATTTGTTTCCAAAGTTAGCAGTCAGTTTTAACTATCAAGTTATCATCAATTTTAACAAAAGGAAAATATTTTTCTAAACAATTGTTTATACAGTGTATCCTCAATGATCCGATGGGACTACAGGCAGGATGCAATTTCTTTTAAGCTGGAGATCTCAAAATGGAAAAGACACACATCGGCAGGCATAGTGAAATTTCAGATAATCAAAATAACAGGTAATCATATTCTGACTTTCAAAATATAACTAAGTGTATTTTTCTTAGCAGGTAAGTTCTGCAAATGACCACATCATCAAACCTGTGTGCTTACTGGTTTTTGATGATCATCAGAGATTAATAAAAGTTTTCTTTAGTATCCGTGAAAGTAAAACTATATAATAAGCCTGGACTTTTTTTCATCATACACTGGTTTATAGAAATAGATAATGTCCATTTTAGTAGATACCATTACTCAAGTGACTATTCCAATAAAACCCATATTATGTCCCATTTGTTTTGCCTGCAAACATGATCATTCAAGATTCTAAGTTAAAGTTCAAAACATTTTTTATTCTTTATTTTAAAGAGTAAAAATATAAGGAAACAAGAATAGCTAATTAATCCTATTATATTTGGTTTTAAATTCAACTCCAAGCTTCTGCAAAAAAAAAAGGATGCACTCTATAAATTTTAATTAAAAAGAAAATGGAAAATTCACAGATTAACAAAAATCCTTGAAACTTAACTCTAAAAATAATTACTGATTGGCCAATATATGAAAGATGTCAGACAAAGTAAAAGTCAGCTTTCAATCTCTGTCTTATAGAAGATACTAATGCTCCCCTAAGACAATTTATTTAACTTACCCCCACTCTAAAAATGAAGCAGAAAGAATAGTGTTGTTAAAATTCAGAGAAGTTATTTCTTCAAGGAATTTGGAAATACATAATTGTACAGTGATCTAAATTGATTTATCAGAATTTTCTCTTTCCTTTGGTTTCCAATTGGATTGACGCTTTTAATATTTTCTTTAATTTAGCTTTTAAAATATCCTGTATCTTTGAACTTGCAGAAGTTGGATAAATATTTGTTTGTGCATTTAAGGTGCTTCAAAATTATGCCATAATTAAGTTCTACTTATTGGCAACATTTGTTCTACTTTGTATCTTGTTGCAGATTTATTCATTCAGAATAATATTGACCATGTACTGTGTGTCATGTGAGAGTATAGTCAAGAATATAAAAGCCACACTTAATTATATAAAATGTAGATTTACAGGGTCCTCTTTTCAGGAAACAGAAAAAAAAAGACTAATATTCCAGAAGGTGTCAGACAGCTAAGCCTCAAATCAATGGCCATAGCAAAACTACCTTCACAAGCCAATGAAACAATACACAAGTAGTGATAGACTTTCCCAGAGACAGACTAAATATCCTTCCTACTAGCAATATCTAAATTTCTCTGAAAAATTTACAACATTTTAATATGAAGGGGATCTTAATGATCATTAATCCTAAAGCCTACAAATTTATTTCTCACATGTGTGCGAGTATATAACAGATGTGAACTGGGACTGGTATATGACATTAGAAAGGTCAGAGCAAGGTTTGGTCTGGTCCTTGGGCATTGTTTATATTGCAGTTCAGTTCTCAAAGCCTTTGCTGTCCTTCTTTGGGTCTACTCTGTGCATGATCAGTTTAGAAGTGAAGGAAGGAGAGGGACTTTAGCAAATCTGAGATTGAAAGCCTACCTGAATCTTTCTAATTAATTTTTATTGATATATAATTGACATATAACATTATATTAGTTGCAGGTATACAACATAATGATTTGATATTTGTATATACTGTGAAATGATCACCACAATTAAGTCTAGCTAACATCCATCACCAAATATAGTTATAAATTGTTTTTCTTTCTTTCTTTTTTTTTTTTTTTTTTTGCGGTACGCGGGCCTCTCACTGTTGTGGCCTCTCCCGTTGCGGAGCACAGGCTCCGGACGCGCAGGCTCAGCCGCTCCGCGGCATGTGGGATCTTCCCAGACCGGGACACGAACCCGTGTCCCCTGCATTGGCAGGCGGACTCTCAACCACTGCGCCACCAGGGAAGCCCTGTTTTTCATTTTTTAATGCTACACAGACCAAAACATTTTTTGTAAAACCCATCTCCTAAAGGATTCAAACTGTGATGTTGTAGTTTGCCATCTCAGATCTAGTTGAGCACAGGATTTTCCAGAAGAGAAAATTGGAGTCCAGAAGGAAAGTCACTTAGTGTAAGACCAACCGGTTTAAGGGCTGGAGCCTAGGTCACCTAAAGCCCCATTGCTTATTCCACTACTCCAAATGATCTTCCTTTCCTTGTTACTATATTTTGAATAATAGTAATTCCCTAAATATAAATAAAATAATATTGGAAACACATTTAACCTCAGGTTAAATGCAAATATATTTAAATTTGTATTTGTGTTCCTCAAAATTATAACAAAAATCATATAAATAGGAAAGAAACTCATACTCCATTGAAAGAAATAGCAAAACCGAACTGAGATTTACAGAATAACTCATGTAAAAGGGAATAGTCTAAATAACTCACCTGGAAATCAAGCACATTCCAGTTTATTCTAGGAGTTAAATTTCTTTCTGAACAGTGCTTTTACACAGACAGATACTGTATGTAATAGCATTGAATGAAATATTTACTATAATTCAAAGTTGGTAGGTATGATTTATAGCTTGGGCTGCTTCTAGGTAAGATTGCACATGTGAACATTGCTGTACATGACCTTTCTCATTGACTTTCATGAGGTCACTTTGTAGGCTTTCCAATTCTTGACAAGTGGAATCACTTTTGACTAATTAAAACGTAGCCACAAAATATAACCATCGAAATTAAACCTACTATAAAGATAATTGCTCAGTGTAAAATATTTGGACATGACAAAACAAATGCCTTAGTGTCCTGCTTTTTGTCTCAACCCTGAAAATATTATGGCCCCAAAACAGATTCAAAATGAGGTTGTGGAGGACTTTTTCTTGTTTTTCCCCTCCTCTTCTCTCTTCTCTGCTTTCCTCTTCTCTCACCTCAGCTCTCGTACTCTAATTCACTGACTTCATCATTCATTCATTCTTTAATTGAGGAACATTTATTGAGATTGCTTCTAGTTGCTAGGGATACACAGATTTGCAAAATATGCTTATATTACTCAGAATCTAGTCAGAGAGCAAGACATAGAAGTAAATAAAAGCAGTAGGGTATTAAGTGTTAAAATAAAAATGTGCATATGGTATTAGTGGACACTAAAGAAGGAGTAACTATGTCTAATCAGGAAAGACTTCACAGAAGAAGCCATGTTTAAACTAAATCTAGATGGATTAATAGTTTTCCAGGCTGACAAAATGGGAATTGTCCTGCAGATAGCAGAAATACCATGATTAAAGGAAACTATTGAGGGCATGAACTTAGTTTCATCCATCTTTTTATACATAGCACCTAGCTTAGTGTCTCACATATTATAGGCAATCAATAAATGTTTGTTATAAAAATTATATATATATTGTGTATGGGGAGTTATAAATACTTTGGTTTTGTTGGAGCATAAGATTAATGTGGGGGCTTCCCTGGTGGCGCAGCGGTTGGGGGTCCGCCTGCCGATGCGGGGGACGCGGGTTCGTGCCCCGGTCTGGGAGGATCCCACGTGCCGCGGAGCGGCTGGGCCCGTGAGCCATGGCCGCTGAGCCTGAGCGTCCGGAGCCTGTGCTCCGCAGCGGGAGAGGCCGCAGCGGTGGGAGGCCCGCGTACCGCAAAAAAAAAAAAAAAAAAAAAAAAAAAAAAAGATTAATGTGAAGGAGTGCTGAGAATGAGGCTAGAAAGATAGGTTTGTGGTAGATCACAAAAGAGCGCTAATACCAGGTTAAGGAGTTTGACCTTTATTTAATGATCAGATGAAAGACATGACCAGGTTACAGTATAATGTTGGCTGACTTGAGCAGAACAATAGTGGGACTAAAACGTCAAATGAGTAGGATCTACAAGTAGTCCTAGTAAGAGACAATATGGCTTGATGAAGAGAAGGAGAAGAATTTGAGAGTAGAAATATAAAGGACAAAATGGATGGGGGCAAATTTAGTGGTAGAAAGTCCAGCTAGGAATCTATTATAATAGTCCATAAAGAAGATACTAAGTGCCTGAATTAAGACTATGACAGTCAGGACTAAAAAGAGATAGATTTTAAAAATAATTTAAAGGTATAATATACAGATCATGTTGTCTGAAGGATGACTGTATTAGAAGAACGAAGTCAAAGATGACAGGCACATTCTGGTGTGAGCATATGTTTGGATGATGACTTCATTTACCTAGTAGGAGAGAAAAATAAGTTTTGGGTGGAGCTCTGCAAATATATTCTGTTTTGAAGATAATAGATTAGAAATAGCATGAAATAGTGAAACTGGCAGTTAAAGAAATGATTTGGAGCTTAGAAAGAGGAGGCTTTTAGGGAGAGGGAGATAGACATTTTCTGTTTCTTCATTCCTAATATTTGTTCTCTGCCCAGCTCTTGCTCCAGGAGGCCAAGCTATATGGGCTGCATCATTAGACTCTCTTACCCCCATCTTAGCCTTGGAGTTAGCCAATAACAGGAATCAGTAGGAGACAAGAGAGCAGATGGAGAAGTGTTTGGGGGTATTTATTTTCAGGATCCCTCCCTGTAAGGTCATGGCCTGGCTCTAGTCCTCTGTTAAGGTCCATTCCTCCCTCTCCTTCCAGTGGCCTCTACTATATGCTCTGGATTTGGCTAATTGTGGTCCCCCCTTTTCCTTTCTGGTCTAGGAATTGTAAGAGTTTTCTTCTTTTGCTATCACAGGATACTGCACCATCTCTAGTTGGTTCCCTTTAGCCCTTGCCCACATCTGTGTAAATAGTCTCTTTGTTAAATTCTCCTTAATTTCTTGTTTGACTATGGCTATTCTCTGTTGGAACTCTGCCTGATACAATTAGCAATGCAGGGGTTGTTGTCACTATAAAACTGTACATAGTAAGTTGGGAAATGAAGATCTATTAGAAAGCCAATATAATATAGGAGTATAATAACATACCTGAAATAAGGTACAAGATTACAAAATTGTGATCAATGAGCCAAAGAACTGACTTAGTCCATTCGGGCTGCTGTAATAAAATACCACTTACTAGGTGGCTTATAAACAACAGAAGTTTATTTGTCATAGTTCTGGAGGCTGGGAAGTCCAAGATTAAGGTACTTGCATATTTGCTGTCTGGTGAGAGACTGCTTCCTGGTTCATAGACAGCCATCTAATACTTGCTGTGTCTTTATGAGGTGGAAAGCTGTAAAGAGTTTTGGGGGGCCTCTTTTATAAAGGCATTAAACCCTCATGAGGGCTCCACTCTCATGATCTAGTCAACTCCCAAAGACTCCCACCTCAAACACCATCACATTGGGGATTAGATCTCATATGAATTTTGGAGGGACACAAACATTGTCTGTACCATGGACTTAATAGGAAATAGATATGATTATAGATTAGCTGAAGGGCTGAAAATCTAAATAAGCAATTTATAGAGGAAATTATTTTTTATATAGGAAGAGAATTTGAAGGGACAAAGTAACATAAGATTTAAAATGAAAAATAAATGGATATTCATAACACTAAAAATAAGATATTTTCCATCTCTGCCAGTACAATAACCTGCAATGTTGTCACCTTATCCCCCACCACTGCATGTCTAGAACAATCTCATTTGTAAGTAACTGAGCAAATTTTGACCTCAAATTCAGTTTTCCAGTAAAAGGAATGAAGAAAGTTGCTGATTCTATGTCTTGAGTAATGGAAAAACAAATATGGTCCTGAATGTCTTTTTTATTTCAGAGAGCAAGAATGATTTAAGTGTCTAGGGTAGTGCTGAAAGGGCAAAAGGCTCAGATTAAAATGCCTTTAACTGGCTGGTTTGTAGATCATTTGAGCATCAAAAAAGAAAATAATTATAAATAATTGAATCATGTGGAATCTTTGAAAATATTAGATCTGTAAAAGTCTAAAAATTTAATATGAAGAATATAAAAAATCAATATAAATAAAAAGAAGGCTAAAAGTAACAAAGAATCTGGGCTTGGCTGTTTTGTTACCTATGTGTCTTTCAAATAGCTGTTTATTTTTCTCTATATAAGTAGAGAAGATTTCCATACTTTGTTTTTGTATATCCTTTGTCATACAGTGAAAACCCTGGTTCCCAACAACTTATATTTTCTCATTTGCAAAATTATTCTCCAGTACCACCACTATTTCATCATCGAGTATAAAAGCTGTTGGTAATTTTTATATAACTTTTATCAATGTGAGGATGTTTCTATTTCTAGTTTTCTGAGAATTTTTACCTTTAGTGGCTGTTGGATGTAAAGCTACTAAAAAGTTCAAGATCTTTTGATAGTTATTTTGGTGCTTAGATTATACTCTTCTATGAGTGAAAAGAGTACTGTTTTCAAAAGTTAACAAATTTATTTTTTTCTCTGTGGTTATCAATTTTAAATAGCTGTGTTCATTTATTTTTGTGTGCGTTTAATTTTAGTCTGGGCTTTTCCCAATCTTTTTGATTCATTTCAATTTTTGAATATGTAAAACAGTCACATGGTTATAAATTAAAATTATTTTAAAAGTATTCACAGCAGTAATTGAATTTGCCCTCCCAACTGAAATAATTTTTAAAAATCATTAAAATATATGAAATGATGGTTTTTGAGATATTGAGCTTCAGGGAATGAGAGACAGTGACACTGTGTGATAGGGAATGAGCACAGTGAGCTTCATGATTTTTCCATTTTAATGTATAGAGACAGTTTTGAGGCCATAGCACAAAGAGGAGTTCAGGTGGATCCTGGCAGTCTCCTTGTATTGATAAGATGTAACTGAGAGTCCAAGGAGTACAAGGCAGTTGGATTCTCAGGACAGATTCCTGGAGGAGACAGAGCTATAAAGAGAGAGAATTCCAGAGATCTGCATAAGTCCCTTTCAGGTTGAGTACTGATAATCACAGGTGTATAAGGAAATGACCTAAGGCTGTGGAAGAAATACCAGAAAGGATTAGAAGCAACACCCTCTGGGGATCACACGGGGCTGGAAATAACCAGAGCTGTTTTCAACTTCATAATTCACAAAGCCTTGGGTAGAGTGCTCAGTTGGGTTTTGACTCTGCAGTGGAACAAATTATCCCTACACTAATTGCTGCTCTCACTCTACTTTTCAAACCTAAAAAATAAGATTCAAAAGGATCAAAATGATTCCAAGTAACTGAACTACCTCTAAGAATATAGGTCATGAATATCCATTGGAATACAAAATATATAGTATCCAACAAGGTAAAATCTATAATATCTGGCATCCAGTCAAAAGTTATAAGGCATACAAAGAAGCAAGAAAATATGACCCAAAATGAGGAGGAAAATCAAAGTCCAGTTTGAAGAGACTAACTTTACATTTTGTTTTATTATGGCCATATAGTGCTGGTTTTAGTTTTCCATCTTTATGAAAACTTGTTGAGATTTTCTTTGTGACCTGATATATGGCCAATTTTGAAGATGTACTTTAGGTATTTGAGAAAAAAATTTACTCCCTATTAAGTCTTTTACATTCTTAGCTATTTGTCTGCACTGGATCTGTCTTTGGGTTACAAGTTAAAGAACTCTATTACCAGTAGTACTCTATATCACCATGTAGCTTTTGTTTTTCCATGTATTTCTGCTTTATGAAGGTGTTTCCTATGTTATTTGATACATATATATTCTTGTTATATTTTCACTGTGAATTGTGGCCTTTGGCATTATAAAGTGTCCTTTTTCTAATTTAGTGTATTTTGGACTGAATTCACTTTTTCTAATATCAGGATCATAACACCTACTTATTCCTTGCATTTTGCTTGTATACATTTGTTCATTATTTTATATTTTGCTTTGATTTAGGTGTGTCTTTTAGTCAGCTAAGTGTGGGTTTTGCTTACGAGCCAATCTCAAATTCTTCTTTTAATAAGGGAGTTAAGCCCATTTACCCTTATATAAATGAATTATTTTGGTATCAATTATTTCATACTACTTATGCTATGTCTTATTTTATATTTTCTAGATCTCTTCTCAATGTGGTCAGTTTTCCTTGTTCTTTCTTTTACTATCTAGGAAGGTGCATCTTTAATCTAGCATCTTCTATAATGCTCTACACCCCCTTTTAAAATTTGGCTTCTCCCATTTTTGAATCCTCTTTAAACAAGATCATTTGACTCCCACATATTACTTATATAACAATGAGATTTATCTGTTTTTGTTTATCTCTCCCTTCTCCTCCCATTTTTTAGATGTGTTATTTCTACTTTGAACATATATCACTGGCATGCTAATCGTCCATGCTTGTTTCCACTTTTTAGTCTCAGTTCTATAATTGAAAATATTCAATATTCACCATTAGTTCTTTTGCCTGAGTATCCCCAGTCATACCTTGATTGGATAAAGCTAGTCTTCTACTAGATTCATCTGAAAAGATGCATGAATGTAGTATTATCTAAGTACTTAAATGATTGAAACTGTTTTTCTATAGCTTTTAAAATTGAATGACAGACAGTATGGTTAGATGTAAAGTCTGGCTACAGTATATTTCTTTGAGATTTTTTTGTTTGTTTTAAATAATGCTCCACTCTGTTGCTTCACATCTAGATGCTGTGAAGACTGATGCCAACTTGGTTTCTTTCCTTTGTAAAGGTCTAGTTTCTCCCCATCCCCAGGAGACCTGAGGATGTACTCTTTATATATGAGGTCTAATAGTTTTATTAGGACATTCTGGTACAAACAACTCAGATATCACAATAAGTCCTTTAAGCATTTAGATTCATATCTCCTATCCATGGAAATGTTTTCTTTGATTATAGTTTTGAATATCATTTATATTTCATTGTTTCTGTTTTCTTCTTTAAGAACCCAAATTATAAGCATGCTATATTTTCTTTGCTTATTTGCTTTATCAATTCACACATAATTTTTATCTCTTCATTATTATGTTTTCATTTTCTTGGCTGCTTTTTTTGCCCATCTTTATTGAGGTAGAAGTTATAAAAACACATAAAATGCTCCATTTTTAGATATACAGCTTTATACAATCTTATAATGACTAATGACCATAATCAAAATGTAGAATATTACCATCATACCATGAGGTTACCTTAGTCCTGTTTGTATTAAATTTCATCCCCAAAATCACAACCCCAGGTGCCAACTAATATACTAATATGCTTTCTGACATTATATTTTTGCCTTCTATAGAATTCCATGCAAATAGTTATATGTTTTCCCCCCTCAGATTGCTTTTAAGATTCACCTGATATTGTTCCACGTATCAGTGGTTCATTCCTTCTTATTGTTGAGTAGATATCAATAGCACAGATTTACTCTATTTTTAAAAATCTATTTACCAGCTGATGGACATGGAGGTTATTTCAAATGTTTGAATATTATGAATAGTGCAGCTGAGAATAATGAAGTCTTAATTCACATATAAGTCTTTTGTGAATGTATGTATTTATTTCACTTGGGTAAACACCTAGGAATGGGATTGCTGAATTATACAGTAAATGTGTATTTAATTTCATAAAGAAGTGGCAAACTATTTTCCAATGAGATTTTACCATTTTGCAATCCCACCACCGACTGGTTCCTTTATCTTTTTGCCAACACTGAGTTTTGTCAGTCTTTCAAGTTTTAGCCATTATAGTGGGTGTGTAATATTTTAATATTGTGTTTTCATTTTCTATTTCCCTGATGCCTAGTGGTGGCATCTATATTTGCTCATTGTCCATTAATATATCTTCTTGGATGAAGTGTCTATTAAAATATTTTGCTGATTAATTGGTTTATCATCTTAATATTTTCTTTATATATTCTATTTAAGTCTTTTTCAGAGATATGACAGATATGTTTGCAAATATTTTCTCCAAATCTGTTGCTTGCCTTTTCATGTTCTTCCATTGTATCTTTGAAAGAACAAAAATGTTTAATTTCAAAAAAGGCATACTGACCTTGTATACTTTGACCTTGCTAAATTAAATTATTCTAATAGCTCTGTCATAATTTCCTTAAGATTTTATTCATATGAACATGTCATGTATATTCCTCAGGGACGTCTGTGTAAACATTCATGTCTTTTATGAACAGAAATAATTTTATTATTCCCTGCTAATGTCTTTTATTTATTTTTCTTACTTTATTCCAGTTACTGAGACCTATAATGTCATGCTGAATACCAGTGCTGAGAGCGGACATCTCTGCCTTGTTCCCCATCTTAAGGTAAAAGCAGTCAGTATTTCATCATCAAGTATAAAAGCTGCTGGTAATTTTTATATAACTTTTATCAATGTGAGGATGTTTCTATTTCTAGTTTTCTGAGAATTTTTACCTTTAGTGGCTGTTGGATGTACAGTGCTTTTCCTACATCTACTGAAATTATTATATGTTTTATTGTCTTTATTTTATCAATATGGTTATTTGCACTGACTGATTTTTCGGGTAATAAGTTTGAAGTCCTAGGTTCAAACCATTTGGGGTTGCTGGATATGGTCTCATAATATTTTCTGAAAAAATTTTGTATCTATATTCATTGGAATACTGATCTGTAGTTTTCTTTTTTGGTACTGTCTGTGTGTGGTTTTGATATTAATGAGATAATGATCTTCTCAACTGAGCTGATACGTATTCATTTTTTTTTTATATTCTGAAAGTGTTTGTATAGGATTGCTATTATTTCTCTTAAAATGTTTAATGACATTTAGTAATGAAGCCACCTGGGCCTGAAATTTCTTTGACAGAAGGGTTTTAATTATGAATTCAATTTCTTTAATTTGTATATGGCAATGCAATATTTTATTTTTTCTTGTGTCAGTTTTGGTAATTGGTGTTATTCAAGGAGTTGACAATTAATGTAAATTGTCAAATTTCTTGGCAGGAAAACATTTTGTAATATCCCCTTTTATTCTTTATTTTTAATTAATTAATTTAATTTATTTACCTTTGGCTGTGTTGGATCTTTGTTGCTGTGCGCGGGCTTTCTCTAGTTGTGGCAAGCGGGGGCTACTCTTTGCTGAGGTGCACAGGCTTCTCATTGTGGTGGCTTCTCTTGTTGCAGAGCACAGGCTCTAGGCGCACAGGCTTCAGTAGCTTTGGCATGTGGGTTCAGTAGTTGTGGCTTGTGGGCTCTAGAGTACAGGCTCAGTAGTTGTGGCTTACAGGCTTAGTTGCTCCATGGCATGTGGGATCTTCCTGGATCAGGGCTTGAACCTGTGTCCCCTGCATTGGCAGGCGGATTCTTAACCACTGCGCCACCAGGGAAGCCCCTCTTATTATTCTTTTAATGTTTGTAATGTCTATAGTTATTTTCCCACTTTTATTTCTGATACTAGTAATTAGTATATTCTCTCTTTTTGTCTTGATCAAATTTATTGATCTTTTCTGAGAACCAGCTTTGTTTCATTAATTTTCTCTAATTTTTGTTTATTTTCTGTTTAATTGATATCTGCCCTTATCATTATTATTTCCTTCCTTCTATTTATTTTGGTTTAATTTTTTTCTTCTTTGTCTAATTTCTTTATATAGATCCTTAGGTCATTGGTTTTAGATATTTTTTGCTTGTAATATATGCATTTAAAGCTATAAATGTATTTGACTAATTACTTCTTTAGAAGCATCTCACAAATTTCCATGTCATATTTTTATTATTTTTAGTTTAAAGTATTTCCTAATTTTCCTTTTGACTTCTTCTTTCACCCAGGGTTATGTAGAAGTATGTTTTTTAATTTCCAAAAATTTGGAGTTTTCATAATATATATCTTATTGTTACTGATTTCTACTTTAATTCCACTCTAGTCAAAAAGCATATTTTGTACTATATCAATCATTTTAAATTTGTTGATATTGACTTTATGCCCTTAGATTGATAATTACATCATGTGCATATAAAAGAATGTATTCTGCAGTTGTTGGCTATAGTTCAAAGCAGTTGATAGTGTTTTTCATATTTTCTATGTCTTTGCTGATTTTATCTAGTTGTTCTACCAATTTCTGAGAGAGTAGTGTTAGTATGTGTTGGGGAAGCAGCCATCCTGTGACCTGCCATGGCTATGGCCACCTGAGTGTCCAATCTGCCAGCAGCAGAGATCAATACTGAGTCTTCAATATGGCACCATTCCTCTGGGTGATCAGCCAGCCACCTGGTGGCAGGTTGATCGCAGCACGCTGTTTCCATCATAGAAGGGGCAGCTTTTTGTTCTTATTGGAATAGATATTTTGTGTTGGGGAAGCAGCCATTTCATGACCTGCCACCCCTCTCTGAAACATTCCCCTGTAAGGAAGATGGGTGATGAATTGTCACTTGACCCCAGAGTCTTCCTCCTTATTAGGAACATTTCCTCTCTCCTGGATACAAAGTGAACTTCCTTACATTGCTTAAGCATGTGTGTCATATGGTACCTGGCTAGCCCATTCCCATTAGAAGAGAACGGGGTCTTTGCTGGGCATGCCCTGTGTTGGGTGTTGGGAGGGACCAACTGGCCATGGGAGACCAGCATACACTACAGACACTGATCTTGCTTTGACTCTTCTCCTTTTTGTGAATAAAGTGTTTTTCCAACCAGTGCCTTGGTATTGAGTCTTCCTTAGTGAATCCGAACCCACAGAAGATGCAGTGGTCTGGGGTCTGTGGACTCCTACTTCTGGGTGCTGGCATTATTATGATCTTTGATGTCCTCCATGTGGTGGGAATCCTTACTTGGGATTGTCAGGTGGATCTTCGTACTCTTGACAATATCTCCTACTATGATTGTGTCATTGTCTTTCTCTCTCTCTAGTTCTATGAATTTTTGCTTTAGTATAAACTCCATAGCTCTGTTATTAGGTAGATGCATATTTATGAGTTAAGTCGTAGGGATGAATCAGCTCCTTAATCCTTATTAAATGTCCCATATTATTTTTGATAATACTTATTGTCTTAGATCTGTTTTATATTAAACAGTTGTTTCAGCCTTTTCATGCATACTGCTTGCATGGTATACATTTTTAATCCATTTACTTTCATCCAATCTATGTTTTTATATGTAAGATGTGTCTTCTGTACACAGCATGTAGTTGAGTCTTGTTTTTTCATGCATTCTTATAATATATGTCTTTTTATTATAGTGTTTGGTTCATTAAAGTTTAATAATTAATACTGGTTCTACAGGTTCATGCTTACCATTTTAACATTTCTGTTCAATTTATCCTTTCTGCTTTTTAACTCTTTTCCTTTTTTTCTGTCTTTTTTATATTATTTGACTAAATCTTACTATTCCATTTAAATTTTTTCATTGGCTTGCTCTCGTTTTTTTTTTCCTATGCTTACTTGCTTCCTTTTTTTCAGTGACTCCTTTAGGGATTTATTGTAACCATATTACTTTGGGTGAGGTATGGTGAGGCCAGATGCACACCAAGGAGTGAAACCAGAAAGAATTTTACAGTTTGTTATACTTATGGGTCCCTGAGAAGAACATACACAGGACCACTCGGGCAGTACTAGAGGCAGAGGGAGAAAGGGAAACTGTGGGAAAGCACTTTTATTGTTTCTTTGGGAAGAAAAGGGTGAAGCAGGACAATCAGGTTTAAGATTGGCTGGTTTAAATCATTTCACTTGGCTTTGAGGCAGAGAGGTTGTCTCTGATTATCTGGTATCTAGCCCTGGGGCGAGTAGTACAGGTATATAGTGGTCCTAAGTGTGAGACTGGTAAAGGAGTGTGAACTTAATTGGCTGCTCAAGAAGAGGAACTGACCTGCCTCTAACCAGGGCCTCAAAACTGGGCTAAGACAGCATTTTTAAAAGTATATTACAAGATTATAGCTATCCTTAACATTTCACGATCTACTTAGAGTTAATGTTGCATGACTTTCCATAAAATGTAGAAACCTTAAAGCCATAAAGGTCAATATATCTCCTTCCCATCTTTTATGTTTTAGTTATTAAATATATTACATTACCATAGCTTATATACCATAAGAAATGTTATAAAGTTTGCTTTAAACTGTCATACGTGTTTTGGAGGAATTTAAAGGAAAAATTATCTTTGTATTTACCATTTCTAGTGATCTTCATTCCTTTCTGAGGATCCAAGTTTCCACTTGGTATCAACTTCCTTCTGCCTGAATGTCTTCCTTTACTACTTCCTGCAATACAGACCTAGTGGCAACACATTCCTTTGTTTTTCTTTTATTTGAAAATGTCTTTATTTTCCCTTCATTACTGAAGGATATTTTCATTGGAAAAAGAAAATATGTTTGGCAGGTTTATTTTTTTATTCACTAATTTAAATATGTTCATTCTCTTATAGCCTCCATACTTCCTGATGAGTAGCTAATTATTAAATGAATCATGGCTCTTCTGTACATAATATGTCATTTCCCTGTTGCTACTTTCAAGATTTTCTTTATTTCAACTTTCAACTATTAGATTATAAAATGCCCAGACAAGGACTACTTAAATGTTTATTCTGATTGGAGTTCCATTAGCATCCAGATTCTGTAAATTTGCATGTTTCATCTAATTTAGAAATATTATAGCCATTTTTGTTCAAATTTATTTTCTGCCTTACTTTCTCTTTCTTCTCTTTCTGGGACCCCAATTACATATACTTTAGTCCAATTGTTATTAACTACCAAGTCTCTGAGAATCTGTTCATTAACCAAAAAAAAAAAACTTTCTTTAGAGTAGTGTTAGGTTCATAGCACATTTGAATGGAAAGCACAGAGAGTTACCATATATCCCCTTCCCCTACACAAGCAGAGTCTCCTTCACTCTTCTTTGTTCTTCTGGGGGACAGTCAGTCATCTGTGGCACAAGAGGAAATAGAGGAGAGGCTCAGGAAAACAAAGTTTATTATACTCACAGGTCCTGGAAACAGCAGACATGGCACATAACTCAGGGACACATGGGAGAGCACTAGCATAAGTCAGGAGGCCGAAAGCACATGAGTAAGAGGACAGCCTAAACCACAGAGTTTACTGGAGTTTCCACAAGAAAAGCAAGTCAGGCAAGGAAAACAGTTTAGGATTGGCTAAACTTTTGGCGGGCTCTAAGCCAAAGAGATGGTCCCTGGTTGCCTGGTACCTGGCCCTGTGATGATTAAGACAGAGGAATATTGCTTACTGGAGTATATAGACCAGATAGAAGAGGTGTGGCTCTGGATTAATTTCTATACCAAAGACATGCTCCTGGTTGAGCTTTTTACTATCTCTAAGAATTGGTTAGCCCAGGGAGTAGCATTCTCTCCCCAGGGAGAAAGGTTTTTAAGATTTCAAAACATCATAATACACAGAAAATAAAAAATGTAACAACATACTAGCTACCAACATTCCAAACCAGAATGTTACATTTGTTACAATCAGTGACTCTACACTGACACATTATTATCACCCAAAATTCATGGTTTACATTAGGGGAGATTGATCGAGATGGCAGAGTAAGAAGGTGTGGAGTTCACCTCCTCCCATGAACATATCAAAAATACATCTACATGTGGAACAATTCTTACTGGAAACTGACAGAAGGACTCTTGTACAACGAAAGCTGTATGAAAGATACATGTGTAATCAGGCAGGAAGCAAAGAAAAGCTATTGAGTCAGGACCTATGCCCCTGGGAGGGGACAGAGGAAGAAGGAGAGTACATAGATGGACACTCATCCTGGGGAGTGAGTGGTGAGAGCCACAGATTGGATGCCCCAGTCCAAATGGGCACAAGGGAGACAAGCCCCCTCGGCTGGTTGGAGGACTGCTGGGACTAAAATGAGGGCAGTGGGAAGGCTGGACTCCACTCCTGAGAAGTGCACACCTCTCTGGCTTGCTCCTGTAACAGGGTGGGAAGAGGTCTGCTCTATTGGCTGCTGAGTTTCCTGTGACTACCTTGCAGTGCACCACAGCCCAAGCCAAGCAAAGACTCCGGCCCTGCTCACTCCATGTCACAGCATGAGTGCACTTGATCTTGGGTGGCTACAACTAAGAAAACCCATTGGATCTGGAATGCAGAGGTGACCTGCTTCCATGGCGGAGTCAGGGTGGTGCAGCAGCAGTCACTGTTGGCACTTACTCAAGCAGTGCATCAGAAGCAGCCCAGATCTCTGAGACTTCCCTGGTGATGCAGTGCTAAGAATATGCCTGCCAGTGCAAGGGACACAGGTTTGATCCTTGGTCCCGGAAGATCCCACATGCCGCGGAGCAACTAAGCCCGTGTGCCACAACTACTGAGTCTGCTCTCTAGAGCCCGCGAACCACAACTACTGAAGCCCGCGTGCCTAGAGCCCGTGCTCCACAACAAGAGAAGCCACCGCAATGAGAAGCCTGTGCACAGCAACAAAGAGTAGCCCCTGCTCGCCACAACTAGATAAAGCCCACGCGCAGCAATGAAGACCCAATGCAGCCAAAAAAAAAACCAAAAAAACCCTGCTGTGGTTAATCTGACCTGCCTTCCTTAGAAGGCAGGTAGTGGACTATATTAAAAAAAGAAGCAGCCCAGATCTCTGATAGTAGCCATTCCACCACAGCTCACCTCCCAATACATGCTGAGATTCCATGCAAGACCCACCTGCCCTGCTGGGGCAATGGAGGCTGGAGGCAGTGATTAGCTGTGAGGGACAAAGGGGACTTGCACCCTAGGCTGCACCTGAGCTGAGTGAGGGAAACAATTGTGGGTGCCTGTGTAGGCAGCACATCAGAGATAGTTTGGACCTCTGTCTGTGGCTGACATGAGCCGAGAGACCACAAGGGCCCCAGTGGCTTCAGACTTTCCCACTCTGAGGCAAGGGTCCCAGTGCAGGGAGAGAGGAAAACACACTTAAAGGGAACAGAGCCAGCGTGGGCCTGACCCTTAAGGCTTACACTCCAGCAACTTGGGAGCAGACCCCAGCTCTGATAGTGTTCTGACAGCCACTGAGCAGAGGGGAAGACCCGCCTCACACCCACCTCCAGCTCTAGTCCCTCCATCTCCAGCCCCACCCACTACCAAGGTGATAGCTGCCGGCACACTCTGAGGAAAGATGTGACTTGCATCCATATCAAATCCAGCTCTCCTACCAAAGGCACTGAGAACACACAGTCTGTATAGGGATGATTCCACATAAGGTCACCCCTTCAGAATCACAACAGGTAACTGTTTTACCTAAATTTATAGAGGCAGAGACAATGAAGCAAAAATAAAAAGGCAGAGGAATTGGTCTCAATTGAAATAGCAAGAGAAAATCCCTGAAAAATAATAATGAAACAGAAATAAACAATTACCGGATAAAGAATTCAAAACATTAGTAATAAAATTGTTAACTGAATTAGGGAAAATAATAGATGTACACAGTTTATTTTAATTTTAAAAAGGAACTAGATAAAAACAGTTTATATTAGGGTTCACTCTTGGTGCTATATATTCCAGCACCAAGGGGGTTTGGAAAATGACATGTATACACCAATTTAGTATCATACAGAATAGTGTCACTGCCCTAAAAGTCCTATGCTCTGCCTATTCATCCCTCCTTCCCCTCTAACCCTGGCAACCACTGATTTTTTTACTTTCTCTATGGTTTTCCCTTTTCCAGAATGTCTTATAGTTGTAATCATACAGCATACAACCTTTTCAGATGGCTTGTTTCACTTAGTAATATGCATGTAAGTTTATTCCACGTCTTTTCATGGCCTGATAGCTCTTTTCTTTTTAGTGCTGAATAATATTCCATACTCTGGATGTGCCATTCACCTACTGAAGGACATTGTGATTGCTTCTAAGTTTGGGCTATTATGAATAAAGCTGCTATAAACATCTTTGTGCAGGTTTTGACCTTTCTAATTGGTGTGTATTAGTGGTATTTCATTGTGTATAAATTTGCATTTCCCTCATGACATATGATGTGGAGCATCTTTTCATATGCTCACTTGCCATCTGTATATCTTTGGTGAGGTGTCTGTTAAGGTCTTTGACCCATTTTTTATTTGGGTTGTTTTATTTTTTTTCACTTTTTAAATGGAAGTTTAGTTGATTTACAATGTTTCAGGTGTACAGCTGAATATATATATATATATATATATATATATATATATATATACACACACACACACACACACACATGCTTATTTGTAAATAAGTTCATTTGTATCATTTTCTTAGATTCCACATGTGATATCATATGATATTTGTCTTTCTTTGTCTAACTTACTTCACTTAATATGATAATCTCTAAGTCCATCCATGTTGCTGCAAATGGCATTATTCATTCATTTTTATGGCTGATTCGTATTCCATTGTGTGTGTGTTTATGTATGTGTATATATATATATATATATATATATATATATATATACACCACATCTTCTTTGTCCATTCCTCTGCCAATGGACATTTAGGTAGCTCCCATGTCTTGGCTACTGTAAACAGTGTTGGTATGAACATTGGGGTACATGTATCTTTTTGAATTAGAGTCTTCTCCAGATATATGCCCAGGAGTGGGATTGCTGGATCATATGGTAACTCTATTTTTAGTATTTTAAGGAACCTCCATATTGCTTTCCACAGTGGCTGTACGAATTTACATTCCCACTAACAATGTAGGAGGGTTCCCTCTTTTCTCCACACCCTCTCTAGCATTTATTATTTTTAGACTTTTTGATGAGGGCCATTCTGACTGGTGTGAGGTGATACCTCATTGTAGTTTTGATTTGCATTTCTCTAATAATTAGCGATGTTGAGCATCTTTTCATGTGCCTGTTGGCCATCTGTATGTCTTCTTTGCAGGCTTGTTTATTTTTTGTTGAGTTGTAAGACTTCTTTGTATATCTTTTATAATAGTCCTTTATCAGATATATCTTTTGCAAATATCTCTTCCCAGTGTGATTTGTCTTTCCATTCTCTTGTGTTCATTTCTTAAAATCCTTTCTGGGAATTCCCTGGTGGTCCAGTAGTTAGGACTCTGTGCTCTCGATGCAGAGGGCCCAGGTTCAATCGCTGGTCAGGGAATTAAGATCCCACAATCCGCATGCCCCCCCCAAAAAAGTCCTTTCCACTTGTTCTTCAGATTATATAATTTCTATCAATGTATCTTCGAGTTCACAGACTCTTTTGTCAGTGCCATTGTGCTATTAAGTCAATCCAGAGAATATGATTTTAAATCTCTAATATTATTTTTAACTCTACAATTTCCATTTTTAAAACATTTCTGTTGATTTGATAAGATTTACTATCTTTTGCTATTTGTGAGTGTGCAGCTTTGCACTGTTGAGGATAATTATAACGGCTGCTTTGAAATATTTGTTTATTAATTTCATCATTGGTAGATCTTGGGGGTTATGCTAGCTGATTATCTTCTTCTCTTGAAAAGGAATCACATTTTCCTAGTTCCCCTAATTTCATATTATTTTGAATTGTATCCAAGATATTATGAAAGCTAAATTCTGAAGACTCTGTGTTCTTTTATTTTTCTCTGATGAGTGTTTTGTTTTAGTAGGCAATTAAGATCACTGGGTTCAAGCTGAAAACTCTGTTTCTTATATAGCAAATAAGTTTATATATTAGTTCATATAATAGTTCTTAATATTAGTTCTTATTAGTTTGAGTATACTCTGCACATGTGTGGCTGGAGCATCCGCCAGAGTTATTAGGAGATATAAAGATCTACTCTCTGGATGTTTGCTTTCTTGGTTCCCTGATCTCTCTTTCCAATGTTATGGTTGCTCCAAACTCAATCTTCTTGTTCCCAAGGTCAGAAAGCCTTGAGTTTTCCCTATAAAGCACCAACTATACCACCTCTCATGCTACAAATAGTAAAAACAGGGTACTCACACTGTACATCTGCCTTTCTCAGTTCACGGACCCTCTAGAAAAATCTTTCTGCTTTTGTTCACTCCCCTGTGACTGATTTGTGTACAGAGTTTACAGTTTTTCTTGGAGAAGTTGTTACTTGATCATTATCAGGTACCTGGTCATTTTTATTTCTTCTTTTTCTCTTATTGGATATTTATTTGAATCCATTCTCCCTTGGGCACTTTGTATGATGATCTTTATTTCTTATTCTTTTTTCTTCATTCCTGAGTTGGATCACCTCTCATTTCTTTTTGTTTGTATGTTTGTTTGCACCTGAGGTTTTGAATTTCTGACTAGAGGTTTTATTTCATATCTGAAATTTACTTTTTCTGAATGTAAATTCACATTAGAGTACTCATTATAGTTTTTTAGTTCTTCATGTTTTATCTTGTTTTTGTTTATGTTTCCAGATAATTTTTATTAGCTGGAATAATTTGATTATCACTTTCTTCTTTATAAAATAGTTTCATACTAATATATTTGTGTTTTCTGTTTTTAATATCTTACTTCTTCAGGACCAGTAATATTTGATGTATTTAAGGCATTTTGTTTATACATTAGGTTTCTAATTTTAAATGAAGTGCTTTTTAAAAAATCAATGGCATATTTTTATGCAGGTGGTAGAGCTTGATTTTTTCATTTACTTTTGTTTCTCTAGGACCCTTAAATTACCCTCATCTGTCCATTTTCTCCCTTCCTCTCCCTGTTTCATTTTTTCCTCTCTCTACAAAGCATCCAAAGTATGCATCCCTCTTCCAAGTTCCATCTTTTTCTTGCAGACGTGGTGTCTTCTCAAGACTGCTACTTCTGGCTCTGCACACTTCTATGACCATTTCTTGAAATTCACAACTATCCAGTTTTCTGATATATCAGTTTTCAGATTTTTCTAATCATTTTCTCTCTCATAAAGGAATCTTCTTTTTCCAGAAGTGATACTTTTCTGGTTCTACCTCTGCTCTCTTTGTTCCCGGCTCCTTTCTCCTGTTTTCCATATGGTCTATCTGCTATTCTACTCGGGTTTGGGCCCTGAACATGTTTGACTGGTTTGGAATGCTTAGTTCACACTTACAAGTATTTTAAAAATTGTACTAGTCTCTAAATCTTAACTAAGCTGTAGACAGGGGGTATTGAGAACTTAGTTTATTCCTCTTGATACAGATAATCATACATGATTTTCTGATAGTAATATAAAGATTCAGATTTTGGTAGCTGAATTTACCTTGTGGGAACCCAGAAATTCCTCAACTACTCTTTTTTGATAATATGTGAAAAGACAGTAGTGTGCCTGTGAAAATATATTTATCCAGGCTTTTTTTCAGTTTGTTAAAATGATATGTAACATTATTATATTATTATGGTGTGGTGATGTGTGAATATTTTACTGTCCTCTGTTAAGGCAAAATTGTTAACACTACTCAGATGTAATCAAACTCTCATTGCAATGTACTTATCAAAATGGAAAGAAAATTTAAAGTGCTAATAATAATATCTATCATTTCCAGGTGGAAGAGAATAATATTCCTAAACATTATGTTTATTACTATGCTCTTTTTATAGGATAATTAAAATGTAAAAATTATATAGCAAGACCATTTTGTAATCTCCACATGTTTCACAACAAATCTGTTAAATTTTAATTATGTGGAACTTACATACTAAGAAGGAAATAATCTAGTTTTTGTTAGTGCTAGGCCTTTTATGCAGCCATCTGTGCTCAGCAAATCATAAAAATTGGAAAGGGTCTCTGAGCTCTTCTTAAAAGATTCCATTGAAAAGTCCATGTTCCTTTTTAACTGCCTTTACCATCAGCTTATTCACTTCAGGACATTTACACAGTTTTGCTTAACATATGATAATTTATTCAGTATTTGTCTGCTGGGTCTCTCTTGAAGTTTCTCACTAACTGAGAAAACAGTGTAAACCAATTAAGAATCTAGATAACAAGAGACATTTTTAATTGACTCTGCGGAAATCATTTTAAAGATTCCCTTAATGCAATGATTGTGACCAAATTGAAATTTATATTTGTTCTGCTTTTTATAACAAAACGAGCTAAATTAATTTGTATGCCTTCTCTGAGGCCATGTTTTAGATTCCCATCTTGAAAGTCCTTGCTATGTTGTCAGTGCACAAGAGAAGTCAAAAAATAAAGCAGTAACACAAAAACAGGTGAAATATTGCAACAGGGCACTATAGTCTACTTTCTCATTAGATTATATGGCAAAAATAGGTTTATTCATTTATTTGGCAAATATTTATTGGTCATCTAATAATGTGCCAAGCATTTTCAGGACCTATAAATACACAGAGGAAAGACAGACTTTACTATCTAGTGAGGAAGAGAAATAAGTAAAACCAGAAATGATACTGTTGTAGTGTCATGATAAGAGGGGTGCATACTGTGCTGTGGGAGCACAGAGGAACCCATCCTGGGGGGTTAGCACAAGGCTTGGTAAGCTGAACAACACCTCTGCTAGGTGTCTTTTTGTGCAGGACAACTTTCTTGACTAGATGTGGTGGTTCTAGAACTAGACCTCGTATTCAACAAATGCTACGGGATTATGAAACAGGTTCATTCAACATTATATTTTCATCTACTTGGAGAATATTTAAGACTTAATACGGAAATGGATAGGGAAATTATCTTTAGAGAGAATTGCATTGTCCTGTGCATGCTCTAGCATGGGGCAGAGGAAGACTCTTAAGTCTTAAGCAAGTGAGAGAGAGGCTTCAGTGTACCACTGGGAGAGTTTGAAGTGTTTATGAAGTTTGTGAGACATAAGACTGTTACTTGCCTGAAAAAGCTAAAGGTGAGAGACTAACTAGTACCATTGGTCCAAGGCTGTAAATGAAACAGGGCTCCATTTACAGCAGTCTGAACTTCCTCTGAAAAGGGGCAAAGGTACATGTTTTTAAGAAGTAACTATGGATCTTTTTAAAGAAAATCAGCCTGGTGAATCTTAGAAGGGACAATGGTGGGATGATCTAACTCCAATATTGCAATGAAACCCAAAGCTCATCAGATAAAGGAAGATTTTAAGAAATCAATTTTAAAAAGAGGCATTTTCTCATTAGAAGATCTACATTGAGAGGCCTCTTTTATGGAACTCCAAAACGAACCCCACAAGTGAAAAAAACAATGATATTACATCTCTATATTCAGAGGACCACAGTGCTAGTTTAACATTTTTCTGCACTTTATGTTTCTTCCTCACTAAAAACTTTGTAGGGAACAGAAATCTTGGATAGTAAGCAAGGAAGAGGTGAATTAGAAAATAGAGTAGTCATGTACTATGCCCATCTACCCCTGTTCCAGGTTTCTAGTTTGGGTCAGGCCCTACCTGGGAGAAGGGAAAAACTTTAAATTAGAACTTAGAGTTTTAACTATTACATTGGACTGAACTAAAATAATGTAACTATTATATGGATTATACCCTTAATGTTAAAACAAAGGGAATATTTGCTTATGATCCAAGAGGAACAAAAAACCTCTGGGACATGTGTGAGGGTCCAACCAGGAGTGGAAAAAAAGAAATAATCCCAGATCAGGTTTTAAAGGACAATAGAAAATATGATAAAGTTGATTTCTGATTACAACCTATTGAGTGAGTCTTGGTCATTCAATAAACTAGTTAAGAAAAAATCAGAACACATGATCTGACAAATGGTGGCTAAGCAGAGGGAAAGGAAAAAGATACCCATGGTCCAACCCTTTGTTAATATTTTGACATATGTCCTTTCAGTTATTTTAGGTATGTTTTCTTCACTTGTTTCTACTGTATCTATAAACATACTAGACGGAAAGTTTTTCCTGACTTTTTTCCACTTGATTTTAAAATAAAAAGCATTTGCAGTGTTACTACCATTACTTTGAACCAACACGTTTTCCTTTTCCTTTACTATGGCTTATGCTTGATACATTAACATGCATAGATCCTAATTACACAGTTCATTGAGGTTTTTTGTTTTTTGTTTTTTTGCGGTACGCGGGCCTCTCACTGTTGTGGCCTCTCCCATTGTGGAGCACAGGCTCCAGACGTGCAAGCTCAGCGGCCATGGCTCACGGGCCCAGCCGCTCTGCAGCATGTGGGATCTTCCTGGACCGGGGCACGAACCCGTGTTCCCTGCATCAGCAGGCGGACTCTCAACCACTGCACCACCAGGGAAGCCCATTCATTGAGTTTTGATAACATTCATTCATGTAACCATCAACCAAAACAAGATAAAGAACATTTCCATTTCCTTGAAAGTTCCCTTGTGCCCCTTTAAAATTAAAATTCCCTACCCATGGGCAACCGTTGCTCTGAATTTTTTTCACCAAAGATTGGTTTTGCTTGCCTTCAGATTTCATATAAATGGAATCATACAGTTTGTGTTCCATTGTGTCTGGATTTTTACGCTTAACATATTTTGAAGATTAATCCATATCGTTGTGTGTATCAGTAGTTAATTCCTTTTTATTGCTGAATAGTATTCTGATGTATGAATACTTCACAGTTTGGTTACCCATTCTCCTGTTGATAGACAGTTGGATTGTTTCTATTTTGGGGCTATTAAGAACAAGGCTACTCTGAATGTCATTGTAGAAATCTTCTATATATATATATATATGTGTGTGTGTGTGTGTGTGTGTGTGTGTTTTCATTTCTCTTGAAATAGAATTATTGAGGCAAAGGTAGTTAATTATTTAACTTTTTTAGAAATTTCCAATATTTTATCCCAAAGTGTTTGTGGTGTTCTTAATATGACTAGCAAGGTTTGAGAGTTCCGTACTGATAAGGAAATTCTACATCCTTACTGATAATTGTTTTTCTTAGTCATTTTTCTTTAACTTTTCATTTTGAAATAATTATAAGCTCACAAGAAGTTGCAAAAAGAGTAAATCTAATGCTATGAACCTTTCACCCAGCTTCCTCAAATGGTGATATCTTACATAATGTAGTATAATATCAAAATTGTAAATTAACATTGGAACAATACTGTTAAGTAGACTACGGACCTTATTCAGTTTCATCAGCTTTACATGCACTCACTTGAACTGTGTGTGTGCATGCATGTGTAGATAAAGTTCTACGCAGTTAATATCCCGTGTGTAATGACAACCACAATCAAGATGCAAAACTGTTCCATAACCACAGAGGAACTTCCCTGTGCTACACTTTATTAGTAGCACCCTTCTACGTACCCCAGCATTGTGCTTTAGCAACCACTAATCTGCTTTCAATCTCTATAGCTTTGCCATTTAAAATATATAAACGATAACCTTTTGAGATTGGCTTTTTCACTAAGCATAATGCCTTTGAGATGCATTTAAGTTGTTGCACGTGTCAATAGTTCATTTTGTTTTATTGATGAGTAGTATTCCATAATATAGATATGGCAGTTTTTTTAACCATTGAAGGGTAGCAGAATATGCTACCCTGAAATATGCCAGTTTGGCATAAGGATTATTTTGAGTTAAAGCACTTGAAAAACAGCAGATGCAAGAAGAGCACTCTAATCTCCCCTTTTCTTCCTGAAAAAAGGAGATTAAAAAAAAAATCCTGTGTGAAAGATGCCCTCCCTATACCAAGAAAAATGAAGCACTCTTTGACAGGTGATAAAGCCAAGAAAATTCTGTACAACCAGACCTTGTTAAAATAATTCTTATCTACCTTTACCCTCTCCACATAGTTTAGTTACTTTTCCACAATTGCCTTTCTTTGTTCAACTCAATATAAAAGCACATAGGTTTCACCATTTATTTGGGTCTTCATTCCTTTTGAAGGCTCCTGTGTCACATAAACTTACATTAATTTGTATGTTTTTCTCCTATTAATCTGTTTTATATCAATTTAATTCTCAGGCCTAGCCTAGAAACCATATACCTCCCCTGTACCATTCAACTGTTGAAGGACATCTGGGCTGGTTCCAGTTTTTGTGTCATAAATAGACATGTTATGAAATTTCATATATAGATGTCTGAGTGAATGTGAGTTTAACTTTCATTTCCCAGGAATAAATGCCCAAGAGTGCAATTACTAATTTGTATAGTGACTGTGTATTTACTTTTATAAGAAACTACCAAACTATTTTTCTGATTGGCTTTACCGTTTTACATTCCCACCAGAAATTTATGCACAATTGTTTCTCTACATCCTTGCCAGCATTCGGTATTATCTTTTTTTTTTAACTTTATCTATTCTAATAGGCGATGTCGAACATCTTTTCATATGCTTATTTGCCATCCATACGTACTCTTCAGTTAAATGTGTTTCCGCATCATTTGCACATTATCTTATTGGATCTTTTTGGTTATTTTATTGCTGAGTTTTGAGAGTCCTTTACATATATTAGATTTAACATATGTAACCACATATATAGATTTGCAAATATATAGGTTTGCAAATATTTTCCCCAAATCTGTAGCTTGTCTTTTTATCCTCTTAACAAAATCTTTTTCAGAGCAAAAGTTTTTAATTTTGATAAAGTCCAGTTTATCTTGTGTCCCTTTTTTAGACTACCCTTTTTGTGTCATGTCTAAGAACTCATCATCCAGCTTTAGCTTCCAAAGATCTTTTTCTAAAAATTCTTCCAAATGTTTTAGAGTTTCACACTTTACATTTAAATTCATAATCAATTTTGAAATAATTTGTGTATAGTGTGAGAGCTTCATGTTAAGGTCATTTTTTGTCTGTGGATTTCTAAATTGCTCTAGCAGCATTTGTTAAGAAGACTATCCTCCAATGAATAGTTTTTGCAACTTTGTAAAAAATCAGCTGGGGGTATTTGTGTGCATCTATTTCTGGGCTCTCTTTCCTGTTGCATTGATCTGTGTATCCATCCCTCAGCCAATAACACACTCCCCTGTTTCTATATCTATATGGTAAGTTTTGACATCAGGTAGAGTGATTCATCCCACTGTATTTTTCTTATAAATGCTCCATATAAATTTTATTTATTTTTTTATTTTTTTAACATCTTTATTGGGGTATAATTGCTTTACAATGGTGTGTTAGTTTCTGCTTTATAACAAAGTGAATCAGTCATACATAAACATACGTTCCCATATGTCTTCCCTCTTGCGTCTCCCTCCCTCCCACCCTCCCTATCCCACCCCTCCAGGCTGTCACAAAGCACCAGGCCAATATCCCTGTGCCATGCGGCTGCTTCCCACTAGCTATCTACCTTACTACGTTTGTTAGTGTGTATATGCCCATGACTCTCTCTTGCCCTGTCACAGCTCACCCTTCCCCCTCCCCATAACCTCAAGTCCGTTCTCTAGGAGGTCTGCATCTTTATTCCTGCCTTACCCCTAGGTTCTTCATGACATTTTTTTTTCTTAAATTCCATATATATGTGTTAGCATATGGTATTTGTCTTTTTCTTTCTGACTTACTTCACTCTGTATGACAGACTCTAGGTCTATCCACCTCATTACAAATAGCTCAATTTCGTTTCTTTTTATGGCTGAGTAATATTCCATTGTATATATGTGCCACATCTTCTTTATCCATTCATCCAATTCCATATAAATTTTAGATTAAGCTTGTCCATATCTACCTTGAAATCTTGATAGAATTTGGATAAAATTTGCATTAAATCTATATATCAATTTGGGGAAAATTGGCATCTTTACTATGTTGAGTGTTCCAATCCAGAAACGTACTATGTTATCTCCATTTATTTAAATCTTCTTTAATTTCATTTTATCAGTATTTTGTTATTTATAGCATACAGTTCTCATAATTGTGCTAACTTTACACCAAAGTATTTAATTTTTTGGCTCAATTGTAAATGGTATTGTGCTTTCAATTTCAGTTCTTACATGTTCATTGCTAGAATATAGAAATAAGGTAAATGTCTATGTATTGATCTTGTATCCTGCAACTTTACTGAACTCATTAGTTCTAGGAATTTTTGTAATTTCCATGGGATTTTTTTCATAGATAATTGTGTCATCTGTAAATAAGGATGGATTTATTTTGCCCTTTCTCACTGTATGTCTTTTATTACCTTATTGCTATGGCAAGGACTTTCAATACTATGTTAAATAAAAGTAGTGAGAGTGAACATCCTTTCCTTGTTTAGTCTTTTTGACTTTTGAAATTCTAGTAAGTAGTGGTATCTCACTGTATTTTAATTTACATTTCCTTAATTAATAAAGGTGCTTGAGAACCTTTTAACTTCCATTCTCATATCTTCTATTGGAAAGTTTCTTTTCTTATGTTCTATGCTAGAAGGATTAAAATATTAGATCTTTACATTTAGATGTTTAATATTAGACATAAAATAATTTTGGTATTTAGTAGAAGGTAGAGTTCCTTTCTCTTCCATGTGGATATCCTATTGCAGTACAATTTGTTGCAAAACATTTTCTTTCTCCATTTCATTGAATTGGCAACTTAATTGAAAATCAGATGATATGTATGAATTTATTTCTGACATTCTTTTCTGTTCATTTGCTCCAATCCCACAATGTCCTAATTATTGTAGCTTTATAGATATCTTGAAATCAGATAGTGCTTAGTCATCAAAATGTGTACTTCTTATACAATATTTTTTTCTGACTATTTCAAATCATTTTCATTTCTAAATAAACTTTAGAATCAAGTTGTGAATTTTTACAAAGAAGAAGCCTACAGGAATTTTGAGGGGAGTATGTTGATTCTACTGTTAAAAATATGGAGGATAATATCTTTAAAATATTAATTTCTCCTATCCATGAAAATATATCTTTTCATTTATTTAGGCCTTCTTAAATTCAACTTTCACTCTTTCATTGTTTTTTTTAGCTACAAGTGCTTTTTTTATGATTGCTTTATTGATTAAAGTATGCATCTTCAACTTACTTCAGTATCCATTAAATGCTTATTATGCCATTTTGCTTATAATGCAAGAAATGTAGATTATAACAACATTTAATACTCTCCAAATCATTGTGCTATTATTCTGCTAATTTCACTTTTACACATGTCATAAACTCAGAAATACAAACTATTTTAAGTTGATTATTACTTTTTTTATACTTGTTTTTCCAGTCATTCATATCAAAGTAAAATTCTGTCTTTGTCCAGCAGTTCATCTATCTTGGGTAAATATCTAGGAGTGAAATAGCTAAGATTTATGGTAGTTGTATATTCAAAATTTTAAGAAACTACCAAATTATTTTCTAGCGTTTCTAGCATTTTACATTCCTATCAGCATTGTAAGAGTTTTCTAGTTGCCCCATATTCTTGCTGACTCTTATTATAGTGAAGCTTTTAAAGGTAAGCCCCTCAAGTTTGAGTATAATGTTCCCTCCTTATGGTTTTAATTTGTATTTCCTAAATGACTAATAACATTAAATACCTTTTCATGAGTTTATTTGCCATCTGTATATCTTCTCTGATTAAATATCTGTTAAAATCTTTCTTCTCTTTTTAATTAAATTGTTTGTCTTTTTATAACTGAGTTGAAGAAGTTCTTTATATATCAATATTGCAGATACATGTCCTTTGTCAGATATAAGTTTTGCAAATATTTCTCCTACTCTAAATTTTTTTCTGTTTCTTTTGAAGAGTAAAGGTTTTTTTTTCTAATTTTGAAAATGTTCAGTTTGTGGATCTTTTAAATTCTGTGAGAGTTTTTGTTTTTATATTTTAAGATGTCTTACATTTAGATCTATGATGCAATTTGAATAAATTTTTGTTTATGGTGTGAGGCAAAAGTGGTAGACCATAAGGGTTTCCAATTATTTGTTTTATTGGTATTTTGTGGTTGTTTTTGAGTTTACAGTGTACTTCTTTAACTTATTCTGATCTTCTAGTTGTATATTATTACTTCATATATAGTATAAGAACCGTACAATAGTAGATTCCATTTTCTCCTTGTGGCTTCTGAGCAATTGTTGTCAAACATTTTACATCTTCATTTCTTGTAACTCCCATAATACATTGTTACTATTTTGCTTAAAATAATCAATTAGATATTTAAAGCAAAACACTTTATATATATGCTCACATATTCATCATTTCCATGTTTTTCATTACTTCTATATACAGATTCAGATTTCTATCTGGTTTTAGTTTCCTTTTGCCTGAAAGACCTTTTTTATTGTTTCCTATGATTTAGGTCTGCTGGTGATGAAATCTTTCAACTTTTGTATGTATGACAAAAATTTTTCATTATAATTTTTGAAATATTTTCACTGGTTATAAATTCCAGTTTGTTAGGGCTTTTTAAAAATATTTTAGTACTTTAAGCATGATGCTATATAACCTTCTACCTTGCCTTTTCGCAAAGAGAAGTCTGCTGCCATCGTATATTTCTCCTGTTTAAGTGAGATGTTTTTCCTGTACTCTTAGAAGGGGAAGATAGACACTTTCCTAGTTTCTCAACTCTAAGATTCCTTCTTTGTTGTTTTCATGAACTGTTACAATGATGTGGCTTTTTTTCAGTGCTATTGTCTGAATATTTGTGTCCCTCCCCCCCAAATTCATATGTTTGAAATCCTAACCCTCAAAGGTGACGGCATTAGTAGGTGGGTCCTTTGTGTGGTGATTATGAGAGCAGAACCCTCATGAATGGAATTAGTAATATTATAAAAGATCCAATTAAGCTCCCTAGCCCCTTCTGCCATGTGAGGATATAAGGAGAAATCTGCAACCAGGAAGAGAGCCCTCACCCAACTATGCTGGTACTCTGATCTGGGACTTCTAGCATCCAGAACTATGAGGAATTGATTTCTGTTGTTTATAAGCTACCCAGTCTATGGTGTTTTTTTGTTGTTGTTGTCTTATTTTTTAATAGTGGCCTGAATGGACTCACACACTAAGATTATGCCTTATCTGCTCCTTTCAACCATATGGATCTTGACTTCAATTTACTTTTCCCTGAGTTTCAATGACCTGTTCATATTAGATTATACTCCCAGTAGATTCTCCTCCAAGTGAGTAAAACTGAGATTTGGTTGGTTTATTTTGAGTTCATAGGACAAGAGAGTATCCTTCACCATCAGACCTTTATTATGTACTTATGCAAGGAGGACTGAAACAGAGGTTAAAATATAATGTAAAATAAGTTTTTGAGTATGAATCTTATCTGTTGGAATGTGCAATATTTATACAACCTGTAGAGTTTGAGGTTCACCTTTTATACTACAAAAAAAAAAAGAAAGATGAAGAACAATTTACTTGCCTGATGTCTAATTTAACTAGGAGTAAGATCTAGATTGCTTTCCAAACTGGAAGTGATTGCCATCATATGAAACAGGAAAACACAACTACGCTCAAAATCTCTCTCTCGACAGACTGTTGGTTGAAGGCCAGGAGGATTTTATGTCATCAGACTGCCTTCCAATCAGCTGGATGTTTTTGTCATTTTCACTTGCTACATTGGGTTTGCGTGATTTCTGCATGTGTTTGTGTTCTGTGTTCGACCCAAAGGCATGCTTCTTGCTCTTGGGATCAAGAGTTGGTCACATTCAAGACACCTGCATCAGCAACTGTTGGGAAGAATGCAATTGACTTGTTAGGATTTCTCAAATTGCTGTGACTTTTGAATGAAATAGTGCTTGCAAAGTTTGGCAAATAGAAATAGAGAATTTCAAGATGGCAGAGGAGTAAGACATGGAAATCACCTTCCCCACAAATATATCAGAAATACATCACATGTGGAACAACTCCTAAAGAACATCTACTGAAACCTGGCAGAAGACCTCAGACTTCCCAAAAGCCTCAGGAGCAGCAGATAAATTTCCACAATCAACATGATGTACCCTGCATCTGTGGAATACCTGAATAGACAATGAATCATCTGAAAATTGAGGCAGTGGATTTTGGAACAACTTTAGACTTGGGGTTTGCTTTCTGCATCTAATTTTTTTCTAGTTTTATGTTTATTGTAGTTTAATATTTAGAGCTTATTATCATTGGTAGATTTGGTTGCTCTCTTCCTTTTTTTATATATAGAAATATATATTTTTTTCTTTTTTTGTGAGGGTGTATGTGTATGCTTCTTCATGTGATTTTGTCTGTATAGCTGTGTTTTACCATTTGTCCTATGGTTCTGTCTATCCATTTTTTGTTTGTTTGGTTTTTTACTATAGTTTTTAGTGCTAGTTATCACTGGTGGATTTCTTTTTTGGTTTGATTGATCTCTTCTTGCTTTCATTTTTTTATTTTTCATTTTTTAAATTTTAATACTTTTTTATTTTTTTAAATTTTAATCACTTTATTTAGTTTTATTTTATTTTTCTTTCTTTCATTCTCCCTTTTCTTCTGAGCCATGTGGCTGACAGGGTCTTGGTTCTCTGGCCGGGTGTCAGGCTTGTGCCTCTGAGGTGAGAGAGCTGAGTACAGGATATTGGTCCACCAGAGACCTCCCAGCTCCATGCAATATCAAACAGTGAAAGTTCTCCCAGAGATCTCCATCTCAATGCTAAGACCCAGCTCCTCTCAACAACCAGCAAGCAGGAGTGCTGGACACCCTATGCCAAACAACTAGCAAGACAGGAACACAACCCCACCCACTAGCAGAGAGGCTGCCTAAAATCATAGTAAGGTCACAGGCACCACAAAATACACCACCTGACGTGATCTTCCCACCAGAAAGACAAGATCCAGCCTCATCGACCAGAACACAGGTACCAGTCCCCTCCACCAGGAAACCTACACAACCCACTGAACCAACCTTACCCACTGGGGGCGGACACCAAAAACAAAGGGAACTATGAACCTGCAGCCTGCAAAAGGCAGACCCCAAACACAGTAAGTTAAGCAAAATGCGAAAATAGAGAAACACACAGCAGATGAAGGAGCAAGGCAAAAACCCACCAGACCAAACAAATGAAAAGGAAATAGGCATTCTACCTGAAAAAGAGTTCAGAGAAATGATAGGAAAGATGATCCAAAATCTTGGAAATAGAATGGAGAAAATAAAAGAAACATTTAACAAGGACCTAGAAGCAAAAAATGCAAACAAACAATGATGAACAACACAATAAATGAAATTAAAAATTCTCTAGAAGGAATCAATAGCAGAATAATAGAAGTGGAAGAATGCATAAGTGACTTGGAAGATAAAATAGTGGCAATAACTACCACAGAGCACAATAAAGAAAACTGAATGAAAAGAATTGAGGACAGTCTCAGAGACCTCTGGGACAATATTAAATGCACCAACATTCGAATTGTAGGGGTCCCAGAAGAAGAAGAGAAAAAGAAAGGGACTGAGAAAATATTTGAAGACATTATAGTTGAAAACTTCCCTAACATGGGAAAGGAAATAGTCAATCAAGTCCAGAAAGCACAGAGAGTCCCATACAGGATAAACCCAAAAAGAAACATGCCAAGACACATATTACTCAGACTATCAAAACTTAAATACAAAGGAAAAATATTAAAAGCAGCAAGGGAAAAACAACAAATAACATACAAGAGAATCCCCTTAAGGTTAACAGCTGATCTTTCAGCAGAAACTCTGCAACCCAGAAGGGAGTAGCAGGACATATTTAAAGTGATGAAAGGGAAAAACCTACAACCAAGATTACTCTACCAAGCAAAGATCTCATTCAGATTTAAAGGAGAAATTAAAACCTTTACAGAAAAGCAAAAGCTAAAAGAATTCAGGACCACCAGCAACTTCTCTAGGCAGGAAATATAAGAGAAGGAAAAGACCTATAATAACAAACCCAAAACAATTCACAAAATGGGAATAGGAACATACATATCGATAATTACCTTAAAGGTAAATGGATTAAATGCTCCAACCAAAAGACATAGACTGGCTGAATGGATACAAAAACAAGACCCATATATATGCTGTCTACAAGAGACCCACTTCAGACCTAGGGACACATACAGACTGAAAGGGAGGAGATGGAAAAAGATATTCCATGCAAATGGAAATCAAGAGAAAGCTGGAGTAGCAATTCTCACATCAGACAAAATAAACTTGAAAACAAAGACTATTACAAGAGACAAAGAAGGACACTACATAATGATCAAGGGATCAATCCAAAAAGACAATATAACAACTGTAAATCGTTATGCACCCAACATACGAGCACCTCAATACATAAGGCAAATGCTAACAGCCATTAAAGGGGAAATCGATGGTAACACAATCATAGTAGGGGATTTTAACACCTCACTTTCACCAATGGACAGATCATCCACAATGAAAATAAAATAGGAAACACAAGCTTTAAATGGCGCATTAAGCAAGATGGTCTTAATTGATATTTATAGAACAGTCCATCCAAAAAAACCAGAATAGACTTTCTGCTCAAGTGCTCATGGAACATTCTCCAGGATAGATCATATCTTGGGTCACAAATCAAGCCTTGGGAAATTTAAGAAAATTGAAATTGTATCAAGTATCTTTTCTGACCACAATGCCATGAGACTAGATATCAATTACAGGAAAATCTGTAAAAAATACAAACACATGGAGACTAAAAAATATGCTGGTAAATAAAAAAGTGATCACTGAAGTTATAAAAGAGGAAATCAAAACATACCTAAAAACAAATGACAAAGAAAACACGGCAACCCAAAACCTATGGGATGCAGCAAAAGCAGTTCTAAGAGGGAAGTATATAGCAGTACAATCCTACCTCAAGAAATAAGAAGCATCTCAAATAAACAGTGTAACCTTACACCTAAAGCAATTAGAGAAAGAAGAACAAAAACCACCCAAAGTTAGCAGAAGGAAAGAAATCATAAAGATCAGATCAGAAATAAATGAAGGAAATAATAACAAAGATCAATAAAATGAAAAGCTGGTTCTTTGAGAAGGTAAACAAAATTGATAAACCATTAGCCAGACTCATCAAGAAAAAAAGGGAGAAGACTCAAATTAACAGAACTAGAAATGCAAAGGAGAAGTAACAACTGACACTTCAGAAATACAAAGGATCATGAGAGATTACTATAAGCAACTATATGCCAATATAATGGACAGTCTGGAAGAAATGGACAAATTCTTAGGAAAGGACAACCTTCTGAGACTGAACCAGGAAGAAAGATAAAATATAAACAGACCAATCAAAAGTACTGAAATTGAGACTGTGATTAAAAATCTTTCAACAAACAGAAGCCCAGGACCAGAAGGCTTCACAGGCGATTTCTTTTTTTTTTTTTTTTGTGGTATGCGGGCCTCTCACTGTTGTGGCCTCTCCCATTGTGGAGCACAGGCTCTGGACACACAAGCCTAGTGGCCATGGCTCACCGGCCCAGCTGCTCCGCGACATGTGGGATCTTCCCAGACAGGGGCACGAACCAGTGTCCCCTGCATCGGCAGGTGGACTCTCAACCACTGCACCACCTGGGAAGTCCCTTCACAGGCAATTTCTATCAAACATTTAGAGAAGAGCTAACACCTATCCTTCTCAAACTCTTCCAAAATATAGCAGAGGGAGGAACACTCCAAAACTCATTCTATGAGGACACCATCACCCTGATACCAAAACCAGACAAAGATGTCAAAAAGAAAGAAAACTACAGGCCAATATCACTGATGCACATAGATGCAAAAATCCTCAGCAAATTACCAGCAAGCAGAATCCATCAGCACATTACAAGGATCATGCACCATGATCATGTGGGGTTTATCCCAGGAATGCAAGGATTCTTCAATATATGCAAATCAATCAATGTGATACACCATATTAACAAGTTGAAGTAGAAACACCACATGAACATCTCAATAGATGCAGAAAAAGCTTTTGACAGAATTCAACACCGATGTATGATAGAAACCCTCCAGAAAGTAGGCATAGAGGGAACTTACCTCAACATACTAAAGGTCATATATGACAAACCCACAGCCAACATCATTCTCAATGGTGAAAAACTGAAATGATTTCCTCTAAGATTGTCCACTTTCACCACTATTATTCTACATAGTTTTGGAAGTTTTAGCCACAGCAATCTGAGAAGAAAAAGAAATAAAAGGAATACAAATTGGAAAAGAAGTAAAGCTGTAACTGTTTGCAGATCACCTGATACTCTACATAGATAATGCCAAAGATGCCACCAGAAAACTACTAGAGCTAATCAATGTATTTGGTAAAGTAGCAGGATACAAAATGAATGCACAGAAATCTCTTGCATTCCTATACACTAATGATGAAAAATCTGAAAGGAAATTAAGGAAACACTCCCATTTACCACTGAAACTAAAAGAATAAAATATCTAGGAATAAACCTACCTAAGGAGACAAAAAAAACCTGTATGCAGAAAACTATAAGACACTGGTGAAAGAAATTAAAGATGATACAAACAGATGGAGAGATATACCATGTTCTTGGATTGGAAGAATCAACTCTGTGAAAATGAGTCTACTACCCAAAGGAGTCTGCAGATTCAATGCAATCCCTATCAAACTACCAATGGCATTTTGCACACAAATAGAACAAAAGTTTCACAACTTGTAATGGAAACCTGAAAGACCCCGAATAGCCAACACAATCTTGTGAAAGAAAAATGGAACTGGAGGAATAAGGCTTCTGGACTTCAGACTCTCCTAAAGCTACAGTAATCAAGACAGTATGGTACTGGCACAAAAACAGAAATATAGATCAATGAAACGGTATGGAAAGCCTAGAGATAAACCCAAGTACATATGGTCACCATATTTTTGATAAAGGAGGCAAGAATATACAATTGAGGAAAGACAGACTCTTAAATAAGTGGTGCTGGGAAAACTGGGCAGCTATATGTAAAAGAATGAAATTAGAACACTCCCTAACACCATACACAAAAATAAACTCCAAATGGATTAAAGACCTAAATGTAAGGACAGACACTATAAAACTCTTAGAGGAAAACATAGAACAGTCTATGACATAAATCACAGCAAGATCCTTTTTGACCCACCTCCTAGAGAAATGGAAATAAAAATAAACAAATGGGACCTAATGAAACTTAAAAGTTTTTGCATAGCAAAAGAAAACATAAACAAGACAAAAAGACAACCCTCAGAATAGGAGAAAATATTTGCAAATGAAGCAACCGACAAAGGATTAATATCCAAAATTTACAAGGAGCTCATGCAGCTCAATATCAGAAAAAGAAACAACCCAATCCAGAAATGGGCAGAAGACCTAAATAGACATTTCTCCAAGGAAGATATACAGATTGCCAACCAACACATGTAAGGATGCTCAACATCACTAATCATTAGAGAAATGCAAATCAAAACTAAAGTGAGAGGGGCTTCCCTGGTGGTGCAGTGGTTGAGAGTCTACCTGCCGATGCAGGGGACACGGGTTCATGCCCCAGTCCGGGAAGATCCCACGTGCCACGGAGCAGCCATGGCCACTGAGCCTGCATGTTCGGAGCCTGTGCTCTGCAACGGGAGAGTCCACAACAGTGAGAGGCCCGTGTACTGAAAAACAACAACAACAAAAAAAAACAAACAAAACAAAAAAAAAAAACTAAAGTGAGATATCACATCACACCAATCCGAATGGCCATCATCAAAAAATCTACAAACAATAAATGCTGGAGAGGGTGTGGAAAAAAGGTAACAGTCTTGCACTGTTGGTGGGAATGTAAATTGATACAGCCACTCTGAAGAATGGAGGTTTCTTAAAAATCTAAAAATAGAACTACCATATGACCCAGCAATCCCACTACTGGGAATACCCTGAGAAAACCGTAAATCAAAAGAGTTATGTACCACAATGTTCATTGCAGCTCTATTTACAATAGCCAGGACATGGAATCAACCTAAGTGTCCAGCGACAGATGAATAGATAAAGAAGATGTGTCAGAGATATACAATGGAATATTACTGAGCCATAAAAAGAAATGAGATTGAGTTATTTGTAGTGTGGTGGATGGACCTAGAGTCTGTCATACAGAGTGAAGTAAGTCAGAAAGAGAAAAATAAATACTGTATGCTATCACACATATATGGAATCTGAAAAAACAAAAAATGGCTCTGAAGAACCTAGGGGCAGGACAGGAATAAAGTCGCAGACCTAGTGAATGGACTTGAGGACATGGGGACGGGGAAGTGTAAGCTTGGACGAAGTGACAGAGTGGCATGGACATATATACCCTACCAAATGTAAAATAGATAGCTAGTGGGAAGCAGCCATATAGCACAAGGAGATCAGCTCGGTGCTTTGTGACCACCTAGAGGGGTGGGATAGGGACGGTGAGAGGGAGACGCTAGAGGGAGGAAATATTGCGATATATGTATATGTATACCTGATTCACTTTGCTATAAAGCAGAAAGTAACACACCATTGTAAAGCAATTATACTCCAATAAAGATGTTAAAAATATATATTAAAAAATAACAAAAGTCTCTCTTTCTCTCCTTCTCTCTCTCCATCCCTCCCTCCCTCCCCCCTCCCTCTTTCTCTCTGTTTCCACCCACCCCCCAATAGTATCTTTCAAGTACAAAATCATGTGTGCCCCTCTATTTTGAGTTCTGTAGTTTTTTCTACTTTGTAAATTTTGGTTTCTCTTAAGATCTGCATATATTGGTCATTTTCCTATCTAAGACATTATCGTTTTCCCCCTTAGGTAGCTCTGTCAGTTCATAGAGACTTAAAATACTATGTGTTTGATTTTCTAGGCCTCACCATTGGAAAACACGGGTGATCACAAAAAAAAAGTTTCTAGCAATATAATTACTGAATTTTTATTAGAAATTAAGATTAGAAATCTAATCTAAATTTCTAGTTTAACTGATGAATAAAGTCAGGTCAAGCATGTATTAACAGTAATCTGAACTGGACATCAGTCTTCCTCATGCTCAGCCTGTGGCTATTGCAGCTACATCAGTTCCCCTCCCCTTCATATATTACTCTATACTTCAAAGACGTCAGTTGGAATTTTTAGGACACACACTGCTAACCCCCATTATGATGTGTGTATTTCAGATAGCTATTGAACTAATCAAACAATCAAGACATCCATCTAAAATTCAGTAGAAATTTAATCTTCTCACAGCCTACTTACCACTGATTTCACCTTTAAAACAAACAATTTTTATATGATTGCACTAACAGAGTTGCATTTATCAGGATGCAAAGTAAATGGCAGTAAATTATACTTTCCATGTGGAAAATTCATTATTACTGTATTGTAAAATTAAAAGAAGGTTACACTTAGATGAATATAGACTTTAACTTTTCAAATGTGTTTATGCTCATGAGTATTGACAATTTTCTGAAATATGAAAAAGCAAATGATATTCAGTTGCAAAAGCAAAGAAATTACTGTCATTTTTCAAACTCATTCTTCACCATGAAAACTCTGGAAGTAATTTTAAAGACCAGGAAATATAATTTCAAGTATATTGGCTGGTAGATGCTATCAACCAGTGAACCAACTTATGATTGTCAAATTTAAATTGCCAATTTATTCCCACCAGATACTCTCCAGTAACAGGTTATTTTCACATCTTTTGATAGATAACCACTCAATCATCATTTGGGGCATTAGTCCACCAGGTGGTATACAATCCTGATACAAATAATTTTTCAAAGGACACATTAGAATGCAATTTTCCAAAGCTGCCATTTGTTTTATTTTAATGTTTTGGCATTCAACATAGTTTCATGTTGTGAAAAACAGATTGTAGCCATTTTGTCACTCTCATTGTCTGGAAGGTGTCAATATTACTGTATCAGCAAATAACTATTTGGAATATGTTCCTTGATGATGGTGATAAATTATGTTGGAAAGTTTCAAAGGATAATTGAACATTATAATATCATTATGTTGGAAAGGATTTTGAAAGATAGTTTATATTCATTCACTAGCCTTTGAACTAGACCTAAATCACCTTAGTCTGTCCCTGAATTTAATATGTTTTTACTCTCCTAGAAGTGGACATTTTTGTTTCCCTCTCGAGATAATTCTAATACATAGGATTTTTAAAAGATATATTATAACCTCAAGGCAAACAAAAACAATCACTTGGTTCTTTAGTTAGTATTACCCAAACTTCATAAATAATAATAATACCTAGAACTTGAGCAGCAAGTTAAATTTTTAAAAGTCATTACTAACAATATTAATATTATTCTCAGTTTATAGAAGAGACAGTGGGTCAGAATGATTTGTACCTTACCCAAACTCATAGTAAAACAGCAATAGAAATATATATATGCTACAAACTATTTATGAGCTTTAGAGATAATACATGTAAAGAATCTAGCATTTGAACCCAAGTTGTTTGTCTCATATTCCATCCTCTTTCATTCAACCACACTGTTTCTCTAGAATATCTACTCCAAGGGGACTGAATAATTTCTGTGACTACATCTATGTGGGGCTACAGATCTCATCATTAGATCGACTGAAGTAGCCAGTGAATTTCTTCAAATAAATGAATTTTCCTCCATCAAAATTTGACATTCTTCAGATCTGTTTAGACCCTTATTCCCTGGAAGTCATATCTTATCCTCCAAAACTGGGTTAGGTAGTCGTCCTCCATCATTACGCATCATGCTTTATACTCTAACTTACCTTTTATTATTTCCCAGCATTTGTAATTGTTCTAACGTTTGCTGTTTGTCCAGCTGCATTGTATACAACTACACAGTAGGCATCTTTTGTTTCCCTTGTTCATCCCATAGCTCTAATACCTAACATCATTCCTAGTACATAGCAGATGTTATATTTTTAAATCTATGCTTAACGAATGAATAAATTTAATTAGCTTTTAGTAATGGTATTGGGTAGGATGCTTCTAAAGAATTTATATGTCTAACCTCTATCAACAGTGGTTATAGAACTTAGCTGATACGAATTTCCTAATAAATGGATAATCTGTTCTGTTTCTACTTCTACCTTAAGTCAATATGGGGAAGAGCAGATACAAGGGATGAATAACATTTTCCTGCTAGTTGTACAGATGTTCACTCAATAGTCAGACATTACAAATTTAAGGTCTAATCATTTGTGAAGCCTAAGCCATCAATTTAGTTGTAGTCTGATTAAGTTTTCTGGTAATTAATGATTTTTAGTAACCTGCCATAACAGAAGGCTAGCTGTACTCTCCTATAGGGCCACTAATTCCACTGAAACCAAAGCTAACTGTTTGGAGGAATTTGGTTAAAGCCTATAGCAGATTCTGAATAAAAATCAATCCTCATCATTGAATATATAGTTCAAAGCACCTGCTCAAGTGTTGACTTGCTGATTAATTATTGTAGATGAGAGTTACAGACTCTAATTAGGGTGTAACTCTAAAATTATGAGAGAAGGTCAGAAAAACATTATCCTTCAAACCTTTCACTGATTGAGATCAATGTGAAATAGATTAGATTGGACATATGCAGAAGTCCTCTACCATAAGAGATGCATTGTAAATGTTATTTTGGCTAGGGTTTCTCCCAGGATTTGATCTTAGACACTGGCACCCCATTTCATTAAGAGGAGTAAAATGTAAATGTCCATCAAGCTATGACACATAGTGTTATGAAACTTTGGTGGTGGAGCTATCTGCAGAGCTTAGGAAAAGAAATTCCAAAGTGAGATTGAATTAGTATTTATCCAGGATAATGAGAGGCTGTATTTAGCAGATGTGATTTTTCTGTTCACAAATCTACCAAAAGTGTTTTTTAATAGGGAAACAGGGAAAATTCTCTGGGTTTTCCACAACATGAATTAACTATCCACAGAGGATTCTTCAACTCCTTCACTCATTAAAGGACCTCCCATTGACTTGTGTACTTGATGCCAAAAGAAGGTTATACAATAGACAACAGGGATTACTAGGAAATTCATGTCTGCTCATTATCTTTTCTTAAGTATACCAATTCCATTTTAAGGATTTTGTAGGTGAGACCAAGGAAAGAGTTTTCAACAGTCCTTCTCTCTACTAGCTAACATATTTGTGTGTAACATTTTAGATAATAGTGTACTTGGATACTTTGATCTGAGGTGGCTATAGAGGTTTTTCATTTTCTTCCCACTTTGCAAACAACGCTTTGAAAAGGACCACATAAAAAGAAAATATCTGCTATTGATTTTTTTAAAAAGCCTTTCATAGAAATGTCCCTTTTTGTGTTCATTTATTCTCTTCCTTGCTCAAACCCCATTTTTCCTTATAGAAAGAACCATGATTTTCCATCAGTTCTGCTTATTAATTTATAATGTATCCAATGAGTCTCTAGGTACACATTACAAAGATTAAAACAAAAATTAATCCAAAAGAAAAGGTGTTCTCTGAACCTTATCCCTACAGTCCATCTGTGGATACTCTCATGTCTCTTTGTTTGCTAATAATATAGAGATCTTCAAAAGCAAAAATAAAATTTTTACCCGAAATATTTTATTCTCCAAAGGCACATATATACCATTTAAATAACAAAGACTACATGTGCAGTATTTTCTGTAGAAAAATTACCCCAAATTGCACATTGTCTATTTTGTAGAACTTGACTTGTATTAAGCTGTCTTTGCAAATGGACAAAAGCTACTTTGTGGTCAAATTTGAGGGGCTCAGCTTCTCCAGAATGTACACACACACACACACACACACACACATTTGTTATAATGTTTAACATTACACCCTTAGATATAGATTCCTTTGGAGTTTAAACACATTCTTGTCTTCTAAGTTCTCTTATTTAAATACAAATGCATCTGGGTAGAGGAACTTAAACCCCAACATCTCCCATTTCTACTTCTTTTTCAAAGCTTCATGTAACCATATATTTGAGTATATCTGTTCAATGAAATATTGGTATAATCCTTAGCCACTTACTAAAATATTGGAGCAGGAAGAAGCTTTAGAGATTCCCTAATGCAAATCCTTCACATTATAGAGGAAGAACTAGCAAGAGGGAGTAACTTGTGTCCCAGCTCAATGTTTCTTTCTCTATACCAAACTGATCTTGTAATTTTGCTATAGAGAAAAATGTTGGTACAAACTTGCTAATATGACAGGAAAGTATACACGTTCCTTTCTCTTGATAACATAAGCCATATGCTCTTAAATAAACCTGGTCTTCTAGAGTTCTAAAAGCACAGAATAGGCAGGAGTACTCAGACAAGATATACAACTTATTATGCAAGTTGAAAGAAGGTAAATGCCTTACTGTTAACACACATTGAAAAGTCACTTATGCTAAAAAATAGTGTTCAAGGCGAAAGGTTAGGCATCATACACAGATGGGGTAAAATTTGCCTTGTAATATCTCATTCATCAATGTTTCCCATTTTCCCCCAGCATCATTGAGAAATAATTGAAAAATAAAATTCTGTATACTTAAAGTATATGACACGATGATCTGAAATATGTATATATTGCAAAATGATTACCACAATCAAGTTAATTATCACATCCATCACCTAACATATTTACCTTTTCTGTGTGTGTGGTCAGAACACTTAAGATCAACTCTCTTAGCCAATTTCAAGTATATATTACACTATTATTAACTATAATAACCATGATGTATATTGGATACTCAGACCTTATTCATCTTATAAATGAAAGTTTGTACCCTTTAACAAACATCTTCCCATTTCTCCCACCCCTCAGCCCCTGGCAACCACCATTCTATTCTCTGGTTCTACGAGTTCAACTTAAAAAACTTTTTAGATTCCACATATAAGTGAGATCATACAGTATTTGTCATTCTCTGTCTGGCTTATTTAACTTGACATAATGTCCTTCAGGTTCATCCATGTTGTCCTAAATGGCAGGATATCCTTCTTTTTTATGGCTGAATAATATTCCATTATATGTTCTTTATCCCCCACCTTGGGGTAAGGTTGACACAAGAAAAATGAAACTGTTCCTCTTACCCTCTTCAATACATCCAGTCTCAGGTGTTTTTTCTTTAGCAGTGTGCTGAAACCTCTCCACTGGACAATGGGACTCCCACTAAGACCCTCTCATCCATGGGTTATTGTCAAAATTGATTTTCTGTGGGGAATGACAATAGAAAACTATTTTCGCTATCTTGCTGATTATCATTCCACCCCAATTTCTCCCATTATATCTTAAGTTCCACTATCAGAAAAAATTATTCCTTTGTGTCTCCAGAAGTCCTCAGTTTTTTTTTGTTTTTCTTAAGACTGTTACATTTTATTTTATTTTATTTTATTTTTTTAACATCTTTATTGGGGTATAATCAGAAATTCTCAGTTTAAAAAAGTATTCATTTTTTTCAAAGTCTTAATTTGTCAAATTTCTTCCCAGTGGTCCAGTTAGATGATATCAGGCCCCATAGGCATGGATAACCAGCAAGGTAAAGTTTTATGGAGAAATGAAACACTGTGTAGAGCAGGAGTCACTGTTTATAAGGGTAATACCAGGCACTGCATTAGGGAACTCTGGGTAGCAATTAGGCAGCTATAGGGTTGCATAATTTTGGATGCAAATGTCATATGTGAAAGTGACAAAAATGCATTGAAAACTCTTTACATTTTGCTAAGAGCCAGCTATGGTTTTATAAAAAGTTCTGGATGGAAAGAGAGCAGTGATGTAAGCAGAGGATATCTGGCATTTATTGGGTGTTTTCTATATGGAGGGGTTTGTTCTAGGTTCCATGGTGTGCCAGCTCTATCACAGTGTTTGGTACTTGCAGGTAAGTGATAGAAGTTTCTTGAATTTTAAGGACAAAGAACTTTAAAACTTCTCAACTAAAGTGATTTCCTACATACAATAGCTCCAATCTTCAAAGATAGATTCTCTCTCTGTTCAAACATGCACTGTAGTTTCTGCTTATAAAGGTACCAAAGTCTGCTCAAGCTCAGAAATGAAGAAAATGAAAGATCTAATATTCAGAGTTCTTAACTAGGACCAATTCTCCTGGTTTATTATTCTGCGAGGCAAGTAGTTGCACATCATTGAGAAACTAATGGTGCAACAAGGAGAGAAAGTTTCAACCCATTGAAAGTCTATTATACCATTCTCCCATAATACAAGTACCCTGAGGATTTCAAATCTAACCTTACTACAAATCATGCTAAATTCTGGCTACACACTGGACAGCTCTTTGAATTGACAGCTTCCAAAAATCAAATTGACCTAAAGTCAATGATATCTTATGTTTTTTCCTTTCTTCTCTATACATGTTTCACCTTTCCCATGAGAATGTGTCCTATATTGAAGCGGTTCAAGGGTCTATTGTGAACTTGTAATGTAAAATCAATGCCTCCTTTCTCTTGTGATATTTTTTGGCTCCATGCTGTTGGCTAAACCCAATCATTCCACTTGTTCAATAAACATTTGTTGGGAACTATGGAAATCTAACATATCATTTAATACAAATTATCTATACATACCAACAGGGGTTTCCTTATTTGGAAGTCCTGTTGTTTCTAACTTGAGAGGACCTCAGGATCTCTCACTCAGGTAAGGACTGTTGTAAAATCTATTTTATAATTTAAAGAGTACAGTGTGGTAGTTCAGTGCCCAGACTGTGGAGCCAGACTGCCTGGCTTCAGATATTTGCTCCGTTTCTTGCAGTTTAACCATGACATGCAATTTAACAACTCCATGTCTTAGTTTCCTTATTTGGAAAACTGAGATAGTAATGGTACCTACTGCATGTGATTTTTCTGAGGGTTAAACAACACATGTAGCATACTTAGAACACAAAAATTATCGATGTTGGGGGGACCTTCAAGATGGCAGAGGAGTAAGATGTGGAGATCACCTTCCTCCCCACAAATACATCAAAAATACATCTACATGTGGAACTACTCCTACAGAACACCTACTAAATGCTGGCAGAAGAACTCAGACCTCCCAAAAGACAAGAAAATCCCCATGTACCTGGGTAGGACAAAAGAAAAAAGAAAAAACAGAGACAAAAGAATAGGGACGGGACCTGCACCACCGGGAGGAGAGCCGTGAAGGAGGAAAGGTTTCCAAACACTAGAAGCCCCTTCTCGGGTGGAGACTGCGGGTGGCGGAGGGGGGAAGCTTCGGAGCCGCGGAGGAGAGCGCAGCCACAGGGTGCGGAGGGCAAAGCGGAGAGATTCCCGCACAGAGGATCGGTGCCTCCCAGCACTCACCAGCCCGAGAGGCTTGTCTGCTCACCCGCCGGGGCGGGCGGGGGATGGGAGCTGAGGCTCGGGCTTCGGAGGTCAGATCCCAGGGAGAGGACTGGGGTTGGCTGTGTGAACACAGCCTGAAGGGGGCTAGTGCACCACAGCTAGCCGGGAGGGAGTCCGGGAAAAAGTCTGGACCTGCCGAAGAGACAAGAGACTTTTTCTTGCCTCTTTGTTTTCTGGTGCTCGAGGAGAGGGGATTAAGAGTGCCACTTAAAGGAGCTCCAGAGACGGGAGCGAGCCCCAGCTATCAGCGCAGACCCCAGAGACGGGCATGAGATGCTAAGGCTGCTGCTGCACCACCAAGAAGCCTGTGTGCAAGCACAGGTCACCATCCGCACCTCCTCTATTTTTGATAAAGGAGGCAAGAATATACAGTGGAGAAAAGACAGCCTCTTCAATAACTGATGCTGGGAAAATTGGACAGCTACATGTAAAAGAATGAAATTAGAACACTCCCCAACACCATACACAAAAATAAACTCAAAATAGATTAAAGACCTAAATGTAAGGACAGACACTATCAAACTTAGAGGAAAACATAGACGGAACACTCACATAAATCACAACAAGATCCTTTTTGACCCACCTCCTAGAGAAATGGAAATAAAATCAAAAATAAACAAATGGGACCTAATGAAACTTAAAAGCTTTTACACAGCAAAGGAAAACATAAACAAGATGAAAAGAGAACCCTCAGAATGGGAGAAAATATTTGCAAACGAAGCTACTGACAAAGGATTAATCTCCAAAATTTACAAGCAGCTCATGTAGCTCAATATCAAAAAAAAACCAAAAAACCCAATCCAAAAATGGGCAGAAGACCTAAATAGACATTTCTCCAAAGAAGATATACAGATTGCCAACAAACACATGAAAGAATGCTCAACATCACTAATCATTAGAGACATGCAAATCAAAACTACAATGAGGTATCACTTCACACCAGGCAGAATGGCCATCATCAAAAAATCTACAAACAATAAATGCTGGAGAGGGTGTGGAGAAGAGGGAACCCTCTTGCACTGTTGGTGGGAATGTAAATTGGTACAGCCACTATGGAGAACAGTATGGAAGTTCCTTAAAAAACTAAAAATAGAACTACCACATGACCCAACAATCCCACTACTGGGCATATACCCCGAGAAAACCATAATTCAGAAAGAGTCATGTACCACAATATTAATTGCAGCACTATTTACATTATCCAGGATTTGGAGGCAACCTAAGTGTCCATCAACAGATGAATGAATAAAGAAGATGTGGCACATATATACAATGGAATATTGCTCAGCCATAAAAAGAAACAAAATTGAGTTATTTGTAGTGAGGTGGATGGACCTAGAGTCTGTCATACAGAGTGAAGTAAGTCAGAAAGAGAATAACCAATACCGTATGCTAACACATACATATGGAATCTTAAAAAAAATATTCTGATGAACCTAGGGCCAGGACAGGAATAAAAACGCAGATGTAGAGTATGAACTTGAGGACATAGGGAGAGGGCAGGGTAAGCTGGGATGCAGTGAGAGAGTAGCATTGACATATACACAGTACCAAATGTAAAATAGGTAGCTCATGGGAAGCAGCTGTATAACACAGGGAGATCAGCTCAGTGCTTTGTGACCACCTAGAGGGGTGGGATACAGAGTGTGGAAGGGAGATGGAAGAGGGAGTGTATATAGTGAATATATGTATGCGTATAGTTGATTCACTTTGTTATACAGCTGAAACTAACACAATGTTGTAAAGCTATTATACACTAATAAAGTTGCTAAAAAAATTATCAATGTTACTTATTATTACTATGGTTTTTAATTTTATTTTATGTCAAGACCTTCAGTAGGAGTTAAAAGTACAGAGTTAAAAACTGTTTTGAAGTAGTGGTTGCAGTTGTCATATTGTGTGATCACTGAGGTAACTAGCCATCTCTCAAGGGAATCAGGGAAGGTTTCATATGAGTTATTATTCTAAAATTAGATATGGAAAATGAGCAAGAGTTAGTCAGTGTGTGAAACCATGTTATGGGAGTAACAGTGTTCTTAAAAAGAGGGAACAGCCATGAGAAAAGATAGCATATGATGAATTCAAAGAACTGAGAGAATTTTCATATGGATGATATTGAAAAATCACAAAGGGGAAAAATCACAGAGGTCCTTGTAATACATATCAAGAAATTTATTTTTTATTTTTATTGAAGTATAGTTGATTTATAATCCTGTGTTGGTTTCAGGTGTACAGCACAGCAAATCATATATATATATATATATATATATATATATATATATATATATATATATATATTCTTCAGATTGACTTCCCCTATCGGTTATTACAGAATATTGAGTATAATTCCCTGTGCTGTACAACAGGTCCTTGTTGGTTATCTATTTTATATATAGTAGTGTGTATTTGTTAATCCCAACCTCTTAATTTAGACTTTACCATGTATGCAGTGGGAAGTTCTGATGGGCTTTAAGCAGAAGAATGACTGGATCATATTCGCATTTTAAAATGATTTCTCTGGCTGCAGTATGGTAAAGATATTGAGAATAAGCAGAATTGTTAAGTTGCTATTGTAATGGTAATGGGATGGAGATAAGTGGAAGGAATACAGAGATATTAAGGAAGTAGAATTAGCTGTGCTTGTTGATTGACTATTAGAGTGAGAGAAGTAGGACTCAAGCATTCACTTAATGTAATGGTTATGATACATCTTCAGTATGGAGACAAAGACATCTCAAGTTTTAAACTGGATATTTTTTCTGTATCCTAGTGTAGGAAACAGAGGGTGAGGAACATATTTGGGAACAATGGGTGATAAAAGCTATTGACTTTGGTTTTTGATATTTTTGGTGTGAAGTGCCTATACAGCTACTAAGTGAAAATGTCTTGGGAAAATAGATCTGGAACTTAGAAGTCATGGTGTAGCCCATGTCTTAATAGGATCTCTTGGCTACTCTTTGAACCCAGTCAAATTGGATAGGTTTCTTAAATTGCTTTGAAGTGGATTTTATGTCAAGCTATTGTTAGACATGATCTTGTGGTGCTCTGAGATCTTCATAGATTTTATCTCAACAATTTTTAAATTCCCTCTGAATGTAGATTAGTCTAAATCAACTAAGTGCCTGAGGTACCATATAGTTAGAAATTATGCTAAAGTCTTCTGACAGCTATGTGATATCTTTCTTGGTTTCTAATTTTCATTCTATTTGTGGCCTTTGCCAAAGCCATTAACCTCCTTGTCCACCAATATATCTGTTTCTAATGAAGGAATGATAAGAATTGTGACATCTTGCCCTTCCTTAGCAGAACAGCTTAGTAAACAGTGATGCGTTCCCCAGTTTAACACTTCTATTTGTTAGCCATTAAATACTCATTCAAAAATGTTCAGGTTCCTTGGAGTCAGTGCACTGCACTGACACTTGTTTTTAATATCCATAAAAATCTATATCTGTCTCTTCAAAGTAGACAATTAAGCAACTCAGGGCAATAACCAGTCATATTGTTAGTTATCAGAAATGTTTCATTGGGCTTTTACTCCACTCTTCCTCAGAATAAAAATAATGAACACCTATATTTTGTTTTTTATATGAGCACAGAGCCTTGGCTCTCTACCAGGAAGAGGTTTATAATGAGGAGGACAAATAAAACATTAAGGCAGATGACTTAGTCATAGTGAAACGAGGTTCATCACAAGTGGACCAGATAGAGCAACTCCAAACTTCAAGTAAATTAACCTTGAGTATTCTGGGCTATAGCAGTAACTCCAAGCTCTATAACTATTACAAAATCTATGTTTACAGAGTATTATGTGGTAGTTAAGTGCCCAGGCTGTGGATCCAGACTGCACTCAAATATATATTGGATTGGCCAAAAAGTTCGTTCTGGTTTTTCCATAAGATGTTACAGAACAACCCAAACGAAATTTTTGGCCAACCCAATATAATGAGGTGCAAAGAATACTGGATTAAATCCTTACAGATATGTCAAATATTTTATTTAATTTATTTATTATGCCAAAATAATACCAACAGCCTAGACTCAGAATTTCTTCAGAAAACTTTAGTTGCATGTAACATCTCTTCCCATCTTAGAGAAGAAAGATCAATGTTGGATGGTATTGATTTGCTTAACACTAAGACCTGAAAACCTAACATAATTGTAAAATAGCCTCTCCATCATTTCAACAAAGTATAGAGAAATAGGTTCAAAAACACATTTAGGAACTCTACAAAAGAAGCTAATACTTATAAAGACATATTTTTGGAACTATAATTTTGTGACTTTGGAAAAAATAAACTACATTTCAAGCACATGCTCTTTTAAAATGATTACAGTTCCCACCTGTGTGCTGGGCTATCTGGTTGTAAAGCGTGAATGCTGGCTTACTTTACAATCAAACAAAAACATAACAATGAGGACAATGGATTATACTTCTAGGATTCCTCTGCCTTAAGGATTCAACAGTTTTTCGGTGGTTCACTCCATTAATCCTCACATCATTCATTCAAGTTCAGCAGGAAGTAAGAATATCATCCTTGTTCATAAACAGAGAAATTGATCTGCCAAAAGATTAAGTGTTTTGCTCACAATCAGACAATGAGTCAGAAGTGGAGTGAGGCAAAGAAACCTGGTGTGACAGAAAAAAACATGGATGGGAAACAAAAAGTAAGGTAGAGGACCTGGTATGCTAGTCAATCCATTATACTCAATTGGTGTTCTAAATGTCATCCAAAGCACAGAAAGAGAAAAATGTAATAATTGATCGAGAAGCAGAGTAAGGAGCATGATCTCAAGATTATGAATTTTCAAAACTAAAGACAGCAATTTCTAACCACAATAGACATGAAAGCAAAGTAAGCTACCTGGACAACACTAAACTGCAAATACAGATTACTAATGCTTCATCTTTGATGTCTCCTGAAAAAATGCTAAATATTCTAAAGTGATTTACAATTCTGTTATCATGTAGACAACATGCTGTCATAGATGAACCAAGATACTTCAGACCCAGTAGGCCCCAAAATGCATGTTTCTAGGTGCTTTTTCTTGCATTCCTTACCCTACTTAATGGCTTCACTATTGCCCTAGTCACCTTAGGTAGACAACACAGGACTCAAAGCACTTTGGAGTTAGAAAAAATAGCTTAAAATTACTTAGTCCAGTGTTTCTTTTTTAAAATAAGAATTTATTTTTAGAGCAGTTTTAGGTTCATAGCAAAATTGTGGAGAACGTGCAGAGACTTCCCATATACCCCCTTCCTCCAGACATACATACCCTCCCTCATTATCACCATTCCCCGCCAGAGTGGTACATTTGTCACTGTTGATGAATCTACACTGACACATCATAATCACCCCAAATCCATCGTTTACATTAAGGTTCACTGTTGGTATTGTACATTCTATGGGTTTGGACAAATGTATAATGACGTGTGCATCATTATATTATCATACAGAGTATTTTGACTGCCCTAAAAATACTCTGTGCTCCACATATTCATCTCCCCCACCTGTACCCCCTGGCAACTACTGATCTTTTTACTGCCTCCATAATTTTGCCTTTTCCAGAACGTCATATAGTTAGAATCACACAGTATGCAGACTTTTCAAATTAGCTTCTTTGACTTAATAATATGCATTTAAACTTCCTTTATGTCTTTTCATGGCTTGATATCTTGTTTCTTTCTAGGCTGAATGATATTCCATTGTCTAGATACACCACACATTATCCATTCACCTAATGAAAGACATCTTGGTTGCTTCCACGTTTGGCAATTAGGAATAAAGCTACTGTAAACATCTGTGTGCAGGCTTTTGTGTGGCCTTAAATTTTCAACTCCTTTAGGTAAATACCAAGGAGCGTGATTGCTAGAGCGTATGTTAAGAGTATGTTTAGTTTTATAAGAAACTGCCCAAGTGTCTTCCAAAGTGGTTGTACCATTTTGCTTCCCCACCAGCAATAAATGAGAGTTCCAGTTGCTGCACATCCTCACCACCATTTGGTGTTGTCAATGTTTTGGATTTTGGCCCTTCTAATAGGTGTGCAGTAGTAACTCTTTGTCTAAATTTGCATTCCCCTGATGACATATATGGAGCATCTTTTCATATGCTTATTTGTCATCTGTATATGGTCTTTGGTGAGATGTCTGCTAAGGTCTTTGGCACATTTTAATTTTTTGTAACATCTTTATTGGAGTATAATTGCTTCACAATGATGTGTTAGTTTCTGCTTTACAACAAAATGAATCAGTTATATATATACATATGTTCCTATATCCCTTCCCTCTTGCGTCTCCCACCCTCCCACACTCCCTATCCCACCCCTCCAGGCAGTCACAAAGCACCGAGCTGATCTCCCTGTGCTATGTGGCTGCTTCCCACTAGCTATCTATCTTATGTTTGGTAGTGTATATATGTCCATGCCTCTCTCTCGCTTTGTCACAGCTTACCCTTCCCCCTCCCCATATCCTCAAGACCATTCTCTAGTAGGTCTGTGTCTTTATTCCTGTATTACCCCTAGGTACTTCATGACATTTTTTCCTTAAATTCCATATATATGTGTTAGCATATGGTATTTGTCTCTCCATTTCTGACTTACTTCACTCTGTATGACAGACTCTAGGTCTATCCACCTCATTACAAATAGCTCAATTTCATTTCTTTTTATGGCTGAGTAATAGTCCATTGTATATATGTGCCACATCTTCTTTATCCATTCATCCGATGATGGACACTTAGGTTGTTTCCATCTCTGGGCTATTGTAAATAGAGCTGCAATAAACATTTTGGTACATGACTCTTTTTGAATTATGGTTTTCTCAGGGTATATGCCCAGTAGTGGGATTGCTGGGTCATATGCTAGTTCTATTTGTAGTTTTTTAAGGAACCTCCATACTGTTCTCCACAGTGGCTGTGTCAATTTACATTCCCACCAACAGCACAAGAGGGCTCCCTTTTCTCCACACCCTCTCCAGCATTTATTGTTTCTAGATTTTTTGATGATGGCCATTCTAACTGGTGTGAGATGATATCTCATTGTAGTTTTGATTTGCATTTCTCTAATGATTAATGGTATTGAGCATTCTTTCATGTGTTTGTTGGCAGTCTGTATATCTTCTTTGGAGAAATGTCTATTTAGGTCTTCTGCCCATTTTTGGATTGGGTTGTTTGTTTTTTTGTTATTGAGCTCATGAGCTGCTTCTAAATTCTGGAGATTAATCCCTTGTCAGTTGCTTCATTTGCAAATATTTTCTCCCATTCTGAGGGTTGTCTTTTGGTCTTGTTTATGGTTTCCTATGCTGTGCAAAAGCTTTGAAGTTTCATTAGGTCCCATTTGTTTATTTTTGTTTTTATTTCCATTTCTCTAGGAGGTGGGTCAAAAAGGCTCTTGCTGTCATTTATGTCATAGTGTGTCCTGCCTATATTTTCCTTTAAGAGTTAGATAGTTTCTGGCCTTACATTTAGGTCTTTAATCCATTTTGAGCTTATTTTTGTGTATGGTGTTAGGGAGTGATTTAATCTCATAGTTTTATATATACCTGTCCAGTTTTCCCAGCATCACTTATTGAAGAGGCTGTCCTTTCTCCCCTGTACATCGCTGCCTCCTTTATCAAAGATAAGGTGATCATATGTGCATGGGTTTATCTCTGGGCTTTCTATCCTGTTCCATTGATCTATCTTTCTGTTTTTGTGCCAGTACCATACTGTCTTGATTACTGTAGCTTTGTAGTATAGTCTGAAGTCAGGGAGCCTGAATCCTCCAGCTCCGTTTTTTGTTCTCAAGATTGCTTTGGCCATTCGGGGTCTTTTGTGTTTCCATACAAATTGTGAAATTTTCTGTTCTAGTTCTGTGAAAAATGCCAGTGGTAGTTTGATAGGTATTGCATTGAATCTATAGATTGCTTTGGGTAGTAGAGTCATTTTCACAATGTTGATTCTTCCAATCCAAGAACATGGTATATCTCTCCATCTATTTGTATCATCTTTAATTTCTTTCATCAGTGTCTTATAATTTTCTGCATGCAGGTCCTTTGTCTCCTTAGGTAGGTTTATCCTAGATATTTTATTCTTTTTGTTGCAATGGTAAATGGGAGTGTTTTCTTGATTTCCATTTCAGATTTTTCATCATTAGTATATAGGAATGCCAGAGATTTCTGTGCATTAATTTTGTATCCTGCTACTTTACCAAATTCATTGATTAGCTCTAGTAGTTTTCTGGTAGCATCTTTAGGATTCTCTATGTATAGTATCATGTCATCTGCAAACAGTGACAGCTTTACTTCTTCTTTTCCAATTTGGATTCCTTTTATTTCCTTTTCTTCTCTGATTGCTGTGGCTAAAACTTCCAAAACTATGTTGAGTAACAGTGGTGAGAGTGGGCAACCTTTTCTTGTTCCTGATCTTAGTGGAAATGCTTTCAGTTTTTCACCATTGAGTATGATGTTGGCTGTGGGCTTGTCATATATGGCCTTTATTATGTTGAGGACAGTTTCCTCTATGCCTACCTTCTGCAGGGTTTTTATCATAAATGGGTGTTGAATTTTGTCAAAAGCTTTCTCTGCATCTATTGAGATGATCATATGGTTTTTCTCCTTCAATTTGTTAATATGGTTTATCACATTGATAGATTTGCATATATTGAAGAATCCTTGCATACCTGGAATAAACCCCACTTGATCATGGTGTATGATCCTTTTAATGTGCTGTTGGATTCTGTTTGCTAGTATTTTGTTGAGGATTTTTGCATCTATGTTCATCAGTGATATTGGCCTGTAGTTTTCTTTCTTTGTGACATCCTTGTCTGGTTTTCGTATCAAGGTGATGGTGGTCTCGTAGAAGGAATTTGGGAGTGTTCCTCCCTCTGCTATATTTTGGAAGAGTTTGAGAAGGATAGGTGTTAGCTCTTCTCTAAATGTTTGATAGAATTCGGCTGTGAAGCCATCTGGTCCTGGGCTTTTTTTTTGTTGGAAGATTTTTAATCACAGTTTCAATTTCAGTGCTTGTGATTGGTCTGTTCATATTTTCTATTTCTTCCTGATTCAGTCTTGGCAGGTGTGCATTTCTAAGAATTTGTCCATTTCTTCCAGATTGTCCATTTTATTGGCATAGAGTTGCTTGTAGTAATCTCTCATGATCATTTTTATTTCTGCAGTGTCTGTTTTTACTTCTCCTTTTTCATTTCTAATTCTATTGATTTGAGTCTTCTCCCTGTTTTTCTTGATGAGTCTGGCTAATGGTTTATCAATTATTTTTCCCTTCTCAAAGAACCAGCTTTTAGTTTTATTGATCTTTGCTATCATTTCCTTCATTTCTTTTTCATTTATTTCTGATCTGATTTTTATGATTTCTTTCCTTCTGCTAACTTTGGTTTTTTTTTTTTTTGTACTTCTTTCTCTAATTGCTTTAGGTGCAAGGTTAGGTTGTTTATTTGAGATGTTTCCTGTTTCTTATGGTAGGATGGTATTGATATAAACTTCCCTCTTAGAACTGCTTTTGCTGCATCCCATAGATTTTGGGTCATCGTGTCTCCATTGTCATTTGTTTCTAGGTATTTTTTGATTTCCTCTTTGATTTCTTCAGTGATCCCTTCATTATTAAGTAGTGTATTGTTTAGCCTCCATGTGCTTGTATTTTTTACAGATCTTTTCCTGTACTTGATATCTAGTCTCATAGCATTGTTGTTGGAAAAGATACTTGATACAATTTCAATTTTCTTAAATTTACCAAGGCTTGATTTGTGACCCAAGTTTTGATCTATCCTGGAGAATATTCCATGAGCACTTGAGAAAAATGTGTATTCTGTTGTTTTTGGATGGAATGTCCTATAAATATCAATCAAGTCCATCTTGTTTAATGTATCATTTAAAGCTTGTGTTTCCTTATTTATTTTCATTTTGGATGATCTGTCCATGGGTGAAAGTGGGGTGTTAAAGTCCCCTACTATGAATGTGTTACTGTTGATTTCCCCTTTTATGGCTGTTAGTATTTGCCTTATGTATTGAGGTGCTGCTATGTTGGGTGCATACATATTTACAATTGTTATATCTTCTTCTTGGATCGATCCCTTGATCATTATGTAGTGTCCTTCCTTGTTTCTTGTAACATTCTTTGAAGTCTATTTTATCTGATATGAGTATAGCTACTCCAGCTTTCTTTTGATTTCCATTGGCATGGAATATCTTTTTCCATCCCCTCACTTTCAGTCTGTATGTGTCTCTAGGTCTGAAATGGGTCTCTTGTAGACAGCAAATATATGGGTCCTGTTTTTGTATCCATTCAGCCAATCTGTGTCTTTTAGTGGGAGCATTTAGTCCATTTACATTTAAGGGAATTATCGATATGTATGTTCCTATTCCCATTTTCTTAATTGTTTTGGGTTCATTATTGTAGGTCTCTTCCTTCTCTTGTGTTTCTTGCCTAGAGTAGTTCCTTTAGCAGTTGTTGTAGAGCTGGTTTGGTGGTGCTGAACTCTCTCAGCTCTTGCTTGTCTGTCAAGGTTTTAATTTCGCCATCAAACCTGAATGAGATCCTTGCTGGGTAGAGTAATCTTGGTTGCAGGTTTTTCTCCTTCTTCACTTTAAATATGTCCTGCCAGTCCCTTCTGGCTTGCAGAGTTTCTGCTGAAAGATCAGCTGTTATCCTTATGGGGATTCCCTTGTGCGTTATTTTTCCCTTGCTGCTTTTAATATATTTTCTTTGTATTTAATTTTTGACAGTTTGATTAATATGTGTCTTGGCATATTTCTCCTTGGATTTATCCTGTATGGGACTTTCTGTGCTTCCTGGACTTGATTAACTATTTTCTTTCCCATATTAGGGAAGTTTTCAAATATAATCTCTTCAAATATTTTCTCAGTCCCTTCCTTTTTCTCTTCTTCTTCTGGAACACCTATAATTCGAATGTTGGTGCATTTAATGTTGTCCCAGAGGTCTCTGAGACTGTCCTCAGTTCTTTTCATTCTTTTTTCTTTATTCTGCTCTGCAGAAGTTATTTTCACTACTTTGTCTTCTAGGTCACTTATCCATTCTTCTGCCTCAGTTATTCTGCTATTGATCCCATGTAGAGTATTTTTCCTTTCATTTATTGTGTTGTTCATCATTGTTTATTTCATCTTTAGTTCTTCTAGGTCCTTGTTAAATGTTTCTTGCATTTGGTCTATTCTATTTCCAAGATTTTGGATCATCTTTACTATCATTATTCTGAATTCTTTTTCAGGTAGACTGCCTATTTCCTCTTCATTTGTTATATCTGGTGGGCTTTTATCTTGCTCCTTCATCTACTGTGAGTTTTTCTGTCTTCTCATTTTGCTTATCTTACTGTGTTTGGGGTCCCCTTTTTGCAGGCTGCAGGTTCATAGTTCCCGTTGTTTTCGGTGTCTGTCTCCAGTGGCTAAGGTTGGTTCGGTGGGTTGTGTAGGCTTCCTGGTGGAGGGGACTAGTGCCTGTGTTCTGGTGGATGAGGCTGGATCTTGTCTTTGCAGTGGGCAGGTCCACGTCTGTTGGTGTGTTTTGGGGTATCTGTGGACTTACGATTTTAGGCAGCCTCTCTGTTAATGGGTGGGGTTGTGTTCCTGTCTTGCTAGTTGTTTGGCATAGGATGTCCAACACTATAGCTTGCTGGTCGTTGAGTGAAGCTGGGTGCTGGTGTTGAGATGGAGATCTCTGGGAGATTTTCACTGTTTTATATTATGAGGAGCTGGGAGGTCTCTTGTGGACCAGTGTCTTGAAGTTTTCTCTCCCACCTCAGAGGCACAGCACTGACTCCTGGCTGCAGCACCAAGAGGCTTTCATCCACACTGCTCAGAATAAAAGGGAGAAAAAGTAGAAAGAAAGAATTATTAGAAGTAGAAAGAAAGAAAGATAGGAGGGAGGGAGGAAGGAAGGAAAGAAAGAAAGAAGATAAAGTAAAAATAAAGTAAGCTAAAATATAATAAAGTTATTAAAATAAAAAATATAATTATTAAGAGAAAAAACAAACAAACAAAAAGGACGGATAGAACCCTCAGACAGATGGTGTAAGCAAAGCTGTACAGACAAAATCTCACACAGAAGCATACACATACACACTCACAAAAGGAGGAAAAGGGGAAAAAATCATAAATCTTGCTCTCAAAGTCCACCTCCTCAATTTGGGATGATTTGTTGTCTATTCATGTATTCCACAGATGCAGGGTACATCAAGTTGATTGTGGAGCTTTAATCTGCTGCTTCTGAGGCTGCTGGGAGAGATTTCTCTTTCTCTTCTTTGTTCTCACAGTTCCCAGGGGCTCAGCTTTCGATTTGGCCCCGCCTCTGCTTGTAGGTCGCTGGCGGGCATCTGTTCTTCGCTCAGACAGAACGGGGTTAAAGGAGCCGGTGATTCGGGAGCTCTGGCTCCCTCGGGCTGGGGGGAGGGAGGGGCACGGAGTGCGGGGTGAGCCTGTGGCGGCAGAGGCCGGCATGACGTTGCACCAGCCTGAGGCACGCCGTGCGTTCTCCCGGGGGGAGTTGTCCCTGGATCCCGGGACCCTGGCAGTGGCGGGCTGCACAGGCTCCCCGGAAGTGGGGTGTGGATAGTGACCTGTGCTCGCATACAGGCTTCTTGGTGGTGGCAGCAGCAGCCTTAGCGTTTCATGCCTGTCTCTGGGGTCTGCGCTTTTAGCTGCGGCTCGCGCCCGTCTTTGGAGCTCCTTTAAGCAGCGTTCTTAATCCCCTCTCCTTGCGCACCAGGAAACAAAGAGGGAAGAAAAAGTCTCTTGCCTCTTCGGCAGGTCCAGACTTTTCCCCGGACTCCCTCCCGGCCAGCCGTGGCGCACTGACCCCCTGCAGGCTGTGTTCATGCTGCCAACACCAGTCCTCTCCCTGTGCTCCAACCGAAGCTGGAGCCTCAGCTCCCAGCCTCCTCCGCCCCAGCGGGGGAGCAGACAAGCCTCTCAGCCTGGTGAGTGCTGGTCGGCATCGATCCTCTGTGCGGGAGTCTCTCCACTTTTCTCTCCACACTCCTGTTGCTCTGCTCTTCTCCGCAGCTCCGAAGCTTTCCCCCTCCACCACCTGCAGTCTCCGCCCGCAAAGGGGCTTCCTAGTGTGTGGAAACCTTTCCTCCTTCACGGCTCTACTCCCACTGGTGCAGGTCCCGTCCCTATCCTTTTGTCTCTGTGTATTCTTTTTTCTTTTGCCCTACCCAGGTACGTGGGGAGTTTCTTGCCTTTTGGGAGGTCTGAGGTCTTCTGCCAGCATTCAGTAGGTGTTTTGTAGGAGTAGTTCCACGTGTAGATGTATTTCTGGTGTATCTGTGGGGAGGAAGGTGATCTCCGTGTCTTACTCTTCCGCCATCTTCCCAGAAGCCTCTCTGACCCATTTTAAATTGAGCTGTTTGCTTATTGTTGAGCTTTATTGAGTTCTTTGTATATTTTGGGTAAGAGTCTTTTGTCAGATGTGTGTTTTACAAATATTTTCTCTCAGTGTGTGGCCTGTCTCCTCATTTTCTTGGCATTGTCTTTTGCAGAGCAAAAGTTTTTAATTTTCATACAGCCTAGCTTAATTTTTTCATCGAGCATGCATTTGGTGTGTATCTAAAAAGCTAACACCTCACCCAGGGTCATCTAGATTTTCTCCTATGTTGTCTTCTAGGAGTTTTATAATTTTGTGTTTTATATTTAAGTTGATGATTCATTTTTAAGTTCATTTTTGTAAAGAGCATAAGGTCTGTGCCTAGATTCAATTTTTTGCATGTGAATGTCCAGTTGTTCCAGCATCATTTGTTGAAAAGACTATCTGTACTCTATTGTATGCCCTTGCTCCTCTGTCAGATATCATTTGACTATGTTTATGTGAGTGTATTTAGGGAGCACTCTATTCTGTTCCATTGTTCTATTTGTCTCTTCTTTCACCAATACCACACTATCTTGCTTGCTGTGCCTTTATAGTAAATTTTGAAATTTAATAGTGTCAGTCTTCTAATTTTGTTCTTTTCTTTCACTATTGTGTTAGTTATTCTGGGTCTTTTGCCTCTCCATATAAACTTTAAAATCATTTTGTCAATATCCACAAAATAACTTGCTGGGATTTTGATTGGGATTGCTTTGAATCTATAGATCAGGTTGGGAAGAACTGACACCTTGATGATATTGAGTCTTCTGATCTGTTAACATGGAATATCTCTCCATTTATGTAGTTATTTTTTAAATTTTGCTCATCAGAATTTTACAGCTTTCCTCACATATATCTTGTACATATTTTGTTAGATATATGCCTAAGTATTTCATTTTGTGGAGTGCTAATGTAAATGGTATTGTGATTTAGTTTGGTATTACTTAAAGTGTGTTCTGCAAAACACTAAGTCAGTAAAATACTCCTAAAAAGGTGTTTCATGGTAAAATAAGTTTGTGAACACTACATTTTCAATTCTCTTTTTATAGGTTCATAGTACACATAAACACACTAAGTGTTTTGAAATGTTACCCTGTAAACAACTTTCATTTGTTAAGTCATTCTTTTCCAAACATATTTGGCTGTCAAACCATTATTGTACATGTGTATCACACATATATAACACTTGTGGAACATATTTGAGAAGCCATATCAAGTTTAACTCATTTATTTTACATTTTACAGAATTTAGAGGGGAGGAAATAATGTGTCCAAGGTCACATGGCTAATAAGAACAGAGTCAAGATGTGAAGTAAGGTCTCCAGAATCCTAGTACAGTGTTCTTTTCATTATATCATTCTGTCTCTGATGCTTTCCTCACTTTCAACATGAAATCTGGCATAATGTTCTATCTACTATATCATGAAAATATCTTCTGAAAAAATTCTTTTTTTCCAAACTAAATATCAGTTCATTACATCTGTAGTTCTCAAATGATAAATTATAGAATCACTGGAGGAGCTTTTTTCAAAGTAAAGATTCCTGGGTTCCAGATGTATAAAATCAGAATCTCTATGGGTGGGAGCCTGGAATCTACATTGTTACACAAGTAATATTGATTAGTATTAAAGTGTGAGAACCTAGATCTTTAGAACAGAATTTAGTGGGTCTAACATTTTCCTGTGGATATCTTTGAAAAAGTTGGTTTTGAGGGCCTTGCTCTTAGGGATTCTAATTCTGTATATCTGGGATAGATCCTGATATTTGGAATTTTAACAAGCATTTTCCCCCTTCCCCCAGGTAATTCTGATGTAGATGATCCTTGGATCACAGCTCTTCTTGCCTGGATTTTCACATTCTTCTGTCTCCATCCTTTTCTATATACCATTTGAAAATTATTTTTTATCAAATATGATACGGTTTCATATCTCTGCTCAAAAATCGTTAGCTGAATGATAAACTCTTTATCTCTCCAGTCTGATTCCAATCTCCCAAATAGAAATTGTACATTCTAACTCTAATAAGTTTTGCGCTGTTTCTACACATAGCTTGTTTAATCATGTATCTATTTTTGCTTTCTGAGAGGTTACCAACTACTGTATGATTAGGTTCACTAACTGCTGTTTGAAAGTCCCTTGACTATCATAACATTAGATCTTCTGATACTCCTCCTAATAATATGAATGATGTGCTTCTAAGGATATTTCTACAGGACCTTTCTCCAGTTCCCTAGAGTTCATGGACAATGAACACTGCAAGAACCTAACAATGACAAGCCTCCATCATGTTTTTTTTAATCTAGTGTGTGTGTGTAAGACTATCTTTCTCAGGAAAAGATTTCAGCTAAATTATGAGGTAACCAAGTTAGTCTCTGCAGCATCAACCTTCACTTTCTGTACTTTCCTCTTTTTGCTGCCACTCTCTTCTCCATAAGTGCCACTTCCTCTCTCCTTTCAGTTGACATGATAAACTCATTCATGAAAAAGTGTCACATCTCATAGGAGATTGTGCCTGGCACATATATCCTCATCACATGCATAAATAGAATCTGCAGACAGATAACTATGCTATGCCTACTGGAATTAGAATTTTAAGCTTCAATGAGTGGCAAGGTTTTGGTGTGGGTGGGCTTCTTGGCACAATAAATTCATAGTAAGTGGGGAGACACCCTCTGCATTTATGTGTGATCCTTATTCCCAGATCCTCTTCTATCAAGCTGAAAAATGTACAATTTCAAATGAGCCAATTTAGCTTTAATTAAAAAAATTTAAATAGAACATAGTATTATAAATCTTGATGTTTGCTTTTATCAATATTAGGAGGAGAAAAATGCCAAAATACTTCTCTATTTATTTTTATTTTTGATTATTTTTTAATTAATTTTTATTGGAGTATAGTTGCTTTACAATGTTGTGTTAATTTCTACTGTACAGCAAAGTGAATCAGCTATATGTCTACATACATCCCCTCTTTTTGGATTTCCTTCCCATTTAGGTCACCACAGAGCATTCAGTAGAGTTCCCTGAGCTATACAGTAGGTTCTTATTAGTTATTTTATACATAATATCAATAGTGTATATATGTAAATCACAGTCTGCCAATTCATCCCACTCCCCCCTTTCCCCCCTTGGTGTCCATACATTTGTTCTGTATGTCTGTGTCTCTATTTCTATTTTGCAAATAAGATCATCTATACCATTTTTCTAGATTCCACATATATGCATTAATATACAATACTTGTTTTTCTCTTTCTGAGAAAAGAAAAAACTTCACTCTGTATGACAGTCTCTAGGTCCATCCACGTCTCTACAAATGACTCAATTTCATTCCTTTTTATGTCTGAGTAATATTCCATTGTATATATGTACCACATCTTCTTTATCCATTCCTCTATTGATGGACATTTAGGTTGCTTTCATGTCCTGGCTAGTGTAAATAGTGCTTCACTGAATATTGGGGTGCATGTGTCTTTTTGAATTATGGTTTTCTCAGGGTATATGGCCAGCAGTGGGATTGCTGCGTCATATGGTAACTCTATTTTTAGTTTGTTAAGAACCCTCCGTATTGTTCTCCAGAGCGGCTGTATCAATTTACATTCCCATCAACAGTGCAAGAGGGTTCCCTTTTCTACACACCTTCTCCAGCATTGTTTGTAGATTTTTTAATGATGGCCATTCTGACTGATATGAAGTGATAGCTCACTGTAGTTTTGATTTGCATTTCTCTAATAATTAGTGAGGTATATAGACGTTTTGGCTTCATCCTTTGAAATAATAAGTTTTGAATCAGTTTTTCTTGATGTCACCAAGACCCTTATTAATTGAAAGGCAATTGATCTCTCTTTACTAGAATATTCAGGGAAGATAGAATTGGATCACTTTCAATGATTTGTATGAAAGAAGGGGAGTTAGTAAACTAGATACAGCAAAATTGGGAAGCTAATTTACCCAATTTTTTCACTGTGCCCTGTTTCTCTGTCTAGAAATAAGCTTTCCATATACTGATCAGAAATGAGTTATTCTCACAGACTATATACCACATATCAAATTATATTTAAAGAAAAACTTTAAAACTCATTCACTACAGCAATCAGAGATGAAAAAGAAATAAAAGGAATCCAAATCAGAAAAGAAGAAGTAAAACTGTCACTGTTTGCAGATGACATGATACTATACATAGAGAATCCTAAAGATGCTACCAGAAAACTACTAGAGCTAATCAATGAATTAGGAAAAATAGCAGGATACAAAATTAATGCACAGAAATCCCTTGCATTCCTATACACTAATGATAAAAAATCTGAAAGAGAAATTAAGGAAATACTCCCATTTACCATTGCAAAAAAAAGAATAAAATACCTAGGAATAATCTTGCATAAGGAGAAAACAGACCTGTATTCAGAAAACTATAAGACACTGATGAAAGAAATTAAAGATGATACAAACAGATGGAGAGATATACCATGTTCTTGGATTGCAAGAATCAATATTGTGAAAATGACTATACTACCCAAAGCAATCTACAGATTCAGTGCAATCCTATCAAACTACCAATGACATTTTTCACAGAGCTAAAACAAAAAATTTCACAATTTGTGTGGAAACACAGAAGACCCCGAATAGCCAAAGCAATCTTGAGAAAGAAAAACGGAGCTAGAGGATTCAGGCTCCCTGACTTCAGACTATACTACAAAGCTACAGTCATAAAGACAGTGTGGTACTGGACAAAAAGAGAAATATATGATCAATGGAACAGAATAGAAGGCCCAGAGATAAACCCATGCACATTTTGTCACCTTGTCTTTGCTAAAGGAGGCAAGAATATACAATGGAGAAAAGACAGCCTATTCAATAAGTGGTACTGGGAAAACTGGACAGCTATATGTAAAAGAATGAAATTAGAACACTCCCTAACACCATACATGAAAATAAACTCAAAATGGATTAAAGACATAAGTGTAAAGCCAGACAGTATGAAACTCTTAGAGGAAAACATAGGCAGAACACTCTATGACATAAATCACAGCAAGATCCTTTTTGACCCACCTCCTAGAGAAATGGAAATAAAAACAAAAATAAACAAATGGGACCTAATGAAACTTAAAAGCCTTTACACAGGAAAGGAAACCATAAACAAGACGAAAAGACAACCCTCAGAATGGGAGAAAATATTTGTAAATGAAGCAACTGACAAAGGATTCATCTCCAAAATATAAAAGCAGCTCATGCAGCTCAATATCAAAAAAACAACCCAATCCAAAAAAGGGCAGAAGACCTAGACATTTCTCCAAAGAAGATATACAGATTGCCAACAAACACATGAAAGGATGCTCAACATCAATAATCATTAGAGATATGCAAATCAAAACTACTACAATGAGGTATCACCTCACACTGGTCAGAATGGCCATCATCAAAAAATCTACAAACAATTTGTGCTGGAGAGGGTGTGGAGAAAAGGGAACCCTCTTGCACTGTTGGTGGGAATGTTAATTGATACAGTCACTGTGGAGAACAGTATGGAGGTTCCTTAAAAACCTAAAAATAGAACTACCATATGACCCAGCAATCCCACTACTGGGCATATACCCTGAGAAAACCATAAATCATAAAGAGTCGTATACCACAGTTTTCATTGCAGCTCTATTTACAATAGTCAGGACATGGAAGCAACCTAATTGTCCATCAACAGATGAATGGATAAAGAAGATGTAGCACATATATACAATGGAATATTACTCAGTCATATAAAGAAAGGAAACTGAGTTATTTGTAATGAGGTGGATGGACCTCGAGTCTGTCATACAGAGTGAAGTAAGTCAGAAAGAGAAAAATAAATACCGCATGCTAACACATATGTATGGAATCTAAAAAAAAAAAGGTTCTGAAGAACCTAGGGGAAGGACAGGAATAAAGATGCAGACATAGAGAATGGACTTGAGGACACGGGTTGGGGGAAGGGTAAGCTAGGATGAAGTTAGAGAGTGGCATGGACTTATATATACTACCAAATATAAAATAGATAGCTAGTGGGAAGCAGCCACATAGCACAGGGAGATCAGTTCGGTGCTTTGTGACTACCTAGAGGGGTGGTATAAGGAGGGTGGGATGGAGACACAAGAGGGAGGAGATATGGGGATATATGTATACGTATAGCTGATTCACTTTGTTATAAAGCAGAAACTAAAACAGAAACTAACACACCATTGTAAAAGAATTATGTTCCAAGAAAGATGTTAAAAAATAATTAATTAATTAAAATTTTAAAAATGGAGTGTACAGAGAGCTAAAAGAAATGCCCAACTATTATTGATTATGAGGTATGAGTGAAAGATGAATGAAACAGTAGTTCATGTCTGGGAGTTACATCCTATATCATGGGAGAGTGCTCTAATATCAATACACTCACCCTTATCCAGCGTTATTTTTTGCCTTTCCTTGATCTAGTACCTTAATGATTCAGTACCATATATATTCTCACAGCTTCTCCTAGTACATGTTGGCTTGGTCCTTCAGCTCCTTTTGGATTGTAGTACCTTTCCTTCCTTAATAGGCACGTAACTTCCCTGGCCAATGTTTTGTAAATTGACCCTAGGTTTTAGCTTAATGGCCAGGAGGGGAGATGGGAATAGATCCTGATACAGGTACAAATTGACTTTCAAGTCAGAGGCTTGTGCATAGTCTTTAAACAAAGAGGAATGATAGCCTCTAACATGAAGGAATGGCCCACTTCAGGGGAATCCAGGATTTCAAGGTTTTTGGTGGTTCAATACAAATGCCCCCATCCCCTCATATCAGGGTCCTATCCCTTCCTAACCAAGACCCTGACCTTCGGAAGCAGACATTCCAGGCACGAACATTCCATGTTTTCAGGACCTCTGTTCCTCTTGTAATTAACTCCTGGATATAATACACAGCTTTTTATGGCTTCTAACCTCAGGAGATAACCTTCGGTTTACTGCTCCCAAAGAGTCACTATGACTTTTCACACTTCACTTTCAGTTGGTGATGACTTACCCTTAGTCTTTCCTTGTTTTTCTTCCATTTATCAGTGGCACTCAGTGAAAACCATTTGACTACATTGTCCTTATTACTACTACTCTACCCAAACCTTTGAAAAACCTGAGATATTGCACTATTCCCTCCTATCCATATCCCACCTTACTTTACCACCTGTTAAAGTTTTAATAATTACACATATGCCAGGGATTATCAGTGCTTCACTTACACCGAGTGGTGAGGACCCCAGAATCTAGCTGGTCAGCACGATATCCAACCGCGAAATCCCATTTTAGATCCTACATCCTTTGACTATTTCTGGATCTACCCCTCTTTGATAGAGTTACCTAGGAAACAGACCCTGAGGTGGAGATTTGCATTCTGGAAGTTTATTGGGGAGTGATCTTGGGATCAACACCTGTGGGAAGTGAAGATCGTAGAATCACATAGAGGAGGAGGTGATGTATGAGGCAGTTTCAGCCAAGCCTTTTGCTGATCCCACTGAGAAAGGTGGAACTGAGTAGAAAATAGGTCTCTCTTAAAGGGAAAATTTTTTCCAGAGTCAATCATTTGGGGGAAGAAACAAATTTTCAGGTAGGAAAGTAAAATGTATAAGGTGAGTCTTAAGCAACAGCAATATGAAAATATAGTCCTCTTAGGCACCGTCTTTTTCTCTTGATCTATACTTAAAGGAACTCCTACATAATTGAGGATTTTTCCAGTTAACAGTGATTGCAATGGCCACATAAAGGCATTCTGGGAGCTTGGTCTCAGCATACTCTTTGGGAGATGAGAAGCTGAGGATGGGTACCTTGGGTTTTAGAAACAAAAACTCTCTAGTTATAATTTGCTCTTCAAGCTTGTTTCCCTCCTACTGTCCCCAGATGTTCATCTTGTATAAAACTAAAAGTTTGGTTTCAGCTGTGTAATAGAAAAGATGAATATTTTGTTTTCTATAATTTGTCCATGTAGATAGAAGGGGAAACAATCTCTCCCCCACTAACCATCACAACCTTGTGGCCTGCACGGAGATGGCAAGCTGGATTAGTAACACCTCCAAGAGGAAGATGAGTCTAGGGAAACAAAAGCCAGGTCGATAGGTCCACCCACCTTTTCTATATGCAGACTCTCATTATCATCTTGGAGACCTAGATTTTATTTTATTACGGACATTGGCTGATTTCTCATCATCCTTAGCAGCTGAGGAATCTGTTTCTTATCACAACCACTGATAAAGGCATTGCTATCTTGCACTTCACCATCCTAAGCAGTCCTTGAGGGGCTTTAAGGAGTTATATAATGAATACTAGTCATAACGTTTTGCATTTATTCCTCTCCAAGTTCTTTCAGAATCTTAACAGAAAGTAGTGCAAATAGTACTGGAATATAAACCTGAAATATAGGCTGAGCTCTCCCATTGCATGAGTTTGGGCAAGCATTAATAACAGTGATCCTCCAAAATGTACAGATACTTTAGATGATTTCTAAGGTCTCTTTCAGCAGTGACATCCTTTGATGTTCTTCATTAATTTGATAGCTGCTACAAACCAATAAAGTAAGTAAGGCAGGCCTAGTTAACCTCATTTGACAGTTGAGGATACTGAGGCCTAAGCAGGCTAAGTGATTTTCCCAAGGTTGCAAAATTAATTTGGAATGGGTTTGGAACTGAAAATCGGGTTCTTTCTGCTATTTAGGGTAGCAGAATATGGCAAAGATGATCTTGGCTAGTAGAGGGAATGAAGGGTATAAAATTTTGCTTGGGACCCAGGAGATTAAGCCTGCTCTAAAGGATCCTGACACTCTTATAGGATAGTAGAAATTGATAAGAAAGATCTAGGCTATAGATCCCCAAAGCCAGGGAAATTTTATATAAACAAACCAATAAATAAATGCATATGTGTGTATACTTCTGTGGCATTTAATGAAAAAAAGCAACAAACATTTATTGTGTACCCCCACCCCTCATGTAATACACTCTGCAGAGTACACAAAAATATGATGAATATAGTCCTTGCCCTCAAGAATCTTGAAAATTATTGAAAGCATATAGAAATTTATAGAGAAATCAAATGCACAAATATAAAAATCTGACAATAGAATGTGAACCAGATGCTTGGGAGATAAAAGTAGTATCCCACTCCAATCTCGCACTCTATCTCAAGAGAGGAGTGCTACAATCCATACTGCTATCTTTCAGAGCAGTGATGTTGATATACTCATCCCTAACATCTCTCTCTCTGTCTCTGTCTCTCTCTCTTCCCCACCCCCCCACCCAAAAAAAGGATTGAGACTTGAGTGTTCTATCCTTTAGCGATGAAATAAGTACAGCCTACTCTCAGGGGAGGAAAATAAGTCTTCCCTTAGAACCCAAAATAAGCTCCTCAGTTATGTCGTCTTGCAGGAGCTCATTACTATGACCTATAAGATTTGGAAGAGCTGTATGAGATTACAAGATCCTTGACGGCACTTCACAAAGTATGAAGTGTCATGCAAATGCAAGGTATTACAAAATAATAATTACTGTTTTTTCAAACATAGGTTTCTTGGTCTGAGTATAATATATCCTGCACAATGAATATGCCCGCACAAGGGCTTTCTCTGATTTCTATCCCTGTAACAATTGCTCTCTATACTGAATGCGCTAGACCATATTGCTCACTGAAAGGAAACTGAGTTAAACTAAATTATTAACAATTCTTTTTTATGTATTCAAGAAGCAATTACTTTTGAATTCTGTGAACCAGCCTCCTTTCCTATCCCTGACTTTCCAAAGAAGAAAACAAAATCCCACCCTAAGTAGCTAGATTCAAACTGCCAGTGCACAATACCCAAAATCAAAGGGATCTCAGAACTTTAAATAACTGTATATAATGTATAAAATGAGGGCATTTTATAAGTATATATAATATACAGATTTTGTAAATTATATAGAATATAAATGTGTGTGTGATTTCACACCATTTTTTAATGTCAGCCTAGAAGTTCTCTCTTTAGGTCCTGCAAACCTTGATTTCTGACAAGACATTGGATCAGGTTCCTTGCATGTAGTAGGAGCTCAAAAACAATTTTCTGGATAAATGAAGCAATCTATGTTAATTAAGCATTCAGAAAAAGCTGAGCAAAGTCAATTGACTGAGTTGGTAAATTGGTTGCTATGGCAACCTCTTTCCTCATTGGAAAGAAGTCATAGGGTCAAGAGCAGATTTTTAACACAAACTGGGGTTGGGGAGAGGGGAGAGAAGCACCATGATCTTTTCCTCATTCATTTCCTGTTTTCAAAATGAATTAATACATAGATAGAAAAGGCAATTGTGGTTTTGAAGAGAGTTCTCACCCAGGAGAGGGATCAGCTGTTTTAATAAAAATCTGTTGTCTTGGCTGAGTTCTGCCATTAATAACCCTCAATAATTGCAGGTGGAAGGAGAATGTAGTACTATAATGACGTTTAGTGCTGAGGTTGTGAGGGGCTTGCTGAAGGCTCTGGACAGGCAATAGGGCACAAAGATTTTCATTGCCTAGAACCACTTTGGTGAGAAAAAGTTATGTTATTTTTATTACTTTGTTTTGCTTTGTTTGTTTGTTGGAGAAAGAACATCCAAGTGTTAGTTTAAGAATGATTGAAGAACAGTTGAGTTAATGACAGATTTTCAAATGGATAGGAATTTGTGATGATTTATGATGCTTTTTATTATTTCTGGTATTGCATATTATTGAGGCACATCAAGGCATAGCTAATTATCAGGCAGGTACATTTCGTGATGCTATTTTCATAAAGAAGCAATACAGTAGAGTGGAAAGAGTACTTAGCTAAAAGTCAGAAGACCAGAATTATGGTTCCAACTTTGACACTTACCGGTTGAATGGTCACACAATTTCTTTGAACATCAAGTTCTGTAAATGTCACAGGAGAAAACTGAGACCAATATTAGCTGCTCTGCCTAACCTCACAACTGGTTATGGAATCGACTGACTTAACTTATGTGTATTAATTATGAAAACAGTGTATAAATGTAAGCAAGACCTGCTTCATAGTTATTCAATCTGTGCAGTTGTGCAAGGTCCCACACTTGGTTTAATGCTATGTTGTCACAGCCATTAAATTAAAAATTTTTGAACAAGGGGCCCTGAATTTTTGTTTTGCACATGGCCCCACAAATTGTGTAGTCATACCTGAATGTAAGATATTATTAGACATACCCCTTTATAGAAGTAGCAATATTTGAGAACTGTGGTTATGAATCTGGGCAATTTATCCCTATTGTTTGTTGAATTTTAAACAGGACAGAATGGAAGGAATTAGTGAATGAGACAGTATAAGCATTTTGGGGGGTAATTCACCTTTAAGTGATATCAAGAGAACCATGTAGGTCAAGGTTGAGATGAGGTTAAACAACAAGGTTGACTTTGATAATAATTAAGGTCTAAATGTGAGAAATAATTTCATATCTCAATCTGCATCCATTTTCCCCAAGTACATTTGCTTTGTTTGGAGCATTTCAAAGGGTAGAGTTTGGTGTGTGTGTTTAGTAGGGGATGAGGGGGAGGGAGTTCCTTACATTGCTATTGCCAGTCAGAGCAGCATCAGGGGGCTAAGTGAGAATGACACAAACCTTAGTCTACCTGCTGTTTTAGTTGACCCTAATTCCATGGTAGTATTTTTTTTCACTCTAATAACGTATAGTGGGTGTCTCCTGAAACCCTATAAAGGCATTTATTCTGCCTGGTACTATCTAAGATAGCTAATGTCTATGAAGAGAAAAAGATTTGAAATGCATATATATTAGGGTCCAATATGTACCCTTATTGTATAACATTTTCCTGTGGGAACTTAAGTAAAACTCAAGGCCTTCAATCCAACTGTTAAACTGTGAAAAGAAAGACTTTAGGTTTCTGCTGGAAAATATATGACTTGTAAAATTCACCTTATTTTCTAATGTTTTGCACATTTTCTTTCACTAAAAGACACTAATGGCTTTCTTGAACTAAGCAGACCTTACTTCAAACACATGATTTCAGTTGCTGATAGAAGTGAAAACAAGACTGTAGTGGATTAGCTTATGTATGGCCTCTTCCTTTGACAATTATAAAGAAAACATGCATATTTAATTTAAAGGGTAGGATTTAATTAAATAGGGAAGACATTGTAAACCTATATGAAAATTGGAATTTCTGAAGTAAAATTCTGAGTAGAAATCACAATTAATACAAAAATCTTACCTGATTTCCTGGTGAAAAATGAATGGGTGCTGGGTGCTGCTTTGTGTATCTTCCCTGTTCCAACTCCCCATGAAAAAATTCTGGTTTATATTTCAGCTAAAAAAAACACCTCCTATGACCATCAGATATGTTAAATCAACCATCTGGAATTCTTTTACTGCATTGTAGCCTCATTCTAAATCATGGTGGAAAGAATGCATTTAGTATACATTTCGTTTTTGTGGACTACATATATGGCAAAATAAGTCATAAATGAAAATAAATATAATCTAGAATGTCCACATAGTATATGTAACTTACCCTCCATGCTTGAGACTATCTTTCTCTTGCCTGAGAAATGAGCAGTTGTAAATATAAATGGATTCACTTCACACATAACACAGTATACACGCTCCACACAAAATTAACTTCTCAAACAAAAAAGTTGTGTCAAAAATTAAAAGTAAGCATGGAAGTAAATGTGCCCAGTATGCATGCTAAGAGTAATCATTATTGACATTGTCACTAATACTGTATCGTATTTTTGAAAGTTGCTAGGAGAGTAGATCTTAAAAATTCTCATCATACACACACACACAAATTTGTAACTATATGTGGCAATGGATATTAACTAGACTTATTGTGGTGATCATTCTGCAATATATACAAATATCAAATGATGTTATAAATATGAAACTAACATGTTATATGTCAATTATATCTCAGTGAAAAACAAACATAATACCATTCAGAGTAAGTTGAAGTAAATTATGACAGTAGTCAGAGGAAGGAATACATGTTGGTCCTTGGTAGCCCCTACTTCTGTCTGAGGTCTTCTCTGCCTTTTGACCTCTCTAGCCCTGGCTTCAGGAATCTCCCTATGGAAATACCCCATCTGGGGTTGACCACTCTAAGGGACAATCCAATTTTCATTTTGTTCTCTTTCTTACTTCTCATCATGTTTTGGATTTGGATGTGTTATCTAATACCTGCAGTAGAATCACGCTATTTTTGGAATCTCAATAGAAAGCTAAATCAAATTTGCCCACTGGATGATTTTCTAGAATCATCAAGCTAACATGCTACTCCTCTGAAGATATTGCATGGTCATTAAAATTTGAAACCATCCTTTCTTTCAAAGCAAAGCATTTCTTTCTTATCAGAGAACATTGTCTCCCTAGAACTGGTTGTTTTAGCTCAGAAACAAGAAACTCAGTAACTGAATCTCCCCAAAATACTTCTTATACACCAGCAAGTGAGGATTTCTTTCTGTTGTTTTCCTTTAGTTTCTGCCTAAGCTCAACTCTGCTCAGTTTCTGAAACCTTAGCAAGATTATAGCCCAAAGGTGTTAGGAAAATTTAAAATTTTATAACAGCTGCTCAAGAGTTTAAAAAAGAAGTTGTAAAATTGGATAACTAGTATTTCTGCTTCTCACTAATTACTTTGGAACAGTTACAATGGGTATTTATGACTACATCAAAGGTTCCTAAATTTTTCCATCTTAGACTTGTAGCATTCTAAAAATACTGAGAGAATTTTCTTTCTGAGATTCACTTTGTTTCTCAGTTACTAATCTTCCATGCCACGCTATCTCATTTTAGGGGCTGCCTTTCTACCAGACTGTGAGGCAAACCATGTATTTCTAATGTCCTCCCCAGGATCCAGTTCCACTGTGGCATCCTCCTTTGATCTGCCTCCTCCCCTCAGAAAGAAATTAATGCTCTAGTGTGAACTTTTGCTTTCCCCTTGTCTTACCAAAATGTGTACCTTCTGTTTAGCTTTAGAGCTGTGCTACTCAAAATACAGTCTGCAGACTAGTATTGGTCCATGACTGGACCAGATAAGTACAGAAATTGAGAGTAAGCATTTAGAAAACTTTATAGCAATGTGTGGGGGGAGGCCAAACTGGTTCTTTATGACAAATAGCTTGAAAAATATTGTTTTAGAGCACCACCCCAACAAACTGGATTTTGATAATAAGTACTGCAATCTACTGGGATGAATATGTTATTCCTTTGAGGCAGCTTATTCATTTCCAAATAGGAATGCTCTGGAGGCACAAAGGAATAGTCGTAAAAATAGGAGTGTTGTTCCTAAGATTGTAATTCACTCAGAATATGGCAGGTAGGGGAGACTTGATTTTCTAAAGTATAAGACAAAATATAGCATATCACCTGGGTAACTCAGTTGAGGACGCTACTAGACTAAATTATATATTAGGAAGTTGTAGGTGCCCGTTTTTTTTTTCCTATTACAAACTCCATACTATATATATAGAGAAACCACTTATGTAATTTTCTTTTGCAAAATTAAATTATACCTGTGTTTTTCCCAACTTATAACTTATGAGCCCAGTTTTATTCAGTGGTAAAAGAGTGAAATATGCTTTCTTATCAGAACAAGAGCTTATCTGACTGAAGTAAGTTGGTTCCCTGGAAAAGAAATACCATTTCAGGAGGAATTATATTTTATTTTCTTTACCTTAAGGCGGGATCAGGCCCACCGGTTTCTGAGGCAGTAGTGAGAACAAATTGATCCTTAAGTAGATGTACCTCCTCTTTCTCAGTGAAATCACAGAAGGTGTATATCAAGTAATACTTCTTTCTAGTCCCACGAAGGAGCCAAGGACTTGACCGAATCTTATGCTACCTCTTTGGAGTGGCAGTAAATCCCTTGATTAAATCTGAACCTCATGCTGAGGTGAAATGAAGAGAATATGTGGCTAGAGCAGAAGTTTATTTAAATTAGTCATAGTTATTTAAATTTAGTGCTTGTTAAAACGGTAGCAATGCGAATGAAACAATACCTTGTTACTCTTTTAATTCACATTCAAAAGATTTTAATTCGGTTTGGGAAAGCAAAGTAAATATTTCTAGTGTTGTAATCTCCTAGAAGGTAGGGATAGTGTAATATTCTTTTTTTATACCATCCTCTTATGAGTGTTTTGTGTGTTTTTTTGTTTTGTTTCTCCATGCCTGACAAAAGTGAAGATTATACTAAAGATAAATGAAGGTTCCCAAGTGCTAGCACTCTCCTTAAGAAAAACTCACATTTTCTTCCTACAAATCCAATTCAGCTGCTCTGTTTTGAAGTTATTCCTAATAATGCTCTCTTCATAAAGGAACAAAGTTACTACAGCAACAAAACTATCTGATGTGTTATGAACGTTTGGTGGCTGTATTTCTGTGGGAATATTTCTAAATATGATAATAGCAGCATGGCAGTCAATTAGGTGATAAACCATGCTTGAGTTGAATTCAGAAAAAGAGAGAGAGAGAGATCATTTCTAAAAGTATTTGCCTAAACCACAAGCAGGGTTCTTTGCCCAAACTCAGAGTTTGAAGCCATTTTAACTACCCATTCTTATTCTGCTTTACAAATATAGCAGGCATTTAAAATCCTTGTAGTTGTCTCCAGGGCTTATATACCTTACCAATTGATCTTCTCAAGAACATTAAAGAAAAATAAAATGTTCTTTCTAACATTTACATCTAAACTGGAGCAAAGGTCTGACCGTAAAGACTATTTTTCCATTATTTTAGCTTAACGATTCAATCCTAACTTTTTAAACAATAAAATGAGGATTCTAAAGTCCCAAATTATGTGTCATTTTTACCCGAAATTCCCCCTTGGAAGAAGGAGGGACAGGATCTTCCAGGTGTGTAAAGTTTTAAGACTGCAACAGCTTTTCAGGATTCATGCCTAGGGCTACCCAAGCCTTACAAAGCCCGCCAACTAGGCTTTCATTCAGTAATATGGCCTTCTTTTCTGAACATTGTATTTAACCTCTGTTCTTATTGCTTTGTTGGTTTAGATTCATTGCTCTGTCTTAATACCTTGTTTCTATCTGATCCCTACCCCTCAGCTACTTGTTCAAATTTTCTTACATCCCTTTCTTGTCTTCTGACTTTTAGACATAATCTATGGCTGGACTATTTTTTTTATTCTTCCCCTTTTCTCCTATACTTTGTCTTGACATTTCTGGTGCTGACTCATAGGCCTTATCTCTTATTCATTGTTACCTATGACCTTGCAGTATATCTGAAGAATGGGGTAACTTGGTACCATACTATACTGCATCCTTCTGTAGCAAGGTGGAGGAAAGTCTGTGTTAATGGTTATCATTTTTAGTTGGCTTTCTGCTGCTTTGGATGGTATTGGTTTGTGTCCATTATATCTTAACATCCAATAAAATATTTTATAATGTCAGCTTTAAAACTACAAGTTATTAGAGGACTTTCACAGATTTTATCATTTGGAGTACATAGAGCAATTTTTTACTTAGCCTTTGTTACCTGTTTTTTGAAGAAATACATTTAGCTTTCCTTATGATGCATTTGTGAGGACAGACAGAAGATAAGTTGGGTAAGACTTAAACTATGTGCAATAAACTCAACTCCAAAGCCATTTTCATCCTGAAATCACACACCTCAGTTTGGGACTTGAACCCACTGTCTTTTAATTAAAACCATACACCTGGTCTCAGGACCTCCTGAAGTTCAGGTTCTTCATGTCTCAGCACAGAAAGAATTCAGTGACAGACAAAGCCATAGGTAAGACGTGGATTTATTTAGAGAGATACACATTCCATAGACAGAATGCGGTCTGTCTCAAAAGGTGAGAACAGCCCCAGGGCATGGGGTCATCTCAGAAAGGAAAGTGAGAGTGGCCATGGGAGAAACACACTCCACAGACAAGAGTGTAGGCCATCTCAGAAGGTGAGAGGCCCCAAAATATGGGGTGGTTAGTTTTTATGGGCTGGGTAATTTCATAGTCTAATGAGTGGGAGGATTATTCCAACTATTTTGTGGAAGGGGTGGAGATTTCCAGGAATTTGCCCACTGCCCACTTTTTGGAGTTTTAGGGTCGGCCTCAGAACAGTCATGACACCAGTGGGTGTGTCATTTAGCATATACTAATGTATTACAATGAGCATATAATGAGGCTCAAGGTCTACTGGAAGTCGAATCTTCCACCATCTTGGACCTAGTTGGTTCTAGCCAATTTATGTCTATCCTCAAAGGTGTCATTCTTTTAAAGGTTGTGCCCTGCCCCCTTCCCTCCTGTTTCAATTCTGATACCCTAGCTGGAAGAAACATTTACGGGATCTAGATTACTCATTGTCTACACCACTTAGCTTATGGGGTTTTGATTTTGCTATTATTTCTTTACATGGATGACTTTTATTTCCATACAACAACTAAGCTCCATACTATTTTGTATTTCTGACATTTAGCCTACTGCTTTGTGTATGATATGTGCTCAGTTTATTGACTGATAATATGCAATGAACCATGGAAAGAAAAGGAAAGTTTTGGCGTTTCCCTTTTGGAAGTTATTCTGAGGACCTCTAAGAAGATACATTTATCAAGGGAGAAGTTAATAAATTAATGTAAACCCTCTAGCTGGCTTTTCTTCTCTTAGAACTATAACATGAGATGATTCAGCAAAGATTGAGTCAGATAAAAATACTTTTTTCCAGATATAAAACCTTAAGCTTTCGGAATAGAGTTTGACAACCTCATGACGTATTTATGCTAATTCATGTGCTTTCAGATTAGTTTACATGTGCAGTGCTCTTATACGTTAGCAGCCAGTATCTCCCAGATTTAATGCAAAATCATTGTGTATTTATGGTTTTATGTAATGTTTTTTCCTTTCCTGTCAGCAGTTGTTATTGCAAAATGTACTTTGTTGGTTTAATGCAAGTACCATCTTCCACTTCCTTCTACTATGGACTAACTATTCAAGAGGATCCACTGACTTATGGAAAACATGCTCATTGTACCTATTTTATTTCTGCTTTATCTTTTTGTTTTATGGTTAACCAACAGAGATCTCATATGTGTAACAGACGTGCATTTGATATATAGTATATTCAAAAATTGCCATGTGATGTACATTATGCCTTTTAGTTGATACCTTAATTTTATGTATATTATAATATAGTATAGTAAATATTCTTGATATATTTTGAATTTTGATGCCATTCTGAGGGCAAGTAAGCAGCTCCTAGAGAAAAACAGCCTGTCTTAAGAAATTCACAAGAACCATTTGCACACACGGTGTGATTTGAGGAGCACTGAGTACAGAACTCTTTATGAAAAATACTGAGAACAGATTTTGAAGCCGATAGACAAGAGTTTGCAACCTATTATTTGGATTTATTAGTTTTATGGTTTGAGGCAAGTCATCTTCTCTCTCTGAGCTTTAGTCTGTTTATCTCTGAAATGAAAGACAATAATATATTTTGTGCTTGTGAATTAACTGAGATAACAACAAATACTTGAAAGTCATTGGTTTCCTTTCTCCTTCCTACTGTTCTACCACAATATCTAAAATTCCCTGATTAGATATTCATCTTATTGTTGTGGTGACAATCTCTCTTAAAAGCACAGTATTCTTAGAAAGAACAACATATTAAACAAGTATGTTTTAACATTTCAGATATTACTTCATGGTCCCCCGAGGGAGTCGAACCAGACAGTTTTGATGGAAAAGAAATGGTTGGCAAGTTTGAGCACAGAAATTACTTCCAGAGGTAGACAGAACCAAGCAGGACACTGCAATTATGGGATATAGGCAATGTAGTCAGGGCAATGGATACCCAAAGATAGAGGAAGGAGGGCTCAGGAAAGAAGAATGAGAACACAAAAGATAAACTCAGTTGCTTCTAAATTTTGCTAAGATTAGGCATGGGTAAAAGGAAATGCTCCCAACATGAAAAAGGGTTCAAATCATTGATTTAGATTATTGAAATAATAATAATAAAACACATTAGCTTTCAGACAAATATCTAATCATTTTATACTTGTTAATTCATTTATTGCTCACAAAACTCTAAGAGATAGGATATGCTATCATATTCATTTTACAGATGAGGAAACAAGGCACAGGGCAATTTGGTACTTGACTAAACACACAGCTAATGAGTGGAGATGCCAGGATTTATACCTAAGCACTCTGGTCCCAGAATCCATGTATTTAAACTTGGGATAAGTGTCAGCCTTCTTTTTAGACCCCAAACATGAATTAACATCTTTAATTCTGTATTCTTGAGGGAAAAATAATTCATGTTATTGGAAAGATAAACAGACTGGGAAGCAGGAGAGCTGGGTTCTAGTGTGAGTTCTATTAGCTGTAGGAAACTTGGATAATTTTTTGCTCTCCAGATCTTATTTTCCCAATCTGTCAACAGGTGGGTTTGAGCTAAATAATTTTGAGATCCTTTTCAATTCTGGTTCAATGAAACATCATGGGAATTAATTATTTTGAAGGTTATTCAGAATTTATTATGTATTTACACAGAAAATGCTTCACATGATTTGGATAAAAATTACTGTAATCCTCTTTAGCAGCTATAGAATTTCAGTGGGAGATATAAGTTTATTTGAGCTTTGGAATATATATTATAAGAGGTACTTGCTGCTGATCTTGATTACCATAAAAACACATTGAAGTTTCTTTCAGAGTCCTCTTAACTTTTGAATCATTTCCTCTCTTTTTCAGTGAGGAAAAGCATCGTGGTCTTATTTATATATTTATTTTTAAATGGTTCATTCACTAAGAGGAAATGTTGCCAACCATAATGGGTAGTGTAGAGCAAACCCCTCTCCACCTTACAAAGGAAACTAGGAATAGTCTGCCAAGCATTTAATTAAGTATGTTTTGTTTTGTTTTTTTCCTAGCAGAAGCTTAAGTTAAATGGCATTTTTGGCATCATAAATTTCATGAAACAGCAGTAATTTCAGCTTCATTTCTCTTGGAATTTTTTTTTTGTATGGTTGGACTGGAGAAAGCATGGCTATATTCTATTTAGATTGATGTAGGATTAGGTACATTTGATTGAACTGCTGAACTAATGCAGCAGCATTTTCATTTGACGCAGACATATAGCTCTCTCTGTTTATCAGCTGCTGTACCCAGCTTTAACCTTCTGGTTTCAATATCAGTTTTCAAAATATGGCTGCAAAGTTTTCCCAAGTTCACCTTGTAGATTTTTAAGTAAAAGTAAAAACACAAAAACTGGTGTCAATGTACATTGCTGAGAAGAAAACCAGATACGTTTAATCTCTCTCAATTGGGCCCCACAGCACTTTGTTTCTGTCTCTATTAAAGCATTCATTCATGTTGCTTTGCATGCAGGTCAGCTGGATACATGTTTATCTTCTCTGTTAATGTAAGTTCCTTAAAAATAGAAACTACATTCCTTAGTGAATATCGTCATAATACCTAGAGTAGCATGGAACATAAAATAGGTGCCCGATACATGATTGCTGAATGAATTAAACTTGTCAAATTCAAGAAGCTGTTAGGGAAAGTCCTTCTTTTAACTTCATGTAATCCTGAACCAAAAACTTAGTTTCACAAGACATTAATATTCTGTCAAATTAAAGAGAGCTATACATTCTGGGAGACTAACTTAACACCAAGCCCCACTGTATTTTTGGCAGAGTTTACCCTCTTGCTGTCATATAGGTGATCTTTGCTTTATGAAAATGTATGGCATGTAGGAAAAGTGCTGACCTGATTGTCTAGAGCATATTGGCAACTGCTTAAGGTATATTCTCCCTGTCCCCAATTATTCACATTATGAATGAGGAGAGCAATGGAAGCTTCTAATTTTAAGACTGCTAAACAAATCTGATACTTCAGCAAATACCAAAATTGAGAGAAAAGGAAACTTTCCTCCCACTTTTATATAAAGGTGCAGCATTTATAATTGCTAAAGAATCCATCATTCTATCTTGGAAACTTAGGTGACAGGTGAAATAAGACTAAAGATGAGTTTGACTTACCTCAGAGCAATAAGAAAATCTGCTATAATTCTGTGCGTAACAATCTATTTCATTACATGATGCTATTTAGTGGCAGCATGATTGTGTATATGTGAGACTGTTTGTTATGGGTTGAATTATGCCCCTCCAAAAAGGATATGTTATAGTCCTCACCCACAATACCTCAGAATTTGACCTTACTTGGAGATAGGATTTTACAGAGGTAAAATCGAGTTAAAATGAAGTCACTAGGGTGGGCCCTAATCCAATTTGACTGGTATCCTTATAAAAATGGAAACTCTGACACAGAAGCAAACGTGTGTAGAGGGACAACAATGTAAAGAAATAAGGGAGAAGATGGATACATACAAGCCAAGAAGGGAAGACTGAAACAGATCTTTCCTCACAGCTCTCCAAAGGAAGCAACCCTGGGGATGATACCTGGATTTCAAACTTCTAAACTTCAGAACTGTGAGACAATACATTTCTGTTGTTTAAGTGACTCAGTCAGTGGTACTCTATTATGGCAGTCCTAACAAACTAGTACATGGTTATATAACAGAAATTTAGAATGCTGGAATTCGAAGAGACCTTAAGAAATCATTGATTCTGTCTCCTTCTTTGCACCCTGCTTAATATCTAAGACATTCACATCAAAATGTTCTCCTTTGCTTAGGAATGTGAGTGATGTGTACAGTCTCGAGTGAATTGTACAGTGCTCTTTCCCCATGTCAAGAAGTTTTTTTGTTCTTTTTTTAAGATTTAACATAAATAATTGGGTTTTTCTAGCTTTGTTGAGGTATAATCTACAAAGAAAAATTTAAAGTGTACAATGTGATGATTTGATATTCATTGTGAAATGATTACCTCAGTTAAGCTAACACATCCATCACTTCACATAGTTTCCTTTTTGTGTGTGTGTGTATGGTAAGAACACTTAAGATCTACTCTCTTAGCAAATTTCAGCTATGTGATATAGTATTATTAACTATAGTCACCATGCTGTACGTTAGAACTCTAGAAGGTATTTATCTTATAATTGAAAATTTGTACTGTTTGACAAATATCTTAGTTCATCCACCTCCAGCCTCTGACAACCACCATTCTACTCTCTGCTTCTATGAGTTCAACATCTTTAGATTTAACGTGAGTGAGATCGTACAATATCTGTCTTTCTTTGCCTGACTTTTTTTCACTTAGCATATCCTTCTGGTCCATCCATGTTGTCAGAATGTCAGGATTTCCTTCTTTTTCATGGCTGAATAATATTCTAGTGTGTGTGTGTGTGTGTGTGTGTGTGTGTGTGTGTGTGTGTGTACGTATGTGTGCATGTGTATTATCCACTTTCTTCATCCATTCTTCTGTTGATGGACACTTAGTTTGTTTCCATGTCTTGGCTATTGTGAATAATGCTGCAATGAACATGGGGTGCATATATCCCTTTTAAATAACGATTTCATTTCCTTAAGATATATACCCAGTAGTGGAATTGCTGGATCATATGGTAGTTCTATTTTTAATTTGTTGAAGAACCTCTATTCTGCTTTCCAAAGTGGCTGAACCAATTTACATTCCCACCAACAGTGTACAAAAGTTCTCTTTTCTCCACATCCTTGCCAACACTTTTTATCTCTTATCTTCTGATGATAGCCATTCTAACAAGTATGAAGTGATAGCTCCTTGTGGTTTCGATTTGAATTTCCCTGATGATTCATGATGTTGAGTCCCTTTTCATGTATCTGTATGCCATTTGTTTGTATTCTTTTGAGAAATGTCTATCCATGCCCTTTGCCCATTTTTTAACCAGGTCATTTGTTTTATTGCTATTAAGTTGTAAGAGATCCTTAAATAATTTGGATTTTGATTCCTTATCAGATAGATGGTTTGCAAATATTTTCTCCCATTCTGTATGTCGTATGTTCACTCTGTTGATTGTTTCCTTCACTGTGCAGAAGAATTTTAGTTTCATATAATCTCACTTATCTATTTTTTGCTATTGTTACCTGTGCTTTTGGTATCATACCCAAAAAAACCATTGCTGAGAGCAGTGTCAAAAAGCATTTCCCTATGTTTTTTTCCAGGGTTATACAGTTTCAGGTTTTACATTTATTTGAGTCTTCCATCAGCTTTAAGTTAATTTTTGTGTATGCTGTGAAGTAAGGGTCCAATTTCATTCTTTTATATGTCTATATCCAGTTTTCCCAGCATCATTTATTGAAGATCCTATCCTTTTCCCATTGTGTGTTCTCAGCACACTTGTCAAATATTGGTTTGTATGTGTGTGGGTTTATTTCTGGGCTCTCTGTTCTTTTCCATTGGTCTGTGTGTGTCTCTGGTTTTGTTATGCTTTGTTTTCATTTTGCAGAAACTCACTGTCAAAAGTTTTCCAAAGAGCAGGGTCTTGTTGTTATTGTTGTCTTAGTTTGTTGTTGTTGTTTTAAATTGCCAAGGTACCTTATTGCTAAGATGCTGGAGCTGAGAATGTTTGGCAGTAAACTTGGTATAATCACATTATTCCTCCTGAAAATTTTTGTCCAGAGGAATAAAAACAGAGTAAACAAACCTTAATATATTAATATCTCAGTTTATTTTCATATAAAACATGTCTATCAGCCAGCTGTTTTCAGCATAAGCTATCTCACCTCTGTATTTTAAGTCAAATAAATACTGCAGTTAAATTTGGGAAGGTTCCAAATGAAGATTTTTGTTTTGTCTTCAATTCTTGTTATAAATAGTTTGGGGAACTATATTTGATAAATATTCCAGTTATAGACATTTCTTTGGCAACATATTTTACCATGGCCCTTTTTCTCTTTCCAAACTGTACCTTCCATAGCTATACATTATGCTCTCACCATTAATCCAGTTTATTCTCAGCTTAATTTTCTGTTTATAACTTATTTTTAAGCTATGTGGTAAAAAAGAAAACAACGTCCATTTGAAATAATTTGAGAAAATAAGCAAGCTTGTTATTAAAGGGAAACAATAAAAATATTTAATTAGTAAAACAGTGTATTTTGTCATAAATTATGTGGCCTTGAGGAAGCTATGGGCAGGCAGTGATGGAGCTAGGGACACTGATGTGGCTGAAGGGGTGAGTCAGTCCAAAATACAGTGCCAGAGGAAGGTGGTGAGCTCTAGTACCATCCTGGCTGGCCTCACCATGCAAGTATTCCGATATGGTTAAGAATGAAGCAGCACGAGTATTCAGCCCAGTGTTCCTCAACCGTTGGCTGCACATGAATATCATCTGCGGAGTTTTGAAAGATGATGCTAAACCCCATATCCAGAGATTTTCATTCAGTTGGTCTGGGGTGGAGTTAGGGTATCCAAAGCACCCCCACCTCACCATGGAGATTCTTATGTACAGCCAGGATTGAAAGCCACTGGTTTTACTAGATGTTGTGATAAAGCAAGAATATTAAACATGCTAAGTGGTGTGCATGAAGGAGGACTTGAGCTCGCTGCTTGGATTAGAGTTAAGGATGCTAGGGTGAACAGTAAAGCTTTGGTTTTAGTGAAACAGTCAAGAAACCAAGTCATCAACTGGTTAAACCACTGGGTAAATAAAATAGGAGGTGAGATAAATGATCCAACTGATGATAAGCAACTGGTTATGCACTAGGCAGCTATCAAGCTCAGGGAAGCAAAAGTCACTGAGCAAGTGAGGAGACTTCTGGTCATATTAAGCTACCATCAGAGTGCTTATTAAACTTCGACAGAGAGTGAGAACTGTAATCCCCTGAAAGAGATTTTGAACTTCTTCGATTGTTATTGTCCTATCAAGATAAAATAGTGATTATATGATTAATTAGTAAAGACAAAAGCTGGACTCTGTGTGTGTGTGTGTGTGTGTGTGTGTGTGTGTGTGTGTGTGGAGGGGAGGGGGGAGAGAGAGAAGAAGGCACGGAAGGGGATTGGAGAATGTGTGAAAACATCATGATGTTGAGTTCCTCGGAATGGAACTTAGTTTTTATTTCATAATACAAACTCTTGGAAAGAAGAGAACAGAGGCAAAGATAATCTGTCTTCAGTACTTAATTATTTGGAAAAATCTCTTTCACTGGGTCAATAAATATGACTACTATGTTCCAGGTATTGTGCTAGCCACTGGAGAAAAAGCAAAATATAAACAGACCCTACCCTCATAAAACTTATATTCTATTAACATACATTACTAAAAATTTTCAAAATAATTACATTTAAGCACATAGAGAATCAGCTGCTGAGCATATGGGATAGGTAGGCAGGAACTGATATATAACTGCTGATCAAGTTACATCCTTCTCTTAGTTGAATCCTTTAGCTAGAGTTGGGACTGTTTCACACTTCATGATTTGGTAAATTGCAGCCATACTCATTTGCCCAATCATACTCATTCACTCCAACCTTCTTAGCACACACACATTTATTTTCTAGAATGAATAATGTTAATCTTAATATGGTTTTGTGTAGGCATTTTCCCACTTTGATTATTTTAGGGTTTTTACTGAATTTAGTTATTAATTTACAGTAATAAATGAATTTTAATCACGGTATTTCTTTCTTTCCACACTGCTTCATATCAGAACATTGGCCTCAACATCAGACCAACATAGCAGATAGCAAAAATAATGTTACATGGACAAAGTCATGTCTCTCTCTGCTTTAAACTAGAGTCTTGGCAGCCAAATTGGAAATACTTGAGTAGTTTCAGGGTATAAGATTGGAAAATGATTCATTCAAAATTGACTTTATTGAAATAATGCAAGCCTACCCTTAGAAATATTTGTAAATATACTTGGTATATCAAAATAAAAGCTGCTGCCATTTCCATCAGGATAAATTTGTTACCCAAAAGAAAAGGATTTCTTTCAGAGTATTAGAAAATGGCACCACTAATTATTACCAAGTTTATTCTAGAAAGTTCATATTTGCTACCATATAGTATCAAATTTATGTTGCTGATTAAGTACAAAACTGCTAAATATTGTTTATTGGTTAATGGTGGTTTCCCAAAAGGACCTCTAAGTCAAATTACTAATAGCTGTAATCTAGATTTCTGGAAAACCTGACTATTACATGTAATTATCTTTAGGAATAACTAAATAACTATCTTTTTAGATGTTCATATTATCATATAAATTTTCTCTTTAAATCAAACCTCTAAAATCCATAATCATCAACAAATCTCAAAATAACTCAATTAATGTTTAGAAAATTATGGTAGCTAAATGTGTATTTGATGTTACTTATAAATATATATATATAATATAAATATATATAATATATATAAATAAATATATATATATAATATTTTAAAACATTCCACAAATAATTTTTAAGTATTTCCAATGGAAATATTTCTTTATAAGGTAGCATCTGTGAGTCATATATCCAGTTAGTTTCCAGATTGCTAATAGTAATATTTTCACTTCTAAACCAATCTCAATCAATTTATTTTACATCTGTGTCTCCAAAGTACCACAGAGTCAACAGTTGCCAAGATCTTCACTGTAGTAAATAATCATTCTAACAGTATTAGATAAAACTCTACAAATCATGAATTAGATTAGTTTCTTGGAGCTATAGAAATTGTAAATAATACTGGCTTTGTATACCAGACAATAAATTATTATACTATACCTTGTTATACTGTATTAAGTGTTAGTAATAGAGAAACATGTTTTGTAAGTAATCAATTAATAATTGATCAATTAAATATTTTAACTGAGAACAGCCTTGTCTCTTCTGACACTGAAAACTATCAGAAAACACATTCAAATAAGTGAGCATAATAGTTTGACAAAAGATACAGAAGCCATGCCATTTGCAAAACTAACTGCAAAACCTCAGACAAATCACTTCATTCTTCCTACATTAATCTCTTCATCATGCATTGATTACAAATTAACTGTGCCAAGAACTATGCTAGTTTCTGGGAACATAAAGATGAGTAAGACTGATGCCCTTACCTTGAGGGGTTCACTGTCACGTGGGGAAAGCAGATCAGTTTAATAATATTTACAATATAGGTAACACTCAGTATTTGAAAACCCACCATCTAAATATTTGCTATCGCCATTTACCAAAAACTGTTTACTCAAAATTTACTATCTAAATTGTAAACTTACTATAAGGACCTCAAGGTACTCCAACAAAAATGATTACCTTGCCCAGGAGTCCTGTCCAGAAGATATAGAATATACTACAACATTATTTAACCATTCTGATATTATTGTATCCTGTGTTTTACATGTTTGAATCTGCTGTGCATTACCATTGTCATTTTCCCCACTTGTTCTTAGAGGGTTTAACCCTTTGTCAGTTCAGGTGTTTCCCTGTCCATTTTTCCTAGTACCTGTTGTTTTCAGTATAGAAGGAAATGTGATTAGTGTTGAATACTGCTCAGTATCATGGGATATTGCCTAAAACAGGTCCACTAATGAGCTCATCCAGTATTAACTAATTATGTATTTGGTACTTTAACTGTTATGTGTTATGTAGGAATCCTCGGAGGATGGTAATTTAGGCATTTAAAAATGTTTTGGTGATACTTGGCAAAACTAGAATTTTGGAGAAGAGCTGAGAATGCATTACTAGCTTTCCTATCTACAGTAATGAAATATAGAATATTTCTGACACCACCTCCTCCCACAACAATAATGGTCACAAACCATTTTGGAGGTGATGGATATGTTTATGGCATTATTGTGGTGATGATTTCAAGGGTGTGAACTTATCTCCAAACTCATTACGTTATATATGTTAAATACATAAACTTTATACATGTCAATCATATCTCAATAAAGTGTTTTCTTTTTAAATAATGGCCTCCTGGACTTGGGTGGCTATTTCCTTTCCCATGTTAGGGAAGTTTTCTTATGTTAGGGAAATAATCTCTTCCAATATTTTCTCAGACCCTTTCTCTTTCTCTGCTTCTTCTGGGACCCCTATAATTCAAATGTTGGTGCATTTTATGTTGTCCCAGAGGTCTCTGAGACTGGCCTCATTTCTTTTCATTCTTTTTTCTTTATTCTGCTCCTCGGCAGTTATTTCCACCATTATATCTTCCAGCTCACTTATTCGTTCTTCTCAGTTATTCTGCTATTGATTCCTTCTAGTGTATTTTTCATTTCAGTTATTGTGTTGTTCATTACTGTTTGTTTGTTATTTAGTTCTTCTAGGTCCTTGTTAAACATTTCTTGTATTTTCTCGACCCATGCTTCCATTCTATTTCTGAGATTTGGGATCATCTTTACTATCATTACTCTGAATTATTTTTCAGGTAAGTTGCCTATTTCCTCTTCATTTATTTGGTCTTATAGATTTTTACCTTGCTCATTTGTAACATATTTTTTTGTCATCTCATATTTTTTTTTTGATGGGTAGGGCTGTGTTTTTGTTTTTCTGGTTGTTTGGCCTAAGGCGTCCAGCACTGGAGTTTGCTGGCAGTTGGGTGGAGCCAGGTCTTGGTGCCAAGATGAGGACCTCTGGGAGACCTCACACTGATTAATATTCCCTATGACCTGAAGTTTTCTGTTAGTCCAGTGGCTTGGACTTGGTGATCCAACCACAGGAGCTCACTCCCGACCCCTGGCCTGGAAACTAAGACCCTGAAAGCTGTACAGCACGGCAAAAAAAAAAAAAAAGCAACAAACAGAAAAGAACAGAACAATAAGAGAGAATAAAAAAATAAAATAAAATTAGAAAAATAAAAAATATATTAGAAAAAATAATAAAAATGAAGCAACAAAACAAAACAGAACCACAAGAGCAAAAAGATAAAATAAAAAATAAAATAAAGAAGAATAATAAAAAGGAATAAAAATAAAAGATAAAAAAATTTTAAAAAGATTTTAAATAAATTAAAATAAATAAAATTTTTTTAATTCCCTGGTGCCTCCTCTATCAGTGTCCTTGCCCTCACAGTGAGCCACAGCCTACTCCTGACTCCCTGGTAGGCCTCCAAGACCTCTAGGTAGGTCTCTGGACCTGCTGCATCGGCCCCACCTTTGCATGTTTTCCTCTCACCAGCATCTGTTCCTGAAGCTGGCCCAGAGCACACATGCCCACACAGGCCAGCTGGGGCACAGGCCTCCACAGGGATGCTCTCAGGGGCCAATACAGCCAGAGGAGGCCTTGGATGGGTATGGTGCTCGTCCTGCCTGGACCTGCGCAGCCAGAGGAGGCCCTATCAGGGGCAGTCCTTGGGCTGCCATGACCCTCGTGGTCAGAGGAGGCTTTGGTGGAGGCAGGGCTCGAAGCCAAGACCTGTGCAGCCGGAGGGGGCTCTGGAGGTTGGGAATTCAGGCCCAGGACCCCAGCAGGCTTTCTGGGACCCAAGCAGCCAGGGAAGACGTTGGCCACCTTCCCCTCTGATCCCCTGATCCCCTGAAGGTCCCTCTCTGTTCCCACTGATCCCCTCGCTGTGAGTGGGTCCCTCTGAGCATGGGAACCTCTCCCCTCCCCCGTCCCCACCTCAGGGGTGCCAGTCCTATCCCACCTCCACTTTTCTCCCCCCCGTTTCCCTCCCACGTCCTACCTGGTCATGCAGGGATTCCTCCCGTCCCCTTGGAAATGGGTGGAAGACCTAAATAGACATTTCTCCAAAGAAGACATACAGCTGGCCAAGAGACGCAGGAAAAGATGCTCAACATCACTAATTATTAGAGAAATGCAGATCAAAACTACAACGAGGTATCACCTCGTGCTGGTCAGAATGGCCGTCATCAAAAAATCTATAAACAATAAATGCTGGAGAGGGTGTGGAGAAAAGGGAACCCTCTTGCACTGTTGGTAGGAATGTAAATTGATACAGCCACTATGGAGAACAGTATGGAGATTCCTTACGAAACTAAAAATAGAATTACCATATGATCCAGCAATCCTACTACTGAGCATATACCCAGAGAAAAGAATAATTCAAAAAGACACATGCACCCCAATGTTCATTGCAGCACTATTTACAATAGCCAGGACATGGAAGCAACCTAAATGTCTGTCGACAGATGAATGGATCAAGATGTGGTACATATATACAATGGAATATTACTCAGTCATAAAAAGGAACGAAATTGGGTCACTTGTAGAGATGTGGATGGACCTAGAGTCTGTCATACAGAGTGAAGTAAGTCAGAAAGAGAAAAACAAATACCATATATTAATGCATGTATGTGGAATCTAGAAAAATGGTACAAATGAATATATTTGCAGGGCAGGAATAGAGACACAGATGTAGAAAATGGACATGTGGACACAATGGGAGAGGGGGAGTGGGATGAATTGGGAGACTGGGGTTGACATATATACACTCCCACGTGTAAAATAGGTAGCTAGTGGGAACTTGCTATATACCACAGGGAGCTCAGCTCGGTGTTCTGTGGTGACCTAGATGGGTGGGATGGCAGGGAGGAGGAGGGAGGTCCAAGAGGGAGGGGATATATGTATACATATAGATGATTCACTTCTTTGTACAGCAGAAACTATCAAAACACTGTAAAGCAACTATACCCCAATTAAAAAAATAAACAATTAAAAAAACAAAGCCACTTGTTAAATAAGCCCCAAATCAAGGTAAAAAAGAAAATGTAAATGATAAATTATTTACAAAATGATAAAAATAGGGATACTTTATATCAATCTGTGGCATACATAGTCCGTTGAAATCAGAGAAAAGTATTTTCTTACCCCTTTAATTATTTAAAACAAAGACTGAGCACTATGAAGTAAGTATTGAACTTCAGACACAGGGAGGGGGAAGGGTAAGCTGGGACGAAGTGAGAGAGTGGCATGGACTTATATATACTACCAAATGTAAAATAGATGGCTAGTGGGAAGCAGCCTCATAGCACAGGGAGATCAGCTCATTGCTTTGTGACCACCTAGAGGGGTGGGATAGGGAGGGTGGGAAGGAGAGAGATGCAAGAGGGAGGAGATATGGGGTACATGTATATGTATAGCTGATTCATTTTGTTATAAAGCAGAAACTAACACACCATTGTAAAGCAATTATAATCCAATAAAGATGTTAAAAAAAACTAGTTAAAGAATAATAAAATGAACTAAAAGAAATTAAGAGGAATATAAAATCTGAAGTCAAGTATACAATAATATTAAATAGTGAAAAACAGCCATATAAGTAAATAATGCCAAAGTTATGCTTATATGAAGAGTGAATATGATGGCATAAGGAAATATTCACTTAGTAAAACTATGTTTCCCAGTTCAGTGTAACCAAAATTTATAATGGATATAATGGTTTCAAGCCATGACATTTATAAATTCTTTATTTCAGAGTACATGTACTGTTTCACTTAGAACATACTTTTTTTTTTCATTCCTATCATCAGTCAATCTGATATCCCAACCCCAAGTGGCCATGTTCCTCTTTAGATAGTGTGAAAGCAGAACACAATTTTCATTTCAGAAACAAAACTCCAATTTCCAACACAGAGGCACACCATTGCAAATAGACAGCAGCCCTCATATCACCTCAACGGCTTAAGTTTCATGGAATAAGTTTGTTTTAGCTGCTTTTAAACTTAGACATACTGTATCCTTTCTTCTCACCTCTACTAAGAAAAAGAATAGATGAAATGAATAAGGTGAAACCTCCAACATCTTTTCAAAAGCAATGTCACTGAGAAAATATTAGAAAAAAATACTTTATATAAAATTAGTACTTTTAAAAATGTCTCATTTTGGCCTTATGTTTTCTCACTTTAATGAGGAACATGAGATAGGATTCTCACTCAGTATACAATTGGGTACAATACACAGACAATTTATTTGGTTCTCAATGAATATTCATTCTTTAGTTCTAACTGAACGGTCAACAAATGAGGTATGCCTCTTTGTAATCTTAAAACAGGATTTTCCCAGAACTTAATATTCAGTACTAGTTGTTGATTCAGTCCTAACTGGTGATTATTTCACATGTTGAGCTCTCTATTTGAATCTCTAACACCTCCTCCATCATCTTCAGATCTTCCTATGAAGCCACCAGAAGAGAACCTTTATATGCTCCTTCTTTCACATCGACATATCTGCTTGCATTTGTGCTTATATACAATACTCCATTTTCTCTTATTTTAGTATAGATAAATTGTAAGTGCTTCTAGATAGCTCAGCTCCTCCATTTGCACACTAAATCTCATTCCCTCTTCCCTGTTTAGAGACATGATTTCAACACTTCTCACCTTCACCATCAATGTTTCCTTCTCTAATGGGTTACCCTCATCAGCATACAAGCATTCTATATAATCATTATATAGTTGGCTACACATTGAGCATATAACTTGTGTCTAGTCCAGTGATAGAAGCTGTGAGAATATCTTTACCCAAGTAAAGGATGTACCTTTTCCCTTGGAAGATCTTATATACTGCTTGACAAATTATTACTGACCCTCCTTTATTTTTTGTAGAGTGCTCTCCACTTTCTAGTGGAGAAAGCAGGACAGGTAGTATCACCATCCTCATAATCATCTTTTCATCCTCTTTTATCATCATCATAGAAGCAGCTAACATTAAGTGGACATCTATTATATGCTAAGTGCTACATGTATCACATACATTATCTCATTTAATCTCAAAAAACCTCCACATGTAGTAGATATTATTAGGAACTGATGTTCATAGAAGTTATGTGATTCACCTAAAAAGGCAGAGTCAAAATTTGAATTCAGGTCGATCTGACTCTAAAACCTTCTTTATTATTCATTTTTTTCAAAGGAAAAGACTGAGGCTCAAGCGTTTAAGTAACTTGATCATGACTAATAAGCTTTCAACTCTTTTCACAACTAGTATAAAATGATGATCAGAGTGTCACAGAGAGACTAGTGTGGATAAAGAATCTGTGAAGGAATTAAATGGTAATGGTAAAGCCAGGTTCTCATCCTTGTAAGAATTGTGCTTCATTCTTTCTTTTTTTTTTTTTTTGAAGGTTGAAAAAGTGCCTTTTTTTTAGCATCTTTATTGGAGTATAATTGCTTTACAATGGTGTGTTAGTTTCTGCTTTATAACAAAGTGAATCAGTTATACATATACATATGTTCCCATATCTCTTCCCGCTTGCGTCTCCCTCCCTCCCACCCTCCCTATCCCACCCCTCTAGCTGGTCACAAACCACCGAGTTGATCTCCCTGTGCTATGAGGCTGCTTCCCACTAGCTATCTATTTTACGTTTGGTAGTGTATATATGTCCATGCCACTCTCTCACTTTGTCACAGCTTACCCTTCCCCCTCCCCATATCCTCAAAAGTAATAGGTCAGAATAAGGTAAAACTTACTAGATGAAGTTTTGTCTTTATGTACACATTATTCATCGCTAAATGCTTGCTACCACTTTGAGAAATTGGCATCGAACTTCAGTCATTTTAATACAATTAATGCTTTTTCTTTTTAAGTGACAGTTTGACCTTTGGAAATGTCAGGCACTATTGTAGGTTGAAAAGAAAATCCCAGTTGCTACCTAGAGAAAGGCAGGTAGATTGTTGGTTGTTTCACACTTGCTCAAATATCATGGGTCTCCTAAGGCATGTCCAATGAATTTGTCCAGGCAATTGAGCTATGAAGTCCATATCTTAATGGAATCCATTATTGGAATGTTTAAATTCTTTAGAGAAGTATGCTGCCTTTTAACAATAGGCTCTACCTTCCTGTTGAAATTGCTAATAAATCTGAGATAAGTAATGTAATAGATCTTTTCTATATCTTTAAGTTCCTTCCAACCCTTACTCCATTTTGCCAGCTTCCAAAAGGAACATGTCAGCCACAGCATCCACATCCCATGTCAGTGATTTTATTTTTAGCCCTAGGTGTTGGTGTTGTGTGTCCCCTCCTCCCCCTCTACCCTGTCCTGACCATACATGCACAACAAATCTCTTGCTGATCTTAAAGCTTTCAGGTAAAGCAACTCCTACCACAGCCCCCCAAAAAGTAGGGTAACACTACCCTTTAATGTTAGGCATGACTTCCAAAAAGTAAAAGGGTTTTATGCTTCAAAACTGAGAAATCTTAGCACATAGAAAACATAAAACGGGCCAGGAGCCTTGAGCTCTTTTCTTTCCTTTCAGTATTTTGACTTGTGTATTTTTATCCCCTAGGTACCCCCATCCACTCAAATATGTGAGCATTTCCTCCACATTCTTTCTCATTTTTACCTATGCCAGGCTACTTTTGGTTGTTGATAGGAGTGGGTGTCTAGCCATCCCATACACTTGGAGCAGCTGAAGAGGAGTGAAAAATATCATTTGCTAAAAATGAAAGAATGCTTAGAGATGTGTTAGAAGGAGTTAAATGTACGAAGGAACCTTTTTTCTCTGTGAGAATTTGTTCCCCATTATCAGTTACATAAGTCTTCCCACTGCCTCCACTTTAGGAAGAAAATATTGAGTCAAAAGAAAGGGATATTATTTGCCCAAACTCTGGGTCACCAGTCTTAACCTAACCTAAGAGATTTTGTGAACATAAATGTGGAAAAGATAGTTATTGAATGTGTTTTCAACAGTGCCACCCAAATGTTAGGTATTCATATAATTCTGACATTGTGCCTGTTGGCCCATCTGTTCAGTGGACACTTGCCCACTGCAAAAAGATGTTTTAAGAATAAATGTGCTCTTTTGACGAATCTAACCAATTACTACTACTCTCCTCTCTTGCTCGATAGTATAAGAGCTGTGGAGAGAGATATAATTATTGTTACAAACCTAATACTTTCCATTTTCTGAATTGAAGCAAAACCCATTGAATTTGCAGAGAATGTCCCTGAAGCAAAAAGATAACAGCTGGGCCCTCTTCGGTAATGGGTCTGCAGCACTGAAAAACCAAATCCAGCATTTAAATTGCATAAATGAGTGACTAATAGGGCTTGATGTCTCACGGAGTACAGAAGTCATTCATCAATAGTGAATTTTTTATCATGATGAGAGTAGGATGTGAGAATTCCAGGGCTCTGTTTTAGAAATTGTGCCTTTTGTGTTCATTCACATCTCTTCAAGAAGCAAGGAAATAAGTAAAGAATAAGAAATGAGTTAAACATCTACATCATCTACCAGAACGAATATGTATATTTGAATGCTTTAAAATGAATGACTTTCCAGGAATTTAGGCATTATTTTTAGGTGTGTGTAAATGCAACTGGTGTCTTAAACAAACGTTTTCAAAACCCTTGGCAAAAAAAAATTTTTTTTGCAAACTACTGGTATACTTTGATTATTAAGTTCTCAAACTTGAGTAGGCATCAAAATTAGCTGGAGGGCTTGACACAGATAACTGGGCCTCAGCTTCAGAGTTTTTGATTTAATGGGTCTAAAGTGGGAACCAAGTATTTACATTTCTAATAAGTTCCCAAATGATTCTGTGGCTGCTGGACCAAGGACCTCCAACGACCACACTTGGAAAATCACTGGATTAAAAGAAAACATCATTGATATTAATGGGTATAGTAATGATAACTTGTAATTATCTAATACAGCACCAGACTTTCAAATGGCTCATGGCCAAATATGTCTTCTCATGTGTCACCCTGAATACATCTGTCTGGTAGAAATAGGAAGAAATCATTATTCCCATTTTAGAGATAAGAAACTGAGGCCTGGTTTATTTGTGGGGAAACTATAGAATATGGTAGTTTATCTCATCTAAGTCCCACCCCCTAAAAGCCCCTCACCACCCCCAATACATGCAAGTTCAGACTTTTGTAAGGAAAGGCTTTATTAAGGGGGGCTATTGCAATAGGAGGTCACTCAAAGACCAAGCCAAGGAAAGCACATAAGCAGAGACTGTTGGATAGATGGCTGGGAAAGAGGAAGGGGAGTTGCTAAAACCTGCTAGAGGAATCTTGAAGCTTAACAAATTACATCAAATATTGCAATAACAGGAAAACTGAAGCAGAAAATGTTTGCACATGAGGTGGAGGTCTAAGAGGGAATAAACAAGTTAAAGTGTGAGAAGTTCACATAAGTTTAGGGCCTAGATGTCCTTGTCAAAACTGCCTAAAGTTATGTCAAGCGCAAAGTTTGATTATTCTTGTCACTCCCCAACTGACTGGGATATCCTTGGAAGTAAAAGTTGCAATCTTCTATTTCATATGAAGACTTACTGTTGTTTCTACTTGTGAGTAAGGACTTAACTGAATCATAGAACTTGGAGAAAGAAATGTTATACTTGGAATGCTTTTCATTTTTCCTCCTGTTATATAAAGACAGTTTTCCAGGAGAAGAAAAATCTATTGATTGGCTATCAGCAAACCAAATTATCACCTGGCCTTTCCTTTAAGAACATTTTTCAACATAAAACAAGAAGGGAGGTAGTAGGAGAAAACCAGTTTTGGTTAAACCATATATTTGAGAAACTTTTCCTATAGACCTAGACTTAATTATCTAGTAGTCATTATCACTTTTGGTAAAAGCTTTCAGGAAAAACAACTCCTACATATAAAATTATATGTATTTGCCTATTACCCTTTACATCAGTTATTCTATGGCTATTTGCATGGAGTTTTGTAATCTAGAGAAGTCTCAAATTGGACAAATTAGAATGTTAGAGCCAAAAGAAGAGCTAAATTCTCTAAAAATACTGAAAAAAGTAAACATCCATGACCTCCAAATGGCCCAAATTCTGATGATTACTTCAGTTTGGCAGTTTTCCCAATGGATTTAACCATGGTCATCAGCATCCGTCATATCAACACTCTAAATGAACATACCAGTAATGTCACAGTCTGGTTCATGCACTATCTATAGACACAGCCTGAATACCTTTCCTCATCTAATGAACTAATCAGACACATAACATCTGTCATATTTGGACCTCAACCCTTTTGTGACGTTGTCAAAAAGGGTAACAAAGAAAATGCAAAAGGAAACTGGAAAAGGCAATATATCCTCTGGTAAGATAACAATTCAATGCAATTCTGAAATAATGGCAACTATTTCCTTTGGGCTAGTTTTATTTACTTTTTAGCATTGATACCTCAAGTTGTTTTCTTGTACTTAATTATTGTTATATATTAAACATGTATGAAGTATCATTTTCCAGAACGATACCTATAAAGAAATAAATAGTGAGGTAGAAGAATTGTGTTCCTAGATGAGTTAGTACCTAAAGTGCTAAGGAAGCCAAGGTCCAATTAACTATTCTTTGATTGCCATAGTCATCAGCAAAGATAACTGAATAGTTACCTCTGTAAATCACTGGACTAGACATAGGGAATACAGAGTATTACAAGATGTGTACGTACAATCATTACAAATAATCTGATAAATATCTGTATGTATAATGAGTGCTAAATTAGCAGTACAGACAATAAATGCTACCAGAATTCTGACGTCAGATGATTGGGTGGGTCCAATATTTCTGGGAAGAGGTAGGGCATATTTAAGGAACATATGTTACTTAGAGAAGTTGATTATAAGTAGGAGGTATAACAGATCAGAGCAATAGAGAGAACAAGGACGATGAGAGGCATGTTTTGAACAAATATGCCTCAAGAGAAGGATTAACATAAAAAAATTGTGGGAGAGGAGTTGAAAATATGTTAGCTTCTATAGTACTAGGCTATTGTCTATGCCCCTTATCCTGATCAACTTTCTGCCTCATTACAGCTTGATAGCATGATGTGTCAGGTAAGAGCACAAGCATTAAACTTAAGGTCTGGTTCTTCAATTACTAGATGAGTGACCCAACATTTGTCTGCCTCTATTTTCTAAAACAAAACACACACACACATACTAACTGACAACAACAACAAGTAAATAATAGCACCTATCACTTAGAGCTATTGTGAGGGTTAAATGATACATACATACATACCATATCATACATACCCTAGCACATAATGAACTTAATTTAATTCAATGTACCTTCCCCTGCAAATACTTGTCATTGGCTACTAATGGTAGAGATAATGGATTCATCAAATATATCTCACCATAGGAAAAAACAACTCAAAATACCTAATTTATATAACAGTAGTTCAGTAGTCATTGTGTTTGCTTCTAAAGGGTAGCCTTATACCATTGGAGAAGGAGAAATGCCATTTTCAATTGTAATTTAAGTTTTGCAATTTAATTCTCATATCTCTTAACCATTATTCTTTTTTAAGTTCATAAAATTCCATTTCATAACATACAGAATCTCAGGGCTAAAAGAAGACTTAAGTTTTATTTATATACTATCCATCTTTGTTTGTACAGTTTTACCCACTTATTTCCATTTTGACAGATATGGCAGTGCCAGTGCACCTGTGGAAAGTAAACATCAGTAGTCTGAGTTGTCTTAGTTCTGAAAGTCATTAAAATTCCTCTTCATCTGCAGCTGGATTTCATTTGAACCAAACCTAATTTTATAAAAGAACCATGCCAGAGTCACTCCACATGGCTGGCAGTATGTGTGTGTGTGTGTGTGTGTGTGTGTGTGTGTGTGTGTGTGTGTGTGTATTTAATTTGACTTATCTGGTGAGAGCACGGACTATGTGATACTATGGGAATAGAAAACTAGATGAAATTTCATAAATACACTGTTTTCTTGGGCCACCCTGCCTCTGCACATTCTGTTTTACCTCTGTGAAAATTATCTATTCCTCCAACCTCTCCCAGCTATTCACCTGACAATTCTCTATTCTTTTAAGCCCCATCTGATTATTTCAGACCAACTTAGGTTCTGTTCCTTCTGAACTTCCATTGCACTTTCCATATATTTAAGTATATTGATGTTGTGTTTAGACCTAGTAGACTGCATAAGAAACTGATTAAATGGCTATAACCTCCTTAAGAAATGATCTCTTGGGGTTCCAAGTCATCTTTGTATGCTAATACCTAATATAATGCGTAAGACATAATAAATACTTAATACAAGTTTAATGAGTGAATGAATGAATAGAATCAAAGTCACTGTACTTCTCAGAGGTTGTCACTTTGTTCTCTGCCATTGCCATCACCCCTAATTCTGGGATCTGACAAATTCATTAAAGTAAGGAATAAAGTTGGAGACAGAGCAGGTAGGTGACTTAATAACCCCATGTCACAACTAAAAATAGAGCTCAAACTGCATATCCTAGTGTTACTGAGTTAGAGCATCTCCATATATGGACCTCATATTAAAAATGGGGTGAAGAGATCCTCTGGCACTTTCCATGGCAGTTCTTAGCAATAAAGCTGTTTATCATGGATATGAGAATTGTTCCTATTTGAATACCTCATTGGAATGGGAACCAAACATCCACTGTCCTCTTGCTATAGTCCTGTCACGACAATATATGCAGAGAAACAGAGGACAAAGCAAACACTGTTGTTTTCTTCCCCATTAAAGATATTTTCACTGTGGTTTCATTTTATCCAGAATCAGAATTTACTCTGTGTAATGAGGAGCTTGCTATTAAGTTCCTGCAAAGCTGCCGAAGGGTTTCTTACTTCAATGACTGCTTCAGTAATCACTAGCTGCTGATAGTGAATACAACCAAAATGGGCTATATAGAAACACAATGAAAGGGACATTTAATGTGGCAAGCTAGAAAGATAATTTTAATTGCTATGGGGCTTCACACTTATTGTCAGAAAAATAAAGTTTCCCAGTTGATTGAAGAGCAGATCCTTCCATTTAAATAGTAGTTTTTATCTACTCCTGAAAGTTATTAAAAGTTTCACTTCTATTACCTTTTTTATCCTCACAGCTGTCTTATAAGGTAGGGAGAACAGGTAGCATTATTCCTTGTGAAAACATGTTTCTATTTCCAAAAGGACTGATGTTCAATTTTCGTAGAGAGGTTCTGGAGTGTTTCTTTTATTTCACAATTTTAAAATGGCCCTCAAGGATTTTAAAAGGAAAATAGAAATCCACAGGACTGCTTTTAAAAATACCAGTGTGTATTAAAGTGATGGACAGTACAGGTATAGGCTAAAGTGGTCTATAGGAGTCATGATTAAGCCAGGAATGTTTTTTTTTTTACATCTTTATTGGAGTATAATTACTTTACAATGGTGTGTTAGTTTCTGCTTTATAACAAAGTGAATCAGTTATACATATACATATGTTCCCATATCTCGTCCCTCTTGCGTCTCCCTCCCTCCCACCCTCCCTATCCCACCCCTCTAGGTGGTCACAAAGCACCGAGCTGATCTCCCTGTGCTATGCGAGCCAGGAATGTTTTAAAGAGAAGCTTGAGATAGAAGAGAAGGGCTTGGAGGAGTCAAATAGTAATAACTTTAAATAGGGTATCCTGAAACAAGATCCAAGCACCTGAAACAAGAGAAATGGAAATATCACTCAGGGAGGGCCTATCAAGTACCAAGGCCTGTGCTAGGTATTTTACATACCCGTGAATTGGGTCTTAGTATACCCATTTTACAGGTAGGAAACAGAGCCAGAGAGGTGAAATAACTTACCAAAACTTGCACAGCTTACATGTCATTCATTGATCCAAGACTCAGACTCAGATCTGTACGAAATTAAGAGGGCCTTATAATAAGCTGATAGAGATCATTGGGACACTAGGAATGTTATAACAATTAGTTCTGAGCAAAAATATTTAATAATGGTTATTCTTATTGCTAAATATATTATTGCTGAATATAATGTATTAATTGCTAAACATCATGTGGTTAGCATAAGCCTTTAGCCCTCTATGATACATAGTTTGGTTGCTGATGTTCCTTTAGCTTTTAATTAAGCCTGATTATTTTCCCAATCTGTGTATATTATAGTGTAGTGTAGTATAGTGCATTATAGTAGACAAGGAGAGAGAAATGGATACTGCTGAAGGAGATAAAAGCGTTAGTGGGTGTCTATATAAGTGGAACCAGATCTCTTTTTATTGGGAAACCGTCTTCTCTTCTTACACTTAGGAGGCTGTGACACTGAGCAATCTACCAGTGCCTGAGATCAGGTGTTAGGAAGTCACTAGGTGATAAAGAAACTGAGGCACAGAGAAATGAAGCAATTTGCCTGAGATGAGATTCATTGGGGATATTAAATCCAGAGTTTCTTTTCTCCCAGTCCTGTGATTGTTTCAGGACATGACTTCTTCCCTCCCCTCCACTGATTTGTAGAGATATCAAAAAGAAATCTGGGCTTCCCTGGTGGCGCAGTGGTTGAGAGTCCGCCTGCCGATGCAGGGGACACGGGTTCGTGCCCCGGTCCGGGAAGATCCCACATGCCGTGGAGCGGCTGGGCCGGTGAGCCATGGCTGCTGAGCCTGCACGTCCGGAGCCTGTGCTCCGCAGCGGGAGAGGCCACAGCAGTGAGAGGCCCGTGTACCGCAAAAAAAAAAAAATGGAAATCTATCTTTCATTCATAGGCAGGGACCTAGCTTTTCATCTGAGCTTGTTGCCTTGCTTTGCATCTGAGCCTCTTTAACATAAAGTTGATCGGTATATTATTTTTCATTAAAGTTTTTGAAAAGGGCAGTTCCTGACCCCCTGCTCCTGCCAGCAGAATGTCTTATGATGTATTATGGGAATGACAGTCCATTCATTGAGCAGCAGACTCTCATTGGACCTCTTTGCAGAGAAGCACAAATGTTAAGAAGCCTTGAAGAAAGTATGACAGAAATAATCTATTCTTTCAAAAGAACAGGCATCAGTATTTGCTGTTCATTGGTATTTTTATATGATATGTTTGTTTGGCAGAGGAGAAATGAGAGAGAGGACACAATATGAAAGGTCATTTAAAAACATTAATGAATATTTTTGCAAGGATTACATTCAGAACCTGGATATAAAACACAGTAGAAGCCAAGTTATTGTCCTCAAGGAGCTAAGCATCTAGGAGAAGAGAAAATTGGTTCCAAGAATAATATTTACTTAAATAAGGATTTCAGGCCTAGAAGGGAATTTCTTTTCCAAATATCTCAGACTGATTCCTGTCTGATTTGGGAATATTATTACATCACAAGCCATCCTGTTTCTATTTTTGAGCCATTCTAGTTATTAAGTGCTCGTTCTATTCATGTGAAATCTACTTATAATTTTAATCTATTCCTGACCTCTTTCCTCTAGATGTACACAAAACACATCTTCTATCTTTATTTATTCATACATATGAAGACACCAGCCATATATTCTTCTAAGCTTCTCGTTCCGAAGCTAATCTCCCTCAGTTCTTCTCCAGTGGCATGATCTATCATTCACCATTCTATTTATTCTTCTCTGAATATACCTCTAGTATATCAAGAGGATTTTTAAAATATGTAATTCAGAACTTAAAACCATGCTTCTGACCCATTCTGACCAGTTAAAGGAAACTCATTACTGCCATGGTTCTGGATATTATCTTTCTATTGATTAAGGCTTACATAATTCTTTTTTGCAAGCCACTGCCTACTGCTATTTTATATGAGCTTAGAGTCGTTTCAGTATCCGATCTTTTACCCACATAGATTGGTAAAATAACATGCCTTATACATTTCATTATTCAAACCTAAATGCAGGACTTCATATTCAAATCTTGTATTTCGTTGTCTTGATTTCAGAAAGTGTTAGTTATACTCTTTACAGATGCAAGAATATAGTCAAACTGAAGTAATAAAGACCTATATAGGTTACCTTCATTACTGGTGGTGTTTTGTGAGTTTCCATGAGTCAGTAAGGGAAAAGAAAACTGTCCAGTTGTTGCAGTGTCATTAGTACCTGAAGGCCAGTGGGCATCTCCTCAGATGTGAGATGCTCTCTATAGTAAGCTGCTCTCTATACTAGTGTTTCAATATAATGGTGACTTAACTATTCTCTCTCTCTGCTTCTGCTGATCCTGCAGCTCCTGACTAGCTTTTCCTCTGTTCTCATGTTTAGACTCTTCCACAATAAGATATTATCTGTTTAGCCAATTATCATACAATATAGAGAATCTTTATTGCTTCATATTGTAATCCAAGCTACCCCATGGATTGCTGTCCAGTTTTCAGATTGTTGTCATTGTTTCAGAGATCAGTATCAGATCAAACCAGCTGTGGCTCTGTGTTGCAAGCCCATGGGGCAACATATTGTACCGAGGAATGCTCAGAAAGGAGCTGTGGGCCTGGCAGCCTTCAATACTTTGATGCATTTTTGTCTAATAAACAATTCATCACATGTAAAACTTGAAATCCTTTGAATTTTAAGTATTCTCCTTTTTTATTCATTCATAAATATATTTTTGTTATTTTAGCCAAGGACTATTTGGTGGCAAGGGAAAGAAATATTATAGAACAAAGCTAATCTAAGCTTGCTTAACAGAAAGGGGACATTTATGGGAAGGGTATAAGTTTATCTCACAGGAATCAGTGATTCTAGGCCTCATGAGATACTTTCCAAAACTGTAAAGCTACCAGAAACCATCTCTCTCTCTCTCTCTCTCTCTCTGGAGTCACATAGTTTCAGATATGATTTTCTCTCTGCAGCTGTTTTTTTTTTTTCTCTCTCTCTCACTCTTCAGAGTGTCTCCATTTATACACGGACCCTATAACAGTATAGGGTCAAAATAATGTAGTTAGCACCCTTACAAATATCTGTCATAAGAGAAGAGTGAGTGAGCGCCCTTCCAAATATCTGTCACATAATACAAACATGGCTGCCAGGAGCCATCCCAGGAGGAGAGTAGTTCTCAGAGAAGAGGAGATTAGGCTACACAGGAATCCCAACATGTACCAAATTCATTTTTCCCTTTTCATTTAAAGAGTATTTTCCTTGATAAGGCACTTCATCATAGCAGAGATACAAATAGCAAATAAGCACATGAAAAGATTATCAACATCCTTAGTGATTAGAGAAATGCAAATTTAAAACACAAACTGACACCTATTAGAATGGGGGAGAACATGGTGGCAAGAATGTTGAGCAACTAAAACTGAATGCAAAATGATAAAGTCACTTTGGAAAACAGTTTGGTAGTTTCTGATAAAGTTAAACATACACTTATCATATGACTCAGCAATCCCACTCTTAAATATTGCCCAACAGAAAATGAAAACCCATGTCCTCACATAAACTTGTACATAAATATATATAGCAAATTAATTCATAATCACAAAAAACTAGAATTAACCCAAAATATTCATTAACTAGTGACTAGATGAGCAATGTGTGATACATCTATAAAAGGAATACTACTCAGCGATAAAAAGGAATAACCTACTGAAATAAGCAGTAACATGGATCAATCCCAAAAGCATTATGCTAAGTGAAAGAAACCAGACTCAAAAAGGCTATATATTCTATGATTCCATTTTTATGATGATCTGAATAAAAGCAAAACTATGGGATGGAGAACAGATCAATTGTTACTAGGGGCTTAGGATGGGACGTATATTTGACTACAAACATAGAAAAGAAATATATATACTACATCTTGATTGTGGTTGTGGTTTATTTGACTTTATCAATTTTTCACAGTTCACGAAGCTGTGCACCTAAAAATGTTGAATTTTACAAACCTGATTTAAGTAAAAATTTTATTTTCTTTGAGAAAGAAAGCAGAGTAAAGCAAAAATACAGTGGTTGAGATGTGTGCAGCTTAATAGAATGTCAGTTCATCTAATACCATTACACAAAGGGGATTAAAATCAGGCTTCACAATTTCAACTGTGATCTCTCTGCTGGCCTTAAAGATGTAGACAACTCACTCAATACCCAACTTTAGGACCTCCACCACAAAACATTCAACAAACACTTATTAAGCACATACTAGAAATATCATGAGTATTCAGTTGTTTACTAAATTGAAATTGGACAAGGTCTGTAGCTTGTCTCTACCTCTTCTAATGCTGACCTTGTATCTATCTACCCTTTTATCTACTCTTAGCAACCCACTTTTCCTTTACCCATCTTTTCCCATCTATGAATAAGATGTAGAAAAAATCCTACTTTAAGGTTATAGCAAAGGGGCAGTGTAAATATGAGGGTTAGGGAAATAATGAATGTAAGTTTTGTCGTGTACTTCATTTACCTAATAAGATAAGGGTAATTGAAGCTTATTTTTTTTAATATTTTTTTTTGCGGTACGTGGGCCTCTCACTGCTGTGGCCTCTCCCGTTGCAGAGCACAGGCTCCGGACGCGCACGCTCAGCGGCCATGGCTCACGGGCCTAGCCGCTCTGCGGTATGTGGGATCTTCCCGGACCGGGGCACAAACCCGTGTCCCCTGCATCAGCAGGCGGACTCTCAACCACTGCGCCACCAGGGAAGCCCGAAACTTATTTTTATCAACTATGTTTTCATGTTTAATAATATCATAGTCACCATTAATGAAGAACAATTTTTTTTTTACTGTCTATGGAATGCAATACAAATAACATTGCTCTAAATTCTATAACCAAGCACTATTAATACATTTGCTGTTGATAATGTTTACTTTCTCTTTAATACTTGTTAATGTCAGAGATAGTATGCATTAAGATACATTTACCTTTTCTAAATGCTTGGGTCTCCTCTTTCTGATTTGCAGTTTCACAATTTATAATAAATGGGAACAGCCCCTTGTAGCTTATTCCTTCTTTTGGGAAAAAAAAAAGCTATATGTGCAAGAGCTATTTTTAAAATCCATTAAAATGTCATTAGGTGAATATGTTTATGAACTAAAATGACATTTGTTTATTTTCTATTCACTGAATTGACATTTAGCATTGTTGGGTTTGATGGTATTGAGTCTATTTACTTTTGAAACTCCATTATAAACAAAGGGACAGGAAAATGGAATAGAAAATATAATGTAATTTATAGGTACTATTCTATTGACAATAACCTACTTATTTGTCTTTTGATATAGTTTCTCCTAGGAGAGCAAACATCTGGATATTTGAAAACAAGCAGAGGGCTGGGTTATAGCTAAGGAAAGAATTTTGGCAAAATAGAAGGTAATAACTAGTAGAAACATGAATTATAATCTATTTATAATTCAAATAAACAAGTTGATTATTTAACTATCACGTTATACCTTTATTAGCATTGTTAAGAAGAGTCATTGATAAATACTAATTTAAAAATCAGTGCATTTTCACAAATGTGGTACTATTTCATGCCTCTTTTATTTTATAAGAAGATAACATAATCATAGGAAACTCATGTTTGCAAAAATGGAGTGCCAAATCTGTCACCACTAATAAAATAGGAAATTTCTAAATATGTTTTTATGGTGGAGATTAATAAAGTAGAACAATGAGATAATGACCTTGGAAAATGAAAAGTAACTCAAAAGTTTATTTGGGAATTTACTAGTTGTTCTATGCGTGTTGCAGATATTCCTCTTTCTCAGGAACAAGATTATCAGTAACTTGAGTATCATAGCAACATCCACTAGCTGGATGTTGAACACAGAATGGATGCTCAGTTCATTCATTCATTCATTCATGTTTTTAATCCCAAAATATTTATTGAGTACTCATTATGTGCTAGATGCTAGAGATAAAGCACTGAAGAAGAGAAATATTTTTGTTCAGTCCATATTTCCATGGAACTTACATTGAGCAAATACACACATTGATTGAACCAGTATTTTCAGCTTCATTGTTATAAAGTGAACACCCATGTCACCACTACCCAAATCAAACAAAGTATCACCAAAACTCTCAACCCCTCCTCAATCACAACCCCTTCTATCTCTATCCTCCAAAATAGCCATAAAGCTGACTTTTATAGAATAAATCACCATCTTGCCTTTCTTTATACTTTGATCACCCAGTTTTGTATTGCTAAATGTTATGGTTAATTTTTACCTAGTTTTGAAATTTATACAAATTGAATCATTCAGGATTTATGATTTTGTGTTTGACCTCTTTAACTCAATATTATGTTTGTTGTATGTGTAGGTGTTGCATCATTTTCATTGCTATCTAGTGTGATTCAGTATTTATGAATGAATATACATTTCTAGGCTTAAGTTTTCTCAACATAAAATTAATTCATGCATTTTTCTTATTTTTTCCACAATACATGTGTTTTACTTATTGTGAAACTTCAAAAAAGTGGAATCATACAGCATCGACTCTTTTGTGTCTGGCTTTTTTTCTGCTCAAAATAATGTTGTTAGAATTTATCTGTGATGTTGTGTGTATTAGTTCATAATTTTTAAATTTCTTACAATACTTAATAGTATCTCAGAGGTCACTGAGGCTCTGTTTATTTTTTTTCAATCTTTATTTTCTCTCTGTTCTTCAGATTGAACAACGTACTTATTTGTTTTATGATTGAGTAATTGATAATTCATGATCAGATTTGTGCTAAAAGTATCATTCTGGACACAGTGTAAATACTGCATTGAGTATCACAAGAATGGAGACCAGGACAATGGTCAGGACTGGGTTCTAGTGAAAGATGATATTGGCCTAAGCTAAGTTTCAGTAGGAGTGGGAAAAAAGTAGACAGTTTATGAAATATTAAGGAGATAAAATGACACAATTTGACAATGGATTGAATATTGGTAACCAAGGATGAAACTCGGGTTTCTTTTTCTGTGTTAGTCCTTGTCCTCTGAGAAGCAAATTGCCAGAATAATAAATGATATTTGGTTTTGATCTAGATTTCAGTAGAGAGATCTGGCCTGGAGGTAGAGATGTCAAAGTCATCAATATATCAATGATATTTGGAGTCAGAGAATTGTGTGAAATTACCCAAGAGGAGTGTGTGATGTGGGAAGAGGGCCAAACACAGAATTTCTAACTTAAAAGAGTGAGCAAAGGAAGAAGCTCACACAGAGAAGATAAAAAGAAGTTGCTAGAGAAGTAGGAATTAAACCAGAAAAAATGGTGCATTAAACATTATCATCAGTGTTAAAAATGGAAGCGAGGGCAAACAAGAATAAAAGGTGTTATTGTATAATACAAAAGTATAAGAACCTTGATAGCCATGGTGTTAGAAATTGCAGTGAAGAGATGTGGGAATCTCAGTAGATTGTTGCGGGAGTAAACCAGGTTAGAATTCATTGATGTGGAAACAAGAAACTTTCAATTTTTTTTTAGTTTGTTTTTTTAATTGTTTTAATTTATTTTTTAATATTTTTTATATATTTTATTTTTTAATTGAAGTATAGTTGCTTTACAATGTTGTGGCAATCTCTGCTGTACAGCAAAGTGACTCAGTTTTGCACATAGAGACATTCTTTTTTAAATATTCTTTTCCATTATGGTTTATCCCAGAGACTGGATATAGTTCCCTGTTGCTATACAGGAGGACCTTGTTTATCCATTCTAAATGTAATAGTTTGCATCTACCAACCCCAAATTCCCAGTTCATCCCTCTCCCTGCCCCCACCTTGTGGCAACCTCAAGTGTGATCTCTATGTCTGTAAGTCTGTTTCCATTTTGTAGATAGGTTCATTTGTGCCATCTAAAGAAAAAAAAATGGTTCTGAAGAACCTAGGGGCAGGACAGGAAAAAAGATGCAGATGTAGAGAATGGACTTGAGGACATGGGAAGGGGAAAGGGTAAGCTGGGACAAAGTGAAAGAGTAGCATTGACATATATACACTACCAAATGTAAAATAGATAGCTAGTGGGAAGCAGCCACATAGCACAGGGAGATCAGCTTGGTGCTTTGTGACCACCTAGAGGGCTGGGATGGGGGGTGGGGGAGGGAGATGCAAGAGGAAGAGGATATGGGGGTATATATATACATATATTGATTCACTTTGTTATACAGCAGAAACTAACAAAACATTGTAAAGCAATTATACTCCAATAAAGATGTTAAAAAAAAGAAAAGAAGGATAAATAGGATAACCGAGAAGGAAAATAACTGGACTAGAAATTGCTGGGTCCTTTCATTTCTAGCATCTCTCCTGGGTACTCTGGAATGAAATCACCTAAATTAAACCTACCATTTTCAGATTTCTTATCTGTAGAATGAGGTAATGATATATTTTGCTTACCTTGAGGTGGCTAATCATGTATCTGATTAGAAGTTGGTTCTTTTTGGGTGAAAGACATAAGATGGGTAGAGTAATAGGAAGGTGTATTGAGCTTTCTAGCCTTCTTGCCAGAGTAACACAGCTTAGTTGCCCCCTTATGAAGGGTAAGGCAATGTCCTAACAATGGCTGTCAAGGTTCTGACATATCCATGGTAAACACTGCCTGGTTCATAGCAAACAAACCCACATCTTCCTACCTTGTCTGATTACAGCTAATTACTAAATGAACTTTTAGTCATCATGTTTTTTTTTTAAGTTTACAAAGTATTTATATAGAACTTACTATGTGCCAGCACTCTTTTAAGCACTTTATATATATTAAACTCATTTAATCCTTATTATAACATAACAAAAAGTAGGGGTTATCATTCTTTTTTTTTTTTTTTTTTTTTTTTTTTTTTGCGGTACGCAGGCCTCTCACTGCTGTGGCCTCTCCCGTTGTGGAGCACAGGCTCCGGACGCACAGGCTCAGCAGCCATGGCTTACAGGCCCAGCCGCTCCGCGGCATGTGGGATCTTCCCAGACTGGGGCACAAACCCGTGTCCCTTGCATCGGCAGGCGGACTCTCAACCACTGCACCACCAGGGAAGCCCAGGGCTATCATTCTTTTTAAGAGATTGTACATGCTAGGAACTGTCCCTGCATTTGGCTTGTACCCAATCACTCTACCAATCCTGCTGAGGTTTCACAGATTTAAATAGAAGCCAGGTTGTTTCCCTGATACATGGAGGTGAAGAAAGCAGCCACTGAACAAATGGGAAAAATGGATCTTTTCCTAAACAAAGAGAGGTCAGGAACCAACATGGTCATTAACAGTCAATACCAAGACACTTGATCTTGATTTGCCACGACCTCTATTGTTCATCCAAATACCCAATCGTGACTCAAATTTATAAGTAATAATAAAATAAGCGCATCTGCCTGGATAGGGTTTATATTTTATAAAGAAGTTTCACATTCCTCATTTCCTCTGGTGCTCAACAACAAAACCTGTGAGCACAAGTGTACAGAAAAAAGCTAATCTAGCCAGTCATTTAAGCAAGAAAATAAAATAATAGGCATCTAAATTGGAAAAGAAGAAATAAAACTATCTCCATTTGCAGATGACACTATTTTATATATAGAAGATCCTAAGGAATCCACTAAAATACTGTTAGAGCTAATAAACAGGTTCAGTAAGACGGTAAGATACAAGATCAATATGCAAAACAACTGTATTTCTATATACGTGAACAATACAAAAAAAGTTAAGAAAATAATTCCATTTACAATAGCATCAAAAAGTACAAAATACTTAGGGATAAATTTAACAAAGTGCAAAATTAATACTGTGAAAACTACAGAATATTTCTGAAAGAAATTTAAGTGGAAAGACATTCCTTTTTAATTGATTGGTATACTTAATATTGTTAGGATTGCAGTACTCCCCAAATCAATCCACAGATTCACCACAATCCCCATAAAAACCCTTGCTGGCTTATTTTTACAGAAATTGACAAGCTGATCCTAAAATTCATATGGAAATTAAGGGATCTAGAACAGCCAAGCCGATATTGGAAAAGAAGAACAAAGTTGGAGGACTCGCCCTTCCCAATTTCAAAATTTGACATAAAACTCAGTAACAAAGAGAATGCAATATTGACACAAGTGTAGACATATGGATCAATGGCATAGAATTGAGAGTCCAGAAATAAACACTTGCATTTATGAGCAATAGATGTTTGACAAGAGTGACACAAAAATTCAATGTGGAAAGAATAGGCTTTTCAACAACTGGTGTTGGGATAACTGAATATTCACATGCAAAAGAGTGAAGTTGAACCCCTTCCTCAGATCATACACAAAAATTAACTCAAAATGAATCATCGACCTAAATGTAGAAGCTGACCTTTTTTTAATTCTTAGAAGAAAATATGGGAGTAAATTTTTGTGACTTTGGGTTAGACAAAACATAAATGACATCTTAGACATGACACTAAAAGCATAGTTTATCTAAAAAATTAGATAAATTGAACTTCATCAAAGTTAAAAACTTCTTTGTGATGCAAAGGATAGCATGAAATGAAAAAGCCATTCACTGAATGGGAAAATATTTATAAATCATATATCTGATAAGAGACTGTATCTAAAATATAAAAAAACACTTATAACTCAATATTAAGAAGACAACCCAAACTTTTAAAAGGTCAAGAGATCTGAATAGACAGTTCTCCAAAGAAGATATAAAAATGACCAATGACCACATGAAAAGATGCTCAGCATCAGTAGTCATTAGTGAAAGGCAAATCAAAACCACAAAGAGATACCCCTTAATACCCATTAGAGTGGCTGTTAAAAAAAAAAAAGTTGGGGGAAACAACAAGTGTTGGCAAGGATGTGGAGAAATTTGAACCTTCATGCATTGCTGGTGAGATAAAATGGTGACGTTGCTGTGAAAAGCAGTTTGGTGGTTTCTCAAAATCTTAAATCCAGATATGGCCCAGCGATTCCATTCTTAGATATACACCCAAAAGAACTAAAAACAGGTGTTCAAACAAAGGCGTTTTACAGGGATGTTCTTAGTAACACTATAGAAAAAATTGGAAACAACCCAAATGTTCATCAACTAATGAACCTATTTTTGAAATGTGGTATATGCATACAGTGGAATATTATTCAGCCACAAAAAATAATGAAGTTCTGATAACATGCTAGAACATGATCAACCTTGAAAACATTATGCTAATTTAAAGAAGCCAGACACAGAAGGCCACATATTGTATGGCTGAGTTTATATGAAATGTCAAGAATAGGCAAATCTGTAAATATAGAAACTGGATTAGTGCTTGCCTAGGGTTAGAGGTTGGGAGGAGTGGGGAATGACTGCTTAATGGGTACAGGGTTTCTTTTGAGGGGCTATGAAAATATTCTAAAATTGATTTTGGTGATGGTTGTAGTACTCTGTGAATATACTAAAAACCAATGTATTGTACACTTTAAATGGGTGAATTATATGGTATGTGAATTATAACTCAAGAAAGGAAGGGAGGAAGGAAGGAAAGAAAAGAAGAAGTTAACATAAGGTTGACCCTTGGTTGGTTTCTGAGATTTGACTGGTAAACTGTCCCTTATACTGACAAAAATAATTCCCTAAATAAGTATGGTTTGCTATACCTAGACCGTTTGTGCAAGTGATAAGATTTTCTTCTGGGAGTCTGGAATTTTAATATGTGCTAGGCAGGGGGTACCTAAGTGATCAGCGCTCAGTAAAAATCTGAGCACTGGGTTTGTTTCTCTGGGCAGAAACATCACACACGTATTGCTGCATTTTCATTGCTGGGGGTAGCACTATGTGTGGCCACTCAGGAGGGACAAAGAATAAGGAAGCATATACTTGGCTTCCCCCAGACTCCTCTTTTGCCTTTTTTTTCCTTATGATCTGGCTGTGTAACCTTACTACATCCCTTCAGTGTGTTTTAGCTGTGAGGAAATCTATATACTGTGTCCCATGAGTCCTTTTAGTGAATCTGGGAATGTGGGAGTGGTTTTGGGGACCCCTGACACACCATTGACTGAGGTAGAATTCACTAGAATGACCCTGACTCATTGAAATATGACTATAATGCTCTTTGGGGAAAAGCAAGTGAGAGGGGTGAAGAATGGCAAGACCCTGGTCTCTGGGTGATTATGGAGTCATACATGGCATGAAACAGCAGCTGAGGGGCTGTCTTTGGTGAGAGATGAGAGTTACCTATGAAATTCAAAATGATAGATCCAATTCCAGAAGAGTTGTCTACCTGGATCCCCCAGATGCTTTTGGCTTTGCTAGCTAAAGTGGGGAGAAAAGTTAGCCCAGGTGATGCCTTTGGTTTTTGGTTTCTGCCAGGTGGGGGGAGAAAAGACCCAAACATTCCCCAAAATGGGCTTTGGATGGGGAAAAGTCAATAAAAAGTAGTTTGTAATTGTTCTCTTCTCCAAGTGCCAGGAAACATAATCCCAAAAGTCCTAAATTAGAGCTTTGAGTGGAGCAAAAATGTTAAAGATCCGCATTGCTCTGTCCTCCAAGTAGGATGAAAAAAGGTTAAATGAGTTCACAGGGCTGGAGCAAAGCTTTAGATAAACCAGAGGAGAAAAAAAATGAAACCACTCCAGCCTTGCTGCTGTCACTGCTGCAGCAGCAACTCCACCCCCATCTTAATTCTTTATTTGCTAAATTTACTGCTAGGTGTTTGCATATAGACTTGCAATGAGATCAAAGGGAGAGGGTGATTTTAACAAATGGCTTTGTATTTTGTGGCTATAGCATCTCAGTGCATGATCAAAATGCATGTAAAATGTGATATGTTTGCAATTTCATAAATTTTAAGGGAAAGGTGTTCACACACCTACACAATTTAGTGGAATACAACTTCCTTGCTGGTGGGTGCACTGAAATTTAAACGTTTTGAGTTTTGGAAACAAAACAGTTCTCTATAAGTGAAGATTTTTTCTTTGTTTTTATTTTTGTTGTTGTTGTTGTTTTTTGCCCATTGGAGCCCCTGGAAAAAAGGAAGATAAGATAAAAAGAGAGGCAATTGTCACATGGAGAAGTATTTTTTTGGTTTATTAATAATAAACTCTTATAAAAATTAGATGTCTGACCCCTAGAGACTGATGATTTTCCTGCCTGAGGTACATGTTACAAAGGGGGTCAATTTGGACTCTAAGACTTACAAGATAAAATGGGCTTTGGGAAACCTTGCTTCAGCTCTTGGATTTGGAACACAGAGGCTGGCCCTACTGTATCTAGACTTTGGGGTTCCCAAAGCAAAGACACTAGCTTTTTGGAATCCTGAATTCTCAGACCTTGATTTTTTGGATCTGACTCTAAACTGAAACCTTTTACTGTCTGCTATGAGCTGTTTTCATCTCAGTAAGATCTGTGCTGAAATGAAAGCAGGCATGTGAAAAAAAAAAAAAAAGCAGCATGTGCACAATGAATAGAGCCCAGGCCCTTGGACCTTTACAGATTTAAGATACCCTTCCGTGAGCCCATACTTGATGACAACATTACTGATGCTGGCAGGACTGTCTGGGTCACTCGCAGATGCCCATGAGATAGAGCTAGTTTTCTGATGGGGTCATCTGAAATCGAGCAGCTCATAGGCTCTATATTTCTGACACAGACTAACTACATTTGTACTTGGCCTGAGTGGATACCTCAGACCAAGTAAAAAAGGTTAATATAGAAACTTGAGGAAGCTACCAGCTTTCAAAGATAGACCCTTATGGCTAATGGGATTTATTTTAACTGCCTAAATCTAGGACAGTGGAGGGCATAACTGAAGCAAGGCTAGTGTACCTATGTGATCAGCCTCCAATTAAAACCTTGGGTGCTGAGTCTGTAATGAGTTTCCCTGGTAGACAACTCTTCACACGGTGTCTTGGAAACCACCCAAACAATAGGCAAATAAAATCATTTTCCACATTTTTATAGATGACAAAATGGACGTTCAGCTCTACTGGTCAAAATGATAACTTTACTTTTAACCAAGTAACTCTACACAAGAGAAAATATCAGATGTGCACATGGCTATGTACACAAGGTCGTTGATTAAAATGGTAAATTTTTCTGCAAATGAAAACAGCAAAGAGATGTCACTTCACATCTGTCAGAATGGCTATCATCAAAAAGTCTACAAGGGCTTCCCTGGTGGCGCAGTGGTTGAGAGTCCGCCTGCCGATGCAGGGAACACGGGTTCATGCCTCGGTCCGGGAAGATCCCACATGCCGCGGAGCGGCTGTGCCCGTGAGCCATGGCCGCTGAGCCTGCGCGTCCGGAGCCTGTGCTCCGCAAAGGGAGAGTCCACAACAGTGAGAGGCCCGCGTACCGAAAAAAAAAAAAAGTATACAAATAGAATACAGAGAAAAAAGTGATGTGACCATGGAGGCTGAGACTGGAGTGAGTGATTCGTCTAGAAGCCAAGGAACACCAAGGATTGCCAGCAACAAACAGAAACTAGGAGCGAGACATTGGACAATTTCTCCTCTAGAACCTCCAGAAGGAGTTGGCTTGCTGTTGCTTGATTTTGGACATCTGGTCACCAGAACTTTTTGTGACATCTTAGCCTGGACCTGACTCTTCCCCAGAGAAATATAGAAAGTGAGAGACCCACTGAGTGCCCTCAGCTTTAGTGATGGAGCCAGGAGAGATCCCAGAATTAAAATCTGGTTGTATTCCAAGGATTTCTGTTGGACTAAAGATGCAGGAGTCTCCCCAGGGGGAGAAGAGATGTGCCATGAGAAAGAGATCAAAGCCAGAGACACAGAAAGTGTACAAGCAAATTGCATGGAGTCCTCACAGACCCTATCAAATATGGCTCCTAGAGAAGTAGAAGAATGACAACAATGAAAAGCTCCAAGTTAAGCATCAGTGACAAAGGAAGAAACTAGAGATACAACCACCTGAAAGAGAATACATACACCAGCACAGAGGAGAGGATCCCAGCTGTGAACTTTTTCAAAACAGCCCCTTACAGCAAAGTCCTTTTTAAAGCTTTCTCACATCAAAAGAGCACAGAGCTGGATTACTGTGGTACCAAAGAGGACACATTTCTTTCGTTGCCTTCTGTCCTTACAGCCAACCTGGAGTAAATGGCCAGAAAACTGCTAAAATTTGAGTGGTGATGGTCCTTGTGTTTTGTTGACATTTACAAAGACAGAGTTCTTTTTAGAATTGTATACCAGACAGTCCAGACTCTGCAAGGAGGCTTGATTTGCACTTCAATTTTGTTTTTACATAAGAATGAGAAGATTTACCTGAGAATGAGAAAAATGAAATGTCACAGGCTGGAGGGAACTTTATCTAAGGGTATTGTGAGAGATTATTCTCAAAAGGGAAACAGTGAGAGGAAAAGCTGGAAAATTAAAACCATTTATAGTGCAATGTGTGTGTAAGTACATATGTATACATACATGTATATACATATGTATGTATATACATAAAAAATGAGAATGCACTGTGTGAGATATATATATATATATATATATATATATATTTGTATTTATGTATATATGTATGTATGTAGAGAGAGAGAATTCTCCCAATATCAGTACATTTACATTTATCTCATACTAAATTTTTGTATAATTATTACATAACAAATATATTACTTCACAACCATTATAGAAACTGTTTCAAACAGAATGGATTAACAATAAAGCCACGCTTGGCACTTCCGTGGTGGTCCAGTGGTTAAGACTCCACACTTCCACTGCAGGGAACAGGGTTTTGATCCCTGCTTGTGGAACAAAGATCCCACATGCTGTGTGGTGGGTCCAAAATAATAAAAAATAAAATAAAGCCACCCTTGACTAACTACAAAAAAAAATTTTTACAAATAACAAATGTTGACGAGGATGTGGTGAAAAGGGAATCGTTGTACACTGTTGGTGAGAATGTAAATTGGTGTAGCCACTATGGAAAACAGTATGGAGGTTCCTCAAAAAACTAAAAATAGAACTACCATATGATCCAGCAATTCCACTCCTGGGTATATATCCAGAAAATATGAAAACACTAATTTGAAAAGATACATGTACCCCAATATTCATAGCAGCATTATTTACAATAGCCAAGCTATGGAACTATGGAAGCAACCAAAGTACCCATCAACAGACAGATGGATAAAGAAGAAGTGGCATATGTGCATATATATATATATATATATATATATATATATATATATATGCATATACACACACACACACACACACACACAATGGAATATTACTTAGCTATTAAAAAGAATGAAATTCTGCCATTTGCAGCAACATGGATAGACCTGGAGAATATTATGCTTAGTGAAATAAGTCAGACAGAGAAAGATAAATATTGTATGATATCACTTTTATATGGAATCTAAAAAATAAAACAAATGAATGTGTATAGCAAAACAGACACAGACTCACAGATACAGAAAGCAAACTAGTGGTTGGTTACCAAAGGCAAGAGGGAAGGTAGTGGGGCAAATCAGGGGTATGGGATTAAGAGGTACAAACAATTATGTATAAAACAGATAAGGAACAAAGATATATTTTATAAAGCAGGGAATTCTAGCCACTATCTTGTAATAGCTTTTAATGGAGTATAATCTGTAAAAATACTGAATTACTATGCTGTATACCTGCAACTAATATAATAATCAGCTATGCTTCAAAAAAAAAGGTTACTGCATGACAGAAAAGCTTGGACCAGTATTCTTTCCAAAAAAGATGGCAGGACGATATCAAGAGACAAAAGTCATCCTAACCACCATGTACACCTCCAGCCAAGCACCCAGAAAGGCCACCAGGCACTGGCATTTTTCCCAGCATTGGTTTCTCACTTCTTTGGCTGCAGCCTGTAGCCCTGCTTCAGATACCTGTTGGTTCCCGGCTGAGGATCGCTGCACAGCACCCCTGTAAAGTTTATCAGCGCCACCATTCGTCCCCAGATGGCGAGTATCTCCTGCAACATTGGCGCCACCAGCTTGAAGTGGTTCTGGGAGAAGCCACGGTAGCAGTTCATAAACAGCTGGTTGAATTGCTGTGGGCAGCCACGGAGCACCTCGCACTGACTTAAAGAGTGGACAGTGTGCGTGACTTGGTGGCTGGATCCCAGGCCCTATCTTGACACATCTGCTATGGTCCAGCTATGCTTACTGGTTTAATTTTTCATATGAATTTTAGAATCAACTCTCTAGTCTCAAGGTGGGATTTTCTTTTGTCGTCCAATTTAGTTGTGTTGGATAAAGAGTTCAGTACAAGGTTTATAAGGATGGTGATCAACAAATGACTTTAGTGTATCTTAATTAAGGATGAAGCTTGCCTTTTCAACTGTGGCTATATAAAATTATGGTAAGAAAGTAACCATCAATTCATACTTTATTGAGTGTATTTTTTTTTTAATTTCAAGCATGGTATTGAATTTTGCCAAGTGCTTTTTCACCTTTCTATGAAAGTGATATCTAATCTTTTCTATCTTTAAAATTACTGATGTGATGAACTACATTAAGAGATTTTCCTCATTTACTTTGTTGTTTGTATTTTTAACTTTGGAACTATATTTTCATGCTTTCTTCTTCATTGTTATATAATATTTAAATCTCTGAATTTTCTGCAATCTCTATTTTACCTTTATTGCATAGATTCTTTTTTTTTAACATCTTTATTGGAGTAAAATTGCTTTAAAATGCTGTGCTAGTTTCTGTTATATAACAAAGAGAATCAGCTATTTGTATACATATATCCCCATAAACCTTCCCTCTTGCGTCTCCCTCCCACCCTCCCTATCCCACCCCTCTAGGTGGTCTCAAAGCACTCAGCTGATCTACCTGTGCTATGGAGCTGCTACCCACTAGCTATCTATTTTACATTTGGTAGTGTATATATGTCCATGATACCCTCTCATTTTGTCCCAGCTTACCCTTCCCAATCCCCATGTCCTGAAGTCAATTCTCTCTGTCTGCATCTTTATTCCTGTCCTGCCCTTAGGTTCATTGGAACCATTTTTTTTAGATTCCATATGTATGTGTTAGAATATGGTATTTGTTTTTCTCTTTCTGACTTACTTCACTCTGTATGACAGACTCTAGGTCCACCGACCTCACTACAAATAACTCAATTCCATTTCTTTTTATGGCTGAGTAATATTCCATTGTATATATGTGCCACATCTTCTTTATCCATTCATCTGTCAACGAACACTAAGGTTGGTTCCATGTCCTGGCTATTGTAAATAGTGCTGCAATGAACACTGTGGTACATGACTCTTTTTGAATTATGGTATTCTCAGGGTATATGCCCAGTAGTGGGATTGCTGGGTCATATGGTAGTTCTAGTTTTAGTTTCTAAAGGAAACTCCATACTGTTCTCCATAGTGGCTGTATCAATTTACATTCCCACCAACAGTTCAAGAGAGCACCCTTTCTCCACACCCTCTCCAGCATTTATTGTTTGTAGATTTTTTGATGATGGCCATTCTGACCAGTGTGAGGTGATACCACATTGTAGTTTGGATTTGCATTTCTCTAATGATGAGTGATATTGAGCATCATTTCATGTGTTTGTTGGCAATCTGTATATCTTCTTTGGAGAAATGTCTGTTTAGGTATTTTGCCCATTTTTGGATGGGGTTGTTTTTTTATATTGAGATGTATAAGCTGCTTGTATATTTTGGAGATTAATCCTTTGTCAGTTGCTTCATTTGAAAATATTTTCTTCTACTCTGAGGGTTGTCTTTTTGTCTTGTTTATGGTTTCCATTGCTGTGCAAAAGGTTTAAGTTTCATTAGGTCCCATTTCTTTATTTTTGTTTTTATTCGATTTCTCTAAGAGGTGGGCCAAAAAGGATCTTGCTGTGATTTATGTCATAGAGTATTCTCCCTATGTTTTCCTCTAAGAGTTTTATAGTGTCTGACCTTACATTTAGGTCTTTAATTCACTTTGAGTTTATTCTTGTATATGATGTTAGGGAGTGTTTAATTTCTTTCTTTTCCATGTACCTGTCCAGTTTTCTCAGCACCACTTATTGAAGAGGCTGTCTTATCTCCATTGTATATTCTGGCCTCCTTTATCAAAGATAAGGTAACCATATGTGTGTGGGTTTATCCCTGGGCTTTCTATCCTGTTCCATTGATCTATATTTCTGTTTTTGTGCCAGTACCATACTGTCTTGATTACTGTAGCTTTGTAGTATAGTCTGAAGTCAGAGAGTGTGAATCCTCCAGCTCCATTTTTCTTTCTGAAGATTGCTTTGGCTATATGGGGTCGTTTGTATTTCCATACAAATTGTGAAATTTTTTGTTCTAGTTCTGTGAAAAATGCCATTGGTAGTTTGATAGGGATTGCATTGAATCTGTAGATTGCTTTGGGTACTATAGTGATTTTCACAATGTTGATTCTTCCAATACAAGAACATGGTATATCTCTCCATCTGTTTGTATCGTCTTTAATTTCTTTCATCAGTGTCATAAATTTCTGCATGCAGGTCTTTTGTTTCCTTAGGTAGGTTTATCCCTAGGTAATTTTTTTGTTATAATGGTAAATGGGAGTGTTTCCTTAATTTCCATTTCAGATTTTTTGTCATTATTGTATAGGAATGCAAGAGATTTCTGTGCATTAATTTTGTGTCCTGCTACTTTTCCAAATTCATTGATTAGCTCCAGTTTTACTTCTTCTTTTCCAATTTGGGTTCCTTTTATTTTATTTCTTTTTATTCTCTGACTGCAATGGCTAAATCTTCCAAAAGTATGTTGAATAATAGTGGCAAGAGTGGGCAACCTTGTCTTGTTCCTGATCTTACAAGAAAAAGGGTTTCAGTTTTTCACCATTGAGAATGATGTTTGCTGTGGGTTTGTCATATGTGGCCTTCAGCTAAGAGCACAGACCATTTGAAACCTTGATTCCAGCCTGTGAAACCTGGAGATGAGAAACCATCCAAGCCCAGCCAGACTTTAACTTACAGAACTGTGAGATAATAAATTTATGTTGTTTTAAGCCACTGCATTTTTGGTAATTTGTTACACAGCAATAGAAAACTAATACAGTTATTTGCATCTTTCCTGCCTTGGCTATCTCTTTGATTAAAATGCCTTACCTTCCAGATTTATTTAACAGTTATGATACAGGTGGAATTTTCCTTAAAACAGAGTCCTGTGATGTAATAGGAGAAGAAAAGGACTGTGAAATATAATCAGAACATTTTCCATTTAACAAGAAAATAAATATCTCACATATACCATCCTTTCCCTCCCTAACCTTCAATTTGATGCTCCTCTTATCGAGGCTTAAGAAAAATATTATGAGAACTATTTTGTAGGAGAGAGACTTTTCTACTGATCCTAGAATTTGGAAAATAAATTATGTCATAACAGTTGTCCAATTATACCTAAGGCTGAAAACTTATTATTCTCATTAAATTAAATGAAAATCTATTTTCACATCTGTGAGTAGGATATAGCATACGTTTTGTTTTTGTTTTTGTTTTTTTTTTTTTTGCGGTACACAGGCCTCTCACTGTTGTGGCCTCTCCCGCTGCGGAGCACAGGCTCCGGACGCGCAGGCTTAGCGGCCATGGCTCATGGGCCCAGCCGCTCCACGGCATGTGGGATCTTCCCAAACCGGGACTCGAACCCGTGTCCCCTGAATTGGCAGGCGGACTCTCAACCACTGCGCCACCAGGGAAGCCCATAGCATACGTTTTGAATGTCCTATATTAATTTCCTTTCAATTGTGGTATAGATTAATTGGTTGGTCATTGCACTGGTGAAAGAAGGTCCCCAAAGATGGAGTATAGTAGAAGGAAATTGAGAAGTAAAAAGAAAAACGATTGAAACTTTCACTTCCTGGGAATTGGAATAACAAAATACGCTTCACAGAACAATAACAGTGAGAAAACATGAAGACTGCTTTCAGCCAGTTTAGGTAAATCAGAAAACACAGATATCATACCTTGGAGCTGCCTATATCTCCTGTTAATTTAGGGGAAAAAAGAATTTCCCCTATTCCTAAATCTCTATAGAATAAAACTATCTTCACTCACCGTAAGTTCAAATTCTGATGAATCTTATTATATCTGTTGCTTCTTGTAACATTATTATGCAGCTTCTTGTCTCTTTATTGGAACTTCTCTTTTATTACCTATCACAGCTGTCACAGATCACATAGCCTAATTCCCAGCTCAAAATAATCAGGAGCTTCATTTTGGAGTTGTGCTTACTTGGATCACCTTCAGTGACCATTATAAACATTTGGATTTGCACATACAGTCTGGTCTATTTGGTTTTCAACCAATTAAATGTGCTCATTTATTGTATTGTTATGGTTCTGTCAGCTGCATAAAATATTCTTGTGTGCAGTGGTTGATACTGTACAAGAAGAATATTGTTTTTCTGGTATGTGAATGATTTTCATGACAAATTTGATTTTGTTATTTTTGTAATTGCCCTGGTTGCTTTCAGCAACATCTGCCTTCAAAGTAACAGTTCACAGGGCTTCCCTGGTGGCGCGGTGGTTGAGAGTCCGCCTGCTGATGCAGGGGACACGGGTTCGTGCCCCGGTCCGGGAAGATCCCACATGCCGTGGAGCGGCTGGGCCGGTGAGCCATGGCTGCTGAGCCTGCACGTCTGGAGCCTGTGCTCCACAATGGGAGAGGCCACAACAGTGAGAGGCCCGCATACCACAAAAAAAAAAAATTACAGTTCACAGAAGAGCATCTTTCCATGATGGAAATTTGGCCAGGGTATTCTGCATCAGGAAGTTTGATTATTTTCTAGTATTCTACTAAAATGTATTTGTGTTTATCTGGGCTGTTGGTGAACTTCATAGTTTTTATAAAGTACTGCTTCAAGAGACCTGGACTGGTCCTGGAACCAGTTGGCTCTGTGATTTTAAAGTATTCACTTAGCCTCTCTGTGTTTTTTTTCCTCATCTGGATCATAGAGGTGAAAATATCTCCCACATGCATTGGCCTTAAAACTGTAATTTATTTTCCCTGGCAGTGCAAAAGTGTTTCTTGCAATCTATTTCCCTGCAAGAGAGAGAATGAGGGCAAAACTTGACTGACTTGTACCATGTTCAGCAAACTCTCCCCTTGTCTCTCAAGATCACAGTGATAATACACTGGTCATCAGCAAACATTAGGGATTGCAAAAGGAACAAGAACAGAGCCCATAATCCAATTTCATTCATAGCTGACTATAACCATAAAGCAAGCTGGGAAATCCCCATGATTCCAGGTACTGGGCAAAGTTCCCAGGGACAACTAGCTTCTTCCTTAAGGATTCAAAAAGTATACATGCATAATATGTCAACTCAAGGCCACTAGGCAAATGATCAAACAGTATTTTGTGCATAGTATAATACTGACTAATAGTGAAATTTAAGGAAATAAATGCAACTGTGTATCTAGTGAACTTCTTAGAAATGCAAATACCAGAATAAGAATGTTCACTGATATGGTTCTTAAAAAACAAGAAATTTGTTTTCCATTAATTTTGTTTTATAAAGGAACAAAGATGCCTGGTATAAATAAACAAGGATATATTAAGCAAAAATTTTCAGGAACTGCTATGTAATGGACCCAGTACTCTGCTGTGCAATATTGGGATCCAGGAATGAAAGACTTAGCTGGCAATTCGGCTAGAAAGGCAAGATTTGTTAGAGAACTTCATATAAAAAAACAACTAGAGAACACTATGAGATGATATATAACGCTGTGCTTGATGACTTAGCATTTTAGCAAAGAGATTACTTTTGGCTTCCAAAAGGAAAATAAAATTTCTTTACCAAGAATCCAAGACCCTTCACAGTCCGACTTTAACTCACTATTCTAGTCTTATCTACCTCTCTCTACTACATACCCTGCACTCTCCAGTCACAATTCCCTATAAAAGAATTTTATGGCTTTTTGAGTTTGTCATTATTTCTCTTTAAATGAAATACACTTCTCTGATTGGTAAAGTTCTACTTCCACTCAAGACTCATCTCTTCCATTTTGCTTCTCTATAAGTTATCTATATATGTTACGTTATTTTCTCCATTCTACTTTAGTACTTATAATACTTAGAATTATTTAAATTTATGTTTATAAGTCAAGGGCAGGTATAATATCTTAATACTCTCTATAGCACCAAACACCCAGTAGAATATTTGACCCATAGTTTGTGCTTAATAAACCGTTGTTATTCCATTCCAATTGGCATTTGTTCATCCATTCAGTTTATATATACATAAGTTTAGAAAGGTAAGGTAAGAATCAGTTGATGAAGGAAACTTGCATATCTACCTGAGGAGTTTGGGATTTCTCCTACAGAAACAGGGAGCCACAGTAGGATTTTGAGCAGAGAAGTAGAATAATGAAAGCATTTTTGTAGGGAGATGATTCTGGATGTTATACAAATGGACAGGATGGAGATGCTCTCTAAGGAGCTAAAGACACAACAGTAGGATAGGTCATAGCAAAACCCCCATGCAGTTTAATGGAGGTTATATATATCCTTTGAATCACTTTTTACATTTCCTAAACTTTTTATTTAGAAATAATTTTGGGTTTACAGAAAAATCGCAAAGAGAGTACAGGGAGTTCCTGTATACATCTCACCCAATTTCCCCCCATTATGAATATTTTATTTTCATAATGTATTTGTCAAGACTAAGAAACAAACATTGGTACATTGCTACTAACAAAATTTCATACTTAATTTGTATTTCATTAGTTTTTCCATCAAGGTCCTCTTTCTATTCTAAGGTCCAATCCAGAGTATCACCTTGCATTTAGATATCATGTCTTCCCAGTTTCCTCTGGTTTGTGACTTTTTTTAGTCTTTATGTGTTTTTCATGACCTTGAACATCTGTAGGGGTATTGATCAAGTATCATGTAGAATGTCCCCTGATCTGAGTTTGTCTGGTGTTTTTCTCATGATTAGACTGGAGTTATAGGTTTCCAGGAAGAGTACCACAGAGATGAAGTTTCCCTTCTCATCACATCTATCAAAGTTTACAAGATATCCATATGACATCACTGATGTTAACCTGCATCACTTTCTTAATGTAATGTTTGCCAGGTTTATTTGTAAAATTACCATTTTTCCTTTCCCTACTTTATTCTTTGGATGTAAGCCATTAATTCCAGCCTATCCTAAGGGGGTTAGGGGAGGATTAAGGTCTACCCCCTTGAGGGGAAAGCATCTACATATGTTATTTGGAATTTCTTTGAAAGAAAGATTTTTCTCCACTCCCCCATTTGTTTATTTATTTATTCAATAATATATTAATATCACTATGTACTCACGTGTATTTATTTCATACTTTGAGTTATAATCCAATCATACTTACTTTGTTGCTCAAACTGTTCCAGATTTGGCCATTGGGAGATTTTTCAGTTGGTCCCCGTATCCTTTTGACATATCCCTATCATTGTGAATTTTTCTTGGGGAAGGGAAGCACTTTTGTAATTTCTGGCCCTATGAGAATCTCCATGCTTATTTTATATATTCCTTATTCCAGCCCTAGTATCAGCCATTAATCTAAGGAGCCCTGGTTCCTGGCTATGCTTGTTACTGGAGTGTCATTGTTTTCTAGGTCCTTTCAGTGGACAGAGCAAGAAAATACACACATGTATACTAAACTATGTACATAAACATCATTAATACCATTAATATACATAAATATCATATTTCTTTATGTACCCATTTTATCTATATTAAGCAAATTATGAGTTCATGGAGATTTCTCTAACTCTAATCCAGTATCACATGTTTCATTCTTGTCTTCCTCTTTTGCTTATCAGTAACTCCAGCATTAAGACACCTGACTGTCACTATTTACTGTACATTTACTTATTTGCTCAGTAGCAATATACATGCAAAACAGTTTCAGAATTGTTAATTTGTGTCCTCATGTAAAATAAATTTACCAACTAGAGTAGTGTTTACAAACAGTTCCGTTTGTCTTTAGTTTACAGGTTCCACTCAAAACATTATTTTCCAAAGTTACTTAGGTGAGGTCATTTTCCCCACCTCCTTCAGTGTCATCATATTGTATATTTGTAATAGAGATAGATTTGTTTGTCACAGTCTGCATTCGATCTTGAGATGCCTCAACATCCTGATCAATTTTATATTTTAGTTTGCATATATTAAAATTCACTCTGTGTAGTATACGGTTCTATAGGTTTTGCCAAATGTATGTAAACATGCTTCTACTGCCCCAATACAGTATAGGTTCTTCATTCTAAAATTAAAGAACAGTTCTTTCACCCCCAAAGTTCTCCTGTGCATCCTCTTTGTGGTCGATTATTCCTCCAACCTGTGGCAACTGTTGATTTGTTTTCTTTCCACTTATTACATTTTAATGAGATAATTTTTTAGCTAATTGATTGTTGCTGCTGTCTCTACCATGTGACTATAAGCTCTGTGAGGGCAAGAACCATCTGTCGTGTTAATCACTGTATGTCTTCTGACTAGGAGATTTCCTTGAACATTACATGTGCTTAATAAATATTTGTTGAACAAACAAATCAATAGTGAAATAAGGAATAAGAATGGAATTATTTATTTTAAACCTGATAATACTTTTTGAGTGGAGAGAGACTCTAGTAGGCATTAGGGATTCAAAGATAGAATATAGCATCTTCCTTCAAGAAACATTCACTTTAGTCAAAGGACAAAATGTGTACACCAACTGCCATAATACATAGTAGACTATGATACAGGTACCAGAAGGGTAGTAGAAAAAATGTTTAAGGAAGGAAGAACTCATTTCTAGCTGGGCTCTGCTATTGTCTGAATGTTTGTTTTCCCCCAAAGTTCATATGTTGAAACTCTGAATCCCAAGGTGGTAGAGCCCTTGAGAGGTGATTAGGTCATGAGGGCAATGCCCTCTTGAATGGTATTAGTTCCTTATAAAAGAGGTCCTAGAAATATCCCTTGCCTGTCCCACTATGTGAGATTATAGCTAAAAGGTGCTATGAATCAGAAAGCGGGCCCTCACCAGATATCAAATATGTCAGTGCCTTGATCTTGGACTTCCCAGCCTCCAGAATTATAAGAAATAAATTTCCATTGTCTAAAAGGTACCCAGTCCATGTTATTTTGTTATAACAACCCAAATGGACTAAGACAGGCTGTCTGGTGAAGAGAATGTAACAAATGAGCTCATTTAAAAGTATTCTATTATAATTTATGTATTTGGATTTTTATGGAAATGTGTTACTAAGGTGTATTTGCTGCAAATAGTACCCTGGTTCTATAATATTTATGGGGAATGTTGAGAGGGCTTGGATTCTGAGGTGGAAGCAGAGAGTATGGGTAGAGGAGATGGCGATATTTTTGCATATTTTTTTTGATTTTGCATATTTTTAAGCTGTTGAAACTTAATGGTTCCAAGATAGTTTTGTTCTAATTTGCAAGGTTACATTAGGGTCTACATTAGTCTTGATGAAGACTCTTTTTTTTCATTCTCTATCTGTAATAGGGTCCTCAATCCCCTTTATCTTTTTGGTTAATTTTATATTGCATTGATTTCCTTTCACAATATGAACAGTTTTTATTTTTGGTGAATAGACTCCCTTCAAACATGATAATTGCATTTGGGAACTATAACTGAACTGTACAGAGAAAATTATATCCAATATACATTCAATGTCAAACACATTTCAAGATAAAGAGTAAATGTGTGCTGGAGTCTTTGTGTATAAATACACATTCTCAGGAGATAATTCTTCAAAAACAATACAGAAATTTGGTGGCTGCAATATCAACTGCATGATATGTTTTGAAGGGTGTTTCAAGGATAATCCCAACTCACAATATATTAATAGCTCCCTTACCAGCCATATTTATTTGGAGTTAAAACATGAAAAGCCAAGGAAAATTAAGATTTTATTTCTCGGTAGGAATTGTACCTTAACTTAGAATCAATGATTAATACCTAAACCAGATTTTATCTATTGGGTTAACCTTACTAAAGATCTGGGCCCTGAAAAAATGGATCAGGGTATAGGTAAATTTTGATGGAAGCAGATGGTAGGAGATGTCTGAAGAGGAGGGCCTTGCACATGATGCTGAGATTGAGTAGAGGATGCTGGGAAGTAGATCTAAGCAATTTAGACACCTCGTGTGTGAAGAATGCTAAGAAGGAGGAAAAGAATATTAAAAAGAAAGTTATGTAAAGGCATCTTGGACATCTAACAACAAAATTCATAGAAAGCATTGAACTAGGAGTTAAGTGGCAGGAAAAGAGGAAAAGTCCATAAAGTGAATAAGACTATGACTTTGACTGAAAGTAGGGGGATGCTAAAGTAGGAATCAGACAAAGAGATAAGATTACAAGTAAGTCAATTAAGGCCGGGAGGAATGGATAGGTACTCTATGATTCAAATTTCAGGTACTCATAATGGTGTATAAAGGAAATATATGCAGACAATTTATATAGAAAATATCCTGAAACTCAGATACTAGTAAGGCACAACAGCAACAAAGATTTTATTTCTAGCTTGCATTCTACTCAGTGCCAGCACTGATGCCCCATTTCAGGTGGGTAAACATCTACAGACGGGTAGGAAGAATCACACCTGGCTAAAGGGAAGGATGGATGTGGCAAGTAGAGAAAAGACACCTCTTGCTAATAATTTTGAATTCTTTTTAGTTGGTCTAGGTTTATTTTTGTGTGTGCTATAATTCAGATTCCCAAAACAAAGCAATTTTTTTAAATGTGTAAAACTTCAAATATACAGCCTAGCACTGCTTTAAACCTCCAGTATTGCTACAATTTGCTGATTTGAATAGCCTCTTAGAGTCACATTCTGGACCTATCAAATTACAAAGCAGTTTTGAAACTGTGTCCAATCCTATGATGGATTTATACTTGATCAGTACTTGGAAAGAGGTGTGTGCTTGTAGTCCTGAGATAGAAACTGAAAGAATAATGCTGAATTTGTCAACTGATGAACAGTAGTATTTTAGAGCAAGAAAATATAAACAGCAGAATTTTTCCAAAAGATGGTTATTACATATATAATCTATATATGGCATACTTCAATCAATTTCCTCAGCCACATGAGAATGCTGAAAATTCTCCATGTGGATCTCTCAGGGAAAAGTTGTACCAAATTTCAGACCTTCTCTTGTTACCTTTTCTCTGGGATATTAGTCCCAGAAGTCCATCCTGTGTCTGTAGCTTGCCAGTGTCTTCAAGTAGGTTTGTCTAGCTTTTCCTCATGTTCTCAGCAGGAGGTTTGGTGCAAAACAAAGTAGTATACTATACCATGAGGGGAAACTACACATTTTATTTGAGATGTCTGTAAAATATCTAAAAAGGAAATATCTTGAGGACAATTACATATAAGGATCTGGAACATTTCCTCTGCCTGCCTCTTAAATATTTGTTTATTCCTCAGTCTCTTCTCATCTCCCTGTCCTTAAGTGGCCTCATAAACTCCTATGGTTTCATTTACCATTTTTATGCTTATGCCTCCTCTTTCTAATATCTTTTGTCCAGGGCTTTCTCCTAAGATCTAGACTTGAATTTCCAGTCCTCTACTAGTTATCCATTTTGATGCCCCACATCCACTTCAAAACTAGATCTATTGATTTCTCGCCAACTCCATCAATGAATGTATTCTTTGTTCTGAGTTTAAATTTTCCTTTTCCTTTAACACAGTCATCCAGTTCTTCATCAAGTCCTGACTACTCTACCTCCCAAATATCTCAATTCCATTCATTTTACTCCATCCTCATTGTTACCATACTTTTTATGGAATCATATTAGTCTTTTCAATGGCAGGTAACATAAATTTTTATTCACCATTTTACCTCTAGTGCCCAGTAGAATGCCAAACACTCAAAAACATTTAATTAAGCACAATGTATTTTATTGAAACTTGTGACACATTACTTTTACATATGTGAACTCAATTCAGCATCTTAAAACTGGAAAACAAGAGCCTTTGGAATCTGAGTTCTGTTTTCTCACACATGGTAAGGAGCACAGGTTCTAGAGTCAGATTCTGTGGATTGAAGTCTTGTCTTTTTGGTTTACAGTGTGAACTTGAGTAAGGTTTTTAATTTCTTGGTCACTTTCTTCACCTGAAAAATGGACATTCTTCATAAGATTATAAAGATGGAATTAAATAATGGATGTAGAGAGCTTAAAACATTGTCTAAGACATAAGTGTTCAATAAAGTTTAGCTATTATTGTAGTAATAGAATTATGTATCTTATTTCACTTTGTACAATATAAAAATTTGATAAGCATAACTTCTGTGCTGTTATCCATGTACTGACCACGGTCTTTTAAACTGGAAAGATTTTATAAATACTACCAAGAAGGAGAAAATATATTACTTCCCATAATTTACTGCTAACACATGGTATTTAAAACTAATGGTATTTTGATATAATTTATCTGGAAGCTTTAAAATATCAAATTCATAGACTCAGGAAAAATACAGCTTTTTTAATTACCAAAAATACAATAATACCTAGTTAGTTTGTTATTACAGATTCATTGCTTTGGGGAAACAGAAGTTTACTTATGGTACTATAAAGTTCTTCATCCTGGATATTTTTATGCTTGACATTTACTTTTTTTTAAGCTACATTTTTCTTTAACTCTATCAATTTTTAAGCCTCTTATATGTGCTAGATTTTCTGACATTTTGGAAAAAATTTTGTGTGCTTTACATGAATATCATATGCTACCAGAAATGTATATGACCTCAAGAAAAAACTAGAAAAGTAATTTTTTTTTTTTTTGCGGTACGCAGGCCTCTCACTGTTGTGGCCTCTCCTGTTGCGGAGCACAGGCTCCCAGCGCGCAGGCTCAGCGGCCATGGCTCACGGGCCCAGCCACTTCGCGGCATGTGGGATCTTCCCGGACCGGGGCATGAACCCGTGTCCCCTGCATCGGCAGGCGGACTCTCAACCACTGCGCCACCAGGGAAGCCCTAGAAAAGTAATTTTTGAAGCTCAAGTTTTTAAAGTCTCATTTTAGTTTTTACTAGTGATTTTAATAGTAAGTTTAATTAATTATATTAAAACTATAATCTTAGGATTCACACAATTACCTAACTAATGACTACAGCTCTGACATCTGAGTAATACAGCTGTCTGTATTTTACAGATTGGTTAAAATTGACCAGGTCTTCATCAAATGGTTCTCAGTTATTCCTATGTTTATACTCACCTAGTCATAAAATATTCAAATACATATCATATATAATGTATGAACCATAACTTCACCTTTTCTACAGTAAAAGTATATATGTCCATTATAGTTATAAGAACTATAACTATAGATGTGGGCATTGATTAATTCTTTTGAGAATTAGGACAGCAATATGAGTCACTGCATCCTAAGCTTTTAAAAACTGAACATATCAGTCAACAGCAGGGGAAAAACAATCCACCTAGAAATAAATGAGAGAGTTACATTGGAATATCAATGTCTAACTTAACATTGTAACCCTTCAATAATAAATGGGAGAAGGGCTGTAAAGCTGAGCTGTTGGAGGGGGGAAACCGACTCTTCTGATGGTTAGGTGCTTTATTAGTGTTGTTTAAATTATTTTTTCTGTTGCTGTTTCCTCCCCCTAGTTTGATGTGAGTGTGGTGGTGATGGAAGCATACACAGGGTAGAATGAAGGTGTCTGGGAAGTAAGTGAAGTTGGTAACCTGAGTTGGGAGAGGCTTGAACATTAATGTGCTCTGGGTATATTCATCACCTGAAAAATAGCGACATTCTTTACATAAGAAAGAAAACTGTAGGAAGTAGTTTGACTAAAGGTATGGACTTTATAAAAAGGAAAACACAGAACTCATTGGGGAGATGACTTGACTGTGATGGAGAGCTTCTTGAAGGTGCAGACATTTTCTGTCTTATTTAATTATGTATTAATTATTATTATCTTTAGTATTATGTAGTAATTATGTATTATTATTATCTTTAGTACTTAGCACATAGCAGTGCAAAAACCTATTTGTTGCATAAAATATGAGCATCCCAAATGTAGAGAAGTTTCATGTTAATATGACTACCTGAATCCTAAGAGTCCCAGGAATTAGAGATTTCAAACAAGGCAAGGGGGTGGAAATTTGGGGTATTAGACACTTATAAGGAGAGTAGATCTGGATGCACTAGTGAGGAGACTTGGTTATCTAAAGAGAAGAAAGACAGCTCTGAGTGCTTGGTGAAAAAGTAGTGAGAGTTCAGGAAATAAGATAAGAAGCATAAAAACGGTTAGATTGTCTTCAATTCAATTGAAACTTTGTCCAGACTCTGATGACAATGAACTATCACCCTAATATTGTTGAAAATTAGCAAAGGCTATTTAGTCTACCAATTAAACATCTTTCCAATCTAGCCCTTCCTTATCCCCACCACTGCAAATCTAGCAAAATTTCTCATGATCTCTTACCTGGATATTTGCAACAATCCTCCATGAGCATAGGTTTCACAAAAGCAAGGATATTTTAAGTACTGCTCACTGCTGAACCCTTAGAACTTGGAATAGTGCCAAACACATACCATGCTTTCAATTACCATCTCATCCATTCATTTTGAAGTATTTGTTTAGCACCTACCATGTGCCAGGCACTGAGGTAAAGTGATAGAGGAACAGTTGAAAACAAGGTAGGCAGTATCCCTGCCCACATTAAACTTACATTTTAGTAGGTATATAAATAGTAATAAATAATTAGTAAGTAGCATATTTTTAAATAGCAGATAAGTTCTATGAAAAAAAGAGAGGGAGCAGAGTATGTAAATAGAATATTATGGAGTCGTAGGTCATTTTAGATAGGGGTTTCTGAGGCCTATCTGAGGAGGTGATCTCCTCAAACACCTGAACAAAATAAGAAAGCAAGTCATGGGAAGATCTGGCGAAAGATCCTTTCAGAGAAAAGGAACAGCTAGTGTAAATGCCTTGGAGTGCAAACAAACTTGATATGCCTAGAATAGAGTAAAAAAAAAAAGGCAAAGGATATTAAGGATTGTGGTTTAGCTTTGTTAAATAAATGCTTGAGTACAGGCACATAAGCAGCTTATTTAACTCAACCCTCTCTATCAAGGCCACGCAGCTGCCAGATGTTAACCTAGATGAAGGTGCTAGGATTCATTATAGGAAAATGTGTTTCATCGTAATTTAATCAGACTAGCAAAAAAAAAAAATTAGCAGCCTCTGTTCTTGCTAAGCAGTGCCAAATAAATCAATCTGTATCTCTGGACCTCTCTCTGCTGACTTAAGCAAAAAAAAAAAAAAAAAAAAAAAAAAAAAAAGAGTTGTCAAGGGCAGAGTAGCCAGGGCACTGAAAGGGCCCCTTGAAATATTGTACAATCCAGCTAAAGTACCAAAGAAGAGGTTGCAGAACTAGCAAAGAAATTAAAGTGAAATCTTAGGGTTAAGAAAGTCATGGATGAAAAATTGTCCTTGTTTGTCACATTTCTTCCTTTAATTTACAAAAGCTCCAAAGAGCACTGGTAAGGCCTGTGTGACAAAAGTAGCAATCTGGAGATACTTGGAGTCATAGAGAATTTTGCTTCTCCTGTTGACTAATACTGAGCTCCACATCAAGGTAAATGGTGAAGTTCAAGGGACTCTGAGGTTAAAGTAGATACTGTAAATTAGCTAGAAGTTTAACTAATAGTCTCTGTAAACCAGTAAGCTTACAGAAAGAAGTACAAACCACAAGATATGATTATAGTCAGAATCTTATGAACCACAGCAAGAACTGTGTATTCAGGTAAGAAGTAATCACTGTTCCATATTCTGTGATCACTCAAGCAAAACTCTTATTTTCAGGGGAAATTAAGCATATATATTTGAGAGAAGAATGTAGCCTTGCACTATAGAATCAGGTTTAATACATGACAAAATAGTATAGCAGTTAGCCTCCCAGATTAGAACTTATTTATTAAAAATAATAATAAAGTATTTAAATTTTGAAAGCTTCCCACCCTCATCACTCCACCCCCAACAGTTGAGAGAAACATTAGCAAATTCAGAAAATGCATATTGCAATAAGGCCAGTCTTGTTAATTCTAAAGCTTTATCCAACTGATTAAAACTAACATTAAAAAGGCTTATTTTGAAGGAAATTTTTTAGTCAACTCATTGTTTTTTTAAACTCAAGAAGGGTACCTCTCCTTAAATTCATTTGGTGGAAGGGTTCAATACGCTTAGAAAAAGGCAGTTCTTTTGTTTTTCAATCATAGACAATGAAATTTACCATCGCCATCACCAACATCAGTGTCATCAAGGTTAACCAATTATTTAGTACATCAAACTGCATGACTGCAATGTGTTATCCATATGTCAAATTGGGAAGCAGGGTTTGGTAATCCAGATTTTTTACAGACCTTTTTGAGATCATACCCATCGTATCATTCACTTGTTAATCAAATATATAAGCCTCTGCTATGTGCCAAGCATACTGTGTATATTATATATATATATATATATATATATATATATATATATATACACACACACACACACACACATAAATTTTTATATAAATATATATTTTTTAAATTGTTGTTTGTTTGGTTGTTAGTTTTGTCTCAGGGAGCTCACCTTGACCTGATTCTAGATGTTCAAGATCTGGTACACAATAGTTGCTAAATAAATATTGGTTGAGTAAATGAGTGAAAGAAAAGTTCCTTCTCATCTAATAGTTTACAGTCTAAGATATCATTCATCATTAATATGAAGACAAAGGTGTAGAATAGGGCATAGATAGTAGAATAATAATATCAATACCTCTCTTTCTACAATTCTATGATTTTATGTCAAAATACAATATAAGCATATATTTCATCTGCTGGTCAGGAGTAAATAAATTCTAAGAATGGGGCAAGAATTAATTCATACTAGGAACAAATTCTAAAAATAAAGGAGGGAGCCAAAAGCTCTTTCTGACAATTTGATTAACATATGAGTTCTTCCTGAAGAAGTAGAGTCCTAAGAACTGTGAAAAGATGAGAGTATGACATTGGTCATTGATTTTTTGTGCCACCACCCCTCTTTATAGTGGTGGTATTGGAGCCTTAGAATTATCCATAATTTTAGGTGTATGAGTCTAGTACTCAAGAAATATTTTCTTTCTAGGTACTTTGCCTCAAATAAGGTATGCTGATAACAGATGACAGATAACATTACAAGAAGGAGGTAGCTAGCCTTTCTATAATCATGGGTAACTGAGAAAATGTAATCAATTTATTTTTGCTTAACCATTACTATTTAAAGCAGAACAATAATGTCACTAACTAGTTAAGTGTGATCACTTAACTTTGGGGGCTTTAGTTTCCTCATTGTGAAAACTGAGGTTCTTGAAAGCTGTTGCCTGAAGTCCTGCCCTGGTCTCTAATATGATTCTACCTATGTTTTCCTCTAAGAGTTTGATAGTTTCTGGCCTTACATTTGCCAAGCTCAACCTTTATATCTTTGTACTTTAAAAGCAGAAACTGTATGGTTCCTCATTTACTTTGAATTGCCTCCCTATAAACATCACTCCCCCACCACCACCCAGGAAACTCCTTTTGTTGTTGAGATAATAAATTACTTTTAATACAGAGATTAGATTTCTAAAATCAAGCTTACTGGAAAATTACTTAGCCACTTCTAACCTTTTCTGGAAGAGAGTGACATATAAATAATAAATAAATGACATGAAAATGAAACAGCATACTTAAAAGCCCATTTAAACAAAACTTAACAGGATTTTTAAGGACACGAAGCAGAGACATCGAATCTCTCACCCCAGAAAGTTCATTTAGTGGGTTGGGGCCAAGGGTATTCCAGGAATAAAGCACTGCAGAAAAAAAAACTTGGAGGTGAGAAGACAACTTATACCCAGAGATAGCTTTAGCTTGACCAGAATGGTAAGGATGTTTAGAGTCACAGAAACTAATCAAGAAATAATGCAACTTAGGTTGCCATGTAAACAAAGTGGAGTGATGGCTTGTGTTGTAGTTAAAAGTTGGGAGAAAGCTAGGCAGTCTAGTAGTTATCGTCATAGTAAAAGTAATGATGCTATTACCATTTAAGTCAAGCATACTATAAACCAGGCCCTGCACAAAGGATTTACATGTATTTTTATATTTATTTCTCACATAATTCTATGCAGTTAGTACTTTTAACCTCATTTATAAATTGAGGAAACTGAGGCTTATAAAGTTAATGAAATGTTCCAATGTCATACAGTCTATGTGTGTCAGAACCTATCTAAAGGATTTGCCTCACTCCAAGGTTTATGTTCTTAAATACTATATAGAGTATCTGTACTTTATTGTGGCTCTGATAATTCCAGGGGTTTGGTCTCCAGCTTTGCTTAAGAACTCTGTTGCTGACATACGAGTGTATACTTTTCTTTGACACTCCTTTACTTGAGCTCCATGTTCACATCTCCTTCTATTTTGCAAACATGACTTGTGACATGTTACAATTAACTAAAGCTCATTTTACAGTTGCTCCATTTTGTTTTCTTAATGTAGTTTTGAGTGACACATTCTGCTCCCTTGATGATATTTAGCTCAGAAAGGTGCCTAGGTTGTCAGTAACATGCTTCTTAGTTTGCAACCATTTTAAAAATCTGATCAGTGTCCATTTCAAAAAATAACAGGGTTTCCCATTTTAACATCAACAACAGTAAACATTAGCACTCATGATATCAAAATGAATTTTAGCCATTTAGCTGAAAGATCAAGCTTGTTTACAAAATAGCAATGCGAATAGGTGTTTTGAAGAAAAACATTCCGAATTTCTTACTATTCTGTTTGAATATGCCAGTGTTCTTTTATGGGCCTATGTTTAAAATTTTCTTGTTGGGCTGCTTTTGTGAGAGTGCCTATTTCTCCCTTTCAATTCTGCTTGTAGTCATTGGGTATACAGAAAGGTACAGATTTGTCCCTCCGAACTTAAAAGTTATGTTATATACTTAAGAATATATGAACCAGAATGAATTCATGCATTGTGCTAGGAAATAAAGATGCAGGAGTGTATTAGAAATCCTTCTTACCTTCAAAGAAGCTGACTGTCTACTCTAGCATTACCTAAAATGTGTTTCTTGAAATTTTAATATCCATTGAGACATTAGATCTTTGAAATCATGAATATTCCCAGTATAATTAATATATTTTAAAGTATTGAAAGGTTTTAGATTTATTGGATGAGGAGGAGCTTGTTTAACTTTCTGTAACCCAGAGAAACCCAAACTTACTTGACAACAGATACTTTCCTTCCTTCATATCTCTCTCTCTCTCTCTCTCTCTCTCTCTCACACACACACACGCACACACACACACACACACACACACACGTTTTTATTAACATTTACAGGATGTGTATTCCAATAAAACAGGTTGGAAATGCCAATCTACTCCATTGGAGAAAAAAGGAGGTAAAACAAACAGATGTGGTTTCTTTCTTACCTGGCATCATACCTAGGGAAAATCTTAACTTACACCTGCATCCTTCTTAGAGGATTGCTGGGGAAAGGCATGGACTGTCTGTTGTTTATGAGACAACATTTTTATGGAGTAGACAATATTTTTATGGAGTAATTCTGTTTTTCAACTTTTTAAGGAATATTTACATTTAAAAGTAAGCTTACTGTAACTCATTCTATTATCAAAATTCTGGTCTAGACCTCTTTCATCTATCTACTGTATATTACCAGTATTAACAAAGCAAGAGGTAGTTCTAGTTCAAAAGTTCTAATTCAAAACTCATGAATCATATTTGTGCTAATCCAGAATTCCTAAACAAAATTATTGGTCAATTTTAACTCTCTGATATTTTTCTTAAATATGACATGGTTATTATGGGCAACTTGATTTTCAAGTTAACTGAGTCATTACAATTTATTCACAATAGTTAAATAATGTTTGAGCATTGCACAGTGTGAATAATGTAAATAGTTTGAATGTTGTCTTAAAGCACCAGACTGGAACAGTGGTATACATACTCATCTTAAAGGATTTTGTCAACTCTGCTATACCACTTTGAGGTAGTTTTTTCTTTGCTTTGGCAAGAAAAAGGGTATTTGCACTGTTCTAAATAGTTAGACAGCCAGTATTTCTCCTGTTGGTAGTTTAAATATAATTTCTAATTTCAGCTGAATTCTCTAAACAGAAGGCACCATGGCACTTTTCCAATTATGATTTTATCAATCCAAGTTACCAAAATGAGTTAGCTATTTTGTATAAATCAACAGTCTCTCAGAGGAATGAAATTTCTAGTTTCAGAACCTCAAAGAAAGAATGTATTACAATCTATTACGTTTTCAGAGGTATCACATTACAACTTGATATCGTATTCTGCTTTTTTGTTGGTGTTCATAATTATGTGGGTCAATAAAAAATTAGCATGAAATAGCAATTCTAATCATATCAGTAGGCATGTGCTCAAAGTCAGTTTAAATAATTTATGACAGAAAATTAGTATAGATTTTATGATTTGTTTATCTAGATGTCTTTCATGTGCAGCGACTAAGAATTCCTCAGGTTTTCCATGGTACTCAGTATTCTAATTGCCAGAAATATTACCCCTTGAAAGTGATTTACAATGACAGGAAAAGTTGCAGTGACATATATTCTGTCTTTATGTATCCATTTGTTCATTTATTCATTCTGTCAACATGTGCTGAGTTCCTACTTGGTACCAAGCACTGAAATGGGTACGGAGATATACAGCTGAATAGAACACAGAGCCTGATCTCATGTTTAGTGGATAAGAAGAACCTACAATATATAAAAATGATGAGATATCTTAAGAACTTTACTAGATATGAAAAACTGCTATAGAAACTCAGAGGCAGGAGCAAAAAGGAACTTGTATCAAAGTAGAGATAATTCTAGGAACCAGGCATCAACAAAGTTGAAGTAGAATTAGAGTATTCTTTGGAATCTATACAGAGCATAGAAATCCTTTGTTTTTATTACCACCATTACGTGAAAGTCATTTCATCAGTCATGTTAAGAGTGTGCTCTAAAAATTGAAATGTTAAGTGTAACTGAATTGCTTGATATCACAAATACTTTGAGGACCTCAGTCCCTACACTCTAACAAAATAAAATTATGTTAAACCAACATGAAGACTGACTCATAATAATGTTAGTTTTAATATCTCAGGTGTATTCAGATTTTACAACTATTGGAAAGAGTAGAAATTTGCCCTGTACAAAATTAAAGACATGAATTAATTTAAATTGAGTTCAAAACAATGCAGCTTAATTTAACTTTTAATTTCTCACCTACATACACAATTATATTCTATGAGAGAACCACACTTCCACTGGGTCAGGAATAACAGATGGAATAAAATGTGTAATACCCATTCTGAAATTACTGTTTGAACTCATTTAGGAAGAATCTGTCTTTATAAACTGCTATTTGATTAAATAGCAATGTATAATAAAAACATTATAAATCCTTGGTTCTTTACTTCTAAAGATTAGATCGACTTCAGAATTTAAAATCCATATGTATTTTTGTAGTTGTCAGTTCTTTAAAAAATAAAATTTTATGACAACTTAAAGAGATCATTCAAATTAATTACTACAACTACAGTTCCCTCATAGAACCCTAAATCTTCAATGCAAATGCTTTGGGTATTACACCTGACTGAACCAAGTGTGCTATGTGCATGTGCTATGTGATAATTGAATCTGGAGTAATTGCCCAGGATTCTGTTCAGCCATAATTGCAAGTAACCAGGGGCAGAGCCATGGAGAATTCATAATCAACAGGAGGTGTTTTGACACAGAATGACCAAATGAGATATTTTATCAACAGAAAGAATGGTGTGTTTCACACAAAATAGAGGTGGTGGTCCTGGCATCAGGATCAATGGAGAGGAGGAAGAAAAGAAACATTGGAAAAGAAGTTCAGGGAAAAGAAGTTGAAAAGAAGGGTAACGTGTGCATAGGTTTACTTTTTTTAGCAGAAGATAAACTTTTGAGCTCAAGTACTAAGAGCTTAAGCAATTAGTATGAAAGGAGATCAGATGTGGCAAGACTCACTCTGTCACTCTTCATAATCTTTATGGATTAAAAGTGACTGTCACTGGCAGTCAAGACAATGTGTCTTTATACAATGGAGCATTAAAAAAATAGCTTTGACCAGTCAATTTAAAATCCCTCAGGCCCTCTGGGGAGAAAAAACATGTTTCATTGAAGAGTCTAGCTGTTTGAAGAACAGTAGGGATTAGATCCAGCAGGTGCAAGGAGGAAAGCTTTCAAAAGAAATTAAATGTTGCTCCTACTATGACCTTTACAAACTACCATCTTGTGGGGCCTGTAGGGTTTTAAGGTTACAAGGGATATTCATAAAAACTGAAGTTTACAACGGTCTTGTTATGGTCTTTAGAGGATGCCAAGGATCTAATGCAATCATTTACTGATATTCAATCAGTTTGTTCCTTCTACCTGGAACTCTCTTCCCTCACATGACTTCCTTCCCACACCATTTAGGTCTCTGCTCAAATATCAACTCAGAGAGATGCCTCCCTGAGCTCCTCCTCTAAGTGGCAATTATTTTTTATTCCTTTATCCTGTTTTATTTTTCTTCATAAGGATTTTACTACTTGATATTATATTGCATGTTTGTTTATCTTCTGCCTCCCCTATTAACATGTATGATCCTTGAAAGCATGGAACTTATCTATTTTGTTCATTGCTATAACAACATTGCCTGGAATATGCCATATGCAAGATAAGTCCTCAATAACTATTAGTGCAAAAAACTAATTTAGAATTTAATATATTAGTCAATGAGATTCTTTTAGTGTGACATGCCATATTTTGTTTTCGTTTGGATGAGACACAGGATGCTTAAATTTTGATGGGTGAAGAATGGAGAGAAAGGACCTAACCATCAGATTAAGGTCCAGATCAGGATAATCAGAGTGGAAAACCACAGTATGGAGTCTTGGATACCTAGGGCCTATGAAGACACTTTTGACTATCCCTCCTAAATGGAGAATGACAATCAGGAGATGGGTTATAGAGGAGATACTGATAAGGACATCTTCTGAAGGAAGCAATTTAGATGCAGAGGATCATAAAGGAACAGAGATAAATGAAAGAAGGAGAAGAAAACAGCAGGGTCAAGCACAGGTAAACAGAGCACCCCACCTTTATATTTGAGTTCTCACAAGGATCCAGCCTATTCAATGTCCAGCACTGTTATAGCTTGGGCAACACTGTCCTCCTTAGGTATCTATTTTTTTTAATTGGAGTATAGTTGATTTACAATATTGTGTTAGTTTCAGGTGTACAGCAAAGTGATTCAGCTGTATATATATATGTATGTATATAGCTTTATTATTTTTTGATTATTTTCCATTATAGTTTGTTACAAGATATTGAATAAACTTCCCTGTGCTACACAGTAAATCCTTGTTGTTTATCTATTTTATATATGGTAGTGTGTATCTGTTAATCCCATACTCCCAATTTATTCCTCCCCACCTCCTTCCTCTTTGGTAACCATAAGTTTGTTTTCAATGTCTGTGAGTCTGTTTCTGTTTTGTAAATAAGTTTGTTTGTACTATTTTTTCAGATTCCACATATTGGTGATGTTATATAATATTTGTCTTTGTCTGACTTACTTCACTTAGTATGATGATCTCTAAGTCCATCCATGTTGCTGCAAATGGCATTATTTCATTCTTTTTTTAATGGCTGAGTAATATTCCATTGTATATATGTATATATATTTATACACACCACATCTTTATCCATTCATCTGTTGATGGACACTTAGGTTGCTTCCATGTCTTGGCTATTATATTGTAAATAGTGCTGCAATGAACATTGGGGTGCATGTATCTTTTTGAGTTTTCTCCAGATTTATCCCCAGGAGTGGGATTGCTGGATCATATGGTAACTCTATTTTTAGCTTTTTAAGGAACTTCCATACTGTTTCCACAGTGGGTGCACCAATTTACATTCCTACCAACAGTGTAGGAGGGTTCCCTTTTTTCCACACGCTCAATAGCATTTGTTATTTGTAGACTTTTTAATGATAGCCATTCTGACTGGTGAGAGGTGGTGCTTCATTGTAGTTTTGATTTACATTTCTCTAATAATTAGCGATGCTGAGCATCTTTTCATGTGCCTGTTGGCCATCTGTATACCTTCTTTGGAGAAATGTCTGTTTAGGTCTTCTAACCATTTTTGATTGGATTGTTTGGATTTTTGTTATTGAGTTGTATGACCTGTTTGGAAATTAATCCCTTGTTGGTCATATCATTTGCAAATATTTTCTCCCAGTCCGTAGGTTGTCTTTTCATTTTGTTTATGGTTTCCTTTGCTGTGCAAAAGTTTATAAGTTTGATCAGGTCCCAGTTGTTTATTTTTGCTTTTTCTTGTCACGTTAATCTCTTTAAATATTAAATTCCAATCTCAGTTGAATAAAACCTAATACAATTGCTTTTAAATAAAGAAAACTGAATTAGGTACCGAATAGCATAGGATTGTGGTGTGTGATGCTATCTTTTTAACTTTTTGTCTTGAGATAATAATTATTTACATGAAGTTTCCAAAAAATGTACAGGGACATCCCATGCATCATTCACTTAGTTTTCTTCAATGGTAACAATTCACATAGCTGTGATATAATAGCAAAACCAGGAAAACGTACAATGCTATTTTCAGATGATCTTGTTCCCCTACCCCTAACTGTTTTAGTATAAGAAACTAAGAAACTAAGTTAGGTCTTCACTATGGGAAGTCTCATTGTTATTTATAAGCCTTACCTAAGAGAGTCAACCATAATACCCTCATTCCTACTTCTGGATTGCATTTTAACATGATCCATCTGGCATGGAATGACCTGGGATTCAGCCAGGTTATACATGCTTGGTGCACAACTGGCATTAGGGTCCTTAAACCTCCGAAGTTCAAAACCTTGAATTAGTTTTGGAATATTCAAAGCTCTCTCTTTGAATTGCAACAACCCACTCAGTTTTAGCTGATTAGCCCCCATGATTTCGGTGAGTCACTTAACCTATCTATGCCTAAATTTCCTCATAATTAATCAATTTGCCTCAGAATTTTTATAAAATGTAGAAAAGGCAATCTAAGAAAAGGCATTTTGAGTTGTATAAAAGTATTATGTGTATGCTAAATCATCTTGTTATGTACATTATTTATATATTATTTTGGGTACTGAATCAACCACTTTCTGAAGTTCTCACTAGTTGTTTCATGATACCAGCCTGCCACCATTGTTGTCCTACAGGTTCAAAATACCAAGTAAGAAGGCAGACTGTGTAAGTAACATTGTATGTGTGCTTAGCGTATACCAGGAACTTTCTTGGATGTTTTAATATATACCATCTCATTTAATCTTCACAATCACACTGTAAGTTAAATAGTAAGATCCCCTGGTCTTGTTTGATTGGAAGCTGAAACTCATAGGCTTTAATGTCTTTTTGCCCGAGGTCACTTTGATGTTAAGAATGAAACTCACATTTCCAACTAAGTCTGACTTCTTTCAGAGCTTATTCTATCTTCTTCTAGAACTGTGCTGCTTTGTAAGGAGCAACTAAGGTCTCTTTAGGAAGTAACTTGTTGGCACATCTCACAGGGCATAGATATAGTTTGACTGGAGTAGGCAGTTACTAAATTTTGTAGACATGAATTTGAAGTATTTGTTTTATAAATTGACATGTATGCAAATATAGATAGCATGTATAGATACAAATCATTTCTGTTCACAGCTGTGTTTTCTTTATAAGCCCACTCTGTTTCCTAAGAGCCTGAGGAAAAATGTGTTAGAAGAACATACAGTTCCATTCTCAGAGTCCTGTTTTTTAAATATTGCTTTTATGTCAAAAAGAGAGACTTTTCATATGACTTAAATATTTGGGGAAAAAACATTCATTTAATAAACTAATACACAGAGTGACCTAGCTGAATTTAACATTCAGACACTCTTTGGTCGCCAGATATACCTGCCCATAAACCCGATGTTACAGAGAGTGCTTTAAGCAGAAAGTAGAGCCTCATGAGCCATGTGCTGAAGAACAGTGTGGAGGGAGTAAAGGTTGATGTGAGAAAAACAGAAGACATAAATGAGCTATAATAAATGATGAATTTCAAATCACTGTCAGGGGCAGATATTAGAAACACTGTCTTATTTTCTTAGTCCATTCAGGCTGCTATAACAAAATATCACAGACTGAGTACCTTATAAACAACAGAAATTTATTTCTCACAAGTCTAGAGACTGGGAAGTCCAAGATCATGGCAACAGCATGGTTGTGTTCTGGTGAAGGTCTTCTCCCAGATTGCCGACTTCTGAGTCCTCACATGGTAGAAGGGGGAGAGAGATGTCTTTGGAGCCTCTCTTATAATGGCACTAATTCTGTTTGTGAGGTCTCCACCCTCATGACCTAATCACCTCTCAAGTGTCCCACCTCCTAATACCATCACCTTAGGCATTAGATTTTCAACATATGAACTTTGGGGCAACACAAACATTCAGACCATTCCACTTATGAAATAGAAACATCAAGAATAGGTTTAAAGTCTAAACCTAAGGTCATTTTGGTTGTGGGGTGTGGAATATGGTAGAAGAATATGTGTTAAAGCAATCATACAAATTCTGATATGAGGACATATTCCATGTGTTGGGTTAAACCAAGCAAGAACTAGTATAAGACAGAACTTTAAGCTCTTTAGAACAGAGATATAAAAGCATGTTAGGTAGAGCATTGAAGTGGTAGGAGGATAGGTTTTTGGATTCAAACAGATAGGTATAAGTTCTGATTCTGCAACTTACTGGCTATGAGAACTTGGAAAATTACTTAATGTTGTGCCTCAAGTTTCTTCAGCCTCAAATGAACATAAAAAATAATACCAATTTCACAAGATTGTTGTGAAGATTAAATGAGATAGGCAATATTAAGTATGTAATACAGTGCCTAGTACATAATAAGCACTGATAAGTATTAGGTAGTTTCATTGTCTTCTGGCATTTAATGACTAACTCTGAGGCCTGCCTGACTTTTTTCCTTTAAGGTAATCTGTTTGGGAGCAGGGGTGCTGGATCCATTTAGAATGCTTTCTTTTTTCCTAAAATTTAAAACTTTCAAAATGATTAGTTTAGATTTTAATCTATTTTCTTCATTTTTCTATTCTCTGATAAATCCTTTCAATTTGTCTAGTTCTCCATTCAACTTATTAATCTTTAATTCTATTGTGCTTTGTCAATTATTATTTTCCATTTGTTCTGGTCTATTTTTACCAGCTATGTGATATTGGGCAAATTACTTAACCCATCTGAACTTCAGTTTACTTATCTATAAAGTGGATATAATGGTAATACTAACTTCATAGTGTTGTTCTGAAAGGTCAGTAAAATAAATAAATAAAAAAAGCAAGTAAAGCACTTATTACAATGCCTGGTATATCAATATATATTGTTGTTTTTATTGTTATTGACATAATAATAGCTTCCTTATATCTGCTATGAAGATTACTGTTATAATGTATAAAGTTCCTAGCACATAATTGGCATTCAATGAGCAGGACTGTAAAGGGCTAAAAAGGATTAGTTATTACAATGATTATTAACCACAGTCATAATAAAACACACAGGATTATCTCACAGTAGACCACAAACTTCCTCCACTCTGACCAATAAAGAGCTTAGCCTCTTGTGCTGAGCCTTGCCAACAAAGCAAACATGAGATAGAGCAAGTACTTGTATTTGACCAAATATGTTAACAGAAAGCAATGATGAAGGAGAGCAAAATAGTAGCTATTTCAAGAAACAGGTACTTCTATGTCTCAGTGTCAGCCAAATCGCATCACTCAATGTAAATCACTACCACTTTATAAAATACTTTCTGTATTCACAACACTGTGCTACATACTGAGAAATGACTAGGATGTGGCCCCTACCCTCTAGCAAATCACAGAGATATGGACATTCACTTAGCTAGACAGTTATAGATTAAAATAATGCAAAAGCAGACTGTGGTTAGTGCTAAAACAGAGGTGCAGATAAAGATGTCTAGGAGCATTAAAGAATGAGATAAAAGCAATTTGTTTGTTTCCACAATGGCACTGGGAAAAATACAAATCTAGTTTCAAGGAATTGGGATTAACTAACAAGTAATAATTTAATTAAGGACAATAATTTCACACAAGCTAAGTCAAGACAGAAGTAATATAAAAGCATCAACATGTTTAAATTGATTTAGTTTACAGAAGAAATAAAGATCAAGAAGGTATATATGTTCAGGTCAGATTTGGAAAAGGGACATGATTTGTTGTCTGGAGTGATTTTGGATCTTAGTCTGAGAGATGTCCAATTGAGTAAACTTTATTTCTTTTCTGAAAACAAGGGCAAAGAATGGACTGGAACCCAATTATAGCACTGAAATTGAGGAGCAAAGGTAATATCTTTGTAACAAGCAATCAGTGAGAGAACAAATATGAGTGCACAATCAAAGAGTAACTATTCAGAACCATCTGGGTGTGGGGAAGCAGAGTCTTCTTTGACATAGGGAGAGATTTTACACTTCATGGTTTCAATCTTTGATAACGAACATGGGGATGAGTAATATCTCTGGCCAGCCTCCAGATATTCAAGTAATTGATATTAAGCAAAATCTGTTGTGGGGAATGTTATTTAAGGAATGTCTACAATACTCTGACAGTTGAAGAAAGGGATTTGTGCTCCTGAAACCCTTTTTTTGTTTACACTAAGAAGTAGGCCCATTTGCTAGTGTGCTTTCTGACAAAGATAGAAGAGACACAATTACAGCATTACAAAAGATTGAGTGCACTGGCACCTGACAATACATAGATGAGTCTGCAAAAATAATGGACATTCCCTCAGCAGGAAATTAGTCTGAAAGAAGATAATAACCATCAGCCAACTGAAGGATTTAAGCCTACTTGAAGGATATGATTACCACTTGAAACTGGGATATAAGAGCCAAGGCTCCTGCAATTATCCAGTGAAGTGGGAAATGAAATCAAAGTTACTGAAATACATTAGTGACCTGAAATATAAGATGAATGCAGTAAAGCTTTATATCCATGACCTCTGTAATGTGCCAACATCATACTTTCCAAGATACGTTGTTCTCCTGCTGATGTATTTTGAATCTTTTGTGTAGACATGATGTTTAAGACTGAGTTGTATAAGATCTGGGGCTTTGAAATATTAATAATGGTACTAACTCAGAGGAATGTTGTAATGCCTGAGTGGATATGAATGTGTAAGTGCTAAGGGTAATGTCTGGCACAATAAGGGCTCAAGAATAGTATCATGTGGCCATGTGATCCAGGGCTACTTTATCCCTGCCGCAATTTTCATGGATAAGCTCCCCATCCAGAGCTCTCAGCTATATTCTACAACTCTTCACAGGAAACAGCAACTTCTTTTATCTTTCACAACACAGGGAAGCTCTCAGGAGACTCTGGTGAAGGAGTAACCTCTGAGGACTTCTCCTTTCAGAAACTTCCAGAATCCCAAAGAAGAAGTGAAACAGATAGGTATACATCTGCCTGCCTATTTTCTCAACTTCTCCTTTCTAATCCCCATAATTCACTGGGCCTGGTAGGATCAGAATTTCCCTTTTTATGTGAACATGACTACTTCCTTTGTGTAAAACTCTAGACCAAGTGCCTTTGCCTCTTGTTGTTAATTGTGAGTAAAAGAAACTTAGGAAATCAATATCCCTCTCACTCTTTCTCTCCATCACAAGAGTGCCAATTTCTCCACATGCTTGCCAACACTTGTTATTTTCTGCTTTTCTTCTTTCTTTTTTAAAAATGTAGTAGCCATCCTAATGGGTGTGAAGTCATATCTTATTGTGGTTTTGATTTGCATTTCCCTAACAATTAGTGATGTTGAACACTGTCACATGTGCTTATTAGCCATCTGTATATCTTCTTTGGAGAAATGTCTATACAAGTTCTTGGCCCATTTTTTTATTGGGTGGTTTTTGTCATTGTTGTTGGGTTGTAGGAGTTCTTTTTATATTCTGGATATTAATCCCTATCAGTTATATGGTTTGTAAATATTTTCTACCATTCCATAGGTTACCCTTTCACTCTGTTGATAATGTCCTTTAATGCACAGTTTTTAATTTGGTTGAAATTTAATGTATCTATTTTTTTTTCCTGTGCCTTTGGTGTTATGTATAGGAAATCATTGCCAAATCCAATGTCAGGAAGCTTTTCCCATATATATTTCTTTCTTTCTTTCTTTTAAACTGGAGGTGTAATTGACATACAACATTGTGGAAGTTTAAGGTGTACAAGGTGATGATTTGATACATTTATATATTGCAATATGATTACCATCATACAATTAGCTAACACCTCTATCACGTCATATGATTATAATTTTTTATGGCGGGAACATTTAAGATCTGGTTTCCTAGCAACTTTGAAGTATATAATATGGTATTAATGACTGTAATCATAGTGCTGTGCATTAGAGCTTCAGAACTTATTCATCTTCTAACTGGAAGTTTGTACCATTTGACCAAAATCTCTCCAATTCTGCCACCCTACAGCCCCTGGTAACCACCATTCTACTCTGTTTCCAGTTTGGCTATTTTAGATTTCATATGTAAATGAAATCATACAGTATTCGTCTTTCTTTGTGTGGCTTATCTCATGTAATATAATTCCCTCAAGGCCCATCCATGTTATTCCAAATAGCAGGATTTCCTTTCTCATGGCTGAATATATATATATATATATATTTCACATCTTCCTTAACCATTCACCCATTATTGGACACAAGTCATTTCCATACCTTGGCTATTTTGAATAATGCTGCAATACACATGGGAGTGCAGATATCTTTTCAGTGTCCTGTTTTCATTTCCTTTGGATATATACTGAGAAGTGGAATTGCTGGATGGTACAGTAGTCCTAGGTTTAATTTTTTGAGGAACATCCATGCTGTTTTCCATAGTGGCTGCACCAATTTATATTCCCACCAACAGTGCACAAGGGTTTCTTTTTCTCCACATCCTCACCAACTCTTGTCATCTCTTGTCTTTTTGATGACAACCATTCTAACAATTGTAAGGTGATATCTCATCATGGTTTTCATTTGAGTTGCCTTGATGATCAGTGATGGTGAGCATCTCTTCATGTACCTGTTGGTCATTTGGATGTATTATTTGGAAAATATCTATTCAGTTCCCTTGCCCATTTTTTAAATTAGATTGTTTATTATATAAGTTCTGTATATATTTTTGTATTAACCCCTTATCCAACAAATGGTTTGCAAGTATTTTCTCCCATTCTGTAGGTTGCTTTTTCATTTTTTAATTTTATTTCTTTTGCTGTCCAGAAGCTTTTTAGTTTGAGGCCATCCCGCTTATTGACAGGCTTTTGTTGCTTGTTTGCCCATATGTTTTCTTCTAAGAGTTTTATAGTTTTAGCTCTTACATTTAGGTCTTTGATCCATTTTGAGTTAATTTTTGTATATGATGAAAATTAAGGGTACAAATTCATTATTTTACTTGTAGATATATAATTTTCTCAGCATCATTTGTTCATAAGGATGTCCTTTCTCCATTAAATGGTCTTGGTACCCATTTTCAAAATCATTTAACCATATATACAAGAGTTTATTTCCAAGCTCTTAATTCTTAGCTCCACTAGCTTTACTATTTGGCAGTATCAATAATATTGATAAGTTTTCTTCTTCATCTTGGCTTACAAATTTGGGCATGACTCTATAAAACATGGAATTGTCTGTTTGGGGTTTACTTGGCTCAACTGTCTTACAAATACTAGCTCTGTTTCCCTTCCATTTCTACCCCAAGCAAGGAATGTCCAAGTTAAGGGCCACTGGAGAAAGCATTCTTGAGTGAAAGAGAAGTGACTGTAGCTCTGCCTTGGATGGTGATATGAAAGGAATGTGAGGAGGAAAAGCATTAATTCTGGACAAGGTTAAAACATTGAATTGCCTACTGAGTATAAAATATCAGAGTAGGAGATATACAGATACCCAGTGTTCCATTAAAATAGCCCCAAACTCAAACCAAGTATACATTTATGTCCTGTGTTCAGTAAAGGCTCTTGAGTCATTTACCTATGAATTAAAAATATCCTTTGGAAAATGACATGTTGTGCTATGTGAGATATTCTCACATGAGAAGATTTGAGGACAGTAGCATAACCAGTACTGCTGAATGTCAGTAAATGGAGAGACAGCTGAAAGTCTGAAAAAGGGTAGAAAACCAGGAATAGAGACAACAAAGAATGAATTTGCCAATTGGATAGCACTGCCAAGCACTGGCCTTTAACGTGGCTGGTCAAAGAAACTATTGCTGAATGTTGAAAAGCGCCTCTTGGACAAATCCACACATGGGGTCATTGCCATCTGTTTTACTGGCATTTGTTATTCCACAGATTTTACCCAGGTTTGCACAGAATGTATAAGTTTGGACTTAATAAAATTTTACTCATTGAGATTTTTTGTTTGTTTTGTTTTGTTTTTTAACATCTTTATTGGAGTAAATTTCTTTACAATGGTGTGTTAATTTTTGAATTAATTAATTTATGTTAATGTTAATTAACATTATGAAATGTTAATTTTTGAATTAATTGATTTTTGAATTAATTTATGTTAATGTTAATTAACATTATGAAATGTTAATTTTTGAATCAGCTATACATATACATATATCCCCATATCTCCTCCCTCTTGTGTCTCCCTCCCACCCTCCTTATCCCACACCTCATGGTGGTCACAAAGCACCGAGCTTATCTCCCTCTGCTATGAGGCTGCTTCCCACTAGCTATCTATTTTACATTTGGTAGTATATATAAGTATATGCTACTCTCTCAATTCGTCCCAGCTTACCCTTCCCCCTACCTGTGTCCTCAAGTCCATTTTCTACATCTGCATCTTTATTCCTGTCCTGCTCCTAGGTTCTTAAGAACCTTTTTTTTCCCTTAGAGATTACATATGTATGTGTTAGTATACGCTATTTGTTTTTCTCTTTCTGACTTACTTCACATTGTATGACAGTCTCTAGGTCCAACCATCTCACTACAAATAACTCAATTTCCTTTCTTTTTATGGCTGAGTAAAATTCCATTGTATATATGTGCCATACCTTCTTTATCCATTCCTCTGTCAATGGGCACTTAGGTTGCTTCCATGTCCTGCCTATTGTAAATAGAGCTGCAATGAACATTGTGGTACATGATACTTTTCGAATTATGGTTTCTCAGAGTATATGCCCAGTAGTGGGATTCCTGGGTGATATGGTAGATCTATTTTTACATTTTAAGGAACCTCCATACTGTTCTCCATAATGACTGTATCACGTTACATTCCCACCAACAGTGAAAGAGGGCTCCCTTTTCTTCACATCCTCTCCAGCATTTATTGTTTGTAAATACTTTGATGATGGCCATTCTGACTGGTGTGAGATGATAATTCATTGTAGATTTGATTTGCATTTCTCTAATGATTAGAGATGTTGACCATCCTTTCATGTGTTTCTTGGCAATCTGTATATCTGCTTTGAAGAAATGTCTATTTAAGTCTTCTGCTCAGTTTTGGATTGGGTTTTTTGGTTTTTTTGATATTGAGCTGCATGATCTGCTTGTAAATATTGGAGATTAATCCTTTGTCAGTTGCTTCATTGGCAACTATTTTCTCCCATTCTGAGGGTTGTCTTTTGGTCTTGTTTATGGTTTCCTTTGCTGTGCAAAAACTTTGAAGTTTCATTAAGTCCCATTTATTTATTTTTGTTTTTATTTCCATTTCTCTAGGAGGTGGGCCAAAAAGGATCTTGCTGTGATTTATGTCATAGAGTGTTCTGCCTGTTTTCCTCTAAGAGTTTTATAGTGTCTGGCCTTACATATCGGTCTATAATCCATTTTGAGTTTATTTTTGTGTATGGTGTAAGGGAGTTTTCTAATTTCATTCTTTTCCATGTTGCTGTCCAGTTTTCCCAGCACCACTTATTGGAGAGGCTGTCTTTTCTCCATTGTGTATTCTTGCCTCCTTTATCAAAGATAAGGTGACCATATGTGCGTGGGTTTATCTCTGGTCTTTCTAACCTGTTCCATTGATCTGTATTTCTGTTTTTGTGTCAGTACCATACTGTCTTGATTACTGTAGCTTTGGAGTATAGTCTGAAGTCAGGGAGCCTGATCCTGGCAGCTCCATTTTATCTTTCTCAATATTGCTTTGGCTATTCGGGGTCTTTTGTGTTTCCATACAAATTGTGAAATTTTTTGTTCTAGTTCTGTGAAAAATGCCATTGGTAATTTGATAGGGATTGCATTGAATCTGTAGATTATTTTGGGTAGTATAGTCATCTTCAGAATGTTGATTCTTCCAATCCAAGAACATGATATATCTCTCCATCTGTTTGTATCATTTTTAATTTATTTCATCAGTGCCTTATAGTTTTCTGCATACAGGTCTTTTGTCTCCTTAGTTAGGATTATTCCTAGGTATGTTATTCTTTTTGTTGCAGTGGTAAATGGCAGTATTTCCTTAATTTCTCTTTCAGATTTTTCATCATTAGTGTATAGGAATGCAAGAGATTTCTGTGCATTATTTTTGTATCCTGCTACTTTACCAAATTCATTGATTAGCTCTAGCAGTTTTCTGGTAGCATCTTTAGGTTTCTTTATGTATAGTATGATGTCATCTGCAAACAGGGACAACTTTACTTCTTCTTTTCCAATTTGGATTCCTTTTATTTCTTTTTCTTCTCTGATTGCTGTGACTAAAACTTCCAAAACTATGTTGAATAATAGTGGTGAGAGTGGACAACCTTGTCTTGTTCCTGATCTTAGTGGAAATGGTTTCAGTTTTTCACCACTGAGAATGATGTTGGGTGTGGGTTTGTCATATATGGCCTTTATTATGTTGAGGTTAGTTCCTCTATGCCTACTTTCTGGAGGGTTTTTATCATAAATGGGTGTTGAACTTTGTCAAAAGCTTTTTCTGCATCTATTGAGATGATCATATCATTTTTCTCCTTCAATTTGTTACTATGGTTTATCACATTGATTGATTTGTGTATATTGAAGAATCATTGCATTCCTGGGATAAACCCTACTTGATCATGGTGTATGATCCTTTCAATGTGCTGTTGGATTCTGTTTGCTAGTATTTTGTTGAGGATTTTTGCATCTAGTTCATCAGTGATATTGGCCTGTAATTTTCTTTCTTTGTGACCTCTTTGTCTGGTTTTGGTGTCAGGGTGATGGTGGCCTCATAGAATGAGTTTGGGAGTGTTCCTCCCTCTGCTATATTTTGGAAGAGTTTGAGAAGGATAGGTGATAGCTCTTCTCTAAATGATTGAGAGAATTCGCCTGTGAAGCCATCTAGTCATCTAGTCCTGGACTTCTGTTTGTTGGAAGATTTTTAATCACAGTCTCAGTTTCAGTGCTTGTGTTTGGTCTGTTTATATTTTCTATTTCCTCTGATTCAGTCCCAGAAGGTTGTGTTTTTCTCAGAATTTACCCCTTTATTCCTGGTTTTCCATTTTATTGGCATATAGTTGTGTGTAGTAATCTCTCATAATCCTTTGTGTTTCTCCAGTGTCATTTTTTACTTCTCCTTTTTCATTTCTAATTCTATTGATTTGAGTGTTTTCCCTGTTTTTCTTGATGAGTCTGGCTAATGGCTTATCAATTATTTTTATCCTCTCAAAGAACCAGCTTTTAGTTTTATTGAGCTTTGCTGTTGTTTCCTTCATTTCTTTTTCATTTATTTCTGATCTGATCTTTATGATTTCTTTCCTTCTCCTAACTTTGGGGGTTTTTTTGGTTCTTTTTTCTCTAATTGCTTTAGGTATAAGGTTAAATTGTTTATTTGAGATGTTGCTTGTTTTGTGAGGTAGTATAAACCTCCCTCTTAGAACTGCTTTTGCTGCATCCCATAGGTTTTTGGTCATCATGTTTTCACTCTCATTTGTTTCTAGGTACTTTTGTATTTCTTCTTTCATTTCTTCAGTGATCTCTTGGTTATTTAGTAGTGTATTTTTTAGCCTTCATGTGTTTGTGTTTTTTGCAGATTTTTTCCTGTAATTGACATCTAGTCTCATAGCATTGTTGTCAGAAAAGATACTTGATACGATTTCAATGTTCTTATATTTACCAAGGCTTGATTTGTGACCTAAGATATCATCTATCCTTAAGAATGTTCCATGAGCCGTTTAGAAGAAAGTGTATTCTGTTGTTTTGGGATGGAATGTCATTTAAATATAAGTTAAGTCCATCTGTGATTCCTTATTTATTTTTATTTTGGATGATCTGTCCATTGGTGAAAGTGAGGTGTTAAAGTCCCCTACTATGATTGTATTTCTGTCAGTTTCCACTTTTATTGCTGTTAGCATTTGCCTTATGTATTGAGGTGCTCCTATGTTGGGTGCATAAATATTTACCGTTGTTATATCTTCCTGGACTGATCCCTTGATCATTATGTAGTGTCCTTTTTTGTCACTTGTAATAGCCTTTATTTTAATGTCTATTTTGTTGATATGAGAATTGCTACTCCAGCTTTATTTTGATTTCCATTTGCACGGAATACATTTCCATCCTCTACTTTCAATCTTTAGGTTTCCCTAGGTCTGAAGTAGGTCTCTTGTACACAGCATATGTATGGATCCTCTTTTTGTATCCATTCAGCCAGTCTATGTCTTTTGGGTGGAGCATTTAATACATTTAACTTTAAGTAATTATTGATATGTATGTTCCTATTACCATTTTCTTAATTGTTTTGGGTTTGTTATTGTTGGTCTTTTCCTTCTCTTGTGTTTCCTGCCTAGAGAAGTTCCTTTAGCATTTGTTGTAAAGCTGGTTTAGTGGTGCTGAATTCTCTTAGCTTTTGCTTGTCTGTAAAGGTTTTAATTTCTCCATTGAATCTGAATGAGATCCTTGCTGGTTTGCATAATCTTGGTTGTAGGTTTTTCCCTTTCATCACTTTAAATATGTCCTGCCACTCCCTTCTGGCTTGCAGAGTTTCTGCTGAAAGATCAGCTGTTAACCTTATGGGGATTCCCTTGTATGTTATTTTTCCCTTGCTGCTTTTAATATTTTGTCTTTGTATTTAATTTTTGATAATTTGATTAATATGTGACTTAGCATGTTTCTCCTTAGATTTATCCTGTGTGGGACTCTCTGCGCTTCCTGAACTTGATTAACAATTTCCATTCCCATTTTAGGGAAGTTTTCAACTATAATCTCTTCAAATATTTTCTCAGTCCCTTTCTTTTTCTCTTCTTCTTCTGGAACCCCTATAATTCAAATGTTGGTGCATTTATTGTTGTCCTAGAGCTCTCTGACTGTCCTCAATTCTTTTCATTCTTTCTTCTTTTTTCAGCTCTGTTGTAGTTATTTCCACTATTTTATATTCCAGGTCACTTATCGGTTTTTCTGCCTCATTTATTCTGCTATTGTTTCCTTCTAGAGAATTTTAATTTCATTTATTGTGTTGTTCATCATTGTTCATTGGATCTTTAGTTCTAGGTCTTTGTTAAACTTTTCTTGTATTTTCTCCATTCTATTTGCAAGATTTTGGATCATCTTTACTATCATTACTCTGAATTCTTTTTCAGGTAGACTGCCTATTTCCTCTTCATTCGTTTGGTCTAATGGGTGTTTACCTTGCTCCTTCATCTGCTGTGTGTTTCTCTGTCTTCTCATTTTGCTTAACTTACTGTGTTTGGGGTCTCCTTTTCGCAGGCTGCTGGTATGTAGTTCCCATTGTTTTTGGCATCTGCCCCCAGTGGCTAAGGTTGGTTCAGTGGGTTGTGTAGGCTTCCTGGTGGAGGAGACTAGTGCCTGTGTTCTGATGGATGAGGCTGTATCTTGTCTTTCTAGTGGGCCGGACTGCATCATGCAGTGTGTTTTGGGGTGTCTGTGAACTTATTATGATTTTAGGCAGGCACTCTGCTAAGGGGCGCAGTTGTGTTCCTGCCTTGCTAGTTGTTTGGCATAGGGTGTCCAACACTGTAGGTTGCTGGTCATTGAGTGGAGCTGAGTGTTAGTGTTGAGATGGAGATCTCTGGGAGAGCTTTTGCCATTTGATATTATGTGGAGCTGGGAGGTCTCTGGTCGACCAATGTCCTGAACCCAGCTCTCTCACCACCTAGGCACAGACCTGGCACCCGGCCAGAGCACCAAGACCCTGTCAGCCACACGGCTCAGAAGAAAAGAGAGAAAAAAGGTAGGAAAAAAGAAAACAATAAGGTAAAATAAAGTTATTAAAATTAAAAATAAGAAAAATTTAAAAGTAATTTTAAAAAAAGAAAAAAAAATACAAAGAAAGAAGAGAGCAACCAAACCAAAAAACAAATGGACCAATGATAGCAAGCATTAAAAACTATACTAAAAAAAAATATCAGACAGTCAGAACCCTAGGACAAATGGTAAAAGCAAAGCTATACAGACAAAATCACACAATGAAGCATACACATACACACTCAAAAAAGAGAAAAAGGAAAAAAATATATATATATATATAAAAAAAAGGGGGCTTCCCCATTGGTGCAGTGGTTAAGAATCCACCTGCTAATGCAGGGGACACGGGTTCGAGCCTGCTTTGGGAAGATCCCACATGCCGTGGAGCAACTAAGCCCATGCACCACAACTACTGAAGCCTGCGCTCCTAGAGCCCTTGCTCCACAACAAGAGAAGCCACCACAATGAGAAGCCTGTGCAGCACAATGAAGAGTAGCCGCTGCTCACCGCAACTAGAGAAAGCCCGTGTGCAGCAACAAAGTCCTGATGCAGCCAAAAAAAAAAAAAAAAAAAAAAGAGGAAGAGAGCAACAAATCAATAAACAAATCTACGAATGATAATAAACTCTAAATACTAAACTAAAGTAAACATAAAACCAGAAACAAATTAGATTCAGAAAGCAAACCCCAAGTCTATAGTTGCTCCCAAAGTCCACCGCCTCAATTTTGGGATGATTCGTTTTCTATTCAGGTATTCCACAGATGCAGGGTACATCAAGTTGATTGTGGAGATTTAATCTGCTGCTCCTGAAACTGCTAGGAGAAATTTCCCTTTCTCTTCTTTGTTTGCACAACTCCTGGGGTTCAGCTTTGGATTTGGCCCTGCCTCTGCGTGTAGGTCACCTGAGAGCATCTGTTCCCTGCCCAGACAGGATGGGGTTAAAGTAGCAGCTGATTAGGGGACTCTGGCTCACTCAGGCCGGGGAGAAGGAGTGGTAGGGAATGTGGGGTGAGCCTGTGGCAGAAGAGGCCAGCGTGACGTTGCAAAGGCCTGAGGCACGCCTTGTGTTCTCCCAGGGAAGTTGTCTCTGGATCACGGGACCCTGGCCGTGGCAGGCTGCATAGGCTCCCGGGAGCGGAGGTGTGGGAAGTGACCTGTGTTTGCGCACAGGCTTCTTGGTGGCTGCAGCAGCAGCCTTAGCGTTTCATGCCCGTCTCTAGTGTCCACACTGAGCCGCGGCTCGTGCCCTTCTCTGGAGCTCGTTTAGGTGGTGCTCTGAATTCCCTGAGAAACAATGGTCTCTTGCCCCTTCGGCAGGTCCAGACTTTATCCCGGACTCTCTCCTGGCTAGCTGTGGCGCACTAGGCCCCTTCAGGCTGTGTTCACACCACCAACCCCTTTCCTCTCCCTGTGATCTGACTTCTGAAGCTGGAGTCTCAGCTCCCAGCCCCCGCCCGCCCTGGCGGGTGAGCAGACAAGCCTCTTCGGGCTGGTGAGTGCTGGTCGGCACTGATCCTCTGTGCGGGAATCCCTCCGCTTTGCCCTCCGCACCCCTGTTGCTGCACTCTCCTCCATGGCTCCGAAGCTTCCCCCCACCCCCGTCTCCAGCAGTGAAGGGGCTTCCTAGTGTGTGGAAACCTTTCCTCCTTCATAGCTCCCTCCCCGAGGTGCAGGTCCCGTCCCTATGCTTTTGTCTCTGTTTTTTCTTTTTCTTTTGCCCTAACCAGGTACGTGGGGATTTTCTTGCCTTTTGGAAGGTCTGAGATCTTCTGCCAGCATTCAGTAGGTGTTCTGTAGGAGTTGTTCCACATGTAGATGTATTTCTCATGTATTTGTGGGGAGGAAGGTGATCTCCAAGTCTTATTTATCCACCATCTTGAAGGTCTCCCCACCCATTGAATTTTGAAAATCCAGGCCAAAAGGCTTTTGACTGCTTTAACTTAAAACTTTATTAATACATAAACTTCACCCCAAATTTAGTCCCTCTGATTTTGTGACAGCGATGAATATTTTAGATGTGTATTTTCATTTTTAAATATTTTCTGCATTTATTATAACATAAAATTATTGAGATGAGGAAGAATATAGTTTATGCACTACTGACAAACATCTTAAGCAAGTTATATGATGGTGAAAGTAAAGTAATGCAGTTAACGTTTTCTTTTTCATAATATCTGGCACAAATCTGGATTCATAAAAGATCTTAAAAGGCTACAATAAAACAGCCTTCAATGTATTCTAGTGAAATTTAATACTCAGTTATTAGCTTCATTAAAACACAGTGAGTTCATTATAACCCAATCTGGCAGAAACTTTCATTGCACTGAGTTTGTATTACTTCATATGATTCAGTTTTTTCCCCTTCCTCCAAACCGCATCACACCCTTGGTGCTACAGTACAGCCAATTAACACACTTTAACTGCCTATTTGCAATACATCATTTTTAAATTACTATTCTAAGAGAGTTTGCTTTTTCTTCATTTTCTTCATCAGATCATTGAAGTAAGTCTCCAAGGCTTTAGATATTATACTTGGTTATACTCAGAGTCTTGAAGAAATGCTATTCTAGGACTACGAAGTACTACCATTCTGAGTCATTATACAATCCCTGTGATAAAAATATGATTCAATGCTGTTCTTTTCTTTGAATTTATAATAAAAATATATGGGAGGCTCATATAGACAAAAAATCTGTAATAGACTGTAAGCTTCTTGAGAGAATAATTATGATTTTTATGTCCATAGCAGCTACCATTTATCAAGTACTTATATCAGCTGCTCTTCTAGGTTAGATTTGCTATCTTACATAACTTGACAGCTGAATGATGTATGTGCTATGCAATTATCCCCATCTTACATTGGAAAATAATGAGGCTCTGAGGGGTTAACAATTAGCCCAAGATCACAAACCTAGTAGGTGGTGGAACAAGAGATACACTCTGGTTCTAACTCAAAAATCACGCTTTATCCATTCTACTAGGCTGCTTCTCCGGGCCTTTGTATCCCTAGGACCCAGGACAGTGCTTAGCACTGATTTGACACTCAAATATTTGTTGACTCTAGTATTGATGATGCTAACAAATCACCAACAGGTAGTTGCAGTTTAATGCTGTTTTATTTCAATGTTGTTCTTTTTAATAGCCATTTTTGGCTGGATTCAACTATTGTTTTATTTTGTTCATTGTCAAAATGATTTATGAGCACACATAGCTCAAAGAAGGCTGAAAAATAAATGTTTGTCTTAGCTACAGGGAAGCCAGTAGAGGGGTCAGGATGTTAAAATGGAATTTGGCAATCAAAGAAAGCTGACAGAAGAAGGAAGTAGGAAAGAGAAAACAAAAAATTAAAACTCAAGAAGCCAAAAACAAGTGCCTGCACCTCCTCTTGTTTTCTCTATTTTGTTTGGTGCCATCCACCCTCATTCCCCCAGTTATACAAGCTAGAAACTTAGGACACATTTATGGATCTCCCTTCTTTTTTACCTCCCTTATCCTACTTAATAACATGCCTATTCTGATTACTACATATATTTTTATAATCTGTCCTCTCCTCTTCTCTCCTGAAATCACTTTCTGTTTTATTTCTCACCTGGATCAAAACCTTTCAAATTAATCTCCCTGCATTCATATTCTTCCTCTTAGGTTCTTTGTCCACAGTTATAAGAGTGACATCAAAATTTCAAATCTTATCAGTTCACTTACCTCTTTTAAACTCTTTAGTGGCCTCTCTCCAACTCAGGGTAAACCTATCCTACCTTTCTTTTTAAGTCCATGTCTATGTGTTACAAACTGTGAGACCAATTTTGACAGTGCAACAAATGCCAAGTTATTTTTTGTGTTGTTGTTCTGTAAATATTGGCAGCCTCTGGTGGTGAGAGGTAGCTGGGGGCTATATGTTCTCTCTCCCACATCCTGGCTATTAGATGGTATGCTACAGTGAAAGAAAGTCTCAAGTTAAATTCCATCCAATATACAAACATTCATTAGGAAGGAAACAAACAAACAAAAAACCTGTATAACCAGTTATATAGCTCTGGGAGACCCCACTCTCTGATCTAAGGCCGAAGACTGGCACTTTGCATGAAAATCACATTCTGAGGAAGATGCAATGAAGTACTAATGGTAGGACTAGAGAGCTTGGCAGTGGATTAGGGAGCAGAAGACTGAGAAATGTAGGTACATGAGACCAAACGAGCTCTGGACCTCCAGATCTTTGTTGCCTTTTAAAACCTCCTCATGCAAGATTAAGCAGGTCTGATATATCACTTCTAACAATAACCTATCTTAAACACTATTAATTTCATCAATTGAAATGTATTTTTATACCCCTGAAGATGACGAGTAGACCCTATCATACAGCTCTTGTTAAAGATGATCAGTAACTTGTCCTGAAGGTTGTATTTCATGTGTTATTTGACAACCCCTACAGTGATTATTTCAATAAGGGCACTTCTAACACTATTTAACTACTCCTATAATACAACATGCCCACTTTCATATACTTTTATCTCTAGTGACATGCAAATGCTTATAGTTTCTTCACTGATTCATTCACAGATGTTTATGTAGTATCTTCTATGTGCCAATTTCTGGACCCTGAATATATAATAGTGAACATGGCAGACAAAGTCCCTGTTCTCATAGCACTTATATTTCAGTGGGGACACAGAAAAAATACACACACACACACACACACACACACACACACACACACACATATATATATATGTATATATGTATATATATACACAAAAAACAAATATAGCAATAGCATATACAATACAACAACAATAATATCAACAATATTTAATGAGTACTTACTGTGTGCCAAGAAATATTCTAAGTGCTTTACATGTATTAACATATTAATCCTTACAGCACTATGGTGTGGGTACTATTGTGGTCCCCATTTTACAAAGGAGGAAACTAAGATACAGATCGAGCAGTTTATCTAAGTTCACAAAGCTAATAAGTGGTGAAACTTATATTTCAACCCAGGCAGCCTCATGCTAAAGTATATGGTCCTAGTTTTCGTGACACACTGTTTTTCATTTGATACTTTGGTATGTTAAAACCCTAGGGAAATTGTCTGATCTGGCTTGGTAATATGCCATCCCTTGTATGAACTGCTTTACCGAGGGGAATGGTATACCATGACCCTGTGATATGGCAAATGACATATGACCCTGTGTCTGGGTCATATGCCTACCCTTGTAGCAATGGGGGCAGTGTAATATGCTTAACAGTCTCATCGTAGAGTTGGAGTGAGAAACATGGCTAAAACAAGAAAGGGGAAAGGAGTACAGAACCGACGAAAACAATAGAAGCCAACCTTTTTCATAAATGTTATTTCTCACCTTTGCTTGTGTGTTCATATTGTTTTCTTTGTTTGTTATGCTCTGCCCAACATTCTCCCACAAATAAACACCTCAGTTTAAAGAATGGCATAAGGTAAGATCTCTACTTAGAAACTTTCCATTATCACCTCTCTTAAACTGAGTTATGTACTTCTTTCCTCTGTGCCTATAATATCCTACACATATCTCTATCATGATATTGTCCTCATGGCATACATTTCTACTTCCCCCAGTATACTGTGATTGCCTTTAAAACCATGACTCTTCTTTATTCATCTTTCTCTTCCTAAGGCTTAACCCAGTGTCCAAACATATTGTTAGAATTCAGTAAATGTTGGTTGACTGAATGACAGATTTGGAAACCCCTTGGGAAAACTCAAAAGCAAGGGTCCTATGAGTACTTGAGTTCCTGTAATAATATGTTAAGAAAAAAATCCCAGTAACATGGTCTGTCTGGTAATAATTCAATTATTTCAACGAAGCAGCCTGCCAAAAACAATGCTTTTATATTGGCTATTTTATGACTTTCAGAGAAGTTAAAATTTCAAGGTTATGTAAGTTTATGAATTACATAATCATGGAAGGATAGAGCTGGAAGAGTCTTTAGAGGTTGTTTAGTCCAGTACTTGTCATTTAATAAATAAGAATTCTGAAGTGAGATATTTTATGATAAAGTACGCAGAGTAACAATGCTTGCAGAAGAGCCAGGAATAATATCCAGATCTCAACTACTACCCTGGTCTCTGGTGTTTTACCACTTCAACTTTCTTGACTGATTTTACCTTTGACATCCTCTGGCTCCCAGCTACATAGTGTTCTCTGATATTATCTGATTGCTTATGTCCCCCTAGAATCTTTTAGCATTTTAACATCTCCAGACATGCATCTTGACTTGACCTTTTGTTTTTCCTTTCCCTTCTCCCTCCCTAAAACCTCAGATATCAAAACTTAACTTGTTCTAGGAACCCAGATCTCTATTTTCTCAAGTCATGATTTCAAACTAATTCTGTGTCAGTGGTAATTGTTAGAAGACTCTCTTAATCTATGTTTCCCTGTTTTCTGCTGCTCAGTACAAGTATTGTCTCTAACTTTATTAATTCCCTGCCTAATAGGGCTTCAGATCCTCCAATATGAGGCTACCAAATTCTGAGAAATAAGTTTACAGTGGCTTTTATATCAGGAAGCTAACAAAGCAATATCACACTCTCATTCTAGGTCCAAGGTTTAAGGAATCAAGTTTGTATATCATAGTTGAGTTTGCCTATTTTGTGATTCTGTACAATTAACTCCTCACTCAGTACCTCCAAGCAGGAGAAAAATCCACTGTGAACTAGAACTGTGTATGCCTATTGTGCTGGTCATCTTTTCCCTCTTCTGTATCAGTGAGAGAAATGTGAAATCTATAAGAATTAATAAGAATTAGGCCTGTGGTCATTTGTGGTTGAACATGTAAGCTTTTTCCAATGGGGAATATGAGGTAATACAGCATTAATGGTAAAGTACATAAAATCTGGAGCTAGAATGCCTCGATTCAAATTCCAGCTCTACATGTAATGTCTGTGTAATCTTGGTCAAGTTACTTAAACTTGTTGTGCCTCAGTTGCTCCATCTATAAAACAGAGATAATGAAAATACCTGTCTCATAAGGTTGATCTGGAGATGAAATTTGTTAATACTTTTTTTTTTTAACATCTTTATTGGGGTATAATTGCTTTACAATGGTGTGTTAGTTTCTGCTTTATAACAAAGTGAATCAGTTATACATATATATATGTTCCCATATCTCTTCCCTCTTGTGTCTCCCTCCCTCCCACCCTCCCTATCCCACCCCTCCAGGCTGTCACAAAGCACCAGGCCAATATCCCTGTGCCATGCGGCTGCTTCCAACTAGCTATCTACCTTACTACGTTTGTTAGTGTGTATATGTCCATGACTCTCTCTCGCCCTGTCACAGCTCACCCTTCCCCCTCCCCATAACCTCAAGTCCGTTCTCTAGGAGGTCTGCGTCTTTATTCCTACCTTACCCCTAGTGCTTATAGTAGTACGTTGCACACAGTAAGTGCTACATTTTCATCATTGTCTGAGTCCAGTGGCAGAAATCATGTAATTAATTAGCAATGTTTTTGCTGTGGTTCTAGGAGAGAGGTGACTACACATGTCATGAATGTGTCATTCCTGGTAGAGACAAAAGGAATATATAAGCTCAAAGAGGCTACTTTTAGAATGAATTACTTAGCTGTAGCCACATAAAGACTAGACAATTCAAAGTTAATTGAAATAGGTATAATTACTTGAAGACCCTGCTCTAGCATTGTAAGCAGGAAAGAAGAGAAAGGCAATGACCCAATTATTTCAAAGGTGAGAAAGAGTAATCATAGGAGAGCAAATTCTATAATTTACAAACTAGACTACAATCTAAAATCTCTCATGACCATTGGAGAAGACTTAAAAATCACAAGGACACCATGAAAAAGGAAGAATATGGAAACTTAGAGTGCCAGTGACAAAACTGGATGGGGTTAAGAGCCAAAACCTAAACATTTATCTGTCCTTAAATTATGTGATCTGGAGAGAATTATTACGTATGTCAATTAATATCTGCTGGTAAATTTAGAATAATCCAATCACAACCTAGAACAATATCTCTGCTTGACCTTGTGAATTCAGCCTGTGTCTAATGAGTCCTTCCCCAAAATCTGAATTATTTTTCTGTTTCCACATGCTTCTACTGTCAATGCAACCTGAATTTTCTCTGAGCTTTTGCCATCACTTATGAAACAGTAACTCTCATTTGGTCCACCTGGGATGGATTTTGTAGCTGCATGATTTTAGGCAAGTCACATAATCTGCCAATCAGGGAAAATACTATGCTCTGCCTATTTCTCAGAGTTGTTACCTTTGCAGAGATGTAGAAAACTACTACACAAATTGCTAAAATGTTCCTTCCCTTTTATAAAAAAAATTAATAAAATGTCTTTAACATAATTGTATAATCAATGAAATACTAATTTAATAGTAATTTAATATAAATACTAAATTTAATAATTTTAAAAATTTAAATTCTAAACTTATCAGGATAAATACTTGTTAATATTAGGGAATATATTGTTACTTTTAGGATTAGGATAGACATGAATTTTGCTGGTGAATGAGAAACCTATTGATAGTCTTATGGGTCTCTTGTGAGAATTGTTTTACATAAAAAATATTTAGTCATTGCATATAAAATCATATTAATCTCGTATAATGGAAAACCACTTGATCTTGTTATTTTGTATCTTGTAATGAGGCAAAAATTATCACTGTGGATTCTACATGGGTTTGCATAAATGGCCAGTGGACACTGCTTCCTAATCAGATGCACCAGAAGGAGAACCAACTGCAAATTTTGCTTATTTCACGTCTCAACCATTTTCTTTTATATTGCCAAAAGATTGTGAATACTCATGGATGACCCACGTAGTTGAGCAACAGAGGCCCTCAAACAAGTTTTAAGCCCATGATGTTATTCTTTGCCATTTGGCCCTTAGTGATTTTGCAATTCTCCTTCTCACAAATGTAGCTCCCCCTATATGGATCCCCCATCCCAGGAACCACTTCATACTCTAAATCGTACCCTTTTCTCTTCTCTCTGTAAGAATTTACCCATCTCTTGCTCTACTGTGTCAGGAACGTTTGCTGCTTTACAAGTTAACATATATCGAATTTCATAAAGAATCACAGGGAATGTGCTAGGGACAGAGCTTCCTTGAGTGTGATATATGGAGAGCCAATTCACTGAGTTACTGTGAAAAAAAAAGTCTGTGGTTAAATAAAATTGGGAAATGCTATATACTATATCACACTCTTGGTAATTTAAAATGTACATTAGTATACTTGAAGGTCAAAAATCTGGTTTCACTTTATTTAACACCATGTTTCCCACACATATTTGAACATGTGACCTTATTTTCAAGTAACACTTATTAATGTCTCTCAGGGCACTAATCTTCCAGAGAACACACTTTCTGTATTAGAACACACACTGTACTAGAAAATGTAAATGACATATGTCATTTTTTTTTCATAGCACGTTTACATCTAGCAGAGATTTTATAGAGAATTTTTAACTCAGAGATTGCCATATTTTCACAGAGAAGAGTTCTTTGTTATTCTCCTTTCTTTGCTATTCCTTTGCTATAGCATTTTTTTTAACATCTTTATTGGGGTATAATTGCTTTACAATGGTGTGTTAGTTTCTGCTTTATAACAAAGTGAATCAGTCATACATAAACATATGTTCCCATATGTCTTCCCTCTTGCGTCTCCCTCCCTCCCACCCTCCCTATCCCACCCCTCCAGGCTGTCACAAAGCACCGAGCCAATATCCCTGTGCCATGCGGCTGCTTCCCACTAGCTATCTACCTTACTACGTTTGTTACTGTGTTTATGCCCATGACTCTCTTATTTTTACACCTGGATCACTTTTACACTGCCTAAAATTCATTCTTTAGAACTTCCTTTAGTTAAGGTCTATTTGTCTGAAAATGTTATTATTTCACACTAATCATTGGCAGATGAGTATATTTCAGTGGGTATGGAATTCTAGGTCTGCAGTTGTTTTTGCAGCAGTTTAAAAATATTATCCCACTGTCTTCTGATTTTCATTATAGCTCTTGAGATGTCAGCTCTTATTCTAACTGCAACTGTTTTTTAAAATTCTTCTCCTTACCTTTGATCTACAGTTTCACTGTGATGTGTCTTAGTGTAGATTTATTTATAAATATATTTTATATATATCACTTAGATTTCATTGAATTCATGAATCGGTAGATTGGTATTTTTTTATCACTTCTGGAAAGTACACCACCATGGAAGAGACATTCTTTATTTTTCATATACTTAGAGAGCACCTAATAATATGTTTGTGTGTGTATTGAGTGTGAGGTTGGGTTGTGGTGCAGTGGAGAGAGTTGCTAATGGTGGGAGAGAAGTGGTCCTCTGAAGGCCAAACAGGTTATGTGGTATGGCTTCTCACAAAGGCACATTTCTCAATAAATAACTTACCACAGGGAAGGGCATAGGCAGTTCATGCCACACCAGAATTAATCAGTTGGGGATTCCCATGTTAATGCCAAAAACACCCTAATGATGAGAACTGGTATGCTGTAGAAGATGGGCATATGGTAGGGAAATTTGTTACTTGTTTGCTTGTTTGTGAACGGGAGTGGCTCCACAACTCATAAAATTCTTGATAGGAGGCTGCCTATTCTACTTCGGTTAAGATCTCACCATGTAGCTTGATTTGAGCGGTAAATAGCTTTTAAATCCTCTCAGAAACTTGTATTCAAGCATTGCTACCGTTCACCCAATTTCTGAATTTCTTAAATGTTACTTGGTGGTACTAAGCTTTTTTTAATGTTAAAGCAGAAAAAACTTGGAAACTAAGCTAAACTTTTGGAGATTGTATTTGGTCTCACCTTCATGCCCTCCTTAGGTATGGATCACCTCCTTTGGGCCACTAACTCTGGCTGACAGGGTATTCAAGGATAGTGCTATTCAAACTCAGCCTTTAAAAATGTTTTCAGAGGAACCAATTGGATGCCTTTAAAAATACTGTGGCCCACTAGGGATCATTGTTGAATATAGTAGTACCTAAAAGCCAAAGGAGTGAAAAGTGCCACCTGAAGATCTAAATATTAGAAAAAATTTTCCAGTAGACATAGGGTGAAATGACACATTGTGAGGGAAAGATCAAATCACATTATCAGAATATGCCTGTCACATCTCCTTTGAGACCAATGGTTCCAAGGAAAGAAGAAAAAATCATTATGAAGAAAGACTAGACATAAGCAAAGATTGCACTTTGATATTTTCCATTAGGTGATCATAGTGGTCATTTATTCAACATACTTTTATTTACTTTTGAAATTTGTGCCAGGCACTGTGCTAAGCTCTTGGAATGGGCCCTTGAAAGATATTTGTGTTTGGGAGGTGTGTTTTTCCACTGTAAAGGCTCAATTCAATTAACAAAGAGAACAGGTGAAATAGAGATTAGGAAATCATCAAAGAAGAACAGTTGGAAAATATTTCCTGGAATGGAAGGCTAGCAGCCCCTTAATTGACAGGACCTATTAATTGTCTAGAACAAAAATAAATATATAATAAATAACCCACATTAAGGCAAACCATCATAAAATTTAGGATTCTGGGGACAAAGATTAGCTTCCAAAGAGAAAAATAAATAGGTTACATTCAAGGGATCAAGAAGCAGAATAGCTTCAAACTTCTTAATATTAATACCAGAAGCTAGAAGGCAATGTTCAAGATCCTCAGATAAAATGATTTTAATCTAAAATTCTGTGTGCTGTCAAACTATCAGGGCATATTTTCACATATTTTTTTACACATGAAAATTCAAAAATTTTAAAGTACTGGAGGAAGTATTCTACCAAAAGAGAAAGTAAGCCTAAAAAGTGGGATCCAAGAAGCAAGTGTTTTCATGCATGAGAGAGTGACAGAGAAATGAAGAGAATTCCACTAATGATGGCCAGTGGAAGTCCCAGGATAGCCGTTATTCAGCAGAGCTAAAGTGCAACAAGTCCAGACTAGACTAGAAGAATGGAAAGCTCCAGAAAAACATGGGACCTAACAGATTACTAGACTGGTTTAAGCACATGTGAGGCCATAGGAAAAACTTAAATGTAATTCAAAGAAAGTTTAACAAATAAAAAATGTAGACAATTATTAAATCTAAGGGAGAATATGCTGTATGTGAAAGGAAATGTTATCAGGAGTGCTATGTTCTTTCTCTCAGACCCTGAAGCCATTCACCTAAATTGAGAGTTGGCAGTGCTCTTTGACCATGAAATTATCATAGGGTGACCATAAAATTAATTGTCCAAATTTGGAAACTTCTGAGAGTGAAAAGGTTGTGCTATTAGTATTTAATATGGGACAAAAGTCATAAGTTAGACCTCTCCTAAGCAACCTGGGACATATGGTCATCCTAGCTGTCATGAAAATACCACTTTCCACCTGGTGGCAGCTTACTTTTAATTGCAGTCAAAGTACTCAGGAGAAACTTAATTGCTGATCTTGGAATCTCCCTCCTAAAATGTGACTAAAAATATCACAATCTACTTCTGAAATAAGAGTCAGATGCTTTATTTGCAGATGTTCAGGCATACATAGCTTACTATGTAAAAACAAGTAAAGAAAAGAATTCTCATTCATGAAAAGTAATTTGAAAATCACATTTTTATAATAGATATTTTTTGTGGTTTATAATAAACAAATATTTCATAAATTACTGATGTTAGCAAACATGGATTTTAAGAGAGTTTCTCAATAAGGCTCCAAATGTAGATATCCTATTAAGGCTAATCTTAAAACTCTAACAACTTGATTTCATTAACTAATGAATAACTCCCATCTTCCTACTTTTTTGTCAGTTCTTCTCTAGTCATTAGCTAGGCTAATTCATTAATTATATTAATTATGTAGTGAACCCTCCTTCCAACCCCACTATTCACTCAAAATCCCTATTGTGCATACACAGTGTTTTTAACAATACATAACTGAACCATTATAAAGGGTCAAAATCAAAATATTCCCTAGTTCAACAACATGACCAAAGCTCTGTGACAGTTCTTCAATATTAAAGCTAGAATTTTTTCTAAGCTACATTATGAATATATTCGTAAGGATTTGAATTGTGATTTCCTGACAAGGGATCAAGATATTGCCATTGTTCTTGTCATTCAAAGCTTTTCCCATCAAGTGTAACATGAACAGAGGATGGGCTATTACCTTAATCTTCACAACATTTCCATCTGATAAATTCACGTGACCATTTTGATGTGTTTTATGCTATACATAAAGAAGATTTAGTAAAGAAGATTCACGGCTTCAAAGGTTTATAAGGTTTCTGTGATGTTTACTTTAGTTATGAATGAATTTGCTCAAGTGAATGAACATAACTATTAAATAAAACCACATATATAGCACTACTAATAGAAAATATTTCTCCAAACTTAAGTAGATATTCACATTATTAGAAAACTGCTTACCTCAAGAGAAGCTTTTCTTTGGTTTTAAGCTTATTATTCTTTTATTTCCTTTTTTAAAATTTAGGTTTTTATTTTTACTTTTTAATTTTCATTATTTTTATAGAATGAGCTAAAAAGGGGAAAGACATTAATGTTAATGTTTTTGGAATCTGATTTTTTGGAAGAGCATGTAATGACTTGAGCATTTTTTTTTTTTTTTTTTTTTTTTTTTTTTTTTTTGCGGTATGTGGGCCTCTCACTGTTGTGGCCTCTCCCGTTGCGGAGCACAGGCTCCGGACACGCAGGCTTAGCGGCCATGGCTCACGGGCCCAGCCGCTCCGCGGCATGTGGGATCTTCCCGGACCGGGACACGAACCCGTGTCCCCTGCATCGGCAGGCGGACTCCCAACCACTGCGCCACCAGGGAAGCCCGACTTGAGCATTTTAATAATGTTGTCATCTGTGACAACTCACGGATGGTGCTTTAACTAGTGCTTATAAAATTAAAGCAATTTTAAACATTTCTCCACACTCCTGAACAATTCTAGGAATTGTACTTCCCCCCAAAACTTTATTTTTTCTAGATTGAGATAAAAGAAGGAGAATACAGATGATTCTGTTAACTTTTCTTCCTATACATTCATACACCTAGCCAACCCTGCCTGTGTCCAAGCATGCCAACCTAAATCACTGAGCCATCAGCATCTTGGGAAAGAATGAGCAAGCTTGAAGGGAAGCTATTCAGGAGTAGAGAGTAACAAAATAAATAAAATAAGTTGGGTCAACCAAAATTTAAGTAAATATCAAGGCTATATTTTGAAGTAATAAAGTTTTCACAGTTTGTGGGGGGGGGGGCAGGGTGTTGTAAGCTTCTGTATACATATGACTCTGTTGTGTAGTGGAAAGTTTCTGGGAAATATTTCCAGTTTCTGAGCTCTAATTCCAGTTAAGCCTGGGATCATCTTAGGCAGGGACACTATTTTGAGCAATTGCTTGTTTACATAATCCCAGAGATCCCTATGCCCATATGGGTACACAGGAGTACTAATCAATGTAATGATGGAGTAAAAACCCTGTTTTTGTCTTTTGTAAGCTTGTACTGTTTTCTGCCTCCTAAAGAGAAACTGTTAAACACAACAGCCTTCCCACCCCGCCTCCCCAGTGACTGAAATCTGATAACATGTAATTAATGCCCATGTTAAAAATGGCTATATTCAACCTCAACTCTACAATATGAAACTGAGATTATATACACAAAGCCTAAGTCACCTGAAAGAGAGAATCAGCTTGAGATGTCTTTCCATTTGCATACTTGAATATGTCAAAGACAACTTGAAATTTTAGCTAACTTTTGTAAACCCATCAGGCTTAAAAACCAATTAGCATCCAAGGAAACAAAATTGTGAGGGTTTACAAGGTGCTCTCTCCAAAGAGAAAAGGCCTTTCAAGGATGCTTGAAGGGGCTTCGTTCCCTGAATGATGACCAGTCAGCCTTGGCAAGGAAATCTGTCAGGTGCTTGTGTTGCAGTAACAGCACAGGGTTAGGAGGCAGGCAACTTCTAAAGGCTCCGCAAAACAGCCCCCTGAAGCAATCAATCAGCAATCGACCAACTAGCCTTTCCCAAGCTGCTGTTCTGTGTCAAGCTCTAATAGTTAAAATGTGAGGAAAAATTTGGAAGTTAGAAATTGGATAGTTTTTATTCTAACTCAAAGTTCAGCTTTGGCAACATTACTTAGAAATGGCCCGTTCCCATTTATGCTAACTTTGCTCCAAGACCCTCTTCCAAAACACACTCCATTCAGTTAGCCACACAGGTCACAGTGGTGTCAGGAATAAAAGAATTTTTGGTGGAATTGAATTATGATCCTAAAACTTAAAAGATTATGGTGACCCAGACATTGATATGTAATTAAAACTAAATTTTTACTTTTCAAAGTGACACAAAACTTGAATACAAACTAAAATTAAATATTTTAGATTTTTTTTCTAGATATTTTTCTTCTTTCTAGATATTTTTATTACAAAATCTAAATAGATTAATCGTTAATCAAAGCTGAACTTTGCTGGTGCTCTAAACATGAACTTTGTCTGAATTTTGGCTAACTCAGTACTGGATCTTGGATAAGATTTCTGTTATCAATAAGAAACATCCTCCCCAGTCACTCTTCCAGTTAGGCTTATTAGATTGCACCACAGACAAATTTCAGAAAACTGATTCAACAGTTGTAAAAACTCTTGAAATCTTTTGGGAACTCCTGCAGTTTCTCACTTATAATAGCAGCTGCATAATTATCTCCATTTAACTTTATTTTTAACTCTTAAGAATGTAATGTTTGTTGGTCTCCAGTTGAATGCCAAGAAAACATGTTCAGCCAAAGTGGTCAATGTAATAGAGGTTTAGAATTTAATAATTTAGCCATTCTAAGAATTTGTTTTTAATCTCCTAAGCAAACCTTAATTGATGTACACATTCATTTCTCAGATGTGGATACTAATAATATAGTGCCTTTTAACAGTGATAGTTTAGCCTATACACAAGACCAAATCTAGCAGCCTCTTAAGAAATTTTAGTCTAAAATCAAATTAGTCAAAATGAAAAAAAGTTGGTTAATTAATAGCTCATTCAAGTAAATCAATTAATCATTTGGTTGACTGATTTTATTTTTGCTATGTCACCCAGATACTTTGAGATGGTATGAATGCAACTCTTCAGGAGATAGGCGACAGATGAGACAGTGTTACAAATACAAGCCTATGATAATCTCCAAATTTAGAAATAGGATTATCACAAGGCAGTACTTTCATTGTCATTCAGAGGGAAAATTAACATTAACAACTAGTTTTCAGTCATCTTGCTGTGTTTTATTAAATTTGTTATTTTATTTCCTCTTTGTATTAACCCTATGAGGTTGATATTACTATCATAATATTACAGATGTGAAAGCTGAGACCTAAAGATATTAAACAACTCTTCTATGACTAGTATGGCGAAGATCCAAGATTGGAGTCCAGATAGTCAGACTCTAGAAACTTCTCTTTTTTTAAGACAGTATCCATTAATGGTTAAGAGTTGTGGCTCTGGAGCCAGACTACCTGGGTTTGAATTCCTTAATTTCAATTGTTTCAATTACTAGTTATGTAACCATGAGGAAGTATGTTAATTCTCTGTACCTCAGTTTTCATACCTCTAAAGTGGAATAATAATAGTGCCTACTTCACAGGGTTGTTAAGAAGAATTAGTGCATTAAAATCAGTAACATTTGTAAAGCCTTTAGAATAATGCTTGTTACAAGGAAAGTACTGAGTAAATGATCACTATTGTTATCATTTTTATTATATCATCCAGTTGATAGTTGTCAGTAATGAGAAGCTGTTTATATCCCAAACAGAGTAACTCATTTAAAAAAAGTCCTCGTCCATATGAGTTTACAAATGAATGGGACAAAAAGTAAAACTAGGATTTCCTTGCCAATTTCATATAATAGTAATTTCCCCCTGAGCATTTTTAATATCAGAACTTAGAATATGTAACATATTATTTCCCTACCTTTTACAAACCATGTCCCTCTGGTACAGAATTTAAAATTTAAATTAAATTAATAAAATTAATAAATTAATTTAAAACTTTTAAATGATCCTTAACATTATTTATAATTTCAAGGTAAACTAAATATAAAGATTGAAAACAGATTAAAGTTAATGCAACAAAGGGCAGCCTTATCTCCAAAACACACTTTTCGTCTATTCTTACAACATTTGAAAACAATATGACAATATGTGCTGGGTGTCCTTAGACAAGTAATCTAGTCTCTGAGAACCTCAGTCACCTGCTTTAAAACAGGAATAAATAGACAGGTTTTATCCCCTCGCCAGGATGTACTGGGAATCAAATGAAACACTAGATATGAAAGCACTTTCTATTTGATAAAAGTCTGATCCATAAAAGAGACTATTGTGGGTGGTAACAAACTTGCCATCTTGATGTTAGTAGCTCATTCATCTTTAGCTAAAAGCATCTGTATGTATTTCATTGTTCTCAAAGTCAAAAAAATATAATATTTTTTGTCATAGCTGTTAAGTATTATTTGGGTTTTAGGAAGGACAACTCTATGAAGAAAAGCAGACCCAGACCATTCATGAACAGCAATGTTAGCTTTCCAAATACTTTCTGATCAAGGCCCACTTAGGCAATTTTTAATTTAATGGTATGAGTGTTAAGCATATCCAGTGCAGATACAGTCCTTATAATTTATGATATTGTATGGAAAATATACTGTTAATCATTGCCATTTAATTTAAGTGATACACACACCTTAGGATACTTTTTATGGTAGTAACTAGAATGAATCAGTGAATCATTCAGAATGAATATATTCCTGGTCACTGATTGCAGGAAGATTGGCTAATACGCCATATTCATTATTTGTGCAGTCTCTCCTTATTGCTGTATTTGCATGCAAATGACTTAGTTTTTCCCTCAGTTTAAGTAGAATTCTCCATTACAAGCAAAGAGCTAAATGTAAAACCATAAAAGAAAATTTGTGTGCTCCTTTTATTAAAAGTGGTCCTGAAAAATTGAAGGAGACAGCTACTGGCAGATTAATCTCATTTTCACCTTCTCACTGGAATTTTAACAAGTTTTAGGCAAAACAGGAACTATTTAATCTCATCTTGACTTGTCTTTTTTTCAAGAGTGATGGATGCAGGAAATGAAGTTATGGGGTAAGACAACTTCAGGGTTTCAGAGGGAGAGTTGGGGAAAAGAAGGAAATAAAGGATAAAGAAAAGAACTTGGGAGGGGAAGACAAGGAAGGAAGTCTGGAAAAGTTTGCAACTGCACAAATGTGGAAGAGTAGGCTGTAACTCACACACATACCAAAAAAACAAAAGCAACAAAAAACAACAAATAAACAACAACAGAAAAACCTTAGGCCTCATTCTTATGAGTTTACTTCTCCTCCTTCCCCCATCCCGTGTCCTTTCCACACACATATTTCAGACTTGATAAATCCCTCTAATCCTTGTTGTCATTCAGTTTAAAGCACAGAGCAGATTTTGGCTGACAGCAAAATGAGTGCATTGCATCGTTTTTATATAAAGAACAATTTTAATTCTTTGCCAGAAAGAAAGCAGGTTGAAATACTGGCCTTCTTTTGTGTTCCCTATTAGAGTGTTAACTTTTTAAATTGCTTCAACTGACATTTATCTGTGAATATAAACTACGGTAAACTGTCAGAATACCGTAATAAAAATAATTCCAAATTAAAAACAAAAACAAAAAGCCTTGCCAGAGACTGGCTTACTTTTTAACTATGTCTAGAAAAGGGGATTGCTAAACAAATTAATATTTTCAAGAGGATTATAGGAGGAATGCCTAAATCACTGATTCAAGTTCTTCGTTCTAAAACCACTTTGGCAACTTCTGTTTACTGGTAAGTAAATATATACTTAAAGCATTGTAGAGCTTCAAAAGTCTCAGATATTATCTATTATAATCCCTTCATTTTATAGATAAGGAAACAGAGTGTTCTTAACGGCAGATCTAGGAGCTGGGTACATATGTCTTGACTCCAGTCCTTTGAGTATTTCCACTCTTTTCCATGCTATCCATTTAAAGCCTAATCACAATCATATTTTTACTAAAACAAGTATCATCAACTGCCAAAAATTAGTTAGCTTTAAAAAATTTATCTTATTACATTGCTTCAATGTAACTCAACTATATTTCTTTTCAAACTTAATGTGATTTAGACTTTTCACTAAATCAGAATTGCCTTCTTCCCAATTATCCTTAATAACTGAAGTTTTGTCTGTAGTTGCATCTTGAAGCTTTGCTATTTTTCAAAGTAGGAATTTAATAAACAGTAGTAAAGTTTTGTTTATATTTGCTGTCCTTGTATTTTTACCACCTCAAGATAGATAATAAATCAGTGTCCCTACCATGGTTATAAACGGAAAGGAAATTATCTATGAAAAATGATTTTGAGAAAAGTACACTTGACTTTTTACTTTAGATTGTGAAACCATTTTATACCCATTATCTGATTCATGGTGCGTGATTCGAATTTTTAAATTAATCACTCTTCAAAGCACATTCATTCCTGTGCAATTCAAAATGTCAAAATAGATAAGCACATGGAGGAAGCAAGCCTAGTTTATGTTAATAAAAATGGAAAACTTCCTTGAATATTTACTGAAGGGTGTTTTTTTTTGAATGAGTGTGGGATTATTTACATTTCAATCAATGGCTATGCTAGTCATCTCAGCCCTCATTTCAGTGTCTCATGATACATGCGTGTAGTGTCCTCATGCCTCTTTTTCACTATTCAGCATGGACTAAGCCCATGTTCTGGTTCTACTTTTCCTGTCAAAGCTTATCTTGTATTTGTTCCATTCTTTAGAGACCTGTCAGATGAGTAACTGGCAGATCTGTTGATTATTCCTTTGGATATGCTTTATGTCATTGATTCTAAGACACACATTGTTTTTCTACATTCAACATCTTTGATATAGTGATGCATTCTAAAAATCTATGGCATCTTACCGTCAACAAGGGGTAAGTTAGTTGTCATTGTGAAATTCGATCATAGTTGTTCATATGGTCATCAGGACTTCCCTGGTGGTCCAGTGGTTAAGACCCCGTGCTTCCACTGCAGGGGGCATAGTTTCGATCCCTGGTCAGGGAACTTCCACATGCTGCATGGTGTGGCCAAAAAAAAAAAAAAAAGTAGGAGGATACCATGATTTCCCTATACATTGTGTTGCCCAAATTAGAGATAGCTTTCTGAAAATCAGTGATTTTGTAGAGAATATCTACACTAAAAAAATATAATAAACATATGGTCATCACTGCAATGTGTTGTGTACTTTCTTGGTACTATATGCATTGTTTTTAAAATGTCTCCAAAAAAACTAAAATGTGATTTCTCACTGAGGCAAAAGTTACTGGGTATGCAGGAAGGGATAGAAAAAGAGCAGGGAGCCTGCATTTCATATTAGTGATTGTGGTAAGCAGAATAATGCCTCCCCCCACAAAGATGTCCACATCCTAATCCCAGGAACCTATGAATATGTTATATAGCCAAGGGTAATTAAAGTTACTGATAAGAAGACCTTAAAATAGGAAGATTGTCCTGGATTATCAAGGTAAACCCAGTGTAATCACAAGGATACTTAAAAATGCTCCGAGAGAGGCAAGAGATGAATCAGTCAGCAGAAGATGTGACTACAAAAGAGAGATTCAGAGAGATGGCAGTGTGAGAATTAGCCCAACATTGCCAGCTTTGAACGGAATCATGAGCCAAGGAATGTGGGCAGCTTCTAGAAGCTGTAAAAAGCAAAGAAACAGATTATCAAGAGACATATTCCTTCTGGATGTAAAAGGAATGCAGTCCTGCTGGCAGCTTGATTTTAGCCCATTGAGACCCATTTAAGACTTTTGATTTCCACAATTGTAAGATAAAAATTTTGTGTTGATTTTTTTTTTTTTTTTTTTTTTTTGCGGTACGCGGACCTCTCACTGTTGTGGCCTCTCCCGTTGCGGAGCACAGGCTCCGGACGTGCAGGCTCAGTGGCCATGGCTCACACGCCCAGCCGCTCCGCGACATGTGGGATCCTCCCGGACCGGGGCACGAACCCGTGTCCCCTGCATCAGCAGGCGGACTCTCAACCACTGCGCCACCAGGGAAGCCCTTGTGTTGCTTTTAACCACTGATTTGGTAGCAATTTGTTACAGCTGCAATAGGAAGCTAGTTACATTAGTGATCAGTGGAGAAATGACACATTCATATTTTTATTTCAAAGAACAAACAAAAAGTTTTATGAAACTTAAGAAAGAAAGGTGCCTACATATATTACACCACATATCTAGTGACACAACTGAAGGCAGATGACAGAAGAAATGGCCAAATACTTTGGAGCTGATAAAAGAAATTGGAAAGCAACAAGAGACTGATGTAACCAATTCAAATAATATATAGAACTCTCATTGAAGCATTAAGTCACAGTTTAACTTGCAACATTTATTCTTTCTTAGGGGTACATAATAAAATAATGGTATTTCTTCCAAGTGATGTCACCTTTCATTCAATGAAATAAGTATAATAGCAAAGAATTTTTATATCAAAATTAATCCAAGTTCATTGTGTATATATTGGAAAATACAGAAATGTATAATAAAGAAAAATGAAATTTTCCATAATCCCCTGGTATCAGTCAGGATAGCCCACTTCATGTTATAACAGACAACCCCCAAATATCAGTTGCTAAAGAAACAAAGATGAATTGCTTGCTCATTCTAACTGTCAATTGTGATTTGGCAAGAAGAGTCTCAATTTATAATGGTTACTCAAGGACCGAGGTTGGTGAAGCAGCAACTGTGCTGAACATTAATTACTGTTAGTCATGTCAGCCGCAGAGGGATTTTGGAAAATCTAACAATGCCAACTAAATCCTGCATCCCAGAAGTGACATATTATAATTTCTGTTCACAACCCACTGGCAAGAAGTAGTTATATGGTTCTATCCAACCAGAAGGAGGCCAGGAAATACAATCGTATCTTGTTGGGAAGGCTGAAATTTTAACAAACAACAATTAATGACTACAGCATTTAACACTGAGATAACCACCATTATAATTAAGAAGCTAATGCATTTTCATCCAATTTTAAAATGTATATTTATGTATTTTTAATGAAATTGACATTCAACTATATATACAATCTTATTTAACATTATATAGTAACATTTTCCAATGTAATTAAATATTTTTAGAAAAACATTTTATGTAATGGCTGTATAATATTCCGCCTTATGTATTTATCTTAACATTCCCATTATTAGATATTTGCAGTGTATTTTGTTATTTATGCAATTATAAACAATGCTCTGGTGGATATTCATATAAATTAGTGATGATAATATTAAGTACTGGCTTTCAGTAATTTAAGCTATGAAATGAGCAAAATGAGGATTTTAGTAGCTATAGCATGCCAAATAAAGACTAAAATATTCTATTAGTGTATTAGATATCATCTGAATGACTTCACACAAAATAGAGCTAGAATTTCTGAGTCACTGATAGACACCTCAAAAAGAAGGATATTTTCTTACAGTTAAATATAAGGTTAAACCAGTGGAGAATGCCACTTCCAGCAAAAAAGAGGAGTCATAGGGACCAGCTTCAATCTCCTTCCTAAAATAAACACATGAACAAAAATTAACAAAGTATATGAAAGAATTTCTGGTATCAAGACACTGGACATCAGGCAATCAAGGACAGGAACGTTGAAATGTAGTTAAATGAAGTGAGCCATATGATTTCCCCAGTTTCCTGCCTTGAGAGAGTTTCTAGGCTATAGTGCAGGTAGGTGAAGCCAGGCAGAATCCTGTGGAGTCCCTATGTTGAAGAGGTTAGAGTCTGGAGAAACCAAGCTAACTAGAATACATAGGACAGTGTATTGGAGAGGAGAGAGTGTTCATAAACTTCTAATGAACGACAGGAACATGAAACATTTGAAGTGACAAGGAAACACATGAGTACTAAAAATATTTATGAGTACCAAAAGAAGCCAAGCCTGTATAAGCCAACCCTCAGACCTGGCTTATTTTCTTCTCATAAAGAGAGAACTTAGAGTATTGAAAAGAATACAGTAGTCCCACCTTATCCACAGGATATTTTCCAAGACCCCCAGTGGATGCCTGAAACCACGCATAGTACCAAACTCTATATATACTGTTTTTCCTATACATACACACCTATGATAAAGTTTAATTTATGAACTAGGCAAAGTAAGTGATTAATAATAATTAATAATAAATTAGAATAGAATAATTGTAACAATATACTGTAACAAAAGTTACGTGAATGTGGTCTTTCCCTCTCAAAATATCTTATTATACTGTACTCACACTTCTTGTTATGATGATATGAGATAATAAAATCCCTGCATGATGAGATGAAGTGAGGTAGATGAGTAGGTATTGTGATGCAGCATTAGGCTACTATTGACTTTCTGACTAATCATCAGAAGGTCAATAGGATCATCTGCTTTGGGTGATCCTGGATCCTCTAGCCATGATGATGTCAGTGGTTGGATATTAGGAGCAGATGATGTTGATGGTTGGAGATCTCCGGCAGGATAGAGCGGGATGGTGTGAGTTTTCATCATGCTACTCAGAACAGAAAGTGCATAATTCAAAACTTATAAATTGTTTATTTCTGGAATTTTCCATTTAATATTTTCAGACCTTGGTTGAACGCAGGTTACTGAAACCACAGAAAGCCACTACTTTACTGAGTGGATTATTGGATCGTGTGTATGAGGAAACTACCTGAGTCAGGGGGGAAAAGTCCTCAGAGAAGATTAGAGAACAGTACCTAGCATACACACGGGACCAAGAATAGTGTCTTTTCCCACAAGTCAGACTGCAAAACCTCATTGTTCATGGGACATTGGGCAGATTACTCAAAAGGGTCTTGACTCATTAGTGGGGAATTAATAGTGCTAAGCTAATCATAGCTCTGGTCCTACCTAACAATTCTTAAAAGCAAGACTCAAAAAGATGAAACCATTTCCAAGTAATTTTATATATACCAGAACAAAGCTCAAGAAAATCTATATACGTATATATAAATATATATATATATATATATACACACACATACACACACACACACACACACACACACACACACACACATATATGATCTCAACAAGGACAAACTCACAGATTCTAACATCCAATAAAAAATTACCAGGTGTGGAAAGAATTAGGAAAATACAACTCATCATGTAGAGAAGAATTAAACAATTGAAATTTACCTAGATATTAGATGGTAACAGATAAGGACATTAAACTGGTTGTTATAATATGTACATAAAGGTAAGCAGAGACGTGAAAGATATTTAAACAGATTCAAATAAAACATCTAGGATGAAAACTATAATGTGTGTGATGAAAAATTCACTGGTTGGGATTAACGGCAGACTAGGCATTGGAGATAAAGAGACTAATGAACTCAAAGACTTCACAATAGAGACTTTCCAAAGTGAAACAAAGAAGGAAAAAAAAATAACCCAGCTAAAGGGAACAGGAACAGACCATTTCTGAGCTTTGGGATAACTTCAAGGAGACATATATGTATAATTCATCTCCTTAGAGGAGAGGAGAGAGAGGGGAGGGCAGAAAAGATATTTCAAGAAATAATGGCCAAAATTTTTCCAAAATTGATACAAACTGTAAACCCAGTGATCCAAAAAGTTCAAGAAACCCCAAACGCAAGAACTCAAGAAAAAGTACAAGGCATGTCAGTATCAAATTGCTTAAAACCAGCAGTGAAGAGTTAATCTTAAAAACACCCAGAGAATAATGAACAAACTTTAAGGGCTAACACTATCTGATTCCAAGATGCATTATATAGTTATAAAACATATAAAGCAGTGTGATTTTAGCCTTCAAGATAGACAAATAAATCAATGGAACAGAGTAAAGAGCTAACAAAGAGACCCACAAGTACATGGAAAACTGATTTTGACCAAGGTGCAAAGGAAAGCCAATGGAAAGAAGATAGTCTTTTCAACAAGTGTTATTAGCCAATTAGATATTTATATTCAAGAAAATGAATTTGATGAGTATCTTGCATCGTATACAAAAATTAACTCAAAATAGATCATAAACCTAAATGTAAAACCTAAAATTTTACCTCTCGTAAAGGAGTCAGCAATCTATGACCTATTTTTGTAAATAAAGTTTTAAGGGAAAAGAAGTCCACTCATGTGATTGCATATTGTCTGCACATGCTTCCATGCTAGAACAGCAAAGTTGAGTAGCTGTATTTCTGAGGCAATTTAGAGAGAGAGAGAGAGAGAGAGGAGCTGACACAGAGAGATTGACATACATGCACAGAGATCAATAGATTATGTTTTATAGTAACTGGCACCTGTGTAGCCTTTACAGAGCGTCTTCAGTGAGACTGCTGTTGGAAGGCAGTAGCATAGTGAAAGTATTTTGCTTGCTAATATTTTCAAAGAAATACTTCTAGTCTAAACCAGTAGCATGTGTAGTCTTTGTGTCCCCCATTCTTTTAAGTTACATAATTAGCAACTAATCAGTCATTGACTTTATCACTGTGCTTTTCCTGTACAGGAGTTTCAAGACTTGTAAGCCTGGGAATCATATAATTCAGTGGCTTTTTAGAGGGCTTGTAAGGGCCTCAGAAGTCCACTGTTTTCACAAATTGACCACCCATACAGGTGCTTGAAATTCTACTATGAGTTTGCACCACAGTTACTTAAAACTTTGACCCTTTTCAAATTGCTCTTGCTATGAATGACTTGTTTTTAAGAGCATGCTGTGAATGGGGGATTTATAAACCATCAAGTCATGCTTCATTTGGTGAGGACAAAGGGATGGTGCATCCCCGAAGATACAAAAGGGCACCCAAGATGAGTCTAACTTTTGCAGTTTTGCTGAGGCTGCCCCCGGTGACATCCCACTGAAATAACTTAAAGGAAGGGATTGAAGTTACAAGCCATTTCAGCACAACATAGATATAGTATGAACACTAGCATTTGTTTTCTCTCCTGTTTATAGAGTGCTGATATCACCACAAATGGTAAATAACTGAATAGAAGTCACTTTTCTTTCTTCCTATAATGCCAGGACACCTATGTGCAAAATAAAATATTCAGTCCTCCATCTGGATATTTTGTCTCTATGATGCCAAATGTACAACTGCTTGCAAAGTGCTGAACTATTGATGACAGTTTTCTTGTGCCTTTACAATGTTTTGGCACTAGTAATGCAAATATCATGTCCAGTTAGAAGCTTGACTCCTCAGCAAACTGCTCAGTTACATCATTAGCCACCTCCACTTCACTGGGTCCTGTTCCTCTGGTGACAACATAGTATAATGGTAAAAAGTGTGGACAATGTGGGTATACTGCTAGGGTCCAAATCCTTTTTCAGCTGCATGCTTGCTGTGTCACTTTAAGGGAATTAAATAATCTTTCCTTGCCCATTTCTGTAGCTGCAAAATGAAGATAAGCATACCTAACAGAATTGTTGCCACAGTTAACTCCAATAAACATAAAGTGCCAGGAATATAATGAGTATTCAATAAATGTTATATTTTTGTTATTCCTTGTAGTAAAGCATCTAATGATGTCACAGAACTACCTTGGAACTGGGGAGGGGATGACCCTGAGGACTTATGGGTCCCCAAATTCTTTTCTGCCATTTGTTAAAACAGATCCACAGTGACTTAAATGGTATGAACGCCAAGCCAGTTAACAAGTGGGGTTGCAGGACCTTGAAATGTCCTTCAGGCACATGCAAGTCTGCTTGGACATGTGATATCATTCTTTTCCATGTGTGTACAATGTAAGCAAGGCAGGGGGTCTTCTTTCATTTTGTTTTAAGTAGCTACATGATTATAAAAAGGAATAATAGCTACCTCTAATCTTCCCTACTCAATGTCAGAGGAATTTCCTCTTAACAACCTTTGTCTTGTAATTTGGATTTAAGATTTCATAACATAAATGGAACAAGAGGGGGAAAATAAGCTATTTAGTTTCATATATTCCAGCCAAAAACAAATGTCTTTCACAAGTGTACCCTATGGACACACCTGCTCATTATGTTATTTTTTTGTTCAGAGGTCAGCCCTTAGCCAAACAGTGAAGGAGGCAATGTTGATCCTTAGAGTTGTTCTGACACCCTTTTGAGTTCTCTTTGGCCCCTGTTGTAATGAATGCATCAACCCAAGGTGTCCAGTGCCTTCCTGATGGCCTGGATCTTCCCAGGCATGAAGGAAAGAGATCCTGTAAATTAATTGTCAATAGAGTGTCAGATACCTAATCTATTACCTCTCTAAGAGAAATTTTTTTTTGTTATTTCATGTCTTTTTTTTTTTTTTACATCTTTATTGGAGTATAATTGCTTTACAATGGTGTGTTAGTTTCTGCTTTATAACAAAGTGAATCAGTTATACATATACATATGTCCCCATATCTCTTCCCTCTTGCGTTTCCCTCCCTCCCACCCTACCTATCCCACCCCTCCAGGCGGTCACAAAGCACCTAGCTGATCTCCCTGTGCTATGCGGCTGCTTCCCACTAGCTATCTATTTTATGTTTGGTAGTGTATATATGTCCATGCCACTCTCTCACTTTGTCACAGCTTACCCTTCCACCTCCCCATATCCTCAAGTCCATTCTCTAGTAGGTCTGTCTCTTTATTCCCATCTTACCCCTAGGTTCCTCATGACCTTTTTCTTTTTTTCTTAGATTCAATATATATGTGTTAGCATACGGTATTTGTTTTTCTCTTTCTGACTTACTTCACTCTGTATGACAGACTCTAGGTCCATCCACCTCACTATAAATAACTCAATTTCGTTTCCATTTATGGCTAACTAATATTCCATCGTATATATGTGCCACATCTTCTTTATCCATTCATCTGTTGATGGACACTTAGGTTGCTTCCATATGCTGGCTATTGTAAATAGAGCTGCAATGAACATATTGGTACATGACTCTTTTTGAATTATGGTTTTCTCAGGGTATATGCCCAGTAGTGGGATTGCTGGATCATAGGGGACTTCTATTTGTAGTTTTTAAGGAACCTCCATACTGTTCTCCATAGTGGCTGTATCAATTTACATTCCCACCAACAGTGCAAGAGTATTCCCCTTTCTCCACACCCTCTCCAGCATTTATTGTTTCTAGATTTTTTGAGGATGGCCATTCTGACCGGTGTGAGATGATATCACACTGTAGTTTTGATTTGCATTTCTCTAATGATTAATGATGTTGAGCATTCTTTCATGTGTTTGTTGGCAATCTGTATATCTTCTTTGGAGAAATGTCTATTTAGGTCTTCTGCCCATTTGTGGATTGGGTTGTTTGTTTTTTTGTTATTGAGCTGCATGAGCTGCTTGTAAATTTTGGAAATTAATCCTTTGTCAGTTGCTTCATTTGCAAATATTTTCTCCCATTCTGAGGGTTGTCTTTTGGTCTTGTTTATGGTTTCCTTTGCTGTGCAGAAGCTATTAAGTTTCATTCAGTCTCATTTGTTTATTTTTGTTTTTATTTCCATTACTCTAGGAGGTGGGTCAAAAAGGATCTTGCTGTGATTTATTTCATAGAGTGTTCTGCCTATGTGTTCCTCTAAGAGTTTGAGAGTGTCTGGCCTTACATTTAGGTCTTTAATCCATTTTGAGCTTATTTTTGTGTATGGTGTAAGGGAGTGTTCTAATCTCATACTTTTACATGTACCTGTCCAGTTTTCCCAGCACCACTTTTGAAGAGGCTGTCTTTTCTCCACTGTACATTCTTGCCTCCTTTATCAAAGATAAGGTGACCATATGTGCGTGGGTTTATCTCTGGGCTTTCTATCCTGTTCCATTGATCTACCTTTCTGTTTTTGTGCCAGTACCATACTGTCTTGATTACTGTAGCTTTGTAGTATAGTCTGAAGTCAGGGAGCCTAATTCCTCCAGCTCCATTTTTTTGTTCTCAAGATTACTTTGGCTATTCAGGGTCTTTTTTGTTTCCATACAAATTGTGAATTTTTTTGTTCTAGTTCTGTGAAAAATGCCAATGGTAGTTTGATAGGAATTACACTGAATCTGTAGATTGCTTTGGGTAGTAGAGTCATTTTCACAGTGTTGATTCTTCCCATCCAAGAACATGGTATATCTCTCCATCTATTAGTACCATCTTTAGTTTCTTTCGTCAGTGTCTTATAATTTTCTGAATACAGGTCTTTTGTCTCCTTAGGTAGGTTTATTCCTAGATATTTTATTCTTTTTGTTGCAGTGGTAAATGGGAGTGTTTTCTTAATTTGACTTTCAGATTTTTAATCATTAGTGTATAGGAATGCCAGAGATTTCTGTGCATTAATTTTGTATCCTGCTACTTTACCAAATTCATTGATTAACTCTGGCATTTTTCTGGTGGCATCTTTCGGATTCTCTATGTAGAGTATCATGTCATCTGCAAACAGGGACAACTTTACTTCTTCTTTTCCAATTTGGATTCCTTTTATTTCTTTTTCTTCTCTGATTGCTGTGGCTAAAACTTCCAAAACTATGTTGAATAAGAGTGGTGAGAGTGGGCAACCTTGTCTTTTTCCTGATCTTAGTGGAAATGGTTTCAGTTTCTCACCATTGAGGACGATGTTGGCTGTGGGTTTTTCATATATGACCTTTATTATGTTGAGAAAAGTTTCCTCTATGTTGACTTTTTGCAGTGTTTTTAGCATAAATGGGTATTGAATTTTGTCAAAAGCTTTCTCTGCATCTACTGAGATGATCATATGGTTTTTCTCCTTCAATTAGTTAATATGGTGTATCATGTTGATTGATTTGCATATATTGAAGAATCCTTGCATTCCTGGAAAAAAACCCTCTTGATCATGTGTGTGATTCTTTCAATGTGCTGTTGGATTCTGTTTGCTAGTGTTTTGTGGAGGATTTTTACATCTATGTTCATCAGTGATATTGGCCTGTAGTTTTCTTTCTTTGTGACCTCTTTGTCTGGTTTTTGTATCAGGGTGATGGTGGCCTCATAGAATGAGTTTGGGAGTGTTCCTCCCTCTGCTCTATTTTGGAAGAGTTTGAAGAGGATAGGTGTTAGCTCTTCTCTAAATGTGTGATGGAATTCACCTGTGAAGTATCTGGTCCTGGGATTTTGTTTGTTGGAAGATTTTTAATCACAGTTTCAATTTCAGTGCTTGTGATTGGTCTGTTCATATTTTCTATTTCTTCCTGATTCATTGTCAGCAGTTTGTGCATTTCTAAGAATTTGTCCATTTCTTCCTCGTTGTCCGTTTTATTGGCATAGAGTTGCTTGTAGTAATCTCTCATGATCTTTTGTATTTCTGCAGTGTCAGTTGTTACTTCTCCTTTTTCATTTCTAATTCTATTGATTTGAGTCTTCTCCCTTTTCTTCTTGATGAGTCTGGCTAATGGTTTATCAATTTTGTTTATTTTCTCAAAGAACCAACTTTTAGTTTTATTGATCTTTGCTATCATTTCCTTCATTTCTTTTTCATTTATTTCTGATATGATATATATGATTTCTTTCCTTCTGCTAACTTTGAGGTTTTTTTGTTCTTCTTTCTCTAATTGCTTTAGGTGCAAGTTTAGGTTGTTTATTTGAGATGTTTCCTGTTTCTTAAGGTAGGATTGTATTGCTATAAACTTCCCTCTTAGAACTGCTTTTGCTGCATCCCATAGGTTTTGGGTCATCGTGTCTCCAGTGTCCTTTGTTTCTAGGTATATTTTGATTTCCTCTTTGATTTCTTCAGTGATCACTTGATTATTAAATAGTGTATTGTTTATCCTCCATGTGTTTGTATTTTTTACAGACCTTTTCCTGTAATTGATATCTAGTCTCATAGTGCTGTGGTCGGAAAAGTTACTTGATATGATTTCAGTTTTCTTAAATTTACCAAGGCTTGATTTGTGACCCAAGATATGCTCTATCTTGGAGAATATTCCATGAGCGTTTGAGAAGAATGTGTATTTTGTTGTTTTGGGATCGAATGTCCTATAAATATCAATTAAGTCCATCTTGTTTAATGTATCATTTAAAGCTTGTGTTTCCTTATTTATTTTCATTTTGGATGATCTGTCCATGGGTGAAAGTGGGGTGTTAAAGTCCCCTCCTATGAATGTGTTACTGTCGATTTCCCCTTTTATGTCTGTTAGTATTTGCCTTATGTATTGAGGTGCTCCTATGTTGGGTGCATAAACATTTACAATTGTTACATCTTCTTCTTGGTTCGATCCCTTGATTATTATGTAGTGTCCTTTTTGTCTCTTCTAATAGTCTTTATTTTAAAGTCTATTTTGTCTGATATGAGAATTGCTACTCCAGCTTTCTTTTGATTTCCATTTTCATAGAATATCTTTTTCCATCCCCTCACTTTCAGTCTGTATGTGTCCCTATTTCTGAAGTGGGTCTCTTGTAGGCTGCATGTATATGGGTCTTGTTCTTGTATCCATTCACCCAGTCTGTGTCTTTTGGTGGGAGTATTTAATCCATTTACATTTAAGGTAATTATCGATATGTATGTTCCTATTCCCATTTCCCTAGTTGTTTTGCGTTCGTTTTCCTTCTCTTGTGTTTCTTGCCTAGAGAAGTTCCTTTAGCATTTGTTGTAAAGCTGGTTTGGTGGTGCTGAACTCTCTCAGCTTTTGCTTGTCTGTAAAGTTTTTAATTTCTTCATCAAATCTGAATGAGATCCTTACTGGGCAGAGTAATGTTGGTTGTAGATTTTTCTCATTCATCACTTTAATTACGTCCTGCCACTCCCTTCTGGCTTACAGAGTTTCTGCTGAAGGAGAAGTTGTTAACCTTATGGGGATTCCCTTGTGTGTTATTTGTTATTTTTCCCTTGCTGCTTTTAATATGTTTTCTTTGTATTTAATTTTTGATAGTTTGATTTATATGTGTCTTGCTGTGTTTCTCCTTAGATTTATCTGTATGGGACTCTCTGTGCTTCCTGCACTTGATTAACTATTTCCATTCCCATATTAGGGAAGTTTTCAACTATAATCTCTTCATATATTTTCTCAGTCCCTTTCTTTTCTTCTTCTGGGACCCCTATAATTCGAATGTTGGTGCATTTAATGTTGTCCCAGAAGTCTCTGAGACTGTCCTGAGTTCTTTTCATTTTTTTTTTATTCTGCTCTGCAGTAGTTATTTCCACTATTTTATCTTCCAGGTCACTTATCCATTCTTCTGCCTCAGTTATTCTGCTATTGATCCCTTCTAGAGTATTTTTAATTTCATTTATTGTGTTGTTCATCATTGCTTTTTTCCTCTTTAGTTTTTCTAAGTCCTTGTTAAATGTTTCTTGCATTTGGTATGTTCTATTTCCAAGATTTTGGATCATCTTTACTATCATTATTCTGAATTATTTTTCAGGGAGACTGCCTATTTCATCTTCATTTGTTAGGTCTGGTGAGTTTTTACCTTGCTCCTTCTTATGCTTTGTTTTTTTGTCTTCTCATTATGCTTATCTTACTGTGTTTGTGGCCTCCTTTTTGCAGGCTGCAGGTTCGTAGTTCCCATTGTTTTTGTTGTCTGTCCCCAGTGGCTATAGTTGGTTCAGTGGGTTGTGTAGGCTTCCTGGTGTAGGGGACTAGTGCCTGTGTTCTGGTGGGTGAGGCTGTATCTTGTCTTTCTGGTGGGCAGGTCCACATCTGGTGGTGTGTTTTGGGGTGTCTGTGGCCTTATTATGATTTTAGGCAGCCGCTTTGCTAATGGGTGGGGCTGTGTTCCTGTCTTGCTAGTTGTTTGGCATAGGGTGTCCAGCACTGTAGCTTGCTAGTCATTGAGTGAAGCTGGGTCTTGGTGCTGAGGTGGAGATCTCTCGGAGGTTTTCACCATTTGATATTACATGGAGCTGGGTGGTCTCTTGTGTACCAGTGTCCTGAAGTTGGCTCTCCCACCTGAGAGGCACAGCACTGACTCCTGGCTGGACCACCGAGAGCCTTTCATCCACACGCCTCAGAATAAAAGCGAGAAAAAGTAGAAAGAAAGAAAGAAAGAAGATAAAATAAAATAAAGTAAGATAAAATCAAATTATTAAAATAAAAAATAATTATTAAGAAAAATAATTTTTTTAAGTAAAAGAAAAAGCAGACAGACAGAACTGTAGGACAAATTGTGGAAGCAAAGCTATACAGACAAAATCTCACACAGAAGCATATACATACACACTCACAAAAAGAGGAAAAGGGGGGAAAATAATATATCTTGCTCCCAAAGTCCACCTCCTCAATTTGGGATGATTCATTGTCTATTCAGGTATTCCACAGATGCAGGGTACATCAAGTTGATTATCAAGATTTAATCTACTGCTCCTGAGGCTGCAGGGAGAAATTTCCATTTCTCTTCTTTGTTCGCACAGCTCCCAGGGTTCAGCTTTCTATTTGACCCCGCCCCTGCATGTAGGTCACTTGAGGTCATCTGTGGGGTGGAAGGTGATCTCCTTGTCTTACTCTTCTGCCATCTTCCTCAACTCCCCTCTAAGAGAAGTTTTGCAAGAGACTGCTCATAAAGGGGAAATCCTTACTGGTGAGAATTGCACAATAATGTGTCTCAAAGAAAGAAGTACAGAGTACATACAGAGATTAGGAGATTCTAATCTTCATATCCCAACTGCCTATTATATTGGAGTATAAAGCCAACCCTAACTTGAGCTGTTATCAAGTGGTAACGGTCAGAAAACTAAACTGTTCAAAATTAAATAATTATAACTACCATTCCCGAAGTGTCAGTGAGCCTCTGGGGTTGAAAAAACTTTGGAAGATAAATAATGTAAGGTTAAAAGAAAAACAACTTTTATCTACACACCTGTCAATCAATTTGAGAACTGTGTAGAAAACTTTCAGTGTGGTTAAGAGATGCAAAGCTTGTCTGGATCAAGGGAATTACTTTCAGTTCATATAGCTATAATCTTTTGGAATATACAGCTCTAGGAACTCAAAACTGAATTTTTGTAGATTAGAACTCACAGTCTCCTAACTTGACAATTTCATTGCCTTTTATTTTCTATATAAATAAAATGCAGCATCTTTTTATGACAGTTCTGATATAAAACTAAATAGAAGGCTCAACATATTTATAATATTATGTTTATTTTAGTTTATATTGTAAAAAATCTTATAAAACAATTGCTTACAAATGAATTTCTAGCAAATAGCAAACATTGCGAATTAGGAACCCTTTATATTTCTTATTTTTTCCCCCTGCTTACAGAATTCTGAACACATGTCCAAAATCATTTTACCATGGTCTGTACACCTGTCAAAATAGCTGTGAGGTGATTTAAAATTTCCATTATTTGAACTAAATCAACATAAATTGGAATGAAAGCACTATATGATTTTATAAGCAACAGGACTGAATGCTTTATATTTCAAAAGCATGAGACTAGATGGACGGCCCTGAATTGCTTGAGTAACCTAATTTATTGCAGTATAAATAGATTTAAATCTTAACAAAAATCTCATTGGATATAGACATGCCTTTTTTGACATTTAAAATTTTGCAAAGGGGTTGTTTGTTAATATATGCTGTACATCTATCCCTACTCATAGATAAAAGAACTCATATTCTACAAGAGGAGTGGAATACACATTTCCCTATATGGCCCATCTCCTGAGGCAAAACTATAGTCAAAATAAGATGAAGGTAAATTCTGCCCCAATAGTGTTTTTCCCTTTCCCAACATACAACCCAGGGGTCTGTTTATCTGTACCCACTTTTTCTGGCTAATGCTGCTGTCAGAAAAGGACCACATGTCAGTCATTTTCACCTTATAATGAACTTAATTCATTGTGTATAAGAAGAAAATCCATTATTTTAAAGGTGTATTTATACAATTGTATATATACAGTTATGCACTGTGTCAAAATAGTTCTCTTTGTATAAAAGAGAATATTTGCTAAGCTATTTACTCAGCCTCACTTTAAGGGAGATAATTTAAATTAGCCCAGGCAGAAATGTTACCATATGCTTCCATTAGCAACTCAGAAGAAAGGAAGCAGATTTGAATGAAGCCCATATCTGAACATGAACCATAGAGCAGAGGTTTTGTTTAGAGAGAAAAATTGCTGCAGATCCTTCTGAAAAGAGGAAGTTCTTTTAATGTTAAAACAAGTAGTTCTCTATATTGTGGATTTTCACAAAGTAATTGTAGACAAAGCTGTGTAAAAATTCAGTTTTGTTACAAAACTGTGAATAGAGAGGAAAATGGAACGTTAATAAAAGTAATGCATCCATCAAATAAGAAAAGAAAGTAACTGGTACTTAGTTATCATTCATATTCTTTTTCGTCTTGTTCATTTGAGGAAAGGATTTCATTACTTTACAGCTTTACTGTGTTTGTGTGTGTGTGTGTGTGTAATTAATTTTGAGATTGTGAACAAAAAATAAAGAGTGTAGCTCATTATCCAGTTATACAAGGGTTAAGTCATTACCCACTTCAGTCAGCCATCAACTGTGCCCTGCAGGGAATTCAGGATGAAAAACAAGGATGAGGAGCTCTGTGCTTTGGATAAGCAAGCCCTTACATAGTAAAGTACATATCTTGGAAAGAATTTCAGTGACCCCAAATCCTTGCAACTTTCCATACATAGAAAAGCACTAAAATCATTAACTTGAGATATCTGTTCTTTGTGATTTGCAGTAATTTTTACCAAGATGTTTGCTTGACTACAAGCATTTCCTAGCCAAAAAATCCATATATATATATATATATTTATATGTTCTCCCCTACCTCTTCTGGGCAGTTTACTCAGAGGTACTGAGTGGCTGTCTCTCAAGCTATAGTCCTCAATAAGACCCTGAATAAAACTTAAACTCAGAACTCTCATGCGTTTTTCTTTAAGTTGACATTACAATAGCACTAGAAAATAACATTAGAATGGTATTTTCAAAGACAATCCTAGTTGTCCAGTCATAAGAACCACAAACATGCAGGTCACCAGATAGAAATAATGCAAGAAAATACAGGACACTTGATAAATCAATTAAGCTTTTCCTAATATTGAAAGATGTTCCACATCACATCAGACATGAAGGAGCAAGAGAGTTAATATCACAGTAGGTAGTCACATACTTAAATGCACTATCTCCCTGCCCAGAGAGGATACCAGGTTACATGTATGTGATTTGTATAATAGAACCAAAGCAGGGTAAAATCCCTACTTTGGAGATGATCTAATCTCATTTTATTAAGAGGGCTATTAGAAAGGCAGTTCATATTTTTGTAAAGTTAAATGTCTATCATTTTCTATGATTTTTTTCCTAAAAATTCTTTAAGACGTTCAGTATAAGACTCAAAATTTCTAAGGTATAACCTTTAAAATTTGCTCACACATTTTTTTTCCTAAAAGGTCACTGTTAATTGATGCTCATTGACTGCTGATATAACTCAGTTTAGTACCTCGCATGATACTACAATACCTTCAAAGCATGTTATGGTAGATCAAAAGCCTAGTGACACAGCAACTGTAAGATGTATGCCTTATAATTCCTTTTCTTCTACTGTAAGTAATTACTGTGGCAATTTCCATGACTCGAGGTACTATTTAAAATCCTGGGGACACTATCTGAAAGCATAAGATTTGTCTGTTTATCAAGTATATATGTTAACTATTTGATGAGTTTCTGAACATGAGTACTTCTATTTTCCCCACTACTTTTGACTCTGAAATGTTTATATCTATGCAAGGAAAAGACTCTTCCTTTATACGTATTGTGATAATATAAAAAACACATTATTTAAAAAGCACTATAAGATATTTTATGTTGTTTGTTCAGCCAAATGTTATAAATCATAAGTATAGGGAATATGAATGTTACTAATAAGTTAAGAAATACTCATTACAGTCAGTAACTCACAATTTTTTCTCATATTGTCTGATCATTTCATTGTGAAAAATGAACACATGTCTGATTTATCTGGAATTTATAAATATTCATGTGTACTTATAAATTAGAAACTGTCACAGAAATACTATTGTGTCAAAACTAGATTTTAACTTGGGACCACAGTAGACCATTGGTCTATTCACCCAGTTCACCAAACTAAATATTTTATTCATATTTGAAAGATATATTTATACACTGTATTTTGTTTGGAGATTTGAAAATAACTGAAAAGATTATATTCACTACTATAAAATACTTTTCTATTTAAATCTGACCCCCTAAAAAAAATTGAAACTTGAAGAAGACCCCAGTTGCTAAATTTCTGTTTAAAAAGAGAATAAAAATCTAATTTCATGTGATACCTATCTTTGTTCAGTTCAAGAGTAAGTAAAAATATGCTACTTTACTATATTCTATTTTTCCACTTTATTAAAAGAAATACTTGCTTTATAAACTGGTCACTGAAAACCAAGTTTAAAAGGATTAGATGTGTCAATATATGACAACCTCTAATAATCTTAAGTCTGCCATTTGTTAACTGAAACCACTTTACTTTTCAGTTTCTATATATGTAAAAATCATTTTAATAGTTCCTTATTTCATTATGTAATAAGCATTCAATAAATGTTAGCAATTATTATTATTATAGCAAAATTTGAATAAAAGAAGCCAGACCTGATAGTTGGCTGGCTTATATAGGCTTGACTTCTTTTGACACTCACAAGTATCATTAGTCTCGTGTATTTCCTTGTGATTTCAAACTTCTCATGTTCCTGATATTCATTAGAACTCAATGAAAGCCATGTTTCTTAGATAGGGATTCTAATATTTAACTGGAATACTATAGCTGATTAGCATGTGAACGAAAAAAACACTCAAATTATTGATAATTAGCATACAAAAGGCTGTCACTTGACAAATATTACTCTGTTCTTTCAGCAACAGAAGGGGTCTGATAGAACATGTCCTCCTATGACAGACTAACGTCTTTGAAAAATTGTGGATATTCTTTTAAATCAGATTTATTATCAATTTTGTAACAACTTTATTGAGATAAAATTTACTCTTTAAAAATACATACAGCAACAGTTTATTACATATTCACGGAGTTACACAAAGAGTACCATTGTTAAATTTTAGAAATTTCCATCACCTCAAAAAGAAACCTTGTACACATTAGCAGTCACTCACCATTTCTCTACCCCCTATGGCTATTATGAATAATGCTGCTGTGAACATTCCTGCACAAGTTTCTGTGTATACTTGTTATTTGGATTTCTTTTGGGTATATACCTAGGGGTAAAATTTCTGGGTAATATGGTAACTCTATATTTAATTTTCAGAGGAACTGCCAAACTGTTTTCCAAAGCAGCTGTACCATTTTTCCTATTCCCACCAGCAATGGATAAGGGTTCTGTAGGGGAGGGGAAAAACTTATCCTTTACCTTCTTAGGTTCAGTTTTCGGGGATTAAACCAAAAAAAAAGATAGATTAATGGGAAAAAAGGATTATTTCACATTCACAAATGAGCTTCACAGGAAAGAAATAAAAACCCCAAGGAAGCAGTTAGGCCCAGGAACTCATATGCCACTTTAACAAAGGGCAGTAAATTAGGGAGAACCGACAAGAAAAAGAAGTGGCTTGGGCTTCTAAGAGCAGTAAATTGTGGGAAGATAAATATACAAGAAAAATTAATAAAAGATAATGGCTATATTTTTAACATCTTTATTGGAGTATAATTGCTTTACAATGGTGTGTTAGTTTCTGCTTTATAACAAAGTGAATCAGTTATACATACACATATGTTCCCATATCTCTTCCCTCTTGCATCTCCCTCCCTCCCACCCTACCTATCCCACCCCTCCAGGTGGTCACAAAGAACCAAGCTGATCTCCCTGTGCTATGCGGCAGCTTCCCACTAGCTATCTACCTTACGTTTCGTAGTGTATGTATGTCCATGCCTCTCTCTTGCTTTGTCACAGCTCACCCTTCCCCCTCCCCATATCCTCAAGTCCGTTCTCTAGTACATCTGTGTCTTTATTCCTGTCTTACCCCTAGGTTCTTCATGACATTTTTTTTTCTTAAATTCCATATATATGTGTTAGCATATGGGATTTGTCTTTCTCTTTCTGACTTACTTCACTCTGTATGACAGACTCTAAGTCTATCCACCTCATTACAAATAGCTCAATTTTGTTTCTTTTTATGGCTGAGTAATATTCCATTGTATATATGTGCCACATCTTCTTTATCCATTCATCCGATGATGGGCACTTAGGTTGTTTCCATCTCTGGGCTATTGTAAATAGAGCTGCAATGAAAATTTTGGTACATGACTCTTTTTGAATTTTGGTTTTCTCAGGGTATATGCCCAGTAGTGGGATTGCTGGGTCATATGTTAGTTCTAGTTGTAGTATTTTAAGGAACCTCCATACTGTTCTCCACAGTGGCTGTACCAATTCACATTCCCACCAGCAGTGCAAGAGTGTTCCCTTTTCTACACACCCTCTCCAGCATTTATTGTTTCTAGATTTTTTGATGATGGCCATTCTGACTGGTGTGAGATGATATCGCATTGTAGTTTTGATTTGCATTTCTCTAATGATTAATGATGTTGAGCATTCTTTCATGTGTTTGTTGGCAGTCTATATATCTTCTTTGGAGAAATGTCTATTTAGGTCTTCTGCCCATTTTCAGATTGGGTTGTTTGTTTCTTTGTTATTGAGCTGCATGAGCTGCTTGTAAATTTTGGAGATTAATCCTTTGTCAGTTGCTTCATTTGCAACTATTTTCTCCCATTCTGAGGGTTGTCTTTTGGTCTTGTTTATGGTTTCCTTTGTTGTGCAAAAGCTTTGAAGTTTCATTAGGTCCCATTTCTTTATTTTTATTTCCATTTCTCTAGGAGGTGGGTCAAAAAGTATCTTGCTGTGATTTATGTCATAGAGTGTTCTGTGTATGTTTTCCTCTAAGAGTTTGATAGTTTCTGGCCTTACATTTAGGTCTTTAATCCATTTTGAGCTTATTTTTGTGTATGGTGTTAGGGAGTGATCTAATCTCATACTTTTACCTGTACCTGTCGAGTTTTCCCAGCATCACTTATTGAAGAGGCTGTCCTTTCTCCACTGTACATTCCTGCCTCCTTTATCAAAGATAAGGTGACCATATGTGTGTGGGTTTATCTCTGGGATTTCTATCCTGTTCCATTGAGCTATATTACTGTTTTTGTGCCAGTACCATACTGTCTTGATTACTGTAGCTTTGTAGTATAGTCTGAAGTCAGGGAACCTGATTCCTCCAGCTCCGTTTTTCGTTCTCAAGATTGCTTTGGCTATTCGGGGTCTTTCGTGTTTTGATAATGGCTGTTTAGTAAGGTTAGTTTTATAGACTCAAGTCAATGCCATCTACAGTGATGAGTCACCTCCTCTTCCTGGTAGAGGAGGGGGGGATAACTTCAAAAGGTAAATTTATGCCCTACTTTTAGGTAGAAATGGGAAGGGTAGAGAGTTCTTCCTGTATCTGCTGTTTCTTAATTGCCTTAAACTCAAAATAATCTTTATGCCACAGTGGCATGTTTTGTGATGGCATATTCTGACCACCTTCAGTTCTAATTTCTCTACATCCTCACAAGCAATTGTTTTTGTTCTTCCTTTTGAATATAGTCATCCTTGTGGTGGGTGTATACTGGTATCTTAATACCATTTTGATTTGCATTATGCCGATGGCTAATGATTTTGAACAACATTTCATGTGCTTATTGGTCATGTGTGTATCTTCTTTGAAGAAATATCTATTCAAATCATTTGCCTACTTTTAAATTAGATTATCAATCTTTTTGTTGTTGATTTATGAGAGTTTACTATATATTCTGGATACAGGTCTTTTATAAGATATATGACTGGCAAGTATTTTCTCCCATTCTGTGGGTTGTCTTTGCACTTCTTAAGGGGATCCTTTGAAGCACAAGTTTGTAATTCAGATGAATTCTATTTTATCAATGTTTTTCTTTGGTTACTTTTGCTTTTGGTGTCATTTCTAAGAATCCGTTGCCAAATCACAGCAAAATCTCAATTTAAGTTTTCTTCTAAGAGTTTTATAGCTTGAACTCTTACATTTAGATATATGATTCATTTTTAGTTATTTTTTTAATGTAGTGTGAATTAGGTGTTTAACTTCCTTTTCTTGTGTGTGTGGATATCCTGTTGTACCATCACCATTTGTTGAAAAGGCTATTCTTTCTCTATTGAAATATATTGACACCCTTGTCAAAACTCAATTAACCATAAATACATGGGTTTATGTTTGGACTCTCAATATTATTCCATATATATCAAGGCTTATGCCAGTATCACAGTGTACTGATTAGTGTAGGTCTCCAGCAACTTTTGAAATTGGGAATTGTGAATCTTCCAACTTTGTTTTTTTTTCTCATCAAGATAGTCATTACTACTTAATTTTAATGTCTTAAAATCTGTTTCTGAAGCATAGTTTGCTAGCTATAAAATTATTGATTGATGGGTTTTTCCTTTCAGCATGTTAAACATATCATCCCACTGCCTTCTGGCCTCCATGATTTATGATGAGAGTTCAACTGTTATTTTTATTGAGAATCCTTTGTATATAAGAGTTATATTTCACTCATTGTTTTTGAGATTCTGACTTTGGCTTTGGCTTTGGCTTTTGCTTTGGCAGTTTGTCTATGATGTGTGTAGGTGTAGATACTTCTTAGTTAATCCTACTGTTTGGTCATTGAACTACTTAGTTGTGCATATTCATGTTTTCATCATATTTTTTCAAATATTCTTTCTGGCTTTTCTCTCTTTTCCTTCTGGAACTCTCATTATATATATGTTGGTATATTTGGTGATGTCCTACAGACCTCTGAGATAATTATTCTTCCTTCTTTCTCCTTTCTGTTCCTTAGTATAATCACAGTTCACCTGTCTTCAAGTTTCCTGACTCATTCTTCTACCAGTTCAAATCTGGTATAGAACTCTATTTGGTTTTTCGAACATTTTTATAATAGCTAATTTAAAGTCTTCATCAAGTAAGTCCAACATCTTCCATAGGGACCTTTTCTGTTGATTGCCTTTTTTCTTTCATATGGGCCATCTATTCCTGTTTCTTTGCATGTCTTCTAATTTTCTTGACCTGACATTTTAAATAATATAATGTGGTGACTCTGGGAGTAAGAATTTCATTCTCCCCAGGGTTTGTTGTCATTGCTGTTAGCTGTTTTTGTTGTCATTCTTCTTCTTCATTTTTTAGTGACTTTCTTGGACTAATTCTGTAAAGTCTGTTTTCTTGTCATATGCAACCAGTAAAATGTCTGCTTGGTTCGTTCAGGGGTCAGCTAATATTTGGACAGAGATTTAGTTAAATTCCATGAACCAGTAATTCTCCTGACCTTCACCAAAAGATTTTGTATGTTCCTTGACACATGCCTTCAGTGCTTCTGCAGTTTACAGCTCTGCCTTAGCCATACTTCTTGCTTATTCAGAGCCTTACGGTCAGTCAGAGGTGAGAGATTAGAGCTTTCAGAGGTCTTTCATGGGCATGCCTACAGCCCTGAACACCATGTGACCTTCTAGAGTCCCCAGAATATGTTGAGCTTTTCAAAGCCTGCTACAAACATCTCATTTACCAGTTTTTCCTTTTAAGTTTTTTAGTCAGCCTCTTATTAATTCCAACAAGTATCACTGTCTAGGTAGCTGCAGTATTAAATAATTACCACTATTTTTTTTTCAACAAATTCCCTAGGTATCGTGTTGTTTGCACAGAGGGAGCTCTGACTCAGGTCAATTAAAGACAATCCTGAGAATGCAGCTATGCAGGGAGCCCCCAGACATGTCAAATAGTGACAATTATCAGAAGATGGATTTTGCAGAAATCCAAACCTGTTTCTCTTCCCTCCAGTGGTTGCTGGAGTGCTGGTTTTCATATTTTTGTGGCAACTATAGTTGTGAGGCTGTTAGTTTTCAACATTCTCACAGATCTGGGAGTGGAGGATAGAAGTAGGGAAATCTAAAACCCCACAAACCTTGCTGTTTTTACCAAGATTCAACTGTTCTTCTTTAAGAAATACTGCTTGGATTATTGTAAGCCTTTAGTTAACATTCAGAGTTTTAAGAAAGGTTGATTTTGACTATTTTTTCAAGTGTTCTCATTGCTTTTATGGAGGAGAGGACTTTTGGAGATCTTTATAAGTCCTTTGACAGCTGTCTTTGACTTTTGTTCAGATCTGCAGGACATTGTCTTCTCACATAGTAATAAATTCTAATAAATCTTCCTTGCACAATGTGGAGAAAAAGTATTTTGACAGTTAAATTTTGGGATACAAATAAAGCCATCTGTTCTATTTAAAATATAACCTCATTTAATTTTCTTTTTTTAAGAAAAGTTTTGCTGCTTCCATAGATAGCATATTTCATTACTGAGGCAGGAAAATATAATTCCATGAGAATTTTGGCAATGATAATTTTTATTTTACAGCATCCCTATCACTCTATACACATACACAATTATTCATCCCCTCTGGACATCAGTCAATGGAAATAATTTCATTGCAATGTCCTGAGGCATGCTATTTGTTTCAAATTATATAGACAGATACAGAATATTTATCATGGTCTCCTGAAGTCTGGATGACACATATTGCAAATACTATGTATACTCATTCAGCATTCTTCATACCAGATGGGTCTGATATGGAAGGTCCTAGAAGATTAGAAAGACCACCACTTTCAGATTCATTTCATTTTGGATCTTTTCCAGGGAAATTTTAATTTATCATCTTTGAAGGTAACCAGGAGTAACTCTCAGGTTTGGTCTCCAAGGTTTTATGTGTTCCAACCCCACATTTTGTAATGCTAATTTCTTATACAATGACCAGTGGGAATGGCCATTACATTTTGAAATAATGCCTACAAATCTGCAAAAAAAAAAATTCTGTCTATTCCACAGGGTCTGGATACCTTGGCATCTATAAAACAGGAGAAAAACACTATCTTGCCTATAGTAAATAGATTTTTGAGCTTAGATTCTACATCTCATACTCTTTAGGTACTTCACTGAGCTGTTCCAAGTTTACTATCAGTTAAGTGAGGAACAATGAAATAGCATTCATTATAGCTTACTTAATCCAAGGAAACCTGATCTGAGAATGATGATTAACAGAGCCATTTTAGTCCTTCAAATTACATTTAAATTACTCTAAAAGTGATATTCAAATGTAAAGTGTAAAAATCAAAAGTGTCAAAGATACACTGCAAAACACCATTTTAGGATCTCTGGAGAGTTGCTTAACTGCCTAATGACCTTCTCAGCTGCATCAAATGCATAATGATATGGAAATCTCAAGTTCTTGGTTATTTATGAAGGGCTTCACTATGCTTCTGGGGAGTTGACAGACTAATTGTACACTGTTTGAAACTGTGTATATTTTTCTATGATTTTTAGTAGCTACCACTATAACAATGCTATTTAAATGCCATTGCTCTTGGTTGTTGCCTTAACAGAGTAATTGAGTATAGATAGACTTTGTTAACTAGCAGAAATTATTAACTTTGTGGTAATTCTCAAAGGAGAGTAGTATCATCCTCATTTTAGACGAGTTTCAAGTGTCTGGTGCTGTTTTTCATTGTCCAATGACTAGAGTACCATACTAACATTTAGTGAGTGTTGGCCAGAGGTGTCACAGTGTCCCGCATAACAAACACTTGTCCCACCCAAAATTCCAACGTGGCCCCCTTTAAGATACAGTGAGAAATGGAATTGCACTCTAGTTATAATAGACAATGTACTACAATGATGATATACTTTTTTCACACTTGTATGCCCACCAAAATCCATTGCAACATGTCAGAATTCATTGTGAATGCTGTGTTATGGATCACTCCATGTTTAAGAAAGTTAGGACTTCAGAGCTGAATGAATGATAAATTCTTAATAAATAACAATTGTATCATGTAGGTATCTGCTTTGTAGCTGTACCTTATAAACTATTGATGGCCTTTGTAGAAATTTACTACGTTGCCCAAAAATGGATTCTCTACTATCAGATTAAGAGTAGAGTTTGAGATGGGACTAGATTCTTTTCAGTGATTGTGATGGTGAGCTGAGTTCTACATCCAGGTTGGTGAGAGGGAAAAATAGAGACTGATCATAGGTACAAGGGATCTGGAGAATTTGACAGATAATATACACACAATATATAAAGAACAATCAGCTATGCAGTAGTTCTCATTGAATAGGTATAGTATAGTCCAGTTGCCCTTAAAGAGGATTCAGGTTGGGTTGGAAAGCCAAGAGTAAACAAAAAAAATGATAATAATAATAATATGATAATAAAACATGCAATGGTCTAATAAATTATTCAGTGTAGTGTTGCTAGGACTATGTGCTTGAGGAACTTAGAGATAGGGATATACCTTCAGGCTGTTTTAGCTAAGAATGGCTTTATGATAATGAACCCTTGCTGAGTCTTGAGTACTGGTCACACAGCAGACTATTAAGTCAAATAACACATCTTTGACTTATTAAAAAGTGGTAACAAGTACATCTTAGGTGAATCTAAGACTGTATATAAATTTTTCTGAGTCACAATCATGTCACTGCTGTTAAAGACACCAAAGCTGCTACTCCAGGGTTCACCAGATTGCACAGAGACGGCCTGTAGCTCAAACTTCTCCAGACCTTGCCAGCAAGTAATATTGTTGAATTAATAATTATAATCCATAGTATTTGCTTATGACTTCAATTGCTGATGCAGGACATCCAAATCTCTTAAAAATCTTACTCAAGCTGATGTGTCTCACACATGTTCACAAGCAATATTTTTGTGCTATATTTCCACCCTTGTTTTTGAACCATGTCCAATAAAATATTTGAAGATAGTACCTGGTCATGGTGTCTGCCATGGACTAAATGTTTATGTCCTCCCAAAATTCATATGCTAAAATCGTAATCCCCGATGTGATGGCATTTGAAGATGAGACCTTAGGGATGTGATTAGGTCATTAGCGTAGAGCCCTCATGATGGGATTAGTGCCCTCATAAGAAAAGAAATGGGAGAGGTTGCTTCTTTCTCTTTCTACCTTCTGCCATGTTAAGATACAATGAGAAGACTGCCATCTGCAAACCAGGAATGGAGTTCTCAGCAGATGCCTAACCTCTCAGCACCTTGATCTTGAGCTTCCCAGTCTCCAGAACTGTGAGAAGTTAATGTTTATTAAGCCACTCAGTCTCTGTTAATTTTTATTGTAGCCTGAACTGATAGTGTCTTTTTCCCAAATCCATAGTATGAATGACAGGAAACTATGTCCTAATTCTTTCCCAGCTACAAATCTGTGAGGTGCTAAGATGATACACTGTCCTTTGGAATTCTGAATGAGTCAAAGCTATTTCATGCTCCTTGCAGAATTTGGAAAATATCATCCAGGCCCTGAAATAGTATTACTGATTTCCCCATATTTTCAGAGTCTCCCTAGTAAGCAGCTACTTGAACTGTTGTATAAAGCCCATTTTTCTACAAGTCTCAAATGTTAACTCATATGGCAAGGTCAAGGGACCAAATGATATATCACCTCCATCTCCCTTTCCTTTCATTCAAACACACACACACACACACACACACACACACACACACACACACACAGAGACATACACAGTCACTCAAAAACAAAACCCCTCAAAACTTTGTGCAAATTATGGCTCCTAAAACTTGCTTGCCAATCATTACCAGGTATGCTCAGATATATCTAAATACTAGGCTAAGTGAAAGCAGATCTTCCACTGTGGATGCATAAGGATATGGGTGTTGTTTTCTTTTGTTGTTTATTTGTCTCATCTAATTTTTTTATTCTTGACTTCACTCAGATTTTATTTTTATTTTTTTTACATCTTTATTGGAGAACAATTGCTTTACAATGTTGTGTTAGTTTCTGCTGTACAACAAAGTGAATCAACTATATGTATACATATATCACCATATTGGATGTTAATTTTATGCCTCATGCTCCATACACATATGCTACCTGTCTGAACATATTCTAGTCCCATCTTTTCATTTACTTGCTGTGGGTTTTGAACCAGGCCAGTTGTTCCAAATCTGTTTCCTTATGTGCAGAGTGAGAGTGGGACCAAAACTAGATATTATTTTCATCTAACTAGAGGTAATTTTTATTTCTGCTATTTCAGTGTTCTATGATTTTACAGGAAGAATCAAAGAACATGTATTATTAACCTAAATTAAAATTTCCTCTTTCATTCCCTGATAATAATTCACACATTATACTCATAAGTCACCCAATAATCAAGATTTTTTTGGAGCATTTACTATTTAATTAATAGAGACTCAATTAAGAAACTACAAATTCAAAGAAAGGGATTCAGGTGAGGGTAATTTTTGTGTGTGGAAGAGCATAGTAAACATTTCTGAAAGAGGGGATAACTGAGCTGAGTTCCAGAATGAATAGGAATGTACAGATTTCAAAAGATCAGGGAGATTTGAGATAGTGCAATAAATTCTGTAACTTCACATACTTCTGTTATTGCTGTTGGATAATTTGTGGAATGTCAAAACTGGAGATGTTGGCAGATGCTTGGTAAAAAGGAGCCTCCCATATCACAGTACAAGGTTTGTATTTTATCCAGAAGGTAATGGAAAACGTTGAAGGACTTTGATCAGGGAATAAGATGATCAAATCAGGATTCTAGAAAAAATAAGTTCTGGCAGTGATATAGACAACAGATTGAAAAAGGGTAGGATTGGCAGCAGGTGTACTGGGTAAAAGGTTATTGGCAACAATCCAGGATGAAATGATAAGTGCATGAACTAAGGCATTGACAAGGGAAAAGGAGAAGATCTGTAGAAAACAATAAGAAAATAGAATCGACAGACTTTGTGATTTGTTGATATGAGGGTTTTTAGCAAAACAAAAGAGTTCTCACTTGAGATATTGGAAAATGATATTTCTAGCCATCAATTTTAGGAATTCAGAGGGGATTTGCAACTTTGGAATGTAAGGAGTAGAAGAAATGGATTTGAGCTACCTGAGAAACATATCTGTGAGATGATGCTGAATCTAGACCAAAAAAATATCTATGTGGGAGTCATGATCATATAAGAGGTAATTTAAACCCATAGGACTAGATGAAAATGTTCTGGGGGCATGCTCTGAGCATTATTTTCAGTGTGTGGTCTTTACACTGTCTACATAAGAAATACTTAGGGTACTTCATAAAAATATTGCACGCTAACATACTGAATCTAATTCTTTGGGAACAGGCCCTGAAATTCTGTATTTTGAAAAGGAGATTCTTTAGCATCCTTGATTTTAAAACTACTGTTTGTCTTTCTCTGTCTGACTTATTTTTCTTAGCATAATGCCCTCCAAATCCGTCCATGTTGTTTCAAATGACAAAATTTCATTCTTTTTTATGGCTGAGTAGTATTCCATTGTGTGTGTGTGTGTGTGTGTGTGTGTGTGTGTGTGTGTGTGTACCATATTTCTTTATCCAATCATCTGTTGATGGACACTTAGGTTGCTTCTATATCCTGGTTATTGTAAATAATGCTGCCACGGACATTGGGACATTGGGATGCATATATCTTTTCAAATTAATGTTTTCTTTTTCTTTGGATATATACCTAGGAGTAGAATTGCTAGATCACATGGTAGTTATACTTTCAGTTTTGTGAGGACCATCCATATTGTTTTCCACAGTGGCTGTACTAATTTACATTCCCACCAACAGTAGGATTCTCTTTTCTCCTCATCCTCACCAACATTTGTTATTTGTAGACTTTTCAATGATAGCCATTCTGACAGGTGAGGTGATATCTGATTGTGGTCTTGATTTGCATTTCTCTGATGATTAATAATGTTGAGCATCTTTTCATGTGCCTGTTGGACATCTGCATGTCTTCTTAGGAAAAATGTCTATTCAGTCTTCTGCCCATGTTTTAATCAGGTTGTTTGTTTTTTTGAAGTTGAGTTGTATGAATTATTTATATATTTTGAATATTAACCTCTTATCAGTTATATCATTTGACAATATTTTCTCCTATTCAGTAGGGTGTCTTTTTGTTTGTTGATGGCTTCCTTTGCTGTGCAAAAAGCTTTTATGTTTAATTAGGTGCCATTTATTTAGTTTTGCTCTTATTTCCTTTGCCTTGGCAGATGGATAAAAAAATAATTGCTACACTTTATGTCAAAGAGTGCTCCACCTATGTTTTCTTCTAGGGGTTTTATGGTTTCCGGTCTTTCCTTTAGTCTTTAATCCATTTTGAATTTATTTTTTGTATATGGTGTTAGAAAATGTTCTAATTTTATTATGTTTCATGTAGCTGTCCAGTTTTCTCAATACCATTTATTGAAGAGACTCTCCTTTCTCCATTGTATATTCTTGCCTCCTTTGTCCTAGATTAATTGACCATAAGTGTGTGGTTTTTTTCTAGGTTCTCTATTCTGTTCCACTGATCTATATATCTGTTTTTGTGCCAGTATCAAACTGTTTTGATTATATAGCTTTGTAGTATAGTCTGAAGTAAGGGAGTGTGATACCTCCAGCTCTATTCCTTCTCAAGATTGTTTTGGTTATTCAGGGTCTTTTGTGTTTCCATACAAATTTTAAAATCATTTATTCTAGTTCTGTGGAAAATACCATTGGTATTTTGATAGGGATTACATTGTATCTGTAGATACCTTGGGTAGTATGATCATTTTAACAATATTAGTTCTTCCAGTCCATGAACACAGTGTATCTTTCCATCTATTTGTATTATCTTCAATTTCTTTAATCAGTTTCTTATAGTTTTCTGAGTACTGCTCTTTTACCTCCTTATGTAGGTTCATTTCTAGGTATTCTATTCTTTTTGATGTGATGGTAAATGGGATTCTTTCCTTAATTTCTCTTTCTGATGATTCATTGTTAGTGTATAGAAACACAATAGATTTCTATATATTAATTTTGTATGCTGCAAGTTTACCAAATTCATTGATGAGCTCTAGTAGTTTTTTGGTGAGGCTGATTTTTAATATGGTTTTCCACTTTGATCACACAGGGCATTGTAGGCCATGTTAAGATTTTATTTTATCTTATCTGTGATGGAAAGTCATTGGAGAGTTTGAAAACAGAAGAATGGAATAATTTGATTTTATGCTTTTAAACAGATTATTCTGGGTGCTCTGTGATAATGGATTGTCATGGGACAAGAGTGTCGATTAGCTAAGCATTGTACTAGACACTATGTAGGATTTGCGAGTACCCAAAAACAATATACTTGAATCACAGAATCAGTTAACATAAAACATTAATTTATCAATAGAACATAAGTATGCAACCATGCTACATTAGTGGTGAAGATTTTGAATGTTATAGAATTTGAAAGGAGAAGGATATTTATAATTTATTTTTAGGGAAGGCTTCAATGTAAAAGGTAGGAATAGAGTTGATGGAAGATACATAAGTAGAGAAGGGATAGCATTCCTGGAAAAAGAAATAAAGTCACAGATGGAATAATGGTAATATGTTTGTGGTAGAGGGGAGAGATTGGACTGAGTAAATCTGAGGATTCTTTTTAATGAGCAGCAGGCTACTGGATAGTTAGGCCAGGACTAGTTCACATTGGGATGATGTTGAACATTCAGGGGTTTGAGGTGAAGAAAGAGGGTTGCCACCCTTTGTTTCTCTTATTGATGTGATAGGGTATGTCTAAATTGAAGACTCTATAGACTTGAGGATACCAAAGAAAGAAGGAAAGTTAAATCTTCTTCCCTCCTTCTAGTGATATTGTGATACTTACCAAACTCACTGACCCTCTTTAGCAGATCTCAAGGGTAAGATCTGGGTAGCAGATAACTGTAAGTTGGTTCAAACACTCAAGAGTCCTTGTGGCAGAACAGAGACCAGAGGATGGATTTCAACTATGAGCAACCCCATGGGGGAGAACTAGATTGAGTGCTGAAGTTAATGACCAACAGGCTCTGACATCTCTAGGATGATATTTGTGGCTTGTTATTCCACTTAGAATTGACAGTAAAAAATGGTGAGCTTGCCAACTGTCTATTATTTATTATCTCATAATGAGGTTTCTAATGCTAACTTTAGATGAATGAAATCAGTGGCCGATATTATATTTGAAAATTCACCAGCATGACTATCCTTTTTAGTATGAAAAGTTCTAGATCCTTTAAAGAGAATAACAATTGTATTATGAGCAATTATTTTATTTTTATTTAGTAACTTGCCAATGGGGAAAAAATGGCTTGAGATCAATCCCTTTGCTATCTAATATACTGATTCATGGACAAGGTTAGATCATTTTTATTCTAACTGCAAATATGACCCTTTTACTCTTCAATTTCAGAAAATCAGAAACATTTGTTTCTTAAAATATGTTCATCTTTTTCACTTTTTTGGGGTGCTACTGAATCATCATTGTAATTTGCTGGTGATCATCTCACATTGTTATTCTAGTTCATCTTTTTAAAAATCTCTTAAATTTGACTAAAATATCTTTCCTTTTAAGCATAAGATATCACCAAGCAGTGTCTAGCAAACATTTCTTTTTTTTCTATATTTAATTGCCATCATACTTTAACATTTTAAATTTCTCTCTTGGCTCACCTATAATATGGATAAAGTCTGTGAGGCTTTTAAATTATCTACCACAATACTGAATATTATTCTTAAATAAATAAAAATTTCAACCAACCAAAAACTAGTAACTTTCAATCTGAGCACACATGAGTGATAAGAATCGGTGAATACTTATGTATATAATTTAGACATTCATTACTTGATGACAAAGACAGGAGTTGGAATCTTGCTAGATCTATGCTCTCCCAGCAGCACTTCACAGCCTGGATTGATTTTTGTGACTTTCCATCTAATCAAATCTTGTCATATTCTTTATTGGTTGGGGCCTATGAACCCCAACCATTGTATTCGAAGGTAACATCAAGACTAATTCATTTCAGGGTGTAAATGGGTAAGAGTAGTTTAATGTGTTAACTTGCATCTTAACTAGGACCTCCTAGAGACCCTAACTGATACAGAGGATATGATTTCAATGGTACCATTAGACAGATTGTGGCAAGAGAATGAGGATAGATTGATACTCGTTTTGTTTTGTTTTATTTTTTGTTTTTGTGGTACACGGGCCTCTCACGGTTGTGGCCTCTCCCGTTGCGGAGCATAGGCTCCAGACGCGCAGGCTCAGCGGCCATGGCTCACGGGCCTAGCCACTCCATGGCATATGGGATCTTCCCGGACCGGGGCACGAACCCGTGTCCTCTGCATCTGCAGGCGGACTCTCAACCACTGCGCCACTAGGGAAGCCTGATACTCTTGATCATACCACCAAATGTATTTTTATGGAAGCTGCACCCCCAACAAATATCTTGTGAAAATTGGCAATCATACAAAAATATCTAGACCAATTAAAGTGTAAACTAGAAATAAGAATCGAATATAACAAAATATAGAACATAATATGTGTTTTTATATATTCAGTAGCACATACCTACCCCCACATGATGGGTTAGTATCAGTGCATCACCATTCGTTCTTTCAAAAAACATATTGTGAGACAGACACAGATAAATAAGGAAGAACATCAGAAAATATTCATTAGTTTTAAGTTACACTACTCTAACAAAGACATCCACAATTACAGTAGATTCCACAGTGATATCCACAATGCCAAATACAGGTTTATTTTCTCTTTTCAATTCCAGGGTGGGTGGACAGATAAAAGAAAAACAATTTTTCCTTCCATCTTACTGCTCCACGCTCTCCTAGGGTATTGATCTCCTCCATAGGTTCAAACCAGCCTTTGAGAAAGATAAAAAAATCAAAATCCAGAGAAATAAACTTGTCTTCCAGGTAGAAGTGACTCAGATCTTACATACATTATGTACATTCACATTCCATTGACTTGAACTTAGTATTATGGTTACAGCTAGCTGAAAAGGAGGGTGAGGAATGTAAATTCTAGCTGAGCATGTGGCCATTTGACCAAGAAGAAGGGGAGAACAGATTTGGGGGGGCATAACTAGTAGTCTAGAATAGAGTGCTCTTCCATGCCATTCTAAGGTGCATTGATCATCCAATAGGCCCTAGGAGCTACTGGAAGATTTTAAACAGAGTACTGTTATTAAGAACAGATTGGACAGAGAGAATACTCTGGAAGACCACTTAGAATACCTTTGCAATAATACAAGGATGAGATGATCTAGTCCTTAACCAAGGCAGTAGTCTACATTTATGGTTTATACTAAGTTGTACACTCAAATGCTAGGCACATTAAAAAAGCGGAAACTGTATCTGCTAATTGGAAAGAGGGAGTGGAAACCACTAAATACATCCCCTTCTCCCACCTATCTCCTTCTATCTCAGAGAAGACTCTGAACATTCTTCCCTATGGAACAGATTAAGCTCATGACAGATGTGGTATTAACAGCACAACAATATGATTTTCATTTTTTCTGATTGTAACAATCTGGTGAAAATAACATAGCACCAAACTTATCACTTCTGTTATTATAGGAGAGACCTTAAAATATACATTTCCACAAATTCCACATGTGATTTTTAACACTCAAGTTGAGAAACACTATTAAATTATGAATATGTGGAAATTAGATATGAAAATAGGCATTGATTTATTTATAGCATACTCTTAAAGAAAACTCTATAGGCTTAAGGATCAATGGCAGAACAAAATTCTGTGATTGGTAACGTGTGTTGCTGAGCACCTTGATGTAGGACCCTTAGAATTTGGGATAGTCAATATTGAGACCTGCTTAATATATGCTACCAATATTGAAAACTCACATCAATCACAACTATATTCCACATAATTCTTATTAATGAATTAATGGGAACCATCTCTTAGTTTAATCATGGGCTCAACATTTCTTTACAGACTTAACTTTTATTTATTACCTTTTCCTGCTCCATCTCACCTTACCCAAGGCTTCTCTGCCTCATCTTGCTGTACCTATTTAGACTTTCCAGTCTCTGTCAGGTGTCATTGTGCCCTACTGTAACTCACTTTACACTTACCTTTAGAGTGTGCTGTTTTCTACTCTGTTCCTCCCAGCTTTTCTTTTTCAGTCGTATCCTGATCAATTCTCTGCTGTGCCCCACCTGTCATGCTAGTTCACCCTGACAGATTATGCTTGCTCACCCTGACATACAGTGGCATGCCCTGTTTTGCCTTGCATTGTTCCAACTTGCTCAGCTCTTCCTTGTCCTAGGCATCTCTGCCGTACCCTACATTTTCCTTCTTTTTCTGAATTTTACCTTTACCAAAATTTTACCTTTACTTGGTCAACCCCTCCTGGCCTTTCTCAAACCTTCCTTACTCTGTTTGGCTTGAACCCACCTTACATTTTCCAATGTGTACTACCCTGCCCTGCATAGCCTTTTCCAGTCCTGCACAATACTTTCCTGCTCTGTTCTTCAATGCTTTTTGCTCTCCTGGTTCCTGGGTGGTGATATCTTTCTATCAAATAGACCCTGAGTAAAGCTCTGGTGCCTGTTATTCAGCAGTAAGATGATGGCAATGACCTGAGACAACGCCAGCATCCTAGTACTAGCAGAAAATCCCTGAATTCTGGGTTATATCTGTCAAAATTTAACAAAGCTCCCTTTCTTATTTTAGGTTTAAAATCTGTCATAAGCTCTTTTTAAAATGTAACCCAAGCATAATATCCAACAGTTATACATAGCAGTAATATAGTAATTTTAACAAATAACTCAACAGTCACAAGTTATATTGAACTTTTACAGTATATGAAACAGCAAAAAATCAGTTTAAGGTTGAAAAGAAGAAAAGGAGAAAAATCAGACCAAGTTTATATATATCTGAAATGATGAACAATAGGGACAATATACGAACTATCACTGTCTTTTACATTGGCCATATTTTTTGGCTTTTCAAAATTATCTAAAACATCTTTTACTAGCCTTGGTTTTATTAAAATTTAGATATTTACATTTCAAATGGGTAAAGACTTGAACTGTAGTAAACAATTTGACAGTAAGAGAACTTTTTTGAATGCCAAAAACATTCAATTAGTAAACAATTCAATTCAGTAAAGAGAAATTTGTTACATAAATTAAGAATACAGAAGAGGCCAGATTAATCTTATTTTATATTTCTTGCTCAATTTCAATAGTCAGTAAATGGGTTTTTTGTTTATATCCCTGTATTATAAATAATTTGTACCTTTCATCTTATCCACTCAGAGACAGCTATTTACAGCAGAGTAACTGAACAAGTCAAGTGATTATAGGGCCAAGGGTTTGCCCTATAATTTCTCCTTAATTAAAGCTGATTCCTCTTTTAAAGACTACTGTAGGTTGAATGGTGGCCCAAAAGATATCAGATTTTAATTCCTGGAAAAATATAAATATTACCTTATTTAGAAAAAGAGTCTTTGCAGATGTGATTAAGTTAGGAATCTTGAGATGAGGAAATTATCCTGCATTGTCCAGATGAGCTCTGAATACCATCACCACTTTCCTTATAAGAGAGAGGTAGATTGAGATTCCACTGGAGTGATACAGCCACAAGCAAAGGAATACTGTCAGCCACCGGAAGCCAGAAGAGGCAAGGGAGAGATTCTACCCTAGATGCTCCAGAGAGAGCGTGACACTGCTGACAACTTGATTTTGGATTTATGGCCCCCAGAACTGTGAAAGGATAAATTTGTATTTATTCTTAAATAATTCACCCAGTTTGTGGTAATATTTTGTATAAGCCATAGGAAACTAATACAGATTTTTGAACCAGGAAATAGGATGCTGCTGTAATAAATACTACAAATGTAAGTGGCTTTGGGATCAAGTCATGTGCAGAGGCTGGAAGAAATTTGAGAAATATGGTAGAAAAAGCTTAGATTGCCTTGAATAGACTATTGATAGAAATAAGGATGTTAAAGGTAGAGAAAGCTTGTATCTTCTAAGGAAATACATGTGTTGCCTGTCTTTATAAACAGAATGTTCATAGATATATGAACATTAAAGTCACTTCAGGTGCAAGCGCAGAAGGAAATTAGAAACATGTCATGATTTTTTAATATATACTGCCAGAAAACTTAGCTAAATCATGTCATCCTCTTTTCTGAGCACACATCTTGTCTTGGGACATGTGTGGCTTTCTAAATTCCCCAGTGTACACAGGTGCTTTTGAATGTCCTTATTTCCCAAAGCAACTCTCTCCCCAGATTTTCCCAACCAGGCTGTAGGTGATCTAGTGTATGCTGTATACTCAACCATAATCTATGGCCTCCTTCAGCTGTGGATTTTTCTTTAGGTTCACCATGTTTTTGAGCAATGTCTGTCAATTTTTCTGCCCTGAGTGAGTTTTTAGTTAGGCACAAAAGAGATGGTACCTTGTGTCAGTCTTTCAGGTAGCCGCAGGCAGATAAACACTATAATTTTTAAGTAAGTTCAGCTCTGCTCCCTCCAACACCAGGTATAAGGGCCTGAAACTGCTAACCCAGAGAAAGGTGGGGCTGGGGCAAGTAAAAATGCCTCAAAACTTTCCTACAATTTTTAAGTTGCTTTTTTCTTGATTTAGCGTTCACTTGTTTGCTATAAACCTTTGACCATTTTCCAGAATTCTAACATATGGTTCTGAGAGTTCCAACTTGTTTTTCAATTTTTCTGTGGAGGAATAGATGTTTTGAAATTGCTACTCTACCAGTTTTCTGGCCTCACTCCCATATGATCCTTTGCATATGCTGTTGGATTTGATTTGCTTCTATTTTGTGGAAGATTTTAGTTCTATATTCATAAGCGATAATTGATTTGTATTTTCTCTTATTTTGTTGTCTTTATTTTTGTATCAGGATAATACTGACCTCCTAAATGAAATGAATTTTTCTTTCCTCTTCTGTTATGTGGAAAGTTAGTAAAGGACTGATTGGTATAATTCACCAAGAAAGCCCTCTGGTCCTATATAGGACTTTGTTATAGGTCCTTTGTTATAGATACATTCAGATTTTCTATTTCTTCTTGAGTTAGTTTTGATAGTCTATGTCACTATCAGAATTTGTCCATTTTGTCTATGTTATCTATTTCATTTGCAAACAATTATTCTTAATATTCCCTTATAATCCTTTTTATTTCTCTAAAATCAGTAGTAGTATCTCTTCTTTAATTCTTGATTTTAGTAATTTGAGTCTTCTCTCTTTTTCTCTTGGTCTATCCAGCTAAATGTTTGTAAATTTTGTTGATTTTCTTCTAAAGAAAAGCAACTTTGTTTTTGTTGAGTTTCTTTATCATTTTTCTATTCTTTAATTTATTTATTTCCACTCTCATCATTATTATTTATTTCTTCATCTTGCTTTGGATTTAGTTTGCTCTTCTTTCTTTATCTGGTATAGTAAAGGTAAAAGATCATATAGTAACTCTATATGATACTGCAATCCCACTCCCAGGCATATATCCAGAGAAAACTTAATTCAAATAAATACATGCACCCCAATGTTCATAGCAGCATCATTTACAATAGCCAAGACATGGAAGCAATCTAAATGTCCATCAACAGACGAATGGATAAAGAAGATGTGGCACATATATACAGTGGAATATTATTCAGCCATAAAAAGAAATGAAATTGAGTTATTTGTAGTGAGGTAGATGGACCTGGAGTCTGTCATACAGAGTGAAGTAAGTCAGAAAGAGAAAAGCAAATATCGTATATTAATGCATGTTCAGTCACCTAAGTCAGTTCATGTGTCTGGCGTACATTGAACTCCTTGCTGTGCAACATGAGGAGCTTACTAATGAAGACCTGATGGAAGTGGAGTCCCAGAGAAAGGATGAAGAGAGACAAGAGGAAGAAGAAGTAATTGAAGAACTGAAGAGATTCATGACACAGGAAATGGCAAGGGGATTTTCTTTATTTGAGGAGGTACTGGTTAGGTTTGGAGGCACAGGACCCAAACATAAAACAGTACACTAAGGTTGCAGCAGGTGTTCAGAATGCAGTCCAGTGCTACCATGTCATCAATGATGAGAAAAAAAGAGCTATTACCCAGACATCACTGGATCATTTTTTCAAGAGGGTAGATAGAATTGAATCCAGAAAGGAACCAGAACCTGTGCCATCCACATCAGGTGTGAGTGACATTGCAGCTTGTGCTGCGTCTCCTATTGCTGATGATCTTTCAGTTCTACCACCTCCCACCTCTTCTCCCTCCTCCAGTCAGTAACTCTTCTTGCCTGTTCACTCGATGCCAGCGCTGTGTGCCAGCTGTTGTACTGTACTACTGTACTTTTCAAGGTACTGTACTGTAAGATTAAAAATGTTTTCTTCATTTTTTGTGTTTGTTTTTTTATGTATTATTTGTGTGAAAATCATTATAAACCTATTACAGTACCATACTATATAGCCAATTGAGATAGTTGGGTACCTAGGTTAACTTTGTTGGACTTACATACAAATTAGACTTACGAACGTGCTCTGGGAATGGAACTCATTCATATGTAGGGGACTTACTGTAGCAGTTTCAAAGTTTTGGTTAGTAATTCCAATGTTGGAGCTTCCTCAGGGACAGTTCCTATTGACTGCTTCTTTTCCTGTGTATCAGCTATACTTTTTTATTTCTTTGCAAATGTTGCAATTTTTATTGAAACTTGGACATTTTAGATAATATTATGTGGGAAATTGTCAAATCAGATTCTTCTCCATATCCTTGCCATCATTTGGTTTTGTCAGTGTTCTGGAGTTTGGACATTCTAGTAAGTGTGTAGTGGTTTGTCATTTTTTCTTGTTGTTGTTTAATTGGAATTTCTAAACTAATTCAGTAAATTCTGTATTCTTTGTCATGTGTGTGACCACTGACATCTCTGCTTAGGTTGCCTATTGAGCAGCTAATGATGATACAAAGATTTCCTTAGCTACCTGAGACCAATAAATCTAGTCTTTGCAGACGGGCTCTGTGTGTGTTAGAGCATGTCTAAAACATTTAGCCAGGCAACTTACAACTCCATCTTAGCTTTCACTTCCTGCTTGCTTAAAGCCTCAAGGTTGATAGGAGGTGAGAGCTTGGGGCCTTCTCAGATGTTTCCTAAGTATGTGCACAGTCCTAGATATGGGCACAGTCTTACGCATGCATGTGGCATTCTGAATAAAAGAGAATGGTAAAGAAGGAAGTAATAAAAGTTGAGTGAAATCATTCTAGACTGCACTGTGGTTGTCAGAGACTTCTGCAAGGTCACTGGGGAGTCCTTGAGACAAAGTCCCCCATCACAGCAGTCCTGCATGTCTCAGATATGGACCTGTCTTAGTATCTCTGTTGTGCTCAATTATTTACTGGCTGGGAGCAACTGGTAAAAAGAATGGCCTCTTATCATAACAAGCACAGTGATGGATTTCCAAGTGCTACACCTGGGCCACAAGTCAATTACACTCCCTACTGTCAGAGAAGTAAGAAGCACATTTTCATGCCATTATGCATGGCAACATAAATTTCTTGATATATTTGTAGGTAAATTTGGCAATAATTTTCAAATTTGTAATGCTTGTTCCCTTTCACATAGCAATTCTATATCAGGAATTTCTTCTGTAGAAATACTCATACAAATATGTAACGATATATGCAAAGTAATGTTTATTGTGTCATCATTTTTCATTGTTAGAAATTAGAATCAGTTTAAAGGTTCATTAATAGGGGACTGGAAAAATATCATATACCAATAAATATGATATTAAAAAGGATATTGTTGAAATATCTGTATTAACATAAAAAGGAATCCCGGGGAAGAAAACCAAGCAAAAAGGGAATGAAATTATTTATCTTCCTGAATATAATCTGAATCTTTAGCTCCAAAATTTTCTCTCATAGAAGTGATCCTTATAAATTATCTCTCATATTACAGGGTCTTTCTCACTTTATTTTGAACAACTACTTGAGTATGGTACATCAGTTATTAATAATAACAATGCTAGTTTTAGATGTTAATAGAAATTACCAGTCAGAATCAGGGAGGGAGGGAGAATCAGAGGCAGACAAAAAAATAATATTAAATTTTAGATGATTGTCTATGAAGAGGGGAGGTGACCTCACAATTGAAGATTTTAAATGCCATTTTATTTATTGATTTTTTAAATGTATTTATTTATTTTTGGCTGTGTCAGGTCTTCATTACTGTGCACGGGCTTTCTCTAGTTGTGGCAAGCAGGGGTTACTCTTCATTGTGGTGCACGGGCTTCTCTTTGTGGTGGCTTCTCTTATTGTGGAGCACAGGCTCTAAGCATGTGGGCTTCAGTAGTTGTGGCTTGCAGGCTCTAGAGCACAGGCTCAGTAGTTGTGGTGCATGAGCTTAGTTGCTCCACAGCATGTGGGATCTTCTCAGAACAGGGCTCGAACCCATGTCCCCTGCATTGGCATGCAGATTCTTAACCACTGCACCACCAGGGATGTCCCTTAGATGCCATTTTAAGCAAGCCTTTTAAAGACTACTTTAAAGCAAATATATAAGTGGTTATATCACAGAAATAAATAATATACATACTTATGACTTAGAATATACTTCTAATGTCAGCATCACATGTAGATTCAAAAAGTATTTTTTTCTAAAATAATTTAGATAGAAGTGAATATGTTGTGCTCTGGAAAACTGTGTTAGGTCACTCAAGAAGAAACTTTAGTGATGATAACAACTGATGTCTTAAGTCTAACCTGTATCTCCCTGGGCTAAAATCAAGACATCAGCAGAGCTGCAATTCTTTCTGAATGCTCTAGGGAATGATCCATTTATTTGCTTTATTTAGCCTCTAGAAGCCACCCACATTCCTTGACTCATGGCCCTCCTCCTCCATCTCCAAAGCCAGCAGCAGCAAGCTTAGTCCTTCTCACACTACCATTTCTGTAGTTCTCTGCAGCTGGGAATTATTCTCTACTTTTAAGGATTCATGCAATTAGATTGGACCTACCTATATAATACAGACTAATCTCTCCATCTCAAGGTCCTTATCCTTAATCACATCTATAAAGTAATTTTTGTCATGCAAAGTAACATAATAACAGGTTCTGGGGATTAGGACATTGATATCTTGGTGGTTGTATATTATTCCACTTTCCACATTGTTACTTAAAAAATACAATTTAAATGAGTTATCAGTTAATGTCATTTTCTGACTCATGTCAATAGAACAAAAAATATCAACAAATCTGTACTATGTGTTTATTGTGAAAACCACTGTAGTGGGTGCTATAAAGTAAAATATAAAGACATATGAAAGAGGCCCTCCCCTAAACAGCATACTATATTGTTGGATCATCAGGAACATTCATGAAAACACAATTAACAATAAAAGGCCTATATGCTGTCAAATTTATTTGTTCAGCAATATTTAGGTACAACAAGAACCTACTATGCTGTTCTAGCCTCTGATGATACTATAGGAGTGAACACAATGTCTCTACCTTCATGAAGCTGATTTTCAAGTGGGGAAAACAATAAGAAAATATATAAATAGATATACTGTAATAACAAGCAGTGTTAAGTGCTATGGAGGGTAACTGAATAGAAAGGAGTGGAATGGCTATTTGATAGTAGTCTTCTCTGAGAGCTGAATGAATGAATGTTACAGAGAGATGTTCACTTGACAAGAGTAATCCTGAAGGCTTTATGTTAAAAAATAGAATATATATCTTTGGAGGATAAGCACAGTTAATAAATGGACAGAACAATATTGTTCCTTACGGCCTATGGGACATCTTTATCAGAACCCACTAAGGTAGCTGCTAAAACTGCAAATTCTCAGGTCCCAACTATAGACCTACTGAATCAGAATCTCTGTTGATGAAAGCTAGGAATATAACAGGTGATCCTTTACTACACTGAATTATGAAAAACCCCAAGATAGAGTCTTAAAACATTCAAATTTAGAAAAGAACTATACTGCCCCTATCCTACAGCAACATGTAACTCCTGCCATGCTTGGAGGGAGTAATAAGCAGACTAAACTGGTGAAACAGATGGTTCAAACTGGAAAGGTGTTTTATCCCTAGTTAAGGAGTTTAAACTCTTTGTAGAATGATGAACTATCAAGTATTAATTACTAAGCAATTAACATTAAAAAACAATATTTTTGGACTATTAGCAATATTTATATTATTAGCAATATGTAGGGTTAATATTAGTCGTAGCAGTGTACAAGATAGACTGGATGTGAGGATAGTGATAACAAGGGAAGGTGTGATAAATTTGTGGTACTATTAACCATCAGAGCTAGGTCAATTTCATTACATTAACCATCAGAGATAGGTCAATTTCAATAATAATCAAAAGGGAAGAACAGATATGGAGGTAATTACGAGGTAAGTAAAAATGGGACTCTGTGACAGGATTGTGAAAATGAATGAAGAGTCACAAATGACTCCAATTTTGAACCTGGATAATTGGCAAAAATGGGTTTGCTGATTATTATGGAGCACCATTAGCTAGCTTGATAGGGACAATACTCATAAATAATTACATTAAAGTGTAGGAGAAAAAGCTATTACTTGTTCCTGTAATTTTTCTAAATTTTCCAGTAATCAAAGAAACACATTTAGAGCCTACTCTTGTACCTCTGCTCACATTAACCACATGAAATAACCCCTTGCATTTAGGAATCAATGTGTAAGAAAAACTTTTAATATTAAAGAAAACTAAAGCTAGTCCTTTACAGCAACCATTAGTGATTTATTGGTTGAGGAGGAAGTAGTATCTATTTATACCTTTATGATTTTCATTACCACTAGCATTTTGAAGAAAATTTATACTATTTCATGTGTGGTTCTTCATTTATAGCACATAACCATAATAATACATTAAGTAATAATTTCTATCATTTGCTAAATTATGTCTTTCACTTACCTAGTGATCCATATAGAGCAAAGCTCATTTTAAAAATTCTTACTTTTTAAGGCTGAAGTATATGTTTCTCTAAATCAAGATGTGGTAGGATATTCTCAAAGATTAGAAGCAGGTAACTTGTGATTAGAGTTTTCTATGTATTTAAAATTAAATTGGGGTTGTGAAGAATATGTGCCTTATCATTCTCTCTCTCTCTCCCTCCCTCCCTCCCTCCCTCCTTCCCTTCCCCCCATACATACATACAGATATGTACATATATATGTATAATTTAACATTTGTTCACTAAATTATATGCCTTTGGAATTGTCCATGGATATCAAAACATATCTGGCTGTTTATTTGAGATTTTTCTTGTTTCTTGAGGTAGGATTGTATTGCTATAAACTTCCCTCTTAGGACTGCTTTTGCTGCATCCCATAGGTTTTTGGAGGTCATGTTTTCTTTGAAATATGTTTCTAGATTTTTTTTGTTTTCCTCTTTGATTTCTTCAGTGATATCTTCGTTATTTAGTAACGTATAGTTTAGCCTCCATGAGTTTGTACTTTTTAAGTTTTTACCCCTGTAACTGATATTTAGCTTCATAGCGTAGTAGTCGGAAAAGATACTTGATAAGATTTCAATTTTCTTAAATTTACCAAGGCTTGATTTGTGACCCAAGATATGATCTATTTTGGAGAATGTTCCATAAGCACTTGAGAAGAAAGTGTATTCTGTTGTTTTTGGATAGAATGTCCTATAAATATCAATTTAAGTCCATCTTGTCTAATGTGTCATATAAAGCTTGTGTTTCCAGTAAACAACCTAACCTTACACCTAAAGCAATTAGAGAAAGAAGAACAAAAAACCCCCCAAAGTTAGCAGAAGGAAATAAATCATAAAGATCAGATTAGAAATAAATGAAAAAGAAATGAAGAAAACAATAGCAAAAATCAATAAAACTAAAAGCTGGTTCTTTGAGAAGATAAAGAAAATTGATAAACCATTAGCCAGACTCATCAAGAAAAAAAGGGAGAAGACTCAAATCAACAGAATTAGAAATGAAAAAGGAGAAGTAACAACTGATACTACAGAAATACAAAGGGTCATGAGAGATTACTACAAGCAACTCTATGCCAATAAAATGGTCAACCTGGAAGAAATGGGCAAATTCTTAGAAAACCACAACTTTCTAAGAATGAACCAGGAAGAAATAGAAAACATAAACAGACCAATCATAAGCCCTGAAATTGAAACTGTGATTAAAAATCTCCCAACAAACAAAAGCCCAGAAACAAATGGCTTCACAGGTGAATTCTGTCAAACATTTAGAGAAGAGCTAACACCTATCCTTCTCAAACTCTTCCAAAATATAGCAGAGGGAGGAACACTCCTAAACTCATTCTATAAGGCCACCATCACCCTGGTACCAAAACCAAACAAAGAGGTCACAAAAAAAGAAAACTACAGGCCAATATCACTGATGAACACATATGCAAAAATCCTCAACAGTATACTGGCAAACAGAATCCAACAGCACATTAAAAGGATCATACACCGTGATCAACTGGGGTTTATCCCAGGAATGCAAGGATTCTTCAATATATGCCAATCAATCAATGTGATATACCATATTAACAAACTGAAGGATAAAAACCATATGATAACCTTAATAGATACAGAAAAAGTTTTTGACAGAAATCAACACACATTTATGATAAAAACTCTCTAGAAAGTAGGCATAGAGGGAACCTACCTCAACATAATAAAAACCATATATGACAAACTCACAGCCAACATTGTTCTCAATGATGAACAACTGAAACTATTTCCTCTAACATGAAGAACACGACAAGGTTGTCCACTCTCACGACTATTATTCAACATAGTTTTGGAAGTTTTAGCCATGGCAATCAGAGAAAAAAAAGAAATAAAAGGGATCCAAATTGGAAAAGAAGATAAAAAACTGTCACTGTTTGCCAATGACATGATACTATATAGAGAGAATCCTAAAGATACTACCAGGAAACTACTAGAGCTAATCAATGAATTTGGTAAAGTAGCAGGATACAAAATTAATGCACAGAAACCTCTTGCATACCTAAACACTAATGATGAAAAATCTGAAAGAGAAATTAAGGAAACTCCCATATGTCATTGCAACAAAAAGAATAAAATACCTAGGAATAAACCTACCTAAGGAGACAAAAGACCTGTATGTAGAAAACTATAAGACACTGATGACAGAAATTAAAGGCAACACAAACAGATGGAGAGATATACCATGCTCCTGGACTGGAAGAATCAACATTGTGAAAATAACTACACTACCCAAAGCAATCTACAGATTCAATGCAATCCCTATCAAATTACCAATGGCATTTTTCACAGAATGAGAACAAAAAATTCCACAATTTGTATGGAAACACAAACCACCTGGAATAGCCAAAGCAATCTTGAGAAAGAAAAACATAGCTGGAGGAATCAGGCTCCCAGTCTTCAGACTATATTACAAAGCTATGGTAATCAAGACAGTATGGTATTGGCACAAAAACAGAAAGATAGATCAATGGAACAGGATAGAAAGCCCAGAGATAAACCCATGCACATATGGTCACCTTATCTTTGATAAAGGAGGCAAGAATATACAATAGAGAAAAGACAACCTCTTCAAGAAGTGGTGCTGGAAAAACTGAACAGCTACATGGAAAAGAATGAAATTAGAGCACTCCCTAGCACCATACACAAAAATAAACTCAAAATGGATTAAAGACCTAAATGTAAGGCCAGACACCATAAAACTCTTAGGGGAAAACATAGGCAGAACACTCTATGACATAAATCACAACAAGATCTGTTTTTCACCCATCTCCTAGAGAAATGGAAATAAAAACAAAAATAAACAAATGGGACCTAATGAAATAAAGCTTTGCACAGCAAAGGAAACCATAAACAAGACAAAAAGACAACTCTCAGAATGGAAGAAAGCACTTGCAAATGAAGCAACAGACAAAGGATTAATCTCCAAAATATACAAGCAGCTCATGCATCTCAATATCAAAATAACAAACAACCCAATCCAAAAATGGGCAGAAGACCTAAATAGACATTTCTCCAAAGAAGATATACAGATTGCCAACAAACACATGAAAGGATGCTCAATATCGCTAATCGTTATAGAAATGCAAATCAAAACTACAATGAGGTATCTATCACCTCACACTGGTCAGAATGGCCATCATCAAAAAATCTAGAAACAATAAATGCTGGAGAGGGTTTGGAGAAAAGGGAACCCTCTTGAAGTTGATTCAGCCACTATGGAGAACAGTATGGAGGTTCCTTAAAAAACTAAAACTAGAACTACCATATGACCCAGTAATCCTACTACTATGCATATACCCTGAGAAAACCATACTTCAAAGAGAGACATGTACCACAATTTTCATTGTAGCACTATTTACAATAGCCAGGACATGGAAGCAACCTAAGTGTCCATTGACAGATGAATGGCTAAAGAAGATGTGACACATATATACAATGGAATATTACTCAGCCATAAAAAGAAATGAAATTGAGTTATTTGTAGTGAGGTGGATGGTGTCATACAAAGTGAAGTAAGTCAGAAAGAGAAAAACAAATACTGTATGCTAACACATATATATGGAACCTAAAAAAAAATGGTTCTGATGAATCTAGGGGCAGGACAGGAATAAAGACTCAGATGTAGAAAATGGACTTGTGGACATGGGGAATGGGAAGGATAAGCTGAGACGAAGTGACAGAGTAGCATTGACATATATACACGACCAAATGTAAAATAGCTAGCTAGTGGGAAGAAGCTGCATAGCACAGGAAGATCAACTCGGTGCTTTATGACCACCTAGAAGGGTGAGATAAGGAGGGTGGGAAGGTGATGAAAGAGGGAGGGTACATGGGGATATATGTATGCATATAGCTGATTCACTTTGTTATACAGCAGAAATTAACACAACATTGTAAAGCAATTATACTCCAATAAAGATGTTAAAAAAAAACATATTTGGCAATATGTTGTTACTAATCTAGAAAATTATCATATCTGTTTTCACACCTCTTTTTCTACAAATATAGTTTGCTTTCTCTCATTTATTTTGAAGACATCATATGATTCTCTCTTTCCTTAATTTTCTACCTGGAGATAAATCGCAAGCAACTATTTTAATCAAACTACCTCCTCTATTTTTCTTCAGAAGCCAAACCTACAGAGCAACTCAACTTGGTATTCTTGACTATTTATGGGACTATTTTGTCTTCTCATGTGCAGACATATGGATACATATAAGGGAGGATGGGTTCAGCTTGCAGTAATGGTCAAATATCCCTTATCAGAGCAACCGTTGTATAGTTATCACTACTCTGGACAAAATATATTTTTTTAATATTTAAGGCGTTGGATTCTGACCAGACACAAGTAGCATCCAGAATAGATTTCACAGTTGAAAGAAAGTTAAGGTCCAGGTAAGAGTCCATTTTCTTTTAATGACTTTTAACCTGAGGGCATGCCTTAGACTGTGCCAGCTTTGTGGATAATACTCTGATAGAAAGTCTGTAGTCTAACTGGCTTGAAAAACCAGAGGAAAGAGTTCTGGACAACCACTGCCACTGAAAAGTCAGGAGAAAACTGGCAGAAAGAACAGAGCTGGGGAAGGAGATGCCCAGATACTATGAATAGTCTCTGACCAAGTTTCTGGCTGACCCCTAAACTAAACATAAGTGAGACAGACTGTGAAGAGGCAAGCTAAGGGAAAAGAGCTGAATTGCTATCTGAGCTCTCATCCACCACAGTGGAGACATTGTTCGCACTATGAGTTCAACCGCATTAACTATCTGTTTTTAAAAAATAATAATACTCGTTAGAAAACAATTTTTGAAATGAAATACAGAGTCTCCACAAGATAAGATTTACAGCTTCAATGTACATTCCAAAATATGAAAAATTGAGAAAATGACAGATTTTAAAAGAAAAGAAAATCAATTGAAAACAACCTCAAGATTTTATAACTGTTTTATTGCTTTAAATACCAAGATTTTATAACACAGGTTTTGTAACTATGATCAGGGATGTAAAGAAAATATGTCTGTTTTGAATGAAAAGAAATCTCAGCAGGAAAATAAAATTTATAAAAATTAACAAGAGGGAATTTCTAGTGTTAAAAATGCAATATTTTAAAATAAAATAAATGACTGAATAAGCTTAACAGCAGAATGGGGGGGAAAAGTCAGGAAATTTGAAGATAGATCAATAGAAATCCTATCTGAAAAAAGAAAAAAACTTTTTTTTAATTAGCAGATATCTAACATTGCATAATTTGAGTTCCAAAAAAAGACAAAAGAGAATAGAGGAGAAAAAAAAATTTGAATAAATAATGGCAAACAAAATCACGAATGTGGCCAAATATATAAATTTACAGATTCATGTAATTCATTGAAGCCCAAACAAGATAAATATAAGAAAAGCCACAGCTAGACATATCATAGTTGAGCTGCTTAAGACCAAAGAAAAAGAGAAAATACGAAAACATGAAAAAATAATGCATTAAATCAGGAGAAAATTATTTAATGAACAGCAATGTTATAAAGGAAACAATGGAGGTCAGTAGGTATTAGAAAAACGTTTTTAAGTGCTGAAAAAAAATCTGATATCCAGCCTTCATTAATAAAGGCAAAACACACATTTTTAGATCAAAGAAAAGTTAAAGAATTTGTCACTAACAGACTTGCATTGATATAGAAATTATGAAAGAAGTTTTCAGAATTAAGAAGAATAACACCAAAAGAAAATGTGGAAATTTGTAATAAAAACAGAGTTATAAATCATAAGTTATTCCAAAACAAAACAAAATACTAAGGTAGTCTCTATCATTTGTATTTTAACCAAGAAGTAGTTATTCTCATATCTTGCTATTTACTGGAGGCTTGAGATACTTAAATAAATCATTATGCCAGTGACCTTTGAAATAATGTGCATCAAGTATGAAAATTTAATTTCCAAAAAAAGTATGAAAGCTTCGTGTGTGAGAAGGAAATTTCTCTAAATTTAACTCTTCTTGCAAAGATTTGATTGAGAAATCTGGTTTTAAAAAATGGTGGAGTAAAAATGGAATTTTCTAGTTTAACCATCTTGAAAATCACCCCAAAACAAAAGGAGAATGAGAAAAATAAATGCATATTTCTTCTTTGGTGGAACTCGGACATCTGGAGTTCTGAATCACAGTATATGAGGAAGGGCTTCATATACATTTAGGGTTAGATAATGCTGCTGGAAGACACCAAGGGACAATGCTCCTGACCATGCCCATCTCCCAAATACGTAACACATTCTGAGGAACAAATCTATGATTTTAATAGTTTGAAATTATGTTCTAAGGACATTTTAAATTACTTATCTTTTGGGGGGAATCTTTAACAAAAGGTTAAGGAAAATAATATCTGAGTGGTTCTTTGGAACTCACATTTATTTAGTTCAAAGGGATTTAGTTATTTTTTTAATTCCCCCCAAAATGAAAATAAATTGTATAATTCTAAACTCACTGATAAAAATCTATACTACCTAGAAATGGTGATTAAATGGATCAGTTGTCTCAGTTATAGCAGTTTAAAATGTCATCTTATTAGAATACAAAACAAAGAAGCACCCTTGCCAGACTACCAGTTAACTAACTGACTTGTCAAAATGACTTGCTTTCCTCTATAAAGCATTCTAATTGATGCCCAGGGCAGGTTAAATGCTCACTGCTAGTTGACTGCATTTTTAGTACCTTCACATGCTTGTCCTTCCACTATTCAAATTCTACGCTTACCAAGAATCTGCTGAGTTTGTTCCAAAACTTATTTATGCCACTTGTACATGTTAATATATTGAGTAATTTAAGGAAATACTATGTAAAGTGATGAAATATAAATGTAAAAAGAAGGTTGTTTTTTCTATGAAAAGTAACTTCACTGCTTTGGAAAATATTATTAAAAGTGTTTCTCTAAACATTGCTCATGAATTTGGTGTGGATGAGACTGCAAATATAGGGAAAATTAATATTTTCAGATTTGTAAACTCAGATTTCTTGCCCATTTTTTTCAAGTTTCCTATCCACTTTAAGGAAACACAAATTATAAAAAATGAACTATCTGATATAATTTATATCAGAAAGATAATGTTGAACTCAAACTATTGATTTTGTATACTCTAAGCAAAGGCTCTATGTAAAAAAAGGCAAATATACATTTTTTATTTTAAACTTTTATGGCACATGTCCATCATTTTCATATTTCCTCAATTTAGCAAACTTTAAAATAAATTATCACCATGCCATAAAATAAAGGTTTATCAATGCCCTTTGATATCTGATAAGCTATGAAACTAATGTTTCCAGACAGTCATCTGGATAAGAATTACTGTATTTTCCATCTCCCCTATTCAACATTATTTTAATAACATGAAAAATGTGCTTTTAAAAATGAGAAGTCATGTGAATAAATATAGTTTTCAATTATCATTGTGCAACTCTACTTTTCTCCTTTTAGCATTCTATTATTATAGGTTAATTTGGCATGATGATAATAGTTAAAAGCCTGTGTAGAAAGCTTCATAATCATTATAATAGTAGCCGGCATTTATGGAGACTTCACTATATGACAGGCACCTTGCTAAGTGCTTTATAGGAATAAGCTCCTTTAATTTTCACAAGTTTCTAACTAATTCCCAATTATGAAACATACTATCATCAAAAATAGCCTATGATGCCTACTTTTGTATCAAATATATATCATAATGAATCATCTCAGTGCCTAATTCCAAAGTGAAAAGTCCAGTATAAGTTAGCCTGCTGATTTGAAGAAGACAAAAATGCAAAGGAATGGAAGTACTTAGGTTTAAAAATTGAACAAAGAATAATCTCTTTTTTAATCAAATGCACAGAATAACCAAATTTAAAACCAAAGTTAAAATTAAGGAACTGTGTTTCACTGAAAGATAATTATAGTTCTATGACCAATGCATTGATTCATATATTATTCTTACTAATGATATAATTTATTTTGACTTTAGCATATGTAATAAAGTTTACATTCTGTAAAGGATCTTTTTCCCAAAAGTCGTGAAATGTTACAATCATCGTATTTGTTTAATTTCTACTGAAATTAGGGGTTTTCCCCAAATAAACATTTAAAAGTACTCTCTTAAATTTTCTTGAGCATTTAGTCTATATAAGCCCTTTACATCCATATTTATTTAATTCAAAAAAAACTCTGAAAGGGTAGGTACATTATTCTTTTCAATGTAATGGTACAAAAAGTAAGGTTGGGTGGATATAGGAGACTTGCCAGAGGACACACAATAAATGTGGGAGTCTAATATAACAGGACTTTTCTTATTGCCCTGGGGTTGTCCACTAGAAGTCACTAAAAATGCTTAAAAAAATAAGATACTATCTTTTTCTAAAAAGAGCCTCCATCAAGCTGCCCAAAATTGGGTCCAGATGTCACATTGCAGGTATTCTAACTTACCCATGCTATAATCAACCACCACCTTATTACACCCCAGTATATAAGGCGAGTACCAGGGAACGTAGATGCTATCCAAGTTATTCCTCTGCCTCCTTATGATAGTGGGGAAGGGATGCTATTTTCTTCTTGAAATTAAATTCTGTGGCATTCCTAGGAAAATCATTCATAAAATTTGGGATGCATGCCAGAAGAATAGAGAGGCATTTTATCCCCTGGCTAGATACTTGCTTTGACAGCAGGCTTGCTCTTATGTCCCTTATACCAACTTGATCAGAAAACAAATAAACAAACAAAAATAAAAAGAGAGAGAGAGACTTGTGGAAAGAAGGAAGGACTTAAAGAAGAGATGCCAGTGGAGCTGCCTATACTTCTACAGTTCAACAAAGGAACAACACCTGAGTATCTACAATTTAAGTGGTTACTGAGGGAAGTAGCTGGTTATGTGTTCTCTGAGTGGACTACTGGCTGAAGAATTTGGAAGGGGATGAAAAGGATGGGAATTGTGCTGTGGGAAAGTCCTAGGTGTCCTCAAAAATACTCATATGTGCACACAATGGAAAAGTCAGCATTTGGGTGCCTGTCACACAGAGGGCAGAGAAACTGTTTGTCAGCCAGAAAATCAGCAACAGTAACCAAGAAGTCTTCAAAATGCTATCAGTTAATTAAAGAGATACTTTCTATTTTTCCGCACCTTTTCTCCTTGTAACCGATAGCATAGGAGAATCAAGAACTAAGAAAGAGGATGTAGGTTATTAGCAAAGTTTGCTCTCTTCTCAATTCCTGGCCTTGAAGCTATATGCAGAGACTTTACTGGAGCTTGTAATGAGACTGAAGTTTTAAGCTAGGCTAGACATTTTTTCAATTATGAATCATACATACAAACATTTATAAAATGTACCTATACAGCTCTAAGAATAATAGTAAAAACACCAATTCAATATTATACCACTTAACACTTCAAACTTCTCTCAGGACTGTTCATGTGTCCTACTTCATACTTTGTACTTTGCACTTTATACTTCCTACTTCTCATGTCAACTTCTGATGCTCCATTTCCCACTTCAGGAAAATAATAACTGATTCACCATCCATATTTCATGCTATTGTTTACTTCTGTGTTACAAATGTCTTTCTACGTCATTGATTTTTTTTAAGTCAAATGTATTTTAAGGAGATTACATTACAAAAAATAAAAAACAAGTAGTCTTTCATTACACATTGCTATTTTTTCCTGGTTGAATTTCAGTTTCCATCGGGCATCATTCCCTTTAATCTTATGACTATCATTTAGTATTACAGTGTCAGATGCTGGTAGAAAATTCTCTCAATTTATCTGAAATGTTCTTTCTTTCACCTATATTTCTGAAGAATATTTTTACTGCTTATGGAATGCTTAAAGTTTTGTTGATGTTTCATCAATCCAAAGATGTTTTCTCTTTTTTTTCTTGACTTCCATTACTTCTGGTGATGTCAGCTGTGCTTTTTATTGTTTTTCCACTGTACACAAAATGAATTGTTTCCTCTGACTGCTTTCAAGGTTTTATATTTACCTTTGGATTTTAACAGTTTCACTTTGGTTTACATATGGTAGTTTTCATTCTATTTATTCTTGTAAGGGTTCCCTAAGGTTTCTGCATGTTTTGTATCAAATTTGAAAAAAATATTTTGAACCATTATTTTTTAAATAATTTATTGAAGTAAAATTCACATAACATAAAAATAACCATTTTAAAGTGAAAAATTCAGTGGCATTTTATACAACCACCACATCTATTTTATCACTTCTAAGTAAAATTCCTTAGCCATTAAATACTTTCTCCCCATTCCCCTTCCTTGTGGTCTCTGGCAACCACAAATCTGGATATATATGGATTTGTCTAATCTGGATATCTATATAAATGGGATCATACAATATGTGACATAGTGTATCTGGCTTCTTACTCTTAGCATAACGGTTTGGTGGTTCATCTATGTTGTACTGTGTATCAGTACTTCATTCATATTTTATGGCTGAATAATATTCCATAGTATCTATATACAATTGGTGTATCCATTCATTCCTTGATGGACCCTTGAGCAATTACAACATTTGGCTATTGTGAATAATGCTACTATGAACATTCATGTACACATATTTGATTGAATACCTGTTTTCAGTTCTTTTGGATATATACCTAGAATTGGAATTTCAAGGTCAGATGGTAATTTTATGTTTAACTTTTTGAGGAACCACCAAACATGTTTTTGTATCAGGTGAACCGTTTTGCATTCTTACTAGGAATTTACAAGGGTACCAATTTCTCCACATCTGTGCCAACACTTGTTATTTTTCTTTTTTTATGATTATTATAGTCATTCAACTGGGTATAAAGTAGTACCTTTTTTGGGTTTGATTTGCATTTTCTTGGTGACTAATGATCTTGAGCATTTTTTTATGTGCTTACTGGTAATCTGTATGTCTTCTTGGAAAAATATCTATTCAAGTCCTTTGTACATTTATTTATTGGGTTGTTTATCCTTTTGGTATAAGTTATGAGTTCTTTATAAATTCAGGATACTAGTCCCTTAACATATATACAATTTTCAAAATTTTTTCCTACTGTGTGGATATCTTTTTGCTTTTTTGATAATGATATATGGATCAATGGAACAGAATAGAGTGCCCAGAAATAAATCCATGCACTTATGGTCAGTTAATCTCTGACAAAGGAGGCAAGAATATTCAACAGAGAAAAGCGTCTTTTCAGTAGGTGGTACTGGGAAAACTGGACAGCTACATGTAAAAGAATGAAATTAGAACATTCTCTAACACCATATACAAAAATAAACTCAAAATGGATTAAAGACCTAAATGTAAGACCATATACTATAAAACTCCCAGAGGAAAACCTAGGCAGAACACTCTGACATAAATCGTAGTATTATTTTTTTGGATCCGTCTTCTAAAGCATATGAAATAAAAGCAAAAATAAACAAATGAGACCTAATTAAACTTAAAAGCTTTTGCACAGCAAAGGAAACCATTGACAAAAGGAAAAGTCAACTTACTGAATGGGAGAAAATATTTGCAAATGTTATGACTGATAAGGGGTTAATATCCAACACATATAAATAGCTCATACAACTCAACATCAAAAAAAACAAACAACCAGATTTTAACAAAGGGCAGAAGACCTGTGTAGACATTTTTCCAAAGAGGAAATACAGATAACCAACAGGCACATGAAAAGATGCTCAACATGGTTAATCATCAGAAAAATGCAAATCAAAACCACAATGAGATACAACCTCATACCTGGCAGAATGGCTATCATCAAAATTAATTGTATCTTTAAAAAAATAATTGTTTGGAGTCATTTAACTAGTGCTATATTTTAATTTAATGAATTAAGCTGCTTTGAATCTCTGCTGTAACCAAAATGACTTGCTTTAAATTTGAAATAAAATAAATGATTTCAGTTTAACAGAAGACTTTGAAAACTAAGAAATGAATTTTGTCCCCAAAACAACCCCTGAATATCTCAACTAAGTTTTTAAAAATGTAATTAGTTTTAATCTATCTGGAATTAGCATAATCAAAATATAATGGCTTTTAAATATATAGTATACTCTTTCATTTACTAAGGAGGCAATAAAACCTACAAATGTTGACAGGAGATTTATGCTGTATAGATATACCCATTACATAGGGGAGGAGGATAACATGGGATTTATACTGACATCTGAGTTTTTATTCCTGTCGTGAACTTCAGTGCTATTAATTAGGTATAATGTCAGAAGGAACCAGATGTACTCTGGGATTTTTGACTTCTTGTGAATAAGGTTTATGTTCCAAAGCCTATTTTATCCAGTTCTGTGGAGACTCTATAGTTAATGGAGGAACAATAATTTGAGAAATCTAAACCAGGTAATCTGTGTGCTTGTGCTGGCTTAGTCTCATCAGAAAAAGGATTAATGTCATTTGTGCAGGTTAGATTCTTCACAGTCCTAATGTACCTACTCCAATTCTGCCAATAAAATTTCCACATAACACACCCTGAACCATGGGAAAGTAATTTTCCAGAGTCACCAAAGTTACTGTCTCACACAGTACAACACCAAGCAATTTACAAATAGTCAGTGGTTAAAGATTAGCTTGCCAATGATGGCTGGTGAAGCATTTTTAGGGCTTAAAAGGTAAACCTCTAAGTTGGTTAATGTAAATATAGTGAATTTCCCCCATATCTTCACTATTCTTAACCTTGCTTAAGTCACGTATTTCTTTGAAAATCTGACAATAGCTATGTCTCATCTCTCTAGAGAAAGATGTGTATAAATGGACATATATAACACTTTTTACACAATTTGAGGATATTCACATACTCCATTAATCCCATCATGAAACTAAGACACAATATTAAAAAGTCCTGCTTTTTAGAATTAAGTGTTAATGGGAGGAAAGGGGAATTGAAAATGAAGACCACTCTGAAAGAGAGGTGTTTTGTTTGTAAACTCGAGACCAGAAATTTTGCAAAGAGATTGCAAATCTCTATCATACTGTATTTCTTTTACCCATGAGATTCCACAAAAACAACTGTAATTTTTATTTCTCAGTACCCAGGGACCAGGGTATGCTCTCGTTATATAGTGATAAATGTCCTATAGGAAATGAAGTATGTCGTTGTGTAACACTGTGCTGGGAGAAAAAATCCACCATGGCTCCTAAGCATCTCTGCACATTCTCATTGGGTATATGCTGAAAATGCAAGGTCCTGATCACTTTTTACCTGGACAGTTTCTCAAGGTTGTATTTGCAGAAACAACCTCTGAAGGGTGTGGTAATATCTCCTTCCAGACAAAGAGCAGGTTTGCTTCTGCTTTCTATAAAAGTGTTGCATTATCTAAGCTTAATGTTACTCTCCTGTAACATAACCCACTGCATGTATAGGCATCCATCATGGGCCCTTTGGGTTGCCCCAGTGGGACATGGATAGCATAAGGGTACCATACAAACCAACATGAAGCTCTCATGACTCCTTTTGCTGTGAATAAGTAATAAGGCCCTTTGTCTCTGACCCAAGTCAGCTAGTTAGCTTGCAAGTGCTATAAATCAGGCTCTGCACAGTTTCTGATGCAAACTACCTCAAAACTTGGTGGCTAAAAAGAATAATCCTTTGTTATAGCTCATTTCTTTTGTGTGTATTAGGAATTCCAGCAATACTTGGTTGAGTGATTCATCTGCTCCACATGGTGTCAACTTGGGTCACTCTGTGGCATTCAGCTGATGGCTGGGAAGGCCTAGAGGGTCTAAGATTCATGCACTTGCCTGGTGCCTTGGCAATAATGTTTAGAAGATTGAGTTCTTCTGGGACTGCCTCTCCTCTAGTACCAGGGTTTTTTCACATGATCTCTCCAGTAAAGCAGCCACAGATAAACAGATCTCTTACATGGTAGCACAAGACTTCAAGAGTAAATGCCCCCAGAGACCTAGGTGGAAGCTGCAAGACATCTTATGGCCTAATCTCAAAACTCCCAGAATTTTACCTCTGCCAAGTTCTATTAGTCAAGCCACCTCAGTATTCAAGGGAAGGGGAATTATGCCCTAAATCTAAATGGGAGGAGTGTTTAAAAATTGGCATTTATTTTTAAACTGCCACAATAAGCACTAAATAAGGATTAATTGTGTTTTTTTGTTTTGTTTTTCTGAACCTCTGGACCTATCACTTGAGTTTCTAAATAGATCTTGGGCTGATTATTAGAACAGGATTTTTTGCTATATTTTTTGATGATAGATAGATAGATAGAAAGACAGATAGCCTGAGACTATAAATACAACTTATTAGTCTACTCAGGAGAAATAAGTTTTCTGCATTTAAAATTCCTTGAAATATTTTACTGGGGGACTGGGGCTGGGTGTCAAGAGAGATAAAAGTATCTGAACCTTTAGTACCACTGATATCATTAATATGAATCATGTTGTTTTTATCAATTTTAGTCAGATAAAGGAATATTTGCACTGTTGAGAGAAAATGATCTATTAGTTAATTAAATTTAGCATTTCATTTTGTTTGAAAAGTTTTAGCTTTCAAATGAAAGAGTTTCGTCAAAATCCCCTCAATATTTAGAACTAAATATGTAAGCATGGTGGGTAAAGTTTGTTAGTTGAAATGTAGTCTTGTTTGTTGGTTTTCTTTCTTCTTCTGGGAATTAAATTTTACCATATTTAAACCATCCAATTTTTTAAAAAAAATACTGCAGGAAATTCTTTACTGTTTCATGAAGAATGATAGAACTAATACATTTATTACAGTTGGGTTGTTTGTGGTTAGATGATAATTGTTTTGATAGATATTCAGTTGTTTTTTATTTCTGACTCAGCTGTATCTATACTCAATGGAAGTTAATGGCAACATGTAGTTTAAAAAGATCTAAACCTTATGTTTTAAAATGCTTAACATTGTAAACAGTTATTAAATGATTCAAAACAATATTATCGGAGGTTTGATCAGGAAATAATACCAGTTTATGCAATAAAATCAACCTGAAAAAATTCCAACATCTAGAATATAGCAACTAATAAAAACTTAAAAGAATTCAGAGAGCTTCCCTGTTGGTGCAGTAGTTGAGAGTCCGCCTGCCGATGCAGGGGACACGGGTTCATGCCCTGGTCCGGGAAGATCCCGCATGTCACAGAGCGGCTGGGCCCATGGGCTATGGCCACTGAGCCTGCACGTCTGGAGCCTGTTCTCTGCAACGGGAGAGGCCACAACAGTGAGAGGCCCGCGTACTGCAAAAAAAAAAAAAAAGAATTCAGAGAACTTTAAAAATACTAAAGCACTAAAGCATTAAGAACTGAAAACAGCAGTAAGCACTTTTTAAATGATGGCTATTTCAAAACACAAAAGTTAAAATATCAAACCAAGAATAAGTCTAAAATACTAAGAAAAAAGGAAGCAAACTTAGAAGTCCAATACTAAGAATATTTTAAGTATTAAAAAAATATATTGTGGGCCTTCCCTGGTGGCGCAGCAGTTGAGAGTCCGCCTGCTGATGCAAGGGACACAGGTTCGTACCCCAGTCCGGGAAGATCCCACATGCCGCGGAGCGGCTGGGCCCATGAGCCACGGCCGCTGAACCTGTGTGTCCGGAGCCTGTGCTCCACAACAGGAGAGGCCACAACAGTGAGAGGCCTGCATACCGCAAAAAAAAAAAAAAAAAAAAAAAATATATATATATATATATATATATATATATATATATATATATATATAGTAGCACCACAATACAACAAAACAAATAGGAAAAAGACCACAAAACTCTAAAATTAGTCACTTTACAGCTACATGTAAAAGAATGAAATTAGAATATTTTCTCACACCATATACAAAGATAAACTCAAAATGAATTAAAGACCTAAATGTGAGACCAGAAACCATAAAACTCCTAGAAGAAAACATAGGCAGAACATTCTTTGACATAAACTGTAACAATATTTTTTTTGATCTGTCTCTTAAGGCAAAGGAAACAAAAACAAAAATAAACAAATGGGACCTAATTAAACTTAAAAGCTTTTGCACAGCAAAGGAAACCATTGACAAAATGAAAAGACAGCCTACTGAATGGTAGAAAATATTTACAAATGATGTGACTGATAAGGGGTTAATATACAAAATATATAAACAGCTCATACAACACAACATCAAAAAAACAAACAACCCAATTAAAAAATGGGCAGAAGACCTGAATAGACATTGTTCCGAAGAATATATACAGATGGTCAATAGGCACGTGGAAATATGCTCAGCATCGCTAACCATCAGAAATATGCAAATCAAAACCACAATGAGATATTACCTCACATCTGTCAGAATGGCTGTTATCAAAAAGTCTACAAATCTCAAATATTGATAAGAATGTGGAGAAAAGGGAGCCCTGGTACAACTGTTGGTGGGAATGTAAATTGGTGTAGCCAGTATGGAAAACAATATGGAGGTTCTTCAAAAAACTTAAAATGGAACTACCATATGATCCAGAAATTCCACTCCTGGGTATATATCTGAAGAAGACAAAAACACTAACTTGAAAAGATACACACACCCCAATCTTCATAGCAGCACTGTGTTTACAATATAGTAGCCAAGGTAATGGAAGCAACCTAAATGTCCATCAACAGATGAATGGATAAAGATGTGGTATATATATACAATGAATTATTACTCAGCCATAAAAAGGAATGAAATTCTGCCAGTTGGAACAATATGGGTGGACCTGGAGGGTATTATAGTTAGTGAAATAAATCAGACAGAGAAAGACAAATATTGTATGAAAGCACATATACATAGAATCTAAAAATTAAAACGAATGCATATAACAAAACAGAAACAAAGTCTGTTTTAGAGAACAGACTTTAGAGAACAAACTAGTGGTTACCAGTGGGGGAAAGGGAGGGGGGAGTGTAAAAAAGTGTAGAGAATTAAGAGATACAAGCTACAATGTATAAACTAAATAAACTACAAGTATGTATTGTAGAGCTCAGGGAATATAGCCAATATTTTATAACTTTAAATGGAGTATAATCTATAAAAATACTGAATCACCATGTTGTACCCCTGAAATGAATACAATATTATAAATCAACTATACGTCAATAAAATTTTTTTTAAAAATAGAATTTGTCACTTTATATCAGTGATTCTCAACCATTTGATTGCAGTCAACAACATGTTCTAAGAAGCCACAGTTATTTTCAAGATGTAATTCACAGAACTCGTGTATTTCTTTGCTTTCTTTTCCCTTAATTCTCTATCTTGACCTAAAGGCTGGAACCTTGAGCCTAGTGCTTTAGTGAAAAAAAGCATACCCTTATTCTGAGTCGTTTCATACAACTGAAGAGATTTAATGGGTACCCATACTGATAATCGATTTGACTTGAGGAAGTTTACTTTACAGAAGGAATTTACTGAATGGTTATTCTTCAAAGGTTTTCTCAATCTTATCTTTTTAAATTTGAATTTTAAATAGAGAAGTAGTTGTCTTTTATTTATTTGACTGTAAAATGATCTGAATTCCTGAACTCTCTAATCCTTTTCATATCAGGTTTAAAAATGACCAAATTTTCCTGAGCTCAACTCTTTCTTGTAACTTCTTCCAGTTTTCCAACATCCTTCCCTAGAGGTGCAAGTGAGTTAGGTACATGATCTGCTTTGCCAATTATCACAGCATAAGAGTTCTACTCCCATAATCTAGATAACAATTTTTACAGCCTGTAATAGTAGTTTCCCGGTTGTATCCCTTTGAACCATTGAGTCAATGCCACCTAGTTTATGCTTTTATAACATCCTACTTCTAAGTATCCAATTTTTTTTTCAGTTTTCTTGAAGTATAACTGACAAGTAAAATTTGTATATATTTAATGCATACAGCTTGATGTTTTGATAGGTGTATATGTTGTGAAATAATCACCACAATCAAGGTAATTAACATATCTCTCACCCCACATAGTTAACATTTTCTTTCTTTCTTCTTATTTTTTGTGGTGGGAGCACTTAAGATATACCCTCTTAGAATATTTCAACTATACATTATTATTAACTATGGCCACCATGCTGTACATTAGATCTCCAAAACTTATTCATCTTGTACAACTGAAACTTTGTACCTTTTGACCAATATCTCCCTATTTCACCCTCCCCACTAGCCTCTGGCAACCAACATTATCCTCTTAGATTCTATGATTTTGGCCATAGATTCCACATATAAATGAGATCACACAGTATTTGTCATTCTGTGTCTGGCTTATTTGACTTATCATAAGTTCATCCATATCATTGCAAATGGCAGGATTTCATTATTTTTTCTATGTATCTAATTTCTTTATCAATCAGGATAAGCTGGGTTATGCTGAAGTAATACTGTAACCAGATAGGGTAGGGGGTGCCTGGAGAAAGAGAACCAGGCATGGCTTTCTTCACATAAGAGAAGCCATTTTTGGCCTAAGCCATTTTGTGATCTAAGCCTGGCCACAATGCTTCTCCTTGAACAGATCTCAGTAATTAATGATCTTAAGGGGACAAAAGAATGCAGGAACAAAACACTGTATCAGGCAAGAGAAGTAATAATAGCAAAGATAACATATCTGTTATAAAGACTCCCTGTCTCTGTTTCATTGGTAAAGATTAGCCTGAAGTGCTCAACCACCAGATCAACTAGAACCTAAGGGATGATGCTGATCTTTTCTGACCCTCCTGACTTCAATCAACTATAGCTTGGCCTCTATCTACTGCCCAAGTGCCTTCATGAATATGCATGTATCCTTAGCTTAAAACTTCTGCAATTTTACTGTTCGGGGAGACACTAATTTGGGAAATATCCCTGGTATTCCCCTTACTTGCTGCAAGTAATCCTTCCTTCTCCCTATCTTTGGCTTGGTTGTGTCTTTTAGTTTGACACCCACCAAGGGGAGAACCCAGATTCTGAGTAACAATACCACCAAAATTTTATCAGTTTAACAACAAAAGTGTATTCCTCACTCATTCAAAGTGCTTCAGGTTCAGGTGAGTTCCTAAACGAAGCTGTGCTCCGTATAGTGGCACTGTATGCTAGATTGCTTCAGTCTCATCAGACCTCATCAACACATGCTTTCATGATTTCTAGAATCTGGGAAGAAAGAGCATGGAGAATTGTGTACTAACTCTTAAATGTTTCTTCCTAGAAGTGACACTTCTGATGATGGTTCATTGACCAAAACAAATTACATCTGTATATCTAACTTTGAAGGGGAATGTGCTTGAAAGTAGAGAAGAACCCAAAATCTTGGTGAACACTAATATCATCTGTCACACCATACAGTGCACAAGAAAGGTCTAATGACTTGCTTAGATGCCAGCTGAAAGCTATGTATGAAAGCTTATGTTCTTGCAGGCTTGCATAACAAAAAAATTACTTGGTTGACTTCAATGTTCCTTTCCCTTACTAACTTGGAGCTTATGAGGAAAATAGTGAGAAAAGCATACAGTAGGGTTATATTAAGGGAGATAGAGTTGCTTCTGTGATATGAGGGAGGTAAAGGAACTAGAGTACACTGAAGTAAAGGAAGGTGTGTGTGTGTGTGTAAGAGATGCCGAAAGCTCAGCCTCTGTGCACTGGTGCTGAGTTGCATCTCGGAGACAGAGTTTTGGGTGAAGTAGAAAAGAATAGCTTTATTGCTTTGCCAGGCAAAGGGGGCCACAGCAGGCTCAGGCCTTTCAAAATTGTGTCCCAACCCAGGAGGATTTAATGAGGAGTTTTATAGCAAATGTTCAAGGGCAGGGTTGCTGATAAGACTAGGGTGTGTGCAGGACCTGCACTCCTCTAATCTGGTTTTAGGTAATCTTTCTGATGTGCTTCTCTGGTTCCTCTAATGTAGCCTCAGGTGATTTTTCTCTGGTATGAAGAATGCTGACTTCTTAAAGAGCTTAAAGACATTGTTTTGTGTATCACTTGAGGTGGAACCAGGACCCTCCCCAAGGCTGCACTATTGTTTCCTGGCTGCCCCTACCCCGTCCTGGCATCCCCTCTTTCCCGGATTAGCAAATCTGCCCCTTGGAACCCAGGGAAGGTCATGGAGGCCGAAGTCTGTTTCCTACAAGAAACAGGGGACAGAAAGGCTTCCGTGCCCAGGAGCCCCACATGGTCCAGCTCAGTTTCATGTGTATGTAACTGGCACTATGAATTAGCTAAAATATCTGTCCTCATAAACTTACATTCTTGTGTGGACTTTATGTTCAGATCCAGAGACCCACCAAGACAACATTTTGGGGTTTTTTTTTTGGTTTTTTGGTTTTTTTGTTGTTGTTGTTTTTCCATGAAGAAACTAGTTTTGCAGGAAAACAAAGAGGCAGCTTTGGAACCCAGTCAGAAAAGATTTTTTTTCTCAGTTATCAGGAAAGCTCTTGTGTATCCTGGGAGTAGTAATGGGATTGGAGATGACTGTTGTAAAGTGAGATTTGCATTTTATATCATAAAGAGGCATTTGTCTTTTATGTTACTATAATGTACCCCAGACGTTAGGGAAGCAGTAAGGGACTGAGGGGTACTGAGTGCTACTGACAGGTAATAAAGAACTTAAAGGGAAAACGTGGGGAGAGAGGAATGTAGCAATAACACTGTCACCTCTTCCCAAGATCACTCTATTGAAAAAGTCAATCTCATTCAAGCCTTATCTTTGAGCTTTCTGTTTTTTCTGCCTTGAATGATCCTCCTTTCCCAGCCCCATTCTAGTGAAGAAGTTCAGGATATGCCACTCAAAATATGCTGACTTCCTTTTTTAAAACCTAAAAACAGGGCATAAAATTTCCCATGAGTAAGGTACCTTCCCTGTACCAAGAAGAGAAGAACATCCTTATCACCAAAGACTGGGAATCAACTCTGAAATGAACCTGTACAAACAAACTTACCAAAATAATCCTTATCTTCCACTAGTTTTCCCCCTATATATCTCCTAGTCACTTCTCCACAATTTACTGTCCTTAGCCCAAACCTCTTTGACTTATCATTTCTTCACAAATTTATAATTTCTTTGTCTAATATATATATATATATATATACGTTCTGCTCTGGTCACTTCTTCAGAACTTTATTTTCTTGTGAAAACTCCCATTTAAATTTAAAATTCTAATAAAACTTGTATGATTTTATTTTGTTAATCTGTCTTATATCAGATTAATTTTTAGACTCAGCTAGAGACTCTAAGAGGGTAAAGGAGAAATTTTTCTTCCTTAAGTAGCTTATCTGGGTACCCATACTAATAAAATTATATAAGTAAATTACCTAGCAGTATGCTTAATATATATTAAGCTCTCAATAAATATTAGTTCCTTTTAAAAATGTATGAAGGGGATGGATTCTGCGTTACGAGACCAAACTTGGGTCCACTCACCCACTCACAGTAAAGTCAATCTACTGACACTGGCTTGCGGTGAAGGAAAGTGCAGCATTTATTGGAGTCCAGGTCACCGAACAAAGGAGTTCAGGGTAGCTAGCTCTCAAAACACATTTGCTGGAGGTTTTAGATCTGTAAAACAACTCAGGAAATGTGCATCATATGTTATTATCTAGGTACTTCAGAGAGGAGCTAAAACAGAGGATATGGGGGAGGTGACTGTCCTGGGAAGGTACCATAGGGTCCTGTTCAGTTACACCTTGACATTAAATCTCTCCTTGGGACAACTAGACCCACTAGATAATTGCAATGTTTTGTGGGATTTAAAATTTATTACTCTTCATCATTTTGAGTATTAGCCCAAGGCTAAAAATGTAGAGAAATAGGATATTGTATTTGAAATACTCAGATATTTAATATATACCAAGCATCCAAATATTATTATTAAGTTATTTCCACATCGTTATGGGCTAAACATTTGTATTCCCCCTGCCACCCTCCCCAAATTTATACGTTGAAGCCCTAACTACTGATGTGATAGTATCAATATTTGGAGATGGAGCCTTTGAGAGACAATTAGGTTTAGATGAAGTCATGAGGATACCGCCCTCATGATGGGATTAGTGTCCTTATAAGAAGAGAAAGAGATATGAGATCTCTCTCTATCTATCTCTCAATCTCTCAGTCTCTCTCTCCCTCTCTCCCTCTCTCCCCAAATGACCACGCTAAAGAGGTCTTGTGAGCACACAATGAGATGGCAGCAGTCTGCAAGCTGGGAAGCAGGCCCTCACCTAGAACTGAATATTCTGGCACCTTGATTTTAGACTTCCCAGCCTCTAGAACTGTGAGAAATAAACATCTGTTGTTTAAGCCACCCAGCTATGCTATTTTGTTATAGCAGTCCAGGCTGACTAAGATACATATATGAAAGGATATTTTTGGAAGAGCACATCTTCAGCTTTGAAGAGACTTTTGTAAAGCATTCGTACATTTTGTAAGACTTATAATTGTCAATTGTCCCTCATGGAGGCTATGCAAATGTACTTGAGGCAAATTAGTATGTTAAGAATCTACTAACAATAGATGTAAAGCACTTATCTCGGTGCCTAGTATATAAGAAATGACGATAAAAATTAATTCCCTTCCCTGTCTATACAGGATCTTGCATGCAAAGAAAGAAAGTCCACTTATAGAACTTACTAGAATTATATGCAAATACAAAATGGAAATTGAGCTTTGATTCTTTTCCTCTTTTTAAATCACACAATCTTAATGGTAGAAATCAGTTTCTCAAAAGGTAGCATATGTGCTAGGGGAATATGGGAAGGAAACAAACTTAGCTTTGAGCACAATGATATTAAAACATGGCACAAAGACCATCAAGGGTCAGGGAAGGAATTTGGCTACCTTCCCCAGTGCCAGTCAGGCTCATGCTCTGCTGAGTCAAAATATTTTTAAAAAACAATAAAAAGAAGGGATAAAAGAAAATGTTTCAAAGAACAAATGATATGTCCATAATGAAGCCACTATGTAGCTAATACTGGAATGGTATACAAGAAATAACAGTGCATCATAGAAACATCTGAATAGGTCTGAGCAAGTTTAAGGAAAAGATTGGCAGTCATGACGACTCAGGACCTAGCAGAAAGACAGTGTGAAGGGAGTCAGTAGAGTGATAAAGAGGCGCATAAAGGGGAGAAAAATAGATGACTGTTCCCACAGACAATGGATATACCTTGTAGTAAAGTTGCAAGCAAAGTTGCTAAGTCTGTCTGCCTGTCTGTCTATCTGTCTTTGTCTCTCTGTCTCTCTCTCTCACACTCACACACCACCTTTGAAAAAATCATGAATATCTTCTAAGTACCATGAATACTGATAGAGTCAGATTATCTAAGATATGTGAGGTCACTAGACACAATGTGACCAGAATTCTCATATTCCTCATGCTCACACTTGCCAAGCAGGGCAAGACTAATGATGGTGGGGAACAATTTGGAAACAAAAATATCAAGAGGGATGGAGTAAGGCTGTTCATAGTGTCAGTTACCTGTCCATTAGTGATATAGACCTTCTGATTCAAGAAAAACTTTGAAAAGCTTCAGTGGAGCAAATATAAAGGTAAAAATAGGGAGAGTGAGTGATGCTGAGTCCACAACAAGGCAGGAATAATAGAAAAAAGGGGAAAGGAATTATTTTTGTCAAATAAATACCAAAGATGTTGAATAACTCAAAAAGAAAGAAAATACAACTTAGACCAGAAGGATAGCCTGGTAGGCAGTATAATGACTCCCCCCAAGTGTTCATGTCCTAATCTCTAGAACCTGTGAATTTGTTGGTTTAGCTGCCAAAGACTTTGCAGATGTGATTAAATTAAGGGCCTTGAAAGAGGGAGAATATCATGCATTGTCCAATTGTGTTCAGTGTAATTACAGGGTCCTTAATAGTGCAATCAGGATGCAGAAGTGGTTAGAGTGATGTGATATGAGAAAGACTTGACCCATTGTTGCTGGTGTTGAAGAGAGAGGAAGAGGCCACAAGCCATGTGATATAGGTGGCCTCTAGAAGCTGAAATGGGCAAGGAAATTATTCATTATAAAGATTATATAGCATAGGTACCTTAGTCCACCATGCAAAAAGTCTGATAGCTCACTACCTAGTTTGGTCTGGCAAAACCAAGCATGCCTGAATCCTGTCTTGTATTCTAACTAGTATCCCTACAACACCATCAAGTATGAGGATTTGTAATCATAAAGTTGTTGAGCAGATAGATTGGGGGATGCTGTTAAAGGGATTTCCGTACTGTCTAGGAGGTTGGAAGTGGTGACCTCTAAGGCCTATCTAATTTTTGATTAACAGTAATCACCTGGCCCCAGAGTATCCCACAGTCTGCAACTTTGGAAGTTGCAAAATGGGAGATCATGACATTGGAGAACCAGCAGTGAACTGTAGTCAGCTCTCCAATGTAAATAACTACAGGTCTTCTTTATCCTTTATAAGGCACTGGTTGTTTATAATAGAATGTGACATCTATGATGTTAAGAATTTTATGTTTCATTCACTGTTGTAGCATCAGAACCTAGAATAGTGTCTGACACACAGTAGGCACTCAATAAATACTTCTGGGATAAGTGAATGAATGGCTACTAAGCAATGGAGAATACATAGATTTTAAAGAAGATAATCTAAGTAACTTCTGACCAGCTCCTCTATAAAAACAAAACATGGTAACTCAATCATTACTTTAATGAATTTGTTGGTTTATAGATAAGGAAATTTCAGAAGACGTAGTATAGCTGAACAAAGCAAGGCATTTGACATGCTTAAAAATTATTTTCCTGTAGATAAAAATGAGCTGAATGCAAAGACATTTAAGTAGATTCATTACTTATTCAATGACTATATCTGAAGCTACCTTGTTTTTATAATCAATGCCAATCTGGAATGAAGTCTATAGTTGTGTGCTGAAAGGCTCTGTTCTTGATAATTACATTTAAGTATTTTTATTAGTGACTTATTTGGATAAAGTGAGAACATGCTCATAGAAATATGCAGATAATACATAACTGGGAGTAAGAGCCTCTACATTGAATAGCAGAGTCAGGATCCTCAAATGTCTTGCCAGCTACAATAACGCACTGAATCTATCATGGTGATATATAACAAGGATAAGGTGTGGGGTGGCAACAGTAAATTCAATATGAATCAAAAGGTAGACGTGGCTACCAAAAATTTAATGACAACAACCAGTTACAAGATAAATAAGTACTGGGAGTATAATGTGCATCATTACTATAGTTAGCACTGCTGTATGGTACATAGGTAAGTTGTCAAGAGAGTAGATCCTAAGAGTTCTCATCACAAGGAAAATTTTTTTTCTTTTTATTGTATCTATATGAGATGATGGATGTTAACTAAGAGTACTGTGGTAATCATTTCTCAGTATATGTAAATCAAACCATTATGCTGTACACCTTAAACTTATACAGTAATACATGCCAATTATTTCTCAATAAAACTGGAGAAACAATTTAATGAGATCCTAGGCAATAATAATAGTAACATAGTTTCTAGAATTCTAGATGGTTTCATAATCACCTAGAATACTGTATCTGTTCTGGGAACCACATTCTAAAGGAAAATAAACAAACTTCATTGCACTGGGAGGAAAGAAAATAGAATGATGAAGCTGATTTCTAATATCAGTTGGTGAGACCAGGCTGAAGACATCATCCTTGTCATAAGAAATACTGGGAGAGGGCAAAGGCAGGGGACTACATGACACTCATCCTCAAATATTTTAAAGACATTTTAAAGAATGGTAGCATTGTATAGTAAGAAAGTAGGTTGTAGAGACACACATTTAAGTTTACGTCTCAACTCTACCACTACACAGATTTGTAACTTTGAACAAATTACTTAACCTTTCTTTAAAGTCTCAGTTTCCTCGTCTGTAAAATTTAGATAATAATAGCACCTATTCTTTAGAACTGTTATGCGGATGTACTGAATTATCTGTAAAGCACTCAAAACAAGGCCTGATAGAAATCGACTGTGATATAAGTGTTTGTAAAATAAACTACAAAGAGGCTTTTTTCAGGATTAAATGACTTGGTATATATAAGGTACTTGTTAAGCCTGGTGGATAGTAAGTATGATAGTAAAATATGATAGCTGGTATTATTTTTTTTGAGGACTGTAATGTCAAAGTGTAATTAGACTTGACCTTCAAAAAAGTGTTCTAGGAAAATAGCAGAAATATGCATCTCAACAGGCAAAATAATTCTTCCCCAGAATGTGAGGGGAAGGTAAAGAACCTGTACTCTTCATTCAGATAGATGTTGAGTTCAAATTACAACTCTTTCCTTTGCAAGTTGCTTCTTTGAACTTTGATTTCATCACTGTAAAATGGGCAAACACTGAAGGTAATTGTCAATTAAATGAGTTATATTAAATGTTAATTATATTAAGAGAGTCCTTGTCTGTCTTATTCCTTGTTATAACCCTAGTCACCTAGAACAGTGTCTTGAACTTAGAAGGCATTCAGTAAATATTTCTTGAGTGGATTTGTTGAATGAAAATGCTCAAGTAAATGTCAGTTACCTTCCCCATTCCCTGCCCAAAATCGAATCTCTATATCTCTTCAGAGAAACACTTGAATGTACACAGAAGGAGGCATGGGAAAGTATGTTTCTAACACTGTTTATAGTAGTGAAAATGGGAAAACCCCAAAAGGAAAATGGTTAAATAAACTGTGTTTCATGTTATGGATTACTATGCAGCAGCTAAAAAGAATAAAACATGTCTGTATGACATGGAAAAACTTACAAGCCATATTGTTTAATAAAAATAGCAAAGAAAAAAATTAATATTGTATGTTTTATGATTACTTAAATATGATGATAATAAGCATAGAAAAGGCCAAGAAAAAAGAAAAATAGTTATTATCTCTGCAAAAAGGACTTAAATGGAATGGAAGATAGGGCATAGATGGAGTTCTAGTCTTATTTTTGAAGTCCTGATAATTTTTGAAAGCTCTGCTTCCAAGGTGGTTAGTTCTCAGTGATTGAACGAGATTATGCAGAGAGGCCAGGGAAATATTTGGTATTATAAAAAAGAATCAGCACTGAATGATTTTATAGTTCTTCCTTACCCTGTGAGTTTCTGATTCTATAATTCAAATTCTCAGGTAGATACAGCCTATGCAGAGGAGACTAACACCTTTAAAGTTCTCTGGGAATTTGAATAGATTGAAATTGCCTGAGGGAATCTGTTTGCTGAATGGTTTCCGATAAGCCATTCAAAGAAAAGAGAAAGAGTCCTTCAAATGACTCTCTATACAAAGTTTCCCCCTGATGAAATGTCTGTTTGCTGATATTAGTCTTAACCTTTCAGTGAAGGACTCTGGAATGAAGAAAAATAAAAAGCACGAAAGAATTAAAAGAACAGAAAAACAGACTATTATATGCAAAAACCTGGAAATCACCCTGGGAACTGACATGAGGGCAATGTGTCTCAGTGCCCCACTGGATTTAAGGAACTTTTTTTGGATTTTTTGTTTTTTTATAACTAGCTGGAGAATGTCAACAAAGCACATTTACCTGTACATAGACAATATTTTTTCATGGTCATATTTTGTTGCATGTAATGACTTCTTAACATGTAAAACAAACAAGGAAACAAACAAAATTGGGCTTATTTTAGCCTTCATGTGATAACTTACTCCTGAGGAATGAGAAAGATCTAAGTGCATTGAAAACCTGCTGATTTAGTTGCTGCAGTGCAGTTTTGAAATCTCCTTGCCATTTTGGTAGTATAGCAGGGAGAAAACCTTTTATAGACTCAAAGAAATGTTTCAGTCACTTTTCCAGCCTCTCCTTTTCCAAAGGCCAAATTTTAGGGTAGGTAGTCTGTCATAGAGTTGTATTTATGCGATACAATGGTTTTTAATTCTCATACTCTAAAACCTCAGAATTAAGCAGATTCCAAGGGCTCAGAAAAAAATAAATAAAAGAGCTGAACAAAGGAAGCAAGCCTGACCAACAAGTGGCAAAGAGGTAGTAAAAGTAACATGCAGCATCTCACCTCTTTTCAATAGTGCCCAAAGCCCTTAGGGAACAGAATCTAACAGGAAATTGTACATAAAAATGTGAAGTCACAATTGAAGATTTTCTAAACAGATGATTTTGTGGGGCATGATTTTGGGCTGTAAGTAACCAGACTTGAGTTCTTGAACTGGGTAGCATATGGAGAAAATATAATTTGCAAGGAAAGCTTACATTTGTTTTCTATTTAAAGTTTTACAGGACGTGGAACTGATAAGCCCTTTCCTTCTGGAAAGCAGAAAATGAGAAAATCAAGGTAATGATCATTAGTGAAATGTGATACACATCGGTATTCTGTAACCAGCCAAACTACAGATGATTATTCATTAAGGCAATCACTTATTCTTTACTATTTTGGGGAATCTCAGATATTTCCATTATAAATGCACAATAACGAAAGCACCTCTTTAGAAGCAGCTGATTGTTAAATAGATTATGAGCTAAATGAAATACAAATCAGCTGACATTTTAACTGTCATTTTTACATGAAAAAATTATTGGGTTTTAATATATACAATATGGTAAATGAGAGAAAGCTATGTGTACCTGTAAGTAAATGACTTGCTTATGTTCTAAATTTAAACTCAGAAAGTTTTAAGAAGAGGAAAGATTTACTTAAAGTAGAGAGCGAACTAGATTCTATGGGAATCATAGCAGGGACTCAAAACTAAGAAAGAAAATAATGCTATTGCTAGCCATCAGGGACAAAATCAGATGAAGAATTTTGATGTGGCCCAGAAGTTAAACATAACAACTTTTAATTCTTATAATATTTTAATAGGAACCATTGAAAAGGTTACTGATAAAATGTAGGAGAGTTTCACTAGTTCTGCATTATGAAGATACGCTAAATAAGTGATAAGTAAGGAGTCATAATTTCTACTTGTGAGTATTCAGGCAAAAGATAAAGAATCATACATTATTTTATTAAATATTTCTCTTTCACTTGTTTTGTTTCTTTCATGTTCTTATTATAATAGTGGGAAAAATATATGAGGGCCATCTAGTGGCCAATGCATTATTTTTTCCTGTTTGGCTTTGAAGTAAATTATTGGTTTTCCAGAATTATATTCTGTCTCTCTTGCTGTCAAACAAAGGGGGCAAACATGGTTTCTTTTATCTTGGGAATCACTTGTTGATGTTTTCTCCATTGGATTGTTTGGATGTTATGATTTATAATTTGTTAACCTGTGGCAGGGATCTGAATGGGGGGTGGACTTGTGAATAATGACAAATGCCTTAAATGTCAAGAGAGGGTTTTGGTTAATCAGTTCAGTATTTCAGCAATTTCATTAGCAAAGGATACTACCAATCCAACTCACATAGTAAGTCGATTGAGAAGCAAGATTGGTATTCAACAGATACTCACCTGTGCTGCTGATTTTTTTACTGCTGGTATCTCTGCTGACTGGTTAATGCTCATGCTGTACCTCTTGACTATCACGTGGTTGACAAGTGGCTGTCAGTTAACTATGTATAGGCATGTGCCTAATTCCTACAATCAAACAGGCAACTTGCCTAACTGGAATCCTGCTTGAACTTAAGAACCATAATTATTCCTGCCTTTCTTTCTTATCCCCCAAAATAACTAATGTTAACAGTCTCTTACATATCCTCCTTGAAATATCTATGACCATACAAGCATAATTTTGATTATACAAAGAATATTGTACATACTGTCTTACTACTTTTCTTCATTTAATATGTATGTTGAAGATACTTCCCTACATGTACATTATAGAGTAGGCTTCTTTTTTTGCAATTGCTGCAAAATTCTTCATTAGGTGGATATACCATAATTTATTTCACCAGTCTTCTACTGATAGGCATTTAACTTGTTTCCAATCTTCAGTTAATATAAAAAATTACACAAACAGTATCCTTGTACATATTTCCTTGCTCACATATGACAATAATTTCAGGAAGTGAAAATAATAGTATATAGATAGATAGATAGATATAGATATAGATATAGATATATTTTTGGCTGTGCTGTGTGGCTTGTGGGATCTTAGTTCCCTGACCAAGGATTGAACTCAGGCCCTTGGCAGTGAAAGCATGGAGTCCTAACCACTGGCCAGCCAGGGAATCCCCAATAGTGTATAACCTTTAATTTTGATTTTTCAAATCAACTTTTCAAATTGAAGGTAGAAAAATATTTGCATATAATTGTGTTACCATGTTGACATCAGGTGAATTCTGCCTGCCATTGTGGATCATATACATGGTAGTTTAGTTGGAACACGTACAGATGGAAAGTTAGTTGCAAAGCTGAAGACTACTTTTTCTCCCTTAGACTATAAAGGAACCCTGTATTTAAAGCTTAGTTAGGTGCAAATCTGTGGAAGGTAGTGAACCAGGCAAAGAGTGGAGCTGGCAATGTAGATGCAATTGGTACTAAATTCCATGCTGATATTTTGTTCTGTAAGGTTTAATATTTTTTGAAGGCATACTTCCTGGGTATGAATGCTTTAAAAATGCCTTTGAAACATAATAATTTCCATTCAGTCTTTAAGTGAAAATTATTTCTTAATAATCAAATGTTATTTATAATATTGTATTTCAGTCAAATTATGGTTTTAAATTATTAAATTCAATTTTCAGTATTTGTGAGCCAAATGTTACCTTTGAAGATGCTAGTTTTTAAAAAGTATTGCATCGTATTCTCCTAAGCTGGGAAAAGGTTTCTCAGTTATTATATAATAGTTAATAGAGTGTTTTTAAAAAACATGTAAAGAGGCTTACTATAAAAATTAATGATTTTATTACATTAACAGTTTCCATTTTCTACTGTGATCCATTAAAGTGAAATATGATTAATAAAAGACTTACGAACAAGTGTGAAAGTAAGCATGTCTGTTCTAATCACCTCTGTATACCAAGTGTCAATTCAACATTTGGAATATGTTCAAGTTCAAAAAATACTTGCTCTTTTAACTAATACTTCACATCATGTTACAGTGAATTTAAAAGGGAATATCCAAATTCTTCTATTTAATTTCATTGTGATAAGTATGCTTATCATATGCTCAAATCTCCTACCAATTACACCCACCAGAACATCCACTAGCTCATTTTAAATATTATCAAATTAGTCCAATTTGCAGATGACAGACATTTTTAATTTATGGATAATGCAGTGGGAGTTATATCAAATTGTTTTGCTACATCTGTTTTCCTGTCTGAATCAAGTACTTCCTTTACTGTGTAATATGTAATAAATGTGCACTGAGATACTACTATGAATAAGTTATCAGAAAATGGTTTAAAATTGCTATATTTAATATGAACTGTTATCATTTTTGAGCATTTACTATGTGGCAGCCACTAGGTAATTTATTTAAAATCAGGTCAATTATATAATTTGTTCAACTTGTAAAGTTATATCATAGAGAGCATCTTATCAAAACATTCAATGCAGAAGGCATAGCATAACCTGAACTGAGAATATCAGCATTTGTTATAGTTCTTCCAGATTTCTGGTCATTAATAATAAGCAATGAGAAAAAGAGTATCTTCATCAATCATGCTGGAAATGATACTATTTTGAGTAGAAAGTAATTCATGCAAGTATGGGTTGGGTTGTGTCCCCCTAAAATTCATATGTTGAAATCCTAACCCTAAGTACCTCAGAATGTGACTTTTTGGAAATATGGTTGTTTTAGATGTAATTACTTAAGATGAGGTCATTAGGGTGGGCCCAAATCCAATCTGACTGGTGTCCTCATAAAAAGGATAAATTTGGACACAGAGAAACACGCATAGGAAGAATAATATGTAAAGATAAGGGTGATACTTCTAAAAGCCAAGAAATGCCAAAAATTTCCAGCAAACCACCAGAAGCTAAGGGAGAGGTATAGAACAGATTCTTTCTCATAGTCCTTGGAATGAACCAACCCTACCAACACCTTGATCTTAGAATTTTAGTCCCATAAATATGAGTCAATAGACTTCTGCTGTTTAAGTCACCCGGTTTGTAGTACTCTGTTATAGCAGCCCTAGCAAACTAATACCATGCCTCATGATTGCAAGATGTTCTATGACCAGTGATTCTACCAGGCAATTATCTTAACAGTCAATGGTGGGAATTCCCTGGCAGTCCAGTGGTTAGGACTCTGGGCTTCCACTGCAGGAGGCATGGATTTGATCCCTGGTCGGGGAACTAAGATCCTGCATGCCATGCTGCACCACCAACGGTAAAGAGATTGGTACATTTTTACGATAATTGGCAATCTAGCAAAGACTGGGGAGTCCATAGCTGCTGATCTTTATTTTTTCTTTCTTTTTTTTTTGCGGTACACGGGCCTCTCACTGTTGTGGCCTCTCCCATTGTGGAGCACAGGCTCCGGATGCGCAGGCTCAGCGGCCATGGCTCACGGGCCCAGCCGCTCCGCGGCATGTGGGATCTTCCCGGACCGGGGCATGAACCTGTGTCCCCTGCATCGGCAGGTGGACTCTCAACCACTGCGCCACCAGGGAAGCCCTGACATTCTTAAAGAAGGAAAATTTTGTAGCTTCAGGGAGACTTGAAGCTTTTGCTTTGTATGTATGGTGGTGGTGGAGGCTGTTAGGAGGGGGCAATAGGTTGGCGGGGGCAGCAGGATACAAAAAGAAGGCCTGTATATATGCTGTCTACAAGAGACCCACTTCAGACCGAGGGACACATACAGACTGAAAGTGAGGGGATGGAAAAAGATATTCCATGCAGATGGAAATCACAAGAAAGCTGGAGTAGCAATTCTCATACCAGACAAAATAGACTTTAAAACAAAGACTATTACAAGAGACAAAGAAGGACACTACATAATGATCAAGGGATCAATCCAAGAAGAAAACATAACAATTATAAATATTACTGCACCCAGCATAGGAGCACCTCAATATATAAGGCAAAGGCTAACAGCCATAAAAGGAGAAATCAACAGTAACACAATAAGTGTGGGGGACATTAACACCTCACTTCTACCAATAGACATATCATCCAGACAGAAAATAAATAAGGAAACACAAGCTTCAAATGACACAACAGACCAGATAGACATAATTGATATTTTTAGGACATTTCAGCCAAAAGCAAAAGAATACACTTTCTTCTCAAGTGCCCATGGAACATCCTCCAGAATAGATCATATTTTCAGCCACAAATCAAACCTTGGAAAATTTGAGAAAATTGAAATCATATCAAGCATCTTTTCTGACCACAATGCTATGAGATTAAAAATCAATTACAGGAAAAAACAGTAGAAAACACACATACATGTAGGCTAAACAGTGCACTGCTAAATAACCAAGAGATCACTGAAGAAATCAAACAATACCTAGAAACAAATGACAATGAAAACACGATGATCCAAAACCTATGGGATGCAGCAAAAGCAGTTCTAAGAGGGAAGTTCATAGCTCTTTGAGCTCACCTCAAGAAACAAGAAAAATCTCAAATTACACCTTAAGCAATTAGATAAAGAAGAACAAAGAAAACTTAATAGAAGGAAAGAAATCATAAAGATCAGAGCAGAAATAAATGAAATAGAAACAAAGAAAACAATAGCAAAGATCAATAAAACTAAAAGCCAGTTCTTTGAGAAGATAAACAAAATTGATAAACCTTTAGCCAGACTCATCAAGAAAAAAAGGGAGAGGATGCAAGTCAATAAAATTAGAAATGAAAAAGGAGAGATTACAACTGGCACTGCAGAAATACAAAAGATCATAAGAGACTACTGCAAGCAACTATATGCCAATAAAATGGACAACCTGAAAGAAATGGACAAATTCCTGGAAAAGTACAAACTTCCAAGACTGAACCAGGAAGAATTAGAAAATATAAACAGACCAATCACAGGTAATGAAATTGAAACTGCAATTAAAAATCTTCCAACGAACAAAAGTCCAGGACCAGATGGCTTCACAGGTGAATTCTATCAAACATTTAGAGAAGAGCTAACACCCATCCTTCTCAAACTCTTCCAAAAAATTGCAGAGGGAGGAATACTCCCAAACTCATTCTATGAGGCCACCATCACCCTGATACCAAAACCAACAAAGATATCACAAAAAAAAGAAAATTATAGACCAATATCACTGATGAATATAGATGCAAAAATCCTCAACAAAATACTAGCAAACAGAATCCAACAACACTTTAAAAGGATCATACACCATGATCAAGTGGGATTTATCCCAGGGATGCAAGGATTGTTCAATACACACAAAACAATCAATTTGATACACATATTAACAAATTAAAGAATAAAAAACATATGATAATCTCAATAGATGCATACAAGGCTTTTGACAAATTTCAACACCCATTTATTATAAAAAATTCTCCAGAAAGTGGGCTTAGAGGGAACCTACCTCAACATAATAAAAGCCATATATGACAAACCGACAGCAAACATCATTCTCAGTGGTGAACAACTGAAAGCATTTCCTCTAAGATCCGGAACAGGACAAAGTTGTCCACTCTCACCACTATTATTCAACATAGTACTGTAAGTCCTAGCCACAGAAATCAGAGAAGAAAAAGAAATAAAAGGAATCCAAATTGGAAAAGAAGAAGTAAAATTGTCACCGTTTGCTTATAACATGATACTACACATAGAGAATCCTAAAGATGCTACCAGAAAACTAGTAGAACTAATCAATGTATTTGGTAAGTTGCAGGATAAAAAATTAATGCACAGAAATCTCTTGCATTCCTATACACTAACAACAAAAGATCAGAAAGAGAAATTAAGGATACACTCTCATTTACCATTGCAACAAAAAGAATAAAATACCTAGGAATAAACTTACCTAAGGAGGCAAAAACCTGCACTCAGAAAATTATAAACCACTAATGAAAGAAATCAAAGATAACAGACAAATGGAGAGATATACCATGCTCCTGGAATGGAAGAATCAATATTGTGAAAATGACTATACTACCCAAAGCAATCTACAAGTTCAATGCAATCCGTATCAAATTACCAATGATATTTTTCACAGAACTAGAACAAGAAATTTTACAATTTGTATGGAAACACAAAAGACCCCAAAGAGCCAAAGCAATCTTGAGAAAGAAAAACGGAGCTGGAGGAATCAGGCTCCCTGACTTCAGAGTATACTACAAAGCTACAGTCACCAATATAGTATGGTACCAGCACAAAAAATATATAGATCAATGGAACAAGATAGAAGGCCCAGAGATAAACCCATGCACATATGGTCATCTTATCTTTGATAAAGGAGGCCAGAATATAAAATGGAGAAAAGACAGCCTCTTCAATAAGTGGTGCTGGGAAAAATGGACAGCTACATGTAAAAGAATGAAATTAGAACAGACCCTAACACCATACACAAAAATAAACTCAAAGTGGATTAAAGACCTAAATGTAAGGCCAGACACTATTAAGCTCTTCGAGGAAAACATAGGCAGAACAGTCTATGACATAAATCACAGCAAGGTCCTTTTTGACCCACCTCCTAGAGAAATGGAAATAAAAACAAAAATAAACAAATGGGATCTAATGAAACTTAAAAGCTTTTGCACAGCAAAGGAAACCATAAACAAGACAAAAAGACAACCCTCAGAATGGGTGAAAATATTTACAAATGAAGCAACTGACAAAGTATTAATCTGCAGTATATACAAGGAGCTCATGCAGCTCAATATCAAAAAAACAAACAACCCAGTGCAAAAGTGGGCAGAAGACCTAGATAGACATTTCTCCATTGAAGACATACAGATGGCCAACAAATGCATGAAAAGATGCTCAACATCACTAATCGTTAGAGAAATGCAAATCAAAACCACCATAAGGTATCACCTCACACCAGTCAGAATGGGCATCATCAGAAAATCTACAAACAGTAAATGCTGGAGAGGGTGTGGAGGAAAGGGAACCCTCTTGCACTGTTGGTAGGAATGTAAATTGATACAGCCACTCTGGAGAACAGTATGGATGTTCCTTGAAAACTAAAAATAGAACTACCGAATGATCCAGCAATCCCACTACTGGGCATATACCCTGAGAAAACCATAATTCAATAAGAGACATATACCACAATGTTCATTGCTGCACTATTTACCATAGCCAGGACATGGAAGCAACTTATATGTCCATTGACAGATGACTGGATAAAGAAGATGTGGCACATATATACAATGGAATATTACTCAGCCATAAAAAGGAACGAAATTGAGTTATTTGTAGTGAGGTGGATTGACCTAGAGTCTGTCATACAGAGTGAAGTATGTCAGAAAGAGCAAAAGAAATACTGTATGCTCACCCATATATATGTAATTTTAAAAAGCGGTACTGATGAACCTAGTGGCAGAGCAGGAATCAAGGTGCAGACGTAGAGAACAGATTTGAGGGCCCCGCAGAGATGGTGGGGGAAGGGGAAGCTGGGATGAAGTGAGAGAGTAGCATTGACATATATACACTACTAAATGTAAAATGGATAGCTAGTGGGAAGCTGCTGCATAGCACAGGGAGATCAGCTTGGTGCTTTGTGATGAGCTTGAGGAATGGGATAGGGAGGGTGGGAGGGAGGTTCAAGAGGAAGGGAATATGGGGATATATGTATACATATAGCTGATTCACTTTGTTGTACAGCAGAAACTAACACAACATTGTGAAGCATTTATACTCTAATAAAGATGTGAAAAAAAATCACAAATGACACCTGAAAAAGAAAAAGAATATACAGAAAAAGAAAAGTAGGATACCTGAGATTTTGTTTAAGACCTGTTGAAATTTATATGCTTTTGATGAATACTTATAACATTATAGCATCCCTGGCCTCTCAAGTTAATTTTCGTAAGATTCAGTTTTGAAAGTAGACTAATAAAAACATGTACAATTCTCTGTTTGTGACATCTGCTAGAGAATATATCCACAAATGTTCTATGTAAAGACACTTGCATTTCAGAAATTCAAAAATCTATTAATTTTTATTTGCTTTAACTGATTCACACATCAGCAGTTGTATCTTAAAAACTGAGTGGTAGTTTAAATTATCTTTTTTGTTTTCTTTTACTTTTTATTTTGAAATAATGTCAGAATTATAGAAATACTATGAAAATCTTAAATAATTTCTATATACTCTTCACAAAGTTCTCCCAAATGTTAAAATTTTATCCTAGCACATTTGCTGTCTCTGTCTCTTTCTGTCTCTGTCTCTCCTCTCTCATGTATGTATATATGATTTTTTCAGAGCTATTTGAGAAAAGGTTGGAGATATAATTCCCTCTATCTCTAAATATCCCAAGATGTATTTCCTTAAAACACATATTACATTACATAAAAGCAGTAAACTTATCAAAATGAGGAACTTAAAAATGATAAAATAATATTATGTAATTTTCAGCCCTATTTAATTTCATCATTTTTCATACTAATGTCCTTCATAGGTAAAGAAAAAGAAATATTTGGTCCAGGATCCTTTATGGATTCACACATTGCATTTCAGTATCACATCATTTTAGTTTCCTTTAATCTGAAACTTTTCTAAAATCTTTTTTTTTTCTTGACATTTTGGACAGTACAGGCCAGTTACTTTGTTATATATCCCTCAGTTTAGGTTTACCTTATCTTTCCTTTTGATTAGATTCAATTTACACATTTTTGACTGGGTTATCACAGAATCAATAGTGGTTCTTCCCATCATATATCATGAGGTCCATGATGGCAATTCATCACATTACTGGTGATGTTAACTTTGATCATTGGGTTAAAGAGTTGTCTGCCAGGTTTCTCCACTACGAAGTTACTAGTTTTCCCTTTGTAATTAATAAGTATCTGTTGGAGAGATATTTTGAGACTGATTAGGTATCTTATTTCTCATCTTTCACTAGCTTTGCTGTCCACTGATGACCCTTGTCTAAAGCAATTATTGTTATGTTAGTTGTCAAATGGTGATTTTCTAATTTTTTCATTCCTATTTCACTAGTTGGGATGCTATTGCAAGGATGAGTTTTCTCTTCTCCCCTAATTATTTATTTTTATTTATGTACATATATAGTAATATGAATTTGTGATTTCTTATTTTATTATTTGGATTATCTGTTCCTGCATCATTTTTTGCGATTCTTAAATTATTCCTGATTTGGCCAATGTTAGCCCCTTCAAACTGACTTCTGTGTCCTTTTAACATGTCAATCATTGTTTGAGCATTTCCTCATTTTCTGGCAGAAGTTCTTTCAGGCTTATATTGTACTTTCGCTGCTCCAAACCTTCCCAAGGAATGTGGTTTCTATTAGTGGAAAATGGTATTTAGAAACCAAGATCTGGGTGCTAGATGTGCTATTGATTGCTAATGGTGTATCATTGCTTCTAGGTCCCATATATACACTATTATTTAAAATATATATAAATAATATATTAAAATATAATAATATATTAAAATAGTTACATATAATTTAAATAATATACTATATTAAAATATATATTTATATGTATTATACATATATATGTATGTGTATTATACATATATGCATCCTTTTTAAGGTTATATATGTGTATATATATATTCAGGGTTATTTATATGTATTTATATTGACTAATATATATTAATACTGATACTTTAAAATACAATAAACAAAAGAGGGTTTATTCTTGCTTTCCTGTTTCCATATTTTAAACTCTCTTCTCCAACAGTGAAAAACCTGGCTCTAATTGTCTACAATATATTTATTTATTTGATCAATTCCACAATATACATAGTTTCAAAATTGCTAACTCAATCCACTGGGAAAACAAATCAACCAACTAGAGTATGCACTATTTGTTTATAGTTCTAATTATATTTATTCTGAGGGCATATGATCAAAATACTCTTTTCAAAAGTACCTTGAGTTAGTATCACTTCAATGTGATCACATTATTTATTTGAAATACAGTTAGGTTAATTTATTTCCATTTGTATTCCATTTTGTGTCACTTTCCTATCCACTGTTCTTTTGTTATACTAAAATAACCAAATTATATTTAGAATTTTTAATCTTGTTCACATTATTTAATTCACCACATCTGTTATAATTTTAATTATTTGGCTTTAGATTTCATACCCTAAAATCTTTAACAGTATGTTGCACCATTGTATTTTGCATAAATGTTTAGCTATAAATGTTATCAACCATTGTGTTTATTTCTGCCAGATGAAACAAGTTGCATTATCATCTTCATAAAGTTTCTTGGATAATCTTAGTATCAGTGCTATGTATTGTTCTGCCAAATGTAGAAACCTACATATTATGCATTCAACAAGAGCATGATAATATTTTTCTCATTTTCATATTTTTAATTTTCTATAACAGAACAATTATTTGTTTTTCAAATTGGATTTAAATTTTGAATACCTAAGACTATTGTTAATATTCTTTTTACTTTCTTCAGGTTTAATAAGAATTTGACCCACACTGCCAAAATTTGTGCCCCTTTTTTCAGTTGATTTTTTCTATATTAAGAAATTGGAGCATTGAAAAAATTATGGAATTATTTCAAGTAGAATAAAGTAACCAGAATCAAGTGATTTTGTCATTAGAAAGAATGTGTGTAGAATAAGTTTCATAGAACTTTGAACAATGCTGATTTTTAACAAGTGTCTTGTTTAATTGTTTAATATTCAAATGATATCCCTAGGTACCTAAATTGGCACATTTGTACATTTGGTTAGTAATTGTTCAGAGGTATTTTTATTTTATAGTTAAAAAATATTTTGTTATCATGGTAGTGGAGGATAAAGTAAATCCACAATCTGCTATGATTTTATCTGTGCTACATTCAACTGAAGTTTCTGAAATTTTCAATTTATGTTTTTCTTTTTTTATTTTATTTTATTCTATTTTATTTTATTTTTTATTAGTCATCAATTTTATACACATCAGTGTATACATGTCAATCCCAATTGCCCAATTCATCACACACACACACCCACTGCTTTCCCCGCTGGTGTCCATACGTTTGTTCTCTACATCTGTGTCTCAGTTTCTGCCCTGCAAACCGGTTCATCTGCAATTTATGTTTTTTAAAAATGGGTTTAATCATCCAAATAATTTTATTTAATTTTCCTATTTAATGACTTTATAGTCATTTTTCTTTTCATAATTCTCTTTTTATGTTTGGATTTCAACAGTCAGACTATGATGTGTGTACATGTGGAACTCAAAGAGTTTATCCTACTTTATTGAGTTGTTTGGATGTGTAGATTAATGTTTTCCATCAAATTTGGGAACATTTCAGCCGTGATTTCTTCAAATATTCTATCTGCCCCTTCTCTTTTTCTTATGCATGTGTAAGTATGCTTGAAGATATCCCACAGGTCCCTGAGGTTTTTTCATTTTTTTTAGTCTTTTTTCTTTATGTTCCTTAGACTGGATAATCTCAATTGAACTATCTTCAAGTGTACTGATTCTTTCTCCTGGCTGCTCACATCTGCTGTTGAGCTCCTCTGCTAGATTTTTTTCGTTTCAGTTACCGCAATATCAGTTCCAGAATTTCAATTTGATTCTGTTTTGTACTTTCTATATTTTAATTGTTTTGGTGAGGCATTGTGGTCATACTTTCCTTAGTTTTTTTTACATGGTTTCTTTTAGCTCAGCATATTTATAATAGCTGATTTAAAGTCTTTTTCTAGTTAAGTCAAATATCTTGACTGCCTCAGGAACAGTTTCTATTGAGTTTTTTCTCACCTGTGTATGGACCATACTCTCTTGTTTTTTTCTATATCTTGAAATATTTTTTGTTGTTGAAAACTAGATATTTCAGGTAAAATTATGTGACTGCTCTAGAAATCAGACTTATTCCTCCCTAGAGTTTATTGTGGTTGCTATTCATTGTTGCTGTTGTTCCTGTTGCTGTTTGTTGTAACTTTTCTGGACAAATTTGGTAATGTCTGTATTCTATGTCTTTTCCAGCCACTGAATTATGCTTGGTTAGGTTAATGATCAGCTAATGATTGAACAGAAGTCCTTAAATGTCTTGAAACAATAACTATTTCACCTTCTGAGGGTCTCTGTGTTTGTGTATTGGGGAATGCTTTCAATATTTACACAGTTTTGGTTTAGCCTTTACTTCCTAATTGTGCAAGGTCTCAAGGTCAGCCCAAGATAAGAGTGAGGCATTTTTAATTCTTTCATGGGCATGGCCACAGCCCTGAACATGCACATAGCCTTCTAAATCCCCAATAAGGTGCCAGAGCTCGAAGCCTCCTATGGATATCTCATTCCCAGGTCTTCTTTTTAAGTTTTTGGTCAGCGTCTTGTTTGCCCCAACTTGTATTTGTACCTTAGGCAGCTGGAATGTTAAACAGTTGCCTAGGGATAAAATTTTTCCTGTGGAGTGAGCTGAAGCTGGGAGGTCAAGTATAATTATAACACCCTGTGAATGGGGTTTTTCCAAAGAACTGCCAGTCAGGTCAAATAGTGAAAATGGTTTAGAGAAGAGACTTTGAGAAGCTCCGAATGCAGTCTACCTTCTCTGGTGGTTGCAAGCCTGTTGGTTCTCATAGCTAGCATGTTTGCAAGGTTACTAGTTTTCAAGGCTATTGTAGAACTAGAAAGAAGGAGGTGGATGTTGGTTAAATTATAATACCACAAAGTCTGATGTTCTTACCAGGATTTAGCAACTTTTCTATCATAAATGCTCTTTGAATTGTTGCAAGCATTTGGTTAGTTTCCAGAGTTTATTTTGACCATTTCCAGTGTTTTTGTTACTTTTATGGAAGGATGTATTAACTACAGTCCTCTCTGCCTTTCCCCTAAGCATGCACTTTTAACCACTGCCCTGTAGTTCTCTTTACTGAGCTAACTCAGAGTCATTCTTCAAGTTTTCTCTTAGAAATCACTTCCTCCAGGATGCCTAGAAGAAACTTGACTTACAGAAGAAACATCACATGGTCTTCCTATGCACTACAGTAACATCCTGTATCCTGTTGCTCTTTAACAACAAATAAACAAGCAGTTACAATATGATGTAATGTCCCTCCATTGAGACTGCAACGTTCTTGAGAATAGGAACATTGTATCTCTTAAAGTCAATCATATATAGCATAGGGATAAGGTAAACTGAATGCAAAGGCAGAAGTGTTCTATTCTGAATTGTTTAAAGTCAACAGGTAAAAGAAACAAAGGAAACCTGAAACTGGGAACAAATTGAACACACATTCTAAAAAGAGTTCCCTCAAGAAAAACTCCCATTTCACTTATCCTTGTTACTAAATTAATTGCTGCTCTTAATCCTTTTCTAATCTATGCATAAGGTTCCCAACTGGCCCTAAGGCATTAGGTTTATTAGCATATGAGTCATTTTGAAGTATAATAAATATTCACAAAGTCCTTTCTCTCTCCTCTCCTGACAGTTATCACTACTATAAAGGAGTGTTTTTCCATAGACAAACACAACAAATTCATCTCTAATTCAATTTGTTGAGACAGGACTGCAGAAGCTGAAAATGAGGAAACATTTTAAAGATGTAGCAGGGCTGTTTCATTCCATAGGCTTCTCTAAAAAAAAAAAAAAAGGATCAAAGAGAAATTCAGGTAAAACACTCCTACAAGAAGAGAAAATATTTCAGAACCCAGACTTCAGTATGACAGCCAATCTCCAATCTAATCTCTGGACTGGTCAGCTAAGTGAAATGTAATAATTGCTCTGTCACACAGCAGCATAGAAAGCAACCTCCCAGTTTTGTGTTCTCTGCCTTAAGATGCTGGTGCTGTTGGCTGTTATTGAGAATGAGTTGAGAAATTTGGAAGAACTATTTGACAAAAGGAAATTGGGAACTATGAAGAGGAAAGGGGGAGAGATGACAGGGCTAGCTGGGGAGTATAGAAAATGATGGTTCAAGAGGGAAAGTTGGGCGTGATAATTGGTATATAAAGGTTATGATGGAATGCAGAAACACCAGCTACATGTTGAAGAGAAGAAGAAATTTCTTGTCTGTGTTTTGGCAGAGCCTGCATGGTGCTTTTATAAATCAAAGTAAACTGAGCTACTTTGGATTGTTTAGATTGATGATGATCATGATGATGATGAAGGACATTGCTTCTCTATTTTTATTTTATTTTGATATAGTTTTGTAAAATACCAGTGATTGAGAAGATAGTTTTATATAGCATTTAGTTAAAAGTGAGACCAATAGAGGCACCAGCTAAATAGAAATCGTTTTGATAATTTAATATACTATAAACCACACAGCAGCTGAAAGCAGCATTTTCTTATTGTCAAGGCTAGGTTCCAAGTCAGGATGCTGTGTTAAATAGCTAGGTTATACTGACTTACTTGTAGAATATGTCTTGCAATGGCATGGCTCTGTGCTTATGTTTTTTTCTTTGTCTAGAATACCTTTCTCCAACCTTGAATACCTAACATTACCAACACATTCCTCATTACCAAGCCAAACACCTCATGCTCTATTTTTTTCCCTTTAAAGTGTGGTGAGTATTCTTAAAGCTTCTGGAACTAGTCTGCCTGCCGGCTCTGTTACTTCAAAGCTGTGAGATCCTGGCAAGCCTCAGTCTCATGATCTGTAAAAAGAGCATGATATTAGAATCTACTTCATAATATACCTGCACAGATTTTAAAATAATTATGCAAAGACTTTAAACATTACTAAGCATCTACTAAAATGTTCTGTGAGTGCGTGCTTTTCTTATTCTTTCCCCATAGTTCATTTATCCTTTCTATGTGTCTACTCTGTCCTTGTCATAAATGTCTGTTATAATCTTTATTGCAAGTAGTTACCAGAATATCTGTTTCCTTGGACCATACTGTGAACTTGAGGGCAGAAACCATAGTTTATTTATCTTTGTATCTCTAGCATTTAGCACAGTACCAGGCACAGAGCGTGTGTTCAAAATGTCTTTGATTACTCTTTCTCCCTCTTTAATGGCTCCACTTTCTCCTTCACGTCCATACTTACCAGAATTCCCCCAGGATATGTTTTTATCTACATGAATTCCCTGTGTTTTGACTGTCCAGTCTCTGCTGATGATCCTCCAATTTACTCACCAGTCACATATTCCCACCAGCACTCCAATTGCTAGCTTTCTACTATTGCAAGAATCTCTCTCTTTGGAAATGCTGCTACCACCTCAAATAACCTCTGTTCCCAAACTCAACATTTTAGCTATCTATCTTTCCTCTCAAACTGCCTCTTTTCTTGCCAATATTATAATTGAATGACATAGGCAAAACTGCTTTCATTATGGTACATTATCTTGTGTTGGTTTTTATATTGTTGGAGTTCAAAATGCTAGAGATCAGATCTTTATGTTTCTGAATATCAAATTTGAACACAAATATACACAGTAGATTATAGATGATTATTCTACAGAATCCATGTGATAAAGAGAATAGTATTGCTTGAAAATATAATCACTCTCTATGTCTACCTCCTCTAATGTTCTTCAGTCTATCTTCATTCCTCTTCTTTATTTTATTTCTTATACAAAGCTTGTTTTAAAAGGTTGTAATCCATATAGAATAACCCTCCTAGCCCTCTGGCCCTCTACCTCACCCTCCAAAATAAAAAACAAACTTAAGCAATTTGAAGTCAATTTAACATGTCAGGGATGCTTCCTATGATTTGTGTCTGTAGATATAGGTAAGAAGGTATGTTTTGTTCAGCAAAGATAGTTGGGGTAGGAGCACAGGAGTGGCAGTTTCAAAGATTACAGAGGAGGTAAAGGTCATTTCATAGTGGCTTAGTTAGGGTACAATTTTCTGGTTAGAGAAAATAGGAAAGCTGATGATGATCATGTATTGAAGATACCCTGATGCAGTTTCTCACAACTGCTTCCCTGAATATCATTTCTTAGGCTATTCAGAATGAGTAAAACTGATTTTCCAGATTATGTTTCTACAACTGATAAACACAATCCAATACACTAAATAAAATAGGTCTAGTTATTAGTAAGAATTATGTGGAGTATAATTATTGCATCTAATTCTTAAAATCAGCAACAAAACAGCATTATTTGGAGTAAATAGAATCCCAGAAGGGCTTATGTGTTTCTTATATTTCCTGCATGTACAGTTCTCTGGGGGGGGCCACAAGACATTCTAAGATTGCAATTTTAGCCATCAAAATTAGCATGAAAAATAGTAAGAAAACTTCCAGAGATGACATACAAGGTGGCGTTATTCAAATCAGCAGATAAGATTTATACCTCTTCTTAAAACTCCAGGATGAGAAGAGAAAGTATTAAGTGCATCAGCCTTTCAGGAGATAGATGAAGCCTGGGAGAAGAGTTCATGGAAAGTAGAATTAAGAATTGAAAATCAACCAAAGTGAAACTTGGATGAAAGAGAAACCTTTAACAAACCAATCAAGTAGAATAGAAAATGTGTGGAAGTAGTTCATTTTTAAAGCCTTTAAGCATAAGAATCTAGTGCTGATGTAAAAAAATCTAGATACTCCATGTGTCTAGAAATGCATGCTGAGTATGTTAATGAACCTTATTAAATATTCCCAGTTTCTCAGCATCAAGGAGGGTCTGGTATACCCAGACAAAGTATTGCTGATGCTGGTGTGACTAAGAGAGCAATGGGGTCCAACTGGCTCCAAATAGCAGTTCCCTCCCCACACTCCTCTTCATTCCTTTCTACTTTCCCGATTCTCCACATTAAACTAATCCTTTCTCTTTTCTCTTTTGCAGACTAAACTAATCCCAGGAAGTAACTTGTAGAGGGATTTGGAGAGACGCTTTCCTCTGGCCTGAATGGACCTACTGCAGAACACAGGTTGTGGGTTCAAGAGAGGTAAGAAAACAATACCTGCCCATATGCTACAGCCGTCACAATTTCACCAAGCCGTTTGTGTGTGTGTGTGTGTGTGTGTGTGTAACTGAACACATCTAGGGACCGAAATATTTGTGGTGCGTGTGTCTCATTCTCTCATCATCTTACATTTTCTATTTTAGAAGCAATAAGAAAACAAAATTCATAAGAGAAAATCTGTCTCTGTGAATAATATTCAGCTCATGCAGGCATAGCACTTTTTCATGTACTATTATGTGCTTTGTACCGATACAGTTTTCATATCTGTTGTGATGCCCTTGGGCACCCCAGGTGTTTTCTTCTCCTGTTTGTTGTTACGAGGGATAATTCAGAAACATGCTCAACTATGGAAATCCATAATATGTGCACATATACACATATCCTGTGGTATGTATAGTATACACTTTACATATATACACCTAATATATTTAAATGTTGACTGGGAATTATTATGTTTTTTACAGTACAAAGTTATTTGACGTGTATGCATTTTCCTCCAATTAGAAAAAATAATTGTTTCAGAACATGTTCATTATTTGAGACTACCTTGGTGTTTCACAAATAATATTGAGACTTTCGGGTGTTTTTTTCCCCCAAATGTTATTAATTTGTTAAAGAATATGAGGGAAAAAAAGCTGTATTGACTTTTAGCAAACATTTGCAATCAAAAGCACTTGTGCTCCCTTTCCAATCTAGAGAGATTAAAATCATAACCATCTTACAGGACTGCATTTTTGACAGACTCTTTCATAAAAGGGATAGAACTGATAATGCAGGTGGTAAGAAATTATTCCCCTGAATGCTGGTAAGGTTATGAAGGCTACATTTTTCAAAGAGCTAGTTTTGGCGGATAGATTTTAATTGTGCTTGGGATACAGAGTTCCCCTACACTGGAGATTAAAGACTCCTTTATCAGCAGTGACTTAGAGATCTGAAATGAAATATAGATCCAATTAATTTCATCTTCCTGTGTCAGTATTGCTCTTTTCTCCTTTCATAAGGAAACTGGACATTTGGATTCTATAGAGTTTTATGGAAAGCTTCCATGGTGATGCACTTATTTTGGTAAAACAAAGACCTTGACTGGATCTTTAGTTGGATCAGATATGACTGAAGATTTGAGGATTTGAAGCATATTCTGTCAGGCTGAAAATAGCAGTCTTTTTCACTTGTGAAGTGATGCCTGGACTAGCAGAATTTTTTAGTCGTATCTAATTCTGTTGTCCAATACTGATTGTTTATTTCCACATACTGAGAGCAATCTATTAAGTGCTGGAAATTTTCAGAGAAAAATTTCTTTTGTTTTCCTTTCTTTTCCCTTAAGGATACTTTAATAGTTTGCTGTTGCTGTTGAAAATGATGATGATTATGATTCTTGGTTTTTGTGATGGTAAAATATTAACAATAATTTTAAGAACATCATTCCCCTGAGCATACAAGGAATAGCTCCTTCTATGAGAATAAGAAGAAGTAGGAATAGTTTGTAATCTGAGCCAGAAAAGAATTGATCATTCCTTGAACTTGTGTTAATCATTTCTTCTTTGTAACTTTGCCAAGAATGAAGAAGAACCCTTTAGAAACCAAAATGCAATGGAAGAAATAATAGGTGATACTTTGGGTAAGGATGAGTTATAGCTATGAAGCACTGATGGTCTCTGGGGACTTAGGATCAGATACTTGGGACCTAGAATATTGCATGATGTTGATAATCAGTTGTGTCCTTGTTCACATTTATTACCACTTATGCTTAGTCTAAACCTTCCAAAAGGCTTACATTTAGAGGTAAGGTAAAACATACAGAGGATTATCCCAATGGTATGTCACTCAAGCTTGCAGTATGATGTGTTCTTGTAAATGGGAAAAAACAAAAGATGGAGTCAAAGGTAACTCACTGGAAAGTATATATATCTAAAGTAGTATTTTCATGTTATTACTCTCAGTCCCCTTACTCTCTGTTATTTTTCCAATATTATATTTACTTTCTGTTTATTTGTATTCTGTCTCTCCAACCAAAAAAAGTCAGCTCCATGAACTCCAGTGCCTGGAGCAACACCTGACATATAGTTGCCATTCAAAAACTATTTGTTGATTGTGAAAGGGATTAGAATGTGACACTCTAAAATATGGCAAAAGGATTATTTTGAGCTGAAGGCAACTGAGAAGCAGCAGACACATGAAGAACTCTCTGCCCTCCCCGCATCTAACAAAAATAAGGGCATACATTGCCTTTGAAAAAATGTCCCACTCTCCCACACAAGGAGGAGGATAACAATTCTTAATACCATAGGTGGAGATGGCACTGGGATGAATCTGCATAAAGAAACCTTACTAAATAACACTTATCTACCATTACTCTCCACCATATATTTACCTTCCCACATTTTACCGTACCTAGAAGCCCAAACTCCCTTTTCTATGTCTAGTCACCTCTCCACATTTATTGCCCTTTGTTAAAATGGTATATAGGCTCCTAAGTCCAATGGTTTCTATGGATTTTTTTCCCTTTTTTTCTGGGAAGCCCCTTTGCGTATAAAATAAAATTTGTATGCCTTTTTTCCCTGTTAATCTATCTTTTGTAATTTAAATTTTCAAGTCCTAGCTGTGAACCTAAGAGAGTAGAAGAAAAGATTTTCCTCCCCTAAAGTTCAATGAATAATTACCCAGATCCCCAAGGTTGTTTTTTTCTATGCCACAGCCTGTATGAACTACCATTACCAGTGTTAATCACTGGGGAATTACAAATGATAGGAGTGTTTTACTTCCTTATCATTTGGAAAGAAGAAGGTGTTATCAAAATCTGATTACCTCTTGGGGTGTATCTCACACATGGATGCTGTCTGTCTAATATGGGAAGAGTTGGCATAGAAGAATAGAAGTAGAAAAATATGGTATTAGCTATCATTTGAACACTTTATAAGTGCCAGATCCTTCAAGTACTTTTTGAGTTTTATCTTATTTCATCTTCTATGAGCTAGAGAGTATTACTAGTCCTGTTTTACAGGTGAGGAAACAGGCACAAAATGCTAAATAACTTGCCCAAAATCCAAGATTAGAGTCTGAATTTGAATCTAGAAAGCCTAATCACAATACATATATACTTGCCCACCACACTCTGCTACATACTGTGTGGCAACACTTAGCTATAATAATGTGATGGAGGCAAAAATTATGTTTAAAAAGGGAGTCAGGGAAGATGTCATTTTCTGAAATCATAATCAAGTTAGAGTCCATAAGGGCACGAGGAAAGAGCAAACCTTATCCCTCTGCATTTCAGTAAAGAGTGAGGCCAGGTGATAGCAAGTAGATAGAAAACAAACCTATTTAAGAATTGCTCTCTAAATCTTTTTAGTACATAGTAACAATTCTTTTATATCATATATATTTTCAGCAATGTTTGGATATAACAATGCATTATGTTTTATAGGTAGCCTAGGGGAGAAAGATCTAGATGACAAAATAAATCACAAACAAAATAGAGAAAGATGGGTCAAACCCTATGAGTGAAGAAAAATAGGTGAACAGGTCCATGATGAATAACTTGCCTATAGAAGTTTCCATAGGAAACTGAATAGCAATGAAGAGGAAGGCCATAAAGCTGCCCAGAGAAGCAGTTACAGAGGACTTTTAGCCTTTGCTGACATGAAAATCAGAATTTTTAACAGAGCAAACACACATTAATTAAGCTCAACTTAATATTTTATAGCAATTTGACATTAAGAAAAAGAACTGCCAAGTGGGACAGGGCTCTGCTTCTCTCACCATTTCATTCTCTCCTCATAGGCATGCTATGTGGAATACATAAAATCTTATCCAAATTTTAATTGTTGAATCTGAACTTAGGATAAGGAGAATTTATTAGACTTCTATTTAATTGCACTCCTGTAGTATGGATGTATTTGCCACAGGGACAAAATAATTTTTCTTTGGGCTAGGGTACTCTGAATACTGCTTGTTTGGGATTACCTTTGCTTGTCTTAGTGATGTTTTTGTTTATATTTTACTGGTCAAATCTTCTAATTCGTTTTTTGTTGTTCACTTAAAGTCAATTATATTTTAAAGAGATTTAAGTAACAAGAAAGCAATCTTATCTATTTGCCCTATCTAGTTACCATTTCCAGTGCTCTTTGTTTTGTGCAGTTGTATTTTCTATCTGATATCTGTTTCCTTCTGCCCTAAGAACTTTCTTTAATATTTCTTGTATTACTTGTCTGTTGATGATGAACTATTTAATCATTTTGTTCCTCAAAACATCTTTATTTTACCTTTTTTATTAAAAGATATTTCCATTGAGCTATAGAAGTACAGGCTGATTGTTTTTTAGTACTTGCTTGCATTGTTTCCAATGAGAAATTGGCTGTAATCCTATTCTCTGCTGCTCTGTACAATTTGATTTGCTATGACTTGGTGTTGTCTCCCCTATTTCTTTTCATTAATTTATTTTTCTACTATGGTAAGAACACTTAACATACCCTCTTAACAAATTTTTAAGTGCACAATATGGTACCGTTAACTATTTTTTTGGATGTGCTGCTAATTGCAGTCAAGTCCCTGTCAAGGCTTGCCAGTCTGGGAATTATTTTCTTTCTTTCAGTTGCATGAACAATTTTCTACTCTCATGGTTTGTATGTTTAAAACGTAAGTCTCAGAAGGCATTCATGTTTCCCTTGTTTCTATATTTCCCTTGGTTGAGAGATACCTCAGTATAACTCTAGCCATGTATGAAATTCTCATGTCACTTGTTCTCTAGTTCATTTAGCTCTAGCAATGGCCTTCTTTTACTTGAAGACATTGAGCTCTCTCCCATCTCAGCTTTCATACATGTTGTTGCCTTTTCTTGGAAAGCTCTTCTTCCTATTCATTAAGAAACTAATTCCTGCTCATTGCTAAGGATACATCTTAAAAATAACTTCTTTGAGGAGCAATTCCTAGACTAGATTAAGATCCTTCCTTTAATTTTTTTCTCCTATAGCATGCTGGTTGCATAGAATATCAAGATGTATAATTATATATTTATGCACATTTTGTTTATTATCTATTTTCCCCACTTAATGGTGTAATATCAAATACAAATTAAGTGACTTAAATTCACCCTATTGAAAATAAGGGAAGAGACTCCCCTCCCCCTTTTTCAAAAATTCTTTCCGTCTTCTTCAAATGTGTGTAAGTCTTTTTAATGACTATATAAGCCTCTTGTGAGTCTCACAACTCAGGAATATTTCCTCAAGGACCTGAGAGTCATCTCTTTGAAATGTAATCATCAAAGAATATAATGTCCTATCTCCCAGTTTCCTAGGAGGATATAGGCCTAAATTCAGCTGGCAAGTGACTCCAAAGGGCAAAACCTACCTTCAGTCATAAAGACAGCAGAAAATTAGCAATTTTATATTGAGAACATGAATTTAATGTGTTGTATCCATTTAGCTGTATAAACAAGTAATGTTTCTTTCTGCTGTTGCAATCTCTTTAGCGGATTGCCTGTGATGTGCATTGAATTCTGACTTATTGCTTGTTCAATAATACAGTTGTTTCTTTGTCTGCTACCTTTGTGAGGAGGTTTTCTGAATTGGGAGGAGATTTTGTTTATAATTATATTTTCCCCAAAATGGTGAGCTCCATGAGAACAGGGACCAAGTTTGTTTTGTTTATGACTGTATTCTCAGTGCATACACAGTGAGTGGTCCAGAATATAAGTCAAATAATTGTTCAATGAAAGAATGAATGAAGAATCTAGGAGGAGACTCCATTTCTCCATTCACTTTTCTTGCAGGGCCATTATGAGGACCAAATGCAGTCAGACCAACCTAGTTGGTAGCTTTAGTTCCATCAGTATTTTGTAGTGTGATCAAGGACATGTTGCTTAAATTCTCTGAGCTTGAATTTCCTTATCTATAGAACAGGGATAATAATAGCACCTATGTCTGAAAACCATTGTGGGCATAAATTGATAGAATGCATTTAAAATACGCAACATGGTGCCTTTACATAGAAGCAATAAATTCAGCTGATAATAGTTCATTACAGTCATTTCCCCCAAACAAACATCTTCTTTGGGACCCAAAGATCACAACAATAAGGAAGCTGTAGATTGGAAATGGTATGAAAAATTGCCTGTGGCATCATATCAGAAAATTCTGTAATTCTACCACCTCTGTCCTCAGGCTTATTTGAATTTTTTAATTAGGCTGAAACTATGGGACTGAAGCTCTTACCACAACCCTTCTCCCTACCTTTCCTCAGTGATCCATAACCCATACCTCATTCAGCCAGGGATTCAAAGTGTGAGATACGTCAGAGTGCCTGTTAGCCACAGGAAACAAACTACGAACTTTCATTTTTAAGAGTCTGGCCTTTTCCATTTTCTCTCATGATCAGTCAGTAGCTTCTCTCTGTGGATAACTCTCTACCTTCCTGTCCCAACCCAGTTATGAGAGACCTCTTCTCCTTATGCTTTCAAGTGGATGAACCCAATAGGATTATTTATGGATTTGCAGTCTTTTAAAACGTTCTTTAACAGACCTAGTATAAATCATGCTATGATGTCACCCTCCCTCCCCACATCTCACATCCCCATATCCCACTCTGAACATCCTTAAGTATATACACGGTCAGAGAAAAACATCAACAGCCATGGTTTTAAATACTTTAGAAAATAAGGCTATAGAGTAGGGTGTGTGTGTGTGTGTGTGTGTGTGTGTGTGTGTGTGTGTGTGTGTGTGTGTGTGTGTGTGTGTGTATGCGCAGAGTGAAAGAGAGAGAGAAAAAGAGAGCTATTCATGAAAGATCACTGAGCCAAGATTAAGAAAGTGGCTTTCTCTGCTGGGATTACCAGTGTGTCATTATGTGAACTCAGGTTAATGATTTAATTTCTTAGTTCATCTATTTCTCATTATTAAAATTGTAACTGGCAATGCCTTCTGCAAACTAGTTGGCTGCAGCTACCACAGCACTAGGCACAAATACATCACCCATTAATACCTGTAGATTAATGGACTGATCTATAAGGAAGTCATACATGGAAATGATGAGGGCATTTTAAATCCCTAGGATAAAAGCTTCCATTGCATTTAATGTGATATACCATACATCATAGTACTGTCCTTAGAATTCAAGATTTTCAGCATTTTAGTAATGAAACCTCTGAGAATGGCAGTCATGTTCTTTTCAACATTTTAGTATGTCAGTTTAATATGGAAGTACTCTACTCAGAAGTCATCTTAGGAAACCTGTGCAAAGAAAATGGGATGCTGAGATGCTTTTATGCTCAGCTGTAGGAACATATCTCACAGTGAGATAAAGTAATAACAGTGATTTCCTCGTGTGACTCATAAGCTGATACTGGTGACAGTTGCCCGAAAGTGTTCTACACATTGCTAGAATAACTACATAGCTTCTGTAACCATATTTACTGAATGCCAAATCACAATACATGATTTGATCAAGGACTTTTCCTGATTTATAAATATCTGTGAAAAGTCATGCAAAATTATTCAGATTAATATTGCATTCTATCATTCATGAATTACCTTTATTGAGAATAATAAAATTACAGGACATCTAGATTGTTTGTCCTGGACAATTTGGAACCAATTGTTATCATGTGTACAGTCAAGATGATTACTTTGAAGAGGACAAAATTCGCTGAAATCTAACAATGCTTGTATGTTTATATAAACACTAATCTTGCTGTTTTATAGTCATGCCTTGTATTTGTGTAAGAAGCCCTAAAAGAAAAGTAAAACAAAATGACTGAATATATTGTTTTTCTTTCCTACAGTTAATTGATTGTCACAGCAGGTAATAATTCATTGTTCCTCTGTGTTAGGAAAAGGTAGTTATTAATAGACTACAGTATAGCTGTTATTCAACCACACCTCTATACATCAGACAAAATGGCTTGGTGTACATCTATCATCTGGCATAATAGTGATCTTTGTCACTGAACTTTCACAAAAGATCAATTCAATTTTTTTTCAGGAAATATAGATATCCTGATTTCCCTTTGACATTTACATAGCTATAGAAGACCATTATCCCTGTGACAATACCTCTTTTTTAACTACCACTATCTTTAAAGAAAATAAAACATCCATAGTCCTTTTAACTTCCTTATTTAGAAGTCACAATTCAGCTTTTCTCTTTTTATCTTCAGCATATTAGATATTTTTTTCCTCTAAAGTGTTCTAACTTTTCCATATGCCCTGTGGTCCCCAAGTGAAATACTAGATTTCTTATTTTCAACAAGTTGAAGTCACTGCTGCTGATCATGCTTGTTTCTTTCTTTGACTATTTACCAACCTCAAGCCTGAGGAAGGTAGAGCAGAGATGGCTGACGATTCACAGGCCAGAAGAAACCATCTGGGCCTGCTTCTACATCTTTATGCTTGCCAAATTCATAGGCCCCTCAGGACTTTCCAGCCATTGAATTAGCCAATGTTTGGGAGTTTCCCCAGATTCAACTTGAATAAGGGGCAACTTTTCACAAACAAATTCGCAGCACCAGCAGGCTGATGAAAGATGTTATCCTCTCCAGTCTTCTTAACATTAAAGAGATTTAGTTTATATCCAAATGATGAACGTCTTAGAAAATAGATGGCTGTGGGTAGGGGAGTGAGCAAATCAAATCATTATTTGATTCTTTGTTATTACTTTCAGTCAAAATAGAATTGAGGGCCCTAGAAGTATTATTAGAAGAATGAAATAGGAAATATATCTTATTAGCAGACAAACAATTTTATTCTGATATCACAACATTACCAATCAAATTTAAACCCAGTTCTCACCTAGTGAGTAGAAATGAACGTTAATTTTTTCTTGCAAATCTCTCTTCTCTAACACTGGAAAAAATCCAAGAGGGACTCTTTTCAGTTCTTTTTGCTAAATCATTCTGTCCTATTCTAATGCTGCCCCTCAAAGAGCATTGCAAAGAACCTCTTCAAAGAAGAGGAGAGCAGAAGTGAGCATACTTGAGACTGTGTTGCCATGTTAGCTCAGAATCATTTGAAAATGAAAACTAAACAAAAAATCAAGATAGGATTAGTGTGTCAGTAGTCATTAGGTGGCTACAAATGCTCAGTTTATACCTTCACAAAATCCACTACCTCCATCATTTTTTTGTTCAAAATGTATTGTTCCAGCATAAAAATAATCCAATGTAAGTGATAGTTTGTTCCCACCTCCCTGGAGCCTAATTTCCTGTGGTTGCTTCCTTGTTTGCAAGAAGACAGGACTAACTGATAGGTGTAAGACTGAATAGAAAAAGACTATTTATAAGTAGAATTGATTGCTATATAAATACCATAATTCTACTAAATAATGTACTCAAATAGTACTAAGTATTTGATATAAAATATTTTCAGGTTACTTAATGTTTTTAATCCTGAGGCTGTGTACATGAGAATCCAAAAATGTTTTGCAAGGTCAAATAATTTCGTAGCCTTCTCTAGATACATCCAGAGTGTTCCAAGTTAATGGATGGATGACAATGTGGTGTCATCGAAAGAACATGGGCTTTTGACTCAGACAGATGGCCTTTGGCAAGCTATTTAACTTCTCTGAGTTTTAGTTTCTTTCGGTGAAAAATATGTATCACTACTATTTCAAAGAGTTGCAGAGATGATTAAAGTAGAAAGTTTTTACAAAATATCCAGCACAATGCTTGGCATACACTAGGTGTTCAAGAAAAGGTATTCTTGAACATTTAAAATCTAATTTCCAGAACATTTAAAAAGGCACTTTAAAAAATGACAATTCTTATTGTCTATGTGTTTTCAGGTTATAAACTATGTTTGATAGTAATAATAACCCGTTGGATAGGAAGTGTAATTATTGTATTCTCATTTTACAAATGAAAAATCTGAGAACCTAATATATATGAAACTTACTCTAAGTAATTCAGTTAGTAAGTGGCAGAGTCAGAGCTAAAATGTGGTTCTTTATTCCCAGTTTACTGCTGCCTCAATGGTATAGAATAGCCATGAGTTTGGAGGAATTTAAATACAAATGTAAAAGGGAAAATATGTTACTTGCTATAAATAATTTTTTATTTATGATCCCCTGCAACTTCTAAGGAGAGTTGATCCTAAGGTCAGCCCTTTGTTAACAGAGTTATGCTATAATTGTGAAGCTAAAAGAATAAGAAAGAGCTCAATTGCTCTGCCTAAGAAAAGGGAAAATTTGTTGGGAAAACTGGACAGCTACATGCAAAAGAATCAAACTAGACTTCTTTCTCACACTATATACAAAAATAAATTAAAAATGGATTAAAGACTTAAATGCAAGACCTAAAACCATAAAATGCCTAGAATAAAATATAGGGGAAAGAACTCCTTGACATTGGTCTTTGCAATGATTTTATGGATATGACACCCAAATCACAAGGGACAAAAGCAGAAATAAACAAGTAGGTCTCCAAAAATTAAACAGTTTTTGCACCATGAAGGAAACTACCAACAAAATGAAAAGGCAGCCTACTGAATGGGAGAAGGTGTTTTCGAACAATAAATCTGATAAGGGGTTAATGTCCAAAATATGCAAAACTTCAGACAATTCAACATCAACAAACGACCAGATTAAAAAATGGGCATGGGACCTGAATAGACATTTTTTCAAAGGAGACATACAGATGGCCAACAGACACATGAAGAGATGGTCAAAATCTCTAATCATCAGGGAAATGCAAATTAAAACCACATTGAGATACCACCTCACAGCCATCAGAATGGCTGGTATCAAAAAAACAAGAAAAAAACAAGTGTTGATGAGAATGTGGAGAAAATGGGACCCTCACACACTGTTAGTGGGATTGTAAATCAGTGCAGCCACAAAGGAAAACAGTATGGAGGTTCCTCAAAAAATTAAAAATAGAACTACCATATGATCCAGCAGTTCCACTTCTGGGTATTTACCCAAAGAAAACAAAAACACTAATTTGAAAAGATATGCACACCAGTGTTCATTGCATCCTTATTTATAATTGGAAAGATATGGAAGCAACCTAAGTGTCCATTGATAAATGAATGGATGAAGATGTGGCATGTACGTGTATATGTAGAATATTACTTAGCCATTAAAAAATGAAATCATGCCATTTGCAACAACATGGATGGATCTGGAGGATGTTATGCTAAGTGAAATAAGTCAGAGAAATACAAATACCATATGATCTCACATATATGTGGAATCTAAAAAACAAAACAAAATGAAAACAAACTCGTAGATAGAGAACAAATGAGTGGTTGCCAGAGGGAAGGGAACTGGGGTGGGGGAAAAGGTGAAAGGGATTAAGAGGTACAAATCTCTAGTTACAAAGTAAATAATCCATGGGGGTGTAATGTATAGCATAAAGCATATGGCCAATAATATTGCAGCAACTTTGTATGGGGACAGATGGTTTCTAGACTTATCATGGTGATCACTTCATAATGTAGTCAAATGTCAAATCACTATGTAGTACACCTGAAACTAATATATTATTCTAGGTCAACTATATTCCTTTTTTGTTTGTTTTTCTTTTTTCTTTTACTTTTTATACAATTTTTAAAGGTTACTTTCCACTTACGGTTATTATAAAATTTTGGCTATAGTCTCCATGTTGCACAATATATCCTTGAGCCTATCTTATACCCAGTAGTTTGTATCTCCCATGTCTCCACCCCTATAATGCTCCTACCCCACCTCCCCACTGTTAACCACTAGTTTGTTCTCTATATCTGTGAGTCTGCTTCATTTTTGTCATATTCACTATTTGTTTTATTTTAGATTGCACATATAAGTGATACCATACAGTATTTGTCTTTCTCTGTCTGACTTTGACAGAGAATAATGCCCTTTGCATAATGCCCTCCAAGTTCATCTGTGTTGCTGGAAGTGGCAAAATTTTGTTCTTTCTTATGGCTGAGTAGTATTCCATTGTATATATATATACCACATCTTCTGTGTCCATTCATCTGTTGATGTACACTTAGGTTGCTTCCATATCTTGGCAATTGTAAATAATTCTACTATGAACATTGGGGTGCATATATCTTTTCAAATTAGTGTTTTTTGGGGTTTTTTGATATATACCTAGGGTAGAATTGCTGGGCAACTATACACCAATAAAATGGATAAACTGGAAGCGTGGACAAATTCTTACAAAGGTACAATCTCCCAACACTGAACCAGGAAGAAATAGAAAATTTGAAGAGACCAATTACCAGTAATAAAGTTGAATTGGTAATTAAACTCCCAACTAACAAACATCAAGGACCATGTGGCTTCACAGGTGAATACTACCAAACATTTAGAGAAGAGTTAAAACCTATCCTTCTCAATCTATTCCAAAAAATTGCAGAGGAAGGGATACTTCCAAACTCATTCTATGAGCATCAGCATCACCCTGATACCAAAACCAGACAAAGATCTCACAAAGAAAGAAAATTATAGGCCAATATCACTGATGAACTTGAATGCAAAAATCCTCAACACAGTACTAGCAAACCGAATGCAACAATACATTAAAAGGATCATACACCATGATAAAGTGAGATTTATCCAGGGATGCAAGAATTTTTCAATATCCACAAATCAATCAGTGTGATAACACCACATTAACAAATTGAACAATAAAAATCATATGATCATCTCAATAGATGCAGAAAAAACTTTTGATAAAATTCCACATCCATAATAAAAACTCTCCAGAAAGTGAGCATAGAGGGAACACACCTCAACATAATAAAGGCCATGTACGTTAACCATATTTTAATTAAAAAAAAAAAGAAGGAAAAGGGAGAACTGTTGGGGGTTAGTTGTGCTTGATTTTGGAGGCCAAAGCCAGGCGGGCAGACGAGCTGAACTATGGGTCTGAGGGATAAGGGTGCCGGTGTTGAAGGGGAACTTTGGAGGAACGACAGAGATACCTCATTGATACTTTCTTATAATTTTGCTTTTGAGGTGTGATGTAACTCTAACCTCTGCCCCCCTAACAAATTATCAGCAAAATAGCAATTTCTTAATACTGCTAATAGGAAGATTTTGTCAGGATATAGAAAATGAAAAGATGTATTCTAGGGTTAGTTGGAATTTTTTCTATCCTCACCTGGCACTAGTAATATCTGGGTTACAAAAGAATAAATAACCATCTTTTAACCTTTACAGACAATTAAGGGTGCTTTTTAAAGGTCTTTGTATGTTCTATAGCAGATGCCATCAATTCCAATATGGCCAAACCTGTGATATAAGGAGTGAGGCAGACTGAGTGGAGGGTGCATGCCTCTTCTAAAGAGGACTGCCTCAACTCAGACCTGACAGATGGCTATGGTGCAGTCAAGAATATTTCCAGATCTTCAGATTTTTTTCCATAAAAAAATCAAAATAAAAACAACTGGTGATCTAAATATTATGTGTACTTTTGCGAATTTAAAATCTACCATATTTTTAAAACAAAAGGAAATAAACTAGCAAACATAAAATATGGTGCTGGCCAAACAAAACAATCTGCAAGCTGGCTCTGCCTCTGGGCCACCTGTTTATGACTTCTGCCAATATTCCCATTCTTTCACATGCTCCAAATTAAAATTGAGAAGCACTGGTATATATACAGCCTAAACACTTCAGACTAGTGTTTTATTAAGTAATTCTATGACCTTGGGTGAGTACCTCTCCTCTCTGCACTTTAATTTTCATGTGGAAAGTAGGAAAAAATCATTGTCCTTACTTCATAGGATTGTTTTAAGGATTAAATATATTAATGCATTGTTTTCTTCATTCACTTCCCATCCTTCTTCTAAAATCACTCAAAGTCTATATTTGCCTTTAGTTAATCTCTAACCAGTAATGTCATTGCTCACCAACAGTGGTGTTTCTAAAGAAGGAAGTCTTCTCTTTATGCCCTTTTATTTTAATCCCTAGCCCTAGTCAATAACCAAGTCATGTTTTTGATCACTATCATGTTTCTCCAAATTCTGCTAAAGACACAGGTAAATTTCTAACTGAACTCCAGTAGGATGTTATTTGTCAGTGTTCCTACTACATAACGCTGGGGAATTGAGCTTTTTGCAGGCACCACTTTAATCTCACTGATTTTGTCCTGAAAACTCTATACTTGCTCTTCATCTACTACTTAAGATTAAGACAATTTTCTTGTTTTCATTTTTTTCAGTTAAAAAAATGCTTATAAAATTTCAAATAATACAAGAAACTAAAACATTTTTTTAAACCAGTGAAATACTGCCAACCAGATATAACTACCACATTTTACATGCTGTTTCACAATCTGCTTTATTCATGCATCATTGTGTTGTGGACATTTTTTCTAGTCAATGAATTTTACTCACAAATAAAACAGCATACTCAAGAATGAGTATTCATTTCAATATGCTCTCACCAGTGCTGGATATTTCAATTTTTTGTTTTATTCTTTCATCTTTGCAAGGCTCATAAAGGACAAATGATATCTCCTTGCTGGTTTTTTGTTTGTTTTATTATATATATATTTTTATTTGTCTTCTGCATTTCCCTAATTGTTTGGTCAAAGATATTTTTATATATTTATTGACAAATTTTTGTTATGAATTGTCTGTTCCTGCTTTTTGCAAGTATTTCTATCAGAATATTCATTTTCTGTATTTATAAGAACTTTTTATATAACCCACTGTTTTACATAAATATTGCAAATATTTATCCAAATATTCCGCCTTTGTAAATTGCCTACCAGTTTCTAAACAAGCTGCTGAGCAACAGTGCTGTGATAAGTAAAACCATCATGTAGCCTTCACTATGTGCCAGGAACTGTTTTAAGTTAATTACCTGGATTGTCTCATGTAATCCTGTCTATAAGCTTACTATTTTTATTCCTATTTTCCCTTGAGTAAAATGAAATACAAAGGAGGTATGTGACTTGACCAAGTTTCCACAACCACTGGCTCTGCTCATATTTGAGACAGGGTAGTCTGGCTACACTCCATGCTCTTTTTTTTTTTAGCGGTATGCGGGCCTCTCACTGTTGTGGCCTCTCCCGTTGCGGAGCACAGGCTCCGGATGCGCAGGCTCAGCGGCCATGGCTCAGGGGCCCAGCCGCTCCGCGGCATGTGGGATCTTCCCGGACCAGGGCACGAACCCGCGTCCCCTGCATCGGCAGGCGGACTCTCAACCACTGCGCCACCAGGGAAGCCCTACACTCCATGCTCTTAATCACTGTCAAAGATAAATAAAGCCAGACACTAGTTAAAGAGGTAAGAACAGGTTTTATTCAGTAACACTATTACAGTAGGGAAAAAAACTTCAGCATGAACTGAATTCAACTTTGATTTATGCAAAAATGACTGGGCATTTTAAAGGGATAATGAGGGAATGGGAAGGAAGTATAGTGGGAGCTTGAGTAGAGTCAAGGAAGTGGAAATTTACAGAAAGTGGGAAAGTGGATTGGTTAATGTAATTATGTCATCTTGGTTTGTTAATTGGCACTTATCAAAGTTAGGCTCCTACACTCTCACATAGATCAGGAGATAGGAGCCCTATCTTCAGGGGTTGGCTGGAACAAACAATAAATTCTTTTGGCAGCCTTGAGCTTTCCCAAGCAGGAACTTAAGGGGGCTGGAGTCATCATCCTAGAGATGCAGCCTTGAGCTGTTAGCAACTATGGTAGTGTTTTTTGAACTCTTTTAATGGGTGGAAGCTGTGAAAAACATCACTTGTGCAGTTTGTGTACACTAGGTTGAGGCCAAGTTAGTAAGAAGGCTCAGAGGAGCCTGACTAGAGTTTAGCCAAGGAGAGAATCTTTCTCACTATTAATCATTGTGGTAAACCATACATAGCTAAGTTTAAGTATATAGTTCAGTGCAGTAGGTACATTCACATTTTTGGCAACCCTCACCACTACCCATATCTAGAACATTTTCATCATCCCAAACTGAAACTCTGTACCTATAAAGCAATAATTCATCATTTCTTCCTCCTCTCAGTACCTGATACCCTCTATTCTATTTTCTTTCTCTATAAATTAGACTACTCTAGTTACCTTTATTACTAGAGTCATATTTGTCCTTTTGTGTCTGGCTTATTTTACTTAGCATAATGTCTTCAAGGTTCAGTCATATCATAGCATGTGTCAGAATTTTGGTCCTTTACAAAGCTAATGTTATTCCATTTTATGTATATACCACCTTTTATTTATTCATTCATTCACCAATGGGTACTTGGAGTGCTTCCACCTTTTGGCTGTTACAAATAATGCTGCTATAAACATGAGTGTACAATATGTTTGAGTGCCTGTTTTCAATTTTTTGGAGTATATACCCAGAGGTGCAATTGCTGGATCATATAGTATTTCTTTTTTTTTAAATTGAAGTATAATTGATTTACAGTGTTGTGTTAGTTTCAGGTGTACAGCACAGTGATTCAATTATATATATAGACATATGCATATATATATATTCTTTTTCAGATTCTATTCCCTTATAGGTTATTATAAAATATTGGACATAGTTCCCTGTGCTATAAAGTATGTCCTTGTTGGTTATCTATTTTATATACAGTAGTGTGTATATGTTGATCCCAAATTCCTAATTTATCCCTCCCCCCTTTCCCCTTTGGTAACCATAAGTTTGTTTTCTATGTCTGTGGGTCTATTTCTGTTTTATAAATAAGTTCATTAGCATCTTTTTTTAATTTTTAGATTCCACATATAAGCAATATCATATGATACTTGTATTTCTCTGTCTGGCTTACTTCACTTAGTATGATAATTTCTAGGCCATCCATGTTGCTGCAAATGGCATTATTTCATTCTTTTTTTAATGGCTGAGTAATATTTCATTGTATACATATACCACATCTTCTTTATCCATTCATCTGTTGATGGATATTTTAGGTTGCTTCCATGTCTTGGCTATTGTAAATAGTACTGCAAAGCACATTGTGGTGTATGTATCTTTTCGAATTATGGTTTTGTCCAGATATATGCCCAGGAGTGGGATTGCTGGATCATATGGTAACTCTATTTTTAGTTTTTTAAGGAACCTCCATACTGTTCTCAATATTGGCTGTAATAATTTACATTCCCACCAAAAGTGTAGGAGGGGTCCTTTTCCTCCATACCTTCTCCAGCATTTATTATTTTTAGACTTTTTTTTTAATGGATGATCACAACAAAAGCAACAATGATTGCAATTACCAAACACGAAACACACTCATATTATGTCATAATATTGACATTCAGTCCAGTAATCCTCCACTGTAACAGCTCCTTTACTTTGCAGTGAAAATTGATTTGTATATTTTTTGCCTCTGAGTCCTTGTGGGATTTTTTTTATTATTATTCAAACAGAAAGTCACAAAAATTGTAATCATCCTCATCAGTTCACTCAGTCCCTTGTAATTAATTTTTTTTATCTTGATCTTTTGTTAGCACTTTTATGAGTTCATCAGTTTTCCATTAGCGTTCTGAAAATGCTTATTCATTCAGTTCAGCAGTATAGTCAGTTATCAGAAACCTGTACTTGTCAGAGTCTTTTCCATGAATTCCTTGAAGATGAAACCCTTTTATAGGAACACATTTGCAAAAGCATCAGAGAACACCCAGAACTGTCTGTAAATGACAAAAGACTTAAAAATGATCCCAGTTAAAGATTGATGAAAGTTCATAATAATGCAATTGACAAGGAAATTTAGTTATTTCTGAGATATACATTTTAAAGTAATAACTAGAATTATGACTTGTAGCGTTATACCAGAAGATATAAGATTTTTAGAAATTTCATGTAATGTCTGAAATATTTATATTAACATATTTCCATACAAATAACCAAAAAAAGTTTAGTATTAGTTGTTTTGTTTGTTTGTTTGTTTATACAGCAGGTTCTTATTAGTCATCAATTTTATAAACATCAGTGTATACATGTCAATCCCAATCGCCCAATTCAGCACACCACCATCCCCACCCCACCGCAGTTTTCCCCCCTTGGTGTCCACACGTCTGTTCTCTTCATCTGTGTCTCAACTTCTGCCCTGCAAACTGGTTCATCTGTACCATTTTTCTAGGTTCCACATACATGCGTTAATATACGATATTTGTTTTTCTCTTTCTGACTTACTTCACTCTGTATGACAGTCTCTAGATCTGTCCACATCTCAGCAAATGACTCAGTTTTGTTCCTTTATATGGCTGAGTAATATTCCATTGTTTATATGTACCACTACATCTTTATCCATTTGTGTGTTGATGAGCATTTAGGTTGCTTCCATGACCTGGCTATTGTACATAGTGCTGCAATGAACATTGGGATGCATATGTCTTTTTGGATTATGGTTTTCTCTGGGTATATGCCCAGTAATGGGATTGATGGATCATATGCTAATTCTATTTTTAGTTTTTTAAGGAACCTCCATACTGTTCTCCATAGTGGCTGTATCAATTTACATTCCCACCAACAGTGCACCCGCTCCAGCATTTGTTGTTTGTAGATTTTCTGATGATGCCCACTCTAACTGGTGTGAGGTGATACCTCATTGTAGTTTTGACTTGCATTTCTCTAATAATTAGTGATGTTGAGCAGATTTTCATGTGCTTCTTGGCCATCTGTATGTCTTCTTTGGAGAAATGTGTATTTAGGTCTTCTTCCCATTTTTGGATTGGGTTGTTTGTATCTTTAATATTGAGCTGCAGGAGCTGTTTATATATTTTGGAGATTAATCCTTTCTCCATTGATTCATTTTCAAATATTTTCTCCCATTCTGAGGGTTGTCTTTTGGTCTTGTTTATGGTTTCCTTTGCTGTGCAAAGGCTTTGAAGTTTCATTAGGTCCCATTTGTTTATTTTTGTTTTTATTTCCATTACTCTAGGAGGTAGATCAAAAAATATCTTGCTGTGATTTATGTCAAAGAGTGTTTTTCCTATGTTTTCCTCTAAGAGTTTTATAGTGTCTGGTCTTACATATAGGTCTCGAATCCATTTTGAGTTTATTTTTTTTGTATGGTGTTACGGAGTGTCCTAATTTCATTCTTTTACATATAGCTCTCCAGTTTTCCCAGCACCACTTATTGAAGAGACTGTCTTTTCTCCATTGTATATCCTTGTCCCCTTTGTCATAGATTAGTTGACCATAGGTGCATGGGTTTATCTCTGGGCTTTCTATCTTGTTCCATTAATCTATGTTTCTGTTTTTGTGCCAGTACCACATTGTCTTGATTACTGTAGCTTTGTAGTATAGTCTGAAGTCAGGGAGTCTGCTTCCTCCAGCTCTGATTTTTTCCCTCAAGACTGCTTTGGCTATTCGGGGTGTTTTGTGTCTCCATACAAATTTTAAGATAATTTGTTCTAATTCTGTAAAAAATGCCATTGGTAATTTGATAGGGATTGCATTAAATCGGTAGATTGCTTTGGGTAGTAGAGTCATTTTCACAATATTGATTCTTCCAATCCGAGAACATGGTATATCTCTCCATCTGTTGGTATCATCTTTAATTTCTTTCATCAGTGTCTTATAGTTTTCTGCATACAGGAAGGTTTTTCTCCTTCAGTTTGTTAATATGGTGTATCACGTTGATTGATTTGCGTATATTGAAGAATTCTTGCATTCCTGGAATAAACCCCACTTGACCATGGTGTATGAACCATTTAATGTGCTGTTGGATTCTGTTGCTAGTATTTTGTTGAGGATTTTTGCATCTATGTTCATCAGTGATATTGGCCTGTAGTTTTCTTTCTTTGTGACATCCTTGTCTGGTTTTGGTATCAGGGTGATGGTGGCCTCGTAGAATGAGTTTGGGAGTGTTCCTCCCTCTGCTATATTTTGGAAGAGTTTGAGAAGGATAGGTGTTAGCTCTTCTCTAAATGTTTGATAGAATTCGCCTGTGAAGCCGTCTGGTCCTGGGCTTTTGTTTGTTGGAAGGTTTTTAATCAGCGTCTCAATTTCAGTGCTTCTGATTGTTCTGTTCATATTTTCTATTTCTTCCTGATTCAGTCTTGGCAGGTTGTGCATTTCTAAGAATTTGTCCATTTCTTCCAGTTTGTCCATTTTATTGGCATAGTGTTGCTTGTAGTAATCTCTCATGATCTTTTGTATTTCTGAAGTGTCAGTTGTTACTTCTCCTTTTTCATTTCTAATTCTATTGATTTGAGTCTTCTTCCTTTTTTTCTTGATGAGTCTGGCTAATGGTTTATCAATTTTGTTTATCTTCTCGAAGAACCAGCTTTTAGTTTTATTGATCTTTGCTATCATTTCCTTCATTTCTTTTTCATTTATTTCTGATCTGATTTTTATGATTTCTTTCCTTCTGCTAACTTTGGGGTTTTTTTGTTCTTCTTTCTCTAATTGCTTTAGGTGCAAGGTTAGGTTGTTTATTCGAGACGTTTCCTGTTTGTTAAGATAGGATTGTATTGCTATAAATTTCCCTCTTAGAACTGCTTTTGATGAATCCTATAGGTTTTGGGTTGTCGCGTCTCCATTGCCATTTGTTTCTAGGTATTTTTTAAATTTCCTCTTTGATTTCTTCAGTGATCACTTCGTTATTAAGTAGTGTATGGTTTAGCCTCCATGTGTTTGTATTTTTTACAGATATTTTCCTGTAATTGATATCTAGTCTCATAGCATTGTGGTCGGAAAAGATACTTGAAACAATTTCAATTTTCTTAAATTTTCCAAGGCTTCATTTGTGACCCACGGTATGATCGTTCCTGGAGAATGTTCCATGAGCACTTGAGAAAAATGTGTATTCTGTTGGTTTTGGATGGAATGTCCTATAAATATCAATTAAGTCCATCTTGTTTAATGTATCATTTAAAGCTTGTGTTTCCTTATTTATTTTAATTTTGGATGATCTGTCCATTGGTGAAAGTGGGGTGTTAAAGTCCCCTACTATGAATGTGTTACTGTCGATTTCCCCTTATATGCCTGTTAGTATTTGCCTTATGTATTGATCTGCTCCTATGTTGGGTGCATAAATACTTACAATTGTTATATCTTCTTGGATCGGTCCCTTGATCATTATGTAGTGTCCTTCTTTTTCTCTTCTAATAGTCTTTATTTTAAAGTCTATTTTGTCTGATATGAGAATTGCTACTCCACCTTTCTTTTGGTTTCCATTTGCATGGAATATCTTTTTCCATCCCCTTACTTTCAGTCTGTATGTGTCTCTAGTTCTGAAGTGGGTCTCGTGTAGCCAGCAAATATATGGGTCTTGTTTTTGTATCCATTCAGCCAATCTGTGTCTTTTGGTGGGAGCATTTAGTCCATTTACATTTAAGGTAATTATCGATATGTATGTTCCTATTCCCATTTTCTAAATTGTTTTGGGTTCGTTATTAGGGGTCTGTTCCTTCTCTTGTGTTTCTTGCCTAGAGAAGTTCCTTTAGCATTTGTTGTAAAGCTGGTTTTGTTGTGCTGAACTCTCTCAGGTTTTGCTTGTCTGTAAAGGTTTTAATTTCTCCATCAAATCTGAATGAGATCCTTGCTGGGTAGAGTAATTTTGGTTGCAGGTTTTTCTCCTTCATCACTTTAAATATGTCCTGCCAGTCACCTCTGGCTTGCAGAGTTTCTGCTGAAAGATCATCTGTTAACTTTATGGGGATTCTCTTGTGTGTTATTTGTTGTTTTTCCCTTGCTGCTTTTAATATGTTTTCTTTGTATTTAATGTTTGACAGTTTGATTAATATGTGTCTTGGTGTATTTCTCCTTGGATTCATCCTGTATGGGACTTTCTGTGCTTCCTGGACTTAACTATTTCATTTCCCTTATTAGTGAAGTTTTCAACTATAATCTCTTCAATTATTTTCTCAGTCCCTTTCTTTTTCTCTTCTTCTTCTGGAACCCCTATAATTCGAATGTTGGTGCGTTTAATGTTGTCCCAGAGGTCTCTGAGACTGTCCTCAGTTCTTTTAATTCTTTTTTCTTTATTCTGCTCTGCAGTAGTTATTTCCATTATTTTATCTTCCGGGTCACTTATCCGTTCTTCTGCCTCAATTATTCTGCTATTGATCCCATCTAGAGTAGTTTTAATTTCATTTATTGTGTTGTTCATCATTGTTTGTTTCATCTTTAGTTCTTCTAGGTCCTTGTTAAATGTTTCTTGCATTTTGTCTATTCTATTTCCAAGATTTTGGATCATCTTTACTATCATTATTCTGAATTCTTTTTCAGGTAGACTGCCTATTTCCTCTTCATTTGTTACATCTGGTGGGTTTTTATCTTGCTCCTTCATCTGTTGTGTGGTTTTCTGTCTTCTCATTTTGCTTATCTTACTGTGTTTGTGGTCTCCTTTTTGCAGGCAGCAGGTTTGTAGTTCCCGTTGTTTTTGGTGTCTGTCGCCAGTGGCTAAGGATGGATCAGTGGGTTGTGTAGGCTTCCTGGTGGAGGGAACTAGTGCCTGTGTTCTGGTGGATGAGTCTGGATCTTGTCTTTTCGGTGGCAGGTCCACGTCTGGAGGTGTGTTTTGGGGTGTCTGTGACTTATTATGGTTTTAGGCAGCCTCTCTGCTAATGGGCGGGGTTGTGTTCCTGTCTTGCTAGTTGTTTGGCATAGGATGTCCAGCACTGTAGCTTGCTGGTCGTTGAGTGAAGCTGGGCGCTGGTGTTAAGATGGAGATCTCTGGGAGATTTTCGCCGTTTGATATTATGTGGAGCTGGGAGGTCTCTTGTGGACCACTGTCCTGAAGTTGGCTCTCCCACCTCAGAGGCACAGCACTGACTCCTGGCTGCAACACCAAGAGCCTTTCATCCACATGGCTCAGAATAAAAGAGAGAAAAAGTAGAAGGAAAGAATTAGTAGAAGTAGAAAGAAAGAAAGAAAAAAAAAGAAAGGTGAAGGGAGGGAGGGAGGGAGGGAGGGAGGAAGGAGGGAAGGAAGGAGAAAAGAAAGAAAGAACATAAGGTAAAATAAATTAAAGATAAAATATAATAAAGTTATTAAAATAAAAAGTAATTATTAAGAGAAAAAAAAGAAAAAATTTTTTTTAAAAAACAGATGGATAGAACCCTAGAACAAATTGTGGAAGAAAAGCTATATAGACAAAATCTCACACAGAAGCATACACATACACACTCACAAAAAGAGGATAAGGGGAAAAAATCATAAATCTTGCTCTCAAAGTCCACCTCCTCAATTTGGGATGATTCATTGTTTAAAGGAGGGAAGGAAGGAAAGAAAGAAAGAAAAAAGATAAAGTAAAAGAAAATAAAGTTATTAAAATAAAGAATAATTATTAAGAAAAAAATTAAACAACAGAAAAAAACCAGACGGATCGAACCCTAGGACAAATGGTGGAAGCAAAGCTATACAGCCAAAATCTCACACAGAAGCATACACATACACACTCACAAAAAGAGGAAAAGGGGAAAAAAATCATAAGTCTTGCTCTCAAAGTCCACCTTCTTAATTTGGGATGATTCATTGTCTATTCATGTATTACACAGATGCAGGGTACATCAAGTTGATTGTGGAGCTTTAATCCGCTGCTTCTGAGGCTGCTGGGAGAGATTTCCCTTTCTCTTCTTTGTTCTCACAGCTCCCAGGGGCTCAGCTTTGGACTTGGCCCCGCCTCTGCGTGTAGGTCGCCGGAGGGCGTCCGTTCTTCGCTCAGACAGGATGGGGTTAAAGGAGCCGCTCATTCGGAAGCTGTGGCTCACTCAGGACGTGGGGAGGGAGGGGCACGGAGTGCGGGGCAAGCCTGCAGTGGCAGAGGCTGGCGTGACGTTGCACCAGCCTGAGGCGTGCCGTGCGTTCTCCCGGGGGAGTTGTCCCTGCATCCTGGGACCCTGGCAGTGGCGGGCTGCACAGGCTCCCTGGAAGGGGGGTGTGGATAGTGACCTGTGCTCGCACACAGGCTTCTTGGTGGCGGCAACAGCAGCCTTAGCGTCTCATGCCCATCTCTGGGATCCACGCTTTTAGCCGCGGCTTGCGCCCGTCTCTGGAGCTCCTTTAAGCAGCGCTCTTAATCCCCTCTCCTCGTGCCCCAGGAAACAGGGAAGAAAAAGTCTCTTGACTCTTCGGCAGCTCCAGACGTTTTCCCGGACTCCCTCCCGGCTAGACGTGGCACACTAACCCCCTGCAGGCTGTGTTCACGCCGCCAACACCAATCCTCTCCCTGCGCTCCGACTGAAGCCCGAGCCTCAACTCCCAGCTGGGCCCGCCCCGGCGGGTGAGCAGACAAGCCTCTCGGGCTGATGAGTGCCAGTCGGCCCTGATCCTCTGTGTGGGAATCTCTCCACTTTGCCCTCCGCACCCCTGTTGCTGTGCTCTCCTCCGCGGCTCTGAAGCTTCCCCCTCTGCCACCCACAGTCTCCGCCCGCGAAGGGGCTTCCTAGTGTGTGGAAACCTTTCCTCCTTCACAGCTCCCTCCCACTGGTGCAGGTCCCGTCCCTATCCTTTTGCCTCTGTTTATTCTTTTTTCTTTTGCCCTACCCAGGTACGTGGGGAGTTTCTTGCCTTTTGGGAGGTCTGAGGTCTTCTGCCAGCGTTCAGTAGGTGTTCTGTAGGAGTTGTTCCACGTGTAGATGTGTTTCTGGTGTATCTGTGGGGAGGAAGGTGATCTCCGTGTCTTACTCTTCCGCCATCTTCCCAGAAGCCCCCCTTCAGGAGGCTTTTCAGTAGATTGGTCACAACTAAGATCTGGATGCAGATTTCATTAAGTATATTCATTGTGTGAAAATTCATTAAATTACATACATTTATGATTTGTGTAGTTTTATGTACATATATGTATATTGTGTATGTATATGTATATTTTACATGTATATGTATATATGTATACATATGTATATATATCATTTATAAAAATTCATCTGACATTATTTCTATATTTGGCATCTGGTGATGTTGAAAATCTAAGATAGCTCAATCACTTTTTTCCCTTGGTAAATGACTATAGTAGACACTTTGAGTCACCTACCCATTAGCCAATCCCCTTTCACTGCTTACTTGTTGTCAGAGTCCCATCTTTGATTATAGAGCATGGAAATGTAGAAAATCACTTCCCCAGTCTCCCTTATAGCTAGAGTGTAGTAATATGGCCTTGCTGAAGTGAAGAGATGTAAGGAGAATTTTGCTGGAGTGTTCTAAGAAAGAGTTTCCTCACTAATAAAAGAGATAATTGGGCTGCCTGGATGCAGAGCAGGAGGCTGAGAGAGAGATCCTATCCACTTCCATCTGTTGCACAGGCCCCACTGTAGCTGTTGCACTATGCATGATCAGGAGAATCTAGTATACACCAGGAATCTGGCCAAGGAGGCTGAATGATAGGATAGAATTAATGAAGAAAGTAGCAGGGATAGATGTGGAGCTGACAGTTGAAGAAATAAATTTTCTATCTGTTGTATATAAAATTGTGATTGAAGCTAGAAGAGCCTCCTGGAGAATAATCAGCAGCATTAAACAGAAAGAAGAAACTAAGAAGGAGTAAACAAACTAAAAATCATCTAGGAATATTGGCAAATGGTCTAGATTGAGGTAAGGTTAATCTGTTGTTACAGTTTGGATATACCAGACAAACACCTCATTCTAGCAGCTAACACTGGCGAGTCCAAGGTTTTCTATTACAAAATGAAAAGGAACTATCACAGGTATCTGGCTGAATTTGCCACAGGAAGGAGGCTGCAAAGAACAGCCTAGTAGCTTTAAAGCTGCTAATGATATTGCAATGACAGAACTTCCACCAATGCATCCCATTTACTTAGGGCTTGCTCTCAATTTTACTATGAAATTATTTTATTTTTATACAAATTTTAAAGATTACTTTCCATTTACAGTCATTACAAAATGTTGGCTCTATTCACCGTGTTGTATAATACACCCTTTGCCTATCTTACACTCAATAGTTTGTATCTCCCACTCCCCCAACCCCCTCCACTGGTAACCACTGGTTTGTTCTCTATATCTGTGAATATGCTTCTTTTTTCCTACTATGAAATTCTTAATTTCCCTGAGCATGCCTGCAGGTTGGCAAAATCAACTCTCGATGCAACTGCAGAGCTGGATATGCTGAGCGAAGAAAGCTATAAGGACTCTACACATCATGCAGTTGTTATGCGATAATCTGACACTATTGAATTCAGACATGCAGGGTGATGGTGAAGAGAAGAATAAAGAATTTTTGCAGGATGTGGAAGATGAAAATCAGTGAGACCTAAAAGCCAACAAGAAAAACCATCCCTAGCCACCCTATTCTTTCCCATCCCACCACGTAGGAAATTCCTCATGGTCAGTGAGAACCACCAAATCTGACTTCTACATTTGGTTTCAGAATTTAGGTTCTGCCCTGTTTTTTTTTTTTTTAAAAAAAAAACAGTTTTCAAATGTTCTTAAAGGCAAGAGTGAATTTCTGTGCATTTTACTGGTTCCAGTTTTTCGGTTCTTTAAGACACTAATAGGACTACATACAGGCTTTTTCAGCACTACTGTATCATCTCCTGCCAGATGTGGCAGGATCACCATTAGAAATGGAAATTACATTCAAAAGCAATTAGACTTCTAGGTGATGCAAACATCTAAGAGAGAGGTTAATCACATTCTAGAGGCATAAGTGGTATCATTTTTCCTTTTTCTGGTTGTTTAAATTGAATTTTATACTGATGTTTAGAACTAATTGGGTGTTAGCTTGAGGTGGTTAAAGGTCTTTGGAGAGTTTGTTGTAATGGTCTTACTGTAAAAAAGTGCTTCAAACTCTGCTGAAATGTTGCTGAAAAGCATGATGCTCGTGACAGTCCAACGATCTGTGGCTGCTCATTGCCTGCTTTTACTCTCCCTCTGAAGCAGGTTAGCATCGAAGGTGGTATGGAAAAGGCTGCATGCCTGTTATATTCTTTGTTTCTTCTTCTTCCCTCTTCCCCTGGGGAAATAAGTTCCTCAGCCATTCAATCGCTTAACTTCTTTTGTTCAGTTTGTGTGCCTTGAAGTTAATTTGTACTACTGGATGTCTGACTGGATCCACAGATACAAAAAATCTGTATTGTTCTTACTGAAACACAGCATGGAATTAATATTAAACTTAAATGAAGCAAAACTTAATTTAAAATGTCAAATATTATTGCACCACGATCCTCTGTATTTCTAAAATAAAATCTCTAGTCAAATAAATAAGACAAATGAGGAGACAGTATCTACTCTCTATTCCTGCTTTTGGGTGTGGTTGTATGAGGACACGATGAGGGATGATGCAATAGCTAAGTGACCATGAGAGAACAAAACTGAAGACAAAAGTCTTACTGCTGCGGATGGTCATGTGAAAGGATACAAAGGGCCCATATCCTTGTGGATATCATTAAGCCACTGTACCAACTGGGAAACAGCCTCTTTCAGATTTCTTGTAATGTAAGTAAAATAAAAACAAAAACAAATGAAAAACCAACAAGAATTGAAACACCTATTTTTAAACCACTTTAAACTATATATTCCTTGTAGCCAAAAATATCTTAATGCTACAGCAAGTAACCTTATATCTGGGTAGGTATAATATTCCTTCTCCATCTCAAAAGTTATATAATGAGGAATATCTGGATTTTTTTGCCATTATAAATTTTTTTTGACAGTGAAGCCTTTTGCTTTGCAGACTCAGGACTTCTGTCATTTTTGGAAGATTTTCTTCTTTTAGACTTGTGAATATTTTTGTTGTTATTGCTATATATGTTTTCTTTCATCAGTCATATCAATTATCTAGAGTCTTGAATCCCCATTTTATGAATATCCTTTTTTTTCTTAATGGGTTTTCTTCTTTGTCCCATAATGCATTATCTGTTATGTATTTGCTCCTGTCTTCCATTCTAGTAGCTTAGTTTTTACTAGTAAAAAAAAAAATAGGCAATTTTCTACTTTAATTGCATTTTAACATTACTATTATATTTCCTCAATTTGTTTCCCTGGCCAACATAATACTGTCAGTTGTCCATTCAGTTTGAAAAATAGAGTTTTTTTCACACTTTCTTCTGCTTATATCCTAACAAATTATATTGGCCTCTCTGTAGTTGATTCTTAGTATATTCTTTTAATTTCATTCAAAATGTTTTATATCTGGATGATATTCCTCAGAGTTGTGTTATGCGATTGAGATATTGTCTTAATTTCAATGATACTTTAATCTTTCTTACCCTTTTTAAGCTCCCTTTGGGAAGGAGAGATATTATGAACCTGAACTTAAAATCAATTTCTTCCTTGAAATGTACCCTACTCTCTACTTTGGTTATTTTACAGTCATAATTAGTCTTTTGTCCATAAACAAAGTGAAGGTTTCTTGGCTACCACCTTAGAATCTTTGAATCTTACTTTTATAAACCATCTTTACTTTAGTTTACACTAAGTAGTTCTAAGAAGGAGAACTAAAGGTGTAAAATATAACAGAATATGAATTATTTAGTCTCAATGTATTTTTCTTGTGAAACTTTCCTAATTTTTACATGATTTTGAAATTGATATTTTTACAATTTCACATGAGAGTAGGAGCTTATATTCTTGTCCATGTATACATTGTGTCTTTGTTTACATCATTTAATGGTTTATGGGGTGATGTTTAGTAAACCAATATAATTGAAACATAACTAAAAAATATGTTTCCACACAGTTACCTTGTAAGACCATACACATACTCTAGCATTATTGACATTGCTGCAAATCTGGGTGGATTTTAATTTTGGGAGCTGCTGTCAGAGCCAGTTGATGTATCACACAAGAAAATAACTTTCATTATCTTATAATTACACTTCAATTCAGATCTTAAAGAGAAATATGAGATTTGTTTTCTAACCTCTTTTTCTAGACTTGATTTTTGAATGCAATTTACACCTTTATGTTTTGTGTTCCTACTTGTGCTAGCATTTTCTCCTGTGCCATCTAGGGCAGTGTTTTTAAGATAAGTTCTTTAATCATAAGAACAAACAATGCCATGTATTATGCTATGGATATTAATGTAAATCACAAATATAAATTTTTAACATTAAAAAATTTTATTTCTGCATTAATGGTGTCTTACATAGCATCATAAGTATGTTCCTTACATAGTTAGAGAGTAGTGTGCTTTTTATTTCCAGCTGAAAAATACCAAAGAGGGTTTGCATCAAGGGAGAAATTTTCACGTTAGTGTCACATATTGTAGGATTTTATGTTTTGTTTGAATTATACTTGGAGGTCCAAGCCAACAAGCCAAAATACTGAGTTTCTCACTGTGGTTACTTTCAACTTTTCTTCCTTCCTTTCTTCCTCCTTTCCTCCCTCCTTCTCTATCTCTCCCTCCCTCCCTCCCTTCCTATTTCCCTTCCTTCCTTTCTTGTTACTTTCTTTAAGATATCAGTACATTCATTGTAGATATTTCTTAAAAATATCAGGTGGTTATAAATTAATCTTCTGTTTAGAAGATGTGAAGAAAAAAAACATGTACACTTTTGGATTGCAAGAGTGATAGGGCATAGTAGAAAATTTGTGTACATATTGTGATTAAGAATAGGAAGATAGGGCTTCCCTGGTGGTGCAGTGGTTGAGAGTCCGCCTGCCGATGCAGGGGACGCGGGTTGTGCCCCGGTCCGGGAAGATCCCACATGCCGTGGAGTGGCTGGGCCCGTGAGCCATGGCCGCTGAGCCTGCGCGTCCGGAGCCTGTGCTCCGCAACGGGAGAGGCCACAACAGTGAAAGGCCCGCGTACCGGAAAAAAAAAAAAAAAGAATAGGAAGATAACTATTAAGGTGACTGTGATAACCCAGTTAGGTTTGACTTCAAAGCTAATGGTGGAAGCATAGGTAGTCAAGTAAAATGGGGATGATTTGCTGACAAAACCATAAGACTAATTCCTGAGAGGGACAATCAATAGTTTAAATTAGAACATTCAATCAAATGTGGTTAAGCCGTGCTTGAACTTGGCTGTCAGTGGAGTCCTAGGGAATCAGATCTGGTGTGTAAGGTTATAGAAACAAGAGGCTTCAGAAAGTGGTGATTGACAATTTCAGATTTATTGTAGTAAGGTATGTCTGTAGGTGGTATATTCAATTTTGAGTAAGAACTTTGAAGATGGAGGAAATATAGAGAAAGGTAATTAGCAACATGTAGAAAGTTTTTCAAGGCCCCAAACATGCTCTATTATCTAGTATTTAGGGTCCAAACAAGACTTCACTTCCAATGAACAAATGAATAATCAGAAACCAAGACTTGTTCAGTAGCACAAATTGGACACATATGGTTTAAAAGGAAAGTTTAGGGATATTAGATATTTGACTTAAAGCAGCAGGACTAATTCAAAATCTCACTCAGTGATAGAGATATTTCTCCTTATGTACAGTTTGCCTTGGTCAGGGTTGATTCCAGATCCTGCAGGATGAAGATATAAGTGCCTATAAATGAGCAATACTAAGAGAGGATTATAAGATATGTGAGTTCCTGGAGATTAAGAACCCTATGGTTTTTTACCCTGTATATCTTACAATTTTATCACAGCCATTAGTAGGTGGCTATTGAATTGAAAACTATCTGACTTCACACAGAGCATTACTTGATGAGTTTTAATTAAATAATATTTTCTACATAATACATTTTTACAAGGTTGACTAGAGGCCAAATTGTAGAGGAAGTAAAGTTCTTATTGAAAGCATTTTCATACTGAGATAGCCTACCTATCTCTGGATGCCTGGAGACTCTCAAGGCAGATCCCCTCTTTGAAACGGAGGCAAATTGAGTTTTTTCTTTTCTTTTTTAACATCTTTATTGGAGTATAATTGCTTTACAATGGTGTGTTAGTTTCTGCTTCATAACAAAGTGAATCAATTATACATATACATATGTTCCCATATCTCTTCCCTCTTGCATCTCTCTCCCTCCTACCCTCTCTATTCCACCCCTCTAGGTGGTCACAAAGCACCGAGCTGATCTCCCTGTGCTATGCGGCTGCTTCCCACTAGCAATCTATTTTACATTTGATAGTGTATATACGTCCATGCCATTCTCTCACTTTGTCACAGCTTACCCTTCCCCCTCCCCATTTCCTCAAGTCCATTCTCTAGTAGGTCTGCATCTTTATTTCCATCTTACCCCTAGGTTCTTCATGACATTTTTTTTCTTAGGTTCCATATATATGTGTTAGCATATGGTATTTGTTTTCCTCTTTCTGACTTACTTCACTCTGTATGACAGACTCTAGGTCCATCCACCTCACTACAAATATCTCAATTTCATTTCTTTTTATGGCTGAGTAATATTCTATTGTATATATGTGCCATATCTTCTTTATCCATTCATCTGTTGATGGACACTTAGGTTGCTTCCATGTCCTGGCTATGGTAAATAGAGCTGCAGTGAACATTTAGGTACATGACTCTTTTTGAATTATGGTTTTCTCAGGGTGTATGCCCAGTAGTGGGATTTCTGGGTCATATGGTAGTTCTATTTGTAGTCTTTTAAGGAACCTCCACACTGTTCTCCATAGTGGCTGTACCAATTCACATTCCCACCAGCAGTGCAAGAGTGTTCCCTTTTCTCCACACCCTCTCCAGCATTTATTGTTTCTAGATTTTTTGATGATGGCCATTCTGACTGGTGTGAGATGATATCTTATTGTAGTTTTGATTTGCATTTCTCTAATGATTAATGATGTTGAGCATTCTTTCATGTGTTTGTTGGCAGTCTGTATATCTTCTTTGGAGAAATGTCTATTTAGGTCTTCTGCCCATTTTTTGATTGGGTTGTTTGGTTTTTTTGTTATTGAGCTGCTTATAAATTTTGGAGATTAATCCTTTGTCAGTTGCTTCATTTGCAAATATTTTCTCCCATTCTGAGGGTTGTCTTTTGGTTTTGTTTATGGTTACCTTTGCTGTGCAAAAGCTTTGAAGTTTCATTAGGTCCCATTTATTTTTGTTTTTATTTCCATTTCTCTAGGAGGTGGGTCAAAAAGGATCTTGCTGTGATTTATGTCAAGGAGTGTTCCGCCTATGTTTTCCTCTAAGAGTTTGATAGTTTCTGGCCTTACATTTAGGTCTTTAATCCATTTTGAGCTTACTTTTTGTACAGTATTAGGGAGTGATCTAATCTCAAACTTTTACATGTACCTGTCCAGTTTTCCCAGCACCATTTATTGAAAAGGAAATCAAAAAATACCTAGAAACAAATGACAATGGAGACACGACAAACCAAAACCTATGGGATGCAGCAAAAGCAGGTCTAAGAGGGATGTTTATAGCAATACAATCCTACCTTAAGAAACAGGAAACATCTCGAATAAACAACCTAACCTTGCACCTAAAGCAATTAGAGAAAGAAGAACAAAAAAACCCCAAAGGTAGCAGAAGGAAAGAAATCATAAAAATCAGATCAGAAATAAATGAAAAAGAAATGAAGGAAAAGTATCTCATATACATTTATTTGACAGCATGAGGATAGTGAAAAATGGTAATGGAAAAGAGTAACAAAAGGCACCACCTCTAGTCTCACTCCAAGAAAACTTTATTTCACAGTCGTAAGGAGTGGTAAAGGGATGTGTTTCTTCTTTCTTATGCAGGGGATGTATTTTTTTTCCCCTAAAAATGATACTTTCTTGCAGCCAGGAAACCTTCAGGGGTTCTTTGAAAAGGAGTATAAAGGGCAATTCTGAGAGCATCTGATGTTATCTTTTTTGCTAATGTAAAGGAGAAATTCAACCTCACTGCTATTGCTAATATCATAGGTATACAGAAAACTTCCATTATAAAGAACCCAGTATTCCATGCATCATTACCCTGTAGATCAAATGCAGTCCACAACTGCACATCTAGTTATCTAGTTGTGTTCTCTCCCTCCCTCCCTCTTTCTCTCTCTCACCCACCCCATCTCTCTCCACCATATGGAATATCTTTAGTGTAACTGCAATCCTTTTCTGCAGATGCAGGCATTTTAACAGGCTTGACTTCATATTTCATTTATTTAGCTGAGAAGTATTCTATCAGTTCATTTTGTATTCTTATCATATGTTTGTAACATAACTAAGCTTCATTAAAACAATTCACTTAGAACAGACTATTTTTTTCTAATTTTTTGGAATGGATTTTAAACTCTATGGCCCCTCATCTGAAGTTAATGTGTACTACTGTGGTAGTTCAGTGTTAGTTAGGCATATCACCTTGAAAATTATTTCTTTTTTTCATCTCTAAAACAATGGCAGCAAGTCTAATGAAGCTTTCTGCTTGATAACTTCATCCTGCAAAAATGAAAATTATTCATCGAGGGGCCATTTATTCCCTTGTTATATGTACAAAACAAAATTCTGGCTCTCTTAAAACATGGGAGCTGTCATAGACTTAGGGTAAATTTATGAGAGTGTTCTGGTTAAAAAGTGACACTTGGAAGGCAAATACAACATTTTAATAAGCTTAGGAAAGATGCCAGGGATTTAGTCTGTTTTGAAAAACATTGCGTATGCCAATTCCAAAGGATGCCAGGCATATTTTCTCTTCAACAACCCTGGAACCGCAATATAAGTACAGTACTTTGAAATGTGTTTGTTTGCAGGATTATGGAAAGCACAGATAGAATTCAATTGCTAAAACCTGTTTTTGTCCAGATTAATGAGTGGAGACAAACATCTGCCAGTAACCTCTGTTGGGCTATATTCCTTTAGACTGCCTGAAAAAGATATAGATGCTTTTCTTTTTATTTCACTACACATTCATAAGCTTTCTGATAAAAAAAGACTTCTTTTAAATTATTTCTAATTTTCTTCACGGTTATCTGTTTGGTTCTTTTAATCTAGCATATTCTTTTAGCCTAATATATTGCTTTGAAACAGTCTTAACTCTCTTTATAGCATTGCTGCCATGGAAATTAGCCTGGCTCTAGGATTGGAACAACATTTTAACAAAAATTAGCCTCCTGACTACCATTCTTAAAACTTATTATATGGCAAATATTTTGTTCATTATAATATTTCATGGAAGGAAAATATAGATCATTTTATATCTTAAGCTTTCCCAACTATAGAAATATAGACTACCCTACTTATACCTACAGGCTAGGATATATGTTTCTCCAATAGATATATAGTTTCTTACCATTCTCCTTGTTTTTACTAAAGCTCTCTCCTTTTTCATGTCTTTTGAGTTTTCAATTTTTCAAATGTTACAAGTCTGAAAGCCTGTATTGACATTAACTAATACACTTTTTATTAAGGAGGGTCTTCCCAGCCTACTGCAGAAGCAAGGCAAAGAAATAGAAGACATAATTATCTATTGGGGGCAGGAAGGGAATATCAGAACTGAGACATCAAAACTCACTCCTAAATTTGGAAAACAGGAGAGTTTTCTGTACCTACTGATAAGGTAGCCCAAAATACTCAGAATACTTTTTCTTTGCTGGCAGAGAAGCATAAACACATGAAAAAGTATTTTAGAAACTGTTCCTCATATGAGTGTCGGATGAATGAAACTCACTCAATATCCAAGTGTTGATGAGTCTCTATTACTGTCAGCCAAATGTATTTATCACTGCCAAATGATATACAGCTTCATGAGCATTCAATAGAATTCTCTCTCAGCCTCAGTTGATGTAGGGCTCATACCTAAAGTACAGAGGGCTGGTAATCTATCATTTTGACTTGAAATACATAGGAAAAAGAAAAGCCATATTTAACTGATGCATACTTGGGGTTGTTGGATTCTAGTTATTTGAATTTCAGGGTAGCTGAAGATTAGCAGAGGGTGACATTTATTTATTTATTAAATAGACGATTTTTTTAGAGGAGTTTTAGGTGCATAGCAAAATTAAGCAAAAGATATAGAGATTTCTCATGTAGAGACTGCTCCCCCACCCATTTTATTTTAATATTTGAGTAGCACAGTCTTGCCCTCTTCCCCATGACCCAAGGACTGTGCCAAATTACCTGATTTTACAATTCAGGAAGGTATAAAGGCTATCATCTTGATTGAAGATCCATTCTCATTATTCAGAATATTATATGTAGAGGCAGTAGATTTATGAAATTGGGGTGAATGTATGCTGACCCTAGGTTGACTACCCTGGATTAATTTTCTTTTTTTCCATTTTAAAAATTAAAACTCTGATCTGTTCTTTTCTGGTGAAGTGCAGATAAGACATTTGGTAACTTGAGGATATTGGTTAGTTGAGTTTTATTTAACATATGTATATTATGATTTGTAAGTAAAGCTGGAACTTGGTCAGGGAACTTAGGACTTTGTCCCAGGTCATCAAGATTGAAGGGAGGCAAATAACAATAATAATGCTCATTTTAAAAGTGTAGCACCCAGTGTAAATAGGAATCAGCCAGAAATTAGGCTGTTACTTCTGTGAGCTATATCATGAATTTTTAAAAATTCAATTAACTCAGTTTTATTGCATTGTCTTTAGTAAGGTTTAACTTCTGAACAAAATATCTGTCTCCCCAAAAAAAGTCCTATTTTGACATCAAACATATATCAACTTTACTTGTCTAAAGACCAGTTTTTATTTCAAAATCGTCTTATTTAATATCAGTTCTATCTACTTGAGTTTGTTGTTGACATTGACTTTATCTCAGAGTCACCTGAGTTAATGGAGCTAACTGAATTGAGACAATAAGATTTTTGTCAGCGAAAGTTTCTTAAAATTAGCACTGCATAGAATTTAGTTATTTTTAAAATAATAAACATAGTTTTTCAGTACTTTTTCAGTTCGTTTGACTTAGGTACACATCATAGATTGAGAAAGAGTGCTTACTTGCTCTTCTGTACAGGGATTTTCAAGACTAATGCTTATCACATCTTGGCATCAGGAAGTTCATAAGAGTAGCTCAACAAAGACACAGAAGAGACAACTAATAGTAGATCTCCCTGTGGGATTTTTAAATATGGCACTAATCCAGTTGGGAAAGAAAGGCCTTCAACAACCATACTCATTAGGTTAAAATACTCTTGCTAACAAACATAGAAAATGTTATCTAGTAATTCTCAGCTAAGGAATGGTGGTTATCAATGGGCAGCTTTTTGGGCCAGTATGCCCAAATTCACCTTCTAGAATTCTGATGCCCTCCAAGGGGATAATGCCTCCCAACAAAGAAATCAAATGTAAACAAATGCAATAAATTTGAACGCAACTCCCCATGTACAATACTTAATTGTCTAGCAAGTACAGCTGACTTATGATAAGGAAGTTTGGGTGGGTAAATGGTGGCAGTTTTAGATGTATGGAAGAGACAACTATTTGCATGAATTTCCTCTTCAAAGAAGACATCTAATGAGAATGTCTGAGAATAAATATGATTTCTGCTGTTGGATGTAGAACATTTTGGAGAAGTGTGAACCTGAAGAAAGTCTTCTATATTCATGGATATAATAAAATCTAATGGTTAAATTAAAAAGCACATTTTTATATTTGGAAAGAAACTTGTAGTTATTTGTTATATTTTTCACAAGAGAGAAAGATTTGCTTCTGTGGCTATTTTTATTATGAGGTTCTTATCTCCAAACTTTAATGCTTCAAAAATCCTTTTCTGCAGAGATGTGCAGATGGCATCAGTATAACCTTTGATGTTACAATCAGCAGAATGAAGGAGGAAAAAGAGATAGAATTTCCAATTTAGGAATAGAGTGTTAGAGATGCAAAGCCTTATCTGATGTTATTACTTGATTTGGGGCCATAGAATTAAAGAAGAAAGAAACATTTAAAAAGCTTTGAACAGCCTGTAAAAAAGAGAAAAACATTATGGTGGGTCCCTTATTCACAAAGTTATAGTGCAAAACTAGTACCAGAAATAGAGTCATGTTGCATGATTATCTATGTAGAAAACCCCAAAGAATCAATATATTTTTTAAATCTTCTAGAATTAACAAAGGAATTTAATGTTATCACAGATACATGATCATCAAATAAAAATAAATCATGTTTTTAAATATTAGCAATGAACAAATCAAAATTTAGCAATGGAAATCAAAACTTAAAATAAAACGCCATTTACAGTATCACCAAACTGAAATATTTAGGCATATGTTTAACAAATCATGTACATGATCTATATGCTGAAAACTACAAAATGAAGAAAGTAATAAAAGACTGAAATAAATGGAGAGGCATAATGTGTTCATGGATTAGAAAACTCAAAGTAGCAAAAATGTCACTTCTTCCCCAATTGATCTACAGGTTTAATGCAATCCTCATGTAAATATCAACATGAGTGTTTCTAGATATAAACAAGCTTGTTTTAAATTTTATATGGAAAAACAGAGGACGTAGAATACATAAAACAATTTTGAAAAGGAAGAATAAGGTTGGAGGAATCACACTACCTGATTTTAAGACACCATATAGCCACAGTAATCAAGATAGTATGGTATTAGCAGACAGACACATAGACCAATGGAACATAATAGACTCCAGAATAGACCCACACTAATATGGCTGAGTTTTGATAAAGGTGAAAAAACAATTCAAAGAAGGAAGGATAGACAGTCATTTCAACAACTGGATATTCATAAGTTAAGAAGAAAAAGAAAAACTCAACCTAAACTTCATACCTTATATAAAAATTAACTAAAGCCATCTGGTCCTGGGCTTTTGTTTGTTGGAAGATTTTTAATCACAGTTTCAATTTCAGTGCTTGTGATTGGTCTGTTCATATTTTCTATTTCTTCCTGATTCAGTCTTGGCAGGTTGTACATTTCTAAGAATTTGTCCATTTCTTCCCGGTTGTCCATTTTACTGGCATATAGTTGCTTATAGTAATCCCTCACGATCTTTTGTATTTCTGCAGTGTCAGTTGTTACTTCTTCATTTCTAATTCTGTTGATTTGAGTCTTCTCACTTTTTTTCTTGATCAGTTTGGCTAATGGTTTATCAATTTTCTGTATCTTCTTAAAGAACCACCTTTTAGTTTTATTTATCTTTGCTATTGTTTCCTTCATTTCTTTTTCATTTATTTCTGATAAGATCTTTATGATTTCTTTCCTTCTGCTAACTTTGGGGTTATTTTGTTCTTCTTTCTCTAATTGCTTTAGGTGCAAGGTTAGGTTGTTTATTTGAGATGTTTCTTGTTTCTTGAGGTACGATTGTATTGCTATAAACTTCCCTCTTAGAACTGCTTTTGATGAATCCTATAGGTTTTGGGTCGTCGTGTTTTCATTGTCATTTGTTTCTAGGTAATTTTTTATTTCTTCTCATTTCTTCAGTGATCTCTTGGTTATTTAGTAGGGTATTGTTTAGCCTCCATGTGTTTGTATGTTTTACATTTTTTTTCCTGTAATTGATATCTAGTCTCATAGCATTGTGTTCGGAAATGATACTTAATATGATTTCAATTTTCTAAAATTTATCAGGGCTTCATTTGTGACCCAAGATATGGTCTATCCTGGAGAATGTTCCATGTGCACTTGAGAAGAAAGTGTATTCTGTTGTTTTTGGTTGGAATGTCCTATAAATATCAATTAAGTCCATCTTGTTTAATGTCTCATTTAAAGCTTGTGTTTCCTTCTTTATTTTCATTTTGGATGATCTGTCCATTGGTGAAAGTGGGGTGTTAAAGTCCCCTACTATTATTGTATTACTGTCGATTTCCCCTTTTATGGCTGTTAGCATTTGCCTTATGTATTGAGGTGCTCCTATGTTGGGTGTATAAATATTTGCAATTGTTATATCTTCTTCTTGAATTGATCCCTTGATCATTATGTAGTGTCCTTCTTTGTCTCTTGTAATAGTCTTTATTTTAAAGTCTATTTTTTCTGATATGAGAATTGCTACTCCAGCTTCCTTTTGATTTCCATTTGCATAGAATATCTTTTTCCATCCCCTCACTTTCAGTCTGTATGTGTCCCTAAGTCTGAAGTGGGTCTCCTGTAGACAGCATAAACTCAAAATGGATTAAAGACCTAAAAGTAAGACCAGACACTATAAAACTCTTAGAGGAAAACATAGGCAGAACACTCTATGACATAAATCACAGCAAGATCCTTTTTGATCCACCTCCTAGAGAAATGGAAATAAAAACAAAAATAAAGAAATGGGACCTAATGAAACTTCAAAGCTTTTGCAGAGCAAAGGAAAGCATAAACAAGATGAAAAGACAACCCTCAGAATGGGAGAAAATATTTGCTAATGAAACAATGGACTATGGATTAATCTCCAAAATATACAAGCAGCTCATGCAGCTCAATAACAAAAAAACTCAATCCAAAAATGAGCAGAAGACCTAAATAGACATTTCTCCAAAAAAGATATACAGACTGCCAACAAACACATGAAAGGATGCTCAACATCAGTAATCATTAGAGAAATGCAAATCAAAACTACAATGAGGTATCACCTCACACTGGTCAGAATGGTCATCAACAAAAAATCTACAAACAGTAAATGCTGGAGAGGGTGTGGAGAAAAGGGAACCCCTTGCACTGTTGGTGGGAATGTAAATTGATGCAGCCACGATGGGGAACAGTATGGAGGTTCCTTAAAAAACTAAAAATAGAACTACCATATGACCCAGCAATCCCACTACTGGGCATATACCCTGAGAAAACCATAATTCAAAAAGAGTCATGTACCACAATATTCATTGTAGCACTATTTACAATAGCCAGGACATGGAAACAATCTAAGTGTCCATCAACAGATGACTGTATAAAGAAGATGTGGTGCATATATACAATCGAATATTACTTAGCCATAAAAAGAAACGAAATTGAGTTATTTGTAGTGAGGTGGATGGACCTAGAGCCTGTCACACAGAGTGAAGTAAGTCCAAAAGAGAAAAACAAATACTTTATGCTAACACATATATATGGAAACTAAAAAAATAAAATAAAAAATTGTTCTAATGAACCAGGGGGCAGGACAGGAATAAAGATGCAGACATAGAGAATGGACTTGAGGATGTGGGAAAGGGGAAGGGAAAGGTGGGACGAAGTGAGAGAGTAGCATTGACACATATTCACCACCAAATGTAAAATAGATAGCTAGCGGGAAGCAGATGCATAGCACAGGGAGATCAGCTCAGTGCTTTATGACCACATAGAGTGGTGGGATAGGGAGGGTGGGAGGGAGATGCAAGAGGGAGGTGATATGGGGATATATGTATACATATAGCTGATTCACTTTGTTATACAGCAGAAACTAACACAATATTATAAAGCAATTATACTCCAATAAAGATGTTACAAAAAATTAACTAAAAACAGATCCTACTTCTAAACGTGAAGTGTAAAACTATAAAACTTAGAAAGAAAAATAGGAGAAACCTTCATGACTTAGCATTAAGCAAAGAATCCTTAGATTCAACACCAAAGGTGTGATCTATAAAAAGAAAAATTGGAAATTAGATTTCATTAAAATTTACAACTATTGCAATGTGAAAAATCTGCTAAGGGAATGCAAAGACAAGCCACAGACTGAGAGAAAAAAATTGCAAATCACCTATCCAACAAAGGACTTATATCCTGAACTTTTAAAAACCTCTGTAAAATCAACAGTAAAAAAAGCAAGAAATCCAATTCAAAAATGGGCCAAAGACAGGAACAGACATTTCACCAAAGAGCATATACAGATGACAAATAAGCACATGAAAGAATGTTTAACTTCATTAGCCATTAAGGAAATTCAAATCAAAGCCACAGTGAGATAGTACTACACACCTAAAAGAATGGCTAAAATAGAAAATAGTAACAACAGAAAATTTGGGCAAGGATATGTAAAGAGTGGATCATTCATACACTGGTAGTGGGAATGTAAAATGACACAGTCACTCTGGAAAATATGTTGGCAGTTTTTTTAAGGTTAAACATACACCTACCAGACGACCCAGCAATTAATTAAAATAAACAGGAGTCTGCAGCTGTACTGAATGGTTGATTAATGACAACATGTTAATAACGAAGAAAAAAGGAAATGAAAATTGAAAATATGTTTTATTTTATATTGTTTTCCCTCATGTAGAAGATATTATTTTATAGTCAAAGCTTGGTACCACTGGGAATCCAGAAGCATTGCAGATGTTAAATATTTTACAGATCATTTCTAGGGTTGGCACAGGAAGACCACAGATGGGCTCAAAGATGAACAAAACATACAGGACTTTGCAGGACATTCCCAGCAGCAGAATGATCTATGAGTCATTTGTTTATTTCAAGATGAAATATCTAGAAAGCAGGAGTGGTTCCATCAGGACATGAGGAGAAAGAAAGGAGTATAGTGAAATTCTACCTGATGATTCAGTATCTGATTTTTATCTTCTGGTGCCACTTCTAACAAAGTGAATATCATACAAATAAAATTTTATTTTTTATAAGCCTTTTGTATAATGATCAAAATGGCATGTGATTAAGGAAATATTTGCTTAATGCTCAAGAATTCCTTTTAAGATAGCATGCTGTATAACTGCTACAGTCAATATATCCTTCCCATTAGTGATGACACTGTTCTCTTGACCAACAGATTCATATTTGTCAGGAGGATCATTTTCTCCCAAAGTTTGTGTGAAATCAGAGAAGTGGGTACTGGCAGTAAAGACAAATGAGTGGTGGCTGCCAGGGCCATGTGAGGGATGAAGGAATTACTAGTCTGCTTCAGATGGGGACCACAGGTTACAAAGTTCATAATATAATCTAAAAATATTTGATACTATTAATGATTATTTTTTCAAAATAAAGCTTTAGTCACTGTTTTCCCTCAGAAAGTAGTATTCTCCTTTCTTTTATCAAAAGAGAGCATTGATATTTTTGATAAAAAGCAGTATTCATCAGATGTTTATTGAATGGCTACTACGTGTCAGTTACTGTGATAAGCATTGTGCACAGCCTGATAAACAAAACACACAAGATCTCTGCATTCATGAAGCTTCTAGTACATTAGGGAAAGCCAACATTTTAAAAAAACGAATATTTTTTTAAATAAAGACCATAAAGACTATGACATTAAAAAAATGGGTGCTATGAGAGAAAGTGATGTGATATACATACTATATACAAATGGCCTCTCTGAAGAAATAACATTTAATCTAATTCCAAAATATGAGGAGCCATTACCACGTGAAGGCAGAGGAGTCATTTCAAAGAAAGGCACTAACATGTACAAAAGCTCTGAGATAGGAAAGAGCTTGGAGAATTCAAGGAAGTAAAATAAATGTGTCTGTAGGGAGTGAATGACAGAAACAGTAAATAAAGGTTGGCAATATAGACAGCAGCCAGATCAGACCTGGTCTTTTAGATCATGGAAAGGAATGTGGATTTTATTTTTAGTGTAATGGGAAACCATCAAACAGTTTTAGGCAGGGGAATGACAGGATGAATATTTTCATGTTTTAAAAAGTTTTCTCAGGCTACTGTAGGTCAAGCATGAAATCAAGAAAAACATTTAGGAAGACATTTGAGAATCTATATTTGTGTTATTTTCCCACATCTTAATGTTGTGAAAAAGCACTAGATTTATCCATGTGGGGTGGTTTCTCATGCTAACAGCATCCCTGGTGAAGTGCATAGCTGTGAACAAATAAATAAGAATATCTTGCATTTGCTTAGTGCTTATACTTTTGCAAAGTATTTTATCTGCATTTTATTTTACCTCACAACAGCCCCAGTAGGTATATAGCACAGATTTTATCATCATTTCAAAAGGGAAATAAACAGGTAAATATCTAAAAAATGTCATGCAACCAGTTAATGGCTGCTAGGGAACCAGGTCATGTGTTTTCTTTTTCCTCATTCAGTTATTTTTCCCACTCCATCATGCTGACTTTTATCTTACCCCTCTATCTCAATTTCTCTATATATCTGATAGAAATAACCATCTCTCTCGTCTAATAATCACAGGAATTTTGTGGTTCAAATGAGACACAAAACATGCCGACTCGAAAAAATATAAAGTACTATTGAAATATAGTATCTTATAATTCTAAACACCAGGACTGCTATACATGCTGGTCAGAATTAAGGGGGATATCTACTTTTATTCTTAAAGAAACAAGAAGAACAAGTCAGACCCAATGAGATATTACTCCTAGGTATGCTTCCAGGTAAGAAAGCTATTCTAGGACTCTAGCCCCAAATAGATGATTTTTGCATAAGTAGGCACTACTTATGCCTGTGAGCAACTATAGAGAAGAGCCTCAGTCTTATCATGTTAATCTACCCTGTACCTAGTGTAGGGCCTGAAACACATTAGCCACACAGTAAATAACTGTTGAATAGAGAGAAACTCCACAGATTCTTCTCCAGTCCCTCTGGAGGGAAGCAGTGGGCTCAATTCATTTGGCCACATGGTATCCCTTATATCCCTATGAACGTATTTCTCTAACTGGGTTCTAATAATCATTGATTCCAAAAAATATTACTGGGTAGTCTGATAAAATGTTTCATGTTCAAGAAACTTGGGAAATTGTAAAGTCTGCCTTGCTAATTTAGGACTTTACAGAATATTAAAAGCCCCAATAATTCTTATAGTAAAGAAACTTGCTTAATGTTTTTAGGCCTTATCTTCCACAAATATAGATTGTGTCTTTTCTCATAATACTTACCAATATCTTCTGCTTTTGGAACATGGCTGGAAAAATGCCTTATGCATTTTACTATACATGCTTATATGACCCTTATGTAACCAGAAGAATTAAATCATCTCTTAGCATGATACCACACACCTCCCCCTCTCCTATTCAGAGACAAAGGATAGGCCCTTGTTAAGAATTACTGGCATCCTAAGTTTTCCTAGCTGAATTTTCCTAAGTAGAAAAGTATATATTAAGAGGCATTCATGGCCATATTATGGCCCTCTGTTATCCAAAAGCATGTCGGGAGGGGCAAAATTTGAGAGGCATAGTTGAGTGGTAAGTAATGAAAGAAAGGAACCAAGACTATCTTCATTATCATGTTAAATATGAACTATACTGAAAAACAACCTGTCTTACAAATTATGAGGCAGTCATGCCCAGTAGAGGTCAGGGAAAACAGGAGGCATCTACTAAATGATTGTTGATTCTCTTACTCTTTGTGGGTTTAGAGTCATGTTTCCGAGAATATCTGTCCTTTGGGAGGGGTGTGTGTCTGTGTGTGTGTGTGTGTGTGTGTGTGTGTGTGTGTGTATGTACATTTCTACAGCTCAGGAATTCCACTTTAAAGTGTACACCAAAAGTGTGAGTTCATATAAAAAATTTTGTTATAATAGTCAAAACTGAAAGTAACAAAAATGTCCAACAATACAATATTTACATTAATTCTTGTAAGTTTATAAGAGGGAACAGCAATGAAAAGAACAAAATACTGCTGCATGGAAGAATATGAATGCATCCTATTTACATTCATGTTGAAAGAAAGAGCACATAATATATTCTATTTACATGAAGTTTAAAAAGAGCCAATACTTATATATGATGGTAGAATTCAGAATAGTGGTTACCTCAGGGGACTATTGACTGAGAATTAGTACGCGAAATTGGGTTATGTTTCTGTCATTTTCTGGCTAGTTGTTATACCATTGTAGTCAGGAATTGCCACTGGCATGCACAGAAAGAGAATGGCAATTTATGAGGCAACTCTGTCCAGAATTTCTAAGGGGTGACAAGTGGTGAATAATGGCCTATAGTTGAAACAGGAGGCAAATGCCAAGGGAGAAACTCCAGAGAGAGGAAATTGAGACTGGGGTAAAGACAGAGGAGGGACCAAGGCTCTGTTTACATGTAGCACGGCGACCTGGTTTCTTTCTCTATAGAGATATAAATTGTATATTAGGTTGAATGAATTTTATGCTATAATACATGCTGAGAAGGCTAACATGGAATATCTTCTATTTTGCTTCCCCATGTATTTCCTGATTTAGGAGTTGTTTTGATACTCTGTCATCAAGCCCAGAATTCAAATAAAATTCAACACTTAATTACAATTGCTCAATCAGTACTGAAATTTCACATGAGTTAGCTAGAAGAAATGTTACAAGAATGATTCAGGAAGAAGGAACGGGATGTGAGACAGTGTAGAGGTTGAGAAAGCATTATACCTTTGAATAATTTTAAGTATTTTGTTATGGCTTGAATCAAAGAAGTATGTAAGAGATTGATGAGAGATTGCAAGAAAGTAGCAGGCACCAGATTATGGAAGGAAGCAAGTGCTCTAAGTAACCCACTCCTGTTTTGTTGGCATCTAAAACACTTTGTAGAAAGGCACTCATCAAGTCCATATACAGCTCCTTGGCTTTATAAAGTGAGGTAGCATATGGACAATATATATTAGAATTCAACACATCTCGAGGGAAATATAGATCTAACATAACCTTTGCCAAAGAGGAAATTTCATCTAATTCTATTAATGGTGTTTGCATATGCCAAGCATTGTTCTAATTACTTTATAAATATTAGTACAGTTAATCCTCATAGCAATTCTATGAAATAGGTTCTAATATCATTATCCCTATTTAACAGATCAGAAAGTTGAGGCCCAGAGAAGTTACCTGATTCACACAAGGTGGCAAAGTAATAGAAACAGGATCTAACTCAGGCAGTCTGGTTCCATAGCCCATGCTGTCAACCATTACACTATGCTGCATCTTTAACTGTTAGATTAACTCAGAAACTATTTTATGCATACATAGTAAAAAAGCATTCATGAATTTGGATTTCGCTAAGAGAGTAATGGGGTATTGGGGACCCACTAAATAGTGGATCCTATAGAGTATATTTGTTGGAAAATGATGCATATAAGGATGATTGGATGTTCAAGCAATTTAGATTCCAGCATATTCAGATTTAAAATACAAGGACAGTAAAAGGTTGAAATTAGTTTTTAATTGATGTCAGGGCATTTCAAGTCAATTTGAAAGGATTAAGGGATAATATGGATTTGCCAAGTACTTTGAGATACCAAGGAACGATGAGGGCACTTGTAGGATTACACAGGATATTTATCAGCTTTAAGTCTCTCTCTGAGTTTTTAATTCTTTGCCTTAACTTTTGAAACTAACTTTACTGAATGAAATGGTGGCTACACTAGTTGCCAAAGTAGAAGTTACAAGTCTGAACAGTTACAAGCATGAAGTGGTGATATTTCGAGGTATTTGACACTGTGGACTGCTTTCAAGTGTTCCTTTAGGGTACCACAGGGAGAGGAACAGGGCTGGGAGCCTGGAAAATTGGCAGAGCTCTGCTGCTCCCACCCTCACTTCAAACAGAACGGCCATGTTGTTATCTCTTTTACAGAGTAAGCTTTTACATAGTAGTCTGTTTGAAAAAGGGGTTAAAGACTCTTAAACAACACTGAACATCATTTAATTAAGTTTTCACTCATTTCATTTAATCAGTAGTCACTAAGGTTATATATTCACACCTATTAGGGTGGCTATTATTTTAAAAAGTGTGAGGATATGGAGAAATTGGAAACCTTGTGCACTTCAGGTGGGAATGTAAAACGGTGCAGCCACTGTGGAAAATATGGTGGCAATTCCTAAAATAATTAAACATTGAATTACCATATGATGGAGCAATTTCACTTCCGGGCATGTACCCAAAAGAAGTGAAATCAGGGACTTGAACAAATACTTGTACACCCATGTTCATAGCACCATTATTCACAATAGCCAAAAGGTGGAAGCTACCCAAATGCCCATCAATGGATGATGAATGGATAAAAATAAAGTGGTAAATACATACAATGGAATATTATTATCATTTTAAAAAGAAAGGAAATTCTAAAACATGCTGTAACATAGATGAACCTTGAAGATATTCTGCCTAGTGAGATAAGCCAGTCTCAAAAGCCCAAATATTGTGTGGTTCCACTTACATGACATACCTAGAGTAGTCAAATTCAAAGAGACAGAAAGTAGAATGGTGGTTGCCAGGGTCTGGAGGAGATGGGAATGGGGAGTTAGTGTTTAATGAGTACAGAGTTTCAGTTTTGTAAGATGAAAAAGTTCTAAAGATGCATGGTGGTTATGATTGCACAACAACGTGAATGTATTTAATGCCACAAAACTGTACACTTAAAAATGATAAATGTTATGTATACTTTACTTCAATAAAAATATGTTTTAAAAAATAGCTCATAGATACAGAGAACATATACAGTGGTTGTCAGAGGCAGGAGGTTGGGGTGGGGGACAAAACGGGTGAAGTGATTCAAAAGGCACAAACTTCCAATTATAAAATGAATAAGTCATGGGGATGTAATGTACAGCATGGCAACTATAGTTACTAATATTCTATTGCATACTTGAAAGTTGCTGAGAGTAGATCCTAAAAGTTCTCATCAGAAGGAAAAAAATGTGTAACTGTATGGTGATAAATATTAACTAGACTTATGATGATCATTTTACAATATATACAAATATTGAATCATGTTGTACACCCGAAACTAATGTAATGTTACATGTCAATTATATCTCAATTAAAAATAAGTTAAACATACCTACCCACTCTATGATTCAGCATTCCATTCCTAGGCAGTTACACAAGAGAAATGAGAGCTTTGCCCATATGAACACTTGTACATGACTGTTTACAGCAGCTTTACATGTAATAACCAAAAATCTAGAAGCAACCCAATATCTGCCCACAGGTGAATGAATAAACAAATTGTGGTATATTCATACAATAGAATGCTACTTGCAATGTAATATTCTAAAAAGGAATTAACTGCTGATAACCCAACAACATAGATGTATCTCAAATAGTTATGCTTAGTGAAAGAAGGCAGACAAAAAAGTACATACTTAGGATTCCATTTATATGAAGTTCTAGTAAATGCAAATTAATCTGTATTGACAAAAAAACAAATCAATGGTTACTTGGGGAGGGGAGGGTGCAAGGAGAGGCAAAGGGGCACAAGGAAACTTTTGGGATTGTGGATGATAAGTTCATTATATTGATTGTGGTGATTGTTTCACGGGTATACAGATATGTCAAAATTTATCAAATGGTACACTTTAAATATGTACAGCTTACTATGTATCAATTACACCTCATTAAAGCTGTTAAAACAAAAAACAAAACAAAAAACAGCATAGCAGGATTTAAAGATTAAATCCATGCAGATTAAAGATGAAAAATTTTCCCAAAGACTATGAGGTGAGATAGCTTCTAGTGTACATGAAAGACACTGAAGAGTACAAGGAGCTTTTTAGAAAGTGCTTGTCCTGGGTAAAAATTTTGGTTTCTGCTCCCTAAACAGAATAATTATTAAAGATAAAGGAAACGCAAGAGGAAAAAAAGATTCAAAGGTAATACATAGCAAACATTTTGACCAATCTAAAATAATTGGTCCTTAATCACTCATTAGGCAATTACCACTAAATTATTAATGGGTCATGTGATAGACATGACCATCATAACATACCAATCAATGTATACAATACAATTAAAGTAGCTACTGTGCTTGGATGTAACTCAAATGATTCCTGACAGGCTAGAACTGTTATTGCACTTTTACTTTCTCTTCAGCAGGTTAAGTCACTTTAACTTGTATTTAACTTGTTGGAGCCTAAGGGACTGTTTCAGAATCTAAGACTATCCATTACTTAAACATTATTCTGTTAAGAACATTATAAAGAGATGGCTTTAAGCCATTGATTTTATCAACCCAATTTGGAAAGATTCAGACTTGTACATCAAAATATTATGAGTCACCCAGTGTTACAGAGCTAGCTGTTTACAATCCTGGTAATTAAAAAAAACATACAAAATCTCCTCCAAAAACCAGACCTTGTAAACATTAAAAGAATTATCTTCTCAATGGTTCAATGAGACCCAAATTACATACCACCAAACAGAGCAACTTAGAGTACAAATTGCACTACCTTTCTGTGAAAAAAAAATTAGATTCAAAGAACTGACTTTTCTCAATGATATGTTCATGAAATATCAAGGAAGGTTGGGATTTACCAAATCTTGTTCTACTTTGCACAAGTTTTCTCCTGCTTCCTAAAAGCTGACTATAATTAACGTGGAAAAGGTCTGTTAGAATTCTTTCATTTCCGTAGCACACAGGAACTGTAGCTGAAAGTTTCCAAACTGGAAAGAGTTATTAAACCTGAATTAAGATTCAATTACTCCTTGGTATGTGCTGCAAATTGGTGTGTCCGTAGCAAAGCCTTTTTTCTTTGTATCCAAAATCTATGTGTATTTTGTGAGTTAAATTTTGAAATTTGGTTTTATCCCTAATAACTTTCAATCATTTAAAAATGTTTAATTTGAATTTAAAAAATATATTCCATTTTTTCTCCACCATATTAACCTTCTCTTTTCACTTTGAAACTGAATGACAAGGTGACTAAGTATAATAGAAAAATACCAGGATCTTCCAGTTTTGTTTTGGGTAGACTGCAGGAGGTAAAGACTAGGATTTAGAGCCTAAGTGCCTCAACCCTTAATTTTCAGCTTCTCTCTTGATAAAGAAGTTTTTGTTGTTGCTGATTTTCCTTTATTATCTTTAAAAAGTAAATTATACTTATTTTTATTTATTTATTTATTTTTAAAAACAATTTTTTAAAAAATTTATTTATTATTTATTTATTTTTGGCTGTGTTGGGTCTTCATTGCTGCACACGGGCTTTCTCTAGTTGCAGCGAGTGGGGGCTACTCTTCATTGCAGTGCGTGGGCTTCTCATTGTGGTGGCTTCTCTTGTTGCAGAGCATGGGCTCTAGGCCCACGGGTTTCAGTAGTTGTGGCGCGTGGGCTTAGCAGTTGTGGCTTGCGGGCTCTAGAGCGCAGGCTCAGTAGTTGTGGCGCACGGGCTTAGTTGCTCCGCAGCATGCGGGATCTTCTCAGACTAGGGCTCAAACCTGTGTCCCTTGCATTGGCAGGCAGATTCTTAATCACTATGCCACCAGGGAAGTCCTATACTTATTTTTAAATAGGTAATACTTTCTCATGCTTCAAAATTCAAAATACACAAAAAGATGTAAAATGAAAACTCCTTTGCCCTAAGCACCCGGTTTTATTGCATAAAATCTATGTTATTAGTTATGCTTCTAGAAAACTGTTATGCATGTATATGTGTATAAATGCATATACAAATACACACACACAAGCAAATACAATTATCTTTTTTTAGGCATTTATGCACCTAATTTTTTTCACTTTACAATGTGTCTTGGAGATTGTTCCATTATAATACAAAATGCTTTCCATGTGTTTGCTATGGTTTTTCTGTTCTTTCAGCTGCATAGTATTCTGCTATATTGCTGTATCATAATTCATTTTAATCTGTTCTCTACAGATGGCATTTAGGTTGTTCAAATTGTTTGCTATTACAAACAATTCTTTAGTAAACAAACTTGTACATACATTATTTCTCCTATATGCAATTTTTTTCTGAAGATAAATTCCAAGAAGTAGGAATGTTGTGAAATTATTAAGCCCTAATTCTTGTTTTATGATAGATTTTTCTATGCATTTTGAGTGAGTTTTGGTATATTTTTCTAAAGTATTATCCATTTCATTTTGGTCTTCGAATTTATTTGCACAGTTGAACAGAGTTGTGACATTATTCTTCAAGGTGTCTCCATCTGAGCTTATTTCATCATACTTTATTTTAAAAAATCCCCCCAATGTTTTATTTTGATCAGGTTAGCTAACTGCTTCTCAGTTTTATTGTTGTTATTCAAAGAACCAACAAATTTTTAAGACTCCATTAATTTTTAAAGCCTTTTAATTCTTCTAATCTCCTTTGATTTACCTTCTATTAGTCTTTTTTTCTTGTTTTTGGCTTGATGATTCATATATTTTTAATTTTTTGTTAAGTGTTTAAGACTGTGGAATTTAATTTGGGCACTGCTCTAGAAGCATCACAAAAGTTCTGATATATAGTATCAATATTTCTGTTATCATCATTTGTTCATATTCTAATGTAAGGTTCATTTTCTCTTTGAATTGTTTAAGAGAATGTATCTAAAGCAGGATTTTTTGTTTCCTATTTTTGTTGTTATCTTCTACTTTTATTGAATTGTGATTAATGAATATTCACATTGTTTTACTTTTCTTATACCTTGAAAAATGATGTATTTCTTTTAGCAAAATATATAGTCATTTTTTGGAGAATATTTCAGGGGTCCTTTAATACAAAATATATTCTGTATTTTATGGTATAGAATATGATACATACAAATAACTCCACCTTACTAGTTGTGCTATTTAGGTCTTCTATATTTATTCTTTGTCCACTTGGCATGACATCAACTGAGTGAATAAATCTGCTGCCAATAATGCATTTCTTTTTACTTTTTCTTTGATATCCTATAGTTTTGAATAGATAAATGTTGCTGCCATGTTATTTGATGCATAGATATAATTGTTATAACTTCATTGTGATTATAACTTTTAGTATTATACAATGCTACATTTTTGTTTAATTTAAAACTCAGATTCAAAATTGTCTCATATTAAGGTCTCATTATAGATTCTGCTATCCTTTTTCCACACCTTTTACATATTCTTTTTATTTTCAATCTTTCTAAATCACTTTGTTGTACTTATCTATTCTTTACAGCACTATTTTCTGTAGTGCCTCTTGATAGTCCTTTTAATTAGTTAGTTTAGTTCATTTTTATTGAAATTTTGTTACATTTCTGTTTATATACTTTCTTTTTTTTTTTTTTTTTTTTTAACATCTTTATTGGGGTATAATTACTTTACAATGGTGTGTTAGTTTCTGCTTTATAACAAAGTGAATCAGTTATACATATACATATGTTCCCATATCTCTTCCCTCTTGCATCTCCCTCCCTCCCACCCTCCCTATCCCACCCCTCCAGGCTGTCACAGAGCACCGAGCCAATATCCCTGTGCCATGCGGCTGCTTCCCACTAGCTATCTACCTTACTACGTTTGTTAGTGTGTATATGTCCATGACTCTCTCTCGCCCCGTCACAGCTCACCCTTCCCCCTCCCCATAACCTCAAGTCCGTTCTCTAGGAGGTCTGCGTCTTTATTCCTGCCTTACCCCTAGGTTCTTCATGACATTTTTTTTTTCTTAAATTCCATATATATGTGTTAGCATACTGTATTTGTCTTTTTCTTTCTGACTTACTTCACTGTGTATGACAGACTCTAGGTCTATCCACCTCATTACAAATAGCTCAATTTCGTTTCTTTTTATGGCTGAGTAATATTCCATTGTATATATGTGCCACATCTTCTTTATCCATTCATCCGATGATGGGCACTTAGGTTGTTTCCATCTCCGGGCTATTGTAAATAGAGCTGCGATGAACATTTTGGTACATGACTCTTTTTGAATTTCGGTTTTCTCAGGGTATATGCCCAGTAGTGGGATTGCTGGGTCATATGGTAGTTCTATTTGTAGTTTTTTAAGGAACCTCCATACTGTTCTCCATAGTGGCTGAACCAATTCACATTCCCACCAGCAGTGCAAGAGGGTTCCCTTTTCTCCACACCCTCTCCAGCATTTATTGTTTCTAGATTTATTGATGATGGCCATTCTGACTGGTGTGAGATGATATCTCATTGTAGTTTTGATTTGCATTTCTCTAATGATGAATGATGTTGAGCATTCTTTCATGTGTTTGTTGGCAGTCTGTATATCTTCTTTGGAGAAATGTCTATTTAGGTCTTCTGCCCATTTTTGGATTGGGTTGTTTGTTTTTTTGTTGTTGAGCTGCATGAGCTGCTTGTAAATTTTGGAGATTAATCCTTTGTCAGTTGCTTCATTTGCAAATATTTTCTCCCATTCTGAGGGTTGTCTTTTGGTCTTGTTTATGGTTTCCTTTGCTGTGCAAAAGCTTTGAAGTTTCATTAGGTCCCATTTGTTTATTTTTGTTTTTATTTCCATTACTCTAGGGGGTGGGTCAGAAAGAATCTTGCTGTGATTTATGTCATAGAGTGTTCTGCCTATGTTTTCCTCTAATAGTTTGATAGTTTCTGGCCTTATATTTAGGTCTTTAATCCATTTTGAGCTTATTTTTGTGTATGGTGTTAGGGAGTGTTCTAATTTCATTCTTTTACATGTACCTGTCCAGTTTTCCCAGCACCATTTATTGAAGAGGCTGTCCTTTTTCCACTGTACATTCCTGCCACCTTTATCAAAGATAAGGTGTCCATATGTGCATGGGTTTATCTCTGGGCTTTCTATCCTGTTCCATTGATCTATCTTTCTGTTTTTGTGCCAGTACCATACTGTCTTGATAACTGTAGCTTTGTAGTATAGTCTGAAGTCAGGGAGCCTGATTCCTCCAGTTCCTTTTTTTGTTCTCAAGATTGCTTTGGCTATTCGGGGTCTTTTGTGTTTCCATACAAATTGCGAAATTTTTTGTTCTAGTTCTGTGAAAAATGCCAATGGTAGTTTGATAGGGATTGCATTGAATCTATAGATTGCTTTGGGTAGTAGAGTCATTTTCACAATGTTGATTCTTCCAATCCAAGAACATGGTATATGTCTCCATCTATTTGTATCATCTTTAATTTCTTTCATCAGTGTCTTATAGTTTTCTGCATACAGGTCTTTTGTCTCCTTAGGTAGGTTTATTCCTAGATATTTTATTCTTTTTGTTGCAATGGTAAATGGGAGTGTTTTCTTGATTTCACTTTCAGATTTTTCATCATTAGTATATAGGAATGCCAGAGATTTCTGTGCATTAATTTTGTATCCTGCTACTTTACCAAATTCATTGATTAGCTCTAGTAGTTTTCTGGTAGCATCTTTAGGATTCTCTATGTATAGGATCATGTCATCTGCAAACAGTGACAGCTTTACTTCTTCTTTTCCGATTTGGATTCCTTTTATTTCCTTCTCTTCTCTGATTGCTGTGGCTAAAACTTCCAAAACTATGTTGAATAAGAGTGGTGAGAGTGGGCACCCTTGTCTTGTTCCTGATCTTAGTGGAAATGCTTTCAGTTTTTCACCATTGAGGATGATGTTTGCTGTGGGCTTGTCGTATATGGCCTTTATTATGTTGAGGAAAGTTCCCTCTATGCCTACTTTCTGCAGGGTTTTTATCATAAATGGGTGTTGAATTTTGTCAAAAGCTTTCTCTGCATCTATTGAGATGATCATATGGTTTTTCTCCTTCAGTTTGTTAATATGGTTTATCACATTGATAGATTTGCGTATATTGAAGAATCCTTGCATTCCTGGAACAAACCCCACCTGATCATGGTGTATGATCCTTTTAATGTGCTGTTGGATTCTGTTTGCTAGTATTTTGTTGAGGATTTTTGCATCTATGTTCATCAGTGATATTGGTCTGTAGTTTTCTTTCTTTGTGACATCCTTGCCTGGTTTTGGTATCAAGGTGATGGTGGCCTCGTAGAATGAGTTTGGGAGTGTTCCTCCCTCTGCTATATTTTGGAAGAGTTTGAGAAGGATAGGTGTTAGCTCTTCTCTAAATGTTTGATAGAATTCGCCTGTGAAGCCATCTGGTCCTGGGCTTTTCTTTGTTGGAAGATTTTTAATCACAGTTTCAATTTCAGTGCTTGTGATTGGTCTGTTCATATTTTCTATTTCTTCCTGATTCAGTCTTGGCACGTTGTGCATTTCTAAGAATTTGTCCATTTCTTCCAGATTGTCCATTTTATTGGCATAGAGTTGCTTGTAGTAATCTCTCATGATCTCTTTTATTTCTGCAGTGTCAGTTGTTACCTCTCCTTTTTCATTTCTAATTCTATTGATTTGAGTCTTCTCCCTTTTTTTCTTGATAAGTCTGGCTAGTGGTTTATCTATTTTGTTTATCTTCTCAAAGAACCAGCTTTTAGTTTCATTGATCTTTGCTATTGTTTCCTTCATTTCTTTTTCATTTATTTCTGATCTGATTTTTATGATTTCTTTCCTTCTGCTAGCTTTGGGGTTTTTTTGTTCTTCTTTCTCTAATTGCTTGAGGTGCAAGGTTAGGTTGTTTATTCTAGATGTTTCCTGCTTCTTAAGGTGGGCTTGTATTGCTATAAACTTCCCCCTTAGAACTGCTTTTGCTGCATCCCACAGGTTTTGGGTCGTTGTGTCTCCATTGTCATTTGTTTCTAGGTATTTTTTGATTTCCTCTTTGATTTCTTCAGTGATCACTTCATTATTAAGTAGTGTATTGTTTAGCCTCCATGTGTTTGTATTTTTTACAGATCTTTTCCTGTAATTGATATCTAGTCTCATGGCGTTGTGGTCAGAAAAGATACTTGATACAATTTCAATTTTCTTAAATTTGCCAAGGCTTGATTTGTGACCCAGGATATGATCTATCCTGGAGAATGTTCCATGAGCACTTGAGAAAAATGTGTATTCTGTTGTTTTTGGATGGAGTGTCCTATAAATATCAATTAAGTCCATCTTGTTTAATGTATCATTTAAAGCTTGTGTTTCCTTATTTATTTTCATTTTGGATGATCTGTCCATGGGTGAAAGTGGGGTGTTTAAGTCCCCTACTATGAACGTGTTACTGTCAATTTCCCCTTTTATGGCTGTTAGTATTTGCCTTATGTATTGAGGTGCTCCTATGTTGGGTGCATAAATATTTACAATTGTTATATCTTCTTCTTGGATCGATCCCTTGATCATTATGTAGTGTCCTTCTTTGTCTCTTTTAATAGTCCTTATTTTAAAGTCTATTTTGTCTGATATGAGAATTGCTACTCCAGCTTTCTTTTGGTTTCCATTTGCATGGAATATCTTTTTCCATCCCCTTACTTTTAGTCTGTATGTGTCTCTAGGTCTGAAGTGGGTCTCTTGTAGACAGCATATGTAAGGGTCTTGTTTTTGTATCCATTCAGCTAATCTGTGTCTTTTGGTGGGAGCATTTAGTCCATTTACATTTAAGGTAATTATCGATATGTATGTTCCTATTCCCATTTTCTATATTGTTTTGGGTTCGTTATTATAGGTCTTTTCCTTCTCTTGTGTTTCTTGCCTAGAGAAGATCCTTTAGCATTTGTTGTAAAGCTGGTTTGGTGGTGCTGAACTCTCTCAGCTTTTGCTTGTCTGTAAAGGTTTTAATTTCTCCATCAAATCTGAATGAGATCCTTGCTGGGTAGAGTAGTCTTGGTTGCAGGTTTTTCTCCTTCATCACTTTCAGTATGTCCTGCCACTCCCTTCTGGCTTGTAGGGTTTCTGCTGAAAGATCAGCTGTTAACCTTATGGGGATTCCCTTATGTGTTATTTGTTGTTTTTCCCTTGCTGCTTTTAATATGCTTTCTTTGTATTTAATTTTTGACAGTTTGATTAATATGTGTCTTGGCGTATTTCTCCTTGTATTTATCCTGTATGGGACTCTCTGTGCTTCCTGGACTTGATTAACTATTTCCTTTCCCATATTAGGGAAGTTTTCAACTATAATCTCTTCAAATATTTTCTCAGTCCCTTTCTTTTTCTCTTCTTCTTCTGGAACCCCTATAATTCGAATGTTGGTGCGTTTAATGTTGTCCCAGAGGTCTCTGAGACTGTCCTCAGTTCTTTTCATTCTTTTTTCTTTATTCTGCTCTGCAGTAGTTATTTCCACTATTTTATCTTCCAGGTCACTTATCCGTTCTTCTGCCTCAGTTATTCTGCTATTGATCCCATCTAGAGTATTTTTAATTTCATTTATTGTGTTGTTCATCATTGCTTGTTTCATCTTTAGTTCTTCTAGGTCCTTGTTAACTGATTCTTGCATTTTGTCCATTCTATTGTCCATTCTATCTCCAAGATTTCGGATCAACCTTACTATCATTATTCTGAATTCTTTTTCAGGTAGACTGCCTATTTCCTCTTCATTTGTTAGGTCTGGTGCATTTTTATCTTGCTCCTTTATCTGCTGTGTGTTTTTCTGTTTTCTCATTTTGCTTATCTTACTGTGTTTGGGGTCTCCTTTTTGCAGGCTGCAGGTTCGTAGTTCCTCCTGTTTTTGATGTCTGTCTCCAGTGGCTAAGGTTGGTTCAGTGGGTTGTGTAGGCTTCCTGGTGGAGGGGACTAGTGCCTGTGTTGTGGTGGAAGAGGCTGGATCTTGTCTCTCTAGTGGGCAGGTTCACGTCTGGTGGTGTGTTTTGGGGTGTCTGTGGCCTTATTATGATTTTAGGCAGCCTCTCTGCTAATGGGTGGGGTTGTGTTCCTGTTTTGCTAGTTGTTTGGCACAGGTTGTCCAGCACTGTGGCTTGCTGGTCGTTGAGTGAAGCTGGGTGCTGGTGTTAAGATGGAGGTCTCTGGGAGATTTTCGCCGTTTGATATTATCTGGAGCTGGGAGGTCTCTTGTGAACCAGTGTCTTGAAGTTGGCTCTCCTACCTCAGAGGCAGAGCCCTGCCTCCTGGCTGGAGCACCAAGAGCCTTTCATCCACACGGCTCAGAATAAAAGGGAGAAAAAGTGGAGGGAATTAGTAGACGTATGAGGAAAGAAAGAAGGAAAGGAGGGAAGGAAGGAGGGAAGGAAGGAAGGAAGGAAGGAAGAAAGAAAGAAAGAAGCAAAGAAGGAAAGAAGGCAAGAAGGAACGAAAGGAGGGAGGGAGGGAGGGAGGAAGGAAGGAGGGAAAGAAGGAAAAACAAAAAGAAAGAAGATACAGTAAAAATAAAATAAAGTATAATAAAGTTATTGAATTAAAAAATTCTTAATTAGAAAAAAAAAAAAGGACGGATAGAACCTTAGGACAAATGTTGGAAGCAAAGCTGTACAGACAAAGTCTTACACAGAAGCGTACACATACACCCTCACAAAAAGAGGTAAAGGGGGAAAAATCATAAATCTTGCTGTCAGAGACCACCTCCTCAATTTGGGATGATTCGTTGTCTAAAGGAGGGGAGGAAGGAGGGAAGGAAGGAAGGAAGGAAGGAAGGAAGAAAGAAGCAAGGAAGGAAAGAAGGCAAGAAGGAACGAAAGGAGGGAGGGAGGAAGGAAGGAAGGGGGGAAAGAAGGGAAAACAGAAAGAAGATACAGTAAAAATAAAATAGAGTATAATAAAGTTATTGAATTAAAAAATTCTTAATTAGAAAAAAAAAAAAAGGGACGGATAGAACCTTAGGACAAATGTTGGAAGCAAAGCTATACAGACAAAGTCTTACACAGAAGCGTACACATACACCCTCACAAAAAGAGGTAAAGGGGGAAAAATCATAAATCTTGCTGTCAGAGACCACCTCCTCAATCTGGGATGATTCGTTGTCTAAAGGAGGGAAGGAAGGAAGGAAAGAAAGAAAGAAAGAAAGGACGAAGGTAAAGTATAATAACGTTCTTAAAATTAAAATTGATTATTAAGAAAAAAAATTTTAAGAAAAAACCATGGACGGATAGAACCTAGGACAAATGGTGGAAGCAAGACTATACAGACAAGATCTCACACAGAAGCATACACATACACATTCACAAAAAGAGGAATAGGGAGAAAAATCATAGATCTTGCTCCCAAAGTCCACCTCCTTAATTTGGGATGATTGGCTGTCTATTCATGTATTCCACAGATGCAGGGTACATCAAGTTGATTGTGGAGCTTTAATCCGCTGCTTCTGAGGCTGCTGGGAGAGATTTCCCTTTCTCTTCTTTGTTCTCACAGCTCACAGGGGCTCAGCTTTGGATTTGGCCCTGCCTCTGCGTGTAGGTCGCTGGAGGGCGTCTGTTTTTTGCTCAGACAGGACGGGGTTAAAGGAGCCGCTGATTCGGGGGTTCTGGCGTACGGAGGCCGGCGGCGGGGAGGGAGGGGCACGGAATGCGGGGCGGGCCTGCGGCGGCAAAGTCCGGCGTGACTCTGCACCAGCCCGAGGCCCGCCGTGCGCTCTCCCGGGGAAGTCGTCCCCGGATCCCGGGAACCCGGCAGTGGCGGGCTGCACAGGCTCCGCGGAAGAGGGGAGTGGAGAGCGACCTGCGCTCGCACACAGGCCCCTTGGTGGCGGCAGCAGCAGCCCCAACGTCTCCCGCCCGCCTTGGGGTCCGCGCCTCCAGCCGCGGCTTGCGCCCGTCTCTGGAGTCAGCGCCCTCAGCCGCGGCTCGCGCCCGTCTCTGGGGTCTGCGCCCTCAGCCGCGGCTCGCGCCCGTCTCTGGGGTCCGCGCTTTCAGCCGCGGCTCGCGCCCGTCTCTGGGGTCCGCGCTTTCAGCCGCGGCTCGCGCCCGTCTCTGGGGTCCGCGCTTTCAGCCGCGGCTCGCGCCCGTCTCTGGGGTCCGCGCTTTCAGCCGCGGCTCGCGCCCGTCTCTGGGGTTCGCGCTTTTAGCCGCGGCTCGCGCCCGTCTCTGGAGTTCCTTTAAGCAGCGTTCTTAAACCCCTCTCCTCACGCACCAGGAAACAAAGAGGGAAGAAAAAGTCTCTTGCCTCTTCGGCAGGTGCAGGCTTTTCCCCGGACTCCCTCCCGGCTAGCTGTGGTGCACTAACCCCTTCAGGCTATGTTCAAGCCGCCAACCCCAGTCCTCTCCCTGCGCTCCGTCCGAAACCGAAACCCTAGCCTCAGAGCCTCAGCTCGCAGCCCCGCCCGTCCCGACGGGTGAGCAGACAAGCCTCTCGGGCTGGTGAGTGCCGGTCGGCACCGATCCTCTGTGCGGGAATCTCCCCGCTTTGCCCTCCGCACCCGTTGCTGTGCACTCCTCCGCGGCTTCGAAGCTCCCCCCTCCGCCTCCCGCAGTCTCCGCCCGCGAAGGGGCTTCCTAGTGTGTGGAAACTTTTCCTCCTTCACAGCTCCCTCCCACTGGTGCAGGTGCCGTCCCTATTCTTTTGTCTCTGTTTATTCTTTTTTCCTTTTGCCCTACCCAGATTCGTGGGGAGGTTCTTGCCTTTTGGGAGGTCTGAGGTCTTCTGCCAGCCTTCAGTAGGTGTTCTGCAGGAGTTGTTCCACGTGTAGATGTATTTCAGGTGTATCTGTGGAGAGGAAGGTGATCTCCGCGTCTTACTCTTCCGCCATCTTCCCTTACTCCCCCCTTATATACTTTCTTGAAATCATTCATTACATGAATTATTTATGTTCTGTGTGTGTTTCCTCTGATATTTAGGAAGGTTTGCTTTCATATATTAGTATGTAATAATATGTTATTTGTTTATAAAGTATATATAAAATACATTATTTCATTAATGTTTTATTTAATAACTATAATTCTCTATTTAAAAAATTATTTCCATGAGCATATCAGTCAGTGTTGGTCAGAAAAAAAAAAGCTAGTCTAGGAATTTTGTAGGAAATATTTTAATATAAAGACTTAGTGGTTCACAAAGCTTTTGTTAGAGCTAGGAATGTGAAGGTCAGGGAAGCTTCTGCTGGAGTTCATAAAATCAAGAAATGTCAGGATTGTAGGAAAGCCCATGTCTATCTCAGCTGCCTGCAACATTAAAGAATGTGATCCATAGGAATTCATCCAGAAGCCAAAATAAACAAGTAATTTCAAGAAAGCCACCATCACCAATTTTAGCTGCTCATAGTTTCAGGAGATTACCTGAAGCCACTACAGGACTTCCATCTGTTATCTGTTCATAACTGCTCACAATTATACTTTCAATATGTGGATTTTAGCCTTATCTTCATTTCTTGATTTATAACATATTTATTTTATTACTTATATTTTCTTATTCAGAGACGCCAATTGTGTATATGTTAGATTTTTCTTTCTTTGTCATTTTCTCTTTAATTATAATAGCACTTTCCAAATTCTGCTTTTTTTCCTACTATATTTGTAACTCATTGGGTTGATTGTAGTACCTATTTTTTATCTTGTGCTAGTTCTAACTTTGCCTTCATTTCTGTGGTGTGTTTTCTCTGATTTTTTCTGAAGTGTTACAGAAAAACATCATATCTCCTTCCATTATCTCTCTATATGTTACAATAGCTTTTGAATCTCTTCTTTATGCTCTTCTAGAAAGGATATGGCTTTGATGATTTTTTAAATTTCACGGTGAAATATTTTGCCACAGTCTTCATCTGTTTTGCTACAGTATTTTTCTGGTAAGTTTTTTTTTTTTAACTTGCCAAGCACCTTCCTTGTCCCTGTCTCTCATATTTCTTCTGTTTTTGTTGTGATTTTTTAATCTTTGAATGGGGTTATTTTTTTCTAGACAAGCTATTTGCAGGAAGCTGTTGTCTTAAAGGGGATAGGACTCTATTCTAAGCTATGAGTAGATTGATTTGTGCCTGAGGATTTTGTGTGAGTGTTCTGTTAACTTTTATTGTTTTTTTCTAGCCAAAGGAAATAGACAGATGTAAGCAGTTCACAGTACAAATCACAATGCCACAAATACAAGTTGCTTCCTGGAAATATGAATTGTCTGTGTGCTTCCTTGTTCTACTATTACCTCTTCCATTTTGTAGAAGCAAACCAGATCCAGGGAAACTCACACTACTGGCGTATGCATAATTTTCTTGCTGTTGAAATTGAGGAGTTCTCATTTCATGCTCCAAAGTGCCCACCTTATATTAGGGAATAGAAATTTCTGAATTTACAAGATTTGTGGTTTCTCCTTTCAGGTTCTTTCTACAGCCATGCTTGATTTCATTGCTTGGAACACATTTCAGTCCTTATTTCAAGGTTTTCTCTGAATATAGTTCAAACAAATTCATAGTTGTATCTATCATTCTCATGTTTCTTGTTGTTTTAGGGTGACTCCCAAGAAGAGAATGGAGTATACTGACAAAACATTGTCATCTTCAAACTAAAAGTGTCATATTTTTTAAATTAATTAAATGAAAAAATACTATAAACAATAGGTTTCTTAAAAATACAATATACTCATAAACCACAAAGATTGCTCTAGTTCAAATTTTCCCTTATCACTACTCTGTCTGAATGAGCATTTCTAAATTTTGCTGGAATATTTTAAAGTTTGGTCAATCACTCTCACCAAATTAAGAGTGCTACTTACGTTCCTATACCTACTTCACCCAAAATATAGAGCTCTTCCCTCTTTTAAAGTGATTCAAGCTTCAGAAAAAAATATTCTAACCATTTTAAATCAAAGTGAGAGGATGTGTGTATGAGTGGTTTGGCTAGAGATGATTATTTAGTATATTTGGCTACATTCAAAAAGGAAATCATGTAAACAATGCGGGAGGATTAAGTTTCAATAAACAGATATGTAATCACATGGAAAATGTGATGTTAAAGTCTTTGGATTTCTAGTTCAGGTAATAGGTAAATCTAAGAGCTTTAAAATTCTCTCAAATCAAACAAAATTATTTCAGTCACTGTGTTTAAGATTTTCTCTTTTATAATTTATTTTTCTTACAGTTTTATTGAGATATAATTGACATATAACACTGTATAAGTTTAAGGTTTACAGCATAATGATTTAACTTACATACATCATGAAATGACTACCACAATAAATTTAGTGAACATCCATCATTTCATGTAGATACAAAATTAAGAAAATAGAAAAAGTACACTTTTTTCCTTGTGATGAGAATACTTAGGGTTTACTCTTAACTTCCACATATAACATATAGCAGAGTTAATTACATTTATCATGTTGTACATTACATCCCTAGTACGTATTTATCTTATAACTGGAAGTTTGTACCATTTGATTGCCTTCATCAAATTCTCCCTACCCCTACCCCTACCCCTACCCCACCACCCACCCACCCCCACCTCTGGTATCCACAAATCTGATCTCTTTTTCTATGAGATAGTTTGTTTTTTGGTTTATTTGTTCTAAGTATAACTGACCTAAAGCACTGTTACTTCCTGTTAGACAACATGGTGATTCAGTATTTATATACATTTCAAAATGATCACAACAAAGCTAGTTATCATCTGTCACCATACAAAGATATTACATAATTATTGACTATATTCCCCATACCTGTAACTCATTTATTTGCAGCTGGAAGGTTTTAATTCTTAATCTCCCTCACTTATTTCTCTCCTACCTGCCACCCACCTCCTCTATTGAAACCACATGTTTGTTCTCTGTATCTATGACTCTGTTTCTATTTTCTTATGTATTTTTATTTGTTTTGATTTTTAGGTTCCACATATAAGTGAAATTATACAGCATTTGTCTTTCTTTAACTTTTCTCACTTGGAATAATACTCTCTAGGTCCTTCCATGTTTTTGCAAATGGCAAGATTTCAATCTTTTTTATAGCTGAGTAATATACCATTGCATCTATATACCACATCTTTTTTATCTATTCACCTATTGACGGGTACTTGGGTTGCTTCCATATATTGGCTATTGTAAATGATGTTGCAATGAACATATTGAGTGCATATATTAGTATCTTTTCTAATCAGTGTTTTTATTTTCTTCCAATAAATACCGAGGAGTAAAATCGCTGGATCCGATGGTAGTTCTATTTTTAATTTTTTGAGGAATATCCATACTGTTTTCCCTAGTGGCTACACCAGTTTACATTCCCAATAACAGTGTACAAGGGCCCCTTTTCCCCATGTCATTGCCAACACCTGTTATTTCTTGTCTTGCTGACAAGTGTGAGGTGATATCTCATTGTAGTTTTGATTGGCATTTCTCTAATAATTAGTGATGTTGAGCATCTTTTCATGTGTCTCTTGGCCATCTGTATGCCTTCTTTGGAAAAATACCTATTCAGGTCCTCTGCCCATTTTTAAATCAGGTTGTTTGTTTTTTTGATGTTGAGTTGTATGTGTTCTTTGTATATTTTGGATATTAACCTCTTATCAGATATATCATTTGCAAATATTTTCTCCCATTCAGTAGGTGGCCTTTTTGTTTTGTTGATAATTTCCTTCACTGTGAAAAAGCTTTTTAGTTTGATATAGTCCCATTTGTTTATTTTTGCTTTTGTTTCCCTTGACTGAGGAGCCATAACTCCACCCCCCCCAAAAAAAAATTACTAAGACCAATTTTAAAGAATGTACTGTCTATGTTTTCTTCAAGGAGTTTTATTGTTTCAGGTCTCACATTTAAGTTTTCAAGCCATTTTGAAGTTATTTTTATGTTTGATGTGAGAAAGAACTTCAGTTTAATTCTTTTGCATGGAGCTGTCCAGTTTTCCCAACACCATTTATTGAAGAGGCTGTCTTTTTCCCTATTGTATATTCTTGGCTTCTTTGTCTTGTATTAATTGACCATAGGTGTGTGGGCTTATTTCTGGGCTCTCTATTCTGACCATTGTATATGTGTCCTTTTTTGTGCCACTACCATACTGTTTGTTTTGATTACTGTAGCTTTGTACTATAGTTTGAAATCAGGGATCATGATACCTACAGCTTAGTTCTTCTTTCTCAATATGTCTTGTCTGTTTGGAGTCTCTTGTGTTTCTACACAAATTTTAAGATTATTTGTTCTAGTTCTGTGAAAAATGCCATGGGTATTTTGTTAGGGATTGCTCTGAATCTGTAGATTGACTTGGGTAGTATGGTCATTTTAACAGTATTAATTCTTCCAATCCATGAGCATGGTATATTTTTCCATCTATTTGTGTGTTTTTAAGACAAAATAATCCTTGAAAAAAGTGACAATTAAAACTTGAGCATTAAGGCAGAAATAGAGACACAGATGAAGAGAACAAACATATGGACACCAAGGGGGGAAGTGGGGGTGGGGTGGTGGGATGAACTGGGAGATTGGGATTGACATATATACACTAACATGTATAAAATAGATAACTAATAAGAACCTGCTATATAAAAAATAAATTAAATTTTAAAAAAAACGAGCATTAAGTGAGTGAGATAATGTTGCAGTTGCCTTTATTGTGTGTTTGGAAGGAATGCCAGTTTCAGAAAACTTGGGGATTGGGTTAACTCTCCCCTCTCTCTGCTCTGAGATGAAGTCTTAGAGAAGTAGAAAGTTAGAACTGAGATTTATAAAAAAAACATGTTGGCACACAAACTGTATTCTGTGTAAAAGCTGAGAGCAAATAAAAATATGTCTGTCAGCACAGAGAGACAATGCAATTTGTCTTTCTTGGCCTGAGGTGTGGATGAAAGAACAGAAAACTCTGTCTGATTATTTGAAACCTGGACCTTAACATGTAAGTTTAGCATTTAATGCTACAGTATCTATATGAGACAGAAACTCCCAAGGTAAGAAATTGACATTAAAATGTATCCTGAGTCTATAATATTACTGAATTACTTGGTGAAACAAGTAAAAATGGCTTTGTGGAAACATTTTCTCAATCCAAACTGTAAAGTGTTTTCATGTTTCATTATTAAACTGAAGAATATTACATACAAAAAGAAATTCATAAAAACATCCATGTAGTAAAGACAAATTTCCTATAAAAAGGTCTACAGTTATGCTGACCACAGTTTTGTCAACAAAAATAATGAGATGTGGGGGACCTTGAAGATGGCGGAAGAGTAAGACGCGGAGATCACCTTCCTCCCCACAGATACACCAGAAATACATCTACACGTGGAACAACTCCTACAGAACACCTACTGAAGGCTGGCAGAAGACCTCAGACCTCCCAAAGGACAACGAATCATCACAAATTGAGGAGGTGGTCTCTGAGAGCAAGATTTATGATTTTTTCCCCTTTACCTCTTTTTGTGAGGGTGTATGTGTATGCTTCTGTGTAAGATTTTGTCTGTATAGCTTTGCTTCCAACATTTGTCCTAAGGTTCTATCCATCCCTTTTTTCTTTTTCTAAATAAGTATTTTTTAATTCAATAACTTTATTATGCTTTATTTTATTTTACTGTATCTTCTTTCTTTTTTTCCTTCTTTCCCTCCTTCCTTCCTTCATCCCTCCCTCTCTCCCTCCTTTCTTCCCTTCTTGCCTTCTTTCCTTCTTTGCTTCTTTCTTTCTTCCTTCCTTCCTTCTTTCCTTCCTTCCCTCCTTTCTTTCTTTCTTCATACTTCTACTCATTCTCTCTACTTTTTCTCCCTTTTATTCTGAGCCGTGTGGAAGAAAGGCTCTTGGTGCTCCAGCCAAGAGTCAGGGCTCTGCCTCTGAGGTAGGAGAGCCAACTTCAGGACACTGGTCAACAAGAGACCTCCCAGCTCCACATAATATCAAACGGCGAAAATCTCCCAGAGACCTCCATCTTAACACCAGCACCGAGCTTCACTCAACGACCAGCAAGCTACAGTGCTGGACAACCTATGCCAAACAACTAGCAAAACAGGAACACAAACCCACCTATTAGCAGAGAGGCTGACTAAAAGCATAATAAGGCCACAGACACCCCAAAACACACCACCAGACGTGAACCTGCCCACTAGAGAGACAAGAGCCAGCCTCATCCACCAGAACACAGGCACTAGTCCCCTCCACCAGGAAGCCTACACAACCAACTGAACCAACCTTAGCCACTAGAGACAGACATCAAAAACAGCGGGAACTATGAACCTGCAGCCTGCAAAAAGGAGACCCCAAACACAGGAAGATAAGCAAATTGAGAAGACAGAAAAACACACAGCAGATAAAGGAGCGAGATAAAAATGCACCAGACCTAACAAATGAAGTGGAAATAGGCAGTCTACCTAAAAAAGAATTCAGAATAATGATAGTAAGGATGATCCGAAATCTTGGAAGTAGAATGGACAAAATGCAAGAAACAGTTAACAAGGACCTAGAAGAAATAAAGATGAAACAAGCAACGATGATGAACAACACAATAAATGAAATTAAAAGTATGCTAGATGGGATCAATAGCAGAATAATTGAGGCAGAAGCACGGATAAGTGACCTGGAAGATAAAATAGTGGAAATAACTACTGCAGAGCAGAATAAAGAAAAACGAATGAAAAGAATTGAGGACAGTCTCAGAGACCTCTGGGACAACATTAAACGCACCAACATTCGAATTATAGGGGTTCCAGAAGAAGAAGAGAAAAAGAAAGGGACGGAGAAAATATTTGAAGAGATTATAGTTGAAAACTTCCCTAATATGGGAAAGGAAATAGTCAATCAAGTCCAGGAAGCACAGAGAGTCCCATACAGGATAAATCCAAGGAGAAATACGCCAAGACATATATTAATCAAACTGTCAAACATTAAATACAAAGAAAGCATATTAAAAGCAGCAAGGGAAAAACAACACATAACACATAAGGGAATCCCCATAAGGTTAATAGCTGATCTCTCAGCAGAAACCCTACAAGCCAGAAGGGAGAGGCAGGACATACTGAAAGTGATGAAGGAGAAAAACCTGCAGCCAAGACTACTCTACCCAGCAAGGATCTCATTCAGATTTGATGGAGAAATTAAAACCTTTACAGACAAGCAAAAGCTGAGAGAGTTCAGCACCACCAAACCAGCTTTACAACAAATGCTAAAGGAATTTCTCTAGGCAAGAAACACAAGAGAAGGAACAAACCTATAATAACAAACCCAAAACAATGTAGAAAATGGGAATAGGAACATACATATTAATAATTACCTTAAATGTAAATGGACTAAATGCTCCCACCAAAAGACACAGATTGGCTGAATGGATACAAAAACAAGACCCTTACATATGCTGTCTACAAGAGACCCACTTCAGACCTAGAGACACATACAGACTGAAAGTGAGGGGATGGAAAAAGATATTCCATGCAAATGGAAACCAAAAGAAAGATGGAGTAGCAATTCTCATATCAGACAAAATAGACTTTAAAATAAGGACTATTAGAAGAGACAAAGAAGGACACTACATAATGATCAAGGGATCGATCCAAGAAGAAGATATAACGATTGTAAATATTTATGCACCCAACATAGGAGCACCTCAATACATAAGGCAAACACTAACAGACATAAAAGGGGAAATCAACAGTAACACATTCATAGTAGGGGACTTTAACATCCCACTTTCACCCATGGACAGATCATCCAAAATGAAAATCAATAAGGAACCATAAGCTTTAAATGATACATTAAACAAGATGGACTTAATTGATATTTATAGGACATTCCATCCAAAAACAACAGAATACACATTTTTCTCAAGTGCTCATAGAACATTCTCCAGGATCATATCTTGGGTCACAAATCAAGCCTTGGTAAATTTAAGAAAATTGAAATTGTATCAAGTATCTTTTCTGACCACAACGCCATGAGACTAGATATCAATTACAGGAAAATATCTGTAAAAAATACAAACACATGGAGGCTAAACAATACACTACTAAATAATGAAGTGATCACTGAAGAAATCAAAGAGGAAATAAAAAAATACCTAGAAACAAATGACAATGGAGACACAACAACCCAAAACCTATAGGATGGAGCAAAAGCAGTTCTAATGGGGAAGTTTATAGCAATACAAGCCCACCTTAAGAAACAGGAAACATCTCGAATAAACAACCTAACCTTGCACCTCAAGCAATTAGAGAAAGAAGAACAAAAAAACCCCAAAGCTAGCAGAAGGAAAGAAATCATAAAAATCAGATCAGAAATAAATGAAAAAGAAATGAAGGAAACGATAGCAAAGATCAATAAAACTAAAAGCTGGTTCTTTGAGAAGATAAACAAAATAGATAAACCACTAGCCAGACTCATCAAGAAAAAAAGGGAGAAGACTCAATAGAATTAGAAACGAAAACGGAGAAGTAACAACAGATACTGCAGAAATAAAAAAGATCATGAGAGATTACTACAAGCACCTCTATGCCAATAAAATGGACAACAAGGAAGAAACGGACAAATTCTTAGAAATACACAACCTGCCAAGACTGAATGAGGGAGAAATAGAAAATATGAACAGACCAATCACAAGCACTGAAATTGAAACTGTGATTAAAAATCTTCCAACAAACAAAAGCCCAGGACCAGATGGCTTCACAGGCGACTTCTATCAAACATTTAGAGAAGAGCTAACACCTATCCTTCTCAAACTCTTCCAAAATAGAGCAGAGGGAGGAACACTCCCAAATTCCTTCTACGAGGCCACCATCACCTTGATACCAAAACCAAACAAGGATGTCACAAAGAAAGAAAACGACAGGCCAATATCACTGATGAACATAGATGCAAAAATCCTCAACAAAATACTAGCAAACAGAATCCAACAGCACATAAAAAGGATCATACACCATGATCAAGTGGGGTTTATTCCAGGAATGCAAGGATTCTTCAATATACACAAATCAAACAACGTGATACAGCATATTAACAAATTGAAGGAGAAAAACCATATGATCATCTCAATCGATGCAGAGAAAGCTTTTGACAAAATTCAACACCCATTTATGATAAAAACCCTGCATAAAGTAGGCATAGAGGGAACTTTCCTCAAAATAATAAAGGCCATATATGACAAGCCCACAGCCAACATCATCCTCAATGGTCAAAAACTGAAAGCATTTCCACTAAGATCAGGAACAAGACAAGGTTGCCCACTCTCACCACTATTATTCAACGTAATTTTGGAAGTTATAGCCACAGCAATCAGAGAAGAAAAGGAAATAAAAGGAATCCAAATCGGAAAAGAAGTAAAGCTGTCACTGTTTGCAGATGACATGATACGATACATAGAGAATCCTAAAGATGCTACCAGAAAAATACTAGAGCTAATCAATGAATTTGGTAAAGTAGCAGGATACAAAATTAATGCACAGAAGTCTCTGGCATTCCTATATACTAATGATGAAAAATCTGAAATGGAAATCAAGAAAACACTCCCATTTACCATTGCAACAAAAAGAATAAAATATCTAGGAATAAACCTACCTAAGGAGACAAAAGACCTGTATGCAGAAAATTATAAGACACTGATGAAAGAAATTAAAGATGATACAAATAGATGGAGAGATATACCATGTTCTTGGATTGGGAGAATCAACATTGTGAAAATGACTCTACTACCCAAAGCAATCTACAGATTCAATGCAATCCCTATCAAACTACCACTGGCATTTTTCACAGAACTTGAACAAAAAATTTCACAATTTGTATGGACACACAAAAGGCCCCGAATAGCCAAAGCAATCTTGAGAAAGAAAAATGGAGCTGGAGGAATCAGGCTCCCTGACTTCAGACTATACTACAAAGCTACAGTAATCTAGACAGTATGGTACTGGCACAAAAACAGAAAGATAGATCAATGGAACAGGATAGAAAGCACAGAGATAAACCCATGCACATATGGTCACCTTATCTTTGATAAAGGTGGCAGGAATGTACAGTGGAGAAAGGACAGCATCTTCAATAAGTTGTGCTGGGAAAACTGGACAGATACATGTAAAAGTATGAGATTAGATCACTCCCTAACATCATACACAAAATTAAGCTCAAAATGGATTAAAGACCTAAATGTAAGGCCAGAAACTATCAAACTCTTAGAGGAAAACATAGGCAGAACACTCAATGACATAAATCACAGCAAGGTCCTTTCTGACCCACCTCCTAGAGTAATGGAAATAAAAACAAAAATAAACAAATGGGACCTAATGAAACTTCAAAGCTTTTGCACAGCAAAGGAAACCATAAACAAGACCAAAAGACAACCCTCAGAATGGGAGAAAATATTTGCAAATGAAGCAACTAACAAAGGATTAATCTCCAGAATTTACAAGCAGTTCATGCAGCTCAAGAACAAAAAAACAAACAACCCAATCCAAAAATGTGCAGAAGACCTAAATAGACATTTCTCCAAAGAAGATATACAAACTGCCATCAAACACATGAAAGAATGCTCAACATCATTAATCATTAGAGAAATGTAAATCAAAACTACAATGAGATATCATCTCACACCAGTCAGAATGGCCATCATCAAAAAATCTAGAAACAATAAATGCTGGAGAGGGTGTGGAAAAAAGGGAACACTCTTGCACTGCTGGTGGGAATGTGAATTGGTTCAGCCACTATGGAGAAGAGTATGGAGGTTCCTTAAAAAACTACAAATAGAACTACCATATGACCCAGCAATCCCACTACTGGGCCTATACCCTGAGAAAACCAAAATTCAAAAAGAGTCATGTACCAAAATGCTCATTGCAGCTCTATTTCCAATAGCCTGGAGATGGAAACAACCTAAGTTCCCATCATCGGATGAATGGATAAAGAAGATGTGGCACATATATACAATGGAATATTACTCAGCCATAAAAAGAAACGAAATTGAGCTATTTGTAATGAGGTAGATAGACCTAGAGTCAGTCATACAGAGTGAAGTAAGTCAGAAAGAGAAAGACTAATACCGTATGCTAACACATATATATGGAATTTAAGAAAAAAAATGTCATGAAGAACCTAGTGGTAAGACAGGAATAAAGACACAGACTTACTGGAGAACGGACTTGAAGATATAGGGAGGGGGAAGGGTAAGCTGTGACAGGGCGAGAGAGAGTCATGGACATATATACACTAAAAAACATAAGGTAGATAGCTAGTGAGAGAGAAGCAGCCGCATGGCACAGGGATATCGGCTCGGTGCTTTGTGATGGCCTGGAGGTGTGGGATGTGGAGGGTGGGAGGGAGGGAGATGCAAGAGGGAAGAGATATAGGAACATATGTATATGTATAACTGATTCACTTTGCTATAAAGCAGAAACTAACACACCATTGTAAAGAAATTATACCCCAATAAAGATGTTAAAAAAAAAAGAATAGACACATGTATATGTATAACTGAATCACTTTGTTGTACACCTGAAACACAACATTGTTAATCAGCTATACTCCAATATAAAATAAAATGCTTAAAAAAAGAAAATAAATATTAAGCATTTTATATATGTGTAAATTCATGATCACTTAATTATTAACTGTTATTTTTGACATAATAGTGTTTGGCACAGAGAAGAGGTTAAATATATGGATTATCTAATAAAAATTGTATTTGTATGATTATACATACAGGTATATTATATTATATATGATATTATATATTTTATTATAAACAATTCTGTGCCAGTTTTGTCTTTAGCTTGGAGAGGAGGAACATTTTAAAAGAAGATTCTTCAAAGAGACAGGAGAAACAGCTCCCACACTGGCCAAAATAGGGAATGGTGTCCAGGTATGAATGCTCTAAGATTTCTTAATAAGTATAATTTTTTACAGTCATTAAGAAGTCACAATTGTTGAGAATTAAGTAACCCCTTTAATTCATACAAATATGTACACATGACATTTTACTCCAAGAAGATAATCTTAGAAGGTATGAGACATGTTACAGCTAATTTAATCATCTATATTAAAGAGCTGGTTTAGGGTAGGGGGTAGAAAAATAGATTAAATCAAGTAACTAGTGCATTCCCAGTTACTAACTATTTGTTCTTCAATAACAAGTAGCTTTACTGAAGTCTATGGCTATATTCTGTTTTCAAACTGAGTTGGATATACATAAACATGGTTTAATTCAGCCCAGTATTCCATATGAAAAGCTCAAAACAATTTGATACATTAATTTATCAATGTAGAGAATAACCAAACTATCTCCTTAGAAGAAGATAAGAAATGAAGACATTTCTCTCTCAGCATAGAGAGAGAATATTACTCAGCCATAAAAAAGCATGAAATAATGCCATTTTCAGCAACATGGATGGACCTAGAGATTATCATACTAAGTGAAGTAAGTCAGAGAAAGACAACTATCATATGATATCGCTTATATGTGGAATCTAAAAAAAATGATACAAATGAACTTATTTACAAAACAGAAACAGACTCACAGACTTAGAAAACAAACTTATGGTTACCAAAGGGGAATGGTAGGGTGGTGAGGGATAAATTAGGGGTTTGGGATTAACATATGCACACTACTATATATAAAATAGATAACCAACAAGGACCTACTGTATAGCACAGGGAACTCTACTCAGTACTCTGTAATAACCTATATGGGAAAAGAATCTGAAAAAGAATGGACACCTGGGTCTAACTTCCTATTCTCTGTACTATCTTCTGATTGCTGAACATGAGATTAAACTCACACTACCATACCAACTGCTTCCAATACAAATTTAAAGTCTCCAACTTAAACCCTGTCATAAATGATACCAAACACTTCTCTTTACCTCATTCTCTCTCTCCCATTCTCCACAGAGGCTATAGTCCATTCTCCTTGAATGTCTGCTTTACCACCTATTACCCTTCCTTTGAACAGATAAGCATGAATTCTTCCTTACTGAGAAAATATAAGAAAGATATTCCTTACCGTGAATTCTAAAATATTATCAGTATATCTTCCTCCCCCTCACTTTTTAGAATCAAAGCAGTATCCTGCATCTTTTGTAACAATCTTTTCACCTATAATCTGCCTCCAATTCACTCCCTCATTCTCAGCAACCAATCTCAGCAATCAATTTATTATTCTCTCTTCTTGACCTTCACTGTCTTCTATAGTGGCTCCTTCCCATTAGCATTTATATATTCTGAAGGGTCTTTCCATGTTAAAGAAAAATGGAAGGAAGGGAGGAAGGGAGGGAGGAAGGGAGGGAGGGAGGAAGGAAGGAAGGAAGGAAGGAAGGGAGGGAGGCAGGGAGGGAGGGAGGGAGGGAGGGAGGGAAGGAGGAAGGAGGAAAGGAACGATGAAGGCAAGAAAAAGGAAGAAAGAGAAAGAAAGAAAGAAGGAAAGAGAAAGTCAAGGGAGGGAAGGAAGGAAGAGAGGAAAATTCCACTCACTTCATGTTTCATAATTTTTACAACCAAACATTAAGAATGGGTTATCTATTCTCACTGTTTCAATTATCTTATTTCCTACTTATTCCTAATCCCACTACCTCCAGCGTCAGCTACTTCTATGAAATTGCTTACACAAAGGTCACCTAGAAATTCTCTTTCGTGTACCTAATGGATACTTCTCTGTATTTACCTTATTTGACTTCTCTGTTGTATCTGTCAATGTTGATCATTCCCTCCTTCTTACAATGCCTTCTTTAGGTTATATGACATGACATTCTCCTAGTTTTTCTCTTCTAGTTGCTTAATCACTTTTTCTCAGGGGCTCCTCATTTCCTTCCCACCCCTTAAATGTTATTGTTTTCAAACGTTTATTCTAAACACTCTTTTTCCTGCATACTCTCATTTACACACCTTCAATATACTGATGATGCCCTAATCTTTAACTCCAGCCTTCATATCTATTTTCAGTAGTAGAGACAGATATGCATTCCTCAATCAGATGTGTTCATGAGTGTTCCATAGGTGCATAACATTTAACATACCCCAAATTAAATTCCTTCAACTCTTACTTCCTATTTTGTTCTGCATTCATTGTAACACTGTGAATGGCATTTTAAGGCACCCAGTAACCCCAGTTAGAAATCTGGCTTTTTTGTCTTCACACCGTTCCTCCACAATAATTCACCAAGCAGTCATTTTCCATTTATTATCTAAATAATTTCTCCCTTCTTTTCTTCCCCTGCTGTGCACTGCCTTTGTTCATCTTGTTTCAGCCAGAATGACCCCATAGCCTTTTTCCTACATTCACTGTTATCCCAACCATCTTCCCCCACTGTCAGCCAAAGTCAGCATTCATTATAAAAAAAGCTACTCTCAGTTTCTTAGGCTTATCATGCCATCTCCTATATCCAGGCCTTTGTTGTTCCTCTGGCCTGAAACACTATTAACCACCACCTCCACTTCTTCTCATTTTAACTAATGTCTAGTCATCCTTCATAGCTCCCATTTCTGGGAAGTCTTTCCTGAATCTCAAAGCAGGTTTTAGAGTTTTCCCTTACATATTATGGTAGTATTTATCTCATTTATGGCATTTACAAGGATTTTAAATTATCTGTTTAATTGCTTGATTTTCTGTTTATTTCTCCCAGGTTGCATATGGTTTTTAATCTCTGTCTACTTTTCCAGTCTCTTCACTCACCATTCTCAGTCTCTTCACTCACCATTCTCTCTACTTGCTAACCACTCAGGTCTTGTTTCTTTTTGGATCACTGGGCTCCCAACCACTCCCAAGCCTTTGCCCTTGCTGTTCTCAGGAGGGGAATGTCCCCACCTCCAACTTGCTTAGTTAACTTCTACTTGTCATTGATATATTGAGATAAACTTCACTTCTCCAAGAAAGCCCTATCTAACCTGCCAGACTGGCACTGATTGACCCATTTTATTTTCATAGCATTTATCAGTTTAAAGTTATATGCTTTTGTCACAGCTCATGCAGCTCAATAACAAAAAACAAACAACCCAATCCAAAAATGGGCAGAAGACCTAAATAGACATTTCTGCAAAGAAGATATACAGACTGCCAACAAACACATGAAAGAATGCTCAACATCATTCATCATTAGAGAAATGCAAATCAAAACTACAATGAGATATCATCTCACACCAGTCAGAATGGCCATCATCAAAAAATCTAGAAACAATAAATGCTGGAGAGGGTGTGGAGAAAAGGGAACACTCTTGCACTGCTGGTGGGAATGTGAATTGGTTCAGCCACTATGGAGAACAGTATGGAGGTTCCTTAAAAAACTACAAATAGAACTACCATATGACCCAGCAATCCCACTACTGGGCATATACCCCGAGAAAACCAAAATTCAAAAAGAGTCATGTACCAAAATGTTCATTGCAGCTCTATTTACAATAGCCTGGAGATGGAAACAACCTAAGTGCCCATCATCGGATGAATGGATAAAGAAGATGTGGCACATATATACAACGGAATATTACTCAGCCATAAAAAGAAATGAAATTGAGCTATTTGTAATGAGGTGGATAGACCTAGAGTCTGTCATACAGAGTGAAGTAAGTCAGAAAGAAAAAGACAAATACCGTATGCTAACACATATATATGGAATTTAAGAAAAAAAAATGTCATGAAGAACCTAGGGGTAAGGCAGGAATAAAGATGCAGACCTCCTAGAGAACGGACTTGAGGTTATGGGGAGGGGGAAGGGTGAGCTGTGACAGGGCGAGAGAGAGTCATGGACATATACACAGTAACAAACGTAGTAAGGTAGATAGCTAGTGGGAAGCAGCCGCATGGCACAGGGATATTGGCTCGGTGCTTTGTGACAGCCTGGAGGGGTGGGATAGGGAGGGTGGGAGGGAGGGAGACGCAAGAGGGAAGACATATGGGAACATATGTTTATGTATGACTGATTCACTTTGTTATAAAGCAGAAACTAACGCACCATTGTAAAGCAATTATACCCCAATAAAGATGTCAAAATAAACAAACAAACAAACAAAACTTAAAGTTATATGCTTTTGTGAATTATTTGATTAATGTCTATAGGCTCCACAAAATTGTGCTCCAAGAGAATAGAGATCTCTAGTGCCTAGCATGTAAATTGATCAATTAATGTGTGACTGAATATATGATGTGTCTGCAAAACCTTCTGTTAAATAAGTAAATATTCTCAAAGAATGGTGACATGTTAGCCTCTAATCAAGCATAAATAATTTCATACAGATTAATTTATCACCTTTGAAAAATCTACATGCTTTGAAAGAATAATGCATAGGACAGAGATATTTTAATAAAAGAAGAGGCAAGTAAGTCCAGGTCATGGTTATAATGCTTGGAGAAGTCACCACTAGGTAGGGCATCAAAATGTGTTTTCTCATTTGTAAAGTGAGAATCACACTAGTAACTATCTCATAGGATAGTTGTGAAGATTAAGTACTTAGCATAGTGCATGTAACTAAATCAGCAATCAGTAACTGTTATTCAGTTGATTTCCTTCAATGAATATTAATTGTAGTGAGCATACACAGGTGTAGAAAACAAACTTATGGTTACCAGGGGGAAAGCAGGGTAGGGATAAATTGGGAGATTGGGATTGACATATACACACTACTTTATATAAAATAGATAATAAGGACCTACTGTATAGCACAGGGAACTCTACTCAATACTCTGTAATGACCTACATGGGAAAAGAATCTAAAAAAGAGTGGATATATGTATAACTGATTCACTTTGCTGCACAGCAGAAACTAACACAACACTGTAAATCAAATATAATCCAAAAAAACTTAAAAAAAAATAAATGTGAGCTCAGCCACTTACTATTTTAAAAAATTGTAGTAAGCATAAGCAGTGTAATGGAATCAGGCACTCAAGAAAAGAAGTTCAAGAGTATGATAAGAGGATATTGGCTACAAACTCCAGCACCTAAATTTGGGCTCCATTTTAAGTGCTAAAAATAGATCCTGGGGCCCTAGTTCATCTCGTCAAAATGCTTCCAGACATGATTAACTTAAAATATAGTTCATTCAAAAAAATAATAATGAATACTTGATATTTCTCTTTATTGCTCTATTTTCAAAGATGGTACAGATGGAGTAAACACACCACAGGTCATGCTTTTGTGAACTAGGTTTTAACAGCCTCGAAGAATTTTATAATCTTACTTAATAGGGCTTTGTTTTGGTTTTACTTCTTGCACTTTTAAGTAACCTCCAGCAGTAGGAAATTATCATAATGAATGTCTGAAACCATATGGTTATATATTCATGTATGTACATGTATTAAAATATTATTATATTAATTGCCTTCCTTTTATTTTTACAATTTAAAGAGCTTTCTATGCAAGCATATAGAACCCTGCTTTGCTGTTTTTAATGGTGGCATACTATTCTATTGTACTGATGAATTTTATTTTACTTCTAATTAGTTTAACAAAACCATCATTGATGAATAATTTACAGTCTTTTGCTATTTCAAACAATGTCCACTGAAAATACTGACAACCATACCTTGTCATACTTTTGTGAGTATAATCAAGGAGTAAATTCTAAGCAATAGATTTGTTGAATCAAAAGGTATATGTTTTTTGTTTTCATTTTGAAGTATACTTAGTAGTTCCTTGCCAAATGAATAAACGTATGGATGAATGATTTTGAAATACATATAACAAAAGACTTTGTGGTGAGGATGTGAGGACTTCTGCCCACTTTAGGTGTTTATTTTCATAGTTTGTAATTTTATGTAAATGGCATGTGTAACTGGCTACACCCAGAAATGGTTCAAGCTCAGTATCGCTTGATAAATCTGCTGTTATTGAAATATTTCACTACCTCTAACTTAACCCACATTTTAACACATTGCTGACTGGGGGATTTTTGCAGAAACTAACACCTGTGGCAGTAATACATCTCCGGTCAAAAATGTGTTAATATGTCCTTCATCCTTCCTGAGTTCTGCATGTCTGAAGGCAAAAGAAAATTCCAGACAAATTTGAATATCAGTTCAGCTCTTAGCATTTTTCACAATTTATCTTTGAAAGAATGCCCCTCTACCCACTCACTCCAACCCTTTATTTATTTTACTTCACCTACCTCCTTACCTTTATTTATCCTCCCAAATCTAAGCATTTCACTGTATTGAATATATATTTAGAGAGATTCTCATATAATTTGCATGGCCCACATTCTCAGAATTATGTCATTCTACTAGGTTGGGATAATTTGAAAAAAGTTAAAGAGCAGAGAGAAAGTTACCAGATACATCTAATTCTAAGGAACAGTAAGTCCAGAAAAACGTTATTTTTTTAGCCACGTGTTCTACTTGACTAGAAATTAACTCAGACTACAAAGAGGGAGAAAGGAAGAAACTTTTTAAGAGGGTAAATAAAAGATCTGCGCTCATCTTAAAACAATCAGCTAGTAAATACTCCGTAGCCAAAGCAAAGTTAGTGAGGTACCCTTCCTTCCACCCATACGTAACACCATAATGCCCTTGATGATTTGTTTTACACTTCAAAGCCACCTTTAATAACCCTTTGAACCTGATTTCACTGAAAAGAGTGTGAGCTTGGGAATAGGGATGATGAGATAGCATTTGCTGGGGAAAAGCTCTATATGATATTCTCTGAGCCTTACTTCTTTTTAGGGTAGGCTCTTCTCCTAACTGAATATAGGTATACCCTATAAAGCAATCATACCCATCCCTATTGAGAATTACTGATTGACAGCTTGTGCTTTTCATCACTATGGATTGCTTGTGGAAAAACAGGCTCAAATTATCTTCTTCCCCCAACTGAAGAGGGTGTAAGTCTGCAATTTCCCACTTTAGCCACTAGATGGCAAATGTGTAACAGTAAGCCAAAATGACAGTTTTCAGAACCCCCCAGGGGGAATTCAAATAGATTGAGAATTCGTACTAGTCTCTCATGATCCTTTGTATTTCAAAAGTGAAATACAGCTGTTTTAAGACATAATGTAATAACTGCATCAGTGAAATAAGCAGTAAATTGAAACTACTAAATGCAAACTTGATAAAGACATCTCTCTGGCAATTTGCTAGCACATTCTTAAAGACAATGGTTCAGATTCTTCCACTGCTTAACAAAAACTACCACAATTTCAAAGTCAAAGGGTATAATTAGTAGTTCAGAAGAATGCCATATATTGTAAGTGGGTAATGGAGTTCCTCTTGGATGTTTCCAGGTTCATGTTATGAAATACTTGTTGGGATTTAAAATGATCTCGTAGGGCTAGATATCTATCAGTTCCCTAGCTTTATGGAAAGATTTATCTTCATTCCATTTGACCCAGAAATTTCACACCTGGGAGACTAAGCAAACAATGCCAAGAATAGAAAAAATATTTACAAAATGTTCTTTAAAGCATTATAATATATGAACAACAGAAACAACTAAAATATCTGATAATAGGGGAAAATTAAGAAATTTTTGATATTTCCATGTGATGATATATTATGTTTTTATTTAAAATTATGTTTATTAAAATTTTGTAATAATACACAACATATTTATAGTGTAAGGGTTAGAAGACAAGATTTTAAATGTCTATATGGTATATTTAAAAATACTATGCTTAGAAGAATGACTAGAGGAAAATATACCAAAATATTATGAATTGTTGAGGAGTGAAACTGGATTATTTTTCCTTCTTCCTATTTTTCCTTATTTTCCAAATGGTCTATAATTTTTATGAATAACCTGTCATGAACACATATTTTTTTATAATCTGAAAAATAAAGCAAATATTTAAAAAGGGAAAAAGTATATTAGTAGACTAAGGCAGTTCAACAAATTGAGGACAGAACCAAAATATGACAGAAGTTGATGTTTTAATTTTTCTCTAATGATCCACTTTTAGGAGTGATGAGTGGGGAAAAAAGGACATAAGATAAGGGCATCTTGAGATAAATAACTTCCACCTATTCAAGCAAAGCTAACTTCTTCCTCTTTGCAAGGGAAGTATGTAGTCACTCTCTCTAGATACATGAGTATATTTCTAGAAAAATCTGAATTGGGATAGAGTGAGAAGTAAATTAATACTACCCTTTGTATTAGTGTTTTCAACCTGTACTTTTATTGCAGATAAAGATGTAAGTTAATATTTCTTTCCCTGCATTGTCTTCTCCTTATGATATCTTTTCATTCATGAATTCATGCAAAAATAATTGTCAAGCACTTACAGCCAGTCAGACATTGTTCTAGGTACTGCAGATAGAGTCGTGAATTAAATAACACTTAAGGGACAACAATAATAAACAAATAACCAAATAAATATATAATTTGGGATGAAAGGAAAGAAAGTTGTTATGTATCTTTACAAAAACTCACGTTAAATGTGTCCCAAATAAGAAAAATATATTTTATGAAATTTCAGACTTCTAAGCAAACACTGAACATAATTCCATATTCATATTGATTAGGTAGGGTTGTGAAGTTTAAGGAAGTTATTTAAAATTGTCAGCCTGGTATAAATAATTTGCCTTCATAATGTTTTTTAACATCTTTATTGGAGTATAATTGCTTTACAATGGTGTGTTAATTTCTGCTTTATAACAAAATGACTCAGTTATACATATACATATAACCCATAACTCTTCCCTCTTGCGTCTCCCTCCCTCTCACCCTCCCGTTCCCACCCCTCTAGGTGGTCACAAAGCACCGAGCTGATCTCCCTGTGCTATGCGGCTGCTTCCCACGAGCTATCGGTTTTACATTTGGTGCGGTATATTTGTCCATGCCACTCTCTCACTTTGTCCCAGCTTACCCTTCCCCCTCCAGGTATCCTTAGGTCCATTCTCTAGTAGGTCTGCATCTTTATTTCCATCTTGCCCCTCGGTTCCTCATGACCATTTTTTTGTTTTGTTTTTTAGATTCCATATAAATGTGTTAGCATACGGTATTTGTTTTTCTCTTTCTGACTTACTTCACTCTGTATGACAGACTCTAGGTCCATCCACCTCATTTCAAATGACTCAATTTCGTTTCTTTTTATGGCTGAGTAATATTCTGTTGTATATATGTGCCACATCTTCTTTATCCATTAATCTGTCGATGGACACTTAGGTTGCTTCCATGTCCTGGCTATTGTAAATAGAGCTGCAATGAACATTGGGGTGCATGTGTCTTTTTGAATTATGGTTTTCTCAGGGTATATGTCTAGTAGTGGGATTGCTGGGTCATATGGAAGTCCTACTTCTACTTTTTTAAGGAACCACCATACTGCTCTCCGTAGTGGCTGTGTCAATTTACATTCCCACCAACAGTGCAAAAGGGTTCCCTTTTCTCCACACTCTCTCCAGCATTTATTGTTTGTAGATTTTTTGATGATAGCCATTCTGACTGGTGGGAGGTGATACCTCATTGTAGTTTTGATTTGCATTTCTCTAATGATTAGTGATGTTGAGCATCCTTTCATGTGTTTGATAGAAATCTGTATATCTTCTTTGGAGAAATGTCTATTTAGGTCTTCTGTGCATTTTTGGATTGGGTTGTTTGTTTTCTTGATATTGAGCTACATGAGCTGCCTGTAAATTTTGGAGACTAATCCTTTGTCAGTTGCTTCATTTGCAAATATTTTCTCCATTCTGAGGGTTGTCTTTTCATCTTGTTTATGGTTTCCTTTGCTGTGCAAAAGCTTTTAAGTTTCATTAGGTCCCATTTGTTTATTTTTGTTTTTATTTCTATTTCTCTAGGCAGTGGGTCAAAAAGGATCTTGCTCTGATTTATGTCAAACAGTGTTGTGCCTATGTTTTCCTCTAAGAGTTTGATAGTATCTGGCCTTACATTTAGGTCTTTAATCCATTTTGAGTTTATTTTTGTGTATGGTGTTAGGGAGTGTTCTAATTTCATTCTTTTACATGTAGCTATCCAGTTTTCCCAACACCACTTATTGAAGAGGCTGTCTTTTCTCCATTGTATATTCTTGCCTCCTTTATCAAAGATAAGGTGACCATATGTGCATGGGTTTATCTCTGGGCTTTCTATCCTGTTCCATTGATCTATATTTCTGTTTTTGTGCCAGTACCATACTGTCTTGATTACTGTAGCTTTATAGTATAGTCTGAAGTCAGGGAGCCCGATTCCTCCAGCTCCATTTTTCTTTCTCAAGATTGCTTTGGCTATTCGGGGTCTTTTGTGTTTCCATACAAATTGTGAAAATTTTTTCTCTAGTTCTGTGGAAAATGCCAGTGGTAGTTTGATAGGGATTGCATTGAATCTGTAGATTGCTTTGGGTAGTATAGTCATTTTCACAATGTTGATTCTTCCAATCCGAGAACATGGTATATCTCTCCATCTATTGGTATCATCTTTAATTTCTTTCATCAGTGTCTTATAATTTTCTGCATACAGATCCTTTGTCTCCTTAGGTAGGTTTATTCCTAGATATTTTATTCTTTTTGTTGCAATGGTAAATGGGAGTATTTTCTTAATTTCACTTTAAGATTTTTCATCATTAGTGTATAGGGATGCCAGAGATTTCTGTGCATTAATTTTGTATCCTGCTACTTTACCAAATTCATTGATTAGCTCTAGTAGTTTTCTGGTAGCATCTTTAAGATTCTCTATGTAGAGTATCATGTCATCTGCAAACAGTGACAGCTTTACTACTTCCTTTCTGATTTGGATTCCTTTAATTTCTTTTTCTTCTCTGATTGCTGTGGTTAAAACTTCCAAAACTACGTTGAATAATAGTGGTGAGAGTGGGCAACCTTGTGTTGTTCCTGATCTTAGTGGAAATGGTTTCAGTTTTTCACCACTGAGAATGATGTTGGCTGTGGGTTTGTCATATATGGCCTTAATTATGTTGAGGTAAGTTCCCTCTATACCTACTTTCTGGAGGGTTTTTATCATAAATGGATGTTGAATTTTGTCAAAAGCATTCTCTGCATCTATTGAGATGATCATATGGTTTTTCTCCTTCAAATTGTTAATGTGGTGTATCACATTGATTGATTTGTGTATATTGAAGAATCCTTGCATTCCTGGAATAAACCCCACTTGATCATGGTGTATGATCCTTTTAATGCTGTTTGCCAGTATTTTGTTTCAGACTTCTGCATCTATGTTCATTAGTGATACTGGCCTGTAGTTTTCTTTCTTTGTGACATCTTTGTCTGGTTTTGGTATCAGAGTGAAGGTGGCCTCGTAGAATGAGTTTTGGAGTGTCCCTCCCTCTGCTCTCTTTTGGAAGAGTTTGAGAAGGATAGGTGTTAGCTCTTCTCTAAATGTTTCATAGAATTCGCCCATGAAGCCATCTGGTCCTGGGCTTCTGTTTGCTGGGAGTTTTTTGATTACTGATTCAATTTCATTACTAGTAATTAGTGTGATCAGATATCCTATTTTTTCCTGATTCAGTCCTGAAAGATTGTATATTTCTAGGAATTATAAATAATTTGCCTTTATAATTTATTTTTATTTTTTATTTTTGCAGTACGTGGGCCTCTCACTGTTGTGGCCTCTCCCGTTGCAGAGCACGGGCTCCGGACGCGCAGGCTCAGCAGCCGTGGCTCATGGGCCTAGCCACTCTGCGGCATGTGGGATCTTCCTGGACCAGGGCACGAACCTGTGTCCCCTGCATCAGCAGGCGGACTCTCAACCACTGTGCCACCAGGGAAGCCCCTATAATTTTTTAAAAAGACATTTTACCTGAATTTTTAATGGTTCTCTTAAAGGTTTATTTAATAATGCACAACTTTCTCAAACAATACACAGAAATGACTGGCTCAATGTATTGCAGGTCTGCAATCTGTTATCCACAATTCCAAAATTTAAAGAAAACCTCTGAAAACTTAAAATTTTACTCATAAATCATTTGGTGGCAAATCCTGATATTACATAAACTCATCTGACCACAAAACCTGACCTGAGCTGATGTGTGTCTAACTATGCTTTTTATGTACACCATCTAGTATAAATATTCATAAGTTTTGTTTCATAAATATTTATGTATTTGATTATGTGGTGCTGTCTCATAGCCGATGGGTGATGCTATATAGGATACATTATATGCACCTATTACCTTTCTAAAATTCATAAAATTCTAAACTATGAGAAGCATTTGTCCCCAAGAGATAAGCAACTGAGGACTTAAATTAAGGTTATATTAATAAGTCCACTTGAACTCTCTACCTCTTATTTGAGTTAGAAGACACAAGTCACTGTGTGCTAGGATCTGTAAATTAACTCACTGTGTATCAGCCTAACTAAATTAGGCGATTCATAATGCTTTTGATATTTTATTGCATTGGACAATAATGGGAAGGTGAGATGTGAGATAAAGGGCCAGTCTCACAACATAAAATTGAGGAAACCACCAAAATCTCAATTAAAAGATGGAATGGACAAAAGGCATGGACAGACAGTTCATTAAAAAGATGTACCAATTAGCCTTAAACATACAAAAACATGGTAAACTCCACTCATAATAAGAGAAGTGCAAATCAAAGCTCTAGTGAATAACAATTCTCACTTCTTAGTTTGGCAAAAATTCAAAATGTTGACAGGGTTATAGGGAAATATTCACTCTCATATATTGCCACGGGGAATGCAAAATTGTATTAATCCTATGGTGGAAAATTCAGCAATATCTAACAAAACTGAATATGTATTTGCCCTTTGAATCAACAATCCTACTCCTAGGCATTTCTCCACTGATTGATTAGGGGGAAAAGACATATGCACAAGTTTATTCACTGTGGCATTATTTATTATCTCAACATATTGGAAACAACTTAAATGTCCACATTTGGGAGATTATTTGAATAAAATCTGGTACATCTAAGCTATAAAATAAAGAAACTATCAATTAACTAATACTGAGTACTTTCCAGAATGTCATTAAGTGAATAAAACAAGTTGCAAAAGACCATATAGTGTGTATTACATTTTGTGTAAGAAAGAAGGGATAATATGAAGTGTGTGTCTGCCTGTCCTTATTTTTATAAAAAGAGACACAGGAAAGATAAACCAGAAACTAATTAAATTGGCACCTACAGCCTGTGGGTAGTGATAATGTAAGAGCAATAGAGAAAAGAATGAGACTTCTTCAAGTATCCTATTAATAGGTAGTATTGTTTTCCAAGTTATATGAATATTTTACACATTCAAAAAATAAAATTTAATTAGCAAGAGTAGAAAAAAGTTAAAATTGAATACTAAGATAAATACACGGATGTAATTATTAATCAAATTAATTACAAAACCACACATAGAATTAAAACCAAGTAACATTTGAATATATTACTCTTGACTATATATCCTCATTGGGATATATTCTAAAGACACAAAGAACTGAAAAGACATCACGAACTTTACTTAGTAGGTTTTTTGTTGGCAGTTGTATGCAATAATAATTATAAAACTATTTTGTGCAAACTATAGAATTGAGCAAATGAGTGAATATGTTGATATTTAGGTGGAAACAGTGTTCTAAAGGTGGAAAAGGAAAATGCAAATATGGAATATGTTATGAATAAGAAAGATCCTCTGGTATGGGATTGGAATTAGAGTATGAACTCATGAATTAAAAGTCTTGCCCAATGAAAAGTCCTAGAAGCAATGATATCCCAGGAACAATAAGAACACCTATTGCCCAGATCTTGGTTTCTAAATGTTACTGTCCACTAAAAAGAACCACGACTCCTTAGAGAAATAGCTGATTTAAGGTCTGGGGAAGGAAAGTATGAGGTGAGCTAGTAGTATCTTTTTAAGCTACAAAAGGAGAGATATCAAAAGGATATGAGGACCAATTTGAAGAGGAATGCACCAGATCATTTTTGAAACAATTTGTCCATTAAAAATAATAATAATAGCAATGGGTTGAAACACATTGAATAAAAACAACTCATTAATATATAGTGACATTAAAAAGGATGAGTTGGGAGAAAATTTCTTCTTTATAGAAAATTCTAATATAAAAAGATAGAATTTGAAAACCAACATTTTACAAACACCATAGTAATAATTGCTTCAGTCAAGAATATTACATCATCAATGGACAAATGCTTGAGGAACAAGACATTCACATAGTCTAAAAGTATTGCCTAAGAGATCACTTAATAATTACAAAGGAAAAAGCTACCTCTACAAGAGAAATCTGTTGGACGTCATGTTAACCAAGTGATCAAACTTGACATTTCCAATAATGGGACAAAATTACTTCCTGATGTGATGTAATAAGGAGGATGAAACATCGTCTATGTGGTATTTCTGTCAAAAATGTTCATACTAAATCCAATCATGAAGAAACAGACTAGTCCAAATTGATAGACAATATGCAAAACAACTGGCCTGGACTCCTCAAAAATGTCAGTCTCATGAAAACCAAATAATAAAAGAAAATGGCTAGGTTTAACTATTCTAGATTGAAGAAGCTAAAGAGGCATGCCAAAACTTCTTTGATTAGACTCTGAATCCAGAAATAAACATCTATAAAGGACAACTGAGGAGACATAGGTATGGATTGTATATTAGACAATCCATACCTATGTATGGATTGTCCTATACTATACTACTATACTGTCCTATACTACATACTACCTATGTAGTATTATATTAAAGTTTTTGAGCATTATTATTATACTCTGGTTAAGTATGTCCTTGTTTTTAGAAGATACATGGTGAAGAATTTAGGAGTGAAATGTTATGAAACAGACACCATACTCTCAAAGTAAGCACCAAATACATATGGGTTTGGGGAGACACACACATATAAAGAAAGAGGGAAAAAGAGAGAAATTGCACAAATGTGAAATCATTTTATGTTAATAACTGGTAAATCTAGGTGAGAGGTATGCAGTAGTTCAGTATATTATTCTTGCAACTTTTGTGTAGGTTCAATATTTTTCAAGATAAAAAGTGGGGAAAATGTAGGTAGGAGTTATATGTATTCTGCTGATGATCTCACTATCAAGTGGTATATTACAATGAAAGCAAGTATCAGGCTGAATTCTGCCACACATTAATAATCAGACAAAAAAGAGTCATACAATCTGTTCTTCTATGCTCTTTGAAGTCCTCATCGTTTATCTCCTTAAAAACTTAGACAATACTTTGCACGAAAGAGGTAAGTTTTACTTTAGAAATGGATGCACCAATGTTCTGATGGCAGGATCAGCAAGTCTTCTAACTGCATCAGACAAAAGGTCCCCGTATTAAGTATGGAGCCTGTAGGTGGAGGATTGTTATTGGTCCAGTGTCTTGGATCTAGTGAGTTTCATTGAAATTGTTAGCTGGCTGAGCTGGCCAGATCCTTGTTCACAAGGGATGGAGCTTCCTGCACAACTTTCTAGCCAACTAAAATTTTGAACTATTCTAATATCATCAATAAAGATTATTTATTGTGCTAATTAAAAAACCCTATGTTGTACCTTTAGATAGAAATACTTGCAAAACTTGGAGCATATCCTTCGAATGATAACTGTCTACCACAAGAATGTGGATCCCTGAAAAAGAGTACTCCAAATGTTAACTAACTCCGTCTGGGTTATACATTAATGTTGACCCACACCCATATTTTTATTACATAATTTACATCAAAGTGTTTTAAATTATGGGCAAAATAATGTAAGCCCAATGTTTTACTTTGCACAAATAATTATATTCTCTTTTTTTAAGTATGATACTTGTTACCCTTAGTTGTTCGTTTATTCATGAATTGATTTGTTGATTTATTTATGAACTTATGAATTCAATATTTAACACAAAATATTGGTTTTTTGTATTTGGTTTTTATGTATTATAGGTTTTTATGTATTAGATATTGTGCTATGTGTTAGATATTAGATATACATATGGCTTTAATACATTAGATATTGTGCTATGTGTTAAAGACACAAATAGAGATCAGACATAGTACTTGTCATCAAGCTGATGGTAGAAACTGAGATGTATAATGAGCTAAGTTCTACAAAGAAAGAGTTAGGGAATGTTTCACAGAGAAGTTGACCTTTGTTCTGGTTTTTCAAGGACAGGAAGACAGGCAACAGGTGGATAAGGTGAAGAAAAGCATTGGGAATAGGAAATTGGATATGCAAAGGTATATCAACCAAAAAGTGTTGTGGAAAATTCACAGAATTGTGAATAGTAGGATGTGATTGGAACAAATGCTGCATAAAAGAAAGTAGGTTAGAAAAATAAATCAAGGTCAAATTGTGATGTCCCATTTTCTGTCATTTTAAATCATTTAGATTTGATTTCTAACTCAACCAGTACTTTGCAAACTTGCTTGTTTGTAAAAATCACCTGGCACTTGCAAACAACACGGATTCCTATGCCCTGACCATGGAAATTATGCCTGAGTAAGACTGGAGTGAGTCTTTGATAAGTGTTACTTTTAACAGGCTCCCCACACACGGAGAGATTCATAATATGGCAAGTTTGGTAAATAATATGTTGAACCAATTTTATCCCATTTTTTTTTCTGTTTGATATATTGAGCTTCCACAAGATATCTCATTTGATAAACAAACAGGAGTCTGCTGATTTATATTTTATTTCTGAAAATCACTGCTTTAGGCAGCAGAAGGGGAATACGATATTTGAATTCATGTTTTAGAAATATAATTGGCAATGGTGTGAAGGATATTATGAATCTGGAAGGACTGAGGCAGAAAGCCAACTTAAGAGCCCTCTACAATAGATCAGGTAGAACGTAATGAGGGCTTCAGTCAGGTCTCAGCAGTGGGGATGAATATGAACGGAATATATTCAGGCTGTACTTAGAAGGTACAATGCACAGAGCTAGTTTTGATTGTAAGTGAGGTGTGAGCAAGGAGATTCTGAGATGACTCCTAGGTTTTAGTTTTGGTGACTAAGTGGATGGTGAATACATTAACAGAAAAGAAAAATGGGGTAAAGTGGCAAGTTTGGTATGACAGTTCAATTTGAGGTGACACTAGTATACATAAACAGAATAGGCAGAGTTTTCCCATAGATAATTGAAAATAAAAGTCTGGGGCTCAAGAGAGAGGGGCTGAAAATACGAATTTACTCATCATTCATTTCTAGGGCAAGGGTCTTTAATCCAGGCTTTAGCAGTATATGAAACCTCTGAAATTGTATGTAAATAATATATATATATACATACCTATATACTTTTTGGGGGGAGATGGACCTAAGTTTCATCTGACTTTTAAAAATGTCCCTGACCCCCAAACAGATAAAAACTGATCTAGGTAGTAGTTCAAAGTAAGTTTGCATAAAGTCAGTGTCTTTGAGCATTGTTTGCATTTGGGTTATTTTGTCTTCATTTAGGGGGTGTGAGAGCTCCCTTGAATTTTCTCCAAGAATGTAATTCCTATTTATAATACACAAATGAGTAATTTAGGTTTTGAATAATGATCTTGTGTATAAAACTCACATTATTAGTATTACAGCTACCAGTAGAATTTCACTAAGGATTTCTCTGTATGTGCCTTGAATGTCTGAGCTTACTTGGGAGAATATTTAATGATAAGCCTTATTTGACCCATTCCTCAAGTCACAACAAACTCACTGTTCTAACGTAGTAATTACTCTGAATTTCTAAGAAGAGGTCTGTTGTGGGTAGGCTAACTCATAACTTCAAAGAGAGAATAGAAGAACTTATTTCATTCCATATTTTAACATATGAATAAAAATTTGTCCCTGAAAATAAGTTTTCAATCCTCCTTTATGGAAATGGTTTTCTTTTTGGGAAATTTTTATTTTTTTAATCAGCTTTTTTTAAAATCAAGGATGCTATTTATACCATTATCATATCATATTTATACCTTATCATATCATATTATAAGTTCATCACAATTTTTTATATGATAGGCTTGAATGAACTTAAAAAATATTTATATCCAATAGAAATGGGAATATAATATGATTTCCAATGTTTCAATAAATAACGGAGTGTCAGTTCCTGTTAAGATGAAGTAAACACACTCCACTCTGGCTCCGCCTACTGAAAGCAACTAAAATCCCTGTACAGATTGAATGGAGCAGCTAGCTATCTGGGGCATCTGAAAAGTAAATGTTAGCAAGAAGGAGCTGGGGGAAAAAATCAGAACTAGAAGAATGAACAATCTGGCTCTGAGTTGCCAATTTTCTTTTCACTTCTGTAGGTCTTGACTTAGACTCAAATATGGCCTTTTCCTGGAATTGCAACAAGTACAGGTAGAAGTTCAAGAGAAGTCTTCTCTTTCTGGTCTGAGTCAGGGGAAGGAGGATGCCTAATGGGCAGAAACAGGGGCAAACAGCCTCTGTATTTTTCCCCTCTGGCCTGGCCTGGCCTGCAAACAAGTCCCATTCCTGGTGGTACAACCTTGTGATCGTGGTGCAGCAATAGGCAAATAGGCACCTAAAACTCTGAGGACATAAAGTCCTTTTCTATTATTGGAAGAACTGTGGTCCAAAGATTTTGTGGGGAAAGTCTGTTGCTTATTCTCTCTCTCTCTCTCTATGCTCCTGCCACTTGACCCTAGAAACACAGCCAGATACAGAAGTTTGTGACTAAGCAGAAAGAAAAAACACCCTGGCTTTCTAGTGAGATAACCAAGAGACACGACCTTTGTGAGATGGACAATATGAGGGAGATCAGGGAGAAGAAGGAACTTGAAAATGGAATTCCATAAAGTTGCCAATGAATTCTGGACTCATAACCAAATTGTTTATGCATCAAATATGACCCTATAGAGCATACCAAAGGTCTCAGACTAGCCCCTGGGTGGTGCACACAGTGGGCAGATCCAAATAATACTGCTAAAGCTTTGGAAACGTAACTTACATTAGAACAACAGCCAAATGAAGGCAAGTTGAAACATGTGGCCTAAATCTAATTGGCTCAATTGACAATTAAAAAAAATCTCAATAGGATTTTTTAAAGACCCAGAATCTTATAATATTAAAAATATCCAAAAGACAATTAAAATATGTTCAATATACAAAGACCAGGAAATTCTGACAAATTCTCAAGGGCAAACACAATCAACAGACATTAACCCTGAGATGACCCAAATGTTGTAATTATCCAAGGGAAAAAAGAAACACCTTATAGTAGCTATTATAACCCTGCCTTGTGAAGTAAGGGGAAGTAGTGTTGAAAGGGATAGAAAGATAGAAAGTCTTAGAAGAGAAATATAAGAAAAATATTTACAAATCAAATGTGACTTTTAGAACTGAAAATTATAAGAGAAATTGAAATTTCACCAAACAGAATCACCAAAAATAACTACCCATGGCTCCCAAGAATGGAGAAATCTCTATTTCTGAGAAATATCTTCTGAGAAACTGCTCCTCCATAAAAGCAATGAAGATACTGGCAAAAATTGTCAAAAATCAACATTTTCAGAAACCTGAAAACTAAAGTTTTCCATCAATCCAAGGTGTGTTTATACATGAAAAATGGCTGGATCTTGACTAAAAACAGTGAATTTTGTGGTATTTTAAAATGCCCCTTTTCAACCTTCCCTGTTCTGTGGTAGCTTTGAAAACCAAAAGCTTGAAATCATGGTATTTGTGAAAATTAGCAACCTAGAAATCACCGGAGGGAGAATATCAGGTTTGGAGCTCCCCAATAGGCCCCATTCCTAGAGAACTGTCCTATTTGACCTGTGTGTCAGCTTGCTGAGACTCCCATTCACAGGAGTCATATTTATCTTACCTGACTCAAAGATTTCTCAGTGCAAACAGCCCTTTCCCTGAGTGCATGTGTTAAAAAATATCAAAGACAATTGTTTAACATCATAGCTGCCTGAAATGGTGACAAAATTATGTCAAATAAGGCTTCCGGGAAGATGGCGGAAGAGTAAGACGCGGAGATCACGTTCCTCCCCACAGATACACCAGAAATACATCTACGCGTGGAACAACTCCTACAGAGCATCTACTGAACGCTGGCAGAAGACCTCAGACCTCCCAAAAGGCAAGAAACCCCCCACGTACCTGGGTAGGGCAAAAGAAAAAACTAAACAGAGACAAAAGGATAGGGACGGGTCCTGCACCAGCGGGAGAGAGCTGTGAAGGAGGAAAAGTGTCCACACACTAGGAAGCCCCTTCGCGGGTGGAGACTTCGGGAGGCGGAGTGGGGGAGCTTGGAAGCCGCGGAGGAGAGCACAGCAACAGGGGTGCGGAGGGCAAAGCGGACAGATTCCGGCGCAGAGGATCGGGCCGACCGGAACTCGCCAGCCGAGAGGCTTGTCTGCTCGCCCGCCGGGGCGGGCGGGACTGGGAGCTGAGGCTCCGGCTTTTGTCGGAGCGCCCGGAGAGGACTGAGGTTGGCGGCGTGAACACAGCCTGCAGGGCGTTAGTGCACCGCGGCTGGCCGGGAGAGAGTCCGGGGAGAAGTCTGGAACTGCCGAAGAGGCAAGAGACTTTTACGTCCCTCTTTGTTTCCTGGTGCGCGAGGAGAGAACGCTGCTTGAGAGAGCTCCAGGGACGGGCGCGAGCCGCGGCTAAAAGTGCGGAGCCCAGAGACAGACATGAGACGCTAGGGCCGCTGCTGCCGCCACCGGGAGGCCTGTGTGCGAACACAGGTCACTAGCCACACGCCCTTCTGGGGAGCCTGTGCAGCCCGCCACTGCCAGGGTCCCGGGATCCAGGGACAACTCCCCCGGGAGAACGCACAGGCGCGCCTCAGGCTGCAACGTCTCGCCGGCCTCTGCCACCGCAGGCCCGCCCCACACTCCGTGCCCCTCCCTACCCCCGGGCCTGAGTGAGCCAGAGCCTCCGAATCAGCGGCTCCTTTAACCCCGTCCTGTCTGAGCAAAGAACAGACACCCTCCGGCGACCTACACGCACAGGCGGGGCTAAATCCAAAGCTGAGCCCCTGGGAGCTGTGAGAACAAAGAAGAGAAAGGGAAATCTCTCCCAGCAGCCAGAGAAGCAGCGGATTAAAGCTCCACAATCAACTTGATATACCCTGCATCTGTGGAATACCTGAATAGACAACCAATCATCCCAAATTAAGGAGCCCTGTGGATGTAAGGCTCTTGGTGCTGCAGCCAGGAGTCAGTGCTGTGCCTCTGAGGTGGGAGAGCCAACTTCAGGACACTGATCCACAAGAGACCTCCCAGCTGCACATAATATCAAACAGCAAAAATTTCCGAGAGATCTCCATCTCAACGCCAGCACCCAGCTTCACTCAACGACCAGCAAGCTACAGTGCTGGACATCCTATGCCAAACAACTAGCAAGACAGGAACACAACCTCACCCATTAGCAGAGAGGCTGCCCAAAATCATAATAAGTCTACAGACACCCCAAAACACACCACCAGACGTGGACCTGCCCACCAGAAAGACAAGATCTAGCCTCATCCACCAGAACACAGGCACTAGTTCCCTCCACCAGGAAGCCTACACAACCCACTGAACCAACCTTAGCCACTGGGGACAGACACAAAAAACAACAGGAACTATGAACCTTCAGCCTGCAAAAAAGGAGACCCCAAACACAGTAAGATAAGCAAAATGAAAAGACAGAAAAACACACCGCAGATGAAGGAGCAAGATAAAAACCCATCAGACCTAACAAATGAAGAGGAAATAGGCAGTCTACCTGAAAAAGAATTCAGAATAATGATAGTAAGGTTGATCCGAAATCTTGGAGATAGAATGGACAAAATGCAAGAATCAGTTAACAAGGACCTAGAAGAACTAAAGATGAAACAAGCAACGATGAACAACACAATAAATGAAATTAAAAGTACTCTAGATGGGATCAATAGCAGAATAACTGAGGCAGAAGCACGGATAAGTGACCTGGAAGATAAAATAGTGGAAATAACTATTGCAGAGCAGAATAAAGAAAAAAGAATGAAAAGAACTGAGGACAGTCTCAGAGACCTCTGGGACAACATTAAACATACCAACATTCGAATTATAGGGGTTCCAGAAGAAGAGAAAAAGAAAGGGACTGAGAAAATATATGAAGAGATTATAGCTGAAAACTTCCCTAATATGGGAAAGGAAATAGTTAATCAAGTCCAGGAAGCACAGAGAGTCCCATACAGGATAAATCCAAGGAGAAATACGCCAAGACACATATTAATCAAACTGTCAAAAATTAAATACAAAGAAAACATATTAAAAGCAGCAAGGGAAAAACAACAAATAACACACAAGAGAATCCCCATAAGGTTAACAGCTGATCTTTCAGCAGAAACTCTGCAAGCCAGAAGGGAGTGGCAGGACATATTGAAAGTGTTGAAGGAGAAAAACCTGCAACCAAGATTACTCTACCCAGCAAGGATCTCATTCAGATTTGATGGAGAAATTAAAACCTTTAGAGACAAGCAAAAGCTGAGAGAGTTCAGCACCACCAAACCAGCTCTACAACAACTGCTAAAGGAACTTCTCTAGGCAAGAAACACAAAAGAAGGAAAAGACCTACAATAACAAACCCAAAACAATTAAGAAAATGGGAATGGGAACACACATATCGATAATTACCTTAAATGTAAATGGACTAAATGCTCCCACCAAAAGACACAGATTGGCTGAATGGATACAAAAACAAGACCCATATATTTGCTGTCTACAAGAGACCCACTTCAGACCTAGAGACACATACAGACTGAAAGTAAGGGGATGGAAAAAGGTATTTCATGCAAATGGAAACCAAAAGAAAGCTGGAGTAGCAATTCTCATATCAGACAAAATAGACTTTAAAACAAAGACTATTAGAAGAGACAAAGAAGGACACTACATAATGATCAAGGGATCGATCCAAGAGGAAGATATAACAATTGTAAATATTTATGCACCCAACATAGGTGCACCTCAATACATAAGGCAAATACTGACAACCATAAAAGGGGAAATCGACAGTAACACATTCATAGTAGGGGACTTTAACACCCCACTTTCACCAATGGACAGATCATCCAAAATGAAAATAAATAAGGAAACACAAGCTTTAAATGATACATTAAATGAGATGGAGTTAATTGATATTTATAGGACATTCCATCCAAAAACAACAGAATACACATTTTTCTCAAGTGCTCATGGAACATTCTCCAGGATAGATCATATCTTGGGTCACAAATCAAGCCTTGGTAAATTTAAGAAAATTGAAATTGTATCAAGTATCTTTTCCGACCACAATGCTATGAGACTCGATATCAATCACAGGAGAAGATCTGTAAAAAATACAAACACAAGGAGGCTAAACAATACACTACTTAATAACGAAGTGATCACTGAAGAAATCAAAGGGGAAATCAAAAAATACCTAGAAACAAATGACAATGGAGACACGACGACTCAAAATCTATGGGATGCAGCAAAAGCAGTTCTAAGAGGGAAGTTTATAGCAATACAATCTTACCTTAAGAAACAGGAAACAACTCGAATAAACAACCTAACCTTGCACCTAAAGCAATTAGAGAAAGAAGAACAAAAAACCCCCAAAGTTAGCAGGAGGAAAGAAATCATAAAACTCAGATCAGAAATAAATGAAAAAGAAATGAAGGAAACGATAGCAAAGATCAATAAAACTAAAAGCTGGTTCTTTGAAAGGATAAACAAAATTGATAAACCATTAGCCAGACTCATCAAGAAAAAAAGGGAGAAGACTCAAATCAATAGAATTAGAAATGAAAAAGGAGAAGTAACGACTGACACTGCAGAAATACAAAAGATCATGAGAGATTACTACAAGCAACTCTATGCCAATAAAGTGGACAACCTGGAAGAAATGGACAAATTCTTAGAAAGGCACAACCTGCCAAGACTGAATCAGGAAGAAATAGAAAATATGAACAGACCAATCACAAGCACTGAAATTGAAACTGTGATTAAAAATCTTCCAACAAGCAAAAGCCCAGGACCAGATGGCTTCACAGGCGAATTCTATCAAACATTTAGAGAAGAGCTATCACCTATCCTTCTCAGACTCTTCCAAAATATAGCAGAGGGAGGAACACTCCCCAACTCATTCTACGAGGCCACCATCACCCTGATACCAAAACCAGACAAGGATGTCACAAAGAAAGAAAACTACAGGCCAATATCACTGATGAACATAGATGCAAAGATCCTCAACAAAATACTAGCAAACAGAATCCAACAGCACATTAAACGGATCATACACCATGATCAAGTGGGGTTTATTCCAGGAATGCAAGGATTCTTCAATATACGCAAATCAATCAACGTGATACACCATATTAACAAATTGAAGGAGAAAAACCATATGATCATCTCAATAGATGCAGAGAAAGCTTTTGACAAAATTCAACACCCATTTATGATAAAAACCCTGCAGAAGGTAGGCATAGAGGGAACTTTCCTCAACATAATAAAGGCCATATATGACAAACCCACAGCCAACATCGTCCTCAATGGTGAAAAACTGAAAGCATTTCCACTAAGATCAGGAACAAGACAAGGTTGCCCACTCTCACCACTCTTATTCAACATAATTTTGGAAGTTTTAGCCACAGCAATCAGAGAAGAAAAGGAAATAAAAGGAATCCAAATCGGAAAAGAAGAAGTAAAGCTGTCACTGTTTGCAGATGACATGATACTATACATACAGAACCCTAAAGATGCTACCAGAAAACTACTAGAGCTAATCAATGAATTTGGTAAAGTAGCAGGATACAAAATTAATGCACAGAAATCTCTGGCATTCCTATACACTAATGATTAAAAATCTGAAAGTGAAATCAAGAAAACACTCCCATTTACCATTGCAACAAAAAGAATAAAATACCTAGGAATAAACCTACCTAAGGAGACAAAAGACCTGTATGCAGAAAATTATAAGACACTGATGAAAGAAATTAAAAATGATGCAAATAGATGGAGACATATACCATGTTCTTGGATTGGAAGAATCAACATTGTGAAAATGACTCTACTACCCAAAGCAATCTACAGATTCAATGCAATCCCTATGAAACTACCACTGGCATTTTTCACAGAACTAGAACAAAAAATCTCACAATTTGTATGGAAACACAAAAGACCCCGAATAGCCAAAGCAATTTTGAGAACGAAAAATGGAGCTGGAGGAATCAGGCTTCCTGTCTTCAGACTATACTACAAAGCTACAGTAATCAAGACAGTATGGTACTGGCACAAAAACAGAAATATAGATCAATGGAACAGGATAGAAAGCCCAGAGATAAACCCACGCACATATGGTCACCTTATCTTTGACAAAGGAGGCAGAAATATACAGTGGAGAAAGGACAGCCTATTCAATAAGTGGTGCTGGGAAAACTGGACAGCTACATGTAAAAGTATGAGATTAGATCACTCCCTAACACCATACACAAAAATAAGCTCAAAATGGATTAAAGACCTAAATGTAAGGCCAGAAACTATCAAACTCTTAGAGGAAAACATAGGCAGAACACTCTATGACATAAATCACAGCAAGATCCTTTTTGAGCCACCTCCTAGAGAAATGGAAATAAAAACAAAAGTAAACAAATGGGACCTAATGAAACTTAAAAGCTTTTGCGCAGCAAAGGAAACCATAAAGAAGACCAAAAGACAACCCTCAGAATGGGAGAAAATATTTGCAAATGAAGCAACTGACAAAGGATTAATCTCCAAAATTTATAAGCAGCTCATGCAGCTTAATAACAAAAGAACAAACAACCCAATCCAAAAATGGGCAGAAGACCTAAATAGACATTTCTCCAAAGAAGATATACAAAGTGCCAACAAACACATGAAAGAATGCTCAACATCACTAATCATTAGAGAAATGCAAATCAAAACTACAATGAGATATCATCTCACACCAGTCAGAATGGCCATCATCAAAAAATCTAGAAACAATAAATGCTGGAGAGGGTGTGGAGAAAAGGGAACCCTTTTACACTGTCTGTGGGAATGTAAATTGATACAGCCACTGTGGAGAACAGTATGGAGGTTCCTTAAAAAGCTACAAATAGAACTACCATATGACCCAGCAATCCCACTACTGGGCATATACCCTGAGAAAACCATAATTCAAAAAGAGTCATGTACCAAAATGTTCATTGCAGCTCTATTTACAATAGCCCGGAGATGGAAACAACCTAAGTGTCCATCATCGGATGAATGGATAAAGAAGATGTGGCACATATATACAATGGAATATTACTCAGCCATAAAAAGAGACGAAATTGAGTTATTTGTAATGAGGTGGATAGACCTAGAGTCTGTCATACAGAGTGAAGTAAGTCAGAAAGAGAGAGACAAATACCGTATGCTAACACATATATATGGAATTTAAGAAAAAAAAATGTCATGAAAAACCTAGGGGTGAAACAGGAATAAAGACACAGACTTACTAGAGAATGGACTTGAGGCTATGGGGAGGGGGAAGGGTGAATGGTGACAAAGCAATAAAGAGGCATGGACATGTATACACTACCAATCGTAAGGTAGATAGCTAGTGGGAAGCAGCCGCATAGCACAGGGAGATCAGCTCGGTGCTGTGTGACCGCCTGGAGGGGTGGGATAGGGAGGGTGGGAGGGAGGGTCACGCAAGCGGGAAGAGATATGGGAACATATGTATATATATATAACTGATTCATTTTGTTGTGAAGCTGAAACTAACATACCATTGTAAAGCAATTATGCTCCAATAAAGATGTTTAAAAAAAAATTATGTCAAATAAGAGCAGGTAAAAAAGAATTAAAAGAAAACATGGGGGAGTGAGATGACCATTGGGGGCTTTGAAAAAGTCCAAAATATTCTTGGGACTCTAGAAGGCCAGGCACATATGCGGGGCTGTGCACATGCCCAAGGAAAACCTCAAAAGGCCCTAACCTCACAACTCTGGCTCTGTTGAAGTTCTTCATAAGCAATTAAGTGATGACTAAGAGAGAGGAGTAAAATGCATGCATGGGAATTGAAAACATGCCCCAACACATGCACACAGAGAGCCACATAGCAAATGGTGAGATAGTTGTTGTTTCAAACCTTTCAAGGACATGTCTGTCCAATTATTAAATAACCATGAAGCTAAGCAGAGATTTCAGTAGCCACACATGACAAAAATACTAATTTACAGAATTAGTCTAGGAAAGTCACCCAAACTATAAATAAATAAACAAACAAACACAAACTGCAACAACACTGTATAAGTTTAAGGTATATAATGTGTTGATTTGATACATTTATATATCATATATATGATTACCACTGTAGCATAAGCTAACACTTCCATCACATCATATAATTATTATTTCTTATTTTGTGGTGGGAAAAATTAAGATCTAACCTCTTAGAAACTTTGAAGTTTAGAATACAGTTTTGTTGACTCTAACCACTATGCTGTGCATTGGCTTTCCAGAAATTTGTCTTCTAGTTCCAAGTTTGTTCCCTTAAACAACATATTCCCAATTCCTCTACCACACCACACCCCAGCCTCTGGTAACCACCATTCTCTGTTTTCAGGAGTTCAGCTTATTTAGATACCACACATGGGTGAGATCATACAGTATTTGTCTTTCTCTGTCTGACTCATCTCACTTAGCTAATGTCCTCAAGATCCATTCATGTTGTCACAGATGATACAATTTCCTTCTTACTTGTGACTGAATAATATTCCATTGTATATATACCACAACTTCTTTATCCATTCATCTGTTGGGAGACGCAGGCTGTTTTCATAGCTTGGCTATTGTGAATAATGCTGCAATAAACATGGGGATGCATATATCTCTTTAATATCCTGTCTTTATTACTTTGGATATACACCCAGAATAGAATTACTGGATCATATGATAGCTCTATTTTTAGTTTCTTAAGTAACCTCCATACTGTTCTCCTCCCGTCTTTTTTGATAATAGCCATTTCTACCAGGTATGAAATGAGTCACATTGTAGCTTAGATTTGCATTTCCCTGCTGATTAGTGATGTTGAGCACCTTTTCATGTACATGATCACCATTTGAATACATACTTTGGAAAAATGTCTATTCAGTTATTTTTCCAATTTTTAAATCAGTTTGGTTTTTTTTGTTGTTGTTGTTATTGAGTTGTATGAGTTTTGGGGTTTTTTTGGATATCAATCCCTTATATGACACATGGTTTGCAGATATGTTCTCCTATTCCATAGGTTGACTTTCATTTTGTTGGTTGTTCTTTTGCTGCACATAAACTTTTTAGTCTGATGTAGTCCCACTTGTTGATTTTTGCTTTTGTACTTTTGGTATCAAGTCTAAAAGATCATTGTCCAATCCCATGTCAAGGAGTTTACTCCCTATATTTACTTCAAGCAGTTTGCTTATATCAGGTCTTACATTTATGTCTTTAATCCATTTTGAGTTAATTTTTGTGAGTAATGTAAGATAGGGGTCCAGTTTCATTTCTCTGCATGTAGTTATCCCATATTCCCAACAACATTTGTTGAAGAGACTATCATTTCTCCATTGGCTGTTCTTGGTTCCCTCGTCAAATGGCAGCTGGGTTTATTTCTGGGCTCTATTCTGTTCCCTTGGTCTGTGTATCTATTTTTATGCCAGTACAGTGTTGTTTTAATTACTATTGCTTTGCAGTATAGTTTAAAATCAGGAAGCGTGATGCCTCCAGCTTTCTTCTTCTTTCTTATGATTCTTTGGCTACTTAGGGCCTTTGAAGATCCATACAAATATTAGGGTTGTTTTTTCTATTTCTGTGGGGGAAAATATTTTTAGAATTTTGAAAGGGATTGCATTCATTGGATCTATAGATGGCTTTAGGCAGTATGAACATCTTAACGATATTAATATGTCCAATCCATAAATCCTGGATATCTTTCCATTTGTTGTGTCTTCTTCAGTTTCTTTCATCAAGGACTTTTAGATTTCTCTTTTTCTTTTCTTTCTTTAATTGAAGTATAGTTGATTTACAATACTGTGTTAGTTTCAGGTGTACATCAAAGTGATTCAGTTATTTGTCTTCAGATTATATTCTATTATAGGTTATTACAAGATACTGAATATAACTCCCTGTGCTGTACAGTAAATCCTTGTTGCTTATCTATTTTATATACAGTAGTTTGTGTCTGTTAATCCAGTACTCCTAATTTGTCCCTCCTTCCCTCTCTCTCCCCTTTGGTAATCACAAGTTTTTCCTCTATATCTGTGAGTCTGTTTCTTTTTTGTTATATTCACTAGTTTGTTGTAGTTTTTAGATTCCACATATAGTGATATCATACAGTATTTGTCTTTCTCTGTCTGACTTATTTCACTTAGCATAATACCTTCCAAGTCCATTTATGTTGTTGAAAATGACAAAATTTCATTCGTTTTTATGGATGAGTAGTATTCCATTGTGTGTGTGTGTGTGTGTGTGTGTGTGTGTGTATTACATATACCATTTACATTCCCAACAACAGTGTACTAGGGTTCCCTTTTTTCCACACTCTTTCTAGCATTTACTGTTTATAGACTTTTTGATGATAACCATTCTGACCAGTGTGATGTGATACCTCCTTGTGGTTTTGATTTGCATTCCTCTAACAATTAGCAATGTTGAACATCTTTTTATGTGTCTCTTAGCCATCTGTATGTCTTCTTTGGGAAAAAAATGTGTATTTAGGTCTTCTGCCCATTTTTTGACTTTTTTTTTTATATTGAGTTGTATGAGCTGTTTGTATATTTTGGATATTAATCCCTTGTTAGTCACATCAATGGCAGATATTTTCTCCCATTACATAGGTTGTCTTTTCATTTTGTTGATGGTTTCCTTTGCTGTGAAAAAGCTTTTAATTTTGATTAGGTCCCATTCTTTTTTTTTTTTTTTGCTTTTATTTCTTTTGCCTTAGGAGAATGATTTAAGAAAATATTGCCATGATTTATGTCAGAGGATGTTTTGCCTAGGTTCTCTTCTAGGAGTTTTATGGTGTTATGTTTATATTTAGGCCTTTAATCCATTTTGAGTTTATTTTTGTATATGGTGTGAGGGAGTGTTCTAATTTCATTGATTTACATGTAGCTGTCCAGCTTTCCCAACACAACTTGTTGAAGAAACTGTCTTTTCTCCACTGTATATACTTGCCTCCTTTGTCAGAGATTGACTGTAGGTGCATGGGTTTATTTTTGGGCTCTCTATTTTGTTCCATTGATCTCTTATGTCTGTTTTTGTCTCAATACCACACTGTTTTGATTGCTGTACCTTTGTAGTATAGTCTGAAGTCTGGAAGGGTCATGCTTCCAGCTTTGCTCTTTTTCCTCAGGTGCTTTGCCAACTCTGGGCCTTTTGTGGCTCCATGTAAATTTTAGGTTTATTTGTTCTAGTTCTGTGAAAAATGTCATGGGTATTTTGATAGGGATTGCATTAAATTTGCAGATTGCTTTGGGTAGTATGGCCATTTTAAAAATATTAATTCTTCCAATCCAAGACCATGGAATATCTCTCCATTTCTGTGCATCATCTTCAATTTCCTTTATCAATGTTTTATAGTTTTCAGTGACTAGGTCTTTCACCTCCTTGGTTAATTTTATTCCCAGTTATTTTTTGATGTGATTTTTTTTTACTTTCTCTTTCTGATATTTCATTAACAGTGTAAAGAAATGCAACAGATTTCTGTATATTAATCTTGTATCCTGCTACCATGCTGAATTCATTTATTAGTTCTAATAGCTTTTTTATGGAGACTTTAGGGTTCTCTATGTAGAGTATCATATCATCTGCAAATAGTTTTACCTCTTCCCTTCCAACTTGGATACATTTTATTTCTTCTTCTTGTCTGATTGCTGTGGCTAGGACTTCCAAGGACTTGTAGATTTCATTGTACAGATTTTCCACTTCCTTGGTTAAATTTATTTCTAAGTGTTTTATTGTTTTTGATTCCACTGTTTATGGCATAGTTTGCTTTCTATTTTAGATGTTTTGTTGTTGTAGTATAGAAACAACTGATTCCTGTATGTCAGTTTTATATTCTGCAACTTTACTGAATTTGTTGATTTTTTTCCAACAGTTTTTTGGCTGAGTCTAGGATTTTCTATATGTAAGACTGCATCATTGGGAAATAATGACAATTTTACTTCTCCTTTTCTGATTTCAATGCTTTTTATTTCTTTGCCTTGCCTAATTGTTCTAGCTGGAACTTCCAGTATTATGTTAAATAGGAGTGTTGAGAGTGAACACCATTGCTGTGTACCTAATCTTGGTGGAAAAGCTTTTAATTTTTCTCCACTCAGTATAATGTTAGCTGTAGGTTTGTCTTATATTGCCTTTATTATATTGAGGTGTGTTCCTTCTATATCCAATTTGTTGATGGCTTTAATCATGAAAGGATGTTGCATCAAATAATTTTCTGCTTCTATTGAGATGATCATGTGATTTTTATCTTTCATTCTATGAATATGATGTTTCACATTTATTGATTTGTGTGAACATACACAAATCTTGCATCCTAGGGATAAATCTCACTTAGACATGATGTATAATCCTTTTAACATGTTGAACTTATTTTTCTAGTATTCTGTTGAGGATTTTTGCATTGATATTCATCAGGGATATTCACCTGTAGTTTTCTTCTCTTGTATTATCCTTATCTGGCTTTGGTATCAGAGTAATGCTGGCCCTCATAAAATAGGTTTGAAAGTGTTCCCTCCTTTCAATTTTTTGGAAGGGTTTGAGGAGGATTGACATTAATTGTTCTTTGAATGTTTGGTATAATTCACCAGTGAAACCATCTGGTCCTGACCTTTTCTGCATTGGGAACTTTCTGATCACTGATCCGACTTCCTTACTCATTATTGGTCTTTCAGATTTTCTATTTCTTCCTGATTCAGTCTTGGTAGGTTGTATGTTTCTAGGAATTTATTCATTTCTTCTAGGTTATCCAGTTTGTTGGCATATAATTATTCATGGTAGTCTCTTATGATTCTATGTATTTCTGTAGTATCAGTTGTAATGTCTCCTTCATTTCTGATTTTATTTGAGTCTTCTCTCTTTTTCTTAGTCTTAGCTTAAAATTTGTCAATTTTATTTGTATTTTGGAAAAACCAGATCTTTGAAAAACCAATTTCATTGGTTTGTTCAATTGTTTATCTGGTCTCTATTTCATTTACTCTGAGCTTTGTTATTTCCTTCCTTCTTCTAACTTTGGCCTTAGTTCTTCTTTTTCTAGTTTCTTTAGTATAAAGTTTGGTTGTTTATTTGAAATCTTGTTTTTTTTTAATATATGCATTAATATCCTCTAACTAGGCTATTTCAAAATTTCTATCCTCTAACTCACTTATTCTATCTTCCATTTGTTCTACTCTACTGCAGATGCTCTCTATTGCATATTTTATTATATTCATTGACATGTTCAGCTCCAGAATTTCTGTTTGGTTCTTTTTTATGATTTCTCTTTCTTTGTTAAAATCTCATTTTGATCCTTTTTTTGAGATTTCATTGAATTATTTTTTTGAGTTTCCTTGTAGGTCATTGAGTGTCTTCAAAACAGCTATTTTTAATTCTTTATCAGCTGAATCACAAAATTCCATGCCTTTAAATTCAATTATTGGAGAATAATTATTTCTTCTTGTGATGGTATGTTCCCTTGATTTGTTCATGTCCCTTTTAGATTTGCCTTACTGCCTTCACATTTGAAGTAGCAGACACCTCCTTAAGTCTTTCCTATTGCCTTCAGATGAGGTATTCTGTTCAACCGTGTTGTTACTATCCGGGGTTTTCTCCAACTTTGTATGGATACACTTGCTCCACTTTTCTTGCTCCCTTTTGTGGCAGAATTCTTAAGCTTTTATGTCCTCTCTGATTCTTACAATTCACCAGGCTGTCTACTGAAAACTTCTCTTTTTCCAGAAGCTTGCCCAATAGCTAAAGTTTGTGGTTTCTCCCTTGCCCACAGACCATGCCTGATTTAAGAGTATGCTACCTCTTCTGGAGTTGGAGTTCTCTTTCACCATGGCATACAGAGTATGTACAAGGAGCCATCCACAAAGTTGGGGGAGGTGTGGGTTTAACACTCAGAGCTTCAGAGGAGCCCTAGTAGGGAAATCCCTGGGTGTGGTACTCCCAGAGGCTCCTGGGTGGACATTCTGCTGAATGAAATCCCTTTAATGCCCTTTGAAATTCTTACCTGTTTTTTTCTCAACTCCTCTCTCTCCCCAGTCATAGAGGTCCCACCTCAGTACTCTGGGTACTGTTGGAGAGAAAGGGTTTCTCCAGCCATGACCTACACAACTGGAGTAGCCAGGCCCTTACTCACTGTTATCATTTTTCCTGTGGGAGAGGTCACTGCTTCTGGATAGATTGGCCCCATGCAGTTTCCTTGGGGACAGATGCTGGGAAAGTTTGTTATTGTTGTCTCCATTGTGACCATATTCATATATATATATGTTCCAGTCACATGGTGGAACCTCTCGTTGGGAAGGCAGGACTTCTGCAACTTATTTCTCTTGTGTGGGTATCTGCTCCATGATCTGGAGCACTCTCCAGATTTTTTCCCATCCATGATGAGAGGTGTCTGGGTAGATTCATTAGCTCTGCTACCTATACTGAGGTCTGCCTACTCCTGAATGCACAGATGAGCAAGACTCCTCCAGTGTCCCTTGGCATATGGTGCTAGATCCTACAACACCCACAAAGGTGCTTTTCTTCATGGATGGTTGTCTATTTAGTTGTTTAGAAAGGGGGATTAAAAAAGGAACATCTTACGTCACAATAATGCTGACGTCACCTCATTCACTTTTTAATATGAATGTGAATGTTTCTTAAACTAATTTAGCAACTTTCAAATAATATACTGCAAGAGAATCAAGGTGGTGAGGGGTGTGTGTGGTGACCATAAAATGCAATCCCAGGCCCTATCCCCATAGATTCTGATTTTGCAGTTCTGAGATGGGGCCCAAGATGAGGATCTAGGAAACTAGTTGTCTAAAAAAGAATCCTCATTGATTCTAATGCAAATGGTCAGCAAACCACACTTTAATAGATACATATATAGAATGTGGGTGCTCATTTTTATAAGATAATTGTTACTTACAGTATTTTATGAGATTTATTTAAAGAACAAACCTCCTTCTAAAATTTCAAAATAAATTGTATTTATTGCCCCTACATATAAATGCTTGTTCTCCCCAATAAAAGATCAATTTCAGTACACTTCTTTAAGGTATATGAGTATTGTTTTGTGTCCATTGAAGTTCTTAACAAGATATAAACTTCTCTACCTCATTATAAAATTTTTTTGTTATAATTATCCCTCCTGGTCATTTTAAGTTGTGTTGTAGCATTCTTCCCTCCATGTCAATTCTGTCATTGTTGTTTTCTACTTATAAATATTTTCTTATTATAATAAACCAATTTGATTAGTAATGTTGTTTGATAAAAACAATAAATTGAGAGTCAGCACACAAGTTTGATCTTGACACTTGTCCAGCTGTGTGACATCAGGTAAGTCACATATAACTTTTGGTCCTGCTTCCATATGTTTATGAATTGGGATAGATAATTTCTGAAATCTTTTCCATGTCTAAAATGCTGATTCTTTGATTTGCTTTGGAAAAAGTTAAATTGTCCCTTAAAACCTTTTATTTATAGTATTGCTGCAAAACTTTTTAAAAAGTATATTATTTAGGAAACTATTATTTTGGAATTTTCTGAAATGATAATCTACATTCTGAAATAGCCAAAGTAAAATGAGGATTCAAATCTTATAATATAAATTTTTATACACAAATTTATATAAAATTTCCATTTCCCTCATCTTGTAAAACTGACTTCTTGCCCTTAATAAATCTTTTTAAGAACTGACCAAGTGAGAAATAATACTGTATTTGTATAAGTCTGCCCCAAGGCTGAACCATTTATTAATTATCATTAAAATAAATAACAAAAAATCCTTCTGTTGTCAGCAAAACTCTTATTCAAGCACAGGATTTGAGATGTGGGTTTAGAGCTATCAATTATGCCTCCAGGAAATTATTATGATCTTGATGTTCTGATATACTGTTCCCTGAAGATATTACTCCAAAGTTTTGATATGGTTACCTAGACAAAACAAGTATTTCATATTATCAGGAAATTCTATAGAAACTAAACATATTTCTCCTTTGAGTATATCAACTCATCAAGGATATTGTTTAAAATTCTGCTCATCACACCTAACAATCTCAGCTAGGGAAGATCCAGAGAAGAACCTCTAAAATGATAGAGGGTATGGAGGGACATCCATTATAGATAGACTAAAACAAATATGACTCTTCCAAGACGATAACTGAGAGCAGAAGAAAAAATCGAAATGGATAAAATGATGACTTATCTTAGAGGTGGGGAATAAATCTTGAAGCATGAAAGAAGTAAAAATTGTAGCTAACATTTATTGAGTACCTTCTGTGTGCTTGGCACTTTCTAACAACTTTATATGTATTTTCTCATTGAGTCTTCATGAAAATCTTAGTGGATAGATCCTATTATTATAACTACTTTAAAGATTAGTGACCTAACACACAGAGAAATTTAAGTAAATTTTTTGAGGCCACATAAGTAGCAAAGCCAGAGTTTAATTGAGAGAATGTTTCCAGAGCCCATGTCTTTAAATGCTATATTATATATTATTAGTAGATATAAATAGATACTGTTATTCATTATTTATATATTCAATCAAGAAGAATTTTTGAACTGACACTATGTACTAGGAACTGTGCTTGGCACTGGGGATAGAGAGGTGAACAATTTACATCTAGAGGAGGAAACAAATAAATAAATGGAAATTTTCATAATGACTTGATACATGCTATGGAGGAAAGAAACAGTATAACTTAGTCCTAAAACTGAAAATTGTTAGTTCTGTAAAACTGGAACAAAATGTGCCAATGGGGAGAAGGAGGAACGGTAAAATAAATGGAAAGATAGAGTAATCCTATCATGAAGATGATATGTAATTATGAGAATTTGGTAAATGTGGACTTTTATCTTGATGCTTATAGGGGACCAGTGAGGTGGGTTTTAAGCAGGGAAGTTACATGATCATATTTGTACTCTATAAGGATTACTATTGCTGTTGCTTGGAGAAAATTTTGGAGAGGGACCAAAAAGAACTAGGGAAATCAGTGAAAAAGATGTGTTATCCAACAAGAGAGAAGTGGATATGAAAAGATAGAATTGAAGGACTTGGTGATTAAGTCATTGTGGTTGACATAATGCTGTGGTGGTTGGCTGGCATTAGACTTCAAAAGAAGGAGCACATATCAAGGGGGAAGGAGTGTGTATGTCTGTGTGTTTGTGTGTGTGTGTGTGTGTGTGTGTGTGTATGTTGTGAGTCAGGTGGAGAGATAAAGAGATCCCTTTGTGACCCTGTGTCTCAGTTATATGAGATAACTAGGGGTAAATATAGGTTTGGCTCTCAGAAGAGATTTTTGCTACAGATACAGCTTTTGCAGCCATTAGCATGCAAATGGGTGTTCACAACGTTTACTGAGTCTCAGAATCACCCTGGGAAATGGAAAATTCATATTCCCAGGCCCACACCTAGAGATTCTGACTTGGCTCACCTGAGACAGAACCCAGAAGTCTTCATTTTAACTGTTACCTTATGTGATTCTAATGCAAGTGAATCACAAAACAATTTGAGAAACACTAAATAAAAGGCTAAACTTGTCAAAGAAATAAGGAATTATTAGGAACAATGAGTGAGAAATACTTTGCTTATTTATATTCACATTGCTCTATGTCCATTCTTTGGAAAAACAATGGAAATGCTATTATTAATGACTTCCATTTAGTATTCTAGCTAACCCTTAAAAAGAAAAGGTAATTGATATTGATGTTGCAGACTTAATTCCTATGATCATTCTTTGATACAAGGTAATTACATTCAGAAGTAATCTCTGTCATGACAAATAAGCTGTAGATGAGTCTGTTTGAATTTAAATTATTCTTTTTTTACACTGCAAATGTTAACAACAGCAACAAACCAATCTTCCGCTCTACTGATAAAAATACCATATAAATCTGCTTCTAGGTAGCACGGAATTTTTTCAAACTAAAGTCAAATTTAAACAAGGCCAACTTACAAGAATGTTTTTCAACTTTGATGCACATTGCCATTAACCAAACAAACATTATGTTACTAATACTTTATTTAAAAAATCAACTACAATATAAGAAGGTATCAAAAATATTACTGATTCAATTTAGTTTACTATCTCTTGGAAAACATGAGAAACAAGGAACATTAATTGTTATCTACACAGTAATTTATTATTGGTGTTGTACTTGAAGTTCTAAATGCATACCATAGAAAAATAGCAAGAACAAAAAACTGTCCTAAAATTTATTTTAAGTCTAAATAATTACCTGATTGGATTATGCTATTATAGCATACACTGCAGGTAAAATTAAAAGCTCATGAAAGATATATATTTTTAATGCATTTTTCCTTTTTTTCCTTTATGAAGTTTTTTTTCTTTTGCTTTACATATGTGAAATTGATCTATATTAACACTTTTGGGTTTACTTCTAAATTATATTTTGTGACTAATAATTTATAATTGGAACTCTTAAAAAGAACAGAAAGCACTAATTTGAATTAAGAATATGCACAGATATTTATACATTGAAACTTCTTCTTTTTGAATGATTTTTCACACTAATAATCATTTACTGTGCTAGGTGGGGTACATAAAACATCATTAAAGTGGACATTTAGGAAAAACATCTAGGGTAAGAAACAGCAACGTGTGTTGTAATATGCTACAAGTCACGATGCTTAGGCATTTTCCTTATAAAATTAAACAAATTATAAGCAAACTTACTTAAGAACACCTAAGAAATTCACTGAGCAAACTAAAATGTAGATAATCATGGTGCTTGAACAAGACTTAGAAAGCTAACTCAATATTTAATTACTTTATCTCAATTAACTTATTACAAAAGAATAAATGAGCTAACGACTGGGGATCTGACTGACAGATCAGAGTGAGACAGAGCTGAAAAGGAATTGAGTCAATGGTAAATGACAGTCTTATGTTCCCACAGAAACAACCATTGTGTTCAATACAGTAGCTTCTATTGGTTTTTAGATTCTCTTATTTTCTAAGACTAAGAAAAAGAAGTACAAACAGCCATTCAACAAGATAAATAGAGACATGTAACTTAGGAAACCCTAAAAAGTTTCAGTGGCACTAGGAATAAGTTGGACAGCAATGTTGATAGGCTGGAGGAGGAGAGAACATTTATGTTCTAAGACAAAAAATACGGTATACATAGTATGCACATAGATAGGCATAGACAGACAAAAATGCATACAAATTCCTAAGACCACTTATACAACAACATCTAAATGAGTTAAGTACTTTAACAGAGCACTTCTTTAGAGGTAAAGAAGTGAAGACAAGTAGGGGTAAAAATGGCAATATATTCCAGCTTTCCTCTTGTCTTTTACAGATCAACCTCACCCAGCAAATACCCTGATTATGCATTTCCATAAAATATAAATGCAATCATATTTGCATATCTGTTGTCCCACAATATGTTTTTAAGTCAAGGTTATCCCTTTGAATCCTTTAAAATGTATGACTAATTTAAAAGACAAGGAAAAAACTCTTTAAGACTCCTTAGAAAATAATAGCATGAATGGAAAATATTAGGAAGCTGGATTTACTATGATTAATTACATTAGCATATCACAGAAGAAAAACCATATGATGATACTGAAAGATACTAAAAACCTATCTGATAAATTCCAAATGCATTCTTAGTTGAAAAAAAATAAATTTTTGACAAATTAGGAATTGAAGGAATAATTCTTCACATTACAAAAATATATATTCTAAACATAAAATGAACAATATGTCGTTTATAAAATACTAGTCACTTTCGTTAAGTCAAAGAAAAAAGATAATGAGATATAATAGCACCTTGATTATTATATGAAAATATACATTGGAGATTTTTATCAATGAAGTAAAGTTAAATAAATACATAAATACATAAATAAAAGGTATAACTATCAGTTAATATTAATTGCAGATAATAAGACTACCTAAAAGGAAAACACAAAAAATTCAAATAAAAGAACTTTTAAAATTAATTCAAGTACTTTATGTGAAAAAAATGTGAAAAATCAAAAACTTTTCATCAGAAATAATTATAAAGTAAAACAATAAAACAAACTACGAACAAGATGAAAAGACAACCCTCAGAATGGGAGAAAATATTTGCAAAAGAATCAACGGAGAAAGGATTAAACTCCAAAATATATAAACAGCTCATGCAGCTCAATATTAAAGAAATAAACAGCCCAATCCAAAAATGGGCAGAAGACATTTTTCCAAAGAAGACATACAGATGGCCAAGAAGCAAATGAAAAGCTGCTCAACACCACTAATTATTAGAGAAATGCAAATCAAAACTACAATGAGGTATCACCTCACACCAGTTAGAATGGGCATCATCAGAAAATCTACAAACAAATGCTGGAGAGGGTGTGGAGAAAAGGGAACTCTCTTGCACTGCTGGTGGGAATGTAAATTGATACAGCCACTATGGAGAACAGTATGGAGGTTCCTTAAAAAACTAAACATAGAATTACCATATGATCCAGCAATCCCACTACTGGGCATATACCCAGAGAAAACCATAATTCAAAAAGACACATGCACCCCAATATTCATTGCAGCACTATTTACAATAGCCAGGTCATGGAAGCAACCTAGATCCATCGACAGGCAAATGTATAAAGAAGATATGGTACATATATGCAATGGAATATTACTCAGCCATAAAAAGGAACGAAACGGAGTCATATGTTGAGACGTGGATGGATCTAGAGACTGTCATACAGAGTGAAGTAAGTCAGAAAGAGAAAAACAAATATCATATATTAACGCATGTATGTGGAACCTAGAAAAATGGTACAGATGAACCAGTTTGCAGGGCAGAAGTTGAGACACAGATGTAGAGAAAAAACGAATGGACACCAAGGGGGGAAAACCGCGGTGGGGTGGGGATGGTGGTGTGCTGAATTGGGCGATTGGGATTGACATGTATACACTGATGTGTATAAAATTGATGACTAATAAGAACTTGCAGTATAAACAAACAAACAAAACAACTAATACTAAACTTTCTTTGGGTTATTTGTATGGAAATATGTTAACATAAATGTTCCAGACATTACATGAAATTTCTAAAAATCTTATATGCTCTGGTATGATGTTATAAGTCATAATTCTAGTTATTACTTTAAAATGTATATCTCAGAAATAACTAAATTTCCTTGTCAATTGCATTATTATGAACTTTCATCAAATCTTTAACCGTGGTTATTTTTAAGTCTTTTGTCATTTACAGACAGTTCTGGGTGTACTCTGATGCTTTTGCAAAAATGTTCCTATAAAAGGGTTTCATCTTCAAGGAATTCATGGAAAAGACTCTGACAAGTACAGGTTTCTGGTAACTGACTATACTGCTGAACTGAATGGATAAGCATTTTCAGAACTCTAATGGAAAACTGATGAATTCATACAAGTGCTAACAAAAGATCAAGATAAAAAAAATTAATTACATGGGACTGAGTGAACTGATGAGGATAATTATAATTTTTGTGACTTTCTGTTTGAATAAAAAAAATCCTACAAGGACTCAGAGGCAAAAATATACAAATCAATTATCACTGCAAATAAAGGAGCTGTTACAGTGGAGGATTACTGGACTTAATGTCAATATTATGACATAGTATGAGTGTGTTTCGTGTTTGGTAATTGCAATCATTGTCGCTTTTGTTGTCGTCATCCTTTTACAATGCTTGGTGTCAGTTTATTTATCTCTTGTAAAAATAAAATACAATGTTTGTGTGTGAAAAAAAAAAAGAAATCTCCTTCACATTAAACATACACAAAGGAAAGTACCTAGATATAAAACTAAATAAACAATGTACAAGACTCATGATAAAGATCTAACAATTTTACTAAAGGTCATAAATATTTTAAATGATTAAGTTTATTTGAAATGAAAAATGACAAGTGTGTGGAAATATTTTTAAGAATAACAAAAATTAGTGACAGACTTCCAAAACATATTACAAAAGAAAAAAACGTAAAACAAAATCTCATTGCTGCAAGAACAAAATTCTAGAATAGCATAGAAAGGCCAGGAACAGACGCAATTACATGCAAGTTTTTTAGTATATGCTAAATGTAGCTTAAAATCAGTGGGGAAAACATGAATCATTTAGTAGGTGGAAAAACTAGTTAATAATTTGACAAAAACTTAAATCCCTTTTTCATATAGTGTATACAAATAAATTCCAGATATAATAAAAAGATGAAGGTCTAAAATGAAAAAAATTAAAGAACCAGAAAATATTGGTGAATATTTAAATATAAAGAAGAAGACAATTGCCATTCTAAGTATGGCATTAAAGGCAGAGACCATTAAGAAAAAGACTGATAGATTCACCACATTAACAAAGAAAAGAATAAACATCTTATGATCATCTCAACAGATACAGAAAAAGCTTTTACAAAAATTCAACATCTATTTATGATAAAAACTCAACAAAATGGTTATAGAGGGAACATACCTCAATATAATAAAGGTCATATAAAAACAGCTCACAGCTAACATCATACTCAATAGTGAAAAGCTGAAAGTATTTCCTCTAAGATCAGGATTAAGACAAGGATGCCCATTCTCACCACTTTTATTCAACATAGTACTGAAAGTCCTAGCCACAGCAATCAGACAAGAAAAAGAAATAGAAGGAATCCAAATTGGAAAGGAAAAAGGAAAACTGCCACTGTTTGCAGATGATATGATACTATATATAGAAAATCCTAAAGATGCCACAAAAAACCCATAGAAGTAATAAATGCATTCAGAAAAGTTGCAGGATACAAAATTAATATACAGAAGTCTATTGCATTTCTATACTCTAACAACAAGCTATCAAAAAAGAAATTAAGGAAACAATTCCAATTACAATTGTATCAAAAAATAAAATAAAATACCTAGGAATAAATATAACTAAGGAAGTAAAAGAAGACTCTGATGGAAGAATTTGAAGATGACACAGACAAATGGAAAGATATACCCTGTTTATGGATTTGGATAAATTAATATTGTTAAAATGACCATACTAACCAAGGAAATCTACAAATTCAATGCGATTCCTATCAAAAAAACAATAGCATTTTTCACAGAACTAGAACAAATGATTTTAAAACATGTGTGAAAACACAAAAGATCCCAAATAACCAAAGCAATCTTGATAAAGAACAACAAACCTGGAGGTATTATGCTCCCTGATTTCTACTATACTACAAAGCTACAGTAATCAAAACAGTATAGTACTGGCACAAAAACAGACATGTAGATATCAATGGAACAGAAAAACAAGCCCAGAAAAAAACCCATATTTATATGGTCAACTAATCTACAACAAAGGAGGTAAGAATATACAATGGGGAAAAGACAGCCTCTTCAATAAATGATGGTGAGAAAACTGGATAGCTACAGGCAAAAGAATCAAACTGGATTACTTTCTTATACCATATACAAAAACAAAGTGAAAATGGATTAAAGACTTAAATGTAAGACCTGAAATCATAAAATTCCTAGAAGAAAACATAGGTAGTACACTCCTTGTCAGGTAGTACCCTCCTTGTCATCATTTTTATTTGAATTTCTCTGATAGTGATGTTGAACATCTTTTAATGTGTCTGTTAACCATCTGTATGTCATCTTTTGAGAAATGTCTATACAAATCCTCTGCTTATTTTATAATCAGGTTGTTTGTTTTGTTGATATTGAGTGGTGTGAATCCTTTATACAATTTGTGTATTAACCCATTATCAGATACATCATTTGCAAATATTTTCTATCATTCAGTAGGTTGCCTTTAGTTATATTGATGGTTTCCTTCACCATGCAAAATCTTTTCACTTTTGTGTAGTCCTATTTGTTTATTTTTGGTTTTGTTGTCCTGGCCTGAGAAGACAGATCCAGAAAAATATTGCTAAGATCAACATCAAGGAGTATATTGCCTATTTTTTCTTCTGGGAATTTTATGGTTTTAAGTTTAACATTTAAGCCTTTAGTCTATTTTGAGTTTATTATTCTATATGGTGTAAGAAAAAGGTTGAGTTTCATTCTTTTGCATGTAGCTGTCCAATTTTCCCAACATAATTTACTAAAGATTTCTGGGCTCTCAATTCTATCCCATTGATCTATGTGTCTGTTTTTGTGTAGTAAGAGCTATACTGTTTTGATTAGTATAGGTTTGTAGTATAGTTTGAAATCAGGGCACATGATATCTCCAGCTTTGTTCTTCTTTCTCAAGATTGCTTTGGCTATTTGGGATCTTTTATGATTCCATTCAAATTTTAGGATTACCTGTTCTAGTTGTTAAAAATTGTATTTCAATGAGAATTGCACTAAATCTGTAGATCGCTTTAGGTACTATGGTCATTTTAACAATATTAATTCTTCCAAGCCATGAGCATGGCATGTCTTTCCATTGATTTGTGTCATCTTCAACTTCTTTCATCAGTGTCTTATAGTTTTCAGAGTGCAGTCTTTCACCTCCTTGTTTAAATTTATTCCTATTTATTCTTTTTGACACAATTGTAAGTGGCACTGTTTCTTAATTTCTCTTTTTTATAGATGGTAATTAGGGTATAGAAAGGCTATAGATTTCTGTATATTAATTTTGTACCCTGCAACTTTTCTGAATTCATTTATTAGTTCTAATTTTTTTTCTGGTCTATAGGATTTTCTGTATATAGTATCCCATCATCTGCAGTGACAGTTTTACTTCTTCTTTTCCAACTTGGATGGTTTTTATTTCTTTTTATCATCTGACTGTTGTGGCTAGGATTTCCAATACTATGTCAAATAAAAGTGGCAAGAGTGGGCATCCTTGTCTTGATCCTGATCTTGGAGGAAATACTTTTCAAATTTGCATCTTTGAGCATAATGATAATGTTAGCTGCAGATTTGTGATATATGACCTTTATTATGTTGAAGTATGTTCCCTCTGTGCCCACTTTGCTGAAAGTTTTTATCATAAATGGATATTGAATTTTTTCAAAATCTTTTTCTGCATCTGTTGAAATAATCATGATTTTTATCCTTTGTTTTATTAATGTGATTTATCACATTGATTTGCAAATATGGAAACATCCATACATCCCTGGAATAAATCCTACATGATCATGGTATATGATCCTTTTAATATTGTTGAATTCAGTTTGCCAATATTTCATTGAGGATTTTTTCATCTATGTTCATCAGGGATATTGGCCTGTAATTTTCTTTTTTTTTGTAGTGTCTTTGGTTTTGTAATCAGGTAACATGACACTTGTAGAATGAGTTTGAAAGTGCTCCTTCCTCTTCAGTTGTTTGGAATAGTTTGAGAAGGATAGGTATTAAAGTCTTCTTTAAATGTTTGGTAGAACTTACCCATGAAGCCATCTGGTCCTGGACTTCTGTTTGTTGGGAATTTTTTGATTACTGATTCAATTTCATTACTAGTAATTAGTCTGATCAGATTTTCTATTTTTTCCTGATTCAGTCTTGAAAGATTGTATATTTTTAGGAATTTATCCATTTTGTTTAGGCTGTCCAATTTGATGGTGTATAACTTTTTGTAATAATCTCTTATGATGACTTTCTTTAGTATCATGTTTATACTCCTGTCTCTTTATGTGTATCTATTCTCGGGTTTTGTTTTGTGGTTACCATGAGGTTCTTATATAACAACATGTGTATATAGCAGTCTATTTTAGGTTGATGCTTATATGGTTATTTATGTTTGAGTGCATTCTAAAAGCACTACATTTTTACTCCCAACACAACATTTTATGCTTTTGATGTTATTTTTTATATCTTTTTATTTTGTGTATCCCTTAATTATTACAGATGTATACATTTACTAATTTTGCCTGTTAATGTTCATACTAGCACTATAGTTCGTTGATCCACTACCTATATTTTTGCTTTTACTGGTGAGATTTTTTTTTCATAATTTTTAATATTTCTACTTACAGTCTTTTCTGCTTGAAGATGTCCTTTTAACATTTCTTGTGAGGGCAGTTTAATAGTGATAAGCTCCTTTAGCTTTTGCTTATCTGGGAAACTTTTTTAAATTAATTAATTAATTAATTTATTTTTGGCTGTGTTGGGTCTTCATTGCTGCGTGCAGACTTTCTCTAGTTGCGGTGAGCAGGGGCTGCTTTCTGTTGCAGTGCATGGGCTTCTCATTGCGGTGGCTTCTCTTGTTGCGGAGCATGGGCTCTAGGCATGCAGGCTACAGCAGTTGTGGCACACCGGCTTAGTTGCTCCATGGCATGTGGGATCTTCCCAGACCAGGGCTCGAACCCGTGTCCCCTGAATTGGCAGATGGACACTTAACCACTGCACCACCAGGGAAGTCCCTGGGAAACTCTTTCTCTCTCCTTCGATTATGAAGGATAACCTTGCCAGATAGAATATTCTTGGTTGTAAGTTTTTGTGTTTTTTTTTCCTTTCAGTACTCTGAATATGCCATGCCACTCCCATCTGGCCTGTAAAGTCTGTGCTGAAAAGTCAGCTGATGGTCTTATAGGGGCTCCTCTATATGTAACTAGTTCCTTTTTTTCTTGCTGCTTTTAAGATTATCTCTTTATCTTTAATTTTTGATATGTTAATTATAATGTGTCTACATGTTGGTCTCTTTAGGTTCATCTTGTTTGGGACTCTCTGTGCTTTCTGGACATAGATGTATGTTTCCTTCATCAGGTTAGGAAAGTTTTCAGGCATTATTTCCTCAAATAGGTTTTTTGTCCCTTTCTCTCTTTTCTTTCTGGGACTGCTGTAATATGAATATTAATACTCTTGATATTGTCCAAGAGGTGCCTTAAACTATCCTCATTTTTTTTACTTCTTGCTGTTCCTATGCATGATTTCACTAGCCTGTCTTCCTACTGCTGATCCTTTCTCCTGCATCATCTAATCTGCTGTTGGTTCCCTCTAGTGTATTTTTCACTTCTGTTATTGTATTCTTCAGCTCTGATAGATTTTTTTTTAAAAGAAGATGTTGGGGGTAGGAGTTTATTAATTATTTATTTTTGCTGTGTTGCATCTTCATTTCTGTTTGAGGGCTTTCTCTAGTTGTGGCAAGCGGGGGCCACTCTTCATCATGGTGCACGGGCCTCTCACTATCGCGGCCTCTCTTGTTGCGGAGCACAGGCTCCAGACGCGCATGCTCAGTAGTTGTGGCTCACGGGCCTAGTTGCTCCATGGCATGTGGCATCCTCCCAGACCAGGGCTCGAACCCATGTCCCATGCATTAGGCAGATTCTCAACGACTGCACCACCAGGGAAGCCCTGATAGGTTATTTTTATATTTTCTATCTCTTTGTTGAAATTCTCTTTCTCCACTCTTTTCCTGAGTTTGGTGAGTATCTTTACGACCTTTACTTTCAACTCCTTATCTAGAAGATTGGTTTTCTCCATGTTCTTTTTCTGAGGTTTTATCTTGTTCATTCATTTGGAATATATACCCTTGTCTTCTTATTTTGCCTAACTCTCTGTGTTTGTTCCTACATATTAGTAGATCAGCTATGTCTCCCGGTCTTGAAAGAGTTGTTTGTGTAGCAGGTGTCATGTGGGGCCCAGTAGCATGGTCTCATCTAGTCATGAGAACCAGGTGCTCCAGGATTTCCCCTATGTGGGCTGCATGTGTCCTCCTATTGTGGCTGAGCTGCCTTGATGCTGGTGCACTAGCATGCAGGTCTGGCCCTTGCTCTGGGTCTGGTCACAACTATCTCTGATGCTCTTGTGTACAGGGTCAGCTCCCAGGTTGGGAGCGACTTTGTGGGGATGCTGGTGGGGCCAAGGGTGTATACCAGGTCTAGCAGGGTGAGTAGCAGTTTTAGAAGGGCTCCACTGCTAGCAAAGGGTGACCACTGTGACTGGTGGGGCACAGGGATGTTTGGGGGGCTCCACTGCTGGCCAAATATGGCTACTCAGTCTGGCAGGGTAAGTGGGCCGCTTTGGAGGAGCACTAGCTGTGTCAGGTCTGCAGTTGAGTTCGGGGCAGGTCAAGCAGTGCTATAGGTTAGATGGTGAGAGTCAGCAATGATGCCTGCCAGTACTGGGCCAGCTAGGTAGAGGGTGAGCCACAAACAAACAACAAAAAAAACCTGCTGCCCCCCACCTCTTTACCCATAGAAAGTTCCAACAGATCCCTGCCCCTCATGCACACACTCTAAAATTAGTCAGTGAATCACCACATATGATCCAGATGCTTTACAAACAGCTTCTTCTATGCTGGGACTTGGAGAAAATGAGTTTTTGCATGCACTCATTAAGAGTGGAGTCTCAGCTTCCTACAGCCCTTCAGCTCTCCCAGACATAAGCCCCACTGGTTTTCAAAGCCAAATGTTATGGGGGCTCATCTTCCCAGTGCATGTTCCCTGGGCTGGGGAGCCCAAGGTGAGGTTGGAGCCTTAGGCTTTCATGGGGGACCTCCAAGGCTATGATATATCTTCCACCTATGGGTCACAGTGGTGGGTGATGGTGTAGGTCCTGGCCAGACCACATTTCATGGCTTTTCCTTTTTATCTTTAGTTGTGGAAAATCTTTTCTTCTAGTCTTCAGGTCATTCTCAGAGTTAGTTTCTCTGCATGTAGTTGTAATTTTGGCATGTCCATGGGAGGAGACAAGCCCAGGATCTTTCTACTCAGCCGTTTTGTCCCTTAGTTCAGATATTATTAACCATAATTCATGATGAGATCCAATCACCACCCCCATTATGGGCTCTATGACTTCTAACCCCAAAATTATATCATTGTGCTTATATATGAGTTATTTATTTTTCTAAAGAGAGGAGCCATAGCCCTTCAAATGCCTGAATCAAAAATGTTAAATCTGTGCTCTAATAGTTTTTTTTTTTCAAGAACACATAGAGAGTTGCTGGAAGAGCCTACACTAGAACCCAAGAAACCAGTCATTCCAGTGTTCTTTCATTAATACCTGCTGCCTCTAATTAATGTGCTTTGGTTTTTTTTTTTTTTTTTTTGTGGTACGCGGGCCTCTCACTGCTGCAGCCTATCCCGTTGCGGAGCACAGGCTCGGGACGTGCAGGCTCAGCGGCCATGGTTCATGGGCCCAGCCGCTCCATGGCACGCAGGATCCTCCCGGACCGGGGCACAAACCCGTGTCCCCTGCATTGGCAGGCGGACTCTCAACCACTGCGCTACCAGGGAAGCCCATTAATGTGCTTTGTATGTTGTTACTCTATTTTAAATCCATGGCTGTAATTTTACTTTCAATATAAAGGTGACACTTTCACGCACTGCTGGTGGGAGTATAAATTGTTACAAACATTGGAAAACAAAGAATGCGCTACAACACCACAAAGACACATAGATGTATCTCACAAACCTAATGTTAAGGCAATAAAAAGTCAAACAGAGAAGAGTATGTACTGATTTATAAAAAATAACCCTGAGGATTAATGAATAGAAGGGGGCATGGAGATGTCTTCTGGGGTTCCATTTATTAACCTAGGTACTGGTTACCCAGGTTTGTTCACCTTGTTAAAATTCAGTACGCTCTACACTTATGATTTATGCTCTTTATGTTATAATCTTAATAATACATAAAATATTTTTAGCAAATGGGATAATACTATCATAAACTATCATTTTTGTAGAGAATATTATCAAGGAAATGAAGATAAACTAACATTTACTGAATCCTAATGTGCATTGTGTAGTTAGCACTTCTTCACTTGTGACATCTCAAATAATACTGATAAATAACCTTGTGAGAGAGGTATTATCCTGATTCTCAAAGAGAATATGTTCCCAAGGCTACACAGTTAATAACTCCATTTATGAAAGATTCTAGTGATAAGAGTACATTGTCCTTAAGAAAAAATAATGTAAGTCCTTTGAAAAGTTCAATAGACAGAGCAACATGAGCCTTGAGTTCTAACCCTAGCCGTATCGTTTATTCGCCCATTCATTTATCTGACAATATTTAAGTAGCCACTATGAGCCTATGTGCTGAAGAGATATGTTATCTCTCGTGGGACTTTGTCTCCTTATCTGTAAAATATATGTATTGTTCTAAAAGATTTCAGAGGTCTCTTTCAGCTATAATATCAAGTCTATCATTTCCTCACAACAGCTTTTCCCAAACTGGCTTACGTGCGACTCTAGTTTGCAGCATTTCTCAAATTTACTTAATTATGTAACCCTCGACATTTTTTGGAATATACTTCCTAAGGAAAAGTTCTTAGGAAAAGGAACTAAATGCAAATTTAATCCATAGGAAACTTACCTGAAAGTTAAGATATTTCACAGTAATCATTTTTTGTAAGATGACCGCAAATGTATGCTATTATCCCCTTTTACAAATCAGTTTAATTATAGTTCTCTGCACATTCATAGAACTGATATATATATCAGTTATATATATATATCAGTTTTATAAAATATATATCAGTTATATATATATAAAATACTATTACATTCTGTTCTTCCAATTACCCATGAAATATTTTGAGTTTTTTACTTCTTCACTATTTCAGAAGCTACTATTAGTACCACCACCCTATAAATCCCAAGAGAAATCTAAAAAAATATCAAAGTGAGGCAACTCCCTTCATTTGTTTATCTAGAAGATATTATTAATAATTCTAGGGATATAATTTAATAATTTATATTTTAAGGCAGTTCATAATAATTAAAATACAGTTTTAAATTTATAATTGGTTAATAGTTGAGTGGGAGTGGTAGTACAGTGTTTTTCATCAGGAAATCATGAGTAATAGGGAAGGTGTATAGATTTCAATTAAAATATTCATGTTATGACATTTTAGTTTTTGAATGAAATATTAAAACATACATTAAAGCCTGAAGCTCTTTATATGAAAATAATTGAATTACCATTCATTTATCTTTTAATAGTTTATACTCAGATAAAGATTATTAATAAGAATAAATTTTATTTCAGATAGTAGAATAAAATAAGGATCATATTATGAAAATAAAAACAAGTAAGAGCTACTTCACCTCTTGATCATCATGTAAATTACCCTGGCCAAAGTGACCAGAAATAATTACAATAGGCTTTGTGATTATAAAATTAAAGCCCAAATGTAGATTTCAATGGACTGAAAGTTGTGTCTCCCCAAAATTCATATGTTGAAACGTTAATCTCAAAGTGATAGTATTTGGATAGCTTCAGGGAGTAATTAACTCATGAGAGTGGAGCCCTGATGAATGGGATTAGTGCCATTGTAAGAAGATGCCAGAGATCCAGTCAGCTCTATTTTCACCATGTGAGGATACAAGAAGTCAGTCTGCAACCCAGAAGCGTGTTCTCACCAGAACCCAACCAAGCTGGCCTCCTGATCCCAGTCTCCAGAACTGTGAGAAATACATTTCTGTTGTTTATAAGCCACCTATTCTGTTGTACTTTATTATAGCATCCTGAACTGACTAAGCCATGGACTGTGACTCACCATATTAGAAGGCCAAATTACACCATCTTCAAATTGTTAAATCATTTCTTCCTTCTCATTGGCCACTCCAAGGAAGAGTTTGCTTAGTCTATCAACCTGAATTTTTAGAGAGCTTTCCCTTACAGTTATACCTCAATTCAATGATTCAGAGGTCAGATTATTAAGATAAAATTTTTTGTTTACTGTGAATTTTTCCTGATTTAATTTGGTATGCCATCTTTTAGAGAAACTTTATTACCATATTACTGATTACTATGCAAAGATTTAGTCCAAATATTTCTAATTTTTATTTATCTTTTTATCTCCAAGGCTTTTGTGCAGCTAGAAAAAAAAGGCTTAAGTAATCCTGCAGAGTTATGTATTAGTTTATCATGTGGTACTTACTAAATCCTTTTGCTAGAAATTATTAAAAATCCATTTTATTCCTCACTTCCAATTTCATCACTAACTTTACAACATTTAATTATCTCATCCAAATATTCCCTGGTTGGAACTACAATTGAAATTCTCTCTTCTGGTGATGAGGATAATAAGTGTTGTTTAGATGCCTTGAAGTTTCATAGATAGTCTGATCTGATTATAAAATGCAGAGTGCTTTTACTTCCTTTATGATCATAATGGAAACATTTTGAAAATTGGAAAAGATATAATTAAAATTTATCACTTAAGATATAATTGGATTCAAAGAACACTAGGAAAGCCCACTTATTGTTAATACAACATCAAGAAATTCCTCCAACTGCTAAGGAAACATTTCATATCCTTGGAGCTAAAGTGATTTGCTGCATAATTGGAAAGCAGTACTTTGTTTTGTTTTTGTTTCAACCAATATTCTTTTACCCAAATCCACATTCATCCTATTAGATGAGTCATATAACAATCTACTTACGTCAACCGGAAGAACATAGAATTAATACCTTATCTGAAGGTCACTGACTTAAGAGAATATGTATCCCTTGCTTTTGGGGATCTGGAGCAAAAATCTCAACAATTAATTAAAAAGAACTCCCTATAGAAATGAAGAATTTTTTTAGAAGCCAAGAAAATGAAGAAATCTGAAATTAGTATGGGTTTCAAAAAATTAAATTTTAATCAGTTGCTTAGGAATGCTTTTAAGTTTATTCTTCATTTCTTTCTCTTTCTCCTATGTCTAAGGCAGTTGGATAACTGCCTATAAGACACTGCACTGAGACAATATAAGTTGAGGATGGAAATAGTTGGAGATAACTTGAAAACTCTAGATGGTATTTAAATCAGCAGGTCCTAATGATCAGCGACAAAGAATTCTAAAGGCAATGGTGCATGTATTTAAAAGCTCTTTGCTGCTATTTTGAGGAAGTTGCTCAGAAATGCCAGAAGACTGAAATAGAGTTCAATGCCTAATTTTACAAAAAGGATGATCTTGGAAAATTGTAGACCTGTTAGCTTAAATTCAGTACCTGGGATGATAGTGGGAAACGTCATTACGCTATCAGTTTGAAAATGCCTGCAGGGGCACAAAATGCTGAATAATGAGCAACGTGGGTTCACAAAGAACAAATAACATCAGGTACATTTTATTTCCCTCTATACCAAATTGATATTATTTATAGAAAGGGAAAAAGGGATCATTATATGGCTGCAAATACCATTTTAATGTTTCCATGTTACCAAGTCTTAATCTTTCCCATATTTTTATCTCTGGCTAGTCATTAGAGTAGGTAGTTATGGTATTATTTCAGATTCTGGGAAGATTTTGCTGCCCTCCAAAACAAGCTACCAATATTTAGTACTTTATTTCTTTGGCTTAAGGCTCTTTGACACTACTAAAGAGCTGTGTGACTTTGAGAAAGTTAATAAACTTTCTGAGTTTGTTTCCCTATCTGTAAAAGTTGAAGCTCTCTTCCAGCCCTCTGGATCTATTACTGAAATGAGGTACAGATTCGAGATAACATTTCAAACTGATTCATTAAACACAAGAAATTTCTTAAAGTGTAAGGTCATACAAACACTGTGACACAAACACAAATAAATGGAAGTAAAAATTATATTAGAAAATGGCTTGAGGGGAAGATGATGATGAGATGAATAATAATGGCTAACATGATATAGTAGTCACTAGACATTAATCAGAATTTTTCCATATTAGAATTAAAAAGAGACAAAAAATGTTAAAAAGAAAATTACTCAAGAGTATGGAATGTAGGGGGAGATCAGCCAAGATGGTGGAGTAGAAAGACCATAAGCTTGCCCCCTCTCACAAACAAACCAAAATAACAACTATCTGCAAAACAACCATCCATGGGAAAGACAAGAATCTACCAGAAAAGATCTTCTACAACTAAAGACATAAAGAAGGAACCAAAGTGAGATGAGTAGGAAGGGCAGACTTGCAATATAGTCAAGTCACATATCCCCAGGTGGGCAACTAACAAACTGGAGAATAATTACATTGCAGAGGTTCTCCTATAGGAGAAACATAGGAGTGAGAGATCTGAGCCCTACATCATACTCCCCAGCACAGGGGTCCTGTATCAAGAAGACGAGCCCCCAGAACATTTGGATTTGAAGGCCAGCAGGGCTTACTTTAGAGGATCCTGGGGGCTGGGGGAAATAGAGACTTCACTCTTAAAGGGCATACTCAATATCTCACATACTCTGGGACCCAGGGCAGAAGCAGTAACTTGATAGGAACCTGGGTCAAACCTACCTGTTAATCTTGGAGAGTTGCCCAGACAGGCAGGAGGCAACTGCAACTCACCGTGGGGACACAGATACAGGTGGCAGCCATTCTTGGAATCTCCTTTTACCACATGGACACTGGCACTGGCAAGTACTATTGTGGAATCCTCCCTCTAGCTTATTAGCCCAAGGCCCCAGCCCTGCCCTGGCCCAAAAACCTGTAGGCACCAGTGCTGGGATGGCTCAGGCCAAGCAACTAGCTGGGAAGGGACACAGCACCACCCATCAGCAGAAAGACTGCCTTAAGACCTTCTGAGCCCCCAGCTGCCACCTCTGGACATGGCCCTGCCCACCAGAGGGCCCAGGATACAGCTGCATACACCAGCCCCAGAATCACCTGGGCCCTGACCATGCCCTCCAGGAAGTCTTCTGTAGCCTCTGGAGCAGTTCCAACCACCAGGGGGCAGATACCAGATGCAAGAAAGCCATAATCCCACAGCCTGTGGACCCAGCCTGCCCACCGTTAGGCCAGACCCCACTCTGGGACCAACTGGGCCCTGGATCTGCCTACTAGCAGGTCAACACAAGCTTTAGAACACCCTAGGCCCAAATGTGTTAGAAACCACACCCCCACCAGCAACCTGACACCAGCTCTGGGAAGCCTGAATGCTGAAGCCAGATTCTGGGACCCAGCTCTGTCTGACAGTAGGCTGGCACTAACGCAGGACCTGGCATCACCCACCAGTGGGTGGGCAACAGCCCCAGAGACTTCTGGAACCTGATTCCACCCACCAGTGAGCCAGCACTAGCCCTGGGGCCCCCTGGGGTTCTGTATTCAGTTGCCTTGTGACCTGACCACACCACCCAGCAGCTGGCAGCCTCCACACACAGCAGGGCTGGGAAACCAACCAGACTGGGGGCCAACCAAGTTTACCAGAATGCCCACATGGTCAGACCACAATAACAGAAGGACCCATGTAGTCCTTATAGGGGGAAACCCTAGAGCACACAGATTAAGTAATGAGAGGGGAGTGCATTGCTGGGATATATAGGATATCTCCACTTTTCCAAGGCTGGGAAGTGTAACTAACACACCAGATACATACAAACAGCGACGCAGGCAAAATGATATAACAGGAACATGTTCTGGATGAAGGAACAAGATAAAACCTGAGGTGGAGATAGGCAGTCTACCTGAGAAAGGGTTCAGGGTAGTGATCATAAAGATGATCAAAGAAATCAGGAAAAGAATGGATGCACAAAGCAAGAAGTTAGAAGTTTTTAACAGAGTTAGATAATATAAACAACACCCAAACAGAGATGAATACAGTAAATGAAATGAAAAATACACTAGAAGGAATCAACAGTGCATGAAATGATACAGAGAAATGAATGAACAGGCTGGAAGAGTAGTGGAAATCACTGATGCTGAACAGAAAAAAGAAAAAAGAATGAAAAGAAATGAAGACAGTTTAAGAGACCACTGGGACAATATTAAAAACAATAATATTCACATTATAGCACTCCCAGAAGGAGAAGAGAGGGAAAGTGGCAGAGAACATACTTAAAGACATAATACCTGAAAACTTCCCTAACCTGGGAAAGGAAACAGACATCCAAGTCCAGGAAGCACAGAGAGTCCCATAAAGGATTAACTTAAAGAGGAAAATGCCAAGACACACTGTAACTAAAATGGCAAAAATTAAAGATAAAGAGAGAACATTAAAAGCAGAAAGGGAAAAGCAACAAATAACATACAAGGAAACTCCCATAAGGCTATCAGCTGACTTTTCAACAAAAACTCAGCAGGCCAGAAGGGAGTGGCACAATATATTTAAAATGATGAAAGGGAAAAACCTATAGCCAAGAATACTCTACCCAGAATGGCTCTCATTCAGATTTGACGGAGAGATCAAAAGCTTCACAGACAAGCAAAAGCTAAATGAATGCAGCACCAGCAAACCAGCTTTACAAAAAAGGTTAAAGGAACTTCTCTAAGTGAAAAAGAAAAGGCCAAAGCTAGACACATAAATTATGAAAGGAAAAAGCTCATTGGTAAAGGCAAACATACTGTAAAGGTAGGAAATCATCTCACACAAGCTAGAAGGAGGGTTAAAAGACAAAAGTAGTAAAATCGTCTATATCCACAATAAGCAGTTAAGGGATATACAAAACAATTAGATGTAAAATATGATATGAAAAAAAGTAGTTGTGAGGGGAGGAGAGTACAAATACAGGGTTGTTAAAAATGCATTTGACTTATATGTAGAATCTAAAAAATGCTATAAATGAACTTATTTACAAAACAGAAATAGAATCACAGATGTAGAAAACTAACCTATGGTTTCTGGGGGGAGGGGGGAGGGATAAATTGGGAGATTGGGATTGACATATACACACTATTATATATAAGGTAGAAAACTAATAAGGAAAGACCTAATGTATAGCACAGGGAACTCTACTCAATACTCTGTAATGACCTATAGGGAAAAATAATCTAAAAAGCAGTGGATATATGTATATGTATAACTGATTCATTTTTCTGTACACCTGAAACTAACAGAGCATTTTTTTCTTTGTTCTTTTTTTAACAACTTTATTGGAGCATAATTGCTTTACAATACTGTGTTAGCTTCTGCTGTATAACAAAGTGAATCAGCTATATGTATACATATATCCCCATATCCCCTCCCTCTTGTGTCTCCCTCCCACCCTCTCTATCTCACCCTTCTAGGTGGTCACAAAGCACCAAGCTGATCTCCCTGTGCTATGTAGCTGCTTCCCACTAGCTATCTGTTTTACATTTGGTAGTGTATATATATATATATGTCAATGCTACTCTCTCACTTCGTCCCAGCTTACCCTTCCCCATCCCCATGTCCTCAAGTCCATTCTCTACATCTGCATCTTTATTCCTGTCCTGCCCCTAGCTTCATCAGAACCATTTTTTTAACTCCATATATATGTAAGACAACATTTTAAATCAACTACACTCCAGTAAAAATTTTTAAAAAAACGGATTTGAAAGATCAGCAACTTAAAACAATCACATATATATATATATATATGTATGTATGTGTATATATATATATACACACACACACACATATATATGTAAACCTCATGGTAACAACAAAGCAAAACCCTATACTAGATACACACACACACACACACACACACACACACACACACACAAGGAATCCAAACATAACACTAAAGATAATCACCAAATCACAAGAAAAGAGAACAGAGGAAGAAAAAGGAACAAAAAACATCTACATAAACAACTGCCAAACAATTAACAAAAGTGGCAATAAGAACATATACATCAATAATTACATTAAATGTAAATGGATTAAATGCTCCAATCAAAAGACACTGAGAGACTAAACAGATACAAAAACAAAACCTGTATATATGCTGCAAACAAGAGACTTAAACATCAGATTTAAAGACACACACAGACTGAAAGTTAGAGGATGTAAAAAGGTATTCCATGCAAATGGAAATCAAAAGAAAGCCACGGTAGCAATACTTATATCAGAAAAAAAGAGACTTTAAAATAAAGACTGTTACAAGAGACAAATAAGGACACTACATAATGATCAAAGGATCAATCCAAGAAGAAGGTATAACAATTGTAAATGTATATGCACACAGCATAGGAGCACCTAAAGACATAAATCACATATTATGAACATAAAGGGAGAAATAGACAGTAACACAATAATAGTAGGGGATTTTAACACTCCACTTACACTAATGGACAGATAATCCAGACAGAAATTCAACAAGGAGACACTGGCCTTAAAGGACACATTAGACGAGATGAACTTAATAGATATCTATATATCTATATCAATAGCTATATATGTGTGTGTGTGTGTGTGTGTATACACTACATTCCAGCCCAAGGCAAAATATACATTCTCTTCAACTGCACATGGAACATCATCTACTACAGGTCACATGCTAGGCCACAAAACAAGTCTCAGTAAGTTTAAGAAAATTGAAATCATATCACGCATCTTTACCAACCACAATGCTATGAGACTAGAAATCAACTACAAGAAAAAAATGCAAAAAACAAACACATGAAGGCTAAACAATATGCTACTAAACAACCAATGGGTCACTGAAGAAATTAAAAGGAAATCAAAAAATACTTGGAGACAAATGAAAACAAAAACAAGATGATGTAAAACTATGGGACACAGCAAAAGCAGTTCTAGGAGTTAAGTTTACAGTGATAAAAGTTTACCTCAGGAAACAAGAAAAATCTCAAAAAAAAAATGACCTAACTTTACACCTAAAGGAACTAGAAAAAGAAGAAGAAAACAAAACCCAACGTTAGAAGAAGGAAAGAAATCATAAATATCAGAGGAGAAATAAATGAAATAGAGCCTAAAAAACAATAGGAAACATCAATGAAAATAAAAGCTGGCTCTTTGTAAAGGTAAACCTTTAGCAAGATTATTCAAGAAAAAAAGAGAGAGGTCCCAAATCAATGAAATCAGAAATGAAAAAGGAGAAGTTACAACCAACACCACAGAAATACAAAGGACCATAAGAGACTACTATGAGCAACTGTACACAAATAAAATGGACAACCTAGAAGAAATGGAAAAATTCTTAGAAACGTACAAACTCCCAAAGCTGAACCAGGAATAAATAGAAAATAAGAACACACCAATTACCAGCAATAAAATTTAATCAGTTTAAAAAACAAAAACTCTGAACAAACAAAAGTCCTGGACCATATAGCTTTACAGGTGAATTCTACCAAGCATTTAGAGAAGAGTTAATACATACCCTCTCAAACTATTCCAAAAAATTGCAGAAGAAGGAATGCTTCTAATCTTATTCTACAAGGCCAGGATCTCCTAGATGCCTAAACCAGACAAAGATATCACAAAAAGTGAAAATTACAGGCCAATATCACTGGTGAACATACATGCAAAAATCCTCAACAAAATACTAGCAAACCAAATTCAACAACATATTAAAAGGATCATACGCCATGATCAAGTGGGATTTACTCATGGATGCAACAATTTTTCAATATCTGCAATCAATATGATACACCATATTAACAAATTGAAGAATAAAAATCATATGAGCATCTCAATAGATGCAGAAAAAGCTTTTGACAAAATTCGACATTGATTTATGTTGAAAACTCTCAGCAAAGTGGGCACAGAGGGAACATACCTCAACATAATAGAGGCCATGTATGACAAACCCACAGCTAACATCATAGTCAATGATGAAAAGCTGAAAGCATTTCCTCTAATGTCAGGAACAAGACAAGGATGTCCACTCTTGCCACTTTTATTCAACTTAGTTTTGGAAGTCCTAGCCATAGTAATCAGACAGGAAAAAGAAATAAAAGGAATCCAAATTGGAAAGGAAGTAAAACTGTTACTGTTTGTAGATGATATGATACTATACGTAGAAAATCCTAAAGACACCAGCAGAAAACTACTAGATCTCATCAATGAATTCAGTAAAGCTGTATAATACAAAATTATTATACAGAAATCTGTTGCATTTCTGTACATTAACAAGGAACTATCAGAAAGAGAAATCAAGGAAACAATCCCATTTACCACTGCATCAAAAAGAATAAAATACTTGGAGTAAACTTACCTAAGGAGGAAAAGGCCTATACTTGGAAAGACACTGATGAAAGAAATTGAAGATGACACAAATAGATAGCAAGATAGACTGTGTTCGTGGACTGGAATAATTAATACTGTTAAAATGACCACACTACCCAAGGCAATCTACGGATTCAATGTAATCTTTATCAAAATACCCATGGCATTTTTCACAGAACTATAACAAAAATTTTAATTTGCATGGAAACACAAAATACCCCCAAATAACCAAAACATCCTTGAGAAAGAAATAGAGTTGGAGGAATCACGCTCCCTGACTTCAGACTGTATTACAAAGCTACAGTAATCAAAACAGTATGGTACTGGCAAAAAACACATAGACACATAGATCAATGGAACAGAATAAAATGTCCAGAAATAAATCCACAAACTTATGGCCAATTAATACAAGACAAAGTAGGCAAGAATATACAATGGAGAAAAGACAGTCTCTTCAATAAGTGGTGCTGGGAAAACTGGACAGCTGCCTGTAAAAGAATGACATTAGAACATTCTCTAACACCATATACAAAAGTAAACTCAAAATGGATTGAGGATCTAAATGTAAGACGAGAAACAATAAAACTCCTAGAGGAAAACATAAGCAGAACACTCTGACATAAATCACAGCAATACTTTTTTGGATCTGTCTCCAAAGCAAAGAAAATAAAAGGTAAAATAAACAAATGGGACTTAATTAAACTTAAATGCTTTCACACAGCAAAGGAAACCACTGACAAATCAAAAAACAACCTACTGAATGTGAAAAAATATTTGCAAATAATATGACTGATAAGGGGTTAATATCCAAAATATATAAACAGCTCAACATCAAAAAACAAACAACCCAATTAAGAAATGGGCATAAGACCTGAGTAGAAATTTTTCCAAAGAGGACATTCAAATGGCCAATGGGCACATGAAAAGATGCTCAACATCATTAATCATCAGAGAAATGCAAATTAAAACCACATGAGATATCCCCTCACACCTGTCAGAATGACTATCATCAAAAAGAACACAAATAACAAATGTTGGTGAGGATGTGGAGAAAAGGGAACCCTCATACACTGTTGGTGGGAATGTAAATTGATGCAGCCACTGTGGAAAGCAGTATGGAGGTTTCTCTAAAAACTAAAAATAGAACTACCATATGACCCAGCAATTTCACTTCTGGGTATATACCTGAAAAAAGTAAAAACACTAATTCAAAAAGATACGCGTACCCCAATGTTCACGGCAGCCTTATTTACAATTGCTGTGATAAGGAAGCAACCTAAGTATCCATCAACAGATTAATGGACAAAGAAGACGTGGTGCACACGCACACGCACGCACACACACACACACACACACACACACAGGAATAGTACTCACTCATGAAAAAGAACGAAATTTTGCCATTTGCAACAACACGGATGGACTTGGAGGATATTATGCTAAGTGAAATAAGTCAGAGAAATACAAATACTGTATGATAGCACTTATATGCTATCATATAAAAAATAAAACTAGTGAATATAAAAAACAGACAGATACAGAGAACAAACTAGTGGTTACGAGTGGGGGAGGGAAAGGGGTAGGGACAAGATAGAGGTATGGGATTAAGAGATATAAACCACCTTGTATAAAATAAATAAGCTACAAGGATATATTGTACAATATAGGGAATATAGCCAATTTATAATAACTATAAATGGAGTATAAGCTTTTAGAATTGTGAATTGCTATGTTGTACACCTATAACTTATGTAATATTGTACATCAACTATACTTCAATAAATTCCCCAAAAAAGAGTATGGAATGTATAACTTACAGAATTTAAGAATATAAAAATGGTAAATAATTATAGAAACAAGCAATATGTAAAACCCAGTAAGTAATATTCTGTTTGTACTTGGCCTTGATTAAAACCTTACTATGGAACATGGAACAACATTTAGTTTAGGATTCTGTATTTGGAAAAGAATGTAGGTGTTATACAGTTGTTTTAGAAGAGTGCAAATAAAAAAGCTTAAAGAAATATAAAAGACTGAAAAGTTTAAAGCACCTTTTTTCTTTGGTGTGTGTGAGTGAGTGAGAGAGAAGGAGAGAAAGGGAGGAGAGAGGAGAGAGAGAGGGAGCGGGCAAGGGGGAGGGAGAGGGGAATTGTGTACTTGCTTTAGAAAATAACCTATGGCTGACTAAAGAGGGAGAATATTGACCAACTAATTCAGTAAATTAATGGAGTAATTTTTTTTTCCTATCCAATGCTGCTTGCTATCATAATCGGGAAAACTGCAGGACATTATCTCCGATTACAAGATGTTTATACTTTCACTAGAAAGACAAAATTAATATAGTCATCCTAAACAAAATAAGGCTATATAAAATAAATTATGATTCAATCCCAAAATGAGTAGCTCAGACAATAAACAAGATCAGTATCTAGAGAAGAGAGAGATGAAGATGGGCCAGCCTACATATATTTTTCTCAGAGCTTGGATTTCCCTTACTTTCCCTGCTCTCTTCACCTGGCTTATGTCAGCTCTCTGCATTGTTAGAATCTCTGTAAAGCTGTTTCTGAACTATTCCTCTCCAGCCTCTACAACAATGCACTTATACAACTGAGTTCTGTACCCATTCTGTGCTTCCTCAGCTCCTGGCACTTGCCTGTGCCTCAGTTCTTCTCACTCTTTATTATAATTGCCTGTTTGCTTGTCTGTGCACCCCAGTAAAATGTGAGTTCCTTGAAAGCAGGGACCAGGCCTTATTTATTGCTGTATCTCTTACCTACTATGTGGCTTAGCATATACTAGGAATTTTATTATTATTTGAGGAAAAGAGAAAAAAGATGAATACTGTGTCAGTGCAAAGGGCATATCTTCCATCTCAACAACTTGATAGCAATACGTTGCTTATAGTTTTCTCTCAAGATGCTTCAACTGACAAATAAGACTATTGGGTTAAGGATCCTGTCATGACAAGTTTATGAGATCATTTATGTACCTTCCAATCTCTTCAAGTTTATCTCTTACCTCTCTTTTCTTCCCACTATATGCCATAGTCACAAAGAACTACTTGTAGTTTTTTCTTTAGCAATTCTTTTAAACAAATTTTTTCTTAACAATTCACTTTCTGACTATTCCTCTGAGTTGACTTTGGGGCCCGTACTCCATGGTCCAGAGGATCCTGTGCTTATCTCTTAATCAATTCTTTTAAAAAAAGAAAAAAGAACAAAAAAGAACAAAACACACATATACAATAAGGGGAACATGTCAAAGTGACACAGAGCCTACTGAAACAAATTGGGTAAAGGTAGAACAATTTGAGAAACAAAACAAATGATGTTAGTGTATTATAACTCAATGTATAAAATAAATACCCATGAGTCCACAGTAATATATGTAAATTTTTGAATAAATATATAGTGGGAAGGATACAAATTTCCCATGTAGAAGAAAACCAAATAATTTATGTAGATATTCTGCCCTCAAGATGGTGAAGCATATTGTACCAGTCCTTAAATGTGGGGTAAGCATAGTGACTTCTTTCCAGATAGTCCCATGTGAACAGGATGAAGAAAGAGTGGATTTACAGGGGCGAGACCTGAAAAACACAGCCTCGGCCAGACGATCAAGGTTTATATCAACAGTGATAAATCATGCTGATAACCCTTGATATGATGTACAGTTGTCCCTTGGTATCCACAAGGGATTGGTTCCAGGAACACCTGAGGATGTCACAATCTGAGGATGCTCAAGTCCCTTAATAAAATAGTGTAGTATTTACATATAACCTATGCACATGCTCCAGTATACTTTAAATCATCTCTAGGTTACTTATAATACCTAAAGCAATGTAAATGCTATGTAAATAGTTGTAAATACAATGTAAATGCTATGTAACTAGTTGCTATTTTGTGTCACATTCAAGCTTTTTGGAATTTTCTGGAATTTTTTTCCAAATATTTTCAATCCGTGGTTGGTTGAATCCACATATGCAGAACCTGTGGATACAGAGGGCCAATTATAATGAAAACGGCCCTTTATATCTTTGGTTGTCTTTCTAAAAACACATAACCTCTTTTTAATCATTAGAAAAACCTCAAATAAATCTCAATTGAGGGACACTTTAAAGAATACCCTTTGGTTGTAATCTACTATTTTTATACTGGGATCCTGTTGGTGTGGTGGTGAAATGTGAGAGAGGGGAAGCATTCTATACAATTATGATTAAATCTCAGTCTTTTTTTTTTTTTTTTTTTTTTTTTTTTTTTTTTTTTTTTTTGCGTTTATTTTTTTTATTATTATGAAAACCAGACAGTAGAAAGAGATTAACTTATTTTAGCATACAATATCATATTAAGATACCAGGAATTTAAAAAAATCTCAATATAAATTCTGCATTGAGTAATCCAATTAGTATATATTTTTTTTTTGTTAGTTTCTGCTTTATAACAAAGTGAATCAGTTATACATATACATATGTTCCCATATCTCTTCCCTCTTGCGTCTCCCTCCCTCCCACCCTCCCTATCCCACCCCTCCAGGCTGTCACAGAGCACCGAGCCAATATCCCCGTGCCATGCGGCTGCTTCCCTCTAGCTATCTACCTTACTACGTTTGTTAGTGTGTATATGTCCATGACTCTCTCTCGCCCCGTCACAGCTCACCCTTCCCCCTCCCCATAACCTCAAGTCCGTTCTCTAGGAGGTCTGCGTCTTTATTCCTGCCTTACCCCTAGGTTCTTCATGACATTTTTTTTTTCTTAAATTCCATATATATGTGTTAGCATACTGTATTTGTCTTTTTCGTTCTGACTTACTTCACTGTGTATGACAGATTCTAGGTCTATCCACCTCATTACAAATAGCTCAATTTCGTTTCTTTTTATGGCTGAGTAATATTCCATTGTATATATGTGCCACATCTTCTTTATCCATTCATCCGATGATGGGCACTTAGGTTGTTTCCATCTCCGGGCTATTGTAAATAGAGCTGCGATGAACATTTTGGTACATGACTCTTTTTGAATTTCGGTTTTCTCAGGGTATATGCCCAGTAGTGGGATTGCTGGGTCATATGGTAGTTCTATTTGTAGTTTTTTAAGGAACCTCCATACTGTTCTCCATAGTGGCTGAACCAATTCACATTCCCACCAGCAGTGCAGGAGGGTTCCCTTTTCTCCACACCCTCTCCAGCATTTATTGTTTCTAGATTTATTGATGATGGCCACTCTGACTGGTGTGAGATGATATCTCATTGTAGTTTTGATTTGCATTTCTCTGATGATTAATGATGTTGAGCATTCTTTCATGTGTTTGTTGGCAGTCTGTATATCTTCTTTGGAGAAATGTCTATTTAGGTCTTCTGCCCATTTTTGGATTGGGTTGTTTGTTTTTTTGTTGTTGTTGAGCTGCATGAGCTGCTTGTAAATTTTGGAGATTAATCCTTTGTCAGTTGCTTCATTTGCAAATATTTTCTCCCATTCTGAGGGTTGTCTTTTGGTCTTGTTTATGGTTTCCTTTGCTGTGCAAAAGCTTTGAAGTTTCATTAGGTCCCATTTGTTTATTTTTGTTTTTATTTCCATTACTCTAGGGGGTGGGTCAGAAAGAATCTTGCTGTGATTTATGTCATAGAGTGTTCTGCCTATGTTTTCCTCTAATAGTTTGATAGTTTCTGGCCTTATATTTAGGTCTTTAATCCATTTTGAGCTTATTTTTGTGTATGGTGTTAGGGAGTGTTCTAATTTCATTCTTTTACATGTACCTGTCCAGTTTTCCCAGCACCATTTATTGAAGAGGCTGTCCTTTTTCCACTGTACATTCCTGCCACCTTTATCAAAGATAAGGTGTCCATATGTGCATGGGTTTATCTCTGGGCTTTCTATCCTGTTCCATTGATCTATCTTTCTGTTTTTGTGCCAGTACCATACTGTCTTGATAACTGTAGCTTTGTAGTATAGTCTGAAGTCAGGGAGCCTGATTCCTCCAGTTCCTTTTTTTGTTCTCAAGATTGCTTTGGCTATTCGGGGTCTTTTGTGTTTCCATACAAATTGCGAAATTTTTTGTTCTAGTTCTGTGAAAAATGCCAGTGGTAGTTTGATAGGGATTGCATTGAATCTATAGATTGCTTTGGGTAGTAGAGTCATTTTCACAATGTTGATTCTTCCAATCCAAGAACATGGTATATGTCTCCATCTATTTGTATCATCTTTAATTTCTTTCATCAGTGTCTTATAGTTTTCTGCATACAGGTCTTTTGTCTCCTTAGGTAGGTTTATTCCTAGATATTTTATTCTTTTTGTTGCAATGTAAATCTCAGTCTTTTGATGGGCCTATTTCTTGACTGTGACCTTCACAGGTGATTCTCCAGTGGTACAGCTTTTTAAAATTTTACCCTTTAGGTGAAACAATAAGGTTAAAGAGGCTAGGGTGTCTGGAATTTTCTTCCCCCTCCATGTGGAAAAGGCTTTGTTAAAATCTTTTCCCTTGGACTATAGGACTTTTTATGGAGAGTACTCTGGGAGTATTTCACAAAGATTAATACTTACCTCCCCTGCCATAGCCATGAGGAGTTCTTTCTCAGATTTTCACTGTGATAGCCTGGTGGGGTATTTGGAGGTAAAACCAATGAAAGCTGAGAAATTCCATAAGACTGAGGTCCCCAGGGTTTTCTTACTCGCATACTCTTCCATACTTAACTTCCAGTAATTCATCAAAATTGCCATTTACTGTTCCTATCAGTTATGGCTTTAGAGACTTCTGCTTCAGGTAAACTGATCTCAGTTGTGATTCTTTGTATTTACCTGTCTCTTCATATTTCAGAGTGATTTGCTATTGCAAGCCCAGTTCTTTGATGAATACAAGTAATGTTGATGTTCAGTTTCCTCATCTTTTTCTTCTTGAAGGATGGGTATGACAACTTCCAAGTTGTTTACATATCAGTAACCAAACTGGTAAAACCAAAGTTCTATCATTTTCTTATAATCTGAAAAACTTCCTTTAAATTATTGTAATTGAACATCTACCTTTGTTGAATTCTCTAAACATTTGTTTTCTTCTGAAACCATCTTTACTTCACTTCAATTTTGAAAGGTATTTTTGCATGATATAGCATTTTAGTTTTACCTTAATATTTGTTCTTTTGTACTTTAATGGTGTTCCACTTTCATGTCTCTTTAATTTCTGGATTTTTTCTATTTATGTCTCTTTATGCTGGCTTCCTTTCAGAATTTTCTTTCTCACTGGTGTTCAGCAATTGGATTTTGATATGCAGTTTTCTTATTTTGTTATCCTGCTTGGGTTTTGCTGATGTTCTTGGATATGTAGGTCTATAATTTTCCTCAAATATGGAAAATTTGTGAAAATTTTTCAAAAATTGTTTTCTGTCCACATTTCTCTCCTTTTCTTACTCCAATTACATTTATGTTAAGTGGCTTAATATTGTCCAACAGGCCATTAAGATTGCTGTTCTTTTTTTCTCAGTATTTTTCTCTGTGTGCTTCCACATATTGATAGTTTTTATTGCTATATCTTCATGGTTACTGACCTTTTATTCTGTAATATGTAACCTACTCTTAAGTCACCTGGTAATTTTTTATTTTATTTGAGATGTTATATTTTTTCAGTCTAAAACTTCCAAAACTTCCTTTTATATCTTTTCTAAGTTATTTTTTCCTTTAAAACTTTGAGGTATAATAGCTGCTTTAAAGTCCTTGCCTACTAATTCTATCATCTCTGACATTGTTCAGTTTGTTTCTAATGGTTGATTTTCTCCTGGTTTTGGTTAATGAAGTCTTCTATGAGTTCCTTGAGGTAAGAGACAGTGCCTTATTCACTGCTTTACAGGCAATGTTTAGTGAAGGGTTTGGCACAAAGTAAGCTCACATAAATATTGAGAGATGGAATAAATGAATGGGCTTGGAAGGTTTCATAGAGGAGTTAAATGTAGCTTTAAAATATTGATGTCTTACTATATACCAGACCCTATCCTATGAACTTATATATTAACTCAAGAGATCATCTCAAAGACATTATATGTTACTATTATTATCTCAATTTTGAAAATAAAGAAATGGAGGCACAGAAATCTAACTAATTTGTCCAAGGTTATACATATCTGGCAAGTTACAGAAAATTGTTATTAAGTACTGTACCATATTATCTCTGTACTTAGGATCTATGCTGGTTCTGTGAAAAAGAATCAAGGCAGAAAAATATTCTCACATAGTCCTTACTATGAGGCATGACATGAGCTGAAGAACATAACATAATGTACAAAAACAAGACAATTAAGAGAATGATGTATTTGATATTGTTTTGAAAGTTTTGATTGGGAAGTAGTGGCAGACAGACTTGGCTAGGTAAATTATAAGATTATAGATAGAACTGAATACCAAAGTGTAGAGTTAGACTAAACAAGAAGGACATGAACACAGTAGATTTTTGAGTAAGTGAGTAACATGATAAAATAACTTTTGGGAAGATTGATGTAAGGGAAAGTGCACAATCAACAAGAGTGCAGAGAACTGCCAACCTGCTGGGGTTTTTAGGAGAATATTACTTTGGTAATCTCACTAACATCCAAGATTCACCACTTGTACCTAAATGTTTAGAAAATCTCTGGGCCCCAAAGTTTATAAGATTCTTGTGTGGCTGATTCAAACAAAATAATCAGCAAATACTTTTTAGCACCTCCTCTCTATCAGGCATTGTATTAGACATTGGAGAATGGTGGCGAAGTAAAGACATGATTGTTATCTCCATGGAGTACAGTAGGTTAGACATAACCTGAATAAAGTGCTGTGTCTTACAAAAGTGAAATAAGTGATGGAGAAAATAATAGAAATTGGGGTCCCTTACTGGTCTAAAAGGCCAAGGAAAAATTCCTGGATAAGGTTACAAATAAGCAGAGAACTAAAAGATGACTAGAATGAAGGGTGAAAAGAGAAGGGCTCCAAGTAGAAAAAAAGTAACATGTCAAAAGGACTTGAGATGGGAGAGCTAGTACCATGTTCAAAGAACGGAAAGAACTTTATTACTGGAACAGAGAGGGAAAATGACTCGAGATGATATCAGAGAGAAAAGCTAAAGCTAGATCTCGCAAGATCCTAAAACACATTAAAACATTTTTATTCTAAATGTTATCAGAAATTATTGAAGGATTTTAATAGTTCAGTGATCAGTTCATGTGATTTGATTTACTATTTTTTAAAACTCTTCTCAGACATACTCTTCCAATAGGCTGGTGGACTATATAAGTTTACTTGCTCATCATACCAATTAAAAATGCTGAATTAATTTTTTCCACATGTACTGGTGAGGAATTAAGGAATACACAGTAAAAAAGTAAGTCAAAAAATTAAGGGGAATTCCCTGGCAGTCCAGAGGTTAGGGCTCCATGCATGCCATTTACAGCAACATGGATGGACCTAGAGATTGTGATACTGAGCGAAGTAAGTCAGACAGAGAAAGACAAATATCATATGATATCGCTTATACGTGGAATGTAAAAAAAAAATGGTACAAATGAACTTATTTTCAAAACAGAAATAGACTCACAGACTTAAAAAACAAACTTATGGTTACCAAGAGTGAAAGGTGGGGAAGGGATAAACTGGGAGATTGGGACTGACATATACACACTACTACATATAAAATAGATAACCAACAATGGCTTACTGTATAGCACAGGAAACTCTACTCAATACTCTGTAATGGCCTATATGGGAAAATAATCTTAAAAAAGAGTGGATATATGTATATATAAAACTGATTCATTTTGCTGTACACCTAAAACTAACACAATATTGTAAATCAACTATACTCCAATATTTTTTTTAATTAAGGAAAGTAGGAAACTGAAACAGATGAGCAAAGCACAGAAATGAACTTATACATGAGGAGGATCTTCCAAATATGATGAACTTGAACTTCAGTTTTCATGGCCTCATGGGAGTTGAGACATGTCACAAATCTCAGGGCCCACTCAAATTATTAAGACTGTTATAAGACCCCCACATAAAGCATTAATTCCAAAGGAATAAAGCCATTCTCAGAGAATTAGAAATAAACTAGCCAAGAATATTAAAATTTAACCTCTAGATTGTACTTCTGGGAATGGCTGAATAGAATACATTAATCATCCTGAAAATAAAAAAAAAAAAACTATAAAATCCAGAAAAAAATATTTTTAAAAAAACGACTTGAAGACATTGGCAAGTGAGCAAAGAAGAAAGATAATAGAGGGAGTTGACAGCTGGATGGAGGGAATAGCAATGAGTATAACATTTCATATTGCTTTTAGCCTGAAGAGAAGTCCCTAGTACTAGAAGACGAAAATGCAGATAGAAACCTGACAGTTTTACTGGCTTAACCAGAAAACAAAGTCTGGGACAATCACAGCAGCTGAAAAGTGAGGGAGGAAATTCCATAAAGTAGAAAACCATAGATAGGGAGCTCTAATTCTGTGTACAAGGTAAACCTAAATCTCTGGCTGACTTTTGAACAATGTATACACAGGACCGAGTTCAAGCAGCCAAGCTAAAGCTAGGAGAATTGAAATAATGTTTCTGAATTTAGGTTTTGAGTTCAGACAAATCAACTTTTTACCCCCCAATAAAAAACAAAAATTAGTACCCTTCAGTGGAAAGAAAATAAAATCAAGAATCTCTAAAATATTTCAACCATAGAGTACAGGATATAACAAAACATTACTAGACATAGGAAGAAATAGGAAAATAAGACCCTCATTCAAAAGAAAAGGTAATCAAAGAATACTAACACCAAGAAAACCAGAAATTTTAATTATCAGAGAAAGATTTTAAAACAGCTATTAAAACTATATTCAAGTACATAAATAAAAATATGCTATTAATGTATAAAATACAAGCAATCTTAACCAAGAATAGAAACTGTTAAAAATAATCAAATGGAAAATCTAAAACCTGAAAATCCAATACCTGAAATAAAATTTCACTACAAAGGCTTAACAACAGGTCAAAGATATTTGAGGAGTCAGTAAATTTGATAGATCACTAAAAACAATCTAGTCTAGAGAAGAGAGAGAGAGAAGATTGAAAAAATAAACTTGTTAAACTCAGTGATCTTCAAGGAGAAGTATACCGTAGAAGGAGGAAATTACTTCTCTTAGAATTTATAACCATGAGCTGGCCATGTGTAGATTTTTATCCAGAATTTGCATTACTTGGCTGGTCCCAAAACAATTCATTCCTAGAATTAAAGTTCTCTACAACTGGTAGTGCTCACCAAAGCATGATCCCAACAGAAGCATCCATAAAAATGAACTGGTGGAATCCATGTTCATTCATGCCCCAAGAAATGACAATGGATACATTTCCAAGGAAAAATCACTAATATCACAAAACATGCAAAATAAAGCAACACAAAAATTAAAAATGAGAACAAGACACTTTGACTGGGGGGACATTCAAGATGGCAGAGGAATAAGATGTAGAGATCACCTTTCTCCTGATCAATACATCAAAAATACATGTACATGCAGAGCAACTCTTACAGAACACATACTGAATGCTGGCAGAAGACCTCAGACCTCCCAAAAGGCAAGAAACTCCCCACGTACCTGGCTAAGGCAAAAGAAAAAAGAAGAACCAGAGACAAAAGAATAGGGATGGGACCTGTACCTCTGGGAGGGAGCTATGAAGGAGGAAAAGTTTCCACACACTAGGAAGCCCCTTCACTGGTGGAGACAGCAGGTGGCAGGGGGAATCTTCGGAGACACAGAGGAGAGTGCAGCAACAGGGGTGCAGAGGGCAAAGCGGAGAGATTCCCACATAGAGGATAGGTGCCGAGCAGCACTCACCAGCCTGAGAAGCTTGTCTGCTCACCTGCTGGGGCAGGTAGGGGCTGGGAGCGAAGGCTCGGGCTTCGGAGATCAGATCCCAGGGACAGGACTGGGGTAGGCTGCGTGAACACAGCCTGAAGGGGGCTACTGTGCCACAGCTAGCCAGGAGTCTGGGAAAAAGTCTGGACCTGCCTAAGAGGCAAGAGATCATTGTTTCAGGGTGCACAAGGAGAGGGGAATCTTTCCCTGTCTGCCCACAGAAGGCAGATAACTGCCTAAATGAGCTCCAGAGATGGGCATGAAACACTAACGCTGCTGCTGCAGCCACCAAGAATCCTGTGTGCAAGCACAGGTCACTATCTACACACCCCACAGGAGTCTGTGCAACAGGCCGCTGCCAGGGCCCTGTGATCCAGGGACAAGTTCCCCGGGAGAACACATGGTGCGGCTCAGGCTGTTGCAATGTCACGCTGGCCTCTGCTGCCACAGGCAATCCCCGCATTCCAATTATAACTATACCTTACCCCTCCCTGTCCCCAGCATGAGTGAACCAGAGCCCCCTAATCAGCCACTCCTTTAACCCGGTCCTGCCAGGGTGGGAACAGATGCCTGAGGGAGACCTACATGCAGAGGTGGGGCCAAAACAAAAGTTGAACCCCATGAGATGTGCGAAAAAAGAAGAGAAAGGGAAATTACTCCCAGCAGCCTCAGGAGCAGCAGATTAAATCCCCACAATCAACTTCATGTACCCTGCATCTGTGGAATAGCTGAACAATGAATCATCCCAAAATTGAGGCGGTGGATATTGGGAGCAACTGTAGACTTTTAGGGTTTGCTGTCTGTGACTGATTTGCTTCTGATTTTTATGTTTACCATAGTATAGTTTTTAGGGCTTGTTATCATTGGTGGATTTGGTTATTGGTTTGATTTCTCTTTTCTTTTTTTATTATTACTTCTTTTTATTTTAATAATATATATTTTTTCTTTCTTTCTTTCTCCCTTTTCTTCTGAGCCATGTGGCTGACAGGGTCTTGCTGTTCCGCCCTGGTGTCAGGCCTGAACCTCTGAGGTGGAAGAGCCGAGTTCAGGACATTGGACTACCAGAGAACCCCCAGCCCCATGTAATATCAATTGGTGAGAGCTCTCCCAGTGATCTCTGTCTCAATGCTAAGACCCAGCTCTACCAAACGGCCAGCAAGCTCCAGTGCTGGATACCCCATGCCAATCAACTAGCAAGACAGGAACACAACCACACCATTAGCAGAGAGGATGCCTAAAATTATACTGAGTTCACAGACACCCCAAAACATACCAGCAGACATGGCCCTGACCACCAGAAAGATCTAGCCCCACCCACCAGAACACAGGCACCAGTCCCCTCCACAAGGAAGCCTACATAAGCCACTGAAAGAAACTCACCCACTGGGGGCAGAGACCAAAAACAACAGGAAATATGAACCTGCAGCCTGAGTAAAAGAGACCCAAACACAGTAAGTTAAACAAAATGAGAAGACAGAGAACTACGTAGCAAATGAAGGAGCAAGGTAAAAAGCAACCAGAACAAACAACTAAAGAGGAAATAGGCAACCTACCTGAAAAATAATTCAGAGTAATGATAGTAATGATGATCCAAAATCTTGGAAATAGAATGCAGAAAATAAAAGAAATGTTTAACAAGGACCTAGAAGAACTAAAGAGCAAACAAAAAATGATGAACAACACAATAAATGAAACTAAAAATTTTCTAGAAGGAATCAATGGAAGATAACTGAAGCAGAAGCATGGATAAATGACCTGGAAGATAAAATAGTGGAAATAACTACTGCAGAGCAGAATAAAGAAAAAAGAATGGAAAGAATTGAGGACAGTCCCAGAGACCTCTGGGACAATATTAAATGCACCAACATTTGAATTATATGGGTCCCAGAAGAAGAAGAGAAAAAGAAAGGGTCTGACAAAATATTTGAAGAGATTATAGTTGAAAACTTCCTTAATGTGGGAAAGGAAATAATCAATTCCAAGAAGCACAGAGAGTCCCATGTGACATAAATCCAAGGAGAAACATGCCAAGACATAATAATCAAAATATCAAAAATTAAATACAAAGAAAAAATACTAAAAGCAGCAAGGGAAAAGCAACAAATAACATACAAGGGAATCCCCATAAGGTTAACAGCTGATCTTTCAGCAGAAACTCTGCAAGCCAGAAGGGAGTGGCAGGACATATTTAAAGTGATGAAAGGGAAAAACCTACAACCAAGATTACTCCCAGCAAAGGATCTCATTCAGATTTGACAAAGAAATTAAAACCTTTACAGACAAACAAAAGGTAAGACAATTCAGCACCACCAAACCAGCTTTAAAACAAATGCTAAAGGACCTTCTCTAGGCAGAAACACAAGAGAAGGAAAAGACCTACAATAACAAACTCAAAACAATTAAGAAAATGGGAATAGGAACATACATATAGAAACTACCTTAAATATAAATGGATTACATGCTCCAACCAAAAGAAATAGACTGGTGAATGGATACAAAACAAGACCCATATATATGCTGTCTACAAGAGACCCACTTCACACCGAGGGACACATACAGGCTGAAAGTGAGGGGATGGAAAAAGATATTCCATGCAAATGGAAATCAAAGGAAAGTTGGAGTAGCAATTCTCACATCAGACAAAAAAGATTTAAAAAAAAAGACTATTACAAGAGACAAAGAAGGACACTATGTAATGATCAAGGGATGAATCCAAGAAGAAGATATAACAATGGTAAATACCTATGCACCCAAAATAGGAGCACCACAATATATAAGGCAAATGCTAACAGCCATAAAAGGGGAAATCGACAGGGAACACAATAATAGCAGGGGACTTTAACACCCCACTTTGACCAATGGACAGATCATCCAAAATGAAAATAAATAAGGAAACACAAGCTTTAAATGACACATTAAACAAAATGGACTTCATTGATATTTATAGGACATTCCATCCAAAAACAACAGAATATATTTTCTTCTCAAGTGCTCATGGAACATTCTCCAGGATAGAGCCTATCTTGGGTTACAAATCAAGCTTTGGTAAATTTAGGAAATTGAAATCACATCAAGTATCTTTTCTGACCACAATGCTATAAGACTAGATATCAATTACAGGAAACAGTCTGTAAAACATACAAACACATGGAGGCTAAACAATACACTACTAAATAACCAAGAGATTACTGAAGAAATCAAAGAGGAAATCAAAAAATACCTATAAACAAATGACAATGAAGACATGATGACCAAAAACCTATGGATGCAGCAAAAGCAGTTCTAAGAGGGAAATTTATAGCAATACAATCCTACCTCAAGAAACAATAAAAATCTCAAACAACCAAACCTTACAGCTAAAGCAATTAGAGAAAGAAGAACAAGAAAACCCAAAGTTAGCAGAAGGAAAGAAATCATAAAGATCAGATCAGAAATAAATAAAAATGAAATGAAGGAAACAATAGCAAAGATCAATAAAACTAAAAGCTGGTTCCTTGAGAAAATAAACAAAATTGATAAACCATTAGCCAGGCTTATCAGGAAAAAAAGGGAGAAGACTCAAGTCAACTGAATTAGAAATGAAAAAGGATAAGTGACAACCGACACTGCAGAAATACAAAGGATCAGGAGATCATACTACAAGCAGCTATATGCTAAAAAAATGGACAACCTGGAAGAAATGGACAAATTCTTACAAAAGCACAACCTTCTGAGACTGAACCAGGAAGAAATAGAAAATATAAACAGACCAAACACAAGCACTGAAATTGAAACTGTGATTAAAATTCTTCCAACAAATAAAAGCCCAGGACCAGATGGCTTCACAGGCGAATTCTATCAAAAATTCAGAGAAGAGCTAACACCTATCTTTCTCAAACTCTTCCAAAATATAACAGAGGGAGGAACACTCCCAAATTCATTCTATAAGGCCACCATCCCCCTGATACCAAAACCAGACAAAGGTGTCACAAAAAAAGAAAATTACAGGCCAATATCACTGATGAACATACATGCAAAAATCCTCAGCAAAATACTAGCAAACAGAATCCAACAGCACATTAAAAGGATCATACACCATGATCAAGTAAGGTTTATACCAGGAATGTAAGGATTCTTCAATATATGCAAATCAATCAATGTGATACACCATATTAACAAATTGAAGGATAAAAGCCATATGATAATCTCAATAGATGCAGCAAAATCTTTCAACAAAATTCAACACTCTATGATAAAAACTGTCTAGAAAGTAGGCATAGAGGGAATTTACCTCAACATAATAAAGGCCATATATGACAAACGCACAGCCAACATCATTCTCAATGATGAAAAACTGAAACCATTTCCTCTAAGATCAGGAACAACACAAGGGTTCCCACTGTCTCTAGTATTATTCAACATAGTTTTGGAAGTTTTAGCCACAGCAATCAGAGAAGAAAAAGAAATAAAAGGAATCCAAATTGGAAAAGAAGTCGAAAAGACAACCCTCAGAATAGGAGAAAATATTTTTAAACAAAGCAACTGACAAAGGATTAATCTCCAAAATATACAAGCAGCTCATGCAGCTCAATATCAAAAAGAAGCAACCCAATCCAAAAATGGGCAGAAGACCTAAATAGATATTTCTCCAAAGAAGATATACAGATTGCCAACAAACACATGAAAGAATGCTCAACATCACTAATCAGTAGAGAGATGCAAATCAAAACTACAATGAGGTATCACCTCACACCAGTCAGAATGGCCCTCATCAAAATATCTAGAAACAATCATTGCTGGCGAGGGTGTGTAGAAAAGGGAACCCTCTTGCACTGTTGGAGGGAATGTAAATTGATACAGCCACTATGGAGAATGGTATGGAGTTTCCTTAAGAAAATAACAATAGAAGTACCATATGACCCAGCAATCCCACTACTAGGCATATACCCTTAGAAATCCATAATTCAAAAAGGGACATGTACCACAATATTCATTGCAGCACTATTTACAATAGCCAGGACTTGGAAACAACCTAAGTGTCCATCAACAGATGAATGGATAAAGAAGTTGTGGCACATATATACAATGGAATATTACTCAGCCATATAAAGAAATGAAACTGAACTATTTGTAGTGAGGTGGAGGGACCTAGAGTCATACAGAGTAAAGTAAGTCAGAAAGAGATAATGAAATACCGTATGCTAACACATATATATGGAATCCGAAAAAAAATGGTCCTGTTGAGCCTAGGGTCAGGACAGGAATAAAGACGCAGTTGTAGAGAATGGACTTTAGGACATGGGGGTGTAGGAAGGGTAAGCTGGGCCAAAGTGAGACAGTAGCATTGACATATATACACTACCAAATTTGAAATAGATAGCTAGTGGAAAGCAGTTCCATAGCACAGGAAGATCAGCTCGGTGCTTTGTGACCACCTAGAGGGTTGGGATAGGGAGGGATGGAGGGAGACGCAAGAGGGAGGGGTTATGGGGATATATGTATACATATAGCTGATTCACTTTGTTATACAGCAGAAACTAACTCAACATTGTGAAGCAATTATATTCCAATATAGATGTTAAAAAAAATTTAAAAAAAAAAAGACACTATGACCAAGAGTCAGCAGAAACAACAGACAGCAAATCAAACCTGCGATGTCTTCCGATATTAGAATTCTCAGGTTCAAAATATGTTTTGTATATTTGATATTTTAAAGAATTTTTTAAAGCTTTGAAAATGTGGTTATTGAGTAAAAACTATAAAAATTAATCAAGCACGTTGGAAAATATAATCTGTATAGTTAACTATAATAATATAAAATAATAACTCATGGACAGGATATCAGATTTGACTCAGCTGAGGAGAGAATCCATAAAGTAGAAGACACATTCCAAGAGAATTTCCAGATTTGGAGCACCAAAAGACAATAGAGAACAAGAGATATGTTGGAAGCTATAATTTTTACTTCTCAAGAGTGGAAAGGAAGATAGATTACAGTGGAGTAGTAAATCCAGTGTGCTAAAGGAAAACACATGGTAACTTAGGATTCTATAAGTGGTAAAGATATATTTTGATAAAGAAAAGTAAAATAATGATATTTTCAAAAAATCAAAACAGAGAAATCTGCTATTGAGTAAACCTAACTAAAGAAAATTCTGCCAATTATACTTCAGTAAAAGGATGACAGATGAGAAAAGTAAAGTGGTAGAATACCAGAGAAATTATTGAATAAAAAGATGTTCATGTTATAAATTGTACATAAAAATCCCAACATGGAGATAGAAAGTATCACTACCACTTTATTATACTCTTGGATTCTGTGGGACAAGAATTCAGACAAGGCACAGTAGGTATGGCTTCGCTTTCGTCTGAGATAGCTGGAGCCTCAACTGGAAGGACTTGAATGGCTAGGATAACTTGAACAATTGGGGACTGAAATCATCTGGAGTCTTTTTCATTCATATATCTATTGTCAGAACTGGTTCAACTCAAAGGGTTCTTTCAAGGAGAATGCATATAACTTCTCCACGTGTCATGAACTTTTCACAGCACAGCAATTGGATGCTGAGAGGAAGTGTCCCAAGAGGGAACAGCAAGAAAGGGAATATGTCAAGAGGCCAAAAAAAAAAAAAAAAGAAAACTCAAGACATTTTCAAAGCTAAGCTGATCTGTCACAGAATGTTACTGCCACCACATGATAGTTAAGCAAGTCACTAACACTAGCCCATAATCTAAGGGAGGGTAAATAAACTCCACTTCTTGATGGTAGAGTAGCAAGATCACAATCTTTAATAAACGATAAAAATGATATCTTATGAGGTTAAAAAGTAAGATAGAACTATAACAAAATCATATATGTCAGGTAAAAGTATAATTGGCAGAAAAATATTCTAAAATTTCTTTTTTCAGAAGAGGACTAAATACATCAATTAAACCTAGAGCTTGATAAGTTATGTATATATGTTAAAATTTGTAGTGTGACCACTAAAGGAAAAGAAACAGAGTGATGATCTCAGCTGGGACTACCTGTCTCTGCTCCATGAGGTCTCTCATTCTTCAGCAGACTAGCTTGCACTTGTTCTCATGGCAGAGGCTAAGAAAAGTCAATTTCTTCTTTTATATCACATTACAATTATTGCAGATCACTGGGTAAAAAGAGAAATATCTTTTGTACTCATCATTACTTCAAAATCAGGGAGGTAATTGGACCTACCCCTAGATCTTGTTATTTAATGCATTAATAAAGAAATCCAACACCACAGCTGACCCTTGAACAATGCAGGGGTGGGGGTGTTAATCATTTAACTTATACCTGGCCCTCCATATCTGCAGTTCCTCACCATCTGCAGATTCAACCAATCACAGACCATGTAGTATTGTAGTATTTGCTATTGAAAAATATCCTCGTATAAGTGCACCACTGCAGTTCAACTTCTATATTACAAATGTATTAGCATTTTTATAACTGCGTTTCAATTGGTTTCTTTTGTAGTCCTATAATTTTGTGCACTTAAAAATGTATTCTGAGAAAGGGTCCAGTAGGCTTAACCAGACTTCCAAAAAGATTCATGGCACAGTTTAAAAACTCTGCTCTTAAAAAAAAAATCTCATACATACATAGAAGAATGCACAAAGCAGGGCTATATAAGATAGAAAAAAAATGTTGAGAAACGAAATATTCACCAATGTTAAGACGAATAAATATATTATGGTATATTCACAACATGAATTAATATTTTGCTGCAGTGAATTGAATGATTTATACACAAAAACATGGGTAAAGTTGTAGAAGAATGTATAATGTATGATTCTTTGTGTAGAGAGTGGAAAAACATGTAAACCAAACAATGTATTGTTTAAGGATACAAACATGTAGTGAAGCTATAAGTAAATGAGAGAAAATGACAAACTCAAAAATCAAGATAGTAAGTAACCTCAGAGTTAGGAGGAAAATGTAAGAAATCAGAAAAGAAACTAGAGAGACACTGTTTTCTTAACTTAGGTAGTAGTTACATAGGTTATAATCATGCATGATTCTTTATAACTTACACATATTTCTTATTCTTTTATCTGCTCAGTATTTACTAAAAGCAATTTTAAAATGTATATAATTCTGCCAGCTTTGTGAAGAACAGAACAAATGAGATCCATAGTAGAAATAGGCAGTCTTCTAAAGGAAGATGTTACAATACTCAAGGTGAAAGATGTTGTGGCTTGGGCTAGAGTTTTGACAATGTGTAGGTGTAAAGAGAAGTGGTAATATTCAGGATTCCTTTTAGAAGTAGAAACAAGAGATTCAGTTGAAAGAAAGAAGAAAAGAAAGAAGTCCTAAGACTTTGCCTGAACAAATAGATGAAGGTAGAGCGATTTAAGGGACGGAGATACAGTGAAAGGAGTGTGTTTAAAAGGGAAATGGAAGCTTTCAAAAATAAGCTATAAAGAGAGGAATCATATACTGGCGGTGGGGGCTAGGGGTGAAGTGGGATAAGTCATACATCAGTAAATCTCCACTTTCAGAATCGAATCTTACAGTTTACAGCACTCTTTAAGCCCTCTGTGCAGCAAGCCTGCATCTTCTAATCCATATTCAGGCAGTGATTTTGGACGTTATGTAGCTTGAAAACTTGAACTGAATTTTCTGGGTTGTCTATAAGCTATCCGTATGGGTATTAATGAACAGTGAACTTGCACTGAAGAAAGAAAAGGAAATGAAGAATTCTGTTTCAGACCTTACATTCTGAGGAGTCTACGAGACAGCCAGTAGAAATGTCACTAGGCAGTTGCTATTTATGTATTTGCTACATAAACAGAAACATAGGAACCATAACATCATTGATTCAGAAAAGAATTCTTAATCCATTCCTCACTTTAAACCTGGAAAAAAAAAATCAGATGGTTTCTTATCGCCCACGCCTCTCCAATAACTATTGGTGGGTTTGGCTTATCGCCCACGCCTCTCCAATAACTATTGGTGGGTTTGGGAGTTGCCAGCAGTAATCTGTTCTTTCAGGCAAGTCTCTGCTTTTTCCACTCAGCTGCCAAAGCAAGGGTTTCTTCCACTGAGATTTTCTCACCTGAGTGAATTTATTTCCTGCCTTTATTCAGAATGCCTCTTCTCTCCTTCTCTGACTTCAGTACTGCTTCACATTCTAGTCAGGTGCAGTGATTATAATACCTTATATTAGGATTGCACTTTAGAGATCACAGTGTGCTTTTACATAAATTATTTCATTTACACCTTCTGAGACTTCTTTGAGGTAGTTTGGAAGGGGGCAATTATCCCCAATTTTTGAGATGAGGCAATCAAGATCCCTATTGGTAATGTGAATTGCCCAAGGTCATAATAATTATTAATTGGTAGAGCATAATCTCAACTCAAAGTCTGCTGGTCCTTGAGACCTTGTGTTTATTCTATATCTTATAGCAGTTTGCATGTTGAGGAAAAGTACTAGTTCTTGTCTACTGGGTAACTGTACTCTAAGGACATTTGCTGTAACTTTTTAGATTTGCATAACGAGATTAGCAATTAGAATGTTTGCTCCAGGTAACTAACATCACCAATATTGCAATTAAAACAAAAAGAAGGACTTATGGCTGTTCGTTTTTTTCCTTAAAATCATTTCAAAATATTTTATCTTTAACTCATTTGCTACTTCTAGTGCTCTTATAAATTGGCCATGGCAGATAATTTTATCATTTAGAAAATGAAGAAATGGAGCCATAGAAAGGTGAAGGTAGTTGCAAAACAACTACAAATAGAGCCCCATGATTCTCAAGATGACATTTCGCTAATTCTTCCTTTCATTATAATTGAAATTTCCCTTAGAAAATCACTACATTATGTTAAAAATCATACTACAATGAAAGTGTATTCTAGGCATTGCCTTATGCAAAATTTTAATGCTTAGAGAGAATGCTATGGTAAACAATTTCTCAATATTGATATATTCAGAACACAAGGAGCATTTCCAAAGGTAGAAATTCCTCAAATAACCAAATGTATTTTAATGTGCTAGCTAAATAACACATTTTGATTTTGATTTCTTCAAGAAGCTTTTGTTTCTCCATGCTACAGCTGTTTCAAAGATAGTCTCACCAAGAAAGTTATAATTAAAAAAAATTCCCTGCCTAAGCTCTGTCTTCTTACCTCTGTTGTCCAAAGTTTGAAATACTATTTTAAGAGGTTATTTGGGGTGAAAATTACAGATCACTTTCATTTTTTGCCTTATATATTACTCCACTGTTTTAAGTTAAATTTTCATAATCAGCATATATCACTTTTGTAATCAGAAAAAGTAGACAGAAAAGATCATTTAAAATGTTTTAAACTGCGATGTCTTCTCTAGAATTTTTCAGAAAATATTTCATTTTGGTATAATAGCTGAATGTAAGATAATGCACTGGAAGTTACTAGATTTCCAGCAACATTTCTATAACTCTATATAAGTATTATGATTCATTGAATGTTTGCTGTGTTTTTATGCTAATCTAATCAGATTGTCTTAGAAAAATTCAGGACCAGGAATCCTAATGATGCATTTTGAAACAAATGTAGTTTTTGAAATACACAAAAATAGATATCATAAAGATCTTATGGGAAACATTTCTGCCAGCAATTTGTTATGACCTAGTTTATTCTTAAAGTTAATAATCCTGAGGAGAATATCCATGCTTACAATAGACCCTGGCACATATATGCTAGAAAATGCAATTAAACATATTCCTAGTTCTATGAACTTGAATTGAGATTTCAATTCTGAAACTCTGATTCAACCTCTTTACATTAAATCCCCTGAATCAGAGTTTGATTCAAGCTATTTCAAACCTGGCAGAAATTTAGAGGCTAAAGCCTAGTCTTCAATTCCATTAAAGAGAACAGTGACTTGGGGAATCCTTTCAGTGTGTGTAGAAAAGTCTGGAACAGAGAATGAAAAATTTATTATAGAAACAAAAAGCCTTAGATAGGTAGTATTTTCTTTGGTTGGGAAAAAATTTTTAGATCCCTTATTACATGTGTGTTCTTTTTTTTTCTTTTTTATTCCAAATGTCCACAAAATCTCATTGCTTTTCTATTGTTCTTATGTTAAGGACAAAATTATTCACGATACTTGCTAAAGACAGTAAAGAAGACTTTATTCAAAGGGGGACTATCGTGAGGTGTAGGGATCTTACAGTGGGGGAGAGAGATTGGTTTCAACCCCGAATACAAGGAAAAATGGGAAATTACAGTCCAGGAACAATGTGCGGTCAGTGGATGAAAAATTACTGAGAGAAAACATCATGGGTAAGGGCAGAGTGTGTCTGTCCTTAATAGGATTAAGGATTAAGTCAGACACACATAGGAGTGTGTCTGGCTTAATAGGATTCTTGCTGAATGCAGGCCAGGGTGATTAGATGTCACTTAGGAGAGGGTAGAAGATAACAAACCCAACTAGATATCAAGAGTGATTAAATATGGAGGAAGAGGATTCTGATTAAACTGACTTAGAATTCTTGCTAAAATTTGACAACGCACACATGAACACAGAACTCCAAAAGTTGAGGTCTAGTTGAATAAGTACTCAGAGGAGCCTGTGTAGAGTTTGTCATTGCACTTAGCTTTAAATTTGATTGGGAGCTATGGTACTCCTATGGGGAAAATAAGAAGAGACCTTTATACTTTATGGTCAATAAAAATCATTGTTGCCACTCTTTCTTAGATAGCATTGGTAATCAATTATAAAGCAAAATAAAACTTTAAATTATAAGTTTTTTAAGCCCTATGACATCTAAGTTATCCAATCATACAATTGCCCAAAGCTCATATCTTTTCACTATTGATGGTATTTTGCTTCTTTTTACCTAGAAAAGGCTGCTCTCAGAGGCCCCATCTGATTGGGCAGTTAAAAGTTAAAAGGTAATTTTTGTACAAAGTGAAGTACCACAGCTTCATATGTAGTAAGAAATGTATAATTTGAGCAGCAACACCCAGGTAAAGCCTAAGTAGGGAATATTATTCTAGTAATCACCCATTAGTATTGAAAATGTAAGATGGAGATGAGCAGAAGAGCATTAAATGGAAACCAGTCTCTGACAAATCCTCCATCCAACCAAAATAAATCCAAACACAGAGCAGTGGCCTATAAAAAATTATATCTTTGTCAAGGAAAACTTAACTTAGAATCAAGAGAAGGTGTTGGGAACAATTAGCTTTTAAAACTCAAAGTTAGTAAATGAAAGCATCAAAAAGATGATACTTTAACCCAAATTGGGTTTTTTCTGAATTTCATTTTATTTATTTTTTTATACAGCAGGTTCGTTATCCATTTTATACATATTAGTGTATATATGTCAATCTCAATATCTCAATTCATCCCACCACCACTCCCCCCCCCACCACCGCTTTCCCCCCTTGGTGTCCATACATTTGTTCTCTACATCTGTGTCTCAATTTCTGTCCTGCAAACTGGTTCATCTGTACCATTTTTCTAGGTTCCACATATATTGTTTTAAGACCTCTGTTACTTTGAATTTGTTTGATAGAGTTAATTCGTACATCAGAACCCACAAAATGGAGGCTGCCCCAGTGGTCGCAAACCTAAACCTAAGTCAGCCTGCATTTATGGGAAGGCCCTGTCAAGAAAATTTAACGTATTCCAATCACAATCCTCCAACTCAGTTTTAGCTAGCTCACCTTACCCTATAAAACAGGACTCACTATGCTTATCAGGAAATCCCTGACCTCTTAGCCAATCATGCCCTGTTTCCACATTGCTGCTTCTAATGCTCTGTAAAACTCGCTTTTGCCCAAAATCCCTCAAGAAGGGTGCTCTACTTCTTGTGAGACACTGTACTCTCCCAATCCATGGATTGTTTTCCTTAAATAAAAGGTATCAAACTTGTTACTAAATTGTATTATTTTTGTCATTTGACATTATTGTCACTTTCCCTCATATTGAAATGGCTCCAGATAATTTTAGGATCCAGCTCAGGAGAGGTAACACATAAAGTGACACATTTATTTTGGTTTCAGTGGGATATGTTTGTGTTTGCCAATCATTGTGGTGGAGAGTTAAGTTATTGCTAGCTGTCCCAGTGTAGGAAGGCTTCGATGAATTCTCCTGCTCATCCTGCCACCCAACCATCATGACATAAGAGTGTAGGGACAGAGATTATTTTACCCAGCTGCATAAGTATATAGATGATGGAGGCACAACAAAAGCAGTATGCAGAAAATTAACCTTTATCTTAAAACTCATATAAGAAAGAAACTATACATGTTTTCCAAATTTGACAAGAATTTAAAATATAATATAAAACATTAAATAACAACTTTTGAAGCTTAAAGAAAAATTTCTAATTATCAAAAACAAATTTTGAATAACTGTCCTAAAGGAGAGAAAAGCCAAAAGGATGAACAGAAAATATAAATAAATATATTGGACAACACTAAAGAAAATTTTTTCTTCATTTTATTTTTTACATTATATGAGTCTATGAAAAGTTGCATATGTGATTGTAGGCTCTACAAAAACATTTTTATTGTCTTAAATAATTCCCTTAATGAGCTGAAATAAAAACAAAATGTTAATAGTGAGTTTTCAAATACACACCCCAAAGAAAAAGAAAATACTCTAACAATAATATTATCCCTAAAGACAATTATCATTTTATCTTTTTTACATCTAATATGTTTTTGGTGGGAAGGGGCTACAAAGAATTATAGACAGACTTATTTAGAGTTAGGGTCTGGAATTCCAGGTAAAAAAGATATGTTAATATTTAATGTATTTATGTATCAAGAAATATCAGCTGTACTCTGATGCTCTGAGATTACATTAGAACAATTTTGTTATTCTGAACTGGCAAATTCAAGAGAGGGAATATACTTGGAAATCTTGGAATTTCCAAGTGTATCTTGGAAATCTTCTAAAGATTACTTTTAGAGAGTTAAACTTTATAGTGAATGATATTTTTTCCTAGGGCCAGGCCAGTTTTCACTTCCTAGCTTTTGTGACACTTGTATACCTTAGAACTAACTGGTACTTTTAATAATGGAACTAAAAAAAGATTTTTTTAAATGTGGTACTTTTTGTTGCTTCACGTTTTTGATGGGATGCAAACTGCAAGCTATTTAACATAGTCAAAGTGCTGTTAGAAAAAGCTACCATTAGCATTTTGAATGTCTTTAAAAATCTTATCAGTATGATGGCATATGTATGGGATGATAATGAAGTAAGAGGAATGATTTAACGAATGAATAATATTTTTCTATTCATAGGTACCATATCCACAATGACAACTAGAGCTGAGTAAATGGTCATGGAATAGTTTTATTCAAGCATGCAAAAAATTTTGGTGTGGGGTTTGAGGAACAAATTATAACTTGAATTCCTCCAATGTTGTGCCAGTTATGAAAAGTGACACTGTAGAGTAAGACAGCCTTGCTGGGAAATTCCAATTTTTGAGTGTGCAAAATTAATTTTCCTTATTGGTTATAAAAGCAATTTGAGATATCAAACTGTTTAAAAACAGAGAATTGGGAAAGAGTGAAAACTTTAACTTTAAAGGTAAATTCAAAGTGTCATACTCAAGAAGTTGAGACAAGTTGGTAGAGTATGAAGATCCTGGGCTCGCCTCCTCCTATGAACACACCAAAATTACGACTACATGTAGAGAGACTATTTCTGAGAATGACCTGAAGACTAGCAGAAAAGATTTTCCACAACTAAAAGATGAAAGGTAAAAGCCACATTGAGATAGGTAGGAGGGACAGAGATGCAGTCTGGCCAGGCCCCACATTCCTGGCACTGAAACCCATAAGGCAGAAGGGATGCCATAGCTTCAGAGGTTCCCCTGAACTGAGGGCTCCGAGCCTCACATTGGGGTTCTCAGCCCAGGTGAACTGCACCAGGGAGACAAGCCTCCATAATATCTGGCTTTGTAAACCTACAGGGCTTACATCCAAGAAAGCTGAAGGGCTGCAGGAAACCAAGACTCTGCTCTTAAAGAGCAGGTACAAAACTTCAGTCAACCATGTCCTAGTTCAGAGACAGCAGTCTGAAAAGCATCTGAGTCATATGTGGAGATTCATTGACTAATTTTAGAATGTGTGCCCGAGAGGCAGGGACCTGTTGGAACTTTCTCTGGGTACAGAAGAGCTGATGGGTGCCATTTTGTTTGTTTATTTGTGGCTCACCTTCTACCTAGCTGGCCCAGCACTGTCAGGCATTACTTCTGACTCTCCTCATCGAACCAATTAGTACCACTCAACCTGATCTGTATTCACCTGTGGACCTGACAGCAGGGGCTCCTCCAAAGTGGCACCACCTACTCCACCAGGACCAGTGGCTGCTCTTGACCAAAAGCAGAGCCTCTCCAAAGCAATCCCCCATCCCTCCAGTCCTAGCTGGCACCCTAGGTCAGCAATGGAGCCCCTTCAATGTAGCTCCATGCTGCAACAATCCTGGCAAGCACCTCTAAAGGGGCCCCCTGCCCTATCAGAACCAACAGATGCCTTAGGCAGCAACAGTGTCCCCCGAAGAGCCAGCCTTACACACCAGAGAACCGGCAAGAATTGTGAACAGTCCTTATAGCCAGCTGCTCTAGGGACAGCCCCACATAATAATGGCCCTGCAACAAGTGTAGACCAGCCACAGCAGGAGCACAAACACAGTCCACACAGGGGACACTTCTAGAGCACCTGGCTCTGGTGACTGGGGGGAACAAATTAGTGGATCCCCCATGACACATTCTACACAAAATCACTCCTACAAGACTAGGAGATGTAGCTGATCTACATGATACATAGAGTTAGGCAAAATGAGGAGGCAAAGGAATATGTTCCACGTGAAAGAACAACAAAAAAAACCTCAGGAAAAGAACTACATGAAACAGAGGTAAACAACTTTAGAGGTAAGAAGTTCAAAATAATGGTCATAAATATATTCACTGAACTTAAGAGAAGAATGGAGGAACACATTGAGAACTTCAACAAAGAGAAAATATAAAAATGAACCAATCAGAGCTGAAGAATACAGTAACAGAAAAGAAAACTATACTAGAGAGAATGAATAGATTAGATGATGCAGAAGAAAGGATCAGCAATCTGGAAGACAGGCTAGTGGATTCCCCCAATTTGAACAGTGAGAAGAAAAAAGAAGCCAAAAAAAGAGGATAGTTTAAAGGGACCTCTTGGACAACATCAAGTGTACTAACATTCACATTATAGGGGTCCTAGAAGGAAAAGAGAGAAAGAGAGGGACAGAAAACCTATTTGAAGACATAATGGCTGAAAACTTTCCTAAGCTAGTGAAAGAAACAGACATCTAAGTCAAGGAAGCATAGAGCATCCCAAACGAGATGAACCCAAACAGAAACACACTAAGATAAAATATAATTAAAATGTCAAAAGTTAAAGAGAGGATCTTAAAAGGAGCAAGACAAAAACTACTACTTATATATAGGGGAGCCCCAATAACACTATCAGCTGACTTTTCAGCAGAAACTTTACAGGTCAGAAGGGATTAGCACAACATGTTCAAAGTACAGAAAAGAAAAAAACTTACAACCAAGAATATTCTATCTGGCAAAGTTATCATTCAGAATTGAAGGAGAGATAAAGAGTTTCTGAGACAAGCAAAAGCTAAAGGAGTTCATCACTGCTAAACTGACCTCACAGGAAACATTAAAGAGACTTCTTTAAACAGGAGATGTCTTTAAACATAACTAGAAATATAAAAATTATGAAAGAAAAAAAATCTCACTGGTAAAGGCAAAAAGATACTAAAAATAGTAGATCAACTATATAACTAGTATGAAGGTTAAAAAACAAAAATACTAAAATTATATATATCTACAATAATTAGTAAGATATACACAAAATAAAAGATATAAAAGATTATGTCAAAAACATAAAACATGGGGGATGGGGCCAGCAAATACACAGTAGTGCTTTTAAAACACACTCTACAAGGCCAGCCTCAGTGTGAGAACAAAACAAAAGACACCACACACACAAAATTACAGGCCAATATCCCTGGTGAACATAGATGCAAAAGTCCTCAACAAGATACTAGCAAATGGAATCCAACAACACATGAAAAGGATCATACACCATGATCAAGTGGGATTTATCCCAGGGATGCAAGGATTTTTCAATATCTGCAAATCAATCAACATGATACACCACATTAACAAAATGAAGGATAAAAATCATATGATCATCTCAATAGATACAGGAAAAGCTTTTGACAAAATTCAACATCCACTTACGATAAAAACTCTCAACTAAGCAGGCATAGAGAGAATATTCCTCAACATAATAAAGGCCATACATGACAAACCCACAGCTAACATCATACTCAATGGTGAAAAGCTGAAAGCCTTTCCTCTAAGATCAGGAAACAAGATAAGGATGCCCACCCTTGCCACATTTTTTCAACATAGTATTGGAAGTCCTAGCCTCAGCAATTAGACAAGAAAAAGAAAAGGCATTGAAATTGGAAAGGAAGAAGTAAAAATGTCACTGTTTGCAGATGACTTGATACTATACATAGAAAACACTATAGACTCTACCAAAAAAAACCTATTAGAATAAATGAATTTAGAAAATCTGCAAGATACAAAGTTAATATACAGAAATCTATAAAATTTCTATACAAAAATAATGATCTATCAGAAAGAGAAATAAAGAAAACAATCCTATTTACAATGGCATCAAAAAGAATAAAATACTTAAGAATAAATTTAACCAAGAAGGTGAAAGACCTGTACTTTAAGAACTGTAATTAATGAAAGAAATTGAAGATGACAAAGATCAATGGAAAGATGTACTATGCTCATGGACTGGAAGAATTAATGTTGTTAAAATGACCATACTAGCCAAAGTAATATACAGATTCAATGCAATCCCTAACAAAGTATCAATAGCATTTTTCAGAGAACTGGAAAAAATAATTATAAAATTTGTATGGAAACACAAAAGACCCAGAATAGCCAAGGAAATCTTGAGAAAGAACAAAGTCAGATGTATCACACTCCTTGATTTTAAACTATAATACAAAGCTATACTAATCAAAGCAGTATAGTACTAGCATTAAAAACAGACACATACACCAATGGAACAGAATAGAAAGCCCAGAAATAAAAGTACACTTGTATGGTCAATTAGTTTTTGACAAAGGAGGCAAGAATACAAAATGGGGAAAAAACAGCTTCTTTAATAAATGGTAGTGGGAAAGCTGGACAGTTACATGTAAAAGAATGAAACTGGACCATTTCCTTACACCATATACAAAAATAAATGCAATCAAATAAAGACTTAAATGTAAGACCTGAAACCATAAAACTCCTAGGAAAAAAAATAGGCAGTACACTCTTTGACATCAGTCTTAGCAATACTTTTGGATCTGTCTCCTCAGTCAAGGGCAACAATAAACAAAGAGAACTACAACACTTGAACAGCAAAGGAAACCATCAACACAATGAGAAGGCAACCTATTGAATGGAAGAAAATATGTGTAAATGATATATCTGATAGGGGGTTAATATCCAAATTACATAAAGAAATCACAAAATTAATATTTTTAAAAATCCATTTAAATAATGGTCAGAGGACCTCAATATACATTTCTACAAAGAAGACATACAGATGGCACTAGACACATGAAAAGATGCTCAATATCACAAGTTATGTAAATAAACTAATGTAAATGTAAATAAAAGCCACAATGAAATATCACCTCACACCTGTCAGAATGGCTACCATCAAAAACACAATAAATAACACATGTTGGTAAGGATGTGGAGAAAAATGCAACCCTCATGTACTGTTGGTGGGAATGTAAATTGTTTCCCCCAGTATGCAAAACACTATGGAGATTCCTCAAAACAAAATTGAAAATAGAACCACTGCATCATCCAGCAATTCTACTTCTGGGTATTTACCTGGAGAAATCAAAAACACTAATTTGAAAAGACATACGCGCTTCTATGTTCACTGCAGCATTATTTAAGAAAACCAAGATATGGAAGCAAGCTAAATGTCCATTGATAGACGAATGCATAAAGATTATACACACACTCAAAAAAGAATATTACTCAGTCACAAAAAAAAATAATGAAATCTTGTCATTTGAGACAACATGGATGGACCTATATAGTATTACGTTAAGTGAAATAAGTCAGACAGAGAAAGACAAATACCATATGATCTCACTTACACGTGGAATCTAAAAAACAAAACAAACAAAACAATACAGAAACAGACTTGTAGATACAGAAAGCAAATTGATGGTTGCCAGAGGGGAAGAGGGGTGAGGGGGTGGGTATAATAGGTCTTGAAGAGGATTAAGAGATACAAACTTCCAGTTACAAAATAAATGTCACGGGGATATAATATACAGCATAAAGAATACAGTCAATAACATTCTTATAATTTTCTCTATGGTGACAGATGGTTATTGAACCAGTAGTGGTGATCATTTCATAATGTATTTGGTTGTTCGATCACTATGTTGTGCACCTGAAACTAACATAATATTGTATGTCAACTATACTTCAATTTTTTTAAAAGAAAGACTGATTTAAAACCACATCTTGCAACCTTAAAGGAAAAAAAACTCACAGAAAAACAGACTAGATTTGTGGTTACCAGAGGCAGGGGATGGGGATGGCACAGGGGAGAGTGAATGGTTGAAAGGTACAAATTTCTAGTTCTAAAATAGATAAGTACTGGGAATATAAACTTATTGCAGCAATCATTTCACAATATATGTATGTCAAGTCATCATGTCGTACATCTTAAACTTATACAGAGCTGTATGTCAATTATAATTCAATAAAATTGAAAAAAAGTTAAAATTAAAAGGCAAAAACATGTGTCAAACTAAAACAAATAAGTGTAAATAGGAGGGAAGAGATTTCAGTATTATCTTGCTACTCAATTAGTGTAGGTTTCTTACCAGTCTAACAAACAATAAATTCAAAATGAAGTGGTAGAATTTAATCAATTAGGAAACACAGGAAAATTCCTTGAGGGGAGCAGATTTTACCATCTCAAAATGTGCCTCTTTGGTATATCAATTATTTTAAGCTGGTTATTAAAAGAAAAACAGCAGACATGAGAGAATCTGTGAAAACTGAGCATAAGTTACCTTTTATAAGAAATATTTACAAGGGAAATCTCCATTTGTCAGTGTCTCCCTCTGTGTACTAGGAAGAGAAGGATGACGCTGAATCTCTAGAAACTCTTATCAATGGAGAAGGCACAACTTAAATCTGCATAACAACCTTACCCTTGTTTACTGTGATTTACATGGTCACCTCCCATATCTGACTTCCCACCCCCAACATCTTTTCTCTTTAGCTGAGGATGGCACTTAAGGTGATGGGTTCAGCTATTTCAGGGAGTTACTCAGCTTTCCTTGGTCTCTCCCATGTATACAAGAGGTATACATCTTATTAAACTCCTGTTTGATTCTTCTTCTGTTAACCTGACAAATCAGTTTACTTATTAGACCAGCCAAAACAACCTAGAAGGGAGAAAGGAAATTTTTTCCACTTCTACATTCCCTTCCTGTGAGCATGGAGTATATGGGTACAACTGTATGCTGTTGGCAAAATCTAAAGAGCTCGGGGCAAAATCTAAATATTTTGAAGCAAGGAAGTATTATCTAGGGGTACTTACCTTAAGGAGTCATATGAGTAATGTCATCTTTTTAAACAAAGGGTCTATTTCCTAAGCTACCATGGATTATTTTTAAATGAGAGAATGAAATTTTTAAAATGACTGCAACCATTTGAGTTACATGGGAAATGCTGCTCTTTTCCTGTCTCCTACATTTTACTGGTAGTTTTAATTAAAGGCTACAATCTATTATCAAGTCCCATTCTACTGACAAGACACTGCAGGGTATATAAGTGGATATCATGATCAATTACTTATAGGATTTCTTGCTTTGATGGCATACTTAGTTTTGATTATACAAATTGTAAAGGCTATACTTTTGCATAATATAGTTGGAAAAGACATGGTCTCATATTTATATGTTGAGATACCATTTTCCCCCTCAATTTCACAAATACTGAGTAAATGGCAGTGATTTTCCTTTTCAGTTTGGATTTCTTTCCTGTTTTATAACTAGAAGTGTCTTCTCTTGCCAGATAGGTAAAAGTTAACAGTAAGGAGTTATGTGTATTGCTGTCAGGCTTTCTTCCCTCAGTCAGGCACTTAACTTTTTAAATTATAAAAGTAGTTTAACTCAAAAAATGGTACCTCAAGAGGCATATTAAATATCAACTTGCTAGCTTCCAGTATAAAAGATATCACCCTATTACTTTGAACAAAAACATGGCAGTTACAACATTTGCTAGTTAACCTGTATTTTCTGACTACTTTACTATATGTCTTTTTTTTTTTTAACATCTTTATTGGACCATAATTGCTTTACAACGGTGTGTTAGTTTCTGCTTTATAACAAAGTGAATCAGTTATACATATACATATGTCCCCATTTCTCTTCCCTCTTGCATCTCCCTCCCTCCCACCCTCCCTATCGCACCCCTCTAGGTGGTCACAAAGCACCGAGCTGATCTCCCTGTGCTATGCGGCTGCTTCCCACTAGCTATCTATTTTACGTGTGGTAGTGTATATATGTCCATGCCACTATCTCACTTTGGCACAGCTTACCCTTCCCCCTCCCCGTATCCTCAAGTCCATTCTCTAGTAGTTCTGCATCTTTATTCCTGTCTTGCCCCTAGATTCTTCTGATCATTTTTTTTCTTTTTTCTTGTTTTTAGATTCCATATACATGTGTTAGCATATGGTATTTGTTTTTCTCTTTCAGACTTACTTCACTCTGTATGACAGTCTCTAGGTCCATCTACCTCACTAACTCAGTTTCGTTTCTTTTTATGGCTGAGTAATATTCCATTGTATATATGTGCCACATCTTCTTTATCCATTCATCTGTCGATGGACACTTAGGTTGCTTCCATCTCCGGGCTATTGTAAATAGAGCTGCAATGAACATTATGGTACATGACTCTTTTTGAATTATGGTTTTCTCAGGGTATATGCCCAGTAGTGGGATTGCTTGGTCGTATGGTAGTTCTTTTTAGTTTTTTAAGGAACCTCCACACTGTTCTCCATAGTGGCTGTATCAAATTACATTCCCACCAACAGTGCAAGAGGGTTCCCTTTTCTCCACACCCTCTCCAGCATTTATTGTTTCTAGATTTTTTGGTGATGGCCATTCTGACCGGTGTGAGATGATATCTCATTACAGTTTTGATTTGCATTTCTCTAATGATTAATGATGTTGAGCATTCTTTGATGTGTTTGTTGGCAATCTGTATACCTTCTTTGGAGAAATTTCTATTTAGGTCTTCTGCCCAATTTTGGATTGGGTTGTTTGTTTTTTTGATATTGGTCTGCAAGAGTTGCTTGTATGCTTTGGAGATTAATCCTTTGTCAGTTGCTTCATTTGCAAATATTCTCTCCCATTCTGAGGGTTCTCTTTTCGTCTTGTTTATGGTTTCCTTTGCTGTGCAAAAGCTTTGAAGTTTCATTAGGTCCCATTTGTTTATTTTTGTTTTCATTTCCATTTCTCTAGGAGGTGGGTCAAAAAGGATCTTGCTGTGATTTATGTCAGAGTGTTCTGCCTATGTTTTCCTCTAAGAGTTTGACGGTGTCTGGCCTTACATTTAAGTCTTTAATCGATTTTGAGTTTATTTTTGTGTATGGTGTTAGGGAGTGTTCTAATTTCATTCTTTTACATGTAGCTGTCCAGAGTACCCAGCACCACTTATTGAAGAGGCTGTCTTTTCTCCACTGTATATTCTTGCCCCCTTTAACAAAGATAAGGTGACCATATGTTCGTGGCTTTATCTCTGGGTTTTCTATCCTTGTTCCATTGATCCATATTTCTGGTTTTGTGCCAGTACCATACTGTCTTGATTACTGCAGCTTTGTAGTATAGTCTGAAGTCAGGGAGCCTGATTCCTCCAGCTCCGTTTTCCTTTCTCTAGATTGCTTTGGCTATTCGGGGTCTTTTGTGTTTCCATACAAATTGTGAAATTTTTTGTTCTAGTTTTGTGGAAAATGCCAGTGGTAGTTTGATAGGGATTGCATTGAATCTGTAGATTGCTTTGGGTAGTAGAGTCATTTTCACAATGTTGATTCTTCCACTCCAAGAACATGGTATATCTCTCCATCTATTGGTATCATCTTTAATTTGTTTCATCAGTGTCATAATTTTCTGCATACAGGTCTTTTGTCTCCTTAGGTAGGTTTATTCCTAGGTATTTTATTCTTTTTGTTGCAATGGTAAATGGGAGTGTTTTCTTAATTTCACGTTCAGATTTTTCATCATTAGTGTATAGGAATGCAAGAGATTTCTGTGCATTAATTTTGTATCCTGCTACTTTATCAAATTCATTGATTAGCTCTAGTAGTTTCCTAGTAGCATCTTTAGGATTATCTTATTATATGTTTTTAAGGCAATAGCATTTTTTTCTTTTTTTTTTTTTAGCAATATAAACAAAGATGGTGTCCCACTAATGCTGGCATGAAAACAGTCTGAGAACATTCATAAAATATCAGCATTTTCAGACATCTCTTATGTTTTCCTTATCATTGTGAGTTTCATTTTATGATAATATAAAATATATTTACCTTTGCACTTGATTGCTTATGTTTTCATTAAAATTGAAGCATTCAACTCCTATAGAATATGTTTTGTAATATCACTCATGGGAACTTAGATTTGATTATTCTACTCTCTCTAAACATAACACCTACAAAATAGAAAATTTGGTATTATATCATTCACCTCTGAGGAAAACGTAATTCACCTTTCTTAACATCAGCATGGCAAAGAGCAATTTTTCTCTGATCGGTTTCTGTGCAATACATCTATTTACTTGCAGCTCATACAGGGCAGGAAATAAGTTAAATTTCATTCCTTCTTCAGACATGAATATACAAATGTGACAGTGGCCACATTCTAGAGCAAGTAAAGCTCTTTAACAAAATAATTTTACATGGCAGCTCTTTGAAACAATGTAGTTTTTTCTCCCTTATTTTTTAACAAAGTAGAACTTTCTAAAAGTTAAAAACATAATTCATGCAAATATAAAATTAACACATCAAATAGTTATTCAAATTAGTCATTGATGTGAGAACCAGTAAGTTAGCAAACTGGTTCCAAAAGAATCTGGAGAGCTAGATATCTATAAGCAAGTGGGTGGGGTTCAGAACCCACAACTCCCAAAATACGGCCTCTTGACATATTGAATATTTTAAGCTGAAAGAGTTTGAGAAAACAGCAGAAGCAGGAAGTCCACTCTGACCTTCCCCTGACCCCACCTCAACCCTGCCCATCTCCACAGAAACAAGTCCTTAAGTTCTCACATGAGAGGTGCTCTCCCTCTACCTGGGGGAAAGGAGCATCCTTACCTCCAAAGACAAAGGGACACTAAGAAGAATTCTAACAAAAAGACCTTGCTAAGTTTCCCCCAGTTTACTACACTCACCCCACACTCCTATCATATTCCTCCACAACTGTCCACTCTTCATCAAGCCTAGTATGAAAATACTCAAATCTGTTTCTTTGGGTCATCATTTCCTTATGAAGGATCCCATGTCATGTAAAACTTATATTAAAAAGCTTTGTATGCTTTTCTCCTATTAATTAGTCTTCATCAGTCTAATTTTCAGAACCAGCTAATGACTCTAAGAAGAACCATGGAAAACTTTTTCCTCCCCTATAGTGTTAATAAAAGAAGCCTAGGATACAATTGTTAAGTTAAAATCAAAATTTGTCAATATCCTTCAAAATTAATAAACTCTGGGGGTTTATTTTTGATTGAAGGTAAATTATTTACATCTCCATCAGAAAAAAATTTGTACATTAACATGTAATTTCACTAATTCTGGTTTCTTGAACCAATAGTAAGCAGTGAGTCAAAGTATATTAACTTAAATAATTCTTGGGTGAGACTGAAAAATATTGCCTCCGTGATACTGAAAGAACATTCTTCTTTCCTTTTGCCTTAATTCTAAGTATTGGATAAAGTTTCTTAACAATTCTCTTCATATGCAAAGTTTGAACAAAGCTATCAGAAGACAAAGTTGTCACATTTAAAATACAGTTGTTTTTCTAAATTTTTGAAAGTCATTCTAACCATGGCTTTCTAAACAATCTATTTGATCCAATAAGTGAAGTAGATACAGCCTCCTTGAAAGAAACATAAATGAAAAGGGCAGCTGAATATGGTACCTAATAATCTGAGCAAAATGATCAAGTTAATAAAATTGTGCCCCCTCCTTAAATTTCAGTATCATCTATGGTTTTTACTGTTGTATGACATTTGGGGTTGACCACAGAAAAGTAAATCTATAAAGTCAGAGTTCAGGCATTCTTTCAACATAAAATAAACTTTGGTAAGCTTTATTTAAAATTGAGTAGTATGAACTTTCACTAGAAAGTCACTAGAAAAGTTATATCTTTCCTTACAGATTTCAGGAAAGCATGCCCATAGCCTTAAATACTTCACAGGCTTCTTGAGTCCCTTACATTCCTCTCCTATTATTCATATTTTCTATTTTTAAAAAAAAAACATCGGAATTCATGAAGGCAATAATTGTATCTTCATTTATATATTCCTAGGACCTATTGCAATGTTTTATCCATAATAGGTACTGAGAAAACATATGAATAGATGGTATATGAATGAATAAATATGATTCACAGTCATTGGTGTCTCTGTCCCATGCTGAAGGCAGGCTTCCCTTCTGAGATTTTATAGCAGTGAGAGCCCTGTCCCCTTTCTTGCCATATATAACTATATTAAATATAAGGAGACAGGAGAAGATGGCAAAGAGTAGGACGCGGAGATCACCTTCCTCCCCACAGATACACCAGAAATACATCTGCACGTGGAACAACTCCTACAGAACACCTACTGAACGTGGCAAAAGACCTCAGACCTCCCAAAAGGCAAGAAACTCCCCACATACCTGGGTAGGGCAAAAGAAAAAAGAGACAAAAGGATAGGGTCAGTACCTGCACCAGTGGGAGGGAGCTGTGAAGGAGGAAAGGTTTCCACACACTAGAAGCCCCTTCGTGGGTGGAGACTGCAGGTGGTAGAGGGGGGAAGCTTCAGAGCCACGGAGGAGAGTGCAGCAACAGGGGTGCGGAGGGCAAAGCGGAGAGATTACCGCACAGAGGATTGGTACCAACCGGCACTCACCAGCCCGAGAGGCTTGTCTGCTCACCTGATGGGACGGGCGGGGGCTGGGAGGTGAGGCTCGGACTTCAGAGCTTAGATCCCAGGGAGAGGACAGGGGTTGGCAGCGTGAACACAGCCTGAAGGGGATAGTGTGTCATGGCTAGCCGGGAGGGAGTCCAGGAAAAGTCTGGAGCTGCCGAAGAGGCAAGAGACTTTTTCTTCCCTCTTTGTTTCCTGGTGTGCAAGGAGAGGGGATTAAGAGTGCACCTAATAGGAGCTCCAGAGACGGGTACGAGCCGCGCCTATCAGCGTGGACCTGAGAGAGAGGCATTAGACGCTAAGGCCGCTGCTACCGCCACCAAGAAGCCTGTGGGCAAGCACAGGTCACTATCCTCACCTCCCCTCCCCAGAGCCTGTGCAGCCTGCCACTGCAAGGGTGCCGTGATCCGGGGACAACTTCCCCAGGAGAACACATGGTGTGCCTCAGGCTGGTGCGACATCACGCCAGCCTCTGCCGTCACAGGCCCGCCCCGCACTCCATGCCCCTCCCTCCCCCCAGCCTGAGTGAACCAGAGCCCCCCGAATCAGCGGCTCCTTTAACCCCGTCCTGTCTGACTGAACAACAGATGCCCACCGGCGACCTACACGCACAGGCGGGGCCAAATTCAAAGCTGAGCCACTGGGAGCTGTGAGAACAAAGAAGAAAAAGGGAAATCTCTCCCAGCAGCCTCAGAAGCAGCGGATTAAAGCTTCACAATCAACTTGATGTACCCTGCATCTGTGGAATACATGAATAGACAACGAATCATCCCAAATTGAGGAGGTGGACTTTGGGAGCAAGATATATTATTTTTTCCCCTTTCCCTCTTTTTGTAAGTGTGTATGTGTATGCTTCTGAGTGAGATTTTGACTGTATAGCTTTGCTTTCACCATTTGTCCTAGGGTTCCATCCATCTGTTTTTTGTTTGTTTGTTTTTTAATTAAAAAAAAATTTCTTCTTAATAATGATTTCTTATGTTTTATTTTAATAACTTTATTTTATTTTATCTTACTTTATTTTATTTTATCCTCTTTCTTTCTACTTTTTCTCCCTTTTATTCTGAGCCGTGTGGATGAAAGGCTCTTGGTACTGTGGCCAGGAGTCAGTGCTGTGCCTCTGAGGTGGGAGAGCCAACTTCAGGACACTGGTCCATAAGAGACCTCCCAGCTCCATGTAATATCGAACGGCAAAAATCTCCCAGAGATCTATATCTCAACAAAAGCACCCATCCTCACTCAATGACCAGCAAGCTACAGTACTGGACACCCTATGTCAAACAACTAGCAAGACAGGAACACAAACCCAACCATTAGCAGAGAGGCTACCTAAAATCATAATAAGGCCACACACACCACAAAACACACCACCAGACGTGGACCTGCCCACCACAAAGACAAGATCCAGCCTCATCCACCAGAACACAGGCACTAGTCCCCTCCACCAGGAAGCCTACAAAACCCACTGAAATGACTTTAGCCACTGCGGACAGACACCAAAAACAATGGGAACTACGAACCTGTAGCCTGCAAAAAGGTAGACTCCAAATATAGTAAGATAAGCAAAATGAGAAGACAGAAAAACACACAGCAGATGAAGGAGCAAGATAAAAACCCACCAGACCTAAAAAATGAAGAGGAAATAGGCAATCTACCTGAAAAAGAATTCAGAATAATGATAGTAAAGATGATCCAAAATCTTGGAAACAGAATAGACAAAATGCAAGAAACACTTAACAAGGACCTAGAAGAACTAAAGAGGAAACAAGCAATGATGAACAACAAAATAAATGAAATTAAAAATACTCCAGAAGGGATCAATGGCAGAATAACTGAGGCAGAAAAACGGATAAGTGACCTGGAATATAAAATAGTGGAAATAACTACTGCAGAGCAGAATAAAGAAAAAAGAATGAAAAGAACTGAGGACACTCTCAGAGACCTCTGGGACAACATTAAACACACCAACATTCCAATAATACGGGTCCCAGAAGAAAAAGAGAAAAAGAAAGGGACTGAGAAAATATTTGAAGAGACTATAGTTGAAAAGTTCCCCAATACGGAAAAGGAAAGAGTTGATCAAATCCAGGAAGCACAGAGTCCCATAGAGGATAAATCCAAGGAGAAATATGCCAAGACACATATTAATCAAACTGTCAAAAATTAAATACAAAGAAAACATATTAAAAGCAGCAAGGAAAAAACAACAAATAACACACAAGGGCATCCCCATAAGGCTAACAGCTGATCTTTCAGCAGAAACTCTGCAAGCCAGAAGGGAGTGGCAGGACATATTTAAAGTGATGAAGGAGAAAAACCTACAACCAAGATTACTCTACCCAGCAAGGATCTCATTCAGATTTGATGGAGAAAGTAAAAGCTTCACAGACCAGCAAAAGCTGAGAAAGTTCAGTACCACCAAACCAGCTTTACAACAAATGTTAAAGGAAATTCTCCAGGCAAGAAACACAACAGAAAGAAATGACCTACAATAACAAACCCAAAACAATTAAGAAAATTGGAAAAGGAACATACATATCGATAATTACCTTAATGTAAATGGATTAAATGCTCCCACCAAAAGACATAGACTGGCTGAATGGATACAAAAACAAGACCTATATATATGCTGTCTACAAGAGACTCACTTCAGACCTAGAGACACACACAGACTGAAAGTGAGGGGATGGAAAAAGATATTCCATGCAAATGGAAATCAAAAGAAAGCTGGAGTAGCAATTCTCATATCAGACATTATAGACTTTAAAATAAAGACTATTACAAGAGACAAAGAAGAACACTACATAATGATCACGGGATTGATCCAAGAAGAAGATATAACAATTGTAAATATTTATGCACCCAACATAGGAGCACCTCAATACATAAGGCAAATACTAACAGCCATAAAAGGAGAAATCAACAGTAACACATTCAGAGTAGGGGACCTTAACACCCCACTTTGACCAATGGACAGATCATCCAAAATGAAAATCAATAAGGAAACAGAAGATTTAAATGATACATTAAACAATAAGGACTTAATTGATATTTATAGGACATTCCATCCAAAACCAACAGAATACACACATTTCTCAAGTGCTCATGGAACATTCTCCAGGATAGATCATATCTTGGGTCCCAAATCAAGCCTTGGTAAATTTAAGAAAATTGAAATTGTATGAAGTATCTTTTCTGACTACAATGCTATGAGACTAGATATCAATTACAGGAAAAGATCTGTAAAAAAATACAAACACATGGAGTCTAAACAATGCACTACTTAATAACGAAGTGATCACTGAAGAAATCAAAGAGGAAATGAAAAAATACCTACAAACAAATGACAATGGAGACACGACGACCCAAAAACCTATGGGATGCAGGAAAAGAAGTTTTAAGAGGGAAGTTTATAGCAATACAATCCTACCTTAAAAAACAGGAAACATCTCGAATAAACAACCTAACCTTGCACCTAAAGCAATTAGAAAAAGAAGAATAAAAAAAACCAAAGTTAGCAGAAGGAAAGAAATCATAAAGATCAGAACAGAAATAAATGAAAAAGAAATGAAGGAAACGATAGCAAAGATCAATAAAACTAAAAGCTGGTTTCTTGAGAAGATAAACAAAATTGATAAACCATTAGCCAGACTCATCAGGAAAAAAAGGGAGAAGACTCAAATCAATAGAATTAGAAATGAAAAAGTAGAAGTAACAACTGACACTTCAGAAATAAAAAAGATCATGAGAGATTGCTACAAGCAACTCTATGCCAATAAAATGGACAACCTGGAAGAAATGGACAAATTCTTAGAAATACACATCCTTTCAAGCCTGATCCAGGAAGAAATAGAAAATATGAACAAACCAATCACAAACCCTGAAATTGAGACTGTGATTAAAAACCTTCCAACAAACAAAAGCCCAGGACCAGATGGCTTCACAGGCGAATTCTATCAAACATTTAGAGAAGAGCTAACACCTATCCTTCTCAAACTCTTCCAAAATATAGCAGAGGGAGGAACACTCCCAAACTCCTTCTACGAGGCCACCATCACCTTGATACCAAAACCAGACAAGGATGTCACAAAGAAAGAAAACTACAGGCCAATATCACTGATGAACATAGATGCAAAAATCCTCAACAAAATACTAGCAAACAGAATCCAACAGCACATTAAAAGGATCACACACCATGATCAAGTGGGGTTTATTCCAGGAATGCAAAGATTCTTCAATATACGCAAATCTATCAATGTGATAAACCATATTAACAAATTGAAGGAGAAAAACCATATGATCATCTCAATAGATGCAGAGAAAGCTTTTGACAAAATTCAACACCCATTTATGATAAAAACCCTGCAGAAAGTAGGCACAGAGGGAACTTTCCTCAACATAATAAAGGCCATATATGACAAGCCCACAGCCAACATCATCCTCAATGGTGAAAAATTGAAAGCATTTCCACTAAGATCAGGAACAAGACAAAGTTGCCCACTCTCACCACTCTTATTCAACATAGTTTTGGAAGTTTTAGCCACAGCAATCAGAGAAGGAAAGGAAATAAAAGGAATCCAAATCGGAAAAGAAGAAGTAAAGCTGTCACTGTTTGCAGATGACATGATCCTATACATAGAGAATCCTAAAGATGCTTCCAGAAAACTACTAGAGCTAATCAATGAATTTGGTAAAGTGGCAGGATACAAAATTAATGCACAGAAATCTCTGGCATTCCTATATACTAATGATGAAAAATCTGAAATGGAAATCAAGAAAACACTCCCATTTACCATTGCAACATAAAGAATAAAATACTAGGAATAAACCTACCTAAGGAGACAAAAGACCTGTATGCAGAAAACTATAAGACACTGATGAAAGAAATTAAAGATGATACAAATAGATGGAGAGATATACCATGTTCTTGGATTGGAAGAATCAACATTGTGAAAATAACTCTACTACCCAAAGCAATCTATAGGTTCAATGCAATCCCTATCAAACTACCACTGACATTTTTCACAGAACTAGAACAAAAAATTGCGCAATTTGTATGGAAACACAAAAGACCCCGAATAGCCAAAGCAATCTTGAGAATGAAAAAAGGAGCTGGAGGAATCAGGCTCCCTGACTTCAGACTGTACTACAAAGCTACAGTAATCAAGACAGTATGGTACTGGCATAAAAACAGAAAGATAGATCAATGGAACAGGATAGAAAGCCCAGAGAGAAACCCACGCACATATGGACACCTTATCTTTGGTAAAGGTGGCAGGAATGTACAGTGGAGAAAGGACAGCCTCTTCAATAAGTGGTGCTGGGAAAACTGGACAGATACATGTAAAAGTATGAGATTAGATCACTCCCTAACACCATACACAAAAATAAGCTCAAAATGGATTAAAGACCTAAATGTAAGGCCAGAAACTATCAAACTCTTAGAGGAAAACATAGGCAGAACACTCTATGACATAAATCACAGCAAGATCCTTTCTGACCCACCTCCTAGAGTAATGGAAATAAAAACAAAAATAAACAAATGGGACCTAATGAAACTTCAAAGCTTTTGCACAGCAAAGGAAACCATAAACAAGACCAAAAGACAACCCTCAGAATGGGAGAAAATATTTGCAAATAAAGCAACTGGCAAAGGATTAATCTCCAAAATTTACAAGCAGCTCATGCAGCTCAATAACAAAAAAACAAACAACCCAATCCAAAAATGGGCAGAAGACCTAAATAGACATTTCTCCAAAGAAGATATACAGACTGCCAACAAACACATGAAAGGATGCTCACATCACTAATCATTAGAGAAATGCAAATAAAAACTACAATGAGGTATTACCTCACAGCCGTCAGAATGGCCATCATCAAAAAATCTACAAAGAATAAATGCTGGAGAGGGTGTGGAGAAAAGGCTACTCTCTTGTACTGTTGGTAGGAATGTAAATTGATACAGCCACTATGGAGAACAGTATGGAGGTTCCTTAAAAAACTACAAATAGAACTACCATATGACCCAGCAATTCCACTACTGGGCATATACCCTGAGGAAACCAAAATTCAAAAAGAGTCATGTACCAAAATGTTCATTGCAGCTCTATTTACAATAGCCCGGAGATGGAAACAACCTAAGTGCCCATCATCGGATGAATGGATAAAGAAGATGTGGCACATATATACAATGGAATATTACTCAACCATAAAAAGAAACGAAATTGAGCTATTTGTAATGAGGTGGATAGACCTAGAGTCTGTCATACAGAGTGAAGTAAGTCAGAAAGAGAGAGACAAATACCGTATGCTAGCACATATATATGGAATTTAAGAAAAAAAGTGTCATGAAGAACCTAGGGGTAAGACAGAAATAAAGACACAGACCTACTGGAGAATAGACTTGAGGATATGGGGAGGGGGAACGGTGAGCTGTGACAAAACGAGAGAGAGGCATGGACATATATACACTACCAATCGTAAGGTGGATAGCTAGTGAGAAGCAGCCGCATAGCACAGGGAGATCAGCTCAGTGCTTTGTGACCACCTGGAGGGGTGGGATAGGGAGGGTGGGAGGGAGGGAGACGCAAGAGGGAAGAGATATGGGAACATATGTATATGTATAACTGATTCACTTTGTTATAAAGCAGAAACTAACACACCATTGTAAAGCAATTATACCCCAATAAAGATGTTTTTTTAAAAAAAAAAACTTTGTTACATACAACAAACTCATAGGCATTTAATGTTTTCTTCCTAAACTAATATTGAGACATTAATAAGGCTGTACAGACAAAAAGTCTGCAAATATACTCAATTTCTGTGGTGTAATAAATATCTTTTTTGTTTCTAAAACAGAAAGTCATTCAGGCAATTTTGGCAATGCAAAACATAGGTACCACAAAAACTAATCTCTCCTTATTGTTATTTCCTACCTTTCTCTCCTACGTTTTATTATTTCAGGATGGAATCCAAGTCACGACTGGATAGTCAAACAGAGAAAATGAGGCTGCTACTTTTCCCAAATATTTCAGCTGACTCATATTTAAGAATCAGTGTACAAACATATTTGGTATCTAACTTTAAAACTATTTTAGCAATCCCTGTAATATTAATGTGAATTTTTTTAAAGTTTATTGCATAATAATCAGAAAGAAATTTAATCCAGAGTAAAGAAACGAAAACATCTAATCTCATAAAATAAGCAAATAAATGAATCACTTTGGATCATCTTATTTCCTAAGCAAACACTGTAGTAGAAACCACTACCCAATGTATATATGAACTATATAGTAAACAATACCCACACATGGAAAACTGAATACAATTTGCATCCAAATAAAAGTCATAGGGCTTCCCTGGTGGCACAGTGATTGAGAGTCCACCTGCCGATGCAGGGGACACGGGTTCGTGCCCCAGTCCGGGAGGATCCCACATGCCGCGGAGTGGCTGGGCCCGTGAGCTATGGCCGCTGAGTTTGTGCGTCCGGAGCCTGTGTTCCGCAATGGGAGAGGCCACAACAGTGAGAGGCCCGCGTATCACACACACACAAAAAAAGTCATAAATATTTTGATCCTTTTTCCCAGTTAATGAATGCTTTGAAATTTATATATATATATGTGTGTGTGTATATATATATATATATATATATATATATATATATATATGGCAGGTAACCCCAAACCATGCATATTCTAGCATAGACCTACTTTCTATCATTGGGCCCAGAGAATTCCGATTTTAGGTAAAGAAATCTCAGCCCATCCAGCAGGAAGAAAATCACATGCAGAGGAATAAAAAGCAAAGGAGCTCATGAATAAATCAACTAGATTTATTTGAAGAAATGTACATGTAGGTAATAAATATTTTAGCCTTTGGAGAAACCTATGTAGGTTTGCCAGATAAAATACAGGCTGCCCAGTAATTTGGATTTCAGATAAAAAATGAAAAAAAATATCAGTATAAGTATATCCCATGCAGTGTTTGGGATATACACTAAAAATTGTTGCTTATTCTGAAACTGAAATTTAATTGGTCCTCCTATATTTCTATTTGACAAGTCCAACAACCTTAAACCTACCCCAAGTATATAAATAGTTGAATCACTGTACTCTCATTTGTACTGCTAAAATACTTACATGTAATAAAAAGTAGTGCTTATCTCCTTCCCAAATACAACAGATTTTATCCACTATCAGTGAGAACTTATTTGTGGGAGAAGTATGGGAGAGATATTTACTCAGCACAAGATTTCCCCAAAGGTTGTTAGTTTCTTTTTTCCATCCATCTTTTAAGAAAATGGATTATCTATGCAACAAAACCTGGCCACATTGCCTTGTTGAATTCATAGTAAATTTAGAGGAAATACTCTAGTTTCTTAGAGAGTGGAGCTATTACACAAATGGTGTCCTTGTTTGACCATGTAAATTAAGTACTTTTGATACATAAGTTGTGATTTTTTTTGCTTCTTTCCTATGGCAATTAAGCTGATTTGCAAAACCAAAAAAGTCCTAACTAAAGAGTTTAATATGAGTATATTAGTCCCAGCTAAGCTGCTTCAAATCCTGTCACATATTTCTATAGATCTACACTGTAGGAGACTTATTTTAATACTTCTTTAAAATATTGCCAAACTTTCTCAATATTAATTTTTAGATACTTGTAGTTATTTCATTCTTTTTCAGTATTAGCTCAGGAGCAGATATTTCCAAAAACCTTCAAAGTTAATTTTAATTTTTTTCTTTTAAAACGTTGAAAGCTTGGCAAGTGTGTAAAGTAATGAGAACAAATTTTAGTTTATATGCTGATCACCTTAAAAGGTGCAGGGCCTTGTCAATTTTTTAAAAATCTTTGCCCTTTGAAAAACCAAAGTGCTGAGTCCCTTCTTCAAATAACATACTGGACCTTTCAAAGCAGCAGGAGCAGAGGACATTATGGGTCTGGAAGGGCAGGTGCAAAGCTTCACAGTAAGGTTACCATAAAGTGAATGTGGGAACTGGGACAACCAGATGTCTAGGTGGGTAGGCTTCAGAAAAAATGTAGAGGTAAAGAAGCTGTTTGGCTCAGTAGGAGAAAGGGCAGAGTCCCCAGCATATGTAGGTTCTGAAGTTCTGGGAAGTCGGCTTGATGATGACAGGGAATATCTTGATTGGTAGATAGATCCATAGATAGGTAGATCATCTCCCTCCAAGTCTCTCATTCCTCTTCTCTGTTTCTCTTGCTACCCTCATCTTGCTTTCTATTTGATACCCTCACTTATCTTTTTCTACAGCTTGGCCATAGCTTTAAGTTAAAATAACACTAGCAGCACCTTCCTGAAGCAATTTTGCTTTACTCCCCCAGGGACCTTTTTCCTAACAGACCTTCTGGAGAAGCAGAAGAGACAGAACTAGATCACATTTGACACACAATGCCTCATTGCATTTAGAACAGACGTACAATGCAAGTTTGCCAAGTTATCCTGAGGTTCACCTACCAGATTATTAACACTTAAGAAAAACCTTAATTTTGAACTCTTTATTTGGGAATTAACTTGAGGAAGCTGGGGTGATAAATGAGAATTCCCTGAATTGATTTCTTGTATGCATTGTCATACGTTTTGCTTAATATAACTTTTGAGTACAAAATAGTATGTTCCCCTATGTATAAAGTCAAACTTCCAAACCATACTTTGAGAACTAGTTCTTTTGTGATGTTGATCTACTTCTCATTTCATTTTCTAGAGCTTTAGTACATTTCCCAGATAAAACGAAATTAAAATATGTGTTAATTATGTAGTCTTAAAATATGCATTTAATGTAAACATTGGGAAGATTTAAATTTAAACATACACAGGAAAATTATTATTGTGTGGATTAGTTTTTCACTGAAAAGAATCGATGGTTTTCCACTGTAAATTTTAATGTTCTGCCTCTTGGCTAAACACTAGAAACTAACTACTGCTAGCTGAAGATTTACCTATTTCCTATTAACTATCTATTATTTTCTACCTCTTATTTTGAAAGCTTTTTATGTTCTTCCTTCCTTAAAGATGATTTTCATCTTTACCATCCTATTTGATTTATGCAAATAAGTCCAACTTTTTCTTTTCCTTTTTCCTATGGACAAAGAATACATAAAATCCAGCCTGCTACTCATGCATGTCGTGATACATGCTAGAAATTGTAAGGCACCTGAAAGGCTGTTATGACCATAAATACTTTTGCCACTAACCTACATTTTTCCCTTTATTCATCCCTTGTAAGGTAACACGTTGATGAAATTGCTCAAAATGGACATGTTATCAGGGAGTTGTTCAATCTATTACACATTATCAGGCATTACTACGTCAGTTCCAAGAGTATCCTATTTTAGTAACCCAGTAGAGATTTAAGGGAATAAGATAAAGGGAAAGTGAATGAGGCTCATTGAAGGGAAAGGCTCCAGAAGGATAGTGCAAAAAGGGGATTTATGAAAATTCCTTTCTCTGCCAATCCAATCCTATTACTTCAGAATTAAGGTGGGTACTCTTCCTGACATTACAACCTTTAAAACATTGAATATACTACTGTCAGTGGATATCTCCTTCCTCCTGCATGTGTATTGATACCAACCTCTTTTCCTACTTTTATTCCCCATCAAGCTACCACATACCTTCATTTACTATAAGCTAACAAAACTATATAAAGAAAACAGCAAATTAAATTTGAGCAAATCAAAACCATCTAAAAAAATGATCTTAAAAATGAAGATAATACATGATAAGAAAATGTTAGCAGAGGAAAATATAGCAAGTGCGGTATGTATATCTATGTCCCCTGTTGACTCAACTTTAAGTATTGGATAAAAGCTTTCACTCTCAGCAAAGAATGGATAGAAAAATTTTGAGTTGATCCTAGTGGGGAAGATTCCTCCCATTGGAAGGGAAGAAGAGACGGCTTTAGAGTGGTACAGAGGAAGGATGTAGCTTGATCAACACAGAGAAGAGTCACACAAAACAAGTGATCACTCGGTTGTAGAGAACAAGAGAGTATTCTTCACAGCTTCGAGAAGGAAAAAGAACTAGAAGGGTAGGATAGAGGCAGAAACTCTAGAAATCACTATATAATTTTTTTTTGCTGAAATAGAAAGAGATATACATAAAATGGTCAATTTAGTTTAAAAAGCAACAGATGAAAAGGAATTGGCAGCATTAAAGAAAATTGTTTATTAAGGTGTTCGTTTCTTAATTCTGCATGAGGGTGCTTTTCCTAAAAAGCCTTTTGCACCTTGGGTACATCCTTTAACACCCTGGTACATGGTGAGGAAAGGAATGAAAAGGTCAATATGTTTTCATAGCTAAGAAAATTACTGTTTATCAGTAACCATAGGATTTAATAACTACTGATGCTTATCAAAAGTAAGTTATGTCACATAGGCTTCAGAATCAAGTGTGCAAAGGAACACTAGAGGACAAAGGAGAAAATGTCCATTTTGTGGTTGACAGAGATAATACTGATAACAGTGAAAAAAATGGTTCCACAAAAAGGCTTAACATATTTGAAAGTAAAACCATTCTGATAGAAGAGGAGAGAGAGGACGTGAAATTTACATCATGCCATGCCCCACCTAAAACCCTTCAGTGGCTCCCCATACAGGGCTGTGCATGATTTGGCCCTGCCTACCTCTCTATATTTCATGTCTTGCTAGTCTTCCTCCGCACTCTCAATACTCTAGCCATGGTGAACAACAGTACCTTTGCACAAGTTGCTGTCTCCTTTTGCCTCTCTCCCTCCTCCAACTCAAATGCTGAACACTTATTCTTCAGATCTCAGTTAACCACAGGCTGGATTTGATTTGCTTCCCATTATACCATCAGGATAGGTAGATAACATACATATTACTTACATATAATATGCATAGATATATTAATCAGATATCAGGGATAAATTAACAAATACCCCATTTTCTCAAATAGAAAAATTGTTTTTGAAGAAACAACACCTTAATCAATCTAATAGAATGATACCACAGTATAGTTAGGAAGAAAATATACTTAAAATAACTATCATTCTGCTCTTCCTGGAATTTTCATCAAATGTTCTTGTCATTCCATTAAAAAAAAAGTACTGCAGCAATTGAGAGGTTGGTGGTTAGTAGGTATAGTTCCATATTCAAGCTCCTCTACAAAGTACATGGTAATGATGTGACTGATTCAAATGCTTTTGGGGTTGCCACCTTGGAATAAGCAGCAGCAGAATATATGCAGTGCAACTTTTTTCACTTTTATGTGCTGAAAATAAATGATTCAGAGTTCCCCAACACTGATTGGGGCATGCTTTATTGTTATGTACTTAATGCGAACAGACCATTTCAACCTCTTTACACAGAACTGGCCCTGGAGATTTGCAAAACTTTTAATTCATAGCAGATAGTTTAATATAAAACCATTTCTTAAACAAAACAAGTGCCAAACATTGTGCTAAAAACTTTTCGAGGAAGGTATGAGATAGATTAGATAGATATATGATAGGTAGATATTTATATATCTCTATATCTATATATGCTTTGTCCATTTTACCCACCTTTTCTCTGTAGTGTATGTCATATGGCGGTTCTCAGTATTTGTTAAATGAATGAATGAAAAGTGATTTTCATTTCATAAAAGTCAGGAATCTATGGATTTAAAAACTTGCCCAAGATCACTCAGCTAGTAAGTGGTGAACTAGATTCATATTTGACACTCAAAATGTTCTGGATTTTTTCCAGAACACTTCACTATACACTGCCTCCCTATTATGTAGTCACTAGGTAACAAATAATAGCTTGTTTATTGTCTTATTCAATATATAAAATCCATTTCATTTAAAGTATTTTATATATCTTAAAATTATCAGATTTGTTTTACATATCATTACTACTTCATTATAATTATTCCTTAGACATTTTAACCAGATAGCATATAATATATTATAATTTACTGTTCAGGAGACAAGTCAAATGAGTCAATTATAAGCTTTCATTTGTCTCTAAAAACACTTTTATTGACATCAAAATAAGTTTATGAATATATGATTGGAGTCAGAGCACTGACTCCAATCATATATTCATAAACTTATTTTGATGTCAATAAAAGTGTTTTTACAAACAGGAAGATGGCTACTTTGACTCCTCACATTCTCTGCACAAGGGAATATAATCAAATGCACAATTAGTCCACATATATCATTCACTAAATCATATCTTTGTTTCACTTAAAGTACTTGTTAATGCTGTGTAAGTAAAGGTTAAACAGCTACACTGACTACCATTGTTGAATCTGATTCTGTTGCTCAAAACAAACAACTAATGAGCAATGTTTATATATGTGCCAGGCACTGACTTTACTTGGCACTTTGCATCCCTCTGCATTTTAATCTTCATAGCAAAATCTAAAGAAGCAGTTATTATTATTATCTCTAATTTTACAGATTAGGAGATTTAGACTCAGAAAGGTTAAGTGATTTGCTCAAGGTTAAACAACTAAATTGTTGAATCAAACTAGAATTTAGAAAAATCCTTTGTGGACACATGAAAATATATGTATATTTAAAAACAGCCGCACTCACATCAGAAACTGAGTTCAGTTTCAGAGGCCAGATAAAGATAAAAATTATAAAGCTGGCTTCAATACCTTAATATTATTTGCTCATTTTTAGACTCAGTTATTTTTACTATTTAAATTTTGCTCAAATCAAGGGCTTTAGTTAATTACCCTTTAATTTATTTGTTCTTGGTAATTGCAGCAGTGTTTTTGTTTATTTGTTTTGTTTCATAAGGCCAGGGTGACCAGACTATCTGAGAGATAGCTGACTTTTTTTATACTTAGCTGGAAGAATACAAGTATACAAGTTCTGGATATACAAATAGCATCATTACCATACATTTTTAAAGTATAACAGAGAAAATATACTGAACAGTATTAATTGAAAATGACCTATCATTTTACAGTAGAAGTCAAGATCAGATTTTGGCACAGATTCATCAAAAGCTTTTCTATTGATGACAGGATTCTGGACTCTTAGTGAAAATCTATTCAATTTTCACTTATGCCTGAGATTCATCCTGGAAGGTAGGAAATGTTTTAATTGGTTTTGTCTTAATAGGATTTTTTCCCCTATCAAGATGTTTACACTTAAAAGATACTTTTAAGAATTATACTGAACTACTAGAGCTAATCAATGAATTTGGTAAAGTAGCAGGATACAAAATTAATGCACAAAAATCTCTGGCATTTCTATATACTAATGATGAAAAATCTGAAAGTGAAATCAAGAAAACACTCCCATTTACCATTGCAACAAAAAGAATAAAATATCTAGGAATAAACCTACCTAAGGAGACAAAAGACCTATATGCAGAAAATTATAAGACACTGATGAAAGAAATTAAAGATGATACAAATAGATGGAGAGATATACCATGTTCTTGGATTGGAAGAATCAACATTGTGAAAATGACTCCACTACCCAAAGCAATCTACAGATTCAATGCAATCCCTATCAAACCACCACTGGCATTTTTTACAGAACTAGAACCAAAAATTTCACAATTTGTATGGAAACACAAAAGACCCCGAACAGCCAAAGCAATCTTGAGAACGAAAAACGGAGCTGGAGGAATCAGGCTCCCTGACTTCAGACTATACTACAAAGCTACAGCAATCAAGACAGTATGGTACTGGCACAAAAACAGAAAGATAGGTCAATGGAACGGGATAGAAAGCCCAGAGATAAAACCACGCACATATGGACACCTTATCTTTGATAAAGGTGGCAGGAATGTACAGTGGAGAAAGGACAGCGTCTTCAATAAGTGGTGCTGGGAAAACTGGACAGGTACATGTAAAAGTATGAGATTAGATCACTCCCTAACACCATACACAAAAATAAACTCAAAATGGATTAAAGATCTAAATGTAAGGCCAGACACTGTAAAACTCTTAGAGGAAAACATAGGCAGAACACTCTATGACATAAATCACAGTAAGATCCTTTCTGACCCCCCTCCTAGAGAAATGGAAATAAAAACAAACAAATGGGACCTAATGAAACTTCAAAGCTTTTGCACAGCAAAGGAAACCATAAACAAGACCAAAAGACAACCCTCAGAATGGGAGAAAATATTCGCAAATGAAGCAACTGACAAAGGATTAATCTCCAAAATTTACAAGCAGCTCATGCAGCTCAATAACAAAAAAACAAACAACCCAATCCAAAAATGTTTAGAAGACCTAAATAGACATTTCTCCAAAGAAGATATACAGACTGCCAACAAGCACATGAAAGAATGCTCAACATCATTAATCATTAGAGAAATGCAAATCAAAACTACAATGAGATATCATCTCACGTGGGTCAGAATGGCCATCATCAAAAAATCTAGAAACAATAAATGCTGGAGAGGGTGTGGAGAAAAGAGAACACTCTTGCACTGCTGGTGGGAATGTGAATTGGTTCAGCCATTATGGAGAACAGTATGGAGGTTCCTTAAAAAAACTACAAATAGAACTACCAAATGACCCAGCAATTCCACTACTGGGCATATACCCTGAGAAAACCAAAATTCAAAAAGAGTCATGTACCAAAATGTTCATTGCAGCTCTATTTACAATAGCCCGGAGATGGAAACAACCTAAGTGCCCATCATCGGACGAATGGATAAAGAAGATGTGGCACATATATACAACGGAATATTACTCAGCCCTAAAAAGAAACGAAATTGAGCTATTTGTAATGAGGTGGATAGACCTAGAGTCTGTCATACAGAGTGAAGTAAGTCAGAAAGAAAAAGACAAATACCGTATGCTAGCACATATATATGGAATTTAAGAAAAAAAATGTCATGAAGAACGTAGGGGTAACACAGGAATAAAGACACAGACCTACTGGAGAACGGACTTGAGGATATGGGGAGGGGGAAGGGTGAGCTGTGACAGGGCGAGAGAGAGTCATGGACATATATACACTAACAAACGTAAGGTAGATAGCTAGTGGGAAGCAGCCGCATGGCACAGGGATATTGGCTCGGTGCTTTGTGACAGCCTGGAGGGGTGGGATAGGGAGGGTGGGAGGGAGGGAGATGCAAGTGGGAAGAGATATGGGAACATATGTTTATGTATAACTGATTCACTTTGTTATAAAGCAGAAACTAACACACCATTGTAAAGCAATTATACCCCTATAAAGATGTTAAAAAAAAATTATACTGGAGGCCCCTCCCCAATGGCCCTGCCCCTCCCGGTGGCCCCGCCCAGCGGGCCCTCCCTCGGCAGTGGTGCCACAAGCAGAGTGGATGCTGGCTGCCAGATGTCTGAGGAGGGGGAACCCTCACAGGTCACCTTCTGAGATCATCGTGACCCCGCCCACCGACACAGCCTCTGGGTGACCAGGCACTGCCCATGGGCTGCTCCCTTCCATAGATGGCACAATGTTTGCTCGAGGGCTGAAGAGGAAGTGTGCGGTGGACGAGGAGGCCGCGCCGGCCTACAGCCTGCAGCGCCAGTCGCTCCTGGACATGTCACTGGTCAAGCTCCAGCTGTGCCACATGCTGGTGGAGCCCAACCTGTGCCATTCACTTCTCATCACCAACACGGACCAGCAGATTCAAGAGGAGATGACCCAGGATGGGAGATGGTGCATGCCGGTGCCCCAGACCGCAGGGCGGGCGTCACGCGACCTCCTAGTATCCACGGAGATCCTGTGCTGCTGCACGTGGGAGGGGGTTCACCCGGCCCCTGACCCCGGAGACCTGGCCTCTGAGTTCCAAGTGGTCCCAGCGGTACAGGCTCCCGGAGGCTCTCCAGGTAGCGTTTGGGGCAGGGATGGTCCTCAAGAAAACAGAGGAAGCTTTCATAAGTCGCTCGATGAGATATTTGAAACACTGGAGAGTCAAAGCCCCGGTGCGTTAGAGCAACTGTTTTCTGACGTGCACAGCTCCTACTACGACCTGGACGCTGTGCTAACTGGCATGCTGGGTGGTGCCAAGTTGATCCAGGACGGGCTGGACCATGTGGTGGATATCCTGGTGGAGACCTGAGCTGTGACTGGGGCACATAGCAGATGTGTTTGTGAGGCCGATGAAAACAGCTGGCACACTGGGGGTGTGGGTGCCCACTACCCTGCAGCTGGGGCTGGCCTCTGGTTTGTCTGCCATTAGGAGAACGACCCAGAACAGCATCTGGCCCGCTCCCCTCTCTCCCTCCCTCCTGGCTGGGAGGCTTTTCCGCAGGCCGGTCATCGCGCCCACCCTGGGCCCTTGTCTGTGTCCTGCTACAGCCCGACCAGAGGATGCCAGCCCCCTTCCTCATCCAGCCTCATCAAACTTTAGATAGGTGAATTTTCTAAAATTAAGTTTTATACGTTTTGGGCAATATTTTGTCTTAAGATATATTTTTAAAATTTTATAATTTTATCACTTTAGATTTTTTAGCTATTTTCTTAAAAATAATATATTTTGTCTATAAATATCCTCTGCTGCTACATTAGAAACTTTATAACCTAAACAGTTGCAGTTGGTATATTTCATTTATTTTAAGGTTTAACAAACACTGTTCTTTTTCCAACAAGCGTCACTGCCCTGAGTCTGCAGTGTCCACGCATGGTGATTTCCACTTTAGATTCAGGTGTGAGCCTTGCCCATATGCACTGCTGTGGTCAGAGCGAGGTCAGAGTTGAAGGCCTTGCACGGCGGTGCCTTTATCAGAACTGCTGTGCAAGCCATGTCTCCGTTAGACTTCAGTGTAGATTTTGGAGGGTTTTATTTATGCCCATTTATGTATGTGTCTTCAGAGCTGAAGGTCAGGTATGGTCTACCTGGAGATCATGCACGCCCTGAGGTGTCTTGGGCGGTGCCTCCAAAGGGTCTGAGACTCAGGGCCCCTCCTGCGCAGGTTCCCCAGCACAACTGACCTTCCTCCCGAAGATGCTGTCCTCTGTGTGCCCCTGCCTGGCTGGGCTGCTGGACCCGGGTCAGCTGGGCCCATGTGCCAGCGTGTTTGGGGAAGGTGTGTGTCAGTGCACCACTGGATTGGAGAATGTTAGCATAAATTTAAGCCTAGGATTAAAGAAATCTGTACACACGTCATTTATGGGCCCTCAATCTTGAGGGTCATTGACAGTGGGGTTGGCTGGGTGCTTTGTGATCCTGCCACAGGCACTGAGTCCACCCACAACTTTTAGATCTTTTTCACTTGTTTACAACTAAGACTGTACTCTCTCCCACCCCCACCCCACGTTTCCCATTTCTCATGCTTTTTCTTCCTTCTCCAGCCCTTAGCGAAAAGGGTGGTTTTCTTTTGCGCATATGCTATTCTTAATAGCAGTGGTGTGCACCTCATTTTATTAAAAAATTATCCAACCAAAAAAACTTATACTGGAAGGAAATAAAGTGATTAACATTGAATTGAGAAATATTGTATTACTTGATTTTTCAGACACCTATAGTGTGTCCAGTCATTTGGGCTTTAAGAAATCTGGAGGTGGATTTTGCTCTGATACTTAATATATCTACAACCTTGGCCAAGTTCTACTTGATAAGTCTCAGTCTCCTCATGTGAAAAAAAAATAGATAATTTTTAAAATCTGTATTAAAAGGCAGTTTTGAGAGTTAGTGATTATGTATGGAGCTTAGCATAGTGCTTCACCCACAATAGTAAGCAATCTAAATTTTAATTACTCTCATTAGTGTAGACACAAGATATCTGTAAATCCATTTTGTTCCACTGTGTGTGTGTGTGTGTGTGTACACGTATGTCTCAGTTTCGTCAAACTCCTTACACAGGAGTTTCTTCTCCTTTAGATGACCATTTAATAATATAATTGTTACCAAACTGAACTCAGGTTCACTCGCCTAACACTCAGCAAAGCCTGTCTACTGACACTGAGTTGTGGTGAAGGAAAGTACAGCAGTTATTGCAGGGCACCAAGCAAGGTGAATGGGCAGCAAATACTCTAAAAACCCAATCTCCTTGATGGCTTCAAGGAAGGGTTTTTAAAGGCAATATAAGGGATGAGGGTTGCAGTGTACATGATCAGCTTGTGGACCTTCTTCTGATTGGTTGGAGGTCAAAGTGATGTTTCAAGAATCTTAATCTAGGGACTTTCAAGATGGCGGAGGAGGAAGACGTAGAGATCACCTTCCTCCCCACCAATACATCAAAAATACATCTACATGTGGAATAACTCCTACATAACACCTACTGAATGCTGGCAGAAGACCATAGACTTCCCAAAAGGCAAGAAAATCCCCATGTACCTGGGTAGGGCAAAAGAAAAAACAGAGATAAAAGAATAGGGATGGGACCTGCATGTCTGGGAGGGAGCTGTGAAGGAGGAAAAGTTTCCACACACTAGGAAGTCCCTTCACTGATGGAGATTGGGGTTAGGCGGGGGAGGGGGAAGCTTCAGAGCCATGGAGGAGAGCCCAGCAACAGGGGTGCAGAGGGCAAAGCAGAAATATTACTGCACAGAGGATTGGTGCCAACCAGCACTCACCAGCCTGAGAGGCTTGTCTGTTCACCTGTTGGGGCAGGTGGGGCCTGGGAGCTGAGGCTCAGGCTTCACAGGTCAGATTCCAGGGAGAGGACTGGGGTTGGCTGTGTGAAGACAGCCTGAGGGGGCTAGTGCACCACAGCTAGCCAGTAGGGAGTCCGGGAAAAAGTCTGGACCTGCTGAAAAGGCAAGACATCACTGTTTCAGTGTGCATGAGGAGAAGGGATTCCTTCCCCATGTGCCCAAAGAAGGCAGAGCACCGCCTAAGCGAGCTCCAGAGACAGGCGTGAGCCACAGCTATCAGCTCAGACCCCAGAGACAGACATGAAATGGTAATGCTGCTGCTGCTGCCACCAAGAATCAAGTATGCAACCACAGGTCATTACCCACAGCACACCCCCTGCCCGGAAGCCTGTGCAGCTGCCACTGCCAGGGTCCCATGATCCAGCGACAAGTTCCCCAGGAGAACACACGGCATGCCTCAGGCTGTTGAAACGTCACACTGGCCTCTGCCACTGCTCGCCCCGCACTGCAGTTATGACTACTGTACCTCTCCCTTCCCATGGCCTCAGTGAGCAAGAGCACCCTAATCAGCCACTGCTTTAACCCCTTCCTGTCTGGGCGGGGAACAGACACCTGAGGACAACCTACACGCAGAGGTGGGGCCAAAACCAAAGCTGAACCCCAGGAGCTGTGCGAACAAAGAAGAGAAAGGGCAATCTCTCCCAGCAGCCTCAGGAGCAGCAGATTAAATCCCCACTATCAACTTGATGTACCCACCATCTGTGGAATACCTGAATAGACAACGAAACATCCCAAAATTGAGGCAGTGGACTTTGAGAGCAACTGTAGACTGAGGGTTTGCTGTCTGTGACTGATTTGTTTCTGATTGTTATGTTTATATTAGTTTAGTTTTTAGCACTTGTTATCACCAGTGGATTTGTTTACTGGTTTGGTTGCTCTCTTCATTTTTTATTATTTTTTCAAATTTTAATTATTTATTTATTTATTTAATATTCTTTCTTTTATTCTCCCTTTTCTTTGGAGCCATGTGGCTGACAGGGTCCTGGTGCTCTGGCCTGGTATCAGGCCTGACCCTCCAAGGTGGGAGAGCCAAGTTCAGGACACTGGACGACCAGAGACCTCCCAGCCCCAAGTAATATCAGTCGGTAAGAGCTCTCCCAGAGATATCCGTCACAGCTCTAAGATGCACCTCCACCCAATGGCCAACAAGTTCCAGTGCTGGACACCCCATGTTAAACAGCTAGCAAGACAGGAACACAACCCCACCCATTAGCATAGAGGATGCCTAAAATCAGATCAAGTACACAGGCACCCCAAAACACACCACCAGATGCGGCCCTGCCCACCTGAGAGAGAAGATCCAGGCCCACCCGCCAGAACACAGGCACCAGTTCCCTCCACCACGAAGTCTACACAAGCCACTGAACCAAGCTCACCCACTGGGGGCAGACACCAAAAACAATGGGAGCTACCAACCTGCAGCCTGCAAAAAGGAGAAACCTAACACAGTAAGATAACAAGATGAAAAGACAGAGAACTATGCAGTAGATGAAGGAGCAAGGTAAAAACCCACCAGACCAAATAAATGAAGAGGAAATAGGCAACCTACCTGAAAAAGAATTCAGAGTAATGATGGTAAAGATGATCCAAAAGCATGGAAACAGAATGGAGAAAATACAATAAGCGTTTAACAAGGACCTAGAAGAACTAAAGAGCAAGCAAACAATGATGAACAACACAGTACATGAAATTAAAAATTCTCTAGAAGGAACCAATAGCAGAATAACTGAGGCAGAAGAATGGATAAGTGACCTGGAAGATAAAATAGTGGAAATATCTACTGCAGAGCAGAAAAAGAATAAAGAATGAAAAGAATGGAGGAAAAACTCAGAGACTTCTGGGACAATATTAAACGCACCAAGAGTCAAATTATAGGGGTCCCAGAAGAAGAAGAGAAAAAGAAAGGGTCTGAGAAAATATTTGCAGAGATTATAGTTGAAAACTTCCCTAAAATGGGAAAGGAAATAGTCAATCAAATCCAGGAAGCGCAGAGTCCCATACAGTATAAATCCAAGGAGAAACATGCCAAGACACATATTAATCAAACTACCAAAAATTAAATACAAAGAAAAAATATTAAAAGCAGTAAGGGAAAACAAACAAATAACATACAAGGGAATCCCCATAAGGTTAACAGCTGATCTTTCATCAGAAACTCTGTAAGCCAGAAGGAAGTAGCAGGACATATTTAAAGTGATGAAAGGGAAAAACCTAAAAGAAAGATTATTCTACCCAGCAAAGATCTCATTAGATTCGATGGAGAAACCTTTACAAACAAGCAAAATTTAAGAGAATTCAGCACCATCAAACCAGCAGTAAAACAAATGCTAAACAAACTAACCTAGGCAGGAAACACATGGAAAAGACCTACAATAACAAACTCAAAACAGTTAAGTAAATCGTAATAGGAATATACATACTGATAATTTACTTAAATATAAATGGATCAAATGCTGCAACCAAAAGACATAGACTGGCTGAAAGGATACAAGAACAAGACCCATATATATGCTCTCTACAAGAGACACACTTCAGACCGAGGGACACTTACAGACTGAAAGTGAAGGGATGGAAAAAGATAATCCATGAAAATGGAAATCAAAAGACAACTGGAGTAGCAATTCTCATATCACAAAATAGACTTTAAAATAAAGACTATTACAAAAGACAAAAAAGAACACTACATAATGATCAAGGGATATTTCCAAGAAGAAGATATAACAATTGTAAATATTTATGCACCCAACATAGGAGCACCTCAATACATAAGGCAAATGATCACAGCCATAAAAGGGGAAATCAAAAGTAACACAATCATAGTAGGGGACTTTAGCACCCCACTTTCACCAAGGGACAGATCATCCAAAATGAAAATAAACAAGTAAATACAAGCTTTAAATGAAATATTACACAAGATGGACTTAATTGATATTTATAGGACATTCTATCCAAAAACAACAGAATACACTTTCTTCTGAAGTGCTCATGGAACATTCTCCAGGATAGATCATATCTTGGGTGACAAATCAAGCAAAGTAAATTTAAGAAAACTGAAATCATACCAAGTATGTTTTCTGACCACAACGCTATGAGACTAGATATCAATTACAGGAAAAATCTGTAAAAAATACAAACACGTGGAGGCTAAACAATGCACTACTAAATAACCAAGAGATCACTGAAGAAATCAAAGAGGAAATCAAAAAATACCTAGAAACAAGTGACAATGAAAACACGATGACCCAAAACCTGTGGGATGCAGGAAAACCAGTTCTAAGAGGGAAGTTTATAGCAATACAATCCTACCTCAAGAAACAAGAAACATCTCAAATAAACAACCTAACCTCACACCTAAAGTGATTAGAAAAAGAAGAACAAAAAAGTCCCCAAAGTTAGCAGAAGGAAAGAAATCACAAAGATCAGATCAGAAATAAATGAAAAGGGAATGAAGAAAACAATAGCAAAGATCAATAAAACTAAAAGGTGGTTCTTTAAGAAGATACACAAAATTGATAAACCATTAGCCAGACTCATCAAGAAAAAAAGCAAGAAGACTCAAATCAACTGAATTAGAAATGAAAAAGGAGAAGTAACAATTGACACTGTGGAAATACAAAGGATCATGAGAGATTACTGTAAGAAATTATATGTCAATAAAATGGACAACCTGGAATACATAGGCAAATTCATAGAAAAGCAAAACCTTTCGAGACTGAACCAGGAAGAAATAGAAAATATAAACAGACCAATGACAAGCACTGAAATTGAAACTGTAATTAAAAATCTTCCAGCAAACAAAAGGCCAGGATCAGATGGCTTCACAGGTGAATTCTATCAAATGTTTAGAGAAGAGCTAACACCTATCCTGCTCAAACTCTTCCAAAATATAGCAGAGGGAGGAACTCGTTCTATGAGGCCACCATCACCCTGGTACCAAAACCAGACAAAGATGTCACAAAAAAAGAAAACTACAGGCCAATGTCACTGATGAACATAGATGCAAAAATCCTCAACAAAATACTAGCAAACAGAATCCAACAGCACATTAAAAGGATCATACTCCATGATCAAGTGGGGTTTATCCCAGAAATGCAAGGATTCTTTAATATACACAAATCAATCAAAGTGATACACCATATTAACAAATTGAGGATAAAAACCATACGATAATATCAATAGATGCAGAAAAAGCTTTTGACAAAATTCAAGACCCATTTATGATAAAAACTCTCTAGAAAGTAGGCATAGAGGGAACTCACCTCACATAATCAAGGCCATATATGACCAACAGACAGCCAACATTGTTCTCAATGGTGAAAAACTGAAACCATTGCCTCTAAGATCAGGAACAAAACAAGATTGCCCACTCTTACCACTATTATTCAACATAGTTATGGAGGTTTTAGTCATGGCACTCAAGAAAAAGAAATAAAAGGAATCTAAATTGGAAAAGAAGAAGTAAAACTGTCACTGTTTGCAGATAACATGATACTCTACATTGAGAACCCTAAGATGCTACCAGAAAACTACTAGAGCTAATCAATGAATTTGGTAAAGTAGCAGGATATACAATTAATGCACAGAAATCTCTTGCATTCCTAAACACTAACGACGAAAAATATGAAAGAGAAATTAAGGAAACGCTCCCATTTACCATTGCAACAAAAAGAATAAAATACCTAGGAATAAACCGACCCAAGGAGACAAAAGCCCTGTATGCAGAAAACTATGATACTGATGAAAGAAATTAAAGATGATACAAACAGATGGAGAGATATACCATGTTCTTGACTGGAAGAATCAATATTGTGAAAATGACTATACTACCCAAAGGATTCTACAGATTCAATGCAATCCCTATCAAAATACCAATGGCATTTTTCACAAAACTAGAACAATAAATTCTACAATCTGTATGGAAACACAAAAGACCCCGAATAGCAAAAACAATCTTGAGAAAGAAAAATGGAACTGGAGGAATCAGGTTCCCTGACTTCAGACTATACCACAAAGCTACAATAATCAAGACAGTATGGTACTGGCACAAAAACAGAAATATAGATCAATGGAACAGGATAGAAAGCCCAGAGATAAACCCACGCACATATGGTCACCTTATCTTTGATAAAGGAGGCAAGAATATACAGTGGAGAAAAGACAGCCTCTTCAATAAATGGTGCTGGGCAGCAAAGGAAACCATAAACAAGACCAAAAGACAACCCTCAGAATGGGAGAAAATATTTGCAAATGAAGCAACTGACAAAGGACTAATCTCCAAAATTTACAAGCAGCTCATGCAGCTCAATAACAAAAAAACAAACAACCCAATCCAAAAATGTTTAGAAGACCTAAATAGACATTTCTCCAAAGAAGATATACAGACTGCCAACAAACACGTGAAAGAATGCTCAACGTCATTAATCATTAGAGAAATGTAAATCAAAACTACAATGAGATATCATCTCACGTGGGTCAGAATGGCCATCATCAAAAAATCTAGAAACAATAAATGCTGGAGAGGGTGTGGAGAAAAGGGAACACTCTTGCACTGCTGGTGGGAATGTGAATTGGTTCAGTCATTATGGAGAACAGTATGGAGGTTCCTTAAAAAACTACAAATAGAACTACCAAATGACCCAGCAATCCCACTACTGGGCATATACCCTGAGAAAACCAAAATTCAAAAAGAGTCATGTACCAAAATGTTCATTGCAGCTCTATTTACAATAGCCCGGAGACGGAAACAACCTAAGTGCCCATCATCGGATGAATGGATAAAGAAGATGTGGCACATATATACAATGGAATATTACTCAGCCATAAAAAGAAACGAAATTGAGCTATTTGTAATGAGGTGGATAGACCTAGAGTCTGTCATACAGAGTGAAGTAAGTCAGAAAGAAAAAGACAAATACCATATGCTAACACATATATATGGAATTTAAGAAAAAAAAAGTCATGAAGAACCTGGGGGTAAGGCAGGAATAAAGACACAGACCTCCTAGAGAACGGACTTGAGGTTATGGGGAGGGGGAAGGGTGAGCTGTGACAGGGCGAGAGAGAGTCATGGACATATACACACTAAGAAATGTAGTAAGGTAGATAGCTAGTGGGAAGCAGCCGCATGGCACAGGGATATTGGCTCGGTGCTTTGTGACAGCCTGGAGGTGTGGGATAGGGAGGGTGGGAGGGAGGGAGACGCAAGAGGGAAGACATATGGGAACATATGTTTATGTATGACTGATTCACTTTGTTATAAAGCAGAAACTAACACACCATTGTAAAGCAATTATACCCCAATAAAGATGTTAAAAAAAAAAGAATTATATTTCTCAGAAGAAAAAAAATAAGTAAAATATATGGTGCTGGGAAAACTGGAAAGTTACATGTAAAAGAATGAAATTAGAACACTCCCTAACACCATACACAAAAATATACTCAAAAGGGATTAAAGACCTAAATGTAAGGCCAGACACCATCAAACTCTTAGAGGAAAACATAGGCAGAACACTCTATGACATAAATCACAGCAAGATCCTTTTTGACCCCCTCCTAGAGTAATGAGAATTAAAACAGAAATAAACCAATTGGACCAAATTAAAAGCTTTTTCACAGCACAGCAAACCATAAACAAGACGAAAAGACAACCCTCAGAACAGGTGAAAGTATTCGCAAACGAAGCAACTGACAAAGAATTAACCTCCGAAATATACAAAGAGCACATGCAGTTCAATATCACAAAATCAACCCAGTCCAAAATTGGTTAGAAGACCTAAATAGACATTTCTCCAAAGAAGATATACAGATTGCCAACAAACACATGAAAGGATGCTCAACATCACTAATCATTAGAGAAATGCAAATCAAAAGTACAGTGAGGGGCCTCCCTGGTGGCGCAGTGGTTGAGAGTCTGCCTGCCGATGCAGGGGACACGGGTTTATGGGCCGGTCCAGGAAGATCCCACATGCCACAGAGTGGCTAGGCCCATGAGCCATGGCCGCTGAGCCTGAGCATCTGGACCCTGTGCTCCACAACGGGAGAGGCCACAACAGTGAGAGGCCCACGTACCGCAAAAAAAGACAGTGAGGTATCGCCTCACACCATTCAGAATGGCCACTCTCAAAATTTCTACAAAGAATAAATGCTGGAGAGGGTGTGGAGAAAAGGGAACCCTCTTGCACTGTTGGTGGGAATGTAAATTGATACAGCCACTATGGAGAACACTATGGAGGTTCTTTAGAAAACTAAAAATAGAAGTAACATATGACCCAGCAATCCCACTACTGGGCACATACCCTGAGAAAACCATAATTCAAAAAGAGTCATGTACCACAATGTTCATTGCAGCTCTATTTACAATAGCCAGGACATTGAAGCAATCTAAGTGTCCAATGACAGATGAATGGATAAAGAAGATGTGGCACATATATATAATGGAATATTACTCAGCCATAAAAAGAAACGAAATTGAGCTATTTGTATTGAGGTGGATAGACCTAGAGTCTGTCATATACAGTGAAGTAAGTCAGAAAGAGAAAAACAAATCACGTATGCTAACACACATATATGGAATCTAGAAAAAAAAAGGTTCTGAAGAACCTAGGGGCAGGACAGGAATAAAGACTAAGACATAGAGAATGGACTTGAGGACACAGGGAGGGGAAAGATAAGCTGGGACGAAGTTAGAGAGTGGCATGGAGTTATATATACTACCAAATGTAAAATAGATAGCTAGTGGGAAGCAGCGCATAGCACAGGGAGACCAGCTTGGTGCTTTGTGTCCACCTAGAGGGGTGGGATAGGGAGGGTGGGAGGGAGACACAAGAGGGAGGGGATGTGGGGATATATGTATACATATAGCTGATTCACTTTGTTATACAGTAGAAACTAACAACATTGTGAAGCGATTATATTCCAATAAAGATGTTAAAGAAAAAAAACAACTTTTCATCAACTTTTTGGTTCCAGTCAGTCGGGGATCTACATGCTTGTGGTCATCATGTAGTCACCATGCTCCACCTAGGTGGGGGTCTTATTTCCTACAAAACAACTCAAATATATGCATTAGATTGTTGTGTATATCCCTTCAGTAGGAACTAGGGGTCCTGTAATTCTCTTTTGTCACTGAACTATTCTTTAAACTACCATTACTTTTCTTGCTTGACTGCTTTTCCTTTGTTTCTGCATTACTCGCTTCTCTAATTAGTAACACTTGAGTGTGCTCTTTGGAACTTGAGAAAGGCCTAGAAGACTAATGCCTTGTTTTAAAGCAAGAAAAGGGGGACACAGAAGGGCTTTTGTACCCAGGAAGGCCCTACAGATTCCTGCTCAGTTTCAATCCCCCCTTTTGATACTCCCCAGTTGTGAGGGAACAGGGGTGAGACAAGAAAAGGAATAAAGTTTTGAATAGAGAGGTAAATCATAAACTCTTCAGGGAAACTCAGTATTAGAAGGACTTGGTTTCATAATCACTAAATCAGTTCGTTTTTACTGTCTAGCAAGCAACCTCAAGATCCCATTTGCAAACAACAAGTACTTATTGTTGGTGTATCTGAGATTGCGCTAGGCCATTCTGCTTATCTTGTCTGGGTTTGCTCACATGTCTGTGGGTTAGCTGGCTGGTCTGCTGTCTCAGCTTGGGTATATACGGTGACTCAGCTCTGCTCCACATGTCTCTTTTCCTCTAATTTATGGGTTGGTGGGCTAAATTCAGCCTACCACCTGTTTTTATAACTAAAGTTTTATTGGATCACAGACCTGCCCATTTGTTTACATACTGTGTATGGCTGCTTTTGCACAACAAAAGCAGTGTGTAGTTGCAACAGAACTATATGGCCTGCAAAACCTAAAATATTTATTATCTGTTACTTTACAGAAAAAGTTTGCCTACCCTTGTTCTAAAAGGCCAGCCCTGGCAGTTCTCCTGGTGATGACAATGATAGAAAAGCATGGGCACCAACTCATGTGCCTATTTTGAGCCTCCGTGTCACATGTGCTAATATTCAATTAGCCAAAGCAAGTCACATGCTTGAGTCCAGGGGCAAGGGGCAAAGAGTAGAGTGGTAAAGAGTGTGGAAGCGGGAAGGATAAAATGACTGAGGCCAATAATGCAATCTACAATTCATTTTCATAATCTTTCTTTTTGAAGAATAGTCACATGTGTGTACTTGTTTAGAACTTGCTACTTTCTCTTCCAGCAACTCTTTCAATACATAAAGAACCAATGATCTACCCCAAGGGTCAGCAAACTTTTTCCATAAGGGGCTAGATATTAAATATTTTTGGCTTTGTTGGACACGATCTCCTTCACAACTACAAATCTGTTGTTGTCACGTAAAGTGGCCGTAGACAATATGTAAACAAATGAGTTTGGCTGTGTTCCAATAAAACTTTATTCACAAAACAGGCCACAGTTTGCCTGTTCCTAATCTACCACATATAGAAAATAAGAAAACTGAGACACAAAGTATTTAGATAACTTTTTCAGGATCACACAACTAAGTGATGATTAAACAAGACGAGAGCTATAGTCATACAGTGGCCAACCCAGAAGATATGTTTTGTTTGGTTCCACATAAAGTTACAAGATTTGACTTGTCTGTCAACATGTAAAAATTGGGAGAATTTATATAAAAATCTGGATGTCCGGGTTTTCTTAAAAATTGGATCCCGTGGAAATACTGAACTCAAATTCCTACAATGCAACAATTGGTAGGAGTCAAGTAACTGCCATCTCATTAGATATACTGTCAGTTCCACCATTTTTTGAGACACTGCATTTGGCCCAGCTCACTCATTTACATTATTTTACTGACCCCTGTGGGCATATAAGTTTACTACCATGGACTTAGAACACAGTCCTTTTAATTTCCCAGTCCTGGGTTTTTTCCACTTGACTACTTCATCTGGTCAAGTCACTCTGATATGGTTAAGTGTTAGGTTTTAAGATTTCTAAGAACTGCTTTCTCTTTGAAGAAGTGTTTCCATCCTCTATGGATTTCTGGAGATGATGAGACTTTCCAACTTAATTAGTTTAGAATCGATAAAAATGTGTTTCAGAGAAGTAATTTATGATCAAATCTCTTCTTTATTACAATTGAAGGTACAATTTGCAATGCCTACTGAGTTGATTTTAAACTTTGGACTGTCTTTAATAAATATTTCTTAGCACCTGAGCTAGAAATATTGGAAAAGAAAGTGAACAAAAAAGTGGTTTAAGGGAAAATGCTCCTTGAACACACTCCTTATTAAAATTTTATGGTCATTAAATGAATTGAGAATTATTTGGTGCCACAAAAGTTGATAATTCAGAGATTCTTCATCTTCATTTGAAAATAGGTGAAAGTAATGACATTCTTAGAAAATTCCACCTCATGTATTGAAGTTTGTATATGACACATCTTTTTGGTAATTAGCTTCCTTTGCTCAAGGGCTCAAATCAATCACCTGATTATGATTAAAGATACTTCATCTTACAAATTTACATCATATAACAAATATCAGCAACTAACACCCCCAAACACTTGTAGCTAATCACATATCATAGACTAAAGGTCATGCCTGTGGAAAAGAGGAAAAGAAAAAGAAAACTAATATTAACTTTTACTACAATGCCATTCAATGTGCTAGGTGCTTTATAGACATTTATCCTCATTTAATCTACAAAGCAATACAGTGGAATTGGTGCTTTTATTATTCCCAGTTTATAGTAGGGGAAACTGAGGCTCAGAGTACATAAGTAACCTGCCTAAAATCATCTAGTTAGGTGACAAAAGCTGGATTCTTTTAGGCAGGTCTGTCAGACTCCTGTGTAGAAAGCAACATGGGGGTAGCATGGAAGATAACAGTACTGGATCTATCTAGGAGGTAGGAAAACTGGACAGTGTAGTAATAGCTTTCTTATTTAGTGAGCCAGCTTGACTAGATCAGAGCAAGGCCCAATCAAGGCTAAATGCAAGGATCATAGATAAAATAAGCAAAGCTACTATAAGGCTTAAAGATTATCAAAAGGCATCTCTTCATGACTATACACAGAATGAGGCTAATGCTGTTGTGCTTATTCTGGCATTCAAATGAAAAATTCCAGCTTTGGAAGGTTTGTTCACAGAAGTGTTCCGAATTTGCAGAATTATAATAAAAGGCTTTCAAATATTTCATCAATCCATTTTGAGCTATTGTGGCATTCTTTTTGTCAAGGATTTTGAGTGAGTTTATTTGCCTGTGATTATTAAGGCTCTCATAGAAGCATAAAAAGTAAGCTCTCTTGAAAAAGAATTTAACTCATTAAGTTCTGTTCTGCCTAACCTGCACATTTGCATTGTTTGGTCCTCCCCTCAGAGAAAATTGATGCATACTCCCCTTGTCCTGAAAAACTACTGGCAATTTTGCCAAGAGAAAATTTCTAAGAATGCCTCTTGGTATGGAAGAAAGTGAAGTGTTACATGAAAATAAGTAGAAATAGTTTTCAAAAGAGCTATTTAAGCAGTTGAGTGCAATTTGCAACAGGATTTTGTACACACTGCTGCAAGACTAACTGAGCATGAAGTTGCATGTGCAAAGCATCAGATGTTCAAATAAGATTTTGTGTCCAGACTGACATTCTGATCACCACCCCTTTTATCTTTGACATAAATGAACCAAACAGTAGACCAATAGCTTTAAGTACGCTTTCTGTTGTGGCAAACTCTTCAACATTTATAGGAATTGCTTTGTGAAAAAAATGGAAGGTCGCATGATAGGCTAGCCATAACCAAATGATCATGGTCAAATTCTTTATTTTTGTCTTCCTGTTTCTATCTCCATTAGATAGTGGTTATTTTTAATATTTTTGTAACTTTTTTCTATTTTTTTCCTGGAACTCTCCTGGATGCTTTTCTTACATTAGCAATATTAGAATAGTCAAGATTATGCAAGGCAATAAAAGCTTAAGTAAAATAAAGATTTTTATATATGAGTTCTCACACTGCCTAGCTGAGACCATTCTAGATAGCTGATACAACCAGTTTTTGGAAAACTGGTTCATGCAACTTGAAATAGGAAGAAAACTCAATTCTTAGTATACCAAAATTAGGATGCTTGCACATTTTTACCTACAGGACATAATTAATAATGTAGAACTTCAGAAATGAAGTTATAAGAAGTATCCATCTATAAAACAAACCACTCTAGCTATTTTGAACAGAAAGATTTTTATTACAGGGAATTTTGTGCTTATGAAATCATTAGAAGGTATAAGTGAGCAAGATTTAGACTGGGAACCAAGAACAACTCCCAGAACAACACAGAATTGTCCCTCCGCAGGAGCTGATATCTACACCACAATCAGCAATCAGGAAAATTAAGACACCGTTGTAAAAAGTGCTGCGGAAAAGTACCATATCACCCGAGTTATGACCTGGAAATCAGAGAGCTACTAACAGAACTGCTGGATGCAGAACCACACAGGGCTCCCCAGATCCATACCAGCAAAATAGATGTTTTACATATGTGTCTCTCCTAACATTTAATGCAGTTATGAATGCAAGTGTTGGGTGAATGCCTCTGGTGGAAACCTGAAACCTTAGCTACAAAGGGATTTTGGAAATGTAACTTTTAGCTTGCTAGCGTCTGCCATTCAGAAGGATAGCCTAAGAGCTGAAACAGATATTGAATCAATGTACCACATCTGCTGTACCAAAGGGCCTGGAGGAAACCTTATCACAAGTACTAGTTTTTAAAAATAGACAGATTATTTTTAAGAAGGGAGTCAATACCTATAAATCATTTTAGTATAAAAATGATATAATTAAAGTGTATTTCTGATATATTTATACCCACCCTAAATTGATGTATTTGAGAACTTGATATTTCAAATAATACTTATTGAGCACCTGTAACACTTAAGAAGTTGGGCAAGGGGAGTCAGACATGGTCCCTGTACTTGAGAAATCGACATTCTAACTTGGAATAGAAGAGCTGGGGACAATTGACAATACAAAATAACAAGTGTTAAATACTGATAAAGTGCTGACTGTACTAGAGGAGACTCAGGAAAGGTTTTAGGAAGGATGTGGCAGTTAAACTTGGCCTTACAGAACGAGTGAGGGCAAGCAAAAGCAAATACTTGTAATTTTACAGCAATTTTCAGTTTAAAAAATATGTTTACATATATTTTTTCATTTTACTTTCCCAGCAATTTATAACTAGAGAAATGTTTTCCATATTCCACAGTTTCTTTTTAATTGAGGTTGAGACCACATAGCTAGGAAGCAGCAGAGATAGAAAATGAACTCATGTATGTTTCACTCCAATCCTGCTGATCAACCATATCACACTGGCACTCTCAGAGGGATTTAGACACATAGAAATTCCTATATAGAGAAAGAAGAATGAACAAAATAACACTGGAATAAAAGCTGTTATACTTTAGAAACTGCAAGCAATTGCATTTGGCTGGATTGCAAAGAATATAAAGAAAGTAGAGAGACTAGAGAGCAAAGATGAATTAGGACCAGACAGTAGGTAAGTCTGAATATCAGACTAAAGCAATAGACATCTAATTAAATTTTTAGAAAGAAATGATTACTGCAGTGATTTATAAAAAAAATCATGCACTAATTTGTAGGGTTGAAATGCAGTGTGAAAAAGACTAGAGACTGAAATGGGGGAAATAAAGATCTCATAATTGCCTAGGTGAGAGTAATGAGGGCATAAATTAGTTTGGTAGGACTATGAATCAAGACTTCTATCTCCAGCAATATGATTAACTACATATTTTGACATACAGCCCCAACAATCTCAAAAATGCAGAAATGATGGATCAAACCTAATAAATATCTTTCCTAATCAATACATAGCTGAGCTCATAGGAAAGCAAGGGAAATTCCCATGGATTAAAACTGAAGACAGCTGTAAAACAAAATGGTACACTGAAGCTAAGCCTACTAGAGCCCTAGAAATATTTGTCAATCTCCTTAAATAAGAGGCTTGTATTTCAATAATCTGCCACGTAGGCATAGGTGACATAGCCTTGGGCCAATACAAGGTAGAGAGTTGCAAAAGAACTTTCTCACCCTCGAAAAACCTGATATAACTAAATACTCAGTGAATGGGTAGAAAACAACTGGGAGAATACATATGGCTCTGAGTAGATAAAAGCTTCCTGAGAGTAGTATCCTATCAATAGGCCTGATTATGTCTATATCTAGTCTTCTGGTTTTAAGGTATAATAGCTATGTGATCCAAGAAAATATAAACTGAGAAATTAACTTAATCCTTGGTTGGTAGTCAACTAAGGCATCTTTCAGAACCTAGTACACATTAACAGAGAAATGGACCCTCAAACCAGGCTTTCCAGGATCTCCACGGGTAAAATTACATTAAGCATAAATTCACAATCCAAAATCATATATATTATGACCAGGCAGGACATCTCATAGATAGTAGTAGCAGTAGAGGCAGTAGTGGCATTATGATTTTTCACTCTGCCTAAACTGAGGAATGAGCTTCAGACTATCACAGAAATATTGAAGTGCTTGTGAGCATTAAATATATTTAACTACATCACTAAGAATAAATGATGGGAATAAGGATGAATGAATATATGTAAATGATATGGGTTCTAATGATGATATATTACAACTATCAAAAATCATGGTGAGAAGAAGGAAAAATCAATGGTAAGTAGAATAAGCTGGTTCATTGTCTTATATATATTTTTATTGGGAATATAGGGATATAGCTTTAATTTAGATGATTGGGGAAAGGAAAATGAAAAAAAAGATTTGTAGCTATTTTCAGTAATGCTTATAGTAACAAACAGAAAGTACCTTAAAAAAAAAGCTTAAGGATAGTAAGAATATAATGGCAATTATCAGAACAAAAAATAAAATCTTCCTAAAGATCAACGTTAGTATGAGAAAGATCTCATAGAAAAACCTTTAGCTACAGAGTTTGATAGAGAACAGAACTGACACTAAATATATTACACATAATATAGTCATGACTCACAGATTAAAAGAAAAATATTTTAGATTAACTGAAGAAGCAGAATACAAACCTATACTTTATACAAAGACACATCTAACATACAGAGATTCAAAAGGTTAAAAATAAAAGGATACATATTTTCATACCAAACAAGCAAATAAAAAGAGAGCAAGAGTCAAGCTCTTAATATCTAACAAGGTAGAATTCATATTAAAAAGCATTAACACAAAGACAGATTTTATAATGCTCAGTCTATAATTCATAATGATGTAATCAATATTGTACAGGTAAATATTATCTCTGGTACCCTGGATTATAAAGAATATATCTTTTTTTAAGTGTATACTAAATTTATGAAAACTGAATATTTGGTTGTTGTGAAAAATCTCAATTCCAAAAATGGGAAATATTGCAGACATAATTCTCTAACTCCAGTGTGATAAAATTAGAAATTAAACACATTTTTTTACAAGATATTTCCACCTGAAAATTTTTTAAAAAGCATGCTAGTGAGCAACGCTTAGGTCAAAGTAGAACTATAAAACAAAAATTGGAGAATTTCTTATACATAACAATGGAAGACAGCAAAAGCAGTTGTCAGAGGAAAATTATGCAATTAAATACCTCTATCAACAAAATTGAAAAATCAAAATAAACGAACCACTCAGTTAAAAGAAATCCATAATTAAAAATAAAGAAAAACAATTAAGGAAATAATGAAATCAGATATTAATGAGATAGAAAATAGAAAACTACAGCAATCATAAATAAACAATAAAGCTGGTTCATTGCAAAAAAAATTTTAATACTGCATTATTAAATAACCTAATGGAAAGGGGAAAGGTACCACAAATGCACATAATCAGAAATGAAAAGTGGAAAATAACCATCAATTGTTTTAAATGAGACTATTTTGCACAAATAAATGCAATTCAATTTTAAAAGCTAAAAACATAAATAATTCCCTAGGAATTATAGTTTACAAAATTTGACTGCAGTCAAACTAAAAATACTAAAGAGACTATTTCCCACAGAAAAAAATAGAGACAGTCATAAAGTATTCACTTGCAAAAAAAGCACTAGACCTATATATATATATATATATATATATATCTTCCCAAGGGAATTCTATAAAACCTTTAAAGATCTGTTAACTCCAGTGTTTCTAAAACAATTACAAACCATGTAAAAGAAAATCTCCATATTATTTTTGTATGGCAAGTATAACATTGACATCCAAATGAAATCTACAGTCTGGTATCACTTATAAATATTTAATGCAAAAAGTGTACATAAAACATTAGCAAACAGAATCCAGCAGCACATTAAGAATAACATATTATTTGGGATTATATAACTAATTGGGTTTTATTTGAGAATGCAATGGTGATTCAACAGAAAGAATAAATGAATACAATGATCATATTAATAAAACTAAAAAGAAAAAAATCATCTTTATTAGATGCCTAAAAGGCATTCCATGAAATTCAGCAACCATTAATTTTTTAAAAAACATTAAATCAAATAGGAATCTATGGATATTTTTATACAATCATCAGCCCTGAAACCAGCATATTTCTCGATTAGTAAATTTCACAGATTTCCCTACTAAAGTATGCTCACTGTCTCTACTACTACTACTTACATTGCATTATATGTATTAGAACACTTGGATAAGAGAAAGCAATTGAAAATATAAATCTAGAACAGATAAAACAATGTGTTTGCAGGTATGATTATATAACTGAAAAAACAAAAGAATCAATGGAAAATTATAAATAAAAGAATTTAGTAAAGTAGCAGTAGCAATATATAAAATTAAGATATAGAACACAATAAACTTCATATATAAACCGAGTGTAAAAGATCTATTTACTAAAAACTATAAGACATTGATGAAAGAAGTTGATGAAGACACAAATAAATGGAAAGACATCCTGTATTCATATATCAGAAGAGTTAATTGTTAAATGTCCATACTATCCAAAGCCATCTATAGATTAAATGCAATCCCTATCAACATTCCAATAGCCTTTTTCATAGATAGAAAAAAACCTTGAAATTTGTATTGAACTAAAGAAGACTCCAAAAAACCACAGCAATCTTGAGAAAGAACAAAGCTGGAGGACTCCCACTTCTGGATTTCAAACTATAGTACAAATCTACAGTAATTAAAACAGTATGCACTGGCATAAAAATAGACACAAGGACCATTAGAACAGAACTGAGGGCCCAGAAATAAACCCTCACACACATGGTCAATTAATACTTGACGTGAGCCAAGAATACTTAATGGTGAAACATAGTCTCTTCAATAAATGATGTTGGGAAAACTGGATATTAACATGCAAAAGAATGAAACTGGACCTTTATCTTACACCACTCACAAACATTAACTCAAAATGGATTAGGGACATACACTTAAGACCTGAAACCATGAAACTCCTAGAAGAAAACAAGGATAAAGCTCCTTGACATCAGTCTTGGCAATGATTTTTTTTTTATATGACATCAAAAGTATAAGCAACAAGATCAAAAAATCAGTAAGTGAAAGCTTCTGCACAGCAACAGAAACAAACAAAATGAACAGGTGGAAAATATTGCAAACCATATACCTGATAAGGGATTCATATCCAAAATTTATAAGGAACTCATAACTTAATAGCCAAAAATAAGTAATTCAATTAAAAAACTTAATTGGCAGCGAATTTGAATAGACATTTCTCCAAAGACAAATAAATGGCCAACAAGTACATGAAAAGGTGCTTTACATCACTAATCAGGGAAGTGTAAATCAAAACCATGATGAACTATCACTTCACACCTGTTAGAATGACTGCTATGAAAAAGACAACAAATAACAAGTGTTGGCCATTTACAACAAATAACAAGGATGTGGAGAAAAGGGAACCTTTGTACACTGTCAGTGACAATGTAAACTGGTACAGCCACTATGATATACAGTATGGAGTTTCCCCCCAAAATTAAAAATTGAGCTACCATATGATCTAGAGTTGGGCTGTACTTCGCAGGCCTGCAAACCTTGTAATTGCCCAGCCTCAAGATTAAAGAAAGAGCCTGGAGCAGGGCTGCTACTTTTAAACGGGAAAGAGACTCTGACGTTTATAGGATATCATCAATATAATGAAAGGGAAAGACATCGCTCATGGTAGTCAGCTGCCACAGGGCCCCACATGCTAGTGGATGGCCACCTCAGGATTACCCCAGTAACTTTTCATTTCTCGTCCTTATTTTCCAACATCTCGGTGCTCATAGGAGTCTCCTCGGGCCTCTTGGCTGCCTCACCAATTGTTGGGCTGCACCCTGCAGGCCTGCAAGCCTTGTTAATTGCCTAGACTCAAGACCGACAAAATAGCCCAGAGGCAGTGACAGAGACATTAACAGTTTATTGGACAGGGGATCTTACATGTTTGAAGCAAAAGGTCCTGGAGCAACATCCCATGATAGACGGCAGACGGCAGACGGCAGACGGCAGACGGCAGACGGCAGACATCTTTGCTACTGGGGGGCAGGGAGAAGGAGGCTACAATTTATAGGGTGAATTTACGTCAGATTGGCTCATCAGTTACCAGGGAAACCAGTAGCTGGGACCCATCCCTCACAGCCTCTCAGGTTAACAACCATCAGGAGGGCAGGTATTTGCCTCTAATAAACTAGCAGGTGGAGTCATTCTAGCCTAAGGATTAGAATAATCACTAGTTGGGGCAGGGGGCAAGCACATTCATGTAAGTAGGGTGTGGGTGAAGCAGGCACTGGTTGAGCAGGGGATGAACAGCCATTTTGAGTGGCCTGACCATACATCCAGCAATCCCACTTCTGGGTATATATCTGAAGGAAAAGAAATCTCTATGTCAAAGAGCTATCAGAACCCTCACGTTCATATCAGCACTATTTACAATAGCCAAGACATGGAAACAACGTAAATGTCCATGGACAGATTAATGGATAAAGAAGTTGTGGGGGGTGTGTGTGTGTGTGTGTGTGTGTGTGTGTGTGTTATTCAGCCATAAAAAAGAAGGAAATCCTGCCATTCAGGACAGCATGGATGGACTTTGAAGGCATTATGTTAAGTGAAATAAGTTGGACAGAGAAAGACAAATATTGTATGATTTCACTTATATATGGAATCATTAAAAAAAAAAAACTCATAGAAAGAGATCAGATTTGTGGTTACCAGAGGGAGGGGGTGGGTGTATGGGAATTGGATGAAGGTGGTCAAAGGGTACAAACTTCCAGGTTTAAGATAAATAAGTCCTGGGAAAGTAATGTACAACATGATGACTATACTTAACACCACTATATGGTATATTTGAAAGTTGCTAAGAGAGTATATCCTAAAAGTTATTTTCACAAGGAAAAAAACTGTAACTATACAAAGTGATGGATATTAACTAAACTTATTGTGGTAATCATTTCACAATATATGTACGTCAAGCCATTATGCTGTACACCTTAATTTTTTCGTATTGGGATTTTTTTTAACTTTTTATTTTATATTGGAGTATAGTTGATTAACAATGTGTTAGTTTCAGATGTACAGCAAAGTGATTCAGTTATACATATACATGTATCAGTTCCTTTTCAAATTCTTTTCCCATTTAGGTTGTTACATAATATTGAGCAGAGTTCCCTGTGCTATACAGTAGGTCCTTGTTGGTTATACAGTAGGTCCTCATTGGTTATCCATTTAAAATATAGCAGTGTACATCTTATATTTATACAGTGCTCTATCTCAATTATATTCAATAAAACTGGGAGAAAAAACCTAAAGAAACCTAAATGTCCTTCAATAGGAGAAGAGATAAATTGTGACTATATTCATGCAATGGAATACTATGCACAATATAAATGAATATTACTCAACTAAAGTCATCAATACAGATGAATATCAAATAAAAAGTAAATTGCATAATGATGTATATAATATAATTCCATTTAAATAAAATTTTAAAACATTTAGGTCAATATTATAATATTATTTTGAAGTACATATATATGGTAAAAATATAAAAATGAATATTAAAGATAAATACAAAATTCAGGATAAGTGGTTTCCTGGAAGAAGGAGGAACAATAACTGGGGGGAAAAGGAAATGTGACCAGAGAACATGAGTTTTGTAACGTATTAGGTATTAAAGCACTTAGTTGGAACTCAGACATTCACTACATTATTCTTTGTATATTTTTGTATGTAGGAAATATTACAGAATATACTGGTTTAAGGAAGTATAAATTGTGAGAATTGTGAGACATAACAAAAAGGGATAGGATTAAGGGTAAGCTGTCGAATTTAGCCAGGTCATTGGTGATCTTTCAGGATGAAATTTCCACAGAACGATAGGACCAGATGCCAGATTGTGAAGAGTGAAGGAATGACTTTAAGGTAAGAAAGTAAAGGCATTGAATACATTTTAGTTTTTCTAGAAGTTTCTCTAGAGTTAGCAAAAGCAAGGCAGGGATTTTTAAAACAGGATTGCATGTCTTAGGCTGAGGAGAAAAAAATTTTAACTTTTGCATACAAAAGTTCAAATCCTAGCAGTGATATTTGCTGAGACCAGATGGTGAATCAATTCCATATGGAAGCAGATTTGCCTTGCCAAGGAGCAGAGATTCTTCTCTGAAACTACTAATAGTAAAGAGGAGGGAAGGTAAATATCCAGAGATTGTTGTTGTCAAACATTTCATATAAAAAATCTCTGGGGAATGAAGGGATCAATCTTCCAAGCAGTAAATTAATAACATTGATCATACCATTGAAAATATGACTATTGTATACATACAAATATATACAAACAGGTTATATCATGGGTTTACTCATTTCTCTAAATGATAAAGATACTCATGTAACACAAACAACCTATAACAGGAATGTAAATCTTTTCCCTCTAACACAGCATAAAAAGTATTTCTTTGTTAGATAACTTGATATGGACAAAAATATACATTAGTGTTTAAGTAAATCGTGATACTTTTTATCACCATGCAACATTGTTGAATTAGCTACCTGCATTCTATTAAGTTTAGGGTGTCTGGAAGCCTCTGTAGTCTTTTTGAGATTCTTGCCACTAGATGGTGATTTTGAGGAGCAAGGATTTTAATAAGATCTCTGATAACCACTTTGCATCAATGGATTTTTCATGAGATTGTAGTTTATCTGTATTACAATAAATATTACTATGACTTAAGTAACTAATTATTAAGTGACAAAGTCTAGGATATGACTGAAAATAAAAACAAAAGGAGCAAAGAGTTAAAAAGAATAATCTGTTCAGTATTGATGTACTTTCTACCTCACTAAACATGCTTTCAGAGTTACTGTTTCTGAAAAAGTTGTGTCTACTTGAAACTTAAAATGATGACTCATTTTGAAGTCACACTGAAACCTTAATGGCTCTCAATTTGAGCAAGACCTCAAGTGTTGCAGCCTCTATCTACTGGCTGCCAGCCAATGTTAAGCCACGCAAGTTGGGTAGGGAATATGAGCTGATCAGGCACGTATCTAAACATTTCTTTTCTGAAGTTGGCTTCCTTTTTGATGTGTTTGGTCTCATTTAGTAAATAGTTGAAACTCCACTTCTAAAATTAACCTTACATTAACTTTCAGGAAAACATTATTATTTTTTGGCTTTCTGCTTTCTGAGAAAAAACTATGTGTCATTGGCTGCTAGGAAATTGTTTCAACTGTTATAGATGTGGAGCAAGCCTCTTTTAGCCTGTCTTACTGCTTCGCTTTCTTACAAGAAAGGGCATCGTCAGACAATATTTGACTGGGGACACTATTCCCTCAGCCACTAAGTCACTGGTTGATATGTACTTCTGCATATAACTCATTTACAGAATAATAGCCAACATATTTTAAACAAATAGATACTAATACCCTTCCGTTTATCATCAAGAAGGTGTTTCTGTCTTCTGAAAAGTAAAAAATATGAAATAATTACCGGTTATGCAAATCTCCTTAAGCAAAAGAGAAAATAATTCTTCTGGCTTTTCCCTATTACCCTGTCAAGCTATGTCCTTTCTCACTCAGCTAAACTTGACAGATAATGAGAAGAGTTAAAAGTAACTGAAATATCAAGACTGGTGACTGAAAAGATGGTGGGACCAATTATCTGAAATAGTGCAGCAGGTTTAGAAGAGAATTTGATGTGATGTTGATGGCCGGCAGATCCTGGAAAAGGTTGTTGAAAGAAGATAAAGAACTCTCCATAGGAAAACATTGTCCCATAGAATAAGTTCTCATACAAGGTATTCAATATTAACAGAAAATACTGAATATCCAATACTCATATGAATATTCAATATTCACAGAGGACACATAAAAATTAAGTGACCTTTCTATTACTTTTTCTGTATCATAATTAATGCTTCTTACAGAGCTTTCTGCTCCCAAACCCCAGAGTAGGCAAGTAGTCCATTAAAAGTACCATTGAAATGCTTTCAAAATTTTATGACTTTTGGTGGGGAAATGTTGAGCTTTTGAATTACATCAAATTGTGACTGCATATAAAGTTACTTTACTTTTTAAAAATCTTGCCATTTATTTTCATTCTCCATAATAGTATGGTTTATTCATTTTTATTTCCTAAGATAACTAAGGATGGTATTATCTTTATACAATTTACATATACACTCAGTGAGTGTTTTCCACTTACTAAATGCAACACATAGAGTTTGGAGTATTTATTAAAATAATGTCACAAAGTTCCAGACTACTGTTCCCCAAAATAAAATGTTAACTTCTGTGATTTAAAATTTCTTTCTATGGAGTTATTCCTCTTGAAGCTTTATCAGAATACTGACTGTGAAAGAGAAAGCTGTACTGATGTTGATTTCTATAATTAAGAATATAATTTCTATCTTTTAAAAGAAATGTAAATTTTCTCAAAAAAGTGCAAGTAGAGTGAGCTTTGCCCTCACTTAATTGGATTGAATTTTAAACGTAAGCCCAGTATAGATTACTAATTTTCCCAGAGTCACTATCTATAACTGTGGTAACTGACACCAGATGATACATGGCACCAATATTACATTTACACTCTACTGAGTATAACTCCAAGAGGTGAGACAAAGTCTGTGTGTCCATATGCTTTCTATTACAAATTTAGTGATGATGGTGTTGTGTATAATAATGATGGTAAAAATAACTCATTCATTAAGCACATTGTTAAGGTACCAGGCACTGTGCAAACTGCTTTACATCTGGTATCTCATGTATTTGGCTGCTGCGTCTCACATCACAAAAGTAGCTCTGCCAGACTTTTGTCTGAATTTGTCAGAATTTTCGGTAGGACATATAATGTATTTTGCTTTCCCACGTTATTCACTTCAGCACTATTAATATAAGGTGGGTCTGTCTTATAGTCTATGTAAGTAGGCTTTTTCATAAAAAGAATTAACCACAAACCAGCCTTTTCACGTCATCCAGAATTTATCCTTTCTAAGAAAGCTTTATAATTTAATTTACATACCATAAAATCCATTCATTTAAAATGTACAATTCAATGTTTTTTTAGTTTATTTACAGTGTTATGCAACCATCACTACAACCTAATTTAAAACATTTGCCGCACCCCAAAAAGAAACTCCATCTGTACTCACTAGCAGTCACACCACATCTCCCTCAACAAGTCCTCAGCTCTAGGTAACCACTAACCTACTTTCTCTATATATAAATTTGCCTCTTCTGGACAGTTCATATAATAATATGTTATATTCTGTGATTGATTTCTTTCACTTAGCATGGTGTTTTCAAGGTCCATACATGTTGGAGCATGTATCAGTACTTCATTATTTTTCATTGCCAAATAATATTCCATTGTATAGATTATATCACATTTTTGTTTAATATAAGTCAACACTGTTTTGTTTTGTTTTTTGCGGTACGTGGGCCTCTCACTGTTGTGGCCTCTCCTGTTGTGGAGCACAGGCTCTGGATGAGCAGGCTCAGCGGCCATGGCTCATGGGCCCAGCCGCTCTGCAGCATGTGGGATCTTCCCGGACTGGGGCACGAACCCGTGTCCCCTGCATCGGCAGTCGGACTCTCAACCACTGCACCACCAGGGAAGCCCAACACTGTTCCTTTGTGTTTGGTTTTCCAAATTAGTCTGTGTGACGTTTTGAGCTTCAAATGAAAGGGAAATAATCTTTCAAAACACTTAAATAGAAAAATGCAGGTCAAATTCAGAAGTGATGTTAATATTTATGGTTCTTTTCAAGGTGTGACAAAAATACAATTGGAATATTATGTTAGATTAGAAATTTAAAGCATTTAGTTAACATACCATCTTCTAATTTCCTTTTCTTTTTTATATGTAAATATATATATGATATGTATGATTTACATATATAGGATATATATATATGATTTAAAAATAGAAAACTATAATTTCACTATATAAATATATGAATCCATCAGAATGTTTCACACAGACATGACTCTTATTTTGATATTTGGAAATTAAGTTTTGATTTTCTAAATGCTATTAAACTTGGTCTTAAGGAAAGGTTTTCCTAGGTGATGGTATCACATGAGGCATCTTCTAATCTTTACTGAGTGAATAACATTTTAATTTCAAATGAAATTATATATAAATGATGTAAATATATAACAGATGCAAAACTTGCAGCATAAATTGAAACATAAGTGCTGTTATTTTCTGCTTAGACTGTAAGGTCCAAAAAGGTATAATGAGAACGTGCAGAGGTAAGTTTAAAAGAAAAATATCTTGTGTGTTTTTTTTTTAGTTGTTGTTGTACTAATCAACAACTGTGTTCTTTACACCAAACTGTAGATCTGACTGGAAAATGGTATATTAAAAAATTAAATAAGAATTTAAAATAATAATAATAAAGAAAAATATCAAATAGAATTATTTGAAATTATGTCAATTTTAAGCCTAATGTTACACACAAAGAAATATATGGACAATGCATTATGAAAAGAAAAGAATAAATCAACACTATAGTAGTGCTTAGGGAAAACACAACACATGAATGATCTGTTTTTCCTATGATGTTTATTTTCTTTTATTGTATGTTTACAAAAGGTTGTTGTACTCAATTTAAGAACTTCTATTAGGTCCTTAGGAAACTTATGCTTCCTATGAAAGAGGTTCAGTTTCCCCATTTGTATTAAATCGCTTATATCATTCATATCCTTTTGGCTATATATTGTTTTTTTAAGGACTGGATGCCTAACACTTCTTAGAAAATAACATTAGATCTTACCCACATAACAAGTTTGGTTTTTACCTTGTTTTATATCTCAGTATAGCACCAATGTATATGTCTCAATTTTTTTTCTTTGTACCAATCCCCAAAATTATGACCTAGTTATTTCCAACATATTTTTATACTCTTAAAATTCTGCAAAGTACTTATCCTCATGGTTATACAGTTTTAAGCTAAACAGACATAATATTCTAGGACAGTGCTTCTCAAACTTGGCTGCACATTGTCAACATCTGGAAAGTTTTAAAAATTCAGGTGCCTCATCCACACTCTCAGAGTTTTGTATAATCTATGTAGTGTGTGGTTTGGCATCCATATCTTTCATAGCACCTCAGGGAATTCTAATGTACAACTAAGGCTCAAAACCACTGCTCTAAGAATTTACATAAAACAGAGGCAATTATCTGCAGCAACTTTCATGACTAACAAGATATGATATAAGGTATGATATAATGATATTGTCCTACTAGCTCTTATATTTGGGGTATCCACTGAAAACAGGAATTATAGTTGGGAGGGTGAATTTTATCCACATGGAATCAGTTGTTTTGCTAGAATACCCAAAATTTCATCAAATAATACAGTAGAAGTGAAGATTTTTGTTGTTACTGTTGTTGTTTAATTAGCTAAAGTTAAAATACTTCCTAAAAGTAAGAAAATTCTGCCTCATCATTCAGCAGTATGAAGCTTTTTGTAAGCCCGTTCTTGGTTTGGATTTATATGGCAAAATTTTAGAGGCTTATTACTTCCTATGTGCCATCTGGAGATGTGCCACCAGATGGCATGTGGGTGGCAGTGATCATATGGCTTAAATAGAAAATTTCATATAAATTTTAGGAACTAAATCAAAGAGATTATATCATGTTTTCCCGGAGACTCATATTTTCTCTATTGAACTAGAGTTATACTAAGTCAAAACTAAAAATAAATTAAACCCTAATAACTGTATGTTAGAGAGTAGCATACAGTTTTAAGATTTACTTATTTATTTATTTTTTAAATGTTTTCTCAAAGTATTTAATATGTTTCCTCACATATAAAAGGCTTATAATAAAAAACAACAGTTCCTTACTCCCTAGAAGGAACCATTTTAATTGTTCTTCTGTTGGTTACTTATGTTTCTTAATTTGTCCAAATGATGAAGATTTAGAGTATTTTTTTTAAAAAGCAAATATATATGTCGAAGTTAGTAACTTTAATGGCTGGCAACTGCTGCTTAAATGTAACCCTGGCTCTATTTATAAACAAGAGAAGAAATCACCCTGATTTTATATTGACTTTTCCAGGAATAACTCTATTCCTGGACAACTGATTGCATCTCACTGAGGTCTTGAAAGCATTACAACATTTCTTCTGTTATTGATACAAGTCTTTTGACTACCATAGGCTTTCTTTTTCTGCTAACTGGTGCTTGACTCTTACCTTATAAATTAGGTAACTATCTTCTGTTTATTTGGCTAATGTAGAAATTGACTTTTTGCTCCATATAACTTACCAAAATGCAGTGACGAGAGAGGTGTGGGCTTGCTGTGCATATGATGACCATTTTCTTCCCAATTAGGAAAAATTTTACCCACCAAAGGGATTGGGTTTATTCTTTTCCAACAAGATATTGCTACTAGATGTTTACTATTTAATTATTATTTAATCCACATAGAAAAAGCAGTTTATCCACCAACATATTTAGCAAGATTTAAATTTAAACTCATTTCCAAATTTCTCTTTAGCATATTTTCTTAAAAAATTTTCAAATTATGACTCTTGTGGCATTATATTTTGTTGTATCATGGCCAGAGTAGAACCTCCTCTCCCTCTCTCTCTCTCTCTCTCTCCCTATATATATATATATATATATATATATATATATATATATATACACACACATATACACACACATATATGTATATATACATATACACATGCATAATTCAGTAAAAATCAAAATATTTTGAAATTCATTATACTAGAACATAGAGTATTTAAAAACAGATTTAAACAAGGAATCATAGTTTTTCTATTGAATTATAAAATAGTTTTTTACAATAGTCAATCAAGGAAAAAATCTGCATGAGAAGAAGAAAAAGCATAATCTAGTACGGCAATTTCCCAAGCAGAGGTAGAAGCACTAAACTTTAGTCCCTGGTAAAATATGGAAGATAGTGATGGTACCAGAGCAAATAGGATAGGAAACCTTTAACCCATGAATACCATCTACCATAAAACTAGGTTTAAAACTATTCAACAAAAACCCAAAAATGAGTGGTTAAGGACGTATACCTATAGATACAAGACCTACCTAGTATCAATACAGTAAAAAAGTGGAGATAAGCAATAGAGCATATGACAGACACAAGAAGAGGAGAACTCCCAATCACTAACAGGTTCTCATCATCACTGGAAAGACTGATGGGCAAATTTGTGAACAGGCATTGAAACTGGGAAGGATTTCTGTACACTGCAATTCCCATATAAAGCAAAGGGTCCTTGGTGAGATCTGAAGTTGCTGTAATAGTCTAGACCTTATGAACTCTAGAAAACAACCAGCTAAAGCTACCCTCAAGGACAAAACTTAACATTGAGAATAATTTGCTGAGCGTAGAATCCAAAGTGACAAGGACAGAGACAATAAGGATAAGGAAAAAAAGCTTCAGAGAAAGTAAGTGGAGGTGGCCTTTCCATCTGAAATTATTCTATGATTTAAAAACTTAAAAAAAGACCTAAAGATGATTATTGCTAGAAAACAAGGAAACTTAGCCAAGTGAAACAAAGACTTGAACTATTTGAAGGATTCTGAGCAGTCAACCCAAAACATTTGTGTTAGAGCATGGATTTATTTTTGGCTTGATCTCTCCTAGTTGATATCACTAGATAATTACTCCTCTGTGTCATAGGATAATGGACTCATTGGATATAGAATAAAGGCTAAGATAATCCAGCATCTATATAACAGTTTTTCTTTATTAAAAAACTAAAATAATGGGACATCACAGATATTATAAATTATAATTCAACAAAACTTTCCTTTAAAAATAGACAGTTGGACCTATGTTTTGAGAGGGAGCACCATGAAGCAATTGGGACTCCACCTGGGACTGAAGACACTGGCAGCAGCCATTTGAGGGAGCTCATTCTACCACGATGGTACCAGCACTTGCAAGTGCCATTTTGAAATCCTCCCTCTATCCTATTAGTTCTGAGAAACTGCCATACCCACCAATGGGCCAGCAGCAGCCCTGTGCCCAAAGCTGCACAGAGATCCAAGCAGGGACCCTGACTCACCCACCAGTGGGCCTGTAGCCACTGCACAAAGCAGGCCTCACAACCAACAGGGTCAAGGGACAGCCTTACCTACCAACATACCCAAAGTAGTCAGCCCTGCCACAACAGGAATCTGTATGCAGCCCATGTAGGGGGCATCCCTAGAGATATAGCTCTGGTGACCAGAGAGGAGTGTGCTGCTGGGCCCCACAGAACATCTCCTACATAAGGTCACTTCTCCAAGATCAAGAAATATAAAACATCTACATAATACATAGAAATAACAACAGAGTCTTAGGCAAAATGAGGTGGCAGAGGATTACAGTACGCCCCCTACATACAAATGAGTTCCATCCCGAGAGAGCGTGTTCATAAGTCCAATTTGTTCATAAGTCCAACAAAGTTAGCCTAGGTACCCAACTAACACAATCGGCTATGTAGTACTGTACTGTAGTAGGTTTATAATACTTTTCACACAAATAATATATAAAAAGCAAACAAACACAAAAATTAAAAAAAAACATTTTTAATTTTACAGTACAGTACCTTGAAAAGTATAGTAGTACAGTACAACAGCTGGCATACAGGGGCTGGCATCAAGGTAATAGGCAAGAAGAGCTACTGACTGGAAGAGGGAGAGGATGTGGGAGACTATAGAGCTGAAGGATCATCAGCAATGGGAGATGGAGTGCAAGCTGCAATTTCACTCATGCCTGACATTGATGGAATGCACGTTTGCATCTTTGAAAGTTTGCAACTTCAAGGTTCGTATGTAGGGGACTTACTTATTTTCCAAATGAAGGAACAACATTAAAACACAGAAAAAAAATTGAAGTAGAGATAAGCAATCTATTTGATAAATGTTCAAGATAATGATCATAAAGATGCCCACCAAACTTAGAAGAAAAATGGATGAGCACAAGGAGAATTTCAACAAGACAAAATATAAAGAACCAAACAGAACTGAAGAATACAATAACTGAAGCAAAAATAAACTAGAAGCAATCAATAGTAGATTAGATAATATAGAGAAACAGATCAGTGATCTGGAAAACAGAGAAATGGAAATCACTCAAGCTGAATAGAAGAAAGAACTTTAAAAAAAATGAGGGGGCTTCCCAGGTGGCACAGTGGTAGAGAGTCCACCTGCCAATGCAGGGGACATGGGTTCATGCCCCGGTCCGGCAAGATCCCACATGCCACGGAGCGGCTGGGCCCATGAACCATGGCCACTGAGCCTGCGTGCCCGGAACGTGTGCTCTGCAATGGGAGAGGCTACAACAGTGAGAGGCCCGCATACCACACACACACAAAAAAATGAGGATAGTTTAAGAAAATTCTGGGACAACATTGAGTGTACTACCATTTGCATCATACGGGGCCCAGAAAGAGAAGGGGGCAGAGAGCTTATCTGAAGAAATAATAGCTGAAAACTTTCCTAACCTGGAAAAAGAAACAGACAACCAGGTTGAGGAAGCACAGAGAGTCCCAAATAAGATGAACCCAAAGAGGTCCACACCAAGACACATTATAATTAAAATAGCAAAAACTAAAGATAAAGAGGGAATCTTAAAAACAGTAAGAGAAAAGCAACTAGTTACATGCAAAAAAACTCCCATGATATTATAAGCTGACTTTTCAGTAGATACTTTGCAAGCCAGAAGGGAGTGGCACAACATATGCAAAGTCATGAAAGGAAAAAACCTACAACAAAGAGTATGCTACCTGGCAAGGTTATTGTTCAGATTTGAAGGAGAAATAAATAATTTTACAGACAAGCAATAGCTAAATGAGTTCTTCACCACTAAACTGGCTTTAAAAGAACTGTTAAAGAGACTTCTCTAAGTAGAAAAGAACATGACTAGGAATATGAATATTACAAAAGAAAAAATCACATTGGTAAAGGAAAACATTCAGTAAACGTAGTAGATTGACCACTTATGAAGCTAGTAGAAAGGTAAAAGGTAAAAGTAGTAAAGTTATATATATATATATATATATATATATATATATATATATATACATACATATATATACATATATATATATATATATATGAGAGAGAGAGAGAGAGATCCACAATAAGTAGTTACAGGATACACAGAGAGATGTAAAAATATTAAAATAAGGAGGGTAGTAAACATGCAAACCTGTTAGAATGTGTTTGAAATAAGAGATCATCAATTTAAAATAATCATATATATGTGTATATATACAGTTATATAATTATAGTCATAGTTTTATATACATACACCAAAAACCTAAAATCAAAATCCAAAAACCTATAACAGATACACAAATAAGAAAAAGGAATCCAAATATAACACTAAAGATAGCCATAAAATCACAAGAAAGAAAGTAAGGGCAGAGGATCAAAAAAGAAATATAAAACCAAACAGAAAACAGTTAACAAAATTGCAATAAGTACATACCAATCAATAATTACTTTAGAAGTAAATAGAGTAAATACCCCAATCAAATGACAAAGTGGCTGAATGGATACAAAAACAAGACCCATCTATATGCTGCCTACAAGAGACTTACTTCAAATCTAAATATACACACAGACTGAAAGTGAGGGGCTGGAAAAAGGTATTCCATGAAAATGGAAAACAAAAGAAAGCTGGGGTAGCCATACTTAGAGAAAATATACTTTAAAACAAAGTCTGTAACAAGAGACAAAGAAGGACATTACACAATGATAAAGGGGTCAATCCAAGAAAATATATAACAGTTGTAAATATATATACAACCAATGTAGGAGCACCTAAACACATAAAGCATACATTAAAAGAAATAAAGGGATAAATTGACAGTAACAAATTAATAGCAGGGGACTTTAACACTCCTCATACATCAATGGACAGATTATCAAGACAGAAAATCAATTAAAAATATACTGGTCATAAGTGACACATTAAACCATATGAATTAAAGAACTATATAGAGAACATTCCATTCAAAAGCAGCATAATACACATTCTTTGCAAGAGCACATGGAACATTCTCTGGGACAGATCACATGCTAAGCCACAAAACAAGCCTCATTAAATTTAAGAAGACTGAAATCATATTAAGCATCTTTTCCAACCACAATGTTACAAGACTAGAAATCAACTACAAGAAAACAAAACTGCAAAAAACACAAACACGTGGAGCTTAAACAGTATGCTACAAAACAACCAATGTATCATTGAGGAAATCAAAGGAGAAATCAAAAAATAGAAGGAGACAAATGAAAATGAAACACAATAATCCAAAGTCTATGGGGACACAGCAAAAGCAGTTTGAAGAGTGAAACTGATCGCAATAAAAGCTTATGTCAGGAAACAAGGAAACAAACAACCTAAAAGAACTAGAAAAACAATAAACAAAACCCAAAGTTAGAAGAAGGAAGGAAATAATAAAGATCAGCACAGAAATAAATGAAATGGAGACAAACAATAGAAAAGATCAATGAGGGGACATTCAAGATGGCAGAGGAGTAAGACGTGGAGATCACCTTCCTCCCCACAAATACATCAAAAATACATCTACATGTGGAACAACTACTACAGAACAGCTACTGAACACTGGCAGAAGACCTCAGACTTCCTAAAAGGCAAGAAAATCCCCACGTACATGGGTAGGGCAAAAGAAAAAAGAAAAAACAGAGACAGAAGAATATGGATGCGTCCTGCACCTCGGGGAGGGAGCTGTGAAGGAGGAAAAGTTTCCACACACTAGGAAGCCCCTTCACTGGTGGAGACGGGGGTGGGAGGGAAGCTTTGGAGTCATGGAGGAGAATGCAGCAGCAGGGGTGCAGGGGGCAAAGCGGAGAGATTCCCACAAAGAGGATTGGTGCCAACCAGCACTCACCAGCCTGAGACGCTTGTCTGCTCACCTGCCAGGGTGGGTGGGGGCTGGGAGCTGAGGCTCGGGCTTCGAGGTCACATCCCAGGGACAAACAGGTGTTGGCTATGTGAACACAGCCTGAGGGGGCTAGTGCATCACAGCTAGCTGGGAAAGAATCTGGGGAAAAGTCTGGAACTTCCAGGAGGCAAGAGATCATTGTTCTGTGGTGTGCGAGGAGAGGGTATTCAGAGCACTGCCTAAATGAGCTCCAGACATGGGCACGAGCTGCAGCTTTCAGAGCGAACTCCAGAGATGGGCATGAAATGCTAAGGCCACTGCTGCAGTCACCAAGAAGCCTGTGTGCAAGCACAGGTCACTATCCACAATTCCCCTCCCAGAAACCTGTGCAGCCCACCACTGCCAGGGTCCAGTGATCCAGGGACAACTTCCCCGGAAGAACACACGATGCACCTCAGGCTGTTGCAATGTCATGCTGGCCTCTGCTGCCGCAGGGTTGCCCTGCATTCTATACTCCACCCTCCCCCTGGCCTGAGAGAGACAGAGCTGCCTAATCAGCTGCTACTTTAACCCCGTCCTGTCTGGGCAGGGAACACATGCCCTCAGACAACCTACACACAGAGACGAGGCCAAAACAAAAGCTGAACCCCGGAGCTGTGCAAACAAAGAAGAGAAAGGGAAATCTCTCCCATCAGCCTCAGGAGCAGTGGATTAAATCGCCACAATCAACTTGATGTACCCTGAATCTGTGGACTACCTGAATAGGCAAGGAATGATCCCAAAATTGAGGTGGTGGACTTTGGAAGCAACTGTAAACTTGGGGTTGGCTTTCTGCATCTAATTTGTTTCTGCTTTTATGTTTATCTTAGTTTAGTATTTAGAGATTATTGTCATAGGTAAATTTGTTTATTAATTTGGTTGCTCTCTTCATTTATATATATATATATATATAATTTTTTTTCCATTTTCTCTTTTTGTGAGTGTGTATGTGTATTCTTTGTGTGATTTTGTCTGTATAACTTTGCTTTTAACATTTGTCCTAGGTTTCTGTTTGTCTGTTTTTTGTATAGTTTTTAGTGCTTGTTATCATTGTTAGATTTGTCTTTTGGCTTGCTTACTCTCTTCTTTTTTTTATTACATTTTAACTTTTATTTTTAATAATATTTTTAATTTAATAACTTTTCTTTCTTTCTTTCTTTCTTCTTTCTTTCTTTCTTTCTTTCTTTCTTTCTTTCTTTCTTTCTTTCTTTCTTTCTTTCTTTATTTTTCTCCCTTTTCTTCTGAGCCATGTGGCTGACAGAGTCTTGGTTCTCCTGCCAGGTGCCAGGCCTGAGCCTCTGAGGTGGGAGAGCCAAGTTCAGGATATTGGTCCACCAGAGACCTCCTAGTCCCACATAATCTCAAAGGGCAAAAGCTCTCCAAGAGATCTCCATCTCAATGCTAAGACCCAGCTCCACTCAACGAGCTACAATGCTGGACCAGCAAGCTACAATGCTGGACACCCTATGGCAAACAACTAGCAAGAAAGGAACACAATCCCAACCATTAGCAGAGAGGCTGCTAAAAATCACACTAAGTTCACAAACACTCCAAAATACACCACCAGGTGTGGTCCTACCAACCAGAAAGACAAGATCCAGCCTCATCCACCAGAACACAGGCACCAGTGCCCTCCACCAGGAAGACTACACAAGCCACTGTACCAACCTTACCCACTGGGGGCAGACACCAAATACAAAGGGAACTACGAACCTGCAGCCTGTGAAAAGGAGACCCCAAACAGACTAAGTTAAGCAAAATGAGAAGGCAGAGAAATACACAGCAGATGAAGGAGCAAGGTAAAAAACCACCAGACCAAACAAATGAAGAGGAAATAGGCAGTCTACCGGAAAAAGAATTCAGAGTAATGACAGTAAAGATGATCCAAAATTTTGGAAATAGAAAGGAGAAAATACAAGAAACGTTTTACAAGGACCTAGAAGAACTAAAGAGCAAACAAACAATGATGAACAGCACAATAAATGAAACTTAAAATTCTCTAGAAAGATTCAATAGCAGAATAACTGAGGCAGAAGAACGGATAAGTGACCTGGATGATAAAAGAGTAGAAATACCTATCACAGAGCAGCATAAAGAAAAAAGAATGAAAAGAATTGAGGACAGTCTCAGAGAACTCAGGGACAACAATAACACACCAATGTTCGAATTATAGGGGTCCCAGAAGAAGAAGAGGAAAAAAAAGGGAGTGAGAAAATATTTGAAGAGATTTAGTTGAAAACTTTGCTAAATGGGAAGGCAATCATTCAATCAAGTCCAGGAAGTGCAGAGTCCCATACAGCATAAATTCAAGGAGAAACATGCCAAAACACATATTAATCAAACGATCAAAAATTAAATACAAACAAAAAAAATTAAAAGCAGCAAGGGAAAAGCAACAAATAGCATACAAAGGAATCCCCATAAAGTTAACAGCTGATCTTTCACCAGAAAATCTGCAAGCCAGAAGGCAGTAGCAGGACATATTTAAAATGATGAAAGGAAAAAAACTATAACCAAGATTACTCTACCCAGCAAGGACCTCATTCAGATTTGATGGAGAATTTAAAACCTTTATAGACAATCAAAGCTAAGAGAATTCAGCACCACCAAACCAGCTTTACAACAAATGCTAAAGGAACTTCTCTAGGCAGGAAACACAAGACAAGGAAAAGACCTACAATAACGAACCCAAAACAATTAAGAAAATAGTAATAAGAACATACATATTGATAACTACCTTAAATGTAAATGGATTAAATGCTCCAACCAAAAGACATAGACTGGCTGAATGGATACAAAAACAAGATGCATACATATGCTGTCTACAAGAGACCCACTTCAGATCAAGAGACACATACAGATTGAAAGTGAAGGGATGGAAAAAGATATTACATGCAAATGGAAATCAAAAGAAAGCTGGAGTAGCAATTCACATATCAGACAAAATAGTCTTTAAAATAAAGACTATTATAAGAGACAAAAAGGAACAAAACACAATGATCAAGGGATTGAACCAAGAGGAAGATATAATAATTGTAAATATTTATGCACTCAACATAGGAACACCTCAGTACAAACTGCAAATGCTAAGGGCTATAAAAGGGGAAATCGACAGTAACACAATAATAGTAGGGAACTTTATCACCCCATTTTCACCAATGGACAGATCATGCGAAATGAAAATAAATAAGAAAACACAAGCTATAAATGATATATTAAACAAGATGGACATAATTGATATTTATACAAGATTTCAACCAAAAACAACAGAATGAACTTTTCTCTCAAGTACTCATGGAACATTCTCTGGGATAGATCAAATCTTGGGTAACAAATCAAGACTTGGTAAATTTAAGAAAATTGAAATCATATCAAGTATCCTTTCTAACCAAAAAGCTATGAGACTAGATAAGAATAATAGGAAAAAGTCTGTAAAAAATGCAAACACACAGAGGTTGAACAATACACAACTAAATAACCAAGAGATCACTGAAGAAATCAAAGAGGAAATCAAAAAATACCTAGAAACAAATGCCAATGAAAACACTAAAACCCAAAACCGAACGGATGCAACAAAGCAGTTCTAAGAGGGAAGTTTATAGCAATACAATCCTATCTCAAGAAAAAAGAGATGTCTCAAGTAAACAACCTACCTTTACACCTACAGCAATTAGTGAAAGGAGAATGAAAAAAGAAGTTAGCAGAAGGAAAGAAATCATAAAGATCAGATCAGAAATAAATGAAAAAGTAAGGAAGGTAACAATAGCAAAGGTCAATAAAACTAAAAGCTCCATCTTTGAGAAGATAAAATTGATAAACCATTAGCCAGACTCATCAAGAAAAAAAGGGAGAAGACTCAAATCAATAGAATTAGAAATGAAAAAGGAGAAGTAACAACTGACACTTCAGAAATACAAAGGATCATGAGAGATTACTACGAGCAACTCTATGCCAATAAAATGCACAACCTGGAAGAAATGGAAAAATTCTTAGAAATGCACAACCAGCCGAAACTGAATCAGGAAGAAATAGAAAATATGAACAAACCAGTCACAAGCACTGAAATTGAAACTGTGGTTAAAAATCTTCCAACAAACAAAAGCCCAGAACCAGATGGCTTCAAAGCCGAATTCTATCAAACATTTAGAGAAGTGCTAACACCTATTCTTCTCAAACTCTTCCAAAATATAGCAGAGGGAGGAACACTCCAAAATTCATTCTACGAGGCCACCATCACCCTGATACCAAAACCATACAAGGATGTCACAAAGAAAGAAAACTACAGGCCAATATCACTGACGAACATAGATGCAAAAATCCTAAACAAAATATTAGCAAACAGAATCCAACAGCACATTAAAAGGATCATGCACCATGATCAAGTGGGGTTTATTCCAGGAATGCAAGGATTCTTCAATATATGCAAATCAAACAACGTGATACAGCATATTAACAAATTGAAGGAGAAAAAAATATTATCATCTCAATCGATGCAGAGAAAGCTTTTGACAAAATTCAACACCCATTTATGATAAAAAAACATCCAGAAAGTAGGTATAGAGGCAACTTTCCTCAACATAATAAAGGCCATATATGACAAACCCACAGCCAACCTCATCCTCAATGGTGAAAAACTGAAAGCATTTCCACTAAGATTGGGAAAAAGACAAGGTTGCCCACTCTCACCACTCTTACTCAATGTAGTTTTGGAAGTTTTAGCAACAGCAATCAGAGAAGAAAAGGAAATAAAAGGGATCCAAATCGGAAAAGAAGAAGTAAAGCTGTCACTATTTGCAGATGACATGACACTATACATAGAGAATCCTAAAGATGCTACCAGAAAACACCTAGAGCTAATCAATGAATTTGGTAAAGTTGCAGGATACAAAATTAATGCACAGAAATCTCTGGCATTCCTATACACTAATGATGAAAAATCTGAAAGTGAAATCAAGAAAACACTCCCATTTACCATTGCAACAAAAAGAATAAAATATCAAGGAATAAATCTACCTAAGGAGACAAAAGACCTGTATGCAGAAAATTATAAGACACTGATGAAAGAAATTAAGGATGATACAAATAGAGGGAGAGATATACCATGTCCTTGGATTGGAAGAATCAACATTGTGAAAATGACTCTACTACCCAAAGTAATCTACAGATTCAATGCAATCCCTATCAAACTACCACTGGCATTTTTCACAGAACTAGAACAAAAAATTTCACAATTTGTATGGAAACACAAAAGACCCTGAGTAGCCAAAGCAATCTTCAGAACGAAAAACGGAGCTGGAGGAATCAGGCTCCCTGACTTCAGACTATACTACGGAGCTACAGTAATCAACACAATATGGTACTGGCACAAAAACAGAAATATACATCAATGGAACAGGATAGAAAGACCAGAGATAAACCCACGCACATATGGTCAACTTATCTTTGATAAAGGAGACAGGAATGTACAGTGGAGAAAGGATAGCCTCTTCAATAAGTGGTGCTGGGAAAACTGGACAGCTACATGTAAAAGTATGACATTAGATCACTCCCTAACACCATACAAAAAAAATAATCTCAAAATGGATTAAAGACCTAAATGTAAGGCCAGACACTGTAAAACTCTTGGAAGAAAACATAGGCAGAACACTCTATGACATAAATCACAGCAAGTTCCTTTTTGACCCACCTCCTAGAGAAATGGAAATAAAAACAAAAATAAACAAATGGGACCTAATGAAACTTCAAAGCTTTTGCACAGCAAAGGAAACCATAAACAAGACGAAAAGACAACCCTCAGAATGGGAGAAAATATTTGCAAATGAAGCAACTGACAAAGGATTAATCTCCAAAATTTACAAGCAGCTCATGCAGCTCAATAACAAAAAAACAAACAACCCAGTCCAAAAATGGGCAGAAGACCTAAATAGACATTTCTCCAAAGAAGATATACAGATTGCCAACAAACACGTGAAAGAATGCTCAACGTCATTAATCATTAGAGAAATGTAAATCAAAACTACAATGAGATATCATCTCACGTGGGTCAGAATGGCCATCATCAAAAAATCTAGAAACAATAAATGCTGGAGAGGGTGTGGAGAAAAGGGAACCCCCTTGCACTGCTGGTAGGGATGTGAATTGGTACAGCCACTATGGAGAATAGTATGGAGGTTCTCTAAAAAACTACAAATAGAACTATCATATGACCCAGCAATTCCACTACTGGGCATATACCCTGAGTAAAGCAAAATTCAAAAAGAGTCATGTACCAAAATGTTCATTGCAGCTCTATTTACAATAGCGCAGGGATGGAAACAACCTAAGCGTCCATCATTGGATGAATGGATAAAGAAGATGTGGCACATATATACAGTGGAATATTACTCAGCCATAAAAAGAAATGAAATTGAGCTATTTGTAATGAGGTAGATGTACCTAGAGTCTGTCATACAGAGTGAAGTCAGAAAGAGAAAGACAAATACCGTATGCTAACACACATATATGGAATTTACAATAAAAAATGTCATGAAGAACCTAGAGGTAAGAGGTGAATAAAGACACAGACCTACTAGAGAATGGACTTGAGGATATGAGGAGGGGGAAGGGTAAGCTGTGACAAAGTGAGAGAGTGGCATGGGCATATATACACTACCAAATGTAAAATAGATAGCTAGTGGGAAGCAGCCGCATAGCACAGGGAGATCAGCTCAGTGGTTTGTGACCACCTGGAGGGGTGGGATAGGGAGATGCAAGAGGGAAGGGATATGGGAACATATGTATATGTGTAACTGATTCACTTTGTTATAAAGCAAAAGTAACACACCATTGTAAAGAAATTATACTCCAATAAAGCTGTTAAAAAAAATGGGAAAAGGACCTGGATAGACATTTTTCCAAAGAAGATATGCATATGGCCAACAGATACATGAAAAGATATTCAACATCACTAATTACCAAAGAAATGGAAATCAAAACCACAATGAGATACCACCTCACAGCTGTCAGAATGGCTATCATCAAGACACAAACATGACAAATGTTGGCGAGGATGCAGAGAAACAGGGACCCCCATGCACTCTTGGTGGGACTGTAAACTGGTGCAGCCACTATGGAAAACGCAATGAAGATTCCTTAAAGTTTTTTAATGGAATTACAATATCATCCTACAATTTCTCTTCTGGATATTTACCAGAGGAAAACAAAAACATTTATTTGAAAAGATATATGCACCCAATGTTCATTACAGCACTACTTACAAAAGCCATGATGTGGATTCAACTGAAAATGTCTATTGATTGATGAATGGATAAGGAATATGTGATATATATACATATATTTATATATGTATATATACACACAATGGACTATCACTCAGCCATAAAAAATGAAATCTGGCCATTTATGACAACACAGATGGACCTAGAGTGTATTATGCTAAGTGAAATAAATCAGACAGTGAAAAAGTACCATACGATCTCTCTTGTATGTGGAATCTAAAAACAAAACAAACAAAACTGTATGAAATATTCTTAGATAGAGAGAACAAACAGGTGGTTGACAGAGGGGACATGGGTGGGGAAATAGTTGAAGGGGATTAAGAGGTATAAACCTCAGATTCAAAAGAAATAAGCCATTTGGATATAATATACACCATAAGGAATACAGTCATTAATATTTTAATAATTGTGTATGGGGACAGATGGTTATTAGACTTATTGTGGTGATCATTTCATAATGTAAGAAAATATCAAATCACTTTGTAATACTCCTGAAACTAACAAAATATTGTACATCAACTATGTTTCAATTTTTTTTTAAAAATGATAGGTAATTCTCCAAAAAAGATATAGCAAATAAGCATATGAATATTACCAGCCATCAGGAAAGGGCAAATTGAGACCACAATGAGATATCACTGCACACCAATGGCTAAATAATAAATAAATGGCTAAAATAAAAATAGTGACAACACCAAATGCTGGTGAAGATATGAAGCAACTTGATCCCTCTGGTGGGAATGTAAAATTGTACAGCTACTTTGGAAAATAGTTAGGCAGTTTCTTAAAACACAAAACACAAACACCATATGACCAAGCAAATGTACTCCTGAGATATTCCCCAGAAAATGAAAGCTTGTGTTCAAACAAAAATCTAAACATGAATGTTTATAGCACTTTATTTACAATAGATAAAAGCTGAAAATAATCCAGATGTCCTTCAATGGGTGATTGAATAAATGAACTCTTTTACATCCATTTCACTGAATACTACTCAGCAATAAAAACGAACAAACTATTGATATGGTCAACATCTTGGATGAATCTTCAAAGAATTATACTGAGTGGAAAAAAGCCTGAAGCTTACTCACTGTATGATTCCACTTTTATAGCATTGTTGAAGTGATAACACTATAGAAATGTAGGACAGATTAGTGGTTGTCAGGGGCTAAGGAGAGGCAGGAGGGAAGGGGGTGTGGATACAAAAATTCAACAAGAGAGCGATACTGTGGTGATGGAAACTTTCTATATCTTAATTGAATTAATGCCAACATTCTGGTTGTGATAGTAAACTAAAGCTTTGCAAGATATTACTAGTAGAGGAAACATAGGCTCTGTCTGTATTATTTCCTACAAGTGCATATGAATCTACATTTATCTCAAAATAAAATACATAATTTTTAAAAAGGAGTTTAAACAGGTATTTTTCAATTGCATTGCATAAGCCTTATATACACATGGATTCAAACAAAAATTTATGTCAGTAGTGACACATTTGGAAATTTGAACACAGATTAGATATTTGATTATATTAAGAAATTATTAAAAGGTATAGATGTGATAGTTCTCTTCTTTTTATGTTTAAAAAAATTTTATCTTTAGAGATCCATACTGAAATACTTATGGATATAAAGATATAATGTCTGGATTTTGCTTCAAAATAGTATGTGATGACAGGCAATGGCTGACATAAGATACAAGGTTTACCATGAGTTGATGATTGCTAAAGCAGTACGATGGATACTTGGGGAGTTACCATATTTTTCTCAATACATTTTTATGATTAAAAATTTCCATAATAAAAAACGCAGTTTTAATGAACCATAAGCAAAACATTTGATTCTTAAAACCAGGAGGGTTTTTAAAGTAATCATTGATTAGGCTTTGCTTTACCTCTAATGAGTCCTGCCTTATGCAAAATCAAGCACATACTGGACAGAAAAATATATTTAAGATGAATGTTGATTCTAAAGGAAAATCTCCTCCCTATTTCTGATATTTACCATGTCAGTTCCAACTATACATAAGTTATTTTGCCACCTCTAATATTATTCCATTTATCAGGTTGCCAATTATTCAAATTCTAACCATCTTTCTTCATTTATCTTAATAAAGAGCAAATAAAATGTTTATTGATAATATTCATAATTAGTTTAATGGTAAACTAACAACAACAACATAAATCTATATTGGAACTTTATCACCAAAGAACACAGTAGCTTTGCAGCCACCAAGAATCCTGCATGCAAGCACAGGTCACTATCCACAAACCCCTGGGAGCCTGTGCAGCACGCCACTACCAGGGTACTGTGACCAGGGACAAGTTCCCCTGGAGAACACACAGTGTGCCTCAGGATGTTGCAACGTCCCATAGGCCTCTGCCACGGCAGGCTTGCTCTGCATTTCAATTATGCCACAGCAGGATTGCTCTGCATTTCAATTATAACTACCATACCCCTCCCTCCACCAGGCATGAGTGAGCCAGAGCCCCCTAAACAGTAGCTCCTTTAAACCCACCCTGTCTGAGTGGGAACAGATGCCTAAGGGTGACCTACATACAGAGGTGGAGCCAAAAACAAAGCTTAACCCCAGGAGCTGTGCAAAAAAAGAAGAGAAAGGGAAATTTCACCGTGCAGCCTCAGGAGCAGCAGATTATATCCCCACAATCAACTTGATAAACCTGCATCTGTAGAATATGTGAATAGACAATGAATCATCTCAAAATGGAGGTGGTGGACTTTGGGAGCAACTGTAGACTTGGGGTCTGCTGTCTATGACCTATTGGTTTCTGATTTTTATGTTTACCTTAGTATACTTTTTAGCACTGCTATCATTGGTCGATTTGTTTATTGGTTTGGTTGCTCTCTTCTTTTTATTATTATTTTTTATTTATATATATTTTTAAATAATTTTTTTCTTTCTTTTTTCTCACTTTCCTTGTGAGCTCTGTGGCTGACAGGATCTTGGTGCTCCATCCTGGTGTCATGCCTGAGCCTCTGAGGTGGGAGAGCCAACTTCAGGACATTGGACCACCAGGGACCTCCCAGCTCCACATAATATCAATTGGTGAGAGCTCTCCCAGAGATCTACATCTCAACGCTAAGACCCAGCTCAGCCCAACAGCCAGGAAGTTCCAGGGCTCGATGCCTCATGTCAATCAACTAGCAAAACAGGAACACAAGCCCACCCATTAGCAGAGAGGCTGCCTAAAATCATAATAAGCTCATAGACACCCCAAAGCAAACCACCGGACGCAGTCCTGCCCACCAGAAAAACAAGATGCAGCCCCACCCACCAGAACACAGGCACCAGTCTCCTCCACCACGAGGCCTACACAACCCACTGAACCACGTCACCCACTGGGGGCAGACACCAAAAACAATGGAAACTACAAACCTGAAGCCTGCAAAAAGGAGATCCCAAACACAGTAAGTTAAACAAAATGAGAAGACAGAGAATTATGTAGCAGATGAAGGAGCAAGGTAAAAAACCACTAGACCAAACAAATGAAGAGGAAATAGGCAGCCTACCTGAAAAAGAATTCAGAGTAATAATAGTAAAGATGATCCCAAACATTGGAAATACAACAGAGAAAATACAAGAAACGTTTAACAAGGACCTAGAAGAACGAAACAGCAAACAAACAATGATGAACAACAAAATAAATGAAATTAAAAATTCTCTAGAAGGAATCAATAGCAGAATAACTGAGGAAGAAGAACGGTTGAATGACCTGGAATATAAAATAGTGGAAATAACTACCACAGAGCAGAATAAAGACAAATGAATAAAAAGAATTGTGGACAGACTCAGAGACCACTAGGACAACATTAAATGCAACAACATTCGAATTACAGGGGTCCCAGAAGAGGAAGAGAGAAAAAAAGGGTCTGAGAAAATATTTGAAGAGATTATAGTTGAAAACTTCCCAAACATGGGAAAGGAAAGAGTCAATCAAGTCCAGGAAGCACAGAGAGTCCCATACAGGCTAAATCCAAGGACAAACACACAAAGACACATATTAATCAAACTATCAAAAATTAAATACAAAGAAAAAACATTAAAAGCAGCAAGGGGAAAGCAACAAATAACATACAAGGGAATCCACATAAGGTTAACAGCTGATCTTTCAGCAGAAATTCTGCAAGCCAGAAGGGAGTGGCAGGACATATTTAAAGCGATGAAAGGGATCTTCTCAAGTGTGCATGGAACATTCTCCAGGATAAATCACATCTTGAGTCACAAATCAAACCACAGTAAATTTAAGAAAATTGAAATCATATCAAGCATCTTTTCTGACCACAATGCTATGAGATTAGATATGAATTACAGGGAAAAAAACGTAAAAAACACAAAAACATGGAGGCTAAACAGTACGTTACTAAATAACCAACAGATCACTGAAGAAATCAACGAGGAAATCAAAAAATACATAGAGACAAATGACAAAGAAAACACGATGATCAAAAACCTATGGGATGCAGCAAAAGCAGTTCTAAGAGGGAAGTTTATAGCTATACAAGCCTACCTCAAGAAACCAAACAAATCTCAAATAAACAATCTAAACATACACCTAAAGGAACTAGAGAAAGAAGAACAAACAAAACCCAAAGTTAGCAGAAGGAAAGAAATCATAAAGATCAGAGCAGAAATAAATGAAATAGAAACAAAGAAAATGATAGCAAAGGTAAATAAAACTAAAAGTTGGTTCTTTGAGAAGATAAACGAAATTGATAAACCATTAGCCAGACTCATCAAATAAAAAAGAGAGAAGATTCAAATGAATAGAATTAGAAATAACAAAGGAGGAGTAACAACTGACACTGCAGAAATAGAAAGGATCATGAGAGATTACTACAAGCAACTATTTGCCAATAAGATGGACAACCTGGAAGAAATGGACAAATTCTTAGAAAGGTATAACCTTCCAAGACTGAACCAGAAAGAAATAGAAAATATGAACAGACCAATAACAAGTAATGAAATTGAAACTGTGATTATAAATCTTACAACAAACAAAAGTCCAGGACCAGATGGCTTCACAGGTAGCAGATGAAGAAGCGCTAACACCCCTCCTTCTCAAACTCTTCCAAAAAATTGCAGAGGAAGGAACACTCCCAAACCCATTCTATGAGGCCACCATCACCCTGATACCAAAACCAGAAAAAGATACTACAAAAAAAGAAAATTACAGACCAATATCACTGATGAATATAGATGCAAAAATATTCAACAAAATACTAGCAAACTAATCCAACAGCACATTAAAAGGATCATACAACATGAACAAGTGTTATTTATCCCAGGGATGCAAGGATTCTTCAATATATGCAAATCAATCAATGTGATACACCATGTTAACAAGTTGAAGAATAAAAACCATAAGACCATCTCAATAGATGCAAAAAAAGCTTTTGACAAAATTCAACACCGATTTATGATAAAAACTCTACAGAAAGTGGGCATAGTGGGAACCTAACTCAAGATAATAAAGCCCATATATGACAAACCCACAGCAAACATCATGCTCAATGGTGAGAAACTGAAAACATTTCCTCTAAGATCAGGAACAAGACAAGGATTTCCAAACTCACCACTAGTATTCAACATAGTTTTGGAAGTCCTAACCACAGCAATCAGAGAAGAAAAAGAAATAAAAGGAATACAAATTGGAAAAGAAGAGTTAAAACAGTCACTGTTTGCAGATGACATGATACTATACATAGAGAAACCTAAAGATGCCACCAGAAAACTACTAGAGCTAATCAACGAATTTGGTAAAGTTGCAGGATACAAAATTAATACACAGAAATCTTTTGCATTCCTATACACTAATGATGAAAAATCTGGACGAGAAATTAAGGAAACACTCCCATTTACCGTTGCAACAAAAAGAATAAAATACCAAGGAATAAACCTACCCAAGGAGAAAAAAGACCTATATGCAGAAAGCTATAAGATACTGATGAAAGAAATTAAAGATGATACAAACAGATGGAGAGATATACCATGTTCTTGGACGGGAAGAATCAACATTGTAAAAATGACTATAATTCCCAAAGGATTCTACAGATTCAATGCAATCCCTATCAAACTCTCAATGGCATTTTTCACAGAACTAGAACAATAAATTCTACAATTTGTATGGAAACACAAAAGACCCCGAATACCCAAAGCAATCTTGAGATGGAAAAATGGAGCTGGAGGAATCAGACTCCCTGACTTTAGTCTATACTACAAAGCTATGCTCATCAAGACAATTTGGTACTGGCAAAAAAACAGAAACACAGATCAACGGAACCAGATAGAAAGCCCAGAGATAAACCCACGCACCTCTGGTCAACTAATCTATGCCAAAGGAGGCAAGGATATACAATGGAGAAAAGACAGCTTCTTCAATAAGTGGTATTGGGAAAACTGGACAGCTACATGTAAAAGAATGAAATTAGAACATTCCCTAACCCCATACACAAAAATAAACTCAAAATGGATTTGAGACCTAAATGTAAAACTGGACACTATAAAACTCTCAGAGGAAAACATAGGCAGAACATCCTTTGACATAAATCAAAGCAAGATCTTTTTTGATCCACCTCCTAGAGTAATGGAAATAAAAACAAAAATAAACAAATGGGACCTAATAAAACTTCATACCTTTTGCACAGCAAAGGAAACCATAAACAAGACCAAAAGACAACCCTCAGAATGGGAGAAAATATTTGCAAACCAATCAATGGACAAAAGATTAATCTCCAAAATATATAAACATCTCATGCAGCTCAATATTAAAAATATATAAAACCCAATCCAAAAATGGGCAGAAGATCTAAACAGACATTTTTCCAAAGAAGACATACAGATGGCCAAGAAGCACATGAAAAGCTGCTCAGCATCACTAATTATTAGAAAAATGCAAATCAAAACTACAGTGAGGTATCACATCACACCAGTTAGAATGGGCATCATCAGAAAATCTACAAACAACAAATGCTGGAGAGGGTGTGGAGAAAAGGGAACCCTCTTGCACTGTTGGTGGGAATGTAAATTGATACAGCCACTATGGAGAACAGTATGGAGATTCCTTAAAAAACTAAACATAGAATTACCATATGACCCAGCAATCACACTATTGGGCATATACCCAGGGAAAACCATAATTCAAAAAGACACATGCATCCCAATGTTCATTGCAGCACTATTTACAATAGCCAGGTCATGGAAGCAGCCTAAATGTCCATCGACAGACGAATGTATAAAGAAGATATGGTACATATATATAATGGAATATTACTCAGCCATAAAAAGGAACGAAATAGAGTCACTTGTTGATACGTGGATGGATCTAGAGACTGTCATACAGAGTGATGTAAGTCAGAAACAGAAAAACAAATATTGTATATTAACACATATATGTGGAACCTAGAAAAATGGTACAGATGAACTGGTTTGCAGGGCAGAAATTGAGACACAGATGCAGAGAACAAATGTATGGACACAAAGGTGGGAAAGTGGAAGCAGGGTGGTGGTGGTGGTGTGATGAATTTCGTGATTGAGAATTACATGTATACCCTGATGTGTATAAAACTGATGACTAATAAGAACCTGCTGCAGAAAAAAATAAATAAAATATAATTTAAGAATCAAAAAAAACCAAATTAACAAAAGTGATGAAAGGGAAACACCTACAACCAAGATTATTCTACCCAGCAAGGATTTCATTCAGATTCAACAGAGAAATTAAAACCTTTACAGACAAGCAAAAGGTAAGAGAATTCAGCACCACCCAACCAGCTTTACAACAAATGCTAAAGAAACTTCTCTAGGCAGGAAACACATGACAAGGAAAAGACCTACAAAAACAAACTCAAAACAATTAAGAAAATGGGAATAGGAACATACATATCGATAATTAACTTAAATGTAAATGGGTTAAATGTTCCAACCGAAAGAAATAGACTGGCTGAATGATTACAGAAACAAGACACATATATATGCTCTTTACAAAAGACCAACTTCAGACCTAGGAACACACACAGACTGAAAGCGGGGGATGGAAAAAGATACTCCATGCAAATGGAAATCAAAAGAAAGCTGGAGTAGCAATTCTCAAATGAGACAAAAAAGACTTTAAAATAAAGACTATTACAAGAGACAAAGAAGGACACTACATAATCATCAAGGGATCAATCCAAGAAGAAGATGTAACAATTGTAAATATTTATGCACCCAGCATAGGAGCACCTCTCAATATATAAGGCAAATGCTAATGGCCATAAAAGGGTAAATCAACAGTAACACAATAATAGCAGGGGACTTTAACACCCCACTTTCACCAATGGACAGATCATCCAAAATGATAATAAATAAGGAAACACAAGCTTTAATGACACATTAGACAAGATGAACTTGATTGATATTTATAGGTAATTCCATCCAGAAACAACAGAATACACATTTTTCTGAAGTGCTCATGGAAAATTTGCCAGGATAGGTCATATCTTGGGTCACAAGTGAAGCCTTGGTAAATTTAAGAAAATTGAAATCATATCAAGCATATTTTCTGCCCACAATGCTATGAGACTAGATATCAATTACAGGAAAAAATCTGTAAAAAATACAACCACATGGGGGCTAAACAATACAATACTAAATAACCAAGAGATCACTGAAGAAATCAAAGTGGAAATCAAAAAATACCTAAAAACAAATGACAATGAAAACACGACAACCCAAAGCCTATGGGATGCAGCAAAAGCAGTTCTAAGAGGGAAGTTTATAGCAATACAATCCTACCTCAAGAAACAAGAAACATCTCAAATAAATAACCTAACCTTCTACCCAAAGCAATTAGAGAAAGAAGAACAAAAAAAAAAAAAAACAATAGAAATCATAAAGATTAGATCAGAAATAAATGAAAAGGAAATGAAGGAAACAGTAACAAAGAGCAATAAAACTAAAAGCTGGGACTTTGAGAAGATAAAGAAAATTGATAAACCATTAGCCAGACTCATCAAGAAAAAAAGGGAGAAGACTCACGTCAACAGAATTAGAAATGAAAAAAGAGAAGTTACAACTGACACTGCAGAAATAGAAAGGATCATGAGAGATTACTACAAGCAACTCTATGCCAATAAAATGGACAACCTGGAAGAAATGGACAAATTCTTAGAAAAGCACAACCTTCCAAGACTGAACCAGGAAGAAATAGAAAATATGAACAGATCAATCACAAGCACTGAAATTGAAACAGTGATTTAAAATCTTCCAACAAACAAAAGCCCAGGACGAGATGTCTCCACAGGCAAATTCTGTCAAACACTGAGAGAAGAGCTAAGACCTATCCATCTCAAACTCTTCCAAAATATAGCAGAGAGAAGAACCCTCCCAAACTCATTCTATGAGGCCACCATCACCCTGATACCAAAACCAGAAAAAGATGTCACTAAAAAAGAAAATTACAGGACTATATCACTGATGACCATAGATGCAAAAATCCTCAACAAAATACTAGCAAACAGAATCCAACAGCACATTAAAAGGATGATGCACCATGATCAAATGGGGTTTATCCCAGCCCAGGAATGTAAGGATTCTTAAATATATGCAAACCAATCAATGTGATAAACTATATATACAAATTGAAGGAGAAAAACCATGTGATCATCTCAATAGATGCAGAAAAAGCTATCAACAAATTTCAGCACCCATTAATAATAAAAACTCTCCAGAAAGTGGGCATAGAGGGAACCTACCTCAACATAATAAAGGCCATATATGACAAACCCACAGCCAACATTGTTCTCAATGGTGAAAAATTGAAACCATTGCCTCTAAGATCAGAAACAAAACAAGGTTGCCCAATCTAACCACTATTATACAACATAGTTTTGGAGGTTTTAGTCATGGTACTCAGAGAAGAAAAAGAAATAAAAGGAATCTATATCAGGAAAGAGGAAGTAAAAGTGTCACTGTTTACAGATGACATGATATTATACATAGAGAATCGTAAAGACACTACCAGAAAACTACTACAGCTAATCAATGAATTTGGTAAAGTAGCAGGATACAAAATTAATGCACAGAAATCTCTTGCATTTCTAAACACTAATGATGAAAAATCTGAAAGAGAAATTAAGGAAACACTCCAATTTACCACTGCAACAAAAAGAATAAAATACCTGGGAATAAAACTATCCAAGGAGACAAAAGACCTGTATGCAGAAAGCTATAAGATACTGATGAAAGAAATTAAAGATGATACAAACAGATGGAGAGATATACCATGTTCTTAGAATGGAAGAATCAACATTGTGAAAGTGACTATACTACCCAAAGGATTCTACAGATTCAATGCAATCCCTATCAAATTCTCAATGGCATTTTTCACAGAATTAGGACAATAAATTCTACAATTTGTATGGAAACACAAAAGACCCTGAATAGCCAAAGTAATCTTGAGAACAAAAAACAGAGCTGGAGGAATCAGGCTCCCTGACTGCAGACTATACTACAAAGCTACAGTCACCAAGCCTATATGGTACTGGCACAAAAACAGAAACATAGATCAATGGAACAATATAGAAAGCCCAGAGATAAACCCATGCACATATGGTCACCTTATGTTTGATAAAGAAGGCAAGAATATACAATGTAGAAAAGAGAGCATCTTCAATAAGTCATGCTTGGAAAACTGGACAGCTACATGTAAAAGAATGAAATTAGAACACTCCCTAACATCATACAAAAAAATAATCTCAAAATGGATTAAAGACCTAAATATAAGGCCAGACACTGTAAAACTCTTAGAGGAAAACATAGGCACAACACTCTTTGACATAAATCACAGCAAGATCCTTTTTGACCCACCACCTAAAGAAATGGAAATAAAAAAAAAATGGGACCTAATGAAACTTCAAAGCTTTTGCACAGCAAAGGAAACCATAAACAAGACCAAAAGACAACCCTCAGAATGGGAGAAAATATTTTCAAGTGAAGCAACTGACAAAGAATTAATCTCCAAAATATACAAGCAGCTCATGCAGCTCAATATCAAAAAATACAAACAACCCAATCCAAAAATGGGCAGAAGACCTAAATAGACATTTCTCCAAAGAAGATATACTGATTGCCAACAAACACATGAAAGGATGCTCATCCTTACTAATCATTAGAGAAATGCAAATCAAATCTACAATGAGGTATCACCTCACACCAGTCAAAATGGCCATCATGAAATCTCTACAAACAATAAATGCTGGAGATTGTGTGGAGAAAAGCGAACCCTCTTGCACTGTTGGTGGGAATGTAAATTGATAGAGCCACTATGGAGAACATTATGGAGGTTCCTTAAAAATCTAAAAATGGAACTACCTTATGACCCAGCAATCCCACTACTGGGCATATACCCTGAAAATACACAATTCAAAAAGAGCCATGTACCACAATGTTCATTGCAGCACTATTTACAATAACCAGGATATGGAAGCAACCTACGTGTTCATCGACAGATGAATGGTTAAAGAAGATGTGGCACATATATATGATGGAGTATTACTCAGCCATAAAAAGAAACGAAATTGAGTTATTTGTAGTGAGATGGATGGACCTAGAGTCTGTCATACAGAGTGAAGCAAGTCAGAAAGAGAAAAACAAATACTGTATGCTAACACATATATATAGAATCTAGAAAAAAAAAGGTTCTGATGAACCTAGGGGCAGGACAGGAATAAAGACGCAGACATAGAGAATGGACTTGAGGACATGGGGAGGGGGAAGGGTAAGCTGGGATGAAGTGAGAGAGTGGCATGGACATATATACACTACCAAATGTAAAATAGATAGCTAGTGGGAAGCAGCTGCATAGCACAAGGTGATCAGCTCCATGCTTTGTGACCATCTAGAGGGGTGGGATAGGGAGAATGGAGGAAGGTGCAAGAGGGAGGGGATATAGGGATATATTTTTCCATATAGCTGATTCACTTTGTTATACAACAGAAACTAATACAACATTGTAAAGCAATTATACTCCAATAAAAATGCTAAAAAATAATAATAATGAGAAATAAACAGAAAGAACACAACAGCTTGAAAACAGTCTCCATGTTGCTAGGGCTATGGAAGGACCTAGACCCAAGACATTCTGAATCACCCAGATCATATTCTTTTCAGACTCTGGAAAAATATGCCTGCCTATCACACTGAGAGCCGAATTCACCTGAATCATATTTCAAATCCTATAGAGAGAAATGCAGAATTTTATTTTAATCAAATGCATATATTTGGATAGGAACATTTATCAATATTTGATCCATTCTTTATTGTCTTATTTGAGATAATAAGAATTTTAATATGGATATTAAAGAATAAGACAGCATGGTCTCTGCATTCAGGGTTAGTGATTCCTCCAAAATGATTGGAGATTTTGAAGATGTTGAGTCACTCTAGTCATATTTCCACAGAGAATTTAATTTCTAGCAATTCTCTTCATTGTGCAACAATGATGAATGAAGTTCTCCAAATGTTTTACATTCTGAAAAACACTAACCTAGCCAGAGTTTTAGGAAGGAGTGCCAAGGGAAGTAAAAATCTTGGAAACAGATTCTATTAAGTAAGAAAATCCCAAAAAAGGGTAAGCAAAGAATATAAGGGGTAAAAGGCCTCAATATTTCCCCCCAAAATGGACCTAGCAATAGTCAGCCATCTCTACTATGGTAAAGAAATCCATTGATGAAACCTGGAGAGTGCTAGCTAAAACAGACACTACTAATTACAAAAATTAGCTGATTCCTTATAGGAAAGACAAAGAAGAGACACTGAGTTTGTGAAAAGTAATCACAAAAGATCAGCAAAGATGATAAGGAGTAAAGTACATGTACCTGTTTCTCCCAAGGGATTATGTAGAGTTATGCACATGTCACACTGTGAGGACTCTCAAGAAGTGAGTTTTGATAACTCGGTTAATTAACCACATCTCTAATTATTTATATTCTTTCAATGCACTTTGCCATCTCTATTTGATGCACTCCCACCATCCCCCAACTGTGTAATGTGGTGTAAAAGATTTATCAAATTTTAAAAATAAATGTTTGAAAAAATATTTAGCAACAATTTATATTGGTTCCAGTCTGAGTAGATACATATTCATTCAATGGGTTCTCGGTGCCTGAGCACATTAGGCTATTCTGCAGTGAATTTATATATCTTTGGGTCCTTGTATCCCATACCAACCCACTTCCTACAGTCAAAATCACATAATTAGATTAAAACTCCTCCTCTATATAGGGCAACAAATTTTGTGACGTTCAATTCATTCCATGCAACATTATCAAAGCAGAAAAATTTCCAACCTGTATATCTGTTTATTGTACTTCAGAGCCTAAGTCATCCCTTCTTACCTCCAGTGTGAAATAGTTAAAAAAATAATAGCTTTTGTGGCTTTTAGACTTCTTTCAAATCACCTACATAAACATGACAAATGTTAATCCATGGATTAAGGTGCAAATCTCTTTTCAGCACATTATCCATTTATTTTTGATTAATTTCTCCAGTAATAGACATTCCAGTGTGCAACTTTTAGTAACAGCGAATGTTAATACTATAAATTTTTCTGAGTTTTTTCTTGCATCAACTGTGACTTTGTCAAAAAACTGAATAAAAAGGAATAATATACACAAAATGTGAATTAGTTAAAGGATAGTTTTGTGTGGAAGAAAAGGAAAAAAATCCTGAGAGGGGCAGTGCAGGCTGACGTTAGGGCACCCAGCATCAGTGTCAGCATCTCAGCATTCTATGCATGGATATTTACTAACTAGTTTTTTGAACCCAAGCCAGTGACATCTCCTTTCAGGATCTGAGGTTCTGCATTTGGAAAATAACAGAGCTGAATCTCCAAACTCTAAAATTCTCTAAGTTTAGAAATATTATATGTTGACAGTATCTGATCTGGTAATTCTAAGATAGAAAATATGCTGTTTTTTAAAAGCCACAAGGCACTATCACTTGTTGTATCATCCATGTGCTTGAATACTTTCACCTGAAAATAGTTATTAAAAATCTACTGTTTGCTTGCCTATGTGATAGATATTATAGAGAAAATAAAAACATGCATGAGACAGAGAACCTTCCTTTAGGGAAGCTTACTTGGTAGAATATAATAGAGGAATATATTTATATTTATAATATATTTACATTATATATTTATAATACATTTCTAATAACAGAATAAAAGAGGATAAGCATCATGAGACAATTAGAAATAAAATGCTATGGAAATAGATAAAATGAAGAAGTTCCTTTCACCTACTGTCATTAAGGGCTTTATGAAAATGGTGGTATTTGAGCTGGGTCCTGAAAGATTGTATATATGGAAAAATGGAGAAGAAAGAGGGAACTGGGTAAACAGTTAAGAGGGTTAAAAAACTGAGGATTTCATGGGATGCTGTGAAGATTTTAGTTTAGTGTGTTGAAATTGTTATAACAGTGAGAAATTGGAGGCAGGGAGAGTAGTTATTTTTTTATTGGAAGCCACAGTTTTTGCTTTGTGGATTCTGACTCAGAGATTCCCTACAGAGCATACTCAATTATTCTGAGCACTCCTATGTTAGTCTTTTCTTTATTTGTATATATTTCACTATGCTGTTTAAAGCAAACTCTACTTGACATTCATACATCTATTATTATAAAAATAAATATGAATTTTTGAATAGACATTTTTTCATTTAGTCCCTCAACAACAAAGTGTATGGATAAAATAAGTATGTGAAGGCAATTTGAATACCAGAAATGCTTTATATAGAAAAAGTATAATGATCTATTTTCCATGACAAAAGTTGTCTCTCTATGTTGTCACGTGGAGTTTTATTTAGTGAAGTATATGGTTAAAAATATAATTTGCTGTTTTTTCTATTTTAAAATTTGCTAGCCCTCTTAGGTTAACAGTGGCATAGATTTTCTGAAGCAGTTTGCAACCTAGGAGACCTAGTCATTCTGTCCCCTAGTACACAAAGTGTTTTATTCACTTAAGTGAAGCAGGCCACCCCAAATATTAGAGAAAAGCAATCATCTAACTGAAGTTTAAACATCCTACACATGATTAATTATGTTTTGCCTTGGTTTCCATTGGGCCTAGAATCCAGGAAGATGTCACTTCCCATTATTCCTATTCTCCAGAGTGCTTTTGGAAAACTGTCATTCTACAAATATATTAACTAGGAATTAGCCTATTCTAAAGCACATACACTTTTGTCCCACTCTCTTTAAAAGTGAATTGGGGGTCTTCCCTGGTGGCACAGTGGTTGAGAATCTGCCTGCTAATGCAGGGGACACGGGTTTGAGCCCTGGTCTGGGAAGATCCCACATGTTGTGGAGCAACTGGGCCCGTGAGCCACAACTGCTGAGCCTGCGCATCTGGAGTCTGTGCTCTGCAACAAGAGAGGCCGTGATAGTGAGAGGCCCGTGCACCGCGATGAAGAGCGGCCCCCACTTGCCACAACTAGAAAAAGCCCTCGCACAGAAATGAAGACCCAACACAGCAAAAATAAATTAATTAATTAATTAACTCCTACCCCCAACATCTTCTTTAAAAAAAGTGAATTAATATTGCTTACTTTATTCTGGTTGCTAGGTCAAAGAGTTTTGTGGAAGAATATGATAAATGCCATTTTCTCTCTGTGTGTGTGTGTGTGTGTGTGTGTGTGTGTGTGTGTGTGTGTAAGGTACATGGCCCTCTTTGATCACCTCCTTCCTTTCATTTAACTCCAGAACCTAAAGTGTGGTTTTCAAACAGTACAACTTCAAAATTCTGAACAGGTTTATTTGGATGAAACCATGGAACATTCAGCACAAAAAGGAACAAGAGGGGTTAAAGGGCGCTGGTATCTATAGAGAACGGATATTACTTTTGTGGCCCAAACATGAGCTCTAAATTTGATGCTATAAACAACAGAGATTTGGAGAGCAGAGTCTTCCAGAAGAAACTGCCTTATAGTGGCTTTCATTTTTGACTTGTATGAAAATCCAGGCTTTCAAGAATGAGTGATCTAAACTTAAATGTCTCTAAGCATTTGATAGCCCACATGCTGTAGCCAGAATGGTTTGAATTTAGGCCAGGGCCTCTTTTTGAGCAAGGATACATTTGGTGTGTCTCCTTCATACAGTTTTGTCAGAACTAAAAACTGTTAAAATACTTAGAATTTAATGTTACAGAAGCAGCTTCTGAGGAGCTCATGTATCTTCTTTAAAATCACTGTCTCTTCTAACTTAGATTGTATTCGTTGTTGTATTGAGATGAATGCTTACTGCTCTATGGATTTATTGGAAGAGTTCAGAGTGCTACATTAGTGACAATTTAGAAATTATTGAATTCCAATTCAGTGTACTTCTCAGGTCCCTATGGAAGTTTTTAAAGGTTTAGCCACAGAAACAGGTACCTACTGAATGTCAGCTAAGTGAACAGCATTGATCTGAACACTGAGGTAGAGTGGTACAAGATGAACTTGAGATGCACTATGCTCTTACATTCTGAGTAAGATAATAAGGCAAGCATATCTGAAAGGATTTCTATAATTTTGGGTACTACATGCTAAGTATCCAGATAAGTACTTACTATAAGTTCTGTTGGAGCTCTGAGAGGCAAAAAGTAATATTCGATAAAGATGGGCAAGGCTTCAAAGAGAAAGAGAAGTCTAAGATGAGCCTTGAAGCATTTGTCAAGGCCATATAAAAGGATGAGTGATCCTTGGTGGTAGGGGAATTGTGATAGGCAGTCTCTACAGTGGCACCTAATGATCCTCATCTTCTAGTTTTCACACCATTATGTAATACTTTCCCCTTGAGTGTGTGCTGGACTTACTGACTCATTTATAATTAATATAATATGGCAGATGTGATGGCATGTCACTTCCAAGATTAGGTTAAAATAAGACTATGTCTTTCATCTTTGACACCCACACTTGCTCTGTGGAAAGTTACCTTTCTTGTTGTGAGAAGACCTGCATCTACAAGGCAAGAACAAATATCTCCAGCCAACAATTAGTGAGTAACTAAGACCTGCCAACAGCCACATAAGTGAACTTGGGAGTATATCCTCCCCCAGTTGAGCCTTAAAATATTGCCTGGCCAACATCTTGACTACAGCCTCGTGAGAGACCTTGAGCCAGAGGCACTCAGCTAAGCCACACCCAGATTCTTGACACAAAGAAACTTAGATAATTAACATTTGTTGTTTTAAGCTCTAAATTTTGGAATAATTTGTTACACAGGAGTAGATAACTAATATAGGACTGGGTTTGCAATGGTTTAAACTAAGGTTCAGAGGTTTAAAAAAAAGAAAAGAAAAAAAGAGAAAAATAATTTCCATGACTAGGCTTGGCACTTTCAGTATACCAGTATTTTGTTTGTTTGTTTTTACTTGTTTGCTGTTTTGGCTGGGTCAGTCCAGGTAAGAGAAAACCATAAAGTAGAACTAAATCTCTTTGTCCTAAGGATGATTTAAGAAAATGGATTGGCAATTCAAGCCATGCAAAAGTAATGAACTTAAAAAGGTAGTTTCCAATTTTGTAAGCACTTAGATAAGTAAAAATATCAAGTTTGCAAATACTGAGGCCCAGAGTAAAGGATGATTACAAGGCATAGAAAAGCTTTACTATTTTTGAGCAGCTTGTTTTTGAGCAGTTTATTTTTGTTCATTATGGAAAAACTGGATTTTCTTACCTTTATCTGAAAAAATATTGATAAACCACATTGTTTCATATTGATGATTATTTTTTGCTAGCACCGACAAATGAACAGGTAAATGAAATGCTTCACATTTTCTTCAGTGCTGTCTCTTAAAGGAATTAAACAACTAGCCCCAGGATAAGAGTAAAATTTTAAAGAAGGCTCTTTGACTAAGTTGAGTTAACTTTTTGAATGAAATCTCTTAGGCAGTCAAGAATTCAGTTCTCTCACCAGCTTGAGATTATCCTCTAGTACATGGCCAGCACCATAGCCCAAGTTCAGATTCTATCTGCTTGGCAAAATGTGACTTCATCAAAGGTGATCCCATTAAAACTTCTAGTATACCTGGCAAAGTTTCAGCCCAGTCATTTTTGGGAGAAGTCGGAGATAGGCAGGTATTTACTGAATTCTATTTTTGTCTTACCACCTGTTGATGGTGTCACATTTTCCTGACCCAAGTAAGGACATATTAATTTTTATGTTTTGAACTAGCTAATCCTCACAGACAGAACAGTGTGACAAAAATTCAATTATGTTTCAAATTGATGACATACTTTTGGAGAAAGTCATGGAGACATGCCTTATTTGTCTCAGAAGCAACACATTACTGGGAATGTAGAAGTGTTAAGAAAAGGCCCTCCTTGTTGAAAGAACGTGTCCCACTCAGTTTAAAGACACTTTTATTTATTTAAATTTCAGACTTGAACAAGATTTTTTTAGTGTATCTAGTGCTGCTGTTGTAATTCTTTAAAAAAAGAAAAAGTTTAGCTCAGGTATCTCCAAATACATGCTTCACTAAAAGGTCAGCTATTGCTAAAACTTAGAAGTAACATAACTTTAGCTCTTTCTTTCAGTCCTTAGGTACAGGAAAAAGCCCAAAGATAAAGGAAAGATTGTTAAAATACAATGTTCATTTTTGCTTCATTTTTTTCCCCTTTAGAACGAATTGATAAATCCTTAACTGCAGATACTGTATCTTTTCTGAAAGCTAGAATACACTGTGGATATGAAGAGTGGTTATTGTGTTAAAATTGCATGTATAGGGCTTCCCTGGTGGTGCACTGGTTGAGAGTCCACCTGCTGATGCAGGGGACATGAGTTCGTGCCCCGGTCCGGGAGGATCCCACATGCCGCGCAGCGGCTGAGCCCGTGAGCCATGGCCGCTGAGCCTGCGCGTCCATTGCCTGTGCTCCACAACGGGAGAGGTCACAACAGTGAGAGGCCCGCGTACCGCAAAAAAAAAAAAAAAAAAATAGCATGTATACAATGTCTGATGTATATACATAGGTTTGCATTATATCACTACTCTTCTCATCCCTGAGAATGAACAAGAAGAGAGAAAAAGGTCCTTATCCTTGTATTTATATACCTGCCATCACCATGACATCTAATTCATGGTAACTTACGATGAAACATAATATCATAGAAAGTTAGTTTTGAGAGCTTGCTGTCAAATAATTTCCTTTAAAAAAGGCCAAGTGATCTTCCTAAGGGTTACGGAGAGAAAAACTGAGTGTTTTTGGCCCCCAGTCTACAACACATTTAATTACATTATTTTGCATTACAAAATATTTAGCAGTTAACTAATTTAGAATTCATGATATTTTCAGGAAACATATTCCATTCACAACTTTCAGCCTAACTTCCCTCAGGCTACTTATTAAATGAAAGTACTTGCCAGTTTTCTCATTTAAGCATGCATTATGCCACAAATATTTATTAAACTACAATCTATGAGATAGACAAAGCTTCTGATACAGGAATGAGCAAGGCATACTCCCCTATCCTACGTATCTTTGATAGTAAATGAAATGGTTGTTTCATTCAATTTTCCCACCATATTTTAAAGTGGATTGAAAAAATTAACGTTCTGGGAGCTTATAAAATCCTAGTTGATGTGCTTGCCTTTCTTCTATGTTAGAGTAGCTAGTATCTTTCTTGCCAAGAAACACTATGAAGGTAGAATAGAAATATAACTGGCTATTTGAAGGTGTCAGAGAAAATAAAGTTAGAACTTGAGGGGTCACATCCCAGAGAGAAGTAAAACACATTAAGGTGATCACTGAATGCTCAGTATATTTTTTCCTCAAATTATTTTCCACTTAAGTGTGTGGTAGATAGAGGCCAAAGAAAAAGTCCTAGATTATATAGCAATCTTACTGATATTTGAGATTATGTCATCAGTGTCATATAAGATAACATAAAGGATAGAGACTGAACAAATTGTCAAGAAATTATTATTGTCAAGAAATAATAACATAAAACTTCTCAAATTCAACAAAAGACATAAACCTACAGATTCCAGGTGCTGAGCAAATTTCAAATGAAAAATCCAAAGAAAGACACACCAAAACACATCATAGTAAATTTACTGAAAACTAAAGACAAATAAACACTTTAAAAAGCAATAAGGGAGAAACAACACCTTACTATAGGGGAAATAAAACAATCTGAGAGACAATGGATTTCTCATTGAAAACAATAGAGACCAGAGGAAATGGCACAACAGCTTTTAAATGCTGAAAGAAAGGAACTGTCAAGCCAGAGTCCTATATCAAGTGAAAATATCCTTCATGAATGATGGAAAATCAAGATATTCTCAGATGAAGGAGAACTTAAGGGAATTTGTCACCAGCAGGCCTATATTAAAAGAATGTCTAAAGGAAACTCTACAAAGAAAAGAAAGTAAAAAAGGGAAAAACTTGGAAGTTAAAACAAAGATTAAAAAAACATGGTAAGCAAAATATGTGTTAAAAAGAATAAACTTTCCCCACCCACTTGAGTTTTCTAAGGTAGGTTTCAGTGTTGAAGCAAAAATTATAACACTATCTGATGTCATTCTAAATTTAGATACAGGAAATATTTAAGACAAATATAAACAGGGAAGGATGAATTTGTCAAATGACACCAGTAGACTATGATAAGTTGTATATATATAATGTGAATAACTACAGCAACTACTAAAACGAGCTATAAAAATATATAAACTTGAAACACTACAGATAAATCAAAATGACATTCTAAAAATTGTTCAAGTAACCAAAAGAAAGGCAGGAACAATAACAACAAAAAGGAAAAAAAATAAAGTGGAAACCTCAATTCCTAACTTATCAATAAATGCGTTAAAAATAAATGGTCAAAATATACCAATAAAAAGATAGCAATTAAATGAGTATGGTAAAAGATGACCCAAGTTTATGCTGTCCACACTAAACTCACTTCAAATATAACCACAGAGGCAGAATGAAAGTAAATGGATTAAAAAACATATATCATGAAAATATTAATCAAAAGAAAGCAAAAGGGAAAGACTTCTGTAATAGTTATCATAAAGAGCATCATGGGCCTTCTCATCAGTGTAAAGACCATAACTCATGAAAATTTTTTAAAAAAACAATCTGAAAATTATCCTAAAGGCATATAGCAAATGAATGAATAAGGAATTGTTCAGTGGTGACATCAGCAAGATGGCAGAATAGGAGATTTCAGTCACCATACCCCCACAGAAATGTTGGTTTTAACAACCATCCATGGGCAAGAACATCTCTGTGGGAACCCAGGAGTCCAGTAGAAAGATTCCAGCATTCTGTTTGAGCAAAAACTCTGAGAACACATATAAGACTTCAAGGAACATGAAAAAAGGAAGAACAGACTCACTTTATCCATGTCACCTCTCCCCCAAGGCAGCATAGCTCAGTGCCAAGAGAGATAAATTTGGCCTGCAATTTCTTATACAGGAAAAGTGAGACCAGTATAAACACGGGGCTTCACCAGCTTCATGGAACATTGCCTAAGAAGCCACTTTTGCCTTGCCCCACCCAGATCGCTGTGGGGATTGGCAAGGCTGAATAGCCTGAGAAGAGCTAGGAGCAAGTAGCAGGGACAGGGTCTCACAGCAACCACAACATGGATCTGAAAAACAAACCACAAATCCTACTAACTGGTTCACAGATTCCACCAAGAAAAGGCCCTCCCATGAACCTCATGGGACACCTCACCTGCAGCTCTCCATAATTGGCTGACATGTGCCCCCAGCACTCTGTGTGTGCCCTGAAACAGCACAAGCAAGCCTCCGCATTCATTGTGCACAAGCCTCCACAGATGGTGAGTACCAGCTCTGCAGAGGGCGAGCACAAACCCACACAGAAAGCACATTGATATCAACAGTCAGTTCAACGCTGCAAGATTGTAAGAAGGCACACAGCCTTGAACACTTCAGGGCACTACCTTGGAAAAAAGAAAGAAACGGGAAGCTCTCAGCAGCTAGCCTCATTTTGTGGGATTGAGAGAAGGGACACAATCTCCCCACAAGAGAGAACAAGAAAACTGGGACAGACGCATCCACAGAAAATGCGACAAAAAGGAATCACTTTCCTAAGCATAAACATTTAAAAGAAATTCACCTGAGCCACTCTGAATTTATGCCTTCAAGATTTTAGCAGATAATCTGCAAAAGCATCTTGTTATTGCAACATGCAAAAGAGGATTATTACTTTCCAAGAGATGCTTAAAATATTTTTGGATACACTAAGTGGAATTTATATTTGGAATCTCCATCACTCTTAATTGAAAACTCCAGTTTATTAGAATGGTTTTAAAACGCTAAAACCCAAACATGGTTAGCCCTGGTAAATTCATTTCCTGAGAATATAAGATTAAAGAATGTTCTCCCTCTTTTCTACTCAAATCTCAATTCTTTTGATTTTGGCTATAATGGTTTGAAAAAATAGGCATTTCATTGACCAGGTTGTTCATTTAGTCCAATCTCTAATACCCTTAGCTCTTGACAATATATCATACTGTCCTGCCCAGTTGAAAATGATTATCTGGAAATGCTCTAAACATCTAAACAAGATGAGCCTGCATCACAGTGGTAAATAAGAAATTGGAGTTGAATTCTGATTGAGGTAATTACTTTGGGTCCATTGGGCATAACTCATCTTTGGATGATTCTCAAAATTTTTGGATTTACAAGCCTTCTGAAGCTCATGAATTTCCTAGTCCTGAACAAATTACAATAGTAACTCATGAATCTATTACAACTTGATGTGCCATCCACTCAAGAATTATTCCAGTCAGGTTCCAATGAGGCAAGTTAAAATACAAGAAGAGATTAGGCAAAAGCAAGAGAACAAACAAGGTCAGATCACAAGGCAGTACCACACCCAATTGATGGTGGTAGTACCAGGTGGTAGTGTTTGGCTTTCTTCATTTATATTTCTATAGATGATATGATATGATATGATATGATATGATATGATATGATATAATATAGTAGTTCCCATAGAGAAACCTGAAATCATAGTCATTCTGAAATGGTAGTCTCTGATGTAACCCTTTGTATATCCTTGGTGACTTCTTTTTTAAAGTAAACATATAAAATTTGTTAATGATCACCCTCTGAGTTAGACAACTGTGTAAACCATAGCCCACTGACATCAATTCACATGTCAAAATCATGTGGCTGTTGAGTTAGGCCTTCTAATTCCCAGTTTCCTATTTTTTTCTGTTATTCTACCTACAAATATTTTGTTTTTGCATTGCTGTAAGAGACTTTCAAATATGGCCTATTCATTTGAGCACTTGCTATTAGTGATAGATGTATAATGCCTGGCAATGGTAGAATAATAGAAAACTATTTTCCAGGAGTATAATTACTTCTTTCAAAAAGATGCATAGGGCTTCCCTGGTGGCACAGTGGTTAAGAATACGCCTGCCAATGCAAGGGACACGGGTTCGAGCCCTGGTCCGGGAAGATCCCACATGCCATGGAGCAAATAAGCCCGTGCGCCACAACTACTGAGCCTGTGTTCCAGAGCCCGCGAGCCACAACTCCTGAAGCCCGGGCACCTAGAGCCCATGCTCTGCAACAAGGGAAGCCACTGCAACAAGAAGCCCGCACACTGCAACAAAGCGTAGCCCGCTCACCGCAACTAGAGAAAGCCCACACACAGCAACAAAGACCCAACGCAGCCAAAAATAAATTTTTAAAAAAAGATGTGTATATCATTCAATACAAAAATTCAAGGCATATACATCGAACTGGATAAACTTGAATTATGACTAATTAGAAAGCATTAAAAAGTAATCCACAGAAATTAGTGGTGGAGAGTTTGTGCAAATCCATTGAATCCCATTTTGTCTCTGCCTTGACTGTTTTTGGAAACTGAATTATGAGTTTTGTGTTGATTCATCGGCAGACCACAAATACTTCCCTGAGAAAGCCTGTGTACCACTTATGCTGAGTTTTGAAATGTTAACAGGTCTGTCCATTTCATTTTGAGTAAATAGAAAGCTAAGAAAGTCAACTAAAATTACCACTCACAGAAAATGCAGTCAGCAAGGCTGATGAACTGTGAGAGGGCCAAAATTATTAAAATGGAATGTATTTAACAGGGTTGGCTAAGGAAGAAAAAGGTAATGCCAATTTAAAAAAAATAAGTATATGAATTGGCAGAGAGTACTACCATGTAGCACTAGGCAAATGGTATAGAGAATTCAACATTTCCCATGGTGTTTTCAATTGCAGCCTTTTAAATTTGGACATTATTTTGCTTGGACTGATAGTTACAGGCTATCATTAGTAGTGAACATTGAAGTAGCTTTCTCCTGGACCTCCTTACTGGGGGCATATGTTCCCATAGTCACCAGTGTTGTGCATACTGTTGATAATAATCTCATTAACAGAACACTCTAACTGGGCAAGGAGAAAAGTCTAACCGATATGTATGCGGGATTGCTATATGGACCAGTAGTTCTCAGAAGATTCTTACTTAGTGTAATTGATTAGATGCAACCTTGCAATTGGACATATCAGTTGGATAATGAGGACCTGTTCATTCGTTACAAGTAAACTACAATTTAATATCAAAGAGAGCTTTCCTGTAAAATAGTGCTTTGAAATCAGATTATTGATTTTAGGAAATTATTAGTAAGGCATTTATCTAATTCTTCCACATAATAAGCTAAATAAACTAGCCCTCAACATGTAGTAGATCACATGATTAGATTGATTTTTACGTAACTCTGTCCAAGATTGTGTGGTGGAACAACGAATTCTGTCTCTATTCATTCCTAGCCTGGCACACAAAATGGAAACATGCTATAAGGCAAATTAATTTAAAGAAGAAAAAAAATGTGTATATGTTGTGTGGTCTAAAGTATACTTTGTAGAATAAGGAATCTGAGTTACCCAGGACCTCATTTTGGAATACGCAACAGAAAGGTATGGATACTGCCAAAGTCATCATTTATTATTTTTAAAAAATTACTTGCACCAAATGTATAATTTCTTAAGATTTTTTTTAAATTACAAAGCCTTACACCTCGTTGTTTCCAGTTTATAGGTGGTTACCAACAGAATGGTTATCGTACATATAAAAAGCCAGAAGGAAAAATCAAAGGTCTGGTGACAACTGGTCTCAAGACCTGAACAGATTTTATTTTTCTTTGTTTCACATATGTGGAAAAGTTGGCTACGTAAAATAGCCAGAGTTCACAAATGTGCTGTTAAAGAAAAGAATGGCACTAGTCTCTGTGTCTATTTTCTCTATCTCTAACTGTCTTTCTCTCTCTCACACCCCTCACCACAACACATGCACACAAACACACACACATTCATCACCATGATCACACTCATGGAACAATAATTTAAAAGAACAAATTCTATGATTCTGATATTTACAGGAGATTAATATGGCACTGTGCTATTTTCTTTGGTACTGCAAAACTAAGCCAAAATTGTTGGTTTTTAAAAATCAGTTTAGAAAATTAGTTCACATTACTTAGTAAATACTGTTATATCAATACACTAAAATAGGAAAATTAATCTTGATTTATCTTTATCACCAAGATAAATCTCATTCTATAAGGACTTTGGTATCCTACTGTCACACTTTCAAAATATACTGTCCAAATGTCTTGGGATTTCTATGGGATTGCTTACTTTTGGTGGCTCAGATAACTGAATGAATGAATGAATACTTATAGTAGGTCACAGTTTTCCCTCTGATAACTCAGAATAACTATATGCTCCCAAATCTATTACCTAATGCTTTACTTTATCTAGATGTAGTACATAATCTGATTCTGCTCCCACTGTGAAGAAAACCCAAATTGATCTGTTTCTAAATTAAGTATGTCATAGTTATTTTATATGGTGCCCTATCTAAAATTTCAAAATCATCAGTACTACATGATGGCAAAGAAATATTTAAGGGATATATTAACAATTTTAAACAGATTCTGATAATAAAAATTAAAATGTGGAATTTGTTTCACAACAGTTATGTGATATTAAGAGGAATGTCTCAAAAATTTTAACTGACATGGTTGTTAGTAAGCAAAGTAATATTCACATTCTGAAATATTTTGGTTTTACTCCAGGTAAAGAAACAATAATGAGAGAGAAAATTATTAGTCATATAAAGCAATTTTGTTAGAATATGTTTACTTCCTATCAAAAAGCTAAATCATATAAACTCAGATCCCAGTACTTAATCTATAGATTCTCTTGTTGCAAATATTACCAGTTGGACTTGGAAGATCTTGATTTTTAAAATCCTATTTGCAATTATTAAACTAGAGGCTTATTCAGGTGAAAGATATGTTTTGAGGAGAGTAAATCTCCTGGTTTTTTTCTCTCTGAACTTGTGATTAATTTTTTGAAATGCCCAGCTTGGTTCAGACAGAAAAATACTGGCTATGTGGGAAAAGGCCAAATGATCACCCCAAGAAGATGTCATAGGGACTCAAGCCAGAGCTATAGGCAGGGGGGAGGAATGCAAAACAGAAATAAAACATCAGGTTTTACTGTTTAGCTATCTTATGAATAATTAATGTAGACAGCCACAAAATCAATATGGATCTAAGAATTCCTGATGATCTTAAAAATTAGCTAATAGTGGTACAATATTTTGATACATTAAAAACAAAAACTTCTAGTTTTCTAACCAGAGATTCCATTTTTCCCAAGCGTTATTTCCATCTGTTTATTTATTTATTTATTTTTCCCCAGGAGAATCAGAGTATATTTATTCTTAGTATATATACAAGGCTACAAACTTGTTTACTTTCTTCCAAGGCCATTGTGGAAAAGAAATTAACAACCATAAAGAGCAAAAGACATGCTATAAGTAAACACACCAAGGTATCAAGAAGTAATAGCTGAATGCTCTAGGGGAAACACATGAAACTATAAAAATCAGATAAAAATCTTGACAGCTTTAACTATCTGGGACCATTTAAATCTAGTATCGATAGTCTTTTACTCTCTGGATTGTGAAGGCTGTATTTTACTACAATAAGAGCACTCACAGATTTTATCAAAAACATATTTAGCACTTTTTATAAGCCAAAAAACAACCTTGTTCTTTTTTAAAAAAAAAATCTTTCTTGGAGTATAATTGTTTTACAATTGTGTGGTAGTTTCTGCTTTATAGCAAAGTGAACCAGCTATACATATACATATATCCAATATCTCCACCCCCACCTCTTGCATCTCCCTCCCACCCTCCCTATCCCACCCCTCTAGATGGTCACAAAGCACCAAGTTCATCTCCCTGTGCTATGCAGCTGTTTCCCACTAGCTACCTATTTTATATTTGGTAGTGTATATATGTCCATGCCACTCTCTCACTTCATCCCACCTTACCCTTCCCCCTCCCCATGTCCTCAAGTCCATTCTCTATGTCTGCGTCTTTATTCCTGTCCTGCCCCTAGGTTCTTCAGAACGATTTTTTTTTAGACTCCATATATATGTGATAGCATACGGTAATTGATTTTCTCTTTCTGACTCACTTCATTCAGTATGACAGACTCTAGGTCCATCCACCTCACTATAAATAACTCAATTTTGTTTGTTTGTATGGTGAGTAATATCCCACTGTATAAATGGGTCACGTCTTCTTTATCCATTCATCTGTTGATAAACACTTAGGTTGCTTCCATGTCCTGGCAATTGTAAATAGAGCTGCAATGAACACTGTGGTACATGACAATTTTTGAATTATGGTTTTCTCAGGGTATATGCCCAGTAGTGGGATTGCTGGGTCATAAGGTAGTTACTTTTTTAGATGTTTAAGGAACCCCCGTGATGTTCTCCATAGTGGCTGTATCAATTTACATTCCCACCAACAGTGCAAGAGGGTTCCCTTTTCTCCACACCCTCTCCAGAATTTATTGTTTGTAGATTTTTTGATGATGGCCATTCTGATGGGTGTGAGGTGATACCCCATTGTAGTTTTGATTTGCATTTCTCTAATGATTAGTGATGTTGAGCATCCTTTCATGTGTTTGTTGGAAATCTGTATATCTTCTTTGGAGAAATGTCTACTTAGGTCTTCTGCCCATTTTTGAATTGGGTTTTTTGTTTTTTTGATATTGAGCTCCATGAGCTGTTCATATATTTTGGAGATTAATCCTTTGTCAGTTGCTTTGCTTGCAAATATTTTCCCCCATTCTGAGGGTTGTCTTTTGGTCTTGTTTACGGTTTCCTTTGCTGTGCAAAGGCTTTTAAGTTTCATTGGGTCCCATTTGTTTACTTTTGTTTTTATTACAATTTGTCAAGTACTTGGGTCAAAAGGGATCTTGCTGTGATTTATGTCAGAGAGTGTTCTGCCTAGGTTTTCCTCAAAGAGTTTTATAGTATCTGGCCTTACATTTTGGGCTTTAATCCATTTTGAGTTTATTTTTGTGTATGGTGTTAGGAAGTGTTCTAATTTCATTCTTTTACAGGTAGCTCACCAGTTTTCCCAGCACCACTAATTGAAGAGGCTATCTTTTCTCCATTGTATATTCTTGCCTCCTTTATCAAAGATAAGGTGACCATATGTGTGTGGATTTATCTCTGGGGTTTCCATCCGTTCCATTGATCTATATTTCTGTTTCTGTGCAAGTACCATACTGTCTTGATTACTGTAGCTTTGTAGTATAGTCTGAAGTCAGGGAGCCTGATTCCTCCAGCTCCGTTTTTCTTTCTGAAGATTGCTTTGGCTTTTTGGGGTCTCTGTTGTTACAACAAAAGTTGCAAAATGTTTTGTTCTAGTCCTGTGAAAAATGCCATTGGTAGTTTGATAAGGATTGCATTGAATCTGTAGATTGCTTTGAGTTGTATAGTCATTTTCACAACGTTGATTATTCCAATCCAAGAACATGATATATCTCTCCATCTGTTGGTATTATCTTTGATTTCTTTTATCAGTGTCTTTACTTTTCTCCATACGGGTCTTTTGTCCCGTTAGGTAGGTTTATTCTTCAGTATTTTATTCTTTTTGTTGCAGTGGTAAATGGGAGTGTTTCCTTAAATTCTCTTTCAGATTTTTCATCATTAATGTATAGGAATGCAAGAGATTTCTGTGCACTAATTTTGTATCTTGCTACTTTACCAAATTCATTGATTAGATCTAGTAGTTTTCTGGTAGTGTCTTTACAATTCTCTATGTATAATATCATGTCATCTGTAAACAGTGACAGCTTTACTTCTTCTTTTCTGATTTTCATTCCTTTTATTTCTTTTTTCTTTGATTGCTGTGTCTAAAACGTCCAAAATTATGTTGAATAATAGTGGTGAGAGTGGACAACCTTGTCTTGCTCCTGATCTTAGAAGAAATGGTTTCAGTTTTTCACCATTGAGAACGTTGTTGTCTGTGGGTTTTTCATATATGGCCTTAATTATGTTGAGGTAAGTTCCTTCTATGCCCACTTTCTGGAGGGTTTTTAATCATAAATCGGTGTTGAATTCTGTCAAAAGCTTTTTCTGCACCTTTTAAGATAGTCATATGGATTTTCTCCTTCAATTTGTTAACATGGTTTATCACATTGATTGATTTGCATACATTGAAGAATCCTTGCATTCCTGGGATAAACCCCACTTGATCATGGAATATGATCCTTTTAATGTGCTGTTGGATTCTGTTTGCTAGTATTCTGTTGATGAATTATGCATCTATGTTCATCAGTGTTATTGGCCTGTAGTTTTCTTTCTTTGTGACATCTTTGGTTTTCGTATCAGGGTGATGGTGGCCTTGTAGAATGAGTTTGGGAGTGTTCCTCCCTCTGCTATATTTTGGAAGGTTTTGAGAAGGACAGGTGTTAGCTCTTCTCCAAATGTTTGATAGAATTCGCCTGTGAAGCAATCTGGTCTTGGGCTTTTGTTTGTTGGGAGATTTTTTAATCACAGTCTCAATTTCAGTGCTTGTGAGTGGTCTGTTTATAATTTCTATTTCTTCCTGGTTCAGTCTCGGAAGGTTGTGCTTTTCTAAAAATTTGCCATTTCTTCCAGGTTGTCCATTTTATTGGCATAGAGTTGCTTGTAGTAATCTCTCATGATCCTTTGTATTTCTACAGTGTCAGTTGTTCTCCTTTTTCATTTCTAATTCTATTGATTTGAGTCTTCTCCCTTTTTTTCTTGATGAGTCTGGATAATGGCTTATCAATTATTTTTGCCTTCTCAAGGAACCAGCTTTTAGTTTTACTGATGTTTGCTCTTATTTCCCTCATTTCTTTTTCACTTATTTCTGATCTGATCTTTATGATTTCTTTCCTTCTGCTAACTTTGGGTTTTTTTGTTCTTCTTTCTCTAATTGCTTTGGGTATAAGGTTAGGTTGTTTATTTGAGATGTTTCTTGTTTCTTGAGGTAGGATTGTATTGCTATAAACTTCCCTCTTAGAACTGCTTTTGCTGCATCCCATAGGTTTTGGGTCTTTGTGTTTTCATTGTCACTTGTTTCTAGGTATTTTTTGATTTCGTCTTTGATTTCTTCAGTGATCTCTTGGTTATTTAGTATTGTATTGTTTAGCCTCCATGTGTTTGTATTTTTTACATATTTTTTCCTGTAATTGATATCTAGTCTCATAGCATTGTGGTCAGAAAAGATACTTGATATGATTTCAATTTTCTTAAATTTACCAAGGTTTGATTTGTCACCCAAGATATGATCTATCCCGGATAATGTTCCATGAGCACTTGAGAAGAAAGTGTATTCTGTGGTTTTTGGATAGAATGTCTTATAAATATCAATAAAGTCCATCTTGTTTAGTGTATCATTTAAAGCTTGTGGTTCCTTATTTATTTTCATTTTCGATGATCTGTCCATTGGTGAAAGTGGGGTGTTAAAGTCCCTTACTATTATTGTGTTACTGTCAATTTCCCCTTTTATGGCTGTTAGCATTTGACTTATGTATTGAAGTGCTCCGATGTTGGGTGCACAAGTAGTTACAATTGTTATATCTTCTTCTTGGATTCATTCCTTGATCATTATGTAGTGTCCTTCTTTGTCTTTTGTAATAGTCTTTATTTTAAAGTCTATTTTGTCTGATATGAGAATTGCTGCTCTAGCTTTCTTTTGATTTCCATTTGCATGGAGTACCTTTTCCCACCACCTTACTTTCAGTCTGCATGTGTCCCTAGGTCTGAAGTGGGTCTCTTGTAGACAGCATATGTTATGGGCTTCTTTTTGTATCCATTCAGCCTGTCTATGTCTTTTGGTTGGAGCATTTAATCCATTTACATTTAAGGTAGTTATCAATACGTATGTTCCTATTACCATTTTCTTAATTGTTTTGGTTTTGTTATTGTAGGTCTTTTCCTCCTGTTGTGTTTCCTGCCTAGAGAAGTTCCTTTAGAAGTTGTTGTAAAGCTGGTTTGGTGGTGCTAAATTCTCTTAGCTTTTGTTTGTCTGTAAAGGTTTTAATTTCTCCATCGAATCTGAATGAGATCCTTGCTGGGTAGAGCAAACTTGGTTGTAGGTTTTTCCCTTTCATCACTTTAAATATGTCCTGCCACTCCCTTCTGGCTTGCAGAGTTTCTGCTGAAAGATCAGCTGCTAACCTTATGGGGATTCCCTTGTACGTTATTTGTTGTTTTTCCCTTGCTGCTTTTATTTTTTCTTTGTATTTAATTTTTGATAGTTCGAGTAATATGTGCTTGGCGTGTTTCTCCTTGGATTTATCCAGTATGGGGCTCTCTGGTCTTCCTGGACTTGAGTATTTCCTTTCCCATATTAAGGAAGTTTTCAACTATAATCTCTTCAAAAATTTTCTCAGTCCCTTTACTTTTCTCTTCTTCTTCTGAGACCCCTATAATTCGAATGTTGTGCATTTAATGCTTTCCCAGATGTCTCCAAAACTGTCCTCAGTTCTTTTCATTCTTTTTTCTTTATTCTGCTCTGTAGTTTTTTCCACTATTTTATCTTCTAGGTCATTTAATCGTTCTTCTGCCTCAGTTATTCTGGTATTGATTCCTTCTAGAGAATTTTTAATTGCATTTATTGTGTTGTTCATCAGTGTTTGTTTGCTCTTTAGTTCTTCTAGATCCTTGTAAAATGTTTCTTGTATTTTCTGCATTCTATTTCCACGATTTTGGATCATCTTTACTATCATTACTTTGAATTCTTTTTCAGGTAGACTGCCTATTTCCTCTTCATGTGTTTGGTCTGGTGGGGTTTTACCTTGCTCCTTCATCTGCTGTGTGTTTCTCTGTCTTCTCATTTTGCTTAACCTACTGGGTTTGGGGTCTCCTTTTCACAGGCTGTAGGTCTGTATTTCCTGTTGTTTTTGGTGTCTGCCCCCAATGAGTGAGGTTGGTTCAGTAGGTTGTGTAGGCTTCCTGGTGGAGGGTAATTGTGGCTGTGTTCTAGTGGATAAGGCTGGATCTTGTCTCTCTGGTTGGCAGGATCGTGTCTGGTGGTGTGTTTTGGGGTGCCTGTGGCCTTATTATTATTTTGGGCAGCCTCTCTGCTAATGGGTGGGTTTGTGTCCCTGTTTTGCTAGTTTGGCATAGGGTGTCCAGCACTGTAGTTTACTGGTTTTAGAGTGGAGCTGGGTCTTAGCGTTGAGATGGAGATCTCTGGGAGAGCTTTCGCCATTTGATATTGTGTGGAGCCAGGTGGTCTCTGGTGGACCAGTGTCCTGAACTCAGCTCTCCCACCTCAGAGGCACAGGCCTGACACCTGGCCAGAGCACCAAGACCCTGTCACCCACACAGCTCAGAAGAAAAGGGAAAAAAAAGACAGAAATAAATAAATAAAATAAAATAAAGTTATTAAAATATAAAAGTTTTAAAAATTATTAAATAAAAAAATTTAAAGTAATTTAAAAAAACAAAAGAAAAGAAAGAAGGAAAGAAGAGAGCAACCACAACAAAAAAACAAATCCACCAATGATAACAAATGCTAAAACTATACTAAAAAATACAAACAAAAAACGGATAGACAGAACCCTAGGACAAGTAGTAAAAGCAAAGCTATACAGACAAAATCACACAAAGTAGCATACACATACACAGTCACAAAAAGAGAAAAAGGAAAAAAATATATATATATATAATAAAGGAGAAAAAGGAAAAAATATATATATATAAAGAAAGGAAGAGAGCGACCAAATCAATAAACAAATGTACCAATGATAATAAACTCTAAATACTAAACTAAGATAAACATAAGACCAGACACAAATTAGATGCAGAATGCAAACTTCAAGTCTACAGTTGCTCCCAAAGTCCACCTCCTCAATTTGGGATGATTCGTTGTCTCTTCAGGTATTCCACAGATGCAGGGTACAAGTTGATTGTGGAGGTTTAATCTGCTGCTTCTGAGGCTGCTGGGAGATATTTCCCTTTCTCTTCTTTGTTCACACAGCTCCTGGGGTTCAGCTTTGGATTTGGCCCTGCCTCTGCATGTAGGTCGCCTGAGGGCATCTCTTCTTCACTCAGACAGGACTGGGTTAAAGTAGCAGCTTATTAGGGGGCTCTGGCTCACTCAGGCCAGGGAGAGGGAGGGGTACAGAATGCAGGGTGAGCCTGCAGTGGCAGAGGCCAGTGTGACATTGCAACAGCTTGAGGTGCCCTGTGTGTGTTCTCCTGGGGAAGTTGTCCCTGGATCACAGGACCCTGGCAGTGGCAGGCTGCACTGGCTCCCCGGAAGAGGGGTGTGGATAGTGACCTGTGCTTGCACACAGGCTTCTTGGTGGCTGCAGCAGCAGCCTTAGCTTTTCATGCCCGTCTCTGGTGCCCACACTGATAGCCATGGCTCGCGCCTGTCCCTGGAGCTCATTTAGGTGGTGCTCTGAATCCCCTCTCATTATGCACCCCGAAATAATGGTCTCTTGCCTCTTAGGCAGTTCCAGACTTTATCCCGGACTCCCTCCAGGCTAGCTGTGGCACACTAGCCCCCTTCAGGCTGTGTTCACGCAACCAACCTCAGTCCTCTCCCTGGGGTCTGACCTCCGAAGCCCGAGCCTCAGTTCCCAGCCCCCGCCCTCCCTGGCAGGTGAGCAGACAAGCCTCTCGGGCTGGTGAGTGCTGGTCAGCAATGATCCTCTGTGTGGGAATTTCTCTGCTTTGCCCTCTGCACGCTTGTTGCTGCACTTTCCTCCGTGGCTCTGAAGCTTCACCCTTGCCATCCCCCGTCTCCACCGGTGAAGGGGCTTCCTAGTGTGTTGAAACTTTTCCTTCTCCACAGCTCCCTCCCAGAGATGCAGATCCTGTCCCTATTCTTTTGCCTCTGTTTTTTCTTTATTGTTTTGCCCTACCCAGGTACGTGGGAGTTTCTTGCCTTTTGGGAGGTCTGAGGGCTTCTGCCAGCGTTCAGTAGGTGTTCTGTAGGAGTTGATCCACATGTAGATGTATTTCTGATGTTATTTGTCGGGAGGAAGGTGATCACCACGTCTTATTCCTCCGCCATCTTGAAGGTCTCTCTTCCACCTGTTTAAAAAAGTTTCTGGGGCTTCCCTGGTGGCGCAGTGGTTGAGGATCTGCCTGCTAATGCAGGGGACGTGGGTTCGAGCCCTGGTCTGGGAGGATCCCACATGCCGCGGAGCAACTAGCCCCATGAGCCACAATTACCGAGCCTGTGCGTCTGGAGCCAGTGCTCCGCAACAAGAGAGGCAGCGATAGTGAGAGGTCGGCGCACTGCGATGAAGAGTGGCCCCTGCTTGCCACAACTAGAGAAAGCCCTCGCACAGAAACGAAGACCCAATAGAGCCATAAGTAAATAACTATTTTTTTTAAAAAAGGCAAAATTCCTTAAAAAAAAAAAAACAGTTTCTGGACTAGTAAGGATAACATGGTTGACACTGTTTCTGATGAAATGTCTTGTCTGTGGTCTATTTGTGTGTATGTGTGTGTGTTTTTTGTTTTGTCTCCATAATCACTCAGTATAAGTTGGCAACCACAATGAAATGCTGCCAACCAAACTGTTTCCAGTCAGTCTTAACTTATGTTCTAGCTGACCAGAACCTTCAAAACCTTTACATAGTTTTCAAAATCATCGATCTGCAATTACTTCATGCTATTCATTAATACAAAAAATTCAAAAGAAGTTCAGTATGTTTTAAAATTACCAGAATTCCTTTGTATGTGATAGCAATACTGGGAGTAACTCTCAGTGTTTCCTAATGTATGTTTAGAAGCTGATAGTGTCTACTTGTGACTCACAACAGGAAGAAGTCAAATACCAGGCTCAGTGCTGGTGCCAACTGCAGTGGGGGGGGGGGGGTTCTGTTAACATTTATGAAAGGAGTTTCATTTGTACTTCTCAACAGTTTAGGAGGGAATAGGCCTTAACAAAGGCTTTTAAAAAGGCCATATATCTTGGTTTTTGATTGATGGCTTGAAATGTGATGTTAACCCCTTTTAGGTCCTTGATCAGATATCACCCTTTTAGTTAATAGGACTGTATTGGTTGCTACAAACAAGCATGTCAATTTCCTCTGATAACATTTTGAATTTAGCAAATGATGACGGGGTGAATTTAGGGAGATTCAAGATGTGTCACGTGGTAAAGAATAATTTGAGAATCTGCATATATAAAATGACCTTTGAATAATGGTGAATAAACAATTTCTCCTTTAGATAAAAGGTATTTATGGAATGAATTTTGTTTTGTTAGAGAAAAAATGAAAATTGAATATCTATTAGAAAATAATTTGAATCTTCATTTCTCACTAAAAGTAAAAATCACAAGTTCTTATCTAGACAGTTTCCATTTTTCTATGCATAACCCAAACCACATAAGTGAGTGAACAGTGGTTGATTCAGGTTTGTCTTTAGATATTCTGGTCAAAAATAGTCAATTTATTTGTTTTTTTTTTTCCTTTGTGCAATAATACACTTTTATTTTCCTTTCACCTTTGTAGTCATCTTTCAATAATTGTGTAAACAATAGAATGGAATGAAATTACATTAAATTGTATGCAAATGGCTCTAGAACACCTTAACAATTGTCTAAAATTCTACGATTATTATCAGTTCAGTATTGTGGAAGTGAGGCTTCAGAAAAATTGGCTTAGGTTCCTATTTACAACTTGTGAATTACATGCAAGCTATTTAATCACTCTAAACATGAAATTGCCTTATCTGCTATGAGAATCAAGGGAGGATATTATATGTAATCATTTTTTGCAAAGTGTAAAATGTAACAAAAATGTATGTCTGTGTTACCATTATTCTTTTGGGTTAAGATATTTCAATTCCCAGAGTTTTAAATCCTGGCAAAAGGGCCACATTTTACTATTACTGGTCATTAATAATTACTACTATTATTAACTTATTCATCTTGATACCAGGCTCAATACATACATTATTACATTTAATCTATGTAATCATCACCACAAGTGCATGAAGTTATACTATTATTATTGCCATTTAAACATGAGGAAATCAAGGTTTTGAAACATCTGGCCAGATAGAGACCTGCATTTGGATTTCAGCTTCATTATAGTGGTCTGATGCTAACAGTCATTTAAGCTTTCCTCAACTTTAAAATATATTTAGCAACACCAGCATTGCAGCGTTTTTGGAAGAATTGGAAAAAAAGACATCCAGTGGTTTTTAAGAACTGCGAGACAATAAAAGTAGTAGTAGTAGTAGCAGTAGTCAATTGCATAAGGGCTAGCCCTTTTGGTCCCTTCTCTCTTCCCTGTCAAAGAATCTAGAAGCAGCACTGTCCAATAGAACTTTCTGCAATGATTGAAATGTTCTATATCTGTGCAGTCCAATACAGTAACCATTAGCCACATGTGGCTATTAAACACTTGAAATGTAGCCAGTGCCACTAAGGAATTTAAAAATTTTAGTAATTTCTATTTTAATTTTAATAGCCACATGTAGGTAGTAGCAACTATATAGGACAACACAGCTCTAAAGTATATGAGATTCATTATTTCAGGAACAAATGAATAAAGGAACTCAGTTTTCTAATAAAATATCTGAAAGAGTTTGTATACATTGCAGACACAATAACTGATATATTATACTTTTTTCTTTTACTTCATCCAGGTAAATATGGCACCATCATATAATGAAAAGGGCAGTGGACCAGAAGGAAAATTCCTGGATCCTACTCCCAGATCTGGCACAAAGTAGCTGTGTGACCTTGAGCAAGTATCTCACTTTTCTAGGCTTTAGTTTTCCCTTTTTACTTTTCTAACTAAATGAAGATCCTACCAGGACCAAATTTTATAGTTTTTTGGACTAATTACATATGGATTCGTTTTCTTTTACAAAATACTAATACACATTGTCTTTTCCTCTTTTAACCAAGCAAAAAACACCACTACTTAATACTCAAAAAATAAATGTCTCAGTTTTGTTTCTACTGACATCTGGAGTAATAAGTTTAATATTCCAAGCTCCTAGTGGGCTTATCAGAGAGGCTTATCATTTTTACTGAGCATCAACTCTATTAACACAAATATTACTTAACTAGAGCTTATTCTTTTTTATCTCTACAAATAATTTCTTTCTAACACTCACTTATAAAACAAAGGCAGTAGGTCTCTATCAGATTCCTCTCTGGACATTGCTTACATTATTATTTCAAGGATATTAAAAAGTACCCTTAAAAAGGTGGCCAAGGAACAGAGGTGAATCCCATATAAAACCCTTCTTGACATCCACAGCTCATCTAATAGGCAGCTTATGTCTTATCTGCATATTACCTCAATCAGGCTATTTTATTTTATCTAACACACAGTATTATTTAGTCTTCATTTTTGATGTGTCCTTGTCTAAACAGCAAGTACAGTATAGACATATCAGTATCATAAGGACATTACCTCAATATGCATTGCCTTAGAATATTTAGAATAATGACAATACGAAGCATTGCCATTATTGTAATCTACCCATAGTGTCATTGGTAATTACACAAGATAGAATTTGGATAGACGATTAAAGTTTATAAAACAATTTGATTATTTCATAGATTTCTCTCAGCCTCTGAGGTAGGTTTTATCATTCCCTTTTTTTTTTTTTTTTTTTTTGCGGTACGCGGGCCTCTCACTGTGGCTTCTCCCGTTGTGGAGCACACGCTCCGGACGCGCAGGCCCAGCGGCCATGGCTCACGGGCCTAGCCGCTCCGTGGCACGTGGGATCTTCCCGGACCGGGGCACGAACCTGTGTCCCCTGCATCGGCAGGCAGACTCTCAACCACTGTGCCACCAGGGAAGCCCTCCCATTTTTAAAATAATGAAATTACATACCAGAATGGTTAAACCTTTTGCATAAGGCCACATTGTTAGTAATTTTTGAAAGATAAATTCGAACCTAAGTCTATCTCATTTTACTCTTAATATGAACTCTTTCAGGAAACCATCAAATATCTCAAATGTCGCAAGATATTCTAGTCATGTATGACTTACCTTTAAGTTAAATGTAGGCAAGTGCATCTTCATGTCCTCAAACCAACAGACTTCTAAAAACATCTTTGTTTGATTTACCTTCACCTGAGAATCCAGTTTAATAGTTTTTACTGTATAAAGGATTTCTGTCCTTTGTATCATTTTCTCCTCTTCATTAAATGATTACAGCCCTCTTCATAAGTTTCTTGCTGAAAACTTTGATTGGACAACAGTTTCCCACCCTATCAAATGCCATCAAGCGTACATAAAACATATATTTTTTATTTGCAGATACAAGCATACTTTAGGGAAGGAGTTAATTATGTCATTTTCAAGATAAGAAGTCAGGTGAGAGGGAAGATGTGGTATTAAATACCACAACCAACCACCACCATAACAACTATAAATATGTGCATACACGTTTGTGTGTGTGTGTGTGTGTGTGTGTGTGTGTGTGTGTGTGTACTTATGTATATCATAATCTCTGACAAGTTTCTAGGCTTATAACAAATGCTGGAAGCTACATAATAACTTGTGGTTCAATTTAGTTTACAAAAGAAAATAATGAAGAGAAACAGACAGAGGCATTAAAGCTCATCAGTAACATGAGATGAGTCTGGATTATAATTTTGACATTGTTTTTAATGTGTCAGTAAAGTCCTGTGAACGTTGGTTTCTTCTTGAACTTCAAGTTTGAGACACTTATTTATAATCTTAGAATAAAAGTAACTTTAATTTCAAATAAATAAAGATTAATATCTATTTTACATATTAATTGTATCTTGGTGTAATCTAATTTATGTGTAATTTCTTATAAACTTATTTCTTATTCTATGTAACAAATGTTACAAAATATACATACAGGGCCTTAAAGGCAAAGAATAAATGTTTTTAAGTTTAAAGGACAATTGAAAACTTTAAATAATTGAAATTTTTCCTCACTTATACTACTTGTGCTAAGAAAAATGGGAAATTAATTCCTAGGAAATTAATGTAAACTCTGACAAAATGTAAATTATAGATATTGGACACATATCCTGTGGCTAGTCAGAAGCCCAAAGCAAGAAACAGAAAGTAAGACTAGCAGAAATAATATTCCTCTTTTATTTAGAATTCATTTTTTTAAAAGAGGTAAGGATAAAGAAAAAAATATCAGTGGTGAACCAGACGTATTAAATCTTTTAATTTGCTTCTCTCATGCAGTCTGTAACCAGAAACCTGCCTTTTGTTGTGCCTTCAAGCTACTGACTTTTTAAAGTTTTTGTAAATTTTAAAAACAAAATGAGTTCTATTATGAATTTATTCTTTATTGAAATATAATACAATGTATTTTGCCCCATGCAGCGTTTACACAATATTTCTTATAGTTACATATTTTACATATAGTTACATATAGTTACATATGGCACTGTGGTATTCCACAGAGAACTATTCCAAGGTGTCTAATATTTGTATATCATTTTATAAGAGCTTTCATTTGCACTACCTCATCAAGTCCCTTGGCAACCTTATAAGGAAGGATAGTTATTATTCTCATTAGCAGTTGAAGAAACCATGGCTTAGAGAGGTTATGAAATCCAAAATTATTTGATAAGTAAAAGAGTTGGAATTTAATGTGCATCCCTTTGAAGTTCAGCCTGAATCAGAAAAAGTCTGGATTATAGATTATAGAAGATGTTTAAAGACTTTTTTTTTAAGTTTTATGGAAATGTCCTTAGCCCAGTTGCTGATTTACTAGTTTTTAAAAATATAGGAATTTCCCCCCAGTTTCACTAGCTAAATAATGAATTTAATCACATTAATAATTCAAAACATTATGTTTGCCATACCTTAGAACCATGCACGTTATTTGTTTGTTTGTTTTTGTTTTTGTTTTGCGGTACGCGGGCCTCTCACCGCCGCGGCCTCTGCCGCCGACGGAGCACAGGCTCCAGACGCGCAGGCTCAGCGGCCACGGCCCACAAGCCCAGCCGCTCCGCGGCACTTGGGATCCTCCCAGACCGGGGCACGAATCCGCGTCCCCTGCATCAGCAGGCGTACTCCCAACCACTGTGCCACCAGGGAAGCCCCATGCATGTTACTTTAATCTCTTCCACTGAGGTAACTTCTAAAACTAACTTTGACATATTATTGATTTCCTGTGGTTCGTGTAAATTTTTACCAAACTACTGAATGCAGTTGGGAAATCAAAAGAAGGCACAATAAAAATCTAAAAGTTAAAAAACAATGCAAAGCAACACAATATCTCTGAAGAAAAACATGATCACGTTGCTAATATCAAAGGAAAACTAATTATGATATAAAAGAAGGCAGTTGTAATTGACTCTATTTCCTCTTTTTCTATAATGATAAATATTGGATATATATGTGTGCAGTTTTAGATACATGGCAAGATGACAAGATTCTGTAAGGTAAGAGGAAAAATAAAGGAGAAATAAGAGTTTCACTTCTGGTATGGCAGTATGAGAAGCTCTAAAGATTCACTACCCAGTAAAATAAGCATAACTGGTAAAAATTATTTTTAAAAATCTGTCTCATAAATTGTCCTAAGGGCCTACAGCAAATGAAAGAACATTTATTCAGGAAAAGCTACTAAAACTGAGTAATAATAGCAAGAGTCTGTTGCCCTTGAGTAGTAATATACTCCCTCCCCCTGCCCCTACCTCAGCTTAATAGAAACTCAAATATGGGCTTGTGCACCCAAGGGAATGATGCTGCTTCTTTCCTCAGTTCCCATTTAAGGGATAGAATATCTCACCAAGAGGAACTGGCTACCAACATTTCTTAGCCTCTCCAAATTTAATTTGCAGAGGCTAAATTTCTAGAAAGTAAAGCCAAGAGATCAGGGGCTACCTCCCTTCACCCAGCTCCCAAGACCAAGAAATACCAGGGCACCAGCTGCCATCACTACAACTTGCTAGTAGGGCAGGAGTTCCACATAGAATGAATCAATTCAGGAAGACCAGATCAGTGGCTTCGGAGATTTTGTTCAGGGGAAGGAGCAGTCCATAAGAAAAGAGAACTCCAAACCAAACCTCTCCCCAAAGGAACTGACTTTATCTGAACAGAGTTTGGGGAAGTTTGGGCTTAAGGGCACTTTCAAAAATAATAGCTCTTCTTAGTTAAGAGCAATAAGCTAAACTATATGCCAGCTAGTCCACCAGAGAGATGTACTGAAAGAGACAATAAGAGCCTTTCTGAGGTCAGAAAAAACTTTAAAAACTACCCATGCACAAGTTTAGTTGTATCAGATTGTAGAGCAATTTATACCCCAAACATTGTCAACAACAATAGAGTAATTGGCTGGGAATTAGTGGAAACTAACAACTGCATGTAATATCAAATGAAGCAGACAACTGAAAATGGAGATCAGTGAAAGAGACAGGGCTAAAACCACTGTCATCCTATGGTGACTGTGTGCATGCCCAAGGTTGTGCTCTCTGAGGAGTGACAACAAAGGTTTCACAAGCAAAGGAAATAAACTTCACTCAAATACTCTAACCAAGTAATTAAACAAAAAAACAAGCAAACAACAACAAAAATATTCCCCTGATAGGATGGAAGGGAATCGGAATCCATACTTACCACATTACCTAAAATGACTGGTTTTCAACAAAAAAATTGCAAGGTATGCAAAGAATCAAGAATGTATGACCCACAAAAAGGAAAAATGGCAATGAACATAAACTGCAAAAACCTGGACATAGGATTTAACAGAGAAGGCTTCAATGCAGACATAAGTATATTTAAAATCTAAAAGAAACTATACTTAAGGAAGTAAAGGAAGCCACTACAGCAATGTTTCATCAATTAGAGAAGATTAATAAAGGGAAATTATAAAAGAATAGAAAAGAGTGAATATAGCTTAAGGAACTTATAGGACAACATCAAGTTTACCAACATTCACATTATAAAGTTCTCAGAAGCAGAAGAGAGAGAAAAATTTATTTGAAGAAATAATGGGTGAAAACTTCTCTAACCTGGGGGAGGAAAATTATATAAATTTTATAAAAAATTATATAAAAGAACCAATGGAAATTTTGATGGTTAAAAATATAATAACTGGGCTTCCCTGGTGGCGCAGTGGTTGAGAGTCCGCCTGCCAATGCAGGGGACACGGGTTCGTGCCCTGGTCAGGGAAGATCCCACATGCCGCGGAGCAGCTGGGCCCGTGAGCCACGGCCGCTAAGCCTGCGCGTCCGGAACCTGTGCTCCGCAACGGGAGAGCCCACAACAGTGAGAGTCCCGCATACTGAAAATATATATAATATATATATATATAATATATATTATATATATATAATATATATTATATATATAATATATATAATATATATAATATATATTATATATATAATATATATTATATATAATATATATATAATAACTGAAATGAAAAATTCACTAGAGGGGCTCAAGAGTGGATTTCAACTGGCAGAAAAAAGAATTAGCAAACTTGAAGATCAATGAATAGAGATTATGCAATCCAAAGAGCAGGAGAAAATAGAACAAAAAAAATGAATAGAGCATCAGAGACATGTGGGATACCATTAAACCAATATGTGTATCAGAAGGTGAGGACAGAAGAAAGCAGAAATAATTAAAGAACTAATGGCCAAAAACTTCCCAAATTTGATATTTAAAAAGAACATTATTCTACACATTTACAAATCTCAACAAACTCCAATATTTTAAACAAAAAGAGACCCATACCAAGACACAGCATTGTAAAAATTTTGAAATCCAGAAACAAAGGGAAAACCTTGAAACCAGTGATAGATGACCCACCATGTAAAAGGAACCCCAATATGACTGCCATTCTGACTTCTTGTCAGAATCAATGGAGGCAATAAGGCAGTAGGATGATATAATTAAAGTGCTAAAAGAAGGGGAAAAAACCTGCCAACCAAGAATACTGTATCCAATAAGAAGTATCTTTCATACATGAAGAACAAAATAAAGACATTATCAAATAAACAAAAACTGAGAGATTTTGTTGCTATCAGACCCATCTTATAGGAAACACTAAAGGAAGTGATTTAGGCTGAAAGCAAGTAACCCAGAGTGTAATTTGAATCCACATGCAAAAAACAAAAGGTACTGGTTAAGGTAATCATGCAGGTAATTATAAAAGACATTATAATTGCATATTCCTTATCCTTTTTTCTCTTAGCTGATATAGAAAGCAATTGCATTAAACCATATGTATATAAGTATATTTTGAGCCCTATAACATAAAAATTGTAATATATTTACAATAAAAAGATTAATATAACAAATTATAACTATATAGTTATTCTCCATTCTTCTCTCAGTTTTCTTAAGAGATAAAATCATGTAAAGTGATAATGACAACAAGTAATTTGGTTTGTAATATATATAGATATAATGTGTATAGCAATAATAATACAAAAAGAGGGAAGGAAGCTAGATAGTAAAGTTTCTATATGTCACTGGAACTAAGTTAGTATAAGTCTGAAGTAGATTCTTTTGTTAAGATGTATATCAAGAGCACTAGAGCAACTACTAAGAAACTAACTGGAAAATATTGTGAAAAGGTCATTAAAGGAATTTAAATGCTACATTAAAAATATTCACTAAATGCAAATAAAGTAGTAAAGGAAGAACAGAGAGAGAAATAAAAAACATGAGACATATAGAAAACCAAAGATAAAATGGCAGACATCCAACTATATCATTAATAACATTAACAGTGAATGTTTTAAACAATTCAATTAAAAGGCAAAGATAGTCATACTGGATTAAAAGGAAATGCAACTATATATTGTCTAAAGAAGATATACTTTTTTTCAAAGATAGTAATAGGCTGAAAATAAGGATGGAAAAAGAAATATCATTCAACTAGTAACCATAAAAAAGCTACAGTAGCTATATTAATATCAGGCAAAATAGATACTTTGAATGTTATTAGAGATAAAAAGGGATGTCTCACAATGATAAAGCACTAACACAGACAATATATAGCAATTATAAACATATATGCATCTAAAAACAGAGCTCCAAAATACATGAAGCAAAAGCTAACAGATGCAAAAGGGAGAAATAGACAATCCAAAAATAATAGTTGAGAAGTTCAATACCCAAATTCCAATAATAGATAGAACAGCTAGGCAGAAGATCAACCAGGAAATGGAAAACTTGACAATACTATTAACCAACTATATCTAACAGGTATCCATAGAACACTCTACCCAACAGCAACATAATATATATTCTTCTCAAGCTCACATGGAACATTCTCCAGGATACATCATATGCTAGGCCATAAAACAAACTTCAGATAAATTTTGAAAAACTGAAATAATAAAAAGTGTCATCTTTGACACAATGGAATGAAACTAAAAATTTATAACAAAGAAAACTGGAAATTTAGCAACACACACTTACACAACCAAAGTTTTTCTAAACTTTGGGCTAAATGAAAATTAAAGCAAGACAAACCAGAACATATGGAATGCTGCTAAAGCAGTTCTTAGAAAGTTTATAGCTGTAAATGCCTACATTAGAAAAGAGAAAGATCACAAATAAGCAATCACTTACTAGCAACAGCAGAATAAAAACACTTAACAAGTGTACACGGAACATTCTCCAGGATAGAGCATATGTTAGGCCATAAACAAACCTCAATTAATTTAAAAAGATCAAAATAATACAAAATATGCTCTCCAACCACAATGGACTGAAATTAAAAATCAATAGCAAAGAAGTTTGAAAACTTAACAAATATGTGGAAATTAAATAACATATTACTAAATAACCAATGGGTCCAACAGTATATAAGAAGGAGTAAAAATCATGACCAAGTGGGATTTATCACAGGAATGCAAGTTTGCTTTAGCATCCGAAAATCAATTAATATAATATACTATATGAATAAAATAAAGGACAAACCCACATGGTCAACTCAATAGGAGCATAAAAACCATTTGACAAAATTCAAAACCCTTTCATTGTAAAAATGTACAACAAACTAGGAAGGGAAGTGAATTTCCTTAACTTGATAAAGTACATCTATGCAAAACCCACAGCTCACATCACAGTTAATAGTGAAAGGCTGGATGCTTTCCCCCTAATATCAGGAACAACACAAGGATAGTTGCTCTTGCCATTTCTATTCAACATTGTACTGAAGTTCCAGTCTGGGCATTTAGGCAGAGGAATAAGGAGAAGGAAAAGGAGAAGGAGGAGAAGAAGAGGAAGAAGGAGGAGGGGGAGGAGAAAAAGAAAAAAGCAACCACATTATAAAGGAAGAATACTGTCTCTGTTTGCACATGACACCATCTTGTATATAGAAAATCCTAAAGAATCCACTAAAAATTGACTCAAAATAATAGAGTTCAGCAAAGTTGCAAGATAGTCAATATGCAAAAATCAGTTGTATTTCTTAGCAATGGACTAATAATGTAAGTAATAAAACAATCCTATTTACAATAGCACCAAAAAGAATAAAATACCTTTTATTTTATTAAGGGTTAGGAATTCTTCCTAAATTGCTCTACAGATGCAATGCAATCCTTATCAAAATTCCAATGGCCTAATTGGAGAGATTGACAAGTTGATCCTCAAATTCAATTGGGAAAGGAATAGCCTGTTCAACAAATGGTGCTAGCACAACCGGATATCCTCATGAATAAAGCTGGAGCTCCTACCTCACACTACATACAAAAGTAAACTCAAAATGAATCAAAGCCCTTAGTTTAAGAGCTACAACTATAAAATTCTTAGGAGAAAACATAGGTGTAAGTCATCATGACCTTGGATTATGCAACAGTTTCTTCAATATGATATCAAAGGACAAGCAACAGAAAAAAAAATAGATAAGTTGAACATTATCCAAAATAAAAACATTTGTGCCTCAAAGGACACCATCAAGATAATGAAAATCCAACTCACTGAATGTAACAAAAAATGCAAATCATATACCTGATGAGTGTCTAGTATCCAGAATATATAAATAACTATTTCAACCCCAAAATAAAAACACAAGTAACCAAGTTAAAAATGGATAAATGACTTGAATAGACATTTATCCAAAGAAGATAGAGAAAAGGCCAATAAGCACACAAAAAAATGCTCAACATCATTAGTCACCAGGTTATGCAAATCAAAACCACAATAAAATACCACTTCACAGACATGAGGATGTCAAAAAAAAATTTTAAATGGAAAATAACAAGTGCTGAAGTGAATATGGAAAAAATTAGAACCCTAATACACTGCTGGGAAATAAAATGAGGCAGCCACATTGGGAAACAGTCTGGCCATTCTTCAAAAGATTAAACAGGGCTTCCCTGGTGGCGCAGTGGTTAAGAGTCCGCCTGCCGATGCAGGGGACACAGGTTCGTGCCCCGGTCTGGGAAGATCCCACATGCCGCGGAGCAGCTAGGCCCGTGAGCCATGGCCGCTGAGCCTGCGCATCCGGAGCCTGTGCTCCGCAACAGGAGAGGCCACAACAGTGAGAGGCCCGCGTACCACAAAAAAAAAAAAAAAAAAAAGATTAAACAGAGTTATCATATGATCCATCAATTCCACTCCTAGGGACACACCCAAGAGAAATGAAAGCATATTTCCACTCATAAACTTGTACACAAAAGTTCATAGCAAAATTATTTGTAATAGCCAAAAAGTGAAAAGCTAAATGTCCATCAAATGATCAATGTTATATCCATACAATCAAATATTATTCAGACATAAAAAGGAATGGAGTTCTGATATGTGCTACAAAATACATGAATCTTGAAAACTGTGCTAAATAAAACAAGCCAGTCACTCACACACAAAAAACTAATATATTGTATTATTCCATTTATAGGAAATGTCTAAAATAGGCAAATGTAGACTGACACTACATTAGCTGTTGCCTTAATATGGGAATGGCTTATACATGGGGTGATGGCTAAAGGGTACAGCATTTCTCTTTGGAGTGATGAAAAGATTCTAAAATTGATTGTGGTGGTGGTGGCATGACTGTGAACATACTAAAAAAAATTGACTTATACTGTTTCAATGGGTGGAATACATTTTGTATGAATTACGTCTCAGCAAAGCTGTTTTTAAGGGGAAAAATAAAAACACTATCCAAAGAATGAAATAGATTAATGAATAGAAGAAATAAAAAAGAAATGCTGAGTAGCATGTAGGATGCCTTAAAAATCATTCAAATCTTTCTGAGCTCTGATTTACAAACAACTAAAGAACTTAAATATATTTGCATGCCCTAAAAATTTAGACATAATTTCTAAGATATAGACTTACATGATTGACAGTGCACTTCTTCTCTGGTATCTGTAAAATCTGTTGTTTACTTATCCATATTTTTGCTTAGATCTTTGAATTTTCCCTTATCGCTTCACCACCACTACCTTTATACCTCCATAGTCGGTACATGGCAAATTAGCAAAGACAGCTATTATAATATTTAAAAATATTAAATTTAAAAATCATTTTACATTTAGGATTTGAGAAGTACTAGAGCTGAGTTACTTATAAAACAATTACATCCTCATTAGTGTTAACAAGGGCATCCCAGGCAAAAATGGTAGCTAATGTTTAAAACGAGAGTCTCAGCACACAGTATTAATGTCAGGTCACAAAATATTTGCTGCTGCTGCTCCTAGCAATTTATGATTATTTACTAAGTTCCTATAAATTTTTTATAAACTATTCAACTCCTCACTCCTTTTATCTGAGACAATAATGGAGCACTTCAAATATATTTAACTAGTATTTAATGACAAGTTTTAATTCTGAGTACTCAATAACCGTATGCTACTTCAGCTCATTCCCAAATGACCGCTACTGTTCCACTCATATATCCTATTTTAATTTGGCTAAAAATTCATATTCTCATTCTTCTATGCGCATGGGAAAAATAGCAGGTGCACATTTTATAGGCACTTGTAAAAGTCATTTTAATTGGCTTGTGTATCTAGTGAGTTGATGGTGCATAGTTTTTTGTTTTTTGTTTTTAATCAGTGCCTTTTTGACACAGACAAATATTTATTGAACTATAACAACACAAAATGCAAATCCATTCTCTTTTTAGGAGTAAATATGCCATGTTTGGTGTCACACTAACAACTAATTTGGCTGGCAAGAAGTCCCTTCAGAATCTTAACTTATTTTGATTTTACTACCATAACATTTTGTCTAAATTCACTGTGTTCCAGAGGCATGTTTCTTTGTCAGAGACATCAAATCCTGAGGGAAAAATAATCTAGCAGTCAGTTAGGGCATGAAAAGTTGTTAAATTCCCACAAAAGCAGTCACAAGGTGTCCGTAAAATTCAAAGATGTGTCTGAGAATTTTTGACAGAGAGACGGACAGGAACGGACTGAAGTAAATTTGAGGATGTGGGGAAAAGTAGCCAATTTAAGTTCTAAGCCAGAAAGTGGAGAAAGGAGTAGGACAGCTACGGAGAATTGGATTAGCTTTAGAGTACATAGGGATCTAGGCCCTTTATGGAAGAACCTGTGATAAGGGACTCAGGTTCTGGCTCTCCAGGAAACTCTTAAATCGAGGCATCTTGTCTTCCCCAGAGAATATGGAATAAAATGCCTAAAATGCTTAGAAAACTTTGAAGCAGAAAATGACAAGCTATATAATGAAGCAGCCCAACAGCATTTAAAGTGTCAAGCAATTGCAAGAAAATGAAGAAAAATAGTGACAGCAAATCATGAAGCTTTGTGTCAAACTCATCAAAGAAACTGTATCAAGCACCAGAAGCATAAAAATCAATGAGGGGAAAAAAGATGGAGGGAAGTGATCATACATTTTAAAAGATTAAAATGAACAATAAATGGTAGAGTGCAATTTATTTTTAAAGTTTACAAATTTGATAAAGAGAAGTTGTATATTCTATGATGTCACCTAATAATAATTTCTCTCTCATATCTAAGATATAAAGAAAATACTAGCAACCCATTCTTATCAGGGCAAGCCCTTTGACCTATTTTCCAGCAGCAGTAAATTACTTGTACTTATCTCACCAAAATGTTTTGCTCAATTGCCCTAGTACCTCCTTTTAAGGAAGTTGGTCAGAGTTTCATTTCAACCTGGAGTCCAGGGTTACTATAGATCTTACATTTATACCACTTGATTGGCAATTTTTATACTGCTAATGATTGTTATAATTTTACACATATTTTGTCTACCTAACTATGTTGCTGAAGGACAGACAATGTATTTTATCTAGTATCTTTGAGACATGGATATAAGGCCTTAATCAACATTTGGTAATGGTGATGAGGAATGATGAAAGAGAAATGTAGAAATTAAAACCATGATGATATTTCATTAGTCCCATGATCTAAATAGTGAATTGAACAGGCACAGATAAGCTTATGACTGTTCATATGAAAATCCAACCCACTATCTCAGGAAATTCAGGCTCTCTGGGCCAACAATGTGTTTTTTAAATATCTGCATACCCTACTTTCCCTTAAAGCATATTTTATGATACAGAATCATCATTATATTTCTCATTACATCATATGCATTAAAAAAGTTCATCCTAGGCATGTACAATAAAGATGAAGCATTATGGCCAAAAGAGTAAGCCTCATAAAAATATTAGTATTAAATCTGAGATAACTTTTAGGGCAGTGACTTGAATCTCAGTCTGCTCAATAATATCTTTCAAATGAGTATCTGATTCAGAGTTACATGTTGTAATTTGATGACTCAAAAAGAAACAAGTTTTCCCCAGAACACCTTTACTTTAACCTATAAATAGAAACAGTTATTTACCAGTTAATGCAATAGATGTCAGTGGGTAATATCAGTTAATGAAATGTGCTTTTGTGCCAGTCAATCTATGAATAATAAGAGCAGTGCAAATCATCCACCAACCAACCTGACAGAGGGGCCAACAAAGTTGAATTGTCTCGAAACTGTGCATCCCTTGCAGCTAAGTAGCAAATGTAGATTATGTCATTATTTTTCTGTCCTTCTGCCTAAATAAAATGCTGCATTTAGAAAAAGATATGAATCATAAATATGGGTGATCACCCTTAGATCATGATTTTCTCCTTTATAATTCCCATGGAAACTGGATGTCATTTACCCAGTCAACTGCTTCATCAGCACCTTGAAACTAACTTTAAACATATTCTCTCCATAGGCCATTCAGCTGAAATGTATCTATTGATGTAGTTGGACACCATTCATATTTCTCCACTCATCAAATAATATCCAGTAGTCATGCTAATATATTTAGAAGGGATCCTTCCACTAAGCTCTAGCTGTATATTGCTTGGGCAAAGTTCATGTGACTGAATCAATTTGCTTTCAGATATGATGTTAAGCAAAGAAAGTATAATGAGTGAGTTTTGACATAGTTGAAGAAAGCTGTCACCATAATGAAGTCTATGGTACATTCTATAGACAGCTTAAGTTTTTACTTTTGACTAAATTCTGATGTTCAAAGCTTTCTACTTTCTATTTGCATTCTATTGCAAAAAATATTTAAACTTAAGTTATTTATTTTTACATAAACCCTGGTGGTTCACAAAAGTAAGAAGTGATTAAGATATCAGAAATCAAAGGCTGAGGTAGTGAAAGAGTTCATTTATTCTATATCACATCCTCAATTTCCACCCCTAGATAATGGAAACACAAATAAAAATACTTCTCACTCTAATTTTGCTGGAACATAGAAACTTATATTTTCTGTTAAACTACAATAACAAACTTCTCATATGACCAAGAGAACAGAAATATGATTTCTGAATATTCACATGTTAGATATTTGACTCAAATTTTGGAATAAAACTTATCCTTTCAACTCCATGGCACTGTCTGTAGCTTGGAAAAAAATTGTTCTCAAATGCCTTCTGCACATATTTTCTCCTTCATATAGAGAATCTTAGTCAGTTTAATAAGAAAAGTTTCTGTTATTACTTTTTCATGCTTCCCTACAACTTTGGTGGTTAAAATCAAGAAAAAGTGACCATCTCCTTTCCAGATTATTCTAGATATATCTACATAACAAACATTCGTTGAAAGAAATATCACACTAAGGCAACAGTTGTTGTCTTCTTTCTCTTTTTACTCGTCTATGCATTATTACAAAGTTCTTTGTCATTGACACAATTAAATTTAACAAATATTTATTGAGTACTTACTGGGTATAAGGTTCAACAAATGATGTAAAGAAGAATAAGATATAGTTCCTGTCCATGTGATACTTCCAATCCTATAAAGTAATAAGACAAGTAGGCTATGCACTACACAAAATGTTAGGTAAATATGAATAGAAAGGTAGGGGCAAGTTTCCAAAGGGAATCAAAGAAGCAAGTGTGATGCTTGGGGTTAGTCTCAAAAGGTAGAGAAATTTTGTTAAGAGACAATCCCTATCAAATTACCAATGGCATTCTTCACAGAATTAGAACAAAACATTTTACAATTTGTACGGAAACACAAAAGACCCCAAATAGCCAAAACAATCTTGAGAGAGAAAAATGGAGCTGGAGGAGTCAGGCTTCCTGACTTCAAACTATACTACAATGCTACAGTAATCAAGACAGTATGGTACTAGCACAAAAAGAGAAAGATAGTATCAATGGTACAGGATAGAAAGCCCAGAAATAAACCCTGCACATATGGTCACCTAATTTATGACAAAGGAGGCAAGAATATACAATGGAGAAAAGACAGCCTCTTCAATAAGTGGTGCTGGGAAAACTGAACAGCTACATGTAAAAGAATGAAATTAGAACACTCCCTAACACCATACACGAAAATAAACTCAAAATGGATTAAAGACCTAAATGTAAGACTGGACACTATAAAACTCTTAGAGCAAAACATAGGAAAAACACTTTGACATAAATCACAGCAAGCTCTTTTTTGACCCACCCCCCCAGAGTAATGAAAATAAAAACAAAAATAAACAAATAGGACCTAATAAAACTTAAAAGCTTTTGCACAGCAAAGAAAACCATAAAGATGAAAAGACAACCCTCAGAATGGGAGAAAATATTTGCTAATGAAGCAACAGACAAAGGACTAATCTCCAAAATATATAAACAGCTCATGGAGCTCAATATCAAAAAAACAAACAACCCAATTGAAAAATGGGCAGAAGACCTAAATAGACATTTCTCCAAGGAGGACATACAGATGGCCCAGGGGCACAGGAAAGGATGCTCAACATCACTAATTATTAGAGAAATGCAAATCAAAACTACAATGAAATATCACCTCACACTGGTCAGAATGGCCATCATGAAAAAATCAATAAACAATAAATGCTGGAGAGGGTGTGGAGAAAAGGGAACCCTCTTGCACTGTTGGTGGGAATGTAAATTGATACAGCCACTGTGGAGAACAGAATGGAGGTTCGTTAAAAAACTAAAAGTAGAACTACCGTATGACCCAGCAATCCCACTACTGGGCATATACCCTGAGAAAACCATAACTCAAAAAGACACATGCACCCCAAAGTTCATTGCAGCACTATTTACAATAGCCAGGACATGGAAACAACCTAAATGTCCATTCACAGATGAATGGATAAAGAAGATGTGGTACATATATACAATGGAATATTACTCAGCCATAAAAAGGGATGAAATTGGGTCATTTATAGAGACATGGATGGACCTAGAGTCTGTCATACAGAGTGAAGTAAGCCAGAAAAGAAAAACAAGTATCGTATATTAACACATATATGTGGAATCTAGAAAAATGGTACAGATAAACCTATTTGCAGGGCAAGAATAGAGATGTAGATGTAGAGAACGGACATGTGGACACAGTGGGGGAAGGGGAGGGTGGGACGAATTGGAGATTGGGGATGACATATATACACTACCATGCATAAAATAGATAGCTAGTGGGAACATGCTATAAAGCAGAGGAAGCTCAGCTCTGTGTTCTGTGACGACCTAGTTGTGTGGGATGGAGGTTGGTGGGAGGAGGTCTAAGAGGGAGGGGATATATGTACACATATAGTTGATTCACTTCATTGTGTGGCAGAAACTAACACAACATTGTAAAGCAATTATACTCCAATATAAAAAAAAGAAATAAAGATAGTGAAGGCAGGTGGAACTGCATGAGTCAAAACATAAAGATAGGAAATTGGAAAGTGGGTGTGAAAACTAGAAGTGGAGACTAGCAATCGAGATTTGGGAATATTCTGAGTGATAAGGTACGAGGAGGGAATCCTGGGAATGTCAGCCCATTGGCACAGATGCTTTCACCATAAATTCATGCCTCATTCAGAAGCAATACTGTATGGCAAATCATGATGGTGACTAGGGTATGCAGTAAGCTCATGGATAGTGATGCTGGCAGAAGTATAGCAAGCACTGAAGGAAAATCCATATCCAAAAAATCTTTCAGTGAAGACAACTCTGTCCACAACACCTCCCCACCATGATGGAGGGTAGCTGACAGATCCTCCAAGGTACAGAGCAGGCTAAGGATTGATCACTGCTATAGATTGACTGTGGATACACAGTGATGATAGAAATATCTGGGGGAGAGAAAGTATATATAACTGAGCACATGCATAATCTCCATCCCTGCCACCAAGACCATTTTTTCATGAGTTATTTTGAATAACCTCTGGAGTTGCTGGGGATAGAAGTTGACTGACATCTACTATGGGTTATTTTGTCTGCCTGATTATTGAAAATCACTTCTGCAGTAAGTGACTTTTAGGGAAAATTCATACAAGACACAAATATCAATATCCACACATTTGAGATCATTTTGAGAGTCCCATCCAAATTCCTCTCTCCCAAACCTCTTGTTATCAACCCTTTAATCTTGTTCCTGTTAAGCCCCTGACCATCTGGTCATTCTAATAGCTATTGTTCATGAATTGTGTGATCCATACTTTAGGTAAAGTATTTTACTTTAGGTAAAATACTTTAGGGCATTTTACCTGCCCTTCAGGTAAAATGGACCTCCAGATAAAGACTGGAGCTTGGAGCTCTGCCCATGTGGAGGACTGGCCCTTCCCATTACCCTTTAAGGGATACTCCCTGAGTGGGGCTGTAACATGACAATAATCCACTTCTGTCTGTGATAGCACACTGTCTGACAGCAGAAGCTTCTATAAATCAAACATGAGGGTTTTTTTCTCCTAGGTCAAATTATCACGGTAATTTCCTCAAGAGGTCATAGAAATGGATTGAGGGAGAAGTGGCAGTCAGGAAGAGTAAGTGCTGTTGGAATCTAAGTAGCATGCTTGTGCAATTATTTGTGACTTTAGGACCAACTTGAGAGTGACTACATATTTCACTTCCATTTGATATTGGAAGACTGGTGTGCATACCTAACTTCATGGCTTGATGGATCAACTATTAGCATTTTTAATAATGGGAAGCTACTTGTGCATACTTAAATAATTACTTAGTTATGTCCCATAGTCAGGCATTCCACCTCTACCAAAGCATGGATGTTGTAATGGAAGTCCTGGGAGTGCCTTTAAAGAAGTTCCTTTTAAGTGTTTAGCAAACCAGTAAAATATAATACAGCATTACTAAAGCCCTTCCATTATTTGAATACCTTTTTCTCTAAAATTTTTATAATTTAAAATTGGAAATAGACTATTTCCTTATGTTAACAACAAATAACCAACACAAAATCCCTATATTCACAAGAACACAATGGGTTTTACTTAATGCACTAGCCTACATAATTGCTTTCATAGATAAAGCAAAGTTGATGATGAAGATTACCTTCATGGAATCTTCATGGAATCATGAAATGGAAACACCAACAATGTCTCAGCCTCTCAAGGAGTATTCTGTTCTGAGTAGCAGTCTCCTAGAATAAATTTAATTCACCACAATGGATGTCACTAGTTAATACTCAAAACTTCACAAGTACTATATATATTCTTCTGGACGGATGTGTGAGTTTTCTAAGACTTTTGATTGACATTTATCCATCATGAAATGCTGAGGAAGGCTCCCTCATGTAATAAGAGAGTAAGAAGCATATAGGACAAAACATTACATGAAAACAGCTGGAGTCTTAAGGATGATGTAATTCAGGAAGTACTATTGGTTTTTCTTATTTACAGCCATTTTCATATTTTACCTTCACATGTAGCTCTATTTTCTAAATGAAAGATTCTGGTTTTGAAAGCCAATCTTCGTCCTAGTATTTCCCAAATCTTGTTTTAATGTGTGGAAGCAGAAGAGGAGTAAGCAAAAATTTAGATTTGTGACACCACTCTAAAAAACTGGTCTCACCCAAGTTTCTCCAGTTCTTCTATCTCGTTTTGCCTTTATGTGTGAAATGATTTATTGATGTGTGAAAGTAGAAAAATCATCATCAGCAGTCATTCTGATATCCAGACTGGAAGACATGGCTATTTGGGCAGCCCCTACATTTTTTCGTAATTTTTACCAACTTCCTTGCAAAGCATACTACACTGTAAAAACCCAGTGGGTTGGCTTCCCTGGTGGCGCAGTGGTTGAGAGTCTGCATGCCGATGCAGGGGACATGGGTTCGTGCCCCGGTCCGGGAAGATCCCACATGCCGCAGAGAGGCTGGGCCCGTGAGCCATGGCCGCTGAGCCTGCGTGTCCAGAGCCTGCGCTCCGCAACGGGAGAGGCCACAACAGTGAGAGGCCCGCGTACCGCAAAAAAAAAAACCCAAAAAACCCAGTGGGTGTAAATCTCTTGTGAGAGCTGGAAAGCTCCCACTGGCTCAGTGGATGTTTGTTTGCAGATAGAAAATTGGCTAAGGAAAAATATCTCCTCTACTAAGCGACTTTGCATCAAGGAGACTAGGTGATGCAGAACAAAAAAATTGTATATTCATTGGCTGTGTTGGTACAAATGAAAGAGTCAAACTTATCTTTTGGCAATGTTAATTTACTCCACAGGCAAATAAACTGAAATAATATCAACAGGCCTCACATAAACTGGAGAGAATTGCCTTCCTAGAGTCATATATGCTAACCCTGATTCAGAACATGGCACATTGCGTCAGAATTGTTTTTGTCTATGAGTGTCCTTTACTCATAAAGGTTAGATGCAGGTACACTTACAGCTACTCCTCAGTAAGTGTGCAGGGACACTAAATGATGAAACAGGGAACATGATTTATGGATCAAGTCAAATAACTTAATTTTACTGGAATGCTAAGAAAATAGTGTGCTCTGAATTAATTTCTGATTAATAAACAATGGAATAAAACCTGTTTCATGTGGGCCTTATAGCTATAAAGCTTTCTGAAATATGCTGGTTCACATTCCCACCTAGCAGATACATGGTTGAGGTTCTGCAAAGGACTTCCTGATTTCTGTCAGTGATTCAATAATTTTGTCAATCACCCTTTTTATACTAATATTTCCTTCTAGGAACGTTACATATATTAATTCACTTCATCTTTACAAGGACTTTATAAGGTAGACCTTTCAATAAACTACATTCTATAGTTGAGGATACTGACAACAGGGAGAGGCTGAACTTGGCACTTTAAATGTAGAGCCCACATTCTTAACCACCATATCATGCTGCCTCAAAGTCTAGCATACAGTCACTTGGATGTAGAATATTACATATTTTTGTTTCTTTCTCCCTTGGTTTCCAAAACCAGTTTTCAAGTCATAATCAATCCCGTACCATCCTTTAAATTGACATTGCTTCTTACTACCCAATTCCTGGACACTGTCATATGTTCACAGAACAAATACAGAGTATTCTAACTGACTGTTCTATCCATCTTCATTCTTCGCCTCTAGTTCATCACATACAATGCTACAAAATTAATCTTTCTGGAGCACAACCTGAATTTTGTGCTTATACACCTGTTTCTTGCTCTAATACAAAAATCCTTCATTCTAGTCAAACCAATATCCTCATTCTACCCTTGCATTTTTTTTTTTTTTTTTTTTTTTTTTTTTTGCAGTACGCGGGCCTCTCACTGTTGTGGCCTCTCCCGTTGCGGAGCACAGGCTCCGGATGCGCAGGCTCAGCGGCCATGGTTCACGGGCCCAGCCGCTCCGCGGCATGTGGGACCTTCCCGGACTGGGGCACGAACCCATGTCCCTTGCATCGGCAGGCAGACTCTCAACCACTGCGCCACCAGGGAAGCCCTACCCTTGCATCTTTGACAGTCAACCCATTTGTATCACTACACTCAATTGGAATGCCTTCCTCTTCCCTTTCTACCTATAGGAAACCAATACTCATATTTCAGTTCACATTTAAAGGCTTCTCTGAGCTCCATAACGAGCCTCAGCCTACAGTTAGTATCTCATTACATACCCCAAACATTTGGCAGCCATTCAGCATAAGATCACTCACCGCTTTCACTTTGTAGGTAAAAGCTCATTTTATAATTGATGGTAGAGTTCTGGGATTGTAAAAGGTTTAGGTAATGTTGAACTGAATATTAACTGACCCCAAAATACTCAGCAAAATTTTTCCCATTACCCAAATTTCTTCTTCTGAAAGAGAACAGAAAATTCAGGTTAATTTACATTTATGTTATTTTGAGTCTTGTTAAGTAGAAGGATTACTGGTTTACCCATCCAGAGCCCATTTCTCTATTGCATAAAAATTATTTAGTGCTAGGAATTATTTGTGTTTAAAAGTCTCCTTTAAAAGTTTGACCAGACATTTAAACATTTTAAAATTACCAGCAGTAAATTCACTCTGTGCTATGAAAAATACTCATTCCTAGAGAGAGTGGAATCTAGAAGTGTACAAAATTTCAGATTTGAGAATGACCATAATCATGGATATTTCAATGTGTGTGTTTGAGGGAGGGATAGGTAATTGAGAGAAGTGATGATAAATGGACTGACTAAAAATCCAAAATATAGCCAAAATTCATTTCCATCCTGTGCACATAGAAGAATTGTTTTTTTACTTGCATATGCCATAATAATTTACCACGTTTCATCCAATTATAAGCAAGGTATCCACAAACTTATAAGACTGGCTTGTGAAGATTAATAATATAGAAATCAGGGCAGTATTTACTGTCTCAAAAATAATTTACCAGAAAAGGTTTTGATCCTGGGAATAGGTGAAGTAAATCTTATAAACATTTGAGAGAGAGATCAATACAATGAAACCCCACTTTCAATGAAAAGTTGAAATGTAATTGCAAAAGCTCTCTTTTACGGGAAGCTTTAACTTACAGTAAACATATGCAGTTAATAAGCTTGAATTATTTGATATAAGAGGTTATCATAGAAACGTTGACAGAACATTGAAATGTCACCACTATTATCTAATGCGGTCTTCATACCTCGTGACAAAAGAAGTAATGATTAAAGTTACATTCTCAAAATCATCTGTCAGTCCCACAGGTTAACAATTTTCTAATGTGATAAACAGATATGTCACATGTCAATTAAAAAAAATGAAGATAAAAGTTCTCCAATAATGTGCTGGGGGAAAAAAGTAACATGTTTTGATATTTTAACATAACTAAAGTTCACATTTCATTTCAGAACTGCCAGGAAAATAATGAAAAATACTGTGTGAAAAATATGGTCTTTAAATTCAATTTCCCACTGATGTGTTAATGAACTTGAAAAAATATCAAAGTATAATATAAAAGGCACCAGGTGGGCTTCCCTGCTGGTGCAGTGGTTGAGAGTCCGCCTGCCGATGCAGGGGACACGGGTTCATGCCCCGGTCCAGGAGGATCCCACATGCCGCAGAGCGGCTGGGCCCGTGAGCCATGGCCTCTGAGCCTGCGCATCCGGAGCCTGTGCTCCACAACGGGAGAGGCCACAACAGTGAGAGGCCCACGTACCGCAAAAAAAAAAAAAAAAAAAAGGCACAAGGCAAGTTACAAGTAGGGAAAGATATTTTTAATAACATACTTCAGTAAAAGTAGAGATTACTCTTTTGATATTTTCATTACTGAAATGTTTACAAAGATATTTTTCAATTAACAGCAAATCTACCTTCTCTGTCCACTATATTCTTAGAATTTAGAAAAATTTACCAAGAGTCCAAATAGAGCTAACAGTAGTCAGTATGAACAGGCTTTTCTAGGATGAATAGAAATCTCATGTAGGTATTCCTTGCTTTGTGTCATAAATGTGAAACTAAGAACATAGAATTTTTTTTATTTCTGACTTTAAAAAAATCAGGAGAAAGTATGTAGCATATTATTTTGTAAATCAAATAATCAAACATTGGGCTACTTTTCTTTCTAGTCAGGTGAGATTTTCATATAAAACTATATCCTTTAACAAGTAGGAGGTGTTTCATGGATAGAAATTTTATTGTCAAACTTTATTGTCAAAGTTGAAATAACATAGGAAGTAAAGCGATTCATAGAATATTTTCTGTGGTAGATGCAAACATAGGCATTATATTTTTAATTTAATTATTAAATCAGGTACAAGGTTCTGCTTAAGAATTAAACTGCCTCAACCTATAAGGCTACTTCTCACTCTATCCTTAATTAAGAAAGCAAAATTCTCTTCTCCTAGTAATGCTTCTTTATGTGGCAGCTATTTGCTTGCTGTTGTTGGACATTTAAATTCTTCTTTGCTTACCTTAAGCTTCTTTACTTATTTATTCCTTTACAGGTTGTTGATACAATAATGGGAAAGTTTTCACAAGGTGCTGAATCAGCAGGAAAACTTCAAAAACTGTTTTAAAATATCTTGAACACTGGTAAAGTGGGGAGGGGAGGTTCATCAAAACAGTGTATGGAGTTTTAAAGTGAGCTTATGAAGCAGATTAAAACAGTCAGAACTTGCAACAGTGGAAATTAATTAGTTTCAGATTTAAGGAAAAGTTCTGTAAGAAAGTGTGAAAGAACTTCAAATAGGAACTAAATGAGTGAAAGTGACCTACATTTCCATACATAAATCAAGTTGCATTCAAATATTTATTCTGAAATAGTCATACAAGTACCAGCTATTAATTCAAAAATTAGGCTTCAGTCACATATATAAAGTATCCAAATCATGAATTGCAAGAGTCCCACCACATGATAGTCAGATCACACTTGCAGTGGTATGTGAAATTCTTGGCACCATGTTTTAAAAACAAGTATTTCCAGAAGCAGGCAACCAATATTGTGAGAAAGCTTGAAACCCCACAATGTTTATAGTGGAGAACCTTAGGGGACAATTGATCTCCATTTTCAAACAACTTGACTTCCATATAAGAGAAGGAATCATTTACTCTATGAAGCTCTGGAGGATGAATCAGAGAGAAAAGACGTATCAGTGTAAGGAAACATCTTATGAAAGTCAAAAGGAATAGGCTGCTTCCTAAGGTAGCCAGCAACTCACCACTGACCATGATCTAGCAGAAACTAAAAGATAATCCATGAGAGATGCAATGTTTCAGTAAGATTAATTACCCTTATTTGTTGTTTTAAATAAGGAAAATTCATAAGACAACTACAGAATTGCTACAAAAAGTTCAAAATGATCTCATACGGTTTATTAACCTATCAAAATTTCAAAATGCTCTTCCACTAACAGAGTAAAAACTGCAGTTGATGAAAATGAGCATAAGTAATTTCCATAATTACTCTATGAATCTTTTTTTCCCAAATTTGCTTATAATTCTTATTTTGGTGAAATCTGACTTTTTACATTTAACTCCTTTTTTAGGCCATGGGCCATTGGGCCACGAATTAACTATATAATTTAATAATATTAATTTATATTAAAAATTTATTAATTATTAAGAATATATAACGGGGAAAGGATAGTCTCTTCAATGAATGGTGCTGGGAAACATGGATAGCCACATGCAAAAGATTGAAATTGGACTCCTATCTTACACTACACACAAAACCCAACTCAAAATGGATTATAGACTTGAATATATGATCTGAAAGCATAAAACTCTTAGAAGAAAACATAGGGTGTTGTTTCCATCTCCTGGCTATTGTAAATAGAGTTGCAATGAATATTTTGGTACATGACTCTTTTTGAATTATGGGAGGGAGGGAGACGCAAGAGGGAAGAGATGTGGGAACATATGTATATGTATAACTGATTCACTTTGTTATAAAGCAGAAACTAACACACCATTGTAAAGCAATTATACTCCAATAAAGATGTTAAATAAATAAATAAATAAATAAATAAAAAGAAAACATAGGGCGTAAGCTCCTTCATCTCAGTCTGGCAACGATTTTTTGGATTTGACACCAAAAACAAAGGCAACAAAAGCAAAAGCAAACAAGTGAGACTAGATCAAATGAAAAAGCTTTTGCACAGCAAAAGAAATCATCAACAAAACAAAAAGGCAACCTATGGAATGGGAGAAAGTATTTGTAAACCACATATCCAAAATATCCAAGGAACTCACACAGCTCAATAGCAAAAACCAAAACAAAACAAAAAAACAAAGAACCCAATTTTAAAGTGGACAAAGGACTTGCACAGACAGTTTTCCAAAGAAGACATAGAAATAACCAACAGGTAAATGAAAAGGTGCTCAATATCACTAATCATCAGGGAAATGCAAATCAAAACCACAATATCACCTCACACCTTTTAAGGTGTCTATTAGCATCAAAAAACCCAAGAGATAACAGATGCTGGCCAGGATGTGGAGAAAGGGAAGCCTTATACACTATTGGTGGGACTATAAACTGGTACAGTTGCTATAGAAAACACTATGAAGGTCCTCAAAAAGTTAAAAATAGAACTGCCATATCATCCAGCAATCTCACTTCTGGGTATGTATCCAAAGGAAACAAAACCACCATCTCAAAGAGATATCTGCACTCCCATGTTCATCACAGCATTATTCACAGTAGCCAAGATAGGGAAAAAGCCTAAGTGTTCATCAGTGGCTGAATGGATCTAAAAAAATGTGATTATATATATATATATATATACACATATATATATATATATATATATATATATGGTATACACACACAATAGAATATTATTCAGTCTTTAAAAAGAAGGAAATCCTGTCATTTGCAAAAACATGGATGAACCTGAAGGGCATTATGCTAAGTGACATAAACCAGACAAAGAAAGACAAACACTGCATGGTATCACTTATATGTGGAATCTCAAAAAAAAAAATTTCAAACTTATAGACTCAGCAAGTTGCCAGGGGCTGCAGGCTGGGAGAAATAAGGAGAGGTTGGTAACAGGATACAAACCCAGTTTTTCTCTTTTTTTTTTTTTTTTGTTTCTTTGTTTATATCTTTACTGGAGTATAATTGCTTTACAACATTCTATTAGTTTCTGTTGTACAAAAAAGTGAATCAGCTGTAAGTATACATATATACCCATATCCCCTCCCTCTTGAGCATCCCTCCCTCCCATCCTCCCTATCCCACCCCTCTAGGTCATCACAAAGCATTGACCTGACCTCTCTGTGCTATGCAGCAGCTTCCCACTAGCCATCCATTTTACATTTGGTAGGGTATATGTATCAATGCTACTCTCTCACTTCGTCCCAGCTTTCTCTCCCCACACACTGTGTCCTCAAGTCCATGCTCTACGTCTGCGTCTTTATTCCTGCCCCACCATTAGATTCATCAGAAACATTTTCTTTTTTTTAGATTCGATATATATGTGTTAGCATACAGTATTTGTTTCTCTCTTTCTGACTTACTTCACTCTGTATGACAGACTCTAGGTCCATCCACCTCACTACAAATAACTCAATTTCGTTTCTTTTTATGGCTGAGTAATATTCCATTGTATATATGTGCCACATCTTCTTTATCCATTCATCTGTCAATGAACACTTAGGTTGCTTGCATGTCCTGGCTATTGTAAATAGTGCTGCAATGAACATTGTGGTGCATGACACTTTTTGAATTATGGTTTTCTCAGGGTATATGCCCAGTAGTGGGATTAATGGATCATATGGTAGTTCTATTTTTAGTTTTTTAAGGAACCTCCATACTGTTCTCCATAGTGGCTGTATCAATTTACATTCCCACCAACAGTGCAAGAGGGTTCCCTTTTCTCCATACCCTCTCCAGCATTTATTGTTTGTAGATGTTTTGTTGATGGCCATTCTGACTGGTGTGAGGTGATACCTCATTGCAGTTTTGATTTGCATTTCTCTAATGATTAGTGATGTTGAGCATTCTTTCATGTGTTTGTTGGCGATCGGTATATCTTCTTTGGAGAAATGTCTATTTAGGTCTTCTGCCTATTTTTGGATAGGGTTGTTTGTTTTTTTGATATTGAACTCCATGAGCTGCTTGTATATTTTGGAGATTAATCTTTTGTCATTTGCTTCGTTTGCAAATATTTTCTCCCATTCTGAGGGTTGTCTTTTCATCTTGTTTATGGTTTCCTTTGCTGTGCAAAAGCTTTTAAGTTTCATTAGGTCCCTTTTTCTTTTTTTTATTTCCATTACTCTAGGAGGTGGGGCAAAATACCTAGGAATAAACCTACCTAAGGAGACAAAGGACCTATATGCAGAAAACTATAAGACACTGATGGAAGAAATCAAAGATGATACAAACAGATGGAAAGATATACCGTATTCTTGGATTGGAAGAATCAACATTGTGAAAATGACTATACTACCCAAAGCAATCTATAGATTCGATGCAATCCCTATCAAATTACCAATGGCATTTTTCACAGAACTAGAACAAAAAATTTTACAATTTGTATGGAAAGACAAAAGACCCCGAATAGCCAAAGCAATCTTGAGAACGAAAAATGGAGCTGGAGGAATCAGGCTCCCTGACTTCAGACTATACTACAAAGCTACAGTAATCGAGACAGTATGGTACTGGCACAAAAACAGAAATATTGATCAATGCAACAGGATAGAAAACCCAGAGATAAACCCACGCACATATGGTCACCTTATCTTTGACAAAGGAGGCAAGAATATACAATGGAGAAAAGACAGCCTCTTCAATAAGTGGAGCTGGGGAAACTGGACAGCTACATGTAAAAGAATGAAATTAGAACACTTCCTAACACCACACACAAAAATAAATTCAAAATGGATTACAGCTCTAAATGTACGGCCAGACACTATAAAACTCTTAGAGAAAAATATAGGCAGAACACTCTTTGGCATAAATTACAAACTTAATTTTAAGATGAATAGGTCTGAGAATCTAACATGGTGACTATAGTTGATAATACTGTATTGTATAATTGGAATTTGCTAAGAGAGTAAAACTTAAGTTTTCTCACCACAAAAGTATGGTAACTATGTGAGATGATGGGTGTGTTAATTAGTTCAATGGTTGGATTAAATGTATATGCATATCAAATCATCATGTTGTACACTTTAAATATATTACAGTTTTATTTGTCAAATACACCTCAGTAAAGCTGCAAAATACTGATATAAAATAAAGTAAAATTAGAAATACTTGAAAATTGAGTCCTGTAGAATTTACTCAACTGTGCAATATTAAGAAACTTTAATTCTCTCTTTGTCGTCAAACATTCTAAAATGTTTTCAAGTTAAAATTTTTGACAAGTTCTTCCAGGAAAGCTCACTGCTCAGCTTGCTGGAGATAGACAACTCTTGAGTGAATCATGTCTAAAACCAGAGCCAAGCACTGCATGGGAGAAACTCACCTGATGTATGACTTTAGTTCTGGAATTCTTGATACAATTGGGCCAGTTTGTTCTTCAAGTTGATGATTTGCACAAGGGTAAATATTAACATGAAACTTAAAGAAACCATATGAATCCTAGAGTATGTGAAGTTTAACCCCTTTCAACTTCTGGACAAATTCTGCTTGATCTATAATAATATTAATAGATATGTTAAACCTCAACTATGTGCTAGATCTATTGAAGTACCAGAGATAAAATAAAGAATGACCAATATACTGGCTGTCATTAAGTCCTATGCAGTTCAGACTAGTGAGAAAGACAGGCAAGTAATAAGGGCAATATGATGCAGTACACACTACAATAGAGGCCATGTAAGCATTAAAAAAAAAGGAAAGTTTGTTACAATAATTAAGTGGACTGGCTAAGAAGAACATTCCAGACAGAAGGAATATGACACAAACATATCTTGAAAGAACCAATTGAAAGAACGTGAGTTGTTCTTACGGGGCAGGGCGAGTGAATTTTACACAGAAAAGTGATGGGAGATAAGGCAAGAGATACATCTAAGGGCTAGAACAAGAAGAGAGGGTGTTTTTTTTCTTAATTCATAATTAGGACTTTTAACTTTATCCTACACATATATCCACGTGGGAGCCGCTGCCAGATTTTAAGCAGCAGAAAAACATAAAGAAATTCATACTTTTGAAAGGTCATTTTTTAGAAACAACGTGGAGAATTCACTTGAAGAGGTGAGCCTGGAAGCAGGAAGAAATGCTTGGAAACTAATGCAGTAATATTCTAGGTTAAATACAACATGCTGCTGAAGAAAAGCAGTGGCACTGGAGATGAAGAGGAAGTGACTGACCTGGTATATTTCTGAGGTAGGGTGTATAAAACAAGTGAAAAATTGGGGTGAGGCTAAGAGAAAGGATGATGTCATGTATGAATCATCTTTCTCTCCTAGGCTTATTGCGTCAGTGGGAAAAATATCAACTCAAGATGAACAATTGATTTGAGAATATTATAAACAATTTTGGTTTTGAAAGGCCTCTTTAGGCTTTGAGGTGCTTGTAAGACATGCATGTATTTTGGTAAAACTGTCCAGTAGGAAGTTAAGATTATAGATCTGGAGTTGAGCATTCCTTCCTCAAAGTGGCTTCTTAATTACCCAGTGTTGGCATATTCAAATAGCTATATAGGTTAATGCATTTGCTGTCCTATAACACAACATTTCCCACTTCTGATGATGACATACTGTTATTAAGTAAGTTATTTATTATAATAAAATGTGCATAGAATTATAGAGTTTAAAGGAGTTTCAGAAATTATTATACTCTTCTTTTTTATTTGAACTGAAAACTGTACCTAATGCATTCCCAGAAACACCATTGACTTCTTAAAAATCTCTGGCATAGATAATGAAATAACTCCCTTGATAACATGGGCTAGCATCTCACCAAAATGACAGGAGGATTTTGCTAATGCTAGCCTATACTCTTCATGCTGCAAGTGTAGTTCCTTCTTTCTGGTCTTATTCTTAGTGGAAGTAGAGAACAGCTGTTTAATGCTAATGGCAAAATCAGCACATTTAAAATTGTTGAATACACACTTCAGACTTTGAATTATGAACCTGGCAATATTTATGAATTTATAGCATGAAAAATAAACTAGATTCATCACGATATTTTTCAAACTGCATGGCAGTGTGATAAAACAGTGTTCTCAACATTAAAGTTTCAAAGTACTATCCTAGAAGTGATGTTCTAGAATCCTGAAGTGTTTAAATATTTTTGAATAAACTATATGAAAGTATTTTTTATCCATACAGATTTCAAATGAAATGAGTAGGCCTAAAAAAATAAATCACTATTTGCATTCCGAGTTGCAATATCAGCCACCCACAATCTTCAGAAACTCCAATATTGTATCCAGCTACAAAAATTATTTGTACTGGAGGTTTACGTAGGTTTTAATGAAATATTAATAAATTATAATCACTTTAATGCAATTCCAAAGGGTAAACATAATAGTTGTTTGCAGTCCTAAAAGCTGTATTTGTTTGTGCTTGCTCATCCTCACACCCACTGATTTCAGGGATGGGTATTAAAGGGAGATAGAAGTAAAGAGAAAAATGATTTCTTGACTTAAATATAATTCATTGCCTATTGCTAGCCCTGATTAATTAAGTCTGAATTGAAATACTTTCCCCATCATTTGAACCTACCTAGCAGTTTTTTTTCCTAAGAAAACACAGTTGGTCATTGTTCATTAAAGTTGGCCACTTCCAACCTCTTACCTACTTCACCTCCAAAGGGGGGATGTGCAGCAGAACATAAATGTTATATATAAATGACCTATTTCAAAAGTAGTAGTTTTGTTTACTTTCAAATTTAAGTCATTTTACAGTGTTGTGAATAGGCTGAACTCTAGTGCAAGTGGTGAATAAAGGAAAAATATTTTTCTTGGAAATGCCCCATGAACCAAAAGCCCACGTGGAAGTCAAATGCATACACCACCAATATAAAAAATATGTAGGGTGAATTTATTTGCTATATGAACTTATTATCTCCTAAGTGTGTGGGGAGAAGAGAGGAGTCATAAACAAAGCCAGAAAACCCCACCAAAGAAACACATGATTACGGCAAGTATTTCTAAACCTTTGAATAACTCCACATTTCTAGGACTCACCAACCAACCTCTACCAAGTCCATTGTTTTAAAAGTGCCTAAGAACCCAGATCCTGGAGTACAATAGACCTAAGTTTATAATCCTGGTTCTACAGTATACTTCCTGGGTGATCACAGTCAAGTCACAAACTCTAATCTTTCGTTTCCTCATCCATAAAAGGAGGATACGTATACCAACCTTGTAGGGCCATGTGATGTCTAAATGTTATAATGCATGCAAAATGCCTGGCACACAATGCTAAATTATTATAATTATTATTATGGCTTCATTGCTATTTGATCAACATACCATCCCCTAATTAGTTTAATGTTGTTGCTTATTTAATACTATATTTTCCACTATTCTTTCATTACTGCGTTTTTCTTGAGTACACTGGTAACACATCTGAGGTACTCCCACATCAACCCATCAAATACCTAGCTGCTAATACAATGTGTTAGTAGCACACCCAAATGTATCTGCCAATTTTCTTCCCTTTAAGGAATGTTTCTGGTAGTGAGCTAAGAAAAGACTTATGAATTCTCTATCACACTTAGAAGTGACCAAACTACCACAACTCACAGTACCTACTGTTATGAAAAGAGTAATGACTAACTGCATCTTTGAGCCCATTTCCAAACTGCCCTACGAATCTGTGATACTTGTTAAAGATTGACAGCTTATGTCTACTGCTTCTATTCAAGCTATCAAGCTAGTACTGAGGAAACCAGCTCAGTGTCATTCCAGAGGAAACAGAGATGACAAATCATAAGTGGGACTGGAAGCAAATTATTGATTAAAGCAACAGATCTTCACATACTCTATTTAACAAAGCATTAAGACTACTGAGTGCTCCAAATTCTTATTCATCAACCAATACACATTATATTTCTATGCACCAAAGGACAAGTCCTGCAATAATCGAATATTCTTAAGAACATTAAAATTTAATATCCTAGAAGTCCAGACTGTCTCTCCAGATTTGATAGACTAGTCTATAATTTAGGAAATATGATGTTGCAAATTATAGCTCAATGTTTTAAGGTGACCATCAGTATAACAAAGAAGAAAAAATTACTAAAATAAGCTGCTATCTTTATGAATGCTTCTAAAATTCATCTCACTTATAAGTTGCATTTGAAAATTAGAAACCAAAATTGGATAGTGGTAATGATTTCAAAACTTTGTGAATATATAAACAAAAGCTCACTGAATTATATACTTTAAATGGGTGAACTTTATTATTTGTGAATTGTATCTCAATAAAGTTATTAAAAAGTTAAAAACTATGTTTTAGAACAACAGAAAAAAATTCATTTGAATCCCCACCCCCAGAGGGGGGGAGAGCGGAGGAGCTCTAGTTCCAAAGAAATTAAAATTGTCAGCTATATTTTATAAATTTAAAGACAAAGATGATTTCAGCAAACTTTTCAAGCACAGTAAGATATTTTACATGTGGGCATTTTTTCTAAGTAAAATCTAAGTGAATTACAAATGATCTAGGCTTGTTAGTATCTGTAAAATTATGTAAAATAAAAAGGCCAACTCCTTCATCTTCCATTCCAGTCCTCATTTGGAAGGCAGGGGGGTGAGAACAGAGGAGAGCAGAAATAGGAGGAAATAGTGAGTCAAACTTTTATTAACTAAGAATGAATTAACATTGCCCCAGGTGATCTCTAGAGCTCCAATTACTTACCTTCTTCTTTCAATGTTTAAATCTGAAGCTAGGAGAAAAAAAGACAGAAAACACTGCAGAAATCACCCTCAAAGGACAACGTAGAAGCAAAGAGGCCATAAAGTTTAAGAAAGGGAACAGTGAATGGAATGATAAATGGAAGACTACTTCAACAGAAACCATTTCAAATTCAAATTGGAGTTTCTGCTTCGTGAAATCAATCTCAAATTAAGGCTGTGTGAACACAGTGTGTGTAACACACTTTCTGTCTTGAAAATATAGCCAAGGTATTGAAGTTTTGCTACCCTTCCTTATAGGTGTTTAAATGTGATTGGTACTGTATGTAGACACAGAAATTTTAACTTATCTTCCCTTAAATTACCAGAGTGATTCATCTGAAGTTTCTGATGTTTAACATCCAACTGGCTTACCATCCAATTTGGTCAGATTTGACTTCTGTCCTGGTTATTATAGAGTTTATCCTGGGGGTATTAGGAATATCAAGTTTTTAGAACTTTTGGTTGGGAAAACTGCTATATTTTTTTCTATAATTATTTTCTGGTGACTATTCTATAGCTGAGAATTTTTATTAAATCTTATAAGTCTAATCCATATTAAGGAAAATAAGAAAATTAATGTCCAATTCTTCTGAGAAAGGCTTTACATAAATACAAACCTTTCAATGTATCAGACTTTATAGCCTCTTTGTATGGAAATATAATGTTAATGGAAGGTTAGGTTGTCATATGGGTTGATTGCAATGCCCTAAAAATACTTTTTTTCCAATAACCTCCAATACTAAATTTGGAAAATTAATTATACATTTTATGCACTAGTGAATAGAACATAAATGAAATGTTGCTTCTGTTCCTTGTGTAGTGTTGACTTCAAAAGAGAAAGGGACATATAACTTTATAACTAGCTGTAAATAAAGAGCAAACAAATCACTTATATCAATTAATGGATTCTGCTCAGGAGAATGTTGTCAAGTCTAACAGCCCTAACTTGGAAATTAAATTATCTTCAAAAAAATAAAATCATAAAACTTCCGCTTTTTGAGTGATGAGGAGACTCTAGCAAGGTCTTCTACTATACTAAGAATTACTGCATTTATGAAATATTTCACAATCCAATTCCGAGTGTAGTAAGAAACATTATGAAGCCAGTAAAGCCAACATCTACATCAGCAGTCATTAGTATAACTGTCAGAATAAGAAAAGGAAAAGGTTTTCGATAATTTAGCATTCTTCATTTTAGCAACTTTTGAAGTTCATGGTTCTTTTTTTTTAAGTAATAGATTGCATTTCATCTATAATAAGGCTAGGTCTACTTTGATTTGCATTTTAGTCTGGTATGTGATCAAACTGTTTCTCTGTAATCATAATTTTTTGTATCACGTGGTATTTCAGCTTCCTTAGATAAGCAGTCAGAACTCAAGATTTTGCAACAAAGTAAGAAGTGAAGCACTTATAGTTTTTTAAAAGTAGAGATGATTGAATTGTGGTACACTGTCTGCAATAACACAGAGGTGACTTTTTCAGAGAAAATGCCTCTTTAATAAATCCAATATCGTACTTTAAGCCTCCTTTCCATTCTAAATGCAACCAATAGACAACCAGCATAGTCAAGATCAAAACTGTAAGTCAGTTTGTGTATTAATTTTGGATTTGGTCACTAAATCTTACCTAGTACTCATTTTGTCCTCAAGTAAAAGCTTTCTTAATTAACTTTATTAATTAGCTTCATGAGAGATCATATACATACTACTGGTTCTTCTACACATTTCCAAACCATATGCATCAACATAATTCTTTTAAAACCCTCAAATTTAAAGGACTTCTAGCCATGGTTACACTGTGAAGTTATAAATATTTCAGATTACACAGCATGTAATTGAATGCTGAGTAGGGCTCAGCAGTTCTAATTTATATTATTAATTCATCCATTCTTCTGGAAGGGGAGTGAGAGGAGATGTATTTATTCCAGTTTTACTATACTAATACAGTTAATAGCCAGATCAGTGATAAGTGCTTCTTGCTTTAATTTTTGAAATATTGACCTAAGTGTCATCTTTGTGGACTGCAAGATTCCAGGAAATTTTTTTTTTTTTTTTGCGGTATGCGGGCCTCTCACTGTTGTGGCCTCTCCCGTTGCAGAGCACAGGCTCCGGACGCACAGGCTCAGCGGCCATGGATCACGGGCCCAGCCGCTCCGCAGCATGTGGATCCTCCCGGACCGGGACACAAACCCGTGTCCCCTGCATCGGCAGGTGGACTCTCAACCGCTGCACCACCAGGGAAGCCCGATTCCAGGAAATTTTACATCTTGCATTTCTACTAGAGCAGACATATAAGGAGGTAGAACAAATAGAAGAAAATTCTTGCCTACTCTGGGATAAATTGTCACTCTAAATAAATTATACAAGCAAGGCACTTTTTTTTTGGCTCCTCCAGTGGGTTTTAAGGTCATGTGCTTTTGCTTGACTTGATACAATTTAGGATCATAAAACTTTAATCACCAGACATAACTGTTAATACCTTTGTAATATTTCCAAAAATTGAAAATAATGTGGCATTGATTCTTAAGGCAATTTCAAAAGAGATGTTAATTTCAAAAGCGATGTTAGGAAATATTTTGCTGAATCATTGAAATGAGTGTCTAGTCTTTGAAAGGCAGACAACATTTTTAGATGTATATATTCTGTTGGGACTTTTTTTCTGTGAGGGATGGAATTGCAGATAACTCTGTTAAAAATTTTTAATGCCATATTAATTGATAAAAACACACAAACAAAAAAACCTCTCAACAAGCCAGGACTACTGACAAAATCCAGCCATAATACTTTGTAATCAAACCAGACAGTGGAAATGCTGCTTCCCACTGTGTCACCTGGCTGGAAATAATATAATGATCAATATTTCTGTTCACCTTTAACTTCCTTCCTTATATCTTCTGAACTTCAGCTCAGTTATATCGACAAAAAGATTGAAGTCATCATAAAGCCAGAAATGCACAGAGTTGACAATGACAGATTAAGCCATCTAGTTCTCGATTAAGCAGGTTTTTTTTTTTTTTTTTGGTCATTGTATATAATACTCTAAAAGATAAAGGTTTGTTTTTGTATCATATCTTAGTAGATGAAGATTTCTGGCCAAATGGAAGGACAACAAAGTTGAATTCTCTGGCAAATCTTGCCCCCCAGCATTGTTCTACCAGCAGTGTAAGGATTCGTTACTCTCCATTACAAGATCACCTAGTAAAAGATTTTTACTATCATTTTCCTGCTAATGACTAGAAGACACCCAAATAGTGTCTTGCCCCAGGTGACAAAATCAAAAGTCCAGAAAATAAATTTCAACTCAGGCAGTTCTACTCCAGGGCTCTCATTACATAATAATAGGCATATAGTCATTGCTGTATTGGATTTTGCTTCAAATTAAACTCTACTTTGAGAGAATGAGGGATTTGTGCACTTGGCCATAAATAAAAAATATATAAAATTTTGGTGATAAAAAAAATTTTATTTAAGATTTTTTTCATTTAGTCTTAAAAGGGGATATTTGCTATCCCTTGCCTTCAAAGCATAATCTTGAGTGGACTTTTATTGCTCTAAGACATTGAAACGTGTGGAGACTTAGTCCTTCAAATTTGTTGTTGAGAAGAAAAGAAAGTCCTTATTTCTTTGGTTTAATGTTGCAATCTGTAACATTATACCAAAAGACTGCTTTATGTTTACCAATGCAGCCTGATTGAGACATTTTATTAAATAAGCATAGTTAATAGGTTATTCATAGTAGGATGGGTAAGAAAATATCTTCCAGTTTGCTCTGCTTCCATTACAAGTGAAGCTTTTTCAGAGAAGGGAGGCCACTTAGATAGGGAAATAATGCAGGTCTTAATTTATGTAAGTATGTCATGATGAGAAGAGAGAGAAGCAAAGTCTGACAAAAAGAAGTTCCCATCAACAAAGCAAATGATTGGTGCTTATTAATCAACTAAGTAATTCTTGTTAGTCAGCTTCCCAATAATGATGATGAGATTAGTGGTGGTGGCAGTAGTGGTGGTAGTGGTAGTGTGTTTTTAATAGCTGGTTTGGTTCTGCCATGCTAAATCTGGTGTCTCCCAATATACATTATCTTTAGGAGATGGAAGACGTTAAGGGTTTGCCAAACCCCCTATGGCAAATTTGATACCATAAATGAGTTAGAACATAGGATACGGAGTTTATAAGCCACGTTATCCAAATGGATTAAACTCAGTTGATTATGTTGTTTACTGGGGAAGGTATGGATAGCAAGCAAAAAAAGAAATTACATAGCTGTGTGAGTTCTGTAGTGAAATTGATTATTGTCTAAAGTTTTTATGTTCAAGATTTTTCTGTTAGGTAGCATCTTACAGTAAAACGTAGACTTTGTTATTCATATTCTTGTCTAATAAATATACATAAAAAGGAAATTTTTATCTTTTTCAAAAAGACTGAAAGTTTTCAGTGAAGGATTTTTAGAGAAACAAAGAGCCATATTTCAAATATTAATGATAAGTAAATTCCTTTTTATCTTTGTTATCCCATCTGTAAGGCCACTGTTAATGACATTCAAAGGGGATTTATAAACTCAAGATTTTTTCCCCCTTCTGAATTACAAATTGTAGTTTAAAGAGCTCTTTCCCACCTTTGAGATGTGTGCTTGGCTCCCACGTGTATTTGAGTTATGGTATATGTCTACTTAATGTGTAATGTGTTCATTGCAGCCTCAGGGAAATCAAGAAACAACAGCTCTCTGTACTAAGTTTAGCTTTACATCATACTGAACAAGTGGCCTCACTTGTAATGCAGCTTTATGTGATGATAAAATTATTTATTGAGTTCCATAAAATATTTTTGAACATTAATTTAAATTCTATTTTTAAAAAAATCTGGCAGCTCTGAACTAATAACAAATAATAACTCTTGGGACAAGAATAAAAGAATAGAGTTGGGCTTCCCTGGTGGCGCAGTGGTTGAGAGTCCGCCTGCCGAGGCAGGGGACACGGGTTCATGCCCTGGTCCGGGAAGATCCCACATGCCGCGGAGTGGCTGGGCCCGTGAGCCATGGCCGCTGAGCCTGCGCATCCGGAGCCTGTGCTCCGCAACGGGAGAGGCCAAAACAGTGAGAGGCCCGCGTAACGCAAAAAAAAAAAAAAAAAAAAAAAAAAAGAATAGAGTCAAATAAACAAAAGCAGGTCACTCAGTTATACAAAGACAGCATGATAAGGTACATATTTTCCGAACTCCTTAACTGTAGGTTCTACGTTTAATCTGAGCTTGGTCTATAACTTATCCTTTATTCCAATTTATCATACCTTGGTGAACTATATCACTTCTGACATAAAACAATACTATAATCAGAACTTAGTTCTAAGGCTTCTTTAGTATGATAGTTCACCTGAAATTCTTGCCAATTTTTTCAGTTACCTAAAATAATTAATAGGGAAACAAAAGAAGCTGCCCAAAACATTATTTTCAGGTGTGCTTCAATTTGTTCTCTATGCCAGTTCTTAGGGAAAATTTTCTCTGTACAAATCTTAAGAGTCTTAGGCAAAGATGTTACTGGAGAATACTAAAGTCCATGCACACATATTATACAGGATAATAAAAAACGAATTCTCCTTTTGTTTAAAGCTACCATTCAATTTGTGTTCATCAGATTCCCATAGTAACACTCAATTTAATTTACCTCTTTTAATCATACCAGATATTTTTTCATTGAAGTATAGTTGATTTACAATATTATATTAGTTTTAGATTACAGCACAGTGATTCAGTATTTCTACAGATTATATTTCATTAACAGTTATTATAAGATAATGGCTATAATTCCCTGTGCTATACAATATATCCTTGTTGCTTATCTATTTTATATAGAGTAGTTTGATCAGTTTTGTACAGTATTCTAAACTTATAAAGAATGCTAGTATTCCAGCATAATACTGTTGTTTTCATGATAATAAGCTTCCCAGAGCCTATTTTCCATGGAAGCTAGTAGTTAGCAAAAAAAGTTCTCCCAGGCAAAGCTGTTGGCAGGAGCTGTGAAGCATAAGAGCTCAGAGAGTGGCAAAAGTGTGAAGAGACTGAAATTGGACCCTGACCCAGATGACAAGAATCAAGAAGCCCGGTCCTGTCCTGCGTGACTCTTGGAAGCACATCCCTGAGCGGTCCTTCCATTCACTGCCCCTCTGCTGCCGTCTGTATCAGCATCCTCCCACATTTGGGCGCCTACTCTGGGAGCAGCGACTCTGAGTCCAGCTCAGACAGCGAACGCACCATCAACACCACCGACAAGATCGTCTCCTCCATCTTCCGAACCAACACCTTCCTCGAGGCTCCCTAGCTCCTCTGTCCTTACCGTAGAGAGCTCAACAAAAGTGTCTTGTGGACTTGGTAAGAAGCTGCTTCTTTCCTGCAGCAAAGCTGAATCTGTGGCAGGCCTTCAGTGCATAATTTCCTCAGTGTTTGTTTTTCAGAAAAAATCAATATTCTTTTCTGTCCCAGAGAACTAGATTGAGACAGCATTTATGGATTCTGCAAGATTTAGGATTGGAAAGAGCTTTAAATGTCATTCATATTTTCCTCTTTCCTCATCCATGACTTCTGCTTTCTAACATCCCCACAAAGTGATTAACCTGTACAGGGTTGAACACCCCAATATAGGAGAACTCACTACCTCCAGAAACAGCTCATTCCTTTTGACCAGTTCTGAATGCTATAAAATCCTCCTATAGAGCCAGATTCTGTAGGCTCCACCACTAATTTCAGTTTTATCCTCTTGTGCCTGTAGTTTCCTTCAGTTCACAAATAGTTATTGAATGCCTAGTTTGTGTCAGACACTGTGCCAGGCATTGAGGGGACAAATACAAATAAAATATAAATACTGACCTTAGGAAATGAATCAAATCCTTTTTCCATTAAAAAAAATCCCTCAAATATTTCAAGTCAGCTAGCATGTATCCGAAGAGTCTTGTCTTCCAGAGGATACAAAGGCCTTGTTCATCATATAACATGCTTCAAGTTCCCTACTGATCTGAACATTCTTGTGGATGAACTCCAATCTACTAATTTCATTCTTAAAATATGTAACTGGAAGCACCAAATAGAGCCTAGTTATAGTCTGACTCTTTCTATGAAAGTTGAAAAAGTCCAAGATAAAGTTACGTTTTCTTGCTAACATATCATATCATACTGAGGACCTGTTCATCCTGATGCCAACTAAAATCCACCAAGTGTTTTCTTCTGTGACCAAAATTTGTGCAGAGATGTTTGGTACCCAAAGTTCAGCATATCAAATTTATCCCTATTAAGTTTCATCTTGGTCAGTTCAAACCTTCATGATCTCTTTGCATGATGGGCCAATTTGGTAAAATACTTTCTATATTTATATTCAGGTCATTGAGAAATTCAGGTTTTAGCAGTCCTGTCCTTCTTGACCTTTCATCCTAACCTCTTTTGTGTCAACAATTAGTAGTTACCATTGTGCCCAGTATTAGGATAGATGAGAACAACGGAGGCGAAGAAAAGTATATGACTAAATCCTTGCCCCTGAGATACTTATAACTTGGTTGAGGAGACAGTTCTTACAAAAAGAAAAGAAGAAATTGGATAGCCATGCAATTGGTGTACCTCATTTGAAATAATATAATAAGATTGTTTTACAGACCAAGAAAACCAAGCCCATTACTTTAGAAATGACTCTCAAGCAAATGTTTTGTTGCATGGTAAAAGGTCTAATTACTACAGAAATGTTGAGTAGAGATCAAAGTTGTCTGAAAGAGTCAGAATAAGATATGGAGGTAGCAAGAAAGCTAGTTGGGGGACCTAGTAGTCTTGAGCTAGGAATAAAGGAAAGATCACTGTTGCCCTGGCCTTTCAATCTTAGTTTAATTTAAACAAAAGGTCCTAACTGCCATCTTTCTCATCCTATGCTGGAAGAGTGAAATGCATGCCATGATATAAGATGCATTCATCATAGCATGAATGTGCTCCATGACAACACATGTTTCTCTAAAGAAATGACATCTAGGTAGCTTCCAGTTCTTTCTCCTCCTTGGTGAGGCTGCTAGATTCCGTGCTGTTCCCTACTCAAACTTACATGTATATAATGTTTTTAAAATATATATTTGATTACTAGAAGCCACAACCACAGGAATGTCAGATACAATTAAATTAATTCAATAACACTTATTTCAAAAAAATTAAACATAGATTTTTAATCTTGATATACCTTTTTACTCTGAGAAGTGGTGAAAATATGTAGATGGGACCTTCCAAATCCTACCAAAGGGTTTTCAGTTTCTTTCTCCTCCCACCCGTGAGGGTATCAGAGAACCAGAGTTGATTGTTGTTTTTCACTAAAACGGGATCTTTCCAAAAGGAAGGTACACTCAGAGAAAGACTGACGTGGTCAGAGACTGCCCCCTGCCTTCCTACACAACACACAGAGTTCAACTGCTTTGTTTTCATTAAAAATAATCCTATCAACTTAGAAAAGACTTCGTGTTTAATGATCCATCTGTGTCTAAGACTTTTTTCCCATTCAGTGACCCCGCTTGAGAAACAGTAAAAAAGAAATTTGCTGCGTAAAATATTATAAAAGTTTATCGAGGGTATGTCATACCACAATGATGCACATTATGGATATGATCCTGAGTTTTTCCAGCTAAGCAAAAATACGAAATGCTGAAAATATTATTTTATACAATTGTATAATTACAAAAAAACCTCTGGCTCTCAGGATCTGCTTTAAAACTGAAAAAAAAAAAGGTGGCAGAGTTATCAAAATGCCTTGCACTTATGTCTTGTGGTAAACAAGGGGGCGGGGGTGGGGGTGGGGGCGGAATCTCCTTGTGGAATTTTTGTTTCTTTTGGTCTGCAAAAATACCTGCCCTGGAGTATTTTTCTAGAGCCAGGTCACTCATTTTTAAATCGATCACAGTCTATAACTTTTTAGGTTTGTTAAAATAGGGCTCCCTGAGAATTAAACTTTTCCAGTAGGTTACTATTATTTATAAGGAAGTTCCCCAAATCTTAAAAGATGAGGAACTGTTTCCTACTTAGTAACAATCTTCTTTAATGTATCCCTGAATTTTTAAGTCAGTAGTTTTGGAAAGGTATGTATTGAGGTGGGGAAAATCCCCCTGGTGCGAAAGTTGCAAAAGCATGTCTATATTTTTAGAAAACGGGCCAGTTTTTGGAAACTGTATTGGGAGGCGCTGGGGATTTGCATCAAACTCGAGGACTTCACAGTAAATGACTCTTCGTTCCAAGGACAACTTCCATAGACCTAAGGAAGGGAAGGGAAAGCCATGAAAACTTTGGCCTGATTCGCCAGGACACTTTAGCCGGGGGTTCCAGAAAACTTCTTAGGCGATGACAGAGCGCGCCGTCACGTACTTGCTCTGAGTTTGCTTGCCTGATCTTAAAGTGCGCGCTAAATTTCTCCGTGCACTATATTTTCCAGGCTAGTGTTGCCAAAACCTCTACAGCCCGTCGCACCCGCCAGCGCTAGGCTAGGCGGCCGCCCAGGGAACCCGAAGAGGCGGTACGCGCCGCCAGGGCCGAGAGAGCGGAGTCAGCACTCCGGGCTGAACAGGGCGCCCCGAGCCCGGCTCCGTCCCCGGCTCGGGTTCAGCCTTCTCGGTTACCGGCCCCGCGGCGAGCGCCGCTCCAAGGCGAACTTGCCTGCCTGGTTGTCACCCCGAATTCGGAAGCCCAGGCGCGCTTCTGCCCGCCGCCAGGCTAGCTAAACTTTTTCGCTGCTGCACCAGGAACCTTCCCATTCCCTGAGTAGCCTCCACCCTGGGTCCCTTCAGCACTTTTGCCCTTCTAGAGGAGGAAGAGAGAACAGCCTAAAGAGCCAGTTGTGTAGTACTAGTAGTAATGATAATGGTAATAATAATTGTTATTATTATCATCATCACCTTTATCCTCATCATTGTTGTTATTTCGGTCAGCGGCTCTAAGTCGGTTCACCCGGGAGCTGGTGAGAGTGAAAAGGTCCCTGGCTTCGGCAGATGCTATCTCTGGCTCTCGGCTCGGCAGAGTCTACTGTGCCTTGGCGAACATATTACAGGGATTAATATTTACGTTTTTTTATTTTAGTAAAACCAATGTCTGAGCCTCCGACAAAATAAATATAAGTCCCGCCAGACAAGCCAGGATGAAGCATTGCTTGCTCATGGGGATAGAAAAAGAGAACACGGGTAACTTTTTAAGATGAGTGCTTAATTATTTAAAAAGAAGACACCTTTTCTTTTCGATATTTATAAATTACTATTCGCTAACAAAGCATTTCTAACGACGCGAGCGTTGTACAATCCTTGGACTTGGCAGCGCTGTCGCCGCCACCTGTGAGGCATCGTACAGTAGCATTCAACAGATGCTTCAAGAAAACTGCGAAGGGTTTTGCTTTGCGAAACAGAACTTGAGTGTGACTGTATGTTCAGTAACAAATTAAATTTCAGAGCCCTGCAAAGTGGCTCAGTTCAGTGGGGATGGAGGGAATCGGAGAATTCCCAAATGCCCCCTATTGGAGTAGAACAAAAAGTTCCGTTTACAAATCGGAAAACCAAGGCACAGAGAGAAGTGACCCAGAATCAGGAAGGAGCCCGATTCTTATCACTGCTCTCATATCCTTCCCCATCCCTAACTTCCGGAGCTACTGAGGCAAACAGTCCCTCAGCAGCCAGCGACTCCCTTCCCTTCTGCGCTCTGTGGAGTTCGAGCCTCCAATCTGCTGCACGGCCTCCCTGTAGCCTCTACCATATAATCGCTGCTCCACCGACCGATCCCAAGCAGCAGAACCAGAGTTTCGATATTTTTCTTAGGTCCAGCTACCTCGGACCGGCTGGGAGCCAGTTCCCACTTCTCTCACCCGTGGCCCACGGTACAGTGCCATGCAGCCTCGGCAGAGATCTGACACCTCTCACTCCCATTCCCTCTTAGGAGAAATCTTCTCTGTCCCTCTTCTCGGTAACAGCAAACAGCATCTCCACTACTAAGCTTGGTCTTGGTGTCCCCAAAGCGTTTCGGCCAAGGTGGCCCTGACCGCCCTTCTCTGTGCTGCAGCCAGGACGCCGCAGGCACCTGCCCGGCGCCCCGGAAGTCGGTGAACAAGAGCGCTCTTTGCCGGGTTGCAGCTCGGCTTCCCGTTAGTTGCCAAAAGGGAGGTTCGTGGTTGACCCCTTGCCCTGCTGCCTTGACCACGCCATGGCAGCCCTCGCAGCGGTCGGGCGACCAACTGGCTGTGGCCCCCAAACTGTGTGCGGGAGAAATAGGCGCAGCCCCGCCTTGGAAACCCGAAGGAGCTGCCTTCAGTGTGTCATTCTAAGCACTTCCCAGGGGGCCTATGGGTTCAAGACGGGAACTAAGCTGTGCCCTCTTGGGGCACAAAGGCCAAGTACTTTCCTTTCTCCCTTCTCTGCGTTTGAGGCTGGGGACAAGGGTGGGGAATTGAGACTTTTAACAGGGCCAAGGCTTTTGCGCACTAAACGTATTTGACCCTGTGAATGCCTCAGTTGCTTGGCTGGGGGAAGGGGCAGGAGTCGGGGAGGGAGTTTCAAAGCTCTTTGGAACTTCCAAGACTTGAGAAGTGTTTGTTGAACTGAAATGTTCAAGGGTGTGTGGGGTGTGTGTGTGGGTGTTCGGGGAGGGGTGTTCTTTGAACCTTTAAGGGTACATTCTTGAGGACCACCCCCCCCCCCCCCGCCGACTGACCCCGGTTCCCCTTAGTCTCCAGGCCTCATGAATCAACTTAATCATCATCATCATCACCGCCACCGCCACCACCACCGCGTCTCGCGCCCCCTGCCAGCAGGCTCCAGCTGCACTAAGAGACTGGTCCAAACAGGCCAGGGGCAGTGGAACGCTGAGCGCTGATTGGCCACTCTTGGCTCCACCCCTCATCCCTTGTTCAGCCCAAGAGCGGGGTGCAGCTTCACCGGCTCGGGGTAGGCGCTCTGGTGCTTGCCGAGGACGCTTCACTCCTCGGGTGCACCGATCTTTCTGATCCTGCCATTGGAGCAGCTAGATTGCCAGCCCTGGCTGCTCCATCGGCCTGCCTGCCCCTTACCTGCGATTGCATATGAACTTTTCTTACCTCTTCTTGCACACCGTTGTCGTCGAGATCGTCGTGGTGCTCGCGTGATGGCCTTCGTCCGTTTAGAATAGTGTAGCTAGTTAGGGGCCACCGAAGAAGAAAGAAGACGCGAATAGTGCAGAGATGCTGGAGGTGGTCAGTTACTATGCTAGAGTAAGATAGTGGAGCAAGAGAAGCCAAACCTATCCGGGGTCGCACGGTCGCCCAGAGGAGGTCGACTCGCCGGCGCTTGCCATCGCGCCGAGCTCCCTCCGTCCCTCGCTCCGCCGCGGCGCGAGATTGCGGCGCGCAGCGCAGCGCAGCGCACCGACTGCCGCGGGCTCCGCTGGGCGATTGCAGCCGAGTCCGTTTCTCGTCTAGCTGCCGCCGCGGCGACCGCTGCCTTGCCTTCCTCCCGGACGCTTGTGGTAAGTTGGAGCCCCGGGCGGCATTGCTAGCCAGGACCCTAACGGTTTAGGCAGGGGGGTGGGGTGGGGAGCGGGGACAGATCCCGGATGGCTGCAGTTTGCAAGACCGCACTGACCCGGGCGGGAGAGTGGAAGGGACTCTGAACGCGCAGATCGCCGAGGAACTGGGGTCTTGGGGAGGAAAGAGGAGCTTGCGTTCCACGGGAGGGGCACCTGAGTCTCGAAGGAGGTTGGGAAGGGGGGACTCGAAATGGGAAGGCGCCGGGCAGAGGCGCAGGCCTCCTGAACGCGGCGCCCGGGAAGCCGAGGGAGTAACGGAAGGCGGGCGTGGGGTCTCAAGAAGTGAGGTGAGAGGGAGAAGAGAGGGAGACAGAATGTGGGTGTCTCTGGGTAAAGGCTTGGGCTGCAGAAGGTGCAACTGAATTGGGGGTATAGACGACTACGTCTTTAAGAAATCTGATATCGGGCAAGTGGGAGGGGGCTCAAGGCTTGGGACAGTGGGAGCAGAGGGGAGGCGAAGGATCCGCTATTAAGTTCACATTGAAAACCGACCCTAATTTTCGGAGAGTCTCAGTGAACACCGGTAACTCAGGGGAGATAAAACACTGCGGATCTGTGTCTTGGTCTAACAGCTGTTGGCTGAATTTGAACAGCGCTGCTGATGATCACGTAAGTTTAAGAGGAGAGTATAAGGGCATACAGCGAGCCTTTTTTATTAGCTTACCTAAGTCACTTGGTGACAGTTTTATATTTTGAAAAGGATTGCCGAGAAGTCTCCAGCGCTCCCTCGTATTCCTGTTCCTTTACTCAATTTAACCTGACAAGCAATCTTAACAGCGTACCTTGGAATTGCTAAACATGAGAACAGGTTGCGATTCCTGATGCCACATAAAGTTCGTCACTGCAAAACGTGTCTGTGTGTCTGTTTCTTTAGTGCGCCGTGCCCTTTGCTTTTTGCTTCCTGTTGGGTAATATGCGACCTGAGGTGACGAACGTTTTGTATTGTGTCTGAGACACCTTTTAAGCGACAGCGCTCCTCCACTCAAATTCAGTGGGAGACATTTGGTACTTAGAGAATATCTGATTTGGTCAAGAATCACTGCCAGTAACACTGCTTCTTCATTAATATTTACCATCACAAGTCCCATCCAAGGAAGCCTCTGATTGCTGAGCCGCTAAGTGCACATACCCCTCACCACATACCTTTTCGGCAGGCTAACTGAGGGAACCTCGCTCTAGAGGGAAATAGCATTGAGCTAAAATGATTGGGGTTGGGGGAGATGCTGCACAGTAAGAAACCTCTGAGTTCCCCAGTTTGCAGATATTTGTGACCTCACACACACAGTGGTGCAAAGGACATCTCTGTTCTGGAGTTAAGAAGTTTATCTACATAGCAGCCATTCTGACAATCAAAATATGAACACAGTAGAAACCGAGTGTTTCTGTAGTTGACTATGTATGTGTAGACATAATGAAAAAGGCCAATTGACATGCCCCACAGAAAAAATGATTTCTACCATGACCATTGCCATTTCTTTTGCAGTATTTAAGTCACACTGAATACCATCTTTCCAGAAAAGTATAATTTCTTTGCACCATGATACTTTGATCTTTAAGAGCCATCTACCTCACCCCCATGGGTGGGGGGAATTACATAATCTTTCTATATTTGGGGGAGGTAGGTTATAGAATATTTAACTATACTTCTCATTCCCTAAATATGTTCTTCTGGTCTTCCTGGAAGGAAATAAAATATTTATTTGTTTCGTCCGCACTATTTTTTTTCCTAATAGCTTTTATCATCTACAGCAACAAGCCCAACGCAAGTCCTGAGATTCGGAAGGTGGATAAGGCTTGTGATTGCAATGTCAAGGTAGGATCTGGGGTGCTTAAGCCAACACTGACAGTGCTTTTCTATCTGCATAATCTAGAGAAGGTTATTAACCTTTTCTGTGCTTTCTTGAGAGGTCTATATCTAGAGTTGTCATGGATGACGGTGATGACTTTTTCAGATAATAACATGACAGGCTTTGGTGCAGTATGAATTCATGGGAAGAGAGGTGAGAACTGACATTTTTGCAACCCTACTGGATGCTAGGCATGGAGCCAAGAGCATTACATATATACATTATTTCACATGGTCTTCACAGCCAGCCTCTGAAGAGGAAGCTATTCCTATATTATTGGTTCCATTGGATTTTTCCCTTTTATTTCTCAAGGTATTCTTGTAGATTAATTTAAGGCAATGGTGTAAGAAATCTTTCTTTGTGCTTTCAAAGCTACATGAGAAGTATATGTTTATTTCTTTAGCAATAAAAGTAAAATCTAAAAAAATTAACATCTCTGATATAATGTTGGGCAAATCCATTAAGGGCTTAGGCAACATGGGCATCTCACCCACAGAGGTTTACAGATGGTAGATTTCTTCTCTGGAAAATGAATTTTAAAATCATATTAGATTTGTAGGATTATCACTACCGTTCAGTACTTAATTATGTAGGAATATTTCTGCACTTACTGGTAAATAAATAAACCTAAATAATAACCTGAAGTCTGCATCAAACCCCAATTATTTTACTGTTCCACTTACATCCTTCAGGTAAACCTTATTACTCTCCAGCTAAAGTAAACACACAAATTAAAACAAAATTTGAGGAAAAGATTACCAGTAACCAATATTAAGTATCCTCAGCTACTCTTATTAAATTGTTCAAGGCCTGAGATTGAAGAAGGTGACTGTTGCTAAGTTATAATGGCTCCAGAAGCTCCAGACTATTTGGCTGGTATCACTAAAGAATCTTTCAGCACCTTCCCTTTAGAGCAGTGGAATACCTCACAAAATGAGAATGTATCGTACTTGTATTGAGATTATTTTAGTAGAGCATCTGGTAAAGCTTCGTGATTTAACATAAGAAATAATAAATTATGTCCCACTAATGGATGGATAGCCATGAGCAAACTAAGAAAACTTGACCATAGTTGGGGTTAATAACATATTATTTAAATATAACATATATTAATGTTATATAATAATATAATAGTATATTAACCCCATGTGATGTGAAACACATGGATATTAAGCATTTAAAAAATTTTAAATTATTGCACAAAGCGATGTTTTTATTATTATTAATTTGTCACTGTTCCAAGATACCTATGTTATTTAATCTAAAACTTGTATACTATTTAATCTTAGAAACCACCAATCACCAGATTAATGAGTGTTCCATCAGTGGATCACTCTATCTCTGCCTTTCTTCAAACCATTTTACAGCTTCCTCATATACTGAGAACATTGCTGCAAAACAGCCTAGTAATCACCATTTTAGACAAATAACATTGAAACCAACCAAGAAGTTAAGCTGCACCATCATTTAGCCAGTTGCCAGCGCATTTTATACTCTTGCTCACATGCAGCAACTCTTTGGCAGTCACTTCTGAAATTTTACTGCACAAATGATATAGTGAAAGCAGGATTTCAAATAAGATACACATGAGCTGGAGTCTTAATTATGTTTTGTCTCCCTGTATCCAACATCTCTACTTCACCCTATTTATCCCTTCCTCCCTTCAGCTGTGGTTAAGACTTTGCCACCTGCTGTTTACTAAGATACTTGCTTATTACAACATTGTACATGTAGTTGGCATTTGATAAAGTTAATCTTGTTAATACGGCTAACCTTATTTGTAGATGACCACTTACATAGTCTAATTTGAAAAGCACTAGAAAAGCCTTTTGACTCCCAAACTAGTAGCCTTCATGCTGTTCCACAGCACTTAAAATTCTACATTCAGAAATTTCCTTCTTTAATCTTAGTCATTGTCTCCTTTAAATACAAATATCCACTTAGAGGGGTAACCTGTTATCATTACCTATTAATAACTAAGCATAAATTTATTGACGGCTATCAGAAAGACTTTAGAACTGCACTGTCCCATACAACAGCCACCAGCCACATGTGGCTATTTAAATTTAAATTAATTGAAATTAAATAAAATTGTAAATTCAGTCCCTTAGTCTCACAGACCACACTTCAGCCACATGTGGCTAGTGACTACCTATTGGACAGTCAGATATAGACCATATCCATCACTGCAGAAAATTTTTTTTTGTCAGCAATGTACTAGAAAGTAGGGACCCTCACATTTTTCACAGAACACTTCCTCTACCTCCTTGCTTTAAGCAAAACCTGGATTTTTCCTACCTGGATTTCTCCTACAGAAGTTTTCCAACTTCCTGACAAATGAAGATGAATTAATCCTTAACCTCTACCTCTCCCCACTTCATTAATCTTATTACTCCTCCACATGTAAGGGCTTAAAATTATGGTTGAAACTCTCCTAGTTCCACTTTTTTTAACTTCCAAAACACTAGGACATGTCTCTTCTACTCTTATTTTAAACAATCCTTTATTGAAACATACACCATTCCAACATTTCTTTCTTGTCTCTGCTGTCTACACCTTCATGGAAATTTTTGGCACCTGGCTCTTTCCTACTGTTCATTTTTAATCTTTCCGTTCTCTGGAGGCTTCAGTATCTATGAAGATTGCCAGATCACAGTCTGGTCTCATAATTCCTTGACCTCACATTTTCCATTGTCCTCAGCTTCAGGCCCATGGCCACACCTTAAATGCATCAATTTCTAAAATTTTAAGTTCAGAAATACTACCCTCGGATGATGACATTCAGTCCCCACCCCACGCCCACTTTTTCTTCCCTTGTACCTGCTCTTCAACCTCATCAAGTCTTCCTGGGCCCTTCTAAAAGTTCTTAGTTATAATGCCCTCTCTTGGCTTCACTTCATTTTCTTCCTAGTCTGACCCTTATGTCAGTCATGTCTGTGTTTCTTATCATCACCCAATACTTACCCCTCATTGCCCTTTTAGTGTTTCTACCTTTTACCTCCACTATTTTGAGTTAATCTCGCCTATTTTCTACTCTGATTGTGAGCATTAATGGAAAAAACTAAGAAAACTACACATTTACAGTTATTAAAATAACCAAGCTGGGCTTCCCTGGTGGCGCAGTGGTTGAGAGTCCGCCTGCCGATGCAGGGGACACGGGTTCGTGCCCCGGTCCGGGAAGATCCCACATGCCGTGGAGCGGCTGGGCCCGTGAGCCATGGCCGCTGAGCCTGTGCGTCCGGAGCCTGTGCTCCGCAACGGGAGAGGCCAAAACAGTGAGAGGCCCGCGTACTGCAAAAAATAATAATAATAATAAAAAATAACCAAGCTTTCCTCTGACTCATTTTTCTATTAAATGTTCCTATGAGCCTGTTCCCCATCGTATCTCCAACCATACTCCTCTATCAGAGTTTCTTTTGGCACAGGGGAAAATGTTGAGGTAGTCAGCAATGACCATTTCATCTGTCCTAAATTTTTAAACATGTTTCTTATTATTCGAGTCTAAGTGACTTTAAGAGCAAGGTATCCTCTGGTGGACAGCAAAGGGGATAGATTTCTGATAAAAGGGGTGACCAATAGAGAAAGCAGAGCATATAGAGTTAGTCCAAGGTGCCTTGGAGACAGCCTGAACTGCTGTACAAGGTGATCAGCCAAGTGTAGGAGGAATGAAGGTGAGTAGTGAGTGTGACTGTACAAAGAAAATGAAGCAGCTTGAGATTGGGAGTGAGGGAGGAAGGATGAACATTCAGAGTTACCAGCATTATTGGCAGGATATGAAGGTAGACTCAATATAAAATTATTAAAAATTAAAATTAAACACCATTGAAACCAAAGACAATGTCAACTAACCTCTAGAAAAGAATAACAATGAACAAACTGACCAGGGCTCTCTTTATCATATATGTGTGTGTGTGTGTGTGTGTGTGTGTGTGTGTGTGTGTGTGTGTGTGTGTGTGTAAAGTGACTGGTGTCTTTAAAATCATTAGTAAATGTCTATGAGTAAATGTCACAGTGTTCAAATCTTTTTATATGTGTATTTTAAACTCAGATCTCTCATTTTATCTCAGTAATCAAGATTGAATACTTTCAGGTATGGCTTCATGTAATCAGGGTAGGAAGACTTGCCCAAGTTAGCAAGTAATTAGTCTTCAAAAAAGAGGTATAAAATATGATAATATTAGCTGTTAATTATTGAAAGTTACTATGTACTACACATTTCTAAGAGATTTGCATGTATTACTCATATAAGCCTCACAACTTCCCCATGAGAAGGTACTACTAATATCCGCACTTTGCAGGTGGGGAAACTGAGGCACCACAGAGGTTAAATAATCTGGTCAAACTAATTGACGAAAATCAAGCGTGAAACCAGGCAGTTTTGATCCCAGAGACTATGGTATTAAGCAGTAAACTCTACTGCCTGTGTTTAGGAATTGATTAGTTTTTCTTTCATACTATAGTCACTAGTCTTTGGTAGAACAGATTTGCATGTGAACATGAGGATATTCTTGACAGTGTCCATTAATCATTAATGTGCTGCTTGGCAAGGTAAAGAAAGGCATGTAACATTTTGTCTGGAGATTCAGCTACTGATACAAAAGTAGAGCAAATGAGAAAGTACTGTTAATGCCAAGGGACACAAGGACAGGTAGCCTGAGTGAAGCTCAGTGGAGTTGCAGAGATCATTTAAAGAGTGAAATGAAATCAGGGACATAATGCTATTATATACAGAGGATGACTACAAAGGGTTAGGTATCACTATAGTGAGTCGGACATATAGGTGTATGTGGTTTGTCCTCTACGCAACATCACAGCAAAGGTCATTCGAATTTGGTCATTTATATAAAGTTGCCTACTTGGAATTGAAACAGGAAAATTGAACTCCTGGAGGTCAGAGACTGGAGTGATAAAAGGCTCATTAAAAATCATTTATCATATTTCAGAGATATTTGAAGGGTTTTATGATCCCATTTGCCATGTATTACCTTTTCACACTGGCATCAGGAGAAATAATTTGATAACTATGACTTAAAAAACAGGTATTATAAAAAGTAATAGCTTTTTAGTTTAACAATCTGAGCCCAGTTAGAAAGACTGTACCAGAGTACAATATTTAAACTAAAGTTAATACATGGTAGAAAGAGCATACTTACAAAAATTCTGTATGTTTAAAGGATTTTTTTAAGTTTCTCCTTTTAAATTAACAACTTACATTTATTACTTCAATTTTAATGACACAAAAACTGTGATTTGTGATCCAACCATAATTTATTACTAGAAATAGTGGAGTCAGATTGGAGAAGTCCAGTACTGTGGTATGAGCTCCCCCTCCTAAATGTATTTAAATTCTACCTGGTCTTCACGATTTGGCTCAAGCCCTTTCCTCTTGCATGAAGCTTTTGTTGACTAGCCCACTTATATGGCAAACCCCTTGCCCATAATAAGTAATCAGTTAATGTATCTTGATTGATACGTTGCCATGTATGATATCCATATCTGTATCTAGCTATGTGATCTCCTAGGAATGTATATTTCAATGGTTCAAGTAAAAGTGAAAGAAGATAAAGGAAGAACTAAAGTAGAATTTTTAGTACACCTGCACAATAGCATTTAAGAATTCAAGGCATCTAAAAGAATAACAGATTTCTCTGAAATGATTACAGGTAATCTCCCTGAACAAATTTTAGAGCAATTAATAAATTGTAAGTATTTTTAAACTAATTAGCTAAAGCTTAGCCCTATTATGTACAGCTTCATTTTTCATTTCACAGGGAAACATACCATGTTTTACATATATAAGTGTGTCATATCTGTATAACAGAGAGGCACCACATTCTATTGGCTACATACCCATCTGGTGAAGATGTGCTCAATGTTTAGGAACATTTCCACATTCTGGCCATAGAATCCCCTCGTTATTTAACCTTTAATTAGTAATCTCAAAGGTCTAGATTCATTTCATGGTATGGGTTGATGACTCAGAGTGAAGCAGAACTTTTTCTTTTTAAAATAATCCCCAAATGCCTTTGCAGCAAATAAATTTGCAAACAAGAGCTTTATTGCCTCACTTTTGTAATGTGACCGGAGTTCATAGGTTTACTATTAATGAATTGCTTTGATAAAATCATTAATCTGTTAGTTTTTTTCATCATAGATTAGAAAAACAGTTAAAATTAATTTAATGCTTTGTGGCTTGTTCTAGCAATTTTTCTGTTAATCACTGATTCCCAAACAATAATAGACCCATATCTTATATTATATAATGTCAATCTGAAAGAGATTCAGAGAGAAGTTGATGATGTTATTTTTGGTGGAAGTAAAGCAAGAAGGATCTGGTACCTCTCCAACAAATTTTTTTTAAAAACCAAATTTTAAGAAAGCAGAAATGAACTGGTTTCTCTAGTCCTTTCATCATGCTTCCATACCTATTTTAAAAACTCACTATGCAAATGGAAAAGAACTTATGATGTATGGTAGAAGTATAAGCCTCCAAACTACTCATTGGTACAATGACTCTTTTTCCCCCCTTTGGAAGATATCTTTTTTTAAGATGGTTACTTCTTTTTTAAAAATTTTTATTGGGGTGAAATACACATAAGATAAAATTTACCATCTTAACCATTTTTCAGTGTAAAGTTCAAGAGTATGAAACACATTCACATTATTGTGCAGCCATGACCATCGTCTATTCCCATAACTCTTTTCATCTTGTAAAACAAACTCTATACCCATTAAACAATAACTTTCCATTCTCCCCTCTGGAAACCACCATTATGCTTTCTCTCTGATACGATGACACTTGTTCTCCAAAGTCTTGAGTTAGCAAGTACATATTCTTTAGTTTGAAATTTCATTACCCTCCTCTCATTGAGTAGTGGTCTACCTCAACTTTTCCTGTTTCTACTGCCAAACATCAGCCAATTATCTAAAGTTTGTGAGTAAATTTACAAAATTCACTATCCATGTTTATCTGCCAAATTAGTCAACTATAAGATGAAGGTGAGTCTAAAAGCCTGTAAGAATTGTGGATTTCAGTAAGTCTTTGTTGAGGGCCTACTATATGCCCAACACTTTGTTGGATGTTAGAGAAGTGATATACATATTACCCAATACATCCCTAAAGAAGCTAATAGTCCTATTATACCGAAAAGGCAATTCCATGTAATAATAAAGTTCTTCAATTTATGGTACAGGCTTCATTGATTTCTCTCTTTCCTACCCTCCCATTTAGGATGAATGAGGAAAAAATGGGTCAGTCACTTGCTCTACTTGAGCCTCAGTTTTTACAACTATAAAATGAGAGAGTTGAAGTAGGTGGTCTTTCTGTCAGCGTCCTTCAAACTAACCTCTTTGTTACAAACAAGAATACGGAAAACACTGAGGTTAAATAACTGACATCCTTAAGGTTATAAATCTAAAGACACAAATTATATGAATATATAAAACAGGGAAAAGAATATAGAGAAAACTCCCACAGATTTTACCACTGTGATGAAAATAGTCAGAGTTTAAAATTCAAAAACATTGAAAACCTTAGAAGATAATATATTGCTATAAAGTAATTTGGTATTATTTTTTACCTTAGATTAGTACCATTTTCAGAAGAGCAGACAAATTTGCATGTCCATAGTTGATATTCTGAGTGTCTTGATTCAGAGTGAAGCAATAGGATCAAATAAAAGTACACGTATTTCTGCAACATAATATAGAATACATTTATGGCAACACATATTGTTAGACATTTTTTAAAAGACCCCCTCCTCCCAAATTATTTTACTTTCACATGATAAGTGAAATAATGCTCATTCTTTCTGCCTTGGAGTCATTCTTGGATCACCTCTCTTCATCTTATTCTCAATTAAATCCATCGTTATAGCTTCTGAATAATTTTTGGAAAATGCTGCTCAGATATGTCCCTCTTTTTATTCCCATTGTGATTACAGCATTTCATGCTTAGTGCTTTAAATCTCACTTCATACAACTTCCCAATTCCATGTTTGAACTCTGCACACCCCCCACTCCCACCACAATGGCACAGAATAATGCTGCCCAACTCCAGATGCCAAAGTAGCTGTCAACTGCCAAGGTAAAACAGACTACAAGGTGGGTCATGAAATAATGATCTCCAGGGAATGGGTGACATTGGGAAATGACTGCAAACAGTCTCATGGTTCATTCAGAGAAAGATGCACTGTCTTATTATGAAGGTGAGGGGTTAGAGGGGGAGGTGAAGGTATTATGCAGACTATACGCCAAGAAGCAATGGTTAAAATTCAAATGAGTTACGATTTTGTATATGTAGTGTAAAAAGACTACTGGCCATATAAAAAAGCATCTAGGTTGACCCCCACATACATAAGACTACTAGAATTTGAATTTTGAATTTGAAAGAAAATAGAAACTATTGTTTGCACCACTAAACACACTGGACTGCACTTTGTTGTTGTTATTTGATTTTTAGATTTCACGGTCTCCTATGTGCCAAGCATGGTGTTTAAAGTTTTATATGCATCATCTCACTTTTTAATTTGAGTCTTATCTTTCCTATTGGATTATGAATTCACATAGGACAAAGGTTATATATTATTCATCACCCACCCCAACTACCCTCTGCATACATCATTACACATTGAGGGTTCGTTCAATATATATTTGCTGAATAATTAATATATAAAAGCACATGAGCACTGTGGGAAAAGATTTTTATGGTGCAAATTTAGAATTAAATAACCTGGGTTATAGTCTTTTGTGAGCCTCTATGTTCTCACCTGTTAAGAAAGTAAATCAGACTCGATGGTTACTAAGGTCACTTCAAATGGTACAATCTTATGAAAATACTAACGGTTTTCTAGTTCTGAAAATCCACCACAAATAATAATGCTCAGGTAGCTGATTTTTATAGCCCTGAAAATAATGCTCATGACTAACTACATAAAAAACCCTTAAAAAAGCTAAAGCCATTCCTCATTTCAGGTCTTGACCTTGTTATTTTCCATTCATTCATTCCAGTGTCCTACATTTGAAATGATTTATGTTATTTAAAGATTACTGAATGAGGGGAAATATCTCTTATTTTTGTCTTTTATTACTTAAAATAAATTTAAGAGACCATTGGCCATCAATAACAAATTAAACATAACCATTTTTTGGTGGTTTAAAATAAACTGTGTGCAGCTACAAACCCTCCACAAGTGAAGTTATTTAATGACTTGATAGGATGGATAATACCCTGCTGTCTTTGCAGAAACCATTAAGTTATATATTATAGTTATTCTAATAGATCACAAACTAACTTCTTTAGGCTATAGAAATGTCACTAAAGAATAATTGTCATTGATTTACCTTTCTCAATAGGATCTCTAACAAGATTTCTATATCACCTTGAATGGTGAATCATAACATGACAGATATTTTACTTTTTGAGGGAGTTAAGGAAAATTTTTAAATATTTTTTTAAATTTTAAAATGTTTAATAGGTATACAAAGTTTAAAAAGAAGTAAAGGTCAAGTGGATCAAAATGCTTCAGAAAAAGTCTTTTCAACGTGAAAGCAATGCAGAAATACAAACAATTCCAGTGATTCATATTGTCAACCTTTGAACATCAATAACTGTTTTACCCATAGTAAAGAAGAAAATTAGAGATATTTATGTTCCCTAGTTTAAAACTTTCCATTATCTTAACTCTTATAGCTATAAAAGTGTCAGGAAGAATAAATACACATCATATGCAGAAAACTCAAAATTTCTTGATAACACTACATATTTGCTAATATAGGTACATTTTTAAAGATTCAACTTAATATCTATGTTATATTCTCTTTTATCACTTTTTATATTTTCTCTGTCTTTTTAATTTTCTGTATTTGCTATTGTAGACTTTTTCAGCCCAAGAGCTACTCTTTTATTCTCCTTTCCCTCTTTTTTCTCTCTCATTATTTCTCTTATTTTCTAACACAGGCAATATATACAGCAGAAGTGTTTAATAATACAGTCACTGAACATTCTTATTATTAATATATCTACTTCTCATACCATAATGAAATTTACATTTGTAGACATGTAGAGTTTTCACATATCTTTCTCATGTATTTTCTCATTTGATTTTAAACATAACTGGGAGTTAGTTAGGGCCAGTTTTATTACATCGATTACACAAATGAGAAAACTAGGGGTAAGAAAGGTTAAATTACTAATCCAAGGTCACAGAGTTAGTTGTATAGCCAGGATTCAAATAAATCCATGCTTTCTCATTCAAAATTTTAGTCTATTTCCAGTACACCCCCTTCCCCTCATGCCATGGACATTTAGTTCCAGAGGACTTTAGGTGTTCACAAATAAGTGGCGTAAATATGAAGGAGAGAGAGAGAAGTCATATTACTCTGGGATGATTAAAGAACATCTGACAAATGTTTACTTTTCTACAGAGGAGCAGACGTTCATTTGTATATGGCCAAGGTTTAAATAAATATAGGCTGATTGATGAGTAACATGACTTTGATGAAAACCTGAAAAAACAAATCACTTTCTGCAGAATAAATTGTAAGGCTAGCTGTCCAGTTGTACTTTAGGCAAGGAATGTTTCTTGAAAGTCAATCAAGCCCTCTTTGATTTCCCCTTCCAATATTTCAATACAGTGTTTCAACTTATGTCTTTTTCCTTACTTTTAGAACCACTAGCCCTACCCCTGTTCAAATTTCCTGTGATATCCAGAGCCCTAATAACAGAGAATACTTTGTATGTTCAAAATAGAATTAAATACAAGTATTGGAAAAGACTTTTTTTCAGAAGAAAATTCTGATTAGTATAAAGTGGTCCTATTAGTTCTCATTAAAAAATTGATAGAATATTGAATTGTTTTACCCCAAAGTCAGCTTTCAGTGGAGAATTTTTCATGGGAGTTCATTAATATCTTGCTGAATATCAGTGTTGTCAATGTTCCAGTTTATGATTGAGCTTCCTAATTAGACATTATCTTATTCCTTTAATATCTTAGATTTAATTGAATACATAAGCTATTACTTTATAAAGGGCTTTAAAAGAAAAAGAAATTGGTGGACAGATATTCATCTGGAGGCCTTTAATTGCATTTTATATAATCCTTTTCCCCTGTATCAAAACCTATCCTTTATGAGGAGTATTCGGTTTACTCTACTTGTATTTAGAACTCTTGAGTCTTTGAAGGTGACCCCAGATGGTAGGAAGGAGAAAAGGCAGGGTCATTTATGGCTTGTTCATGACTTCTCCTTGTGTTCTATTTTGATCTCTAATTACATCCCTCTGAAAAATACCTAATTCCTGTGCTACCATCTTTAATGAATCTAAAGTTATATCATTTGTTTTGGTACACAATAATTTCAAAAGATTTATTCACTTTTGTCCTCAGCCAGGTTTCAACCTGTGGCACTGAAGCCTACTCTAGATCTAGCTGAGTAGCCATGTAGATTTTTATCATCATCACTAAAGAAATATTTTTTGAAGCTTAATTATGCCTGACATTGTAAAAACGTGGCAGAGAATATAACATTTATTTTTAGAGGCACAGAATTGGCAAGCCAGTATTTAATGAACATTTCTTCTGTGGTATGGTTACTACCATGGAAGGACTTACATCTTATTTGATAAAATATATAGACATGCAACAAAAATTGGGACATTATATAATACTAAATGAAATACTAAATTATGTGCCATATACAAATGAAGAGAGAGAAACAATTAAGGGAATTTTATTGTAAGAGATAGGAACTGAACTGGAGCCCAAGGATAACCAGGGTTTGAACTGACACAGAGGAAGGGAAACCTTCCAAGGGCGGTGGGACGTTCATGTTTCACAGTGTGAGAAAAAGTAAATTAGGGACTAGTTACTGATTTAAGTATATTTAAGATAGTGGTGAGACATGCACCATCCGATGTTCTTTGGATAGCTGAAAATATAATATTTGATCTCTGGAGACAGGTCAAGCCTGGAGGTAAAAGAATTTAGAGCAATTCATACTAGTCTAGTTTAGCTGAATTTCAAAACTTTCCAAGGGAGAGAAGGTTGTAAAGAAAGAAGAACAAAGATCCAAACTTTAAGCATTGATTATTCAAAGCTTTGGGGAATATCTAAGGATCATATTTATCACAGAATCTTCAAAATGAAACTCCCAGCTTTTTTCCCAACTTTATTCATTACTACATTCAGTGATTGTTAAGGTTCTGCTCTGTGCAAGACATTTGACAGTACTCCAGGGCCTCCCAGAAGAGGAAAGAATACTTAGTTCTTATCTCCAGTAGTTTGGAGTCTAGTTAGAGCTCTAGTATATAAACTCTACATAAAGGATTTGGCAGAAAAAGGCCACTGTTAAACTTAGACAAATTTCAAGGAGTAGAGTAGATAAAAAGAGATTGTATGGGATTAAAATTCTGATCTGAAAACTTCTTTGCCCCAAAGCCTAAAGAAGGAATATGAATTTGGATAAACTTTCTCAGGTGACTTTTTCACTATAACCTAAACATATAATGACCAAATCTCTTTTTTACTGACTCAAATTTTCAGATGGATTAAAAAAAAAACTCTCCATGAGTCTGGAGTCATTCATGCCCAGTCTTTTTACTATTAACTTACTTAATGAATCAGCAAACATGAGTTCAGCACCTCTTATGTGTCCAGAAATGGGTTAGGTTAGTTGAACAATGTAAGATTCTTACACAGAGGAGTAATGTGGATTATTTGTTATTAGCAAACCCATAGATATCTGAATTACACGTTGGCTTATACTGCAAGTAAGTAAATAATGAGCTGTAGTTTAAAATCTCAGATAAAATCAACTGTCTGAATCTCAAGTGACTGTTAGTTCTCGATACCAAAAGAGTTTTTATTAGATTATTTATGGAGTTGGATAATTTTAAGAATATTAGCAAAGTACTTTATAATTCCTAAATGCATGGATGAAATTATAAAAGCAACAGCACGTTAAGTACTAAGCATTTTAATAAAGCAATAGAACAAAAGTGTACTGAAAGAATTTGTAACAGACTTAATATTGCTTGTGTTTTAAAGATGAATAAACTAAGGCTTTAGAGAGGGTTCCTGACTTGTTCCAGGTCACACAGCTAATTACTGGCAAAGCTTACAAAGAGAACCCAAATTTCCTAAATCTGAAATCAGGTTCTTCTTTACCATGGCCCACTGCTTCTTGAAGGTTATGTGGCATATTAAATGAAAGCCTTTAAAAATTTGACTACAGCATACTGTCCTTGAGAAGCACGTCATGCTTAATAAATTCAGAATGAACAGAAAGTACATTTACATTCTTGGCTTCAGTAATTAGAAAGTTAGTACAAGTATGTGAATACTTTCAAGATTATGACTTCTATTCTTACCGACATATAGGTAAGAGATATGTGTGTGAGATATGATATACATTACATGTATATAGTCACAATGAGAGAAAGAAACATGTAAAATACAAATAAGAGTATTTTTTGAGATTTAAATTAGATGACTGAGCAGTTGACAGGCCACGTGCACTTATTTATCTTAGGCTTTATTTCTTAATTTGTTGGCGAAACTGAAGTCTGAAACAGCTCAAGGCTGGATGCTTCCATTCTATAAATTACATCTTTTAAAATGTACAAATGCAAGCATGAGTCACTAGCTACAGAATTCCAGCTTTAATCCATTATGTCATTTTTATAAGAAAACAAACCAGTGACCTTCATGTGGTTTTAAAGACAATGAATCTGTGAACAACAGAGTAGGTGAAAGATGAAATCATAATATAAACAATCATGAGTTCAATGGCATAATGTAAAAGGTAAAAAAATGAAGTACATTTTAGAGAATGAAGTCTGTTTGCTTCTGTGATTCTTCTTCCATTATTCACTTGCATGTATGCTTTGCATATGTTGGATTGATTTGAAACCGAATTGAAACATTCACATATCTTGTAAGCAAATTTTAAATAGTTAACTTTCATTTAGATGTGCACTAGAGGAAATGGTAACCAGAAGGAAAGTGGATAGCTCAAAAAATCCTCAATGTGTGTTTTGATCAGTGGTATCAATTTTCTATTCATCCAACTTTTTTTTTTTTTTTTTTTTGTGGTACGCGGGCCTCTCACTGTTGTGGCCTCCCCCGTTGCGGAGCACAGGCTCTGGACGCGCAGGCTCAGGGCCATGGCTCACGGGCCCAGCCGCTCCGCGGCATATGGGATCTTCCCGGACCAGGGCACGAACCCGCATCCCCTGCGTCGGCAGGCGGACTCTCAACCACCGCTCCACCAGGGAAGCCCTCATCCAACTTTTTATCAGAACTTTCAAACTATAGTATTACTGAAATTATTTATATTTACCATTCCATATAGTAAATATAGAACAGAATCTTTGAGGTAAGAAGTAGTTCAGGCAAGAAATCATGGGAACCTCTGGTAAAAACAGGAGAGGAAGGGAAAGGAATTAATAAGTATTGAGCCCCCATCATATCCTAGTCAGTGCATTTGGCAAAGTACATATATTACCTTAAGTAATTTTCACAGCCACCATAATAAATAGGAAATGCAGACATAGGGAGGTTAAGTCACATACCCAAACACATAGCTAATCTGGGGTAGAGCCTGGAGCCAAACCTAAGTCTGTCTGACCACAAAGGTTGTGTATACTTTTACCATGGCACCTTAACAGCCTTACATTTTAAAAATATCCCAAATACTCATGGAAAAAAATATGCTCTTGAGATAACAATTACTTAGTCACTGAGAATGTTCTCAAAGAACTAAATGGAAGACAAATTAAGAGACATTAGTCATATATCAACTTCTACAAATCAAGAATGTGTGTATTTTCAAAGATCTCAGTTCATTTTTAAAGGTGAGAGAATAATCATTTACTAATAGAAATAAAGATGGAAAAAGTGTGCAAAATGTTATCTAATAATAGTAATTGGCAATGAAATAGGAAAATGGAAGAAATTAATCATAATGTTTTTTAAAAAAGACAGACACAAATTATTTAATCATAGATTTTTGTGATTAAGAGCATTTAGAGTAGGTAAAGGTTAAAAAAAATTAACTTAAAGCTTTGGAAGATGGTGTTTATTAATGAAGATTATTGTTATATTTGGAGTGATTAATATTGTTATCTATATACTCTTTAACATAGAGTAAGCAAGTGTTCTAAGGGTAGTTTGGGGAATAGTTTTAAAGAGCACTTTAAATAGGTTTTAGGATCTAAGCTTTTTCATCTTAAAAATGAGGATAATAATTTGTTCCTTGAGGGATTGACCCTAGGATATATAATGTATAATGTATATGAAGAACCTAGCACATAATAAACTTTCAGTAAACAGTAGAAGAAAAAAGACCAGACAGTTTCACCTTAAGTTCCCCAAAATCATATTTACTAGGAAAAAAGGCAGTCATAATAACATAAGAAACATTTTGACTACATATATCATGAAATTCCATTCTGCCTTTGTATCTTAATAGCATAGTACTAGTTGATTCTAGTTGAATCTAATTTCATATTAATAGTCAATTTAATTTCATATAGTCATATATTTTCATAATTAACAAACTCAAATCTAAACATGGCACCTGCATTTTAAGTGCAAATCATATTAATGTCAAATTGTAAAGCTCCACTTTATGTCTTTCTATAACTTTAAAATGTTTTCTTCTGGTATATAACTTCAGTTTGATAAAATATTTTGTATTGCATATTTTCTATAATTTTTACAATGAAGCTTGTCACTTCAAGTTGAGTAAATATTATGACTAGATGTTTTTTAATAAAAATAAAGCATACCAAATAAATCCACCTGCTATATAAAAATATTTTAAGAATCAGTTTCCAAATACTATGCAGAGCTAAACCCTATAGAGTATTCAGAATCTATCACTAATTTCTAACTCAATTCTGAACTCAATAGCGTAAAAATATTTTTTAATTAAAATCACCAGTTGTATATATGCTGGTACAGTTTAAACAAAAAGAAACCTGAGAGGAAGATACAAGCTTGCATAACAAGGTACAGAGCCCCCCAAAATAACCTTTAATGAATATCACCGTGACTAGAGAAGTTAAAATGAAGAATCAAACACAATTTTTGCCCATAATAAAGAATCTAGAGTTTCTTCTACTTGGCCATTTATTGAATGCTTAGACTTGACACTTTCCTCACCAGAGAAGTTACTGGTATGCATAGTTTGGTATTAAGATCAAAGAGTCATCTCAAAGAGAAAAGTTCATATCATTGTCATTATATAAGTATAAACACTAAATATTTGCTGATGCAAGAAAAAGGCTGGATAAAAATTGACCTTTGAATGTATCTTATTCAATTGAAAAAAAGACTGTGTAATGTTTTAGTCATCTTGACATATTTGTCATTGTTTTAGTTTTTCTTTTTAATGTCCTGACCCAGCTTCCACATTACTACAAAATGATACTTTTTGTTTATACATGCAGAGCTTCAGATATTAGAATTATTATTTTTTAATTAAAACCTGGCCTTTCATGATTTTTAGGTGTATTGATATAAATGTTTACACTGTTGTTATGTGAAATTAATGTATTCCCCAATAGATTTTTAAATAATACAATCAGTCTATCTTTCAAAGTTATTTTAAGATCTGATTTTTCATTTGAAATGGATTTAACCCAAGATCTCTTTTTTAAGTTTATTGAGATATAATTCACATTCTATACAATTCACCCATTCTAAAGTATACAACTCGATGGTTTTTAGTATACTCAGAGTTGTACAACCATCACCACAATGTAGAACATTTTTATCCCCAAAAGCAACCCTATACACATTGGCGGTCACTCTCCACTCCCCTAGCCCCCCCTCCCTCTGACAGCTCTAGGCAACCAGAAATCCTTTCTGTCACTATAGATTTGCTTATTCTGAAAACTTGGAAACTTTTAACAGATGTACTTGCTGAGAATGTCAGAGAGGGTTTTTTTTGGTTTTTGTTTTTTTGCGGCACGCGGGCCTCTCACTGTTGTGGCCTCTCCCGTTGCGGAGCACAGGCCCCGGACGCGCAGGCTCAGCGGCCATGGCTCATGGGCCCAGCCGCTCCACGGCATGTGGGATCCTCCCGAACCGGGGCACGAACCCGTGTCCCCTGCATCGGCAGGCGGACTCTCAACCACTGCGCCACCAGGGAAGTCCAGAGAGGTTTTTTATATTGAGGAGTTGGCAAATAAAACAAAAGAAACTTTGTGGTTAGTGCCAGGCAATAAGGTCTTGACTTATCTGGCTAAATCCTTAATTGTTTCACATTTCCGAATGCAATAAAATTTTGCATCTGAACTTCTATTATCCTTATTTTTGTTACTCAATTTTACTTTAGCCCTGCACAATCAATAAAAAGGAGACATCCTCAAAGTACTACCGTTCAAAAGCAATTAATTAGGAAAACCTAAATTTCAAATTCAGTAAACTTAAATTTCTAGTCCATTTCTTTCATTTTTTCCATTCTATCCAATCAGCACTTGCCAAACATGACTATCCTTTCCAGAAATGAGGCATTTACAACAGAAAACTTTTGTGTATATGCTATTTGCAGTTGAATGCCATAAGAAGCAGTTGATTCAAGCTTGCCATCTGTTTTTTCTAAATCTCTAATATGAAACATACTTCCTTAAAATTACACCTATTCAGAAGAGTTTTATGAAACAAAACTGCCTCTCTTCTGATTGGCTTTGCTTTATTCTTTTACAATAGTGGTGTAGCGTAACACATTAGTAGGAACTTTCAATTGGTATACATTTTAGCTGCCAACATCAAATTTTTTTTTAAAGTACATAGAACCTGAATATAAAAACTAGAACCTTCTACCCAAGATATCATATTGATATCTACTATTTAGTAGACTCCTCATTAAAACAATCTCATAATGTCTAATAAAATATATAAATTTTATTTAAATTTACATTTAAAATCCTATTTACATCCCCAAATACTTCTTTTAATCTTTTTTTTTAGTAAATATGCTCTATACACACTAGAAAATAACTGTTTTTATCTGCATTGTGCTAAATACGAGGATGTGATAGAAAATGCATCATTTTGTATTTGAAAGCTTTCTCCAGTGGTTTTGTCATTTGTAATTGCTCCTTTGGTTTGCCATGCTCTGTTGGACTTCAGATTCATTGCTCCAAGTGTCACCAATAGTCTATCCCATTGCTCTCTTTGACATGACACAGTAAGTTTAAAAGGCAGGATAGTGTTAGACAAAGATTGAGATATTAAAAAATCCATGGTAACTTGAAGAGAAAGGTAAGGAAAATTAAATTAATAAATCAACAGGATAAGGCAAGGGGATATGTTTGCTTTAAATAGTCTTTACATAGGACTCGGTGAGAGAAAAAAATGTTTTGAAAAAAAGGTAGAAGAAATAGAAAAGGAGAAGAGTGTACTGTATGGTTCAATTTATGAACTTCTAGCACTGGCAAAAATCATCTATAATGATAGAAGTAAGAAAGTGGTTGCCTGGAGTTAGGGGGTGAGGGTGAGGGTGACTACAAAGGAGCAGGAGGACAGAAACATTCTATGTTCACTGGCAATTACACAGGTGTGTATACCTTCATCAAAACTGATCAAACTATATTTTAAATATGTACACTTTATTATATGTAAATTATACTTCATTAAAGGTATACATATTTAATTTACATATAATAAAGTATTATTTACATCTAATAAAAAGTATAAAAGATTTTTAAAATGTCAAAGTGGGCAGTAAAGGGTAACTTTTGGTTTGAATGTGGTCGTGTTTTGATCCTGAATGAAAGATGACCCTTCTCCATGTCTTTCCAAAGGACATTCAGCTCTTTTGTAATGTTAGCATTTACTCATCAACCCTGGATTGAGCTGGCACTTTAATAGCTTTTAGGCACATTAAGATAGGCATTTCTTTGATAGACATTCTACTCTAAATGCCTGCTTTTTCCCCATTATTTAAACTGAGGGGAAAAAAAGCAACGAACTCATCCATTAAATATTCACAGAGTTCTTAGGACTTTTAAAGTACAATTTTGAATTGAAAGTACTGTTTTATAATATCCTTTTTCAGGGTAGGCTAAAAGCAAAAGAACAATACTTTTGCAGGAAAAGCAGGATAAAATCTGTCTTGCACAATCACAAAATTGCCTTTATTGTCACTTTATAAATCAATTATAAATAGCTTCAGAGGTCATGGGATTGCACATATGAGATTCAAAAATATCCTATGCGCTATTTTTGTAGGAGGGAATTGTATGGTGTTTGGATTGCTATGTAGAATGAGGTTGTTTTTTTCTATGTAGAGTCACTAGCCTGCAAAGGAGAAAAATCTATAAAAGTCATGGGGGAATTTACAAAAATAGCTACTCAGTAAGATGGATAGAAACTTGAAATGACAGAACGTTGATAATAATATATATCTTAGGCTTATGTATAAATGAGAGAAAAAGACGGGAAAGGAGAGTGTATGATAGAGGCAAAACATTAATATAAAGAATGTCATGGTTGGGGCAAATCAAGTAAGGCTAAAGAGAGACAGAAATTGAGAAAAAATTTAATTTCCCCTAGGGTATTCCAGACTTCTTCAAAATTAATTAAAATTTTTAAATGTACACTGAAATGTTAGAAGCATCAGAAAATATATTTTCAGTTGATGATTTTGAAGAAATTGTTTTAACTGTCATATTGGGTTTTTTTAATGAAGGAACAGAAATGCTCCATTATAAGATATCTCAATCCTTCCCCAAGGGGTGGGGGTGGGAACCTGCAATAAATAAATCCTTCATGAATAAATGGCATAACCACAATCACAGCTCACATTGTTCTGACTGCAATAGTCACAGTTAACCACTAGGGGGCTGTAATTCCATTGGCAGCAGTTCTCCGACTACGAACGTTTCATTCCCTGCAAGGGTACTTGTACTGGTTGGTGAAATTAAGTGGGCGCTACAGCAGGCAGAACAGGTCATTACTGTGTATTAAAAGGTTTTATGCTTTACTGCATTGCTATGTATAATTGTTATTGTATAGACTAATAACTTGGCCACCAACTTCATCAAGCATGGAGTCTCATCATTGCTCCAAGTTGGCTATTAATTTTGTACCTCAGCTTCTTGAAACATACTAGGTAGAACCAGTTTTACATCCCTTTTCATGAAGAAATTGTTTTTATATACTATAAGTCCCCTACCATTTCATTAAAATAGAGGTTTAATGTGATCATGTGTTCTCACATATATATTTCAATAAATCTTTGTATTATTTGGAGCTGTAAAAGAGATAAGAAAATCCTGGTTCAACTTTTTTTTTATAACATTAAATGTATTTTCTGAAATTTAGATTAAAATAGCAAAGCTCTTATCCAACTTGTTTATTACTAATTTGAATTCAGAACTATTTTTTTTTATTTACTGTCATAAGGAATGAAAAATACAACAATTTGTTCTTATAGTCCATTGCATCTTGGATGATTAAAGGGGTAATTACATTAAATTATTTAAATTGTGGCCTTAAATTTTATCACATAAATATTGTATACTATGCTTCAAACATGTTAACTTATACTGATGATTATGAGCTAATAAAATATTTTAATGTCTTCAAATAATATGATAATTAACATTTCATATGTATTTCTCATCACATGAGAACTGGTCTTTAAAGCACACCATTCTACTTACTTGGCTGAAGGAAAGAACTAGCTTTGTAGGGGAGAAAAATCTTTTCCTCTACCCTGTTGGGTTCTATTCTTGAGGACTGCAAATTAAACTGACAAATGAGAGATTAAAAGCAGTAAAAGGTTTATTTCACATGTATATGGGAGCAACAAAAGAAAACAGCTGGCTTGTTTAATGGTTCAAGTTAAAGGCATATATACCTAATTTAGCAGGGAGAAGGGAAGGGTAAGGAATGGCTTCTATGGGAAAAACAAGTAAGTTTCATTTGGAAAGACAGATGGGTTTTTAGGAGAACAGATAGGCGATAAGATTGTGGTAATGTTTGTCTATACAGGTATGAGTGGTCTTTACATCTTTAGAGCCATAAAACTCCCCTGGAGAAGGGGTTTATGGTAGCCTCATTTCCCAGAAGTTGCTGTTTTTAGTCAGATAAGGGAAGCTCCGAAGTGGCTTTTTTCCTGCATCTATTGAATCTCAAAATGTCTTCAACTTAAAATAATCTGTATACCAACTCTGTGGGGGCTCTAAGTGGGTTCCCACAGCTTTATATTTTAAGAAAATCTTTGTATTTAAAAGTTTGGGTCATGTTTTATGTGCTTTGGGAAACTTCTTATGCTTAAAACATGTTAAATATTAATGTTGTTATACCAAATTAATTTGTCCTACTGCAAAAATGTAGCTAGCTAATACTTGTTTTAATTTTGTTTCCACATCCCAAAACAAATACTGTCAATAGATACTTTTAAAATAATTGATACTGAAATGGTGATTTTTCAAATGCTATTTCCCCTTCCAGCTTCCAGTATCATTTTAATACCTATGGGTAAAATAGCATTTAACTACTCCTGGTCTGTAATTATTTTATGTGAAATTATGTTTTAACTTAATATTTGACTTAGAATTTTGCTGATTCATTTATAATACTTAGCTGATATTTAATTTCTTCTTGAACTGAAGGACTGACACTGATATACATCCTATACTAATGTTTGTTTGTTTTTTAATTCATTTTATATAAATGAGACTGTCTTTATTCTGGTGCTAATGGATATCAGCCTCATTACTTTTCAGTTATGCCTTATACGTGAATAGTGTAAATAGTTACCTTACTTATAGAGTTCTTATTGCATTTTTCTAAATGTTTGCTTTTAGGGTTATCAGCCAATATCCATGAGCATCTGTAGGCCAATGATCACCGTCCTTCAAAAATAATTGTAAGTATACCCATAAACATGCCCGAGGACTCTTATTTGCAATAATATTCAACCATTATATTTAGGTGATTCCTATTATTTAGCTAATTTAGACCTACCTCTGACCTAGTAAAACATTTGCCATTAGTGACTTACCATATCTGAAGAAGAATATTATTTAACTGGTAAACGACATTTTAATGCCACCTTAGAAAAGATCTCAGTCTATCTTATTACCAAATAATGTGATCAACAGACACCCTTGCCAAAGTGTTAACCATCACCTGACTTTATATTAAATATATTTTAAAAAGATAGCCTAAGAACAATTAAGTTACAAAATATAAATGCTCCATTTTCTCCTTAAGAAACAAACTCTTATATCCAAGATTGGGGCATAGGAAATCCAGTTATTATTTTCCTATTATAAATTTTACAAAACAAACCTCTTGAAAATATTCCTGGTGGATCGACCTGAAAATCTCAGGAAGAATAAGAGGGAAAACTGAACTTTGTTTCTCAAAAGGGGATATCAAGTTATAAATGCTGAAAAACACTGCTCTAGAGAATGGACAACTCAGCATTCTATAGGCTTCCTGAGCATGATTATTTGACTGGGTAAAATATATTACAAGTTAGGTAAGGTGGGTCAACATATGGTCTCTTATTTTAAACTCCAAACTGCAGAGGGGATTCTCAATTAAATTTGAGTGTTCTCAGAGTCATATACATATATTTAATACCACAAAATGTTTTTAGAATGATAGTTTTGGGGGAAGAACTGATATGATCGTGGAGGTTAACTCACTTTGACAGTAAAATTTTAACAGACTCATTTAGTATAAAATTAATATATACTCAATATATAAATGAAATTAAGTAACACAAAAATAGAGAGTGGAACTCTATCAAAATTGGAAAGAGATTAGGGAGGGAATAGGGTTGGGAATGTCTGTTATATGCATTATTGATAATCAAAAAATAGAAGAAGAGAATGGTGATTTTACATCAAGACAGTTGCATTAAAATGACTGTATTAAAATGTACCAGTAGTTAGAATGGCGACCATTAAACTGTCTTGCTTTGTTATTTAATGAATCATCATTTACGATGATGACAAAGGTTTTACTTCCTTTGTTAAGTATGTATTGAAAAAGTTATTGAAAGCCAGCTTTCCAAAGAGAAAAAAATGAAATTTAAAAAGTGTAAAATGTAAAAATTGAAAGAGCCCCAGCAGCTCTCCTCAGAGTGCACAGGAAGTCACTCATTATAAGTTTGTGAAGATCCTAGCTTGCCTGCAAATATTTTCACTGTGTTGGAGAAATAGGTTAAGGTACACATGCAGGTAAGTTTACATTCTCAAGCTTCAAACTGTGCTCACACAAGGCCATCTCACATAAATCAATGGCCTCATAAGCCTTGCCTTAAGACCAAGTAAAGACCAAGGTAGTAAAGACCAATGTCAGCCTTAGTAGAATGTGACGTAAGTCAATTTTATTTTTAGTATCTCCCTTTCAGCACTATTCCATCCTTACCATATTGTCTCCATTATGATTGCTCCTTGCTCTTCTCCCAGGCTTGTGCACCCCTCTTTGTACACACACCCGCTGACATCTTGCTCTTATCCAGCTTTTAATTGGAGAAGATCTGATACACAAATTCATCCTAGGGTGGCAATACTTAATAAGTCCTATCCCATCCAGAGAGGCACGTTTTAACATTGAAAATGTGGCTCCAACAACTGAATTTCTTGATGGGCTGAAAGAGAAAATGTGCCCCAAATCTCATCACGTGGGTATGTAAGGTTGTTGCCTACTTCACTTCTCTGAAAGGCTGGCCTTGTCAGGGCATGTTAGTGACATGAAAAAATATATGTACAACCTGCTTAATATAAAGGTTAGAGACTGGTTATTTATGGTAAATAATTTTGTTAATGTTAAATGTGTTAATTCTCACTGTATATAGAAGAGTACCAAGAGTTATGTTATAATGTATAATGTATATGTGTACATTCCAAGTCTTTAAAATGATATTTTCCAAGTCTTTAAAATGTTGGGTACCTGGTGATTTCTGTGGCTATTTTAGCTATATAAGATTCAATTGATCTTAAAAAATAAGTCAGTTGACCTGATTTGTCTCCAGCTGTCATTCGAATTTAGTAAGACCTTCCCTAAAGCCCTACTTATGCTACCTATGCTACTGTGAAATACGTATATCACAGTCAAGGTAATAATTTAGGTAATGTATTCAAAGTCTCCTATGAAAAATGATCAGTTGGACAACTGTGCTTCTCCTGAGCTGGATAAGGTTTGTAATATCAGTAAGTATCAAAAGTAAACATTATCTTTTTTCTGTAAAGCCATATTAGCATTTAAAGTTTCTTCTCAGAAAACGCTAATGTAATGAAGAAATGGTGTACATACATTGATTCTACACTGTCATGGTAGGATTTATACTTGTCGCTCTCTTGACACATATATTAACAATTTAAGAATTTTATCTTCTATCTTTTAACCTTTTATTTATGTGGCCTTCTATTGCTAAGAATAAATACAAATTCACCTAGAATTTTTTTTCAGTATGAGTTCTTTGATATATAACTGAGTGTCTATTATTGCAGAGTTTTTTCTCTAGATAATTAAATTACTTTAGTTAAAACCTAAGTAGACTATAACAAAAATCAAGTATTACCTATATTGATAGACAATTCCATTATTTTCACTTTGCAGTGTATTGTACTTAGTTGCTTTATTCACAAATAGTTTAATTTCTTGGATTTGATAAAATAAGTGTATTTTATCACTCTTCAACTCTTCATTTGGTTAAAGTAAATAATACATAATTAAAACTCATGAAATATATACAGAATTGAGTGTTAAGTAACAGAATATAGTGTGTCCCGTGAAGAGTATATGTCTTTTATGTCACCTATAGGAACTAACATGGTACAATATCTCACACATAATATGTATTTAATAATATATTCAATAATTCATTCAATAATAACAAACTAATAATGGTAAAATAATGGCACTTCTAGAAGAGAGGTACTCAATCAGGCATGATTTTTAGCAAATGAATATATATACACATTCAAAGCATAGGAAAACCTCAGCCTTTGTAAGACAATTCCACATGCCTCACATTTTTTACCTTTATTAATATTCCAAAAATTTAAGTGGTCCTTTATAATAATCAATTAAACTGAAAAACATGGCATTAACTAAGTACTTAAAGAAATATTTATTGATTTTAATAATCTAATTGAGCCAATTGATAACTTGAAAAACCATGTACCATACACATTTTTCACTCTGAGTAGCCTGCACCAAAATCCACCAAGGCTGACAATAGTTTAGAGTGTACACATCCTAAGCTATTTCAACTGTTCAAAAGAAGTGAAAGTTACTTTATTTTGGAAAGGTAAGTAGCCCAGCAGTTTCAAAGGAGAGTTACATTTCCATCCATACTAGATAATAACAGTAAAATAATTTCACATGTATGTTTTCTGTTTTGGGATATATGCCTTTCAAAATATGCTTCCACTTTTAAAGTATACATTTTCAAAACATTTATATCTCCTTAAATATAAAATATGGGTATAACTTAAGTAACTGCAGTAAGCAAATTAATATATGTCATATAAGAGGATATCATGATCAAAGAGTTTATGACATAAACGTTGATTTTTTTACTTCACTCTTTTAAAATATTTATTAGTCTTAAGTTTAGTACATATTGCTCTAATTTAAATAATACCACATATTTTAAAAATAAAATACAGATACTTTAGTGGAGTGGAATTTTTATATGTTGTGTGAAATGAATATTTGTGTATTGAGTCATGTTTCTATTGCATTTTACTCTAATTGTTTTTTCTTTAACTCAAATTTTAAAATTACTTTACCTCCACCAAAATTATACATGTGATCCTGACAAGTAATACATTGCATAGGTTAGCTTGCCAACAATTGCTTTCTGAAATATTCCCTTTTTATAAATCTAGGTACGGTCATTCATTTAAATTTCTCAAAATTAAATATCTTTATTTGTATTTTTAGAGATACTAATAAGCTAGTACTAAACTAATAAAAAGAGAATAAGAAAACATGAAAATCAAATATTTATGGTATGTTCATTAAAATCTGTATATAATTAACTGCCATTCCACTGAGTATTCTCATTGACTTCATAGGGTTTTGATTACGAGAGAACAAACTTTCAATGTGTTGCAAGTTTCTTAGCATCATTGCTAATGGCACTATCACTTAGATAGCTAGATTAGGCAAGAAACGGTCAGCCATCCTTGAACATCTTCCTATCCCTTATGTCCCATAACCAAATTCATCACTAACTCCTGTCAGTTTTAGCTCCTAAATGTCTTCACTCCATTTCTACCATCATTATACCAGTTTGGCTTTCCATTATCTTTTGTCTGAGTACTGGAATAGGCTCCTAACTAATATGCACCCAATTATACATTTGCACTCCCAAATTCATTCTTCCAAATCTTATTTCTCTTAGAATAAATACCCATATATTTATCATGGTTTACAAGGGACCACCTGATCTGGCCCCTGTCAACCTCTTCAGCATCATATTTTACACTTTCCCCTCACCCTCCTCATGAATGCTTCAGCGGCATAGTCTACTTCCAGTTCCTTGAACTCACCATTCTCTCTCTTCTGCTGTGAAAACTTCCTTGCATTTCCCACCTCTCCTAACACATCGCCAGTTAACTTCTTTTAAACCTTCAAAACATAACCTAAAAGATATTTCTTCTGGGAACAGGGAAGCCCTCTTGCCTACCTACCTCCCAAGACTAAGTCAGTTTCCTCTGTTATATACCCTCATAGGTAACACTGTGTAACTTCCCACCATAGCACTTATCACAGTCCATAATTATACATTTATGTTTGTGATTAGGTGAGGATTGCTATGGCCTCCACTAGATGTGAACTCCATGAGATCAGGGACTGTATTTGCTTTTGCTCAGTATTATATTCTTAGTGACTAGAAGAGTGCCCAACATATGATTCAGTAACTATTCATTGACTGACTAACTGAATGAACAAATTTAGGTATTATCTATTAAAAGTCATTTGTGTAACTTTTTGTGATGGTTAATCTGTGGTTGTTCAATTGCAGAAGATTTTTTCTACTCCTCCCCAGTGGTAGTTATAAATATTGCAGCCTGGTGAAAAATTAGACCCCTCAGTTACTAAGGCCTTAACATAGGGTTTCAAATGTCAGCTACCTACTAAGTTTGACAGCAGTAAAAGTATTGCCATGACTTTAAATGTAACATTAGCTACACAAGCAGCTGACACTTTTATAAATGCCTAATACCACATATGAATTGTTGAATAGTCCAACAGAGATATTGAATAAGTCTCTCTTGCCCTGTTCCATGCACTAAGAGCTTCATATTCACATAACCAAATTATATCACTGCTATGCATTATTAAATAAGTAAATTCAAATTTGTGGCAAATGAATTAAGCATAAGTTGTAAAGTATTAAGGATTACTGCTAATGGAGCTTACGTTTCACACTAAAAAAGAATGGGGGTGGGGGAGGGATGGACTGGGAGTTTGGGGTTAGTAGATACAAAATATTACATATAGAATGGATAAACAACAATGTCCTACTGTATAGCACAGGGAAACATATTCAATATCCTGGGATAAACCATAATGGAAAAGAATATAAAAAATAATGTGTATATGTGTATAACTGAGTCACTTTGCTGTACAGCAGAAATTAATGCAATATTGTAAATCAACTATACTTCAATAAAAAATTAATTTAAAAAGAATATATATATTGCATTTAATTATGAATAATAATTGATTATATGAATATATGGAATATATTTAATGAATATATATATTAATATAATTGAAATGTGATGTTACTAAATGAATACATTGCTAAGTGGTCTAATTCTTAGTTCATATTTCCTCCTGGCTAATGAAGCTTTCTCATTTCTACTTTAGTCTCATACTGTACTTTATTTTTATTCCACTGAATTTCACTTGCTATCTTGCAGTGGCCCAAGTTTGTCTTAAATTACATATATCTGCCATAACTCATACAGTTTAATATCCTAGTCATGTTTCCATTTTTTCATCTGTTAAAATATCGACAAACAATTTTAAGACAGCACAATGAGTGCTAGAGCAATGTTTCACAAAACTTACTGTGGATAGAATCATCTGGGGATCCTTTAAACCTGCAGATTCTGATTCATTAGGTCTGAGAAGGAGCCAGAGAGTCTGCGTTTCTAACAAGCTCCCAGGTGATGTTGATGCTGCTGGTGCTCGGCCTATATTTGGAATAGTAAGGTAACAGCAGGAGTCAACAAACTTTTTATGAAAAGGGTCAGATAGTAAATATTTTTGATGCTGTGGACCATACGGTCTCTTGAAACTTTTCAGCTCTGCTGTTGTAGCATGAAGTCAGCTATAGACAACATATACATAAATGAGTATGGGTGGGGCTAGGTTCGAAGAAAACTTTATGAATACTGAAATTTGAATTTCATACTGTTTTCACTTAGTATGATATATTATTCATCTTTTTATTTTTTTCCCAACCATATACAAATGTAAATGCCATTCTTAGCTCATAGGCCATACAAAAACAACCTGTAGTCTATCGACCACACTGCTAGTCCATAAAGTACCAATGGGTGACTTTGCCTGAGGCTGGAGGTGTGTGGTAAGACAGGTTCTGTAGAAAACATTATAGCTGCCTTGAAGAAGTAATGGTTTTCTGGACAGAGAAGAAGTAGGAAGTGAAAGAGAGAGCTATAGGCAAGCAACAGCATTAGTGGTTTCTAAACTGAAAGCATAGGAGTGTGACATAAGAACAACAAGCCTGCCTAGGTGGAGAAGGCTCAAAGGAAATGGGAATTACTTATATGCATATCTAAATAATTTCCAGTTTTAATGAGTAGTGGTGTCAGGTGAGCAGAATGAGAAGTGGGGGGTGCTATTAAGTTCCACATTTTAGAATTTCCAGAGAGTACTGGTACACTGGGAGGGAAAAAGAGAATAGAAATGATTGAGTAAACCAGGACAAAATGCATTTGAAAGGTCAGGACTCTCTGCAAGTGACTACAGACTGTTCTCAGTTGAAAGCTTTGGAGAAGCATTGATGTAAATGATCAGGGTTCACAAATTCATTGATGAATAGTGAAATGAGTATCACAAAGATAGGCAGAGCAAGGCAGGCAAGCCATTTGTCCACTGTTACAAAGCACACAGCAAAGTCAAAAGGGCACCTAAGAACTGACAACTGAAAATTCAAAAATGGTCTCAGGAGGCAGAGTCAAGATGGCAGTGTGGGAAGATGCAAAGTTAATGTCTCCCCACAACTAGGGTGCCTGCCAGCTGCTAGTGGGGAACTCTGATGCCCAAGGAGACAGGAGGAACCCCAAGTGAACTGGTGGCTTTTGGGATCTTGGTTCATGAGCCTGGGGTCAGGCCAAAGCTCCTGCAGTGGGAGCTCCAAGTCTTAACCACTGGACTAACAGAGAACCTCAGACCCCAGGAAATATTCATTGGAGTGAGGTCTCATGGAGGTCCTCATCTCAGCACCAAGACCCAGCTCTACTCAATAGCCTACAAACTCCAGTATTTGAAGCCTCAGGCCAAACAACCAGTAAGACAGGAACACAATCCTACTCATAAAAAAAAAAAAAGAGAGAGAGATGGCAAAAAATATGTCACAGATGAAGGAGCAAGGTAAAAGCCTACAAGACCAAATAAATGAAGACAAAATAAGTAATCTACCTGAAAAAGAATTCAGAGTAATGATAGTAAAGATGATCCAGAATCTTGGAAATAAATGGAAGCACAGATTGAGAAAATACAAGAAATGTTTAACAAAGATCTAGAAGAAATAAAGAACAAACAGAGATGAATAACACAATAACTAAAATGAAAAATACACTAGAAGGAATCAATAACAGAATAACTGAGGCAGAAGAACGAATAAGTGAGCTGGAAGGCAAAATGGTGGAAATAACTGCCAAGGAGCAGAATTAAGAAAAAAGGATGAAAAGAATTAAAGACAATCTCAGAGACCTCTGGGACAGTACTAAACGCACCAACATTCGAATTATAGGGGTCCCAGAAGAAGAAGAGAAAAAGAAAGGGTCTGAGAAAATATTTGAAGAGATTACAGTTGAAAACTTCCCTAACATGGGAAAGGAAATAGTCACCCAAGTCCAGGAAGCACAGAGAGTCCCATACAGGATAAACCCTAGAAAAAACACATCAAGACACATATTAATCAAACTAACAAAAATTAAATTCAAAGAAAAATATTAAAAGCAGCAAGGGGAAAACAAAAAATAACATACAAAGGAATGTCATAAGGTTATCAGCTGATTTTTCAGCAGAAAATCTGCAGGCCAGAAGGGAGTGGCAGAATATACATAAAGTGATGAAAGAGAAAAACCTACAACCAAGATTACTCTACCCAGCAAGGATCTCATTCAGATTCAATGGAGAAGTCAACAGCTTTTCAGAGAAGTAAAAACTAAGAGAATTCAGCACTACCAAACCAGCTTTACAACAAATGCTAAAGAACCTTCTCTAAGCGGGAAACACAAGAGAAGAAAAAGACCCATAAAAACAAACTCAAAACAATTAAGAAAATGGTAATAGGAACATACATATCAATAATAACCTTGAATGTAAATGGATAAAATGCCCCAACCAAAAGACACAGACTGGCTGAATGGATACAAAACCAAGACTCATATTTATGCTGTCTACAAGAGAGCTACTTCAGACCTAGGGAAACATACAGACTGAAAGTGAAGGGATGGAAAAAGATATTCCATGCAAATGGAAGTCAAAAGAAAGCTGGAGTAGCAATACTCATATCAGTTGAAATAGACTTTAAAATAAAGACTGTTACAAGAGATAAGGAGAGACAGTACATAATGATCAAAGGATCAATCCAAGAAGAAGATATAACAGTTATAGATGTTTATGCATCCAACATAGGAGCACCTCAATACATAATGCAAATGTTAACAACCATGAAAGGAGAAATCAACAGTAACACAATAATAGTAGGGGACTTTAACACACCACTTACACCAATGGACAGATCATCAAAACAGAAAATAAATAAGGAAACACAAGCTTTAAATGACACAAGAGACCAGACAGATCTAATTGATATTTATAGAACATTCCACCCAAAAGTGGCAGAATGCACTTTCTTCTCAAGTTCACACGGAACATTATCCAGGATAGATCACATCTTGGGTAACAAATCAAGCCTTGGAAAATTTAAGAAAATTGAAATCGTATCAAGCATCGCTTCTGACCAGAACACTATGAGATTGGAAATCAATTACAGGAAAAAAAAACTGTAAAAAAACACAAATACATGGAGGCTAAACAGTGCACTACTAAATAACCAAGAGATCATTGCAGAAATCAAAGAAGAAATTAAAAAATACATAGGAACAAATGACCATGAAACACGATGATCCAAAACCTATGGGATGCAGCAAAAGCAGTTCTAAGAGGAAAGTTTATAGCAATACAATCTCACCTCAAGAGACAAGAAAAATCCCAATCTCAAATAATAAATCTAACCCTACATACTCAAAACAACTAGAGAAAGAAGAACAAAGAAATTCCAAAGTCAGTAAAAGGAAAGAAATCATAAAAATTAGAGCAGAAATAAATGAAATAGAAATGAAGAAAACAATAGCAAAGATAAATAAAACTAAAAGCTGGATCTTTGAGAAGATAAACAAAATTGATAAACCATTAGCCAGACTCATCAAGGAAAAAAGGAGGAGGACACAAAACAATAAAATTAGAAATGAAAAAGGAGAAATCACAACTGACACTGCAGAAATACAAAGGATTATAAGAGACTACTAAAAACAACTATATGCCAATAAAACAGACAACCACAAAGAAATGGATAAATTCTTGGAAAGGTACAATTTTCCAAGACTGAACCAGGAAGAATTAGGAAATATAAACAGACATATCACACATAATGAAATTGAAACCATAATTAAAAATCTAACAAACAAAAGTCCGGGACCAGATGGCTTCACAGGCGAATTCTATCAAACATTTAGAGAAGAGCTAACACCTATCCTTCTCAAACTCTTCCAAAATATAGCAGAGGGAGGAACACTCCCAAACTCATTCTATGAGGCCACCATCACCCTGATACCAAAACCAGACAAAGATGTCACAAAGGAAGAAAACTACAGGCCAATATCACTGATGAACATAGATGTGAAAATCCTCAACAAAATAGTAGCAAACAGAATCCAACAGCACATTAAAAGGATCATACACCATGATCAAGTGGGATCTATCCCAGGGATGCAAGGATTCTTCAATATATGCAAATCAAACAATGTGATACACCACATTAACAAATTAAGGAATAAAAACCATATGATCAATATGCATCATGCATCTCAATAGATGCAGAAAAAGCTTTTGACAAAATTCAACACCGATTTATGATAAAAACTCTCCAGAATATGGGCATAGAGGGAACCTACCTCAACATAATAAAGGTCATATATGACAAATCCACAGCAAGCATCATACTCGATGGTGAAAAACTGAAAGCATTTCCACTAAGATCAGGAACAAGACAAGGATGTCCACTCTCGCCACTCTCATTCAACATAGTGTTGGATGTCCTAGCCATGGAAATCAGAGAAGAAAAAGAAATAAAAGAATACAAATTGGATAAGAAGAAGTAAAACTCTCACTGTTTGCTGATGACATGATACTATACATAGAGAATCCTAAAGATGCCACCAGAAAACTACTAGAATTAATCAGTTAATTTGGTAAGGCTGCAGATACAAAATTAATGCACAGAAATCTCTGGCATTCCTATACACCAACAACAAAAAATCAGAAAGAGAAATTAAGGAAACACTCCCATTTACCATTGCAACAAAAAGAATAAAATACCTAGGAATAAACCTGCCTAAGGAGGTGAAAGACCTGTACTCAGAAAACTATAAAACACTGATGAAAGAAATCAAAGATGACATAAACAGATGGAGAAATATACCATGTTCTTGGATTGGAAGAATCAATATTGTGAAAATGACTATACTACCCAAAGCAATCTACAGATTCAGTGCAATCCCCATCAAACTACCAATGGCACTCTTCACAAAATTAGAACAAAATATTTTACAATTCGATGGAAACACAAAAGACCCCAAATAGCCAAAGCAATCTTGAGAAAGAAAATCGGAGTTGGGGGAATCAGGCTCCCTGACTTCAAACTATACCACAAAGCTACAGTAATCAAGACAGTATGGTACTGGCACTTAAACAGAAATATAGATCAATGGAACAGGATAGAAGGCCCAGAGATAAACCCACACACCTATGGTCAACTAATCTATGACAAAGGAGGCAAGAATATACAATGGAGAAAAGACAGTCTCTTCAATAAGTGGTGTGGGAAAACTGGACAGCTACATGTAAAAGAATGAAATTAGAACACTACCTAACACCATACATAAATATAAACTCCAAATGGATTAAAGACTTAAATGTAATACCAGACACTCTAAAACTCTTAGAGGAAAATATAGGAAAAAACACTCTTTGACATAAACCACAGCAAGATCTTTTTTGACCCACCTCCTAGAGTAACGGAAATAAAAACAAAAATAAACAATTGGGACTTAATTAAACTTAAAATATTTTGCACAGCAAAGGAAACCATAAACAAGACAAAAAGACAACCCTCAAAATGGGAGAAAATATTTGCAAATGAAACAACAGACAAAGGATTAATCTCCAAAATATACAAACAGCTCATGTAGCTCAATATCAAAAAAACAAAAAATCCAGTTAAAAAATGGGTGGAAGACCTAAATAGACATTTCACCAAGGAAGACATACAGATGACCAAGTGGCACATGAAAAGATGTTCAACATCACTAATTATTAGAGAAATGCAAATCAAAACTACAATGAGGTATCACCTTGTGCCGGTCAGAATGGCCATTATCAAAAAATCTAGAAACAATAAATGGTGGAAAGGGTGTGGTGAAAAGGGAACCCTCTTGCACTGTTGGTGGGAATGTAAATTGATACAGCCACTGTGGAGAACAGTATGGAGGTTTCTTAAAAAACTAAAAATAGAACTACCGTATGACCCAGCAATCCCACTACTGGGCATATACCCTGAGAAAACCATAATTCAAAAAGTGTCATGTACCATAATGTTCATTGCAGCACTATTTACAATAACTAGGACATGGAAGCAACCTAGGTGTCCATCGACAGATGAATGGATAAAGAAGATGTGGCACATATAAAGAATGGAATATTACTCAGCCATAAAAAGAAACGAAATTGAGTTATTTGTAGTGAGGTGGACGGACCTAGAGTCTGTCATACAGAGTGAAGTAAGTCAGAAAGAGAAAAAGTTAATACCGTATGCTAACGCATACATATGGAATCTAAAAAAAAAAAAATGGGGCTTCCCTGGTGGTGCAGTGGTTGAGAGTCCGCCTGCCGATGCAGGGGACACGGGTTCGTGCCCCGGTCCGGGAAGATCCCACATGCCGCGGAGAGGCTGGGCCCGTGAGCCATGGCCACTGAGCCTGCGCATCCGGAGCCTGTGCTCCGCAATGGGAGAGGCCACAACAGTGAGAGGCCTGTGTACCGCAAAAAAAAAAAAAAAAAAAAAAGATACTGATGAACCTAGTTGCAGGGCAGGAATAAAGAGGTAGACATAGAAAATGGACTTGAGGAACTGGGGCGGGAGGGCGAAGCTGGGGCGAAGTGAGAATAGCATCGACATATATACACTACAATAGATGACTGGTGGGAAGCAGCAGCATAGCACAGGGAGATCAGCTCAGTGCTTTGTGACCACCTAGAAGGGTGGGATAGGGAGGATGGGAGGGAGGCTCAAGAGGGAGAGTATATGGGGACATGTGTATGTATATGTCTGATTCACCTTGTTGTGCAATAGAAACTAAAACAGTATTGTTTAGCAATTATACTCCAATAAAGATCTATTTTAAAAAAGAAAAAAATATGGTCTCTACCAATGTCTCAGCATCTGACAGACTTTGCTGATGAGCTACAGTGTAGGCATACACAATGACAGGCACAACAAGCATATAGATTTTATAGAAGATGTTTCTATTACTTCTGTGGAAGTGGAAGTAGAGTGAGATGATGAAATATTACAAAAAACACCAGAGTTAGGAATTATGAAAGATGGAATATCAAGTACAAAATTAACTCAATCCAAACACTTTTAGGAATTCTTACTCTTCCTCTAATTCTCTTTCCATTTTCCATCTCATCCCTCCCAAAAGGACTTTGTCCAGTTGTTTTGGAGTTTTGTTTCACTGGAATGCTAGATGTGAAATAAGATTTAATGAGAAATTATTATACACAAGAGACTTCAGAATTAAAAAAAATTTCTCCCAACAAGCTAATAAATGGGGAATTTTTGCTCCCACTTATTTACCTATATCTCCCTGAAAACAGGGAGTGCATCTACTAGTAGCTGTGGCTTAGTCATAACCCAGGGATAAAAACGGAAGGCAGAGCAAAGGGAGAGTTTTCACTTTTCCACTCTAGAGGGAACGCACAAATTTTGATCAGAAAATTTTAGGTAATTTTTAAATACTGACTGACCATGAGAGGAAAGGTAACAGAGTTTTATTAATCAGAGTTAGAATAGCAAATGTAGACATAGGGAATTGTAAGTTTTTTTAACATTCAAAGGGCCTGTGATCAAGTTCCCCATCAAATGAGGAGCGATGTTATACATAGTTATAAGTTATCATTTACTGAATACTACTCAATGTCAGGCAATATGCTGAAAATTATACAAATTATTCCATTTAATTTTCACAACATTCCAATGAAAGTGCTTATTATTACCTGTACTTAATATATGAGGCCTCGAGGGCTTAAGTGAGTTATCCAAAGTCTCCTGAGTCCTATGGACTTGCCAAAGAAAAACTGCTATTATGTCAATCCAGTAATATTAAGTGCCTAGCACATACCAGATGCTAGACAAAAGTTAGCTATTGTTGTTCTTATTGTTACTATTGTTATTAGTATTATTGCCATTTACTCACCTCCTCTAAGCCTTGTTTAGCTCAACAATAACATGGAAGTTAGTATGATATAAATTTGTCAGATGGATTACATGCAATAACCCACTTAAAGTTTCTAGCATATAAAAGCCACTTAGTAAATGTCAAAACTGTATGAACTTTTCTCTTGAAGGATACTTTATATTTTTAAATGAGGCCAAACAAGGCAGTAGATATTGATATTTCCAGTTATTTAGTGGCATACCCCTGGATAATGAACTGGACAGTTTGTCTTCAGAAAACAATGTTTGACTAGAAAATGAATTTGGTTTAAGTACCTGGCGTCAGGAGGTTAAGAGAGTTTATGGCTAAAATACTCAGCACATACTTCAAAGTTTCTGAGCTTTTTTCCTGCTCCATCTACTACTTCCTATAGTTTGTATCTCTAAAGACTTGTACAGATATTTCCAAAGTGTTTGTGTATTTAACAAAATAGTATTATTCATAATGTTATTAAAATAGTATAATTCATTCATTTGTGCCCCAGTTTAAACATTGCCTTTTAATAGTTCAAGCAATGCTTATCGATAATGTGGGAGTACTCAATAAATGTGTTCAATAAACGTTGTATGAAAGTGTGAATGAATGACTCGTACATTATTATTTATTATTTTTATATCTTTAGATTTCTGCACAGAAAGCTTCCTTTAAATTGCATATATACTTATCTCTGCAAATTCATTTTAACAAAACACATAATGTTCCCCTGGATATAAAAGCATAAATGAATTAGTCTTTTTTTTTTTTTTTTTTTTTTGGCTGCATTGGGTCTTTGTTGCTGCGTGCAGCCTTTCTCTAGTTGCGGCGAGCGGGGGCTACTCTTCGTTGCGGTGCGTCGGCTTCTCTTTGCAGTGGTTTCTGTTGCAGAGCATGGGCTCTAGGCACACAGGCTTCAGTAGTTGCGGTGTGCAGGCTTCGGTAGTTGTGGCACATGGGCTTAGTTGCTCCGCGGCATGTAGGATCTTCCCGGACCAGGGATCGAATCCGTGTCCCCTGCATTGGCAGGCAGATTCTTAACCACTGCATCACCAGGGAAGCCCTTGAATTAGTCTTTATTACACTTTATTTTTTTAATTATAGTTAAAATTGACTTTGGTACTTGATGTGCTAACAGTTAAGTGCAGCACACCTTCCTTACATTGTTTGCTCCTTGGTGCTTTTCTTTATTTAATATTCATTTTGATGAGTTGGCACTCCTCGTGCCTTTAAAGTGTAAGCCAAATTTTCAGTTTACAAACAGATCTTTATGTTATTGGCTAACGGAAACCTCTGATTCTAAAAGGGAAAAAATGACCAAGTATCTCTAACATCCTAAAGAAACCTAAAATTTCAGTGTCTTCTCCAAATTTGTCCAATAAAGGCTGAGCTAGAAGGTACTTCTGTTTTCTGGTAAGGACAGGAGAGTCAAATCCACCACTTCTATAGTTTGTTCCAGCTCTAGAAAAGAATTTGGTGGAGGGGATTATAACTCATGGGTTAAAGAAGATTTAGACTTTTCTGTGGGATTGAATTTTTCAGGTGTATATGAAATTTATAAAGTAAATTCTGTTTCTTGCCAGAACTTTAATTTATGAGATCAGAAAAATGTTTGTTAGTTTTGGTACCATGCAAGTCATTGGCGATTTTGATAAGAGTTTTGTGTAGCAGTGGAGACAATCCAGATTGGAGAGGGTTTAGTTGTAAGGAAGTAAAGAGAGCGTGTCTAGACAACATGGTGGAATGGGGTGGTGGGAATTGACAGTAGTTGTCCTATTTGAGGGTCAGGACTTGGTGATTGGTTGTGAACAACTAAGAGAGAAGGAAGAGCCAAGGATGATTCTCAGCTCTCTGGCTTGCGCAGTTAGTGATATGAGATACTTTTTGCTGAGATGGGGTATACAAGAGGAGGGGAAGCAGTTTTGTTTGGGGAGAGGGACAGAGATAAATTTAGTTTAGACATGTTGGATTTGAGTTGCCTCTAAGATGCCCATTGGGTGATATCTAGTAGGCAGGTGGGTAGCAAGTTTTTCTATGGCTTCCACTTCCATCTCAGCTGTCTCTCCCATTGTAGACAGCCACTTCCCCATCGCTGATTTACCTGTCAGTACAAACACATCACTTTCCTTCTTCTAGAAATTTGTCTCTAGTTCACTTCCCTTTCTGATGCTCTTTTTTAATTGAGATATAATTGACACATAATACTAAAAAGTACATTTTTAAAGAGAGTGATTCTATGGGGAAAAATTTTTTTACTTGAGAGCTGATCATTGAAAAGATAGCTTAGGGGAAGAAAGCTGTAAAGTCAATGAGGGAAAAGAAATGAAGAATGGGTAAGATTTGCTTGTGTTGTAATAAGGTATAGGAAGTGTCTCTGAACTCAGCACTGAAGATGCAGTTGAATTTAGAGTGTGGAGAGGGCAGGAGGAAGAGCATTTCAAATGTGTGTGTCGGGGGTGGGGGTGGGGGAGGGCTGCATGAAAAGATTGGAAACGAACGAGCATTGAATGAGGCAGAGTTGATGGGGCCTGTGACCTTATTGGGTTATACTTAGTAACAAAATAAGGTGGGGTAGACCAAGTGAGAGCAACATGGAAATGATAGAGGAAGATGCTGACCACGGGGTTTTGATAATATTTATAGCAGCTCTTCCAAAGAGAAACTCCTATAAGTATTTAGAAATATGGGACTGGATCTCTCATCTTTCAGTTCTGATGCTTTGGTATTGTGCCCTCCAATGATTACACCTGTAACAAACATCCCCTACCACCAGGTGGCTATAGAGTTGTGTCATGCTCCATAGCTTTCCGGTGGTTGGGACTCTAGGGGGACAAAAGTCCTTCCAAGCCACAACTTTTAAAATCTGATCATCTACTTAACGTCCCATCTACTATCTAGACAACCTTTTAGGAAAAGTTGAATTAAGATCATCACTTCTCAATATTCCCAAGCTTAGGGAATTGATTTATGTGTTAAATTCCCAAGGGAGGCACCAAAACAAATGAAATAGAAGGAGTAAATATGATTTGTATTTAGTTTCTGTGTACCTTACGCTATAACATATGACTTGTTCCCAGACAACTTTCTTTATGTTTGCTATCCAACATTGAATTCTGCCAGTTAAAAATAATTTTTTTACTCCTCTCCAACAATTGACTAATTGAGATTTCCTATGGCAGAGTTATAGCTGTGAGAAGGGATATCAACTGAATTAGAGGAAAAGAAAAGTATAGCTAGGCTCTCTAAAGCCTTCAGGAGAAGGTCAGTGGCAATTTGGATAGTACGAGTTGGCAGAATACAGATCCAGTAGTTCTGCCTTCATTATACTTTATGATATCACTCCCCGGAGAACATAAAGTTCTCAGTTTATTTTTTGGGAAAAATATGTAAATCCAAGATCATTATTTTTGACTCTTCATATTAATAAGTAGTGCCTTAAGTTTGCATTAGAACTAAAATGATTTAACCTAGTTTTTAAAAAGCAAAACACTACAACTTACATACCAAAGTATCCCGTCACAAGAAAAGGATGACGTTTATTGCTCTAAATTATTCAGTTTTCACACAATTTGCTGTAAACAGTTAACTAATAGAAGAGTCCAGAACTAGTAGTTGATGGCGATAACAGTGAATTTTATCTTTTTTCCTCCCACTTGAGTCCCCGGCGGTTAGAATAAAGAATGAGTGGACTAAGTTATCTGGATAATATACCCTTAAATATTAGATTAATTAACCAAAATAATTATGGAGAATTATTATGTGATGAGCACTATGCCAGGAACTGTGGGCGTTGCAGATAACTCTTAGCTAGGATCTATGACATCTCAGGTTGCTTATAATCCTATTGGTGAGATAAGATTAATTATGGAAAAACAAACAAAAAAGGAAGAATGTTACAAAAAGCCAAATCATGTGCTCTGAGCAATAAAGATTATACAGGTACAAAGGGGAGGAATCAATGAAGCCTGCATTTCAGCCTTTCAGAATCTTCAGGAAGTGAGCTTACAAACTGGGATGAATTGTACACAAATTTGCCATCATTATCTCTTCCATTTCATTAAGCAGTCTATTTGTCTTTTTTACACCTTACCCAGGCATTCACGTAAGTATCTTGTACATAAGTATCTTATATGCATAAATATTTGCTGGTTGATCGATTAAATTTTTGAGGATATTAGTAAAAGCAAGCAAAAGAGAGACATTTTGCTTTTCTGTCCAATATATAGTTACCTTGAGAAAAATCTGTATTGACCATGGATAAAGTACCTTATCATTAGATCATAGTGCCAGTCTGAAAGTAAAGCTTATAGATCTGCTTCTTAAAGAGTGCAGTGCCCAGTAGCTCACCCTCACGACACTGAAGAATGAAGGTAAAAATGTGAATGCTTGTTGGACTCTGAAAACAATTTTGGTTCACTGGTCTGCATCAATTAGTCATAACTTAGAATATCAAGATTTTAATAATGCCAGTAGTTAACTTTTCAGCAGAAATGTTTCTCTAATGCTTCATATATCCAAAAATTGAAGCAAATATTTAAATAGTGTGAGTTTGGTCTCCTTTTAGGAGCAGTATTTAAGTAGTATCTATCTTATGCTTAAGAAAAGCAGGATTTCTTTTTTTTAATCTTCATATCTTTATATTAAGGAACTTTTGTTTGTTTAGACATGCTCCTCTTCCACAAAAACAAGAGGCATTGAATGATATTGTTGCAATTAATGCTAGGCACGTACATAATTTTACTGGGACATGGTTAGACAATAATGACACATCATCATAGATAGGGATAGAATGGCTACCACTGATGAAATATTGATAAAAACCTTGACTAAATTTCTTTTAGGTGAATTATCTCTACTACAGCATTGCATTTTGATGAGTATACATACTGGAAGTAATATTATAATTTAGCATTAAGGCTGTTGCAATCATACTTACATATAAAATAATTACTCTAGGAAACTGCAAGTGCTTTTCAAAATTGTGGAATAATGAACACATATTTTTCTACATGATGAACTAAATGGGATGACAACTTCATAAATGAATAGTCTTCTAAAGAAAATGTGAACTATTAGAACACATAATTAATAAACAGTTTGTCACATGTTATTTTCCACCTTTTTGCATTCATATCCATCAAATAGTCTGCACATTGAAGACAGTATCTATATTCTAACAGGTTAACCAACAGTTTGGAAATAAGTCTCCTTTGTTGGAAAAATAGAAACAAGTGTGAATTCATATTTTTCTCTTCAATTTGCCATTATTCTAGAATTTTAGGCAGGAAAATACGTTCTTTATCATTCATAGATAAGCGTCATTGTACACTTTAAATTTGGGAGTGCACTTTTTCTCTACTCTTAAATTAGGTATTGCTTACTTTTAAATTGTTTTCTTCCTCTTCATTTTTAAAAACCTTTCACCAACAAAGGCCTAGAATATCACCAGTAGTTCTCATTTTGCTGAGAAAGTTCTCGTATTTGATTCCATTCTCTTTCAGGTGTGTAAGAAAAGTCCTAAACCTCAACTTTGGTAATGAACCTTCCTTATTCAGGGAGGGCAGGCAAGAAGGAAATGGAACATTTTATACCTCCTGTATTGATAAAATCTTTAAAGTTTAAAAGAACCAAGCATTTGAGGGAATGTGAATCAAATAGATTTCTTATGCATTACTGGCAGAAGTATACACTGTACAACTACTAGGGGGAAAAAGTTGGCATTATCTCCTAAAAGTGAATATTCACAATGTGTATACAATGTACTGTTTTATTTTTTCATTGATTAATCGATTTTGTCAATGGAGCCGTGTTGATGAGATGATAATGGTGATTCACATAGCAATGGTTAGAGTTAATCCAGTCCTGTGCACTTAAGGCCAGACCGTTTTTCAAATTCCAGGATGGCTGAGCACCCAAGGGGGCATCATTTGGTAAGGCAGCATAATAGGCTAGGGCAAAACTAGAAGGGGTATAGAAAAAGGCTTTTTTTAAATAGGAACACTCTACATTTAGAGTAGTGCTTGGTTCATAGAATTTTATCAATGACTTCATGAAACAAATAATGAAAAAGAAGTAATAATGATTATTTGCCAATGGCTGCTTGAGGTGACAAATTTTTAGTCATAACCAGGAGAAAAAATGGGAGGCACATCAAATGGATAGTTTTCTGTTTTGTACATTTGGGAGAATGTGAGTTCCTTCCAGATACACAGGAAAAATGTGTCTTTGTCTTTTACATAATTTCAGAGTAGTGATCTACAAATTCTCATCAAGAAACTTTAAGCAATTTTAAATAGTCATATTCAACATTTAAGCCAACATAAACAATTAGGTATAAAGCAACTTGGCTTTTGTAAGGGAAAATTATAAGACAAGTAGAAAAATATGGAATTATTAACAAAAAAAAATCTAAAAATGTTTAACTAACTTCCTCACAAATGTAATTTGAAAAAGAAAAAGAGAATTGCCATTGGTTACATGGGAGGTGTTTAGTTGTGACAATAGCTATTATTGATTGAACATCTACTAATGTCACCTACTGGACTGGACTCTACAAGTTATTTCTTCTAACTCTCGCAACAGTCACATATGAGGAAACATAGGCCAAGAGGGCTTTAATGAGTTTCCAAGGTTCCATAGCTAGTGAGTGTCAGAGCCTGGATTCTGAACCCAGACCTGCCTGATTCTAAACTCACAATTCCTTCACCTGAAGCTGACCCATGTGTGCGGTAGCCATGCCGAGGGAATGAAGCAATGGATCCTGAGATGTTTCAGGTCTCCCATCCACACCCTCCTTCAAGCTGGTTCTTCGGCACAAAACACAGCATCCCAACCCTAGCTCCACTGTCAACAGCACTGGCAAGTGACCCACTGGGCTCCTCCTTGACCAACTGGGCATCGAGCAGTGCCAAAGCAAATCCCTCCACAAAGCTGGGAGAGTCATGCTGTGGGCTACTCCTGCATGCAGGTGGGTACATATCTCCTGAGTCCTGGGACCCTGCCTAAGAAAAGTGAGGAGGTGGAGAAACAAATCAAGCAGCTCAGTATCTGCTACTACTAGATAAAAGTGACTATGTTTGAATCAGCTTAATAGCAGGTACTCAATAAATGTTATCACCGTTATTGCTTATTATCATCATAATTGCTAGCTGTGTAGCTCTTAGCAATTCACATTAACTCTCTTAGACTCAGTGTCCTAGTCCATAAAATAAGCTTGACACTACTGGAATGATCTAAGATTGTCATGGTGATTATATTACAAGATAAATTCATTTATATTCACTGGCAAATTGCTCATTAAGTGTTAGGATAGGAGAGATAAGTTGTTTTCTCCTTTTGATGTGACAAAAATAGATTATAATTGTCTTACAGATTTTGGCTCTTGTGTATTTTATTTGTCCCACATTCTTACCAGCTTTCTGACAAACTAACCTTCCCCTGCCTCTTCATTCCCTGTAGATAGTTTAACAGTCTATTTAAATCTAGTGCTGACAGAATTTCTTTCCCAATTATTTCTTGTAATTTAGATCTACACTCAAGACCCATTCCTAGCCCCTTCTTTCCTTCATAATACCTTTGAATACTCAAGTCCCCCTTGAACCTCTCCCTCTATCACACAGTTTGGCAATAACTAGTTTCCCATTTTTTGTACTCATTTATGTCGGTAACTTATTGGCTAAGTTGTAAACTCTTTGAAAGCAAAGACCCTATCTTCTCATACATCTTAGTACTTACTGCAGCACCTAGCCCCTTGCCTTGCATAAAGTAGAAGCTCAATAAATAATTACTGATGGAAAAATTCATGTAAGTTACCTATGAAGTCATTCATTAATTCTTATAACCAGGACTTGAAGACAAGATCTAGAAAGTTGAATACCCTAGTTTTAGTACCATACAAAACATGGCACTGTTTTATGTGGCAAATAAAACATAGACTGAAAACTCATTTAAAATCAAGAAAAGATTAGTTTGTGAGAGATGAATTCATGATAAGTTATTTAAGTGAAAATAATTATTTTGAAGTAAGACCTCACACATTTTTTGTGTTAACATTGTGGATGGTAAACTTGCCTTCCCAGGAAAAGTCTTTAGGGCCTTCAGCCAGAAAGGACGTTGGGCTCATAGGTCTAACCTCAGGTCATAGCTATGTTCTGACAATTAGGCCAACATTGTAATATAGTATACACAACTTGCAGCTTATTATTATTTTCAGACAATTGAGATGAAATATATCAGTGAAAAATATATATCGCACTAAATAAATCCTTGTTGATTGAAATACAAAATGAAATAAAAACTATGACACATTTTTTCTGACAATTGATAAGGAATAGACTTTTTATACAGTATATATTTTTTAATTTCTTTCTTTCAACTATCTTTCAAACTATCATCTTTATTGCCACCATTGAACCAAAGATAAAAGAAGTTTGAACATCAAGTATGTGAGTGATATGAAATGAAAGTAGAAAATGGGCCATGTGCCTCTATGTAAATTTCCTTGTCTTGAGGTTCCAAAAATTGGCCTCTTTTTTAAAAATGAAAGTAAATATCTTCTTTCTTAGACATATGGCAAGATATTTATATGATCTAACTTTGTGAATTAATGTGTTATAATGATACAGAATTTTATTTTTCCCCTTATTATTTTAATGTAGAACAAATGCTATTTGAACACTCCCCTATTCCTCCTCAGCCATATACACACATATTACACTGATTACAGGATGTGGGAAGACAGTCTTTTAAATAGATTTTTAAAACAATTTCTTAAAATAATGTAGTCTAGGGGCTTGTCTTGGAAGTCCGTGTGGGTGGGTGAGAATCTGTCAACATAATGTCTGTTCTCAGTATTTTTCCTAAGGGCAACATGCTATTTTGTTTCCCATGTGATTATTTTTGTGTTTTATTTTCCTGTTTGTGTACTTTAATTTCATTTAGGAAATTAATGGAATGAGGAATGGCAAAGTATGATTGTTTAGATTCTCTCATAATATAGAATGATTTTTGTGATAAAGATTATGAATATGAATTCTCTTTGATAAACATCTACTTATAGTTGAGTGAAGTATTATTTAGTATAGAATGTAGTATTCAAAAGAAAAAGCAATTTATCTAGGAAATGCTTCTTCCCTTGTTGCATTTACCCTCTTGTTGGCTTGATGTATCTGTTTTGCCTATTTGTCCTTTATTACTGTCAAGACAACAAATTTCTATCCGGAGCAGATGGTGTAACTGCCATTGTTCAAGTGCTTAAAATTCATTCTGCTGCAGGGAATTTTTATCATTAAACCTCTAATTTGGCAATATTAATTAATTGAATCTATGCACTGTTCTGTCTGGGATGTCTGAACCTTTGTTACATATCTGAAGAGAAAAATACATATTTATATGTATGAAAATGAAAATTGTATCAAAAAACTTGTTTATTTCTTAACAAATGAATGTAAAGATTTTTTTCATTAAGTTAGTATATAGTATGATGGGTAAATGCTATAAAATTTTAGTCATTTTTGGTATATAAATTTATTGTGGACTTTACTTGTTTCCTTTATTAATGTCTCCATGTTTTATCCCAAAAGAAATTTTAGATCATGATGTGTCTTGATATAGTTGAATAGAGTGTTTAAATTTAAATCTATTTTTAAACTTCAAATTTAGGCCTTTTTGTCCATAGCTCCTCACAGCACCCTGCCCGACCTACCCCACATGAAATCATGAGATTTCATATTTTACCATCAGGAAAATAAAGAGAATGCCATTTTCCCCACTCTTAGCCACATTTTCAATATTGGAATGATTAAAACTGGACCAGCAGAAGTTTTGCACTTAACTTTATCCTTACAACTTTAAGGCAACAAATGAATATTTTGTGGAAATATTCATAATAACTTGTAAACAAATAACATATACGTATTCAGTAAATAGAATTCCACAATATTCATGATTTTTCAGTGATTACTACTTTAGAAATAATTCCACTCAGTGTAATAAGGTAAACTATAAACAGTATCCCATAGTTGGACGATTATACAATCATTGGTGAATGAGTCTAATTGAACATATGTTGAGCAAGTCAACTGCTGTTAGGGAGATCATACATTCGTTTGTCCAGAATAGTCACAGTTTACACTTATCAAGCAAATATGAATACTTTCTTTGACTCTCAAGAGTGTACCAATTTGGATTCTAAGTTACATGTTTATTCGATCTCTTCTGTACCCATACAAACCTAAGAGTTACATGCTGACATATGTGAAAGAAGTATAAGCAAATGTCCATTACCCAGAGGAGCATGCAAACTTATTAATGACAAAAGAAATACATGTGAAATAATTGCAAAATAATCCATAATTCTTTGTATTAAAATTCTAAATATGTGGTACAGGCAATAAGCAGTGTTGGAATTCAGAGAGATAAATGGATGTGGACTAGAGTTGTTAAGCCTAGTTTAAGCTACTGCTCTGCTAAAGGGCCTTGCAGGCATGAGGTCACATGGACAAATTTCTAGGGATGGATATGATTATAGTTCACTGCTGATCAATCAACAGTGGAAATGACTGAATACAAAGAAGGGTATGGTAGAGAGAATAATCACTAAGGACTTGGAAATTCTGGTCTCTCATCCTGGTTCTGCCACTGGTCAACTTTATGTCATTGAGTAAATTACTTCTTCCCTTTGGCTTTATTTCCTTCATCTGTAAAAAGAGGGCATGAACTGGATGCATCCATTCATCGGTTATTTATTGTGAGATTACTTTGTGCAAGGTACTCTACTAAGGGCTATGTAAAGGATCTCTAAAGTTCGTTTCCTGCTCTAACTTCTACAGAAATGTCACTTCCATCACCAATGTTTCCAGGGACATAGTTGTAACTGGTTTGGGATCATGTGCTTCTCTGTCACAAAAAAAGAACATTTCTTGCAGGTAAGTTAACCCAAACCAGCAAATATTTGTTGTGTTGACTTGAAACTTTTCCTAGCAAGTGTCCTTTATTTCCTAACTGGATTAAGACTGTATTTTCATTCCTTCTGATAATGATGCAACCCTAGAATGGTGGGAGACTCTTTCAGGAGAAGCTGGCATTGCGTATTTTCAGACTGTGAAAACTACCATTATGCTGCAGGTAACCAAGGCTTCAGACAGCTCAGCTGGAAAGCCTGGATACCATGCACTGGTCTCCTTTGTCACTTCTCACAACTGAGGCCTGTTACCCATTCTGATATCATAAAGCTTGCTCTTGTTCCCAGTTCTAATCACCTAAGAGGAGAGATCATGCTCTCTGGAGTAAAGTTGTAGCACCTGCACAAGGAACTGTACCACCTCAAAGAAGCTGAGATGTCTTCTGTGAATCTAGCTGGTTCAAGGCTGTAGGCCCACTTGCCTTGGCGGTTTTTCCTATCGCAGAGAGTGGAGAAAGCGGCCCAAACCATCAGAATGGATTATACATCACTTTTGATAATGCACATGGATCCTCCACTCCATTAACTGGAGAAGTTGGAGGTAGATCTAGTCTAAAAACAATCTGAGGAACAAGAGAAAAAATTTAGTGGTCTAATATTTATTCTGTCCTTTAAAATTGTGGTGTAATATCCACAAATAATTCTGAGCCTTCTTAATATAGTAGATATGAAATACAAGATCAAATATTAACAACTTTTAAGTTGCTACTTAGTTCATTTACATTTGGTGCATCATTAAACAGAGACAGTTTTTTTTTTTTTGGTAGAAATGCCAGGATGTATTTAAAACCAGCTGCAAGTTCACCTGTCTGCTGTCAGTGTTGTTAGTGGTGGTCATGGTCATAGTGGGAGGGGATGAGAGGGAGAGAAGTCAAGATTTTATAAAGAATAGTTGAATGAAAAACAGAAGAAATAGGAGCTATAATAGATGTTTTATCATAAATGATTGCTGCAATGAAAGCAAATTATGAAATTTAGAACTGAGGGTATTAATTTTCTCCGTATTATAACTTTGCTTAGGATGGTGTAAACATTGCTATAAGGGGTTTCCCCTTACTTTTTGCATGGTTAGGCATGAAACGGAAAATTGAAGTCCTTTTAGGAAAATATTCCAAGTGAATTCCAAGTACTAAGAAATCTCTACTAACCTTACAGGTAGTCCCATTGAAATTTTAAACTTTCAGTGCACTTTTTTCAGAAATACATACTCCTGTACATTTAAATCTGTAAATGTACTAAAGCAACTACATAAAGCATTAAATCAGAGATATGAACAGCTGAAAACTGATAGGAGCTGAAAATAGAGTTGTAAGTAAATCACTGAGAATCTGTCTTTTCAAATATACTGCTCGTGAATTTTAAATCAATCTGTTTTATTCTGCCACTCATAGTAGACTATTCTACCCCTTGATTTACAAAACACTTAAACTTCAAATACTTTTGACTTAAAAGGGGGGAAGTGGAAAGAGGAAAAATAAAAGACATATGGAATCACTTGACAATGTGCTGAAATATTAATCCACAGGCATCTCTAACTAAGTGTATTTTAAAATTAAGGCCAAATTCAAAAGTAGATTATTTCTTTTGAAAATGGCCTCAATTATTTCAGGGTGTAGAAGTAAAAACAATTTAAACCTCTACTCATTTTCTGTGTGTGTGTGTGTGTGTGTGTGTGTGTGTGTGTGTGTGTGTTAATCATTGTTCTGGCAAAATAAGAGCATGATCCAAATTTTATGCCTCATTCCCAAACTTCTGGAGATTGGTGACACCTTACAGAGCTGTTGGAAGGTGTAAGACAAGAGAAGGAAAATAAAGATGTTAACTCACACTGAGATCTGGAGGGGTAACCAGCCGTAGACAACCCAAAAAGCTGAGAACCTGAGCAAGACAAACTTGTTTTTAAAGACATTGTAATTGCAATTGAAGAAAGCCAGGACTGGCTAAGGCAGAGCAAGTGTAAGAACAAAAAGAAAGGAATTTGACTTGAGACCAACAGGATGATGGGTACTTTCTTCCTCATGCCATACGAAACATTTCTAGGATAGAAAGCATCATAAGAAGATCGATCTGCACCCATGGTGTTTTAGAGCAACTGACTGGGCTCTATAACAAAGTCATAGATTATTTTGTCTTTTTAATGTAGAAGGAAATAACTGATTAAATGGAATGTTTCACTGATTTTTCCAAACAAGCCTACTTATAGAATTTCAGAAATGGGGAGTGCCTTCTCAGATGGGCTCACGTGAACCTACTCATTTCCTGACCATGTACTGAGAACAAGTTGAGAGGCAGCAGCAAAATAGCCTGACAGTTCAATACAATAAACAAATTCATAATTTAAGGACAAAGTCTATCAGTTTTAATACCTTCAAATAGGGATTTAATGGCATCTGTCACTATCCATTATTGAAATGCAGAGGCATGAGATGTTATATTCCCTGGGCCTGTAGGTTAGGAAATACATAGATCAAATATGTTGTAAATGGAATTCTTGTACAACTTTAAAAGTGATCATTTGTGATATGCTTTGGGCCATTATGTAATACTATGTCATTACATTATATAATAATGTGTCAACTGTTTCAATAATATTCTAAGAGAAGAATTAATATCCTTACTGATCTTTAATATTTTGGGTTTTGCTTTTGCTTGAGCAGCTCCATAAATGAATATTCATTTTGTACATTATTTCTATTGTGAAAAGAAAAATAAATGGCTTCTCTTGTTACAAAAAATAGCTCTATGAATATTCTGATCAAACTTTTATTAATTTCTATTGTGATAAACAATGTGACATAAACATCTAAAAGCCATTTCCTGATGATTAAATTGTACATATTGTTAAATTCCATTTACAAATTATGTGAGGAATTTGTTTTTTAAGGAAAACATGATCAGAGCATGGACATATCTGTTAGGGCAGTCCCACCCAGCCTTCTTCAGAAGGTTGTATTCTGCCATAGTATAAAGAATCCTGATTTGTTCAAGAAATATTTCCAATCTAAAATCTTGGAGGCAGGTGCTCACTTGTCCTCCTCCATGCTTCGAAAATACAGGGAGGAGGCCAGAGTGGCAACTGTCATCATGATTGATTTCGTTGGGATAGAAGATTGGCCAGCTGATTGTAATCAATGGATTGAGAATTCTCTCAGAACAGTGAAACCGTTAAAACTCCTCAAGGTAGAACAAAGCAGTAATGTTTCAAAATTTAAGTATTTTGAAATGCAAGATACTTGTCTCATATCATCTACTCTTCTAAACAACACAATGTTTAAGCCATGTACTGTTCACAGATTATAATGTTGTAATGGTAAAATGTACACCCAATGACAAAAATAGTGATAAATGACTGAGATTATTTTAATTTTATATTGAGCTTTGTATAATGCTACTTGGAAAAATTTTTGTAGAATTATTAGTAAATGTAAGAAGATTCATATATGATCAAATATTTTACAATCTTCCTGCCCTTAAGTTTGAAGTGTATTACAGGTTAAGCTCAAGCCAGGAAGTAAGGTTGTTTTATAGAACTCCATGATTCTCAAAACTGAAATTTGAAGTGAACGTGGTATATCATAATAGTGCAATTAAAATATAAATTTATCATTCATTTTTTATTCAACAAGTACTTATATAACCCTTAATATGTGCAAGGTATTTTCCATGCATACTCTATTCTTTTTTTTTTTTTTTTTTTTGTGGTACGCGGGCCTCTCACTGCTGCGGCCCCTCCCGCTGCAGAGCACAGGCTCTGGACGCGCAGGCTCAGCGGCCACGGCCCACGGGCCCAGCCGCTCCGCGGCACGTGGGATCCTCCCGGACCGGGGCACAAACCCGCATCCCCTGCATCGGCAGGCGGACTCCCAACCACTGCGCCACCAGGGAAGCCCCTCTATTCTTAATGGTAACAATTTTGATCTTATGAGTCTCCAATCTCATTCTTCACAGAAGGTGAGTGTCACAGAGTGTTCCCAGGCTATGCCATGTCGCAGTGAAGTTTGAGAGCAAATGTTTAACAGCTGCAGTTTTGGTAACAAATTATGCACATTTTAAAAATTATTGAAACTTATTTGAATTTGATATTCAGTGCAGTCAAACAAACATCTTTTGAAGACTTAATAGATACCAGACCCTATACTAAATACAATGAAAACAAAAGCATATTCTGTGCATTCAAGTAGTTTACAGCCTGGCAGTAGAGAGCTCTCAACCCCTTTCAAAAGTAGGACTCTTCAAAGAAAGAAAAAAAAAGTAGAACGCTTCTACCTTATGCATTTGAGTTACACCACCTATTATTATATTGTGCTTTCTGTTTCTCCTTGTTTCTTAAACTCAAAGGATTAAGTGTTCATTGGTAGTAGATTTTCTGCTTAAGTGCTACCTAACTACATTGGCATATAAAATTCACAAATAGACTCAGATAATTTTTCCTAACATAAAACTGTTTTCTGCTTTTGCTGAGTCCTTATATTTAAGAACATGAAATCAGGGCCCTTATACTCTGTTGGAACCTCTTCTGATATGGAGACTTTGGTTAGTATAGTCTCATTTAAAGATGAAGAATGGGGGAGTTCCTGGTTTGCCTAGTGGTTAGGATTCTGCGTTTTCACTGCCGTGGCCCAGGTTCAATTCCTGGTCAGGGAACTGAGATCCCTCGAGGTGTGGCCAAATAATTAAACCTGGTTTCACATAAAGATTTTTAAATAAATAAATAAAGGTGAAGAACCAATTCTGAAATATTGAGAATTGGTGATTATTTGAGAGTGAAATATTGAGAGTGATTTTCTGACTAGCTCTTATATTGAAGGGTTTTTTTTCCTAATTGATTAGCTTTTGAAATTAACAAAAAATTCTTGTTATTCCAAACTTGGTTAGATGCAAGTGGTTATCCATATAAGATCAACAAGGGAAAACTTAATTTTCTTTCAATAATTACTTTCAACTTTCAATAAAGTTCAAATTGCTCTCAAGAACAAAGTATAACTATTTCCCAGTAGATGATAATTTAAACAGGTCATTAAAAAAGAATATTATCCCATTCCATCAGGATGTAGACTTCATTCAGGCAGTGATAAAATAAACTGCATTAATATTTATACAATTTTGGAAATATCAAGTCTACATTTTCATAGCTTAGATCTTATTACTGTACCTTACATGAAAAAAAGATACAATTCAAGTGAAGAATTTTAACTGATTTTTTTCATTAATACTATGTGATATCTATATCAAAACTTTTTAAAAACCTGAGCAAATGTCTTACTTTGAAACTACCATGGGAATATACAAGTTAGTATTTTATATATAACGTGGTAGATGCCATTCAGAGTAATAAATAGGACATATTTTTTTGCATTTTTTTGTATGTATTTACTTATGTTTTAATGGTTGTTTCTTGGGTTTTGCTTTGTTTGTGGGATTACTATACCAAAATGATAACATTTTTTTCTAGGTTCCAAGTTTACTTAGAAAAGTGTATGTTGTAATTTAGGGTATTGAACCATATTAGTTTTATGCAAATTAGTATTTTCTTTTTTTAGAAACACAATTCCAACCACCTTAACTAAATATGGCAAATTCAGTGGCTCATATATCCAAACTAAAATAAGGTAAGGAGTAGTACAGGACTTGGAATTGATGGCATCCTGGAATTTGAAAAGTGTCACAACCACCTCCTTACCCCATTGTTTTACTGCTTATTTCAGCTCTTGTGCATGTGCTATCCTCATTCTCTTAGACTGTTCTATGTGTCAGGAAATGTGACTATTATCATCTTTAAAGAGCCATCCTTACAGATGATCATCCAGGAGAACTGAGAATGCTTTCCCTTAATTTCCACCTTGGAATAATTGAGGACTATAATTGACTTATGTGGATCAAATCATGGTCCCTAGGATCATTAGAGTGACCAAGAGGCTAAGGTACTATTACAGACCCACCCTGAGAGAGTAGCCTCCTCCGGTTGGGGGAGGGAGCTTCCACAGAACCATACAGATTAGCGAAAGTAGAGTTCCTCAAAAGAAGGAAGACACTGGTAACAAAAAAAGGGAGGAGAAAATACTGGAAAGACAAAAGCAACTGATGTCCACTACATAATCCAATAACAAAATTACATACATATATACAAATATATGTATATCTACACATACATGTATATACATATGTATATCTCCTTTTAGATCATAAGTAGATTTTTATAGTCATGTTTATATAGATCCTATATACTATCTATTAATATTATTTCTGATTTATTCTTTTTTTATTGTGATATAATTGCAAATTAGTTTTTAACAGATTAGTTTTTTGTAGAAAGATTTCTTGGATTGTTCATGAATTTTCAGTGTTCCACTGACACACATTTGTTTTCTTGTTAACAATAAATTTTAGCTCACCACAATGATTTGATAATTAACTCCCAACTTTTGCATACTGGTGTTACTAATGAGTAAATCAGGAAAAAGAAATTTAACAATGAATTTTGCAAAACAGAACCCATTTTCTAAGAAAATATTTAGAAACTAGGAGACATGATTTTTTTTAAAAGGAGAAACAATGCTATTATTAATGAAGTGGATGTGACCTTTGTGATAACATATTACTTTTGCTTCCTTTCTGTGTGCAATTTTGTTCTATATAAATGATGTCTCTGGATAAATCAGTTGTTGCCGTTTACAGAGCAACTGAAAAACAAATCTCTTTTAGTGTTCACAAGAGCCCTAGAAGCTAGGTTACTTATTTGTGTCTTAGAAAAAGATGAAGCAATATTGATTACTTTGACTCTCTATTTTGTCTTCTTTAATGTATGTGCTGGTGTTTTTTAATGCAGACTTCTCACTGCCATAATGCTTTGTCAGCCTTCACATATTATTTATTAACATCTTGGTTTTTAAAGATGAAAATATGAACCACAGATAAATTGAATGATTTAACCTAGATAGTACAGGGTAGGATCAGGGTAGGGGAGAGCCTTTGAGTTTCTGTCCTCTTTGCAGAACCAAAATGAATCAGTTTTAACAGGAAAAACCTCACAGTGTAAAGGAACTTTGCTAAGAAATTATGAAAGTGCAAGTTAATTAGAATACAGAGCTACTTGCAAGGACTGACAATTATTAACTACATGTTCTTGGGCTGGCTCAATTTCAGGCAATTTGCTGCTAAACGAAACAAAAAAATTTCTGTTAGTTTTCAGTCTTGCAGAGAAAAAAAACCCTTCAAGGCACCAACCAAGAAATAACTGCTCTATAAGGTGCAAAGAAAGCAGATTTTAGATTTAAATTTTTGAGCCAGTGTTTTTGGTGGCTTATTCTCTTTGCTATATATCACAATTCTAATTATATCAATAGTTAGTGAAACAGTTTGGGAGCTCGTGTGCTTACCTAAGTGAATAGCTGAAATTGTTCAAAAATCGATGTAGCTAGTGGGAGATAAGTGTGAGTTTGCCTTGTTTTAGGCAATAGATACATTTCTGAGAAGTTATATGTAACTGAACTTTCATTAAGTCATATTTTAAGTGCATGGAAACTATCTATAGCACCTCACGAGTCTCCTGAATTCACATAGGAGGATGACTAGAACTACCTGCTAAAAAACAAAATTCAACTGAGTACATTTTAAAGATCTAATTGGCTTTATTGAATGATCCATGAGTAGGGCAGCACATCCCATCTAGCAGATAGAAAGGAGCTCCAAGGAGTTGTACAAAATGGAAGCCCTTTATAGGCAGAAGGGGGGAAAGAGTGGATTATTTCAGTCTTAGGTAACCTACCTATGGGGATGGAAGGAGACTATGTGGCAGATTATTTTATTGGTTCTGACTAGAAAATTCCAAACTGACCAATTAAGACTACATTCCTGGGGGTGGTTGTAACTGTGGTTAGATCAGGTATTAAGTCTTCGTTTGCTGACATAGAGCTTAGCACAAGTAACTCCATTTGGGGCCTATTGTTTCTTTTTAAACACACTGAATTGTTCCCGTTTAATTTTCTTCCCCCTCACACTTTAATCAGATTAGCATCGTATCCTTGAAAATTAGATATGTCGTTCCTATTTAATGGTTTATTAATTTGGCATATCACCTGCTTATAGGATCTGAAGGTTTTGGTATTTGAGCCTTTGTAGATAAGAGTTACACGCCCCTGCTAATAAAATAAGTACTGCTAGAGGCTCTGAAGTAATTCTTTTCTCAGAACTGAAAGTATTAAAAATTGGTGGCAACATAATTATAGAAATAAATGAAAAGTGAGAGCATACTAAATAAAGTTTTAGTCCTCAATACTGAGTTTCTTAATTGTGCTTAGTCCATAGTCGTGATGTGAGTGGCTGAGGGGCTCGGGTATGGGCCAGACATTGAGAAGAAGGTGAGTCAACAGAGAATGGTAGCCCAAATAATCCCAAAGTAGATTCTCGAATACAGCATTTTTCAGGAAGGGACTGTGAGTAATTGGAGACAAAAGACATATGAAAACAGCCCATAGAAAAGCGGAAGAGGGCTTCCCTGGTGGCGCAGTGGTTGAGAGTCTGCCTGCCTATGCAGGGGACACGGGTTCGTGCCCCGGTCCGGGAAGATCCCACATGCCGCAGAGCAGCTGGGCCTGTGAGCCATGGCTGCTGAGCCTGTGCGTCCGGAGCCTGGGCATCCGGAGCCTGTGCTCCGCAACGGGAGAGGCCACAACAGTGAGAGGCCCGCGTACCGCAAAAAAAAAAAAAAAAAAAAAAAAAAAAAAAAGCGGAAGAAAAGGCAGCACTTAATACCTCTATTGTTTTGGGAGACAAAAGAATTTCTGAGCTGGTGACAATAGTCCCTGTTCTATTGAATGCCAAAAAGCCACTTAACAGTTACAAAAGAGAGGAAGGAAGTATGAGGAAGCTCAGGAAGTAACAGAGGAAAAAATATATATAAATATCAGGTGGTGACAGGAATGCAAACTATGGAAGAAAATAGATACATTAGGGCTCATGTAAAGAAAAAAGTGCCTTAAGAAAACAGCATGAAGGTGATAGCTCCATAGAGGAGAAAATAATGAATATGAGAAAATACAATGGAAAGCCTGAAAAACAGTCAGCAGCTTCCCAGGGGAGCCACCAGGGGATCAAGAGAGCTAGAAGAAGGAAGGAGAGAGAAAAAAAACAAAACCACGAATGAATGACAAAGAATTAGGGAAACAAGCTGCCCTAGTTGGAAGCTGACTTTGAAAGTATAAAGGGCAAAGTCAGGAGAACTTAAGAAAGTTTAAAGGGAAACTTGAAGAATTATTTAAAATCAGACAACCAAGTGTAACACAGTTGAAAGCATGTGCATGCAATGTGTAGTATAAGAATGCAAAAGGCAGGATTATAAAAATGCAGAAGGCTGTGGTGGTTTATGCAATTTCAGGTCAATAAATCAGATTTAATAATGAAAAAACCACTTTTATGAAAAGAGGTGAATATCGATTATTTCTGAATGAACTATATCAGTCACTAGATTTTTTTTTTACAAAACAAACATAGAAGAGTCATTAAAAATGTGATTGTGGATGAGAAACAGTATTTTGGCAACATGCTTTGATTCTCATTTTCCAGTGTGAACAAAGGTTTTTATTTTCCATTTTCCAGTATGAACAAAGGTTTTAAAATCAGCATGTCTATTTTCCTCAACTTCAGGTATCTGCAGGTAGTTTGCTTAACACTGCTCAGTTCAGTAATAGTTTACTAAATGCCTACTGCATGCAGGCACTATGCCAGGTGTTGGGGACCCAAAAAAGATTCAGTTATATTTGTTGTTAATTAATTGCTTCCAGTCGCACAGAGGAGAGAGATATGCAGACAAATAATGAAAATAAAATGGCATGAAGGCAGTGATGGAATAAGTATGAGATCCACAAGTACTGTAGAGAAGGGAATGGTTGGCACTGTCAGAGCAGGCTTCACAGAGGACATGATATCTAGCAGTGTTCTATGTCATGACTCTGAGATGGCCAAGCATGGAAAGGGTCAAAGGTCATTCCAGACAGAAGAAATAGCATGTGCCAAGACAGGGATGTCTTAAAACAGTGTAGTCTGTGTAAGGAAGGAAAAATAATTTTCCCTCTACCATTCTGAGTTCTTGGCTGAGACCCCCTATAATAAAAGACAGGTTAAGAAGTTTATTAACATGTGTACCTCCTGAGTACATGAGAGATACTCAGGAAACTAACTCCCTGAGATGGCCCAAGAGACCACCTTAAATGCTGTCTTCAGCTAAAGACAAAAGAGGATGTTGAGGGTAGTGGTTTGGGACTTCAAAGGGGAGGAAGGCAATTCACATGGAGATGGAAAAGCAAAATGTTTGGTAAATAAATATTTACTGGGCCAGGCAGAAACAATGAGACACAGCGTGGACTCTGATCTCTAGGCCCTCTTTGCCCCCCACCACCATCACACTGAGCCCATATTCTTTGCAGCTATCTCTGGTCATAGCTCTATTCTGGGAACAGGCCCTCTATCTAAATTCTTTTAGGCAGTTAGGGGGAAGGTCAGTTTCTTCCTGAGTCTTTTGGGCCTTGATTGTTTTCAGCTTGAAATAATCTGCATGCCAAAGAGACATTTTGGGGTGGCAAGTTTTGTTCCCCTAAAATATCCACAGTCCTTGGCTCCAAGGGACTAGTAGTACATCAGTTCAGATGCAGGCATTATATTCTCCATTTTTCCCCAATTATTTCATGTAAGTGTTTTCCACATATGATCATGACAATTATAGTACTAAATCCATAGTGCCTAGTATACTTTTCAAGCATTTGGGAGGATATCCTATTTTCACTTATCAAATCAGGTTTTCTTTCAATACTATCTAAATATTATGCAGAAACTATTAACAGTTGGGAGCACATTTTGTCATTTTTGTCTGCCGGCGAACAATGCAAATAGTAATTTTTATTCTTGTGGGGTTTTTTCTTGATGATTAATTTATTTTGATTATTCCCAATACAATATGATACAGCAGTCTTTCTTTTAGAATAGAGAAACACAGTGTTTATTGCACTGTAAATTGCATTTTTCTCTGAAAGAATGCTTTGTTTTTTCATAGGTGGGGCACAGGTCAGGGAAGGGAGAGGATGTCAGCAGGGCTTTTAGCTGTAGCTGTATCAGCCTGAGAAAAACAAGGTAGTCTTTTAGGCTTTCCTCTTTAGTTTTTTTAAATATCCATATAACATCATTCAATCATTTCGTCATTGAATGACAGGTGAGAAGTAGGATAAAACATGGTTTTATCCACATACAGAGTGGTTCTGTCATTTTGCATGACTTCCTATGAAATGGAAATAGCACAAGACTGATTTGTCAGTCTTTTTTGGCATATCTGGAGAATGAGGACAAAACGGATGGCATAGATCTCTAAGTTGACTAAATTTAATGTCAGTCGTTACTCTATTGCAAAGTATCACATAAACAACTAATTAATGCTTACTAAACACAGATGAAAGGAAAATCCTAAAGTCCAATTTTCATATCATTTACAAAGTAAAAGAAACCCATCTGATACTCAGTTGAATGTATTGAGAGGATTCAGAAATCACTGGGTAACTCTGAAGGTAGGTTTTTTAGTTCGTTGTAACACATCATTCCATCTTTAAAACCATTCAATTCCTTCTTATCATCATACCATGACTTCAAACACCATAATGATAGGGTCCCAGGCTTTTCTCTCTAGCTTTATCTTAAACAACTCATTCACTATTCCCCAGCCTCAGTGGCTCACACCCACCTTAAGCCATTTGCATTTGATGCTCTTTCTGGAACACTATTCTCCCAGATCCTCAACTGACTAATCCCCCTCTTTCTTCAAGTTTCAGGTCATACATCACTGTCTCAAAAATTCTATCCTGATGACCCCATCTAAACTACTCACCCTCACCTCTCATGTTTATCCGTTTTATTTTTCACAGCACTAATACTATATAAAATTATCTTATTTGTTCACTTCCTTATTGACTCTCTCCCTGTCCCTATATTGTAAATTCCATGGTAGACAGGACCTTATCTGTCTTGTTCACAGCTATATCTCAAGCAAGCAGTTTGCATGTTTATTGAAGTAAGAATGATAAGTAATAAAAATAGACCTCAGCCAACTAATTGATTAAATCTTAGGTCTAGTTCAGGGTGGTGGAATTGCATAATGATGTAAGAGAAAAGATTGAAAAGATTTCAGAGAAGAGATACAGAGATGATGAAAGGATTAGAAAATAAGACCTATGAAGAGGAGAAAATGGTGATATGAATTGGAGTATTACTACTCCAGAGAAAGAATCCATTATAATTGCTTGTTTTTTATAGTTTACAGACTACTTTTGCATGTGTAAAGTCCCTTAACCTTTCACATAATAAATATGTAAATTTGTTATTATTATCCCTGTTTTACAGGCATAGAAACTGCGGCACAGAGAATTTAACTGACTTGTCACATAGTTATAAGGTATAATTCATGTTTTCTTAGTCTCATGTCCAATATTTTTTTCCATGACACCACTTTTGGTTTAGTCTGCAGAACAAGGAATTTAATTTGGATGTAATAAACAAAGACATTTCTTATTACAGTTTGTAAATTCTGGTAAGAGTTATCCCAGGTTGTTCCCAAATATCTTTGAAATGCACTTGGAATAGATATTCATCTGTCTGGTATGGTTTGGGAAAAGGTAAAGGATATGGCTAGAGGGTAAGAGATTACTTCAATATGGTCTCTTCAAGTGCTAAGATTTTAGTATAGTCTTTTGGCCAAATTTTCGACTTTCAGAATAAATCATTTCAAATTTATTTAACAGTTAAAATTTGACCAAATGATACTACCTTTTGAGCTTTATATCACAGCTGGACTTGGCTCTAGGATGTGCTCATTGCATGGGCTGTGTATATTTTTATTCAATACCCAGAGCGTGCAGTGTGAACATAATAGAGATTGAAAGACAGCCAGAGGGTAAAACACAAATTATTAAAAAGTAATTTTGTGCTTTATGTAGATTTATTAACTCTTCATTTTAAGCTTTGTACTAAACCTGCCTCCGAACTTTCAATTCCACAATCTAGATTCCAAACTCATAACTGGAATCTGCGTACTTCTATTTTTATAATGGATTTTTTTATTCCTCTTTTATTTAGATTAAAAATTTGTTAAAATTTCACATGGGTAGTCAAAGTTAGCTTTCAGTAACGGAAGAATTCTTTTAATAGAACTATAAAAAGCACATTTGGAAGAACATAATTATTATGATTTTTTATCATTTTATTGATATTTCTTTGCTGACACAACAGATGCTATTTACAGTTGATAATTAAAATCTCCATAGTATGATTTTACCCCATGATAATATTGGTGAACATATCATCTTGTGATCAGCTAAATGGATGTTTCTTTAACCACCTTGTTAAAAATTTTCTATAATTTCCAATATTTTTACAATGAGAATCTATTACTTCAATAATTATAAATTGATTTTATATCCTTAAGTTGAAACAGAAAAAAAATTTCCTAGAGTATTAGAATGAATTAGTTTGATTTGACAGCTGTGTGATCTTTGCATAAAATTCCAAATATAAAATATACTTGCTCCAATCATGACTATAGTCCTCATAATTAGAAAATTGTTTTGTTATTCTTATTTTGGTATCTCCTTGCTTATATTAAGAACCAAAAGCTGGACTTTTAGACATCTAATAGCAAAATATATATTTAGAAGTTCTTATTAAGAGACCTGGACTTGGTTCAAAAGATGAATAAAAAGATATTATAGAAAAGAAAAATAACAAAAGTACATTTGAGTGAACCTATAAAACAGAATAGAGATAGAAAATGGGCTTATAGGGAAAGAGGAATTTTAATAAATGCTCATTTGAAATATTGGGATATTTTCTATAATATTATCAAACAAAATTATGGTGTAATAGTTTTAAAGAAAATGTCAGAATATGTTCAACACATTGTGTTTCTTCATGCCTGGCATATAGCAGGTCCTCAATAAGTATTTGTTGCAAGAATAAGAGAACCAACAAGTCTTATTTGAGCACCTGTTATGTGGAGGATAAAAACCTACGAGCCAAACAGAGCTTATGATCTAATATGGGAGAGAAGAAATATAAGGCTGATGCAGAAATAACCACTACATAAGAAAGTGTGTGATAAGAATAAATGTATCTTGAAAGGTCAAGGAAAGCCAGATCATTTCCCATCTGGGAAGGTTTTAGAGAGAAAAGGTGACTTGAGCCTCAGAATTAGTAAAAATTAAGTGAGCAAAATTATTTATTGTAGAAATTTAAGCAAATATATAAAGATTACTAATCAATATTACTATAAGACACTTAATGAATCAAAAACAAATATCAGATCATCAAGAAATCTTTTTATAATCATCGATTCTTTAAAATTCCATTTGCCTTTTACCTTCTTATAATATGAAATAGTCTAGGTTCCTGGAAGCCTCTTTGTCTCTTGGCTTTGTTTTTCCTTAATATGTCACATATATCAATTCTAGTAGAGCATATGCAAAACATTTCAGTAATTACTCTGTCAATCATTTTATTCTTCATGTTAAACTTGTAGCCTAAGTTATTAGAAATTAATTTAAAACATGAAAACAACATTAGTTGTTTCTAGTATAAAAACTTGTAACTGTTTTCCTTCCTGGGAAGATCAAAGAGTTTAATTTTTTTTCTCTTTATTTCCTCTTTGGTCACCTTTGTGAGAAGTACCCAGTATTAGGAAATGTTGATTTCATCAGGGTAGGGAGCGGTGTTAGGAGTAAAGCAAGCTGATTGCCCCACCCAAGACATTTATGCCTATCATATGAATGATATGAAAATCACTTGGATTCTAAGCTAGTTTTCTCACCCCTTTCATGCATATTGCTCCTAACCCACTTTCCTATTTATCAGATAGAATTTAGCTACGCCCATTTTCTTTTTCCTCTTTTTCCTTCTCTATCTCCTGTTTCTTCTTATTATTTATTAAGTGTACAGAGATCATGCAGGTTTTGTTCACCATTCTTTACCAACTACTAAAACAGCCCATGGGCTTGAATGAGCATCCATATAAATATTTGTTGAATAAATTAATAACCACTTGGTCTGGAAAAGAAAACCCAATTAAATATAGCAATCTAATCAAGAAACACAATATAGGAAGATCAATCTGACTCCTGAGTATACACAGTGCATACTAAAATAAAATGCAAATGCTTTTTATTTTATAAACTCTTAAAATATTTCTACTACTGCTTCTCTACCCAACTCTGCCTAAGAGCACAGAAGACTTAGGGCTTGTCTGCCTCACACCCCTTCAACACTTTTTAGCTGTGTAACCTGAAGTCAGTGAATTCATATTCCTGAACTTCAGGTTTTCTCAATATAAAATCTGACTAATAATATCTTGTCAATCTGAAGGCAGTGGATTGAATGAGAAAATCTATTGCTCCAACTTATTAAGGATGAAAATGTGAATATAATTTTTTAAAATTTATGTGGAAAAATGCATGTGGAGTATTTTGCTCTTTGCTTATTAATTAAAACTAATTAGTTACTGTAACTAATTCCACATGGGATTCTAAAACCCCCTAAATTAAAAATAATACATAAATATATATATCTTTTAATAACAGAACTCATGACACCTACTTAGTAATGCTGATTAATATTATCATTTCTAAGTATGTAATCCGTGACATTTCTAAACACAAATTTTTAAGATCAAAAGCTTTGTCATACACGATTGTATCCCTAGATGTTTAATAATCCTATATTTTGAAGGATTAAAAGTTAAAGAACCATTGATAATGGCCCTTCAATTGAAGTAATTGTAGAATACTTTTTATTGGTGAGCTCCTTTTTTTTTAACTTGCACTGAAATTTTATCCATATTGTTCTTTTATTCATTTAATTAAGTTGTATCTAATGTCTGGTATTGTGCTAGGAGCTGCAGATGCAACGATAAATAAGACTCAATCCCTCTCCTCAAAGAGATCAAATTTTATTGGGAGAAGTGGGCAAGTAAGCCTACAATTAAAATACTGTGTTGGAAGTGCTACAGCAGGAGTAGCCCAGGATGCTTTGAGAGCACATGAAAGCAGTGCTCCTAGAGAAGGTGGTATCAGTGTTGCATGTCTCCTGCCTATTCATGTCCTTCCCACAGAGGTTGAAATGCAAATTATTTAAATATTTAATGTCTAACTGAGAGATGTAGCAAGAATTTATTGTTTGATTACTTTGAGTTTTGTACTACAAGGAACTACAAAACACGTTTCTGGGACTAGCGGTGGAGATGAAAAGAAAAGAAAAGAAAAACTAAGAAACAAAGAGGCAGTTTTCACGAACCTAGTAAGTAAATAAGGTATGATGAGGAATCAGATGGTCACGGGTACAATTCCTGGAAATTGCGAATTATGAGGTTGAATGCAATCTGATAGGTGACAATGCTAAGGATTTTTCTTAGAGGGTAATGTACTTAGATTTTTTAAGTACCAAACAAGACACACATTTTGAGTTGTGTGCATTAGGTTGTAGAACTAAACATTGCTATGAGGGCAATTTGCCATTACACTACTTCTTTAGATGTGTTAAATGGTCTGGCAAACCACGTGTCCAATCTGTTAGCCAAAATGTGTTAATGTGTTATAATGGCTACTTTAATATCTATTCTTAATTACACTCCTTCAATGTGTTCTCAACCCATATTAGTGTATTGCTAATGAATTATGTTAATATTCTTTTGCTGTATATGCTCATTTCATGGTTATTAGTTACTTTTTTCATTGTTCCTCAACTTCTTACGTAATTTCGGCACATATCATAGACTAAGTGTTCCTTTACTATATTTTTACAAATAATTTTACAACTACCTCGTGTACCAAGACAAAAAATGTTAGTAAATGAATTGGTTTACTAAAAATGCTAGAGGAGCTATATCTAGATCTGCCATTTTAGGAGACTGATGAGGCTACACATTGTAGAAATCTTTTCTGCCTCTTAAATTCCTTTCACTGGTTTGACTGGATTCTTTTGGAAAATACTGTACCTTCCCAAGTTTTTTTTGCGGAGCACAGGCTCCGGACGCGCAGGCTCAGCGGCCATGGCTCACGGGCCCAGCCGCCGCGCGGCATGTGGGATCCTCCCGGACCAGGGCACGAACCCGTGTCCCCTGCATCGGCAGGCAGACTCTCAACCACTGCGCCACCAGTGGTTTGAATTGACCTGCTCATTTGAATTGACCTGCTAATTAAGGTTACAGAAATAACTTGCTGAATCATAGCACACTTATTTTGATTATTTCCATCCTGGCTTTCTTCATATTTTCATTATTATTTCAAATATGCATTTACTTTTTGTTTGCATGGTAATTTCAGCCAACTTACCTTCATTTAGCTCACTTTGTACAAGAAAATGAATTATCTCATTGTTTCATCCATTTGATTGATTTCTGCTACTGTATATACTTTTGAACTGTCCCAGATATTTTCTGAGCTTCTCTATTATCTTTTCTGAACTTTTTATCTCAGAATCACCTATCATTGTTTTATATGCTAACTTTGTTACTCTTGGATGCTTTGTCTCCCTGCTTATTGTTTAACTGGAGAAATTAAAGATGGAGAGAAAAATAATTAGTTTAATTTAATCTCCAAATTTATTCCTGTCCTCTCTGCTTTTACACAGTGTTTTCCCTAAGGTATTGCTTCAACATGAAGAAAAAAGAATTCTCATTTAATCACCCATTGATCCATTTATTCATTTATTTTGTAACTATCATTAACACAGTTGGTTACAAAGGAATGGATATATCCATTAACTTCTTAATGCAATAAATTCCTATTTCCACTGAGTCAAGTTCTCTTTTGCTTTACCTTTAACTCCCTGTAGTCTAAAACAGAAGAGAGACAGAGAGAGAGACAGAGAGAGAGAGAGAGAGAATATATATATATATATACACACACATATATCTCAAGCATTGCTTAGAAAGCGTTTGCTAAAGTTGAGTCAAGTGTCAGGTAATATCAGGTAATTTTTTTTTCTGGAATAGATTTGAAATTGAGCAAAAATTATCTAATATGAAAATATTCTGTTTGAAATAGCCATCCATTATCATAGACCTTATACAAAACCTTCTCATGGAAATGAATATTTTTTCTGAAGTCATTTTTAGATATAGTCAAATTGTATCAGGTCATATAGTTTGAAAAGTTAACACACTGACAATTTCATTTAATTTCAATTTGGTCAAAAGACATCTTGCCTTGAAAAGGGCATCTGGGAAAAAGAAACAAAAAATTAAATATACTTATATCATGTTTAACTTGGTAAGGAAAAGGCCTAAGTTATCTCAAGAAATGAATATTACATAATAATAAAATAATAAATAAATAATGTTTACAGTGAGATAGTCTTAACTCCAGAAATGAATTTTCAAGTTGTGATTATGAAACAATCTTATAAATAAATAGCTGCAGCTCAATGAAATTGAGAGGCATGTATCTTCAGCATAATTCAATTAGTTGCTATGTCTTTTGTCACACTTCCTTATTTTTAATAAATTAGTTTAAAATAGAAATATTTTCATACATTTCCCATAACTTGATTGCTCTTTCATTTCAAAATAAGGATGGAATGGAACCAGAAAAAAAAATCATCTAAAAAATATTCATTCAGGGCTTCCCTGGTGGCGCAGTGGTTGAGAGTCCGCCTGCTGATGCAGGAGACACGGGTTCGTGCCCTGGTCCGGGAAGATCCCACATGCCGCGGAGCGGCTGGGCCCGTGAGCCATGGCTGCTGAGCCTGCGCGTCCGGAGCCTGTGCTCCGCAACGGGAGAGGCCACAACAGTGAGAGGCCCACATACAGAAAAAAAAAAAAAAAAAAAAAAATTCATTCATGTGATATTTTATGTTTTTAAAGACCATTGATGTTTTAGGGTATTTACCTAAATTACCCTTCATTTTTAATTGTTTAAATCCTTATTTGCTGGCAATCAATAGGAGGTTACATGCACAAAACCTGTGATAATAAGAATATGGGCAAAACTTTTCTGCTTTATAAATAATTCATGCAAATTCAGCAATGCAGCCTGAAAATGCATTTTTATAAACTACATGTAATATGGAAAGTATTAAGTGATATTAACAAGTAACCAATTTTAATGAATAGAAGAAATCTGTTTTAATGTGATAAGTCTACTTCCCTTAGGATACAGTTTGTCTAGAGCAGGCATGAATATGTTTTTATACATCATGATCCACCTAATCAAATTCTTCAGGGGAGGTAATTATTTTATTTCATTTTCATATTTTTAGAGTTCATAATTTCCATGAAAAAAACTGATTATTGATAACTATAGCTTAGAACTCCTGAAGAATAAGCTAAAAGCTTGTTCTTTTCTTTTGATGCCTTCTTTAAAACTATTGACCCTTGCCAATTAATTGATGATTTGGGAAGCAGTCAATCATGCTCTGAACATCTAATGCATCTAGGCTAAAAACCAAGGTACCTCGGCTTAAAATCTCTTGGTTACTACTGGCAAAGCCCTGGATTTATTCATCTTTGAATTTCTAGTATGTAGATCAGTATACAGTAGTTTCTCATTAAATGTTACTGACTGAATTAATTAGTTCCTTTCAGCAGGCATTTATAGGGCACCTGTTATTCTGCCTTCTGTCTCCAAACTCCTACTATACTTCTTGTTTGTACTGTTTTATCAGTACTATTTTAATACATACCCTGTCTTATGATTGTTTCCCTAGATAGTTTAGGACTTTATTTTATTCATATGTAGTTTATCAACAGAATTAAATTACATGTTCCTTGTAGGTAGGAATCAGGTCACTCATTTCATTTGACTCTTTCATAAAGTCAGCACGTAAATACACAATAAATATTTTGCTGGTTAATTCGAACAGTATGAGAGAACATGAAAAAAATGCTGCCATATTCCCTTATACCACTCAACAAACTATTCCACAAAGTAACATGTATTTTAAGGGAAATGAGAGTATATATGTGTTATAAAGTAAAAATAATTTTTACTCCAGAATGTCAGCTAGGAATGCTGAAAAACAAACTTGCATAAAATAATTTGTTTAGAAGAACAAATCAGTGCTGGGGGAAGTCTTCTATTTTTTATCTTGCAGAATATACTCATTTCTTAAATTTTGAGTTAGGTTTTTATTTGAAATTGAGTTATCAATTATATTTATTGCCTAATTTCTTATTTCATGGATAATATCTTGGTCTTCTGTGCCTATTTACTTTCCAACTAATATTAAGACTAGACTGCAATATGTGTGTACTTCATTGTTTTATTTTTATGATCTAATGTTTCCTTTGTTTACCAAAGAGGTTTAAATAATATGAAAATAATGTATTCAGTATACAGAGTTTTTCTGTGCATATCTTAATTACCCAATGCCAAGACTAGAGATTCAAAGAATAGGTTTTGTACATTTAAACCTAGTAGGTTTATGAGTATGACTTCACAGCATCTATAATCTCCTAGGATACCTAGCATGAGACTCAGTAACAGCAGCAGATAAGATATACTTAATTTTTTCATTCTTCTCAAATCAATCAGTATTCAACACTTACCAAGGAATCTATCTATAAAAAACTATATCTCACATATCTATCCATATTCTGCCGTCCTTTTGGCTTCCAGTACTCTCAAATCCCTAAGCTGTTTAGGGACCACTATTGTAATGCCCAACTGTGGGTTTTTCTTAACTTTTACTTAAATCTCCCAAGCAAACACACACATCGATCAAGTCTTACTTTCCCTAGGTCTCATTCTTTTTTAACGTTCAATTTGCCAGTTAATCTACAATGCTATAGTAGTCAGCTTGTCAGCCCTTTCAGATAGAATCTTACTGCAAACTAGCCATTTCAAAGTGTTTAAACATATGTAATGAATTTTTATGTATTGTACAGCCAATATGTTGCTTCATTCTATATTGATTTTTCTTTATCAGCAATTATCTTCCTCTTTGGGGCTAAAATAAATGCTGAAATAAAAGAGTGGCAGAATTTTTCAATATTATCTGGGAATACGAGATGAAGAGACTGGCTTTTTGAAATAACAAGGCATTTTAATACCTCACTTAGTACTTCTTAATTTCATATTTATCACACTCATGATACAGAATGTTGACAAGTACATAGAATTATTGAATATTTTGCTTAATTTTGTTTACATAGGTGTGGATATTATAAAGTTACATCTTTCTTTTTTTTAACATCTTTATTGGAGTATAATTGCTTTACAATGGTGTATTAGTTTCTGTTTTATAACACAGTGAATTAGTTATACATATACATATATCCCCATATCTCCTCCCTCTTGTGTCTCCATCCTACACTCCCTATCCCACCCCTCTAGGTGATCACAAAGTAGAGAGCTGATCTCCCTGTGCTATGCGGCTGCTTCCCACTAGCTAACTACTTTACATTTGGTAGTATATATAAGTCCACGCCACTCTCTCACTTTGTCCCAGCTTACCCTTCCCCCTCCCCGTGTCATCAAGTCCATTCTCTACCGCTCCGTCTTTATTCCGGTCGTGCACCTAGGTGCTTCAGAACCTTTTTTTTTTTTTTTAGATTCCATGTATATGTGTTACCATACGGCATTTGTTTTTCTCTTTCTGACTTACTTCACTCTGTATGACAGACTCTCTAGGTCCATCCACCTCACTACAAATAACTCAATTTCGTTTCTTTTTATGGCTGAGTAATATTCCATTGTATATACGTGCCACATCTTCTTTATCCATTCATCTGTCGATAGACACTTAGGTTGCTTCCATGTCCTGGCTATTGTAAATAGAGCTGCAATGAACACTGTAGTACATGACTCTTATTGAATTACGGTTTTCTCAGAGTATATGCCCAGTAGTGGGATTGCTGGGTCATATGGTAGTTCTATTTTTAGCTTTTTAAGGAACCTCCCTGCTGTCCTCGGTAGTGGCCGTATCAAATTACATTCCCACCAACAGTGCAAGAGAGTTCCCTTTTCTCCACACCCGCTCCAGCATTTATTGTTTGTAGAGTTTTTGATGATGGCCATTCTGATTGGTGTAGTTTTGATTTGCATCTGATTGGTGTAGTTTTGATTTGCATCATTGTAGTTTTGATTTGCATTTCTCTAATGATTAGTGATGTTGAGCATTCTTTCATGTGTTTGTTGGCAATCTGTGTATCTTCTTTGGAGAAATGTCTATTTAAGTCTTCTGCCCATTTTTGGATTGGGTTGTTTGTTTTTTTGATATTGAGCTGCATGAGCTGCTTGTAAATTGTGGAGATTAATGCTTTGTCAGTTGCTTCATTTGCAAATATTTTCTCTCATTCTGAGGGTTGTCTTTTCATCTTGTTTATGGTTTCCTTTGCTGTGCAAAAGCTTTTAAGTTTCATTAGGTCGAATTTGTTTATCCTTGTTTTTATTTCCATTTCTCTGGGAGGTGAGTCAAAAAGGATCTTGCTGTGATTTATGTCATAGAGTGTTCTGCCTAGGTTTTCTTCTAAGAGTTTTACAGTGTCTGGCCTTACATTTTGGGCTTTAATCCATTTTGAGTTTATTTTTGTGTATGGTGTTAGGGAGTGTTCTAATTTCATTCTTTTACATGTAGCTGTCCAGTTTTCCCAGCACCACTTATTAAAGAGGCTGTCTTTTCTCCATTGTATATTCTTGCCTCCTTTAACAAAAATAAGGTGACCATATGTGCGTGAATTTGTCTCTGGGCTTTCTATCTATTCCATTGATCTATATTTCTGTTTTTGTGCCAGTATCATACTGTCTTGATTACTGTAGCTTTGTAGTATAGTCTGAAGTCAGGGAGCCTGATTCCTCCAGCTCCGCTTTTCTTTCTCAAGATTGCTTTGGCTATTCGGGGCCTTTTATGTTTCCATAAAAGCAGTGAAATTTATTTTTCTAGTTCTGTGAAAAATGCCAGTGGTAGTTTGATAGGGATTGCATTAAATCTGTAGATTGCTTTGGGTAGTAGAGTCATTTTCACAATGTTGATTCTTCCAATCCAGGAACATGGTATATCTATCCATCTGTTTGTATCATCTTTAATTTCTTTCATCAGTGTCTTACAGTTTTCTGCATACAGGTCTTTTGTCTCCTTGGGTAGGTTTATTCCTAGGTATTTTATTCTTTTTGTTGCAATGGTAAATGGGAGTGTTTCCAGAATTTCTCTTTCAGATTTTTCATCGTTAGTGTAGAGGAATGCAAGAGATTTCTGTTCATTCATTTTGTACCCTGCTACTTTACCAAATTCATTGATTAGCTCTAGTAGTTTTCTGGTAGCATCTTTAGGATTCTCTATGTATACTATCATGTCATCTGCAAACGGTGACAGCTTTACTTTTTCTTTTCCAATTTGAATTCCTTTAATTTCTTTTTCTTCTCTGATTGCTGTGCCTAAAACGTCCAAAACTATGTTGAATAATAGTGGTGAGCGTGGACAACCTTGTCTTGTTCCTGATCTTAGTGGAAATGGTTTCAGTTTCTCACCATTGAGAACGATGTTGGCTGTGGGTTTGTCATATATGGCCTTTATTATGTTGTGGTAAGTGCCCTCTATGCCTACTTTCTGGAGGGTTGTTATCATAAATGGGTGTTGAATTTGCTGAAAGCTTTTTCTGCATCTATTGAGATGATCATATGGTTTTTCTCCTTCAATTTGTTAATATGGTGTATCACATTGATTGATTGGTGTATATTGAAGAATCCTTGCATGCCTGGGGTAAACCCCACTTGATTATGGTGTATGATCCTTTTTTTTTTCATGGACCCAGTAAGATATTACAACTAGTTCAGACAAGAACTCAACATACCACCTTCACAGTCAGATAGGGATGCTGAAATAAATTTGCAAATGTATGCAAAACTGGGCAATAGTCATAGGTTTACAATTACTTGCATTTTACTAGATACAATTTGTATTTCTATGGACAGAAATTGTTTGCATTACTATCAGTTTTCTGCAACTTCTACCTCTAAAGAATTGTGAGATAGTCTTGCCAAGGACAAAGGTGGAAGGACTTCCCTGGTGGTCCAGTGGCTAAAGACTTCTCGCTTCCACCACAGCAGGCATGGGTTCCATCCCTGGTTGGGGGAACTAAGATTTCACATGCTGTGCAGCTCGGCCCCCCAGAAAAAGAAAAAAAAAAGGACAAGGTGGAGATAACCCAGTTGAAACCATGCACCTTGGACTGGGACTCAAACATAGCCAAAACTCAGATTGGGACTTGAACCCACATGGCCAGGACTTGAACCTGGCCAAAACCTGGATTGCGACTTGAACCCATGAGGCTGGGACTTAAACCTGGCCAAAACCCACAGTCTTCCAACTGAGATCACACACCTGGTTTCAGAACTTAATGAAGCTCAGGTTCTTGATGTCACATCGCAGAAAGAATTCAGTGAGAGACAAAGTGATAGATAACAAGTAGATTTATTTAGAGAGAAACACACTCCACAGACAGAGTGTGGGCCATCTCAGAAGGTGAGAAAGGCCAGTGTATGATCCTTTTAATGTGCTGTTGGATTCAATTTGCTAGTATTTTGTTGAGGATTTTTGCATCTATGTTCATCAGTGATACTGGCATGTAGTTTTCTTTCCTTCTGACATCTTTGTCTGGTTTTGGTATCAGGGTGATGGTGGCCTCATAGAATGAGCTTGGAGTGTTCTTCCCTCTGCTATATTTTGGAAGAGTTTGAGAAGGATACATGTTAGCTCTTCTCTAAATGTTTGATAGAATTCGCCTGTGAAGCCATCTGGTCCTGGGCTTTTGTTTGCTGGAAGATTTTTAATCAGAGTCTCAAATTCAGTGCTTGTGATTGGTCTGTTTATATTTTCTATTTCTTCCTGGTTCAGTCTTGGAAGGTTGTGCTTTTCTAAGAATTTGTCCATTTCTTCCAGGTTGTCCATTTTATTGGCATAGAGTTGCTTGTAGTAATCTCTCATGATCCTTTGTATTTCTGCAGTGTCAGTTGTTACTTCTCATTTTTCATATCTAATTCTATTGATTTGAGTTTTTCCCCTTTTTTTCTTGATAAATCTGGCTAATGGTTTATCAATTTTGTTTATCTTCTCAAAGAACCAGCTTTTAGTTTTATTGCTCTTTGCTACTCTTTCCTTCATTTCTCTTTCATTAATTTCTGGTCTGATATTTATGATTTCTTTCCTTCCGCTAATGTTGGAGGTTTTTTGTTCTTTCTCTAATTGCTTTAGGTGCAAGGTTAGGTTGTTCATTTGAGATGTTTGTTTCTTAAGGTAGGATTGTATTGCTATAAACTTCCCTCTTAGAACTGCTTTTGCTGCATTGCCTAGGTTTTGGGTCATCGTGTTTTCATTGTCATTTGTTTCTAGGTATTTTTTGATTTCCTCTTTGATTTCTTCAGTGATCTCTTGGTTATTTAGTAGCATATTGTTTAGTCTCCATGTGCTTGTATTTTTTACAGTTTTCTTTCCTGTAATTGATATATAGTCTCATAGTATTGTGGTCAGAAAAGATGCTTGATACGATTTCAATTTTCTTAAATTTACCAAGGCTTGACTTGTGACCCATGATATGATCTATCTTGCAGAATGTTCCATGAGCATTTGAGATGAAAGTGTATTCTGTTGTTTTGGATGGCATGTACTATAAATATCAATTAAGTCCATCTTGTTTACTGTATCATTTAAAGCTTCTGTTTCCTTATTTATTTTCAATTTGGATGATCTGTCCATTGGTAAAAGTGGGGTGTTAAAGTCCCCTACTATGATTGTGTTACTCTCAATTTCCTCATTTATGGCTGTTAGCATTTGCCTTATGTATTGAGGTGCTCCTATGTTGGGTGCATAAATATTTACAATTATTATATCTTCTTCTTGGATTGATCCCTTGATCATTATGTAGTGTCCTTCTTTGTCTCTTGTAATAGTCTTTATTTTAAAGTCTATTTTGTCTGATGTGAGAATTGCTACTCCAGCTTTCTTTTGATTTCCATTTGCATGGAATATCTTTTTCCATCCCTTCACTTTCAGTCTGTATGTGTCCCTCGGTGTGAAGTGGGTGTCTTGTAGACTGCATATATATGGGTCTTGTTTTTGTATCCATTCAGCCAGTCTATGTCTTTTGGTTGGAGCATTTAATCCATTTACATTTAAGGTAATTATTAATATGTATGTTCCTATTATCATTTTCTTAATTGTTTTGGGTTTGTTATTGTAGGTCTTTTCCTCCTCTTGTGTTTCCTGCCTAGAGAAGGTCCTTTAGCATTTGTTGTAAAGCTGGTTTGGTGGTGCTGAATTCTCTTAGCTTTTGCTTGTCTGTAAAGGTTTAATTTCTCCATCGAATCTTAATGAGATCCTTGCTGGATTCCATAATCTTGGTTGTAGGTTTCATCCTTTCATCTCTTTAAATATGTCCTGCCACTCCCTTCTGGCTTGCAGAGTTTCTGCTGAAAGATCAACTCTTAACCTTATGGGGAATCCCTTTTATGTTATTTGTTGTTTTTCCCTTGCTGCTTTTAATATTTTTTCTTGTATTTAATTTTTGATAGTTTGATTAATATATGTCTTGGCATGTTTCTCCTTGGATTTATCCTGAATGGGACTCTGCACTTCCTGGACTTGATTAACTATTTCCTTTCCCATATTAGGGAACTTTTCAACTATAATCTCTTCAAGTATTTTCTCAGACCCTTTCTTTTTCTCTTCTTCTTCTTCGACCCCTATAATTCGAATGTTGGTGCATTTCATGTTGTCCCAGAGGTCTCTAAGACTGTCCTCAATTCGTTTCATTTTTTTTCCTTTATTCTGCTTGGCAGTAGTTATTTCCACAACTTTATATTCCAGGTCACTTATCCGTTCTTCTGCCTCATTTATTCTGCTATTGATTCCTTCTAGAGAACTTTTTATTTCATTTATTTTGCTGTTCATCATTGTTTGTTTGGTCTTTAGTTCTTCTAGGTCCTTGTTAAACATTTCTTGTATTTTCTCCATTCTATTTCCAAGAATTTGGATCATCTTTACCATCATTACTCTGTTTTTCAGGTAAACTGCCTATTTCCTCTTCATTTGTTTGGTCTGGTGGGTTTTTACCTTGCTCCTTCATCTGCTGTGTGTTTCTTTGTCTTCTCATTTTGCTTAACTTATTGTGTTTGGGGTCTCCTTTTTGCAGGCTGCAGGTTCTTGTTCCCGTTGTTTTTGGTGTCTGCCCCCAATGGCTAAGGTTGTTTCAGTGGGTTGTGTAGGCTTCCTGGTGGAGGGGACTAGTGCCTGTGTTCTGGTGGATGAGACTGGATCTTGTCTCTCTGGTGGGCAGGTCCACGTCTGGGGGTGTGTTTTGGGGTGTCTGTGACCTTATTATGATTTTAGGCAGCCTCTCTGCTAATGGGTGGGGTTGTGTTCCTGTCTTGCTAGCTGTTTGGCATAGGGTGTCCTGCACGGTAGCTTGCTGGTCATTGAGTGGACCAACTGTGAGTAGTAGTAACTCACCTAGTCTATTAAATAACAGACTAGGTGAAAATCTTGCCGTAGGATATCACCTCTTATTCTTTTTGAAATTGCCAACAAAAATTGTCAACAAATCAGACACTATATTTTGTTTTGGGAATAAGTGAGGAATCACATGGATTTAGGGAGAAAGATCAACCTAAAATAAAATGTGTACAATAGTATTGCCTTTTATTGTAAAGTACTTGCATAAGTAACAGGAACATCATGATGCCTAATGTAAATGTCCGAAGTATAAGAGGGGCTACTCACATGAAAAAGTACTATGAATTTTCACACAACACATTCAGACCATAGCAGATACGTAGTTGCATTCCGTGTGAAGCTTTGAGTGAAAATATGACAAGAGGATCAAAAACAACTGAAATCTATGCTTGCAATTTTCATCCAAATCTCTCAGACGAGTCAACAAAAACCAAACACACATTTTAAAAAAAATCATTTCCATCTCCTTGTAGTTTTTGTTTTGCTTGTGCTTTTGGTGAATTGGTTTTATATGATGCTAAGATCTCTGAAACAGCAAGGCTATCTTCCAAATTTAACCACCATCGAGTGAGGGAAAAGTGTTTCTAACAAACCTGTGTTTGCTTTTAATTATTTATTTACTAGGTTGGCCTTTCTTCAGAAGATAAACAGGAAGACAATAAGTCAACTTACCTTGAATGTATTTTTATCAGTTGAGCCAGAAGGATAGGTTGAATCTTTGTCTCAGCAGGTAGGACTCTCTAGGAAGAAGAATCACATGAGATCAGGAGGGGACAAGGCAGGCAATTTACTAAGGTCCTAATTAGTAACCAACCAGGAAAATCTCTGATTAGGCACATTATGAATACTGACAGCAGTTAAGGTCCAGGCATACAGGAAGTTTATGTCAAAAGACCAAACCTATGCATCAGGTAGACATCCCAGAAATTAGGCAAATCATGAGATCGGTGGAGACTAGACAGGTATATCTCTTCCCCTCTGACATACACCTGTATGGCTGCCACTGGCTGTGAAAGTTATCTCAATTTACCCAAGTACTTCAAGCTGATTTGTAGCTTAAGGTGAAGTTTTCCACAGTGCTGAAAAGTGTTCTGTTTCCTCTTGCTGATTTTCATGTAAATTTGTGGTTTCATTTTTAAACAGACTTATTGAGATATAATTTAAATATTTGCTTAGTTTTTGATATGCCTTTCTTCTTGGCACATATACCCTGTAAGAAACTAGAGGTCTCTTTCTTTTTTTAGTATCCATGACACATTATTTTCTCCTTTCCTTAAGAGAGATTTTTCTACTTAAAATGTATTCTTTATCTATCTGATGTAACAGTTGTCATTTTTCCATCCCTATCATTTACAACCTAATTATTTCTTGGACTAAAACCTGTTTATAAGGAGATATGTTTGCCTGTTTCATGCTGCTGACAAAAGATTCATAGTGATAGTAGGCAAAGCAACATGTTCAGTTATCAATTAAATATACTAAGGCAGGGGAAACATTAAATATAAGATCTAATGACCTAGAGGCTAAGCAGCAGATTGAAAACACAAGCTACAGTTGTGAGTATTGAGCTCAATTCTGTTCTGAGCTTGCTCTCTTTGCTTCAGCTCTCTCTGCAGAAATGGAGTAAGTCATGCTAACCAACCTTCAAAGATAGTTGTGAGGAATGTTGCTAAAAATAATAAAATGTAATAGTCACTAACATAATTTTCTAGAGAAATTGAAATGAAAAGCAAACTGAGTATCTAAGAAATAGTTTTTCTAAAGTTTATTCAGAGAACAACCTTTCTAACAATCATCTTATTTCTCTTTATGATTATCTAGTTTTACCATATTAGTGTTACCAAGGTGCCATATTATGTAGGATGAGTCGAAAACTTGAATTCTGAGCAAAAATTACATTTTAGGTTTTGTAATAACGTGAAGCAATTCAAGATATGAGATTTGTGTTTGGTTATTTACATCAATATTGAACACACTGTGTTTCTTTTTCCTTCTAGTAGATGTGATTTTTAAGGTCATTTACATTAGAGCTTTATTTTTCCTAACACATACACATAACTATTATTATTTTTTAAGTAGAATCCATTGTACAGCCAAATTTTAAAATGTTCTGAAGGAGTTTGATAGTACCTTAAGTTCAATGAATAGCAATATTGGATACTATTGGATACCAAATGCATTGGGTAAATTATTTGTCATAGAGCTTTATTTTTAAAGTACAGTTTATATTTCAGAAAATGCACAGTAACTAAATTACTTCCCTACACTTTTCCTGAATAACCTTTTACTGTATTCTGGTTTTTTGGTTGTTGTTTTCTGTTTGTTTTTTACTTAAAATGTTACTTAGTAACTGAAGCAGTAATGCAAACAATAGAGCTCCCTTACAACATCCTTGCATTATATGTTCATTTTCTGCTCGGATTTATAGTATTCTCTATAGTCTGTGGATTATCAGAATCATTGAACTCTATTTTTAGTCACACTTCATTAATTCAGAATGGACATAAATTGAGGATGACTAAGTAAAAAACAAAAGAAAAGTATGGGGTTTAGGAAATACTCTAAATTCCTTCAGAAACAATAATGTTGTTCACTAGAAACTCCAGGTTTCTTTTTCCCTTGAAAACATTTTTTTTTGCATCATGCAAGATTTCTTAGCAATGTGACTGTCACATTATATCAGAACAGACAAGTGAGATGATGGGGCACTGTTAATTTGATCTTGAGCAATGATTTCAAACATTCTATAGTATTCAATGATATCTATTATTAAAATAGGTTACAGCAAGACCTTTGCTAGTTACTTCAATCATTACTTGTTATCACTATATAATTATGAAAATAATTTAATAGTTTTACATTTTTATAATTCATGGTATCATTGAACTATTAATCATTTGTTTCTTGAGTTTTAAGTGAACTCTGGGCACTACTAAATAGAGGAAAACAATGTCACATTGTGGGGAGCTTAATATATTCAAACCTGTAAGCAACAGTTCTATTACACTTATGTTCTTTTTGGTTTTGTGAATCTATTGTATGTTTTTGATTTGTAGTTGTAAGCAACAATTCTAAATAGTAGATTATGAGCTAATCTGAAAATAATACTATCATTTATAGAATCTGTTGCTTTTTAACAATAAAAGATCCCTAGAGAACAACAATAAAGTATTGCTTACAACAGTGCATTCAGCCGTCCCCCGGATCTGTCTTTTGCTTCAATGGTGTTTGGACAGAACAGACCCAGGGACGCCCCTTGCTCCAGCCTCAACCATCCTCCAACCCTTTTTTCCAGTCGCAGCTTTTGGAAACAGCCACTCAGCCATCCTCAGCTTTTGGGACCAGCCAACACCATTTTTTGAGCTTAACTCCTTATTACTGATCAGCCACGAGCTCCCAGATTCCTCAGAATTATTCCGCTGAGGTGGAGGCCGCCGCCAACCTCCTGGTCAACCTGCATCTGGGTCCTCCTACACCTACTTCTCTCTGGGCTTCTATTTCCACCGCGAGGATGTGGCTCGGGACGGCATGGGCCACTTTTTCTGCGAATTGTCCAAGGAGAGGCATGAGGATACTGACAGTCTCTTGAAGATGCAAAACCAGTGCCACGACACTACCTTCTTTCAGGACGTGCAGAAGCCGTCCCAAGATGAGTGGGGTAAAACCCAGGACGCTATGGAAGCCGCCATTCTCATGGAGAAGAGCCTGAGCCAGGCCCTTGCGGGCCTTCAAGCCCTGAGTTCTGCCCGCAGACACGTACCCCTGTGACTTCCTGGAGAGCCGCTTCCTGCAGGAGCAGCTGAAACTCATCAAGCAGATGGCGACCACCCGACTAACCTCCACAGGCTGGCTGGTCCCAGGCTGGGCTCGGCCAGTATCTCTTTGAAAGGCTCACCCTCAAGCACAACTAGGAGCCTCCAGAGCCCAGAGGCCTTTGAGGAGCCGCCCTGGTGTCAGGGCTTCTGCCTGAAGCCAGTCTCTGCAGCCACTAGGGCTTTGTAACCACCCTGGGGCCCTCTCCCAAGCCTTGGACCAAATGGAAACAATAAAGCTTTTTGCAGCAAAAAACCCCCAATTATTTACACATGACTTTAATTCTGCTCTCTGTGAAAGGATACTTGGTTTCTGTCTTTGTTTTCCTGAGACCTTGAGAATAAGACAAGTAAATTTTGGAGAAGAGGATTTCTTTAGTTGTGTCTCATTTTTTTTTTTAGTATTAGTTACTGAACCTATTTGTAATCTGGCATAAACAATTGAATTATTGAATTAATCTAAAAGGAGCAAAGATCAGGCATCTATGTTAGGAAGCTAACTTATTTGTTTATTCCTCAATCCAACACTCAAAGCTTACTCTTTCCTTCCAGTGTCCTATAAAAGATATATTGATACTATAAAATATATACTGACTTGTATTTTGAGGAGTCTAAACTAAATGAAAATAGGAGTAATTTGGACTTTGGAAACCTTATGAGAATATTTATGTTATTTATTATATGTTGAGGCAACTGAAGGTGAAACTGGAGCTGTGGAACTAGATGGCATTGAAGTCAAATGCAGCATTAATTTCTAGGAAGCCAAGTAACCAAATTGGACCCAATTAGCTTTTCTCAGTGTTGTGACCACAGATTGCACACAGGCTCTCTTCCAAATGTGTGTCACAGACCCAAGGCAGCTATGGAAGGAGTCAGACTGTGTGTCCTGATTATGAGCCAGACACATGACCTTTACTGATAGGCAATGACATATTATGGAGTGTTTAAACATTTCTAGACATACACAAACTTTTTAAATGTTTGCATTCCAATAATTTTAGCTAAATTCATTTACATACTTTCTTCTTATGTATGGAAAAATTTACTTTCCTCTAGTAAAACATATCACCTATATCTGCCCATGTCTTGGAAGAGAGGACATACTAAAACTTCTGCTTCACTGATACTGAAGAGCAATATATGCATATATCCACAATACAAACATACATTAGATTTACTAAACATAGTAAATAATGAAAGGGTTTTAATATCAACATAATAGACTCTCAATGACAAGTCCTATGATTTTTTTCCTTCTCAGTACTTTTTCCTTTGTACAAGATGTTGCCTTATGTTTCCAGAATGAGACTGATAATGGGTTTATCCTCCTAAAATAGATGCCTGATCTATGCTCCTTTTAGAGTAAAATAAATTCTCTTAGCAAGAGCCTTACACAATAGGTTTGAAGGTACTTTGTGAACACGTTTTGAGAATACCTGAAGTTAATTACTAATCATCTAATTCAAAATGACAGGTACTCTGATTTACTTTTACACCTCACCCACACATTTTTAAAAATTTTTAAAAATTTGTATTTAGCTCTCAGAAATTCTGTGAGGGAATCCATCCCCTGAAGGACCAAAGTTCTATAATTATTTAAAAGATGTGTATTTATAGCTAGATTTAAATTTAAGATAGGTGGGTGCAGAACCTGAAAAGGCATAGATAGGAGTAAAAGTAGGTTTTATAGCATGTGCCCCAATAAGTAAATTCCACTCCATACACTTCCTTCTTGCAAATACTCTAAATCCAGTGTCATTCTACTGTGTAGGTGCAAGGTGCACATCTCATAACCATTGAAACAGTAATATAATCATAAAAATGAGTACCAGGAATGATTTTTCTTTGCCTATAATATTTCATAAAGATGCTCTTATAACCCTTCTGCTTGGGAGGATCTAAAATTCAAAATGGAAGGGAGATTATACAGTCACAATAGTTCTTTGGAATCATTTAGCTATTTCAAGTAAAGTTACATATTTAAGACCAAAAATTAACTTCTACTTCAATAAAACATATACATATATATGATATAGTTCAGGCTATTTTCTAAACCAAGTAATTTTTGAAGGGTAATGGTACTGCTGATGTACAGGGCATGAAGAGATATTTTCTTTCAAATGACTTAGAGAGGTCAAAAGTAAAGATGCTTGTGTTATGCTTGCGTTATAGTATATTTTCTATATTTGTGTCAATTTTTGATATATAGAAGAGCCTTTTTGCACTCCATTTCCTTTCAACAGGTCTTTTATTTTATAAAGTGCATTTTAATAGGTAAGATGTCACCGTAAAAACTGATAAAAAGGATAGCAATCATACGGTGGTTTTAAATCTTTCAAATTAAGCTAAGAATTATATTCACACATAAATAATTTTCTGGTAATAAATTAGAGTTCTCTCAGCATGTGAAATATTACTTTAATTTGATGATCAGGTTGGTATATTAGAGCTCTTTTATTGGAGTAGAAAAACATAAAGCCTAATTCCCTGGTGATTTATGTAATAGTGCCCAAGCCATTACTAAGCCCACTTTGTCTATTAATTAGAATTTTGGTGATCAGATGAATTATGAGTCATTTAATTGAGTATAATCATCATCAGGTAAGCCAGTATGAGCCATGCCATTGAACAAATTAAGCTTACTAAGAATACCGATTTCAAACTAATATAATATTGCAAGTCAACTATACTTCAATTTTAAAAAAACCGCTGGTTTCAACTCTTCCCGTTCAGTACTTGCCAAACAAGATTATATCTTTTCTCTTTAAAGTTTTCTTTGCAGAGAAAAAATAAATGGTGACCTTGGCATAACAATAATTGGTTATTTCCAGACTCTCCTAACCTACAGATGAATTAGTTGAACCTCTGAGCTACAAAATTTTCCATGCAACTTTCATTTCTTCTCTGCGTACTGGGAACCAAGTCAAACAGTTTTTTAAAGAGACTTTTAGTTAGAATTTACTTTTGAGTAGTACTTTTGAAAGGATATAGTTAACTATTTTATTGATGAATACATACATTTCTACCCTTTAAGCAATGAGTTGAAAGAATACTTTTGTGCAATAAACTAGGAGTGTTGTGCACTGATAACAGCTCACATTCATTGAACATTTACTGTAAGCTCAGAATCATTCTAAGAGTATTACATGCATTTTTCACTATCTCTTCCAACAACCTTTTATGATAAGTTTTGCTACTCTTTTAAAAGATAAGGAAATAATCACATAGAAGTTAAATAACTGGCCCAAGATATACAGCTTGTACACAGCAAAGCTGAGATATCTCCTTTAGCAATTTATGGCATAAAGTTTTCCATTTTTATGCTCAGAAATCATTCTTTTGTGTTTGGTCTTTATTAACTATGTAAATATCATACTGACCTTTGCCCCAAAGCAGTGCATACTTACCCTGAAATAAGCAGTTAAACAGTTGTACAGTTAAAAGAGAATTGATATTTTTCTTCTCAGCCTAGCATGCAATAACACATCTTATGGTGTTTACTAATCTAACAATGTGGATTCACTGTGTATAATGACTCTGTATTGACCAAAACTGAAATTTATGCAGTATATTAAATTTATCATTAAATATATACATTTGTGGCAGGTCGATGATTAATACCCTTGCAAGCAAACCCACAGACTGTTATTATGAGTTGGCCATGTGTTTGCTTTTAGGCACTTTGCCTGAATAAAATGTATTCAGGACCAAAATATTCTTCTCTTACACAAAAGTAGTCTGTTTTTTATAATTAATGTATGAGTTTAACTGGAGAACAGACCTGAATAAAGAATGGACTTAAAATGTATTTCTATTTAAAGTTATTGGAAGCAGTCAGAAAGAGAAAAATAAATACCGTATGCTAACACACTTATATGGAATCTAAAAAAAATATGGTTCTGATAAACCTAGGGGCAGGACAGGAATAAAGACGCAGAAGTAGAGAATGGACTTGAAGACATGGGGATGGAGAAGGGTAAGCTGGGACGAAGTGAGAGAGTAGCATTGACATATATACACTACCAAACGTGAAATAGATAGTTAGTGGGAAGCAGCTGCGTAGCACAGGGAGATCAGCTCGGTGCTTTGTGACCACCTAGAGGGGTGGGATAGGGAGGGTGGGAGGGAGGCACAAGAGGGAGGGGATATGGGGATATATGTATACATATAGCTGATTCACTTTGTTATACAGCAGAAAGTAACACAATATTGTAAAGCAATTATACTTCAATAAAGATGTAAAAAAAATAAATAAAATTACTGGATGCATTCAGTGAATCATCTATTCTTGGTTATCTATATATATGCATGGTGGCATGCCATGTAAACCATGGACTAGCCTCATCATCGGACTTATGGCCTTTATTTGATATTTTTTGGTCAATGATTTTAATTAGGACATATCCAATATCTTCCACTTTGTGAAACTGTTTCTATACAGTTCTTAACACACCATGGGGGAAATCAAGCTGAAGATTTACATTTAAATATTCATGTATGCCCACTGGTATTCACTGATGGAAAAAATTCTAGAGTGCTTTCTTTACTGAAATTTATGAATGGTTCTTGACAAATAAATTTCATCAATTTCAGATAAATTTAAGTGAAAATCTGGGCTTTCCCGGTGGTGCAGTGGTTGAGAGTCCACCTGCCGATGCAGGGGACGCGGGTTCGTGCCCCGCTCTGTGAAGATCCCACATGCCGTGGAGCAGCTAGGCCCGTGAGCCATGGCCGCTGAGCCTGCGTGTCCGGAGCCTGTGCTCCGCAACGGGAGAGGCCACAACAGTGAAGGGCCCACGTACCGGAAAAAAAAAAAAAAAAATTAAGTGAAAATCTAATTAAAATGACAAAAGCAATTATATGTAAATATAATTATATGCCTTGTTTTCAGATCCCAGATGCCCAATCCCCAAATTACATAAAAATTATTGTTAATCTCAGTAACAAATATTAAAATGAGCATTTTGCTGCATTACTGTTATCTTTCACTTTTTAATCAATAGACTAAAAATTCAGAAGATTTGGGTTTGCAGCATTTAGACTGCTTTGGATTTGACTTTAACTGTTAATTCAGCTATTTTTACATTTCCATCATGATTGATGTCGTACAACAATATTGTATTTATTTCTGCAGTTGTTAAGCTGATCTATGATGGCTTAGACATTGTCACATTCCATAATGTGTAGATCTTTTGAAATACCATAAAACCTTTAGAATATTTCTTTGATCATTAGAATTATTCAATGCTAGTCATTGACATTATTGACAGGGACCATATTTTTAAGAATTTGGCATGCACAGTATTGGGCTCAGGCATTACCATTATTCATAGTTGACGGTTCATTGGAAAGTAAAAAAATATTCAGATACTATTACCGTCTCTTCTCTAAAAGTACAGACAGTCCTCAACTTACAGTGGTTCAACTTATTGATTTTTTTCAACTTTACTGATGGTGCAAAAGTGGTACAAATTCAGTAGAAACCATACTTCAAATTTTGAATTGTAATCTTTTCCTGGGCTAGCAGAATATAGTATGATACTCTCCCGTGATGCTGGGCAAGCTGCAGCTCCCAGTCAGGCATGTGATCACAAAGGTAAAGAACCGATACACTTACAACCAGTCTGTTTTTCACTTTCAGTACAGTAGTCAATAAATTACATGAGATATTCAACACCTTATTATAAAATAGGCTTTGTGTTAGATGATTTTGCCCATCTGTAGGCTAATGTAAGTGTTCTGAGCATGTTTAAAGTGGGCTAGGCTAAGTTACGGTTAGATGTATTAGGTTAGGTGTATTAAATGCATTTTTGACTTACGATATTGTCAACTTACTATGGGTTTGGGCACATAACACCATTGTAAGTTAAGGAAGATCTGTATAGATAGTTGTATTCACTTGTAACATACTTGAGAATGAGTCTAATATGCACTTGTTATAGAGCCTGTTCATAGAAAATGAGCAATGACAGTACCCAAACATTTACCTTTTCCTGTCTAAAGTACAGAAATGAAAATGTCAGGGTTCTGTTAGACATAGGCAAACAAAAAACAAGAAAAAAAACACTCTTTGGGAGCATTTACCTTTATAAGAGAGAAGTGTTAAATCTTAGAAGTAGAGTAACTTGGACTACAGAATTAAATTTATCTGAAATACACTGTAAAATAATATTTCACATCACTTGGATAAAATCACTTAAAAATTTCAATTCCATTTTATATTTTGGATTAAGTAACTTCACGCATAAGCATTTATTTATACAAAATAATTTTTAAAGGAATATGCTAGCTATATGACCTCGGGCAATTTACTTAGCTTTCCTGTAAAATAAGTATTTCTCACCTTTAAAATGGGGATAACCCATTTTAAGCTTTGATGCAAAGATTAAATGAAATAATATAATTACATACATAGTTTTAAATAGCTACAGCTAATATCTACATTAACAATATTCACAACATATACAAACAGCCTCAAATTGAGGCGCATACACGTATTCTGTGGATTTTCAAATATGACTTTGGAAAAATGGCAGCCATATGTACACATATGTATTAAAGTTAATAGGCAGAAATTGAGATTATTAGACTGTGTTACAATTTTCTGTTCTTGACTACATCGTTTGGTCAGTGTTTCCTGCCTTAAATTTTCATTATTAAATGAAACATGAACAGCATAGCTATGAAGGCAGGTTATCTTCATTTAACTATAACAAGATTAATATGGATCAGGAGACTTATCTGATTGCACCCTTAAGATCACCAGGATTTAAAGTGCTGCTTCCCCATGCATAATTGGGCTTTAAAAATTCTATGATTCTCCATTAGTGAGCCAGATATTCTCAGGGCAAAAGCTCTTTCCCAGTTGTCAAGTAGACAAACTTGAAAGCTATATTAACTCTTTAGGTTGCCAAAGAACTATAATTGGCCTAAGGTAATAACTCACTGAATCTCACTTTACTGACCTGAATTAATTAGAAATTAACTTCAGTTTGGGGTAAACCTTATATTAAATAGTAAATTCCAAGAAAACAAAAACACTAAGAGATAAATTATTTCACTAAATTATTCAAATTTTTATTTTAAACTTTATTTGTATCTTTATATTCCTATGACTATTTTAATGGATTTGATGGAAAATATATGATTGATAAATTTGACAAATATGAGCACTCGCTTCAGCAGCACATATACTAAAGTTGGAATGATACAGAGACACTTAGCATGGCCCCTGCGCAAGAATGACACACAAATTCATGAAGCAATCCGTGTTTTCAATACCTTTGGACTGCAAAAAAAAAAAAAAATGACGTATGTGATATTAAGCTAAAGAAACCAAGATTTTGAAAGCAACATTAAGAAATCTAAGGTTGTTATAACTCACCTTTTCCTTCATATAAACTCAAAAAAGCCTTTTGGCCACTGCCTCTTCTCAGGATCTCCATCCTTAATGGAGGACATGCAAATAAATTCAGAAAAGGAGAAACACATTCATCATTTGGCATTCGATATTCTTGAATTCTACTATTCTTATTATAGACTATCTGGCATCATATGGCAATGTGAGGTTTTATTTTCAGTGAAAAATCTCAATATTAAGTAGAAAAATATGGCTATGAAATGATACATTTTCTATTTCATCTATGTGAAAATATACAGAAGTTTAAAAGTCGTTATATATGAGCGTTAAAATCACTTGGGATCTTTATATTCTTTCTCTTCTGTTTCTCAAATTTTATATGCTATATATGTATATTGTTTATAAGCAATGGAAATAATGTGATATCTTAAAACATTGGAAATTTTTTTGCCACAAAGACCAAAAGGAGTCTCAAACCTTTTACTTCTATAACTAAAATTTTCTGTCTCCAGATCTCTCAAAATACTTACATTAATAATACATTATATTATAATATATTCTTTTTTTAATAAATTTATTTTATTTACTTATTTATTTTTGGCTGTGTTGGGTCTTCGTTGTTGTGCGCGGGTTTTCTCTAGCTGCAGCGAGTGGAGGCCACTCTTCGTTGTGGTACGTGGGGAGAACAGGCTCCAGGTGCACAGGCTTCAGTACTTGTGGCACGCAGGCTCAGTAGTTGTGGTGCATGGGCCCAGCAGCTCTGTGGCATGTGGGATCCTCCTGGACCAGGGTTCGAACCTGTGTCCCCTGCATTGGGGGCTTAACCACTGCACCACCAGGGAAGCCCTATAATATATTCTAATAAGAAAACACATTAGCCTCTGGCTGCTTCGAGGCTATATTTGATAAGTTTTTGAACTCCCAGCTTGTTATGGGCAGTAGGGAGAATAGCTCTGTTCTCAGTAGTTGTGTTTTTCCCGACAGTAGCTCCTCAGGGCAGTGCACAGACACCTTTTAACACATGAACAAATGTGTTTGTGGGTTAAACAAGATCCAGGCTCTGCAGTCATGACCCAACAAAGAGCTTCATAACGTGTCTTTCCACCTATTTCATAGTCTAGTTTTTCCAAGATATACTCCTAAGAAAATCCTTACCAGAAAAAAAAAAACGAAAGAGTGGCGTACGGTTCATTCTATCCAGTGTCTGAAGCTGTGTTTCTATGGCAACATTTAGAATTTGAAACACTCCAAGAGCCACCATTTCTCCTGTTAAACAACAAACTTTTCAGGGAAACTGCTGAGCTCGTAGTGACTTTTTTTTTGTTTTTACAGTGAGACGTTTTCAAGAATTTTTTTTCTCTAAGTCTGCAGTAGGCAGGAAAAAAAAGGAAAAATGTATCTTCTAACACCCCTTTTTCTTATCTGCTTTCTCACTTCAAACAAGTTTCTCATTGTATTTCTGCCCATATTTTTCCAAATCCTAAATCAAAGAATTTGAAATAATATATTTGTGGTAAGCACTCAAGGCTGATCAATGTTCTTAAGTCAAAATGTACAGCACAATAAGAGATACTTTATATTACATAGTGTCTTATCCTTAAAAAATTACGTCTATTATTTCATTTGAGCCCCCCAGTAGTGGGACAGTTATTATACCCACTTAACAGATGTGTGATTAAGTTATGAGGGAGTGTTTTGCCTAAAGTCAAAAGCAGTGACTTAAAAGCAGGGTTGGTTCTAGAACCCATGTTTTCTGACTTTAAACTCTGCTGTCTACCAGATAATCTTCTTGATACTCTATTCATTACTGAGGTCTAAGAAGGTGGTAGATCTTAGATCCTATTTTACAGTTTCATACTCTGTTCACAATGGACCCTGAGCGCAAAATCATACTTATCTAAACTTTAGAAAAATATGGAACTACACTTCGTCTGATTACAGCTAAACATAGGAGGCACTGTGCCAGTTGCTGCCTTTTGCTCCTACATTGTGCCTACAAAACAAGCAAACTAGTGGCTTTCTAAATATTACATTAACATTTTCTTCACCATAGATGTATTATAAATAATCTAGTGGCATAATTATGAGAAAAGCTTATATATTCAGCAGCAAATATTCTGTATTATTTAATACATCTGTGGTTAGCCAGTTTAAAAGGTTGTATATATGTGATATAGGTACAAAAATATTCCTTCTTATAAATGTTAGACAAATTAACCTCAAAACAAGTTGACTCTGTTAAGTTGGAATAGTCTGGTGACACAATTTCTGGTTAAATTCTTTTTGTTTTTTTAACTTCAATGCTTATAGTTGCACATCTTTCTAAAATGCATAAGTCTTCTGTTCTGGTTTTTATTCAAATATCTAATCTGTCGTTTACATTAATGGGAGAATTCCAAGGAATACCAAAGAGGTAATCAATCTATATATATAGGCTCAAGAGTAGAAAGGGACCCGTGGAATGGTACAGTCTAATTTTCTCTTAATGTGTTATACTTAGTTTAACACATGCTTGTTGCAAGGTTATTTCATGTTTTCTCCTTGACAGTTCCAGTTTAAGGACCTTTGGTATTTACATTATTCCTTTTATTCCCTGGAGTTTGTTGTAGTACAGTGAAAAAATGAGTCATCAAATAACATGTGATGACCTGAAATAGTTGCTTTAGCTTCCCAAGAGGCCAGACATAGAAATAGTTTAAACCCTGACATCTTGATCATTTCATTGGACAAAAATTCAAAGGAATAAAAGTTGCGAAAAAATATGAACAATTATTGCAATGTTGAGAGATTTTTACAGTTTTTAAGGGTTGTTTTGATAACCATATATAATAGTGAGTAGGTAAATATTAACTCTGAAAATCATTTGCCTGTAATCGTAAGTTTTGTCTGTGGGTGTCTAACACATACATGAAAATACATATATAAATGAAATTGATTAATCTACCAAAATGACTAAGCAAAAAGGCTTGCTCTCTAACATTCAGAATTCTCCTTAATCTTGTGATATAATCACCTTCGATTGCCCATAGCCATTGTTCCATGCTGAAAATAGAAATGTGTTCCACTTCTGCTTTCTGAGGGAAGAAAAGACCCACTTTTGAAAAGGAAATTAAAAGACCACTTGGGCTGCAAAATGCAAAAATATTTCCATTTTTATGCACATTGGAAAAATCATTGCTAAGAAATCATTTGAAAAGAAAGAATTCATTGCGAGCTACAGGTGTGACAACTGTTAAATTGCAATACAGATTTTTTTCTTTCATGGGGATTTATTAATTGCTGAAAGAATTACTCATGAGAGTTTTAAAATAGAAATGTAGAAAATTACTTCTCCCCAAAAAAGGGCTTAAGTAATTTGTTATTATTGCCCTATGATACTCTGTTTTTCAGTCGTTTGCTTGCTTTTTTACTTTTAGAACAGAATGAATATGCTCTATACGCAGTTTTTTTAATCCTTAGAAAACCATCAAAAGACTGCTCTGGAATTATCTACTTTTGAGCTAAAAACTAGTCAGATAACAGGTGGCCTGAGTGGGTGAGTGTGAAATTCAAGGGCTAGAAGAAGAGGGAGATTTGCTTGCTTAAAATCTTCCTCTAGTTCAGTGTTTGAACTCCTTAATTTAATTAAAATACTGAGCAATTGTATTTGATTTCCTCTCCGTAATAATAAAGGTATAGACTAGTGAAAGTGCCTGACACATTCAAGAAATATATTATGATTTGTGTTAGATGTGTGTGCATGTGTGCATTTGTTGTGTGTTTGCAGGGCCACTATTGACGGTGGAAATGAGAAATAGGCTTTGGGAATTTTGTGAAGGGCTAAAAATTTTGTTTGGACTTTATTCTGTGGTTAATATAGATTTCTTGAGCTGATGGATAACATGATCACATCTCACACAGGAATTAAGCTATAATGGCAATATTGAGAAGAATTGGAGCAAGTAAGAATCTAGAGGCAAGGGGAACTATGTGGAGACTATTGGAATAGTCTAGACAAAAGTTGATGAGGGCCAAGAGGAAAGGAGGGAACAGATCCGAAAATATTGATATTTTGATAAGCTGATGCCTTAAACTTAAGTCATCTGGGAAAACTACCAGTGTATAATATCTCAATGAAGTACTGATTGCTTTCGTCTTCTCCTTGGAGGGCAAACCTCATTTAACTACAAGAAAACGTTCAGCCCTAGAAAATAATGAAGTACTTACTGGTACTTTAACCATGACACAATGAAACAGTATATTGGACGGAGTTAAAAATTCTATTTTTCAGCCAGCAGCTTCTTAATGACAAATAAGGCCTTATATTTTAAAACACCAAAAGACTTGGAGATTTTAAAAACTAAAGAGCTCAGATGATAATCCTTTGCTAATAAGAAATCACAATGGACTGTAAATAATCTTGAGTACTTGTCAATAAAGGAGAAAAGAATGATAATTACAAGCAGGCTAAACTTTTTGCAATTATTATCTGCCTTCTTAAACAGAACATAATCAAGCTCAATTCTATGTATCTGAGATTAGGAAAAAATGAAAATATTACTATACCTATTTCTAATATTACCATTTTTTCCCTTTTATGATTTGCCAAATTATCAAAATGATCCTCTAGGCCATAGCTAAAAAAGTAGGTATCCTAAAGCACTCTATTTTTTTGTTTTCCTGAGTTCTTATGACATATAAGGACATTAAGTACTGCTACGAAACAATGCCATTTTACAATTAAAAATTTATTAAATTATTTCTGAACCAGAAGGTCTGGCCATCCTCCTCTCCTTTTTCCTGTTCTTTGAATTATTTTTGGACCCCAGCATACATCAAGGTAAATAGACCCTGTGAATAGAGTATGGGCAGAATGATTCTTCTTCTGAACATGTAGTAAATAGTAAAGGTTGATCAGACAGTATGTACTTGACAAGATATTTTAAAACTGCATATTTGGGTTCCATGCACAAACCACGCACGAGTGCACACACACACTCACACATTTATAAAGACTGATGCAAAACAGAACCAAATTTAAAGGATCAATCTAACCACCCCCTCAAATTCTGTCAACCTTCCCACCTGTATTCTTACTTCCATGTTCCTAACTCAAACTGGAAAAAAAGTGATAGGCATAACCAGAAAATGCTGTTGTTGATTTAGTAGTGAGGATGGGAACAAGAGAGAGAAAATAAAGTTCTAGTGTTGCAGTGGTGTTGAAGATTAGCAGCCAGACCATACTGGGGAATGAATAGAGCCTCAATACTATTTAAAAAGAAAGATAGCATTTACTTTGCTTTTTTCCTCTTGTTTCCAATTCTGGTGATCTTGACCTTGTGAGGTTCAAATGAGATGATGAATGTGAAAGTGCTTTGCAAACTGTAAAATACCATAGATTTTAGGAACATTACACATTTGGGTTTAGGTAACATTTCAAACGATGTAGTAATTTTCATCTCTCCTACTCAGATTTAGTTTCTCAGTTACCCACATGTCACTTTTAAAATGTTAGCCTTAAGCCATTGCATTTTTATTATGTCACTACTAAGAAGAGTTATGAATTTAGCTAGTAAAGTGTTCTTGCTGCCTAAGTAATCTGTCAATTAGAAGGAGTATTTTCACCCACTAAAAGATGTCCTCTTAGACTTCCACAAGAGTTTCCTAAAGAAAAAAAATTAAAATATAAATAAAACAGGCAGAAATATAAAATATTGGATAAACAAATCTGCTAAACCACAAATTGGAAACACATTGTTAGACTTCTTACTAAAATGATTATGTAAACAATTCTGAATTGAGCGCCTTCTATGGGCATGGGCTTGTTTATTTCTCTCTTTTTCTCACTCCATACTTAATGTACAATTGTTATGTGTCCTGTGTCCTTTCTTTTCTTACATATAATGCTGGCCAATCCTTGGCAATCTGAAAGAACATTACTATCACAGAATTTTCTAAATGAATGTGAATTTAGAGATTATCCAGTAAGAAAATCACACCCATCTGGAAGGTAAGCTCTGTCAAAGTAGAGGCCATATTATATTTACAGTATAGCTGTATTCCTAAACCTAATAGCTTATATATAATGCATACCTGATATTTATGGAAGAGGAAATTCAGTTCTAAAAAGATTGTAACTTGCCCGAGTTCACAAAACTAGAATCTAGATCTTCACTCCTAGCTTAATGCTTTGCCTGACATGCCACGGAGTTTCTTTAAGGATCCGATATCATCTTCAAATGAGTAAAATTTAGGTAGGAGAATAATATTTTCTTGGTTATTAATGTATAACTCACACTAAATTAGTAACTCTTGAATCTGATTATGTTGATATATACTTGGTAAATTACAAACGATACCTACTTCACTTGGTTTATAATTGGACAATATTTGATTACAATTTCTCGACTTAAATTTGGAACCATGGAAAAGACAACAGAATTAAGTGACCAAAATAAAAAAAAAAAGGTATTGTTGTCCCCTTTAAACAAGCAGTAATTAATTACTAGATCTGAAACCACTTCTAATATCCAAGAAGTTTATTAATTATCTTGCCAAGAATGAAAGCTAAAAAAAAAATCTCCAGAAGAAAATTATGCATAAGATTAGTTGATAGGTTATATTCTGTGAAGATTAAAAGTGTTTAAGTGAATAATATATACCAAAAGACTCGTACAGAGACTCTTTGTTTAAAGCAACCTTTGGTGGTAACAAAAATATTGTTATCTCCCTGTATCCTATATGTCCCAAAGTTTTGCAATTTCAAGCTTTACACGTTTCACAGAAAAAGCCTGCCATTGCCTTCTACTGATAAAAATATTGCCACGCAGATCATGGTGCCCATATTCTATGTTTAATTAATTTAGACCTTAGAAGAGAAAGTACTGTACTATACTGGTTAACATTGGTGACAGCCATATGGAAACCTCATTTCATCTGACTATCCGTTTTGCACTCCATCCAGAAACCTATGTCAATACTGAATTTTTTCAGTATCCTTCTTTCTTATATTATAGTTAAATATGTTATTCCAAAAAGTTATCCTCTTTCACTTTCTATCCCCTGAGGAGATTGAGGACAGTTGGTCAACTTATTCTAAGTGAGATTACTATTTATATTTAGATATCATTATGAAATCACTCCCTTGGTCATTGCCAGCCTTAATAATTATTATAATATACATCCATTGAATGCTTTCTAGGTGCTATGTACTTGCAGGATTCCATGGTTCCCACAACTCTTTGAAGTAGATATTACCCTATTTTAAAATGGAGGAAACTGATGTTTTGAGAAAATGACTTGTCCTAAATCAACGAGTGGTCGATCAAGCCTTAACATTGGGTAACAATGCAAGAAACAAAAGGATAAAGGGGGCTCAAGTTATGATTTGCAGTTGGGTTTTCTAACCTCTACCTCCAAAGTGAGGAAAAGGAAATAAGAAGAGGTGATGGTGTTGGGGCAGGGGGATGAATTGGGAGATTGGGATTGACATATATACACTATTGATACTATGTATAAAATAGATGACTGATGAGGACCTGCTGTATAGCTTAGGGAACTCTACTCAGTGCTCCGTGGTGACCTAAATGGGAAGGAAATCCGAAAAGAAGAGGGGATATGTGTGTACATATGGCTGATTCACTTTGTTGTACAGCAGAAGCTGGCACAACATTGTAAAGCAACTCTACTCCAATAAAAATTAGTTTTAAAAAAAAGAGGCAATGGTGTCATCAGTAAGTTTCATTCAAACTTTTGAATGAAGTTATCACCTTTGATCATACTTTTCCTGGTTTGTCTTTTACCTCTCAAATTAATGAAAAGTCTCAGGTATTTTAGTGATCTAATCCCAGGAGATAATCATGATTGTCAGCTCTCTTCTTTCTATAGTGGAAACCTGTGCTGAAGGGACTATCCCTAATGTTTCTGTAACCTGTTAGAATATACTAGAGCTCTCTACTGTCAAAACACGCTCCTCAGGGGCTTCCCTGGTGGCGCAGTGGTTGAGAGTCCGCCTGCCGATGCAGGGGACACGGATTCGTGCCCCGGTCCGGGAAGATCCCACATGCTGTGGAGCGGCTAGGCCCGTGAGCCATGGCCGCTGAGCCTGCGCGTCCAGAGCCTGTGCTCCGCAACGGGAGAGGCCACAACAGTGAGAGGCCCGCGTACCGCAAAGAAAAAAAAAGCTCCTCTCTGCCAGTCTGCTTTCTATTAACCACATTCTCCTTCCTTCAAACATACATATTTATGGCTAGCAATGTCACAAAAGAAATGAGGAAAATGCAATCAATAAAGTGGGATACGGGACACATGGATTCCTTATTTTAATTTTTAGAAGGAATTTTTCTATCTTTACTATCTGAACAATTTAAATTAAGACTTATTTTCAGTCAAGTTTTGCCACCTCTAGAAATTCAATTGTTAGAGTTACCATATGATATATGATCCAGCAAATCCCACTCCTGGGCATATATCCAGAAAAAACTATAAATTGAAAAGATACATACACCCCACTGTTCATAGCAGCACTATTCACAATAGCCAAGACATAGAAGCAACCTAAGTGTCCATCAATAGAGGAATGGATAAAAAAGATGTGAGATATATATATATATATATATATATATATATATATATATATATACACACACACAACGGAATATTACTCAGCTGTAAAAGAGAATGAAATAATGCCATTTGCAGCAACGTGGATAGACTGAGAGATTATCATTTTAAGTGAAGTAAGTCAGACAGAGAAAGACAAATATCATATGATATCACATATTGGGAACGTAAAAAAAAAGATACAAATGAAATTATTTTATAAAACAGAAATAGATCCACAGACATAGAAAACAAACTTATGGTTACCAAAGGGCGGGGGGAGGGATAAATTAAAAGTTTGGGTTTAGCAGATACAAACCACTGTATATAAAATAGATAAACAATAAGGTCTTACTGTATAACACAGGGAACTATATTCCATATATTGTAATAAACTATAATAGAAAAAATCTGAAAAAGAATATATACATATACATATATATGTAGAACTGAATCACTTTGCTGTACACCAGAAACTAACACAACATTGTAAATCAACTATACTTCAACAACAAAAATCAATTGTTTACAATGTGTACATGCCATTGATATATAATTACCTTGCATTCAGAGAAAGAATTTAAAGATTAGGAAACTCATTCCACAAGGTCACACTTATTTTTTCAATAAAACAAGTAATGAATACCTAGAACCATAAAGAAGCATATGTTAAAAGCATTAATGGAAGAATGATAAAATGAATACCTTTAAAATGTTATATTGAGATTTAATTGGTGTAGAATAAAGTTTGCCATTTTTCTCTCAACAATAACCTTTTAGATATATTTTTTAAGTGAGTAGTACTATTTTAAATAGAAACTGAATCTTTTATAAAACTGGACTACTTAGTATCTATAATTAGTGGGTGGTAACACATACTGAAATTTCTAGATGACATTTTCATATGTAAATGTGCTTTTTATATCATTTAATATGCTGCTCTTTTCAGAATTTCAAAGTTCAGGGAATGAGGTTGCCTTAGAAATGAGATTTGTCATTCTCTTAAAAGAATACTTCATTAGCTTTCTGCTGCTTAAGTTTTAGACTAACACCTTCATTGAAATAAACCTTTTCTTTTTTTGCCTACCCAGGAAAAAAAAAAGAAATCTACAATTCATTTAGAGATCAGATCTGTTTCCCTGTCTCCCTCCCCCCTCCTTTGTACCCACCCAATACCTTTTCCTTGTGGCTCTGAAACCCAACCCGTGTATAATAGGCTTCAGCCAGACTTGTCCTTAAGCTTTTTTGTTTTTTTTTTAAGAAGCGTAACAGTCTATTGCGTATAACTATTTGAAAAGGAGCAGTATGCCCTTAGTCACTTCATCAAATGTTTCCATTAATTTAACATTATTCGTATATAAATAGAAGCTCCTCTTTCTGCCAAATTGGAAAATACACGTACTCATACTGATGACACCAGGTAAGCAGAGCTGGTTCCCTGTCTTACTGATGGCAGCATAATATGAGGCTGTAATTATGGCCATAAGATAAATAGAACAAACGTGCCAGAGATGTCACAACTTTGTGTCACTATTGGAAGTTTGATGAAACACTTCAGTATCTGAAACACAGGTTGACTTTTTACCTATTTTTAACTCATCAGCGGTTGCTACATATACAAAGATGAATGTTCTCTTGGTGATTTTCTTTGTAACACACGTTGAAATACAAATAATGAATATAATAGATTGAGGATAGAAAGAGATAACTTATTTTTTTTACATCTTTATTGGAGTATAATTGCTTTACAATGTTGTTAGTTTCTGCTGTACATCAAAGTGAATCAGCTATATGTATACATATATACCCATATCCCCTCCCTCTTGAGCCTCCCTCCCACCCTCCTTATTCCACCCCCTAGGTCGTCACAAAGCATCGAGCTGAAGAAAGAGACAACTTATCTTTATACTGCTGTTCATCTATGCTAGTATATCATTTAGCCATACAAAACACTTTCATACACAAAATGTCCCTGAATGCCATATTTGCACTTCCAAATTTTGCATTCCTAGTAAATGTAAGCTGAAGTTTCACTGAAGTATGGGTTGCGGGGGGGAGGGGGCATCCATCATTCATAAAATTTGTACACTGGCAAAGAAGAATAAGCCTTTAGGAATCCCAGATACTCTATATTCAAAATGCTTGACTTCTGAGAACTGTATTTTTTGCACTCAAAAATTCTGTTATGAGAATTACCTTTTAAAATAACAATACTCTCTTTACAAGTTCATCCAACCGCTAAGGTACATCCCTTTCCCTGAAAAAAATAATAACCCTTGGCAGCAGTGAATATATTTAATTAATATAAATATATTTTTATGACATAAGAAAGCAGCTTTATATTGAGAACCCTTTGAGATACCAGGTTATATTGATAACCCACTTGGTTATTATCAACTACTTACCAATTTAGTATTTTTATATTTTTGTATCAGTTTTACCTTAGAATTCCACTGAAGTATTCTAACATACTTTGTATCATGACTGTTTCTCACATTTTGTAAGATGATTTGCTTACCAAGACTGAAGAATGCAATAAGAGGACATTATTCACTGACCTTAAGTAAAGATATTGCTCTAAGAACTTGTGGCCAAGCATAAATGTAGCTGGACAAGAATCCAAAGATTACACTTATTTAGAAAGAAGCATTGATTATACTAAAATTAAATATTCTTTATCAAGAAAAATTATGCTTTGGAAAGTGTTTTCATTTTCTTCTTCCAAGCCAGGTGTTTAATAACAGAAAATACCTCTCTTATTTCACAGTCTTGAAATTTATAAAATCTAGTTTTGTTTAGTAGTTACCCTGGTTCTCTTGCTTATTTCGTGGAAGGGGGAGATATTTTTCTAAAGAAAGACAGACAATTTCCACTTTCTTGATACTATTTAAAAACACACAGAATAAGTACAAAAGCTTTTTTGGCATATAAAGTATTGCAGTTTTTTTGAAAAATATCAAATTTATGAAAATGGGAATGAAAGTCAGAGGATTTTATTTCTCCTCACATACTTTAAAAATATACTTTTATAGAAAAGGACTAACACAAGATACCTTTTAAAAAATCACCATGATATAAATGAATTTGCTATTTTAAAAGTTTAATCAAAAATAGCTCCTTCTAAAATCAAAAACCTCTACTGTAAAACTTTTATCTCTAAGTCCAGGCAGGTGATAGGTTTATACAAATATTTTAGATACAATAGGTCAAAAGAGTAAAATCTTTCAACAATAATGAGGTGTAATTTGATGCACTGGAAAGAAAACTAGAAGAGCAATAATAGGATCTGTGTACCGCAGTCAAAACACTTTAGTAAACTAAAATTTGGTGGGTATTTTTTTTCTAAAGGCGATATTCATGTTTTTTTAAATTATTGTTTTATTAATTCTACCATCTATATTATAAATGCCATTAATTTGCATCATTAATAAATAGCATGATAATGTATTAGTGAACCAGTTAACAATAGCTGTAAGATTGATGAATACTTAAACTTTTATTAATGGTTTCTAAATGCCCTGGACTAATTAAATCTTCTCATCCCACCAGAACAATGTTTAATTATCCTGACTATACAGCTTATAAGCAAGATATTAATAGAGTATTCTTGTTTCACATATTCAGTGGTACTTTGGCATTTTAGTACCTTCAAAAGCCATAAGATGAATGCAGCATAGTTCTTTATATCCTTTAATCATGGAGACCCTGTCAGTAAAACTATCACTTTGCATTGGTGCCACTTCATTGAACCAATCTCACGAATTCTGAATTCATCAATGAAGTAGTAATCTATTACTGGAACTGATGTAATTTTTATTAGTACTATGTGTGATTATATGTGCTGATACAGCTTTCAGGAGTTGATTTCTTGGCCTAAAACAAAACTGAAATTAGAGGAACCCATTACCAGGGAATTGTCAGTCCCTGGATGGTCTGTCAGAGCCACACATTTATCTGAGACAGGTTATAACAGTAGGTTAGCATAGATTCCTAGGACTTTATAACAAGAAGGAATGTAGCCCAATTGTTTTATTTTACAAATGAGGATTCAGTTAAGTGTTTCTACCTAGCCCCTACCTTTTCCTCATTAAAAATGTTGCTATGCAAGTCAATGAAGTGTAACAATATTTAGCCTTCAATAAAGGACAGTTGATATAAAGCAAATCCTTTTAAAATAAACAATATAAATTAAGGTCATTTTGGTAATTCTCTGACAGCCTTTCCCTGTTAGTATTTACCATTTACTCTAAATATTTTATTGTCCTCGGACATGATTAAAATGCATCTTTCATTTAAAAAATTAACTTTGTTATCTAAAACTTTTGACCAGATTAGGATATGAGAATCCTCTAGCAGAAGGAAGAATTTTTAGCTACTCTACTTTACAGCATGTTTCAGAAACAATTCTCCATTGGTTCCACATTCCTCAGAGCCCTTCCTCCATGGGCAAATAAAAAGAGAAACAAGGAATGTCAGCACTTTGATGCTACTGAGCACGTACAAATTTTGGAACTATTTTTCTCCAGTCAGAAAGTACTAACTTTGGGCTTCCCTGGTGGCGCAGTTGTTGAGAGTCCGCCTGCCGATGCAGGGGACACGGGTTCGTGCCCCGGTCCGGGAAGATCCCATATGCCGCGGAGCGGTTAGGTTCGTGAGCCATGGCCGCTGGGCCTGCGTGTCCGGAGCCTGTGCTCTGCAACGGGAGGGGCCACAACAGTGAGAGGCCCGTGTATCGCAAAAAAGAAAAAAAAAAAAAGAAAGAAGTACTAACTTTGAAAAGTACTTACTTTGAAAAGGCATTTCCAGTGGTAACGCTTGATGATTTATTGCTAGAATATTCATCTTCAGTTGAGGCTGAAGTTTCAATGTGAGAATGTGTTAGGAACTTATTTCTGAGAGGGCAATAGGTCTATTGGGGGAAGAGCGAGGTTGTTATTTCTAATTTAACATCTTGTGAATTATTTTAAAATATAAGTTTGTTAAAGTGTTCACAATTTAAAATGTTTAATTTGGAAAGTAGGCAAAGGTAGAAAGGAAGGAAAAATTTACCTGTATTACTTCTATCCAGAATAATTATATTTTTATTAAAACAATTAAAGTAACATTTAAAGAAGATTATAAAAGCAGATTTATGATACATATAAAGGAACATAACTAAAATAAATATACTAAATAGCCATTGTGCGAATACATTATAGATACAAACTTACCATAAATAAAAATAACAATACCTTCATAATATAATATTTCAGATAAGAACAAAATAGATTTAAAACCTTATGAATTGCATTTTACTTTCTTTTTGAAAGAAGAGTGAGAAATTTTTTAAATTACTTTATTTTAATATTTGATATATCTTATATAGCTGAAGTTTTTCTTAGGAGAAGTAAAATTTGTATGTAAAGTCAGTGCCTGAAATATCATTTTGAAAATACAGCCATAGTGGAATTCATGGCATTGACTTAATTATGCTGAGGTTCAGAAGAGATTTTGTGAATTAAAAAGATTATTCCTATCAGTTACACCAGTTATATTTTCTTCCGGTAAGCATTTAAAACTTGTTTTGGAAAGTGGTATGCAGAACAGTTACTTGGTATATATTATGAGATAAAGTGGAAAATACATATGAAAAACAATATTCTGAAAACTTACATTGTTCAGAAAGCAATTAGGTTTCTGCTGGCTGATAGACACAATTATATTTGTACTTTCACAATACATTATTTTGTGCACTTTTCATCATTTAATAACGTATCCATGTTTTATATGTTTTGTGTACTTGCACTGATTTGGGAATTTGAGTGTCTTTCAACATCACCTCAAGGTATCCTAAACCCTAGCAATTAGCAGTGCATTGCTTATAAAATGTCATGTTTGTTGTATATTTTCTATAAAAGCATTTATAATTCCTTTAGCAGAGAGTAAACAAATGCTTAAAATCTGTTTTTACTTTATTATGAATTTTATATAGCTAACAATTAAGATTAGGTTTATCTAACCTCAAGACCAATCTGGTATGATCTATGAAGTTTAGTAGCATAATTTCAGAGTAATTTATTTTAAGTTTTGAAAAGTCTTATTTCTTAGTCAACAAAATACTGGTATAGATGATTCATATTTATAAATGTAAAGTGCATTGGAGATTCTTAACCTTATGGTCTTTTAATGCAAACTTTATTTTATTAGATTTCCTTTATAAATTACAATTCCATTCTTTGTCAATTTCTAATGTCTCAGGCCCTTCCTTTTGTACTATGCTTCTGATCCTCATTAAAGTCATCTGTTAGATTGTAATAAATGTTAAACTAGTCATAAATACTAAAGTCAGTTCCAATTGTTTTATGAAGCACAGATCTGTTTAAAAAATCTGGAAATGAAATTCACATTAGCATTTGGGGAAAGTGCTATATCAACACCATAGTAATTGGCCTACAGGCACACAGCTGGCTAGAAAATGAATTATGATTACCAATTAATGATATACATAATGTACTGTGACATAGTAAAAAAAGCTGTCTTATAATTTAACAGTCAAGTTTAATAGGTAGTACACTTAATTTAGCTGTTGCTACCTGGGAAGAGAAAGCTATTTTATCGTTCATTCTTTGATGAAAGCCTCACTGAAATAAGGAAATTGAATAATAGACAGATGAGGAGAATTCTAATTTGAGCAGATTTTTATTCCTGGTCATAGACGCGCAGATGAGAATTTTGTCTTCAGATCTAAGTACTTATTATGTGGGAAGATACAATACTGAAAGAGCAGAAGAGAAAAAGGGAAGAATCCAATTTTCAGATAACACTCCTCACCCATATCCTAAGTCCCTTTTTCTAGCCAACTCTTATTTATGTTTCAAAACTCACTTGCTATAAGGAAGTTTTAAAAATTCCTGTCTTGATGAGATGTGTTTCTTCTTAGCTCTCATAATACCTTGTAGGTACCTCCATCATAGTATGTAAGTCACTGACCTGCAATGGCCCACTTATTTTTCTGTTTCTCCTACTAGACATTTCTCTCAAACAGGATGATTTAATCTTGTATCTTCAGAAGTTAAAGTAAGCACTTATAAAAAATGGTACATAACTATTAATTTCCAATAACCAAATTTTATTGTACAAAATCTATGAAACAACCATAAAGGGCTTAAATAATAGCCTTTATTAATGTGTTGTGGGCACCATACTGTCCTCACAAACCACGTTTGCTGAACTTGCCCAGTTTCTATTAGTATCTTAAGGGGATGGTGCGTCTTCATAAGGTAATGTGGAGTCTTTGAGGCAACTACAACTTGGATAAAGATTACATCAGTCATTAGAGCTTTAATCAGCTCTTCTTCTAAAGCAATGGATTTTTTTATTCAAGTGATTGAAAATAGAAAAAAAATGATACCTTTGTTTTCTGTCCTGATAAAAATTCACAAGAAAACCAGATACTGAAGAGGGAAAGGACCACAGCCTTGTAGAATCAGAGCAAACCTAGTAGCATTTTGTTTGAACCAGGTCTACTTTGCATTAGAATGGTTCAGTGTAGACCAGAGGCAAATGGTACTTCTGACAATTATTTTTTAATAATGGTTTTAAAAGGAGAAAATCTCTACAAATACTTCCTTTCTAAAAAGCTTGGAAAATTCAGACAACTGCACTTTTAAAAACGTCTGGCCACTGAGAAAGAGAGAGAGTTCAATTTTTAAAAAGCAAGATTTTTGGTGGCAAATGTCTCATATTCCCCAATAGTACCTTGCCATACAAATTTATCCTCTAGGGTGTGAGTGTGATCCAAGAAAGGTCTACTTAATCTGGATAGAAAGTTCATTTTGAGGCTAACACAGTGTCATTCTGGTTCTATTTTCATTAATGTCACATCAATTTGGCTTCCAAAATGACTCAGTTCCTTGAAATAAGGAGATATGAGTATATTTCCTTACTTTAATTTAGTAAAATAGGCTTTTTGTTGGACAATTCTGACTCAGTTGCATTTGTCAGTACAATTTGGCTGGCCAGAGGCTTATTAATAAATGGAAAACTGGGAACACTTGTGTAACTGTGGTGTTCCCAACTACCATATCTGTGTGACTGCAAAGACATTTTCTCCAAAATGGAAGAGACCCCAGGATTTGTAACACATCAGATGATTCATTATAACCAAAACAATGCAAAGACATTAGACTATAAACTGGATTTCACTGGAATTTCAATACAACACTAGTCCTGATACTAGTAACTTAATAGTTCAAGTGAAGTACAATATGGTTTGGTTTGTGATGCAGTAACTTTTTAAAGTGAAATTAAGTTTACAGTTATTACTGGGAACATTTCCTGTCACTTGTAAGATAACTCAGCTCTCATTTTTTTAAAACAAATCACTATTAATAAAAGTTATCAATTTGACAGCACTTCATATTTTTTTATTCAAATAATAAGAACAGCAATGCTGCAACTCTGTGTAATTTCCAACTAAAGCATCTGTTGTGTCTATCACTATTTTGAAAAGTCTGTTTCCTGGGTGAGGAATTATTTTGGTCAGCATATCTTAGCAGCACCCTAGAAAGGCAACCTTTTTTCCTCAGAGCACTAAAGATGATCATGACACTTCTTGACTCTATGAGATACAGATGTAGATCTGGTTAAGAATTTCCAATTTGCAGCTCAGCCATTTCTTCCTCTACAAATTGAAGGCAGGAATTAAATATCTAGACATGTGGACATTCCTAGCATAGTGCCTGGTATTCAGTAGTACATGACAGTTTTCCTTTCCATTTTTCTTTTCCCCAAGAAACGAAAACTAGCACTACCTGATTTTGATTGCTTGACTGTTTTCCATCTGCTGCAATATCTGTAAGATGTTTTTCTTTTTTTCTGTATCATCTTCTTCTGATCTAACAAAAGAATTCTATATAAAAAATGGAATACAAAGAAAGAACTTTAATTAAAAGACTACATTATGGGAAACAACTCACAAACAAAAATAGATGAACCATAGAGGATTCCTTTATGCCATACTGAGTAAATTAGTAACTAAAAAGGCAGTCATTGATTCTGGGATAATAGAGCAAGTACTCTTTTGTATATCATTTGATGGTTAGCTTGAGATGAGCATTATAAAAATAAAACTCAGTTAATAAAGATTAAAAACAATAAGCATGCAATATTTTACTTATTCTCTGTGATGAAAACATTAATACTTTAATACAATACTGGGAAAAAAATGTCTAAAATTATTTAGCAAGTTTACCGTGTTATGAAAAACATATAGCCTGAACCCTAGACTGAGACCCTTTTGACACTACACTGCATCCTATTTATAGACACGAGTTGTCTCATTAAACAGGTATCCCTTGAATGGGTATCACTATTTATGTTTTATCATCACAATCATATTAACAACAATAATAATCTTAATTTCTATCATTCTCAATCCTCATAACAACCCAGCGAGATTGATGCTATTATTACCTCCATATTATAGAAGAGGAAATTGAGGCTAAAAGTGACTAAGTACCTTGTAGAACAAGGCCACACAGTGAGAAAGAAAGGAATTTTCTTTAAAGGAAATATTAGAACACTTCCTTCTTTGGTCTCCTTGGAAATTATTATATGAAAATCAATTATAATTACATGGAAATCAATGGCAAACCAGTGTGTGCGAACTAGAAATAGGCATATGCTCTTCAGTCTTATACACAGGACTGAGGTAACATACAAATCACACCAGCAAATGCCCCATGCTGAACGTTAGAAGTGACAAAACAATAGTGGTGACATAGCCTACTTAACATTGAAACTAAGTTTATTTTGCTTTAGCACAGACTGATGAGAAATGTGAGTTAGAAAGCATTTCTGTATAAAACCAAAGCTTACACATTTATCATATAACCCTTTGCTTTTTTGTTAGCTCTTTATCTTTGACAAGGCATATTTTTGAGCAATTATTTGAAATTTCTTTCTTTTTAAAGTATTTTCTCTGTCTTGCATGCCTCCTTAATTCTGTATAAATTCTTGAGAAAATCTCAACTAGTTTGAGAAATTTCAATAGTTTCTTCATTGAACAGATATTTACTAAACTCCTACTCTATGCCAGGTTCTGTCTTAAGGAATTTAATGTCAAATGTCAAATACCTACATTGATAATCTGAGACATGGTTTGGATTCACTTTGGCATCTTTGCGTGTTAAAAACAAATTAGTTCCAAATGTATTGGTACAAATAAATAGGTTGTTTCATAAAATGTGTTTGTCCCAGATGGCTACTACTTGTTAGCAAAAAATAGCATCTATATATCTTGTTGATATCATCATTGCTAGCTTGGAATTCTTGAAACATTAGGAGGAAAAGAAATGCAACAACAGAAAAATGTTCTTCACTAAAAGAGAAGTACTACGTTTTCGTAAATTACTATCTTTTACAGAACGAACTTGTTCAGGAGAAGTGACTATCAATTTTTCAGTATTTGTGCCTTTCATGTAAGAAGAAATGAAACAGGAATTAAGAAATTGGGGTTCCTACTGCTGGCTCTACAGGCAGTAATATGTTCTAGTTAGACAAGTAGGAAGGGAAAGAGTTGGACACAAGCGGCAAATAAGAACTTTCTTTCCCATATAATGCCAGAGATCAAAAGCTTATCAAGCACTTGAGAGCCAAGAAATCAAAGTTGTGCCTAGGGAGCTAATGCATCTGTAGTCCCAATCTGTACAAAAGTCTTAAAACTGGGAAATGCAGGTGGAGTTAAACAATCGGAGGCATCCATTGTCAGGAGCAAATCAGGTTTGGGGCCGTTTGATAATAGACGTAGAATTGGATGGGAGAAACCTGACCACAGTATTCAGCGGAAGAGTCCAAAATCCCAGAATGTCAGTTTAGAAAAGAAAACAGGATTCTGAGCCTGATAGTTTGCTTTCTGATCCCTTTTCCTGCTTAGAGTAGGGATCCCTAGTGCCGCAGGTACATAGATGAAGTAGGAAGGAATCAGCTAGAGAGAAGGAACTGGAGGACTTCAGGTGTACACTAATGCAACTCTAGGGGTGTTAGGAGTTTGGGGATATGGTACAGGAATGATCCACTAATGTATGGAGGATCTTTGTACTGTCATTTTCCCAATCTCTTCATTGAATTCCCAAGCCTGTCTGTTTAATTATCTCATGGGAATGAATGCAACAATGAGTTAAAAATGTTTAGGTCTCTTTTGGTGAAAAAAGTTCTTTGAGTTCAGGATGTTTAGGTTAACCAGAAAGTGTTAAAGAATTAAATGATTCTCATTTTAAAACAGAAGAATGAACTCAGGTAACTGGACTGTGATTTTTTTTTTAATTTATAGTTTGGCTAGGTGTTTTGCCTCACTTTAGCATCTCCTTTATTACAGCATAAAGCCAAAGACTATATTGACCTATATTTCCATATTACTGTACTGAAACATTTGTTCTTGGAGGAAGAATTGATTGGCAATAATTGTTTCCAATAATATAGTTTTTGCTTCCAATATTAGGTAGTCCCAGAAAAAGCATTTCACTCAGATCTAAAAGTTTGGTAAATTATAGGTTATACATTTTATTTCAAGAATATCATGTTAATATTCATCAGGCACCATTCCTGAAGACTATCATTTTTCAGCCAAAAAGAAAGTAGAACATTTTAGAAGTATTTATTTCTATGTACTTATTTCATAGCAAGACTTCAAGTAAGTCACTGTCCATTATAAAACAATTAGTGAGTTCTTATAGCCAGCTAGATAGAAAATGTCAGTTCTTATGGACTTTTCCAGAGGGGATAAGCATGCTTAACTTTTTCTTTTCAAAAATTAAGTAGTTTTTGTTATCACATATGGTTAAAAGATTTAAGAATTTAGTGTAAGATCTTTTGTCTGTATACATTTATTAACTAGAGGTGTGTGGCTTGGGCATCATAAACTGAGTTGGTATATTCTTTAAACTTTCTGCCTCCTCTTTTGTCACCCAAATACTATATGGCATGTTTTGTATATGCTATAAACCTTCAGTGAAACTTTTCTTTCAAATTTAAAATAGCTTTCTAAGTGCTAAATAATATAGGTATTATAAGTGTTGCAACAAAAGATCATCAGCAGAAATGCTGCCTAGAAGATAAACTTGAAAGCTTAATTAGCACACCAAACAATGTTAGTCCATTTCAATCTTAAAATACATAACTTGCTTTTCTTGAAAGCCAGTGGTTTAGAGAAAACTTATTCAACGAATATTTCTTGAGACTGCCTCTATATCCAAAGAACTCTCTTACGTTTCAAAATTCTCAGTTTCTGTAATTCTACACAGAATATTGAAATTGAAATTTTCCAATGCTACTGGCTGTGAAAAACCTAATTTGATATAATCCACTTAATGTTCACTTAAGATCAGTGAATTAACCTGACTACAAGAAAAAAACACATGAAGAAAATAGTCATTTTTAAAATATGGTTGAATCATGAATCACAATTGCTAAAGCTAAACTGTGGTTTAAGATCCCTGGAGCCCATTATACCTAAGGGGACTTTATTCTCTCCACTAAAGACTAAATGGTATGCAAGGGGGAAGAGATACGGGAACATATGTATATGTATAACTGATTCACTTTGTTATAAAGCAGAAACTAACACACCATTGTAAAGCAATTATACTCCAATAAAGATGTAAAAAGAAAAACAGACTAAATGGTAAAGAAAGTTAGATTTACTGAATGTACTATCACGATAGCAAAGTATCAACCCCTTTCAGCTTTTGCATCTGTATTAAAGACAGAGTCTGTCCTAATAGCAGCTAAGGCACTGCTATCCAAGACAAGATTAACAATGGATGGGGTCCTACCTCACTCATATCACTGTCATAATTGGTCGACTTAGCATATTAAAATTCAGATTAAAATATACCTAATAGTGTTTAATTTGGAGAATGGTACCTTAATTGAAACTTTAGTTACTATCCACTGTAATTTGCTTTTAAATTGTTTAATGCAGCACTGACGTTATAATTAGAAAAATTAATCTGAAGAAACAACGTGCTCTAAAGGCTATATTTTGTTCTATGTCTTAAATAAAATGAAGAATAAAAATTGAATTAAAATGTGATAATGGATTTTTTAAAAAATAAATGACTTTGCTTGGGTGAGGAGGCTTCAGTAGATGATTGTCTGCTAGATTGCTCTATGTTGTTAAACATAATCAAGAGATTAGTGCATTGGCCACCATATTTTGAAATGCTAGTGGGCTAACAGAACGTTGTATTTAATCTAGTGTTCATGATGAATGTTAGGAATAAAATGGCATCATTTGAAGAATAATTAGAGGCATATATAATGAGTCATGAAAGAGAAGCACATCCATACTGAGAAATATAAATTAGCTTTAGATGACTAGTATGAGACTTCTATGTAAAATGTCCCAGGACTTCCTGCTTCTTAAAAGATGATAATGGCAAATAGATTATAAAGAGCTGATATATGTGAAATATATACCACTGAATACAGAAGCCTAAAGTCTCTTGCTAAAGAATTACTATAAATAAAAAAGGACTAAATCCCTGGCAAGGTACAGCTAGACCAGAGTTTCCCAACCTCGGCATTATTGACATTTTGGACCAAATAATTCTTTGTTGTGGGAGCTGTCCTATGCATTGCAGGTAGTTTTGCAGCATCCCCAGCCTTTCTCCACTAGATGCCAGTAGCAACATTCTTCCAATTATGACAATCAAAAATGACTCGACATTGCCAGAAGTCTCCTGAGGTGCAAAATCACTCTCAGTCAAAAACTACTGACTTAGACCCTAAATATTTCCACTGGAGTGAAGGAGACGTTTAGAAAAGGAAGAATAACCACTACCCCAAAGATATCCACAAAATAAATGCTATGGAAGAACAGAAATTATTACCTAATCTAGAGATGTGCAACTCTCCCTTATTTAAAATGACATCCATGGATTATTTAAAAGCATCTCTGATGGACTTGCTTGGGCCTCCTTCTTTTTGAAGAAAAATGCTGTTTTTGGTGTCTATGAGTAATAAAAACAGAAGCTATCAAGGCCAGCAACTTTCCATTCATTCTAGCCCCAAGTGAAGTCTTTTGTTAGTGCCATCCTGACTAATGCGGATGAAAGTGCCAGAAGAAATTGGGATGAATTCATCAAAATATTTAGTTATAATTTGACAAATGTAAACATTTTTCATGCCTTAGTTATTCACTGTTATCAATTAGCCATTTTTCCCCCACCATGAGATACTAAGATGAATGTTTGAGGTTGGCAATAAGGGTAGACAGTGTTACCCTTTATTAAAAATAAAAAAAGGGAGAAAAGAGAATCATAATGAGAACATATTATTCTTTGGTACAGTTTGAAATGCCTTATGTCTGAAGCTTAGTCATTTTTTTCTACCTATGAAACAGTAGGCAAATAATAGTATGACCAAGCAAAATGCTAGAAAAAAAGAAAATCTTATTTTGTGTCAAAACATGGTTGTAATTAGCAATCAAAATTTACTGCATTTTTTTCTGAAAGTTTTAACAAGGAATATCTTTGGTTCTCTCTGTCTCAGATTTTGAAATTACTCCACCTACCTTTTCCTTGGCAACCTCATGTTTCTCATCTAAAGAAAAAAATCATAAGATAATTCATGAAATTATTTATTTTCCTTCACTCTTGAAAGCTTGAGGAATAATTTATTTTATTCTATAATTTTTTCTTGGCTTCCATTTATTAGCAATTTCCACATGGTGAAATCCAGGTGTTTTACATAGAATTTCTTTATTATTATAGACACCCAAAATAAATTCCATCTGCTTGGGCTTTATAAAACCATGGATTACATGTGTTCCAAGCTCAGTTTATTTCATTCCATGACTAAATATTCATTGGACAGTTTTAGGGTAGAAATGTCCAACAAAAAGTATACAGAAAGATCAGAGGAAAATATTATTGCCTACTGAACACAATTTTGCATGCTTAACTACCCCATCTATTCTGTTTTTTCATAAACCTAGTCTAGCCCAGTCATTTTTAATTTACTTCCATCCCTTTTTCATTCTTTTTAGGCCATCTCCCAAATTAGTCACTTTAGAAATCATAGTCAACTCAAGATGATTTATGAGAAATACACAGATAGGGAATCATGTAGTCAGCAAGGTGATTAATTTCTGGATGTAATAATTTGCTACTTGTTGAAATAATTCATTTTCTCAGCAAATGTAGTTTTCTTTCTCCATCACTTTTGATCCAATTCAACATATCTCTCTTGCTATGTTTACCAAGGATCTAAATTTTTCCATCATGAAATAAAATCACAATTATTTGGATTATTCATGCTACTTTGGGAGATTTTTCTTATTATTATGAGTTGCTTTCTATACAGGTGGAGTATTTATTTGGCACATTGAATAAACAAAATTTATTTCAATTATCCAAATATACCTTTAGATATATGTATCTAATGTATATGCTCAGATTTTTGTATTATCTCAATATTTATGAAACTGTAATCATTTCTAAAATGTCCCTTGTACAAATGATAATGTCTTTCCTTGTATAAGTGGACTTCTGATTGATCCTGGAAGGAATGTTGTGCAGTTTTATGATGAAATCAGGAGCATATTTGATACTAATAAAATGGTCAATGTTTCAACTCAGGATCTAGATTTTGGATTTTCCTCCAGGATGTAATTAAGGAACTCTCCCCCTATTAAGATAGTGCTGACCTCTAACATGTTTCCAAAACAAAGATAGTAGAATCTCATTTGAAGGAGAAAAATGTGTGTAGTTTGCAGAATAATTCAAGCACATGTATCATATAAGCTCTGATGTCAGCATTAACTAATGGGAGATTTTTTTTGTAAGCATACAAATAAATGAACATTATCAGAGCAGAACATTTCTTTCTTAATACAAAAAATTATTTTTATAATTTTATGTGTTTTTATGAGACTAATATTCAGTAATAGTCACATTTATTACTCTTCCTTGAGCAGCTTCCTGGGAAGTAACGCATTCAAAATGATAGCATCTGTGATTTATGTACATCATTACATATTTTCTGAAAATTGGTGCATTCAGTTGACTGCAGGCTTCATTTTAAGCTATTAAGAGAATTTTCTTTATGGACGACTTTTTGTAGGAACAAATGAAAAAAAATACAGCTATCATTTTAACTGTTTCGTTTGTAAGAAATAGTTTTATATCTCTGAATGTTGAGTCCTTAGATTATTTGCAAAGCCTTAATGAGTCTCAAAATTCTAGTTGAGGAATAATCTTAGGTTGTTCTTGACCTCCTGGTTTAACTACAATGTAGTCTTCTACAATTGTCACTTTACATTGAATATTTTGAGAATCATATCTTTACTATGGACTCTGCCAGGTGCTTTGTCTATTACTTCATTTATTTACTTTCTCATCCCCATTCTAACTTGCTTAGCCATGATGAATAACATATTCTGAACTCAGTGCATCTTCTAGGCAGCAATCCAGTGACTTCCTCCCCTCACGTTATTTGCCCGGAGTATATTCAACATTCACTTTTCTAAGCTCTGTGTTTTCTGAGGACACTCAAAAAGTCTTAAATTTGTGGAGAAAATAATTCAGCTGAGCAAGTATCAGCAAAGATAAGCGATCTTTGCTGTGAATTTTTCGTACAAGATTATGAACCCTTTGTTGATAAGGACTGTGTTTTATTTATTTGTTGGTCCCCAGATGTCTGCCATGATGTGCCTGGCACATAGCAAACAATGAATTGAGTGAGCTTGTTGGTATGAACATTTTTGTGAATAATTTGTTTCCTTTACAAAATTATATTAATTATTTTCTGCAATATTAAGAATTGGTATTTGTAATGTTAAAAATGGCTTCTTGAAATTGTTTTTCCAGCTTTTAATCTTTGGACAAAATAGGTATTATCTATGTTTCATATATTGGGCAAATCAAGGCACTTGACAGAGGGACACAATGAGGAATGATAAGATCATTTGTTGTCAGTCAGTGCTTCATTGTGTTGAATGCTAACATGGTATTCTCTAAGTAGCCTTTTAAACTTCCTCTAATAACATTATGATCTTTGAAAATAAGCCTTTGAAAAGCGTTCCTGGAAAAGATGAGCAGAAAGTATCAGACATTGTTATCTGTGTGCTTTTGAGAGTATTATTTTATATATCTAATAAGGTAATGTTAGAACAAGCTTAAATAGTTTCTCTAGTCTACCTAAAGTTGGCATTACAGTTCAATGTCAGTATTCTTCACCAAACATATTTTTTTGTTAAATTGTGTATTTGAATAAGGATGCAGTCAAAATACTTGCACATGTGCTTCAGATTACTTAATGTCACCAGTTAATTTAAGATGATTTATCAGGGTGATTTGTACTAGTAAGATAATTCCAGATAAGAAAAACGAAGCTTCCCAAACTAATCTTTTATTCATATTTGGACTCCTCATTCTTAAATCGATATGGTAGATTAAAAATAAGTAATCAAGGACTTCCCTGGTGGCACAGTGGTTAAGAATCCGCCTGCCAATGCAGGGGACGTGGGTTCGAGCCCTGGTCCAGGAAGATCCCACATGCCCCGGAGTAACTAAGCCCATGTGCCACAACTACTGAGCCTGTGCTCTAGAGCCCGTGAACCACAACTACTGAGCCCACGTGCTACAACTACTGAAGCCCGCGCGCCTAGACCCCATGCTCCACAACAAAAGAAGCCACGCAATGAGAAGCACAGGTACCACAACAAAAAGTAGCCCCCAATCGCCACAACTAGAAAAAGCCCGTGCACAGCAATGAAGACCCAATGCAGCCAAAAATACATAAATAAATAAATAAATATAAAAAATAAAAATAAGTTATCAATACAGTGACTTCACAGAAGACTGCTCATATATTTCATGAGAACTTTGGAAATCAGACTTTCTCTTCCAAGTCATGATTTTTCGTTAAAAATTCATATTCAGCATGGAGGAAAAATATGGGGCAGTTATAAATTTGTCTGAAAATATATTATATTCCTAGTATTCAAGAACATCTTAGTAGTAATAGTAGTAGTAGTCATATTATTCTGCATTCATTCCCATGGTCGGTTTAAAACCAACATTGCCTATCTTCTTAGATTATGCTCTCCCATCTTTGTAATAAAAGTTGGCTAAAATGGAAGGTTAAAAAATAAAACAAAACAAAGAAAATTCATCAAAACTGGAGACAGAATTTCCCAAAGAAATCTAAGGGTATTCAATGAGAGTTGATTTTTTTAAATACTGCCCCAAGTCATCAGCAATTCTTAGACCATGACCCGCTTCTTTTTTTACTCTCCTTTTATTTTTTGAGACAATAACCATAAAACCCAATATGGAAAGTGACCCTGTGGGTGCAACCACAAAGTTTCAGTGAGAAAATCATTGTTAAATTACTTTCAAGAATCTCCGAATTCCTGGTACCAACAGTAGACATCAGTGTCCTCCACAACTCCAGTTACATCCAGGTCAAGCCAAAGTAAGATTTTAAAGACTCTAAGCACTGAAAAGATTATGGTGCCTTCCCAAATAACACTTAGAGCACCAGGAAGGCAAAATAAAAAATTTAAACTAATAAGGCAACATAATTTAAGCATATTTTTAATGATTGATTAAATATTGCATAAACTCAGTGCAGAGACAAAATATTCCTTTACCTGAGACCTTATGGCTGCTGGGAGGGTTTCTTTTAATTATCCCTAGCACACTAAAACAAGGAATACTTATTCTAGCTAGAACTATCTATTAATTTGATTTTTCTCAAATATATTCTGTAATATCTGTTATGTTCATGCTTTCTAGGACTGCTAGGATTATACTGTGTTCAAAGAAATGTTTTTGTTCTCCTTTGCTTTATAGATTCTCTTTCAAACCTCACTAGTAGCACAATGTCCTCTGTATTTCTAACCAATAATTTAGAAATTACTGCTGGATCCTGGGAATGAGGGGTTGCAGAGGGATAGAAAAGCTTGAAGTATTTCTTATTTTAATATTTTCAGTTAATTTCACAGCTTCCCACTAAAGCTTTAAAGTTTAAAGGCAAGGATTATTGATACCTTGCCTCTCTTTAGGCTTGTTATCTAGAAGATTGTATCTTTTGGCCTTTTAAAAATAAGAGTTTCCTGTGTGCAATATCATCCCCTAAGGGAAGTTTGTCATACAAAGCAATTATTTGAGTTATTAATGCCCTTAGAAATTTCATATGTTTTTAACAATGGAAACGATTATTTGATGGGGAAATTTTAAATAGAAACTATCTTTTAGTTGCATTAGAAACTCCTGAAGTGAACCACGAAAAAGAAAATATGCCAATAATTGTGTGATGGGAACATAGGCCTAGTTCTGGGTTTTGTTTTGTTTTTGATACTATAGACTCAGATTCCTTAGGTAAGATTTAAAATATGTTTGTTTGTGTGTGAATGGGGACAAGAGACAACAGAGAAAGAAAGCTCTTTAACTTTCCTAATGCTGAATATCTATGTTTCCTAAATAATCAGCTCACTGTCCTACTGCTCTATCTCAAAATCAATTATCTTCAACCTCATCATGTTTCTCTCCCTTTACCTCCACAAGTTCATTGTAATAAACACAAGGAAGTCATTTTAAAATATTGTATTATATAATTCCTAGCACCATGATCTTTATTCACTGACAAATATTGAAGAGCTATGAATTTTTAATAGCAGAATTACAAAAATTAAGTTTTGTCCCAGTCAATAGTAAACACTAGTTGGGAACCACCAGTGCTATAGTGAACAAATAATTCCTCCGAGGGTTTGTAAACTTTTCAACTTGGTTAATTGAACAATAGAGTTATGTGTTCACCCTGACTCCCCAAACCCAGTAGGAGAGTTAATATGAGTGCATTTGTTTTGCACATTGCAAATAAGAAGTGCCAGATAAATGCACCATGATAATAATAATGATGAGCTGCAGTGAAGCTTAGTGTCATTTAATTATATCTTAAGAGTTGATTTAGCAAACTTTCCTCTTTTCATTAACATCAGAAATCATATATTCACACTAGGAAACAAACGAATGTCACTAACGAAACAATTTTGTTCAAGTAGCATGCTTTCAAGTCAATTCTTCAAAGGCATATAATGGAGCATACTTCATACAGTGTTGAACAAGATTATATAAGCATTAGTCCTTCTCCCTGACTTCAAGTAAGACCACACCCTAAGCTCACTAGAAAAAACTGAAATACGTCCATTTTCTAAAAGCTGAGATAAAATATGATTCACTGGTACCTCTTGTTAACTACAACAGTCAGGTCACCCATCATCATTTGCAGTATAGTGACTTCTAGGGTATACCTGTATCTGCTTTACCCTTCTTCTTTTCACCCATACTTGGAAATAAAATCTGTATCTAATCAATAGCACCTACTAAGATGACGTTTCTAATTTACTGAGAAACCAGTAAGTATTTGCAGAAGAAAAAAGAAATCTTACATATGCTACTGAAAATCATGAAATTAAGTGTAGCATTTACCTATACCATTTGCGGGTGGAAAATAAGTTTAGAAACACTGATACAATGCCAAGAATCCATAAAGATGGACTGTAATAGCAGTTACAGGTGCAAAACTGAATGAAAGTACATCCATAACAGGTTTGTTTTTTTTCATTTATCTTAAGTTCAAGTTGAGAGTGGTTTTATTTTCATTGTTTTGGACTCTTAAAGATTTGTGACACAAGAGGAAAAGGATTTGATGATTACTGATAAAACTATACAGTGTTGATCATTCTTCTTGTTCATCGTTCTTCTGTTTCCTTAGAGCATGAATTCTCTGTGGGCTTAGCATTTGCCCTCTTATTATATAAACCCTAAGGAGAAGAAAATAATGTCTTGTTCATAGTAGTTGCTTATTAATGGATTTCTATGAGGTTTCACTGTGGGGAAAGGAATTAAAAACTTAATAATCCTGCTAGTTCTCTGAGCAGTTTAGAGCACAGGAGATAGTTAAAGTTTTATGGCATTCTCCTGGGAAGCCATCATCTCTTTGCCTTTCCTCACATTTAAGATTTTAATTGCCTCAGTGTTTCAATAACAATTACAGCCTATTCGGAATTTTTCTTTTCATGATCTGACAGCTCTGAGTTTTAAATTCTGGGAATCTTTCCTGAAGTAGGTTATATTTGTTATCCAAAGTCTCAGAGGAATATCACTCTATGCAATATGCGATCAATTTCCCATTTACTTGCTTTGGAGCCATCAGTCTTTTACCTGATTCTGTATATTAAGCAAGCAAAGCTTTTCAATGCTTCCATTTCCTTTTGTGCCACTAATCTAACAATGTACTGACTTGATCACTTGATTTCTTAGTCCACATCAATCCAAATAAAGTGCCTTCTGCTTTTTTTGGCATAAATTTAATTCAATTCTTATTCATGCTTGTTCAAATCTAATAAAGCTTCTCTATTAAGATGGATTGTGACAATGTACAACTTCTAATTTTTTCCCATTTTGAGCCTGATTTTCCCATTTCTATCAAGGAGAATGCCAGAAAAAATGAGTTAAATAAATTAAAATGTAAAGGTTTTAAACCCATTTACCTAACAAGGAGAACAAGACTTTGCCTGCTACATCTTGTGATTATTCTGTTCCTTGCCTCTATTCTCTTCTAGTCAGTTTTCTGAGACTCTACTTTTTGCCCATGCCATCGCCCTCACTCTTCTACCTTTCCTGATATATCACAATCATTCCTACTCCTCATACTTTGATTCTATTTGCTCATGTCTCTGCCCCTATAATAACTGAACATTTTCCCCATGCCTCTTATATTAACTGTATTGATTAATTGCATGTTTTCTATTGCTGTGTAACAAATTACCAAAAACCTAGTGGTTTAAAACCATACCCATTTATTAGTTCACAGCTTTGTAGGGCAGAAGTCCAGGGACCTCCCCTGTATTCTCTGCTTAAGTTCTCAAAAGGCTGAAGTCCATGTGTCTGCTGGGATGAGCTCTTATCGGGAAGCTCTGGAGAAGAATCTGCTTCCAGACTCATTCAGGTTGTTGGCAGAATCCAGTTCCTTAGGGCTGTACGACTGTAATCCCTATTTTCTTGCTGGCTGCCAACTGTAAGCCACTCTCTGCTCCTCGAGGAAACCCACATTCATTTTCACATGGCCCTCTCTATCTTCAAAGCCAGCAACTGCATATAGAATCCTTTTCATGCTTCAATTCTCTTCACTTACAAACTAGAGAAAATTATCAACTTATAAAGCACTAATAGGATGAGATTAGGTCCACCTGGATAATATCTCTTGCCGTATAAAGCAACAAACTCATGGAAGTAATATCTCATATTTACATGTTCAGGTCACACTAAAAAGGAGGGGATTATGCAAGGGTGAGTGTCACTGAGGTCATTCTAAAAGATTTGCCTACCATGCAAACCCATTATCATGGAAAGCCTTCTAGTGCCTTTCAAAAATTTTTGATTGATATCCATAGTATTGAAATACATTGTAGTGTGAAACTCGGAACACACACATACACAGTTTCACAAAAGAGAATTCTTACTATGTGCAATAAATGATGTTATTTTCTATTTCATAAAAAGAAAAGATTGCTTTAACCTACTAAATTTAGGGCAAAACTTTTTTTAGCCAAATTGGGAAAACCAGTCACTTCTGTTTCCATTTTTGGAAACCCATTTGTAATTTTGGTGATCTGCAAAATTGATCTATGAAAATTGGGATGAGATAACATTTGAAGTGAGCTCTTTTATTTTTAATAGTAACTTATCCTATTCTCCTTTTATATTAGTATTTTTGCCATGTGCACATGGAATTACTTTTCATGTAAAGAAAGAGGATTAGGAATTCAATACGTAGATTGTTGTATTTAGGTGGGAGCATTTTATTCTGTGTAAAAACCACCATACGGCCTACCAATATAAATGACGTTTTTAGTAGTTATTGTGGTAGTCACTAGATGGCAGATGTGTATTGCCCAAAATAAAAGGTGCCCACAAGCCAGCAAGGATCTCATTCAGATTTGATGGAGAAATTAAAAGCTTTACAGACAAGCAAAAGCTGAGAGAGTTCAGCACCACCAAACCAGCTTTACAACAACTGCTAAAGGAACTTTTCTAGGCAAGAAACACAAGAGAAGGAAAAGATCTACAATAACGAACCCAAAACAATTAAGAAAATGGGAATAGGAACATACATATTGATATTTACCTTAAATGTAAATGGACTAAATGCTCCTACCAAAAGACACAGATTGGCTGAATGCATACAAAAAAAGGACCCATATATTTGCTGTCTACAAGACACCCACTTCAGACCTAGAGACACATACAGACTGAAAGTAAGGGGATGGAAAAAGATATTTCATGCAAACGGAAACCAAAAGAAAGCTGGAGTAGCAATTCTCATATCAGACAAAATAGACTTTAAAACAAAGACTATTAGAAGAGACAAAGAAGGACACTACATAATGATCAAGGGATCGATCCAAGAAGAAGATATAACAATTGTAAATATTTATGCACCCAACATAGAAGCACCACAATACATAAGGCAAATACTAACAGCCATAAAAGGGGAAATCGACAGTAACACATTCATAGTAGGGGAATTTAACACCTCACTTTCAGCGATGGACAGATCACCCAAAATTAAACTAAATAAGGAAACACAAGCTTTAAATGATACATTAAACAAGATGGACTTAATTGATATTTATAGGACATTCCATCCAAAAACAACAGAATACACATTTTTCTCTAGTGCTCATGGAACATTCTCCAGGATAGATATGTCTTGGGTCACAAATCAAGCCTTGGTAAATTTAAGAAAATTGTAATTGTATCAAGTACCTTTTCCAACCACAACGCTATGAGACTAGATATCAATTACAGAAAAAGACCTATGAGAAATACAAACACATGGAGGCTAAACAACACACTACTTAATAACAAAGTGATCACTGAAGAAATCAAAGAGGAAATAAAAAATTACCTAGAAACAAATGACAATGGAGACACGACAATCCAAAACCTATAGGATGCAGCAAAAGCAGTTCTAAGAGGGAAAATTATAGCAATACAAGCTCACCTTAAGAAACAGGAAACATCTCGAATAAACAACCTAACCTTGCACCTAAAGCAATTAGAGAAAGAAGAACAAAAAAACCCCAAAGTTAGCAGAAGGAAAGAAATCATAAAAATCAGATCAGAAATAAATGAAAAAGAAATGAAGGAAACGATAGTAAAGATCAATAAAACTAAAAGCTGGTTCTTTGAGAAGATAAACAAAATTGATAAACCATTAGCCAGACTCATCAAGAAAAAAAGGGAGAAGACTCAAAACAGTAGAATTAGAAATGAAAAAGGAGAAGTAACAACAGACACTGCAGAAATACAAAAGATCATGAGAGATTACTACAAGCACCTCTATGCCAATAAAATGGACAACATGGAAGGAATGGACAAATTCTTAGAAAGGCACAACTGCCAAGACTGAATCAGGAAGAAATAGAAAATATGAACAGACCAATCACAAGCACTGAAATTGAAACTGTGATTAAAAATCTTCCAACAAACAAAAGCCCAGGACCAGATGGCTTCACAGGCAAATTCTATCAAACATTTAGAAAAGAGCTAACACCTATCTTTCTCAAACTCTTCCAAAATATAGCAGAGGGAGGAATATTCCCAAACTCATTCTACGAGGCCACCGTCACCCTGATACCAAAACCAGACAAGGATGTCACAAAGAAAGAAAACTACAGGCCAATATCACTGATGAACATAGATTCAAAAATCCTCAACAAAATACTAGCAAACAGAATCCAACAGAACATTAAACGGATCATACACCATGATCAAGTGGGGTTTATCCCAGGAATGCAAGGATTCTTCAATATATGCAAATCAATCAATGTGATAAACCATATTAACAAATTTAAGGAGAAAAACCATATGATCATCTCAATAGATGCAGAAAAAGCTTTTGAAAAAATTCAACACCCATTTATGATAAAAACCCTGCAGAAAGTAGGCATAGAGGGAACTTTCCTCAACATAATAAAGGCCATATATGACAAACCCACAGCCAACATCATCCTCAATGGTGAAAAACTGAAAGCATTTCCACTAAGATCAGGAACAAGACAAGGTTGCCCACTCTCACCACTCTTATTCAACATAGATTTGGAAGTTTTAGCCACAGCAATCAGAGAAGAAAAGGAAATAAAAGGAATCCAAATCGGAAAAGAAGAAGTAAAGCTGTCACTATTTGCAGACGACATGATACTATACATAGAGAATCCTAAAGATGCTACCAGAAAACTACTAGAGCTAATCAATGAATTTTGAAAAGTAGCAGGATACAAAATTAATGCACAGAAATCGCTGGTATTCCTATACACTAATGATGAAAAATCAGAAAGTGAAATCAAGAAAACACCCCCATTTACCACTGCAACAAAAAGAATAAAAAAATCTAGGAATAAATCTACCTAAGGAGACAAAAGACCTGTGTGCAGAAAATTATAAGACACTGATGAAAGAAATTAAAGATGATACAAGTAGATGGAGAGATGTACCATGTTCTTGGATTGGAAGAATCAACATTGTGAAAATGACTCTACTACCCAAAGCAATCTACAAATTCAATGCAATCCCTATCAAACTATGACTGGCATTTTTCACAGAACTAGAACAAAAAATTTCACAATTTGTATGGAAACACAAAAGGCCCCGAATAGCCAAAGCAATCTTGAGAACAAAAAACGGAGCTGAAGGAATCAGGCTCCCTGACTTCAGACTATACTACAAAGCTACACTAATCAAGACAGTATGGTACTGACACAAAAACAGAAAGATAGATCAATGGAACAGGATAGAAAGCCCAGAGATAAACCCACACACATATGGTCACCTTATCTTTGATAAAGGATGCAGGAATGTACAGTGGAGAAAGGACAGCCTCTTCAATAAGTGGTGCTGGGAAAACTGGACAGGTACATGTAAAAGTACGAGATTAGATCACTCCCTAACACCATACACAAAAATAAGCTCAAAATGGATTAAAGACCTAAATGTAAGGCCAGAAACTATCAAACTCTTAGAGGAAAACATAGGCAGGACACTCTATGACATAAATCACAGCAAGATCCTTTTTGACCCACATCCTAGAGATATGGAAATAAAAACAAAAATAAACAAATGGGACCTAATGAAACTTCAAAGCTTTTGCACAGCAAAGGAAACCATAAACAAGACGAAAAGACAACCCTCAGAATGGGAGAAAATATTTGCAAATGAAGCAACTGACAAAGGATTAATCTCCAAAATTTATAAGCAGCTCATGCAGCTTAATAACAAGAAAACAAACAACCCAATCCAAAAATGGGCAGAAGACCTAAATAGACTTTCTCCAAAGAAGATATACAGACTGCCAACAAACACATGAAAGAATGCTCAACATCACTAATCATTAGAGAAATGCAAATCAAAACTACAATGAGATATCATCTCACACCAGTCAGAATGGCCATCATCAAAAAATCTAGAAACAATAAATGCTGGAGAGGGTGTGGAGAAAAGGGAACCCTCTTGCACTGTTGGTGGGAATGTAAATTGATACAGCCACTGTGGAGAACAGTATGGAGTTTCCTTAAAAAACTACAAATAGAACTACCATATGACCCAGCAATCCCACTACTGGGCATATACCCTGAGAAAACCATAATTCAAGAAGTGTCATGTACCAAAATGCTCATTGCAGCACTATTTACAATAGCCCGGAGATGGAAACAACCTAAGTGTCCATCATCGGATGAATGGATAAAGAAGATGTGGCACATATATACAATGGAATATTACTCAGCCATAAAAAGAAATGAAATTGAGCTATTTGTAATGAGGTGGATAGACCTAGAGTCTGTCATACAGAGTGAAGTAAGTCAGAAAGAGAGAGACAAATACCGTATGCTAACACATATATATGGAATTTAAGAAAACAAATGTCATGAAGAACCTAGGGGTAAGACAGGAATAAAGACACAGAGCTACTAGAGAATGGACTTGAGGATATGGGGAGGGGGAATGGTAAGCTGTGACAAAGCGAGAGAGAGGCATGGACATATATACACTACCAAATGTAAAATAGATAGCTAGTGGGAAGCAGCCGCATAGCACAGGGAGATCAGCTTGGTACTTTGTGACTGCCTGGAGGGGCGAGAGGGAGGGAGACGCAAGAGGGAAGAGATATGGGAACATATGTATATATATAACTGATTCATTTTGTTGTAAAGCAGAAACTAACACACCATTGTAAAGCAATTATACTCCAATAAAGATGTTAAAAAAAATAAAAAAATAAAAATAAATGGTGCCCACAGAAGGGAGTCTATTTATTAAGTATTAGAATTGTACCTCAGACATTCTATGGAATCTTGAGATTGTTCAACAATAAAGCAAGCCCTAACATGGTATAATTTAATGTCGTCTAGTTTTCTTTGAGAAATATTTATAATAGCTTTTTCTTTTATTTTAAGCTATGGCTTTTTAATATACTCATCTTACAACCCCAGCACTATAAATGGATTTGGATCTGCTAAACTTGAGACTGACATACAATTTTTTTCCAATAACCTTGTAACCAAATGAAAAACTGGCATGGCATGAATCCTTCAGATCCCAGTTAATTGTTACTTCTTTAAAAGGCATATTTGACCAACCAATATAAATTAAACTCTCTCCTAGCACCCTATCCTTTCCTTTCTTAGCACCAATCACAACATCCAGTGATATGGAATTGGTGTGATTTTTCATACAAACTCTGTTATATGCAATAGACTTTCTTCTCCATACAAAAAAAGGATGTCTATTCTGCCTGTCACCATGTCACCAGCACCTAGCATAGTGCCTGACACATAAAAGGCCCTCAGTTAAGGCTTATGCAATAAATTAATGATGGATATGAGTGTGGATTCTTTTCTTTTTTCCTCATGAAGTGCTTTTTTGTTAGAGACCTTGCTTTTTCTCAGGGAGTACCAAGGCTAAAGTGAATCACTTTTACTGTCATTGCAAAAAGAAGGCAACTACTTTAAGGTATAGTTTCAAAAGTCTGCCTGTGCAACTTTTTAATTAAAATGTTGATTTTTTAAAAAATCCTTTCATGCATATAATTTTCATGGAGGAAGAGAAGAAATATCAAACTGCTAGCCAATGTGTACTTTCTTGAAACTGTATTTTCTGTGATCCATCTGATTTTATATGACTGCCAGTTCCCTCATTAACATCAAAGGTTACTGCCACAGATATTAGTCTGTTGCATTTCTTATGATTCAATATGAATTTCTTGGCAAGGAAAGCATGAGTCTACAGATTTGAAAGTATATATAATATTAGCATAATAAATGTTTCTCTTCATTTCACTCTAGCAGTTTATACTGGCAGGTGATTTTGTACTCATTCATAATTCTTCTTCTTTTCTAATAACATAAGTAATATAATGAAGCATTAAATTATTCCTTGAAGTGGAATATGAATTATGCTGAGTGTAAATAGGACTGACATGCTACTCTAAATCATTATGAATAGATGTGAAGGCATGTGATTGTACCTGCCTTTGTCAATTAAAAAATGCATTCTGTCATATTTTAAAGTTTGATGGACATAATACACCTTCCCTATTTCACTGGCTCTTCATTTTATTATTGTTGTTTTATTAGAATAACAAATGCCCTGCTGAAATAGAGGCCTCAAGAATGTTTTGCTGATGAGCTTTGAATCCATATAAAGACTTCAAATAGATTGGACATGCTCATTTTTTCTACACCTGCTTGCCCTGATTTTTTTGAACTTGAAAGTAAAAATAACCCAGTTATTTGACTCTTTTATGCTCATTACAAGATTTAAAAGCAAAAAAGAATTGTGATCTGTTAAAATCGGTTTGCATAAATACACTCTCCAGTTGGCTTAATCCTCTTTAAAATAGGCTGGGGCTTCCCTCGTGGCGCAGTGGTTGAGAGTCCGCCTGCCAATGCAGGAGGCGCAGGTTCGTGCCCCGGTCCGGGAGAATCCCACATGCCGCGGAGCGACTGGGCCCGTGAGCCATGGACGCTGAGCCCGCGCGTCCGGAGCCTGTGCTCCTCAACGGGAGAGGCCACAACAGTGAGAGGCCCGCATACCGCAAAAATAAATAAATAAAATAAAATAGGCTGGATTATAGTACCATCTCATGCTGAAATCTATAGTTTTTGGTAATCCAGTCAAAAGAAAAGTAGTAACCAAATGATCACGTATAATTTATTTTAAAAATTATTATATGGTAATAAATTGAAATGTAATCAATGAGTGCTTTAAAAAAAATAAGATTTTAAGATTTGTCCAGGCTGTTTTTTTCTAGAATTTATTAAAAACAACCAAAGAAAACAAAAAAGATTTCAACTGCTGTTGTATATATAGAGAAGATACAAACTGTCAATGAATACCAGCCAGCCACCCTAACTTAAATCAGAAAAAAATCTCCAAGAACTTGTTATCCTTAAAACTTCAACTCAAAAAGCTCAAGACTATTTTTGAGTGCTTACTATATGTATGCTTAAAAAATGATGAAGTGGGCTTCCCTAGTAGCGCAGTGGTTGAGAGTCCGCCTGCCGATGCAGGGAACACGGGGTCGTGCCCCGGTCCGGGAAGATCCCACATGCCGCGGAGCGGCTGGGCCCGTGAGCCATGGCCGCTGAGCCTGCGCGTCTGGAGCCTGTGCTCCGCAACGGTAGAGGCCACAACAGAGAGAGGCCCGCATACCGCAAAAAAAAAAAAAAAAAAAAAAAGATGAAGTGATAGAAACTTCTTAAAGGAATTTTTACTCAAAATATTATTACAGACATTTAGATTAAAAACATATATCTATCATATTTTATAAAGATGTATTAATAGTGCATTGTTTCAATGGGACTATAAACCTAAAGATCTAAACATCACTTTAAAAACCTGCAGAAAAGGCCCATCAGTTTGAAAGCATGTGCTTTTATAGTAAACCATCATGATTGTTCAGTTACCACTTTCCCTTGAATGGATTGCCGAAAGCTAACGATTTCAGCTCAGGATGGTACTATAATCCAGAGGATTATAAAGAAGATGAAGCTGACTGAAGAGCGTATTTATGCTGAATCTGCTACTAAAGAGTGATTTTTTTCACTATCAGAAATAATTTCTCCTTCTGACGGTCCACTTATTCCCATATTTCAATTCATGGCTTATGTGAGTGACTTTCTTTCCCTACCCGTGTAAATTCTCAGAGTGTTTGTGTATCTCCTCATTTGAGTATCATGGAAACCCTGTTGATTTCAGTTCTAGTCAGGCTTGAATACAGTTAATTCAGTCTTTCTGTCAACTTTGCCCTTTTTTTGAAAGTAAGACTACTTATACATAAATGTATTATAACCATTTCTAAGTGGCATGCCTCCCAATCTTTGAAGACAAAGAAAAAACTCTAGATGAAATAAATGTTTATTGTGAGTTGTTTCATTACGAATCTATTGTATTAGAGTTGCATATTAGGAAATCAATCAACGTTAACTAAAATAGTTTGGTACCTAATCATGTTATTCTGACCACGATTTTAAAATAATTAGATGATTCTATTGACTAATTTCAGAAAATGCACTTACTCACTAAATCCACATACCTCTTTAATATCTGCCAATCATTTAGCTTTTTACAGAGCAATTTCACATTTACCAGCTTTTTGGCTACACACTAGATTTAAAAAGGCACAGAAGGATTAAATGAGTTGCCCAAAGTTATAAAGTTCAGATGTAAAAGTTGTACTCAACTTTCTATCTTTGGACCGCAAAACTCAATGCTCATTCAAATGCAGCATACTTCTGTCTTCCTTTAATACAGTTAAAGTCAGCTTATCCCAGTATTTTATGCACCTTATCTTAAAGGTTTAGAGACATAATGTCCTCCAAAAGTTGGTTACCTGACTCAAAAATTTTAGTATTATTCAGTTTCACATGAAATGGACAAAAAACTTTCTATGCGTACTTAACTATGTGACCCAGAGGGAGAAGGCATTATTTGGCATCTCTTAAACTATAATAGAACACTTTATTGCTTGAAAGGAGTCTCTGCTTTCAAAACTACTAGTGCAATTAGTTTTATAAGATGAAAGGCAGTGTCATCATGTGAATCACTTGGGTTAATCCTAGTGCACCAAAGCTAAACGCTATCTTTCTTGCTATTTAAAACCTTCCTAGTGGAGTTTTATTTTGCCTATAATTGTGTCAATTATGCTAAATTCACAAACTGTATTAAACTAATAATCTAGGACTGTTGGTTGGTGGGATTATCTCCATACTACTTGTTTGAATACATAAACTAGTGTGTTTTCCAACAGAACAAAATTGCCTTCTTTACATTTTTACTCTAGTCATGGAAGTGTTAATTGTATCTAAAAATCACTTTGTCCCCTTGCTATTGTTATCAGTAAATTAAATGATCAAGAAAGCAACTGTGAGATTTAACAAAGTTTTGCATAAACACTAACTTATGTTTGAGAATAGCCCTGCCAGCTATTCCTGAAAAGTTAGTCCCTGGAACAGTATGCATAACACAACCATGTGGGCCTTCCAGACATCCAGGAATTAATACAGATTTGAAAACAATTTTCTTTCCCCTTCTTCCTTCTGTTCCCTTCCTCTCTCTCTTCCTCCCTCCCTCCTCCCCTTTCTCCCTTCTCTTTTTCTTCCTCTCCTTCCTTTCTTCCTTTTTTCTTTCTGCCTTTCTGCCTGACTTCCTTTTTTTGAATATTTAAAGAGTGAGGTGTTCAGGAATGCATTCCAAAGTAGCTTTCTACTGCATTTGTGTAGTCTATGACATTTCCTTCACTTCTTTTATTTAAAGGGAGGATATGAGACATTGGTACTAAACATTATGCATAAACTAGTGAGACTTTAAACATCTGTGACTTTTAGAGGCCCTTTGCTCTTGGTAAGGCTCAGCATCAAAGGACTAGAAAGAGAATAGACTTGCTTCTAATCTTGGCACCAACAAAAATTAACATAAGGACATTGGATAAGTCATTTATCTCTTCTGTATCAGTTGCTTCAATCGTCAAAACAGGAAGTTGGATGGTCTTTGAGTGTTTCCTTCAATACCTTTCCTGATAGCATACTTATTAGACATAGAAATTGACAGGTATGATGTTCAACTTGGAGAATGTTATAGTTTCTTATAGGAATCAAAGAACCACTGTAAGGGTTGGTGGTACAAAGTGAAAGAGTATAGACATTGGAATGAACAATTTTGAAATTGAATCCATCTCTACCACTTACTATCTATATGTGATATTTTAACATCTCAATTTATTTTTTAATTTGGTATTGCATTGTTATCATGGCCAAGATTAAGTGAGAAAAACTATATGAAGTATTTCTCACAGAATTTGGCATACAATAAAAAATTAGTAAATGGAAACAATTATTATGCATCCCCTTTTCATATTCTTTTTTTATAAATGAATTTATATTTTATTTACTTATTTTTGGCTGCTTTGGGTCTGTTGCTGCACGTGGGCTTTCTCTAGTTGCTGGGAGCAAGGGCTACTTTTCATTGTGGTGCACGTGCTTCTCATTGCGGTGGATTCTCTTGTTGCGGAGCATGGGCCCTAGGCACGCGGCCTTCAGTAGTTGTGGCACGTGGGCTCAGTAGTTGTGGCACGTGGGCTTAGTTGCTCCGCGGCATGTGGGATCCTCCCAGCCCAAGGATCTAACCCGTGTCCCATGCATTGTCAGGCAGATTCTTAACCACTGCGCCACCAGGGAAGTCCCTCATATTCTTTTCACGTTGAGAAATTTCTGCAGGGATTACTCCATCAGGAAGATCCTTTATTCTCTCTACATATCTTAGGGTGACAAATGGTGACTTAGATACTAACATTTCCCAGGGTATATCACAATGACAGATTCAGTGGCATGAACTTTATAAAGTCCTGTACTGAGATTTTCTCTACTGCCAGATGCAAAATATCAAGCCAAAAGGTACGTGGGAAGCTGATGAATAAATTTACACAAATATTGGCAAGAGCTGAGTACTTGTTTTATGAATGTAAATTCTCAGTTTTTGGCAAGTTAATTGCAATGACCATTTAGATAATTTCTGGCTTTCTCTGAGTAGCAGGTGTTCTCTGGAATCTGTAGAATTTTTCAAACCTATATATATATATGTGATGTAATATGATCGGCTATGGAGGCACTATATTGCCAACTCTTCTATCTTTGGCTTTTATTTTTTTAAGTTGCTTTTCTATACAGATGGATTTAATTTGGACCAAAATATTTTAGTAATTTAAAATAAGATTGTAAAACTCAAGGAATCTTTCTTTCAATAACAAGTAATGTGGTGACAACTGGTTTTATTTCAGAACTCCAATACCAGCAGATGGTGGGAAAAATTGTTTCAATAGAGAACAGCAGTGAATATAAAATCACAAATATGTTATTCGGTAACCTTAAGGATTAAGGTAATTTGGCAAAAGTAGCTTGCAGAACTTTTATTCTTTTATTTGTAGAAGAGATGAGTAAAATCTTGAAAACATTTAGAAATTATACCAATTTATTTTATCATATATTCTCCATTAAGAAATAATTGATAATCAGTGGAAAAAACAAGAATGTAATCTCTACATGGGCAGGGGTCTTTGCTTTATTTACTGTGTATTCCAAGTGTCTAGAATATTGTCGAGCATATACTAGGCATTAAATAAATGTGTTGAATAACTGAACAATGCCCTGATGAGCACTTAAGCTCTCTGCTTATACTGTCTTTCTAAATGTGTTGGTTTTTTAATCCGTAAAATAATGTTTTAGAATCTTGACTTGTTATTTACTAGGAAAAACTGCTTAACCTCTTTGATTCTAGCAATTTCTTTTTCTGTAAAATGAGTTGTGGAACTTCAAATTAGGTGAAACTAATTGTCATAGTGCCTGGCACACAATAGGTGGTCATTAAATGTTTGTGGATTTTGTTTTATTAGCACTGTACCTGCATTTTGAAAAAAAATAGACCCCTAGAACTTTAACCTAGAAATTGCTATTTGTAAAATAAGAAAATAGGACTCCTGTGACAGTTTTTGAATGTAACAATAGAAGTAACAACACTGCCTATGATTTACTACTTAAGAAGAACAAATGTCCATGTTGATGCATATATTTTTGTTAAATAAATGCATAATTTAGTCAGCATCATATGCCGTTTGGAAAAATAAAGCATTATTTAAATGCCATTTCTGTGATATCATGAAATACTGAGCCCCTGAAATGAGAAAAAAGAATAAAGTACTCTCATTAACCTATTTCCCAGCATAATTTCAAAGGTCTATAAAATCACATATGAGGCAAAGGGGTCACACCGTACCTCAGTGAGGATTAGCACAAAATACATTTTCCTTTATAAATTTGCTGAGTGAACAGAGGTTTCCAATGAGAAATTAATACATTTAATCAATGCAAATTTTCAATATATTTAGTCACTGTTAAAAATTATGCCCAGTCGGGCTTCCCTGGTGGCGCAGCGGTTGAGAGTCCGCCTGCCAAGGCAGGGGACACGGGTTCGTGTCCCGGTCCGGGAAGATCCCACATGCCGCAGAGCGGCTGGGCCCGTGAGCCATGGCCGCTGAGCCTGCGTGTCCGGAGCCTGTGTCCGCAATGGGAGAGGCCACAGCAGTGAGAGGCCTGCGTACCGCAAAAAAAAAAAAAAAATTATGCCCAGTCATGCACAATGGAACCACTTTTGAATTTACAGCTACTAGAGAAATTCATAGCAAATTTAAATATTGTAATATGCATATTGCATGTGAAGCTGTCAGAAAACCCTATTTACAGTCACCCTCCTCTAAATGATCACATTTCTGTCCTGCAAGAATTTTAAGACCTTTACCAAATTAGAGCCATGCCCTGTATTTAATGAATCACCATGATTGCGTCTCCCTCGATAGCTTAAATGAGAGAGTTCAAGTTGTTGTAAGCTGTTGTTGAAGTGGAGAGGGTGTACTGATGAAAAGACTTTAATGAATTGGTATTTGAAATGTGGTTCACTCAAGGAGGCTACTTTTCTCAAAATACACTGTCATAATATCCACTGGGAAGAAAGCTATCAAAGAAGAAAGAGGCCTAGATAAGTTTACAGTATCTAGAAAGATCAATTTTTTTCTAGAGAAAATACATTGTCTTCATCATATTAGAGATGGCTAAAATAATGTTTTGTGTTTTGTTTTTCTTTTTAACAACTGGACTGGTGGCATATTACGGTGCTAAAAATAAAAACTGGGTTGGGCATAAAACAATGAATTCTGTCCTCTTTGAGAAAACTAAGTATTTTTCATGCTATATAACCTGAAAGCATATCTCATTTGTAGTTACAATTTCCTTTGAAAAACTTTCAAACATACACAGTAGTAGAGACAATAGTATAATGATCCTTCATGTACCCATCACCCAGATTTAATAATTAATAAGGTTTTTCAATGCTTGATTCATCTATCCCTTTTTCTTTCTCTCCCACTCTCTTTGTTGAATTATTTTAAATGATTTTGCTTTACTTCAGCATGCATTTCTAAAATTGTGGGTATATTCTTACATAACCATGATGTAATTATCATACCTAACAATTTTAAGAATAATCCATTGGTACCATCTACTATTTCAGTCCATATTCACATTTTCTCAATTGTCTCAGAAATACCTTTTTATATTTTTCTTCTTAAATTTACTTTAACTTTGGATGAAACTGTAGAATAACATGGTGATATTTTACCAAAGTTGCCTACAGTTGGTCTATATTACACTATGAATCTATGTGATAGAAAACTGTCTCTACTGTACATGAGTGTGTGGAACAGTCGTGACTGCCTATATATAGAATAATCTTTCAATGAGATGTAAAAACCGGTGTTGCTGTTATGAAGCATCTGTTATTTCACAAATTGCTTATTTCTGTCAAATGTGCAGTAATCAATATTTCATAGACTTTTAAAATTAGGTAAGTTAATTCTCCTGCTTGAAAAACATGAATGAAAATATTCAACCACTCAAAGGGGCTTTGAATCATCATGAAATGATTTCAACTTATGAGATTATGGTGTTATGGAGGATGATAAAATTTGTATATTCATAGCACCTTTCTTTTCATTCCCCAGCTCCAAAATACACACACACACACACACACACACACACACACACACGTACACACTTTGAAATCATGAGCAAAAGGGTTTGAGGATTTATGTTGGTTTGAACTTCTTGACAGATTGTATTTTTGTAAACTGAGTTGTACAGGATGTACTCTGGGAGGGCAATTAGAAGAATTCTTCATGCGTCTAGTTAGGAAAAAAGTGAAAAATACCACATATCATTTGTGGTCTGATACTTTCGCTTTAATGTCACTGAAAGGAGTTATAAAATAGGCAGCTCTGTTTCTCTAAATATTAACACCATCTGATATAAAGTTCACAGAATTGGTGCAAGAAACAGTATTTTCAAAGTTGTCGAATTGCAGTACCATTTTTCTTCATAAATAAATAAAAAGGAAGAAGAGTACACAAAGCAGTAAACAGGTTTTAGTTGAGCATTAGACCAGCAGAAGTGAAACTTTAGATAACCACGAAACTGGCCAGTACTTCTTATACTTCACTTTTCTGTAAAGTATCCTAGGCATAAAGACGTTTTAAAATCAGAAAATCACAAATAATTTTGTTTTAAAATTTGTGTGCATCTGGGTAGTCTCCTAATTCCTTGAGAATGAAATACATATTTAAGAATCATTTAAGGAAGCATAAAGAAGAGATGGGACAGAATACATGCACATTAATTTGCAGGCTGCATCACAAGAAAAATCAAGGTAAAAACCACTTTCACCTTCCTTTCAAATCAAGAGGCTTTCTCAGATGAATGTCATGTCCTACATTTCATTGGCAATAAATAGAAGTAGAATCTAATTGTAACCAAACTTAGCTATTTAGAAGCGTCTTACTTGTAAAATAGCATAGAATAATGTTCAACATTTATGAAGAAAACCGGAATCACAGCCTTTTGGAGTCACAAGGGATAGAGATCCTTTATCACAACCCTTTCATGTCATGGTTGAAAAAGCTGAGGGCCAAATTGGTCCAGTGACTTATCCTAAATCACACATCAACTAAGTGATAAAATCAAGACTAGAACCGAGGTCTCCTACCTCTCAGCCTCATGTCCTTTTTGCTATACCTCACATATTTAACACCTAGGTGACTGAATAGTATTAGAATGATGTATACATTATATAGCTTATCAGTTGTACAATTAATTTCAATTTGGGCTCAATTTTTTGAATTTGTGATATATTTTATTTTCACATTATTAATTTGTTATTTAATAGTATTGCCCAATTTTAGGGATTTATATGCATTGTATAATAATAACTTATAAAACAATAGTAGGAGTTGCTTTTTGTAGCTGGGGCAGCAGAACCAGCACTAGATGGATCCTTCCACTCCAAAGTGGCTTTTTGTTTGTTTGTTTCTCTTCCCTTTATATAGGTGATTCTGAAGCTGTGAAATGAATAGCTATTGGAAAGAGGAGAAGTTAAGAGTTCATTCAGCTGTCCAGATGTATCCAAGTACCCCGATACTTGGCAATAAATACATCTGGGCAACTGATTGAATTTTTCGCTTTTCACGACTCGACTGGAATCCTCTACAGCCAGAAGGGCCTGCTATATAGCAAAAAGTTTGTGATCTCTTAACCTAATGATATGGGATGTGGGAGTGGCTTATTGGGGAGGAGACAACAATGTAAATATAAGTGGGAAAACATTTTAGTTTGCAGCTCAATTGAATTTTAAGTATCTTAGCAAAAGATGAAGGAGAGTTTCCCACCCTAGTTTGCAAGATTAAAATCAAACTAACAGAAAATGTTGAACTGTTCCCACCAATGACACTTGTGTGCTTAACTCACCAGTGTAAAAGGACTGGATTTTTTATTGTGATTGAGAAGGCCCAGCAAATGCTGGCTCATATTATTAGTATACTATAATATTTTTAAAATATCTAACCTCAAGCTATGGCTACATACCCAAGTCCATCTAAAGTATTTCCCCCAGTCACTCTTTATCCCATTATGCCACTCCATTTTACTCATATCAATTCTTACCATCTGAAATTATCCTACTTATTTGTTTAGATGTTTATTGTCTGTATCTCCTACTAGAATATAAGCTCCTGGAGAGCAGGGGCCTGTTCTACTTTGTTTGCTACAGCACCTGGCAGAGTGCCTACCATATAATAGGCAATCAATAAATATCTGAATTCATGAAAGTGCTGTTATACAGAGTTTTCAGTCCTGCAAATCAGTCGGAATTGGTCTCCAACACAGAGATTTAGCATGTGGTTTGCTCCGCGAGCTCCCCTGTTTAAAAGCCTTCAATTTACTCTGCTATGTGGATACTTATGTTGAGATAATTCAGGGAGAGTTCTGCTGCCACCTGTGGAGAAAGCAGCTTCCAATCGCTGAGCACACTGCCCACAAAGCCAGATTCTCTCAATGTCTGTTACTACTGTCAGGAAGTAGTTTACTTCATTTACCCTTCTACCCTTCTTGAGTTCTTGTGGCTGGACTAATAAAATTGTCACAAGACAGACTAACAGGAGAAAAAGAAACAAATTTTAATTCATGCATGTGAAGCACTCATAGAAATAGGACCTAAGAAGTGGCTAAAGCAGGCAGCTTGTATAATTTTTAGACAAGGAGACAATAAATTCGTGAGGAGTTAACAGGACAAAGAAACTTAGGCTTTGGGTGCTTAACTAGTGAGGAATCTAAACAGAGTTTGAGCTTAAGATAGTAAATTAAAGAAGTAACAAGGTTTGTTTATACAGACTTCTTGGTCCCAAATTCCCTATCTCTGGCAATAAGGATGTCCTACTTCCAAATGCAAGGAGTGCATATGATATTTATTTCCTGCTTTCAGGGAGACAGAAAGGAGGGTCAGAGTGTCCCTCTTGCATTGGCTGTTTCTTAATTTTAATTGAAAATAATCAATATGCCATTGAAGCATATTTGGGGGCAGCCTGACCTGGGACCCAACACTACTATCACGAAGTGAGTTTGATAGCTATTTTAACTCTATCAATTTGGAGGCTATTTTGTTTTTGAAGTATTATTTTAGGTAAATGGAATAGGTCTAGCTGTGAAAAACAGGATTTTATATACTGTAGATTTTAGGAGTTAACTATCTTGTAATGTCTTACTAAATTAAACAGTAATCATTCTCATGAAATATGTAAAATGCAAGCAGAAGCATTCAGTAAATACAAATAAGGAGAAACTCTTTCATGTTTCATTTTAATTTCAAGTACAAGAGGAACAGTTGAATTTGCTTAAACAACCACTTAACATTATCTTGAGGGGGTGGGGGAAGGAAATGACAGTAATGACACTAGATCTGCATTCAGATAGAATAATCACCTTATTACCAGATCTAATGAAATGCCCAAGAGAGACCCAGAGTCTCATCCAGTTAATGCTCCCGGCCCCCAACCTTCACTTACAAAAGTATCTCAGTTTGGAGAAGAGATTATAAAATCACCCAACATATATAATTGCATATTCAGAAAAGTTAGAGTTCTCAATGGCACTTTATGAGGAAATGTCCATTTCTGTGTCTGAACGGCTGCATTCTCAGGCAAACCAAAGAAAGATGCAGTAAGCAAGTTGCTAGTATCATATTATCCTGTGATATAGATACTCAATTTAGTAAGGAACTAATCACTCCCATTGAAGACTCTTAGCTTGAGGCTTTTTGCCTAATATAAAGTAACATTTTCTGGCAAAGCAGATTGCTAAACATTCGAAGGTCATGAAATTGCCTTTCCCAAAGGTTGTTCTAAAGAACATCAATTATCAAATTTCTTAAAGTAGATTAAATATAGGCCTGTCTGAAGGCAGACGACTGGATTATGTGATCACTCATAATTTTTTCAGCCCTAGGAGTTCTGTGAATTCATAATTGTAGAAGAAATTAAGATCTTACTTGAATACAGAAGTTTTGAATTTATTTAACTTCCTAGAATAAATTTCTAAGTGAGCCTAACATGCTTGAAAATCCTGGATTGACTGATGGAACGGCAGGGTTTCTTTTATTGTAGAAGAGTTTTTAATCACACTGATTATAACTGGATAACTTAGCAATTTTTATTAAAACCATAAATAGTTATTATCTGATTTGACTGTAGTTAGCAAAGGTGAATTTTTCGTATGACAACTGTATATTTTATTAGAAAATCTCTACAGCACATTTGAAGTTGAAAGAAAATTCCTACAACATTCATTAGTCCTAAGAACAATTTTTGAATTAAAAGATTTCCCCTCAAAACGTTGTAAATCTGTGCCACATTAATATAGTCTTCCCAGGACTAATTTAAACATTTGTGACTAATTCACTTTTTTTTTTTTTTTTAATTCTGCACGCGGGCCTCTCACTGCTGTGGCCTCTCCCGTTGCGGAGCACAGGCTCCGGACGCACAGTCCCAGCAGCCACGGCTCACGGGCCCAGCCGCTCCGCGGCATGTGGGATCCTCCCGGACCGGGGCACGAACCCGTGTCCCCTGCATCGGCAGGTGGACTCTCAACCACTGCGCCACCAGGGAAGCCCTGACTAATTCACTTTTGATCTAGCCATCTGCTGAAAGCTCAGAGGCTACAGTAACCAGAAGGAAGATTTATATTTTAAGATTATGAGTCCATAATTTCTGAACAGAGAAAACTGACAAAAATTAAACCTCTTCGTATATTATCATTCAATTCTTAAATGCTTTATTATAAAAAATCAGAGAAGAATGATCTCAGTTAACTGTCTACTCAATAATTTTTAACAACATTTAGTGTCAGATGTAGGCTCTTCGGTATGAGAGAAACCAATCTGCTGCATCACCATGATGAGCTCGTGGAATTTCCAGAAATCTAATGTAAACTACATCTTTTTATGGGTTACTGTATACCCCCCAAATTTTGTTAAAACGTCAAGTAGAAACACTGGCATTTTCTTTTTAGCCTCATCAATATTATGTTTGACCTTGTCTGGGAAAGAAAGAATAAGAAACAGTTTGAGGACAGAAAATGCGATTGAAACATGAACAATCTTTCTTCAGTGTCAAAGGTGGAAAAGGTAATAGTAAAAATGAACTATAAATGGTTAGCTTAGAAGGTGCAAGGAAATGTCCACGGTTTTCAATAAAGTTGTAGACTTTTATCATCTCCAAACACAATTTGGACAAAACCACAGCTCTCCCTTTATTCTTAGGATATTTTGATGTCACACCTTAAATCACTTCAATTCTCTCCCTTTCGCTTTCCTTCAATCAGCCAATTACTTTGTACCCAGCACTTCACTAAGGAATGTGGGAGTTACCTGGAAAGTACACTTAGATGGTTCTTCCTCTCAAAAAGTTGTCTTTAGTACACATTTAGTACACATCTGCCTCTGCTGCATCGGACAAAACCCTTTGAACATTTTCCATTTCCTCACCAACCACCTCCTCTCATCTGGCTAGTCCTCTTCTCTTCCCTTCATCCAACTACATTCTAGATCCTTTCTACACTACTTTATTGAAATGGTGCTAAGCTCACCAGCAATCAATCTCCTTTTAGACAAATCACACCGTATGCACTCTGTTCCTTCTCAAAATACATTCCCTTGACATTTTCCCTTTTGCCTATTCTTTCCATTTTATTTGCTGCCCTCTCCCTTTATTTTTTTTCTCTAATGTCTACTCTCTACTGGTTTAACAGTTGACTCTTAAACCTAATCCTCAATTATGACTTTACTGGAGACCAAAATCATGGGTTTTTTTCCCCTTGTTGTTCTTGTTATTACTTCGAAAAGAGAGCAATGTAGATGCTCTTTTATCAGCTAAATGTGTGTAAAACTGAGATAATGTGCAAAACTGATTTCCCTTCCTCATCTTTGTAGTTTTCACAAATGAATTTAATAAGTATTCTATGGACCACAAGGATGGTCATATATCTCCCACCACTTGGATGGCAAATTGGCATGGAAAACTAGGTATCTCTTAGAGAGAGCATGGTACTGGTCTTCCAAGTGAATCATCACATTATTGCCCAATGAAGGCAAGAGGCATAGCATGACTAAACTCATGACCATGAAAAACCCTTATAAGGTCACTAAGAAGAAGTCAAAATCAAAGCTGTGTGCTGAAGAAATCTTAGCCAGGTCCCATCATAGTCATTCTTAAATTTAGAGCTAAATGAGAATCACACCAATTAGCTATTAAACTAACAAATTCCCAAGTCTAGCCTGCAACCATGTTGGAAGAGTCAAAAATAGCTTTTGTTCTTTTTAATTCATGCCAGCCTTTCTTCCCCACAGTGTTTTTTTGCTTTTTTTAAAAAAATTTCACTTCCAAGATGATTATTAATAATGGCTTTTAAGTATTTCTATGAGTGATACTGATTCTGATAGTTTGAAATTTAGTTCTGAATATAGAGTGGAGATCCTATTTGGGGCCAATTATTTTCAAGTGCTCACACTATTTTTGATGATGTATGCTATATGACAGGTGACATATGTTGACATATGGGCACAGATTTCATAGGCATCAATTAAATATAATGCTCAGGATATGAGTTTTGCTTAGTTGAAATTCCACATTAACTGAAGTTATTCTGCAATATCTTGTGTACTATTAAGAACTATATGAAAAAAAAGAACTATATGAAAACTAATATTTGTCCCCTTTTTTGCCTTAGCAAACGTAGTTACTGTTAGTGATGCCTGAAGATCTTACAGAACTTTAGAGAGAGCATGAAAAGATTTGTGATTTATGTTGCAGAAAGAAATGAGAGATTGATCTGAATGTGTATTTACTGATCCTTTACTTATTTCTGTGACTTAATCTGTAATTTTCTCTGCATGCTTGAGACAATTTCAGGTTAATCAATACTTTTCTCTACACAAAATTTTATATATATATTTATATATATACACAAACACAAATACATATATACATACGTACACACATATAAATGTGTATATATATTCTTATTATGTTGCTACATGATCATAGTTTCTATAAGAATCACAAATTCTCATTAAAAATTAATCAATTACTCTGTCAGTTATCCCATGTGATTTTTAAATTTATTTTATAAAACACAAGTCCTCCCAAATTTGAATACTTGAACTCACATATATTTTTGTGTTTGTGTTCACACAATCATGAGAATTCCGTTATGAAAGATTGGTGGAATCTGAGAGGTATGCAGATCAGTGTTCAATTAGAGTTGTTTTTGTTTGTTTGTTTCTCTTCTTAATTTCTTATCCAAGGCTTTAAGAGATTTTGCATCCCCTCCCCTTTTTGTAGAATTACTCACAGAACATTTCTCATACTGTAGTTAAGGGGATGATTTGGGGATAAATTTTTGTGTAGGTAGCACTAAGAGAACTCACAAGTGAGAGTTGAGGGATAAGAAGTGAGAAAAAATTAAATTTGTAGCTTGACTGACTAGAAGAGTGCTGTTGAATAAGATGGGAAACATAGGGAGGTGCAAGTTTTTTTGGTAAAATTTTATTTCCAAATTTCTAAAAGGAACTAGAAAACATTAAAAAAGATTACTGACAAATTTTTATCATATTCCTTGAAAATACTTAAAAATTAAACAAAAGCGATGACCTTTCAATATTCCATGTTCTCAAGCTATTCAACTCTCTCTTTCTCCCTTTCTCTCTCCCTTTCTCTCTCTCCCCACCCACAAACATACACAACTAAATTTTTCTCATTGACAGCCCACTACTTGCAAACTTAACATCACAATCTTGACTCTCATAATAGCTTGTGATCCCCAAAAAGAATACAGTTACATGTTTGGTATGAGAAGAGAGTAAAATCAAAATCCAAAAAAAGAAGATATAGAGAAGGCAACATGAAAAACAGAGAGGTTTACCTACTCTATTCCCAGTTAAGAATTGCTATGCAGAAAAACCAAGGGGTCTCTATGTTAATCGTTAGAATTCACTCTGGGTATTTCTTCAATATCAATGTAAAAATTCACAGTGACACGTTTTACTCCGTGTAAAGATATTATTTCCACAAGGAGCACAGCAGAGATCCTCAGCAAATTTGCATCCAGTCTACTCTTGGCCAACATTTTAGCACACTGAATATAGTGAGGGCTAAGTGGTGAATAATCTCTTATGTAAATATTTGGTGGGGTTTTGCATTGCAACCAATAACTCCTTCAAAAATAGCCTACAGAAATCAAAGGTACTCACTCTGAAATTCTTTGATGTTTGTAGAGTGTTCATGTTTCCTTCCTAATTCCTCTGAAGATGCACTGTCAGTTCTTAATCAATAAATGAAACTAAATTTTGTTTTTCAATCATCGAGTGCAACTGACCTTTTGTTTGCAATTTTCAACATTATCCCATGTGCTCTGACTGCAGCATATTATCTGTTGGATACTAACTAGTTGGTTCATAGGGTTGTTGCTATATTTAATTAGGTAAACTTAATCAACTCATTTATTTTGGTATAAACCTGTGGCTACCCTCTGGATAATATTGTTGGTTCATGCAAAAGTATAAAGAAAGCTATCTATGAAAAAGCAGATTGCTTCACTGGAAAAAAAGTTAGAAATGTTGTACAAAGTATGTTCACTTTATAAAAATGCTTAAAACTTGTTTTAGTTTTTCATTGCTCTATAAGATGAAACCTTTTTACTTTATACATGCTACTTAATTATTAGATCACAAACTTTCCCCCAATAGTTTGCAAATTAAGAAGCATATATTCTTAATTTCTTTTTCAAAACACTGCTTTGTACTCCAGCAGGGGGAGATTTAGTAGAAGCCCCATATAAAGAAAGTATATACAAGAAATTTTAGAAAAATTATGATGGTTGTATATTGGTAAATAAATGAAAAATCTATTCTCCTTGCCATTTTTTATCACTTATATAATATGCTTGCTTGTTTGCTAAATTTAGTATTGATTATTTCTTATCACTTAATAAATATATTTATTTTTATTTAATCAAAGGTTATTAAAGTTATTTAAACTTTTAACTAATTCTCTTTTTCTTTTTTCTCTCCCCAGAAAGGATGGCATAATGAATCCAGTCTGTTAAATTTCCTCCTCTCAATTTTAAACTTTGGTTGCTTAAGACTGAAGCAATTATGGTGAACCTGAGGAAGGCAGTGCACTCGTTCCTGTAAGGATGTTATTACCTATTATTTTTTTAAAATAACTTTTCATAGTAGTTTGCTCAAAAATGTTAAAAAGGTTTTTATATGATTATTCAGCTATATTTGCCTCAATCTGTATAAATGACTTGCATTCCAATAGACTAATATTACTGGTGTTTTCTATTCAAAAACAATAAATGGGAAAAAAACCAATAACTTGAACTCCAATTAAACACAACCACTCATATGTTCAAACAAGTAATATCATTCAAAAATAATTCTGATACTTGTGGTTCCTTTCTGTATGGTTAAAATGTAGAAATAAGAAAGGTTCTTTCCTCTTCCTTCCTGCATGAACTAAACAGCCAAGAGAATAAATGTCTTTACAAGTCTCTGGTTCTATGAAAAATAGTTAAGGTTGCAAAAGAATGAGCGAGAGGTCAGGGAATAGGGGCTGGAGGATGTAGCTGGACAGGATGTAGCCTTGAAACAATGAACCAGTAGTTAAAGTCAATAGAACATAACATAAAAGTGATAAGGAAAGCGTTGAATTCAAGCACTAAGCAATTCAAAACATGATCTAATCCAGGTATATCTTCTTTTTAACTTAGTAAAAGGTTGGGTTGCTTTCTTCTAAACCTACTCTTTGAGGAATGGGGGCATGGAAAACAAGATCCAGGGCTCTGTAAACTCTGATCAGTACAACTGAGAAGCCTTGAATCACCTTGCTCCTGCACAATCTCCTCTGTGATTTCTATAAAAGTGCTCACTGAGGAAACAGTTTAGCTTAAGGTAGCTTAAAGAGTACCAAATTATTCTGCTATGGAATTAAAGAATTCACATAGAATTTTTTCCATTACATTAAGAGAAACAAGGGATCATTCATCTCTTCTAATAATGCCCATTGTCATATGCCATGCAAAAACTCAGTAGATTTAAAATGTACTCAGACTTTTAAATCAAATTATAATTTTGTTTATCGACTAAAAATGTCAGATATTTTCATTCAAAACTTAGTAGCAATTAATAAGTTATTTCAATTGTTCAGATAGAAATTGTGATTTTTGTGCACGTATTTTATGAGACTTCTGTGGGCTTAATAGCAATCAGCATAAGCTTTAGAAACAAGACCTAGATTACTCCTCTTCTGTAAAAGGACTGTATGTTTTTCACTGAACAAGTAAATGTTACAAATTAGGTTTAATTAGAATACAGCCAATTCTTGATTATAATACTGTAGAAAATAGGACTGACTGCAGTAAAAATCATAATAATTTGCTCATAAGTAGTGCTCAATAAGAATTTATTAAATTGAATTGAATTGAAACCAGGAAACTGAAGTAAAAACTCTGTCAGGATTTTTCCCAACACCATTATTTTATTTAATAATTCACAAAAGATATAGTTAGATTCTACAAGCTTCCTCAATAATTCAGTATTTGTTTCATGGACTCTTTAATAAAAAGTAAAAATATATTTGACCAGCAGAGGTAGGCAAGATGAATGTTTTAAGTGGTTTTGTACCCCAAAGTTCTAAGATACTCAAATCATAAAATTCATAATTGGACATAGTTTTTCGTGTACTTTTGTTATATACAATTTTATTTTGTATTCTTCTACTATTTTTACAGAAATGTGAAAGGATTTAGATGTTTTCACAATTTACTGAGAAAATTTGAAGTTGCATTGCATATCCTGTTAGGACCATATTATCTAGGCTTAAGAATAAATATATTTGTGATTCTGCAACTGAAAATTGAAGATGCAGCATATCACTGTGAGCATAAAGTCTTGTGGGACTACTTGAAATGATCATCAACTAATTTAAACCAGAATTTTTTTAAATTTCAGAACATGTTTTTCAACAGCTAGGCCAGAAAAGACCTTGGATTTAAAATTACTATCTGAGCCAGTTCTGCATAAATAAGTACCTTCTTAAAATAAAACCAGGACTTAAATTCTTGACAAATTTTGAAGTACATTTAGGGTATAGCTACCACAAAATACTTTTGTTTAACTTTGAAGGCAGAAAGAAGGTAAGCTCCAACATTTACTGAGGGCCTATTACGACAAAGGTATTATTTTGAGACTTTACATGTATCATTTAATTTTCACAACAATAATGTGATCATCCTCATTGTAAAGATGAGGAAATTGATCTTCTGAGAGGTTAAGTGACTGGTCAAAAAAAATCATTTAGGTCAGGTAGCCAGGACATTAGCCACATGCCAAATACAACAAATACAGTGACAGAGTAATCAAAGCTGAAAGCAAATACCTTGCTTCTATTTATTTGGTCCTTTATTTCAATAATTTCTATTCACTTTAATCACAAATTAATTATGATACAGATTTTTTGAATCACATATTATTTTAGCTTATTTTTTATGTCTCAGGAAAAAAGAATACATCCAGCATTGGAAAGAATTTAATGATTACTTCTCATGATTTGAAGAAAATTATTATGTATGTCTCCCACCGACATGATGCTTAGGATATCAGGCAGCTTTGACTAATGAGGAAGTAGTTTTAAGCTAAATGTCCGAAGTACTAGTTTTCACCCCTTGTAGAATGAGAAAGTCAAAATATTTTCATGATTTCTTCATTACGTTAAAATACATAAAGTATATTAACAAGATATTAAGAGAAATAATTTTTAAACGTGGTAGAAAATTATTATAATATTTTACTTAAGTTTAAATAAGGCCAATAATTTTTCAGGTTCAGTGTTCCAGTTCTGGTTCAGAAAGTATGGTGTGTGTGTGTGTGTGTGTGTGTGTGTGTGTGTGTGTGTGTGTATAATATTATAGATACAATTATGATAATCATAATCATCTAGTGTTACTACTGCAAGTTTCTCTGATGATTGATAATAAGTGATAGTCAATTTAATCACACATATATTTTCCCTGTAGAAATAATATTTTTAGCTCAAAGAACAAGTGAATGAGATAATGAAATCAAAACTTTTACATGGAGAACTCATAGACTCTGGATTTTGTAATGTCATGTGTTCCATCCCCCATGCAATTTTCTTGCATAGAGAATTGGTTAGCACATATTGTACCAGTAGAGGAAATTTTCTTCTCTATAAATAATATCAGGGTTTAACAACTAGTACATATAGTATAGTTGTTGCTTAGTATTCATTAAATAACTATTACTGAACATAGAATACACATAAGACAGTCATTCACAGATAATAATTCTTGCTTTTAAGCAGGAAATATTGAATATACTTATTCTTGTTTATCTTATTAAGGAAAATAAATATTAGTTTCATGAGACAATTTACGGACTTACATTAATGTATGAAACCTGAATAAATCTCATATCACCATCAGGGGAAATTAATTTGGAATGTACAAAACATAACCACGTCTGTCTCTTTTGCATTAGTCTGCCACTTGGCCTGAAATTCCTACCAGTAAAAATCTACATAAGTACCATCATGAGAGGTGTACATTTTAAATGACTTAAGAGATTTCTTTTCCAGCATAGGAAAGTAGCAAACCCACAGGAGTTAATTATCACCACAAATCATTTTCTAACCTAGAACAACACCAGAAAACATAGGACAGAAATGGGGAGAGTGTCAGGTAGAAGGAAAATTTACAGGACAGATATTAAGAAATTATGGGCCAGCATAAAGTCACTCAGCAAGTCAAACAATACTGTGGTTTCAGATTGAGTATAAAGAGTAAAAGTCTAAAACACAGGCTTTGAATTCAACGGGACTTGAGTACGGACCCTGCCCCTGCTACTTACTGCCTATATTTCCTTGAGAAAGTTACTTAACTTCTCTGAACCTCAGTCTCTCCTTATACATAATAGATATAAATCAGTACTGACTTCATGAGGATGTTATATGAGATCAAATGAGATTACACATATATATTTCAGTAAACTAAGTGCCTGACTCATATTAAGCATTCAATAAAAGTATTTGGGGGAGAGAAAGAAGAGATACTGAAGTTTAATTGAGAGTAGAAATGATGATGATGATGATAATGATTGTTAAAGGAAAAGCAGTTGATTTATGTAAGTAATTTATTAGGTACAAGCAATATAATATATACCTGATTATTTTTTTCTTAATTTTCAGTGTGCACCTGATTGGCCTATTGGTTTGGCAATGTGATATTTCTGTGAGCCCAGTAGCAGCCATAGTAACTGACATTTTCAATACCTCCGATGGTGGACGCTTCAAATTCCCAGACGGGGTACAAAACTGGCCAGCACTTTCAATCGTCATAATAATAATCTTGACAATAGGTGGCAACATTCTCGTTATCATGGCAGTAAGCTTGGAAAAGAAACTGCACAATGCCACCAATTATTTCTTAATGTCCCTAGCCATTGCTGATATGCTAGTGGGACTACTTGTCATGCCACTGTCTCTGCTTGCAATCCTTTATGGTAAGTACAAATTTATTAGTATTTTGATCTCAGATCATGTCATAAATCTGTGGCAGGTATCGTAAAAAATCAGAAAGTTAATTATTCTACTTGTATCATTTGGAAAATAAACAGAAAAGAAAATTGTGTGACAGACGAAATTGGATGTGTGTATATTTATTAAATAAATCAGTAGCAGACTCTTGAAAAAGCAAAACAAATGTTTTATAATATATTAAAATCATATATAGATACTCTATTGCTCAGTGTCATTTGTAAACAATGACAATTGCCTTCCAATATACAGATTGTGACAGTGAAAGAAACATGTGCCTACCCCTATGTTCTGGGCAGTACACATACCTAGTACCAGCTTTTATACAAAGAAGATGAAAGAAGTTCATCATCTTCATTTTTTTTTAACATCTTTATTGGAGTATAATTGATTTACAATGGTGTGTTAGTTTCTGCTGTATAACAAAGTGAATCAGATATATGTATAATATATCCCCATATCCCCTCCCTCTTGTGTCTCCCTCCCACTCTCCCTATCCCACCCCTCGGTCAAAAAGCACCGAGCTGATCTCCCTGTGCTATGCAGCTGCTTCCCACTAGCTTTCTATTTTACATGTGGTAGATATATACATGTAAAATAGATAGTTATCTATTTTACATGTATATATGTCAATGCTACTCTCACTTCGCCCCAGCTTACCCTTCTCCCTCACTGTGTCCTCAAGTCCATTCACTACATCTGTGTCTTTATTCCTGTCCTGCCCCTAGGTTCATCAGAACTTTTTGTTTTTTTAGATTCCATATATATGTGTTAGGATAGAGTATTTGTTTTTCTCTTTCTGACTTACTTCACTCTGTATGACAGACTCTAGGTCCATTCAACTCACTACAAATAACTCAATTTTGTTCCTTTTATGGCTGCGTAATATTCCATTGTATATATGTGTCACATCTTTATCCATTCATCTGTTGATGGATACTTAGGTTACTTCCATGTCCTGGCTATTGTAAATAGAACTGCATGAACATTGTGGTACATGACACTTTTTTGAATTATGGTTTTCTCAGGGTATACGCCCAGTAGTGGGATTGCTGGGTCATATGCTAGTTCTATTTTTAGATTTTTAAGGAACCCCCATACTGTTCTCCATAGTGGCTGTATCAATTTACATTCCCACCAACAGTGCAAGAGTGTTCCCTTTTATCCACACCCTCTCCAGCATTTATTGTTTCTAGATTTTTTGATGATGGCCATTCTGACTGGTATGAGGTGATACCTCATTGTAGTTTTGACTTACATTTCTCTAATGATTAGTAATGCTGAGCATCCTTGCATGTGTTTGTTGGTAATCTGTATACCTTCTTTGGAGAAATGTCTATTTAGGTCTTCTGCCCATTTTTGGATTGGGTTGTTTTTTGATATTGAGCTGCATGAGCTGACTGTATATTTTGGAGATTAATCCTTTGTCAGTTGCTTCACCTGCAAATATTTTCTCCCATTCTGACAGTTGCCTTTTCATCTTGTTTATGGTTTCCTTTGCTGTGCAAAAGCTTTTAGGTTTCCTTAGGTCCCATTAGTATATTTTTGTTTATATTTCCATTTCTCAATGGATCTTGCTGTGATTTATGTCATAGAGTGTTCTGCCTAATGTTTTCCTCTAAGAGTTTTATAGTGTCTGTCCTTACATTTAGGTCTTTAATCCATTTTGAGTTTATTTTTGTATACGGTCTTAGTAAGTGTTCTAATATCATTCTTTAACATGTAGCTGTCCAGTTTTCCCAGTGCCACTTATTGAAGACACTGTCTTTTCTCAATTGTATATTCTTGCCTCCTTTGACAAAGATAAGGTGGCCATATGTGCGTGGGTTTATCTCTGGGAGGTCTATCCTGTTCCATTGATCTATATTTCTGTTTTTGTGCCAGTACCATACTGTATTGATTACTGTAGCTTTGTAGTATAGTCTGAAGTGCGGGAGACTGATTCCTCCAGCTCCGTTTTTCTTTCCCAAGATTGCTTTGGCTATTAGGGGTCTTTTCTGTTTCCATACAAATTGTAAAATTTTTGTTCCAGTTCTGTGAAAAATGCCATTGGTAATTTGATAGGGATTGCACTGAATCTGTAGATTGCTTTGGGTAGTATGGTCATTTTCACAATGTTGATTCTTCCAATCCAAGAACATGGTATATTTCTCCATTTGTTTGTATCATCTTTGATTTTTTCATCAGTGTCTTATACTTTTCTGCATACAGGTCTTTTGCCTCCTTAGGTAGGTTTATTCCTAGGTATTTTATTCTTTTTGTTGCAAGAGTAAATGTGAGTGTTTCCCTCTTTTTCTCTTTCAGATTTTTCATCATTAGTGTATAGGAAGGCAACAGATTTCTGTGCATTAATTTTGTATCCTGCTACTTTACCAAATTCATTGATTAGCTCTAGTAGTTTTCTGGTAGCATCTTAGGATTCTCTATGTATAGTATCATGTAAACTGCAAACAGTGACAGTTTTACTTCTTTTCCAACTTGGATTCCTTTTATTTCTTTTTCTTCTCTGAGTGTTGTGGCTAAAACTTCCAAAACTATGATGAATAATAGCAGTGAGAGCAGGCAACCTTGTCTTGTTCCTGATCTTAGAGGAAATGGTTTCAGTTTTTCACCTTTGAGAACAATGTTGGCTGTGGGTTTGTCATATATGGGCTTTATTCTGTTAAGGTAAGTTCCCTCTATGTCTACTTTCTGGAGAGTTTTTATCATAAATGGGTGTTGAATTTTGTCAAAAGCTTTTTCTGCATCTACCGAGATTATCATATGGTTTTTATCCTTCAATTTGTTAATACGGTATATCACATTGATTGAATTGTGTATAATGAAGAATCCTTGCATTCCTGGGATAAACTCCACTTGATCGTGGTGTATGATCCTTTTAATGTGCTGTTGGATTCTTTTTGCTAGTATTTTGTTGAGGATTTTTGCATCTATATTCATCAGTGATGTTGACCTGTAGCTTTCATTTTTTATGGCATCTTTGTCTGGTTTTGGTATCAGGGTGATGGTGGCCTCATAGAATGAGTTTGGGAGTGTTCCTTCCTCCGCAACTTTTTGGAAGAGTCTGAGAAGTAGGTGTTCGCTCTTATCTAAATGCTTGATAGAATTCTCCTGTGAAGCCATCTGGTCCTGGGCTTTTGTTTGTTGGAAGATTTTTTTTTTTTTTTTGCGTTATGCGGGCCTCTCACTGTTGTGGCCTCTCCCATTGCGGAGCAATGGCTCCGGACGCGCAGGCTCAGCGGCCATGGCTCACGGGCGCAGCCGCTCCGCGGCATGTGGGATCTTCCCGGACCGGGGCACGAACCCCTGTCCCCTGCATCGGCAGGCAGACTCTCAACCACTGCGCCACCAGGGAAGCCCTGTTGGAAGATTTTTAATCAGTCTCAATTTCAGTGCTTGTGATTGGTCTGTTTATATTTTCTGTTTCTTCCTGGTTCAGTCTCAGAATGTTGTGTTTTTCTAAGAATTTTTCCATTTCTTCCAGGTTGTGCATTTTTTGGCATATAATTGCTTGTAGCAATCTCTCATGATCCTTTATATTTCTGCAGTGTCAGTTTTTACTTCTCCTTTTTCATTTCTAATTCTGTTGATTTGAGTCTTCTCCCATTTTTTCTTGACGAGTCTGGTTAATTGTTTATCAGTTTTGTTTATCTTCTCAAAGAACAAGCTTTTGGTTTTATTGATCTTTGCTATTGTTTCCTTCATTTCTTTTACATTTATTTCTGATTTGATCTTTATGATTTCTTTCCTTCTGCTAACTTTGGAGTTTTTTGTTCTTCTTTCTCTAATTGCTTTAGGTGTAAGGTTAGGTTGTTTATTTGAGATGTTTCTTGTTTCTTGAGGTAGGACTGTATTGCTATAAACATCCCTCTTAGAACTGCTTTTGCTGCATCTCATAGGTTTTGGGTCACTGTGTTTTCATTGTCATTTGTTTCTAGGTATTTTTTGATTTCTTCTTTGATTTCTTCAGTGATCTCTTGGTTATTTAGTAGCATACTGTTTAGACTCCACGTGTTTGTATTTTTTACAGTTTTTTCCCTGTAATTTATATCTAGTCTCATAGCGTTGTGGTTGGAAAAGATGCTTGATATGATCTCAGTTTTCTTAAATTTAACAAGGCTTGATTTGTGACCCAAGATATAATCTTTCCTGGAGAATGTTCCATAAGCACTTGAGAAGAAAGTATATTCTGTTGTTTTTGGATGGAATGTCCTATAAATATCAATTAAGTCTATCTTGTTTAATGTGTCATTTAAAGCTTGTGCTTCCTTATTTATTTTCATTTTGGATAATCTGTCCATTGATGAAAGTGGGGTGTTAAAGTCCCCTACTATTATTGTGTTACTGTTGATTTCCCATTTTATGGCTTTTAGCATTGCCTTATGAATTGAGGTACTCCTATGTTGGGTGCATAAATATTTACAATTCTATATCTTCTTGGATTGATCCCTTGATCATTATGTAGTGTCCTTCTTTGTCTCTTGTAATAGTCTTTATTTTAAAGTCTATTTTGTCTGATATAAGAATTGCTACTCCAGCCTTCTTTTGATTTCCATTTGTATGGAATATCTTTTTCCACCCCCTCACTTTCAGTCTGTATGTGTACCCAAGTCTGAAGTGAGTCCCTTGTAGACAGCTTATATACGAGTCTTGTTTTGTATCCATTCAGCCAGTCTATATCGTTTGGTTGGAGCATTTAAACCATTTACATTTAAGGTAATTATTGATATGTATGTTCCTATTACCATTTTCTTAATTGTTTTGGGTTTGTTTTTGTAGGTCTTTTCCTTCTCTTGTGTTTCCTGCCTAGAGAAATTCCTTTAGCATTTGTTGTAAAGCCAATTTGGTGGTGCTGAATTCTCTTAACTTTTGCTTGTCTTTAATGATTTTAATTTCTCCATCAATTCTGAATGAGATCCTTGGTGGGTAGAGTAATCTTGGTTGTAGGTTTTTCCCTTTCGTCACTTTAACTATGGCCTGCCACTCCTTTCTGGCTTGCAGAGTTTCTGCTGAAAGTTCAGCTGTTAACCTTATGGGAATTCTCCTGTATATTATTTGTTGCTTTTCCCTTGCTGCTTTGAAAATTTTTTCTTTGTACTTAATTTTTGATAGTTTGATTAATATGTGTCTTGGCATGTTTCTCCTTGGATTTATCCTGTATGGGATTCTCTGTGCTTCCTGGATGTGATTGACTGTTTCCTTTCCCATGTCAGGTAAGTTTTCAACTATAATCTTTTCAAATATTTTCTCAGTCCCTTTTTTTCTCTTTTCTTCTGGAACCCTTATGATTTGAATGTTGTTGCCTTTAATATTGTCCCAGAAGTCTCTGAGACTATCCTCAATTCTTTTCATTCTTTTTTCTTTATTCTGCTCTGCAGTAGTTATTTCCACTTTTTTATCTTCCAGGTCACTTATCCGTTCTTCTGCCTCATTTATTCTGCTATTGATTCCTTCTAGAGAATTTTTAATTTCATTTACTATGTTGTTCATCATTGTTTCATCTTTAGTTCTTGTAGGTCCTTGTTAAACGTTGCTTGTATTTTCTCCATTCTATTTCCAAGACTTTGGATCATCTTTACTATCATTACTCTGAATTCTTTTTCAGGTAGACTGCCTATTTCCTCTTCATTTGTTTGGTCTATTGGGTTTTTACCTTGCTCCTTCATGCTGCATATTTCTCTGTCTTCTCATTTTTTTTAAAATACTGTGTTTGGGGTCTCTTTTTTGCAGGCTCCAGGTTCATAGTTCCCACTGTTTTTGTTGTCTGCGCCCAGTGGGTGAGGTTGTTTCAGTGGCTTGTGTAGGCTTCCTGGTGGAGGGGACTGGTGCCTGTGTTCTGGTGGGTGGGGCTGGATCTTGTCTTTCTGGTGGTCAGGGCTGCATCTGGCAGTGTGTTTTGAGGTGTCTGTGAACTTAGTATGATTTTAGGCAGCCTCTTTGCTAATGGGTGTGGTTGTGTTCCTGTCTTGCTAGTTTTTTGGCATGGCGCATAAAGCACTGGAGCTTGCTGGCCCTTGGGGTGAGCTGGGTCTTAGTGTTGAGATGGAGACCTCTGGGAGAACTCTCGCCAACTGATATTATGTGGGGCTGGGACATCTCTGGTGGTCCAATGCCCTGAACTCGGCTGTCCCCCCTCAGAGGCTCAGGCCTGACACCAGGCCAGACCACCAAGACCCTGTCAGACACACAGCTCAGAAGAAAAGGAAGAAAAAAAGAAAAAATAAATAAATAAATAAATAAATAAATATTAAAATAAAATAATAATTTAAAAAAAGAGAGCAACCTAACCACTAAACAAATCCACCAATGATAACAAGCACTCAGAACTATACTACGATAAACATAAGAAATCAGAAACAAATCAGTCACAGCCAGCAAACCCGAAGTCTACAATTGCTCCCAAAGTCCACCGCCTCAATTTTGGGATGATTCATTGTCCATTCAGGTATTCCACAGATGCAGGGTACATCAAGTTGATTGTGGAGATTTAATCACTGCTCCTGAGGTTGTACAGAGAAATTTCCCTTTCTCTTCTTTGTTCGCACAGCTCCTGGGGTTTAGCTTTGGTTTTGGCTCCACCTCTGCATGTAGGTTGCCCTCAGCATCTGTTCTGGCCCAGACAGGACGGGGTTAAAGCAGCAGCCTATTAGGGGGCTCTGGCTCACTCATGCCGGGGGGTGGGAGGGGTACAGTAGTTATAATTGGAATGTGGGGCAAGCCTGTGGCAGCAGAGGCTGACATGACGTTGCAACAGCCTGAGGCATACCGTGTGTTCTCCCAGGGAAGTTCTCCTTGGATCAGAGGACCCTGGCAGTGGTGGGCTGCACAGGCTCCCAGGGGGCTATGGATAGTGACCTGTGTTTGTACACAGGATTCTTGTTCGCTGCAGCAGCAGCATTAACGTTTCATGCTGGTCTCTGGGGTCCAAGCTGATACCCATGGCTTGCACCTGTCTCTGGAGCTCGTTTAGGTGGTGCTCTGCCTTCTGTGGGCAGAAAGGGAAAGAATCCCCTCTCCTCACACATCCTGAAACAATAGTCTCTTGCCTCTTAGGCAGGTCCAGACTTTTTCCTGGACTCCCTCCCGGCTAGCTGTGGTGCACTAGCCCCCTTCAGGCTGTCTTCATGCAGCAAACCCCTGTCCTCTCCCTGGGATCTGACCTCCTAAACCTGAGCCTCAGCTCCCAGCCCCCACCCGCCCCAGCAGGTGAGCAGACAAGCCTCTCAGTCTGGTGTATGTTGGTCAGCACCGATCCTCTGTGCAGGAATCTCTCCACTTTGCCCTTTGCACCCCTGTTGCTGTGCTTTCCTCCATGGCTCCAAAGCTTCCCCCTGCCCACCCCCTGTGTCTCCCAGTGAAGGGGCTTCCTAGTGTGTGGAAGCTTTTCCTCCTTCACAGCTCCCTCCCAGAGGTGCAGGTCCCATCCCTATTCTTTTGTCTCTGTTTTTTCTTTTTTCTTTTGCCCTACGCAGGTACACGGGGAGTTTCTTGCCTTTTGGGAAGTCTGAGGTCTTCTGCCAGCGTTCAGTAGGTGTTCTGTAGGAGGTGTTCCACATGTAGCTGTATTTTTGATGTATTTGTGGGGAGGAAGGTGATCTTCTCATCTTACTCCTCTGCCATCTTGAAGGTCCCCAAGGCTCATCATCTTTAAAAACATATTTTAAGTAATCTTCCTAAATATTGACAAACTAAGTGCTTGGCACATAATAAGCACTCAATAACAGCTATTCTTCTTCCTAGAGTCTATAATTCATGTTTTTAAAAGGAGACAGTGATAAAAATTTTTTCTTTTGATTTTCTCCCATATCTTTGCCATATTCGTTTTAACCTAACTTTTGTTTCTAGCTAATATTTATTAAGAACAATCAAAACCACTTATACTACACTGCAAAGTTTCTTTCCTAGGGAGTTGGAGAACCCAGTTTGAATTTCATTGCCGATATGCTCATCTCACAAGGCAGTGAAATAGACTCCCTTCTCCCTGGAGTGTATAATGGAATTAGACTGGAAGGACTAATACTGAAAGTGTATCTAGTTCTCAAGTCCTAAAAGAAGATTACTGCATCTAGAAAATAATCTCTCATGGAACTTACAAATTAATTATCCTGTTCTAAATACACAGTGGTAATAGATTGTCTCAATAGGCATTTTATAAATAGTGTTCTCAGGAAATATGCTTTCCTTATATTTACTGAGTTTGAATGATGCATTAATTTCAAAGTATAAGTATTTTACCTTCTCTGTGAGCATTTTACCACACTATAGCTCCAAATTATGTAAGAAAAGGTCACTGGAATGAATATGCTTTAGAAGGTATACTTCGTCTTGTGGTGTCTATTTCATTTTGCCAGTTTCTCCCTTAAAAATATATGAGTGGTCAAAAAATGGCATCAGCCTAAATCCAAATGTCCTAACACATCCATCACCACACCCCCAAGCAATAAAGAACAACAAAACAAAACAAATAAAACTACACAATACCACCACCTAATTTGGAGAACATTCAAATTCCAAATAATCTGTAAGCAGAAAATAAATAAGAGATCACAATGAGCTTTCTATTAGGCTCCCACCATGTGCTGTTGTGAAGAGGAAGGGCAGTCCAGTAAATACTAGATGAAAGAGAGAGGAGGAAAGCTAGTAGGAAGCCTAAGATTGATCTAAAATCATCATAAGAAAGAAAGTCTACCCCAAGTATGAAAATTCTGAGAAACTTCTCTGGAAGCTCATCCTTTAGAGAATTGACTTAGAAGTGTATATAGGACTCAAGAAAGCAGTGTTGGAGAGGAACTCTTTGGAGGTAGAAAAGGGTTAAAAGGGAGAGGTGACTTTTGAAAAAAAATGCACAGTGAAGGGAAAAAGAAACAAGAGGGGAAATTTCATCAACTTACAAGACAAAAAAATGTCAACATGTAAGAACCCATCAACCCTCCCCCCACTGCCCTCCACTGTACCCCAAAAGTCCTCCAATAAAGAAATCATACTTTGTTACATGAAGAGAAAAGGGTGCTCCAGAGCTTGGAATCTTGGAAACTACCCACAAACCACTAGCCATGGAAACCACCCACAAACTGCTAGCCATGTTCATACAAATTCAAAGATGCAACCAACTTTCATCTATACCAAGCTACTATAAAAAGAAATCAGAACATGAGAATAAAAAAAGCCATTTGATGAAAGTTCCCACAAATAAAGAATGATCAAAAAACAAAAAAGCTGTAACAAAATACTTCAAGATAAACTAAATTTTCTCAAACATTTAAAGATATATCTATAAAAAAAAAACACCTTGAAGTAGAAATCTAAAAACTAAGAAAAGAAATGGATAAAAAAATTGGTCAACATAAAGCAAAAGTTGATTGAACCCAGGAGAATAAAATAGGAGAAAAAGATAAAATCATATTGGAATGAACATTAAATTAAAAGTGCCTAAAGAAGAATAGATTAATATGAAAACTTAATAAGGGGCACTAAAGAAAAACATGGAAACAACAGAAAGAATGAAAATGAGATGGAGAAAGAAGTAAAAGAGGTCAAAAAGAAAGTGTTTGAGATGGAAGACCATCAAATAAAAGAGCCAATGTGTGTATAATGAGAATCCTTGAAAAGAAAAAAATATAATGGAACAGAATTAATATTTAGAACTATAATCCTGGAAAGTTTTCCAGAAATAAAAGAGGGTCTCAATGTACATATTGATAGGGCCAACCCAGTACCAAAAATTGACCTGGAACAGTCAACTCTGAGATATATCTGAGACATTAGGTGTTAAATAGAAAGAAAAATCTTCAGGCAAAAATAAGAAATAATTTACAAAAGCAAGAGAATTAGACTGGCTTCATAATTTTAAAAAATAACAAAACAAAGCAACACTGAAGCAATATTTATATAAAAGTCAACCTCTTATATGATATTCTTTCAAAAGTAAATCTATAAAGACAGAAAACAGATCATTAGTTTCCAGGGTCTGAACAAGCAATGCTGACTCCAAAGGAGCATTTACTTTGGTAGTATGGCACTGTTCTATATCTTGATGGTGGTAGTGGTTGTATATATATTTCTCAAAATTTTAAAAACTATATATTCTAGTATGCAGTTTTAAAAGGGTGAATTTTACTGTATGTAAGTTATACCTGAAATTTAAAAAAGAAAAATACTCAAATAAAGTTTCAAACCAAGATTTTGTATCCAGACAAGTTGGCCATCAAGCTGTAAAAAGTTTAATATTTTTTAAACCCAGAGAATTCTGAACCCATAGCCCTTCTTAAGAAATTGAATAATGGATAAGATTCATCTAACAAAGGGATGATTGGGAACTTTTCCTCAAAAAGATGGATCATGAGTGTTTAATATATTTAATTTTAGAGCTAAGACAGAAATAAAGGTGGTATAAGGGCATAAGAATACTGTCATATCTTATATGATATATATTATTTGTTATATAGTCTAACAACTTAGAAGCAATGCAACTAAAAATTGGGAAGAAAAGAGAAAGGGAAAGAGAAAGAAGAAAGTAGAATAATTTCATTGATTTTTCTATAAACAAAAGATGGGTGTTAATTTATATGACTCCAAAAAATGGCAAGCCGAAAAACTAGATTTCATAAGAAAACAGAGGTCTAAGAGTATTAAACAGGATGTAAAGAAAACATGATATAAACATGATATAAAGTTAACCACTAGAACAAAAAGACAAATCTATCTAAAACCAAAAGAAATGCAATTAATAGAAGAGTAAAAAAAAAAAAAAGTCAAGTAGAGGAAGAAACACAAGAAAATAAAACAATACTCTCAACATTATACCGTGATACAATAACAGAGTTGAAAACAAACATACCAGTAATAGCAATACACTTGTATGAACCTAACTTACCATTAAAAATAAAAGATTTTCAAGTTGGCTTACAACAAATTACCCAACTATACTCTCTATATTTAGTGGAACTCATAACCCAGTGAATCACAATGGTTAAAATAAAGGGATGGGCAAAGGTATAGTAAGCAAATAGAAACACTAAGAAAACAGAAATTGTGATGTTGATATCTGACAAAGTAAATTTTAAATAAAAAATTAAAAAAACAGTAAGAGTAAAAAAAAAAATGATGCTTTTTTTCCCCAAAAAGGATGTTTATTTATGATTAAAAGCTGTAATTAACAAGTATATAGCAGTTAAGAATATCTATGCCCCCAATAACACAGCAATGCTCTTTTAAAAGCAAAAACTAAAGAACATGGAAGGATACATTTATGGATACATTCTACTAATGGGAGACTTTAAATATCATACTCAGTACAAAAAAATTGGACATGTAGGTTTTATGGATGTATATTAAACTTTATACCCTTATCATAGAAAGTATATTTTCTTCACGAGTTCATGGAACACTCACAAAAATTAATTATACATTAGGCCACAAAGAAAATGTTAGAAAAGTAAAACTATTATGAAAAATACTTTCTGATAAGAACACAATAACGCTTGAAAGTATTAACAACAAAAGTTTAAAGACCATCTGATCTTGAAGTTATAACAAATTTTAAACAACTGTTGGTCAAAAGGACAAATGCAAACTGAAATTACAGACTACTTTAGAAATATGATAGAATACACACTACATATCAAAATCTATAGAAGATACTTAAGCAATGATCAAAGGAAAATTCATAGCCCTCATCACCTTTATAAGTAAAAATGAAGGTATACAAATGAATTAAATTCCTAGAAAGCAACCTTGAAAAAGAAGTGCAAAGTAACTCAAAAGAAAGCACAAAGAAACAAACTAAAGATAAAAGCAGAAATTAATTAGGTAGAGAATAGAAAAACAATATACCTAATTAATAAATCAAAATCCTGCATTTTTAAAAAGTAACTTTTAAACAAAATAAAAGCACTAGCTAACTGAAACAAGGAAAAAGGAAGAAACAAAAATATTCAAAATAAGAAATAACAAGGAAAATAACCATTGAAGCAAAGTAAATTTTAAAAATTAGATTACTTTGTAGGTTTATATGCAAATCAATTGAGAACATTAAAAAAAAACAGGTAGTTTCCCAGGGAAAATCAGGTTAGCAAAATTAACCTCATTAGATATAGAAAGAAAGAGAACAATTTCAGTAGAAGAAATAAAGTTATCAAGGACCTACCACACAAAAAAACCATCAGATACAGATAGTTTCACTGGGGAATTCTTTAAAACGTTTGAAGACCAGATAGTTGTAATATTCCATAAATTGTTTAAGACCATTGAATAATTTTTTAAAAACCTTCCTAATTCTTATACAAAGCAAGCATAGGTTTAACACATAAACCAAATAAAGACAAAGCACAAAGAAGGAATATTATAGACTAACATCACTTATGACAAAAATTCTTTATAAACAATTGGCAAACAGAATCCAATGTCACATTAAAAAATATTATACGATGAACTGGGATTAATTCCAGTAACACTATGTTGGCCCTATATTAGGGAATCACTTAATAAAACATATTAATATATAATATCAACATTATTACTAATTAATATTTATTAATAGTTAAAGGTAAAAATATTATCAATATTGATACAATTATAATATTAGCACAGCATTATATTTATAACATTAACATTAAAATATAATTTTTAAAGTATGTGATTTAGCTCTAAAGACGTTGAGTGAAAAAGCCTTTATCCTAAAACATTCTAGAAAAGCTAGAGTTAATGGAAATAAACATGTGATAAATAGAATCTTTCTGATTTCTTTGAATTGGTTAACAAATAGTAGAAGATAATCTTCTCATGTACCTAACATATATCCAAAATTTGCATACCTGGAGTTCATTCTCAAAATGAAACAATTTTCTTATTTGTGTAAAGGTGGTACCACATTCCTAGATAAATGATGTACTAGGCTCTAGGACATTGGTACTTAGTGTTCACCGAAACCAGATGCCACTATCTTGTAGCTCTTTATCTGACTTCTGCCTGCAGGTGAGTTTTGTTGTACCCTAACCAATGATTTTTTTTTTTTTTTTTTTTTTTTTGCGGTTCGCGGGCCTCTCACTGTTGTGGCCTTTCCCGTCGCGGAGCACAGGCTCCGGACGCGCAGGCTCAGCGGCCATGGCTCACGGGCCCAGCCGCTCTGCGGCATGTGGGATCTTCCCGGACCGGGGCACGAACCCGTGTCCCCTGCATCGGCAGGTGGACTCTCAACCACTGCGCCACTAGGGAAGCCCCTAACCAATGATTTTTGAACTTTGTAAATTGAATATCTTTTATTCAATTGTGTATGTGTTCCAACTTTGCTGTGTTTCTACTACTCCCCATTTTCTTACACCTCGCTGCCTTACTCACTGATTATAAACCTACCTGGTCCCTAAAAGCATTTAAGTTTGTGACAGGACTCACAGCTTGTGGGCACAAAAGAAACAACCTTGATATCAATACCCTAAATTCACTGGCTTGTTATCCCCATGTGCTAACAAAGTTACTCCAATCCCCTAGAAAGATACACACCTTCCCTCCAAATACTTCTAGAAGTCCCCAAGAGTTATCTCACATGTGATCATGAATAAATCAATTTGCATCACTCACTGTTGCAACCGTTCTGGGCTTTCATCGAGCACGTATGTATCCACCGTCACCTGCCACCATTCACTATATCTGCTGATAATCCAACATCTCTCACTGATCATCCATCATCGCCCACTGGGCATCCATCATCATTTGCTGGGCATCTGCTGAGTACCGCCCTGTCTGTTGGGAATCCACAATCTCCCACCAGGCATTGTGGTCTCTGCTGATGCTCTGCCATTTCACCACCCGTGACTTCCATGAGAATGCTGCTTTACCTGTCTTGGGTACTGTCACCTGGTATAGCCAAACCTACAAACCCTCAAGATACCACATGGTGCTGCATTTGCTTCAGTATTAGTGTTCCCTGCAAAAATTAGGAATATGTAGCACACTTCGTTATCTAAACATGGAAAAAGCAATGCTTGTCCTTGCCCTCTTCACAAAATCCCTCTGAAAAACAACTCTTTTTTTTTTCTTTTTTACTTACTGTAGTTTCCTCAGGGCTTACATTCTATAGGACTGATCTAGAGTATATTTGCTGATGCCTTAATTTCTGTCCTCAAGCATCCACATAAAAACTTCTCCCTGAAAGGCTAAGCAGTGATCTTCTCAGTCTTGTAACCCAGCATTTATCCCTGTATCTGGTATTTTTTAATGGATAAATGAAGGTTTCTTTCCCTCTTGCAAATTAATTCATGAGGTTAGATACTTGGGATAGCCCAGCCCTACACATCTAGAACTGTGAATCTTTACTTTTTGGTTTAAATGTCTACTCCCAATATCCCCTGTCCCAATCCACATAGTCATTTCACTACAGGCTCTTTATCCTGGGGTGAAAATTTTCTTTACCAAGTAAATTTTAATTCCAAGTGTAAACGGGAAGAATGGCATTCAGTATATTTACAGAAAATTACAGTGACATATATTAAAGAACACAGTCCAGAGGTCCTGATTGTTGTTCTTACCTCTAGAGTCTGCTATCTCTAGTAATTCTTTGTACTTTCTTCTTTCCTCCTTAGAACAACTTTTGCAGATTACTTCTTTTATTCTCCAACAAATTCATAATGTAGTTTTAGTTAACATTCCAGTTCTACTTGCAAAAATCACTTCACTTACAGACAGATAGGCAGCACTAAGCTCACTAATAAGTAACACCTGAGTGCTGGCTCAGTGTTGGCCCCTATTCTAAGTGCTATACATTTACTATCCCCATTTAACAGGTAGGGAGATCAAAGCACCAAGAATTTAAGTACTACCAATGATCTATTGCCAAGTTGGGAAAAATCCCCCTATATTTTCTACATTAACAGGAAACTCTCTTCTATCTTCTCAAGTTGGGTTTGGGTTTCCTGGTAGAGTACCCATTGCTGATGTTCTGAAGATTCACTTCATTTTATCCTTTACTTCTATTTGGCTAATCCCAAACACAATTCCTGATATAGGTATTTTTTGAGTTTGGAAAATCTCATTGTTTTTCATGGAAACGTTCACTGGCTTTATATCATGTTATGATGTGCCAATTCCTAGAAAGCTAAATTCTCAGCTCTTATTTCCAAAGACTCTTTCCCCTAATCTGGTATGTGTGATCCAAGAGCCTTTTAACTTGGTTCCATGATGATGTTAAAGAAGATGATGATAACAATAATTATTATAGCTAACTTTAATTGAGCACTGTATGGGAAGGAAAACTTGTCTGGGGTCCTGCAAATTAAATTGACAAAAGACAGTTTAACAGGAGAAAGGGTTTATTACTTATGCATACTGAGTTCTTCATAGAAAAGAAGTGAAAACCCAAAGAAGCAGTTAGACTCCAAGGGTGTATGTATCATTTTAACAAAGAGCAATAAATTGTGGAGAAGTGACAAGACAAAGGAAAAGCAGTTTGGGCTTCTAGGGGTGGTAAATTGTGGGAAGGTAAATATATGTGGAAAACTAATGGAAGATAAGGGTTACGTTTGTAAGGTTTGTTATGAAGCCTCAATCTTGTGTAGTATGGGGTGATAAGTGTGTCTCCAGTGATTGAGTCATTCTCCTCTTCCTGGTAGAGGTGGGGATGCGGACACCTTCACAAAGGGAAATTTATAACCTGACTTTAGGCAGAAACGGGGAGGGTCAGGAGCTTTTCCTATATTGGCTGTTTCTCATTTGCCTTCAGCTCAAAAGAATCCTTATGCCAAAGCAGCATATTTGGGGGATGGTATAGGTAGAACTTTACATTTTCGCCACTTTACAGATGAGGAAAACTAAAGCACACACTTTACCTGATTTTAGGGCCACGAAAGGCTAATATCCATTCTCACTTAGATCAATGACATTAAGGGCCCCATTCCCCCTGCTACTCAGACTGATATTTTTGCCACTCATCCATGGAAATGTGGAACTTGCTATATCTTCCTGAAAAACCAAATGCTGATTCTTGCTTCTGTCTTGATACAGCTTTAGACACACAGAGTACCATAACTAAGAAAATAATCTCTTGTATATCCAGGAGTAATTTCTCCAAGCCCTACAATGATAACAATAGTTCACAGTTCTTTTACACATATTAGTGCTATACACCATTTTAGCTGATAGACACTCTTTTAGAAACATAGCTTTGCTCAAAGTAATTTCTGTTCAGTACATTTTAGACTCCATTAACATCCCCTTCAGACGCAGAGTTTGAAGGCCCAGGTTTCAATGCCTTTGTTGCCATGTGATTAGAAAATAGAATTAAGGGGGTGTGGGGGAGGGGCATAATATATCTTCAAATAGTTGAAGGCTCTTCATGGCTCCAAAAGGTAAAACCAAAATAAATGGTAAAAGATACAGAAAGAAGCAGATTAGAGTTCATTAAAATGTTCTTTATCAATGAAAAGTTCTATCTTTCAAAGAAAGGAACCACTCCATTACCGAGGTTATATAAGGAACTTCTGCTTTGAATAGGAAGTTACACTAGATACTTTCTGTGTTTCCTCCTATGTTTTCAGATTGTATCATTAAGTTTCCTACTGATGTCACTTTGAATGAGTTACTTGGAGTCTGAAATTATCATTACGGAAGTAGAAGGAATGACAGGGAGATGAAAAGAAGAATTACTATTTCATACAACAGGGTTACATTTCACATGTGCTTTTAAGAGACCCTGGATGAAAAACCTACTCATTAATTATATATTATTTTAACAACTCATAAGACATTTTATCTCTTGTTGCCATCTAAGTGAACATAAAAGAAAATTTGCTAAGAATGAATGGACTGTATATCCAAAACCCTCACTTTTAAACATTATGAGATGAATAAGAATAGCCTACTTAGCCTTTATCTCAAAGGGCAGTAATTCAATCTTGAAAGCTGTCTTTCATATGTTAAATAGAATTGCTTACAACGATGAATCTGAATTGTTCTCATTTATATCTATGTATTCCTAACACAGTGCTTGAACTGTGTAGTATCCGGGTTCTTGGACTAATTGTTAAAAGTTGATTTCTTTCTTTTCCTCCTTAGTCAAACTAAATTTCTATATTCTGCAAGTGCTAAAATTTGTTTCATGTTCCAAGTAAAAGATATCAGAAATATAAAATCTTTGCACTCTAATTTTCTTTTTTTTTTTTTTTTTTTTGCGGTACGTGGGCCTCTCACTGCTGTGGCCTCTCCCGTTGCGGAGCACAGGCTCCGGATGCGCAGGCTCAGCGGCCATGGCTCACGGGCCCAGCCGCTCCGCGGCATGTGGGATCCTCCCGGACCGGGGCACGAACCCTTGTCCCTGCATCGGCAGGCAGACCCTCAACCACTGTGCCACCAGGGAAGCCCTGCACTCTAATTTTTCTGCATTCAAAATATAGCAAATGCAAGCTACTCACCCATTATTCACATAACACTAAGTTCCAAAAATATACTTCATAAATTGTTTTTCCATGACTTGATGCCACTGTTTCTTTTTAATAAGAATATCACCAAGACAGTCAAGGTTAAATGAGATTTTTTTCTAGTATGGATCTTCTCACTGAGAAATATTTCATAAAATAGGTAGTAAAAGCAGAATTTTAATTACCAGCCTATGTATCTTTATTTTTATTCTTTAATTACATGGCAAGAGATATTTGAGGGTCTTTATGGAAGTATACAATTTCAAATGAGCCCAAACCATTGTAGATTATTAATCACTGTTTACTATGTAATTATAAGATCAAAGCTACTGTGGATTTTTAACTCTATTCAGAATGAAGCAGGAAAGGAAGTATTCTGAATTAGTAGGTACACATGAGATAACTACATCAGGACACCTTCTGTAGAGCAAAAGTATTTCTTATTCTAGAGCCCAAAAGAATTCACTAGCTAATAAAAAAAAAGTTTCTCCTCAAAATTATGTAGCAAAAACCTTGAAGGGGAACTAAAAGAAAGGCATTTAATATTTATTAGGCACTTATTCATTTTTCTATTTTATTTTAACCCCATCTTATATACTCTCAGCTTAAAATTTCCATATTTGTAGGCAGAAAGGACTTTTCTGAGTTTCCTATTTTAGGAACAAGTACAGAAGAGGAAGTTAAATGTGTGCTATTGGACTAATATAGATGAAGCTAACTTTCATGTATTTCATTTCAAATGGAAAATATACTCAAAACAGAGCACAGATAAATAATGAAAAGTAAAATCCTTATGTTCTTTGAAGTATTTCTCATGATGGGAGAGAATGAAGTCTCTAATTTTCAATTCCTCAAAAACCTAGGATTATAATCTCTGTATATACATGAATTTCACCAGTGGGTGGCATATAAACCATTGTAATCAACCAGGGTGTTCTCTAGGAGGGAAATTGGAGTAAAAAATAAAGATAATTATTTCAAAGATTTGAATTATATTTTGCTTAGTTACCAATAAAAAGGAAACGGTTTAATAGAAAAATTATACAAAAGCCGAACATGAATATAAGTTAATCATATACGTATTTGAATTTTGATAGTTTTATATCCTTAGCTCCAATTCTGCCTAAGAAATATTGTGTTTTAACTATATCTTTTTGATCAAATGACTCCAATAATGCCATATTAATATTGTGACTATGAGCAAATCAGTGGATATCTCTAAGAATTAGATTCTCCTTTATGAATGATTAGTTTTTATTGTGTACCTATCATGCTAAGTATTTTAACCTACATTACGTCACTTAGCATATACTTTACAGGTACTTATGACTATTAAAGACCGAAAGTGAAATTATTTAGTGAACTGTAAGCCTCTACACGATTTTAAGATATTATTATTTTTAGTATTACATTAAACCAAGTCTCTATCTAAATTTAAATATAATGTGCATATGAAAATATAAACTATGTATTTCCACATCTACCAAAACAAATGTTCTGGAAGTATTTTCTTGGTTTAACTATAATATAATATAAAATATAAATTTTCTGTTTAATTATAATGAAGTAAGTAAGCTTCTTGTAGTTTAATTAGAGTAGGAAAATTAAAGGATCAGTTAGCCAAAACTTACTTCATTAAAAAATACAAGGCAGGGGCTTCCCTGGTGGCGCGGTGGTTGAGAGTCCGCCTGCCGATGCAGGGGACCCAGGTTCGTGCCCCGGTCCGGGAAGATCCCACATGACGCGGAGCAGCTGGGCCCGTGAGCCGTGGCCGCTGAGCCTGCGCGTCCGGAGCCTGTGCTCCGCAACAGGAGAGGCCACAACAGTGAGAGGCCCGCGTACCGCAAAAAAAAAAAAAAAAAAAAATACAAGGCAGGGCTTCCCTGGTGGCGCAGTGGTTGGGGGTCCGCCTGCCGATGTAGGGGACGCGGGTTCGTGCCTCGGTCCAGGAGGATCCCGCGTGCCACGGGGCGGCTGGGCCCGTGAGCCATGGCTGCTGAGCCTGTGCGTCTGGAGCCTGTGCTCTGCAACAGGAGAGGCCACAGCAGTGAGAGGTCCGTGTATCACAAAAAAAAAAAAAAAAATACAAGGCAAATTTTGAAGACCAATATTTCATAAATAATTTTTTTAGCATGCAATACTATGACAAATTACTCAATTAACTTTTACCATGGCTTACTCACCTAAAAGTTTAATTTTAGGTTAGTCACAATATTATTTTACACGATTAGTGAACTCTAATTAAATTAGTTATATAAATGACTGAACAAAAGAGGGGAAATATAGTGAGAGAATCTGACTGTATTTAATTCTGATGTAAAATATTGTAATACTGTAATTAAGAACTACCCTATTTTTACTGTGAAACAAAAAATGAGTAAAAATATTACACTTGTAGCCTACCTGATATTCTCTTAGAATTTGTTTTTCAGACGTGTTAGGATTACTTGAAAAAAAAGAGACAATTTAAACAGTACACAAAGGTGATAGTAGAAAAAATAAAAGAATACAGAAAGTAAAAGTGGTAGGTAGACTCACGTTGCTTTCTTACCTATTGCTTTTTTTTAATTCATGCCTAGTAGGGCAGAGCTATGGCCTAAGGAAATTATTATATGCTAACAAAACAATAACACAAGTAAGACCAATAATAGTGATAGCTATGTCTATATTGGGGCCCAGCTATATGCCAAGCACTTTACTCAAATCTTATGATTTAACCTAAAAATATTACATAATGTAGGTGTTACAATTCATCTTTTACAGATGAGGAAATCTAGGTTCAGGTTGAACAACTGATTCAACCTCAAAGTTTATGCTCTTTTCAGTCTGCTTTGCTGTGCCACACAAATAATAGTTTCTCAGATTTAATATTTCTACTTATATTATTCACTAAAACATCAAAACAGTCTTTTGTTACAGGTATCATTATCTATACTTAAAGCTGGGGAGGAAAAAAATGAGTTTGTAGTGATTTCAAAACAGTGTGCTAATAAGTAAAAATTATACAAGTGGTTTAATCATTTTTTCCCTTAAAGAAGCAGCCAACCCCCTCACATATACCACATAAGGAATGACACATATGGAAAAATGTCCAGGTCATTATTTTTCTGCTCAATTTCTTACCACTATGACAATATTTTTCTGGATTTTGAAAGACCAACTACTGCTAGTCACAAAAGATTCTTAATTATCTTTTACCCTTGTCAACTAAATGGAAATGATAGAGATATTTTGTATTGTATCATTTAACTTACTTTGTTGAATTTTTCTACTATGTTTTTTGAATTTTCTTAGAAGTTGCTCCAAGTCTTATAATATGCATCTCTTTATTTTCATTCCTCTTAAAAAATTGAGATATAATTCATATGCCATAAAATTCACCTTTTGAAAGTATACAATTCAGTGGTTTTTAGTATATTCACAAAATTGGGCATTCATCATTATCTAATTCCAGAATATTTTCATCACCTCAAAAAGATGCCCCATACAAATTAGCAGTCACTCTCTATAATATGCATTTTAGCTCAAAGCAATCTTGTTAAGATTAATATTGAATTTCAATAGTATATAGAAACTTTGTGCCAATATACTTCCATTCCTTCCCCCTTCTTTGTGCTATTATTGTCATACATATTGCATCTTATACATTATAACACATCAAAATAGTTTTGTAGTTATTGTTTTATGTAGTTGTCTTTTACATAATTTTTCATGTCTTTCACACTTAGGAGAAAAGTGTTTTAATTCATATGAATTCAAGTTACCATCTAGCCTTTCAATTCACCTGGAGGATTCACTTTAATAGGTATTGTAAGTCAAATATGCTGATGACAAATTCAATTTCTGTTTATCTAGAAATGTCTTTATTTTTCCTTCATATTTGAAGGATAGTTTTACTGGACATAGAATTCTTGGTTGACGGTCTTTTTCTGTCAACACTTTGAATATGTCATCCCAATGCCTTCTGGACTTGTTGGTTTCCAATGAGAAGTCAGCTGTTTATCTTTTTTGGGTCATTTTACATATGTTGAGTCATTTACTTCTTGCTGTATTTAGAATTTGCTCCTTGTCTTTGTCTTTTGATTTCGACTATGAAGTGTCTAGATGTCTTTCTCTAAGTTTATCCTAACTGGTGTTCCTTGAGCTTCTTAGATGTGTAAATTAATGTTTTCCATCAAATTTTCAGCCATTATTTCTTCAAAATTTTTTTCTGCCTTTCTCTCCATCCTCTCCTTCTGCATACATATTCCCATTATGCATACATTTGATGGTGTCCCACAGGCTCTGTTCATTTTTCTTATTCTTTTTTCTTTCTGTTCTTCAGACTGGATAATCTCTTTTGACTTATCTTCAAGTCCACTGATCTTTTCTTCTGCCTGCTAAAATTCACTGTTAAATCCATCTAATGAATTTATAATTTCAGTTATTATACCTTTCAACTCCAGAATTTCTATTTGTTTTTGGTTTTGTTTTAAATATTAGACTAATTTGTATCCCTCTATTGATTTTCTCTATTTGGTGAGACATTATCATCATAGTTTCCTTTAATTCTTTAAGTATAGTCTCCTTTACTTCTTTAAATGTATTTTTATAGTTGATTTAAACACTTTGTCCAATAAGTCCAACAACTGAACCCCCTCCTGGATACTAGAAAATGACTGCTTTTATTCCTGCCTATGGGCCATACCTTCCTGTTTCTTTGCTATCTTGTATTTTCTTTTTGAAAACTGGACATTTTAAATAATATATTGTAACAACTTTGGAATTAGACCCCTTGCCTTCTGGTGTTTTCTGTTGTTGCTGTTTTTTTTCTCATTCCTGCTTGCTTTAGTGACTTTCCTAGATTAATCTTATAGATTCTATATTCCTTGCAATGTATGGTCGCTATTTTTTCTGGTGGGTTTTTTTTTTTAATTCTTGTTGTTATTTTTAAGCCTGGCTTCTTAGGAGTCACCCCTGAATCTGCATAGTGTCTGATCAGTCAATGATTGGTCAGAATATTTCATTAAATGTTTTAAGCCAGTTATACTTCCACCCTTTTCCATGGGGATTTTTTGTGTGTGAAGTCATACCTTCAAATTTCTGGGGGGTTACAAGTCAGTTAAGACTTTTACTTTTACTTCTTACTTGAGAAGAGAATCAAGGAAAGCAAGAGATGAACTAGCAGGGGTCCTCTCCAGGCTTTCTTGGACATATGCACAGCCATGCATGTATGCAGCCTCTTTAGGTCTCCTAGAATATGTTGGAGCTTTTTAAAGTCCTTTATATTTGTCATATTCCTATTACAAAGGCATTCCTTCTAAACTTTTAGCCAGGTTCTTATTTGTTCCAACTGAATTCACAGCCTTACACAACTACAGTGTTATTGAATCCAACTTATTGCTATTGTTTCAATAATACCCAAGGTATAGGACTTTTTCTGAGGGACTGAATTCAGAGTCATATCAAATAGCCACATGCCCTGGGAATAGAGTGTTTCAAGGAAACTACTGTAAATATTATAAAAATATGTATAGTGCTATGGGGATGGAAATTTACAAGGAACTCCAAAACAAGTAAGGCCCCATTCCACTGGCAGCTGCTCTTCATGGCTACTGTGCTCCACTGTTGAGCTGGGAGAAGAATAGGAGCAACCTCAAGGGAAACACAGATGCCACTGTTGTTACCAAATGTAAGTAGGTTGTTTTTGAATGAATGTCTTTTAGGTTAGTTCTGTGCCTTTGTTTAAGAATACAATATCTCACAAGTCAGCTTACAAGTGGAAGTGCCCTACAGCTTTGTGAGTAGGATTTGATTAGCGCTTTTGTGTGCAGCATATATGTCTTGGTGGAGTGGGAAATGATCATACATACTTTGTTTTCCCATTCATATATATATCTTTGTTGCCATTTCCATGTTTAAAAAAAAAAGTTTGTACCTGTCATTATGAAAACAGAGCCACCTAGGTGAAGCTTCCTATATAAGAGACAGTGACGGACCGTCTGGGACATAGATGGAGGGTTGGCTGTATAATAAGGAATCTTTGCTCTCCCACGTCAGGCATGGAAAACTTTAACTTCCAGGCTGGTCATCCAGTTCCCATCCAGATTCTCTTTACTATCTCTTCAAACTCCACATAAACAAAAAAAAGAAAAATGGAGAATAAAAAATATACAGGGCTAAATAATCAAAGAGAATATTAAAAGTTTTGTGTATAAATCCTATATCCTTAATCACAGACTGACTAACCTCCCCAGCATTCCATTTCCAAAGACATTTGATAGAAGATAAAATTGCCTCCTGTTGCAACATTAATTTCCAATTGTCTACATAGGCCTTTGAGGTAGACTCGAAGAGTGCACAGGCCCAACACTGGCTCAGTGCTTTGGGTAACTTATGAGGACAATTGAAGCATAAGCAGCAGAGGTATGTTATCTTGGGTGGAAGACTATAGTTGCTATCTTAAATATTTAACCCATTCATACACATTTTTATTTATTCTCAAACAACTTACAAAGTAGATAAAACAGGTAATTTTCTTGAGTTTTCAGAAGGGAAAAAAATCCAACTAAATCCCAAAGTGGATACACACTTATAGATAGTATGTGACAAAGCAAATCTTCTTCCTCCCTTCCTCATTAGAACCATACTCATTAGAACCATAGAATGTTTTCTCCTGTGCCCTGCAGGTTGGAAGGAGAGTTAAGCACCTATTAACAGTAATGCATAATATCTCCAATGCAGCTTCTTATTTTAGGCAAAAATCCTTTAAACTCAAGCAGGATCACTGCTTCACATGGACAGTGGGGCCCTAAGCTCTTTCAGACTCACAATGCACTACTCTGGAAAGCCACTGGAGAGGCGGGGGTGTCATACTCAAAGATTAGCAGCTATCTCAAATGATAACTCTACATTTCAATAAAAATCTCTCTAGTTCAGAGCTTAGTTTCCCTTTGTGGGACCTCAACTTATTTGTAGGGGAAGTGAAGGCATTAGGTACAAGATGAGACTTTATAAGATTATTTAGCAATGAGTTCTGTTTTCTGAAATATGGCAGTCTAAGTTTATTTGAACAACACTACCAAGCAAATATAAGTAAGGAATTATCAAGGCAAAATTTTAGTCAAGAGTGGAACCCAGACATCGGCTCAGGATGTTTACTCTGCAGAAATCTGCTTAAAAAGGAAGCTTGAGAGTATGCAGACAAGAACTCAAGCAGAAGATCATTCCCATTTTAAGCTGGCACCCTAAATGACTATACCTTAATATAAGGGTGATCCAGAGGTAAACCAGAACCACACCCTCACCCCTACGGTCTGCCAGGAAAAGTGACTTGGAATTGAGGGGCAGAGGGAACCTGTCCCTGATAATTTTTAACCATAAGCCAGAACTCACATTTTCAGTGGTCCAAAAAATTCAAGCTATAAATTTAGCTGATAATATTCTTGGAATATAGTGCCCCTGTGCATCAATAAGGAAATAGCAAACAATGCAATTGACAAAAAGACAAAATTGAGGAGGTACTTCACAAAAGAAGTCCAAATGGCCAATAAACATATGTAAAGATGCTCAGACTTATCAGTAATCAGGGAAATTAAAACTACAATTAAGTACTGGTAAATACTCACCAGATCGGCAAAAATTAAAGTGTGACTATACTTGTGCTGGCAAGCATACGGAACAACATGAAGTCATACACTTGTGATGGGAATGTAAATTGACACAACTATAATTAAAAACAATATAGCATTATATAGCAATACTAGAAAAGTGTGTACCCTATGATCCAGAAGGTCCATTGCTGGGTATATAGTATAGAGAGAGGTTTACTCCTGAGCATCAAGATATGTGTAAAAGAATTATTTGTAGCAGCATTGCTTGTAATTACCCCAAACTAAAAGGAACTAAATTGTATAAGCAATAATAAAATGGATACTTAAGTTGCTGCCTTTGGTAATATAACCAAATACTATACAGATGAGGAAGCTTAGGCACAGAGAGGTGCAGCTATTTACCCCAAATCACACATATTTTAAGTGACAGAGTTGGGGTTTGCCTCCACGCAATCTAACCCTAAAGTCTTCAGCTATTACACTATGCTGCCTCTGTTAAATTTGTTTTGCAGGAAATGAATACTATTAGGTTGAACTATATGAAACTGGCATTTTTGCAAGTCAAGAGTTGAGTATTAGCAAATTCATATGGTTCAGTCTAATAGCTCTCCTAAATTCTAAGCCCCGTTGGCCTGAAATCACCTTGCTCGATGTATCAGCCTACTTCTCCTTAGCGCTGTCACTCAAAATGACTTTCTAAGCTGTCGTTTATCCGTGAAAAAAGTTTCCTTTGTTCTTTTCCTCTAAAAGCCTTCATTGCTAAAGGGCTGTGGTTGATTCTTTCTTCCAGTTCTCATTTTGTTAAGTGACTGTGGGGCAAAACAATCTGATTAACCATGGGGGATGGAAATGATGAAAGCAATAACAACTGTCAACATCTGCCGAGAAAAACAGTCTTTGGCATACATTTGTACTAGTCATCCACTTCTGGGCAACAGAGTCTTTCCTAACTTAAAAACTCGTAAGAATCTTTTTCTGGGTCACCCTATACACAGAATGAGAGTAAACCATCTGTCCCTGCACCTCGTCCCCTAGAGGAGTCTATACAACACAAGCCCACCAAGTTTGAAATATCCTTCCAAAATTTCATGGAAGCAAATAAGAAAACATAATGCATCAATTTATACACACAGAGAAATTTCTCTCAGAATTATAGTTCAAGGTTTTAAGAAGACAGCAGAAGATAAAGGAAGATGACAAGCAAGTCATGAAAAATTTGGTCACAAGAAAGTCTTTATGATTTCACAGACCAGAAATATCTATTTGTTGGTTATGGAAAAAATGAATTAAAATTCACAAATGCTTGAGACAACTTGTCTTAAGTATAAGAGATTGAATTAAATTAAATAATCTGGAAAAAGAAAGCTATAAAATGACAATGTAACTTTGGCCTAAAAGGTAGACCTTTTTCTAATGATTCAAAGCTGGGGTTTTCTTTTCATGCAGAAATAAACACACCAAAGCTAAATTTTAAAATCCCCAAATATTCCCTACAATAATGAGGAAATTCATTTTTATATATATTTTGTGTTTAGGAGGATGAGAACACTCTGTTGAAGTTCAGGGATTAGTCCTGCATTATTCATCCAATAGTATTAATAAAACTAGGAAAAACTAAGGAATTCCCTGTCTCTGCCCTTCCACCCCTTTGCCCCTACCTCCAGACTAGCTGTAAGTCTTTATTAACTAGATAAATTTCAGATTCTAATGAGGTTTTATGCTTCATCAATATAACCTTCCCAATTCAGATGAAATCAGGTTCAGAAATTAGGACAGTGTCAGGGACATTTTGGGAAATTTGTTGTTATATCTCAAATCCAAGTTTTTGTCTTCCTACTTTAACTTATGTCTGGGGAGGAAATGACTTTATTAATGTCAGTCTCCTCAAAGTACACTTGCTCTGGTCTATTCTTAGAAGAAGCATTAGAAAAACTGCAGTTCTCAAGAAAGCTGAGACCTCCCCCCCACTTAGTGATACCAGCTCAAGAAGAAAATAATTTGCTTCAAACTTTTGGCCCAGGGAGAGTTTTGAAGGAAAGATTTTGAAACAGTTTAATTACCCTTTTGTGGTAATCAGAATGGAAAACTGTTTGAGATTCTAATTGTGTCGCAGAATGCCAAGTATTTTGGTGTAGTCATTATTTTGTTACTGTACAAGAGAATTATGATTCATGCTTTATCTTACTTTACACTTACAAGGAACCAAATACCCCAGCATTTCTCATTAATTTCAGGCATACACGCTATACAATGTTGAGTCAAATCCTCCCAGTGCTGCAGCTTCTCATTGGAAATTAAAGCCTTTAAAAATGTCACTTAAGGCTTCCGTGGTGGCGCAGTGGTTGAGAGTCCGCCTGCCAATGCAGGGGACACGGGTTCGAGCCCCGGTCCGGGAAGATCCCACATGCCGCGGAGAGGCTGGGCCCGTGAGCCATGACCGCTGAGCCTGCGCGTCCGGAGCCCGTGCTCTGCAATGGGAGAGGCCACAACAGTGAGAGGCCCGCGTACCGCAAAAAAAAAAAAAAAGTCATTTAATTCTTTCTCAGTTAATTCCTGAAAGTAAGCTAACCTTTTACAGGCCTTTCTCAGAAAGAAAATAATTACCAGTAATTATAATTACTAGTGATCTTAATTAGAAGTTATCCTAAATATTAAGGTAAAAAGAAAATTGCCAAGGACCTCTAATAACTCGAAAAGTGAGCTTTGAGCTTAGCAAAAGCATGGAGGCCACAAATGGGAAATACTGCTAACACACGCACAACCAAGGACAATATTGATAAGAAGGGGAAAAAGTAAGAAAGTCTTCTCTTATGTTTAGACAAGAGTTTGGAGGATGAGAAAATGGCTCAGATATACTCCAAATTCCTTATCCATAAAATGGGGATGATAATAGTAAGTACTTTACATGATTTGAGGACTAAGTAAGGTAATAAATAAAACTCCTAGAATAGGGCCTGGTGCATAGTAAGCAACATATATTACTTACTATTGCTGTAAATAATATGTTTAGTATTCTAAGGATTTTGCTTCCTACCAAGTCTTTATATTATCTATAGGCCCTTAGAGTATCTTTTGAACAATGCTGAGTTATGTTTGTGCATCTAAGTACTTATATTTTGGCTACATTTTGCATAAAATAAATTGCTTTGTTTATTCTAAATAGACAATAACAGATTGGTTGGTCTGTGAAGGACATTACTGCATTTTTTTTGTTCTTTAGTCATGTTTAAAAAAATATCTAAAAATATCTATATAGTACATGTAGTTAGATGTCTGTCCCATTCTTCAAGATATCTAGGAACAAAGATCCTACTATTCTTTTTCAGGATAATCAAAGCCCTCATGATATTCAAAAAAAATTTCCACAATAGGTGTAAATGTGAATATTTACTTCTATGTCTTTCCAAGCCCTTATTTTTTCCACTGGTTCTACTGTCTTAATAATCTATTTGAGATGCAATTGCTTTCCTATCAAATGGATATGTTTAGTAGCATGAATCTCCATAAGTACTGAATTAACTGTTTGAGGCAAATAAAGTCCAAAAGTACCATTATGTTGAAATGTTTTACAAAAACAAAATGATTTCTGAATCCCAGCCAATGAACCACTTAGGTTAGACAATATCAGTTCTTTATAGAAAAAATAATTTTCTATTTTATGGGAATTCATTGTGATAAGATATATAAAAGATAGATAGATAGATATTCCACTGTACTTATAAAATTTCATTTTAGAAGCTAAGTTGAAAAATAAGCACTCAAACCAATATACATTTTTATTAGAGATATAGAGTAGAAAATGATAACCCTTTCCTTTCTCCAACTTAGAATATAGCACTGCTCACCTTCCCATAAATATATTGTTCTCTATCAAGAGCTCACTGTTCTCGGGACTTCCCCAGCAGTGCAGTAGTTAAGAATCCGCCTGCCAATGCAGGGGACGTGCGTTCAAGCCCTGGTCTGGGAAGATCCCGCATGCCACAGAGCAACTAAGCCCGTGCACCACAACTACTGAGCCTGTGCTCTAGAGCCCGCAAGCCACAACTACTGAGCCCACGCACCACAACTACTGAAGCCCGCGCACCTAGAGCCCGTGCTTTGCAACAAGAGAAGCCACCGCAATGAGAAGCCCACACACCGCAACAAAGAGTAGCCCCCACTCGCCGCAACTAGAGAAAGCCTGCGCACAGCAACAAACACCCAACTCAACGGAAAAAAAAGATCTCTCTCACTGTTCTCTATCAAGATCTTTCTTTCAGAAAGACAGTTTCTGCTACTAAGCCCTGTGGTCCGTCCAGACATATGAGAGCAGCAGCACAATAATTTTCTAAGGGTCATTCTGCCTTTTTATCTTCTTGACCAAAGTCCCATACAATAATATATTGACCTCAGCCAATGCAGAGGGAGAGAGAGTATTTGCACAATCTTTAAAAAAAAACTTATTATTTAACAGTGAGTCTCTTAGGAAGATAGTGATTTTTTGTTTTTTGTTTTTTTCTGTTTTGTTTTGTTTTTTTTTGCGGTACGCGGGCCTCTCACTGCTGTGGCCTCTCCCGTCGCGGAGCACAGGCTCCGGACGTGCAGGTGCAGCGGCCATGGCTCACGGGCCCAGCCGCTCTGTGGCATGTGGGATCATCCCGGACCGGGGCATGAACCCGTGTCCCCTGCATCGGCAGGTGGACTCTCAACCACCGCGCCACCAGGGAAGCCCCGGAAGATAGTGATGTTTAACTGACCTAATCTTTACACTTCCAAATATTGAAGCTAGGTATCACTGGCTTCTCATTGTCCCTTGGACTTAGGACAATTAACGTTTGATAGGAAAAGTTACTTTATAAATCAATAGTCTTCAAATAATCTTCAAAGAATAATCTTTTCATTACACACATTACCTGTACTACCCATGTTCACCTTTCTGTAAGGGGACATTATGGATTTTCATAGTTATCTTTCTCCTCTATTGATCAGTCTCAAGCATGGTGTAATAAAGAGAGTACAGGATTGAAAGTCAGGAGATTTAGGTTCCAGGTCTGGCTGTACTACAGAGCTCAGCTCTGTCTGACTCCAAAGCGTGAGCTCTTTACGCCATTTCATAAGCACAGTGACACAAAGAGGTAGATGGCTGAAGCACTATCATTATTCTCATGTATCAAGATATGGTGGAGAATTGAGTGCCACGTCTGCAACCAAGTGTGTTTTTTTTTTTCATTCCATTGACAACCAGAGAAGGTGATATGCTTATGACAGTAATTGTTAACACTGGAACCACAAATCATGTGTCACCCTTGACCCTGTTTTCTTTCCACTATACCATTCTTTCTGCCAAATTGTGGCCCTCTTAACTCCAATCCACCTGTAGTTGGCCTAAGGTAAATTCTGGTGAAGGCCATTTAATGTAAGGTTTTCTAATTATTAAGAGTTCAGTTTCACTGATTAGGCAACACTGTGTTTTGAGTTTTTAACCTAAGCTATAGTATATATAAGTTAACCATCCATGGGCATAAAAGTGCCTACAGATTTTACTTCTTACCCTTAAATTAATTAAAGAAGCAATTAGTTGTTGTGCTACCAGGATTAAGTAGTGTTAGTGGCTATAAAAGATCCCATTGTTCCATAAGTGTTCTCACTTGGGAAGTTGGCAATAAGGCTTAATCAAACTAAAGAAAATTTTGCCAAGGCGGACACTGTGTAGCTGAAATACCCCTAGTCAGGCTGGATGAGGTCTGTTCTCATAAATGGAGCATCTGGCTGTAGCCCAGAACAGCATATATGAAAAGGGATTTATTTCTGGGATATGGGGACTGAATCATCATCAGTTAGAGAAAGGGAACAAGCAGTGTCCCATTGAGACACAGTAGTAAGATTAACCTTGTACTTGTCACCTATACGAGATGTTATGGTATGCATGTGCTAAGATAGGGGTCTTTGGAAATCACATATATGAAATAGCCAAATTTCAGTAAGAATATTTGCTTCCTTCATGTGATTTCACACAGCTCTGAGTGTTAATCTTGCTGTAAATTAATTATATTAGTATTAACATTGTCCTGTTAATATGATTTCAATAAGCCTGAAAGAATGGCTTGGCCATCTCTATATTCCCCAGATAATTAGGAAGACAACCTACTAGTTTATACCCAGAGTCTGAGGACTAAAAGAGACCTTAAAATTCAAACATCTCAGCTTCCCTCCTTTTACTGACTTGGAAACTAAGGTTCAGTGTGGTTAACTGATTACTCTAGACACAAAGGTAAGTAGTTTCAGAGGCAGTAGTAGAGTCTATTGAACCAGACTGCAGTCCTTTAAAACCAAGAGAGCCCTAGGCACTTAGAGCTTCCCAGGCATACCTGGCCTTGGTTACACCAGGAACTGATTAATCTGACCCAGTCACAGTGCTTGGGGTTTTAATGTCAGGAAATGACCTAATTCTTTACTTTTCCTAGTATTTGTGTATTTCAACATGGCCCTTCAATGACTAAAAACTTCACTGCATATTATAATTTTATTAAATGGGAATGTGAACAGAAGGATGCATAACTTAAGGAATTTGACTGATGTGTCAGAACAGTAGTATGTTGCCGACACACAAAGAACTTTCAAGTAATGCTTATATTCTTCAGATTACAATTAAAACCCATCATATTTTCTATACAAAGTTAAATATGTTGCGGCATTAGTTATCACATAAAAACACTGCTTAACCGTAATATGCTGTTGTTGGTCATAGTAAAGACAGTGTATTATCATAGCACTAAAAACAACTTTCTCACTGTATATATTTACCTTTTATTTCTAAATCCTTGACTCTGAAAACATTAAGAAACATCTCCTGTGAGTTCCATGGTTAATTATTGAACAAACTATTTTGAGAGTTATTTACATAAAATTAAATAGCCCATAGTAGTGTGTAAATATATATATTATATACAGTATATATGTATTTCTCCCCACAAAAGGAGAACATTGCTCAAGTCTTCAGCACTATATAGCATTGAATTAATTATATTTAAAATTATCTCTCCATTCTAAATTTCAATATTGTCTATATAGTCTAAATTTTACTTAAACTTTGACCATACCAGTTTATGACTATTTCCTTGCTATTAAAAACACAACAGAGAGACAGAGAGAGAGCCCCCCCAATTATTTTCATTCTCCTCCCCTTCAAATGTTTATGTACCTAGGCTCAAGTGACAAAGAGATACAAGACATGATCTCTACCCTTGATGTTTATAGAAAGAGACAAAAAACAATGCAAAGCAGTTTAGACCAAGTGACACAAACACAATGTGTCATGTGAGGTGAGAAAAGGGAGGGATGACTAAGGATTAACAGTCAGAGAGGGACTCATTGAGACAATATCAAACTCAAATGATATTTTCTTGAACCTCAAAGTTACTATTAGTGAATTTCAAGGGCTAGAAAACTTTAGTTTCAATGTGTTAATTTCTCCAAGACGATATTCTTGGATAAAGAAGATATGGTATATATATATATATACAATGGAATGTTACTCAGCTATAAAGAAGAATGAAATAATGCCATTTGCAGCAACATGGATGAATCTAGAGATTATCATATCAAGTGAAGTAAGTCAGACAGAGAAAGACAAATATCATATGGTATCACTTATATGTGGAATCTAAAAAATGATACAAATGAACTTATTTACAAAACAGAAACTTACTTACAAAACAGATATAGAAAACAAACTTATGGTTACCAAAGGGGAATCGGGGAGGAGAGGGGGAGAGGGATAAAGTAGGAGTTTGGGATTATCAGATACAAAATACTATATATTAAATAAACAACAAGGTCCTACTGTATAGCACAGAGAACTATACTCAATATCTTGCAATAACCTATAATGCAAAAGAATCTGAAAAAGAATATATATATTATTCAGTTATTTATATATATATATATATATATATATATATCAGTCACTTTGCTGTACACCAGAAACTAACACAACATTGTAAATCAACTATACTTCAATAAAAAAAAAGATGATATTTTTCAGGTAAACAGTCTCCGCACAGCTCTCTAGTAAGGAATGCCACTCAGAATAATAAAGTGACAATAAGGCAAATTGAAATATTATGCATTCTTTGGCATTTATTAGCATGATTTATATCACCACTCGTGAGTTACAAATGGTTGGCAGGAGCCATAAGGTCAAGAGTCACTCAAAATCCCTCCTCCCTTAAGAATAAAAAGATTTATTTTAATTACAAAGATTCTTTCTTCTTTTTTTGAGGGATATTTGGAAATTTTAGTACATATTCTTTCCCACAATGGGCAGAAAAATGAACTCTTCAATATCTAAAAATAGACTACAAAAAATTCATTAAATGAAAAGATATAACAAGTATTATAGACTTGAATTTATCAGTCATTAAACAAGTTAATACCAAGTATGACACTTACTTTGTATTTTATATATATATATACACACACACACACACACACACACACACACACACACCTGGACATATTTATATATGCACTACGTGAAAGTTTTTTGTGTGTAGGCAACATACTACTGTTCTGACACATCAGTCAAATCCCTTAAGTTATGCATCCTTCTGTTCACATTCCCATTTAATAAAATTATAATATGCAATGAAGTTTTTAGTCATTGAAGAGCCATGTTGAAATACACAAGTACTAGGAAAAGTATATATTTATATATTTATAAATATATCCATATGTTTATATACATTCCACTATGATAATATTTGATAGATGCTAAATTAGAAGTATATACAAACTTCCGATAGGAATATATCAGCTCAGAAGTTTCATTCACTAATTCATTCATTAATTCATTCATTTATTCAATGACTAGTATTCACTTAGGATCTACTGTGTATGAAGCACTATTCCATATGCTGGCCAAGAGAGTTCTTAAAATATGGGATTTTGACAGGCAGAGAAGGAGTAGGGCTTGACATTGTAAGTAGTGGGAATGACATAAAAATGAGTGGTAAATAAGAATACATGATGTGATCAGGGAAATTAACCCTGTGTGGTAAGAATACTGGGTGTGTCAACATTAGAGTAAGCTAGAAAAGCACCCATTCCATAGGAACAAGTTTTTGTGGCAGTTTATTTAGCCCTCCTATGACTGAGGCAACTCTCACTTCATTATAAGATATGGCTCAATAAGCCTTTCCGTGTGTGTGTCAGCTCATGCTAGTCACAGAGGGACTCAAGGCAGCCTTTCAAGCAGTGGGGAACATAATGCAACAGTAAAGAACACAGGGAGCCCCTATTAGGTAGTTGAGAATGTTCAGCTGTCTTTATTAGGCAGTGGAGAAGAGAAGAGCAGACCTACACATTAACACAGATACCAAGCCCTAATTTATGATTTTTTTCCGTCAAGTGTCATTTCCAGTGTTAATTTTTTCCTCTGGCTTTCCTATGTTGCCCAGACATACAACATTAACCAATAAGCATTTGAAGACATCTGCCTAGATCACAGTAGAGATTCCACTCAGAATCATACAGGCTCTCCCCAAAGTTCATCATCAATGCATCCAAGAAAAAGCAATTTACATGGAATCTAGGATAGAAAGGAATGCAAGATCATTTGTTGCTATGGATAGATGTGATGCCTAGATGCAGTAAAATGAGCTCCAATCAAGATTAGCTTTTCTGCCCTGTTCTTTACCATCATGGTGACATATTTGCCTCCATGCTAGCAAGGCATACTTTACTTAGATTCGCCTAATTTTATGAGTTAGTTCCTACCAAGTTAAACATCCACTCTCTGATAGAATCTGAGCATTTATGGACAACTATAACCCCTTTGACAAGTTCTAACTGTGCAAAGAACTTTATCATCAGGAAAACCTGGTTGTATACATATATATATATATATATATATATATATATATTCAAATGAATGATTTTAATTTTAAAAGACTACTGCAGTTTCCCTAAATTTGGATGCATTTTCTAAGTCACAAAGCATCTTTGATGAAAGTAGTAGTGCAATGAGGTATAGAGACAATAAAGAATTTCCCCTATTCCAAAAAGGTCCATTTATGAAACTTTTACCATATTCCTGAGAGCCTAATAACTTATTTTAAATTGAGGCATTGTAATTTTGGAATCAGCAATCAGGGATTCTGCAGTAGAATTATGGGAGCTATCTAGTGAATATTTAGCACCAGCTATGAGGTATTCATATACAATTTTATGGAGCTGCATAAAGTTCCAAATACAAGATAATGAGCTTTCTCATCTATCCCTTTTACTTGAGCAAATAGGAGTCTCTATGGAAGCCAACTTCAAAGTCTGGTCTAATGATACTATTAAACACAGAGATGGGAAATCATAGAGTGAGGTCAGGAGCTTTTGCACGGAGTTTCTGTGCTATTTCCTGACACCTCCATTAGGAATATGAGCTAATTAAATACAAAAGGGGGGCAGTCATCTTAGAATGTGCCATAGAGTTTCACAATTTACCTTCTTCTCAGAAATATGCTCCATTATTTCCAAAGAGCCAAATTAATTTCTAGAAACTCCTCTGTCTCCCTAACCAGATGACAATTATTATGTAGCCCATGATGACAATCAGAGATTTTGTTGATAAGGGTCTCTACTTACTTCATCGAGTTTTGCTCAGGATAATGCCTTTTAGCTTTACATTTTCTGGTCTTATTTTACTGACACAGTGTGCTTAGGTTCTTTTTATCTACATAGCTGAAAAAAGGTTACCATCCTTCTCTTTTCATTCTTCCTGTAAGAAGAAGATAAATCAAGCCACTTGAGTATTGTCTATTCATCTGTCTTTTCAAACATTAAAAGGAGCACCTACACGTGCTGAGCTCTATGTTGAATAAACATATTCCTTTGCCTGTTAGGAGTCGTAATGAAGGAAACTGACACAGCAGCTGATAATTTTAATACACGGTGGTATAAATGTCAAGTTAGATCTATGTCAGTTTCTTGAGAAGACAAAAAGAAACTAGCTAATGGCTTCATGGAGGTGGTGACACCTAAGCTAGTGAAATTGTGTCTCACACTCAGGTTTGTCTAGTTTCAAAGTCTGTGTTCATTTCACGATAGTGTAAGAGCAGAGGTTGTACAATGCTGAACTAGCAATTAAATGTTGCTGAATCTAAGAATAGCATGCTTTTATTTTATATAAGGTTGTTGAGATAAGAAGAATAAAAATCATTAAGAAATAATTGCTGCCAAAATGATGTAATGTTAAAATTGTATATAATAACTTTCTGATTTTGTAAAACTTTGCAATATCCAAAAGACATTAAAGTGATCAAAAGGAATAAAATAAAAATTTAGAAGCCTTCAGCTTTAGTATATGGATTCTGGAGTAAGCTTTTGTAATCTACATTTTAGAAGGAGAAAATCAGCCTGCAACTGGTATTTCTAGGGACTTGTTGCAGTACCATAATTTCAGGTAAAAAGTAATTCAAAAAGCTATCAAAGTCTTTGGTCCGGTGTCTACTTCCCCTACAGTCTTTCCCTGGACAACACATCTACTTTCATATTCTCAGCTACCATCTGCCGATGACACCCAAATCTAAAATCCAGGCCGCAAGCTTTTTCACCACTTTGAGCTTTTTATCTTCAGATCTTATGAATATTTTTATGCCAAGAGGAAAGCTTATCTGTTTGTGAAAAAGCCATGCCAAAGCAAAAGGAAGCTGATCAGAATCCAGGGAATAAAACATAAAGGTTGAAAGTTAGGAATGTAGCCAGATAGTACATTTAATCTGAGGGAAACAGGCAGGACAAGAACTGGGATTCACCAATGGGTTAAAGGAGACTTTTCCCTGTTTATCCTGCTGAGTCCCATGGGGTGCCGCAATTGCTCCATTTTACTTTCCAGCCATTTCTTCTTGCCTTTTTTCCCTTTTTTTCCCCCTGCCTATCTGATTTTCATACTTTAAAAGATTCATCTATTCCTCAAGGTGTAGACATAACAGCTTCATTTCCTGATTAACCTTTGTTGCCTCCTTAACCAGGGCTCAGGGCCTTCTCTTGTCATATGGTTTCACCATCCATCCACTATTTTCATCCCTGTAACTGTCTCAACACCTTTTCTTTTGCCATTTCATGTCTTCAATTTCAATTTTGAACCAAGACTTTCATCACACACACAAAAAAAGAAAAATTCTTATACTTCACCCCAAAGTGATTATATGATAGTGATGGTTCAGCTAAAATGTATAGTTTCTGTTTTTAAAAAGCAATTTATAAAAATATTTTATATATTATATTGAATATTAATCAATAACAGATAAAATGTGACATAGTTAGACTAACAAACTGCTTATATCATAGATAGAATGGCTAAGTGTGTTCTTGGAATTCTTAGAACTTCAGAGTAAGCCTCTTATCAGGTGTAATTTGAGGGACACTGCGAAAGTTGCTTTGTCCTCCCACACCAGCCAAAATTGTTCCCTGTCACTTTGCCTTCCCTACAATTCCAATCATAGAAATCTAATTTATATTCAAATTGCTTAATTAAAATATAGGTACTATAAATGGGAAAAAGAGGTTTGAAAGTAATGAAAGTGTCCAAGGACCAATTTCATCTTTTCATAATTTTCCCCAGACCCCGCCACTACATATTTTTTAGAGGATTAATATGCTAATGTTTATAGAATCCTTTAAAGTCTTTGGATAATGACATATATTTAAGTAGTACAATGACAATAGAAATATAGCAAAATATCCAAAGAACATACAGATGTCACATATAAATATGGAATACTCATACTGGGGAAAACCTTACATATTTCCTCTTTACCTTTACATGACATTTCTCGTCACTTTAATCATGACAATATCTGCCTTATGGAAAAAAAAGTCATGATAATATTCCCATTGCAGGCATTCATTACGAAGACTTAATTCACTGAGAAATATATTAGCATATTAAATCTACAGTTTGTCTCTCAAGGCTAAATGTTTTATGTCACTATATTTCTAAATGCATAGTCTGAATAGAAGATAGGAGAGGAGCTATTGCAGGAAGCTTCTTCATGGGAACATTTTTGCTTTCTGGAAAGCTACTACTTGCTCCCAGCATGAGCCTTCATTAGTCATTTACATGGAATCTATTTATTAACAACCACCGGTTCATGCTCCAAACATTCAAGGTTCCTCATGGCAAAACAACCATTTCTTCCTAGGGTCACTTTTTTTCCTACTGTCTCTATGCAGCCACAATTTTGGAGATATTTTTAGTCCCACTACCTTCTCTTATGTCCCTTAGTATTCTGTGAATGGTTATTTACTCACCTAAACTGCTTTTCTGTAGAAATCATTATCTAGAGTGGTAGCCACCCCGAAACTCTATGACTCCTTCCTTGGTTACCCCAATTTTGTTCTCCATCCCTTATATGGGTTATACACTTAACAAACCTACATTATGAAAACCGGGCCATATTCTATGAAGACATTGTCTAGTAGCTAAGATGGATCCAGAATGTTTAAAGAGAATGATGAAAATGCCATCTTAAACTCAAATAAACTGTTAGTGAATTGAAGTAGCTGATACTAATTTCCAAACTTCCCAAGTAATGCTGGCTTATAAATTGAATTATTATGCTAAAGAGTGGATATTTTGTTAAATAAAAGTAAAAAACAACGAACAGTATAATAAGTATTTGAATATTTTTACCAGACAAAATGTCCTTTGATATTTAAGTTTATGATTAACTTTTTTAAACATACTGCAGACTTAGGTAGTCAAAAAGGTCTTTATAGTTTCATCTAATTAAATTCTTTGCACTCATAAAAAGTCATGCCACCCCGTAGATGAAAATATACCCAAAATCCATCATACACATCCAAAATATATTTCACGATCTCCTTTATTAATGCATGCAAACATTAAAACTACAACCTCAATGATTAAATAATGTCAGAAACAGACTCAAGAAATAAGGATTTCGAGAGGGCTCGTGCCAGGGGGTGCTTCCCAGAGCTTCTGCTGCTAGTGTCCTTGTCCTCGCGGTGGGACACAGCCACCCCCCCCCCCCGCCTCTGCAGACCCTCCAACACTAGCAGGAAGCTTACAAGTTCACTACCAGCTAAGCAAGGAAGAAACCCATGTATTCACCATTTATGCAGAGAACTTTGCCAAGAGAAGACTGCACCACCTGAAGATTAACTGAGAGGGCAGAGGGCTTACCATTCAGATGGATCAGCAACTCTGACTCAGTTATAACTTCTCCTCAGAGGTTGAGTTCAGGGCTATCAGGTCCCTCACCTTGGGCAAAGTCACAGAGAATCTTCGATTGGATTCTGAAGTTGCTAAAGCAAACACCCTGGGTTTTGTTGGCTGTCTGGCTTCAGTCCAATACAACCACATAGCACCACTGAAGGCAGCCCTGTGCCATGCCACCACCGCACCTGTAACCATCCAAGGGATCTTGACAGAATCCAGCTGTGGCTCAATGATGGATTCGGATGTGAATGCAGTGACCATGGTGCATTCTTCATCAGATCTTTTTGAGAAGACAGATGAACCACCAATGCAGTGCAAAGTGACTCGGCTCTCATCGGAGGAGTAATAGCAGTGGTGATATTCATCATCTTCTCCATCATCGGCACCATGAGCTGCTTCCTTTACCAGCATAAGCAGTCACATCATACCAACCAGATGAAGGACAAGGAATATCCAGAAAATTTGGACAGTTCCTTTAGAAGTGACACTGATTTTCAAAACACAGTGAGCGAGTGTAAGCGGGAATATTTCATCTGAACACCTGCAGGGCCACCTCATACTCTTTCTTTGTTGTTCATTTTTGGTTTCTCCTTCTCCTCTTTCTCCTATTTTTTCATTTTGCTCATTCTCTTTCTCTGTTTTCCTTTTATTTTTGGAACATACCTGCATTCACCACAGCATCTATCCCCTCGAACCAGCCCAGAATACCAGGCAGCTATGGCCACTGCCTTCCTCTGTGACAAACTTATCATGGTGAAAGTGATCGTTCAAGAGACTGATTACTTTATACAAGGAAGAGATACATGTGTGCACATGTCCATATTCAGTTCCGTACTTCCACTTTCTAAGATGCAGCCTTCAGTTCTGCAACCATTCAGTCTTGCAGGCTTTACCTTGAACCTGAGCTCTGTGACTTCAGCATGAAACGGTCATCCTCAACACCCTCCCCCATTTCATGTCCACCCCGACCAGGGAACTCAGGGTACCAAAAGAAGATGCTAGGGCCTGGTTTGTGTCAGTGGCACTTTAAAAGGAACAAGAGAGGTTTGTTGTGTATTAATTTCCCCCCCACAGGAAGCCCATTACCCTAACTCATCATCATCGTTCACTCTAACTCATCCCCTGAGTATTTTCAAATATAGGATTCCTGATAGTCGTGAGCTATTGCTTTGTTCCTTTCTTACCACTCTCTCCCAGGGCTGACACTTTAGAGCAGCACACAATAGCATAAACCTAGGGGAAGCATGGAAAATAGTCACTTGAAACTAGGAGGTAAAAAGAAAGCTGCTAGGAAGTAGAAGTTCTATAACTTAAAAAATGCCTCTTCCAGTTTTGTGGGAAATGCTAGCTAGGTTATTCCTGGGATTATTATACATATATATATATATATATATATCATTTTATAAATATATATATATTATAATATATATTATTATACAGTATATATACAGTTCCACACAGAAAATTATATAATAAATAGTATTGTTTTGTAAACAGTCCTTTCCCTAACTAAAATAAAGTTTTACTTATCCTTGCCAGGTTTTCCAGAGAATACAGTCAGCCCTTTGTATCTGCAGGTTCTTCATCTACAGATTCAACCAACCACAGGTCAAAAATTAAAAAAAAAAAAATTCCAGAAAATTCCAAAAAGCAAAACTTGAATTTGCCACACAGCTGCAACTAGTTACATAGCAATTACATTGTACTTATAACTATTTACATAGCAATTACATTGTACTAGGTATTATAAGTAAACTAGATATGATTTATGCATTCGGGAGGATTATATGCAAACACTACACCATTTTATGTAAAGGACTTGAGCATCTACCCAGAGTCCTGGAACCAATCTGAACCCCACCCCCAATACCGAGGGATGACTGTGTTAACTAGCAGAGTGTTTTTCTATAAATCTTTCATTTTTATCTGCTTCTACTTAATAGCACTGCCCTATTTTGGGCTATTTGACCATAAATTTCCATTCTGTCTCCTTTCAAAATCAATATGTAATGTTTAGGAGGGCTAAAGAGATATTCGGATGATGACTTGAAAAAGATATTCTACATCAGACAATCAGGCTCACCTTTCCCCTTGATACTTTTCCTCAACCCTAAGCTAAAACTAAAAGAATAGCTTTTACCTTAAAGTACCTTAAAGTATCAGAATATGTAAAAATGCTGGAAACTGGTCTTAGCATTTCACACAAGTCCTATAAAATCAAACAAAAAGAAATCTAAAACCCCAGCAGAAATTAATAAAGAGTATTGGATGCATGGTAGAACTTTTAAATGTTTATAAAAACCAGAATGATGTGACTAGAATGAGAAACAATACTAAAGTTTGTCAACCCAAAGGACCACAAACTATAAAGAGTCCAAAAGGTAGTTTATTTGGGGTCTTAGAATTGCTATTCTGGGAACACAGATTCCAGAGGAACACAGAATAGTGTCCCATCAGAGGAAATGGATAGGGGTTTTTACGGGAAAAAGCGGGAAGCTCATGCAGGCTTAGAAAAGTTGTTTCCCAAGAATTTGGATTGGAGGATAAATTTGTTCTATAAATACAATTGGGTTATTGAGCATATCTCATCTGTTACTACGGAAAGGTATGTTTTCTCTAGTTCAGAAAAAGTACAGTTCTCAGCATTTTTTTTTTCCTTTTGGCAACTCAGCAACTATTCAGCAGTTTTATTTAGACTGTTCAGCAAAAGTTCAGCACAAGCAGTGAACATGGAGGTCCTCAGGGCACGTCTCAGTCATTACTGACCTTGCTCCTTTCACATGTTCAACCTAAGTTCTATCTCCTCGGTTAGGATGGAAAAGTGGTAAAAGGAGATCTTGACTCACTCTCAGTCTTGCTTTCCAACTTCCTGATATGACAAGGGAAGCTGGAAGACTAGAAAATCTGCATTAATCTAAAAAACTGGCAGTAGAGAAAGTATAGATACTATATAGTTGGCGTATATACGCCAAATGTGGGAATAAACATTTTTTAAAGCACGTTACTGTAAATTCACAGAGCCACATAATTTTTATAGCTACTCTTATAATTTGACAAAAATTAAGAGCGGGTCTACTGTAATCAACTTCCTACATCTCAATATAAAGTTCTTCCTTCCAGCCCTTTAACTCCTTCATTCACAAATATTGTGTTCTATGACATCATTGCAGATCTCCTTGACTTTTGTCCAACTCTCTTGCTTCCTCCAAACTTTACTTTCTTCCCTTTCCAGCTTTCTCTGAGAAGACTTATCTTATAAACCTGGGGAGAGTTAAGTTTATCATACTCAGTATTTCCAGAATATCATGTGCACTACCTCTGTCATGGCACTTAACTCATTGTAGGGAAATTTTTGTTTGCATGTTTGTCTCTCCATTATACAGTGAATCCCTAGTTATTAACATAGAAAAATTTTCAATGAAACACAATACAAATTGAATTAACAGGGTGAAGTCATGGCTTTTAATATGTATATTCAAATCCAAATTATCAACTGCATCACTTTCAGTGTTAATATCACCAAACTTCAGGGGTTTTGGGCTTTGATCTGTAACTAATTTATGAGGTTACTGTGATGCATAAATGACATAATCTGTAAAGTTTCCTGGAAAAAAAATATACCTAACTAATGCTAGTTTCTTTTTATCTAATGAATTTAAGGATTTTTAAACATATTATGAAATATATAAATATGGCATTGTGATAGGTTAAACACAATAAACTATAATTAATCCTGGTAGAGCCTGAAAATCATTTAATAAACTTCAATGCATATTTCTAATAAACATTTTTCAAAGACGGAAATAGAAAAGTCATTTCTTAATATATTCTAAGTCAACAGCCAGTATAATAACAATGTGTGGATGTAGGATTAAACATATAAAAACATTTTTTAAAAAGTTAAAAGTACAGCAATAGGTCATACTATTTATGATAGATGAGACATCAAAATCAATGATAAAAGAAAACATGTTAGATAAATTTAGACTCTTGGCCTCATTTCACACACGAAAATAAATTCTAGGAAGATTAAAAAGTTGACTATTTAAAACCTATCCAAGTAAACACAAGAAGAAATTGAAAAGGATATTTAGCCAACTATTGGATATTTACCTAACATCTAAGATGAAGAAACCATAGGTGATTACACAAATGAGAAGACTGAGAGATTTGGCTACATAAAAATATAACATTTCTGACTACAGAAACATTTTTTTAAAATGTAAAGTAGAACATAACTAATTATCAGAGAAATGCAAATCAAAACTACAAGCAGGTATCACCTCACACTGGTCAGAATGGCTATCATCAAAAAGACTACAAACAATAAATGCTGGAGAGGGTGTGGAGAAAAGGGAACCCTCTTGCACTGTTGCTGGGAATGTAAATTGGTACAACCACTAGGGAGAACAGTATGGAGGTTCCTTTAAAAACTAAAAATAGAACTACCATATGACCCAGCAATCCCAATCCTGGGCAGATATCCGGAGAAACCATAAATCGAAAAGATACATGCACCCCAATGTTCACTGCAGCACTATTTACAATAGCCAAGGCATGGTAGCAAACTAAATGTCCTTTGCCAGAGGAATGGATAAAGATGTGGTGTATATATATATATATATACAATTGAATATTCCTCAGCCATAAAAAAAGAACAGAATAATGCCATTTGCAGCAACATAGACAGACCTAGAGATTATCATATTAAGTGAAGTCAGAAAATGACAAATATATATCAATCATATGTGGAATCTAATTTTAAAAATGATACAAATGAACTTATTTACAAAAGAGAAACAGACTTACAGATATCAAAAACAAACTTAGGCTTACCAAAAGGGAAACATCGTGGGGGGGGGATAAATCAGGAGCTTGGGATTAACATACACACACCACTATATAAGATAGACAAGGAACAAGGAGCTACTGTATAGCACAAGGAACTATACTCAATATTCTGTGATAACCTATATGAGAAAAGAATATGAAAAAGAATGGATATATGTATAACTGAATCACTTTGCTGTACATTTGAAACTAACACATTGTAAATCAACTATACTCCAATAAAATTTTTTAAAAAACGTAAAGTAGACTGGGATAAAATAATTGCAGCAAGAAACAAACATAAGCAAAATTACAAGATAAAGCAATGACTGACATAAAATATTTGTCTCAAATATTTAACAATTGTGTTAAAATACTATATTATAAAATATACCTATAGGTTTATTTAGAAGAACAGTGTATAATGCATCCCCTAGATACTGGGAAATGAATATGAACATGATGTTTCCATATTCTCATTCATACTTCTGTTCAAAATCACCATTTCCATTCTGTATATTAGTAATACGATCTCAGTGTGCAAAATTTTCTACAATTTCTAAGCTGTGTGAGATTATAAAATTTTAAGATGTGTTTACAACACAAAAATTATATGTGGATATAAGTCTTTAGTCCTTCCAAAATTCTCTCTTCCTTAAAAGCAACAAGAAATTTTACAAAAATTGTCAGAATCAACTAATTCAGGACTCTGGAAGTTACTTAAAAGCTCAAAGCAATCCAGGGAGTGTTTATTCAAAAAAAATGACTGAATTTTGCTAAGAGCAGCAGTCTCTGTAGCATTTTAACTTGCCCTATTTCATTACCCGTCTCAGGCTCCGGGGTAGCCTTGAAAACCAAGAGCCTGCAATCTCAGTGCAAACTAGCAGCCCAATACCTACCAGAGGGAACAGAGTTAGCACACTCCTTCAGAGCCTCATTTCCAGAGAATTGTCATTATTTGACATGTCTGGTGGTCCCCTGGAAGAATTAACACCAATTCTTCAAAAACTTTTTCAAAAAATTTTTTTAAAAAGAGGAATTCTTCCCTACTCTTTGTATGAGACTGATAATATCCTGATACCAAAACCAGACAAAAATAGCATAAGGGAAAAAATATATAAATCAATATCCTGTATGAATATAGATGCAAACATCCTTAACGAAATACTAGCAAATATATGAAAAAGGTTGGACACCAATATAATGGGTATTATCCCAGAAATGCAAAGTTGGGGCAAGCCGCTCAGGCGGTCCTGCGGATCTGTCTTTTGCTTCAACAGTGTTGGGGCAAAACAGACCGAGGGACGCCCCTTGCTCCAGCCTCCAACCACCCTCCAACCTTTTTTCCAGTCGCAACTTTCGGAATCAGCCACTCAGCCACCCTCAGCTTTCGGGACCAGCCAACGCCATTTTTTGAGCTTAACTCCGTATTACCGATCAACCATGAGCTCCCAGATTCCTCAGAATTATTCCACTGAGGTAGAGGCTGCCATCAACCGCCCAGTTGACATGCATCTGGGTCCTCCTACACCTACCTCTCTCTGGGCTTCTATTTCCACCGCGAGGATGTGGCTCTGGAGAACGTGGGCCACTTTTTCTGTGAATTGGCCAAGGAGAAGCACGAGGGCGCCCAACGTCTCTTGAAGATGCAAAACCAGTGCAGCAGCCGCACCCTCCTCCAGGAGCACAGAAGCCGTCCCAAGATGAGTGGGGTAAAACCCAGGATGCTATGGAAACCGCCATTCTCATGGAGAAGAACCTGAGCCAGGCCCTTGCGGACCCGCAGGCCCTGGGTTCTGCCCGCGCAGACACGCACCCCTGTGACTTCCTGGAGAGCCGCTTCCTGCAGGAGCAGCTGAAACTCATCAAGCAGATGGCGACCACCCGACTAACCTCCACAGGCTGGCTGGTCCCAGGCTGGGCTCAGCCAGTATCTCTTTGAAAGGATCACCCTCAAGCACAACTAGGAGCCTCCAGAGCCCAGAAGCCTTTGAGGAGCCGCCCTGGTGTCAGGACTTCTGCCTGAAGCCCGTCTCTGCAGCCACTAGGGCTTTGTAACCGCCCTGGGGCCCTCTCCCAAGCCTTGGACCAAATGGAAACAATAAAGCTTTTGGCAGCAAAAAAAAAAAAAGCAAAGTTGGTTCAACCTGTGAAAATCAATCAATATAATGCCCCTTATTAACAGAATAAAGGGAAAAACACTACCTGATTACCTTAATAGACTCAAAAAAGCATTTGACAAAATCCAACCCCTTTTGTGATAAAAACAGATATGTGGAATCTAGAATGATGGTACAGATGAACCGGTTTGCAAGGCAGAAATAGAGACACAGATGTAGAGAACAAATGTATGGACACCAAGGGGGGAAAGCTGGACGGGCGGGGAGCGTTGATGGGATGAATTGGGAGATCGGGATTGACATATATACACTAACACGTATAAAATACATAACTAATAAGAACCTGCTGTATAAAAAAATAAAATAAAATTCAAAAAAGTATTTAGCTCTGAAACAAAAAAATGATATTTTAAGAATAAAGTTGTATTACTAAAAAAAAAAATACTGAATCATCTCCATCAACCCTCAACCACACCTCAGTTCCCCCTTCGTAGCCCTTGAGGTCAGGTGTTGGCTAACTACATCCATGTGCCAAATCCTGGTGACTACTGATATTGATAAATAAAGTTTTCTCGGAATACAGTCACACCCATTCTTTCAAGGATCGCCTATGGCTGCTTTCAACCTACAAAAGTAGAGTTGAGTAGCTGCGAAGACTAAAATATATATTACTTAGCCCTTTACAGAAAATGTTTGCCATTCTCTGGTTTAAGATGCCGTTTGAAAATCCCAAGTTTTTCCTTGTTTGTTTTTTGGTTTTGTTTTGTTTTTCCATTGGCTTTCTTCTTTCTTAATTGCTGCATGTGAAAAAAAATAAAATGCCCTTCTACTCCATGTGTGCTTTTCTTTTGTCCAGTTAATTTATTTAATTAGTTTTTCATCTTATAATATTTCTCACTATACTATAAAATCATGAGAACAAGTATAATGTTTGCCTTCTGTATCATTATCTCCATCTACCTACTATATATTAAGAACTTAATATTTATTAAATACATAAATCAATGCCACATCAGTAAAACACCTTAAACTTATTTTGGAACAAGGAAGAGAATAAATCCATAAATTAATAAAATATACCAATTCTCCTAAAATTCATTTCAATATATTTCTATCATATTAACAATTCATACTAATAATTTGAGTAATGTATTACTCTGAAAAGAACATGCCTATTATACAATGTAGTAGTTACTTCAATACTTGGCTCCTGAAACATATTGTCACTGGTTTTGTGGGGTTTTTTGTTTTGTTTATTTTTACATTTAAACTAATTTTATTCATGCTTGCCTTGGGATGGGGAATAGGTCATTCAGTAAAAACATACAATAGAAACAAAATATGTCTTATCATGTACAACTTTTAAACTACAATAATTATGTACCTTAATTACTTCCATGCACACATGTCGAACATTACAGTTTTCTTTTTAAATAAACACAATTAAGACTTCTAGGAGCATTTTATAATAAAGTAATTCCTAATTTTTCTTTGTAGATAGATCAAGTACCTCCAAAATGCAAATTCCTATACACAGTGAGCGCTTTACTTAAAATGAATACTTAAGTAAATTAAGTACATGGACAGCCTTAGGATAAGCTGACATATATTCACCTAAGTAGACAACAAACCATAGTGCCAAATGGAAAAAGTGTATTTGCAAATAAATTTCAAAAACTAAGTTAACTTTTTAGAATTAAATACAGAAAATATATTGATTTGCTAAAATAAATAAGATGTGATGTAGTAACACTTCACTATAAAGAATGCATACCAGAACATTTATAAACGGTGAGTGAATCTTATTAAGAATACTGCAATAAACGCTGGCTAAATAGAAGTGCATATTGTGAAGCACTATGGGTAGTATATGTTTTGCCACATACTTCTGTTACCTTGAGGTAGATAACACATGTGTACCAAATTCGTCATTCATTTTCAGTTGCTGCTGGTATCATGTGTTTTAAAGAAATGTGTACAGTAGGAAAAACTTGGAAATACTCAAGAATGAAAAATATTTTAAGAAAAAAATATATATTTTCATGCAATTATGTAGTCTCACTGTGTAAATTTCAAGGCAAGATTTTTGTTTCCTGTAAAACAGATCATTGTTCTATGAGAGAATGTTTTTTACTTGTCTTAGTGCATTTCTTTTATCTCCTCCCGCATTGCATTATTTTGCTCCATTCTTTATTTTTGTGTGCAAATGACATGCCAGTTAAAATGAAAACCATCTCACATGTAGAAAAAAAGTCTGGATTTTAAAAACCAAGAAAAAAATGCTTTCTAAATGACACCATCTGATTCAAGTAAAAAACTGACTTAAACACTAGTAATAACAAAGACAAAACACATTTCATGAAGAATACAAAAAGAAATGCCTGCTGAGTGTTTTAGTTCAGATGTTTCAGAATGCTGCTGTATGTTTTATGAGAAATCTGAGGGGAAGATTTCATAGCAGGAGGTGTTAATGTGGCCTGCATTGACTTAAGTGGTGATCCAGCTGGACTGTGAAACTGTGGGATGCCTATGGATTCAAGCTGCTTGTTAAAGAGGAACTCCCCACTGTTGTTCAGAAATCCTTCCTCACTTCCTCTCTCCTCAAGCTTCCCATCCTCTACCGGCTCAGTTTCTAGCATTTCAATATCTTCTTCTTTGCTAAAGAACTTGTCCAGGTAATTGGGGTAAGTGTTTTCCTTTTCAATTTGCTCATCCTTCCTTACCTCACAACAAAACTGACTTATGAGAAAACAGTCCTCCCCATCACCCACAAACTGGCTATCCCAAGAAGACTGGTACAAGCCTTCTAACTGAGCCAAATTGGCCATTCTTTTTTCCTGTTTTTCTCGGCTTACTGACTTTGATATCAAACTTTTCAATTCTAGTTGGGACACTGAGCTATTCAAGTCATTCAATTTGTCATCAACAGCAGTAGGCTCATGTTGTGAATTAAGCTGAATAGTTCCTGCAATAAAGGAATCAAAATCAAATCCCTGATTCTTTTCCCTTTCTTTTTCAGCAAGTTGCTGTGATGCTATTGGACTTTAACCAATCCATTCCTTTCACATTTTGACTTGCCTTTCTTATCAGATTTTTCTTTGCTTTGTTCTTTCCAATAAGTGTGGGTTCATAGTAATGATTAACTTCACTCTCTCTCCAAACCAAGTTATCTAAGTATGATGATGACCTCGTTTTGTAGTTACCAGTATGGCTACACTCCAGATCACAATATTTGTTTTCATGATGATCTGGGTATTGCCAACAAGGCTCAGTAGAGTAATTGGTCTCAAAAGCAGGATCCTCCAAATACTTTTCACTATCTCCATCCAAATATTTTCGAGATCAACTTGTACTTCTTCTTCATCAGTGACATCAGACAGAGCTCTTGGGTCAAGCTGAACTTCATCAGTATCAAAGTTGTTATGTATAGGCCAATTATGCTCTGAAAATTGACAATCATGGTACCTTTCCCAGTTATAAATGTGACTATGAGTTTCATCCATAAGCAAAATATCATCAACTTCATCTTTAATATGAAAAGGATGACCTGAAATTGGCTCATCCATTGGAAAAGAATAAATGCTCATGTAAGGATGAGAAAGCACTTCTTCTGCTGTCAACCAATCCATGGGGCTAAATGTCAAAATTTGTTCCAGGAAATCCAGTGCTTCTCGACTGATTCCGGGGAGCAGCTGAGTTAAGGGTTTGTGTGGCTCAGTCATGTCATTTCTAATGTAAACTGGAATTATGTTGAGAAGCTCCTGTCAATCTTCCTCATGTACAATAGGAATAGACTCTAAAATCAGCTGCATCTGTTCAAGTTCATGTGCACCTGCAAAGAGGGTTTTACCAGGCAGCATTTCAGCAAAGATGCAGCCTGCAGCCCACATGTCAATGGCTTTAGTATAAGTATTAGGAGAAAGTAAAAGAGGTGGGGATCTGTACCATTTAGGAACCAATCCTTCAGAAAGATGACCTTAATGGGAATAATGGGGATCCATGATCCACGCAAGACCAAAGTCACCTATCTTCAGCACCAAGTCTTCAGTATTAATGAAAAGATTAGCTGGTTTCAGATCTCTGTGCAGTACGTTTGCTGAGTGAATATATTTGAGCCCACGTAGCAGCTGATACATGAAAAGCCTGGCATGCTCTTCCAGTAACGGGCCCTGCTCCAGCACATTAGCCAAGTCTGCCTCCATGTACTCCTGAACAATGTAAACACTGTTCAATTTGGTAAGAGAGCCCACATCATCTGTTAACAGGCTACTACTAGGACCAAGAATTTCAAACACCTTCACAATGTTATCATGGTCAAGTCTAAGAATTTTGATTTCACGTAGAGCATGTTTGACACTCTGGGGATCAGTAAGGACAATTTTCTTGATGGCTACTCTTTTGTCACAGTCATTGTCTACAGCAGAAAAAACCAAGCCATTGCCTCCACAACCCAATGGTTTTAAGTCCATATAACTAGAGCCCAGATTTCATGAGACTTTTAAATTTCTCTGCCATTTTGAAACCCTTACTATTGCCTCTTCCTTTCAAATTGTTGAACTTGTGTAAATAAGGAAGAAAATTGGCATCAAAAGGAAAGATCTTTCAAAAAGGTAGAAAAAATAATAATTTTGCTTCCACAGCAAGGTGGTTTCATTGCATATGCCAACCAGGCCTGTTGAGTTCCCCTTAGATTTAAAGCTCAAAAAGCTCTACTCATACTGAGAATTAAAAAGATTGCAGTACTCATAGGTGAAGAAAGGGGCAGCAACTCTGCAGACATTTAAAGAAAACACTCAAGAAACTCAAACGGAATGAAGTGACATTCAGATTTACTGTGCTGAAGGATTTAACATTTAACAAAAATGTGAATAAATATGCATACAACAGGCTTCTATGAACATTCTCCTCGCAGTGCAGATACATTCAGTGTTGGACTGGTCCTGAGCAGCATCATTCTAAGGTGCTGGCAAGCACTATTTCCGTTTTGCTTCTTTTCTTCCTTTGTTGCTGTATATTTCAACAGGAAGCTCTGGGGGCGGTTGGTTAACAAAATGTCTTTCGTTAGTGACCAGGTGGCTCCAGCTCACCACAATCACAATCAGACCTACCGTCCATCTTACTCTGATACAACGGGACTTCTACGATTCATCGAGGGAGTGCGGGGCCCACGGACAGCCCCCAGTGTCGGCTCAGGTCTCCGGCTGTGCTGGCGGTGGCGTCTCCGAGGCACGGTTTTGTTATTTTAAAGCAAATTTGTGGAAGTTTCAGGGAAATTTTTTAAATGGCAATATTTTAATTGTAAACAACAACTTTATAAGTCATATATATGTAAAATATAGTTTGTTTTTAGCTATGGAATTCGATGTCAATATTGCTTTCCTTTCCCCTTTAAGAAGCTTTAGAAGGAGTTTCCGTTTTCTGTTAATTAAAATTTCACAGTAACTTTTTTTTTTTTTTCCGGTACACGGGCCTCTCAGTGTTGTGGCCTCTCCCGTTGCGGAGCACAGGCTCCGGACGCGCAGGCTCAGCGGCCATGGCTCACGGGCCCAGCCGTTCCGCGGCATGTGGGATCTTCCCGGACCGGGACACGAACCCGTGTCCCCTGCATCAGCAGGCGGACTCTCAACCACTGTGCCACCAGGGAAGCCCCACAGTAACTTTTAATCTATTCTCATTCTGCAGAGTAAACTGTTTGAACAGGGAATAAATAAAAACCAAAAAGCTTTACTAAAACTTAGAATGTGGGGATGTTTGAAATTGGGCATATGAAAGGCAGTGAATAAGTATTGGTTTCAACCTATGATGTAACAGAAGGGAGGTCATGGGGGCATTCAAGGTTAATACCTGGAGTTCACTTGGAGATGTATTGAATATTTTTAAGCCTTGGGTATTTACTGCAAGTAATCAAAAGGATCACTAACTAGAGAAAGCAGATATGGGTATGGGTTACAAATTCACAAACAGCAGTTACTAGGGTGCTCTAATTAAGGCTGTAGATGGTGTCTCTTTGACGTAGCTACTTTGAGTGTTCTAAAATCATGATTGCTACTCCATGCTTTAAGAAATCTGCCTGATACCTGGCAGCATGTTGTTGACACTAGTATCAGTAGCTATTAATTTAGACTTGACTAGATTTTTAGTAAATATTAGTATATAAATTTAAGATAAAAGTAAATTGAGGGGCTTCCCTGGTGGCACAGTGGTTGAGAATCCACCTGCCAGTGCAAGGGACACGGGTTCGAGGCCTGCTCTGGGAGGATCCCACATGCCGCAGAGCAACTGGGCCCGTGAGCCACAACTACTGAGCCTGCGCGTCTGGAGACTGTGCTCCGCAACAAGAGAGGCCGTGATAGTGAGAGGCCTGTGCACGGCGATGAAGAGTGGCCCCCACATGCCACAACTAGAGAAAGCCCTCGCACAGAAACGAAGACCCAACACAGCAAAAATAAATATATAAATTAATAAACTCCTACCCCCAACATCTTTTTTAAAAAAAAAAAAGTAAATTGATTTTACAGGTTTTGTCCTATATCTTTAGTTTAAATATATTGTAGAAAATGTATCCTCCCAAATAGTAAATTAACTAGTAGCCACCAAAAATTTAGAAACATTGATCCAAAAATTTCAAATGATAAATTGTTCAGTCAGGGATAAGTTATTCATTACTTGAATACTAATCTTTAATAAAATGTGCATTTTAGTATTTATGAATATGTTATTAGAGATTTAAAGGATTATTATAAAAAAGCATTATTCAAAAGAACATTTTAGGTTTACTTTGGTCTTTAGTGAACATTAGAATGATGGGGTGGTCATCATATTTATCATTCAAGTACCTAGGAGAATTACCAAAATTTAATCCTGCTAGTATCATCAAGACTTGATAAATTATGAATACCAGATACTTTTTTAAAAATATATTTTCTCCTGTTGAGTTAGCAATCACCTTACATAAATGACACAGTCAAATAGGCTTTTTCTTTTCAATATAAAGTACCAGATTATGGGTGTGCTTAATGTATTAAAATGAAACCAAAACCAAAAAATCTAGAGGCATAAATTTAAAGCCACAATAATATCTTATTCTCTTACCTCTATCTTTTCTTTTTCCCACACTACTGTGCTAGGGTAGAGCCACATAGTACAAATAGCAGAATTTTTCATTAATGTATACTTGGTTAGGTAGAAAGCACCAGGAAAACACTCATCATTTCTTCTTTGTCTTTCTCCCTTTCCCACCCAAGATCCATAAAATTGCTGAGTCTTCCATTCTCTGGAGAAAATATAAACAGAGACATGGAAATCATTGCCATATTCCCATAGGGAAAGACTTGAAGCCAACTTGAAAGGAACTAGCTCAATTGCAAATCATAAGGAAAGCTCCAGGGTGGATGGGTTGTGGGACTATTTCAGGGAAACAAATCCAGGGTGTTATTCAAAAAGGTATTATACATCATATTGAGCCTTTCAGGTGTCTGGTCCTGGTGGAACTTCAGGTTCATGAATTTTTACAGGTAGAAAAGTTCTCAGAGCTGAGAGGCTTGAGATAGGAAAGTACATAATGCAAAATTTATTCAGCTGAAAGAACGAGGCCGACAGAATCTGTCTTTAGCTAAGTTTCTTATTTATTTCAGTATGTGGTAGTCAGACTGCATAGCCACAGAGCAGCGAGTCTCAGGATGATGCTTCTAGACCTATGTTTTTGGCAAATAACTTGTGATACATATAAGATGGTTAATTTCAACTGGGATAACCTGGGATAACTGGGATAAATGTATGCAGCCCATCTAGGTTCTTCTAGCAATAGAATTGCCTCTACTGTAATATAAGAAGTCTGTGTTTATATTATTTAGAGTGGCTTATATAATTTAGAGGTTTATGTATTTATTTAGTAAGGGTCGACAAAATTGGAAGTGGAACTGGAGAGTGTTTGTAATCCATGATATATCTTGGCATCTATGTCAAGAGAATTTTCTCTTTTTATTTAAGTTGATGGAAAAGTATATTGTTAGAGATACGGGGTTTAAGTTTGAGTAAGAGGTGGGTTATTAGTTACCAGGCTTCTAGATCATGTAGGCCATTAGTAATCACAGCCAGTTCATCGGGAACAGAAGACCAGCTTGGAAGAGGTCTCCCTGAAATGGTTCACACAAAGACACATCAAGCGACAAGCCCTTTGATAGAAACTGGAAGGAACTTCATGATGCAGCAGTTAACAGTCACATGGGTGGGGAGGTTGAACATCCTGCATAGTGCTGCCAGGAAATCCCTATTTTATACTAAGAGGGGGCTGGCTGGTTGCATATGTAGGATGTCCCATCTCCCCGCCCACATCGTCGAGACATACCAGACCGCCCACATCATCAGGACATATACCAGAAACACCACTCTGCCTCACTGAAGAACCATAAAATCTACGTGTCAAGGAAGTACAGATGCTAAGCTACATCACTAGAAAGGCATTCTGACAAATCTTCATTAGAGGATAGAGTACTGTTTTCTATGACCTTGGCTCATGAGACACAGTGGGTGTATGAGTGGATCTGTAAGCTCAGGGCCAGTAGGAAATTATTGAACAATAGTAGCCAGATGAAGAACCTGCAGAGTTCCCAGCAACTCCACTAGCCATACAAGTAATGCCTCCAGAATTGCACCTCCTCCTTTCAGCACTACACCAAGGTAGGTGAGTTTAGTAGTTGGACATATTTACTTAGGGTGCTCAGAGACAGAGTAGATAGAGGGAGAGAGAATTTAATTCCTACTGCAGAGAGAAGCGAAGGTTATAGCCTAAAAAGCATCCCAGAATTTCAGGTCTGAGTGTCAAGGTAATACTTTCTTAAATGTCTCAACTTCAGAAGCAGGAGATTTGGGTGCAGTGGCCCAGAGAAGATCCAGTAATTCTAAATCAAGTTCAAGTGGGTGCAAACACAGTCTAGTATCAGGGAAGAATCAAGTTGCAAGGGAGTGGGTGTGATTCCAAGGGAGAAAGTTAGTGGCATTCTCCGAAAACATTTAGAAGAAATAATTGATGTAAGATGCAGTATCCAATGATACCCAGGAGACTCCATCAAAGGCAAGGTGATACGAAACATCAAGAACAGGGCTGAGCCCTTCAAAAACATGGGATAAGGAATAAAATAGTAAAGCAAAATCCAGCTTTACTGAATTTTATGGGCTAGACTCTTCTACTTCTGGATTCTCTAGAGAAGATAATCTCAGAATAAAAATAAGTCCATATATTTATTGGACTAATTTATTTAACTAAAATATATTTAAATGGAATAAATATAGCTTTATTAAAAATACACTGTCATACTTATTTTCTCCATAGACTGAAAATTTCACTATGGACCTGTATATGAAAATTACTGATCTATAGGAGACGCTGCTGATAATCAATTCTGTCGATAGCATCAACCTGAGTGACAGCCTAGGATGCCATTGAGTTTTCCAGACTTTAATTAAGGTCCACATTAACCTGGCCATCTCAAAAGACATTGGAGTTCTAAAAAGGCTTTATTCACTATGCATTCAAATCTGGGTTAAGTTTCCAGTAAACTGCCCTGGCTTTGGCAGTCTTCAAAGAGTGCAAGTGGGCCAATGTTAGGCTAAGGAAAAGGCTGACTCAGGTTTGGGGATTCAGAGCTCTTGTATCCTTTTAATTTAATTTAATTTAATTTTGTTTTATTTTATTCTCAGCAGCACACTCTCCACTGAAATTCTGGCCTCGGTTCATGGTTCAGGAAATTTGTGATTTCATGTCTAAGGACCCCAAAATCCCACAAAATTTATGCGCAAACCATTGTTTATAATTATAATTCCCTTATACCTGTCTATGGAGTCTACAGAGATATTTCTTCTTTCATCACTGATAATGATAATTTGTGTCTTCTAGTTTTATTTTTCTCCCTCAGTCTGTTTGGATGTTTATCAATTTTATCAATCTTTTCAAATAACCAATATTTCATTTCATTGAATTTTGTCTGTTATTGTCTTTCCTCAATTTCATTGATTTCTGCTTTTGTATTCATTACCTCCTTTCTTCTGATACTTTGGATTTAATTTTTACCCTTCTTTGTCCATTTAATATGGAAGCTTAGATCATGGATCTGAGATATTTTTTCTTTTCTAAAATAAACCATTAATGTTAGTAATTTCCCTCTGAGTACTGCTTTAACACTGTCACACAAATTTTGATGTTTTAATTTTCATTTAGTTCAAATTATTTTCTAAGTTAATTTATCTTCCTTTTAGAAACATGGATTGTGTAGACCTGTGTTAATTGCCAGATGCTTTGACTTTTTTAAGATATCTTTTTGTTACTGATTTTTAGGTTAATTCTGTTATGGTCAGAGAATATACATTATATGATATCAATTATTTTAATTCCTTAAGATTTAATTTATGGCTCAGGATGTGTTGTTTCCCAATCAATTTCCATGAGCTCTTGAAAAGAATGTGTATACTCCTATTGTTGGTTAGAGTGTTTTGTAAATGCCAATTTGTTGTAGTTTGTTGTTAGTGCTGTTCAGTTCTTTCATATCGTTGGTAATTTTCTGTCTACTTGTTATGTTAATTACTGAGGAAAAGATGTTGAAATCTCAAAGTATAATTGTGATTGTACTTCTTTTCCCCTAGGGAATGCACACTTTATTGATAGAGCTATAAAGAAATGTTAAGTTACTGGTTACTGTAAATGTCAGGACTGTGGTTAATTTGGGGGGGAGAAGGGTTTACAATTGGGTCAGAGCACATGGAAGGGCTTCTAAGGTGGCTGGAAAAGTGCTATTTCCTTTTTTTGGTAAAAGATACATATCATAAAATTCACCATTTTAACCATTTTTAAGTATACAGTTCAGTAACATTAAGTATATTCACACTGCTATGAAGCCGTTACCACTATCCATTTCCAGAATTTATCATTCCAAACTGAAACTCTGTACCCATTAAACAATAACTCCTCTTGCTCCCTTCCCCCAGCCCCTGGTAACTACCATTCTGCTTTCTGTCTCTGTGAATTTGACTATTTTACAAACCTTATATAAGTGGAGTCATCATTCTGTGTCTGGCTTATTTCACTAAGAATAATGTCTTCAAGGTTCCTCCACGTTGTAGCATGTATCTTAATTTCATTATTTTAAAGATGAAGCAATGGTCCATTGTACATATATATATGTGTGTGTGTGTGTGTGTGTGTGTGTGTATATATATATATATATATATACATATATATATATAGTGATTGTACTTTTGTTTTCTTTTTTTTTTTTTGCTTCATGAAATTTGAATCTCTGTTATTAGGTGCATAAATGTTCACTATGGTTATATTCCCTTGAGGAATTGACACTTTTATCACTATAAAATGGTTTCTGTTATCCCTAGTAATATTCTTTGATCTGAAATTTATTTTGTCTAATATTAATATAGCAACTCCAGCATTCTTTGATTAGTGTTTGCATAGTTTACCTTTTTCCATTCTCTTACTATATAGCTATCCATATTGTATTTAAACTTGTAGGTTTCTTATAGACAGCATATAGTATTATTGTTCTTCTTTTTAATCCAACATGGCTATCTCTTTAAATTGATACAAATTACACCTTATACCATTTACATTTAATGCAATTATTAATTTGTTTGTAATTATGTCTGCTATTTTATTATTTTCTATTTATCCCTTCACTTTTTCATTCCTTTTTTTCTATTTCTGAATTATTTGGTGGGTTCTACATTTCATTTTAGTATTCCATTTTTATTGATCTGTTGAAGTTTTACTATATTTCTCTGTACAATTTTTTAGTGATTGCCTCTTAGATTGAAATATACATACCTAATCTGTCAAAATTTCCTTATAATTAGTACTTTATTCACTTCAAGTGAATATAAAAAACTTACAACCATATCGTCCCCTTGGCGCCTCCCCTTTTTGTTTTAATTGCAATATGGAGTACATCTATATACATTGAGAACCTTCAGATGATTTTATAATTTTTCTTTTTGACAGTCACATATATTTTAAAGATTTAAGAAAAGAAAAATAATTATTATATTTTCCCAGATTGTTTACCATTTCTGTTGTTCCTCACTTATTCTTTTTTTTAAAATCAGGAACCTTCATTTTTTATTAATTTTTATTGGAGTATAGTTGCTTTACAATGTTGTGTTAATTTCTACTGTACAGCAAAGTGAATCAGTTATACGTATACACATATCCCCTCTTTTTTAGATTTCCTTCCCATTAAGGTCACCCCAGACCACTGAGTAGAGTTCCCTGTGCTATACAGTAGGTTCTCATCAGTAATCTATTTTATTCATAGTAGTGTATATATGTCAGTCCCAATCTCCCAATTCATCCCATCCCCCCTTCCCCCCTTGGTATCCATAAGTTTCTTCTCTACATCTGTGTTTCCATTTCTGCCTTGCAAACCAGTTCATCTGTACCATTTTTCTATATTCCACATACATGCATTAATACACAATATTTGCTTTTGCCTTTCTGACTTACTTCACTCTGTATGACAGTCTCTAGGTCCATACACATCTCTACAAATGACCCAATTTCATTCCTTTTTATGGCTAAGTAATATTCCATTGTATATATGTACCACATCATCTTTATCCATCCGTCGATGGGCATTTAGGTTACTTCCATGACCTAGCTACTGTAAATAGTGCTGCAGTGAACATTGGGGTGCAGGTGTCTTTTTGATATATGGTTTTCTCTGGGTATATGCCCAGTAGTGGGATTGTGGGGTCATATGGTAATTCTATTTTAGTTTTTTAAGGAACCTCCATACTGTTCTCCATAGTGGCTGTATCAATTTACATTCCCACCAACAGTGTAAGAGGGTTCCCTTTTCTCCACACCCTCATCAGCAGCTGAGGGTTGTCTTTTCGTCTTGTTTATAGTTTCCTTTGCTGTGCAAAAGCTTTTAAGTTTCATGAGGTCCCATTTGTTTCTTTTTGTTTTTATTTCCATTACTCTAGGAGGTGGGTCAAAAAAGATCTTGCTGTGATTTACGTCAAAGAGTGTTCTTCCTATGTTTTCCTCTAAGAGTTTTATAGTCTCCGGTCTTACATTTAGGTCTCTAATCCATTTTGAGTTTATTTTTGTGTATGGTGTTAGGGAGTGTGCTAATTTCATTCTTTACATGTAGCTGTCCAATTTTCCCAGCACCAGTTACTGAAGAGACTGTCTTTTCTCCATTGCATATCCTTGCCTCCTTTGTCATACATTAGTTGACCATAGATGTGTGGGTTTATCTCTGGGCTTTCTATCCTGTTCCATTGATCTATATTTCTGTTTTTCTGCCAGTACCATATTGTCTTAATTACTGTAGACTTGTAGTATACTGTAAAGTCAGGAAGTCTGATTCTGCCAGCTCTGTTTTTTTGCCTCAAGATTGCTCTGGCTATTCGGGGTCTTTTGTGTCTCCATACAAATTTTAAGATTTTTTGTTCTAGTTCTGTAAAAAATGCCATTGGTCTTTTGATAGGGATTGCATTGAATCTGTAGATCGCTTTGGGTAGTACAGTCATTTTCACAATATTGATTCTTCCAATCCAAGAACATGGTATATCTCTCCATCTCTTTGTGTCATATTTGATTTCTTTCATCAGTGTCTTATAGTTTTCTGAGTACAGGTCTTTTACCTCCTTAGGTAGGTTTATTCCTAGGTATCTTATTCTTTTTGTTGCACTGGTAAATGGGATTGTTTCCTTAATTTCTCTTTCTTATCTTTCGTTGCTAGTGTATAGTGATGCAAGAGATTTCTGTGCATTAATTTTGTATCCTGCAACGTTACCAAATTCATTGATTAACTCTAGTAGTTTTCTGGTGGCATCTTTCGGATTCTCTATGTATAGTATGATACCACCTGTAAACAGTGACAGTTTAACTTCTTCTTTTCCAATTTGTATTCCTTTTATTTCTTTTTCTTCTCTGATTGCCGTGGCTAGGACTTCCAGAACTATGTTGAATGAGAGTGGCCAGAGTGGACATCCTTGTCTTGCTCCTGATCTTAGAGGAAATGCTTTCAGTTTTTCACCATTGAGAATGATGTTTGTTGTGGGTTTGTCATATATAGCCTTTATTATGTTGATGAAGCTTCCCTCTATGCCCACTTTCTGGAGAGTTTTTATCATTAATGGGTGTTGAATTTTGTCAAAAGCTTTTTCTGCATCTATTGAGATGATCATATTGTTTTTATTCTTCAATTTGTTAATATGGTGTATCACATTGACTGATTTGTGTATATTGAAGAATCCTTGCATCCCTGGGATAAATCCCACTTGATCATGGTGTATGATCCTTTTAATGTGTTTTATTTATATATATATTTTTTTTAATATTTTTTTTTTTGCGGTGTGCGGGCCTCTCACTGTTGTGGTCTCTCCTGTTGTGGAGCACAGGCGCCGGATTCGCAGGCTCAGCGGCCATGGCTCACGGGCCCAGCCGCTCCGCGGCACATGGGATCCTCCTGGACCAGGGCATGAACTCGTGTCCCCTGCATCGGCAGGCGGACTCTCAACCACTGTGCCACCAGTGAAGCCCTTAATGTGTTTTTGAATTCTGTTTGCTAGTATTACGTTGAGGATTTTTGCATCTATATTCATCAGTGATATTGGTGTGTAATTTTCTTTTTTTGTAGTATCTTTGTCTGGTTTTGGTGTCAAGGTGATGGTGGCCTTGCAGAATGAGTTTGGGAATGTTTCTTCATCTGCAATTTTTTGGAAGAGTTTGAGAACAATGGGTGTAAGCTCTTCTCTAAATGTTTGATAGAATTCACTTGTGAAGCCATCTAGTCCTGGACTTTTGTTTGTTGGGAGATTTTAATCACAGTTTCAGTTTCATTACTTGTAATTGGTCTGTTCATATTTTCTATTTCTTCCTGTTTCAGTCTTGGAGGTTATACCTTTCTAAGAATTTGTCCATTTCTTCCAGGTTGTCCATTTTTTTGGCATAAAGTTGCTTGTAGTAGACTCTTATGATGCTTTGTATTTCTGTGGTGTTCGTTGTAACTTCTCCTTTTTCATTTCCAATTTTACTGGTTTGAGTCCTCTCCCTCTTTTTCTTGATGAGTCTGGCTGATGGTTTATCAATTTTGTTTAACTTCTCAAAGAACCAGCTTTGAGTTTTATTGATCTTTGCTATTGTTTTCTTTGTTTCTATTTCATTTATTTCTGCTCTGATCTTTATGATTTCTTTCCTTCTGCTAACTTTGGGTTTTGTTTGTTCTCCTTTCTCTAGTTCATTTTGGTGTAAGGTTAGATTGTTTATTTGAGATTTTTCTTGTTTCTTGAGGAAGGATTTTATTGCCATAAACTTCCCTTTTAGAACTGTTTTTGCTGCATCCCATAGGTTTTGGATCGTCATGTTTTCATTGTCATTTGTCTCTAGGTATTTTCTGATTTCATCTTTGATTTTTTCAGTGATCTCTTGCATATTTAGTAATGTATTATTTAGCTTCCATGTGTGTTTTTTTTACTTTTTTCCCTGTAATTTATTTCTAATCTCATAGCGTTGTGATCAGAAAAGATGCTTGATATGATTTCAATTTTCTTAAATTTACTGAGGCTTGATTTGTGACCCAAGATGTGATTTATCCTGGAGAATGTTCTGTGTGCACTTGAGAAGAAAGTGTAATCTGCTGTTTTTGGATGGAATGTCCTATAAATATCAATTAAATCTATCTGGTCTATTGTGTCATAAAGCTTGTGTTTCCTTATTAATTTTCTGTCTGGATTATCTGTCCATTGGTGTAATTGAGGTGTTAAAGTTGCCCACTATTATTGTGTTACTATCAATTTCTTCTTTTATAGCTGTTAGCATTTGCCTTATGTACTGTGGTGCTCCTATGCTGGGTGCATATATATTTATAATTGCTATATCTTCTTCTTGGATTGATCCCTTGATCATTATGTAGTGTCCTTCCTTGTCTCTTGTAACATTCCTTATTTTAAAATCTGTTTTGTCTGATATGAGTATTGCTACTCCAGCTTTCTTTTGATTTCCATTTTCATGGAATATCTTTTTCCATCCCCTCACTTTCAGTCTGTATGTGTCCGTAGGTCTGAAGTGGGCCTCTTGTAGACAGCATATATAAGGGCCTTGTTTTTGTATCCATTCAGCAAACCTGTGTCTTTTGATTGGAGCATTTAATCCTTTCACATTTAAGGTAATTATTAATATGTATATTCCTATTACCATTTTCTTAATTATTTTGTGTTTGTTTTTGTAAGTCCTTTTCTTCTCTTGTGTTTCCCACTTAGAGAAGTTCCTTTAGCATTTGTTGGACAGCTGGTTTGGTGGTGCTGAGTTCTCTTAGCTTTTGCTTGTCTGTAAAGCTTTTGACTTCTCTGTTGAATCTGAATGAGATCCTTGCTGGGTAGAGTAATCTTGGTTGTAGTTTCTTCCCTTTCATAATTTTACATATATCATGCCACTCCCTTCTGGCTTGCAGCACTTCTGCTGAGAAATCAGCATTAACCTTATGGGAGTTCCCTTATATGTTATTTGTCGTTTTTCCCTTGTTGTTTTTAATAATTTTTCTTTGTCTTTATTTTTGTCAATTTGATTACTTTGTGTCTTGGCATATTTCTCTTTGGGTTTATCCTGCCTGGGACTCTCTGTGCTTCCTCGACTTGGGTGGTTATTTCCTTTCCCATGTTAGGGAAATTTTCAACTGTAAACTCTTCAAATATTTTCTCAGGTCCTTTCTCTCTCTCTTCTCCTTCTGGGACCCCTATGATGTGAATGTTGGTAGGTTTATTGTCCCAGAGGTCTCTTAAGCTATCTTCATTTCTTTTCTTTTTTCTTTATTCTGTTCTGTGGAAGTGAATACCAGCATTCTGTTTTCCAGGTCACTTAACCGTTCTTCTGCCTCATTTATTCTGCTATTGATTCCTTCTAGTGTATTTTTCATTTCAGTTATTGTATTGTTCACCTCTGTTTGTTTGTTCTTTAATTCTTCTAGTTATTTGTTCTTTAATTCTTCTAGGTGTTTGTTCTTTAATTCTTCTAGGTCTTTGTTAAACATTTCTTGCATTTCTCGATCTTTGCTTCCATTCTTTTTTCCAAGGTCCTGGATCATCTTCACTATCATTATTCTGAATTCTTTTTTTGGAAGGTTGCCTATCTCCATTTCATTTAGTTGTTTTTCTGGGGTTTTATCTTGTTCTTTCATCGGGTACATAGTCTTCGGCCTTTTCATTTTGTCTATCTTTCTGTGAATGTGGTTTTCATTCCACAGGCTGCAGGATTGTAGTTCTTCTTGCTTCTGCTGTCTGCCTTCAGGGGTGCACGTATCTTTTTGATTTATCGTTTACTCCAGGTATATGCCCCAGATTGGGATTGCTGGAACATATGGTAGTTCCATTTTTAGATTTTTGAGGAACCTCCATATTGTTCTCCATAGTGGTTGTACCAATTTACATTCCCACCAGCACTGTGGGAGGGTTCCCTTTTCTCCACATCCTCTCCAGCATTTATTATGTGTAGACATTTTGATGATGGCCATTCCGACCTGTGTGTAGTTTTGATTTGCATTTCTCTAATAATTAGTGATGTTGAGCATCTTTTCATGAGTTTCTTGGCCATCTGTATGTCTCCCTGGAGAAATGTCTATTCAGGTCTTGTGCCCATTTTTTGATTGGGTTGTTTGTTTTATTGATATTGAGCTGCATGTGCTGTTTGTATATTTTTTTTACAAGTTTTCTTTCTTTCTGAAGAACTTCCTTAAAAATATTTAAAGTAAGTCTCCTAGCAACCAATCTCTTAGTTTCCCCTCCTATGAAAATCTCTTTCTTTCACATTCATTCTCTGAAGGTATTTTCACTGGATATAAAATTCTGAATTGTGATTATACTGCCTTCTGGCCTCTGATGAAAGAGTTATTTTTCTCGGCTGCTTAAAAAGTTTTTTCTTTATCTTTTGTTTTCACCAGATTATTATGTGTCTAGGCATGATCTTATTTGAGTTTAACCGTTTGGGTTCGGCAGAGCTTCTTAAATCTGTAAATTTATTTTTCATCAAATATGGAATATTTTAGTTATTTCTTCAAATAGTTTGTTTCTGTATCAGTCTCTCCTCTCAGATTCCAATGGCACAAATGTTAGATGCATACATATGTCCCATAGGTCCCTACTATGTTCATTTATTTTTAATTTTTTCTCATTCTTGTTCAGTTTGGATAATTTCTATTGATCTGCATTTGGTTTTAATGACTCTTCATCTACCATATCCATTCTTCTATTGAGCCCACCTGGTGAGTTTTTTCCTTCAGATATTTTCTGCAGCTCTAAACTCCTCATTTGGTTCTTTTCATAAGTTCTATGTCTTATTCAAGAAGTCCTCTTTCTGTTAATTTCAACAACATCCACCGTTTCTTCACTGAATGTGGTTATGGGAGCTGCTTCAAAGGCTTTGTAAAGACTGTACTGTCCAATTTTAAAATTTAATGTAATTGAAATGTATTTAATGCATTACTGATTACAATAATTGCTGTTGGTTTTTGTAAGTTATCAAATTTAAGGGGATTCCCTTTATCTCTATATAATTAAAGTTTTAGTTAGGAATGGCTCCTGTATTTTATCAAGTTATTCTTAAAAATCTATTAAAAGATCATAAAAGTTCTTTACAGATGATAATATAAGGGATTATATTGGTAGATTTTTATAATATTAAATTACCATTGCATTCCTGGAATAAGTTTTGTTTTAATGTAATACATTTTTCATTTTACTCTTTGCTGGATTCTATTTGTGAGTATTTTGTTTGTAATTTTGAATCTATATCAATGAATGCTATTTGTCTCTAGTATTATTCTTTCAGTATTTTGTAAGTTTTGATATTGACACTGTATTATTTTATCAAATGAATTAGAGAATTTTTAAAACTTTTTTGTGGTTATTCATCTTTTCATATATGTTAACTTAATGACATCAATTATAACTTCTTTATTTCCATTCTAGCTTTGGGATGGCTTTACAGTCCAACATTTCCACATTCCTTAATTATATTATCAGAATATTGGAAAATTATTTTTTCTGTGATGGGATTATAATTTTCAGGGTGGGGTTATTCCTTTATACACTTAACAAATATTTTTTGAGTGTCTACTTTGTGCAAGGCAAAACTTGTCTCCATTATTTCATAGAAATAAAGCCCTTGTATTTTTTCATTTGCACAAATGAACTGAAATTTTACAGTGTCTATTATTCAGTCTTTGCCATTATTGTCAATATTGGTGGGGATGCCTGTGATTTTTGGAGTTACTAAGGCTGACGTAATCTGTGAATGAATAAATGAATGACTGAATGTAGGAAAATGTCTTATGAAACACTAACAATTTTTACCTCTGAAAACAAGATTTAATCTCATTCAACTAATTGACCTCCCCCATGGAAATTATGCTATATGGCCTTTTTGCTATGCAACTTCCACAAAACTTTTCACATATTTCTTGTCTGGAATGTGCCTGATCACATAAATTTATCTAAAGAAAATACACTTTAATTCCATTGAGACAACTAGAAAAATGCATTTGTCTTCTTAACAAGACAAATATGAAAACTAAATTCTAAATATTTTGAATTAACAGGTCTGTAGTGAAATCCAGGAAGGAATATATTTAATAAGAATCTTAGAGGATAATTGTTATCAGCCATAATTGTACATCTTGTATGTTTCGAAGTAGATTTCTTGAAAACCCTGTACAAGGAATATTGTCCTCTATTATAAAAGCAATTGAATTTATTATTCAATAAGAAATAGTGTATGGTGATAGGAGGTACCTTAGTGTTCAGGAAAAAGTGTCAGATTTGGAGCAAAATTCTTTACTCACACTGTAGACTTGAACAAGTCTGAAACTTTGAGACACATTTTCCTCACACTGTAGGATAACAGAACTGACACTACAGAATTTTTTGTGTTGTATGGAATATAACTAAAAATGAAGTACCTAACTAACACTGTGCTTGGTATATGACAGGTACTGTACAATAGCTATTGCCATTTTTGCCATTATTAAATATGCAACTGCTGAGAAATGACCAGATAGTGTATTGACTTTGCAGAGTAGACATGTATCCTCATGAGGCTATATATTGGCATATGGTGAAGTTGGGTTTAGAGTGAGGTTATGATCTGTTGAGAGGGATGTATTCTTTTATACCTTTAACAAATATTTATTTAGTGCCTACTTTGTGCCATGCATTGACCTAAGCATTATAAATAAAACAGTAGAAAAATAAAACAGATAACAATATTGACCCAATGCATCTTATATTCCAGTGGTTATGGCAACAAAATTTTCCACATAATGGCAGTGAGGTAATATTTGTGTATTTGAAACACAATTTGAAAAATAATTTTTGAACGTCAAACAGTTCGAGAATACCCAAACCCTCAACACAATCAACTTCTAGATGGATACAATCTGAGGAGATTACAAGATAATGATGAACAGAAATGGACTTTCATAAACATTTTTGTTTAGAAGAATTTTTAATAATATCTTTGATTTCTTTGTTGTGCTCCTTGAATTCCAATGGTTGTTAGTTACACCTCTGCAGATAAAAACTATTAACTCTATTAACTCTAAACATAATACAAAAACAACTATCTAAAGGTACTGGAGAAAAACCTAAAACAGAAAGATTCTGGAGGGTCTCAAGACTTGGAAGAAGAGAACAGCACTGGTTGAGTTTCCAAATTTCATGACTTACAGTCGAAGAGGAAGATGCAGTCTATGTCAGGTCAAGTGCCTAAACCTCCAAAAAATCTGCAGTTATTGTAGCCCAAAGAAACTGAGGACAGAGTTTGAGGAAATCTCAAAGCTGAAAGTTGAGGGAGCATATAGGAAAGGGTAGAGATAGAGGGAACCATAGATTCTTCTCTGGGGAACCATAAACTTGGCTTAAATCTCTAGCTAACCTCTGAACCATACATGTCTGGGGCAAAATCAAATTTCCTGAGTTGCCAAATTATAAAATTCAAAATATTCAAGTTTCATCAAAGGTAAGAGGAATGCAAATAAACTAGAAAGTATGGCCCATTCACAGGAAAAAAAAATTAATAGAAAATGATCCTGAGGAAGCCTAGGCATTAGACTTACTAGACAAAGACTTTAAATCAACTCTCTCAAAAATGCTCAGATAGCCAAAGGAAACCATGGACAAAGACCTAAAGGAAACCAGAATTTGTCTCAACAAATCAAGAATAGCAATAAAGGGATATAAATTATAAAAAGAAATCAAATAGAAATTTGGGGGATGAAACATACAAAAATTCAATTAAAAATTTACTAGACCAATTCAACTGCAGAATTGAGCAGAAAGAAGGAAGAATTAAGGAACTTGGAGATAGGTCAATTTAGATTATCCAGTTTGAGGAGAAGAAAGAGAAAAAAATGAAGAAAAATGAACAGCACCTGAGAGAAACAAGATACTATCAAGTTTACTAAGCTCAATGAATGCTAAGCATATATTACTCCAAGAGATCCACACCAAGACATTATGGTCAAAATTACAAAGGATCTTTAAAAAATTAATAATGAATTTTCTTTAGAAACCATGGAGGTCAGAAGGCAGTGGGATGACATATTTAAAGTGCTCAACAGGGGCTTTCCTGGTGGCACAGTGGTTAAGAATCTGCCTGCCAATGCAGGGGACATGGGTTCGAGCACTGGCCCGGGAATATCCCACATGCCACAGAGCAACTAAGTCCGTGCACCCCAACTACTGAGCCTGTGCTCTAGAGCCCAAGAGCCACAACTACTGAGCCTGTGTGCCTAGAGCCCATGCTCTGCAACAAGAGAAGCCACCACAATGAGAAGCCCACACACCACAACTAGAGAAAGCCCGCATGCAGCAAAGAAGACCCAGCGCAGCCAAAAATAAATAAATTGGAAAAAATAAATAAATAAACAAAAAATAAATAAATAAAGTGCTCAACAGCAACAGCAACAACAACAATTCTGTCAACCAAGAATTCTGCATATGGCAAAACTCTAAACTATCCTTCAAAAAATGGAGAAATTGAGATTTAAGGCACAATAAAGTCAACAAAGTTGATAAACGTTTAGCTAGAAATACTAAGAAAAAAAGAGAGAGAAGACACAAATTTCTAAAATTATAAATGAAAGTGGGGAAGGGCATTATTACTGACCTTACAGAAATTAAAAGGATTATAAAAGAATAAATGAACAATTGTACTCCAACAAACCACATAACCTAAATAAAATGGACAAATGACAAATTCCTAAAAGCATGCAAGCTACTAAAAGTGACTCAAGGGACTTCCCTGGTGGCACAGTGGTTAAGAATCCACCTGCCAATACAGGGGACTCGGGTTCGAGCCCTGATCTGGGAAGATCCCACATGCTGCGGAGCAGCTAAATCCATGTGCCACAACTATTGAGCCTGTGCTCTAGAGCCCACGAGCCACAATTACTGAGCCTGCGTGCCACAACTACTGAAGTTCGTGTGCCTAGAGCCCATGCTCCACAACAAAGAGTAGCCCCCACTCGCTGCAACTAGAGAAAGCCTGTGTGCAGCAATGAAGACCCAACACAGCCAAAGTAAATAAATTAAATTAATTTTTTTTTAAAGTGACTCAAGAATAAATAAAGACTCTGATTAGACTTTATAACAAGTAAAGACATTGCATCAGTAATCAAAAAACCTTCCAACAAGACAAGTCCTGGACCAGATGGCTTCACTGGTCAAATTTTATCAATTATTTAAAGAAGAACTAATACCAAGACTTTTCAAACTCCTACAAAATAAAAGATTAGGGAACATTTGTAACTCATTCTATGAGACCAGCATTATCCAGATACCAAAGCCAGATAATGACATCATAGGAAAAGACAATTATAGACCAATATCACTTATGAATATAGATGCAAAAATCCTCAACAAAATGCTAGCAAACTAAGTTCGGCATCATATTATACACCGTGACCAAGTGTGACTTATCCCAAGAATGAAAAGTGGTTCAGCACATAAAAAATCAATTAATGTAATGCATCACATTAATAGAATGAAGGTAAGAAAACCACGTGATCATCTCAAATGATATAGAAAAAGCATTTAACAATATCTCTCTTTCATCATTAAAAACACAGAACATACTAGGAATAAAAGGAAACTTCCTCAACATGATAAAAGGCATGTATGAAAAACCCACAGCTAACATATCCTATTCAATAATGAAATAATGAAAGATTATTCTTTAAGATAAGGAGAAAGACAAGATATCTGCTTTCACTACTTATATTCAACATTGTACTAGAAATTCTATCTAGAGAAATCAAGTGAAAGAAAATTAAAGGCAGAGGAAAACTGGAAAAGAAAAAATAAAATTACCTCTCTTTGCAGATGATGTGATCTTACATATGGAATATCCTAAAGAACCCACACACAAAAATATAGATCTAATAAATGAATTCAGCAGAGTTGAAGGTTTCAAGATTAATACATGAAAATTAGGTATAGTTCTAAACAAGAGCAATGAGCAATCCATAAAGGAAATTAAGAAAATTTCATTTATGAGAGCATGCAAAAAAATTTCAACTGATAAGAGCATCAGCCATAGAAAAGAATGAAGTACTGATAGAAGCTACAAAATGGATGAACCTCAAAAAGAAAGAAACCAGACACAAAAGGTCGCCTATTGTATGATTCCACTTACATAAAATAACCAGATTAGCTAAATTCAAGAGACAAAAGGCAGATAAGAAATTGTCAGGGGCTGAGGGCGGTGGCAAAAATGGAGAGTGACTGCCTAATGGGTAGTGGTTTCCTTTTGCAATGATGAAATGTTTTGGAACCAGAAAAAGGTGATGGTTGCATAATGTTGTGAATGGACTAAATGCCTCTAGATTGTACACTTTAAAGTGATTAATTTTATAATATGTAAATTTTACCTCAATAAAAAATAATGTAACACTGAATGCATTATCATCATCATCATCATATCATTACTATGGAAAACAATGTTTACCAAATTTTACTTTCTTTTATAAACTTAGATTATGAGAAGAAAAAATACGTAGACTAAATTTAAAACTACAGTTGGTATAATTTACATAACATGTTCTTGTCTTCTCTCTGTTCTCTTTCAGATTATGTCTGGCCATTACCTAGATATTTGTGCCCCGTCTGGATTTCTTTAGATGTTTTATTTTCTACAGCGTCCATCATGCACCTCTGCGCTATTTCGCTGGATCGGTATGTAGCAATACGTAATCCTATTGAGCATAGCCGTTTCAATTCACGGACTAAGGCCATCATGAAGATTGCTATTGTTTGGGCAATTTCTTTAGGTAATTAACTTTCTTGGCCAGTAGAATTGCAGCGGCTATGCTCAATACTTTCGGATTATGTACTGTGAACAACGTACAGACGTCGACTGGTAACATTTGCGTTTAATCGGGATTCTTCTATTTAATAATTATTCTTAACCTATTTATCTGATATTTAGGTTAACAATAATGTAAGAAATGTAAAGTATATAAATATGCAAATGTAAAGTTTCCATTTATCCTGCTAAATTATTTTATGTGTCAAAAATGCCAATGAATTCTGCAACACAGACACATAACCTTTGAGATAATTAAAACGATTTGAAGATGACAAAGATACATGGTAAAATCTAAATTTTTAAAATGCAGCTTTTAAATCTTAGAAGAGATCAATCTATCCCAGAATATTAATCTTAATATTTTTATTCTAATTCTATATCTTCAGTGGAAAACTTTATAGTGCAAGATGAATCTTCACAAAGTAAACATGTCAAAATTTATGCTGTTAATCAACCTAAAATATACTATTTCCCCTTCACTTTTAAATATCTCCTTGAATTCTGGTTATACAGAAACAAAAACATCTATTGGTTTCTTTAAAGATTTCAGGGAGGTTAAAGGGAGAGAAATGATCATCTTACTGCTTTTATTTAAAATATTCATGCTCAACAATACTAATATTCAAGTCACAAAATTTAACCAATTGGAATATAAGGGATTTTACAATCCATATTTTCCTTTTTTTTCTCCTCCAGTTGGAACGTACATTTAGTGTCTCATTAAATAATTCCTCTTCAAAGTTATGTTTCTGTAAAAGATTCTGATAAATTTTACAATATCAAGATGTCTTTACTGATATCATCTAAAGATCTTGACTCTGGGTTCATTGATAAAATAAATTTAAGTTTTAAGATTGTTCTATTATAGGTGAATGCGCACACACACACACACACACACACACACACACATCCCTTCAGATAAAAAACAATGAAATTTCTCCAAGAAAAAAAGTGAATCTATATACACAATTTGACCTACATATTCAAGGACTTATACATTTTACCCTCTCCATCATGAAGACACAAGAGGGAGAAGATATGGGGATATATGCATATGTATAGTTGATTCACTTTGTTATAAAGCAGAAACTAACACACCATTGTAAAGGAATTATACTCCAATAAAGATGTTAAAAAAAAAAGATAGTGAGACATCCATAAAAAGACAGAAATCCAGGAAAAATGATTATGACTTTTGGGTCACGTCTGCTAATGAGGCATTTGCAAACCTGAAGATGTGATGACAGGTTGAGAAGCTCATTCAAGTCTCACGAGCCTGGCAAGGGTCAACGAACTTGGGCTTAGTTTGGGATCCCAAAGGACTGTACACTAGAAGTAAGGATGAACCAGGGTTAAACCACCCTTGGCATGGAGTTCAGGCCTGGTTCAAGCCACCCATCTAAGCAAAATAATCTTGAGCCTGGAAATTGGATTAAGGTGATTTCATAGTCTTCACCTTTCCAATTTTCTTGGTATAAACAAAAAAATCCTTATCATCCTAGGCTTCAAATGACTTCTTTCAATAATTTTCAATTCCTGTAACTGAAATACAATGATAAACAGACACATGAAGAAACAAGACAAATGAACTAGATATAACACAATAAAAGATAATACAAATGAATCCACAGGCACTCAAGATAGTTGAATTACCTGATATAGACTTTAAACAACTATTTGTAGTGTGAACATGGAAATTACAAGCTGAACTTACATATTTCAGCAAGAAACTGCAAGCTGTAAAGGGTGACATTTAAGATATAAGAAACAACGAGAAAACCTGGAGCTCAAACATATAAAAACCTTAGAACTCAAAGACAGATTAGACATGGCTAAAGAGAGCATTACTGGAGGTCAGTCAGAAGAAACTGTGATGAATGAAGCAAGGAAAATCAGAAGGATATAAAAGAGAAAATAAGAAGATAATGGACATACAGTACAAAGTGAGAAGAATTCCATAAGGTGAGAAAAGAATGGCAGAAAAGCAATATTTGAAGAAATAATGGCTTTTCAAATTGATGAAAAACACCGATTCTCTCATTTAAAGAGCTCAACAAGTCTCAAGCAGAATGAATAAAAAACAATCAACATTTAGACCCATCATTGTGACACTGCAGAAAAAGAGAAAACATATATCAACCTTAAAAAAAAAAGATCAAGTTAGTTCAGTAGAGCAACGATAAGATGGATGAATGCCTTCTCAACAGCAACAGTGAAAACTAGAAGATATTAAAATGATAGTGTCAGTGTGCTGATGAAAAGTGAATGCTGGGACTTCCTGGGCAGTCCAGTGGTTAAGACTCACACTTGCACTGCGGAGGGCGCATGTTCGATCCCTGGTCTGGGAACTAGGATCCCGCATGGCACAGGGAGTGGTGAAAAAAAAAATTTTTTTAAGTGAATGCTAAATTAGAATCATATATTCAGCAAAATTATACCTCAAGAATCAAAGTGAAATAAAGACATTATCAAGCAAAAACTAAGAGAACGTGACAAAAGCAGTCTCCTTCTTAACAAAATACTAAAGGGTGTTCTTCAAACAAAGGAAAATGGCCACAAAAGGAAGGTTGGAGATGCAGGAAGCAATTAAGTGCAATGAAAATGGTAAATGTGTAGTTAAATATAAATAAACATTGACTGTATAAAACAATAATGATAATGTCTTATGGCATTCAGTATATTAATGGAACTAAAATGCACAACACAATAGCATATAAGAACAGAGGGTTGAAAGTAAACTTTTATCATTGTCCAGGAGAAAAATAAAAATGATATTTAGTATTAAGCTTTGATGAATAAAGTATAACTGTCCATTCAACGGTAATCACTAATAGAAAGGAAACGTTTACCTTCCAAATTTTTAGAAGAATATTAGAGAATAATATAACAAATCCAAAAGGAGGCAATAAAAGATAAAAAATAGTAACACAGATCAGGTGGGAAAATATAGAAACACATACTAAGATGGCAAAATTAAAACCAAATATATCCATAATTATATTAATTGTAAATGGGACTAAATAGTCTAAGACTGTCAGATAAGATTTGAAAAAATAATCCAACTATGTGTTTATAAGACACATATATATCATAAGGAAAGTAAGGGATTAAAAAGGTACTCCACACAAACACTAACCAACAGAAAGATTGTATAGCTATAGTAGTAATCTATCAGAATAGATTTTTCAGCAAAATCAATTATTTTAAAGAAAGAAGGTTACTTCACGATTATGAAGGAGTTAATTCATTTGGAAGACACAGAATAATGAATGTATGTATATAATATTATGGCCTCAACGTTACTAAATTAAACATGGACAGAATTGTAAGGACAAATAGGCAAGTCTACAATAATGGTGTAAAATTTTAACACACCCTTTTCAGTGATCGTATGAGGACAATGAAAAAAGCTGAACTAATGGACAAGTGAAAATACATATTCCTATCATTTGCATAAGAAATATTTATCATAATTGACCATATATTCGGCCATAAATTAATTCTCAATAAATTTCAAGTGTTGGAATCATAAAGTAATTCAAATTCAAATGAAATAGAAATGTTTACCAAAAGGTAACTAGAAAAATCTACATATATTTGGAAATTAAGAAATTATTTTCCAATAAACTATGACCCAATGGATTTAGAATCCACTGATGACTCTTCTCTGAACCATTTATTATTATGTGATTGTAAACTAATGATTTTTTCTCACTTTATTATTCTTTCTTCCTTTATTAGTTGGCATTGTACTGTAAGGAAGGTTTTCCCTCCCACTTTGTTATTCATTTATTCATATAAGTAAATACTCTTGAATTCTTTTGTAATCAATATAACTTAATTCATTACTGTCCTTAATTATTTTGACGCTCAAATTGTCCCAGATTTGTCCAATAACTCCTTTTGTTATGTCCCATCAGCACATTAAGCACTTTCTTACTTTCTGTCGTTGATTTTGCCAGATTTACCCTTTATTTTCCATGTCCCAGTTCTGAAATCAGTTATTTCATACAAGGAACCCTTGGGTTTTTTTAGTGGTCAGAGGTTTTACAGACAGATATGGTATCTAGGCACACTCATTGCTATATCTATGCCTTTAATTCCAATCCAGTGACTCAGGATTCTTCTGCTACCTTCCCAATTCCTTGTTATTCCTCACCTTTCTCACAATGAGTAACCTGATCCTCAAAAGCATCAAGATATTTATTTAATATTTATATTTTCTAAATCCTACAATATGAAAATTCATTTCAGAATTGCTATCCTCATACCACTAAATAAATAAAATGCTATGTTTAAAATTGTATTGCAATTGTTTTTTTGGTTTTTGGGTTGTTGTTTTTTTGCCTTTAGAATGTTTCCCACTGAGGTTATATGTCAAAGCATTCTGTTCAAAATATTACAATTAATATGGATATTTTCTTCTGTGTGGTTCTGTTACCAATTCTTTAAAGTTAGGGATTTTTTTGGTTTCTGTATGCATTCAGTATTGATTTACCCTACCTTGCTGCCTTTATTTTTTAATATGTAAGACCTTAATATTATGTTCCAAAGTATGCAAATAGTATACTCAGAGAAGTGTCACTCTTTCTTCTCTCCCTTGGTTAACCCATTCAATAATTTCTAGACTACACTTCGAAGTTTATTTTTTCAAAAAACTATATATATTCTTGTTTCTCCTTTCTTAGATAAAAGATAAAATACTACATACATGTTAACACTTTGCTGTTCTTTGTAATATGTCCTGGGAATCCCTCTCTATCCATTCATAGTAAGATGGTAGATGTAAACCCAAATATCATGTAAATGACCTAAACACTCTGTTTAAAAGCCAAATTCCTTTTTTAAATGCTCATTAGTACTGCATTTTATAGATATATTGTAATTTATTTAACCAGTCTCCTGTGTAGTATGAGCATTTATTTCTAATATTTTGTAATTACCAATAATTCCACCAGAAATAATCATTCTCTCACTCTGTGTGTGTGTGTGTGTTTCATATTTTTGAAAGTTTAATTTCACCAAAAATTCCTCTTTCAGTCTTTCATAATGAAGTAAGATATTAGCTGTAGGGCTTCCCTGGTGGCGCAGTGGTTGAGAGTCTGCCTGCTGATACAAGGGACATGGGTTTGTGCCCCGGTCCGGGAAGATCCCACATGCTGCAGAAGATGTTAGCTGTAGGTGTTTTACAGATGTCCTCTATGAGGTTGAGGAAGTTCCCTTCTATTTTTTGTATGGTCACTATTTTATCATAAAAACACATTGCATTTTGTCCTTTATTCTATTAATATCACGTTACATTGATCGATTTTCACATGCTGATACAACCTTGCATTCTTTGGATAAATTCCCCTGGGTCTTGATGTATACTAATTTTTATATGTTGCTGGATTTGGTTGGCTAGTATGTTGTTGAGGATTTTTGTACTTATATTAAGAAAAAGTACTGGTCTGTGGTTTTTTTATATGACATCTTTGTCTTTTTTTTGGTATCAGGAGTAATACTAGCCCCATAAAATGAGATGAGAAACATTCTTTCTTTTTCTATTTTTTGGAAGAGTTTTTGAATGATTGGTTTTAATTCTTTAGATATTTGATAGAATTCACCAGTGAAGCCATTTGGGCCTGAGCAGTACTTAGTGGAGTTTTTTTAATGTCAAATGGAATCTCTTTACTGTAACAGGTCTATTCATATTTTCTTTTTCTTTGTGAATTAGTCTTCATAGCATGTGTATTTTTTTTAATTCATGTATTTCCATACAAATTGTAAAGTTTTTGTTCTAATTCTGTGAAAAAATGCCTTGGTAATTTGATAGGTATTGCATTGAATCTGTAGATTGCTTTGGGTAGTATAGTCATTTTGACAATTTTGATTCTTCCAATCCAAGAACATGGTATATCTCTGCATCGACCCCAAATAGCCAAAGCAATCTTGAGAAAGAAAAATGGAACTGGAGGAATCAGGCTCCCTGACTTCAGACTATACTACAAAGCTACAGTAATCAAAACAGCATGGTATTGGCAGAAAAACAGACATACAGATCAATGGAACAGAATAGAGAGTCCAGAAATAAACCCACACACCTATGGTCAACTAATCTATGACAAAGGAGGTAAGAATATACAATGTAGAAAAGACAGTCTCTTCAGTAAGTGGTGCTGGGAAAACTGGAGAGCTACATGTAAAAGAATGAAATTAGAACATTCCCTAACACCATACACAAAAATAAACTCAAAATGGATTAAAAGCCTAACTGTAAGGCCAGATACTATAAAACTCTTAGCATAGGCAGAACACTCTGACATAAATTGCAGCAATATCTTTTTTGATCCATCTCCTAAAGAAAATAAAATCAAAAGTAAATAAATGGGACCTAATTAAACTTAAAAGCTTTTGCACAGAAAAGGAAACCATAAACAAAACAAAAAGACAACCCATAGAATGGGAGAGGATATTGGCAAATGAAGCGACTGACAAGGGATTAATCTCCAAAATATACAAATAGCTCATGCAGCTCAATATCCAAAAAACAAACAACCCAGTCCAAAAATGGGTGGAAGATCTAAATAGACATTTCTCCAATAAAGACATACAGGTGGCCAAAAAGTACATGAAAAGATGCTCAACATCACTAATTATTAGATAAATGCAAATCAAAACTACAATGAGGTATCATGTTACACCAGTCAGACTGGCCATCATAAAAAAATCTGAAAACAATAAATGCTGGAAAGAATGTTGAGAAAAGGGAACCTTCCTACACTGTTGGTTGGAATGGAAATTGGTACAACCATTATGGAGAACAGTATAGAGGTTCCCTAAAATACAAAAAATAGAGCTACCATATGATCCAGCAATCCCACTCTTGGGCATATATCTGGAGAAAACAATAATTCAAAAGGATACATCCACTCCAATGTTCATCACAGCACTATTTACAATAGCCAAGACATGGAAGCAACCTAAATGTCCATTGGCAGAGGAGTGGATAAAGAAGATGTGGTACATATATACAATGGAAAATTACTCAGCCATAAAAAAGAATGAAATAATTCCATTTGCAGCAACATGGCTGGACCTAGAGATTATCTTACTGAGTGAAGTAAGTCAGACAAAGACAAATATCATATGATATCACTTATATGTGGATTCTAAAAAAAAATGGTACAAATTTTGAATGAAAGAATGAGAATAAGGCAAGTTCAAATTCCACAAAACACTGTTCTTACGGAAGTAGAGCTTTCTTCTTTTTTTTTTAACATCTTTATTGGGGTATAATTGCTTTACAATGGTGTGTTAGTTTCTGCTTTATAACAAAGTGAATCAGTCATACATAAACATATGTTCCCATATGTCTTCCCTCTTGCGTCTCCCTCCCTCCCACCCTCCCTATCCCACCCCTCCAGGCTGTCACAAAGCACCGAGCCAGAGCTTTCTTCTTGAATAAATACTCCCCGAATTACTGAAAGACTTTGGCATATTTCTGGAGTTCTGATAGGTTGATTTTGACAATATTTTCCAGTGTTCTCATTGTTTTTATAGATAAGAGCATTTTTATGTCTTTATCACCATTTCCACTAATGTCACCTTCAGTTGTATCATCATTCTTTACTTTAACTTCCTTTTGTCTTTATAATTAAGTTAGGTTTCTTATAGATAAAATATAGTTGTCTTGTTTATTTATCTAATCTTGCAATCTCCACTGCTCATATTTATATCTTTTATATTTAATGTGATTATTGGTATAGTTGGGTTTAAAAGTAATCTTTTGCTGTTTATTATTTGTCCCTTTTTTATTGTTGTTATTTTCTGTCTTTTTTTTTCTTCTTATTCTTTTTTCAATACTCAATCACCTCAGGGTCTCTTTTATTAACTCTTTCATCTTCTGATCAGCAGTTACTGCTTCAATGTTCTTTGCATATCTAGTACTTTTAATTGTATGCCCAGCATTGTGGGTATTATATTATAAAAGCCCTTGATTTTGTCATCTTTCTCTCGTAAGTGTTAAATTTTATTCTAACTGAAAGTTAAATTATCAGCATATCACCTGGATACTGTATTAGATTCCTAGCGCATAGACTTACTTCAGTCTCAACTAAAGGCCCTGAGTATTTTCCAAAGACGGTCCACTATGCGTATACGATCTCTAAAATCTCAGCTTTGCTTTCCAGCCTTCCAGTGTCTGTTATATGCTAGGACCCCAAGAGGCTTACCTAGGTCATTTGCATCTCAGGAGTTGGCCAAAATCATGAGAAGAAATTTTATGCAAGTTTCAGAGAATCCCCTGTGTGTCTGTCCATTCTCTCCTGGCTTAACACCCAAATTTAAGTCTCCATTCAGCTCTGAAATGTTATTTATGTCTCGACTTCCCAGCAAAAGTGCTACACTTTGACTGGGCTCTATTTCCTTAAAACATAGTTTCAAAATTGCTCATCAGGAGGAAGCTTGTGTAAATGGGAGCTCAAACATGGGCTTCCTGTCTCTTAAAGATTGTAGCTTTGCACTTTAGCTTATCCAGTAAATAGAAACAATTGTATAATGTATTTGGTGCAGCCTTGTTTTTTGTTGCCAAGGTATAATTTACATACAATAAAATGTACAGCTTTTTATGCATAGTGATTGATGAGTAAGAAAAAATGATAATTTCTATGTAACCATCAGAAATAAAACAAGATTTAAAGTAATTCTACCACTCAATAATTGTCCCCATTCACTTTCCAGGCAATACACCTGTAATGGGACAACCATTGTTCTTTATTACTAATATTTAGTTTTAACTTTCCCAGGTATTCAAATAAATGAAAATAAACATTGCATTCTTTTATGTGTCTATCATCTTTTTTCAATATAGTGATTTTGAGATACATCCATTTTGTTGCACTTATCATTAACTTGCTCTTTTTTATTGCTAAGTAACTATCATTGCATGAATATACAACCAGTTGTTTATTCAATTATCTCCAGATGGATATTTACATTATTTTCAGTTTGGGACTATTAGGAATAAAATTGGTATGAGAATTATTTTTCAAAGTCTATTTTAGGTTCTCTGTTTTTATTTCTCTTGGGTAAATACTTAGGAATGGAATTGCTGGGTCAAAACAAAGTTGTAGGTTTATCTTTATTTAGAAGAAACAAATAAACAAACTACCAAACCAGTTTTCAAAGTGGCAGTACTATTCTGTATTCCCACCAGCAACATATGTGAGTTCTAGTTGATCCATGATTTCATTGCCACTTGGTAATGCCAGTTTTTATTATTTTTTTAGCTAATTTGTAGACTTACAGAAAAGCTGCAGAATAGCACAGAGAGTCCCCTTACATCCCTCATCCTATTTCACTGAATATTAACATTTTGTATACCCATAGTACAATGATCAAAAACAGGAAATCATCATGTCGTACAGTATTATTAACTAAAGTACAGATTTTGTTCAAATTTCACATTTTCTGCTACTGTCCATTATTTGTTTTCATACCTTATTCAGGATTCCACATTGTATTTAGTTGCATTGAGCAGCTTCAGCTGCATCCAACAAATTCTGATAAATTCTCTTTTCATTTTTATTCGGTTCCAAATATTTTCTAATTTTCCTTGTTATGGCTTCTTAGATACACCCATCATATAAAAGTGGACATTTAATTTCCAAATATATGGGGGGGGGGGTTAAGTATCTTTTGATATTAATTTCTCATTTAAATGTTTTCTTCTCTGCAATCACCCTCTGTGTTTTTTTCAGTCTTTTAACTTTATTGACGCTTTCAATAGCTAAGTCAAAGATCTCTCTTGGTAAATGTCACATTGCACTTGAAAATATGTGGGTTATTTCCAAATACCTTTTGATAGTGATTTCTAACAAAATTCCACAGTAATAAGAGAACAGACCCTGTATGATTTCAATACCTTTAGACCGTGAAATTTTTGCACCTTCCTTTATGTCCCTGGATATGTTCCAGTGTGTCCTGGTTTATAGTCTATAGGCACTTGAATAGAATTTGTATCTTGCTGTTGTGTGAAAGTTGTATAAATCTTAATTATGTTGAATTGGTTCATAGTGCTTTTCAGGTCTACTATATCCTTCTACTTTTCTATTCATCCTATTAATTTTTGAGAGTTTGATATTGAAACTCCAACTAAAAGTCTTAATTTATCTACTTCTCCTTTCAATTCTGTTGATTTTGCTTCATGTATTTTGGAACTGTGTTATTAGGTGCATATATTTTTTTAAATTATTATATCATCCTGCTATATTAACCCATTTTTAGTTATGCAACCTCCCTCTTTGCCTCTAATACTAATCATATTATTAAGTATATGTTATCTGAAATTAATATGTACTATAGTGTTTTATGCATATCATTTCATGTAGTATATATTTCAATTCTTTACTTTCAACTTATATGTATGTTCATAATCAAAATATATCTCGTTAGCAGCAAAAAATTTAATCTCTCTTTTATTTTTAAAACTTTTTATTCAATCTGATTACCTTTAACTTTTGATTAGAGGGTTTAGTCAATTTACATTTAATGTGATTATTGATATTGCTTTTGGCATTTGTTTTCTATTCATCTTTTATCTTTATTGTTGCTCCATTCCACCTTTCTGTTTACTTTTTTCTTATCATGATATAGTTAATATGCCTAAAATTTACCATTTTAAGTGTACAACTCAATAGTTTTTAGTGTATTCACAAGGTTGTACAACCATCACCATTATTTAATTATAGAGCATCTTCATGACACCAAAAAAAAGTATTTAAAAGAGTCATTTCCCAATCCCTCTCACCCCAGACCTTAGAAATCACTAATTTACTTTTTATTTCTATGGATTGGCCTACTCTGGACATTTTCTATAGAGTCATACAATATGTGACCTTCTCTATCTGCCTTCTTTCAAATATCATAATGTTTTTCAATTCTTCCTTGTTGTAGCATACATTAGTACTTCGTTTACCTTTTTCCTTTCTTTGTTAGATTTTAGCAGTTGATTGAGAAATAATTCAGATATAATTCACCTAGTTAAAGTATACAATTCAATGTTTTTTAATATTTCATAGATGTGTGCAACCATCACGTTTATTAGTTTTAAAACACTTTTGTCACCACAAAAAAAAAAACCTTATAAGTATCACCACCCCTACCTACCCATCCCCCATGCCTAGGCAAGAACTAATCAATTACCTGTCTCTATAGGTGTGCCTACTCTGGCAATAGATGGGATATCATGTAGTTATGATCATATAATATGTGGTCTTATGTGACTGGCTTTTTCACTCAGTAATCTTTTAAGTGTGAATAAGATTCTGTTGTATGTATATACTACCACTTATTTTTTCACTCTTCCGCTGATGGGCATTTGGGTTATTTCCAGTCTTTTTTAATCATGAATAATGCTGCTGTGAACATTCATGGAGCAATTTTTCTTTGAACACCTGTTTTTAAATCTCTTGCGTATATAACTAAGGAATTCCTTGATCACATTGTAACTGCCAAATTATTTCCAAAGCTGATGTACCATTTTAAATTCCCATCACCCTTATAGGAGGACTCCAATTTCTTCACATTGTTACCTACATTTTTTGCTGTTTATATATATGATTATACCTGTCCTAGTATGTATAAAGTGGTATCTCATTGTGATTTTGATTTGCACTTCTTTAATAGCTAATGATGACGAACATATTTTCATGTACATATTGGTCATTTGTATATCTTCTTTGGAAAGATACATATTCATATCATTTGCCCAATTTTAATTGAGTTATCTGTCTGTTACTATTGAATTGCAAGCATTTTCATATATTCTGGATGAAAGGCACACAGAAGACATATGACTTCTAAGTATTTTCTACCACTGTGTGAGTTGTCCTTTCACTTTCTTGATGGCATCATTTGCAGTACAAAAGTTTTTAATTTTGATGAAGTTCAATTTATCTATTTTTCTCTTGTTGCTTGTGCTCTTAGTGTCACATTTAGTAAAACATTCTTAACACTAGAATTATAAGGGTGTATCCCTATGTTTTCTTCTAAAAGTTGTATAATTTTTACCTCTTACATTTAGGTCTTTGATTCATTTTGAGTTAATTTTTGTAAATGGTGAAAGGTAAAGATCCAATTTCCTCCTTCTGTATGTTGACATCCAGTTATCCCAGCACCATTTAAAAAGACTATTCTTTCCCCCTCGAATGGTTGTCTTAGTTTTTACAGGCTATTGTAACAAAATACCATAAACTAAGTGACTTATAAACGAAAAAGTATTTATTTCTCACAGTTCTGGAGGCTGGGAAGTCCAAGATCATGGCACTGACAGATTGGGTGTCTGGTGAAGTCCCACTTCCTAGATGGCCATCTTTTCACTATGACCTCACATCTCAGAAAGGCAAGGGAGCTTTATCTAGCCTCTTTTATAGGGCACTAATATCATTCATGAGCACTCTGCTTTCGTGACTTAATCATTTCCCAAAAGCCCCACCTCCTAATAGCACCTTGGGGGTTAGGATGTCAACATATGAAGTTTGAGAGGGACACAATCATTCAGACCATAGCAATGGTCCTGGCACCTTTGTTGAAAATTAGCTGATTATGGATACATAGGTCTACTTGAGCACTCTCAATTCTATTCCAGTGATCTGTATGTCTATTTTTACGTCTGTACCTCATGGTCTTGATTATCATTATTTTGTAGTAAGTTTTAAAATCAGAAAGTGTGAGTTCTCATACTATGTTCTATTTCAAAATTATTTTGGCTATTCTGGGTCCTTTGCAATTCCATGTGAATTTTAGAATTGGCTTGTCAATTTCTACATACAAAGAAGTCAGCTGGGATGCTGAAAGGAATTGCGTTGACTCTTTTGATCACTTTGGAGAGTACTGCCATCTCAACAATTTTAAATCTTCTAATCCATAGACATATGCTTTTTTCCATTCATTTAAATTCTTTACTTTCATTCAACAGTTTTGTACTCTTCAATTTAAAAGTTTTAGATTTCTTTTGTTAAATTTATTCCTAAGTACTTTATTCTTTTCAGTGCTATTATAAATTGCATTGGGTTTTTTCTTTGAATTTTATTTTATTTTTTTTATACAACAGGTTCTTATTAGTTATCTATTTTATACATATTAGTGTATATACATCAAGTCCAGTCTCCCAGTTCATCCCACCAACTGCCCCCCGCCTGCTTTCTCCCCTTGGTTGCATTGTTTACTTAATTTCATTTATTGGATTGTTCATTGCTAGTGTATAGAAATATAGTTGAATACCAAAATAATAGCACACTGAATGTGGCAACATTTTAAAAAATTACATACCATGATCAAGTGGAATTTATCCCAGATATGAAAGATTGATTTAATCTCAATAGAATAAAAACAAAAAACACATGATCATCTCAATATATGCATAAATAGCATTTGAAAAAGAAATGTCCATTTTTTAAAATTGAAATATTATTGATGTATAAAATTGTTTAAGATGCACAGCATGTTGATTTGATACATTTATATATTGCAGTATGATTGCCACTATAGTGTTAGCTAACACCTCTATCACATCATATAACAGTCATTACTTTTTTCATTTTAAGAACAATTAAGATCTAGTCTCTTAGCTACTTTGAAGTTTATAATAGAGTATTGTTGACTATAATCACAATGCTGTATGTTAGCTCTCCAGGACATATGTAGCTACTAGCTCCAAGTCTGTACCTTTAAAAAACATATCCCCAATTCCCTCACCCACCAGCCTCTGGTAATCACCATTCTGCTCTCTGTTTTTACAGGTTTGGCTTTTTTAGATCCCACATATAAGTGACATGATATAATATTTGTCTTTCTCTGTCTTACTTACCTCACTTAGCTTAAAGCCTTCTAGGTCCACCCATGTTGTTGCAAATGGCAGGATTTCCTTCTTTCTCATGGCTTAATAATACTCCATTATATCATATATATCATCCATTGATGGACACACAAGTTGTTCTCATTTTTTGGCTATTGTGAATAATACAAAAATAAACACTGTAGTGAATATATCTCTTTAAAATCCTCTTTTCATTTCCTTTGGATATATATACCCAGAAGGGGAATTGCTGGATCACATGACAGTTCTATTTTGAATTATTTGAACAACTTCCATATTGTTTTCCATTGTGGCTGCAACAATTTAAATTTCCTCCAACAATGTGCAAGAGTTCTCTTTTCACCACATCCTCTCCAACACTTAGTATCTATTGCCTTCTTGATGATAGCCATTCTAACAAGTGTGAGGTAATATCTTATTTTGTGTTTTTTTTAATATACATTTATTTATTAGGTTGCACCTGGTCTTAGTTGTGGCAGGTGGACTCCTTAGTTGTGTCTCCAGGGCTCCTTAGTTGTGGCTCACCAGCTCCCTGGTTGTGGCATGAGAACTCTTAGTTGCAGCATGCATGTGGGATCTAGTTCCCTGACCAGGGATTGAACCCGGGAACCCTGCATTGGGAGCACGGAGTGTTATCCACTGCACCACCAGGGAAGTCCCTCTTATTGTGGTTTTGATTTACATTTTCCTGATGATTAGTAATGCTGAACATCTTTTTATGTACCTAACGGCTATTTATATGCCTTTTTTTGAAAAAAAAAGTCTACTTGGTTCCTGAGCCCATTTTTTATTGCGTTGTTTTCATAAAATTCAGTTGTATGAGTTCTTTATATATTTTGAATATTAACCCCTTATCTGATATATTGCTTGCAAATATTCTCTCCCATTTCACAGGTTGCCTTTTCATTTTATGATTTATTTTTTGCTGTGCAGAATCTTTTTTTAGTTTGATGTAATCCTAGTTGTTGATTTTAGCTTTTGTTGTTTGTGTTTTTGGTATCATATCGAAAAAATTATTGCCCAATCCAATGTCAAGGAGCTTCTTCCTCCTTTTCTTCTAGGAGTTTTATGGTATCAAGTCTTATGTTTAAGTCTTTAATTCACTTCTAGTTAACTTTTTGATTGATGTAAGATAGGGGTGCAATTTTATTTTTCTGCATGTGGTTATGCAATTTTTCCAACACTATTTGTTGAAGAGACTATCCTTTCCCCATTGAGTGTTCTTGGCTCCACATCAAATATTAGTTGACCATATATGTAGGAGTTAATTTGGGGGCTTTCTATCCTGTTCCATTGGTCTATGTGTCTATTTTTATGCCAGTACCATACCATTTAAATTACTTTGCAGTACATCTTGAAGTGTGATGTCTCCAGTTCTGTTCTTTCTCATGATTCTTTGGCTATTTAGGGCCTTTTGTGGATCCATACAAATTTTAGGATTGCTTTTTCTATTTATGTGAGAAATGCCAATGGAATTTTATAGGGATTACATTGAATCTATAAATGGGTTTGGTAGTATGGACATTTTAGCAATATTAATTCTTCCAATCCATGAACATGGGGTAATTTTCCATTTGTTTGTGTCCTTTTAAATTTCTTTCATCAAGGTCTTATAGTTTATATTGAACACATCTTTCACTTACTTGATTAAATTTATTCCTAAGTATTTTATTGTTTTTGAAGCTATTGTGAATGGGATAGTTTTCTTTATTTCTTTTTCAGATGTTTTGTTGTTTGTGTATAGAAATGCAATTGATTTCTTTTTTTCCCCCTCTTTTTTGGATTTCCTTCCCATTTAGGTCACCACAGAGCACTGAGTAGAGTTCCCTGTGCTATACAGGAGGTTCTCATTAGTTATCTAGTTTATACATAGTAGTGTATATGTGTCAATTCTAATCCCCCAGTTCATCCCACCCTCCCCTTCTAAATCCAATATCTGTGACCAATAAATATAGTTTACTTATATTGACTTCTCTTTTCACTGATTGTGGTTCCCATCTTTCTGTTCCTTTGGATAGCTAATAACTTTTGATTTAAAACTGGACATTTTTATACTTTGTGATATTCTGGAGTTTGTTTTCTCTTGTGAAGATTATTGTTTTTGTCTTATAGTAGGCAGTTACCCTTCTGTACTCAAACTATAAAACTTGTGTCCTTCACATTATGCAGCATCTAATGCCTCTGCTCAGTTTTCTTGGCTTCCAGCTTCTACTTTTTTAGTGTATTCCTCCTATATTTCTTCTGTGCCTGCATAGTTTAAAGATCAGTCAATAATTGAGGTAGAGTTTATATACAGATTTACAGGTGTTATTGAGGAATTCTGTATCTATGTATATAAATGATATTGTTCTATAAAAGTCCTATCAGATAAAGTCATCAGGTTTTCAGATCAGGGTTATGCTGGCCTCATAACATTAGGGAGGGGTATTTCTTACTTTTCCATTTGTGTAAATTTGATGTTTCTCTCTTAAATGTTTGAAAGAATTAATCAATGAAGCCATTTGGATTTGGAGAAGTTTTTAAATATTAGTTCAATTACTTTAATAGATGAAGAGAATTTTCAATTTTCTATTTCTTTCCATTTTGACTCACTTTTGTTCATAGCCAGTGAATAAGGCAAATATAAATAATAGAGATAACAAAGATTGGGAGAATGGTGGTGCAGTGGTTAAAAATCCGCCTGCCAATGCAGAGGACATAGGTCTGAGCCTGGTCTGGGAAGATCCCACATGCTGCGGAGTAACAAAGACCGTGCACCACAACTAGTGAGCCTGTGCTCTAGGGCCCGTGAGCCACAACTACCGAGCCCATGTGCCACAACTGCTGAAGCCTGCACTCCTAGAGCCTGTGCTCCACAACAAGAGAAGCCACTGCAGTGAGAAGCCCACACACCGCAACGAAGAGTAGCCCCCACTCACCACAACTAGAGAAAGCCCACGTGCAGCAACAAAGACCCAACGCAGCCAAAAATAAATAAAATTAAATAAAATGTTCCCAGGTGACGCCAATGCCACCGGCCACAGACCATACATTAAAGAGCAAGGGGTAACATAGTCATTTAGGTTAATAAATAAATAAATTTATAAAAAAAAGAAAAAGATTGGGGGAAAAGTTAAAACTTTTTAACTTGAAGATAACAATTGTCTATGTGGAAACTCTTAAGGAATCTATTATACTAAAAAGAAAACTACTAATATAAATAAATAAATTTAGCAAGATATGACTGTATGTGTCTTCATATTTAAAGTTCATCTCTTAGACAGTGATAGTCTTGCTTTTTTATCCTACTATAAAAAGTGCTGTCTTCTAACTGGAGTATTTGGTCCAATTACATTTTATATAATTATTGATATGACTGGATTTAAGTCTGACATCTTGTTCTTTGCTTTCTATTTGTTTCATTTGATTTTTGTTCCTCTGTTCTTCTTTTCTTGCTTTCTCTTCTGTTTACCAAATATTATTAACATTACATTTCAGTTCCTATATTGTTTTTTTAACCATACATCTTTTAAATTATATTTAGTTGATCTAGGTTAATCTAGGAATTACCACATGCTTTCTTAGCTCATAACCATCCTTAAATTCAATAATATACCACTTTCCCACATCAGACTTCAGAAATGTAAGAAATTTAAAATAGTATAATTTCATTTACCAAGCCTTTTCTTTTTGTTCTTGTTTTCATGTATGCTACTTCTACATATATTACTGACATAACCTTAAATTTAAATTATTTTTGCTTCAAAACCTCATTTATACATTCTAAGAAATTAGGATAAAACAAAAGTTAGTCTTTCACATTTACTTATGTATTTACCATTTCACATGCTCCTCTTTCCTTTTGTAGATCTGAACTTCCACCTGGTATCATTTCCATCAACCTCTAAAGACCTTCCTATAGCATTTCTTTTAATGAAGATCTATTAGCAACAAATTCTTCCAGCTTTAGTTTAGCTGAAAAACGCCTTAATTTTACCCTTATTTTTGAAGGATCTGTTCACTGAACATAAAATTCTGGTTTGACGGCTGTGAGTTTGTATCATTTATATTTATTCTCTTAAAAGAAAGTTTTATTATCTTCCATTCTCTATGGAATCTGATGTGAAAGTCCTCGGATATTTCTATATTAATCTTCTTTATGAAATGTGTCATTTTTCTCTGGCTACCTTTTAGATTTCTTATTTATATTGGTTATAAGTACTTTGATTATAATATTCTTATGTTTTGTTTCCTTTGGGTTTATTCTACTAGAGATTTGTTGAGCTTCATAGATCTATAGGTTAATGCTTTTCACCAAATTTGAGAAGTTTTTACCACTATTTCTTCAAATGTTTGCCTGCCCCATTATTTATCCTCTTCTTAGACTCCAGTTTACGAGTGTGTCAGAGTGCTTTATATTGTCCCACAGGTCACTGAAACTCTATTTTTAAATTTTTTTTTCTTTTTGTTCTTCTGATTAATTTGTATAAATATCTTCAAGTTCATGGTTCCTTTCTTCTGCCATCTCCACTTGTCTGTTAAACTTATGCAGTTTATTTTTCATTCAAATATTTAACCTTGTAATTCCAAAACTTCCATCCTCTTCATTTTACAATTTACAGTTCTCTGCTGAGAGTTAGCATCCCTTAACCCATTAGGACCACATTTGCCTTTAAGTCCTTGAACATCTTAATAACAGTTGCTATAAATTCCTTATCTGATCATTCCAATATTAAGTGGTACAGGGAATCTTTTTTCATTGACTGCTTTTTTGTGTAATTAATATCTTTATTTCTTAGCCTATCATCTATATTTTTGTAATTTTATGCAGGGCACTGGAAATGATACATTGAAAAGAGTCTGGAATGTGTTGTTTCTTTTAAAGAGTGTTCAATTTGGGGGTGGCATGCTATTTTCTTTTCTTTATTATGGGTCACATTTTTCTGTTTCTTTGTATATTCAGTAATTTTATACACATACTCTTATGGAGGCCTTGTTTTTGCTTTGTTATGGTGGGTTCCAGGTTTGCTTTTATTCCTAGGTCAAATCCTTTATTCTCAAGAAATTGGCTTTTTTCCTAAGGCATGCTCCTTCTGAGTATAGATGAAAAGGCCAGGGTGTTTACTAAGCTTTCCTGACTTGGTGTGATGCAAACTCCCAACTCTGTTTCCTTTTCAGTAGAAAACTGTTGAGATCTCTATTAAATATTTTCAACCTCTCAAATGTTGCTTGCTCCATGAGTTCCTTGGAGAGTCACAAATAAAGGACTCAGGTGTCAAACAAGAATGTGAGGGAAGTTTGTACAGAAATTTTAAACCCCCTCCTGCCTATAGCTTGTCCTCTTTCTGATTGCACAGTCCCCTGTAGTTTCTACCTGCTTTTTGTTCACTCTCAAGTATCTTCGCATGTTGGGTGTTTTAAATTTTGTTCAAGCTTTTGATTGTTGTCAGCAGGAGACCTAGTCTTCTATAAACTATTCCACCATTATTAGAAAATGATAGTATTTACTAACAAGTTCTTATAGATTTTTGTGGCAGGAAGTTAAATCTGACTCTGATACCAGCTATTGAATCATGACTATAGCTGGGAGTTTGTACATTTTTTTTTTAATTTTTTTTTTTTTTCCGGTACGCGGGCCTCTCACTGTTGTGGCCTTTCCCGTTGCAGAGCACAGGCACCGGACGCCCAGGCTCAGTGGCCATGGCTCACAGGCCCAGCCGCTCTGCGGCATGTGGGATCTTCCCAGACTGGGGCACGAACCCGTGTCCCCTGCATCGGCAGGCGTACTCTCAACCGCTGCGCCACCAGGGAAGCCCTGTACATTTTGATGGTGAAAAAAATTTGCATTTTTCTTCTAGTTTTATTGAGATATAATTGACATACAGCACTGTATAAATTTAAGGTATACAGCATAATGGTTTGACTTACATGCACCATGAAAAGATTACCAAAATAAGTTTAGTGGATATCCATCATCTCATATAGATACAAAATTTAAAAAATAAAAGTTTTTTTCCTTGAGATGAGAACCCCTTCCCTCTTAATAACTTTCATATATAACATACAGCAGAGTTAATTATATTTATCATGCTGTACATTGTGCCCCTAGTACTTATTTGTCTTATAAGTGGAAGTTTGTACCTTTTGACTGTCTTCATCCAATTCCCCCTCCTCCCACCTCCCGCCTCTGGTAACCACAAATCTGATCTCTTTTTCTATGAGTTTGTTTATTTATACATTATACATTTCAAATTGGTCACCATGAGAAGTCTAGTTACAGTATGTCACCATACAAAGATATTACTTAATTGTTGACTATATATACCACACTGTACATTTTATACTCATGATTCATTTATTTTGTAACTGGAAGTTTGTACCTCTTAATCTCCCTCACCAATCCTCTCCTTCCCTACTCCCCTCCCCTCTGGATACAACCTGTTTGGTCTCTGTATCTATGACTCTGTTTCTGTTTTGCTATGTTTGTTCATTTTGTTTTTTAGATTCCACATGTAAGTGAAATCATACAGTATTTTGTCTTTCTCTGACATTTCACTTAGCAAAATACCCTCTATGTCCATCCATGTTGTCATAAATGACAAGATTTCATTCTTTTTTATGGCTGAGTAATGTTCTTTTGTGTGTGTGTGTGTGTGTGTGTGTGTGTGTGTATATACCACACCTTCTTTATCCTTTCATTTACTGATGGGCAGTTGGGTTGCTTCCATATCTTGGCTATTATAAATAACACTGCCATGAACCGGGAGGGCATATATCTTTTCAAATTAGTGTTTTTGTTTTCTTTGAATAAATACCCAGGGGTAGAATTGCTGGATTATACAGTTCTATTTTTAAATTTCTTGAGAAATCTCCATACTGTTTTCCATAGTGGCTGCACCAATTTACATTCCCACCAACAGTACACAATTGTTCCCTTTTCTTCACATCCTCACCAACAATTATTTGTTGTCATTTTGGTAACAGCCATTCTGACAGGTGTGAGGTGATAGCTCATTGTGGTTTTGGCTTGCATTTCCCTAGTGATTAGTGATATTGAGGATCTTTTCATGTGCCTGTTGGCCATCTGTATATCTTCTTCGGAAAAATGTCTACTCAGGTCCTCTGCCAATTATTTTAATGGGCTATTTACTTTTTATGTGAGTTGTGTGAGTTCTTTGTATATTTTGCAGATAACCCCTTATTAGTTACATCATTTATCTTCTCCCATTCAGTAGGAAGCCTTTTCACTTTGTTGATAATTTCCTTTGTTCTGCAAAAGCTTTTTAGTTTGATGTAGTTCCATTTGTTTATTTTTGCCTTGTTGGCCTTGCCTGAGGAGACTTATTCAAAAAAAATATTGCTAAGACCAATGTTAAGGAGCACACTGCATACATTTCCTTCTAGGAGTTTTATGGTTTCAGGTCTTACATTTAAGTCTTCAATCCATTTTGAGTTTATTTTCATACAAGGTATGAAAGTAGTCCAGTTTGATTCTTCTACATGTAGCTGTCCAGTTTTACTGACACCATTTATTGAAGAGGCTGTCTTTTCTCCATTGTATATTCTTGCCTCCTCTATCATAGATAAATTGACCATATAACTGAATTCATTCCTAGGTTCTCTATTCTCTTCCGTTGACCTAAGTGTATGTTTTTTGAGCCAGTATCATACTGTTTTGATTACTGTAGATTTGTAGTGTAGTTAGAAATCAGGGAGCATGATACCACCAGCTTTGTTCTTTTTTCTCAAGATAGTTTTGGCTCTTCAGGGTCTTTTGTGTTTCCAGACAAATTGGGAAATTTTTTGTTCTAGTTCTGTGGGAAATGCCTTTTGGTATTTTTATAGGGATTGCATTGAATATGTAGATTGCCTTGGGTAGTATGGTCATTTTAACAATATTAATTCCTCCAGTTCATGAAGACAGTATATCTTTCCATCTGTTTGTTTCATCTTCAATTTCTTTCATCAGTGTCTTATAGTTTTCCAATACAGGTCTTTTATCTCCTTAGTTAGACTTAATGTTAGGTATTTTATTCTTTTTGATGCTATTATAAATGTAATTGTTTCCTTAATTTCTCTTTCTGATAGTTTGCTGTTAGTGTATAGAAATGCAACAGATTTCTGCATATTAATTTTGTATCCCACAACTTTACCAAATTCGTTGATGAGTTCTAGTAGTTTTTGTAGAAATCTTTATGCATCTATATATAATATCATGTCATCTGCAAACAGTGACAGTTTTACCTTTTCCATTCCGATTTGGATTCCTTTTATTTATTTTTCTTGTCTGATTGCTGTGGCTAGGAATTCCAATACTATGCTGAATAAAAGTGGTGAGAGTGGGGCATCATTCTGTTTCTGATCTTAGAGGAAATGCTTTCAGCTTTTAACCACTGAGTATGTTGTTAGCTGTGGGCTTGTCATATATGGCCTTTTATGTTGACTTATGTTCCCTCTATACTCACTTTCTGGAGAGTTTTTATCATAAATCAATGTTGAATTTTGTCAAAAGCTTTTTCTGTATCTATTGAGAGGATCATATGATTTTTATTCTTCAATTTGTTAATATGGTGTATGACATGATTGATGTTTGAATATTGAACCATCCTTGCATCCCTGGGATAAACCCTATTTCAGCACAGTCTATTATTCTTTTAATGTATTGTTGAATTCAGCTTGCTAATATTTTGTTAAGGATGTTTTTGTATCTATGTTCATCAGTACTATTGGTCTGTAATTTTCTTTTTTGTGATATCTTTTCTGGTTTGGGCAGCAGGACGATGCTGGCCTTTTGGAATGAACTTGAAAACATTCCTTCCTCTTCAAGTTTCTGGAATAGTCTGAGAAGGATAGACATTAACTCTTTTCTAAATATTTGGTGGAATTCCCCTTTGTCACCATCTGTTCCTGGAATTTTTTTATTACTGATTCAATTTTATTCCTCAAAATTGGTCTGTTCATATTTTCTATTTCTTCCTGATTCAGTCTTGGGAGGTACATTTCTAGGAATTTGTCCATTTCTTCTAAGTTGTCCATTTTATTGGTATAGACTTGTTCATAGTAATATTTTATGATCCTTTGTAGTTCTGTGATGTTGACTTAACTCCCCATTTTTCATTTCTGAATTTATAGTTTTGAACCCTCTCTCATTTTTTTCTTTATGAGTCTGGCTAAAGGTTCATCAATTTTGTTTATCTTTTTAAAGAACAAGCTCTTAGTTTTATTGATGTTTTCTATTTTTTTAGTCTCTATTTTATTTATTTCTACTCTGATATTTATGATTTCTTTCCTTCTACTAACTTGGGGTTTTGTTCTATTTCTAGTTCATTTAGTGTAAGGTTTGGTTGTATATTTGAGATTTTCTGGTTTCCTGAGGCAGGCTTGTATCACTATAAACTTCCCTTCTAGAACTGTTTTTGCTGCATCACATAGATTTTGGATCATTGTGCTTTCATTTTCATTTGTCTCCATGTATTTTTTGATCTCCTCTTTGATTTATTCAGAGACCTATTGGTTATTTAGCAGCATATTGTTTAGCCTCCATGTGTTTATGATTTTTGAAGTTTTTATCTTGCAGTTGATTTCTGATCTCATAGTGTTGCAATGTGATGTTTAATATGATTTCAATCTTCTTCAATTTACTAAGATTTGTTTTGTAGCTTAGCATGGGATCTACTCTGGAGAATGTTCCATGTGCACTTGAAAAGAATGTGTATTCTGCTGCTTTGGATGGAATGTTCTATATAAATCTATTAGGTCCATCCAGTATAATGTATCATTTAAGGCCAGTGTTTCCTTATTGATTTTTGGTCTGGATGATCTGTCCATTGATGTAAGTGGAGTGTTAAAATCCCCTACTATTATTGTGTTCCTGTCAATTCCTCCCTTTATCTGTTAATATTCACTTTACACATTTAGGTGCTCCTATGTCGGGTGCATACATATTTACAATTGTTATATCTTCTTTTGGATTGATCCCTTGATCCTTATGTAATGTCCTTCTTTGTCTCTTGTAACAAGTTTTTATTTTAAAGTTTATTTTTTTGTGGTATAAGTATTTCTGTGCTGGCTTTCTTTTCATTTCTATTTGCATGGAATAACTTCTTCCATTCCCTCAGTTTCATTCTCTTGTCTTTAGATCTCAAGTAAGTCTCTTGTAGGCAGCATAGTGATAGGGCTTGTTTTTGTATCTGTTCAGCCACTCTATGTCTTTTGATTGGAACATTAATTCATTTACATTTAAGTAATTATTGATAGGTATGTACTTATTGCCATTTTGGTCATTGTTTTGGGGCTGTTTTGTAGTTCTATTTTTTCATTTATACTTCTTTTGTTCTCTTCCCTTGTGATTTGATAACTATCTTTAGTGTTATGTTTGGACTTCTTTCTCTTTTTGTGTGTATTTCTATTATAGATTTTGTTTGTGGTTACAATGAACTTTATATATATCTATATAAATATATGATTATTTTAAGTTGCTATCTCTTAAGTTCAAATGCATTTTAACAAACCTGAATTTTTATGTCCTTCCCCACTTTTAATGTTTTGGACATCATAGTTTACAACCTTTTTGTTTTGTGTATCCCTTAACTACTTACTGTGGATATAGATGATTTTACTACTTTTGTCTTTTAAGCTTCTTACTAATTTCATAAGTGATTGATCTACTACCTTCACTATATATTTGTCTTTAGCAATGAGATTTTCTTTTGTAATTTTCATTTTTCTGGTTGTGGAGTTGTGGTCTTTCTTTTCCAATTAGAGTAGTACCTTTAATATTTCTTCTGAAACTGATTTCATGGTTCTGAATTCTTTTAGCTTTTGCTCGTCTGCAAAATTCTTGATCTCTCCTTTAATTCTGAGTGACAGCCCTGTTAGGTAGAGTATTCTTGGTAGTAGGTTTTTTCCTTTCATCACTTTTAATATATCATGCCACTCTTTCTGACCTGCAGAGTTTCTGCTGAAAAGTCAACTGATAGCCTCATGGGAGTTCCCTCGTACATAACTTGCTGCTTTTCCTTTGGTGCTTTTAATATTCTCTTTTTATCTTTAATTTTTGCTACTTTAATTACAATGTGTCTTGGCCTGTTCCTCTTTGAGTTTATCCTGTTTGAGACTCTCTGTGATTCCTGGACCTGGATGGCTGTTTTCTTTCCCAGGTTAGAAAAGTTTTCAGCTATTATGACTTCAAATAAGTTCCCTGCACATTTTTCTCTCTCTTCTCTTTCTGGGATCCCTACAATGCAAGTGTTAATAGGCTTGATGTTGTCCCAGAGGTCTCTTAAACTGTCCTGATATTTAAAAAAAAAAAATTTTCTGTTCTGCCTGAGTGATTTCCACTGCTCTGCTTTCCAGTTCCCTGATCTCTTCCTTTGTATCATCTAATCTACTGTTGATTCCTTCTGGTTTATTTTTTATTTGTTATTGTATTCTTCAGCTTTGCTTGGTTCTTATTTATATTTTCTAACTCTTTGTTTAAAAACTTCTAACGTCTAACTGTGTTTATCCATCCTTCTCCTGAGTTATTTGAGCACCTTCATGATCATTACCTTGAACTCTTTATCAGATAGACTGTTTATCTCCATTTAGTTCTTCTGGGGCTTTATCTTGTTCCTCCTTTAAGCACATATTTCTCTGCTGCCTCATTTTGCCTAATTTGCTGTTTTTATTTCTATGTTTCTGGTAGATGGGTTACATTTCCTGACCTTGGAGAAGTGGCCTTATGTAGGAGACTTCCTATGCCTTTCAGCAGTGCACTCCCCTCTGGTCACCAGAGCTACATGCTCTAGTGGTGTCATCTATGTGAGCTGCATGGGCCCTTCTTTTGTGGTGGGCTGACTACTATAGGCATGCTTGTAGGTAAGGCTGGCCCCCAGTCTGGTTGGCTGCTGGGCCCTGCCTATTGTGAAGATTGCTGGTTGCTGGTGGGCAGGGCTGTGTCCCATCATGTCTGGTGGCACAGTCCAGGGGTTCCTGAGGCTAATGCTGGCCTGCTGGTGGGCAGGGTAGGATCCTGTGATCTCTGGTGCTAGAATTGGCACTTGCCAGCACCATTGTCCTCATGGTAGAATGAGCTCCCCAAAATGGCTACTGCTAGCATGTATGTCCCCAGGGTGGATCCAAGTTTTCTCCTGCCTCTCCAGGAGGCTAAGATAGCAAGTGGTTATGACCCAGGCTCCTTTCATATTACTGCCTCTGCCCTGGGTCTCAGAGCTTGTGAGGCTTTGTGTGTGCCAAGAGTAGAGTCTCTTTTTCCTACAGCCCTCCCCAAAAGTAAGCCTCACTGGCCTTCAAAGCCAAACATTCTGGGGACTTGTCTTCCTGGTGCAAGCCCCCTGGGCGAGGAGCCCAACGTGGGGCTTGGACCACTCATTCCTTAGGAAGAACCCTTGCAATTGTAATATCCTCTCATTTGTGGGTTACCTACCCAGGGGGATGGGTCTTGACTATATTGTGTCTCTACCCCTCCAACCTGTCTCATTTTGGTTCCTTCTTTACATTTTTAGTTGTAAAAGATCTTTACTATCAGTCTTCAGGTTGTCCTCATTGATGGTTGTTCTGTAAATAGTTGTAATTTTGATGTTCCTATGAGAGGAGGTGAACTCAGGGTCTTTCTACTTTACCATCTTGGCCACTCCCTCCCTGCATCTTTATTTTAACTAACTTATAACTGAAATTTGGGATTTACTTCAATTACAAATGTAAGCAATAAACCAAAATAGTAATTTGCAATATCTGTAAGAGTATCACCAATAGTCATTACAAATACTTGAAAATCATATTCGGTTGTGGCAGATATCTTGCCATATGATAGATGCTCATCACTATTTCAAATTTCAGGAGCTGTTAGGCCCATTACTAGATTTTGTTATTTAATGTGCTAATTAAAACCTGCATATATTACTGTTTCTAAATTTTATCTTTAATATTTTGATAGCAGAATGTCAAAATAATTTATTTCCTTTGCAATCTCCTGTATGTTATTTTATATATTAAAAACATTATTCTAAAAAAAAAAATTATTCTAAGAAGAGATCCTTAGGTACAAAAAGGTTTGGAACCCTTTCCCTAGATTTTTGTATGACTTCTTTTCACCAAAGTTCTCCCTAAAAGATCATGACCTTGAAGTTTCCCTTTATAAGAAAGATCCTGTTCCCAACCGCACCTGTCTCCTGAGTTTTAAACAACTATATTCACAGAGAATTCCATATTGATACTCACAAACATCTCTAACTTTACACAATCCAAAGTGAGTCCATTACTTTCACTGCCAAAATCCTGCTCCTTCATCTATGTTCTTGTGCTTAATGGCATCCCCATCTACCTAATGACACAAAACAGAAATTTTCATTTACTTATTAACTCTTGCCTCTCCCTCACATGCCACATCCTATCAATCACCATATCCTATCAATGGAACTTCTAAATGGCTCAAAAAATCTGTCTATTCTCCCAATCCCCTCTACTCTTCCCTTAATTCTTTCCCTTGTATAATAATCTTTTTTTTTTTAACCTGTTACAAGAGAATTGAGGCCACCCTCTACCCAAGTCTTGACTTTCTTCCTGGAACCCATGAGTCTATTTTTTCTCAAGTTCTCAGGGTCTGGCTCCATTACTCAATGTCTTTTTCTCCACATCTTCAAACTCCCTCTCCTGAATATTTTTCCAATAGCATGTAAGGGTGTTCAACTGTCTGATTTTATCTTTAAGAAAGCTGACTATCCACACTCATCTATCTGCATTTACTCTCCTTATTTCTCACTGCTTTGTGGAATCAACAGATATACATTTAAATCACTTTGTGCATCCAGTTAACAACTCTGTTCTTTTGCCGTTTAACACTTTCTTCTCATCTCTCTTCTACCTTTTTGTATAAGGCCCAATAATTTCTGCCACCCATTCATACTACTATGTCTTCTAATAGAAAGGAACAACCAGTCTTTAGACCTAGTGTAATTTTTCCAACTGTTTCCAACTTTGCCTCCTCAGGGACCTTTATCTAACATCTTAACCTTTCTTTTCTGTATCTTTAAGCTCTTCCATTCTATTGGCCTTCACCTTTAATGTGTAAGCATATTATTGTACCTTAAATATAATCTTAGTTTCCTCAATCTTCATTAGCTTGTGAGCAATGTAGGGGAGGAAAAATAATTTTCCCTCTACCCTTCTGAGTTTTGGGCTTAGACTCCTATAATAAAACACAGTTTAAAAAGAGAAAACAAATATGTTTATTAACATGTATATTTTATGTATACATGGGAGATACCCAGAAAAACTAAGTAACTACCCCAAATGGTGTAAGCCATCACCTTAAATACCATCTTCAGCTAAAGACAAATAAAGATGTGGGGTGGGGGAAACCAGTTATAAGAGGTGACCAGGAAAAGCTAGGTAAACAAGGGTTAGGTTTGTTATGCAGAATTAAGTGGGCTTCTTCTCCATTGATAAGATTCTCTTATGATTTAGTCATCCTTCTCTTCCAGGTACAGAGAGGAAAATGTTTACGAATGGAGATTTCCTTTGTAAATGCAAATTTCTCTTAGGCTGTTTTCAGAGCTTCTCTTGTGTCTGTCATTTCTCAAAATAACTCAAAATAATCCTTACGCCAAAGACGCATATTTTGGTGTGGCATATTCTGCTACCCATCAGTAGTAATGTTGCCATATTTCGATGTTATCTCAAATTTCACTTCCTCATGCACTCAGCCATATTATAGTTGGACCTCCCTAGGACCTCCCTCACTGTTTAAAAAATAAAATTCAACTGAGTAAATTGTAAGATCTAATTGGCTTTATTCAATGATTCATGAATTGGGTAGCATCCCTTCTAGTGAATAAATAAGGACTTCAAAGGACCGGACAAAATGGAAGGTTTTTACAGGCAGAAGGAGTGGGGCAAGGAAGTTATTAGCAAAAGAAAATAATTATTTCAGGTTAGGTCATCTTCTTTTGAGGGAAAAGGTAATGGAAGGGGTCATTATGCAGATTACCTCATTAGTGCTGACCAGGAAATTTCAGATTGCTTAAAAGTCACATTATTGGGAGAAGTTGAGACTATTAAGCCTTAGTTTGCTGTCATGGAGGCAGATGACTCCATTTGGTGCTTGCTATTTCTTTTTAACACCCAGCTGTCCAGAAACTCTTACCCAGGTTTATCTTACAAACCCTGGGCATTCCTTTTGTCACCTCATGAACTGTCTTCTCATGCTTTCCTGCTTACGAAGAATCTTCTTCTTTTAGTTCCACTTCCCTCAAAGTCATTTAAGGTCTTTTCCTTACTCGATATCCTTCATTCATGCATGCCTAGGTTCCTACTCTTTTCAAAGCTAAAAACTCCTTAAGTTCAAAGTTGACTCTCAACCTGATTCTGACTTCCTTAAAATTCCCACTGCATCATCACAATACTGATTTATCTGCCAAAGTATGCAAAATATTTCTCCAACTCTCAGTCACACTTTGTCACCTGAGAACTAAGGCAGCACTGCTTGTGTTTGTTTTGTCTTCTATGTTCTTCTCTGAAAATAGTTCCTTCATCTTCTGCTGTCAATTCCCATTGTCAAGGGACTCACTTATTACTCTGTGAGGCAAGGGACCATTCCCATCAGCCTGACATTGTGTCATCCTCCTAGGTGTCCTTGAAAAAATTCCTCTCCATGAAAAACTCATGAAAATAGATACCTAGGAGATAGCCCTGCAGTTCAGTAAAAAATTCCCTTAATCTATGTTTTCATTTTGATGTTGGTCAATCTGCTCCAGGAAATGTATTTTATAATCTCTCTTTCCTCTATCTAATTACCATTTATTATTCATCTCTTGGCAATCTGTTTCCTGTCTTCACTACTCCACTATAATTGTTCTCTCTATAATCACCAGTGACCTCATTTTCAAAGACAGAGGAAATGTTTCAAATTCTAGACCCTTCTGTGACATTTGATGCTGTTGAGGATGCCTTGTTCAGAACACTCCCTCTTTTTGCCTGTTATGACATAATTTTTCGTTCACAGTGAACTATTACCATGCTGCTGATAGCCACTTTGCAAATTTTGCTACTGGTAATTTTGATCTTACCAGAAGATGTCAAAAGAAGTTTATCAGACCAGGCTCACACATACGCTGACAATGTAACGCTATGTAATGACTACTGTCTGGCCAACACTGATTGTAAGATACTATCAATTGTAAGATGCATCACACATTAGAAGATGTTAAAATCTAAAAGAAATGTACATCTAAGAATGATTGGCATATGGTATTATTATCTGATTGAAGAGAATTGATCTGTGTTGCTTGAATTCAAGGCTTCAAGAAATAATGCGAACATCTTTATACATTCTCTGAACTTACTTGCCTTATCTGAAGTAAAATAACTGCACCAAGTTATTTTATGGCTTTTATGAGGCTAGAATAAAATAATGCATATAAAGTATATACTGCAGATACAGTACCAAAGTTAGTAAGCACTCAATAAATGATAGTAGTCGTGGTAGTCATAGTAACACATATTTTCAATAAAAACTTGAACTATAACTATTACTGAATTCAGTGTTCCTAAAATGCTAAGACTCCACATGTTTATTGAAAGTATTTTTTTCTCTCTGAGTTTAAGTAACCTTAGTGAATAATAATCACCTTCACAGGATTTTCTGAGAACTAAATGAGATAATGCATGCAAAATATTTGACTGTTTATTGGTTGAAGTAGTACCTGATATTTTCAGCCGAATGTGAATTATAACTTATCTTTGTTCTTTCTAAAATTCTAAAGATGATGTAGATTAATTGAAGTTAATTTCAGAAAGACTTAGTAATTCTAGTTAATAATTCCTTCTTTTTATGTTTTTTGTCTGGATTAAATAATATATGAAAGTATGTAATAATTATAAAACACATGACTCAGCGTGTGACAAATAAAAAGCACTCAGTAAAAAGTAGTTATTATTATTGCAATTGTTGTTATTTATACCTGGCATTTTCTTTTTTTTTTTTTAACGTTTTTATTGGAGTATAATTGCTTTACAACGGTGTGTTAGTTTCTGCTTTATAACAAAGTGAATCAGTTATACATATACATATGTTCCCATATCTCTTTCCTCTTGCATCTCCCTCCCTCCCACTCTCCCTATCCCACCCTTCTAGCTGGTCACAAAACACTGAGCTGATCTCCCTATGCTATGCAACTGCTTCCCACTAGTTACCTATTTTATTTTTGGTAGTGTATATATATCCATATATACACTACCACTCTCTCACTTTGTCCCAGCTTATCCTTCCCCCTCCTGGTGTCCTCAAGTCCATTCTCTAGTAGGTCTGCGTCTTTATTCCCATCTTGCCCCTAGGTTCTTCATGACCTTTTTTTTTTTTTTTAAGATTCCATATATATGTGTTAATATACGGTATTTGTTTTTCTCTTTCTGACTTACTTCACTCTGTATGACAGACTCTAGGTCCATCCACCTCACTACAAATAACTCAATTTCATTTCTTTTTATAGCTGAGTAATATTCCATTTATATATGTGCCACATCTTCTTTATCCATTCATCTGTCGATGGACACTTAGGTTGCTTCCATGTCCTGGCTATTGTAAATAGAGCTGCAATGAACGTTGTGGTACATGACTCCTTTTGAATTATGGTTTTCTCAGGGTATATGCCCAGTAGTGGGGTTGCTGGGTCGTATGGTAGTTTTATTTTTACTTTTTTAAGGAACCTCCATACTGTTCTCCATAGTGGCTGTATCAGTTTACATTCCCACCAACGGTGTCGGAGGGTTCCCTTTTCTCCACATCCTCTCCAGCATTTATTGTTTGTAGATTTTTTTTAATTAATTAATTTATTTTGGGCTGTGTTGGGTCTTCGTTTCTGTGCGAGGGCTTTCTCTAGTTGTGGCAAGTGGGGGCCACTCTTCATTGCGATGCACAGGCCTCTCACTATCGCAGCCTCTCTTGTTGCGGAGCACAGGCTCCAGACGCGCAGGCTCAGTAGTTGTGGCACACAGGCCTAGTTGCTCCGCGGCATGTGGGATCTTCATAGACCAGGGTGTGAACCCGTGTCCCCTGCATTAGCAGGCAGATTCTCAACCACTGCGCCACCAGGGAAGCCCCTGTTTGTAGATTTTTTGATGATGGCCATTCTGACCGGTGTGAGATGATATCGCATTGTAGTTTTGATTTGCATTTCTCTAATGATTAATGATGTTGAGCATTCTTTCATGTGTTTGTTGGCAATCTGTATATCTTCTTTGGAGTTCATTTTCACTTTTTCTCCTTGGACATATCAAAGGTTTAAAAATATCAAAGACTGCTTCATTATACTTGCTAAATTAATTTAACTTTTCTGAAGTTAACTTCACCAAATAACATGCGCCTTTCATAATTTTTACGACAATGAGTGAGATGATGCATGTAAAATATTTAGTTGCTATTACTGATGTTGTTTATGTTTACCCTGACATAACATCACCTGAATTTCTACTAGCTGACAAATTTAAAATACTGAGAAAGACTTCATAAATTTGCTGAATTTAACTCTCCAGGGCTTAAGTAACTTCATCCATTAATATAGAACAGCAGCTCTCAAACTCTTTGGTGTCAGGACCTATTTATACTTTTCGAAATAATTGAAGACCTCAAAGAGCTTTTGTTTGTGTGGATTATATCTATTGATATTTATTATAATATAACTTAAAACTGAGAAATATTTAACATATTTATGAATCATTTCATTTTAAATAACAGTAATGAATCCATTTAATGTCAATGTAAATACTTTTTATAAAAATAAACTATATTTCCCAAAAATAATTGAGAGAAGGCCGACATTGTTTTACAGTTTTAAAATCTCTTTAATATTTAGTTTTAGGGAAATATAGTTGGATTCTCATTTATGTATCTGCATTCAACCTGTTTTATGTTATTAGGTTGAAGTTTATAAAGAAAATGCAGTTTTAAAGATAAATAGGTGGAAAAGGGAAACATAGCAAACTCTCTAAAAGAGTATCAGAGGCCCCCCAGGGTCCTTGAACCACACTTTGAAAACTGCTGACATATACTTTTAATTGTTTTTTAAGTATTGATTAAGATAATCTGTACAATAGGTACTGCTATTAATGCTGCTTTAGCTGCTATTATTTACATTTCATTTCCAGATACTGACAAAAGAACTTAAGTTTCTTGTTTTGTTGACTGCATTCACAGTTTCTGAAAAACCAAAAACAAATAAAACTAGTGATGATATAGATTTGGTAAAACGGTTAAGCTCCTTCACCAAATAATATCTGTATTTTAGGAGTTTTAACCAAATTGAGATAATACATTTTATATCTTTAATGTCAGTAATATGCATGGCTCAATGCCTGGCATACAAGATAGACTCAATAAAAGGCAGCCTTAGAATCACTCTTTGTTCAATGTACATAAAATTATACAAATAGATGCCAGGGATAAAATTGGCGTCACATACCCAATAACTCCTTTAGCTCATCTGGGATCACTCTGCTACCCTCTCTTGTTGTCTCTCAACAGGCTTACTTTTAGGCCCAAGAATCCTTTAGGAAAGTGAATAAATCTTTTAACAGAAATAAGCTAATACCAGTTCAGAGCTGGGCTCTGAGTAATGCTGACTTCCACTGACCTTCTGATCAGAGTGTGAGGCCTTCCCTAGAAACTTCAGATATCTAGAAATACCTAAAATATTGTGCAGCATTTCCTTGGGAATTGAATCTCCACTCCAGCACTTGTTTCCTGAGTGTAGATATGTCTACCCTTGTCAGGATTCCTCCAGAATGAATGCAAACTCCCCAGATCAAGTTTCTAGCCTCAGGCTCTGGTTCTCACATTGCTAGAGGGCAGGGGAGGGGGGCAGTTTGGAAGGGGAGCCATTCCACTATACCCCTCCTCTGGTCTTGCTATAGGATCCTGAGAAAGTATAACATAGTTTTCTACCAACATTTTGTCAGAAAACCGCCTTCTTCTCTATATTTATATGAAAATGTTGAGCGTTTCCACTCAGGAGGCCAAGACTTTTGCTCTAGAAATAATCACTTCCAAAGTTAGCAGTGGTAGTAAATCTTAGAGACTTTTATGATCTGAGGTCTAATAGCCATTTCTTTCTCTGTTCCAGAAAGGACTTCTATGTCTTCTTTTAATTTCTTCAATTTTTAAAATATTAAACTTTTGTTAGAGACACTTCCAAAGATTGTAAAGTTAGATAGAATTATATAGTAAAGACCCATGTACTCATTACCCAGCTCCAAGATTTATCAGTTTATGGACTGCCTTCTTTCATCCATACTTCCATCCACTTCTCCCTCCCATATTATTTTGAAATAAACCTCAGAATCGTAATACTTTATCCTTAAATACTTCAGTCTCTATATCTAAAAATATAAGATTTTTTCTACAGAACCACAATATCAACATCACTTTTAAAAATTAATGAACAAAAATTATTTAATATCATCAAAAGGCCATTGTTCAAAATTTCCACCTGTGTCATGAATATTTTTTAAAATTTATTTGCATCAAGATCCCAAGAAGGTCCACATATTATAATGCTTGATAGGTCTTTTAAGTCTCTCTTAATCTTAGGTTCTCTAATTTTTTCTCTTGTAAATGATTTGTGTTTAAGTAACCCGTCCCTCTTTTCTTAATCTCATATTAGCTTCCTTAACTCCAGAAAACTTCCTGCAGCCTAATCCTCACTAAAACATTTCATGAAGGATAAAGCCAATACTGACTTTTTTCAGGCAAGCTGGATCTACACTCTTTCTAGATATTCCCTCATATTTATAACTTTTGGAATAAAGATCCTAACAGTACAAACCGACCACATTCTTACCTGTCATTTTATAACTCTTAAGAAATGTAATCTGCGTGGTTCATCAAACTGGGTGAATATTACCTTCTGATACTTGCCACTCTTCCCATCCAGAGTTCAAAGGTCTTTTCACCGGATCCTGCACTGTATTACCTGAGGACACTTTCTGTTTGCAGTGTCTCCTAGTTTTCACAGCCGTTTTTACTTTCTTGAATGGCATGCCCAGGTTCAGGGTTGCAGGCATATACCAATACCCCAAGAAGTCTTGTCACATCTATCACTGGTTCTCATACCATCACTTGGCCTCTTTCTCTAGAAAAAACAACAAACAAAAAAAAACGGTCATTTAAGAAATTCAGGGTCTGAGTTAGAAGGCTTAAAGATCACTTTCCAAAGACTCTTTCTTCCTCATGTCTTCCTAGAAATTAATTACCAATCAATATCCTCAGCGAGCTCTTGGCAAAGAAACATTTACCATTTATTTCCTTCTTGATCATCCAGCCAAACACTGTATACCTGACAAAGTGTGTTAAGACTCCTGTAGGGGAGTTCCCTGGTGGCCTAGCGGTTGGGATTCTGGGTTCAATCCCTGGTCAGGAAACTGAGATCCCATCACCCACGCTGTGCGGCAAAAAAAAAAAAAAAAAAAGACAATCTATAGGGACTTTCAGTTTCAGATTTGTCACCGTTCCCTAAAGCCAACAATGATCTTTGAGAGTGCGCTTCTATTCCCTCTCACAGTTCATAGTGCAGATATCCACCAGCTCAGGATTCCTCATAATAATCTCTGATGGAATCCTAAAAATGCAGTCTGAATTTTCCCAGGCTTCAAGTTCCTGTGGACACAAGAGAGAATAAATTAACATTAAAATCTGAATTTCACTTGCAAGTTATCCCTACTTATTAATGTAGGACCTCTTCGAGATCTACCATAATGATTTCTAAAAATTTCTAGGTTTCTTACTTATGCTCAGGCATAAGAGCACCTTCTGCTCCCACCTCCTTGTTGATATCTTCTGCCTGTGAGCTTCTTTATTAATGGAAGTGCTTACCAAATTACTACCTCTCAGTATTCTTAAAAAACAAAAGAGTTCAAAACTCCACACAGAAATGGGAGGACTGTATCTTTCCCAACTCAGCATTTCTATCTGTCTCTTGACCCTGCTTAAGCACAGAGTCTCAGGAAAATGCTTACTAAAAAGACAATCCTTTCAGTTTCTGCATAGATTATGTCCACACTGTGGTCAGATCTAATTCCTGTTTGGGGGACATACTATCCTCTCCATCTCCAGTAACTCCAGAGCTCCTAGGCCCTGTCTCCAAAGGACACACACACAGAAGTTCCTCTTCTTGACCACTTTCCTCAGGAAAAGATGTCCTTGGCTAAAAGCTCAGCCAACCCTGATATGCTATAATTACTCTTGTAGGTGGCATACACATCATTTTTATTGCATTTGGAAGCTGCTTAAAAATGAACAGTTGATAACAAACGTAGTAAGGTAGATAGCTAGTGGGAAGCAGCCGCATGGCACAGGGATATTGGCTCGGTGCTTTGTGACAGCCTGGAGGGGTGGGATAGGGAGGGTGGGAGGGAGGGAGACGCAAGAGGGAAGACATATGGGAACATATGTATATGTATAACTGATTCACTTTGTTATAAAGCAGAAACTAACACACCACTGTAAAGCAATTATACCCCAATAAAGATGTTAAAAAAAAAAAAGAACAGTTGAATTTATTGACGTCATTGAGTATAGATGTGAAGTTATTCACTCATTCAACAAATATTTATTGAGTGCTTTCTATGAGCCAGGACAGTTCTAGGAATTGGAGATAAAACAAAAAAGACACGAACCACTCTTATGCACAACCATACCTATAATTATCTCAATAATGATAATTCCACATCTTCTACAGGAAATTTGGTGAGAAGGCATTCCTAACTTGAAAAAAGCTGTCATTTTCTGATATCATACTGCTACTCTTTCATGTGACTACCCATTTATGCTGTGAATAGCCTTCAACAGATAGATCTAAATTTTCTTCAGTGAAATGCAATTAAATGCATCCCACTGTACAAATCTGTGCGACCCTTCAATATGTTGTAACAATGTCCTACCTTCTTTTCTGTTCCTGTAGGTGTATCAGTTCCTATCCCAGTGATTGGACTGAGGGATGAAGACAAGGTGTTCATCAACAACACCACCTGCGTGCTGAATGACCCAAATTTCGTTCTTATTGGGTCCTTCGTAGCTTTCTTCATACCGCTGACGATCATGGTGATTACATACTGTCTAACGATCCACGTCCTTCGCCGACAAGCTCTGATGTTACTGCACGGCCACACGGAGGAACCGCCCGGAATTAGCCTGGATTTCCTGAAGTGCTGCAAGAGGAATACTGATGAAGAGAACTCTGCAAACCCTAACCAAGATTTGAACCCACGCCGAAGGAAGAAGAAGGAAAGACGGCCAAGGGGCACCATGCAAGCTATCAACAATGAACGAAAAGCCTCGAAAGTCCTTGGCATTGTTTTCTTTGTGTTTCTGATCATGTGGTGCCCGTTTTTTATTACTAATATCCTGTCGGTTCTTTGTGGGAAGGCTTGTAATCAAAAGCTAATGGAAAAACTTCTGAATGTGTTTGTTTGGATTGGCTATGTTTGTTCAGGAATTAATCCTCTGGTGTACACTCTTTTCAACAAAGTTTACCGAAGGGCTTTCTCCAACTATTTGCGCTGCAATTATAAGGCAGATAAAAAGCCTCCGATCAGACAAATACCGAGAGTTGCTGCCACTGCTTTGTCTGGGAGGGAGCTTAATGTTAACATTTACCGGCACACCAATGAACCAGTGATTAAGAAAGCTGATGACCAGGAGGCCGGTATAGAGATGCAAATGGAGAATTTGGAGCTACCAGTTAATCCCTCCAATGTGGTTAGTGAAAGGATTAGTAGTGTGTAAGAAAGAGCGGTGCAGTCTTTTCCTACAGTAAAGCTACAAATGTAGGAAACTGTTCTATAATTCTTCTGTCGGTCATAACCTAATGTAAATATTGCTGTCTGAAAAAGTTGTTTTTATATATAGCTTTGCAATCCTGTACTTTACAATCATGCTTACAGTAGTGAGATTTAGGGTTCTGTATTTACTGTTTATAATAGATTGAGAATAATTTACTTTGGTTGTTTGATGCAAACATGTTGATTTTTTCCCCCTTCCTTCCTTCCTTCCTCCTTCCCTCCCTCTCTTTCTTGCTTTCTTTCTTTCCCTCTTCTCTCTCTCTCTCTTTTTCTTTTTCACATACGGAAGTGTTGATCTTCATCTCAGGTGACATTTGCAGGAGACCAGAATGATGCACAGGACAGTGGTTACACTTCAACCACGCCAAAATTGAACAAATTCAGTGAAATCTATTTTCTGGGTTAACAGTAAATATACACTTTAAATTCTTGCTCAGCTCATCTACACACATAAACACAGTAAGATAGGTTCTGCCTTCTGATAATCTATCATAACTATTAGTGAGTCAAAGGCAGAACTTAGCCTTGTTGTCACACATAGGGGAAATTTTGACATTGTCAGAATGTTCTGTTGATATTTTACTGCAATGTCTGTCATCAGACATAGTGGTATTTTAACATAGCAGCTGGTTAACCAGGACTACAGAAGTGGAAGGATGATACAAGATATATACACCAATAACAGCTTTTCACTTCTTACAGACAATGTTCAAATTCCGATTATAATGACAAGCAAACTGGAATTAGTGTTTTCATTCTGGTCCTTAGTAAATACCTAATTCCATGATTAAACTGGGAAACAAAATCCCAGAGTTATTTCCCAATCCAGGATTCATCATCAATTGGGTTTTGATCTCAGGATCCTGGAAGTTTGTGTGCTACACACAAAATGAAATTAGCATTTTGAGCCTTATTAAAATAGTATATTAATTATGGTACCTCTATCTATAGGACCTAATTTAGCAGTCCATTTTTGAGTAAAACTTGCATTGGAAGCATAGATGATCAAAAGCTTGGAAGTTTTGCTTGATTAAGGACTACAGAACTGGGCCCTTAGAATGTGAAAAAAAAGTAATTAAAAAGAAGCTTTTACTGAACTTTGGGAAAAACAGAAATACAGAGTTTCCATTTGGATTTTAAACAAAATGTATCTCATTTACAGATCCTTCCAAACTCTCTAGTGCAGGCAAGGCTGCAGCTAATTTGTAAAAGTGGCAAGCTCTTCATTGTACTGCAATTATGTACCAGAAGTTTAAATCTTTGTTAAAATATAGTGTTGCGTTACAGTAAGTGTTGGCCATTGTTTCATTCTTGGGCCTGCTGCTCTCTAAGAGTTCAGTACCATTTTACTAGTTTGTTAACCGTGAAAGGTTTTCAAACATTGCTAAAGTCAGACCATTAAGTCTATGCTGTGTGCAGAGTGTACAAGGGTTTCCAGTAACTGTATTTCCATGTGTGTCCATGTCACACAACTGTGGATCCATTTCTGAAGAGTTCATGATGCTATTTCTTATGCCTGACAGTTACTTACACACCTTAGAGTATCTTGAAATTGGTGAAGGCAGAATCTGAATTTCTAAAATCCCTGGTGTGTGTCCTCAACACACAGCATAGATAAATCCAACAGTCTGCCACAAGGGTGGTGGGAGAGCCAACGGACGTATTTGAGGACACTCATACAGTCCCTACGTGATTTGCAACACTGCCAAATGCCGGTCAATTGCTTGAGCATGCCCAATTATGACATGAAAGTAAAGTCTACCTGCCTGTTGGCTCTGTTGAACTGCATGTTAAAACAGTTATATGAAATTGAGTGAGATCTAATTCTTACTGAAATGAAAATGTCTGAAGAAACACACCATGCACTGAGCATGAGTTCTGCACATACAGATGGTGTCCTGCATGTATGCCGTGTATGATGCATAAATCCATCGATTTGTATTAATGTAAGGCAGGAGTAGGTGATATAAGAAGGACTGAAGCAAATCCTTCAGCAGTCTTTAAAAAGACCACGCAATCAGATCTGAAGTATGGTGAGTGTTAGAGAAAATTGGAAACATCTGATTTCTTTCCTGAACTATCGCGGCAAGCTCATAGCACATGTTTTACAAAGAAATAAAATATAAACCACAGATTTTCAAAAGCACTAGCAATAAGTTGAACGATAATAGCTTACAGCACATTTGTTAATAATTCTTATGCCATCAAGTAGTAGTACTTAATAGTACCCAACACAGTAATTATTCTCAAATTGTGTGCTATTCATAAGTTCTGTGCAGTTCGGTATGAAACAAGTATACTCATTTGGATATAAACCTTACAGTTCAATGTTAAACCTACACCTTTTATAAATGTTTTAAAGTCCATGTGATAAGTGTAAACGTGGTGAATTTACTGTCAAACAGATCATTTTGATGTCCTATTATGTATGTATATCTGTTTAAGACACGTGCAACAGACTGCCTTATATTATTTCCTGTAAGTCTTCTTTCATCAAGTGGTACTTTTTGTGAGTGGTTGCAAAGTGTTGTCTTATTCCTGGTTCCTGTATGTTATCCATTCCAGGTTTTTGTGATACTTCCTATTAATTTATTAAATTTATTAAATGTTGCCTAATATGTCACCTGTCTTTTTTCCCCCTGCATCTTTTGAGGGAAAAATACACCACTTCATTTCTTGGAAAATTAAATTGTAACCTGTTAAATAAGTTCATAAAGACAAATACAACCAGAAAATATTACTCTTCTCTATGTACTCAAAGACTGTGACACTTGAGGAAAGACAAGAGGTGTAAACAACAAACGCAATATTAATAACAACATCACTGATGCCTGGTAAGCAGAATAACTGCAGTCTCAAATTATCCTACTTTCCTTAACCTGAGCAGGGGCCTGGGGTGGCTCATATGCTCTCTTTGCTATAGGTATCATTGCTATCTTATTCCCATCAAACTCTAAGCTCCCCTAGAGAGGACCATGTTTACCTTATTGATGGTTTTATCCCCAGTTGATAGCGGCCACTCTATGTTCAACAGACACGTATTGAGCGTCAGTATTTGTGGGCATTGTATTATCTGTTCCTGTTGCCAGAAGGAGTCTTACAACTCCCCACTATTCAGTCATGTGGTATGACTTGATCACCTTAACTGACCCCTATCCCAAATGGCTTTGGATACCTGTGCAATCATCAGGGTCACCATACTAAGCTGCTCTGTTCCTCCATACCTGAAGCCATGGGTGACAAAATACACTGGCCTTTTCTTTCAACATTTGTACCTTCCTGACGCTGAGTGAGCCCACTGGCATGAGTTCAGTTCCCTGAGAAGAAAGCAGGAATACCTCATTCCTTTGCAACCATGACTAGGTTGAGTCCTAGGAATGGGTCAAAGGATAAAGGTTGAACGGCCACTTTGAAACAACAGCGTCACTGCTGCCCATGGCTAGAAATATCTTGTACCACTGAAGCTAGGGACTACTCTTCCCCAACAGCAAGGCAATGGAGAAAGGTTGAAATTTCTGATGGCACAGACCTGGAGTTGTTACTACCAATGAAAGGGAAGGAGGGGCAGAGGAAGACTGGAGTGCCATATCCCATTGTACAGGAAGGTCTTCATGGTCTGAGGAAAGAAAGATGCTCCTTGCCATCAGGCAGCAGTACATTTCTGCTTACAGCAGAAACACACAGTTTCCACACAGTTAATCAGCTCCCCCTTAAGTCAATGCAATCTCCATGGTTGAGGCCCATTTCTCCTTGTATATTCCCCTAGACATATATTAACATATCACACAGAAAGGTGAATATATTAGAAAGAGGTATTTTTATAGGCAATGCCAACAGGAGTAGGTGACAGCATAGTGGCTCTCAAATATTATGTGACCCATAGCACACACTTTTTTTTTTTTTTTTTTTGCGGTACGCGGGCCTTTCACTGCTGTGGCCTCTCCTGTTGCGGAGCACAGGCTCCGGACGCGCAGTCTCAGCGGCCATGGCTCACGGGCCCAGCCGCTCCGCGGCATGTGGGATCCTCCCGGACCGGGGCACGAACCCATGTCCCCTGCATCGGCAGGCGGACTCTCAACCACTGCGCCACCAGGGAAGCCCATATAGCACACACTTTTAAACATAAATAGCTCTAAGATGGGTCCTCTGGGATATAAATTCTGAGATGGAAATAAGTGTGCAGGATGTTTATTAGGAAGTGATCTTGGGACCCATCTGCACGGGGAAAGGGAAAAAAGGATGACTGGCCAGAGGGAAAAGTTGGGCTGTGATGTAGTTACAATAAGGACTTACTCCCCCTGCATCTTTGGTAGGGAAAATATACCACTTCACCTCATTTTCTTTGAAAGTTAAATTGAATTCTATAAAATAAGTTCAAAAAGACATACTTAACCAAAAAGTATCACCTTTCCTGACTAATTCTGCATGTATTCAAAGACTATAACACCAGCGGAAAGACAATTGAGAGGTGTGAACAACAAAAACAATATCACACTTAGATGACTCTCATGGGAAGCTTCAGAGTTGTCCCAAGTTGAAGCAAGGGTCCAATCCTCTATAGCACCACTGTCCCCAAGAGAGATATATGACTTTATGCCAGGTCACTCTCTCCAACAGAGGCAACTCCCCAAGAGGGCTTATACCTGAAAGTTGTCAAGTCCACAATCTCCCATCACCTGGGGAATAAACCCTTCAGCCCTGAAGGTAGGATCTGGTCAGTGTAGCATAGCATCTATAACAAATAGTACATTTATTGAGTAGAAAAGATTCACCACCTAATTCAAAAAGATTCACCACCTAGTTCAGCACCTATACAAATAACATGAAAGAACCTGGCTGCCTGTTACTTAAGCCAAAATCAAGGCAAATGGAGGTGAAAATAAATATATGTTTTTATATGAGATTTCTTTTCATGCTAAAGGTGTTCTCAATCAACAGATTTCTGAACCCATCTGGATAGCTCAGGCTAAGCTGCAGTAAAAAACAATCCCAAAGTCTCAATGGCTTAACAAAACAAACACTCATTTTGCTCTCACACTCCATGTCTAATGTGGGTTGCCAGGAAACCTCTTCTCATCATAGTTACTCTGGGAAAAAATGGTGATAAAGGCTTCATCCTTCACACTTGCTTCCATGTAGCAGAGGGACAGAAATTTAGTGAACCTATTTCTTAAACCAAAACTAACCCTACCGTTTACTTTCCATTTAATCCTAACTCTATCCATACCCTCATGTCTTACCTATAACATTATTTCTGTTCTTAACTTTATCCTTAAAGCTATCTCTATGTGTATCCTGTCCTGCTCTTAACTTTATAATTAATTCTAACCCTGACTCTTGTTTCTAAATTAACTCTAACCATGATCCTGCCTTCTGCGAACTCTAACCTTACTCAAAACTCTAACCTCACACTTACTATTAACTCCAATGCTTCCTTTGTCTTTACCCCTCCCTTAGGGCTAACTATAAACTTTCTTCTAACCTTACATCTAAGCTCCAGGTCTAGCTCTAATTATTTCTATTTTATTCTAAAAAAAAATTTCTTTTTGTTAAGAGTCTGAGAAGCTGGACTGGAAGACACAGAAGGAAACTTTATGCTTGATCCTTTTGTACTTCTCTGTCTTAAAACCTCACAAGGGGCCAAACACAGACGTGCTTTGTTTTATGTAAACAGGTGGTTCATACATTTAAAAATCTCCACTTTGCTATAATGGAAACCAAGGTCAGTGAGGTAAAGGGTCTTCCCCTAAATCACACTGCTGGAAAGAGCAGAGACTGAACTATCTGGTTTCTAAGGCTGTGCTGTTCCCAATATACCATATGACTCCTCTTCACTGTCCCATAGGCAAAACTGGCTTCCCCAGGGCAGGAAGCACAACCCATATTAAAGTGCATCTTTCCAAGTGTTACCACTTCAAAATGGGGTAAAGAAGTAGATGAGTGCAAGTTAGGAATAGCCTTTTTAAAATTCATTCACTCCTGCCGTTAAAATTAATAAGGATGGCCATGTATAGTCCACTGTGAATCCCTATTATGAGAGAGTTTTACCCTGAATAGGTTGGAAAAGGGGACAAGGATTGAACAAACAACGACTAACATGAGATTCATAGTGACAAAGACAACTCTCTCAGAAGTGACTTGTTTATGCTTAAGATGAAAGGGGTGCTTGAAACACAATAGAATAATTTTGATGATGAAGATAATGTTGCCGATGACATTCTAACATCAAAGAAAATACGATTACTATTTCAACAGGGGATTCATTCTAAGACTAGTGTCTTAGCCCATTCAGGCTGCTATAACAAAATACCACACACTTGGTGGTCTGTAAACAATAGAAATTTATTTCTCACAGTTCTGGACACTGGGAAGTCCAAGATCATGGTGTCAGCATGGTTCTATTCTGGTGAAGGCCCTCTCCTAGGTTGCAGACTGCCTGTGTCCTGCCATGTCTTCACATGGTGGAAGGGGTGAGGGAGCTTTCTGAAGCCTCTTTTATAAGGGCATTAATCCCATTCATGAGGGCTCCAGCCTCATGCCTAAGCATCTTCCAAAGACCCACCTCCAAATACCATCATGTTGAGCATTAGAACTTCAATATATGAATGGGGAGGGGGGACACAAATATTCAGGCCATAGCAAGTAGTTTAATTTTACTAGGCAAAAAGGCTAAAATTTTATTTCAATGTTTAATTCAGAAATTACCCATATGCTTTTTATGGAAAAACCTAGCTTAGCTCTTCCCAGCTGAAGTAATCTTTCTGTGTAAGACGGTCTAACAGAGACAGTCAACAAAAAGGCTCAAAGGGAAAAAAAAAACAGGAGAGACATTCAATTCCAAAACCTACTAGGGTATGTTTTTAACAGAACTGGCAATAACTTACATGAAAGCTGCTCCTGGATGGTAATATAATTTAATATCCCCACTGCATGATTCTAAGGAGAATTTTGCAGGCCTTTGAGCATCAAGGGTATGGGTTCTCAGTAAATCACTGAAGTGTGGAGCTGCTCTAGTTTCAAGTGTCTCCGGACCCCATCATTAAGTACTTTTCCTCTACTGTTCACTCCTTTCCTCTTTCATATCTGTATAATTTTTTTCAGTTTTACAAATATTTTATTTTTTAACAATAAATACAATTAATATTACAAGAAGCAATACATGATAAGATTTTATTTGCATTATTTTTTAACACAGTTCTATTGAGGTACAATCTACAAGTCTGGGACTGGTAGTAGGAGTAGAGATTTACTGCAAATAGGCATGAAGGAAGTTTTGTGGGTGATGAAAATGTCCTAAAACTAGATTGTGGGGATGGTAGCACAATTCTATCAATCTACTAAAAATTATTGAATTATACACTAAGTGTCTGTATTCTTTTGAATGGATGCTCTGTGAAAAATGCATTCAAGCAGGTAATGAATTCAAAGATACCACCACAGTTAGTTTGGCAACCTCTGGACAAACCATAGCCTACGTTGCCACTGGAGCTTCAGGACAGCCTGGATCTCTTACCTAGGTGGAAACTAAGGACTTTGGTGATTCTATTGGTTTCTTCAGAACACTTTGACCTTTTACACTGCCATTGCTGTGCCATATAGCTTACTGGGCCTTGAGAATAATCTAAACCACCCAGATGCCTCCTGATCCTGATGCCCCAATTCAGATGGTACCTCAGGAATATGTCATCTTTAAAAATTAGAGTGTGGGAGTTCCCTAGTGGTCCAGTGGTTAAGACTCTGCGCTTCCAATGCAGGGGGTGTGGGTTCCATCCCTGGTTTGGGAACTAAGATCCCACATGCCCCGTGATGTGGCCAAATTAAAAAAACAATTAGAGTGGGAGCCAAGTGCCCTGAAAGTACCTTCACTAAAAGCAACTGAGAAGCACATACATTAACCTATACACCTTCTCAGTCACTCCTCCTGGTCTTCTGAAATGATACCATGATAACAGACCAGAGGCTGTTTCAAAGAGATAGTGTCTTAAGGGAAAGATACTGGTCCTTCATTTTATTGTAGGAACCACCCTTCGGTTCAATTTTGGAAACTCTTGGTTCATTTCTCTGTTACGATTCAATCAATAGATCTTCTGCCCTCCAAATGTACACTATTTTCCCTTAGGTGATTAAAGAAGAATAGAAAATAGCATATTACATATTACTTACTACTTCAAGTCACTGTAAAGCCAGTAAGTAAACACATAATCCTTTACTTTGTTAGTGGTCAGCAGTTCAGAGAAAGCTAATAACGCAATGAAACTAGTAGCAACAAAACCAGAGAGAAGTTTAACAGAGAGAACCAGCAAAAGAAAAGGGCCTTGTTAACAGTATACTCACTGCTGGAGGTCTAGAAAGCTGTGCATACATGCTAGGCTGCACTCACTCAGGAGGGACTAGAGTGGACATTTTAGACATGGGACAGATCTGAAAGCCTTCCCCAAGCCACACACAGATTTATCTGCAAAGGATGGAAGTTTTACTGCCTCACGAGAATCAAGAACCAATTATGCCAAATCACTAGCAGAACACTAAGCAGTGCTAACTTTAAGGATGACTTCTAGGAAGCCAGACTTTAAAAATAAACACAAGGAGGGGCTTCCCCTGGTGGCACAGTGGTTAAGAATCCGCCTGACAATGCAGGAGACACGGGTTCAAGCCCTCGTCCAGGAAAATCCCACATGCCACGGAGCAACTGAGCCCATGCACCACAACTACTGAGCTTGGGTTCTAGAGCCCATGAGCCACAACTACTGAGCCCGCGCACCACAACTACTGAAGCCTGCACACCTAGAGCCCGTACTCCATAACAAGAGAAGCCACCGCAATGAGAAGCCCACACACCGCAACGAAGAGTAGCCCCAGCTCGCCACATCTAGAGAAAGCCTGCACACAGCAACGAGCGACAAAGGCCCAACGCAGCCAAAAATAAATAATACATTTTTATATATATAAATAAAATAAACTCAAGGAGAAAAAATAGAGTTGCACCATCAGAGGCCTGCACACTGTGTGGGAAATAGATTTTGCAGAATTAGTCTATACAAGTCATTGAGAAACAAACAAAAATAAAAAACCAAGCCCTAGTGGGTAATCAGAATCCAGACTTGCTACAGTATATGATCTAAAATATCTAGTTATCCATTTAAAAAATTAGACAAGCAAAGAGACAAAATAGTGTGAACCATGTTCAGGAAAAAAAGAAGGCAATAGAATTTGATTCTGATGGGGTCCAGCAGTTAAACTCAGCAGAAAAAGACTTCAAAGCTGCTATTAAACCATAAATAAGAAAGAATGACAACATCTCACTAAAGAGAGAATATCAATCAAGAGGTAGAAATTATCAATAAGAACCAAATAGAAATCCTATAGCTCTAAAAAGTACAATAATTGAAATGAACCTTTGCTAAGGGCAGTTTGGCAGGTCCTCAAAAGATTAAACAAAGAGTTACCATGTGATCCAACAATTCTACCCACAGGTACATACTCAAGAGAATGGAAAAAATATGTCTACATAAAAACCTGTACATAGCAACATTATTCATAATAGCCAAAAGGTGGAAACAACCCAGATGTCCATCAACTGATGAATGAATAAATTGTGGTAGATTCAGGAAATGGAATATTATTTGGCAATTTAAAAAATGTAGTTCTGATAGCTGCTACAAATGAATAAAGCTTGCAAACATTATGTGGAGTGAAAGAAGTCAGTATTTTCACTTCACATATTTCATAAATATGATTATGTTTATATGAAATGTCCAGAATATTGACAATTCACCTACAGAATGTGTATTAATGATTGTCTAGGGCTAAGGATAGGAACATGGATTAACTGTAAATGGGCAGCAGAGATCTTATTGGGTCAAATGAAACATTCTAAAATTAAGTTGTACACTTAAAACAGGTGAATGAAGAAATTCCCTGGAGGTCCAGTGGTTAGGACTCAGCTCTTTTACTGCCAGAGCCCCAGTTTGATCCCTGCTCGGGGAGCTAATATCCTGCAAGCCACACAGCACGGCCAAAAAAGAAAAACAAAAGAAAAAAAAAAACAGGTGAATGATGAATTTTACGGTATATAATGAAAATTCAAAAGAACTATTTATATATATATTTATGTTACATATATACATACATACATATACATATATACACGTGTGTGTGTGTTGTTGTGAGCCTATAAAAGTTGTGATTCAGCCATGTCAAAGAAATCAGAGACAAAGAAATAATATAGTTACTTACATTATTATAATCTTTCTCAATGTTGATTAACAGTATTTCATAAAATGAGTTTGGAAGCTTTCCTCCTGATCCACACCTCTAAAATAGTTTGAATTTGAGTAAAAATTTTGATCTTTTCTTGAAGCTTAGAAAGACTCCACCTGTAAAACCTGGGTTCTGGGGCTACAAAATCTTGCCCTGGGGATTTTCTTTGGGGTTAGAGGGAAATCTCATTGACAACTTTCTCAATTTCTTCCATACTAGTTTATCTCTTCTTATTCTCTATCTCTTCTCCAAGGAATTTTGATTTCAAATCACTAATTTTATCTTACTTTCAAATATATTTTCGGAGATATGATAAAGTACTATCTAATTCTTTTAGGTTTTTATCAGTGATTATGTCCACATTCTTAGTTCCAATTAAGTGCATTTATGCTTTCTAAATAACTTTCTTGATTATTTTAGGCAACTTGTTACTTCCATACTTGACGAATTGTATTTCTTTGATATATTACATTTCACCAGCTCTTTTTCAGTATTTACATGAATTGGTTTAATTTCCAACACGAATGTAAAAATATTTATTCCCTTCTCATATGTAACATGAGATATGGATAATGGTTTTAGACCCTCATTTGTATTTTCCTTGTACCTAGTTTTTGTTAATAATCTCAGCAACTGATATTCACATTATTGATTTATTTTGTACATTACTTAGATTCTATATTGAAGAGTTTTTGCCATTAATATTGATTTTATAACCTTTATACATCATCCATTAATTTCAAAGCTTACTGGTTTCAGTGATGGCTCTGATAACTTGTCCCTATTTCTTAAACTCTTGATTTATTTCCATTTTCAGTTTTCTAAAACTATTTAAACAATATTTTTCCAGGAAGAGTAATTATTAGTATATTTTCTGAGTTTTTGCAAATCTGAGACTATCTCTTTATTACCCTTGCACATAAATGATAGTTTAGTTGGGCATAGAATTCGTAGATAAAAATATTCTCCCCTCAAACCTACATATCTGCTACCCAAATTTCCTGACAGGTTATTTTTTTAATGCTTGTAGAATTTTACTTCATTCTTAAAATTCAATACTGTATACATGTAGATCTCTTTTCCTTAATTTTTTATAGTACTTGGTAGGTTTTTTGAGTTTGAAAAGACTTTATATAGCTATAGGGAAATTTTTTCTATAATTTCTTATTGTTTGTTCTGAGCCATGTACTCTGTTTTATGCTTCTAGGACCCTATGATATACATTTTAGATGTTTTTTATCATTTTTTTCATGTCTCATCCTTTTATTCATGATAGTCATTTACACATCCCTTTTTTCCAAGTGCTAGCATAATTTTTTAAACTGAATTTTTTTTTCTTTTGGCTTTGTTGGGTCTTCATTGCTGCGTGTGGGCTTTCTCTAGTTGTGGTGAGCGGGGTCTACTTTTCGTTGCAATGCATGGGCTTCTCATCGCGGTGGGTTCTCTTGTTGTGGAGCACGGGCTCTAGGCATGTGGGCTTCAGTAGTTGCAGGATGCAGGCCCTAGAGCACGCAGGCCTCAGTAGTTGCAGCTCGCGGGCTCTAGAGCCCAGGCTCAGTAGTTGTGGCACACGGGCTTAGTTGCTCTATGGCATGTGGGATCTTCCCAGACCAGGAATCAAACCCATGTCTCCTGCATTGGCAGGCGGATTCTTAACCACTGTGCCACCAAGGAAGTCCCTTAAACTGAACTTTGATTTACTGATTTCATGTTCTGAAATACCCAACATTTTATTAACTGAGCATATATTTTAATTTTTTAATCTGAATATTATTTCTGATCTCAAATTCTTTCCTTTTTATGGATGCAATATCCTCTTGAGCACTTTAACTGTGGTACTATCTTGGTTAGAATTGTTATTGTTTTTAGGGAATTCCCTGGTAGTCCAATGGTTAGGACTCTGCACTTCTACTGCAGGGGGCATGGGTTCAATCCCTGGTCAGGGAACTAAGATCCTGCATGCTGTGTGGCCAAAAAAAATAAAAAAATTGTTATTGTTCTTGTTAGTGCACTAGTTACAAAGTTGCATATGTTTTGAATCACCTGCTTCAAACTTATTTTCCAATAAACCTTGTTATTTTTAGTGAAAGATTGCATGATATGAGATTTATTTTTCTAGAATGCATGTAACATATTATAACAAAATGTATATTCTGTAATTGATTTTAACTGGGTTAGCCCTAAATTACCTGGGACATCACCCCGGGCCACAGAGTTGCGTGACTCTGGCAGTGTAAGTGTATAGCACCTCGCAAAATCTGCCCAGCCATATATGATGGCCATGGCACTACACTTCTTTAATTGTCATGCTTGTTCTCATTAGGAATCCACTGTAACTAAGGATCTCATTTTAGTTATTACGCATTCCCTTAGTTGAGTATCTTGTCAAAATCTGGACTGCCTCCTTCTCTATGTTCCCCTCCATCTAATTCATTGACTATTTATAAAATGAATAAGATAAAAATCTCAAGACACCAAGAAACAGAGAAATATCAAACTTTTTATACAACTCCCTTATCTTTTAGCCTAATATAATATTAATGGTCAGATATTATTTTCAATGCTTTTCAGATCTCTGTTAGTGAGTTTTCTTCTTTCCTTCCTTTCCTTCCTTCCCTTCCTTCCTTCCTTCTTTCCTTTCTTTCTTTCTTTCTTTCTTTCTTTCTTTCTTTCTTTCTTCAGAAGTCACAGTAGTGTTTTATGTGCTCCAAATTGAAGGAATGGACAAAGAGAAAGCCAAGCCCAAAGTCAAGCTTCATAGTCATATTCTGTAACTGCTTAGAAAGGGAAAAGTGTCTGGATCTCAGCTTTTATTTATAAACTTTCCTGAGTAGTATTAATTCACAATAATGAAATTCAACTTTTACATTTTACATTTCATCTCCATTCAAGGCACTGAAAGACAGATTTCTTTTTCCTATTCTACAATAGAATCATTAAAATGTTGTATGCATATATGCTTTCTGGACAATGAGATACATAAGAATTTTGTAGATTAATATATATGTCCATTTCCAGCCCTTGTTTACAACCTGTGTAAATCATCTCTTGGGATGGAATGGACAGAGACTTCTAGTATTATGCTCTAGGAACACTAGTGACAGTGCATCAATCCCTTCTCTTTCCAAGAGGAATGACTTACATGGCCAATTTCCCAAAACCCGTTAGCCTGCAAGCAGGATTATCTAAGGGTCTTCTGAAAGATTAAGTCTTAAAGTGAAGGACATGGCCAACTCCTCATTGTGCTGATGCTAGTAGGTTTGCTATCTACCCTTCCAACCCATTAGCTCCTATTTTTCTTTTCCCTGGAATAACCTCCTTTGGAGATTTTTTTCTTTGCATACTCTGGATATCAAAGTAATGGCAATACTCCTATATTTTGATCATGTCTTTTATTATCTTTTAGAAATTTGAGCTTGTTGCTGGCAACCTTCCCTACTTCTAGTACTGATCCAGGGTTTACTGAAATTATTATATTCCTTTAATTACAAGAACTAGGGCAGAAGGAGTGATAAATATGTGGGATATAATTGCCATCTTGAATAAGAAGTCCAAAGTAGTTTTTATTAAAACTGTAAAGTCAGCAAGAAATAAACTACAGAAATAAAAATCATTAAATTATTAAAATTATAAATTATTAAATACCAGAGTTTGCAAATGAATTATATCCCAAATATATTCATGCCAATCAATACCACTGGGAAAAAACTCACCACAAAACATTATATATTTTGTCATATTTTGTATTATAATAAATAAACAATTAGAGCAGTTACAGGAAATATAATTATATCTTCTTAGATAAGCACAATAAATATAACCCATTTGGAGTAATGTTATAAAAACAAAATAAACAAAAGAGATAAGCACAAGACTGTACAGTCATAAATTTTGAACCCAAATGATAACTTTGTATTCATTTTTTTATGTTGCTCAAATTTTTATCAATCTTATTATGCAAAGTTGCCAATTCAAAATAGTGTTACTAAAATATACTTGACATGAGAAACAGCATAAGCTTCTATTCCCTTTATTGACTGAACTGTTCGAATTCCTGATAGAGTTTGTCTGAATTATCTTCAGACTACTTTAAGGCTTTCATTGGTAAGTAGTTGATTACAATAAACTCTGTAATTGTCCCAACATCTTCCATATGAGGCCATAGGAAAATTGATAGAGACAAGTAACAATTCAAATTTAATATTATAAGCACTTTTTTTTAACATAATCAAATCCACCTTGTAACAGTCCTAAAGCAGTGTATGGGATTTGTATGCTGACAATTAAGTTCTCACAAATATTGCAGTTTCACGTTCTATGAAGTAATACAGCTTCATACTTGACAAGAGTTTACATAATTTACCTGACTTCATATACAACAGTGAGACTGCATTTAAAGTGCTTTTGGCACAGCTTGCCTGATCACCCTTGGTTCCACTAAGATAGACAGACCTGCTGTTGAGAAGCCTAAGTGCCCTGAGGGACCTCTGGGGCTTCTAGGGGTCTCTTCAGGTGTGAGCTTCCTTACAACCTCTCTATCTCTGCCTACCAATTTCCTCTTATGAACTATTCCTGGTATTTGAGGCAAAGTGGTTATTTTCTACTTACCATGACACATCTGAATGCAATCAACTTTAAAAAAAAACTTCACATTTGGCTTACAATCAATAATCATTCATTTATTTATTATTTTATTCAACTAATATTTGTCGAACAGCTACTACTTACCAGGCATTTCTTTAGGTACTGGGGATGAAGTGTGAACAAAACAGCCCCCAAAAATCTCTGTACCCATACAGTTTACATTCCATTCAGGGGAGACATATTTTTAGCTAAGTTATAAGTAGGTTATATGATGTAAAGTGTGAGCAGTATGAAAAAACCTAGAGTCTATCATACAGAGTGAAGTAAGTCAGAAAGAGAAAAACAAATACTGTATGCTAACACATATATATGGAATCTAAAAAGAAAAATGGTTCTGAAGAACCTAGGGGCAGGACAGGAATAAAGACACAGACATAGAGAATGGACTTGAGGACGTGGGGAGGGGGAAGGGTAAGCTGGGATGAAGTGAGAGAGTGGCATGGACATATATACACTACCAAACATAAAATAGATAGCTAGTGGGAAGCAGCTGCATAGCACAGGGAGATCAGCTCAGTGCTTTGTGACTACCTAGAGGGGTGGGATAGGGAGGGTGGGAGGGAGATGCAAGAGGGAGGGGATATGGGGGTATATGTATACATATAGCTGATTCACTTTGTTATACAGCAGAAACTAACACAACATTGTAAAGCAATTATACTCCAATGTAGATGTTAAATTTTAAAAAAAACAGGCTATCTTATCATTCAAAACATTCTACTGCAAAATATACTACAAAATTATTGACATATGAAGAGGTTATCAAATATATGCAGCCCAAAATACACACTAAAAAAGTTTACGGTGTTCAGGATATGCTACCCCAAAATATGTTACCTTGACATATTACATTTGTGCTAAAGAAGTCTTCTCTAGAAAGCTGCCTGCTCCTCCATAAAACTATTCTCCTGTTATGATTTCTAAGAATTCTAAACATACATAAGTGAACTACAGACATACCTCAGAAATGCTGCAGGTTCAGTTCCGGATCACTGTAAGAAAGCAAATATCATAATAAAGCAAGTCACACAAATGTTTTGGTTTCCTAGTGCGCATAAAAGTTATGTTTACACTATACTGTAGTCAATTAAGTGTGCAACAGCATTGTGTCTAAAAAAATGTAAAGGACTCCCTGGCAGTCCATTTGTTAAGACTCTGCGCTTCCACTGCAGGGGGTGCCGGTTCGGTTCGATCTCTGGTCGGGGAACAAAGATCCCACATGCCACGTGGTATGGCCAAAATAAATAAATAAAATTTTTTAAATGTACATATTTAATTTAAAATACTTTATTGCTAAAAATGCTAGTCATCAACCCATATGTTCAACCTTCTGAATATGTCTAACATGTCTCTTAATCTGTCATCTGTTTTTATCCATTTTATTTTCCTCTTTTTACTTCAGTTTATGTATTTTCTATTAACCTAGCTCCTATTTAACCATTTCTGGAATTGATGTCCAATCTGCTGTTAAACTCATCCATTGAGTTATTAATTTCAGGTATTGTATTTATCAGTTTCAGAATGCCTATTTAATTATTTTTATAGATTCCAATTCTAAGATGAAATAATCCAGTCATTTATTTGTTTGTTCATTTTCTCTATTAAACTCAACATTCTAGTCATAGTTATTTATTTTTGCTGTACGAGGGCCTCTCACTGTTGTGGCCTCTCCCGTTGCGGAGCAACAGGCTCCGGACGCGCAGGCTCAGCATCCACGTCTCACAGGCCCAGCCGCTCCACGGCATGTGGGATCTTCCGGGACCGGGGCACGATCCCGCATCCCCTGCATCGGCAGGCGGACTCTCAACCACTGCACCACCAGGGAAGCCCTAGTCATAGTTATTTTCAAGTATTTTCTATTAACTTCAGTATCTTGATCACCTGTGAGGGTGCTTGACATCTTTTATTTTCTTTCTTGACATCTGTCACATCATCTTGCGTCTTTATATGTGTCATAATTTTTATTGTTTACCCAACATTATTAATTAAAGAACCACAGAAACTCCAAATGAGGCCACCTTCTACCACAGGTGGCCTACCTTTTGTCTATTAAGCTAATAGTATATGATGTGGGGGGGAAGGGATGGTCATGACAATCTAATCAGGGATTGAGTTAATTTTTACTGGATTTAAATTTTCATAAGGTTGTTTACCTCTACATCGTCAGTGATTTTATGGCATTGTCCCTCCATTGTTTTCAGCTGAAACCTTGGTAGAGCTTTGTCTCCTTGGCCTGGAAGATTGTTAAAGATTCAATTCTGCCCTTTAGAAATTTTCAGCTTCAAAATTTGGTAAACGTCTTGAGCAGGAAATAGCAATGTTTTTTGGAGGCCTTTCAAATTTCCAGTTTTGTCATTGTAGCCTCACATGAATGCCAAAATCTCTGCAGATCTTTGCCCCCAACAGTGGCCTTCTAAACGAGGTCCAACCTACATTTGTAAACTCTAGATGAATCCAGCATTAATAAATGCCCCCAGGTTAAAAGGGACCATACAGCCTCAGTGTTAACTCATCACTCCTTTTAGAGCTTTCATTTCTTTTCTGTTTTGATTTTGCAGGCCCTTCCTCCTCGCTAGTCTCTTTTTCCTAAATACTCTGAGCCCACGGGACATTTTACTTTGCCCTTCTGAAGCTTTTAGCTTGGCTATTTACCTTCCTACATAGGATCATAATAAAGCCTCTGTATTTGAGGCCTAATTTCCAGTTTTGTCACACCAGAACCATGTAATAAATAAAAGCTCTGCTGGTTTCTCTTTCTCCAGACGTGGCCCTTCCTTTATGCCCAGAAACAGCAAATGCCCACAGTGGAAAAATAGTGACCAATAATCTGCTCAGTTCTTCAATCTCCAAATTTTAGTCAATTTAGTGATTGTTGCTTCCATAGTTTTCTGATGCCTTTAAAATATGATTTTGTAAAATATCCAATTTTTTTTAGTCATGGTCAGTGGAAGCTTTAACCTGCCATATTTATTATGTAATACCTAGAAGTAAAAGGACCTTTGTTGCTTTTCAAAGAGTGATTATGAGAATAAAACTTGCTCTGGGTAAAAATTCTTATTGTACATATATTCAGTAAAGGAAAAGGCTCCCTCTAACTAGTTCCATACTCCATAATCCTGTATTTTAGAGGTAAACATTATCACAGTTGTCTTGTTTGTCCTTTCAAAAATCTTCCAGACATATACATACATATGTATATCAGTACTGTGTGTCTCTTATTTATAAAAGGCATTATTCTGCATTTGAGAGTTTCTCACTCAACTTTATATTCCAAAAGGTTTTTAACTCAACTATGAAATGTTTTGCACTCAAAATCAGGAGATGCAAAACTACTTCATTCAGTTGCAGAAAAATGCTAAAATGTATTTAAATAGACTCTTTCTGATGTAAATTTAGAGTTTCTTCAGTGTCTTGATAATACAGTTCTGCAGTAGGCGGTCTTTTATATATGCTGTGAATATATGAGGTAGTAGAGATGGAGGACTCATTAGACAAAAATGAAATCTCTGAATCACAGCGTATGCATTTTATGTGTTGACAGGTATTATTTGTCCTCTATAGAGATTTTACCAATTTTTCTTTTTCCTCCAGTTTCTTCTTGAAGGGGACTAGGATTTGTCATCCCAAAATATGCCACTTTGGCATGAGGATTATTTTGAGATGAAGAAAAGACAGATTAAAACCCAGCAGATTCAGGAAAAGCTCTTCACCTCCCCCTCAACTGCCTAAATTTACATTGGAAAGGGGCCTGTACCAGGAAGAGAGCTATTACCAGTGTTAAAAAACAAAATTCAAACAAGTTAATTTGAAGATCTAATTGGCTTTACTAAGTGATTCATAAATCAGGCAGCATCTCACCTAGGAAAGTAGAAAGGCCCTCTGAGGAGCTGTACAAAATGGAAGGTTTTTATAGGCAGAAAGGAGGTGGTGTAGGGAAGTTAAAAGAGTGGATTATTTCAGGCAAAGTTACCTTCCATTAGGGGAAGGCAGGGGGTCTCAAGCAGATTAGCTCACTAGTGATGGCCAGGAAATTCCAGACTGATTAGTTTAAAATTCCACTCCTGAAAGAGGTTGAAACTACAATTAAGTCTTGGTTTGCTCTTCTCAGAGCAAATGACTCCACCTTGGGCCTGTTGTTTCTTTTTTTAACACCAGAGATACCTTTTTACCTATGAAACTTATCTGCATAACAGGGCAAACTTTGTTTTCTAAACATCTCCTCTGAGGTGGCTTTTCTCCTCTTTGCATCCCCAGACCCCTACTCCTTTCCTTAACTCAGGATGTTATATAAGCTTCAGTTACCTGGTTGCCATTTGTGTGTTCATATCTTTATGCGGCTTCTGTATGTATGTAATTTTGTTTGTTTTTCTCCTGTTAATCTGTCATATCAATTTCATTATTGTACCAGCTAAAGAACCTAAAAGGGAAGAAGGGGAAATGTTTCCACTCCTACATTGTGATGGGATTCAGGAAATGCTACCACAACTTATAGCACCTTGGGATATTGAATATTTTAAGCTGAAGGAGTTTGAGAAAACAGGTGTCAACTACAAATTGGCCCTCGCCATTGGCACTTGCCATCTACCTCTACAAGGATTAAATCATGTGCTGCTGCAGCTGCTGACTTTCAACACCCCCTGAAAGGAGTTCGGGGGGGAGAGCAGAAATGAGGCACTCTGTGCCCTGGGAAAAACTGGCAGAATAGGTCTTCAGATAGTTAGATATTTTCAGAAGCCGACTTTATGAGCCCAATTCTTTTATCTCCTCATATCCAGAAAAACACTAAAATCCTTCATGGTGACGTCTGCTCCTCGTGACTAGCAGAAACCTTCTGCAAAAAAATATGTGCTCGATTGCGTGTACTCCCCCTTCACCAAAATCACATATATACTGACCTTCCCCCCTGCTTCTCAGGAGCAGTTTCTTAGAGCTATCTGAAATGCTGTCTCCTGGGCTATCATCCTCATTTTGCCCCAAATAAAACTTAACTCTCAACTCTCATGTTGTGCATTTTTTTTAAGCCAACACAGTAAAATCAGGAAGGTCACGCTGACCTTCCTCACCTCTCCCCGCAACTCCAACCCAGCCCTTCTAGCTCTTCTCTCCAGAAACAGGTCATAAAACCCTCATGTGAGAGGTGCTCTCCCTATACTTGGAGGAAAGGAGCATCCTTATCTCTGAAGACAGGGGACACCTAGAAGAATCCTAACAAACAGGTCTTGCTAAGTTTTCCCCAGTTTACTACAGTTTCCTCATAGTCCTTAACTTACCATATTGCTGCACAGCTGCACACTCTATCAAACCTAGCATAAAAATACTTAGGTCTAACTGTTTCCTGGGGTCTTCATTTCCCTATGAATGCTCTTGTATCCCATAAACAAATTTGTATGTTTTTCTCCTGTTAATCTTTGTCAGTTTTATTTTCAGACCCAGGTAGGAACCATAAGAGGGTCAAGGACAATTTTTCCTCCCCTACACATGCCAACATTGTGACAGTGACAGTGTGAAGTCAATCTTTTCACCATTACTAATGTGATAAAGGAATATTTACTTCCTTTCTGTTTTATTTGAATTATTCTTATTTGGAGATAAGACTTTTTTTGTCACTTGAACATTTCATTTTTTTGTATCAAGATATTAGTCTATAATTATTTGAAAGAGAGTCACTCCATTTCTATTGTGTGCTCCAAATACTTTTCTCAATTTTACATTTAAATTGTAATTTGTTTATGGAATTTTTAATCCACAGAAATTTTTAACTTTTCTGATTGTTGGGACCCAGGGCTGGCTGCCCCAAAATATGCTTTAATGGCATATTGATTTTTTTGAATTAAAGTTACTTGAAAAGCAGCTGGTTCAGAAAGAACACTTTGACCCTCCTTTGTCTCCCTGAATGAAGGAAATAAATCTCCCATGTGTGAAGGGTACCCTTCTTACACTAGGAAGCTAACAAGAGACACCGTTATCACTAGAGATAGGGAATTCAGGCTGAGAAGCCTGTATAAACAAACCATGTTTCTTCTTTAATAATATACTACCCCAAGCCCAAACTTCGCTTAAATTCCTCACTAATTAGGCACACAAACCTAAGCTTCTTTGTGCTGTCTAATCCTCACAGACTTAACATTTCTTTATGTAAAAAGATATCAAAGCTGCCTACTTTTAGTAACTCTCTGAACATGATTTTCATGATCTTTCTGTATATACAAAATTAAATTGGTTTTTCACCTATTACTCTATCTCACATCATTTTAATTCTTAGACCAACCATAAGAACTTAGGAGGGTAGAGGAAAATTTTTTTCCTCCCCAACATGACAAAAGATATTTTTCCCAGAATTCCCCGGTAGTCCAGTGGTCAGGACTCGGTGCTCTTACTGCCAGGGGCCCAGGTTCAATTCCTGGTCGGGGAAAGTAAGATCCCGCAAGCTTAGCAGCACAGCCAAAAACAAAAAAAAAAAAGAAAGACAGAACTGCTGTGGGTTGTTGGGTGCTGCAGAAGCTCAAAGTAATGAAAAGCAAGGCCTTCTCAATTGACTATTTAAAAAAAGATATTCTTCCATTACTCAATAGCTTTTAAGATTTCAGTGTTTCAGCAAAAGCTATCTACACTCTAAAATTCTTTGAATATATACATTGCCCAGAACTTCTAGCCAGATTTTAAGGTTACAGTTTTTAAAACATGAAACTTAGATTTAACTAATATTTCTTGCAAAATGGCACAGTAATTTAAAACAAAAAACCACCTTTATGCAGCATATAAATATCTTGGATTAAAGATAATAAGTGTTTTTTAAATATGCAGTTTTTAAAGCTCCCCAAGTGGTTATGTTACCAGTCCAAGCTCACTCTGCTCGCCACGTGACAGGCCAATGAATCGGAGATGATGTGTTGAGGCAAGGAATATGACTTTATGGAAAGCCAGCAGACCAAGAAGACGGCAGACTAGGGTCCCCAAAAAACATCTTATCTTATCGGGGTCTGGATGCCAGTTTCTTTTATAGAATCAGAGAGGGAGAGGCGGTGAGGAAGTAAGGTAAAAGGGCCATCAGTCTTGCAAAACAACCCCTGGAATGGCTAGCCTCCGTGAGGGGATGTGTTAATTTCTTCTTTTCTGCAGCCATTCACAGGAAGGTGAGGTCAGATTGTCTCCCTGTGAGCTGAACAGAGGCACTTTAGTTTAACATTCAGGCAGAAGGGCAGGGTTCCCTGAGGTCGGCCATTATGTATGATTCTAATAACAAAAGCAACGAAAATCAAACGTTAAAGTCAAAGAAAGAGATTGAACATGGAGTCCGATTTAGCTCTTCCCTGTTACAGTTATAATGGCAGCTAGGTTCTCAAACTTAGCAGTTCTCAAACCTAGCTGCCATTATAACAACTTGGGGAGCTTATAAAATACCAATGCCAGGATATCAGCCCCAGAGATTTGGATTTAATTATTTTGTGTTGGAGGTTCATCGGTACTTTTAAAAGCTCACCACATGATGCAAAACATGCTATCTGGGTTAAAAACAGCTGTTTCAAATTCATAATAGTACTCAAAACAAACGATAGGATATCCCCAAGGGCGAAAAACAAAGAAGCAGCAGGAAACCAGAGAGTTAAGTTACAGTGGAATCTATGGCTGCCCTGGAATCATTCTCTCATTACTGTAATGATGAGACCTGAATGTTAAATGACCAGCGGCCCAAGGATAGGAGATGATGCCTTTGTGTAACACAAGTTAGGGAGACAAGAAAAATTTGAATGTAAAAATAAAAAGATTCACCAAGCATTTACTAACCAAAACACACAGACAGACACACACACACACCCCCCCATACAAACACACACACACACACATACACATACTGTTTAAAACAATTATTCAATGACATTTGTATAAAGACAGTAAGACTTTATTTAAGGTGGTACTATTGTGATAAGTAGAAGACCAGTGAAATGGAATCTTGCTGTAGGGGAGAGAAATTGGGCACAACTCTGAATACAGCATAGGAAAATGGGAATTTAAAGCCAAGGAGCAGGATGGGGGTCACTGAATGGAACATTACTAAGAGGAAACATCAGAGGTAAGGGAGGATTCTGGCTAAGCCAACCTAATAGGATTCTTGCTTAAGACAGGCCAGGGTAATCAGACATCACCTGGGGGATAGGAGAGGATGAGTAACCCAACAGATATCAAGGACCAGATATGGACTACAGGGGATTCTACCTAAGCAGATTAAGTAGGATTCTTGCTAAAATTGGGCAATACAGAGAGGAATACAGAAGTACAAAAGTCAAGGCCTAGTTGAAAAAAGTTCAGAGGAGCTTGAGTAGAGTTTGCTCAAGGACAGAATTTTGGTCAACACACACACACGCACATGCACACACACAAATCCACCTTGGGTAGTTATATTAGTATATATCAACATATACCTTAAAATATGATGCATTATAAGAGATACAGAGGGCTACTACATAATGATAAAATGTTCAGGTGACTCAGAAAATATAATATAAGGATCCTAAGTAGTATAAATCAAAAGATGTTGACTCAAAATATAAGCAAAATTGACAGAGCTATGGAGAAAATTTAATAAATTTACACTCTTGGTGGGAGACTTCAAAATGATTTTCTAGGGCTTCCCTGGTGGCACAGTGGTTGAGAGTCCGCCTGCCGATGCAGGTGACATGGGTTCGTGCCCCGGTCCAGGAAGATCCCACATGCCGCAGAGTGGCTGGGCCTGTGAGCCATGGCTGCTGAGCCTGTGTATCCGGAGCCTGTGCTCTGCAACGGGAGAGGCAACAGCAGTGAGAGGCCCGCGTACCACCAAAAAAAAGATTTTCTAGGGCTTCCCTGGTTGCGCAGTGGTTGGGAGTCTGCCTGCCGATGCAGGGGACACGGGTTCGTGCCCTGGTCTGGGAAGATCCCACATGCCACGGAGCGGCTGGGCCCGTGAGCCATGGCTGCTGAGCCTGCGCATCCAGAGCCTGTGCTCCACAATGGGAGAGGCCACAACAGTGAGAGGCCCACGTACTGAGGAAAAAAAAAAAAAAAAAGATTTTCTAAATTGCTGATCAGTCAAGTAAAAAATATTTAGTAAGAATAGAGTAGATTTAAACAACACAGTTAACAATCTTGATTCAGTGGTCATATATAGAACTTGCAGGTGATCAAAATATGCCACCCCCAAATATGCCACTCTTAAATAAGGATAATTTTGAGCTGAAGACATTTGAGAATCAATGAATTTAAGAAGAGGCTTTCTCTGAAATTACCTTCTCTGCTTAAAAACAGATCCTCCAAAAAAAAAAGAAAGAAGCAATTGTCATAAATCTTCTCCTTCAGAGATTAATCAACCAGGGAAGACTGACTCTTATCACAAAAGAGGAGAGAAGTCAGTACCATGCTCAAACAGACACTGTCAAAAATTATCTCCCATCCATTCTCCTAAGGGCTCATTTATCTTTCCTAAAAATCGTTTGCTCTCCCATAAGTGGCCTTTCATCCCCTCCCCTGCTTTTCCCCTATAAACTCTCAAATCTCACTGCTGATTTGGGCATTAATTTCTTTCTGTGATACCCCCATGCACATAAAATAAAAAATTAATATATTTGTGAGGAGATTGGTTCAAGATCGCAGAGTAGAAGGACATGCCCTCACTCCCTCTTGCAAGAGCACCAGAACCATAATTAACTGTCGAACAATCATCAAAAGGAAGACACTGGAACTCACCAAAAAAGATACCCCACATCCAGAGACAAAGGAGAAGCCACAGTGAGATGGTAGGAGGGGTGCAATCACAATAAAATCAAATCCCATAACAGCTAGGTGAGTGACTCACAAACTGGAGAATAATTTTACCACAGAAGCCCACCCACTGAAGAGAAGGTTCTGAGCTCCCCATCGGGCTTCCCAACCTGGGGGTCCAGCAATGGGAGGAGGAATTCCCAGAAAATCAGACGTTGAAGGCTAGTAGGATTTGATTGCAGGACTTTGACAGAACTTGGGGAAACAGAGACTGCACGCATGGAGGCCACACACAAAAGTAGTGTGTGCATCAGGACGCAGGGGGAAGGAGCAGTGACACCGAAGGAGACTGAACCACATTTACCAGCTAGTGTTGAAGGGTCTCCTGCAGAGACAGGGGGTGGCTGTGGCTCACGGCAGGGACAATGACACTGGCAGAAGAAACTCAGGGAAGTACTCCTTGGCATGAGCCCTCCCAAAGTCCACCATTTGCCCCACCAAAGAGCCTGTAGCCTCCAGTGCTGGGTCGCCTCAGGACAAAAAACCAATGGAGGGAACTCAGCCCCACTCATCAGCAGACAAGCCGATTAAAATTTTACTCAGTTCTGCCCACCAGAGCAACACCCAGCTTTACCACCACCAGTCTCTCTCATCAGGAAGCTTGCACAAACCTCATAGATAGCCTCATCCACCAGAGGGTAGACAGTAGAAGCAAGAAGAACTACAATCCTGAAGCCTGTGGAATGAAAACCACATTCACAGAAAGATAGACAAAATGAGAAGGCAGAGGACTATGTACCAGATGAAGGAACAAGATAAAACCCCAGGAAAACAACTAAATGAAGTGGACATAGGCAACCTTCCAGAAAAAGAATTCAGAATAATGATAGTGAAGATGATCCAGGGCCTTGGAAAAAGAATGGAGACAAAGATCAAGAAGATGCAAGAAATGTTTAACAAAGACCTACAGGAATTAAAGAACAAACAGAGATGAACAATACAATAACTGAAATGAAAACTACACTAGAAGGAATCAATAGCAGAATAACTGAGGCAAAGGAACGGATAAGTGACGTGGAAGACAGAATGGTGGAATTCACTGCTGCGGAACAGAATTAAGAAAAAAGAATGAAAAGAAATGAAGACAACCTAAGAGACCTCTGGGACAACATGCAACAACATTCACATTATAGGGGTCCCAGAAGGAGAAGAGAGAGAGAAAGGACACAAGAAAATATTTGAAGAGATTATAGTCGAAAACTTCCCTAACATGGGAAACGAAATAGCCACCCAAGTCCAGGAAGTGCAGAGAGTCCCATACAGGATAAACCCAAGGAGAAACACTCCCAGACACATAGTAATCAAATTGCCAAAAATTAAAGACAAAGAAAAAATATTAAAAGCAACGAGGGAAAAATGACAAATAACATACCAGGGAACTCCTATAAGGTTAACAGCTGATTTCTCAGCAGAAACTCTACAAGCCAGAAGGGAGTGGCATGATATACTTAAAGTGATGAAAGGGAAGAACCTACAACCAAGATTACTCTACCCACAAGGATCTCATTCAGATTCCATGGAGAAGTCAAAAGCTTTACAGACAAGCAAAAGCTAAGAGAATTCAGCACTACCAAACCAGCCCTACAACAAATGCTAATGGAACTTATCTAAGTGGGAAACATGAGAGAAGAAAAGGACCTACAAAAACAAACCTGAAACAATTAAGAATATGGTCACAGGAACATACATATTGATAATTACTCTAAACGTGAATGGATTAAATGCTCCAACCAAAAGACACAGGCTTGCTGAATGGATACAAAAACAAGACCCATACGTATGCTGTCTACAAGAGACCCACTTCAGACCTAGGGACACATTCAGACTGAAAGTGAGGGGATGGAAAATGATGTTCCATGCAAATGGAAATCAAAAGAAAGCTGGAGTAGCAATACTCATATCAGATAAAATAGACTTTAAAATAAAGAATGTTACAAGAGACAAGGAAGGACACTACAGACTGATCAGGGGATCAATTCAAGAAGAAGATATAACAATTATAAATATATATGCACCCAACATAGGAGCACCCCAATACATAAGGCAACTGCTAACAGCTATAAAAGAGGAAATCGACAGTAACTCAATAATAGTGGTGGACTTTAACGCCTCACTTACACCAATGGACAGATCATCCAAAATGAAAATAAATAAGGAAACAGAAGCTTTAAATGACACAATAGACCAGATAGATTTAATGATATTTATAGGATATTCCATCCAAAAACAGCAGATTACACTTTCTTCTCAAGTGCGCACGGAACAATCTACAGGATAGATCACAACTTGGGTCACAAATCAAGCCTCAGTAAATTTAAGAAAATCGAAATCATATCAAGCATCTCTTTTCTGACCACAATGCTATGAGATTAGAAATGAATTACAGGGGAAAAAAGGTAAAAAACACAAACACATGGAGGCTAAACAATACGTTACTAAATAACCAAGAGATCACTGAGTAAATCAAAAAATACCTAGAGATAAATGACAATGAAAACACGATGATCCAAAACCTATGGGATGCCGCAAAAGCAGTTCTAAGAGGGAAGTTTATAGCTATAGAAGCCTACCTCAAGAAGCAAGAAAAATCTTAAATAAACAATCTAACCTTACACCTAAAGGAACTAGAGAAAGAAGAACAAACAAAACCCAAAGTTAGCAGAAGGAAAGAAATCATAAAGATCAGAGCAGAAATCAATGAAATAGAAACAAAGAAAACAATAGCAAAGATCAATAAAACTCAAAGCTGGTTCTTTGAGAAGATAAACAAAAGTGATAAACCATCAGCCAGACTCATCAAGAAAAAGAGGGAGAGGACTCAAATCAATAAAATTAGAAATGAAAAAAGACAGACACCAAAGAAATACAAAGCATCCTAAGAGACTACTACAAGCAACTCTATGCCAATAAAATGGACAACCTAGAAGAAATGGAGAAATTCTTAGAAAGGTATAACCTTCCAAGACTGAACCAGGAAGAAATAGAAAACATGAACAGACCAATCACAGGTAATGAAATTGAAACTGTGATTATAAATCTTCCAACAAACAAAAGTCCAGGACCAGATGGCTTCACAGGTGAATTCTATCAAACATTTAGAGAAGCACTAACACCCATCCTTCTCAAACTCTTCCAAAAAATTGCAGAGGAAGGAACACTCCCGAACTCATTCTATGAGGCCACCATCACCCTGATACCAAAACCAGACAAAGATACCACAAAAAAGGAAAATTACAGATCAATATCACTCATGAATATAGATGCAAAAATCCTCAACAAAATACTAGCAAACAGAACCCAACAACACATTAAAAGGATCATACACCATGACTAAGTGGGATTTATCCCAGGGATGCAAGGATTCTTCAATATACGCAAATCAATCAATGTGATACACCATATTAAAAAACTGAAGGATAAAAATCATATGATCATCTCAATAGATGCAGAAAAAGCTTTTGACAAGATTCAACACTGATTTATGATAAAAACTCTCCAGAAAGTGGGCATAGAGGGAACCTACCTCAACATAGTAAAGGCCATATATGACAAACCCACAGCAAACATCATTCTCAATGGTGAAAAACTGAAAGCATTTCCTCTAAGATCAGGAACAAGACAAGGATGTCCGCTCTCACCACTATTATTCAATGTAGTTTTGGAAGTCCTAGCCATGGCCATCCAAGAAGAAAAAGAAATAAAAGGAATACCGATTGGAAAAGAAGAAGTAAAACTGTCACTGTTTGCAGATGACATGATACTTATACACAGAAAATCCTAAAGATGCCACCAGAAAACTACTAGAGCTAATCAATGAGTTTGGTAGAGCTGCAGGATACAAAACTAATGCACAGAAATCTCTTGCATTCCTATACACTAACGATGAAAAATCTGAAAGAGAAATTAAGGAAACATTCCCATTTACCATTGCAACAAAAAGCATAAAATACCTAGGAATAAACATACCTAGGGAGACAAAAGACCTGTATGCAGAAAACTAAAGACACTGATGAAAGAAATTAAAGATGATACCAACAGATGGAGAGATATACCATGTTCTTGGATTGGAAGAATCAACATTGTGAAAATGACTATACTACCCAAAGCAATCTACAGATTCAATGCAATCCCTATCAAATTACCAATGGAATTTTTTACAGAACTCGAACAAAAAATCTTAAAATCTGTATGGAGACACAAAAGACCCCGAATAGCCAAAGCAGTCTTGAGGGAAAAAAATGGAGTTGGAGGAATCAGACTCCCTGACTTCAGACTATACTATAAAGCTACAGTAATCAAGACAATATGGTACTGGCACAAAAGCAGAAACATAGATCAATGGAACAAGATAGAAAGCCCAGAGATAAAACCACACACCTAGGGTCAACTAATCGATGACAAAGGAGGCAAGAATATACAATGGAGAAAAGACAGTCTCTTCAATAAGTGGTGCTGGGAAAACTGGACAGTTATATGTAAAAGAATGAAATTAACACCATTTAAAAATAACAAAATAACACTCTCTAACACCATACACAAAAATAAACTCAAAATGGATTAGAGACCTAAATGTAAGACCAGACACTATAAACCTCTTAGAGGAAAACATAGGAAGAACACTCTTTGACATAAATCACAGCAAGATCTTTTTTGATCCACCTCCTAGAGTAATGGAAATAAAAACAAAAATAAACAAATGGAACCTAATGAAACTTCAAAGCTTTTGCACAGCAAAGGAAACCATAAACAAGACGAGAAGACAACCCTCAGAATGGGAGAAAATAGTTGCAAGCAAATCAACTGACAAAGGATTCATCTCCAAAATATATAAATAGCTCATGCAGCTCAATATTAAAAAAACAAACAACCCAATCCAAAAATGGGCAGCAGACCTAAATAGAGATTTCTCCTTAGAAGACATACAGATGGCCAAGAGGCCCATGAAAAGATGCTCAACATCACTAATTATTAGAGAAATGCAAATCAAAACTACAATGAGGTATCACCTCACACCAGTTAGAATGGGCATCATCAGAAAATCTACAAACAAATGCTGGAGAGGGTGTGGAAAAAGGGAACCCTCTTGCACTGTTGGTGGGAATGTAACTTGATACAGCCACTATGGAGAACAGTATGGAGGTTCCTTAAAAAACTAAAAATAGAATCACCATATGATCCAGCAATCCCACTACTGGGCATATACCTTGAGAAAACCATAATTCAAAAAGACACATGCATCCCAATGTTCATTGCAGCCCTATTTACAATAGCCAGGTCATGGAAGCAACCTAACCGCCCATCGACAGACGAATGGATGAAGAAGATGTGGTACATCTATACAATGGAATATTACTCAGCCATAAAAAGGAACAAAATTGGGTGGTTTGTTGAGAAGTGGATGGATCTAGAGACTGTCATACAGAGTGAAGTAAGTCAGAATGAGAAAAACAAATATCATATATTAATGCATATATGTCAAACCTAGAAAAATGGTACAACTGAACTGGTTTGCAGGGCAGAAACTGAGACACAGATGTAGAGAACAAATGTATGGACACCAAGCGGGGAAAGTGGCGGGGTGGTGGGGGTGGTGGTGGGATGAATTGGATGATTGGGATTGACATGTATACACTGATGTGTGTAAAGCTGATGATTAATAAGAACCTACTGTATAAAAAAATTAAATTAAATTTAAAAATTGAAAAGCAAAAATGGAGAGAACTGAAAAATAAGCTATTACAAAATTATACTTGAATACTGCAATATTTTTCTCTGTGATTGATATAATAAAGTAGATCAATATCAGCATGGTTATACTGGAAGATGTTTGAAAACTGGGGTACAATACTTATATTTGTTAAACTACTAGGTAATATTCCACTTCATATATCATCTTGCTAGCTTGGCCAACTAGCTTACTGAAAGAACTTGTCAGGCCTGGTCTACATAACGTGAAGTCCATATTTGTACAAATGTGGTACAGTTAAAAATTTTGTTATCCACAGTCCATTGATCAAAGATAATAAGGTAAAGCATGTCTTTCTTGGTAAACAAAATCTTCTCAAGTCTCTGTCATTTTTTTATGTTTGCCCTCCAATACATTATGTTTCACCATCTCTTTGTGAAAAGATCAGCCAAGACAGAAAGTTTTACCATGTCTCATGAAAATAGCACCTTCAACTTCAGTCTCAACATTTTTCATCTTAACAGTTCAATCTCCAGTTATCATGACATCTTCTGTCATTATTTCTTCAATCCTCCCACAAATCCCTACTCCAATCCAAAACTCTTCTGCTCACTCTATTTAAAAACAAAATCTCCCGTGTAAATATGTGCAACAAAGAGATAAGGGGGTAGAAAATCCTCCCTCTAATAAAGCCTGGCTTTTAAGATGAAAATTGCTTCTTCAACTTACTCCTAAAATTTCCCACAGTAGAGGCTCAATCTAATCTATTTTGAAGATTAGAAACATATTAACTAATTATGTCTTTCAATTTCTGCTGTAATTATCCTAAACCTCACCAGACATGTGTGACTCTTCTAGAATAAAAGGGAAATCAGTACAAGAAAAATAAATCATGTTAATACATAATCAAAAAATTCTCTTCTTGGGAATTCCCTGGCAGTCCAGTGGTTAAGACTCTGTGCTCTCACTGCCCCAGGACCCAGGTTCAATCCCTGGTTGTGGAACTAAAATCCCACAAGCCACAGAGCGTGACCAAAAAAAAATTATCTTCTTACTATAACAGTGTATGATTTCCTAAGGTGATGACTTTGAAGCAAATATCATTAAAGTTTTTGTGTACACTTTGCATGATTTCTTACAAAATTTTCTTACTACTTTTTTATGTCATAGTGCATTATTATTGAAATAAATCATGTTAGTATGCTGTTCAAATGAAAATCTTATATTCTTGACAAGTTCTATTGTCTTTCTGCCATTAGAATTAGAGAAGCATCCCCACCACCCATCCTAAATCTATCCTCCGCGCTGTGATCAGAGTGATATTTCTATAACACTAATCACATAATTCCAGAGCTGAAACTCTTTGAATTACTTCCCTATCCATCATCCACATTCATGGCTTCAACTATCACTTATATGCTGATGACCCCCAAATCTTCAACCCAAATCTTTCCACTCTACTCCAAACCTATATCCAACTATCTATGAGAAGTCCACCAACATCTTCATATACCTGTCCAAAATTAACCACTGATTTTTTTTCCAATGTCATTACTTCAGTGGCTCTATACACATGTTCTTTGCCAACCATACTAAACAATTTTAAGTTCCCAAAATGTGTATTCATGCTTTTGCAGATGCTGTCAACTTTGGAAGGAAGTTCCAACCCTATAACTATTCACTCTCATCCCTATGTCCTTTCCTTACTGCCCCCCCATAGCAACCTGTGGGTTCATTAATAACAAACTAATACTATGAGATACACTGAGTGCTTTGTGTCCAGTACCTTAAATGGATCATCTCACTTAATTTTCCAAACAATCCCATGAGATGGGTACTATAATTATCATCACTGTACATATGAGGAAAGCAAGGCTGAGAGACATTAGGTATTTGTGCTCAGGTCAGATGGCTGGTAAAACCAGGGATGGGAATACAACGACAGCCAGACTCCAGAGTTGGAGCACTTAACCCCACTACTATGCTGTCGTCCCTTCACGTATTATACAGCACATATTATATTCCCTATAATTGTAATTTTACTTTTTTGCCTTCCCAACTAGACTCTGAACAGTTTGAGAGAAGGGATGATGTCTATCTTATTCACCACTTTATCCTCTGTACCATGAACAATTCCTAACACACAGTGAGCACTCAGTAAATGTGTGCTAAGTGTGTGACTGTAGAGTTGAATCAAAGAATGGCTTCTTTAATGTGTTTTCTGGGCAATCCCACTCTATCTAGTACTTAAATGATTTGAATCTATAAACACCCCCCCCCCACACACACACATACACGTATACAAAAAAAATGTAAGCTAGCAAACTGAATCCAACAACACATAAAAAAGATCATAAACCACGACCAAGTTGGATTCATCCCAGGGTCACAAGGATGGATCAACATATGCAAATCAATCGATGTGATAAACGACATTAACAAAAGAAAACACAAAAAGCACTTGATCATCTCAATAGACTCAGGAAAAGAATTTGATAAAATTCAACATCCATTCATGATAGAAACCCTTACAAAAGTGGGTATAGAGGGAACATATCTCAACATAATAAAAGCTATTTATGACAAACCCACACTCAATATAATACTCAATGGTGAAAAGTTGAAAGCCTTCCTGCTAAAATCTGGAATAAGACAAGAATATCCACTCTCACCACTTCTCTTCAACATAGTATTGGAAGTCCTAGTCACAGCAATCAGAAAAGAAAAAGAGATAAAAGTTATTCAAATTGGTAGGGAAGAGGTAAAATTGTCATTATATACAGACGACATGATACTATATATAGAAAACCCTAAAGACTCCACACAAAAACTACTAGAACTGATGAATTAATTCAGCAAGGTAGCAGAATACCAGATTAACATACAGAAATCAGTTGTGTTTCTTTATACTAACAATGAAATATCAGAAAGGGAATGCAAGCAAAAAATCCCTTTTAGGGCTTCCCTGATGGCACAGTGGTTGAGAGTCCGCCTGCCGATGCAGGGGACACGGGTTCGTGCCCTGGTCCGGGAAGATCCCACATGCTGCGGAGCGGCTAGGCCCGTGAGCCATGGCCGCTGAGCCTGCGCATCCGGAGCCTGTGCTCCACAACAGGAGAGGCCACAACAGTGGGAGGCCCGCCTACCGCAAAAAACAAAACAAACAAAAAAAACCCTTTTAAATTGCATTAAAAAATAGGAATAAACCTCACCAAGGAGGTGAAACACCTATATGCTGAGAACTACAAAACATTAATAAAGGAAATTGAAGATGATTCCAAAAAATGGAAAGATATCCCATGCTCTTGGATTGGAAGAATCAATATTGTTAAAATAGCCATACTACCCAAAGCAATCTACAGATTTAATGAGATCCCTATCAAATTACCCATGACATTTTTCACAGAACTAGAACAAATAATCCAAAAATTTATATGGAACCATAAAAGACCCAGAATGGTAAAAGCAATCCAGAGGTAAAAGAACAAAGCAGGAGGCATAACCCCCCCAGACTCCAGACAATACTACAAAGCTACAGTAATCAAAACAGCATGGTATTGGCACAAAAACAGACATACAGATCAATGGAACAGAATAGAGAGCCCAGAAATAAACCCACATGCTTATGGACAATTAATCTTCAACAAAGGAGGCAAGAGTATACAATGGGGAAAAGACAGTCTTTTCAACAAGTGGTGTTGGGGAAGTTGGACAGCTACATGTAAAAGAATAAAATTAGAACACTCCCTAACACCATACACAAAAAATAAACTCAAAATGGATTAAAGACTTAAATGTAAGGCCAGATACTATAAAACTCTTAGAGGAAAACATAGGCAGAACACACTCTGACATAAATTGCAGCAATATCTTTTCTTTTTTTAACATCTTTATTGGAGTATAATTGCTTTCCAATGTTGTGCTAGTTTCTGCTGTATAACAAAGTGAATCAGCTATACGTATATATATATCCCCATATCCCCTCCCTCTTGTGTCTCCCTCCCACCCTCCCTATCCCACCCCTCTAGATGGTCACAAAGCACTGAGCTGACCTCCCTGTGCTATGCAGCTGCTTCCCACTAGCTATCTATTTTACATCTCGTAGTGTATATATGTCAGTGCTACTCTCTCACTTTGTCTCAGCTTACCCTTCCCCCTCCCCGTATCCTCAAGTCCATTCTCTACATCTGCATCTTTATTCCTGTCCTGCCCCTAGGTTCATCAGAATTTTTTTTTTTTTAGATTCCACATACATGCGTTAGCATACGGTATTTGTTTTTCTCTTTCTGACTTACTTCACTCTGTATGACAGACTCTAGGTCCATCGACCTCACTACAAATAACTCAATTTCATTTCTTTTTATGGCTGAGTAATATTCCACTGTATATATGTGCCACATCTTCTTTATCCATTCATGTGTCGATGGACACTTAGGTTGCTTCCATGTCCTGGCTATTGTAAATAGAGCTGCAATGAACATTGTGGTACATGACTCTTTTTGAATTATGGTTTTCTCAAGGTATATGCCCAGTAGTGGGATTTCTGGGTCATATGGTAGTTCTATTTTTAGTTTTTTAAGGAACCTCCATACTGTTCTCCATAGTGGCTGTAGCAATATCTTTTTTGATCCACCTCCTAGAGTATTGAAAATAAAAACAAAAATAAACCAAAATAAACAAATGGGACCTAACTAAACGTAAACACTTTTGCACAGCAAAGGAAACCATGACAAGACGAAAAGACAGCACTCAGAATGGGAGAGAATATTTGCAAATGATGTGACTGACAAGGACTTAATTTCCAAAATGTACAAACAACTCAGACAATTCAATAACAAAAAAGAAACAACCCAATCAAAAAATGGGCAGAAGACCTAAATAAACAATTCTCCAAAGAAGACCTACAGATGAGCAATAGGCACATGAAAAGATTCTCATTATGGCTATTAGAGAAATGAAAATCAAAACTACAATGAGGTACCTCCTCACACTGGTCAGAATAGCCATCATTAAAAAGTCTACAGATAATAAATGCTAGAGAGGGTACGGAGAAAAGGGAACCCTCCTACACTGTTGATGAGAATGTAAACTGGTGCAGCCACTATGGAAAACAGTATGGAGGTTTCTTAAAAAAAATAAAAATAGAGCTACCATATGATCCTGCAATTGCACTCCTGGGCATATATCCAGAGAAAATATTTCAAAAAGATATATGCACCCTTATGCTCATAGCAGCACTATTTAGAATGGCCAAGACATGGAAACAACCTAAATGTCTATTGACAGATGAATGGATAAAGAAGATGTGGTATATAGATATACAATGGAATATTACTCAGCCATTAAAAGAATGAAATAATGTCATTTGCAGCAACATGGATGGACCTAGAGATTATCATACTAAGCAAAGCAAGTCAGAAAGAGAAAGACAAATACTATATGATATCACTTATATGTGGAATCTAAAATATAACACAAATTAACATATCTACAAAACAGAAACAGACTCACAGACATAGAGAACAGACTTATGGTTACCAAGGAGGAGGGGAGATGGAGGAGGAATGAAGTGGGAGTTTGGAGTTAGCAGATGCAAACTATTATATATAGAATGGATAAACAACAAGGTCCTACTGTATAGCACAGGGAACGATATTCAATATCCTGTGATAAACCATAATGGAAAAGAATATAAAAAAGAATATACATATGTAAATCTGGGTCACTTTGCTGTACAGGAGTAATTAACACAACATTGTAAATCAACTATACTTCAATAAAATTTAAAAAAACTGTAATCTAACAGCTTGGTTACATTTTGTTTGCTTTCTAGAGGTCTTCAGTTTATTATGTTATCGAATTACAAGGAGGTGTCATTTATTATGTGTTCTATAATATTGTGGTGATTATAAAGCATTATCAGCCAGGGAATAAAATTATCATAAATATATAAAATTGGTGCAACAATATAAATCTCAAATGAGAATAAATATTAAGTGAAATACAAACACAAAATAGACTCAGATTATCATACAACTTCATTTAAAGATTCTAGGTTGAAAATCATACATTGCTGACACCCAGTGGTTACCAGATATAAAGCAAGCTTGGTTTATTTAATGATTTTCATTTCCAGTTGCTACACTGAATGATTTTATTCTTTATTTTATATTTGTATTTTATTTTATTTTTATATTCACAATATTTTTTTTAATTTTTGGAAAGTACAGAAATTTCAAAGACTATTGTTTATTAGCATATTATCAAGAAACAACAACTCTAATGCTTTTAATGAAATTTTAATTATAACTGAGGTCCTAACAATAGTGTTTTAGAAGGAGTATCCAAACACATAGCCTAGGTCTTTTCTCTAGCACATGAAAAGTCATAAATCTATGAGGGAGGCAAATAAAAAAGTAGAAGAAATAGTTTTCAGGTGGGTACCAGCTAATAGTATTTTGCATTTCTCTAGTGCTTTAATCTTTGCAAAGCATTTTAAATGCCTTGTATGGTAGATACCTCAGTGTATCATAAGAATTTATCTCCTTTTTTGATAGAATTAATGTGGAAACATTAAATAACAGAATCAATAATCCCTTCTAATAGTCTCATGTCTTAATTATTTAACTGATAAGCATAGTAAGGCTTTTCGGTGATTGTGAAGTACATAAATAATCCTAAAATGACAACTAGAGATCACTGCCACCATCTTTACGAATCTTGCCTTTTATCCAGTGTGTGAGCAAAGTCTGTTGCTGTGTTTAATATCAAGATGGCAGCTGCTCTGGAAAACTGTCAATTGAAAACCAAAACCACTTTCAAAGACAGCTGGAAGAAATAGGTTATTTGCACTAATAGATAGCCAAAGGAAGTGAGAACTTATGCTTTGATGTTTTATCTTTAAGTGTATCTCATAGTGATCACAGGCCTTAGTATAGGGGTTCTTAAATTATTTTATCTCAAAGACCAGTAAATTTTCAAAAAACATTGTGAAGGTCTGACGTAGGTCTGTTATTAAAAAGTTTTTTTCAAGTATGGGAATTTAAAAGAGGGTACTTTAGGAGGCTGTTGGTTCCGTCCTGCCCACGCCTCACAGCACTGCAGGGCCCAGCGTCCCAATTTGGCTGGTTTGTGGTTCAAAGAGACACAAATAGGCTGTTTGGCTCCAAGAAACCAACAAAAAGCGGTGTTTTGTTTGATTTTGTTTTGTTTTGTTTTTCCTCGCCATGTTTGGGAAGAAACATCATCAGCCTGAATTGGAATGGCGGAAAGGGGACTCGAACTGAGAGTCCTGAAATCCGGATTCCTGCTTACTAATTTAGTATCTGGAGGCTTCCGGGAAGATGGCGGAAGAGTAAGACGCGGAGATCATCTTCCTCCCCACAGATACACCAGAAATACATCTACACGTGGAACAACTACAGAACACCTACTGGACGCTGTCAGAAGACCTCAGACCTCCCAAAAGGCAAGAAACCCCCCACGTACCTGGGTAGGGCAACAGAAAAAAGAATAAACAGAGACAAAAGGATAGGGACGGGACCTGCACCAGTGGGAGGGAGCCGTGAAAGAGGAAAGTTTTCCACACACTAGGAAGCCCCTTTGCGGGCGGAGACTGCGGGAGGCGGAGGGGGGAGCTTCGGAGCTGCGGAGGAGAGCGCAAGCACAGGGGTGCGGAGGGCAAAGCGGAGAGATTCCCGCACAGAGGATCAGGGCCGACTGGCACTCACCAGCCTGAGAGGCTTGTCTGCTCACCCGCCGGGGCGGGCGGGGCTGGGAGTTGAGCCTCGGGCTTCGGTCGGAGCGCCGGGAGAGAACTGGGGTTGACGGCGTGAACACAGCCTGCAGGGGGTTAGTGCACCATGGCTAGCCAGGAGGGAGTCCGGGGAAAAGTCTGGACCTGCCGAAGAGGCAAGAGATTTTTTCTTACCTCTTTGTTTCCTGGTGCTCGAAGAGAGGGGATTAAGAGCGCTGCTTAAAGGAGCTCCAGAGACGGGCGCGAGCCGCGGCTAAAAGCGCAGACCCCAGAGACGGGCATGAGACGCTAAGGCTGCTGCTGCCGCCACCAAGAAGCCTGTGTGCGAGCACAGGTCACTATCCACACCCCCTTCCAGGGAGCCTGTGCAGCCCGCCACTGCCAGGGTCCCAGGATCCAGCGACAACTCCCCCAGGAGAACGCACGGCACGCCTCAGGCTGGTGCAACGTCACGCCTGCGTCTGCCGCCGCAGGCCCGCCCCGCACTCCGTGCCCCTCCCTCCCCCCCTCCCCCAGGCCTGAGTGAGCCAGAGCCCGCGAATCAGCGGCTCCTTTAACCCCGTCCTGTCTGAGCGAAGAATAGACGCCCTCCCGCGACCTACACGCAGAGGCGGGGCCAAATCCAAAGCTGAGCCCCTGGGAGCTGTGAGAACAAAGAAGAGAAAGGGAAATCTCTCCCAGCAGCCTCAGAAGCAGCAGATTAAAGCTCCACAATCAACTTGATGTACCCTGCATCTGTGGAATACATGAATAGACAACGAGTCATCCCAAATTGAGGAGGTGGACTTTGAGAGCAAGATTTATGATTTTTTCCCCTTTTCCTCTTTTTGTGAGTGTGTATGCTTCTGTGTGAGATTTTGTCTGTATAGCTTTGCTTCCACCATTTGTCCTAGGGTTTTATCCGTCCTTTTTTTTGTTTTTTTTTTTGGTGTTTTAAAAATTTTTTTCTCTTAATAATTATTTTTTTATTTTAATAACTTTATTATATTTTATCTTACTTTATTTTATTTTACTTTATCTCCTTTCTTTTTTCCTTCCTTCCCTCCTTCGTTCCTTCTTTCCTCCCTCGCTCCCTCCCTCCTTTCTTTCTTTCTTTCTGCTTCTACTAATTCTTTCTTTCTACTTTTCTCCCTTTTATGCTGAGCCGTGTGGATGAAAGGCTCTTGGTGCAGCAGCCAGGAGTCAGTGCTGTGCCTCTGAGGAGGGAGAGCCAACTTCAGGACACTGGCCCAGAAGAGACCTCCCAGCTCCACATAATATCGAATGGCGAAAATCTCCCAGAGATCTCCATCTCAACACCAGCACCCAGGTTCACTCAATGACCAGCAAGCTACAGTGCTGGATGCCCTATGCCAAACAACTAGCAAGACAGGAACACAACCCCACCCATTACCAGAGAGGCTGCCTAAAATCATAATAAGTCCAAAGACACTCCAAAACACACCACCAGACGTGGACCTGCCCACCAGAAAGACAAGATCCAGCCTCATCCACCAGAACACAGGCACTAGTCCCCTCTACCAGGAAGCCTACACAACCCACTGAACCAACCTTAGCCACTGGAGACAGACACCAAAAACAATGGGAACTACGAACCTGCAGCCTGCAAAAAGGAGACCCCAAACACAGTAAGGTAAGCAAAATGAGAAGACAGCAAAACACACAGTAGATGTAGATGAAGGAGCAAGATAAAAACCCACCAGACCTAACAAATGAAGAGGAAATAAGCAGTCTACCTGAAAAAGAATTCAGAATAATGATAGTAAAGATGATCCAGAATCTTGGAAATAGAATAGAGAAAATGCAAGAAACATTTAACAAGGACCTAGAAGAACTAAAGATGAAACAAACAACGATGAACAACACAATAAATGAAATTAAAAATCCTCTAGATGGGATCAATAGCAGAATAAGTGAGGCAGAAGAACGGATAAGTGACCTGGAAGATAAAATAGTGGAAATAACTACTGCAGAGCAGAATAAAGAAAAAAGAATGAAAAGAACTGAGGACAGTCTCAGAAACCTCTGGGACAACATCAAATGCCCCAACATTCGAATTATACAGGTTCCAGAAGAAGAAGAGAAAAAGAAAGGGACTGAGAAAATATTTGAAGAGATTATAGTTGAAAACTTCCCTAATATGGGAAAGGAAATAGTTAATCAAGTCCAGGAAGCACAGAGAGTCCCATACAGGATAAACAAATAAAAAGTGGGAGAAGTTCATGCAGAACTTAAACTTTTGTGTAGAAGCATTAAACATTAGTGGACAAAGCAGTACTCAGGAAAAGAAAATATGGACAGTGTTGCTCAATTAGAAATAAATATTTTCCAATATAAATGAAAAAGTTTTAGAGGACAAATTTAGCAAAGTAAGAACTGATGGTATAAACAGCAGCAGAAGTTTTGTTGAGCAGTGGATCTATTTAAACATAAGATTAAACACCTGTGGAAATTATGGTACTAAAACACAATGTAAATGCTACAGTGGAAATATGGAAATAACTTTTTAAAGTATACTTGTGAATTAAAACGAGATACCACTACACACTTATTGGAATGGTCAAATCCAAAAATCTGACAATACCAATTACTGGCAAAGATGAGGAGCAACAGGAACTCTTATTCATTGTTAGTGGGAATGCAAAATGGTACAGTCACTCTGGAAGCAATTTCTTACATAGCTAAACATTGTCTTACGAAAATGTCTAGCAATTATGCTCCTAGATATTTAACCAACTGATTTGAAAGCTAATGCCCACACAAGAACATGCACACAAACTTTATACCAGCTTTATTCATAATCTCTCTCTCTCTCTCTCTCTCTCTCTCTCTCTCTCTCTCACACACACACACACACACACACACACATACACACACAAACTGGAAGCAACCAAGATGTCCTTTAATAGCTGAATGGATAAACAAACTATGGTACATCAATATAACAGATTATTATTCAGGAATAAAAAGAAATGAGCTATCAAATCATGAGAAGAGATGGATGAAACTTGAATGCATGTTGCTAAGTAAAATAAGCTAGTCTGAAAAAGGCTATAAACTGTATGTTATCAATTATATGACATCCTGGAAAAGGTAAAACTATAAATAAAAATATCAGTGGTTGCCAGGGGTTCAGGTGTAGCATAGAGGATTTTCAGGGCAGTGAAACTATTCTGTATGATGTTATGGTAAATACATGACATCACACATTTGTGAAAACCCATAGAACTTTACAGCACAAAAAGCGAATCTTAATGTATGCATATGAAAAAAATATATTTTGACATCGAGAATGGAATGCAGAATTTGACTAAACAATCTAACTATATTACAAATGTATGAAACAACCTCACTAAGGGGGTGGAGGAAAACGGTGCTGACAAGTAACTTGGGAAATGATAAGAGTTTGTAAGACTAAAAGCGAAAGAAAAAAGCACTGTACTCTAGTTGATAACGTTCTTTCTCATGGGGGTACAGGTTAACAATCCTGATATTGTTATACATGTATACTTGAACTTAACAACTAATTAAATAGATGGCAGATGCTGGGAGACAGGTTTCTCACTGTTAGAGTGGGAGGTTATAGATAGCAAAGTGATTCACGTGGTAATGTATTACTGTTGGATATATCAGTATAACTTTTAAACAGAAATATTTATATATAGAAATATTTATAGATATCTGTATATGTAACTAATATGATTTGAGTATATTATATGATTATGAGATATGAGTATTCACACATATATTTCTTTGTTCTGTTAGCTGAAACGGTCTAAAAGAAATGATACTCCTAAAATCTGAAAGAAACAACAACATAGAAATAAGCACAGATCTTGGTTCCTAATACTATTTTCCAATAAAAGTAACCAGGCTTCTTGGAGAAATTACTGATTCTAGGGATCAGAGAGGAAATATAGAAGATGAGCCTGGAGGATCTTATTGTGTCAAAAAGTAAAGAAGTGCTAAAAAATAAAAAAGACCCACAGTGATGGGGTTATGTCAAAGAAGACAGGAAAGACCTCCCAATGGCCAAAGCTGTAACAATATGAGCAACACAATAAATAAAGTAATATTGGATTAGACCCCAAAGTATAAAATAAATATCTATGAGTTCACACTGATAGAAATAAACGATTGAATAAACAAACGTGAGAGAGTGGACCAATTTCCCATGCAGAAGAATTCCAGATAATTTATGTAGGTAATTCTGCTCTCAGGGAGGTGGAGTATTCCTTAAGAGTGAGCTACACAGAGTGACTTCCTTCCCCCAAAATACAACAATAGGAAAAGTAACTTTACAGTGGAATAACCTGACAAACTCTACTTCAGCCAAGTGGTCAAGGTCAACATTAACAGGGACAAGTCATGTTGATAGTATGTAACCTTGGTATCATTCGATGAAAAGGACACTCCTCCTCTGTGGTCTTCCTCCCCCAAAATCCATAGTCCCAGGCTAATAGGAAAAACATCAGACAAATCCAAGTTGAGGGACATTTTATAAAATACCTGACTAGTACTCCTCAAAACTATCAAGGTCATAAAAAATAAGGAAAGCCTGAGAAATTGTCACAGCCAAGAGGAGTCTAAGGAGACATGGCTACTAAATGTAATGTGGGATCTGGGATGGGTTCCTGGAACAGGAAAAGGACATTAGGTAAAAACTAAGGAAATCTTAGTAGGAAAAATCTTAGAAATAAAGTGGGGACTCTAGTTAATAATAATATGTGTGATATATGGGAACTCTCTGTACTATCTTTGCTTTCTTTTGTAAATCTAAAATTGTTCTAAGATTTTTTTAAGTTCATTTTTAAAAACTAGAGTGATGGAGGTAACATTAGCATTACTTACTGATGACATAATTGTATATCTGGAGACCCCAAGAGAAAATTATTATATACAGTTGGCCTTTCCTATCCATGGGTTTCACATTTGAGGATTCAACTAAGTGTGGATTAAAAAAAAAAAAAAACCTCCAGAAAGTTCCGAAAAGCAAAACTTGAATTCATGATGTGCTGGCAACTATTTACATAGAATTTACATTGTATTTACAACTATTTACATATCATTTACATTGTATTAGGTATTATAAATAATCTAGAGATGATTTAAAGTATATGGGAGGATGTGTGTAGGTTATATGCAAAAACTAAAATACTATGATACTTTATATAAGGGACCTGAGCATCTGTGGATTTTGGTATCTGCTGTGGTGGGGGCAGGGTGTCCTGGAACTAATCTCCCACAGATAACGAGGGACAACTGTACTTTAAAGGAATTGAGCAAGATGGCTGGGTAAAAATAACAATATATAAAACAAAGTGTTCCTATATAGTAACAACAAATTACATTTATAATGGAAGACATCATTTACAAAAGCTACAAACAGATAATTACTTAGGAATATATTAAACAAGAAACGTGCAATAGCTATTTGAAGACAACTCTGAAATGCTACTGAAAAACACAATATAATACCTGACAAAATGGAAAGATACCTATTTTTTTGGATTGGAAAAATTTTGTACAGATATCAATTCTCCCACAAATTATTTTATAATTATGATGAGATCTCAACAAAAATACCAATATGATTGGTGTGGGGAATAAAACAAGCTAATTCTAAAATATATGTGGAAAAATAAACATTTAAGAAGAGGCAGGAAATTTCTGGAAAAGAAGACTTATGAGCATGGAGGCCTATCCTTACTAGATATTAAAGCATACTATTAGACTACATAGTTAAATAGAGAAGTACTGGTACATGACTAGTACTGGTACATGATTAGACTTACAGCTCACTAGGCAAGAAGAGAGCCCAGAAATAAACTCAACTACACACACACACACACACGCACACAGCTCTTGTCTGAATGTTTGTGTCCCCACAAAATTCATGTTGAAAACCTAATGTCCAGTGTGATAATATTAGGAGGTGGGGCCTTTGGGAGATGCTTAGGTCATGAGGGTGGAGCCCTCAAGAATGGGGATTAATGCTCTTACAAAAGAGAATCCACAGAGCTCCCTAGCCCCATTTCACCATGTGAGAATACAAAAGAAGTCGGCAATTCAGAAAAGGGCCCTCACTTGGCCATGCTGGTACCCTAATTTTATACCTCTAGCCTCCAGAACTGTGAGAAATAAATTTCTGTTATTCATAAGTAACCTAGTGTGTGGTATTCTGTTATAGCATCCCAAGCGGACTAAGATACACACACACACACACATACGCATACAAATTAAGTATATGATAAAGGTAGAAGGTGTCATTTTGCATCGGGAGAAGAGAGTTTGTTCAACAAATTGTGATGCAATTATTTAGTAACCTTCTGGAAAAAATATAAGCTTGAAAAATTATTTTTCTATACCCCATAATTCACATATAAGTTCCCTACCCAAAATGCCCTTTATCTATCTTTGATTGGCAATGCCCACTTGTCCTTCCAAATTCAATTCAAGACCCCCCTTCCTTCCCCTTCTTCCTCTTGCTGAGCAACTCATCATAAAGCAATTAGGTGAGATAGATCAAGATAGGCATCCACGACAGGGAGGAGTGGAATCATAGTGACCCAGAGCGATATGTTAGAGGTGAAGTGCGGGTAAAGAGAATACCCATGCAGTCAGAGTAGCCCAGTATGGAGAGTCAGAACTCAAAAAGGGTGAGATGATAAGATCCACAAAAGCAGGGAAGGGAGGTGTGTAGTATGAGATGTCAGAACGTGAGCAGGGTAAACAGGATGACCATGCTAGGACTTGTTATGGGCAGTCAGTGGCCAAGTGTGATTAAGAAGCATTCACAGAGCCGAGCAGCTTGACACAAGAAGTCAGTTTAGTCAGGAGGATATTAAATAGGAGGCTTGCCTGGCATGCAGAGTAAAAGCCTAAGTCCAGAGAAGAGGAAATCCACAAGGGGGAGGCAGGCTAGTGTAGAAAGTTAGCGGCCAAGCAAGGTGAGGAGGGCATCCATGCATGGAGGTGGGGCATCCCTGTGTGGGCAGTTAGAGGCTGAGTGGAACAAGGAGAGTATCTGCACATGGGGGAGTCCCAGCACAAAATATCAAAGCCCAAGCAGGGTAAGGGGGGCATGTCTGTGAAAGGGTGGTCTGGAGTGGGGTGTCAGAGTCTGAGCAGGTTGAGAAAGGTATTCATATGGGTTGGGGACAATCCAGCATTTTGTGATAGCACAGCCTGAGGTATATAAGGAGGATACACACATGCATGCATACACGCTCACATGTACATTTCCCAAACTCTTGTCCAATGAGAGGAACTGGGAAATAATGAGTACGTATAGCCCTCATATAGCCTTCTTTTATGTCATTATTAATATGATTGAATTTATGACTGTCATTTTACTTTTTGTTTTTTTCTGACTCATGTTTTTTCTTTCTTTTTCTGCTTTATTGCCTTCATTTGTAAATGTTTTCAGTGTAGCATTTGAATTACTTTAAAGATTGTTCTCTACATTTATATTTATTTTCTTAGTGGTTAAGTGGACTTCCAGTATACAGCTTATTAGATCTACTTGAGATTTATACTAACTTAAAGACAGTGACATACAGAAATGTTATAGAGCTCTATCTCCTCTTCTGCCTTTTTGTGTTATGTTTCCTCACCAGCAAAATCTGCATTTCTTTACAGCACCCTTAGACTTGAACTTCCTCAGTCTCTATTCCAAATAAAGTCAGGGAGAGCTACACAGCTCTCTGTTCTTATGGCCTGACTCTCACCCTTTGCAGAACCTCTGTGCTACTGCTCCAGAGATGTGGGCAGGAACTTTTACTCTTGCAGTGCCACCCGTTACAAGCAAGACTCTAGGCTGGGAGGCAGGAGGGGATGGGGCATCGCTGGTCTTCTTGGTTTGTCTCTCACAGAATGGAACCTCTGCCCTACAGGGAAACTGGTGTGAAGATTATTGAAGCCTAGTATTCTCAGTTTACTATGCCTGGGGTAGAGTTTCTGTCCTATGCATGTGAGCTGTGTGGAGGAAGGGAGCCTCAGATCTCTCTTGCCTGGAAAAGAGCTTCTGCAACAGAGCTGGGAAGGATAAAGAACGCTGGTGGCCAACCCCTTCTGGGGAGAAATCATTGTCTTAAACTGAAATCTGGAAAAAGAGCAAGTCCCGTGTTATTAGCTACACCTACCTGGAATAGAATTCCCATTGCACTGAGCTGGGAAAGGTGGGAGGTAGGGAATAGTTCATGGTTCAAACGCCATAGACTCTAGCTGATCTTACCAAGATGTACCAGATTTTCTTGAATAAATGTTTCTCCATTTGCTGTAGGCTTTTAGAGCAATTTCTAGATACTTTAAATATTTGTTTTTTTAAAATAATTTTTACCAGTTATGGTTGTTTTGCTGATAGGCTCCATCGAGCTCCTCATGCCACCAATCTAGGAGTGCTTTTTCAAATAACTTATTTTTAGAGTGAATGAAACCTAGGGCTGTTCAGAGCATGGAAATAATAATGAATTCCCATTCTAGCTTTAACACTTTAAGTGTATTATTTAGCCTAAGTTTTTCCTTATTTATAACATGGGCACTTTCTATACCTCTCAGATTGTGATGAGGATTGAAAGACTATTGAAATAGTGTTATATAAAGCACCTAGCATAGAAGTTGACTCATAGTAGACACTCAATAAATGTCACTTCTCTCCCCTTCAAGCAAATGACTGTCTCAGGCTGGATGGCTATTTTAGTGACTATCACAGTGTCTGGAATATGGTATTGTGCAATAAATGTTGAACTGGATTGAAGGATGGACAAATGAATGGATGATGGGTGGGTGGTGAGTGATTTCTAAGGTTCTAATTATTGATTTACCGATATAAAAAAACAGGGGTGATGTCCAAAATGTTTTAATGGTGCATCCTGAGAAAACTAAATCAGAACTGATGCTGGCTCTCAGGAGTGGCTACATAATTAACAGAACACAGTAAAGAGTAAAATATGGGGCCCCTTCTTCAAAAATGATTAAAAATTTCAAGATGGTGACAGCAGATCATTAAACCATGGCTGAGGCCCTTCCAAGCATCCAAGAATAGGGCCCTGTGTAACTGCACAGAACACATACCCATGCAGCCATCCTCGCTCACTTTTGCCCAAGAGTAGGATCCTAAGGAACTCCTGATATAAAAGGTATTATTCCTTAGTTGCTGGGATAGCCCAGGGGAGGGGGGTTCAAAGTAAGGGGCTAGGGCAGCCCTAGGTAGCAGAAGACAGATGGCCAAGAGGGGGACCATGGCTTAAGGCACTCTGTATATACCAAGCATTTGGGAAATATTCAGTACCTTAAAACTCTATCATAATGCAAAACAAAAATGAGAGAGCGATTTCAAAAAATTCAATTTCAAAAAATTCAATTTCAGAAAATTTGGGGTCACATTACTTAAAGGTTAATAAACCTATACAGCTAGCAGGCCAGGAGTTCCAGGGGTCCTTTTGCAAGGTCCAGCTCTGTCCAGATTTGGTGCCACATGGTTGTTATAGCCAGTTTATTGGGGCAATTCTGGTAGGGACTGCTAAGTTTATGGCAGGGATTCCAGAAATCTTTGATTAGAAGAGCTTGCTATGCACGTTCTGAACAGGGGAATTGAAATACTAGGTCCCAAAGACCCACTCAGCCTCCAAGGATGGGATTGCCTGCGATCTTCCCTGCCTAGCCATGACCTCTCCCTTCCACACTCCTTCTTCCTCCCCACAATCCCTTAACACACTAAGAACAACTTTAGCAAGCCCTGAATTGAGAGTAATTTGCCAAACATGTTATGTCTTAATTCATATTACCTTGGGGGTTTTAATGTTTAACAAGGATAGGTCTACTTAAGGAAATGGTGGTGCATCCTATCACTGATTACAAGTGATAGTAGAGGATGGTATTCTGGTTTACATCTCAGTTTTAGCTCTTTTTTCCCCTTTTAGAGATAGATGATCAGTGCCAATGATAGTCAAAGCTATAGTTACTCTGCCCATGGGCTTACCTCTCCATTATATTATTTTAGTCTTTTTCATTCTAGAATACTGGAATATATTAGTGTTTTTCAAATTGAACGTGCAAATGAATCACCTGGGGATGTTGTTAAAATGCAGATTGCTAATTGAGTGTGTCTGGGTTGGGGTCCGAATTCTGCATTTCTTCTAAAAAGCTCCCAGGTAATGCCCACTCTATTGGTCTGTGGACCACGAGTAGAACCATTATGAATAATATTAGATATTGATCCAAATTAAAACTTGATTGTAATCTGTAGGTCATTATTCTCTAAATTTTAAAGTAACTGTCTATAACTAGGTTGCCACGTCTTCTCCTAGAAGTCAACTGTCAATTAGTCTGAAGTTTGCATATAATTTGAAAGGCTTCTTACTGATTTCAGAGGCTTGTGCCTTTTGGTCTCTGAACTAAAAAAAAAAAAAAAAATCACACCATCAGAAGGTAGGAAATACTGCCTGCCAACTAGTATAGGAAACTCTCAGGCTTGTATTGTGTAGTTTGTGACATCTGAATATTTCGAATATGATCTCTAGTCATTTCATTATTTTCAGCCTTTTAAGCACTGCATTCTTCCCACCTTTTGATGAAACGTGAAGCACACATTTAGACTATGAATGTATTTAAAACTTCTTGCTTCTTATTAATCCTCTTCACAGGTTATTTTTAAAGCCAAACAACCTTATTCATGGTGAATAATTTCATCCCAAGTGCAATGTTAAAAAAAACTAGAATCTCATCTTCCAAGATTTGACAATATCTCTATGGCTCAGTGAAAGTCACAAAATCACATTGCTTTATGAATACATCACAGATTAGATTCTGACCCCTCCCTTGACTTTTCTACATGCAGCACTCTCATCTTGGATTGAGGAATGTTAAAGAGAAAAACCACAGGCCCAAAAAGGCATAACTTGTGCTAAAGCCCATGATACCAAACCTAGATTTAACAACTAACCTAACTGCAGTTTTGACCTTCCCCAGAAATGTAATCTTAATCAACCAGCCTGGAATTTTCTGGTCAGCACCAATGAGGTCATCTGCCACATGGGCCCTCTACATCCCCTAAGAGGAAGAAGAGGCAATCTGCATGATAAAACCCTTTCCTTTCCCTTCCCCCTCAGAAAAGATGTCTTGGTCTAAAAATAATCTTTTCTTTTTTCTTTTGCTAATAGGACCTTGTCCCATCCTTCTTCCTATAAAAACCTTTTATTTTGTACAACCCCTCAGAGCACCCTTCTACTTGCTAGATGGGATACTGCCGGATTCACAATCATCTAATAAAGCCAATTAGATTGTCAATTTAATTGGTTGAACTTTGTTTTTTTTTTTTTTTTTTAAAAATATTTATTTATTTATTTATGGCTGTGTTGGGTCTTCGTTTCTGTGCGAGGGCTTTCTCTAGTTGTGGCAAGTGGGGGCCACTCCTCATCGCGGTGCGCGGGCCTCTCACTATTGCAGCCTCTCTTGCTGCAGAGTACAGGCTCCAGACGCCGTGCAGGCTCAGTAATTGTGGCTCACGGGACTAGTTGCTCCGCGGCATGTGGGATCTTCCCAGACCAGGGCTTGAACCCATGTCCCCTGCATTGGCAGGCAGATTCTCAACCACTGCGCCACCAGGGAAGCCCTGAACTTTGTTTTTTAACAAGAAAAAAATCTGTTAATAGGATTCAGATAATTTGCTACTAGTTGAGGATTTTAATAATCTAATGCTTATTTAAATACAACAATGCTTTCAAGATAAGATTTATTCAACATTTGGGGAAAAAATTCAGTTTGATAAGACTCTTGTTTAACATTTGGCCATAACCCTGGAATTTACTGAGTCAGCACTGTATCACCTGATTAGAAGAAGCTTCTTTTTTGGTATGAAAAATCTGAAATTAAGAAAGAGCTCCATTATTAACAGTCATTAATAACACAAACTATTTCACTTAGATTAATAACTCAGAGAAATAGACAAAAAAGCATTCAGCAGAGAAATAAAGCAAAACATTTCACACACATTCACAGTTCTCTTTATCTTTAAAAGACCTGGCATTAAGATATTTTTTTTCTCCAAGTCACACTTCCTCCTTAAAGCTCACCAACCCATAGTGGTCCCTCCATCTTCTGAAATTCTATGGCATTATCTGTATAACTCAAGAAGCAATCAGATAAAATCAGCTCATAATGAAGGTTATATTTTTTTGTATAGATTCTAGCTCCTCCAACTAGAGTGTGAGCTCTTGGAGGGTACGCACCAAGTTTTTTTAATCTTTGTGATCTTTTGCCTGTGGCACACTAGTAGTATATCTCAGTCTATGTCCATTTTAAGTCACTCTTTCCTTTCCCCAATCCTGCTTTTCTCCTGTAATTCTCATATTTTTCCTTTATCTAGAGGTAAATAGTGTTTCATGTTCTACAACATTATTCTTATATTCCATTCAAAAGTAAATCCACCCCAAAACGTAGCTTTTTAGGGTTGATTTTTTAAATTACTGTACTTTCCCTGAAGACATTATCATAGTCTACACAACATCAATGAACACTCACAGTGTACAGGCAAAATTATAAAATGTAGGTCCATCAGTTCTAAATGCAAAATATTTTTTATCTACTATCTCAGACTAAACATTGTAATGTCATACAACTTACCGTTTTCAGCAAACTTTTTTGCTTATACAAAATAAGGCAAGTTATTAACAAAACAAGTAATGAGACAAAAGCCAATGGTATCATGAAAAATATTAAGGTTTCCTTCCATGTGTTACCTAGGATTAAAATCACCAAAAAAGGGGGAAGGGTTAGATGTGTACAATTATTTTAAAAACTGAATTATTTTATAAGTAAACTAGTAAATGGTGAAGAACTGAGTCAAACTTGGCAACTTCTACCATATTTGCCAGTACCTAGATACCATGGTGATGCTTGAGAACAGCATTCCTTTCATTTGTGCACTTTTTTGCTGTACTACTTTACTGAACTGTGACAGCTCTTTATTTTGCTTAGAAAAATAACTACCTAAAGCCCCATTCTTATTTTCTTATATGATTTTGTTTAAAATTTGACCTTGCGAATTTTTCATAATAACAAAACGATAAAACGTTAGCCAAGTGATTAGATAAACATGTCTTGTGTATGTATCTCTTAACTCTCAATAACTCAAATGTTTACATTATATCATACAATGATGTAGTGAGTGAAAGCAGGTCTTCAATAAAAGTCTCAGTGCAAATAATGGAGCTAGTCTTTAAAGGTCATGTTTTTAAAGTTGCCTCACATTCTGGATCCTAAAGAGATGAGGTTTTTCTCTTCTTTTTTTTCTTTTCTTTTTTTAGGGATGAAGTTTTAATGGTTTGTCTGCATAGCAAGAAATGAGCAATCACTAGATAAACTCAAAAAGTACACAAAGCTTGTCCTTCTAAAACTAGTATCTCCCACATGTTTTGAAATACTATGGAACACTTTGAATCCTAGGCCTATATCTATACTCAAACCTACCTCCAACCCCACATTTTTCTTTGTCCTATTCCCTTGGGATCTTATTTTCTACTAGAAAATTACCAAATTCATAGGCTCAGTTCAGTTAAGAATTGCAACGATATAATCCAGAGAAATGACTAATAACGTAAGTTTTTTGGCATGCAAAATTAACAGTGGGAAAACAGGCTTCTTTTGTGAAGTTTCAGTAGAGTTAATCTTATAGTCATTTCCAAAAAAAATTATTGTGCTATTTTTCTATAACTTAAAACATCCAATAAGAAATGTCCAAAAGAACTAAAGACCACATGCATCTCAGGAAAGTCGTTGTTCCTAATCTGAAATTTATTAAGATTCTACCAAGAGATACCCATCAGGGCAAAAGAAATCTGTCATAAATAACATGGTTAAGCGTATATTTAAAAAAATTTAAAAAACAAAAACAAAAAACAAAAAAACAACATTGTAAATCAACTATTCTTCAATTTAAAAAAAAAGATTGCATATAAAATACATAAAAGGATGTATATTTTGAGGATATGCCTAAAAACTCACCATATCTACTTTAAACCATGCACTGAATAATAACAAGATATAATTCAGGGCATGACTTTCTCAATGTCAGTTCCACAGAGTCTCCAGATTTTTTATATTAGTGACAAAAATGAAAAACAGTACAAGTAAGTATTCTTTCTGATTCCATATATCTTTGGTTAATTGAGTTCTTCCTCTCTCTTCCTATTTTTTCTCCATGGCCCTGATTATATGATATATTTGGCTTCTTTATTTATTGTCTATCTCTACTCAACTTGGGAATAAAATATAAATTCCATGAGGACAAGGATTTTTTTTTTACTGCTATATCTCCAGTGCCTGAAAGAGTCTGACACATAGTAAGTGCTTAATAAATATTTCGTGTATGAAAGAGAACAATGATACCACTATATTAATAGGGAGATTACAGTCAAACACAAATTCTATTATAATGGAACAACATAAAAGGAGATGATTGATAGAAATGCCATTATGTTTGCATCTATATCTGTATATGTATTTATATACCTTTACGTGAAAGAACAATGCTGAGTTAATCTCCTTCAATTTCAAACAACTATTAATATTTTCTATTGATAAAGCCAGTATACTGTGAAGTACAATAATATTTTGCCTCATTCTCAAGATTTTTTAGTTTATATTGCTATTTTTTGTCTTCTATGAAAGTTTATTTTCTTTTTTTAATTTTTAATTTTATATTGGAGTCTAGTTGATTAACAATGTTGTATTAGTTTCAGGTGTACAGCAAAGTGATTCAGTTATACATATACATGTATCTATTCTTTTTCAAATTCTTTTCCCATTTAGGTTATTACAGAGTACTGAGCAGAGTTCCCTGTGCTATACAGTAGGTCCTCGTTGGTTATCTATTTTAAATATAGCAGTGTGTACACGTCAATCCCAAATATATTTAATTTAAACATGTTTTTTATCATAAGTCACTTTAAATCAGTGTTGGAAGTGAACGGAATGTTCATTTTACTAATGATGACATATTAATTAGAAAAATATTCATTAGGCACAGTACCAGACACTCAAAAACAAGTGTATGCTACCTATCCTTGCTTTAAGATTTGTTCTCTTGAAAATTGAAAGCATAGGAAAATATTGATTAAAATAGGCTTCCCTGCAAAGAACTAGCATATTCTCTTTACTGACAGTCAGAAAAACAAGATGTTGATGACTGAACTATAACAAGACTCTTAAACTAGTTAAAACTGAACATTAGATTTTCCATAAATCTATGTTCGATTGTGGTGATTGCTAATTTATCTTCTCTGTTTATAGACTATATGCAAGAGTATTTTGACTTCCATAATTACAAAATACACTGAGAGAAAATTATTTTGCTAGCCAATAGTTAGCAAAATAGTTTAGTTACTGTTCTTTTTTTAAATATATTTTCTTCAATAACCATGTCAACATATTTTATGATTGTTCCTTCTTTCTAAAATTGTATAAATGGATTCCTTTAACTCTCAATAGGGAAAAGGCACAGACTATAAAAAATTTGAATAATGAGCACATAGTTTTTCAAACCATATAAAGAAGGCACACAATAATGTCAAGATTCTGATAAAGTACATATATACTTGTAAGTAAAACTTCAGAGTAAATGTACGACTACAATTGGTACTAATACATGCAGATTTGGTTAACATCTAGTTAGTATATAAGAAGCTCGAGAATAGTGCCACCATACTTTGGAGCTAAGACTACCACTGGAAAGTAATCCACTAGTAAAATCAAGGCAAAACAGGTAAGATTAGTTTGTCAAATGAAAGTAGGAAGAATCAAACAGAATCTGTTAACTCTTGGAATGTGGAAAAGATACAGCTCAATTAATGTTATAGACATCTATAAAAATATGGAATATAGCCAATATTTTATAATAACTATAAATGGAGTATATATAACCTTTAAAAATTGTGAATCACTATATTGTACACCTATAACTCATACTTCAATAAAAAAATAATGAAGATTTGACCCTATGACCTTCATAACCAGTGTCACTGAACTGTAGTGACCTATGACATCCAGTAAGGCATCTTCTTCCTCAAACAGTGCTAGAAATACTCTAGTTACTGTTATTTTATCTTATACCTTTCCAGCATTGTTCATCACTCCACTCACTCCATATTCCATCATCTGAGCAATAAATATTTACTTTGCTCCTTACTAAAAAGCATAATTCGTGGCTTTCATTTGATGTTCTTGTGATGTTTATTTCATTTTCAACTGTGGTAGTCTGAAAGCCAAGGTAAAAATGAGATATCATTATTTGATCTAACTGCAGCTAGCCACACCCCATTTGATTTGTCATTTTCTAAGTGGGTTTTGTTACATGAAAGAAATGCATCAAATGACTAGAAAGGTATATACCAAAATCCTAACAGTGGTTATCTCTCTGTATGGTGTTTTATTTTTCATTTTTCTTCTTTATTTATATTTAAATTTTTTTCTATAGTGATAATGGATTACTAGTAGTAAAGGGCATGTGTGACAGGGCAAAATTCCTAGGTAGTTTTGGTGCTTATGACACCCATTTTGGATTAGTGTCAAATTTCCCAGATTCCATAAATTGGAAAATGCTATATATACTGAGTTAGCCAAAAGAGTCATCATGTGAATGTTGTTTCTATGGAAACTGTAGAGTTCGTATACACAAAGCTTCTTTTTTCCCTTATTCTTATTTTGGTTAATCATCATAAGACCAGTGTAATAGTGCTCAGGGCTTGGCATGAAACTACCCCTTCCAATATGAGAATACACAAGGCTGGATGATCTCAAAACAACCAAAAGAAAAAAAATCACTGAAGTGATTACTTAAATTTTGCATCTCAAAGAGCTGAAGAGTGTTCCTCATCCAAAATACCAGCTTTTCTTTTGTTGTAACTTTTCTTGGGAGACAGCACAATGTAATGTAGGTTAAAGTGGACTGGGAATAAGATCTGGATTCTAGTTCTAGCTGTGTAATTTGATTGTAAGTCAACTCACTTCCTTGGGACTTGTAAATATATTCAACTCCCAGTTTTCTCATCTGTAAGTGAAATGAATTGATTAGAAATAATGGCTCACCTACTTGTCTCCACCACTCCCTAAGTTGGAAACCAATGAATAAAATTAACATATAACGCAGTGGGGCTAAAGGCATCATCACATTGCTGGCGCTGGGGGGTAATCAGTCTTGGAACCATGGCTTACTTCCCCAGTTAGCCTCTCTTCCCTGCTACAAGCAATTCTCTGGTAGCCCTGCCAGGCTCTATTCTGATTTTGACCTGATAGTTGCTCCTCAAGAAGTGGTTTTTATGTTTGTTTGTGCTTCTTGCTTTGTGTTCTTTTTACATGAGGCCTCTTCGCAATCCGTCTTATGCATGTGCTTGACAACTTTAATTTTTTGACATAATATTGGAAACAAGTGACTAGATTATCTCTAAGGACCTATGTAGCTTTAAAATTGGTATAATTGATTGATAATACTTTCAGACTGCAAGCATCTTTCTTTTGTCCACTAGATTATTTGATTATTTGGTTTTCTGGAAGTTAAACTAAGGTACATGTCATGTTCTATTCTTCATGTGGATAGCAACTGATTTTGGTTCTTATGTTTGCCATTTTATTTAAAAGGCTATGTTCATGATTTTCTCAAATAAACGCAATATCCATACCACCCAGGCAGTATCATCTTCTATGAATTCAATTTCATAAATGAAACACTTTGCTGGAATAGGTCCTTTGGGAATGCTCCACTTCAGGTTAATTTCCTCTGAATTCTTCACAGTAAGACTAAGGTCGTCTGGTGGCAAAGGTTTAACTGAAAAGCAGAAGGAAATAATTTCAACATGGAGGTTATTAAAGTTTAGCAGTGGCCCTTACCAAAAGCTAGGGACACTTACTAACAGAAGCCTCCAGGATAAATTAGGTGGCTCAAGACTATTCACTATAATGTGAATTAAAATCAAAGCTGCTTGCCAACCAAGATTAGTTTATTAAGAAACCTGGTTATTTGGGGAACTCATTTTTTGATAAGTCACATATTGACAAATATTTAAGTCCAAGAGAAAAGTTAGATGATCCAAATCATTACAGTCATTTTTCCATTTTATAACACTAGAAACAACTACCACAACATATTACTACTACTATTTTTATTAATAGCTATTTCTTATTTAGAGCTTATGATGTGTCAGGCAGTGAACCAGGAATGTTACATCATAAACTTATTCATGTCTCACAATAAATCTATGAGGTGGTCCTCTATTATCCTCATTTTACTGATAAGGGAATTGAAACACGTTAAAAGTAACTCGCCCAAAGTCATACAGCTAGGAAGTGGTAAATTCAAGATTCAGACCCAGGTATGGCTGACCCTAGAACCTGTCATTCTCATAACTGTTAGGACTGAGAACACAAACTCAGAAAATATCCACCCATTTGCCTATTGAGGCCTGGAATAAGTGATCCCATAATTACTCCATCACCAACACTGGACAAAAATACTTTATAGCAGGGGCTTCCCTGGTGGCGCAGTGGTTGAGAGTCCGCCTGCCGATGCAGGGGACGCGGGTTCGTGCCCCGGTCTGGGAAGATCCCACATGCCGCGGAGCAGCTGGGCCCGTGAGCCATGGCCGCTGAGCCTGCGCGTCGGGAGCCTGTGCTCCACAACGGGAGAGGCCACAACAGTGAGAGGTCCACGTACCACAAAAAAAAAAAAAAAAAAAAAAAAAATATAGCAGAGAGACTCAAGCTGGGAAACAAATTGTGAGTTCTAAATGAAAATGATACTTTATACTCATTCAATTCCTTATCTTCCATACTTTCATATTTAATCAGTGCTTCCTCATACTCTGTTGGCCCCCAGTTTTCTCGCTTTGCATTTCTGTAGGTATCTCCTTTATCTCTATCTCTATCTCTTCTCTCCCACATGGTCAATTGTAAATGGCCTAAACTGGAAACATTCTGAAGTTGTTTGTTTACCTCACCTATATTTTGAAGGTGAAAAATGAAATAGCTGGGTCTGATAACTTGGGATTCTGATGATCCATTAACACAGATGTAGAAATCTTTACAGTCTGATGACTCCAAGTAGGGAAATATGCATCCAATATTTTTTCCATTAGCCTTGATGTAATCAGCACACTGTAACACATGGTCCAAGCCCTCATACCTGTAAAAAGAAGTGTTGTAAGAACTGTGTTTACCAATATCTTCTAGTAGCATGGTATTCAATTTTCAATTATTGTAAGATACTAGGTAAATAAAAAAATCATTTAATAACATACAATACTCATTGAGCACCAACTATGTGCCAGATCCTATGATAAGTGCTAGGGCTACAATAGTAAGGAAAGTAGAGATAGGCCATGATTTTACAGAGCTTACAATCTGGTGGGAGTCTTTATAAAATCTCAGATATAAGGCAAGAATTCTTACTCATATACTTGGGTTATGTTGACTCATGAACAGGATTTGAGAATCAAAGAATAAGATTCCTATTAAGAAAATATGGGGTTTATAATGATAATCCTAAATGATACTGCTTTTTTTCTATTGTACTGGAGAACTTATTAGAAGAAAACAGATTTTTTAATAAGAAAACAGATTTAAAAGCAGACTTACAAGATGGCCAAAAAGCACATGCAAAGATGCTCAACATCGCTAATTATTAGAGAAATGCAAATCAAAACTACAATGAGGTATCACCCCACACAACTCAGAATGGCCATCATCAAAATGTCTACAAACAATAAATGCTGGAGAGGGTGTGGAGTAAAGGGAACCCTCCCACACTGTTGGTAGGAATGTAAATTGGTACAACCACTATGGAAAACAGTATGGAGGTTCTTTAAAAAACTAAAAATAGAACTACCATATGATCCAGCAATCCCACTCCAGGCATATAGCTGGAGAAAACTAATTCAAAAAGATACATGCACTCCAATGTTCACAGCAGCACTATTTACAGTAGCCAAGACATGGAAGCAACCTAAATGTCCATCAACAGAGGAATGGATAAAGAAGATGTGGTACATATATACAATGGAATATTACTCAGTCATAAAAAAAAAAGAATGAAATAATGCCATTTGCAGCAACATGGATGGACCTGGAGATTATCATACTAAGTGAAGTAAGTCAGAAAGAGAAAGACAAATATCATATGATATCACTTATATGTGGAATCTAAAAAAATGATACAAATGAACTTATTTACAAAACAGAAACAGACTCACAGACTTCAAAAACAAACTTATGGTTACCAAAGGGGGAAGGGATAAATTAGGAGTTTGGGATTAACATATGCACACTACTATATATAAAATAGAAAATCAACAATTACCTACTATATAGCACAGGGAACTCTACTCAATATTCTGTAATAACTTATATGGAAAAAGAGTCTGAAAAGGAATGGATATATGTATATGTATAACTGAATCACTTTGCTGTACACTTGAAACTAACACAACATTGTAAATCAACTATACTCCAATATAAAACAAAAATTAAATATAAAAGATATATAAAATTTTTAAAATTTAAGAGAAAATTTTTTGACAAAAAATAAAAGCAGACTTACAAAATATCATTATGTTTAATAAAATGAATTAAAATCCTCTGAGGATATAATACACATCAAGAGATAAACCTCAGAAAAGCCAACAGGGGCTCAAAAAGAAAAAGAGGAGTTGTTTGGCAAGTAAATATCTAACTTCCCATTCTCCTAGACAAGAAATGTTGCCATATCATTGAAAGTTAACCTCTTTTCAGTAATAAAGCTAATGGGAATTAGGGGAGAATTTCCCTACTGATTTCCAAAGGAACAAATGCCTGGTTTATTTTCCTAAAGAATAACTTGTAATACAAGTTGACATTATCTTAAAAGCAGCCAAAATTCCGTTTGCAATGAGGCTAATCTAGCAGCTGATAAGGTGCTGGTACAAATATCAGGACTCTACTGAATTCACTTTATGCCAAGTATTTATTTTAGGCCAAGTCTGCAAAATTGTACTCTCTGGTTTAGTTCACCTGGTTAGAGTTTGGGATATTTGCCTTCTAGGCTGGACTTTACATAATTTACTTTATGCCAGTGGAAAGCCTCACGGTACCCTTATTTTCCAGTCTCTAAAATGTCAATATTTATTCCTCTCTACTTTACTAAGGTGAGGATAAAGTTATGTTAAACATGAGCTACAATGAACAAGAGGGCAGGGACTTTGCCTTATTCATACTTCCTTTTATCTAGAACAATGCCTGGCATTTAATAATTGCTTAATATTTATTGAATTTATTTAATTAACAAATAAATTAGAACTTAGAAATTGACCCATCCAACTCCAGATGAGGAAACTGAGACCCCAAAACAAGAAATTGTTTGCCCGAGACCACTAAGTTAAGTGATGCCATAATATGGATTAGAACCCAGTACTCAGGAGATTGTTAATAGCTTATACCTTATTGCTTATACATTGTAATTTTCTAAAGAAAAACACCATGATAATTTGTGCCTGAGACTCAACAAAGAGTAATGCTTTGTCCTCTCTTGTTTTTTCTGTTATTTAAAAATGCATAAGTTCTGATACTTGTCTATCAACTTACCGATGTTATTATCATCATTTGGTTCATTCATTTAATGACTATTTAGCGATAATCTACTATGGGCATAGCACAGCAGAGACGGTCAAGAGAAGTATCAGAAATAGTTTGTGCCCACCAATCTCTTAAAAATTTAAGAGAGGAAGGAGACAAAAATTTAAAGGTCATCTAGACAATAAGTAGTTAAGAACTATAATAAGTAATAGTTCAGAGAAAAACTGAACGGAAGCTAATGTGAGCAGTAAAGGGTTAATGAAATTGAATACCAAATGGGTCTTGAAGGATGGATAAGGGTTAGTGAAAGAGAGAGTCAGATGGTATTCTAGGTACCAATGCACACAAAGGCATAAAAGATCAATCATAACATGGGTAGAAAAATATGTAGAGATGGGTCTAAATGGAGCAGAACATTCACATTGGTGGTAGTAGAAGGTAATGTTGGAAAGGCAGTGATGCAGTGAGGCAGAGACTTGAATGGCCTAGACTTTATCCTGGAGGCAATGAGTAGCCACGGCAAGTTTTTGAGCAAAAGAATGGCATATGAAAATAGAAGAATAGGAAGATAAATCTGGCTACAGTGTGCAGAATGAATAGGAAGGGGAGAGACTAGAAGCAGAGAGACCATCATTTGGGAGGCTATGGCAATCATCCAGGTGTGGAACGAGGTAAGCCTGAAGAAGAGTTCTTACAGTAGAAATGGGAAGTAAAGAACAGATGTGAGACCTTGCAAAGCAGTGTCATTGTTGATTATGGTGATTAATGTTACCATGAAAAAATTAAGGAATGAAGGAGATAGAAGATTCAAGATGGTTGTAAGTTTAAAAGCCTTAGTGCCAGTTAACAAACGTAGAGAAGTCAGAAAAAGGATCAAAAGGCAAGAATATGAAATATGCCAAAACTTTTTAGGTTATAACTCCATCTATCTAAAAGATACAAAATATTTAATCCAGTACAGAAACAATGACTGCATTCCTTATTATCGCCCATAGAGTGCCTTCTAGTAGCTACAGCCTAAACCTACTTATTCCCATTGATAATCCCAAATAATTGTAAATAAACTTCATCATAAATACAACTCTGAAAAGATATAATGAATTTAATTTAATGAAAATACAGTTACTCATACTGTGAATTAATTTTGATAGATATCTTCCTAATATGGAATTCTTATTATAAAAATACTTACCAATAAAACAAGTTGTAATTGGTATCAGAATGGACACACATGCCAGGTTTCCAAGAGCAAAGTAAATGTTGCCGGTTGTAATATACACAATCCATATCCTGAATTTTAGTTTCCAGATTTCCTAAGAAATGAAAAAACTGTGAATGCTTGAAAGACATGACGATGAATCATATGGGAAATAACTATGCAATTTTATTTCATTTCCTTTGACCTCTCCACTTGATTTAGCAATCAACATAATCAGGAATATTCCAAAAGGAAGTTGTTGCAAATCACTTCACTGTAAGTGGGACATGAAAAATCAAAAACTTTTGAGGGCTTATTTACTGGTACTAGTGTAAGCATATGCAAAAGTACTAAATTAATAATTCTAGGATGCTCTGAGCAGTTGCATAAATAGTCACATGCATATTTACTAATATGAGCCCCAAACTGGGAACTATATTAACCTAATAAGATGTAGGTTTTGCCACATGTGTTTGCTGATATAAAGAATCCAAAAAGGCCAGTCACCCACTCCTAAGAAGGATTCTCTTTTGTGCCACATTCTCAATTGTACATGTAATCTGATGTATAAAGGTTAAGGGACTTACTTCCCATATAGATTGTTCTGAAAGTATTAAATATGAAAAGAGAGCTTTGTTTTAACCTTGTGGTGATATCCAATAAGTAGCTTCTGACCATGAACTTTGAACTTCTGATCCATTTGTGCATTGACCTAGCAGAAGTGTGTGTATCTTTGCTTCAACACCTTTGTTAAGATCAAATCCATCTTTGTAATGTAGATTCTTAGTAATGATGGTCTGTTTGATAAAAAGATGAGACAAAGTTAAGCTTAAAACAATAATGGTATCATGAGCCACATTAATAAGGCTAAAAAGTCATTAACACCCTGGAGAGTTCCCAATATCTAAGAAATTCCTGATGATTATCTGATAAAATGTCCCAGATATATTTCTGGCAGAGTTCACTTCTGCATATTATATCATTTGATGAGATCATTTGAATCTTAGCATCTCAATAAAAAAATTTCTGGAAGACAAAAAAGGCTCTATGGGAGGAACTTTTGAGCTATAACCGTCAAGTTGAAATTGAGAGAGAATTTTCATGTACCATATGCCTATTACATGACAATTTATCACATTTCAAATATCATATGAACTCTTCAGGAATCATATAAAATCTTGGAGGTAACTGAAGAAAGCCAGACAAAGTGTGACCTCCTGAAGGACTAAAATCATGTATCATTTATCCTTCTATTACCGATACCTAGCTAGTGGAGTGCTTGGAGAAAAAAGTTGCACAATGAATGTTTGATTTGAATTGTCCCTTGAAACTACCTAGCTGAATTAGGAAGGTAACAGAATGCCTTGTACAACCAAAATCTTTGAATAAACATGCTTGTTGACTATGTAAATAGTTAATTCAGTAAACCTTCACTGAGCACTTAATACAATATATGCACAGAACCATGCTGTGTTCTGTAGGGAGAGTACAAAGATAAATAAGGCTTGATTCCTACACAGCAAAAGCTCACATAGCCCAGTAGCATATATAAGACCCATATACAGGTATATAAGTAACTTTGAAATATGGTAAAATGTGTAAGTACTCTTCAAGTCCGTATTCTATGGGACCAAGTTTTCTTTTTTCCTGTATTTCCAATGGTAGACTTAATACTGGGTGGGGTGAAAACAGATGTTGCAGGATGCACAGGAGATAGCAGCAGGCATGCAGCTTTTTTTTTTTTTCTTAAGAACTTTTATTCCATGATACAATACTTTAATGAGTCATAAATCAATCAAAAGCTGATTTAATGCAATGGACATTGTAATTACTATTTCAGAAATAACTGAAATGTCCACTCTTTTCCAATACAAATAAACGAATTGCCATTTTATGCCTAGATAATTCAGGAGGAAAATGTGGTGAAACTGTGAAGAATATTCTTTTTTTTTTTTATTGGAGTATAGTTGCTTTACACTGCTGTGTCAGTTTCTGCTGTACAGCAAAGTGATTCAGCTGTATACGTATACCCCCTCTTTTCTGGATTTCCTTCCCATTTAGGTCACCACAGAGCAGCGAGTTAGAGTTCCCTGTGCTATACAGTAGGTTCTCATTAGCATGCAGCTTATATCTTAATAATAGCTATTGAGATACAGGAATAAAAGTAGACACTGACATCAGGAATCACAAGAAAACTAATAATCATTCCAATATCTTAAGTGCATGCTTTACTTACCTTCCAGCTTGCACTACCAATGTTTCGATACTTTAATTCATATTCTACTGTGCATTCCTTAAAGTTATCCAGAGACAGTGGAGGTTGCCACTGCAAATAGAGATAGCCTAAATATCCAGGATCCACTATTTCAAAATCCTGAGGAGGATTAACTGAAAAAAATCAATAAGATATTTTAATTTTTATCCTGTATCTTATGACAAAGATTGCTAAATCTAGATTACTTCCATATGTCCATCAACTGATGAATGGATAAACTGTGATATATCCATACAATGGAATATTATCCAGCCATAAGAAAGAATGAAATACTGATACATGCTACATGAATGAACCTTGAAAACATTAAGCTAAGTGAAAGAAGCCAGCCACAAAAGACCACATATTGTATGATTCCATTTATGTGAAATATCAGCATAGACAAATCCATAGGGACAGAAAATCGATTAGTGGTTGCCAGGGGCTGGAGGGAGGGGAGAATGAGATGCGACTACTGAATGGATTTGGGGTTTCTTTTGGTGGTAATGTAACTATTCTGGAATTTGATAGTTGTGGCTGTTACACAACTTTGTGAATATACTAAAAACCACTGCCCAGTATACTTTAAAAGGGTAAGTTTTATATCCTTTAAATTGTATCTCAATAAAGCTGTTTTTAAAAATCTAGGTTACTGCTACATAGTTGTCCCTTCTTTAAGGAATTGCATATGTAAAATGTGACTTAGCCAAGCTAGGTAATACGTTTTCATGGAAATAAGAAATTCAACATGGAGTTATCTCTGTGGTCATATAGACAAGAATTTAGTCTAGGATGGGAACACTTTATTACCTAAATCTCTCTCATAGCAAGAATCAGTCAGTATTAATCCTGTGTTTACCATATGTAAATAACATCATGGCCCACACGAAAAAAGGGATAGAAAATATAAAATATGACTACTATGGCTAAGCGCCTTAAGAATTAGGAGAACAGGCAGATCTTGTTGGTCCATTCAGGATAATTGAATCCTCTAGACAACTGAAGTTCAGAGGTATTTGTAGAACATGGCAAACCAGAGCCACTCTTTGGAAGGGCTCAAGAAAAAGTGGCAGGCAGCTGAGTAGAGTGACAGGAAACAGCCTGTTTTATTTTGAGGGGGTGGGGGCAGTGGGAGGCAATGGCTCCCTCATCTGGTGATTTAAAAAGCAATAAAAACAAACAAATTGTTCTATAAACTTACTAAACCTACTAGCAAATCTAGTACTATAGTACTGTCCTTATGTTGCCTTTCTGCTAACAATTTCCTCTCATTTCTGCCCTGTTGTTCATTTTAATACTTCACTTCATATTACTTGTTGAGGTGAGGAAAAGAATCAACAGAAAGAAACGGTGGCACAAATAATTGATTTGAAATGGGACCTGCATGAACCAATAAAGAAGGTTTCTATTGAGGATGAAATGACAATACTATTGTTTCAACTTTTATGATTAGAAATCTTTGTTAAATGCATTGTTCTAATTACCTTCTGCAATGAAAAGTTCATTAGACATGATTTAATAATTCTGTAATTATTTTAAAATTTTATTTTAAATCTCTGTATTTTGAAAATTTATCTAATTGTCTTAAAAGTTAAGGATAGTAATAAAGGAAAGTTTTCAGTTAGTTGGGTACCAGGCAATGAGGTTTCGGATAATTAACTTCTTTGTTAGAAAAGACTACACAGAAAGGTATGGAAAGTGTCTTTTAGTTTGGCTTTTATCCCACAAAATGTTTATTATCATCAGTTACCTTATACATGAGGCTGACTAGTAAGAACATATCTTTTGTGTATGGACTCCCTGAAATATTTCCAATAACAAGCCATCTACTTGTTATGCACTTTTCATAGGGTAGGTTGAAAAGGCAGTTAATATCCCTAATTTTAAAACTACTCCATTCTTGGTTTACCTTTTATCTCAGCATTTGAAGACAAAGTAGAGCCGAATGCTGTGCAAAGAAGAAGGGTATACAGGCATCTGATATCCAAATGAATGAAAGCCATTTCTCCAAGATTTAATACCTTCAAATTTCTACTCTAAGAAGGAAAAATATAGCAGTTTAACTTTATCATACCTCAAAAAGGACTAAATGTGACTAAAAATACATTTGGGAACTCTCTGTGTGCTTTCTATCAAGACTTGTGAAAACTGTGCCCCTTTGAACCATTTAAACAGAAAAAAAATCAAGTTTGGAACCAAAATAATTGGAAAGGAGGATTTTAGTCTCATTCTTCTTATGAGAGCAAAAAAAAAAAGCAAAACAAACAAACATATCCCTTCAACCCCCACCCCCGCCACACACACACACACACACGCACACACACACACACACACACACACACTTTTCTACACATCATATGCTATGACCAGGATTTGAAAGTTATCTGAATAATGACAAAGCTCAGAATCTACACCAAAACCTCAGATAACTCAGAACTTTGCTTCATTTCTTCTTAAATATTAAAATCATCATCATCTTCTACTCTCCTATCCGTTCTACTCTTCCCTGTTATTTCCTATATCAGTAAATGGCACCATCATCTTCCCAGTTGCCCAAAGCAGAAACCTGAGAGTTTGCCTCAACTCCTGCCTCTCCCATCCAATCTCCCCTTCCTAAATTGAGGATCTCATCATCAGGGGTCTCCTTATCCAGTTTTTCCTGTCTCCAAACCATTTTCACACCACATACAGTAAGGACAAATCTGAATTTACCACCTCTTTCTTAAAAGAGCACTTCACTGTCACAGAATACAATTTATTCATCTTTTTATTATTGAAGAATAATAGTTTATGATTGAAACTAAACTAATAGTTTATGATTGAAACTAAAAGGATTCATGTCTCCACATATCCATTCAATCAAAAAATACTCTCCCTTCAATGAAACATCACTACTTGCAGTTCTACACTTCTCTTTGAGTCTATATTCCTAAAACCAACAATTTCACAGGAAGTTAAGCATTAAAGGTCACTTACCCCAACAGTCAGGGATTACCTTTCTTTTCTCCTACATAAATTAATTAAGCAGGACAGACCCTCTCTCCCTGCTCCACCCTCTTCATCTTACCTGTTCCATTTGTAGTGTTCTCATGTTGGTAGGCTTCGATTATTACATAATGGAACCTTGGGAACAAACTGTTAGAGCCAGCAAGTATATTGGAGGCAATGCTAGTCCAATCCTCCTTCATATATTGGGAAGTAAAACTCAGACTTACCCAAGATTACACAGCAAGTTAGTAACAGAACTGGAAGTAGAACAGAGATGAGATTCCCAGTCTAGTGCACTTCCACCTTACTATGCTGGATCCCACACGTTTGACTCAGGATTATGAAAGCTTTTCCTCTGAGACTCCAGCATTTAAGTCTTCCTTCAATTAGCTAGCCAGGCTGAATCAACACGATGCTGTTTCTTTTTCTATGTCTCATAAACTCATAAGGGGATGCCATTTCTCTTACTGAGGTCCAGTGAATCTCTCTCCTCAATTCCTCCCTCCCCACCACCAGCCCACTGCTGCCTTCTAAGGCATCTGTAAATAGTAAGTAGGTTTCGTCAACAGAAAGCCATATTTCTGCCATAGAGCTGCTTTTACAGATTGAGGTGAACAGACGGGTTACTTTTGGATCCAAGGCAATAGGTCTGACAAAGAGAAATCCTTTCTTATTACCTATAAAGACTAAGACAATCAGGCTTCCCTTAAAATGCTCTCAGAGAGATCTTTTTTTTTTTAATAACTATTTTATTTTAATTTTGGCTGCATCGGGTCTTAGTTGCAGCACGCGGGCTCCTTGTTGCAGCACGTGGCTTCTCTCTAGTTGTGGGCTGCGAACTCAGTAGTTGCAGCACGTGGGCTTAGTGGGCATGTGGGATCTTAGTTCCCCGACCAGGGATGGAACCCACGTCCCCTGCATTGGAAGGAGGATTCTTAACCACTGGACCACCAGGGAAGTCCCTCTCAGAGAGATCTTAAAGTTCTTTCCTTAAATATTTCATAGCCCTGTGTCATGTACAGCATAAATGCTAAGAGTTAAAAATACCTTGCTTCTATTCTATTTATAGGCTACTGAAATTTGATTCAGGCTATCAAATAGCACTTCCTGGATTAGCCAAATACATTAAGCAAAGGTAGGAAATGGGATAGCTGGCTTCCTGAATCACTTACCTAGAAATCCACAAAAGGAATTCCTGAATCAACCTCAGTGTCCCACCTAGACTTTCTTACCCAAATGAACATGAAGACAATTCTTTCTTTGGCTTGTGGGTTACAGGACTGTCACTAGTGCAATGAGGTATTTTGTATACTATATGGTTACCAGAGGACAGAGTTTTTCACAAGAGGGGAAGGGATCTGAAGACAAAGGGAAGATGGGGGATGGAAATGCAGAGATACAAAATTTGAAACATTTTCTGATATACTCCCCACCCCCAGTCCACAGTTAACAACCACTCATCTGGTCATTTTATTTTAAAAAATGAGGAAATACCCAGAGAGGAAAGTGAGTTATCCTAGCTCACACAACTTATTGGGGGCAGAGCTAGGACTGAAAACCAGCTCTCTTAAGTGCTTTCCACTGACTAGCAAATGAACTTCCTTGTTATAAGGAGTCTGTCCTGAACCTATGTTACCAGAAGGCTCCCTGCGAACCTTCCTCAACCTATTGTCACCACCCATACCATCAACCCCACCACATAGTTTTATCATCATCACATTTTTAGCAGAGTAATAATTCAATAATCTTTCATTGTGCACTTTTTTTTTTTTACCAAATACTATCCCAGCTGAATCTTGTCTAAGACACAAGGTACAAGTGATGAATCATAACATCTGTAATAACGAAAATAATACCTCCTACTATTTATTTACCCTTCCCAGCATCCCAGGCACTAGCCTGTGCTAAACCCTTTACGTGCATAATCTCATATAATACTTGGTCAGCCTTGGCTGTATGTACTATTTTTATTCCCATTTTAAAGACCAGAAACTGAGACAAGGAGAAATTAAACAACTCCCTGCAAGTTACCACAGGCTATAAATGGTGAAGCTTGGATCTGAACCCAGACAGCCTAGTATCAGAACCCTTGATAACCACTACACAAGTGTAACCCTTGTGGAGGACAGCTTCCTGTTTCTACCCACTCAGTTTCCCACAACACTGTTACTTAGACAGTTTCCCACTAAGAATCTCCTTTGGAATGGCAGGCCTAAAGTTATTTCCTGGTTTCAGCCTCACTTCCCCACCTCTTCAAAGCCATGCTACATAATCCCTTCATTCTAAGAGTTGGCTGAGATAATCCTTGCATTATTGCAGAAACTACAGGTACTTACCAATAATACAGTTTCTCAAGAAATGGATTATCACAGGCAATTATCACAGCCCCTCTTTTCTTCCCCTCTCCAACTGAGAGACAGTTACTGAAACTCTAACACTTCCCTTCCTGTCTGATAATCAAGCACACTGAAGAAAAATAGATTGGTATTCCTGAAACAGCCAGTGGGCCAGGATACAGATTCTGTAAGTCACAAGATAGGGGAGGTTACGGGTAGGGCTAAAAGCCATCCAAAGCAAACTTAGACTCACAGCACAGTGTTGCAAAAGTTGACAGGACTAAGTAATCTTTGAATAAGCCAATAGATATATAGATGAGGAGCTTGTATACCGGCACAATAGTATAAATATCAACCTGGATTTCAGCCCTGCCTCAACCACTAATGTGTTTGGAAGCAAATTATAACTCAGTTTTCTTCTATAAAATGGAGGTAATGACACCAGCCTGGCAGTTTTAAGATTAAATGAGATAATGTATGTAAAAGTGAAAGAGAATAGTAAATTGCTCTATATACTTGCAAGGGGTTTGTTTCTGAGCACCTTGTTACTATGAAAAAACTTGAAAACAACTTGCTCCAAACTACACACCTGCTCCTACTAATTCAGCAAACTTGACTTGTGCACAGTTGATAAGTAGGTACTTATTATTAACCTCTAACTTCTACCACCCTTGTTGATCCAGTAGCTGCCTTTACTGGTCTTTGGCTTAGTAATAATAATCTATTGCATTTGTTTAGCTTTTTATAGTTTACCAAGAATTTATTGAATTATTTTAACAAATCTGCAGACATGAAATGTTGGTATCACATATTTACAATCAGTAAAATTGGGGCTTAGAGGGTGATGTGACTTGAACAAGACTCCACTGCTGGTACAATCCACACTGAAAGGAAAGGTAACAGAAATAAGGAACAGAAATATGTTGTAAAGCTAATAATGCAGTCCCTTACATAATACGGTTTTGTAGAAAATTTCCTTCCCTGCCTGACAAAGAAAAAAAAAGATCCTTCCAAAGTATCTGAAATAGCCACAGGTTCTTGTTTTGTTTGTAAAGGCAGTGACCAAGTTACAAAGACAAATAATTATCTATTATAAAATGATGAATGGGGTTTTGCAATGTCACTAAAGTGGCTTCTAAGAAAACCTCCTAAAGGAAGTATGGCCATGTCATTTCTGTTGCCGTTGTTTAGAAAAAAAAAAAAGTTATGAAATTTGATACTTTCTGTATTATTTAAAATATCTAAAAATATCATCCAAAGCAATTAGAATAGGGATAAGAGAAAAAGAAAATGGGAAAATAGAAGAGAAGTAATGCTTGAGGAGAGAGAAATGGAAAAGTAGGGTTGATACTGGAAAAGCTTTATCAAAAGTCCAGGCTCTTGTTCAACTTGTCCAAAAGAGTTTGGGCAAGGAACACAAGACACCAAGGAAAAATAAACACACACACACACACACACACACACTGAGGCTGAGGAGCAAGGAGAACAAAGAAGCAGTTTATTTAGGGCAGAAGCTAAGAGTGCCAGCGTCCTCACAAGTGAGGAGTGCCCACAGGCTTGTTGATCCCCCTTTTCATCTTATTTTTAGTCCTTTGAATGGGTGGGGGTTTTTTTGATTAGGAGCAGAATACTCGAGGGGAAGGTTTAGGTGTGGCCTGGATTGCACCAGGTTGCATCAGCTTCCGGCACACTTGCCTCCTGAAGCCACTGTACATGCGTTCTAAGAGCTGTTTGCCCTTGTATTTTCCCTTACTAGTTGAGCACCACACCTGGAAGGTTGTACAGGCTCATCAGCAACCTGTGCATTTTTATTTGCGCATGCTCCACTGTTTTCATGTTCAGAGTTTCTTGCTCAGATGCTACAAAGTTTCTGTTTTAGATGCCATTCTGACCTGCGTCATGGCCTCATTAAATGCAAAACAAGGAGGTGGCTTTGCCTTGTGCCTAATGCATATACATAAGGAGGATGTCCTTGGGCCCCACCCTGTCTTCCCTGCCTTAGGGTGATTGCCAAGGCTTAAATGTTGTCTGGGGGTGAAATGACAAATTTATATGATCTTACATGAGAAGGCATTGACTAGGAGATCTGGGCTCTAGCACCAACTTTGGCAGGGGATTTAGAAAATGATAATAATAGGGACTATAGTTTATCTTACCAGGTGTCAAGCTCTGTGCCAGATGTTTGATATGGATTAGCTCATTTAAGTCGTTGATAGTTACAATTATTATTATCGCAATACTGTATTATAAATGAGTTGTTTGAGGCTCAGAAAGGTTAAGTAAATTACGCAAGGTCATACAACTTAAGCAAAAAATATGTGTATATCTAATTCTAAAGACTATGCTCCTATTAACATATCTCACTTTAGTGAAACTCAATTTCCTCTCCTATGAGTTATCCCTGGGATATCTTTCTGTTTTATCAGTTAATCTGGTGTGTATCCATCCATGGTTTCAGGATGTGACTCAAAAGCACCGGCTTCCTGAATAACTTGTCTCATTTCAAGGAGACCATCCAACATGTACAAATGTCTATTCATAGTTCCTAGAGTACAGCCATGACTCGGCATCAAAATCAGCACCTCTGGAACGGGACAGATCCTGAGGCCTGACAACATTTTAAGATCAATACATAGCTCAATAATAGTACAATCAGTCTATGAACTGTTGGTGAGTCAAATCTAATTTAGATAATAACTAGCACGTAATATTTCACGCAGTGGAGTAGTTTATAAAGAATGCTGAAGATGACTTTGTGTACTTTCAAACATAAAAGGACTTTGAATCAGACAGATTCATCATGCTTGCCCCTAGTCAACTGTCATTTCCCACAAAAATACACAAAGAAGTTAGGCACGTGCTGAATGATGAAAATCACTGCAGACGAATGAAGTACAGGTAGGATCTCTTTTTAACAAATACCACTTTAACATCCAGTTATATATAACATGATTATATTTGTGTCCCTGCCAACATTACATACTAATATTGTTTCTTGATATTTATGAAATATGTTCAATAAATCCTGTAAAACATAAGTAGTCATTTTATTCCCAAATCCTTTTTGTAGATGGTTTCCTGTATGACATCCTGAGTTCATCCAGCTGACAAGTTTCCTGAAGCACTGTCAAAGCTACAGAATTCCGTTTTGAGCTACCACAGCAACTGACAGGTTTATAGTGTTCCTTCATGAAGCAGTTTACACATTTCAGAATCTGTCCCTAAACTGGGCAGATCAGAGCTTTTTAGCTTATAATTCCATCCAAATAAACCAACAACAGGCTTTTACAACCGTTTTTAAAAAATCTACCAGGTCATCGCTTTCTTAAAATAGGTCAGATTCTTATTATTAAATACACCTTAAGTTCTATTCAAATGAAGTCACAGCTGAAGAGCAATGCAGTTTCTTGAAAGGCACCACTGCTCTGGAACTAGCAAAACAATCTCTTTTGTTTGTTCAACACACTTCTCCTCACTCCCAGATGCTCCCAAATAATTATTAGCAAGCAAACACTGTGTACCCAAAACATTCACTTCAAGTAATGACTTTAGAATAACAACTTTAGAAGTCAGTAACAGAGTGTGACCCACCCTCTCCATACTAAGTAAAAACAGAATAGAAAATGTACAATAGCAGATTTTACATTGTTTCAATGTTATTCTACCAGTATGCTCTTGCATGTACATAAGATATAAACTGTAAATACATGAAAATATGGTATTGTATAACATATACTGCCATCAGTTATGGAAAAGAATGTTAACAAAAACACATAAATATTTCTATCATGTATTCATTATTCAACGATTATTTCTGGAAGCCTACTACATGCCAGGCACTGTTCCAGCCACTGGAGGTACAGCAGTGGACAAAACAAAGAACCTGCTTTCTTGGAACTAACTTTCTGGAGTGGGAGACAGACAATAAACAGACAGACAGACAGACGGACAATATCAGATAATTATAAGTTTCACAAAAAGAAATAAAGCAGGATAATATGAAAGAGAGTAATGAGAGTTCATTTTAGATAGGGTGGTCAGGGAATGCCTCTCTGAAAAAGTAACATTAAGGACCTCAATGAAGTGAGGGAATGAACCAGATGAAGATACAGGGAAAGAAACTTGCAGGTAGAAGGAATAGCACATTCAAAAGCCCTGGGGAGGGAATCAGCTTAATAGTTCTAGGAATAGCAACAACGGTAGGATAAGAAACAGAAAAGGTTAGATGATCTCACAAAGATAGGCCGACTGTGGGCAATGGTACTGGATTTCCTATTTATTTTTAGTAAAATGAGAAGCAATTGGATAGTTGTGAGTAGAATAACATGATGTAACTTACATTTGAAAAGGCTACTCTGTATGGAAGGGAAGGATAGAAGCAATAATCCAGGCTAGAGTTGATGGTAAGTTGGACCAACTTGACAGCAGTGGAGATGCTGATAGGATTTTACTGATGGATTGAGTGTGGAGTACCAGAGGATGATGCCTGTATTTTTGTCATGGGCAACTGAATAACTGTTTATGGGGCTTGGGGATGATGGACAAGAGTTCAGTTTTATATGTTTCAGTTTGAGCTGCCTAACTAACATCCAAGAGGAGAAGATGAGTAGGCAGTTGGATAGTTGACTCTGGAGATTAGGGGAAAGACCAGAGCTATGGATATATTTTTGAGAGTCATCAGTATATAGGTAGTATTTAAAGCCATAGGATTAATTAAAGTCACCTAGGGTATAGTGTAGATAAGATAAAGAAAAGAGGACCAAGGACTGAGATCTGGGACCCTCCAATATATAGAGGCCAAAGAAATGAGGAGGTATCAACAAAGGACACTAAGGAGAGGCCAAGGAGGTGAGAAGAAAACCCAGAGTTTGTGGTGTCCCAGAAACCAAGTATGGAAAATGTTTCAAGGATAAAGTGATAGACAATGTCAAAAGCTACCAATAGGCCAAGTAAGATAAGGCCTGAGAATGGTCTAACAAATTTGGCAAACTGAAGATAGTTGGTGACATTGATAAGGAAATAAGTGGAATGTCTGGAGCAAAACTCAGATTAAAGTGGGTTCAGGAAAGAATGGGAGGGAGACAATGAGTATGGATAACTCTCTTGAGTAGTTTGCAATGAAGGGACATAAGGTTCTCTTGCTAGGAGGAAGTCACTCATTTCTTCCCTCTTGAAAACAGGAATGGAGAACATCTCACATAAAGGTTTGATCCTGTTGTTACTTAGATTTTTGTCGTACCTGTTTAGTAACAGTGAGTGTTCTTATTTGAGGGATGCAGGCCAGAGTATTTTAGGATTTACTTATCAAAGGGTACCATACCAAGGTAGAACATTTTTCTGAGACAATTAGAAACTATCAAAGTTTAGTTTCACCAGTGATTACTTTAACAAATACTTTCCATCTGCTCAAATTGTTTTACAAAGGTATCTCCATCTTGTCACATTTCCAATGAAATATTATTTTTAAAAGCCTGCAGTTTCTCCAGACTGTAGAACATCTTTACTTTCCATCTATGTGCAATCTGAGATTTCATTGTTTTTCTTCTAAATTTGTCTCCTGCAACAAAAGTAATCAGAAACAACTTTAACTATATTTTTATAGGGCACTTTAAAAACTTGGCTATTGGTCTAGAAACATGATTGAAAATCAGAATCAAGATATATCAGAGATTCTTGTTCTAGGGAACATAAAGCCTTTATTGTATTTTGAAAACTCTGAAACTGAGGGATCAAATAATATAACTGTCCATACTCCCAAAGGGCTCCAATAAGTGCATATCTCTAGGCAAGAGGATTTGTATTCTGGCTTAGATTGGCAGCCTATTTGAGATTCAGAGCATGGATGATCCTATTTCATCATTCAGGCTCTTGCTGTTTGCTTCTTCTCCCACACGCCCCTCATCTTCTTTCCTTATATTTTTCTTTTTCCATTTTCTCCCTCTTTTCGTCTTTCTTACTGATGTTTTCTCTTTTCCATTAAGTGGAAATAAATATATTTTTAGATTCCTGGCTGTCCTTATTTTAAATATACTGGAGCATTCTCTCTTCTCAATACATTTTCTTTTCTTTTCTTCTTCTTTTTTTTTTTAATAAATCTATTTATTTATTTATTTATTTTATTTATTTTTGCCTGCATTGGGCCTTCGTTGCTGCACGCAGGCTTTCTCTAGTTGCGGCAAGCGGGGGCTACTCTTTGTTGCAGTGCGCGGGCTTCTCATTGTGGTGGCTTCTCTTGTTGCGGAGCACAGGCTCTAGGTGTGTGGGCTTCAGTAGTTGTGGCTCGCAGGCTCTACAGCGCAGCCTTAGTAGTTGTGGCGCATGGGCTTAGTTGCTCCGCAGCATGTGGGATTTTCCCGGACCAGGGCTTGAACCCATGTCCCCTGCATTGGCAGGGGGATTCTTAACCACTGTACCACCAGTGGAAGTCCCTCAATACATTTTCATTAGTTGTTTGGCTTCCGAATATTTTCCATGCATTACTTGAAGATTAGACCAGTTTTGTAACTTTGTGAGTTTACTTTTTTAAAGTACTTATGATAAAAAGGTTATTTTTTACTTGTATGTCAGCAGAGCTTTATTGTTTTTCACTGGACTGATTGCCCTTCATAAAAATGAATTTCCTGCTTTAAGAGAACTGGTTCTTTATAATCATCTGCTTAAAAGCTCTGAATCCACTAATAATTTTAAGTGGTAGGTCTGCCTACTCACCTACTTTCTCACTTTTTTTGATAGCTGCTTTTCAGGTTGGGTTAGACAATGTTTCTTAAATGACTTTAGGGGCTTCTCATCAAGCCCCTATTTTCTATTTTTATGGCCTGTGCCTTTGATTGCTGTATTGGTGCTGATACGATCATAGGCATCTATCCAGATCTTCATTTCACAGACATTTCCTGAGCATCCATTTTGCACTCAAGGCTGCAGATACGAAAGCAAGCAAGACACAGAGTTCCCTGCCATCAAGTTTATGGAAGGAGAGCCAAAGAAACCAGAAACCAAAAAACAACAACAAAACCCCACAGTAACTCACTACACACTTGTCAGAATGGCCAAAATCCAGGACACTGACAACAACAACAAATGATGGCAAGGATGCTGAGCAACAGGCACTCTCATTCTTTGCTGGTAGGAATGCAAAATGGTACAGCCACTTTGGAAGATAGTTTGGTGATTTCTTACAAAACTAAACATACTCTTACCATATGATCCAGCAATCATGCTCCTTGGTTATTTACCCAAAGGAGTTTAAAATTTATGTGCACACAAAAACCTGCACACAAATATTTATCGCAGCTTTATTCATAATTGCAAAAACTTGGAAGCAATCAAGATGTCCCTCAGTAGGTGAATGGATAAATAAACTGTGGTACATCCAGACAATGGTATATTACTCTACTAAAAAGAAATCAAGCCATGAAAAGGCTTGGAGGAGCCTTGAGTTCTTATTACTAAGTAAAAGAAGCCAATCTGAAAAGGCAATATAAGTGATGATTCCAACTACATGACATTCTGGAAAAGGCAAAACTATGGAGACAGCAAAAACTTCAGTGGTTTCCAGGGGTTGAAGTGAGGGGGAGGGATGACTAGGCAGAACACAGAGGAATTTTAGGGCAGTGAAAATACTCTGTATGATATTATAATCATGGATACATGTCATTATACATTTGCCCAAACCCATAGACTATACACTAAGAATGAACCCTAATGTAAACTGTGGACTTTGGGTGATTATGATGTGTCAATGTAGGCTCATCACTTGTAACAAACGTACCACTCTGGTGCGGGATGCTGATAATGGGAGAGGCTATACATGTGTGGGGGCAGGAGGTATATGGAAAATCTCTGTACCTTCCTCTTAGTTTTGCTGTGAACCTAAAAATGCTCTAAAAAAATTAAGTCTTTAAAAATTAAATTATATAAACTTACAGTTAAATAATTTATAATATAAGCAAAATTAATAAACAAAATGGTTACTATAGTGTGTGAGCTTTCCTTGGGCTACTGGCAGAAATGTGAATTGATAGAATCTTTTTTGGAGGCAGTGTGGCTGAGATTACTACTTGTCCCCTAATATTCATTCTCCTCTCCTTCAGTGTAATGAAACCCCCATGTTTTAGCTGGGCACATGGGCATACAAAATGAAGGCTACCATGACAACATTAAGTTCTTGCCTAAGAGGTATAAACAGAAGTGTTATCTCCAATCTCTGTCATGCCTTTAAAGAGAATAGACCATTTCTCCCCTTTCCCTTTCCCCCTTTCTCCACTCTGCTTCTTAGAATGTGGTCCTGGTAGTGAGCCATCTTTGATTAAGCAGATGAGGAAAACACCCTAGGCATGGCAGAACAAGTTTGGAATAGCCCAGGGCCTTGACCTCATGAAGGAAAGCTTCCTGCAGCCCTGGATTAGCTACCTCCAGATAGTTATGTGAGAGCAAAATAAACCACTTTCTTATTTAAGAAGAGCCTGCAACCTAAATAGAGGCATATTTAGCACTGTGTATAAAAGTCCTTTTCTTTGGCTGCGCCACGTGGCTTGCAGGATCTTAGTTCCCCGACCAGGGATTGAACCCAGGCCCACGGCAATGGAAGTGCTGCGTCCTAACCACTGGACCCCCAGGGAATTCCCTAAAAATCCTTTAAAAGTTCATAATCTTTTAAGCCCAAATTTCCAGGTAATCAAAGTATGCACTTATACAGTCCAACCCCTCATTTTCTACGTAGGCTTTGAGTCAGCTACATTTAAGCTGTGTAGCACTTCCTTGGCTAAAATCTCCAACCAGATACCTGGGGGGAAAAAATCATACTGAACCACCCCACTTGCAAATATTATAACCACAAATGCTGAAGTAGAAACTTTTCACAGTGACAAAACACAATGTGATAAAACTCCAACATCCCCTTTGAGGCCTTCGAAGTCCTTACTGTGCTAAATAAGTGCTAGAGAACTCTCTCTGGACACCTGGAGATTCTGCTAATATGAGCTGCTCTCAGGTACCACAGCACTTTTCCCACCACCATAAGCTGCTGCCACAGTTTTCTGAATGATGTTCTGATGGTGCACTCACATAATTTTAATCCTATGCTGCTTCACCTTTTCCAGATGTTGATAGTTCATCTACATGCTTTGGTTATTATCAAAATGCCCTGGAGTTCAAGTTTCCTCTCAATGAATCAGTACTAATTCCACCAATAATGTACACTGTTCTTCCTGCAAAAGTGCTAGATAAAGGAGATGGCTGATTCCATAGTTAGAGAGTAATCACTGCTGGATGAGCAAAGTCAAACATACCTAGAGAAAAGAGAACTACTTGTAGTAGAATCACACCTATAGAAGCATGGCTTTGTCTTCCTTTGACTGAGCATCAGTGGGAAAGTTAGAATGACTCATACCTCCTACCCTCTAACCCTGTTTCATTCTACTTCCTATCCTCCAACCCTACTTCATTCCTTAGAAGTGGGCAGGATGCTCTTCAGAAATTCCTAGGTCCTCCTGATTCTCTTGATACTTACTATCAAAAGACAATGAGATACATGCATAAATTTATACAGACACAAAACATACTTGGCTTCCACTGTCTATCACCATGGCTTATATACAGATGAGAAAACAAGCCAGAGAAGTTAAGTGATTTTCCCATAATCTCCTTTCATTCTAGCTTACGTTTTAAGTACTGCCACTGTGATCATTTTTCAGCTTTGCAAAGACTTGACTGTTTTTTCCAAATCCATCTGGCAGACTTTGCTTTCTTCCCTTTTTTATTCAATCTAGATTAGTTTCCATACCCCCAAACTAAAGCTGTCCCTCTGCCTGTTTATCATAACTTCCTAACAAAATCCCAAGCTTGAATGAATCCAACTTTCAGGTTTTCTCTGTGCCTATACCGGAGAAGGTGGGTGCTGAAGGAATAAGTCCCACAATAGATTAGTTCCATGATAAAGTTATAATATTCAAATTCACATGAACCCACAGTACTACTCAGAAACATTACATGTCTCTGTTCAGCTTTATTCCATTCTTGACAATAATTACAAACTTCTTCCAGTATCTCCAATCCTCTCATCTCCTCTCCCCAATCTCAGCACATGACTTTGTCTCTTTAAAAACAAAATTGAATAAGGACCTACTGTATAGCACAGGGAACTCTTCTCAATACTCTGTAATGACCTATATGGGAAAAGAATCTAAAAAAGAGTGGATATATGTATAACTTATTCACTTTGCTGTACAGCAGAAACTAACACAACATTGTAAATCAACTATACTAAAAATTAAAAAATAAATAAAAACAAAATTGAAGCTATCAGATGGAAATTCCCTCATCTTCTTGATTCCACATTTTCCCCACACCCTCTCTTCCTTCCCTACTGCTATAATAAAGGAGTATATTTCCTATTAAGGTAAAACTCCTCATGTGTGTTTTGGATTCCAACCCTGATCAATTATCAGAAATCTTACCATTTAATTTTTTCTTCTCATATATTTTCAACATACATGAGATGTATGTATACATACATACGTAAATATCAGGTGGATATATCTATTAGCATTTAAATATGCTCATTTCTCCCCAAACTTAAAAAAAAACTATCTTGTCCATATATTTGTCTCCAGCTACTGCCCCAATACTCCCATATTCTTCACAGCCAAATTTCTAGGAAGAGTTGTCTATACTTGCTATTTTCACACCTCCCACTCACTCTTCACCACTCCATTCCCTTCTAGCTTCTTCCTTCATCCCACCACCAATCCATGACTCTCCTGAAACATGTCCCACTAAAATAACTAATGGCCTCCATGTTACTGAATCCAATCAATATTTTTTATCCCAATCTTAAAGTGGCATTCACCTGTTTACCACCATCCTTCTTGAAACACTGTTCCCTTGGTTTTTCTCACACCAGCTTCCCAGTTTTCCTTCTACCTCTCTGGCCACACTTTTCATTTCATTTTTAGGTTCACCCTTTACTTATCCTAATATTAAATGAAGTTCTTTGAAGCCCTCATCTCTTTTGACTCTATGTTCTCCCTACGTAATTTTATCCACTCCCACAGCTTCCATTACTATCTATATGCCAATGACTTTCAAACATATATCTCTCACTCAAGCTACTGTTCTGAGCTCCAGACCTGTATATCTAATTGTTCTCTCAAATTTTTCACTTAGAAGTCTCAAACACACCTCAAATGCAAAATATCAAACACCAAAATCATGATCTTCCATCTGAAAATGGGTATTTAGAGAAGGAGATCTGTGATGTGTGTGGGTATGAAATGATGGTTGAAGATAAATGACAGAAAGGAATCTAGGATGATTCCTGTTTCTGGTTTAGGACACTGCTTGGGAATTTATGCTACCATTTGGTACTGGAAATAGAGGAAAGGAAAATGATGATAAATTGCATTAATATTTTGAATATTTATAATCCCTGTGTATTCATGTTCTTTGAAACAGAGAAAACTGAATTACAACATCCGTGTTTTGAAATCATGTATTGAAGGATCATCTGGCTATTTTAAGAAAATCTGCATAAATGGAATTTATCACTGTTCTAGGGAAGATATACTTTCTTCTCCATGCTTTTCTTTGATAAGTACAGGTTTGTTATTTACACAGCTTAAAAATAGTATTAGTGACTGATGTTGTGCAAATGAATGAAAGCATATGGCAGGACACCAAGTCTCCTGACTTCCATTCCAGTGCTCTTCCCACTCTACCACAACTACCCATACCAGATATTTAATATAATTATTATAATAAGGGCCTATGCATATACATTATTATCTCTGTTTTATTCAAGAAGAAAGTGAAGCTCTGAGAGATTAGTTATCACATGCAAGTTAAAAAGCTAGGACTTGGTGGCATCAGAATTCAGTTCCAGGTCTTCCTGGCTCCCAAATCTGAGCTCTCTCTCCAATTTCACACTGTCTGCCAAATACATGAACTCTCCTAGGAGTATGTGCATTTGAAAATCCTCACAACCTCCCCACTGGCAAAGAAAAACAAAACAAGCAAAGTAATCATTTTAGTGGTAAAATCTCAGGAAAAGTGAATGTGACAAGCCAATGAAGATGATACTTGTGGGCAGGCCTGTCAACTGCTTCCCAAATCATATCATGTAGGCACCTGCCTACCTACTCTGTGACTCCACGTTATCCATCTCCCCAGTATAAGTCTTGATCGCACAGAGAGAATGGAAGACATAATTCCAAATCTTCTTAGTATTGCCCCATGAGACTCTTGGAGCAGCATGGAATAATGGAAAGAGCCCAGACACTGCAGCCACACAGATCTAAAGAAGACACTTCAGCTCTCTGCACTTAAATTTTCTTATCTATAAAATGAAGGCAGTAATACTTGGGGCTTAGGAAATAATTAAATGGGATAGTGCAGTGGTCCCTAACCTTTTTGGCACCAGGGACCGGTTTCCTGGAAGACAATTTTTCCATGGACTGGGGGGGGGCGGTGGCGGGAGGGGGGGATGGTTTGGGGATGATTCAAGTGCATTACATTTATTGTGCACTTTATTTCTATTATTATTACATTGTAATATATAATGAAATAATTATACAACTCACCATAATGCTGATAGGAGGCGGAGCTCAGGCCGTAACGCAAGCTATGGGGAGCAGCTGTAAATACAGATGAAGCTTTGCTCACTCACCCACTGCTCACCTCCTGCTGTGCGGCCCGGTTCCTAACAGGCCGCAGACCGGTACTGGTCCATGGCCCAGAGGTTGGGGAGCCCTGCGATAGTTCACATAAAATGTCTGCAGCATAGTGGCCATAATAACCCAATTGTTATTAGCTGCCTTCAGCTTCTCCCATATCCAGGAGTCACCTCCTATTAATTCTTTGAAGACACTCTGAAAAATACATCAAAAGGAACCAGCAACCTACCCCACCCCCACTCCTCCAAGTTGCAGAAAAATACAGGTGATATTTCTCTGATTTTCAAAAAAATATCCTGAAAGCAGCTTTTCACTTACAGGTAAGATCTTAGCATTAAAAAAAAATAAGAAGAATCCAATAGTTGTTCTGTCTCTCCTTTGTTTAATCCTATTGTTTAAATAATCATTTTTAACATTTCTACTGCCTTTCACAACATTAGGCAGAGTCAGGACATCTGGCTTACTTTACAGATGAAGAAATAAAGATGGAGAGGGGGTAGGATGTCCATCCTAAGGTCACAGGACCATATGGAAAAGATCTAGAACTAAAACCCAGATCTCTTAGTCCTTAGTTTATTACTTAATAATAATAAATCTATGCAGTTAAGTCTTGAACGCTCTAAAAATTCTATACATTAATAAAATTTTAACCAAAAACAGCTGATAAATGCCCTATATTGATGTTCTGGTTTTATATATCTTTTTACATATTGAAGAAAGAAAGCTAACCTGGAAGCATCCAAAATGAGTGCAATGTATAAAAGTGATGGTCAGATTTAAATCTTAACTATGGATTATTTCAAAGGAAAACAAGAATCAAACGTATAAAATGTTAGTTCATTTCAGATCAAAAGCAGTGAAAATTGTCATTTTTATTTTAATAATCTACTATATATGTAACCATAATATTCAAATAAATGAAATCACCATATATACAGGTATGCATGTTCCATAAATTAAATCAAAATATCATATAAAGGTAAATTAAATTATTCATTTTAGAGGAGCTCTATGGTTATTTCTGAGCTTAAGCGAGAAAAGTTATGGCAAAGTGTAAGATTCTCACTTATAGAAAAAAAATCACATAGAAAACAATCTCAGAAAACCTCTTAACTCTAAAATGCAACTATCCTTACCATTTCTAAAGGACCAGGTTTGCTTATAAGAGGTATGATTTGTATAGAAAATAAAGGCTAATAAGAAAACAACAATAAAAATTAAAATCACTAGTGTTATTTATACTGATTAACCAGCACCTATTAATTAGCTTCATGCAAAAAATTACATTATTTCCCCAAATTAATATAATGTCAAGTCAAACAATTTTTGCCACAAAAGAGATTTATGAACCCATTTTAAAAGAGGTGAAGAAAGTGAAAAAATAATTATTCAAAACAATTTACCTCTAATCCCCTCCCTCCCCCAAATTTAAGTTCCAGACTTACTATAAGTAAATAATGTGTCCAGTTATAATCAAATTCTTCTGCAATATCACTGAAATCTGCTCATTGAACAGCTTCTTAACTTAGTGGATTTTATATGACCTTAGAACTGAAGTCTTTATGTAGGAGGAGCTCTGCTTTACCCACCAAATGTACTGTCATGAGAAAATGTGCATTCAAAGCAGTTCAGCATTCAAGGTTACGTTTGTCAAAAGACTCAGAGGAAATCATGAAGTTCATCTGAGTGATTTTCTTTCCCTTTTAATTAGTTCCTGATACAGCATTTCAGTATGCTGATGTTATTTTACTATGTGACTCACCACATTGGGAATTAAAAGATAATCCAAAGGTAAGAATGTGTATGCTAGGACTATGCCAGGACTATAAACTCACTGTGTTGAGTTTCAAATATCTTTAAGTAGGAAGAGAGTCATAAGTAGACAAGGAATCCAGAAACCTGGGTTCAACTCTAGGCTCTCCTTCCCACAATCAACTAGGTGACCTTGGGCGATTTCCTCAACTTCTTTGGGCCTCAGTTTCAAAACATTTATTGAATGTAACCTCAGAAGTCATCTAGTCTAACGTTCAATTCCAAGCAAAAATTGCCTCTGTATTTTCCCTAAGAAATGGTCAGTTTCTCATATGTAAAATTAGCATTAGAACTAGATGATGGCTAAGGTTTCCCTGATTTCTAAAATCCTCAGTGTTATAATTAAAATTCATTAAGTGTCATGTATATTTTCTCCCATTGAAAGTTTATCAAATAGTTCTTTACATAACCAAACAAGATTTTATTTCAGCCCAGATAAAATCAAATTAAGAAACTCAGATCAACACCAAATCATCCCTCATCTTTCAAGTCTCCACAGAGTTTTTAATCCACCCCTGATTTTATCTCCATGACCAGGAACAATGCAAAACTATAAGAAGCCAGGATACTTTTGATGCTTTTCTAAAGTAGATGAAGTGACATCATTGATTTATTCTGAAAGAGGGATGAATTGAGACTGGATCTCAGTCTATATACCATCTAATATTCCAATGGATAAAAAGTATCGTCCTTGCTTTGGAACACAGGTTCAGAGTTGATAGCTTCTCTCAAATACCAAAGATATATTTTACACTAAATATATGAATAAACAAAGAAAAAGCAAAGAGTCTGAATGAAGAGGGGATCATGGATTACAGTCTTCACTCCATTACTAACTTTATGTTTTACCTAAGATATTTTTTTCTTTCTGTGTTCTTTCGCATAGTTAATGCTTCCCCCTAAATTGAAGTTGGAAAGTGGAAAGAAACTGAGAATTGTTTAGGGAGTTTGGTATCTGCTTTTCAGATGTCAGCTAGTTTGCCTCTTTCACAGTCATTTTTGTCAGAAATTACTTATCAGGCCTACGTGAGGAATTTTATAATCAGAATTTGCTGACATGATGGTAAGAAAAAGGAGACCTAGATGCAAAATCTTCTTTCCTTTCCCTGTGACTACAATTCCAATTAACTCATTTACTTTCTTCTATTTAAAAAAAGAAAAAACAAAAAACAACTCTCCAGGAAGTTTTCTTCAAGCTTCCTATTTCCCCCAAATTTTCTGGCCCTTGCAAATATTTTATTATACTATACTTTATAGTAGTATAATGGAGAGGTACAATTCAAAGAAATAAAAGTATAATAATACCTTGGAATAATACAGCACATTTATTTGTAGACATGTGAACAATAAATTAAATACAGTCACCCGTGGTACCCACAGGAGATTAGTTCCAGGATCCCCACACGGATACCAAAATCCATGGATGCTCAAGTCCCTTATATAAAATGGTGTAGTATAGTTGGTCCTCCTTATCTGTGGATGCAGAACACACAGATATGGGGGGCTGACTGTAAAGTTAATAAAGTGCTGTTGGAAACAATAATGCACCATGCCTCAGATGTTAAAGTTGATTAGATTTGAACTTCTACATTGATTTGATAGCTTAATCAGTGAAAGCATAGGCTTAGCTTTGCTCCTTGGTGTGAAGAGAAAGAAACTAAAAAGACAACTCATTTTAATATACTAAAAGTCCTATTTGATGGCTTTCTAGTGACATCATTAGAAGTTGCCAGTGAAACCTGTATGCTTATACCTTAGCACTCATTACTCTGACACAGATACAAGGCATGTTGCAACTCCTAAGAGAGAATTTGGGAGTAAGCCTGATTGGTGTAGAGAAAGGAGGTGGGATAAGACTAGTTGGAATGGTTCCCCCATAGCTGGAAGCTGGTCTACACCAAAAAAAGTGTATAAACCCACGTTTGATGCAGGCCAGGGTCATGTCCCTTCATTTCACCCAAGGGACATGAAATGAAAAGGTACATCAAAGCCTCAGAGTGGGGAAGTTCCTAAGGACAATTGGGGTCAAGTCATTCTTCTGAGAGAATAAGGCAAGATGATACAAATGATTCTGTAAGCAGTCAACTGTCAGTCCCTGGAAAGGGGCCAGCAGAAATTAGGCAAAAGATTTAGGTCTGGATCCCAATTTCAACAGAGACACGGAAAAAGAATTGAGCTTCCAGATTGGAACCAAAGTCCAATTAAACAGCCAGTAGCAGATGGTGGGGTAAGAGATAAATGCTAAAGCCTGATGCTTACAAAGTTTCCCAGGGGCCCAAATCAATTCCAGAGGCATAGCATACACTAGGTTATTTCCAGACTTCTACCTGCTAAAAGAAAATGGTTCTCATTGGGCCAGGGGTATATCAGAACTGAGATTTCTTAGGCTGACACCATGAAGTGAAGCTAGATGGGCCTAGGGTAGACAAGTACTATCTCTGAGCTCTTTAGCAGGAACATATATAAGTTTCAGTAGGTTAAATAACTTCCAGAAGTCAAAAATTCAAGAGAAATAAAACCTAGGTAGACCTGACACATAGTCCAGTGCTCTTCCTACAGAGCTACTGCTGGGATTCTTCCTGATACCTCAGCCGCTAAAATAGCTTACTGGCAGGGATCACGATATCTCTTTCATTGTGTAAAGCTCAGTAACTCCCACTCTGTGGACCATCAAACCAAGAAATGGGTATTCCTGAACTGCTGTTCAAGTGAGGCAATCAACAAAGGCATTATTTAATGCCCCAAAGTGTTATTTCCTTTGTAATGCTAAAAAGACATCAAATTAGCATGAACAAGAAAATTAAAGATTTGAAAAATAAAGATTTAAAAAGTAAATAAAATAACCATTCTAGTTTATATATGCGCACACACACACACACACACACAGACACCCCATTCTTAAAAAAAATTCTCTGAATCTGAGAACAGTTTTTAAACTTTCAGGCAAATGTTAAACTTCTTAGGTTCTGTGGGGATTTTTTAAAAATAATAACACCCCGGAAAACTGACTTGAAAAGTTATTTGGTATAGTTGACATGTATACAGAAAAGCAGTGTCCTATAAAGAACATGGTCTGTAAGACAAAGGGCATCTAGACTGCCTGTGTTCCCCCAAATCTAGTTTTTAATACTCTGAAACCAGCTAATTTATGAACTCTGAGTTCCCCTACAGACTACCACAGATTCAACAGCAGGATACCAGAGCTGAGATTCTCAGGAAATCCAAGTGAGCTGGGAAACACAGTCAGCAACATCATGACCTAGTCCCCAGATTAACACCAAACACATTTAAACACAGACACACAGACTGCCAAAAGTCAGCAGTGCCAGTCTCTGCTTTCTATCCTCTCACATTCATTTAACGGTTCACAGAGCAATGATGTGTCAAGCACCTTGCTAGATGCTGGGGGTACAAATGTGAGCTAGATAGTATCTCATGTAGCTCACATTCTAGATAGAGGGATAGAAACTAGAAACTATTGATAATTATAGTACTGTGTGATAAGAACAGTATACTATGATAGAATCATTGGCAGCTAAGGGAGCTCAGAGGAAAGAACAACTCATTCTATCTGCATTGTGGTAAAAAAAGGTGAGCATCTTTAGGACGAGATGGCTTGGGTGGGGGGAACTGCTGCTCCTGATATATTTGGTCCTTTGTCCCCAGTTCCTGGCACAAAGCTCCTAAAACCCTTGGAATTTCCTGAGTTAATGGAGTGTCTTTTGTTATTCGTAATGGGCTCCTTTCAGCAAACTTGAGTTTATGCTAATGAGGTGATGATTGGTGAGCCTCCACTTAGCTCAGGATGAGGGCTGGTTGCCAGAGAAACCAACCTTGAGATTAGAGGTTGGAACTATCATCCCCACCCCCTGAGCTCCTGGAAGGTGAGAGGGGCTGAAAGTTGAGTTTCAATCACTAAAGATTTAATCAATTATGCCTTACTAATGAGACTTCCATAAAAACCCCTAAACAACTGGGTGTGGAGAGCTTCCAGGTTGGTGAGCACATTAAGGTACTAGGAAGTGGACATGCCTGGAGAGAGAATAAAAACTCCATGAGCTGTGGTACCCTCATCCCCACCAATACCTTGCCCTATACATTTCTCCCATTTGGCTGCTCTTATAATAAACCATTAATAGCAAGTAAAGTGTTTCCCCAAGTTCCTTGAGTCATTCTAGTGAACTAACAAACCTGAAATGAGTCGTTAGGACTTCCTAAATTTATAGCTAGTTGGTCAGAAGTGCTGGGACTTTCGACTGGCATCTGAAGTGGGGACAGACTTGATGGACTGACCTCTTAACCTGTGGGGTCTTTGCTAACTACAGATAGTGTCAGAATTGAATTGAATGGTAGGATACCCAGTTGGTATTAGAAAATCTGAGACTGAATAATTGGTTGATGACAGAAAACACCACAGACGAGTCAACCGTCTTTTTAACCATTTCTTTATGACTCATACAACCCCCCTATTAGGAAAGGCCTAGGTCTTTCAGGAAGCTTATCAAGATAAAGTTGTCTGATAAACTGTGGCAGAGACCCTAATTGCTTCCCAGTATCCATTCTCCTATTCTTCCTGTTAGTAACAGAACCTTTAGCTGTGTACATGGCCTCCCAGCCAGAGACTATATTTTCCAGACTCCTTTGCAGTTAGGTATGAAGATATGATAGAAATTTAGACAATGATATGCAAGCAGCAGCAATGTGTGCAACCTTTGGATCATGTTTTGACAAAAAAAAACTCTTGTCCTCTTCTGTCTCTCTCCTCACTCAACCAGTAGGCTATAGCACAGACATGATAATGGGAGCCAAACTTTGACCACATAGACAAAGTCACCATACTAGGAGATAGCAAAGCAACAGGCAGAAGGACCCTGGGCCTTGGATGACCTCCTGCAGCAGTGCTGCCTGCCCACCTTTGGTCTGTTGCTTGAGCCATAATATATATATATATTTTTTTGGTACGCGGGCCTCTCACTGCTGTGGCCTCTCCCGTTGCGGAGCACAGGCTCCGGACGCGCAGGCTCAGCGGCCATGGCCCACGGGCCCAGCCGCTCCGCGGCATGTGGGATCCTCCCGGACCGGGGCACGAACCCGTGTCCCCTGCCTCAGCAGGCGGACTCTCAACCACTGCGCCACCAGGGAAGCCCCATAATATTTTGAGGTGTCTTGATTACAGCAATTTTCTCTGTACTCTAAATAACATAGAAATAAATCCTCATAAAAGTGCAATTGAGGGCTTCCCTGGTGGTGCAGTGGTTGAGAGTCCGCCTGCCGATACAGGGGACGCAGGTTCGTGCCCCGGTCCGGGAAGATCCCACATGCTGCGGAGCGGCTGGGCCCGTGAGCCGTGGCCGCTGAGCCTGCGCATCCGGAGCCTGTGCTCCGCGATGGGAAAGGCCACAGCAGTGAGAGGCCCGCGTACCGCAAAAAAAAAAAAAAAAAAAAAAAAGTGCAATTGAGCTCATAGCAGCACTATTTACAATAGCCAAGACATGGACGCAAGCCAAGTGCCCATCAACAAATGCTTAGCTTAAGAAGGTGTGGTATATATAGAATATTACTCAGCCATAAAAAAGAATGAAATATTGCCATTTGCAGAAACATGGATGGACCTAGAGAATATTATGCTTAGTGAAATAAGTCAGACAGAGAAAAGACAAATATTATATGAAATCACTATACGTGGAATCTAGAAAATAATACAAATGAATCCGTGTACAAAACAGAAACAGGCTCACAGACGTAGAAAATAAATTTATGGTTACCAAAGGGGAGAGGGAGGGAGGGAGGGACAAATTCGGGGTATGGGATTAACAGATACAAACTACTATACATAAAATAGATAAGCAACAAGGATTTACTGTATAGCACAGGGAATTATAGCCATTATCTTGTAATAACCTATAATGAGATATAACTTGCAAAAAAAAAAATTAAAAAAGAATCACTATGTGGTACACCTGAAACTAACACAATACTGTAAATCAACTATACTTCAATATTTTTAAAGACGCAATTGATATTACTTAATGTGTTACTCTTCCCAAAGGCATTTGCACATGGAATCCAAAAATCAAAGAATGTATAAACTCCAAAGAAAAATATGCTAATGGTAATTCAGATGTAGTGATAGGCCAGAGGTTTCTGGCTTTGGTTATATTTTGTTTTTAGCTCCCTTTAAATCTCAGCATGCCAACAATTGCCTACTCTGTCACTCTTTTAAGTTCAGCCCTGACTCTAAGCTTTCACATGTCAGTTTTTCCCCTTAGTATGTGATTTCCTTAAGAGCAGGAAGTGTGCCTTACTTGCCTCTATAAATCCAGTTCCTAGAGTATAGCAGATGTTCAATAAATATGGATTGAATGCTTCTAGTGAAGGTAACCAAAACAGCCATATTTTCTCCCTTTTGAAAAAAATTTCTCCACACATAGCTTTATTCTAATAATGCAAACAACTAAGTGACAAAAATAATAATAACAGAATAGGCTGATGATGTTGGTTTAAACTGCTTGTCAGGCAGTGTGTTTAATGATTACCCATGTTCTTTAGTCCTCACAATAACTCCATGATGTAGATACTACTATTGACATTCCCATTCTATAGAAAGGATAACTAAGGCTCAGAGAAGTTTAAGAGCTTTCCCAAGGTCTCACATTAAGGAAATGGTTGAAATAGGGATTTAAACCCAGGATTGCTCAGCTGCAATGTAGTCTGCCATATTATCTTCCAGAAATGACCTGGCAATGTGTAGGGTGGTGAGGGGAAAAATTAGCCTGGGTTTAAGAATGAGGTACAGATAATTAAGCCAATCTAAAGTTCATGTTGTGAGTTGCCAAATCAATATAAATTATATGATGCTTGTAAGAAACTTTTGTTAGTTTTCTGATCAAGGAATACTTTCACCTTGAAAATCTGTACATGGGGATATTTTTAATCTGGTCATGAACCTTGGCACAGTTCCCTAAAAACTGAAGAAAATTGCCCTGGAATGATCATAAGAGGAACTGCTATTTTATATAAATGTTTCAGACGACACTGGAAGAAAACAGCATAGACATGAAATAGACTTCACAAGATCAGTTTGAACATATTATCTGCTATCAAGCATTTTATTCATCAATTATATTTCTAAGTTTGCTATTGTTTAAGAATATTCAAAGATATATAAAAGTAGAAATAGTATAATGAAACTGCATGTACCCATTATCTAGATTCAACAAAATTTTTATTAATCATATCATGAAAACTGATATTCCTACTTTCAAAGGTAAGAAAGCATCATGTTCACAGATACTGCTTAAATGCTGAAACAAATCTAAAAATCCTAGTCTAACACCCTCTTTTTACAGCCAAGTAAACCAAAGCCCTGAATGCAGCGATGACCTAATCAAGGCCATTTAGTTAGTAACAGCCTATATAAGAATCAGTTTCCACTATATCACACTGCTATTTAGTATTAAATACTCCTTAGTTTATTTGAATCCTTTGAAAATAATTGATGAAACGTGGTAAAAGCCTTTTTATCCATAAATTCATTAAAACAGACTAGGCTATTCTCCAGATGAGTCTGTTCTGCCGAATTTTTCTGAGAATACAAGTTACAACTCTCCCACTTATCCCTTTTAACATCTAAATGTATTATAAAATAAACAGTTTTCAATCAAAAGAGTTCAGAGAAACAATCATATAGAATTTTACCATAACATCATGATCTTTCCCTATTTGTCTTGATAATGCTGAGACAGGAACAAACATATAATGAACTTGTTAATTAACTACTGACAGGAAACCAGAGTATACACATGTGTGTCCTTGTATTGAGCCTTAATAAAATTAGGAAGTTAAGTCCCAGCTGGAGGCCAGACAGCCAGCAGAAAATTCCTAACAGCCAGGGCTCAGTATAATTTTAGGAAAAATAAAGATCAACAATACACATTAATTTTCTCAAGTTGTCATTCTAATAGTGGCATACGGGTTTTAAAATGCTTAAACAGTTCCTAAACTGGGTTTCAAAACCATCTCATCTATTAATCTTTGCATTTAATTTAGAAGAAAACCACAGATTTTATGGATCATATTTATTGCATATTAACATTTGACTTCAAAGTGGCTGTATCACCTGAAAAGAGAACAGCTGGATACTTTACACTAATATTTGTGAACTATATTTTAGATTGGCAGCATATCTTTAAAGAAATGTTTTATTTTTTTCCTAAGACTATGACCTACTTTCTCCCTAGGTTACCGTCATTCATTCATTCATTCAGTCAGTCATTTATTTGACAAACATTGAGTTCTGTGCTAGGTAAGCGGGATACAGCAATGAATGCACAAATTCCTGCCCTCACTGAACTTACATTCCAGTGGTGGAGATAGATCATAAACGAACAAGCAAACAAAAAAATATGTTAGGTAATGATAAATGCCATAAAAAAAAGAGGCAGGGTAAGAGGCTAAATAGTAATGGGTGGAGTGAGGAAACAAGGCTATTTTAGAAAGGATGGTCAGGAAGGCCTCTCTGAGGAAGGATCTGAATAAAAGGATGGAGGGAGTCATGAAGATCACTGAGTAGAGAGTGTTTCAGGCAAATGGAATAGCAAGTGCAATGGCCCTGATGAGGGACTGTGTAGGTTGTGACAAGGAAGCCTGTGTTGCCGAAGCAAAGTAAGCAAGGAAGAAAGTAAGAAGAGGAAAGGTCAGAGAGGTAGACAGAGGGGGCAGTTTGTGTGGTGCCTTCCAGGCCATTTTAGACTTTGGCTTTTGTTCTGAGTGAGATGGGGAGCCATTGGAAGGTTTTGATTGGGGAGTATATGAAATTAGTTATAGCTTAGAGATAACTCCAGCTGCTGAGTAGACAATAAACTGGAAAAGGAAACAGTTTTCTATCCAAGAAAGTTTTGTAATTTTCTAGCCAAGAGATGATGGCAGCCTGCATTATGATGGTGGGGAGTGCCGTATTCTGAATTTATTTTGAAGGTAGGGCTGATGTGATTTTCTAAAGGATTAGACGTAGGGTATGTGAGAGAGAGGGTAATCTAAAATGACAACAAGGATTCTAATCTAAGCAACTAGGTAAATGGTGATGCCGTTTATTGAAAGGAGGCACAGTGGGGGAGGAGCAGGCTTGGTGTGGGAATAAAGAATTCAATTTTGGACATGATAAGTGTGAGATGCTCATTAAACTTACAAGTGAAGATACAGAGTAGACAGTTGGATACACAAATCTGGAGCGTAGCAGAGAGCTCAGTACTAGAGATAAAATTTGAGAGTTCATGATATATACATGGTCCTTAAAGCTCTGAGACTGAGAATGAGATTGTCCGGTGACCATTTGGATTGTGTAGCAGGTTGAGGCATGGGTCATTCTAAAACTAGAAAATTAGGAACTCTAGAGAATTACCACACCGTTAAAAAAAAGATGAACATTTGCTGATTGGAACAATTATCAAACATCACTAGATAAACTAAATGGTGTTCATTGGTTTTAATCTTTCTGTCCTTTATTCTCAACTACAAAAGTATATTATCTCACATGGTAACATGTCAGAACTAATTCAGTCATCTTTCTTTTAACTTCTATTTTAAATAGTCAAAGTTTCAGCAATATTAACTCTACAGTGCTAATCACTAAGTTTCTAAAAGCCACACAGTCTTTTATTCACTTTATAAGACTCGTTCTTACAAAGCTCTTTTCTAGAACTTTTCCTTGCCTGGCTGGTGGCATTACTGCATTAAAATATGAAACTTCTTTACTTTTAAACCCCTCTTTCCTTTCTTTTCTATTCAAGTTTGAAGACCAATTAAAAATTTTTGTGCTCATGTGACAACTAAGGGACAATAAATGAAAATTTCCCTGAAGAGAAAGTTGTTCAAAGACTCATAATTTCAGGACCCAAAAGACACCTTTAAAAAAAATCCTCCAAACTCATCAAATTGTACACATTAAATATGTACAGTTCTTTGCATATCAATTATACCTCACTAAGCTGTTAAAAATAATTTTTAAAAAAATCTTCCTTCATTCTGTGTCACCAAATTGTTGCACTGATTTTCTGTTACTACTAGTTTCAATTGATCTTTCTGGTAGATTCCCCATTAATCCTTGTGTGCTGCGTTTAAATGTTGAGAGCAAAGTTACATACCATTTTCCTTGGTTCTGAGCTGCTCTCTAGCATATATATGTGACACACATTTAGAAGAAGACACAGAATAGCTAAGAGAAATGCAGATATACATACTAAATTAATCATAAAAGTTTCAGATCTTAGTATAGTGTCTAAGAACATTAAATCTGGAGTCATATTGCCTGGGTTTGAATCTCAGCACCATTATTTACTAGTTGTGTGACCCTAGAGAATGTACTAAACATCTTCATGCCTCACTTTCCTCATCTTTAAAAGGGCTTACTTCACAGGATTGCAGTGAGAATTAAATGAATATATGTAAAGCATCTACTATGTGCCTGGTGCACAGTAAGCCTATGTGTGAATTAGGTGATAGAAGATTTTAATCAGAAGATTGGGCAGGGGTTGAATAAAATAGAGCACCATCTGTCCATTTACTTGTCAAGATTTACCCCCTTGCCACCTACTGGGGTTACAAGTCCCAATTTGGCATAATGCCTCTGTGATAAACTCTCAAAGCAGGAATTATTTCCTCTAAAGCACGCATTGATATTCACATAAAGTACTCAAGAGGTCTGTATGGGAAAGAAGCAGGTAAGTGTTAATCTTTCACATTTGCACAGTATGACTAATTCTTATCTTGAGTATTTTGCAAAGTACAAAGACTAGGACTGCTACATTTTAGTGATCTGTAAGGAATGAAGGTATGAATACATGGATGCATGTATGAACGAAACAAAAAATCCTAGAAGAGGGAGGATAAACATAATGAGAAAATATCAAAAGGGAAGGAGATGGGAAAGCAAGAATTGCTAAGCCATCAAAGACCTCATTCCCATACTTGGCAACTATGCCTAAGCCTCCTGCATTTTTTTTCAAGTAAGAGGAACAATTTTCTGTAAATGCTTAACAGAAATCCTTAAAGTTCCATTATTGGTACAAAAGAGGCCCCTCCTTTGGAGAAAATGCAGCAGAGTGTCTCAGGATATAATATCCACAGATAATTATAAGTTCTCAAACATTAAATAGCAATGACCAGATTCCTTCCCTAGTTTATCAGTTCCATATGCCAGAGTGGGCTGCAGAATCTCAGAGACCCAGAAGATAGAATAAAGGATTGTAAGGAAGCCAGTGTAGAAAAGCAGTTATCACTTCCACTTCTTTCTAAAGCTTGGAAAACCTAAATTAGGGGAAAGGCATAAAAATATATTTTCTTCCCTCAAGAAGCTCACAGTCTAGTCTAGGCAGGTAGACAGGTGCAAAGACAAATATGATGCAGTCTACTAAACACTATGATAGAGAGAAGCATTTTTTCCATGTGGGTCTATGGAAATCCAGACTATGGGTTTCAGCGAGGGGATGATGTCTAAGTGGAGTTTTAAATGATAAACAGGTCTCACTATCTTCTCTTTGGAGTATTGAAAGTATTTCCTATCTTCCCTCTGGCCCACCCTCTCTGGCCACACAAGAAAAATATGAAGGAGGACTTGAGTTGTCCAGGGAGGGAGAACTTGAGATGGGTCCAGCAAACATAGTTTTTATTTAGGACAAGGTAGCTTGACTGTGTGTAAATTTGGACTATCTTCTTTTTCCTTCATTTAATGTATCAGTGACATTAGCCTTCCACATTACCATGAGTCTTTTAGAATGCCACACTGTTTGACAATTGTCATTTGCTATGTCATCCAAATACTTAATGACACAGACAGACTCTAATTCCAAGCTACATAGATGCTACTTACTATGGACTCCTTAGAAAAAAATTAAACAGCTGTGAACATTCTTTTTCATAAGGTTTGGTAGGATTTGTTGTGGCCAATATATGCCACATTTAATTTCTTAACTATCATCTATGATATTTAATATGAGTCAAATTCCCATGATATCAACTGATATCAACCTTTTTTTAAAATTTCCAAGCATGGTAAATTAGTATCTCTCCCTTCTCCTCCTCACCCCTTATTCTAGAAGAGTCCCAAAAGACAAAGGTCATCTCTAAAGTCATAAGAAATATCTTCTGTATGAATCTCCCTCTGCCATGGTACCCTTCCTGTGTCCCTCGATCTTAAAGAACATGCTCTTCTGAGTCATCTCTCTCTCATATGCCTGTCACGCTTCTATGGACCAACAGATTCTTATCCCTCACAGACATACACATACCCATGGCACCTCACCAGACAAATAACCATCAAAATAGAGACAGATTTAGTGATGTGTATTAAGAGCACTAGACTGTGAATTAGGGGACCTGAGTTTTGGCCATAATTCTACCACTGCTACATTGGATGCAAATTTCATTTTCTCAGGACCTCAATTTCTTCAACAGTAAAATAAGCTTGATGACCTACAAAGTCATATCCAGCTCTAATTAGTCTCCAAAAATACTTTAAAATAAAATTTGCTTTATTAAAAATACATTTATTTTACACAAGTTTATTATAAATTTTAAGAAAATTAAGACTTACCTTTCCAAATGTGTGAGACCCAGCCACTTCTTGTGAACTGTCTCTACAAGGCCTGTGTAAGAAGAGTAATATGGGTTAAAAGCAAATGAACTTATATGAAAAAACATATTAAATGTGGTAACCTCGATGATATCTGTGGAAAGGAAATTATTCAAATAAATACTGTTTGCTTTTACAAAATGTTTAAGGTAACAGAACTTGTGTGGACTGGCACAGTTCACATTATTTTCCCTCCTTCCAAGAAGAATGGGTAATATTTATACTAATCATCACCAGTGAAATAATTATTACTGATACCGTAAAGAAACATACTGAGATATTACTCACACTATCATTATGTTTTGAAATGAGAGGAAACTACTAAAGATTATAACTTGTTTACAGAAGATTTTTTTTTTAAATATCACTTAACCAATACTTTAAATGCAAATCATGCCAGCACACTCCAACATTATATAAAGACAACATGATTCCAAAAGAGCTAGTGTACCAAATGTAGTACTACAGAAGAATCCTTAGGGTCGCTAGGTCTTGCTGCTACATTCAAACCATCACAGACAAGTGAGACTTTCTCCTATTTATAAACCTCTTTAGAGAGAAGATTCCACTACTTTCCTCAGAATCCATTTCCAGTGTTTCACAATCAAGATTCCTCCTTAAGGGTCTAACAAAAATCTCCCTTGCCCTTTCTTAAGTTTATTTAATCATCTAAGAATAAAGAGACTATTGACTACCCTCTGCATCTGAGTCATTGATATTTTAAGACAATTATTAAATTATCCCTCAGGCTTTTCTTCTTTGGGTTGATGAATACTGTTCTTTCAACATTCCCCTGAGAGCACACATCTCTTATGTCCCGTGACCTATTTTCTGTTTTTCTAGGTAAATGCTTTGCTTCAGAATTCTGGTAAGGCCTGCCTAGATTTGAGCTTCTCATTTTATGTTTTACACTCTAAAACCCTTTAGAATGTATTTAGAATTTACATGGGGTCTATAGTATCTGCTCATTACCTAAGATTTTATCTGCCAGAATAATATTAAGCAATCACCCAGATTATCCAAAATATAGCTGTATAACCACAGTGCAAAAAAATATAAATTAAAAAAATGTGAAAGTCCTAATTCAAGCTCACAAAATAAGAGCAGTGCGGTTTTAGCTTTGTGGTATCCTGTCCAGAAGCCAAGAAGTTATTTGTGGTATTTCTCAGGAAACAAATGTTTAAACTCTTGGGAGAAAGCCAGAAATCTGGAGTGGGTGATGCAGTTCTTGGCTCCCTAATTCTTATGTCACCAGAGAAATATTTTGGCTGAGCACTCGATACTTGTCCTCATTTCCAGACCACTTCATTTTGTGAAGTTAGATTCTCTGGAGAACTACATAGTGCAGGCCAAGGTGCATTTTTATGTTCTAATAGCCATATGCTATATATCTGAAATTTGAGCTTTTGGAATGTATGAAGGTATTGCCAATGTAAAAGCTGTCTTCCCAAATATTACACAATAGCACAAGAACTAATGCCTCTCTAAGGCTTCTGTTTTCTATTGATGAATCAGACTCTCAACAAGAGAAAGTAATGGTGCCCTTTGGATTTAACCCTGACGTGGTATACAAATCGGACCAACTCTACACATAGGCAGAATAAGTATCACCTTTCTAGTGAGATTTGAGGGGCCCTAAAAGATCAGTCTGGTTCAGTACCTGACTTGCTCTCTTTGGTTCTCAAACATCTCCTTCTCAATAAGACCAACACTAGGTCCACTCTATTTAGAACTGCAACCTGTTCCAATCACACACACGCACACGCACACACATGCACAGAACATCTACTATTTCTATATTTCAAAGCATGCATTTCCTTCTAATATACAATATCATCTAGTTAGTGAATTAATTAATTTGTCATTTATTGCCTGTCTCTCTCCTCTAGACTGTAGGCTATATGCAGCAGGTATTTTTGTCTGTTTTGTTCACTGATGATGCCCAAGTACCTAAAACTAGTACCTGACACACATTAAGTGCTCAATAAATATGCTCTAAATGAATGAAGGAGTTGACTAATCCCTGAGGGATAGCTAGTATACAGACTGGCATTATGACATGCTCTACTTTGATATACTATTGAACACATCAATGATCAGTTAAATCATTAAGTTGAAAACAGAAATAGCAAGTATTATTCAACCAATTGCAAAATATTATTGAATGTTACTTTCGTTTATTTATTTCAAAACATTTATTCAGTGCTTACAAGTTGCACTTCATCATTTATATAGATATATATATTCATATACACAACCACATATGTATTTTCTATAAACACTTAGACAAGGGCACACATGGAAGAAGCAAAAGGAGTAAAGGAGAATAGAAGAAAGAAAGTGAAAATAAAATGGAGACAACCATGGGCTGATTTGAGAACTGAGAGGATAGTAAGTGGTTTTGGAGTAGTTGAAGAGAGTATTAAAATGGTCAGGGAAAAATCTAGAGGTGATATTAGAACATAATCAGGAAATATCTCACCTGGATCTCTCATGAAACTTAACTTAGATCAGGTAGGATAGGTCAGCCTCACTCCATATAAACCTCATTCATTTTTTCCTGCTCTTGGGATCCCTACCTATTAAAAATCAATTTCCCTTCTCCCAAGGTGCTACATACCCCTGGTTTCATTAAACTACTGTAGTTCATTTCCTCACACTCAAAAAAAAGAAAAAAAAACCCAAACTTATTTGTTTACCTTAGTTAACAAAATAGGAATGATGTATTAGACTTGCCTTTTCATGTGACTATAAGCATGCACATTCTCTGGAAATGAGTCTGAAACCAAATGGGGAAGCTGCCCCAATGGGCGGCCTGAGTGAGCCAGAGCCCGCGAATCAGTGGCTCCTTTAACCCCGTCCTGTCCGAGCGAAGAACAGACGCCCTCTGGGGGCCTACACACAGAGGCGGGGCCAAATCCAAAGTTGAGCCCCTGGGAGCTGTGAGAACAAAGAAGAGAAAGGGAAATCTCTCCCAGCAGCCTCAGAAGCAGCGGATTAAACCTCCACAACCAACTTGATGTACCCTGCATCTGTGGAATAAATGAACAGACAACGAATCATCCCCAATTAAGGAGGTGGACTTTGAGAGCAAGATTTATGATATTTTTCCCTTTTCCTCTTTTAGTGAGTGTGTATGTGTATGCTTCTGTGTGAGATTTTGTCTGTATAGCTTGGCTTCCACCATTTGTACTAGGGATCTATCCGTCCGTTTTTTTTAATTTTTTTTCTTTTTTTTTCCTCTTAATAATTTTTTTATTTTAATAACTTTATTATATTTTATCTTACTTTATTTTATTTTACTTTATCTCCTTTCTTTTTTCCTTCCTTCCCTCCTTCGTTCCTTCTTTCCTCCCTCGCTCCCTCCCTCCTTTCTTTCTTTCTTTCTGCTTCTACTAATTCTTTCTTTCTACTTTTTCTCCCTTTTATGCTGAGCCGTGTGGATGAAAGGCTCTTGGTGCAGCAGCCAGGAGTCAGTGCTGTGCCTCTGAGGAGGGAGAGCCAACTTCAGGACACTGGCCCAGAAGAGACCTCCCAGCTCCACATAATATCGAATGGCGAAAATCTCCCAGAGATCTCCATCTCAACACCAGCACCCAGGTTCACTCAATGACCAGCAAGCTACAGTGCTGGATGCCCTATGCCAAACAACTAGCAAGACAGGAACACAACACAACCCATTACCAGAGAGGCTGCCTAAAATCATAATAAGTCCAAAGACACTCCAAAACACACCACCAGACGTGGACCTGCCCACCAGAAAGACAAGATCCAGCCTCATCCACCAAAACACAGGCACTAGTCCCCTCTACCAGGAAGCCTACACAACCCACTGAACCAACCTTAGCCACTGGGGACAGACACCTAGAATAAATGGAACTACGAACCTGCAGCCTGCAAAGAGGAGACCCCAAACACAGTAAGATAAGCAAAATGAGAAGACAGAAAAACACACAGCAGATGAAGGAGCAAGATAAAAACCCACCAGACCTAACAAATGAAGAGGAAATAAGCAGTCTACCTGAAAAAGAATTCAGAATAATGATAGTAAAGATGACCCAAACTCTTGGAAATAGAATAGACAAAATGCAAGAAACATTTAACAAGGACCTAGAAGAACTAAAGATGAAACAAACAACAATGAACAACACAATAAATGAAATTAAAAATACTATAGATGGGATCAATAGCAGAATAACTGAGGCAGAAGAACGGATAAGTGACCTGCAAGATAAAATAGTGGAAATAACCACTGAAGAGCAGAATAAAGAAAAAAGAATGAAAAGAACTGACGAAAGTCACAGAGACCTCTGGGACAACATTAAATGCACCAACATTTGAATTATAGGGGTTCCAGAAGAAGAAGAGAAAAAGAAAGGGACTGAGAAAATATTTGAAGAGATTATAGTTGAAAACTTCCCTAATATGGGAAAGGAAATACTTAATCAAGCCCAGGAAGCACATAGAGTCCCATACAGGATAAATCCAAGGAGAAATACACCAAGACACATATTAATCAAACTGTCAAAAATGAAATACAGAGAAAGCATATTAAAAGCAGCAAGGGAAAAACAACAAATAACACACAAGGGAATCCCCATAAGGTTAACAGCTGATCTTTCAGCAGAAACTCTGCAAGCCAGAAGGGACTGGCAGGACATATTTAAAGTGATGAAGGAGAAAAACCTGCAACCAAGATTACTCTACCCAGCAAGGATCTCATTCAGATTTGTTTGAGAAATTAAAACCTTTACAGACAAGCAAAAGCTGAGAGAGTTCAGCACGACCAAACCAGCTTTACAACAACTGCTAAAGGAACTTCTCTAGGCAAGAAACACAAGAGAAGGAAAAGACCTACAATAACGAACCCAAAACAATTAAGAAAATGGTAATAGGAACATACATATCGATAATTACCTTAAATGTAAATGGACTAAATGCTCCCACCGAAAGACACAGATTGGCTGAATGGATACAAAAACAAGACCCATATATTTGCTCTCTAAAAAAGACCCACTTCAGACCTAAAGACACATACAGACTGAAAGTAAAGGGATGGAAAAAGATATTTCATGCAAATGGAAACCAAAAGAAAGCTGGAGTAGCAATTCTCATATCAGACAAAATAGACTTTAAAATAAAGACTATTAGAGGAGACAAAGAAGGACACTACATAATGATCAAGGGACCGATCCAAGAAGAAGATATAACAATTGTAAATATTTATTCACCCAACATAGGAGCACCTCAACACAAAAGGCAAATACTAACATCCATAAAAGGGGAAGTCAACAGTAACACATTAATAGTAGGGGACTTTAACAACCCACTTTGACCAATGGACAGATCATCCAAAATGAAAATAAATAAGGAGATAAAAGCTTTACATGATACATTAAACAAGATGGACTTAATTGATATTTATAGGACATTCCATCCAAAAAGAACAGAATACACATTTTTCTCAAGTGCTCATGGAACATTCTCCAGGACAGATCATATCTTGTGTCACAAATCAAGCCTTGGTAAATTTAAGAAAATTGAAATTGTTATCACGTATCTTTTCCGACAACAACGCTATGAGACTAGATATCAATTACAGGAAAAGATCTGTAAAAAATACAAACACATGGAGGCTAAGAAATACACTACTCAATAACGAAGTGATCACTGAAGAAATCAAAGAGGAAATTAAAAAATACCTAGAAACAAATGACAATGGAGACCAGACGACCCAAAACCTATGGGATGCAGCAAAACCAGTTCTAAGAGGGAAGTTTATAGCAATAAAATCCTACCTTATGAAACAAGAAACATCTCGAATAAACAACCTAACCTTGCACCTAAAGCAATTAGAGAAAGAAGAAAAAAAAAAAACCCAAAGTTAGCATAAGGAAAGAAATCATAAAAATCAGATCAGAAATAAATTAAAAAGAAATGAAGGAAACGATAGCAAAGATCAATAAAACTAAAAGCTGGTTCTTTGAGAAGATAAGCAAAATTGATAAACCATTAGCCAGACTCATCAAGAAAACAAGGGAGAAGACTCAAATCAATAGAATTAGAAATGAAAAAGGAGAAGTAACAACTGACACTGCAGAAATACAAAGCATCATGAGCGATTACTACAAGCAACTCTATGCCAATAAAATGGACAACATGGAAGAAATGGACAAATTCTTAGCAATGCACAACCTGCCAAGACTGAATAGGGAAGAAATAGAAAATATGAACAGACCAATCACAAGCACTGAAATTGAAACTGTGATTAAAAATCTTCCAGCAAACAAAAGCCCAGGTCCAGATGGCTTCACAGGCGAATTCTATCAAACATTTAGAGAAGAGCTAACACCTATCCTTCTCAAACTCTTCCAAAATAGAGCAGAGGGAGGAACACTCCCAAACTCATTCTACTAGGCCACCATCACCCTGAGACCAAAACCAGGCAAGGATGTCACAAAGAAAGCAAACTACAGGCCAATATCACTGATGAACATAGATGCAAAAATCCTCAACAAAATACTAGCAAACAGAATCCAACAGCACATTAAACTGATCATACACCATGATCAAGTGGGGTTTATTCCAGGAATGCAAGGATTCTTCAGTATACACAAATCAGTCAACATGATACACCATATTAACAAACTGAAGAAGAAAAAAGATATGGGCATCTCAATAGATGCAGAGAAAGTTTTTGACAAAATTCAACACCCATTTATGATAAAAACCCTGCAGAAAGTAGGCATAGAGGGAACTTTCCTCAACATAATAAAGGCCATATATGACAAACCCACAGCTAACATCATCCTCAATGGTGAAAAACTGAAAGCATTTCCACTAAGATCAGGAACAAGACAGGTTGCCCACTCTCACCACTCTTATTCAACATAGTTTTGGAAGTTTTAGCCACAGCAATCAGAGAAGAAAAGGAAATAAAAGGAATCCAAATCGGAAAAGAAGAAGTAAAGCTGTCACTGTTTGCAGATGACATGATCCTATACATAGAGAATCCTAAAGATGCTACCAGAAAACTCCTAGAGCTAATCAATGAATTTGGTAAAGTAGCAGGACACAAAATTAATGCACAGAAATCTCTTGCATTCCTATACACTAATGATGAAAAATCTAAAAGTGAAATCAAGAAAACACTCCCATTTACCATTGCAACAAAAAGAATAAAATATCTAGGAATAAACCTACCTAAGGAGAAAAAAGACCTGTATGCAGAAAATTATAAGACACTGATGAAAGAAATTAAAGATGATACAAATAGATGGAGAGATATACCATGTTCTTGGATTGGAAGAATCAACATTGTGAAAATGACTCTACTACCCAAAGCAATCTACAGATTCAATGCAATCCCTATCAAACTACCACTGGCATTTTTCACAGAACTAGAACAAAAAATTTCACAATTTGTATGGAAACACAAAAGACCCCGAATAGCCGAAGAAATCTTGAGAACGAAAAACGGAGCTGGAGGAATCAGGCTCCCTGACTTCAGACTATACTACAAAGCTACAGTAATCCAAGACAGTATGGTACTAGCACAAAAACAGAAAGATAGATCAATGGAACAGGATAGAAAGCCCAGAGATAAACCCATGCACGTATGGTCACCTTATCTTTGATAAAGGAGGCAGGAATGCAAAGTGGAGAAAGGACAGCCTCTTCAATAAGTGGTGCTGGGAAAACTGGACAGCTACATGTAAAAGTATGAGATTAGATCACTCCCTAACACCATACACAAAAATAAGCTCAAAATGGATTAAAGACCTAAATGTAAGGTCAGAAACTATCAAACTCTTAGAGGAAAACCTAGGCAGAACACTCTATGACATAAATCACAGCAAGATCCTATTTGACCCACCTCCTAGAGAAATGGAAATAAAAGCAAAAATAAACAAATGGGACCTAATGAAACTTCAAAGCTTTTGTACAGTAAAGGAAACCATACACAAAACCAAAAGACAACCCTCAGAATGGGAGAAAATATTTGCAAATGAAGCAACTGACAAAGGATTAATCTCCAAAATTTACAAGCAGCTCATGCAGCTGAATAACAAAAAAACAAACAACCCAATCCAAAAATGGGCAGAAGACCTAAATAGACATTTCTCCAAAGAAGATATACAGACTGCCAACAAACACATGAAAGAATGCTCAACATCATTAATCATTCGAGAAATGCAAATCAAAACTACAATGAGATGTCATCTCACACCAGTCAGAATGGCCATCATCAAAAAATCTAGAAACAATAAATGCTGGAGAGGGTGTGGAGAACAGGAACCCTCTTGCACTGCTGGTGGGAATGTGAATTGGTACAGCCACTGTGGAGAACAGTATGGAAGTTCCTTAAAAAACTCCAAATAGAACTGCCATATGACCCAGCAATCCCACTACTGGGCATATACCCTGAGAAAACCATAATTCAAAAAGAGTTATGTACCAAAATGTTCATTGCAGCTCTATTTACAATAGCCAGGAGATGGAAACAACCTAAGTGCCCATCTTGGGATGAATGGATAAAGATGTGGCACATATATACAATGGAATATTACTCAGCCATAAAAAGAAACGAAATTGAGCTATTTGTAATGAGGTGGATAGACCTAGAGTCTGTCATACAGAGTGAAGTAAGTCAGAAAGAGAAAGACAAATACCGTATGCTAACACATATATATGGAATTTAAGAAAAAAAAATGTCATGAAGAACCTAGGGGTGAGACAGGAATAAAGACACAGACCTACTAAAGAATGGACTTGAGGATATGGGGAGGGGGAAGGGTAACGTGTGACAAAGCGAGAGAGAGGCATGGACATATATACACTACCGAACGTAAGGTAGATAGCTAGTGGGAAGCAGTCGCATAGCACAGGGAGATCAGCTACATTCTTTGTGACCGCCTGGAGGGTGGGATAGGGAGGGTGGGAGGGAGGGAGGTGCAAGAGGGAAGAGATATGGGAACATATGTATATGTATAACTGATTCACTTTGTTATTAAAGCAGAAACTAACACACCATTGTAAAGCAATTATACTCCAATAAAGATGTAAGAAAAAAAACAAAAAACCCTGTAACATTTATAGTATGTTCATTGAAATAATTTGTTTGAACAACTGGAGGAAACTGTCAGCATTCCAAAGGCAAAACACATTAAAAGGCATTTATTTTAATTTTCAGCACATAGTTAATATTTTTCTCCTCTGTCATCTTCTTTTTTTAGTTTTTCATGATACTAAGCTTCCAAAGTAGTTTATATTTGAAAAATAGTATAGACACATCAGAGCTGTACATGACTTTAAATTTTATATTTATTTTTACATGTGAGTTTCATAGGAAACCATTGAGATAGGAAGAACAGGAAGTATTCACCCCATTTTCTAGATGAGGAAAATAGTGCATTTTCCAAGATCACATAACAAAAAATTGTCTATCTTTTAGCAGAGATCAGGCTGTCTTTTAATGTTGTCTGTATTCCTATATTCTTCTATTTCCATTTAGAAGATATTAATTGAGCACCTAGCACCTAGCACTAAAAAACCAAGAGCTACATACTCTAGATACAAACATAAGACACAGTCCCTCTCCCCTCAAGGAAATTAGTATTTAGTATAGAAAACAGACATGTAAATAAATATTGCTAATACAGTAAGAGGTCTCCAAACTTTGTAGATAATAAAATTCACTGTTTTATTTTGAACACATCCTCTCAGTAGATGTATGTTCATTTATAAATTATACACCTACAGTGTCATAATTAGCTAATATCTTAAGGCAAAAAGCATTTTCAAGGTGAAGTTCACTTTTACTATACAGGATATAAATTCATATATCAAAGTCTTGTTAACTTTGAACACTGTAGGCCAACATTTTAGCAGGTCTTATTAGATCATCATGTTTTTTGGATTTCTTTTGTTTTGTATTTAAACTAATAATGTAGTTTGCAAAGAATGCTGTCAATTTCTTATTCAGTCATTCTTACATTATTAGTAATGTCATCAATATTCTTTGCAGGAATCTTTTAGAGTCATTTTGTGAGGGCTAGTTTAAAATTTGATGATGTGATTGAGAAATCTAACTGGGAACATGTAAACTGCAATATCTTACACGATGCTGAAATTTAATAAATGAGTGTTTTGGTCCATTCCTCTACACTTTTGCTCTGGGATACCTCAGAGATATTATATGACATCACATGTGACCCTCTGTTATCAAACAGACTAAGTGATGACAACATTATTTATATATATATATGCAATTATATATAATAAAAGATTCATTATTTTTTATTAAAATAAATATAAATTGACATTCTTATATGTATACTCAACAACAATGTCCACCTAAAACAACCCCTAGAGTATATTTCTCTAGCTTGACATACCACTGCACCAGTCCATGCGATGGTGAGAAAATGAATTTATAAATTTTGAAGTATTTTCCAACAAGGACTAAAAATGTTTTCTGTTGCTTTCTGATCCCTAACCAGAAAATTGTCTAGCCATGGTGTCTCAAATTCAATCCTCATGCCTTCTAGCTGAGCTTTTACTATATTTACTCTATAATTTTAAAGAACACTTAGGAAGAAAGAGTGTAAGAGATGGCCGTAAACTGGTTACCAGACTAATTAAATGGTTCTATTAATAGGCTAAGATTATCTCATGTGTTATTACTTTATTTAGAGACTAAGTTCCAAGTGACTGTACTTTGCTTTGAATCATATTATATTCTCAAGATTATAAATCTAAACAACAAACATGGTGTATTAAGCCAAACGTATTTAAGGCAGCATGATGTAATGGAAAGAGTTTTGAAGTCAGAGAGGCTTGAATTTAAATTCCAGCTCAGCCATTTAGGAGTTATGTGGCCTTGGGAAAGTAGCTTAATTCTCTGAACCTGTTTCCTCAGGTGTCGAATGGAAGTAGTATCATCTCCCTCATCAGGATTTTTTGTGAGTAAAACATGTCATTCAGTTAAGTGCTCAATAACTGAATATCAATTATCACTTAAAATAAATGAAATTATGTGCAAACGGTGCAAAATTTTCAGCTTAGTGTTGCATGGTAATTATACCTTCTGGGAAAGTTTTCATGAATGGGCTAGTGTAGTGGCTCATTCATTCAACTAATATTTATTGAGTACCAACTCTATGCTCAGCACTGTGCCACACTTTGTGGGGAATACAGTGCTCTCCTACTACAACATAGTAGGGTAGGTTAGACTCCTGTTAACAAATAAACATAAATATGCAATTGCACAAATGCAACAAAGGCTTAATTCTTGTTCACTTAACAATCCAGAGTGGGTATTCAGGTCACCAGGTAATCTTTCTACTTTCAACATATGGTTTCCAATGTTGCTTTGGTTGCCATCATTCTTTTCCATGGAAAGGCAAATAAAACTTGGAAGTGCACATATGGAGGTTCTATGGGCACGTCCTGGAATTGACATATGTAACCTCTGCTCCCATTCCATTGGAGAGAACTTAGTCAGATGGCCTAACCTAACTGCAAGGGAAGCTGGGAAATGTAGACTAGCTGGGTGCACAGGAAGTAGGACAGAACAGACTTTGGTAGACAGTTATCAGTCTGTAGTTGATTTTTGAACAGACATAAGAAAGACAACAATGTCTGTATGTATAGGAAATCAGAGTCTATAGAAAGGATGGGGAAACACACCACTGCTTTTGGAGAAAAGGTTCACAACCAAATCACTGTGTTTACATACCTTCCAATTTATTATACAAGCATACCTTGGAGATATTGCAGGTTTGGTTCCAGACCACCACAGTAAAGCAAATATTGCTTTAAAGCAAGTCACACAAATCTTTAAAATTTCCCAGTGCATATAGAAGTTACATTTACACTGTAGTTTATCAAGTGTGCGATAGCATTATGTCTAAAAAAACAATATACATACCTTAATTTTAAAAATACTTTATTTGCTAAAATGCTAGCCATCAACTCAGCCTTCAGCAAGTCACAATCTTTTTGCTGGTGGAGGGTCTTGCCTTGACGTTGACGGCTGCTGACTGATCAGGGTGGCGACTGCTGAAGGCTGGGGTGGCTGTGGCAGCTTCTTAAAATAAGACAACAATGAAGTTTGCCGCGTTGACTAACTCTTCCTTTCACGAACAATTTCTCTGTAGCATGCAATGCTGTTTGATAGCATCTTACCACAGTAGAACTGCTTTCAAAATTGGAGTCAATCCTCTCAAACCCTGACACTGCTTTATCAACTAAGTTCATGTAATATTCTAAATCCTTTGCTGTCATTTCAACAATCTTCACAGCATCTTCACCAGGAGTAGACTCCATCTCAAGAAACAACTTTCTTGCTCATCCATAAGAAGGAACTCCTCATCTATTAAAGTTTTATCATGAAATTGCTGCAATTCACTCACCTGGCACGTCTAATGCTAAGTCTCTTGCTATTTTCACCATATCTGCAGTTACTTCCCCCACTGAAGTCTTGAACCTCTAAAAGTCATCCATGAGGGTTGGAATCAACTTTACTCAAACTCCTGTTTATGTTGATATTTTGACCTCTTCCCATGACATGAATGTTCCTTTTTTTTTTTTTTTTTTTGCAGTATGTGGGCCTCTCACTGTTGTGGTCTCTCCCGTTGCGAAGCACAGGCCCAGCAGCCATGGCTCATGGGCCCAGCCGCTCCGCGGCATGTGGGATCCTCCCGGACTGGGGCACGAACCCACGTCCCCTGCATCAGCAGGCAGACTCTCAACCACTGCGCCACCAGGGAAGCCCAGGAATGTTCTTAATGGCATCTAGAATGGTGAATCTTGTCCAGAAGGCTTTCAGTTCACTTTGCCCACATCCAACAGAGGGATCATTATGGTAACTATAGCTTTACAAAATGTATTTCTTAAATCAGAAGACTTGAAAGTGAAAATGACTCCTTGTTCCATGGGTTGCAGAATGGTTGTTATGTTAACAGGCATGAAAACAACATTAATCTTACTGTACATCTCCATCAGAGCTTCCGGGTGACCAGGTGTATTTTCAATGAGCTGGAATATTTTGAAAGCAATTTTTTTTCTGAGCAGTAGGTCTCAACAGTGGGCTTAAAATATTCAGTAAACCATGTTGTAAACATGATGTGCTGTCATGCAGGCTTTGCCATTCCATTTATAGAGCACAGGCAGACTAGATTTAGCATAATTCTTAAGGGCCCTAGGATTTTCAGAATGGTAAATGAACACTAGCTTCAATTTAAAGTCACCAGCTGCACTGGCTCCTAACAAGACAGTCAGCCTGTCCTTTGAAGGCAAGCATTGACTTCTCTCTGGCTATGAAAGTCCAAGATGGCATCATCTTCCAATAGAAGGCTGCTTCCTCTACATTGAAAATCTATTGTTTAGTTGAGCCACCTTCATTAATTATTTTAGCTAGATGGTCAGGATAACTTGCTTCAGCTTCTACATCAGTATTTGCTGCTTCACCTTGCACTTTAATGTTATAGAGATGGCTTCTTTCCTTAAGCCTCATGAACCAATCTCTGCTAACTTCAAACTTTTCTTCTGGAGCTTCCTCATCTCCCTCAGCCTTCATAGAATTGAAGAGAGTTAGACCCTTACTCTGGATTAGGTTTTGGCTTAACAGAATGTTGTGACTGGTTTGATCATCTATCCAGCCACTAAAACTTTCTCCATTTCAGCAATAAAGCTGTTTTGCTTTCTTATCACTCATGTGCTCACTGGAGTAGCACTTTCAATTTCCTTCAAGACCTTTTCATTTGCATTCACAACTTGACTGGTGCAGGAGGCCTAGCATTTGGCCTATCTTGGCTTTCAACACACACCTTCCTCACTAAGCTTAATCATTTCTAGCTTTTGATTTAAAGTAAGAGAAATGTGGTGGTCCAGTGGCTAGGACTCTGCACTTTCATTGCCGAGGGCCCAAGTTCGACCCCTGGTCAGGGAACTAAGATCCCACAAACCACGCAGCCAGCAATCAATCAATCAATCAATCAAGTGAGAGAAATGTGACTTCCTTTCACTTGAACACTTAGAGGCCACTGTAGGGTTTTCAATTAGCCTAATTTCAATATTGTTATAGAGAGGAATAGGGAGGCCTGAGGAGAGGCAGAGTAATGGGGGGAATGGCTGGTCAGTGGAGCAGTCAGAACACACACAATGATTATCAAATAAGTTCACCATCTTATATGGGTGAGGTTCATGGCGTCCCCAAACAACTGCAATAGTAACATTAAAGATTACTGATCACAAACCACCATAACAAATGTAATAATAATAAAAAAGTTTGAAATATTGTAAGGATTACCAAAATGTGACACAGAGACACAAAGCGAGCAAATGCTGCTTGAAAAATGGTGCTGATAGACTTGCTTGAAGCAGAGTTGCCACCAAGAAAGAAATGTATGAAAAACACAGTATCAGCAAAATACAGTAAAATGAGTATGTCTGTAGTCCCATCTGTACCTTTACTCATTCAAACTGTCTCTTCCTCTTTTCCACAGGGATCGTAGAAGAACATCATACTAAAACAGATAATTTTCTCATGGCCTGGCAAGGTTTACAATTTTTCTTTTCTTCCCTATTCCATCTTTATGATCAAAGTGGCCTCCAGAAGAATTAAGCCTCTACATATTCTCTTTTCCCTCCCACATTCCCCAAGGCCATCTTGGCTATGTCCTATGTTCCCTAGAGCAACAGGGAGTAGTTTCTATCCCTGCAAATACATACTGTTCCCATGGAAAAGGAGAGAAAAGCTAATGCAAAGGGAATACAGAAAGCGAGAGAGAGAGAAAAGGAGAGAGACACTTGCTAAATAATTTCAGAGTAACTAAAAAAAGCTTATTTTCAAGTCTGTATCACAGATCTGATAGTCGTAGTTCACTGGAAAATAATCCAAAAATAATAACAGATACAAGAAGAGTTTCCTGAAATAGATAAAATCCTCTTTCCCTGAATGCAGTTGTCAAGCAGATGTCCCTTGTGAAAGAGGCTCTTATGTTGATTGGAAGAGCCTTCATTCCGCAGACTGTAATTATAGCTTTCAGTAAAGCTTGCAAACCTGTCCCTCCTGTATGTGTGTGTGTGTGTGTGTTTCTGTGTGTGTGTGTGTACATTTAGGTATTGTCCACTCTCCTCATACACACAACCACCACACTTCACTTTGACTCTTCTGGTGAAAGTAGCAATATCTTCTGGGAATTGAACATGTACAAAACCTAGTGAGACTGGGGTTGCTGGAAGAATGAAGTTCAGGAGGGAAGCAGACATGAAAGTGAGAAGTATGAAAGTTAGGAGCACAAAGTACACCCATATACAATGGTGAAGCAAATTCCATTAAGTCATTAGGAACTCATTATTGGGCCTAGAGAGAATTCTACTCTGTAATAGACTTTTAGTAAAATGCAAATACTTGTGTGAAGGATACTTTTAGATGGGTCCATTATTATCTTAGAGGAAACAGCTGACAAGCTAGCAAAGGGCAAGGTGGTATAGGAAGGAAAATCAAGCTAGGCGGGAAGGGGATGAAAGAGCAAAAGTAGGATGGTGGAAGTGGGGAGAGAGGCTGAACTAGGAGAACAGAAGGTACCAAAGATATGTGCTTGTCTGCTTCATAAATTTGATTAGGTCCATCTCCAGATCTTCTGGTTCCCCCTTTATTTTTCTTTTTCTGCAGATTCCTCATTCTATACTTCATTTCCTAATCACTGTTCTTTAATTCCTAATCCAGAAAAGGTCGATCTAGCAGATTGGAAGATGAAAAATCAGTGTGAAACTTCTGGGCACAAATAGAGGAGGTATACAAGAAGAAAGCCAAGTTATAAACAGGAAAGTATGAAGTACAGGCAAACATGTATTATGGCTTTTTTCCCCATTAGAGTGCTTCAATCTCAGTTTGTTTTCTCACCCCAAGTAACATTCACAATCAAAATTATATTAGACAATCTTTAGACTAGAAAAAACTGGGAGACAGTCCAGAGAAAGAACATTAAATTAAAATACATCTGGGAAGACTGAGTTATAAACCCTGCACATTACCCAACATAACCTAAATTAAACAAAAAGGAAATTGGCAGTGGAACTTCCAAAAGAAGGAACTTGCTTTGAGTTAGAGGGGGGAAAACACCCACGCCTTGAAACTCCTGAGCATCCTAGAAATCTTGAGGTTTTATTTAAAGTTTCATAAATTTATCATTTCCATTTTTAAATGTTTTCAAAATTATCAACCTTTTACAGCTTAAAGATTTCTTATCCTACCTTCCTAGGAATATATGATAAACATTTTTATATACATGTCATGACCTGAAAAATTCCAATAAAAATAGAGATCTTGTTACTAATGTCTTTTCTACCCTTGTTAAAATACTGCACATACTATATTATTCTTGGAAGGCACAGATCATGACCATAATTAAGGAAATGTTCTTCAGAACCCAGTCTTCTTGGACATTGTTTATTAGTGTGCAGTCAGCTGTGTATGCAGCTCCATGTCATAATGTTGGCTTATTTTCTCTTTGTTCATTATTTTTTTCTCCTCTAGGGGATTTATTCTTAGCATCTATTGAAATTAGAGAGTTTAGTGGAATTAAATAATAAATAAAAACAGCTTTGTCAGAAAAACAAAGAAATTTGAGGGAAAAAAACACTTGATTTATCTTGGTTGGGACTAATATAACAAACCCTTGGCTTCTAAGGAAAAAGGAACATTTTATCTAATTAACCCTTGCAAATCTTTCAAAGTTAAGGGTCAATCTGTGGGTTGATTTTCTCATTCGACTGAGAAATTAAATGGCTCAAGTCACTTCATAAAGCATATCAATGAGTAGGTACACAAATCCTTTGAGAACAGGTCTTCCCTAGAGTTTTAATCCAAGTTTGTTCAGATATAATGACTGCCAATGTATAGCCCAGGAAACAATTGATTCCTTCCTAGTTATCTTTAGGTCAAAGGACATATTTTGCTTTCTGCACACCTACTTGGAACTTGTATACATCACTCCAGTTTACTCCCTGTGATCCAAATAGGAATATGGAATAAAATAGAGGAAAAAAGCTTTATAAAAAAGAAGAAAAAATCAACTGAAATTACAACAGAAAATTGTACACTTTAGGTAACTCAAATTCAATATATCTAGAACTTAACTGCCCTATTCCAAATCTGCTTCTCCTACTACCTTCCTTATATTGGTAATGGCATCACCATTAATATGATTCAAGACAGAAAGCCTAGAATATTCTTGACTTCCCCTCCAATGCCAACATGTAGCCACTCATCAACTTCAATTGATTTTGCCCCTAAAATATCTCTCATATCAATTCCTTCCTCTCCTACCCACTGCCACTGACCTAGTCTGTGCCCTCATCATTTCTCACAAAAACCTGTCTGTCAGACTTCTTGCCAATCTTCCCTCTTATTCTGCCACACTGCCATCCACACGTCTCTCTAAAAGCCCAATATGAATATTCCTTTTCTTAGAAACCTTCCTTAGCACCATTACTTACAGAATCATGGCTAAATTCCTTAACATGGAGTTCAGGGTTTTTCATAACCTATCCTAGTCTACCTTTCCAACCTTATCTCCCAGTCACTTGTTTCTATGCATCATATATGCTAGCACTCAGAATTTTTTTCTCTTATATGGTTAGTTGAACCATATAATTTCAGGCCTCTATTTTTGTTTTTGTTTTTTCCCCTCATGATTTTTCTCTCAGCCTGGGATGTCCTCACCACTTTCAACCACTAATAAACCCTAACTCGTCTTGAAAGATCCAACTCTCAAATATCACCTTTGCTCCACAGCTTTCCTTTATTTCCTCCACAACCACCATCCCCACTCTAGGCACACAGAAAAGACTGCTCCCTCGTGTATGTTTCTATAAGCAATTTTCTTACAGTTCTTACCAATTTATATCATATGTGGATTATTTGTGTATACCAGTCATGGCTTATTGCCTGTTTCTCACAACCCTGCTAGGTATATGTCACCATGGTCTATACCAAATGACCCTGTTCACCCTCAAGCTATGGCTGATTAGACCAAAGAGGAAATAGTGCTTTACAATGGACAGATCTGGTGGTCACCACATTAACCTAGTGGTCAAGCTTGACCTCAACAATAATGGAATGGCTTCACATGATATGTAACCTAATGTGATGCTGTGGGAATTATACACACTCTCATGTTATCTTCTTGCTAGATATGTTTCACCTGAAACTCATCATAAGGAAAACTTCAAATAAATCCAGAATGTGTGACATTCTGCAGAACATCTAGCCTGGACTCTTCAAAAGACTTAATGAAATGAAAAAGAGGTAATGGGAGCCTCACATCTACTCTGAATCTTTAGAGCTATGAGCCAGACCCCTTAGAATTCAAGCCAGATAATAACTCCCTCCCTTGAATCCATCAAAGACTCAAATCCTCTCAGAAGTGCAATGGACCTACACCTGCTTGTCACCATCCACTAAGGGAAAGCCAGGATTACTTATAACTATCAACCAGCTTAATCCACACATCTGTCATCTTTGTATGAATATAAGTTCATTCAGCTGTCCATTCTCCTTCTAACAATTATTTTCGCCTGACTGAATCTACCACTGGTCTCTTTAATCTCTTACCTCTCCTTTTAAACCTCCAAAATATTTTAACAAACTGTGATACAATTTAAGCTCCTTCACTGACTGCAATTTCCTTCTCTAACCTTAATTTAAACAGGTTTATCTCTGGATAATACTTCTCTTGCTATACAGCCAGGTAGAGGCTGCTATTTCTCCTACAGTCAGTTTAGCTCTGGGTAAGTGATGGGACCAGTGTTCTCTTCATTTCATATTACTTTTAGAGCCTCACACATCTAGTTGCCTGTGAAAACCCTGGTTTACGCCATCTAGCTCTAACCACACCTTTTTTGGTTGTGGAACTACCAATTCCTGCTAATATTCCTCCATTCAACGAAGATTTGACTTATGGTTAGTTCAGAACACTTTTCCGCTTCAAGTCCTGACATTTTAGGGTATTTCAAATCTATGTTAATGACATATCCATCATTCTGAACTTTCAGTACCTTAATCTCTACCTCCCATGACTTCTACCCCATTTCAGCCATATACTTCCATGGCAACACTCTGGACCTTGTAGTCACCCAGAACTAATTACTTCTGAAATAAATTTGGTCACCATACCATTTGAGAATATTTTCAGGATTCTCACCCTACCAATATCTTTGCTTTTCTTCCCTATCAAATTTAGATTTCATGTTCTATCTATCACTTCAACCTTCTGTTGTCAGTATCCTCAACTCCCATGTTTTGTGGCCTTACACTTGCTTGGTGCACCATTCTATATAAAAGTGATTTTAATCAGATATGTTAATTGTGCTGTCAAAATTTTCTCTATTCTTTAGTCATTTTTGAGGGGTCTTCTTAATGAATCAAACACTAAGAAAGATATATTAAAATACGATGGTAGATTTGTTAATTTTTAAATTTTCTATCTAGAGATTTTGCTTTATATATATTAAGGCTAAGATACTGGGTACACACAAATTTGGACTTACTATACCTTCATGGTAAGTTGAGACTTTTTTTTTTTTTTTTGCCGTATGCGGGCCTCTCACTGTTGTGGCCTTTCCCGTTGCGGAGCGCAGGCTCAGCGGCCATGGCTCACGGGCCTAGCCGCTCTGCGGCACGTGGGATCCTTCCCGACTGGGGCACGAACCCGTGTCCCCTGCATTGGCAGGCGAACTCTCAACCACTGCGCCACCAGGGAAGCCCCAAGTTGAGAATTTTATAATGTGTTAACTGTTGCTAGGACTGTGTCATACTTATTGTCTATTTTGCCTCAGTATAATACATAAGCTCTTTATTGTTAAAAGTTGCCTGCTAACTTTACCATGATTTTATGACCTCAGTGTTCAACATCAGTGTATCTTTTTTTGGAGGGGGGTGGCATGCCGTGCAGCCTGTGGGATCTCAGTTCCCTGATGAACCCGGGCCCTCAGCAGTGAAAGCTCAGAGTCCTAACCACTGGACCACTGGGGAATTCCCTCTCAGTGTATCTTACAGACAGCATATAATTGTCTATCTTTTTTCTTTTATATATTGATTCAATCTGACAATCTGTGCCTTTAACTGGAAATATAGCTTCGTTTACATTTATTGTCTAAAATTATTTTCTACTTTTTGTCTTGCTTTTCTCCATATTTTGTCTTTTAAAATAACAGCATTATTGAGATATAATCACACATGATAAAATCCACCCTTTTAAAGTGTACAGTTTAATAGATTTTAATATAGATACAGAGTTGTGCAGCCATCAATACCATGAATTTTAGAATATATTCATCACCACAAAAAGAAACCCCCACATGCAGTAGTATGTACACCCAACCCCCTTTTTCACCCTGTCAGTCCTACGAAACCATTAACCTATGTTCCATAGGTTTGTCTATCCTGGACATTTCATGTAATTGGAATCATATAACGTATGGTCTTTAGTGACTGCCTTCCTGGCATTTTTTCAAGGTTTATCCATGCTGTGGCCTGAATCAGTTCATCATTCCTTTTCACTGCCTAATAACATTACATTGTATGAATATACAACTTTTTGCTTATTCATTCATCATTTAATAGGCATCTGGGTTGTTTCTGCTTTTTGGTTATTATAAATAATGCTACTATAAACATCCATGTACAAGGTTTTGTTGTGGACACGTTTTCATTTCTCTTGGGCATATACTTAGAAATAGAATTGCTGGGTAATATAGTAATTCTATGTTTAGCCATTTGAGAAACTGTCAGACTATTTTCCAAAGTATCTGCAATATTTTATGTTCCCGTCAGCAATATACGATGGTTCAAATTTCTCCACACCTGCACCAACACGTGTTATTATCTGTCCTTTTGATTATAGCTACCCTAGTGGGTGTGAAGTGGTACCTTATTATGGTTTTGTATTTATAAATGTAAATGTAAATGCAATGTTTTCTATATATCTTATGTCTTTTTGGTTCCTCTATTCCTCAATTACTGTCTTCTTTTCTCTTAAATAGATATTTTGTAGTATACCATTTCATTCCCTTGTTTCTTTTAATCTCTTTTTAGTTATTTTCTTAGTGATGGTCATGAGAGTTACAATTAATATCTAACATTAAGCCAATATAGTTCAGATTAGTACCAACTTAATTTCAGTAGTATTCAAACACTTTGCTCCAATATTTCTCTGCCCCTCCCCCATCTTTTTTTCTATCATTGTCATACAAATTACATCTTTATACATTATAAGCACATGAGTGCAGTTTTCTAATTACTGTTTTACACAGAAGTCTTTTATGTCAGATAGAAGAGTTACAAACAAAATTGCATTTACACTGACTTCTATATTTATCTATGTACTTACCTTTAGGGTGCTCTTTATCTCATGTGGATTCAAGCTCCTATCTAGTGTCCTTTCACTTCAGGTTTTAGTATTTCTTGTAGGGCAGGTCAGCTAGTGACAAATTCTATGTTTTTAATCTCAGAGTATCTTAATTTCTCCTTCACTTTGGAAGAATAATTTTGCTAGTTATAGAATTTTTAATTGAATCTTTCTTTTAGCACTTTGTCATTTCACTGCCTTCTGGCTTCCACTCTTTCTGATGAGAAATCAGCTGTGAATCTTATTAAGCATCCCTTGTACATAATCAGTCACTTTTTTCTTGCTGTGTTCTTTTTTCTTTTTTATGGTCAGACCAATTGGTCTGACTTTATATAATAAACTATTTAATAAAATGAACAATTAAAAAATGAAGCATATGATTCATTCCTTTATAGTTGTTCTTTAGTAAAACAGGCATGTGATATGCTCCCTGGACCTAGAACCATACAGATACTCCTTGGGACCACAAAAGAAGAAATCCTAAAATGCGACTGTGGTCCCTGCTCATAGAATTGCCTGTGTCATTAATAGAAGTCTGGAGAACCAGGATTCCCTTCAGGTCTCCAGGGCAACAGTCCAGGTGACCAATCAACTCCTAGGCCTAGGCTCATTGTTGGAGGTGTAAATGTTGCTATGACTACTGAAACCTTGGTGACTGAACTAAACAAAAAGTAGAGCCTGCTCAGTCTCCTAAGACTACAATAAGCAAGTTTGTAGACATGTCTGTGGGTTAAAGATGGTAAAAGTAGAAGAGGTATGCAGAGTTGGAAAGGGGCTGGGTTGGATGTGTTTCCCTGGATGAGATTTCCAGATCAATTTACCAGAAATGGACAGTTTCCTGAGAGAGGCCCTTGAAGTAACAGAAGGGTAGTAGCAGGAGTGGGAGATTACGTCTGGCACATAGTAGGTATTCAAATTTTGTTGCATACTAACCCCTGAATGTTTCCTTTGATCCATTCTGAAAGGAGTAGGACTTTCTCCCCACCTCGCCTAGGAAATTGGCTACTCCCTGTGTCTAAAGAGAAAGGTCTATGTGTCTCCCACTGTGTTAGGTACTGAGTGAGGTACTGGAGATCAAGGCAGAATAACAGAACTCCCTTTTCTTGCAGAGTTTTCAAAGGGCCCTGGGACTTAAGAAGATGGTGGACAGGTTACCTCTGTTTCTATCCCTTCCCTTAGCCTTCAGCTTGACCTTTTCACCCTCCTGTTCTCCTGAAGTCACCTCTGAGATCTGCTCCATCTTGTTAGGGGCTCCTCAAGAATGCAAACAGGCATGGAGGGAGCAAGAAGCAGCCCTTGTTCTCACAAGCAGAGATCAGCCTCCTAGTGCCCCTCTTGCTATTTTCAAGTTTCCCTCATTGTCTTTTGACAGTTTGACCATGATTTGTCTTGGAGTAGATCTCTTTGAGTTTATCCTACTTAAAGTTTGTTAAGCTTCTTGGGTGTGTAGACCAATGTTTTTGTCAAATTTGGGAGTTTTATGTGTAAGTAAGTGTGTTTGATGGTGTCCCACGGGTTTCTATTCATTTTTTTCATCTTTTTTTTTTCCTGTTCCTCACACTGGATAATCCCAATTGTCCAATCTTCAAGAATTCTGATTATTTTTTCTGCTAGCTCAAATCTGTTTTTGAGCCTGACCCTAATGAAATGCACTTTCCAACTGTGAAATTTCTATTTGGTTCTGTCTTATAAATTCTATCTCTTTATTGATATTCTCTATTTGGTGAACATCATTCTCATACTTCAACTCTTGAGACATGGTTTCCTTTAATTCTTTGAACATATTTATAATTGCTTATTTATATTCATTGAGTAGTATATCAAAATTCAGGGCTTCCTCAGGGATAATTTCTATTGACTACAATTTTTATGTATATGCACCATACTTTCCTGTTTGTGTGTCTTCTAATTTCTTGTTATTGAAAATTGGATGTTTTAAATAATATAATGTGGCAACTCTGGAAATCAGATCTTCCTTCCCCAGGGTTTCTTGTTGATTATTGTTTAGTGACTTCCCTAACTAACTCTAACTAATTCTTTAGAGTCTATATTCTTTGGCTTTTGTGGCCATTGAAGTCTCTGTTCAGATAGCTGAATGGTTAGCTAATGATTGAACAGAGATTACCTCCATCACCTCAAACTAGTAAGCTTCCCACCCTTTGCTGAGGTGCTGTTTGTTGAAAAATGCCTTCAATACTGGCAGTTTACAACCCCGCCTTAGCCTTTATTTCCTGTTTTTTACAGAGCTTCAAGGTCAGTCAGATAAGAGATTAGGGTCTTCTCAGTTCTTTCTTGGGTATTTGCTCAGATGTGCACATGTTCATGGCCACCTAGATCCTCAGGGATATGTCAGAACTTTTCAAAGATCCCTATGGACATTTCATTCCCCAGATTTTTAAGGTTTTTGGCCTGCTGTCTGTTTGCCCCAACTATTAATGGTCCCCTCAGGAGACTGTGATAGACAATTGCCTCTAATTTTTTTTTTAATGAAAAATGTCCTAAGGATAAGGTTTTCCTCATCGAGCAAGCCAACAGTTGGGTCAAACAAAAGCCAGTCCTGATAATGAGGATTTCCCAGGGAACTGCCAAAAAGGTCAAATGCTGACATTTCTCTGGGTATGAGGCTCTTTGGGGAGCTCGAAATCCAATCTTCCCCCTTCTGTGTCTGCTAGGCTACAGTTATTCACAGCTACACATGGTCCTGAGACTGCTGGTTTTTAAGGCTACCCCAGAACTCAGGAAAGGAGGATGGGAATAGGGAAAGTCAAAACTTCACAGTGTTGTTTTACTGAGATTCAGCTGTTTTTTAAAAAATAAATGCTCCTTGGATTTTTACAAGCCTTTGGTAAACTTTCAGAGCTGTGAAAAAGCTAATTTTGACATTTCTGCTGTATTCTTATTTCCTCTGTGAAGGAATGGATTTTCAGAGGTCCTCACTCCACCAATGTGGAAGTGCTTCTCTCATCATCCTTCCATTTTGACTGACTTTCTTTCTCATACAACTTCCTCCTCTTATTTTAGAATATTTTTCTTTAATCTTTTAGCTTTTACTCTAGGCATTTTCTCATGCATGCTTAAAGTCTAAAGTTAAAAAAAAAAACTTACCTTTTCCTGAAAAGACAAGCATCACAGAACATTAGCTCCAATCACACCTCCCTCTCAAGGTATGTTAAGTATGGTCTGGTATTTTAATTTTATCCTATATAGTCTTTAAATTAGCCATTGTTGTTATCATTTAATAGAGTCAATGTTAGTTTTGATTTACCCATATATTCACCTTTACTCTTATTTATCATTTGTTCTTGAATCTCAGATGATCTTGGGTCATTTTCCTTCTGCCCAAAGTGCTTCCTTTAAAGTTTTCATTAATGTGATTCTATGGGTGGTAAACAATATTAGTTGTTACACATCTATAAATATTATTTTGTTCTAGTTTTTAAAAAATGGTCTCACTGACTATACAAATCTAGGTTGATAATGATTTTCTATCAGATACTCAGGATATTATTCTATTGTCTTCTAGCTTTCATTGTTATTTTAGAGAAATAAGCAATCAGCATAGTCACTGATGCTTTGTAGCTCTTTTCACTCTAGGTGCTTCATCTTTTGCTTTCCCTCTGGTATTCTGTATTTTATCACAAGATTTGTATGAGTGGATCTCTATTTACTTTGCTTGAGATTTGCTGGGCTCTTTAATCTAAGAATTGTTGTCTTTTATCCATTTTGGAAAATTTCAGGTTTCATCTACTCAAATGTTCCCTCTCACCCATTTTCTTTCACCACTCCTTTTGGAAACCCCATTACATAGAGCTTAGATCTTTCCCCTTTTATCTTCCATGTCTAAATTTCTCTTTTTCTCACTATGATGAATTCCAGGTAATTTCTTCTTCATTCTCTCTTCAGCTACTTCCAATATGCTCAAAATCTGTTCACTGGGTTTTTAAATTCAGTGATAACTTTATTTCTAGATCATTTTGATACTTTTTGAAAAATCTGCTTAGCCCATTTTATAGTCTTTGGTACTTTACTCATACTGTCAATTTCCATTTTTAATTTCTTCAAACATTTTCAAAAATCTTATTTTATATTCCATGTCCAATAATTCCAATATCTAAAGTATTTTCATGTCTTAGTCTGTTTTCTATTATCTCTGCTGAACCCTTGTTTTCTTGCGGGTTGTTTTTGAAATCTGATTGTGAGCTCATATTCTATAGATCCCTATCTGTGGGAATTTGAGATTGAAGATACACTCCTCTAGAAAAGATACTCTTTTGTTTTGTTCAGTTACCTGGAAACACCAACAATCAGAGTATAATTTAATTAAATTCTATGCTTGAGGTTTTGGGAATATACACAAAAAAATGTGCAATAAGTCACAAGCCCATGCTGGAGATGGTTAATTTGAGGTTATTAATACTTATGAGAGTTTTTTTTTTTCTTTTCCACTCAATGTCAAAGTCAAGCCAGGAAAGTTTCCTCTTCCGTTTTTGTACATCAGACAACCCTTTGAAGCCTCATGCCACATTCTCCTTTTGTTGGCTTTTGGAACGCCAACTTTGAAAAATGTCAAATTTTATCTCCTATCCTTAAGTCCCATGCAACTGTCAAAACAGAAATTTTGTCAGAAACTATCAGGCTGATCTGCACTTACGGACGCCTTATTATCAGCTCAGCAAAGTTTTCAGCAATATATATTTTATTTTATTTTTTGTAGTATGATCCCTTTATAACTTTATTTTGGAGGATGGCTACTTTACCACTTTTTGTTATATATATATATTTAATCCAGCACTTTTAAGGAGGTGGATGGTTCTAATGTTATTTCTCTTATAATAACATAGGAAACAGATATCTTGAAGTACTGTTCTAAACATCTAAATATCATTAAAAATTTTGAATTGCACTGATACCAATATTCCAGACAAAATTCTGATTGTTCTATTTTTGCTTAACAATTTTTTTCATACATAATTGAAATGAATTAAGCTAAGCAAAAGGAGCCTTTCATGGCATACCTAAAATACATAGAAAGTATTTACAAGCACCCTAAAACACTTTAGAAAACACCTACTTACCATTATCTAGATGATTTTAAATCAATCATATCTGTATATCAAGCATTCCTCCACATTTTCATCATAACCAGGAGCCTAGAAACATGCAGGTAAATAGATGGAAAGAAGTGAATGAGAATTACAAAGTATTTTGGTCTAATTTGTCAGTCTGTCTGACTATGCTGAAGACTTGGCAGAAACCAAGCTCGTCCAAAATAGTACTCATTATTAATATCATTGTTACCAAAAATTGTACCTTCAGTGTTTTCAGGATGCTGGGCAATGTACAGAGAGACTAGCAGGCAGCTTCTTGTGGCAGTTTATAGAGCAAATTTAATGTCTTTTTATTGGTCTTACCAGGTAGGCAAGTCAGGGAAAACCTTATTCTTTTTTTTTTTTTTTTCAGTATGTGGGCCTCTCACTACTGTGGCCTCTCCCGTTGTGGAGCACAGGCTCCGGACGCGCAGGCTCAGCGGCCATGGCTCATGGGCCCAGCTGCTCCGCAGCATCTGGGATCTTCCCGGACTGGGGCACGATCCCGTGTCCCCTGCATCGGCAGGCAGACTCTCAACCACTGCGCCACCAGGGAAGCCCCCTTATTCTTAATGTATCTTATTCCTGAAAAAGTTATTTATAAAACTGCTCATGATTATTTTATTTGTGATTAAGAAATGTGCCTAGATCCTCGCTACTCAAAGTCTGTTCCATGGACCATCAGCAACAACCTCACATAAAAGCTTGTTATAAATGCAAAATCTCAGGCTTTTCCACAAACCAACTAAATCAGAATCTTCATTTTAACAAGATTCCCAGGTAATTTTTATGCACATTAAAGTTTGAGAAGCAGTGGCCTAGATGATTCTGGTAGGTTCATAGCTGGTTGACAAACAATACTCATAGTGTTGATTGCTATCAATAGTGAATAAGGTCTCAAGCAGAACACCACATTGATAAAACGCTGAACACCACAATGTATAAACACTTAGATGAAGACATAAATGGTGTGCTTATAAAATTTGGAGGTGATAATTGTTAACGTGTAGATGGCAGAATCAAGACTCAAAAATATTTTGGAAAGGTCTGACAACTAACAAATAAAATATAAAATATATTGAGAAGAAATGTAAAGGTTCAAAAAATTGGACAAATACAGAAGAGGGGACTCTGGTTTAATACTAGTTCATATATAAAATACATAAGCAAGACTTCCAAAGATCATGTCAATGATGGAAAATGAGCACAATTACTACCTTTCTTCCCAAAATTAATTTTAGAGAAGCTATACAGGTAAACACAGAGCCCTCAAAACTAATTTTGAAAATCCTTGAAAATGCCCTGTGAATATGTGAAAGGGACCGAAGTCTGGTACAAAAGTTAGTTGGAGGCAGCAGTGAGGGGAACAGTAAGGAAAAGAAGAGACATCTGTTTTTAGTATTACAGATCTTTGCTATCATTTCCTTCTTTTTCATTTATTTATGAGCTTTTTTATTAACATGTTTATTGTAATATAATTGCTATACAATGGTGTGTCAGTTTCTGCTTTATAACAAAGTGAATCAGCTATATATATACATATATCCCCATATCTCCTCCCTCTTGTGTTTCCCTCCCATCCTCCCTATCCCACCTCTCTAGGTGGGCACAAAGCACCGAGGTGATCTCCCTGTGCTATGCAGCTGCTTCCCACTAGCTATCGATTTTACATTTGGTAGTGTATACATGTCCATGCCACTCTCTCACATCGTCCCAGCTTACACTTCCCCCTCCCTGTGTCCTCAACTCCATTCTCTATGTCTGCGTCTTTATTCCCGTCCTGCCCCTATGTTCTTCAGAAACTTTTTTTTTTTTAAGATTCCATATATATGTGTTAGCATGTGGCATTTGTTTTTTTCTTTCTGACTTACTTCACTCTATATGTCAGACTCTAGGTCCATCCACCTCACTACAAATAACTCAATTGTTTCTTTTTATGGCTCAGTAATATTATTTATATATATATATATATATATATATATATATATATATATATATATATATATGCCACATCTTCTTTATCCATTCATCTGTTGATGGACACTTAGGTTGCTTCCATATCCTGGCTATTCTAAATAGAGCTGCAATGAACATTGTGGTACATGACTCTTTTTGAATTATGGTTTTCTCAGGGTGTATGGCCAGCAGTGGGAATGCTGGTTCCTACGGTAGTTCTATTTTTAGGTTGTAAGGAACCTCCATACTGTTCTCCATAGTGGCGGTATCGATTTATATTCCCACCAACAGTGCAAGAGGGTTCCCTTTTCTCCACACCCTCTCCAGCATTTATTGTTTGTAGATTTTTTTGATGATGGCCATTCTGGCTGGTGTGAGGTGATACCTCATTGTAGCTTTGATTTGCATTTCTCTAATGATTAGTGACGTTGAGCATCCTTTCATGTGTTTGTAGCCAATCTATCTTCTTTGGAGAAATGTCCATTTAGGTCTTCTGCCCATTTTTGGATTGCGTTGTTGGTTTTTCTGATATTGAGCTGCTTGTAAATTTTGGACATTAATCCTTTGTCAGTTGCTTCATTTGCAAATATTTTCTCCCATTCTGAGGGTTGTCTTTTGGTCTTGTTTATGGTTTCTTTTGCTGTGAAAAAGCTTTTAAGTTTCATTAGGTCCCATTTGTTTATTTTTGTTTTTATTTCCATTTCTCCAGGAGGTGGGCCAAAAAGGATCTTGCTGTGATTTATGTCATAGAGTGTTCTGCCCAGGCGTTCCTCTAAGAGTTTTATAGTGTTTGGCCTTGCATTTAGGACTTTAATCCATTTTGAGTTTATTTTTCTGTATGGTGTTAGGGAGTGTTCCAGTTTCATTCTTTTACATGTAGCTGTCCAGTTTTCCCAGCACCACTTATTGAAGAGGCTGCCTTTTCTCCATTGTATATTCTTGCCTCCTTTATCAAAAATAAGTTGACCATATGTGTGTGGGTATATCTCAGGGCTTTCTATCCTGTTCCATTTATCTATATTTCTTTTTTTGTGCCAGTACCATACTGTCTTGACTACTGTAGCTTTGTAATATAGTCTGAAGTCAGGGAGCCTGATTACTTCAGCTCTGCTTTTCTTCCTCAAGATTGCTTTGGCTATGAGGGTTTTTTTGTGTTTCCATATAAATTGTGAAATTTTTCGTTCTAGTTTTGTGAAAAGTGCCATTGGTAGTTTGATAGGGATTGCACTGAACCCATAGATTGCTTTGGGTAGTACAGGCATTTTCACAATGTTGATTCTTCCAACCCAAGAACATGGTATATCTCTGCATCTGTTTGTGTCATCTTTGATTTCTTTCATCACTGTCTTACTGTTTTCCGAGTATAGGTCTTTTACCTCCATATGTAGGTTTATTTCTAGGTATTTTCTTCTTTTTGTTGCAATGGTGAATGGGATTGTTTCCTTAATTTCTCTTTCTGATCTTTCATTGTTAGTGTATAGGAATGCAAGCGATTTCTGTGCATTCATTTTGTATCCTGCCACTTTACCAAATTCATTGATTAGCTCTAGTAGTTTTCTGGTAGCATCTTTAGGATTCTCCATGTACAGTATCCTGTAATCTGCAAACAGTAACAGTTTTACTACTTCTTCTGTGATTTGGATTCCTTTTATTTCTTTTTCATCTCTGATTGCTGTGGCTATAACTTTCAAAACTATGTTGAATAATAGTGCTGAGTGGGCAACCTTGTTTTATTCCTGATCTTAGTAGAAATGGTTTCAGTTTTTCACCATTGAGAATGATGTTGGCTGTGGGTTTGTCATATATGGTCTTTATTATGTTGAGGTAAGTTCTCTCTATACGTACTTTCTGGGGGGTTTTTACCATCAATGGCTGTTGAATTTTGTCAAAATCTCTTTCTGAATCTGTTGAGATTATCATATGCTTTTATCCTTCAATTTGTTAATATGGTGTACCACACTGATTGATTTACTTATATTGAAGAATCCTTGCATTCCTGGGATAAACCCCACTTGATCATGGTGCATGATCCTTTGGATGTGCTGCGTCTATGTTCATCAGTGATATTGGCCTGTGGTTTTCTTTTCTTGTGACATCTTTGTCTGGTTTTGGCATCAGGGGGATGGAGGCCTCATAGAATGAGTTTGGGAGTGTTCCTCCCTCTGCTATATTTTGGAAGAGTTTGAGAAGGATAGGTGTTAGCTCTTCTCTAAATGTTTGATAGATTTTGCCTGTGTAGCCACCTGGTCCTGGGCTTTTGTCTGTTGGAAGATTTTTAATCACAGTTTCAATTTCAGTGCTTGTGATTGGTCTATTTATATTTTCTATTTCTTCCTGGTTCAATCTCAGAAGGTTGTGCTATTCTATGAATTTGCCCATTTCTTCCAGGTCATCCATTTTATTGGCATATAGTTGCATGTAGTAATCTCTCATGATCCTTTGTATTTCTGCAGTGTCAGTTGTTACTTCTCCTTTTTCATTTCTAATACTATTCATTTGAGTCTTCTCCCTTTTTTTCTTGCAGTCTGGCTGATGGTTTATCAATTTTGTTTATCATCTAAAAGAACCAGCTTTTAGTTTTATTGATCTTTGCTATTGTTTCCTTCATCTCTTTTGCATTTATTTCTGATCTGATCTTTATGATTTTTTTCCTTCTGCTAACTTTGGGTTTTTTTTTGTTCTTTCTCTAATTGATTTAGGTGTAGGGTTAGGTTGTTTATTTGTGATGTTTCTTGTTTCTTGAGGTAGGATTGTATTGCTATAAACTTCCCTCTTAGCACTGCTTTTGCTGCATCCCATAGGTTTTGAACTGTCATGTTTTCATTATCATTTGTTTCTAGGTATTTTTTGAGTTCCTCTTTGATTTCCTCAGTGATCTCTTGGTTATTTAGTAGCGTATTGTTTAGCCTCCATGTGTTTGTATTTTTTACATTTCTTTTTCCTGTAATTGACATTTAGTCTCATAGCATTGTGGTCAGAAAAGATACCTGATATGATTTCAATTTTCTGAAAGTTACCAAGGCTTGATTTGTGACTCAAGATATGATCTATCCTGGAGAATGTTCCATCAGCACTTGAGAAGAAAGTGTATTCTGTTGTTTTTGGATGGAATGTCCTATAAATATCAATTAAGTCCATCTTGTTTAATGTATCATTTAAAGCTTGAGTTTCCTTATTTATTTTAATTTTGGTTGATTTGTCCATTGGTGAAAGAGGGGTGTTAAAGTCCCCTACTATGATTGTGTTACTGTTGATTTCCCCTTTTATGTCTGTTAGCATTTGCCTTATGTATTGAGGTGCTCCTATGTTGGATGCATAAATATTTACAATTGTTATATCTTCTTCTTGGATCGATCCTTTGATCATTATGTAGTGTCCTCCTTTGTCTCTTGTAATAGTCTTTAAGTCTATTTTGTCTGATATGAGAATTGCTACTCCAGCTTTCTTCTGATTTCCATTTGCATGGAATATCTCTTTCCATCCCCTCACTTTCAGTCTGTATGTGTCCCTAGGTCTGAAGTGGGTCTCTTGTAGACAGCATATATATGGGTCTTGTTTTTGTATCTATTCAGCCAGTCTTTGTCTTTTGGCAGGAGCATTTAATACATTTACATTTAAGGTAATTATCAATATGTATGTTCCTATTACCATTTTCTTAATTGATTTGGGTTTGTTATTGTAGGTCTTTTCCTTATGTTTCCTGCCTAGAAAAGTGTCTTTAGCATTTGTCATAAAGCTGGTTTGGTGGTGCTGAATTCTCTTAGCTTTTGCTTGTCCATAAAGGTTTTAATTTCTCCGTGAAATCTGAATGAGATCTTGCTGGGTAGAGTAATCTTGGTTGTAGGCTTTTCCCTTTCATCACTTTAACCATGTCCTGCCAATCCCTTCTGGCTTGCAGAGTTTCTGCTGAAAGATCAGGTGTTAACCTTATGGGGATTCCCCTGCATGTTATTTGTTGCTTTCCCCTTGCTGCTTTGAAAGTTTTTTCTTTGATAGTTTGATTAGTATGTGTCTTGGTGTGTTTCTCCTTGGATTTATCATGAATGGGATTCTCTACGCTTCCTGGACTTGATTAACTATTTCCTTTCCCATATTAGGGAAGTTTTCAACTATAATCTCTTCAAAGATTTTCTCAGTCCCTTTCTTTTTCTCTTCTTCTTCTGGAACCCCTATAATTCGAATGTTGGTGCCTTTAATGTTGTCCCAGAGGTCTCTGAGACTGTCCTCAATTCTTTTCATTCTTTTTTCTTTATTCTGCTCTGCAGTAGTTATTTCCACTATTTTACCTTCCAGGTCACTTATCCATTCTTCTGCCTCAGTTATTCTGCTATTGATTCCTTCTAGAGAATTTTTAATTTCCTCTACTGTGTTGTTTATCATTTCTTTTTGCTCTTTAGTTCTTCTAGGTCCTTGTTAAATGTTTCTTGTATTTTCTCCATTCTATTTCCAAGATTTGGGATCATCTTTACTATCATTACTCTGAATTCTTTTTCAGGTAGACTGCCTATTTCCTCTTCACTTGTTTGGTCTGGTTGGTTTTTACCTTGCTCCCTCATCTGCTGTGTGTTTCTCTATCTTCTCATTTTGCTTCACTTACTGTGTTTGGGTTCTCCTTTTCACAGGCTGCAGGTTCGTAGTTCCCATTGTTTTTGTTGTCTGCCCCCAGTGGGTAAGGTTGGTTCAGTCAGTTGTGTAAGCTTCTTGGTGGAGGCAACTGGTGCCTGTGTTCTGGTGGATGAGGCTGGATCTTGTCTTTCTGGTGGGCAGGACCATGTCTGGTGGCGTGTTTTGGGGTGTCTGTGTCCTTATTATGATTTTAGGCAGCCTCTCTGCTAATGGGTGGGGTTGTGTTCCTGTCTTGCTAGTTGTTTGTCATGAGTTGTCCAGCTCTGGAGCTTTTTGGTCATTGAGTGGAGCTGGGTCTTAGCGTTGAGACAGAGACCTCTGGGAAAGCTCTCACCAATTGATATTACATGGGGCCAGGAGGTCTCTGTTGGTCCAATGTCCTGAACTCGGCTCTCCCACTCAGAGGCCCAGGCCTGACACATGGCCAGAGCACCATACCCTGTCAGCCACACAGCTCAGAAGAAACGGGAGGAAAAAAAGAAAGAAAGAAAAAATAGTACAATAAAATAGTTATTAAAATAAAAAATTAAAAAAAACGAGCAACCAAACCATTAAACGAATCCACCAATGATAACAAGCGCTAAAATCTAAACTAAGATCATCATATAAATCAGAAACTAGTCAGTCGCATACAGCAAACCCCAAGTCTACAGTTGCTGACAATGTCCACCACCTCAATTTTGGGATGATTCATTGTCTATTCAGATGCAGGGTACATCAAGTTGATTGTGGAGTTTTAATCCACTGCTTCTGAGGCTGCATGGAGAAATTTCCCTTTCTCTTCTTTGTTTGCACAGCTCCTGGGGTTCACTTTGGTTTTGGCCCCACCTCTGCATGTAGGTCACCCTCTCGCATCTTTTCTTCACCCAGACAGGAGGGGGTTAAAGGAGCAGCTGATTAGGGGACTCTGGATCACTCAGGCTGGTGGGGAGGAAGGGGTATGGAATGTGGGGCAAGCCTGCAGTCGCAAAGGCCAGTATGACACTGCAACAGCCTGAGGCATTCCATGTGTTCTCCCAGGGAAGTTGTCCCTGGATCACGGGACCCTGGCAGTGGTGGGTTGCACAGGCTCCCGGGAGGGGAGGTGTGGATAGTAACCTGTGCTTGCACACAGGATTCTTGGTGGCTGCAGCAGCAGCATTAGCATTTTATGCCTGTCTCTGATGTCCACACTGAGAGCTACAGCTCACGCCCTTCTCTGCAGCCTGTTTAGGTGGTACTCTGAATCCCCTCTCCTCGCGCACCCCCAAAACAATGGTCTCTTGACTCCTAGGCAGTTCCAGACTTTTTCCCGGATTCCCTCCCAGTTAGCTGTGGTGCACTAGCCCCCTTCAGGCTGTGATCATGCAGCCAACCCCAGTCCTCTCCCTGGGATCTGACCTCTGACGTCCGATTGTCAGCTCCCAGCCCCCACCCAGACCAACAGGTGAGCAGACAAGGCTCTCAGGCTGGTGAGTGCCAGTTGGCACCAATCCTCTGTGTGGGAATCTCTCTGCTTTGCCCTCTGCACCCCTGTTCCTGTGTTCTCCTCCATGGCTCTGAAGCTTCCCCCTGCCCACCCCGTCTCTGCCAGTGAAGGGGCTTCCTAGTGTGTGGAAACTTTTCCTCTTTCACAGCTCCCTCCCAGACGTGCAGGTCCCATCCCTATTCTTTTGTCTCTGTTTTTTCTTTTTTCTTTTGCCCTACCCAGGTACATGGGAAGTTTCTTGCCTTTTGGGAGGTCTGAGGTCTTCTGCCAGCGTTCAGTAGGTGTTCTGTAGGAGTTGTTCCAAATGTAGATGTGTTTTTGATGTATGTGTGGGGAGGAAGGTGATCTCCACGTCTTATTCCTCCACCACCTTGAAGGTCCTCCTGTAATTAATCTTCAAACCACCTAGCCATTGGTAGAAAATTTTTCTACCACATTCTGCAAATGATAGAAAATTATTCTAAGCAAGTGCTCCACAGAACATTTGCACATTTAATTTATAGGAAAGGTTAATTGCATTGCTCTGTTAGCATGGCCTGCTTGAGTGCTGAATCCAGGGGGCATAAATGATTTTTAAGTACCTATTTTTACTTTTAAAAAACTAATATTGTTTCAACAAATAGACCTATAGAACAAAATAGAGAGCCCAGAGATAGATACACATATATATGAGAATTTGAAATATGATAAAAGTGGTACCACAAATCAAAGGAAAAATTATGGATTATTTAGAAGGTGGTGTTGAGAAAACATACGCTCAATATGAAGAAAAAAAAAATGACTATTGCCATTGTGTTGCAATCTTAAAGTCTCTGCCTCTCAAGTATGTCCCTGTAGTCAAAACAGATCTACTCTGACGAATAATCTTTCCTTTTCTACAGAAATTGTCTTTATAAAACCATAATAATAATAATAATATGTCCCCAATCACAACACATTTAAAAAGCATGTTAAATATAAGGCGTTTTAAACATAACTACAGTACAAGGCCAAGTAATATTTCTGCTTTGGCACCACTACATGCAATAAGCAAATCAGCCCCCTTACAATCTCACAACTTTTATTACAGCACCTGCAAGCTCTATGTACTACCATCCGTTAATATTTTTGAATAGAGTATCTATTGTCAATTGCTTGTAGAGTATATTATTTTAACGAAGAGAAGTGAACAAAATACTTCTTTGATGCCTTACCAAGCTTCCAAATTAAAAAAAAACCAAACATGTAGATGCATGCTCGATCATATATATCTAATCACAACTTAATCTTGTCATATGATGGATAATCTGTCGGATAGGTCAAGATAGGAGCTCACTCACATTTTTAGTCAAATGACAAAAATTATTAGTAATTATTCCTTTTCTATTTATCATTACTGTGATTACATTTCCCTTGATCTCATTCAGTGAGAGACACCAGTGCCTAATGGAGACTGGGAGCTATTTCTCCTAGGTTTATAAGCCCTATGTTTTAGATTCCAGAATTATCTCTATGAGAAAACTAATCATTCTACCAGTTACAGTTCATTTTATTAACTACTTTAAGTTTAAAGTTGAAATCCTTTAAAACTTTGTGCTAAAGTTTAAAAACCCTAGGAAGATCTGTCATAAGAATTATTTGAATCATTGGAAATTCCAATCTTCGGAAAACATTTTACTCTAAATTCTCGGACATAATTTAGGCAGGATGGGATCAAAGTACCGTTTATCTCATTTCTTAAAGCCTTCTCTCTCCAAGATTACAATTCATCAATTTTCTAAATATCTCCTCAAAATTGTCCTCTCCTCCTCCCTCCTTTCTCTCCCCATCTCTCAAAAATGCTCTTTAAAAAACACAAATGGCCTCCTTTTAACTATTACTTAACTCCCTATTTTCACACAATTGAGGACTTAACTACATAAGAATTTTACATAATTTAATGAAAAACTTTTGACCTGTGAATATATAGATTGGAGCCATCTATGAACTATGCTATATGATCTAGATATAGTTCCCAGGATTTAATATTTCTTCACAGCCTTTATTCTAAAACTATCTTGAAATTGGAATAGGTAAGAATGACCCCATCTCTAAGTAATTTTATGTAGTCTTAGATTATTTTGATATATAATTCATTGACTGAACAAATACTAGGGAAATAATTTTTAACATCATGTATGAGAGTGTGTAAAAAAGGAGCTTAAACTAATGGGGGGGGGGCAGTTGACAAAGGGAGCCTTAAGAAATCCTGCACCTAAATGATGACTTGGGATTTGTCAAGTTCAGTGAGTAGGGAGGAGAGGTTCACGAAGTCATTTCATTTAGTTATCTGGGGATATTAATTGATTTATTCATAACTCAAGTTTATACTGAGTTCCTACTACGTGCCAGGCACTGTGTTACCAGCTAAAGATACAGTAATGAACAAGACATATCAAATAGATCCCTGCCTTAATGAATCTTACAGTCTTATAGGGAAGTATTATTAACACATAAAATAAAATGTCACATTGAGAAGTACTATGAAAGAAATAAACAGCGTGTTATGTTATAAAATAATAAGGGAGAACTTTCTGAGGAGGAGACTTTCAAGCTGAATAATAAGCAGCAGCCATGGGGAAATTGCATTTCAGGCAGCATACAAAGGCCTTGATACACTGGAGAGATCAATAAACAGAAAGGAGACCCATGTGGCTGGAGCATGGGGAGTTGTAAGAAGAGAGGTAGTGGAGTTGATGTTGGAGAGGTAACCCAGGGTTTATTATAAGTGAGATGTTTTAAGTACGGGGATGACATGATAATTTATGGCTTTAATGGGTCACTTGAGTTTGCAATATGGAGTATGAACTGGAGAAGCAAGTGTGGAAGCCAATTAGGAGTCTATTGCAGCAGTCCAGACAAGGCATGATGGTGGCTTGGGCTACAGTCCTGGCAGTGTAGATAGAAAGCATGAGACAAAGTTGATATGTATTCTGAAGAGTAAAAGTGACAAGTCTTATGAATGACTTGAACATGAAAAATAAAGTTAAAAAAATTGACAATGACTCCCTCTTTCTTGTCATAAGCAACTGAATCAATGATATTAACATTTATACTTCTATGGGTATGAATGTGTTTGAGGCCAGGGTGCAGAATAAATAGTTCTTTATTGGTCATTCTAGGATTGAGACATCTGAGATACAGTTAAGTAGGCAATTGAATACATACATATGAAACTCTGTGGAAAGGGTTGAGCTAAAGATAAAAGTTATACGTCTGTAGAACAGTGGTTCTCAACCCTGGCTACAAATGGGAATAACGTGGGAAGCTTTTAAAAATACTAAAGCCCAGGTTCCATCTCCAGAATTTCTGATTTAATTGGTCTGGAATGGGCATTAACATTTTTCAAAAGCTCCCTAGGTGATTCTTTATGCAGTTAGGGCTGAGAAGCATTGACATATAGATAGGAATGGATTAGCTCTCCAAAGGAGAAAGTGTAGACAGAAGGGAGGCACAGGAATGAGACCTAAGGAGCAAAGGTTTTCAAATTGAGATTCATGAGCCATCTACATCATAACCTTTTAGGGTACTGGTTAAAGCTATAGATTCTGGGCCTTCCCTGGTGGCGCAGTGGTTGAGAGTCCACCTGCCAATGCAGGGGACACGGGTTCATGCCCCGGTCCGGGAAGATTCCACATGCCGCGGAGCGGCTGGGCCCGTGAGCCATGGCCGCTGAGCCTGTGCATCCGGAGCCTGTGCTCTGCAACGGGAGAGGCCACAACAGTCAGAGGCCCGTGTACTGCAAAAAAAAAAAATCTATAGATTCTTAGGCTTAATTCAGAGGTGTTAAAAAAGAACTTGGGAGAATGAAGTCCAAGAATCTGCATTTTAACAAGCTTTCAAAGCTATTTTAAAGTACACTAAAGTTTGAGAACCATTCGTCTGGAAGTAGGGCTGGAGTAGCCAGGAGGATAGAAGGCAAACTGGAAGGATATAATGTTATAAAGAGGTGAGAGAGGACAATGTATCAAGGAGGGAGGGGCCAACTATGATGAAAGCAGGTGAAAGATCAAAAGAGATGGGAACAAAGAACTGACGTTATCTTGCAATATGGAAATCATGGTAATTTTGATAAGAGCAATCAACGTCAGTGAAGAGATCAGGTAAGAAGCTAGAATAGGGTGGATTGAAGAATGAGTGAAAGGTGAGGAAGTGGAGACAGCATAGAGTACTCTTCTAAGAGATCTGGGTTTTTAGCCAAGCAGAAAAAAGGTCAGTTGCTGGGAGTATTGTGGGAGTTTTACGGTTGTTTTCAAATGAAACTAGCATATGCTTTTATGTCGATGGTAACAATCAAGGTAGAGGGGCAGAAATCAAAAATGCACGAAGAATTATCAACCAAAAAAGTGAAGTACAAAAGAGGGTTTTTTATCCCAGAGAATATGTGGCCTTTGATAAGTAGAAAGACACATATTCCACTGTAACAGTATTGAATAATCTAATAGGTGTAAGGGCAGCTAAGATTACAAGTGGAAAGATTATAGAGTCCCCAGTTGATGGTTTCTATTTTCTCAATGAAGTATTAAAACAGATTAATCAACTGAGAGACTGTGGGAATAAATTTGAAGAAAGGATATACATTACTTCTGGTTGGCTCACTGAGATAGCATTCCAGCTCAAAACTCAAGTGATCTGTAGGAACTGTATTAAACTCAATTTGTTGCTATGGAAGATAATTAGTAACTCCTGGCTTAAAGCCATCTCTTCTGCTTTATGACGGGTATCTGGAATTTCAACTGAGCAATTGTTAGACTTTAAAATAGATGATACTCATTCATAAAAGAATTTTGGTACCTACCTACAGGTAATCCTGTGGCCAACCAATATAAGGTTTCCATCTGAATTAGGATACAATAATTTCCACAACAAAATCTTTATCTACATGTTTAATATCCAAATGGAGGAAACCTACTTCGCATGAGGTGCTGTGGTAGGCAATCTACACAATTCTCATTTCATCTACTCAACTCTATGCAGTAGCCACACAGACAAATGAAGTTAGCACATACAAAGTTCCACAGCTACTAAAGGAATTGGGAATTAAACGGTCTGTCCTGCAAAGCCTGTGCTCAACACATAACAGAGATTACTACACTTAAGGTTCAGTGAATGCAGTGTTGACTGATCTCCAAAGCCTAAGGAAACAACATTCTTGATATATTCATGTATTTTCTTATCTGGCAGGAGGCTCAGAGCTAAGTTTTGAATAAAATTGTAGTAACTGACTTGAGTCTGGATTTTCTATCTATAATTGTTCTACCATCCTATTCATTACTTGGCTCTTATTCTCTATTAACTGGATACATGACAGTTTTTATTGATTACTTTTATTGCAAACCGTCATATTATTTTTAAGAGTAGGCTGAGGTATAAATCAAATAGTAAGTGATAAACTCTGTCTTTATATTTCTAAGAGTCACAGAAGGCTTAGAAAACAGAACTCTTAAGGCACTCTATATAGAATACTGCGATTGTGAGCCCCTTCAAGGTATAGGTATCTGTCTTATTCATCAGTGCATACCTGGCACCCAGGACACAATGCTTGGCAAGTAATAGATACTGAGTATTTCCTGAGTGATTTAAAACTCAAGTGTTGAGACATGCCACGGTGCCTGTTATTATTTCAAATTTCTCATTAAATTTCTCCAATACAAGAAAAATAACTAAAATTCAAACATGTATATGGACTAATATTTTGTGTAGGACTATACAGAAAATAGATATATACATATACCACAGAAAAAATATAGTCTAAACTACAAAAATAAGCAAGTGAAGGATTCATAACAATTAATTCCTTAGGAGGACTAAAGAACTTTATTTCCTGCAGGTGATGTGGTAAAATAAAGTTTCTTTGATGTTGGATAGAATTAGAATCCTAGATTTTCCACCTATGAAATGGGTAAACTTGGGTAAATCACTTAACCTCTGGTCTAATTTTCCTCATCTGTAAAACTAGGATAATTACAGTACCCATCTCATAGGGTTATTCTGAGAATTACATTACATAATGCTTGAAAACATTCAGTACAATGCTATGCACATAGTTAAGAACTCACTAAATATTAGATCTTACTATTTAGAGTCCTACCTTATCCCTTTATCAACAAAACCTTATTTTATCAAGTCTGGCTAGAAAACACGTGGGTCTAGGCCTAAGGGCAAAACAGGATCATTTGTGGTAGTCTCTTCTTTCATTCCTGTAGATTAACCAGGCTGAAAGTACAGAAGCACTTTTAAAGAGACACTTTGGTTTAAGAAAAGATCTAGCAGAAAGAAAACCATTTCCATTTGCATTTATCACTTGCAACTTTGCCATAGAAAGAAAGAGAAAACAATTTGGAAATAACTGACAAGTCAAATAAATAAAAGATCAGTTAAAGAATTAGATCCCTACTGATATAAATATTACCAATAAGATTTTCAAATAATATCAAAAGCACCTAGAAATGAGTATAGAAAACAGTGAAAAATTTCCTAGTACTTTATAATTTGTTTAAAAAAATACTTTTAACATTTCCATAGGCCAAAATTACCAGAACTTGAGTTATATTTATGTTATATCTACAATAGAACCATAAACATAAAAACATTACATTTAAACTAACATGAATTATTCTAAAACTTAACACAGAGAAAGATTTCAAAGCTAATTGCTTTAGAAATAAATTATTCCAGAAAAATATAAAATTTTAGGAAATACACCATTTTCTACATAGACTATTTTACAAATCTGTGGAATGGATATATTAACTTCCTCCATGCAAATGTGATGTACAATCATTCAAAATAAACAGAATTGCTTTTCAAAGAAACATGATTGTTGGGACCAACTAGCAGAAATGAATATTCAATGACAAATGTAGTACTGAGAGGTAAATTTTAAAAATTAGCTTGCAAAATATGAGCAGGAAAAACGATAAATTTTAATAGGTGGTAACCTCACTGACATCAGCCTTAGCGATGTTTTTGTGGATGTGACTCCAGGTAAGGGAAACAAAAGCAAAAATAAACAAATGAGACTACATCAAACTAAAAAGCTTCCACACAGCAAAGGAAACCATAATCAAAACAAAATGGCAACCTGCTGAATGGGAGAAGATATTTGCAAATCACAAATCTGATAAGGGGTTAATATCCAAAATATATAAAGATCTCATATAACTCAACAACAATAACAAAAAAAAAACTGAATTAAAAATGTGCAGAGGATCTAAATAGACATTTTTCCAAAGGAGACATACAAATGGCCAACAAGTACATGAAAAAATGTTCAACATCACTAATTATTAGGGAAATGCATATCAAAACCACAATGAGATATCACCTGCCTGTTAGAATGGCTATATTGAAAAGACAAGAAATACAAGTATTGGTGAGGATGTGGAGAAAAGGGAATCCTTGTACACTGTTGGTGGGATAGTACATTGATGCAGCCACTATGGAAACAGTATGGAGATTCCTCAAAAAATTAAGAAAAGAACTACCATATGACCCAGCTATTCCACTTCTGGGTATTTATCTAAAGAACACAAAAACACTAACTTGAAAATATATATGCACCCGTATGTTCACTGCAACATTATTTACAATAGCCAATATAAGGAAATAAGCTAAGCACCCATGATGGATGAATGGATAAAGAAGATACGGTTTATATACACAATGAAATACTACTCAGGCATAAAAGAGAAGAAATTCTGCCATTTGCAACAACATGGATGGACCTTGAAGGTATTATGCTAAGTGAAATCTAAAAAACAAACAAACAAAGAAAATAAAACAAAAACAAACTGATAGGTACAGAGATCAGACTAGTGGTTACCAGAGGGGAAGGGGGTTGGGGAAGGGCAAAACAGGTGAAGAGGGTAAACTGTATGGTGATGGATGGTAACTAGGCTTGTGGTGGTGACCACTTTGTAGTGTATATATATAGATGTCGAATTATAATGCTGTATACCTGAAACTTATATAATAAAAGAAAAGAATCACTGCCCTAAGGTATAATTTTAATTACTACTTTATAAATTATACAGCATTACTTTGTATTTCTTTGCAATAGAAGTGACTGAGATATCTGAACAACAAAGTTCTAGAAAATTCAATTTGCTAACTAAAAAATCTATTTCTCTTTATGTACATACCTAATGCATTTCTCATCTACTTAGGTAGCTACTTGATGCATATTAATGGAGCACAGTAAAAATCAATCTATTCCTAACTTTAAATGACAGGAAATGCAGAGACTCCATACAGGATTAACCCAAGGAGGAACACACCGAGACACAAAGTAATCAAATTGACAAAAATTAAAGATAAAGAAAAAACCTGAAAAGTAACAAGGGAAAAGCAACAAATAACATACAAGGGAATCCCCATAAGGTTATCAACTGATTTTTCAGCAGAAACTCTGCAGGCCAGAAGGGAGTGTCCTACCTTTTATTTTATGTAAAGGTTTATCTGACATTTATGTTATATCCAATCTATCTTAAGGTGACATCATTTTGTGAAGATATCTGAGGAAATCATTGTTTTTTTAAAGAAAACATTGTCTACTAAAAATATGATGTAAAGAAAATCTAGACTCAACTTACTTTGAATATCCTCTTGAAGTCTATTTTTCCATACTAGAGAACATAGACACAAGCTATCAAATACCTACAAAAAATGAATGCTGTGATGTTAAGAGAAGAGGTAGAAAGGGAGAAAAGAAATCTCAGACTTTAATTTTTTTGTTCAACTTTATCCACAGTTTGCATCAGTAATATACATTTAGTGTTCCATTTATTTTTAAATGCATCAGAAAATCAATCATAATAGATCTGTGACCAATACAAACATTTCTGAATTCTTCAAAAAATTCAGTTAGAAAAGTCAATAAACTAGCATTCTGTAAAGATAATTATGAAACAAATGGTAATGTATTTTTACTCCTTATTTCAATTCTAACATATCTGACATCACCTCTTTCTTGTGTGATACAGGAATAAAATTTAGCAGAAGCAGCTATCTACTGCATGTTTTAGGTCCTAATAAAATATTTTAGTTTGATTATTTAACCTTCTTCAAATCACAAATCCAATTCAAATAATGATAATTATTCTTAATTCAATAACTGATGAAGTAAATATATAATAACCATAAAGACCATTTAGAATAACTTTACACTTACTCAAAAATACTAAAAGAAATACATCAGAGCCTTGGTATAATGTGTGCTTGGGGACTATGCTGTGAAACTGCCATAGAGGTGATGTTGCCTTTTGCCACTACAGTAAATAAACTGCCATGGTATGGACCTCAGATAGACCCATCTTAAATGGAATTCTGCTTTGCAGTAAAGAATGCTACAAAGGTTCTGGTGTATTTTCTCTTTAAAGTAATAACTAATTGACAAGTAAGTGAAATGCAATAAGGAAATGGCCTATAATTTCACTAATATTTCAATGATATGAAACATGAAGATACTTGTAAAATAATTAACATCTAGATTGATTAACAAGAGGAATTCTACAGCATGATAACTATGAAAGCAGTATGAATGATTGCTGTAGCTTTTAATGATCGCTTTATTTGTAACACTGTCAAATTTTTACATTAAAAACTAACAACTAAGGTATTTGTCATTTCTTACCTTTATTACCCAAGTTTTCACTAGAGAGATTGATTATGTCAATGCCGTTTTTTAAGATCCAACTGAAAAATAATAACTAATTAGCTCAAATATTTAAAGTAATAAATTACTAATAATTTAATTTTTAAACCTTTTAGTCATAAGAAGCTTTAATTCTTTAAAAGCTTCAATTTGACCCTTGGGGAATGTAAAGAACACATCTGTATCCTAAAGCCAAAACTTAATCATATGGCTTCATGCCGATTGATCAAAAAAGTAGAGTTGTTCCTAAACCAACCCTTACTATACCATTTGGCACAATGGTTTTTACCTTTTATATATACCTTTGAAATACCCAGGCCAACATTTTTAGTAAGTTGCATCCATATTAAGAGGTAACAAGTGCAAATAATCACATATTTAACATATGATACTTGCTTGACTACTACAAAAGTAATTATAATTATACTAAGGTTTTTCTATAGCAAACTGAGTTATTCATCACAGTAATGGTTTTGAAAAATTCCTGCACTACTACCAACGCAAATTTATCCATCTCTAAATTAAACAAGGACTTTATGTAACAGTATACTTATGAAAAGATTTATAGAATGGTTTGTGTTTATTTCAACATCATGTTGAGGATCAATTCAGATTTACAGGTTCCACAAATGGACATATTTTCTAATAAAAACCTATTCCTCAATTGCTGCTCTCTGAATCTGAATGTAACCAAAGGCAGCACACTGATGTAATAACGTTCCTGAAAGTCAAGATATAAATCCAAACTTTGGCAGTTTTATCAAAATGTCCTTGACAATTAATTACTCTGCTAATTTGCAAAAACCCTACTGCTTTGTGTAACATTTTCAATACAGAAATAAAATACTCTTCAAATAATACATTTTAAAAGATGATTAAGTTCTGCAAAATTAAATAGCATAAATTAAGCATATTAACATTGTTTTTCTGACAACATGAAATAACCAATTTACGAAAACTGCAATGGACTAAATAAAAAACACAAATGTCACAATGTGAGGCACATTTATCCTCACATATTACTGAACTTACAAAATCTACTAAAATATTTTAAAATTCCATTGATTCCATTAATACATAAAAAGAAATTGCAAAAATGCTTAAGACTATATAAGAGTCATCAATTACACAGGCACTTCACATGTAAACAATCTACAGTACAACTGAAAATATTTTGGCACCAACCTATAATACTAAAAGAATTTAATATAAAGCCAGAGTTCTATAATTTCTACTCACTTTTTTCTAGAAAACTAAGACCAAAGATTGAAGAAATTATGTATAAACTAGAATTACAAGCATATTAAATAACTCAAATATAGAATTGTTTTAAATTGGTAAAAAATGATTACCTTATCCACATGTTCACCAGTATGCTATGATAAAAAAAATTAAACCTAATGTGATTATTGAATTGAAACCACATTTTAAATTTAGTATTAATCTGATTATTGAAAAATAATCAAGGTTATCAGCTGACTTAGTAAAAAGAGAATTTGAATTTATCAAAAACTCTTAAGTTGATCCAGTTTTCCCCCAAAAGAAGTTTGGGCAATGCAAAATTGAATTTTAATGTTTTAACATAATATTTATTAAACCTAAGGCTTGATGTAATAAAATTATTTTTGATTAGACATCCTTATTCATAAATTTGAGATATTTGAAATCACTTCAAATGAAACTAGACACTTATGATTTTTAAATGTTATAATCAAGCCGTAGAAAGCTGAGATGCCTTGGTTGTAGGTAATTCAAGAAGAGCCTGAACTGTGACACCAACTTTCACAAGACCTCTTTCTTCCAAAATATGATGAGGCAAACAGAGTCTTTCCTGAAAAAAAAAAACAAATGATATCTGAACATTTGCTTTTTAATAGTGTAGCAAAACCTGAAAAAGTCAGAACTGGGTTTTTAAAACATGCTTTTTATGAAACTTCAAGTTAAAAGTACACAATTCTAATTAGATTAAAATCTAATTTTAAAATGTCTGTTTCAATACATTTTTATGGTATGGAATTCTATTTTACAGGTTGTATTTTGACCTGAAGTTGATCTGATACACACAATAAGCAAATATTTTAAAGTGAGACAGTGGTGCTAAATGTTCCCTAAGCTTTCATGCTACAGCAGAAAGAGCACTACATTTCCAGCCAAGGGATCTAAGGGCCATATGAAGTACTAAAGGTACTAAAATTCCCTGAGACTCTGTTTCTTCAACCTGAAAATGGAACTGTGTGAGAAACAAACAGAGCAGTCTATATACGGAACCACTTTGTAAACTGTTCAGTCCTATACAAAACTAGCCACTCTGGTTCTTTCTATCAGTTCTGAGGTTCCATGGTCTGTGATGTATACAGCACTTCAGTACTTTTTATTGTCTTAAGGTTACTTCCCTCCAGCTTCTAGTGATGTGTTGCTTCTTAGTTCCAATAGTCTAGAGTTTAATAAATAACAAATGTCTTCTCTTCTAAGTCATCACGTGTGTCATTTGATATTCACAACTCTATGAGAAAGAGGGTTCAGAGACAACTTTGCATTAGGTTTCATTAGCCTTCACCGATCCTCTTCTAACAATCTTAATGTTTCCAACGGTTCTGTCTTCACCCTCTTCTCTTTTCAAACTATATCCTCTCCTTGGTATTCTCAAAGCCTCATCAAAACTACAAGGGTTTTAACTGAAGGTCTGCATGCATGTGCACAACAAATAAATTTGGTAGCATTTTTGAAGAAACAATGCATTCTACTGCTTCAGGTGGGACACTCGCTCATCTCAGGAAAATAAGAATGGATACACTGGGTGGCAAACAGACCATCTACAGGTCCCATCTGGTCCATAATTTGTTTTAGTTAGCTACCACAGTGTTTTAAAAATCTAGAAACATTACTTTTTTTTTTGCAGTACATGAGCCTCTCACTGTTGTGGCCTCTCCCGTTGCGGAGCACAGGCTCCGGACGCGCAGGCTCAGCGGCCATGGCTCACGGGCCTAGCCACTCCGCGGCATGTGGGATCTTCCCGGACCGGGGCATGAACCCGTGTCCCCTGCATCGGCAGGCGGACTCTCAACCACTGCGTCACCAGGGAAGCCCACTTTTTTTTTTTAATTCAGTGTTTCTAGAAACATTGGAAGCCTTGGCAAGACAGGGCCCTTATTCCCAAATAGTAACAACTATATTTTCCATCCTGGTAACTTTCAAATCTTTATTTCCTGCCAAGATCTCTCTATTGAGCTCCAGATACAAATGTCAACTTGATACAGCCAAATGGATATCCAACAGACAAATCAAAATCAATATGTCCACAACAGAACTACTTCTTACTAAATTAACTTCTCCTCTGTATTCTATACCTCAGCGAGTAATACACTATTCAATCTCTCTCAACATAAACCTGGGAATCATAGTAGTCTCTTTCCTCCTTACTCCCGTAAGTCAATCACCAAATACTACTGATAATATCTCATTTATCAAGAGTTCTCAAAAACTATCTTCTCACTCCATTTTCACTGCAACATTTGTTGCCCTCCTAATATTTTGCTTATTTATTCAAAAAATCACTAAAATATATATTAGAAAAGAAAAACAGGTGTCACATCAATGACCTCAACTCTCATCTTAGAAACTAGAAAAAGAAAAGCAAAGTAAACCAATGGTAAGCATAAAGAAGGAAATAATGAAGATGAGAGAGGAAAACAATAAAATTAAAAAACAGAAAATAATAGCAAAAAAAAAATCAATGAAACCAAACATTAGTTCATTGAGAAAATTTTTTCAAATTCATAAATCCCTAGCTAGATTAATCACAAAAAAGAGAGAAAATACAAGAATTAACAATATCAGGAATAAAAGAAGTGACACCACAAGAGAGTCTACAAATACTAAAATGATAATAAGGGGGACATTATAAACAACATTATAACAATAAGTTTGACAAACTACATGAAATGGACAAATTCTTTGAAAGATACAGTATACCAAAGCTCATACAAGAACAAACAGAAAAATAGAATAGCCCTATATCTAATAAAGAAATTGAATTGTAGTTAAATACTTTCCCACAAAGAAAACCCCTTGCCTAGATGGCTTCAAGGTTCAATAATGAATTTGACTAAATAAAGAAATAATAGCAATTCTACCCAAAATCTTCAAGAAAAGTGAACAGCAGGGAATACTTCCTAACATGTTCCATGAGGTCAGCATTCCTGGACACCAAAACCAGGCAAAACCATTAAAAGAAAGAAAACAGAAGACTAATAACCCCACTAACATAGATGCAAAAGGGCTAAACAAAATTTTAGCAAATTGAATCCAACAATATAAAAATAACAACAACAAAATCCATCATGACCAAGTAGGGTTTATCCCAGCAGTCCAGGTTTGAGTTAATATCTGAAAATCAACCAATGTAATTCACAATGCTGTGAAAGAAAAAATATGTTAGCAGATGTAGAAAAAGCACTTGACACAACAACATCCATTTGTGGTAAGAACTCTCAGAAAACTAGAATCATATTTCTCATAAGGAACCTGTATCTGGAATATATACAGAAGTTAATAATAAAAAGGAGACTAATTCAATTAACAAATGAGCACAGGATTTGAAAAGACATTTCTCCAAAGAATATATACAAATAGTCAATAGGCACACAAAAAGATGCCCAACATCATTAATCATTAAGGAAATGCTAATCAAAACCACAATGGGGCTTCCCTGGTAGTCCAGCGGTTAATACTCCGTGCTCCCAATGCAGGGGGCCCGGGTTCGATCCCCGGTCAGGGAACTAGATCCTGCATGCTGCAACTAAGACCTGGTGCAGCCAAATAAATAAATAAATATTTTTTAAAAAAACCCACAATGAGACCACTTCAGACCCACTAGTATGACTAGAATCAAAAAGGTAGACAAGGGCTTCCCTGGTGGCGCAGTGGTTGCGAGTCCGCCTGCCAATGCAGGGGACACGGGTTCGTGCCCCGGTCCAGGAAAATCCCACATGCCACGGAGCGGCTGGGGCCGTGAGCCATGGCCGCTGAACCTGCGTGTCCAGAGCCTGTGCTCCGCAACGGGAGAGACCACAACAGTGAGAGGCCCGTGTACCGCAAAAAAAAAAAAAAAAAGGTAGACAATAATAATTGTTGGTGAGGATTCAGAGAAATTAGAACCCTCATACATTGCTGGTGGTAATGTAAATCAGAAAATAACTTAGAAGTTCCTCAGAAAGGTAAACATAGAGCTACCATATAATCCAGCATAGAGCAACCATATAAACTACCATATTACGTAGTTAACTAAGAGAATTAAAACATTTTCAAACAAAAACGTGTTCATGAATGTGCATAGCAGCATTATTCATAATAAACAATGAGTGGAAACAGCCCTAATATCCATCAACTGATGAATGGTAAACAAACTGTGGTATATACATAGAGCCCTAAAAAATGAGGTAGAGCCATATTTCAGAGATAGAGACTCCAGTTCTAGATCACCAAAATAAAGCAAATATTACAATAAAGTAAGTCACATGAACTTCTGTTTCCTAGTGAATACAAAAGTTATGTTTACATTATACTGCAATCTATTAGTGTGCAATAACACTGTCTTAAAACAAACCTTAATTATAAAATACTTTCTTGCTAAAAAATTCTAATCATCATCTGACAATGCAGGGTTGCCACAAACCTTCAATTCGTAAAAAATGCAGTATCTGTGAAGCACAATAAAGTGAAGTGCAATAAAACTGGGTATGTCTGTACTGCTTTATGCTACAACATGGATGAACCTTGAGAGTATTATGCTAAATGAAAGAAGCCAGACACAAAAGACCCCATAACATATGATGTCATGAATATGTGATGTCCAGAATAGGAAAATTCATAGAGGTAGAACAGGAGAGGGACTGTTAACACGTAAGAGGTTTCTTTCTGGGGTGATAAAAATATTCTACACTTAGGGAATGTGAATTGGCATAGCCACTATGGAGAACAGTATGGAGGTTCCTTAAAAAACTACAAATAGAAATACCATATGACCCAGCAATCCTACTACTAGGCATATACCCTGAGAAAGCCATAATTCAAAAAGAGTCATGTACCAAAATGTTCATTGCAGCTCTGTTTACAATAGCCAGGAGATGGAAGCAACCTAAGTGTCCATCATCATATGAATGGATAAAGAAGATGTGGCACATATATACAATGGAATATCACTCAGCCATAAAAAGAAACGAAATTGAGTTATTTGTAGTGAGGTGGATGGACCTAGAGTCTGTCATACAGAGTGAAGTAAGTCAGAAAGAGAAAGACAAATACCGTATGCTAACACATATATATGGAATCTAAGAAAAAAAAATGTCATGAAGAACCAAGGGGTAAGATGGGAATAAAGACACAGACCTACTAGAGAATGGACTTGAGGATATGGGGAGGGGGAAGGGTAAGCTGTGACAAAGTGAGAGAGTGGCATGGACATATATACACTACCAAATGTAAAATAGATAGCTAGTGGGAAGGAGCCGCATAGCACAAGGAGATCAGCTCGGTGCTTTGTGACCACCTAGAGGGGTGGGATAGGAAGGGTGGGAGGGAGGGAGACGCAAGAGGCAAGATATGTGGGAACATATGTATAACTGATTCGTTTTGTTATAAAGCAGAAACTAACACACCATTGTAAAGCAATTATACTCCAATAAAGATGTTAAACAAAAAAATGAGCTTGTGAAAAAACTAGAACTCAGGCCCACCAGACCTACTGAATCACAATCTGCACTTTTACAATCTCCCCAGTGTACCTGTGTACCCATGAATAGTTGAAAGGTACATTTCTACCTCCACATGTCTTTTCTGTCTGAGAAATAAACACATTTTATCCAGTTTCATATAAATAAAACACTCAAAAATGCAAAAAGCAAAAAAATATTCTACACTTAGACTGCTGCCCAACTCTGTGAATATACTAAAAATCATTGAATTATATACTTTAAATGGGTGAATTTTATGGTATGTTAATTATATCTCAATAATAATGTTTAAAAAAAATGTGTGTAACCAATCCCAGGCCTAAAAAAAGATAACTTCAATCCATACTTTTCAACACATATAAAAATTAACTGGACCTGCACAGAAGGGGAGAGGTGGCACATCCAGACAGGGGCCTCAGGAGTGTGGAGTTCTGGAGTTTCATACCATGTTGATGACAGGCTCTTAGTGCCCCAGCCACGCCTCAGGTCCGTGCCTCTGAGGTGGGAGAGCCAAGTTCAGGACACTGGTCTACAAGAGACCTCCCAGCTCCACGTAATATCAAACGGCGAAAATCTCCCAGAGGTCTCCATCTCAACACCAAGACCCAGCTTCACTCAACGACCAGCAAGCTACAGTGCTGGACACCCTATGCCAAACAACTAGCAAGACAGGCACAACCCCACTCATTAGCAGAGAGGCTTCCTAAAATCATAATAAGGCCACAGACACCCCAAAACACACCACCAGACATGGACCTGCCCACCAGAAAGACAAGATCCAGCCTCATCCACCAGAACAGAGGCACTAGTCCTGTCCACCAGGAAGCCTACACAACCCACTGAACCAACCTTAGCCACTGGGGACAGACACCAAAAAAAACGGGAACTATGAACCTACAGCCTGCAAAAAGGAGACTCCAAACACAGTAAGATAAGCAAAACGAGAAGACAGAAAAACACACAGCCGATGAAGGAGCAAGATAAAAACCCACCAGACCTAACAAATGAAGAGGAAATAGGCAGTCTACCTGAAAAAGAATTGAGAATAACGATAGTAAAGATGGTGCAAAATCTTGGAAATAGAACAGACAAAATGCAAGAAACATTTAACAGGGACCTAGAAGAACTAAAGAGCAAACAAACAGTGATGAAAAACACAATAAATGAAATTAAAAATTCTCTAGAAGGGATCAACAGCAGAATAACTGAGGCAGAAGAATGGATAAGTGACCTGGAAGATAAAACAGTGGAAATAACTACTACAGAGCAAAATAAAGAAAAAAGAATGAAAGGAATTGAGGACAGTCTCAGAGACCTCTGGGACAACATTATAGGCACCAACATTCGAATTACAGGCGTCCCAGAAGAAGAGGAGAAAAACAAAGGGACTGAGAAAATCTTTGAAGAGATTATAGTTGAAAACTTCCTTAATATGGGAAAGGAAATAGTTAATCAAGTCGAGGAAGCACAGAGAGTCCCATTCAGGATAAATCCAAGGAGAAACACACCAAGACACATATTAATCAAACTATCAAAAATTAAATACAAAGAAAACATATTAAAAGCAGCAACAGAAAAGCAACAAATAACACACAAGGGAATCCCCATAACGTTAACAGCTGATCTTTCAGCAGAAACTCTGCAAGCCAGAAGGGCGTGGCAGGACATATTTAAAGTGATGAAGGAGGAAAATCTAGAACCAAGATTACTCTACACAGCAAGGATCTCATTCAGATTTGATGGAGAAATTAAAACCTTTAGAGACAAGCAAAAGCTAAGAGAATTCAGCACCACCAAACCAGCAAAACAACAAATGCTAGAGGAACTTCTCTAGGCAGGAAACACAAGAGAAAGAAAAGACCTACAATAACAAACCCAAAACAATTAAGAAAATGGTAATAGGAACATACATATCAATAATTACCTTAAATGTCAATGGACTAAATGCTCCCACCAAAAGACATAGACTGGTTGAATGGATACAAAAACAAGACCCGTATATATGTTGTCTACAAGAGACCCACTTCAGACCTAGGGACACATACAGACGGACAGTGAGGGTATGGAAAAGATATTCCATGCAAATGGAAATCAGAAGAAAGCTGGAGTAGCAATTCTCATATCAGACAAAATAGACTTTAAAACAAAGACTATTACAAGAGACAAAGAAGGACACTACATAATGATCAAGGGATCGATCCAAGAAGAAGATATAACAATTGTAAATATTTATGCATCCAACATAGGAGCACCTCAATACATAAGGCAAATGCTAACAGACATAAAAGGGGAAATCGATAGTAACACAATCATAGTGGGGGACTTTAACACCCCACTTTCACCAATGGACAGATCATCCAAAATGAAAATAAATAAGGAAACACAAGCTTTATTTGGTACATTAAACAAGATGGACTTAATTGATATTTATAGGACATTCCATCCAAAAACAACAAAATACACACTCTTTTCAAGTGCTCACAGAACATTCTCCAGGACAGATCATATCTTGGGTCACATATCAAGCCTTGGTAAATTTAAGAAAATCGAAATCGTGTCAAGTATCTTTTCTGACCACAACGCTATGAGACTAGATATCAATTACAGGAAAAAATCTGTAAAAAATACAAACACTTGGAGGCTAAACAATACACTACTTAATAACCAAGAGATCACTGAAGAAATCAAAGAGGAACTCAAAAAACACCTAGAAACAAATGACAATGGAAACACAACCACCCAACACCTATGGGATGCAGCAAAAGCAGTTGTAAGAGGGAAGTTTAGGGTAATACAATCCTACCTTAAGAAACAAGAAATATCTCAAATAAACAACCTAACCTTACACCTAAAGCAATTAGAGAAAGAAGAACAAAAAACCCCAAAGTTAGCAGAAGGAAAGAAATAAAAATCAGATCAGAAATAAATGAAAAAGAAATGAAGGAAACAATACCAAAGATCAATAAAACTAAAAGCTGGTTCTTTGAGAAGACAAACAAAATTGATAAACCATTAGCCAGACTCATCAAGAAAAAAAGGGAGAAGACTCAAATCAATAGAATTAGAAATGAAAACGAGGACGTAAAAACTGACACTGCAGAAATACAAAGGATCATGAGAGATTACTATAAGCAACTATATGCCAATAAAATGGACAACCTGGAAGAAATGGACAAATTCTTAGAAATGCACAACCTGCCAAGACTGAACCAGGAAGAAATAGAAAATATGAAGAGACCAATCACAAGCACTGAAATTGAAACTGTGATTAAAAATCTTCCAACAGGGCTTCCCTGGTGGTGCAGTGGTTGAGAGTCTGCCTGCCAATGCAGGTGACACGGGTTCGTGCCCCGGTCCAGGAAGATCCCACGTGCCATGGAGTGGCTAGGCCCGTGAGCCATGGCCGCTGAGCCTGCGCGTCCGGAGCCTGTGCTCCGCAATGGGAGAGGCCACAACAGTGAGAGGCCCGCGTACCGCAAAAAAAAAAAAAAAAAAATCTTCCAACAAACAAAAGCCCAGGACCAGATGGCTTCACAGGCGAATTCTATCAAACATTTAGAGAAGAGCTAACACCTATCCTTCTCAAACTCTTCCAAAATATAGCAGAGGGAGGAACACTCCCAAACTCATTCTATGAGGCCACCATCACCCTGATACCAAAACCAGACAAAGATGTCACAAAGGAAGAAAACTACAGGCCAATATCACTGATGAACATAGATGCAAAAATCCTCCACAAAATACTAGCAAACTGAATGCAACAGCACATTAAAAGGATCATACACCATGATCAAGTGGGGTTTATCCTAGGAATGCGAGGATTCTTCAATATACGCAAATCAATCAATGTGATACACCATATTAACAAATTGAAGGAGAAAAACTATATGATCATCTCAATAGATGGAGAGAAAGCTTTCGACAAAATTCAACACCGATTTATGATAAAAACCCTGCAGAAAGTAGGCATAGAGGGAACTTTCCTCAACATAATAAAGGCCATATATGACAAACCCACAGCCAACATCACCCTCAATGGTGAAAAACTGAAACTATTTCTACAATTACTTTAAAAGCAGCTTAAAATCATTCATTAGATAGCTGTTACAGTTGAAGCTGGGACTCAGTAGAAGGTACCAAGGGAAGGTATTCATTTTCATGTTCAGAAAGCATTACTCATTCCTACTGTGAAGAAGAATCCAGTTTGCATGCAATAAATTAATAATTAAATGATCATTTTGTTAGAAAAATAATTACCTGTGAGACACCCAGCTTTTTACAAGCATCAAGAAAATTTTCTACATTTCTTCGACATTTTGCCATGCTAAGTTTAGGCTGTAAAGTAAGAAAAAAAGGTATATTTTCAGGTATATTTATACAAAATTAATAAAAACTGAAAATTAAATTTATTGAAGTATATTATTTAAAGATTGTTTCAAGAAGCTCTATCTTCCTTTAGAGAACTAACAAATTGCAGACAAAACTTACCACTGCTGGTGATGGCACATGAATACTAGCTACAGAGCGTGGCCTTATGTGATTGGCTAAATGGCAAAGAACAACCCCATCCATCAGTGCAGCTCCAATGTCATCAGGCAAAATTACTTTTAACCTGGATTCGAGATTCTACAAAAGAAACGGGTATAAATCACAGATATTCTATCTAAACATATATGTTATATATTTATGCAACTAATCATTATGTAATCTAAAATTTTAAAGAGTACTGAAAATAAAATATACCTTGTTAATTTTCCACATTAAACCCATTTCTATAAAGGAGACCTGAAAGGTCAATATGACTTACATTGCGAAGTTGTCGTATTTGCTCTCGTTCTTCCCGTAGATGTTCCATCTTTCTTCTCATTGTAAAACCTGGATCTGCTGCCCCATATTCCTGACGAGATGAGCGGCTAAAAGCTATAAAACAGAAATTTCCTAGCTTATTACAAAGCTAACAGGAAGGATCAACCATCGGTGGGGAAAGAGACATGATAAAAAGAACCAGAACAAAATGACATAAAACACTATTATTATTAACAAATTCTAAATATTTTTTACAGAATATAACTGAAATCTGCTTATTTGCATAATTGAAAGTAACAGGGAAGACAAGTGTAACAATTTCTACCACCTATACATGTTCTTACTTAAACATATATTATTAGAAACTTATGATCCAGGTTAAGAATTATTACTGAACACAAATCAGCCTTTATTATCTTTAAAGAAAAAGGAAATTATTCTTGAAGGTCAATACAGTTATTCACGAATAAAAACTATAATTCAATACCTTGCCAAGTAACATGGATCCATTTTCTTTTGGGCTTGCCAAATGCGAAAAGATCCCTTTTTAAAACCACAATATAATGGAGTGCTATAATTTCAAACAGTGTTTGGTCTGCTGGCAGAGTGGTCATTCTAATAGCAGTCACAGTAGAGTAGAAATAAGACTGCAGTATATCTAAGGCAAAAAGCTGAGGTTTCAGGAGCTTGAAAGTAAAGAGGAAGAAAGAAATGGGGAATGGGAATTGGAAAGACAAATAAGGTTAAGAGAAAATTACTTTTAGGAGAGGGGAAAGAATCTATGTGTACTTAAAACTATGGAATCAATCCCATTTAAGCTGAGAAACTCGTTTCATATATAGTCAATAAATTTTATTTGCAGAATATATATTTACCTGATCTAGGCTTCAAGCCAAAGGGACCATGTGAAAAAGCATCAGTTCTATCATAATCCTAAAAACAAAAAACAAATAAAACCTCTTTTCTTTCAAAATAATCAAGGTAGTTATTCATATCCATTCCAATTTTGAGAAGTATTTTTTTCCATGATTAGTGTAGTAGAGAAAGGTAAACTGCATTTCAATTCAAATTGATATATTTCACTTTTAAAAGGTCTATAAATATTTGCTAATTGACTTCTCCCTCATAGTATAAGGAAAATGAAAATTATTGAAGCATATAAAATAGATATTTTTTGAATGAAGAACCAGATTAAAGTCTCCCCCAAAATGAAAAAAAGCTTCAATGAAAAGATAAGTGAAATTAGTAAAACTTACTCAGTGCCTACTGTGGACTTGACCCTTAGTGGATAATCTGAGGCAAATATACACATTCATACTAATAGGGGCTGCAGAGTGATAGATAATAAAGTATTATTTCTTCTATCTGAATGCACATTGTTTCAAAGTGCTTTCACACAGTAGTGTGCTTTGGAAAGAACTGTGGTATATTTTAAAAATCTGAACTTAGAGTCAGAAAGTTTAGGCTAAGCCTTGAGCAAAACATATAATTTCTCTGTAACTGTTCCTTCATCTTTAAAATGGGATGTTGTAAAGATTAAGTGAGATAACTAAAAGAAAACACTTTGTAAATTATAAGATGGAAAGATAATGTAATTTTAGCAGCATCTTATTTAATCTGTACAACAACTGAAGTAGCCAGAGTTTGGGCTTCAGTCACTTCTCTACCATTTATCGACTGGAGTCTTTAGGAAAAGTTATCAGTCTCTGCAGCTGTAAAATAATGAGGATACTACCCAGCTCATGGGACTGCTCTTAGGTTTAAATGTATAGGCAAGCACTTTGTTAATAGTAAAGCACTATACTAATTGTTTTTATCATTTTCCTTTCACAGATGAAACTAAAACAATCAGAATTCTGTTGACTCTCTTAATTTTCTGATTAACATATGATAAGCAATTCAAGTTGAAAGTCAGTTGAGCTACTAAAATACATGCTCACCACCCTATCCCTCTACAAGTCTCAGTTTGTCTTGATTACTTTGGTTAAGGTGTTATGAATTTCCAGACAAAATTTTCACTTATCCAAATGTAAGGAAAAATGTATTATAAAAGCAATATAATTTATTTGAGAAAACTGGCACTGATACTCTCCCCGTGAGCACAGATCATAAAATCATAAAGTACCTAGTTAAATAAGGCAGCACTTACATTTGTTATAACTGAAAGTAAAAAAAGGATTTACAAAAGCATGTGACAAAGACTAATTTTAGGATATCCTAATTTAAATTATTTTCTAAAAGAATGCAAACCATTTTCCTGCCATATAAATAATTTAGAAACATATTTATAAAATTAATGTCCACGTCCATTTAACAGTTTTATAATGCAACTCACCCAAAACAATAGACAAAGAATCCTGGCTTTTTAAAAAATTAACATCACCTATATAAGATGAAATACTGGCTAATTAACCAAAGTTATATGGTGAATTTGGATCATCCAAACGTTCAGACAAAGTTCTGAATTCACCAAATAAACACATAATCATCTATTTACTAATGCCAATACACTTTTAGAATACTAAAGTAATCTGAAGTAGAAGAGATACTGTTTAGAATTTTTTAAATTTATCTCTTATTGTGAAGCAATAGGTTTAACTAAATTAGAAGAGTTAATCATTCAAACCACCAAAGTATTTGATTGAGATCTCAGAAACTCTAACTTTCATCTACCCCTTCTCCCCATGCTCCTCCTTAGGTCTAAGATACTAGGAAAGGTGTACCCTCCTGTCGATAGGAACAACCCACTACAGGGATGTTTCTCGTGGAAAAAGGAAGTTTTTCTTGCATTGCTTTCAGACCTAACTGGTTATGAGAAAAACCAAAGGCCATTGCACAATGCTGAAGTACTTTTTTCAAATTTAAAATCTGAAAGCTGTTCTTATCATTGATTTCAAAATATGGATGAATTATAAAACCTAAAAAAATGTATAAAGTGAATTATTTTCTGTGATCTATAGGCATTTTTCAATAACTAATTTAAGTGATATTGATTACGAATATTTGTTCAAAAATATAGTGTTCTTAGAATTTTTTATAGGCTAGGTTTGTATAAATTAACCTACTATGGATTTTTAAATATGGGTGAATAAATTACACTTAAAAAAAAGAAAGATGAGGTTAGAGAGAAGAGACAAAGAAACCTATGTAAACACATTTAAAAACAGAACTTGTACCTCAGATGATACTGGAGATTGTGGTGACATATTAGCATTATCACTGTCTTGCTAAAATATAAAAACAAGAAGATGAAAGATGAAATTAAAATATGAATGATGATTTAGACATATAAAAGGAAAACTGAAAAATTTTTGATTAACTACTAAAGGAAGAATCTGGAAAATGCCATCTACCACCTTGCCAAAGTGTGGTCTGTGGACCAGTAGCATCAGCATCCTCTGGGAGCTTGTTAGAAATGCAGAATCTCAGGCCCCACCCAAGACCTACTGAATCAGAATCTGTATTTCAGGTGATTCATAAGCCCTTTAAAGTTTTAGAAGTAGTATCTACTTACATCAAATATTTTCTTATAAATATATTTCCTTTAAATATCACAAATGAAAAACCTTTCTATAGAAAATAGCCATGTGTTAAGATTAATTCCTGATGGGAAATGGCAACAATATGTTACAATCTGAGACAGGTACATGGAAGCATGCAAAAATTCCATCACGCCAAATAATAACATTTACCTGGAAAATTATGTGTATCTAACATAGGCTTAGAAATAATGACAAAGAATTAATTGAATTGCATAAAATACTACTAAATGGTCCATGTTTTTTCAATGATTACTACTAAACAAATACAAAATTCTTAACATTTAATCTTGAATATGCATACCACAGACGACATGTATTCATCATCAACAAATGATTACTATCTACTATATGTCAGACACTGGTGCTAGACACTGGGAACACTGAAATTTGGTAAAATATCATCCACTCAAGGATCTCTCAGTCTAGGGGGAAAACAGATTCATTTACATGGGTAGTACAACCTTCTCAGTATAAGGATAGAGCTATGCATGATATATTATGAGGCACAGATAAGGGGCACTTGGGGAAACAGTGGGGGTGGTGGATAAAATCAAGTTTCCTGAGAAACTAAAAAACTGAGTAGATGTTTAACAATATTCCAAGATGAGAGGACAACAAGGACAAAGGCACAGAAGTAATAACAGCCACGACATGGAAGCAACCTAAATGTCCATTGACAGATGAATGGATAAAGAAGATGTGGCATATATATACAATGGAATATTACTCAGCCATAAAAAGAAATGAAATTGAGTTATCTGTACTGAGGTGGATGGACCTAGAGTCTGTCATACAGAGTGAAGTAAGTCAGAAAGAGAAAGACAAATACCATATGCTAACACATATATATGGAATATAAGAAAAAAAATGTCATGAGGAACACTCTTGCACTGTTGGTGGGAATGTATATTGATACAGCCACTGTGGAGAACAGTATGGAGGTTCCTTAAAAAACTACACATAGAACTACCATATGATCCAGCAATCCCACTACTGGGCATATACCCTGAGAAAACCATAATTCAAAAATCATATGTACCCCAATGTTCATTGCAGCACTATTTACAATAGCCCAGAGATGGAAACAACCTAAGTGTCCATCATCAGATGAATGGATAAAGAAGATGTGACACATATATACAATGGAATATTACTCAGCCATAAAAAGAAACGAAATTGAGATATTTGTAGTGAGGTGGATGGACCTAGAATCTGTCATACAGAGTGAAGTAAGTCAGAAAGAGAAAAACAAATGCCGTATGTTAACACGTATATATGGAATAAAAAAAAATGTTTCTTTAGAACCTAGAGGCAGGACAGGAATAAAGATGCAGACGTAGAGAATGGACTTGAGGACATAGGGAAGGGGAAGGGGAGGCTGGGATGAAGTGAGAGAGTAGCACTGACATATATACACTACCAAATGTAAAATGGATAGCTAGTGAGAAGCTGCTGTACAGCACAGGGAGATCAGCTTGGTGCTTTGTGCCCACCTAGAGGGGTGGGATAGGGAGGGTGGGAGGGAGGCCCAAGAGGGAGGGGATATGGGGATATATGTATATGTATAGCTGATTCACTTTGTTGTACAGCAGAAATTAACACAACATTGTAAAGCAATTATACTCCAATAAAAATGTTTTAAAAAAAGCAATAAATGTAAGGATGAGTGCAGAAAACCTTGTAATTCCACATTTTTGGACAGTATGGTGAAAGGAAGGCAAATTGTGAGTTGAGGCTGATTTGGTAAGCAGGAGCTTAATGAAGAAGGACCTTGAATTTACCTTCTAAGTGATGAGGAGACAGTGAAGGTTTCTAAGCAAGGGAATGGCCTGATCATATTTGTGTTCTTTGAAACAGTCATTTGCAGCAGAGAGGTGAATGGACTGGAGAGAGGGAGAAGATCAAGGATGCTATTGCAGTAATACAGGCAAGAAATGAGGAGGGCCTGTGCCAGAGCAGAAATGCAGGTGGGGAATGTATTCAGAATATTTCTGTATCAAAAAAAAAAGGTTTTGGTAACTGATTAGATATTGAAGCAGGCAGGATCAAAGTGGATATAATATATAAAGGGACAGGGAAAATATCCAAGCTGAACTTCTAGCTCAGGTACAACAAACGTTTTTTTGGTGATTCCATTTCCTAAAATTAAAGGAGTTTTCAGAAACCCTGCCAAGTATCCAACATCAAATGAATTACCAATCCTTCCAAACAAAAATACACAAAGCTTAAGTATTCATGGTGATGAGACTGTATCATTTCAAAAATGCCAGGCTGCTGTACAGCTTAAAATGATGAGGTAGAAAAATTTATAGTAATGCACAAACAGTAGAAATCTGATTTTAAGTGTTGAAATAGTATACAGAGCTGTGAAAAGAGATTAACAAATTCCAAAGGAAAAATCTCAATTGACCACCAGGTTGATTTAAGAAGATAAAATATAGGAAAATGTAAAAATTTTAAATTAATTAGTTTCAAGATGAATGTTAATAAAATTCTAAAGCTGAACTACAAGGGACAGATGGAAATTACATGATTAAATTAATAATTGTCTAACAATGCTCAGTTTTTATTATTGGAAAAAACTTGTGCATTAAATCAATAACAAACTGAAAGATGAATTATATTTTACTCTGATTGAGCCAACTACATGTGAAAGTAAATATTTTAAACAATTGCTAATATTACCCTGTTTTCTCACCTCATCGTTTTCATTGCCACTTGAACTCTTCCTTGATGATTTATACTGAAAAATATTTAAATCACATTATTTTATTTTTCCTTGAACAAATAAATTCTCTAACTAGTAAATTATATATGAGGTTTATTCACATTTTGGTACTTTTATTAAATTATCTAAATTATATATAAAATGTAAATTATATGTAAAGATAAATAAACTGTTTAATTACATAACCAGTTTAAACAGTCCTACTACTTACTAATAGCTAACACAAAACAGTACTTTCTATGTGCAAGGCATTGTTCTAAGTACATACATCAAGTAACATTTCCTTCCTAAACCAATCCATTTCCCATTCATTCAGGTTTGCTATCTGAGTGCTGTCTTAAATCCTCCTTTTTCTTAATCCACTATTTACAAAACATCAAGAAGTCAATTCTTTCTGTAATCTCTCTCAGACTTACTTCTTCTGAATTCTCTCAAATATTATTCTGTTCTAGGCCCCACTATCTCACGCCTAGCCTGTAATCTCACCAGTCAAAAATGTCATCCATTTTTAAGAAACCTACTGATGTTAGGTTAAAAAAATACTATATTAAGTGGATATATTGACCATACAATAACAGTAACAGTGATAATAACACTTATACCAGTGCTTACTATACACCGCACACTGATTGAAGTGTGTTACATGTATGAACCCATTTAATATTCTTAACCCTGAGGTAAATAGTATTGGGTTGGCCAAAAGGTTCATTCAGTTTTTTCTGTAAGATGGCTCTAGCAGCACTTAGTTGTCTTTAACTTCATTCAAAACAGTTTTGTTAGATTGTATGTGACAGCTGTCATATCAGCTTGCATTTTAAAAAAGACTTATCAAAATTGGTAAATTTTTGTATAGCCATTTTAATATTAAAGATGAAACAGGGCTTCCCTGGTAGCACAGTGGTTGAGAGTCCGCCTGCCGATGCAGGGGACACGGGTTCATGCCCTGGTCCGAGAAGATCCCACATGCCGCAGAGCGGCTGGGCCCGTGAGCCATGGCCGCCGAGCCTGTGCGTCTGGAGCCTGTGCTCCGCAACGGGAGAGGCTACAACAGTGAGAGGCCCGTATACCGCAAAAAAAAAAAAAAAACAAAAAGATGGAACAAAAGAGCAACATTTTCAGCATATTATGCTTTGTTATTTCAAGAAAGGTAAAAACGCAACCAAAATGCATAAAAAGGTTTGTGCAGTGTATGGACAAGGTGCTGTGACTGATCGAACGTGTCAAAAGTGGTTTGTGAAGTTTTGTGCTGGAGATTTCTTGCTGGACTATGCTCCACAGTCGGGTAGGCCAATTGGAGTTGATAGCCATCAAATTGAGACATTAACCGAGAACACTCAACGTTATACCACGCAGGAGATAGCTGACATACTCAAAATATCCAAATCAAGTGTTGAAAATCATTTGCACCAACTTGGTTATGTTAATCGCTTTGATGTTTGGGTTCCACGTAAGTTAAGTGAAAAAAACCTTCTTGACCGTATTTCTGCAGGCGATTCTCTACTTAAACGTAACGAAAATGTTTTGTTTTTAAAACAAATTGTGACAGGAGATAAAAAGTGGATACTGTATAATAATGTGGAATGGAAGAGATCGTGGGGCAAGCAAAATGAAACACCACCAACCATGCCAAAGGCTGGTCTTCAACCAAAGAAGGTGATGTTGTGTATATGGTGGGACTGGAAGGGAGTCCTCTATTATGAGCTCCTTCCGGAAAACCAAACGATTAATTCCAACAAGTACTGCTCCCACTTAGACCAACTGAAAGCAGCACTCAATGAAAAGCGTCCAGAATTAGTCAACAGAAAACGCATAATCTTCCATCAGGATAACGCAAGACCCCATGTTTCTTTGATGACCAGGCGAAAACTGTTACAGCTTGGCTGGGAAGTTCTGATTCATCCGCCATATTCAGACATTGCACCTTTGGGTTTCCATTTATTTAGGTCTTTACAAAATTCTCTTAACGAAAAAAATTTCAAATCCCTGGAAAACTGTAAAAGGCACCTGGAACAGTTCTTTGCTCAAAAAGACAAAAAGTTCTGGGACGATGGAATTATGAAGTTGCCTGAAAAATTGGAAAAAGTAGTGGAACAAAAGAGTGAATATGTTGTTCAATAAAGTTCTTGGTGAAAATGAAAACTGTGTCTTTTTTTTAAAATTAAAAACCAAAGGCACTTTTCGGCCAACCCAGTATTATCTCCATTTTATACTAAGGCACAGAGGTAATATGCTTAATATCACAAATTCTAGAATGTAAAACAGTGCTTGTTTTTAGGAGCAGGAATCAAGGAAATACAGTTATGACAACCACTAAAGTTCTTCTGATTCCTCCTCGCCAGTAATTATCCTGCAAATCAGTGGCAGATTGACCTTTTCAAAATACTACGTGCAACTCATGACTCTTCTGTTGAAAAAACCTAACTTTCAGATTATGTCCAAATTTCTCTGCCTGGCATTCAAGGTTCTAGTTAATAGCCCCCTTTACTTACGCAGCATTATCTTCCATAACTCTTGGAAAAATAGATAACCTACCTGATAGCTCAACCACAAACTGGAGGATGAGCAGCATTAGGGATGACAAATACAAGACCTAAATTCCTCCACTGTCTCTCCTATGACTTATGACAACTATCACTAATCTACCAAGGTGCTCTTTACAGCTGATTCCAGACATAGCCTCAATATACTTTCAATCCAATGTTCCAGATAGCCACTGAATAGAGTTGACATGTGTGAATAAACCTATTTGCCATCCTTAGGCACAATGTCACTGACGACACTTGTTCTTGTTCTACTTCAACAAAAAAGTGACATTTAGACAGTTGGACACCAGGACCCCAAGATGGCATCAGGCATACTAGTGAAGGCGAAGAAACTCATGGATGTCAAAACAGGGGAGCTGCCCAAGCTTGATACTGATGCAGGATTTCACCCCTAAAGGCACTGCTGGAGAGCTTCAAAGAGGTTACTATGAGTATTACAAGTATTTCACTGGACTTTCCATGCTTATGTGCTTTTCAACTACTGCCTTTCTTACAAGGAACTCAAACATGAGCAGTTATGCAAGTACCACTGAAAAGGAGGAGCAGTCTGCATTCCTGACCATGACCTTCTTTGCCCAGCAGCCCTGATCTTTGCTGAGTCCTTTCATATCCTAATTGAGAATTAACATCTGAAAAAAGATGACTGGTAGGGACTTCCCTGGTGGTGCAGTGGTTAAGAATTCGCCTGCCAGTGCAGGGGACACGGGTTCGAGCCCTGGTCCGGGAAGATCCCACATGCCACGGAGCAACTAAGCCCGTGTGCCACAACCACTGAGCCTACACTCTAGAGCCCACGAGCCACAACTACTGAGCCCATGTGCCACAACTACTGAAGCCCAGGCACCAATAGCTCATGTTCTGCAATGAGAAGCCACCTCAGTGAGTAGCCCCCACTCGCCACAACTAGAGAAAGCCCGTGCATAGCAACGAAGACCCAACACAGCCAAAAATAAATAAATAAAATAAATAAATTTATTTAAAAAAAAGATGACTGGTAGAAAAACAAAAAAACAAAAGAATGACATTTTAGTGAATAATAAGCTAATATTTATTAGTGTATACTCTGTGGCAAGTGCTGTTCTAAGCACTTTATATTATTAAATAATTCAGTAGTTATAATAATCCTATGAAGGAAGATACTATTAGAGTCATCTGAAGATAAAAAAAAAAGTAATAAGCTCAGCAAGATTAGATAATTTGCCAAAGTCACTCAGTTAGTAGATATCTAAGTAAGGACTGGAACCAAAGTGGTTTGATTTCTGAGGTCAAAGCTCTTAACTACTATGCTATACTCTCATCCCTAAATCTTAAATGATTAGTAGGGATTTTTCAGGAATAAAAGAATGGGCATGCTCAGAAGAAGGAAAGCACAAAGGAATAAAAAAGCTCAGCCTATGTAAAAAAGAGTAGCTAGTAATGAGTGAATTGTGGCAGGTAATAAAACTTAAAGATGTAGGTAAGGATGGCCGTGAAGTTTTTTAAAAGTCCAAATTTTATGTAAGTTATAATGGGGAGCCCATAAAGAATTTTAAGCCAGGGATTTCTCTAAGGACTGTGAAACTAGAGAAAGGGGGACCATTAAGAAGTTATTACAAATGCCCAGACAAGAAAGAATGAGGGTTCCAACAAAAGCAAGGGCAGTAGATATGGAGATGAGGTAATGAATTGGAGAAAGATGCATAATTAGCATCCTGATGACCAATAAGGTAAGAAGAAAGAAAGAAAGCAAAATCAAGGAGGACTGACGTATAGAGCTTAGAGAACTGGGTGGGTAATACTACTACTAACTAAAATAAAGAACAGAGAGGAGGAGCAAGTTCCATGGTGGTGCGGCAGGAGGGGGAGACATATTGATTTGAAATACATGGCATCCAGACAATTAGAAATACAGGTACAGAGAACAGGAAAAAAAAGTTATGAGATGTAACTTTAGACCCAGGAGAATACGAGACATCTGGAATCATAAAAGCTTCAGAGAGAGTAACAAAAGATGAGACCCCTAAAAACAAGCAGAAGAAAAATCAGAAGAAAAGTTAGCCAGGAGCATCAAAAAGAAAAAAGAAGAATCAAGGAAGGAAAATGAGGCAGAAACCAAGCAAGGAGTTTTGAGAAGAAAGATGTGGTCATCACTGTCAAATGCTACACTAGATTTTGCCATTAGTAGGTACATGTTAGGCTCTAGTGAGGGGCTATTTCCATGGAGAAATGGAGGTAAAAGACAGACTGCAGTGGGTTAAGGAGTGATCAGAAACTGCAGATCTAGAAATGGCAAGTTTGGCCCTAGAAGAAAACAAAGAGATAAGGCAACAGCTGAAAGGGGAATCAGGGATAATGGTAGAGGTCTGAGCACATTTATAAGATGGAAGGTAAAGAGAAAGGACATAGAAGAGTGAACGGATAATTGATAAAGGAAAGAAACAGAGGATGATACAGTCGAGAACTTAGATAATGAGACTTGTATTATTATTACTCAACTGCTATTCTAATTTAAAATATCCATTATACATGAAAACTTAGGAAGATACTTAGTTTTACATTACTGCACATATTTAAAGGTCCTAAAATCCAAATCAGAATATATACATAGATTTTTAAATATTCTATAAGTCCAACTTCTTACTAATTCAACTCAGCTGTCAGTTAACATTAGTTGGAATAACTGAAGTTTTATTATATCTAAATTCAAATACTACAATAAAGGCCTGTTCAGAAACACAAAGATCAGTTCATCTCTGAAGCTTATATTAATTTCACAGAAGGGACAGTACTTGTGCACAAACTCTGACTCAGAACAAATCAGGTTATTTCAGAAGCCCAGTTGGCTTCCCTATTCCGGTATAAAATTAACCATGGTCAGAGAAAATATACAAAAATATTTTCCTTGGGGTTAGCCATTAAGTTAAAATATTGTACTATATTTATGAAATCAGATATGTATTTTAAGAGTCATTATAATGTTTTATCACAAAAGTAGTGAGATACATTTGATGACAAATATATATGGCATTTAAATAAATCAAATAAGCCTTAAAACTAATTTGGTATAGTTATTCTGATTTTTTTAAACTTTATTTAGAAATGAATCATCAAATGCATTTAGAAATTTGTGTTGTCATTCTTACAAGAAATTAAAGCTACTAATTTACATTGAACATTGTCGAAAAAAGGTTAGATTTTCATACTTTGTTGTATATCTTATTCAAATGATATTAATAAATTTCTGTAAAAGATTTTTGTAAGGAACGGCACCAAAAACAGAGGAGAGCTTAAACAAGCTTTATTTGGGAACGCTCCCGGGCGAGGTTCACTGGTCCGAGAGAAAGGGGCCAGAGAAGTCGCGCCCAGGTGTGGGCACGAACAAAATTTATAGGGGCGGACGCAGGGGAGGTGCTTGCTGTGTGAAGCAGCCCTTTTTTGGTAATCTCTCGGGTGTTGTGGCAATGTCAGGTATCGGTTGCATCAGCCTCAGAGCCGTTGGTTCCACCCCTCGGGGAGCGGGAAGACCGGGGCCGAGTGGTGTGGCAATGTCAGGTGTCGGTTGCATCAGCCACTTTGGCGGGGGTTCCGTCTGGCTCCCTGGGCCCTTCCCCGGACCTGCTGGCCTTACAATTTTTAATAAAGCAATGTATTTTCTGGAATACTTTCACTCTGAGAAATTCAGTGATTTTACTTCAGCAACAATGACATTAAATTTTATTTACTAGAATAGTAATCTACACAAGAGCGGCTGGGAGTCTAAAAGAGTTAATATAACTCTCCTACAATGATTTACTTATATAATCTAACCTAAATTATCTTCTTACTCACATACTCTGGCCACTTATGTTGAAACTTTTTAAAATTTAGTTTCAGGGGCTTACCTGAAAAACATACCTCCCAAAATCAGTCCTAGCAACTATGAAACTGGAGAGCTAGATTTCACACACACACACACACACACACACACACACACACACACACACACTTACTTTCAATAAATCTTCTAAATAACAGCATCATGAATAATTTACCATGGGACACAAACAAAGAAATCCTGTGGTTCAGTCATTTATATATGTTAGGATAAAGTTGCACAAAAGGTCTGTATGTTTCATAACAAAGCAAAGCTAAAGGAGCCATCACTGAGTGAGCTTAGTGATAATCTGATATATATCTCTAGAGTAGTATACTTCAACTATAAATCCAAATTAAGTTCAATACTATTATCTTATGAATAAGCCTTTTTATTCTTGAGATAAGTGATTAAGAGAAATTTCTTTTTGAAAGAAAGACACTTCATAGATAATATTTTAATCATGAAAATACTGGCAAATCTGAATAACCATTTTGACTTCACTTAGAGAGTAGTATCTCAGTTTTATAATTTTTTTTTAACACCTTTGGAAAAAACTGTTGACTTTATTTTTTTACAGTGTCCTAACACTGACATCTTCTGACTATTGAGGAGAACTACATGTCTCCTTAAAATATTTCCCAGTTACTGAAGCTTATCTTTGCACCTACTTTATTAACTATAGTAGAAATTAACATTTGTTGAATGATGATTATGGACTCTTCAGATATTATCTCCTTTGATCTCTTAGCAACTTAAAAAATAGCAATATTATGGAAGGTATACTTAAGCCATAAAAAATAAAATATTTATCAACAAATGATACTATTAAATCAAATAACTATTTTTTAAAGGTTCACTGAGGCTTCTATTAAGACTTTACTGAGAAGTTTACTTGAGTTACAATAAAATATTTAAAAGACAATAAAACTGTATTTATCTGAAAGTGTGTTCATTTGATATTAGGCTATCCACAGCAGATCAACAGGCAGCATAGCATAGGTTCTCGGTTCAAGTCTTGACTCAGCTGCTTATTAGCTAAGTGGCTTGGAGCATTTTACTTAGCCTCTTTGTGCCTTAATTTCCCCATCTATAAAATAGGAATGACAATAAATGCACTTACTTCTTACTAAGTGCCATGCAAGTATTTTGAAAAACAGTCAGAATTTGTATGCTTTTACTATATTAATAGATCAAATAAATATCAAATCTCTTTTATTAGTTAGAAATACTAAAATTTCTACCACATCATCAGTTATTCATCAAGTTTTATCTGTTAACAAATTTTCTTTAGTGAGTTTGTTCAAGTGCCATAAACTAAAAGAGGGGACTTACAAATTAATAAATGCCAGAATGCAAATATAACTGAAGATTTGTAAAGGGTACTGACCAGGATTCTGCTAAGAATGTCTTTCCTTTTTTCCCTATGTCTTTTATTTCTTCATTATCTCTCATATTGACCAGGTAACATAAGGCTCATTAAAAGGATTCAGTAATTATTTGTTGAAGGAGTAAACTTATCACAGACTAAGACATATAACATTTTTGCTTTGGTCATATGATACTACTTCCAAATGTATGTTACACTCCCGTAATAAGGAAACTGATCAATGTGCATAGAGACACACTTTTACCAAACTGAGAAAAGCATGAAATATAATCCTATTTATTAGTGATATAAACTTCAAATTACCTATAATTTAACCTAGAACTATGTATTTATGTATTTATTATTAGATAAAAATTAGGTTTTGGGAAACAGAAAAGGTCCACAAAAACAATAAAATTTGCTATGCATAGAGCAGGAGCTTGGTTGCACTGAGTCAGAAATTCCAATAACAAATTCTAACTAGTATTGAAGATTACTCCAGTTCTAATGACTGGCCACTACAAATACAGCAGACCTTAATCACAAATTAGACAATATTACAATATTTACAAAGGTGTACACAATGAAATTTCATTAAAACCCTTCTAACTAGAAATTTGAGATAATTCAGATGGTCTGAGCTTTTAATTTATCTAAGATAAAATGCCATCCTAAGAAATATATTAAGGTAATAAGAAAAGAAAATGGGGGAAAATGCTTTCAGGCATTTTTAGAATCATGTAAATAGCATTTATTTACATAGAAACAGTTAAATGCTAATTGTAAAAATGTGTCAACTCTTTACTGAAACAGATCCAATGAAAGACCTTTTTTGGGCAATTCTTTTAAAATACTATTACATATTGCTACAACTAGCAGTGTAGCAAACATTCATGTTTCTTGTAAAGTATCTGGCAAATCACAATTCACACTGATCTACTCTTAATTATTTTGAATTACTGAAATTTTATGGAAATAACTGGCTCATATATGTATACCACATACATGTAGGAAATCAAGATAAAATAACACATCTACTATACCTAACTAGAGAGTTATATTCTGTCATATTAATGTAAAACAAAATGGATAAAGTCAAAACTAATAATTACAGAGTAAATTTTAAAACTTAATAAAGTACCTTGAAATATTCTTTTCTAATCTGTTTGCTCCGCCTCCTTTCTTCACTCTGCCAGATTATAGGCTGAGATTCTGGCCACTGTTGTTCATCTATTTGATCCTTTTGACTTTCTAAGGGCTGTAATAAAATAATTTCTTTTAACTAAATAAATGAGAACAAAATATTAGATATAACAGTAATTTAATTTCTTCTTACCTGCCATGTGAGGGGTGATAATGGTGAATTAACTTCATCTGCTGAGACACTAAAAAATTAAAGATGCCTTAATATGTATATCTTAAGACATAGTCAAAACACAGGATATTTATTATATTAAAATAATTACCAAAAACTAAAAAAATAATAATAATTTCTTTAGATGATCTGTATGAAACTTCAAGTGGCCTAATATACATATAATTGTGGTTCCAGAATAATATAACTCAGGTGACAGAAAAGATATTTAAAGATAAATAAAGACCACAAATTTTCAAATTTCATGAAAACAATAAACCCACAAACTTGAGAAGCTCAATGAACTCCAAGCAAAAGAAATATGAAGAAAACTACAACAATAATCATAATCAAATTAAAAGCAAATGATAAAGAGAAAATGTAAAAAGCAGCCAGAGAAAAAAGACACAATAGGTCCAGTGAAACGAATACTGACAACAGAGTTCTCACAGGAAACAACGCAATCCAGAAGACAGTAGAAAAACCTCTTTAAGGTACCAAAAGAAAACAAAAGTATCAACGTAGAATTTTATACTAGCAAAGATATCTTTCAAATATGAAGGTGAAATAAAGACTTTTTTAAAAATTTTGGCTGTGCTGCACAGCTTGTGGGATCTGAGTTCTCTGACCAGGGATTGAACCCAGGGGCACAGCACTGAAAGCGCCAAGTCCTAACCACTGGATCACCAGGGAACCCCAAAGACTTTTTTAAACATTACAGAAACTGAAAGGATTCAACATCAGAACAGCAGTAAAAGTAATGTTAAAATATCTCTTTCAGGTAGAAGGAAAATGATATACATGGAAATACAGAGCTATACAAAGGAACAAAGGGCACTGGAGATGGTAACTAAAGGGGTAAAGATAAAAGACATTATTCGGATTATTTAAATCTCTTTAAAGAAACAATTGACTATTTAGAGCCAGAATAATAACAATGTAATATGTAACACAGAAGTAAAATGTATGGCAACAATACCACAAAGGCCAGGAGGGAAGAAACGGAAGTATACTCTTGTAAGGTTCTTATAGGACATATAAAATGACATAATAGCACTTGAAGGTAGACTGTGATAAGCTAAATATTATACTTTAAACCCAGAACAATCACTAACATAACAACAAGTTGTAGCTAAATAAGCCCACAAAGGAGATAAATAGGAATTTTAAAATTTAATTCTAAAGACAGGAGAAAAAGAGGAAAAATGGCTACAAAGAATGGATAAGATAAAAATTAAACACACAATAGTACAGCAGATTTAAATCCATGAATACCAATAGTTTCAATTAAATATTAACAATCTGAACACCACAATTAAAAGTCAGATTGTCAGATTTGATAGAAAAGGAAGATACTACCATATGCTAACAAGAAACCCACTTTCTCCATAAAGACACAAATAGGTTAAAAATAAAAGGAAGAAGAAAGATATATCATGTTGACACTAATCAAAAGAAAGCTGAGGGGCTTCCCTGGTGGCGCAGTGGTTGAGAGTCCACCTGCCGATGCAGGGGACGCGGGTTCGTGTCCCGGTCTGGGAAGATCCCACATGCCGTGGAGCGGCTGGGCCCGTGAGCCATGGCCGCTGAGCCTGCGCGTCCCGAGCCTGTGCTCCACAACAGGAGAGGCCACAGCAGTGAGAGGCCCGCGTACCACAAAAAAAAAAAAAAAAAAAAAAAAAAGAAAGCTGAGGTGACTATATAATATCAAAAAAGTACACTTCAGAGCAAAGAATATAACCAAGAATATTTAAAAAGTCATTTTATAATGACAAAGGTGTAAATTCACCAAAAGGACATTACAATCCTAAACATTTATGCATCTAATAACAGCTTCAGAATATATAAAGGAAAAATGAAAGAACTTTAAAGAGAAAGACAAATCCACAATTAGTGTTGGAGATTTCAAATAGTCTTCTCTTAATAACTGATAAAACCAACATTGTAGTGCGCCCAGGTGGTGCTGGGGTGGTAAAGACAAGAAATGAACAAATAAAGAAGTATATATTGAGAATGTCAGATGGTAAAAAAGTATATATTTACAATGTCAGACGGAATTAAGTTCTGTGGAGAAAAATAAAGCAGGGTCTGGGAAAAGGGACAAAGGAGTGGAGGAGACATGCTCTTTTATATAAGTTGTTCAGGTAATCCCTTGCTGATGAAGTGAAATCTGAGCAGAAATGTGAAGACAGGGGAATAAGCCATATGGTTATCTGAGAGGAAATCATTCCAGGCAGAGGCAAAAGCTTTGAAGGGGTGGGAAATGCTTGGAGTATTGGGAGTCAGCAAGGAGGCCAGTATAACTAGAGAAGGGCTAAACAGCAGGAAGAGCGTAGGAAGAGGAATACAGTAGGGAGCCAAATGATGTAGAGGTTCACAAGTCCTTAAAGGACTCTAGTTTTTACTCTGAATGAAATGGGAGGTCATTAGAGAATTCTGAAGAATGACATGATCTGATTTACATTTTTAAAATACCAATCTGATATATTTTTTTGAAAACAGACTAAAGGAAAGCAAGGACAGAAAGGAGACCTGTTACCAGGCTGTTATAACTGAAATAAGAGATTGCTAGGGCTAGGGTGGTAGGCATGGAGGTGGTAAGACATGATTAGATTCTGGGCATATTTTGAAGGCAGAGTCAACAAGATTTGCTAAAGGATTAGTTATGGGGTGTGAAAGAAAATTACAAGTTAAGGATGACTCTGAGGTTTTTGAGCTGAGCAACTAGAAAGATGGAGTTGACATTTTCTGAAATGGGGAAAAAGGCAGGAAGAGCAAGTTTAGAGGTACAAAGAGAAAGATTAAGAGTGTTATTTTGGAAAGTTAAGTTTCATATGCCTATCATACATCCAAGTGGAGGTGCTGAGTAGGTAACAGGTAATACAACTCTGCAGTGTGTACGTGTATGTACATACATACACACATGTACATGCAAATGTTCATGCACATATATAGAAAATTGGTTTAAAGGGGAAAATACCAAAATATTAAGACTTCTCATCTCTGGGGAGTAGGATAAAAGATGATATTTATTTTTTCTTTGTGATAAAATTTTCCTATTGTTTTTAACAATAAAGCTACATTATTCTTATAATCAGGAAAAAACTAAAAGATTTTTCATTTTTTTTAAAGAAGAAATTGGTGATTGTTCTGAAAATGAGAAAAGTGGAAGTAATAATTCTGTAAAAAAAAAAAAAAAAAAGGCCAGGATTGAATATCACAGTTTTGAAGTTTGGGTAGCTGGGGCTTTCTCAAGAGAATGTTATAAACCTGGTGAGAAAGCTTAAGACAGAAATGAAAGGAACTGAGAAAGAAGGTAATAACAGAAAGTTCAAGGACAACAAAATATGTAAGATAAAGAATCAGTATTCAAAAAGGGAGAGAGTGGGTTAAATCCAGTTAAATGAAATTTGACAGAGATGAATATTTCTAGACTTGGGTATGAAAAGTTATCTTATGCCTGAACTGAATTCTAAAAGCCTAAGTGAAAAATGGAAGAAGAAAGGGTAATCCCAGCAGAGATACCAGGATATAGAACACAGACATGTGAAACTATTTTGTAATAAAGAAAGGAGTACTACTATTCCTAGCCAGAAAAGGTGCCAGTGGAACAGTACATTGGATGAGGCTCTCAAGCTAGGCAGAAATTCACTTCAATCTGGTGGGTTAAGCCAAACGTTTTAAGCTTTATCCTAAAAGTTAGAAAGAACCATTAGAAGATAATAAATGGGAGTCACATAGTCAGGCTTGTGTTTTAGAACCATCACTCTTATACCACCAGTACAGAAAACAGATTTAAAGGTAGGCCAAATTCAAGAAAGGAGGTATGTCTGGGGCCTGTTGCAGTGATCCAGGTGGAAAAGACGGGGGCTGAACCAACACAACCGTAATAGGAATGGAGAGATTGGGACAGACGCAAATAATGTTAAGACGCTATAGTTTTCTGTGACTGAATGGATTGGGAAGGGTGCATAAGAGAAAGGAATTTCCAATTATTCCAAAGTTGACTATATAAATAGTGGCACATTCACTCAGGCAAACTATACAAGATAATAAACAGATTTGGGAAAAGTAAGTCCAGTTTAGACTGTGAGGTAGTTAGGAAAACATATCAGTGAAATGTATGCATCTGGAGCAAGCAAAGTGCTCTTGTTGCCATATATTAAGACTTGGGGTTCTGGAGCCAGACAACCTGGTTTTAAATCCTCACTGTACCATTTACCAGCTGTGTGACCTTGAACAAGCTAAGGTAATTTCTGAGTCTCAGTTTCTCACCTATAAAATGGGGATGACAATAGTAACAATAACTCAGAGTTATTGTTTTTCATAGAGTTATTATGAGGATTAAATTACATCATACATCTAAAGCACTAAAAATGGTATACATATTAACAAGCATTCAACAAATGTTAATTCTCTCTGTGTGTTCTTCTGTACCTACGCCCTAGCCTTGGACTTTTTTACTTCCAGAGGAATGACTCAGGAGTTGAGTCTGATGCAAATTTTCAAACCACCAAAAAGAATAAATAGAAACTTTTGATGTCTTCTAGTTCTCTGGAATTCATATAAGTGGATTAGACTACATATTCATATAGAAGAATTTAATAAAACCCGATTGAAAGGAAATAAAAATGACCCAAAACCGATGGGATACAACAAAAGCAGTTCTAAGAGGGTAGTTTAGAGCAATACAATCCTACCTCAAGAAACGAGAAAAATCTCAAATAAACAACGTAACCTTACACCAAAAGCAACTATAGAAAGAACAAACAAAATCCAAAGTTAGTAGAAGGAGAGAAATCATAAACATCAGAGGAGAAAAAAATGAAACAGAAATGAAGAAAATAATAGCAAAGATCAATAAAACTAAAAGCTGGTTCTTTGAGCTGGTTCTTCTTTAAACAAAATTGATAAATCTTTAGCCAGATTCATTAAGAAAAAAAGGGAGAGGACTCAAATCAGTAAAAGTGGAAATGAAAATGGAGAAGTTACAACTGACACCACAGAAATACAAATGATCGTAAGAGAGTACTACAAGCAACTATATGCCAACTAAATGGACAACCTGAAGGAAATGGAAAAATTCTTAGAAAATTACAACCTTCCAAGACTGAAGAAATAGAAAATATGAACAGACCAATCACAAGTAATGAAATTGAAACTGTGGTTAAAAATCTTCCAACAAACAAAAGTCCAGGACCATGGTTTCACAGGTGAATTCTATCAAACATGTAGAGAACAGTGAACACCTATCCTTCTCAAACTCTTCCAAAAAACTGCAGAGGGTGGAACACTCCCAAACTCATTCTACAAGGCTACCATCACCCTGATACCAAAACCAGACAAATATATCACACAAAAAAGAAAACTACAGGCCAATATCACTGATGAACACAGGCGCAAAAATCCTCCACAAAACACTTGCAAACAGAATCCAACAACACATTAAAAGGATCATACACCATGATCAAGTGGGATTTATTCCAGGGATGGAAGGATTCTTCAATATATGAAAATCAATCAATGTGATACACCATATTAAAAAATTAAAGAATAAAACCATATGATCATCTCAATAGATGCAGAAAAAGCTTTTGACAAAATTCAACACCCATTTAAGATAAAAACTCTCCAGAAAGTGGGCATAGAGGGAATCTACCTCAACATAATAAAGGCCATATATGACAAACCCACAGCAAACATTATTCTCAATGGTGAAAAACTGAAAGCATTTCCTCTAAGATCAGAAACAAGGCAAGGATGTCAACTCTTCCCACTATTATTCAACATAGTTTTGGAAGTCCTAGCCAAGGCAATCAGAGAAAAAGAAATAAAAGGAATCCAAATTGGAAAAGAAGAAGTAAAACTGTCACTGCAGATGACATAATACCATACATAGAAAATCCTAAAGATGCCACAAGAAAACTAGAGTTAATCAATGAATTTGGTAAAGTTGTAGGATACAAAATTAATAAACAGAAATCTCCTGCATTCCTATACACTAACAACAAAGGACAGAAAGAGAAATTAAGGAAACAATCCCATTTACCACTGCAACAAAAAGAATAAAATACCTAGGAATAAACCTACATAAGGAGACAAAAGACGTGTATGCAGAAAACTATAAGACTGAAAGAAATCAAAGACGACACAAACAGGTGGAGAGATATACCATGTTCTTGGATTGGAAGAATCAACATTGTGAAAATGACTATACTGCCCAAATCAATCTACAGATTCAATGCAATCCGTATCAAATTACCAATGGCATTTTTCACAGGACTGGGACAAAAAATTTTACAATTTGTATTGGAGCCACAAAAGACCCCGAACAGCCAAAGCAATATTGAGAAAGAAAAACGGAGCTGCAGGAATCAGGCTCCTGGACTTCAGACTATCCTACAAAGCTACAGTAATTAAGACAGTATGGTACTGGCACAAAAATGGAAATACAGATCAATGGAACAGGATAGAAAGCCCACAGATAAACCCATGCACATAAGGTCACCTTATTTTTGATAAAGGAGGCAAGAATATACAATGGAGAAAAGACAGCCTCTTCAATAAGTGGTGCTGAGAAAACTGGACAGGTACATGTAAAAGAATGAAGTTAGAACACTCTCTAACACCATACACAAAAATAAATTCAAAATGGATTAAAGTCCTAAATGTAAGGCCAGACACTATAAAACTCTTAGAGGAAAACCTAGGCAGAACACTCTATGACATAAATCACAGCACAGCAAGATCCTTTTTGACCCACCTCCTAGACAAATGGAAATAAGAACAAAAATAAACAAATGGGACCTAATGAAACTTAAAATCTTTTGCACAGCAAAGGAAACCATAAACAAGATGAAAAGACAACCCTCAGAATGGGAGAAAATATTAGCAAATGAAGCAACTGACAAAGGATTAATCTCCAAAATATACAAGCAGCTCATGCAGCTCAATATCAAAAAAACAAACAACCCAATCCCAAAATGGGCAGAAGACCTAAATAGACATTTCTCCAAGGAAGATATACAGATTGCCAACCAACACATGAAAGGATGCTCAACATCACTAATCATTAGAGAAATGCAAATCAAAACTACAATGAGGTATCACCTCATACCAGTCAGAATGGCCATGATCAAAAAATCTACAGTAAATGCTGGAGAGGGTGTGGAGAAAAGGGAATCCTCTTGCACTGTTGGTGGGAATGTGAATTGTTACAGCCAGCCGCTATGGTGAACAGTATGGATGTTCTTTAAAAGACTAAAAATAGAACTACCATATGATCCAGCAATCCCACTCCTGGGCATACCCAGAGAAAACCATAATTCAAAAAGACACATGCACCCCAATGTTCATTGAAACACTATTTACAATAGCCACGTCATGGATGCAACTTAAATGCCCATCGACAGATGAACGAATAAAGATGTCGTACATATACACAATGGAATATTACTCAGCCATAAAAAGGAATAAAATTGGGTCATTTGTAGAGACATGGATGGACCTAGAGAGTGTCATACAGAGTGAAGCTAGAAAGAGAAAAGCAAAGACAGTATAGCAACGCATATATGTGGAGTCTAGAAATATGGTATAGATGATCTTATTTGCAAAGCAGAAATAGAGACACAGACATAGAGAACAAATGTATGGATACCCAGGGGGAAAGGGGTGGGGTGCGAGGAATTGGGAGACTGGGATTGACAAATATACATTATTGATACTATGTATAAAATAGACAACTGATGGGAACATACTGTATAGCACAGGGAACTCTACCTAATGCACTGAGGTAACCTAAATGGAAGGGAAGTCCAAAAGGGAGGGGATATCTGTATGTGTATGGCTGATTCATTTTGTTGTGCCTTGGAGGCTAAAACAACAGTGTAAAGCAACCATACTCCAATAAAAATTAATTAAAAAAAAGAAAAAAGTGAACAATACATAGAGAATAAACACAATCAATGATGAAGAAACACATTATTCTTGACAGTAACAGTAATACGATATATGTTTGCTAAATGGATAAATGAATCTGTCATCAAGACAAAATGCAGGTATGAGTACAAAAAGATCAAATCAGCATTTTTGGATTTGTTTAAATCAAAAGTCAATTAAACCTGTGCTGTATAACACATTTCTTTAAAAAAAAAAAGCACACTTCTTCTCTAAATTATCTAGTTATATTAAATTGATATCAATTATTCAATTAAAGCCCACATATAGGAACATTACTGTTAAAGGATCAACTTTCATTATAAAATATTAACTATAAGTACTAAGATATTTTTATACCTCTTTTCGCATTCCACAGTTTGTTTTGGCTTGTTTCTTGTGACAGAAGTTGAATGATTAAGAATCCTAGAAGTAAATCAACACATTAATTCCATAGTATATTAAAGAGAATAGTGTATATACATGATATAAAAGATGTCCATAAATAACTGCATCTGGTCCATGAAGATCTTTGCTAGAAAACAATATTTAAATGTTATTTCGATCAGATGCTCATAAGCGCACTGGCTATTATGAAGGAATGAAGTTCACCAACTCTTCCATGCATCTTCTCTTATAAACCCTTTCTCAAGGCTTGGATATCTTCAAGCCATGCTATTTCCCTGTGCATATCTAACTTTTGGCTGAGACAGAAGATAAAGAGATGCAGATTGTTTAGGTACCATCACAACTGATTTAGTTTTCCCAGGATAGCAAATGACAGGATCATGCTGATGTAATATCATTTTGCCTAATGCCAATAAAACTTAATTCAAAATGCAAAGCCAGTGCTAAAGTTCAATTCTTTAAAAAAAACTCCACAAGTTTATTAAACTTTTAATAACCAAATGAAACAGTCTTCGAAGAAAACCAAAAAAAAAAAAGAAAAATAAAGAATGATAAACCACTGTATGAGAGAACTATTTGTCCATAATTTTATGTAATTCTAAGTGTTAATCTCAAAGTCAAAAGTAATGAATTATTAACTATCTTTCTTTAATATAAGTAACATATTTAAGAGTTCTTAATATTTACCCATTTACTATAGATATAAATGTTATCTTAATTTTTAAGTTTAGTTTTATAAGGAGTAGAATATCTGCCTTTTATTCAAAATAATATCATCAGATGTCAACTATCAAAAGAATACACAGGAGAAAAGAAATTCCAAATTAAAGCTACATATTAACTATTAAAACACATAATGAAATAAATATAAGTGGGTAATTCCAGAAAGATGGTTAACATAAAGAAACCAATTTCCATTACCCCAGTTTCCTCACTAGCTTAGATCTAGTAGAGCCTCAACAGGAAGAAGTCCCAGTGAGGGGCAAAGGTCAACTATCACAAGCAAAGCAGTGTAGCTTTGCACCAAACAATTTCGAGATTACTGACACCTTTGTGTGGGCAGGCACTAAAATTGTACTGAATCCCCAAATACAGAAGAATTTAGATAATAAATTATCTAAGACTATGAGGAAAAATTACATCATTAAAGAGTGATTTTTAAAAAAGGAAGTAAATCCTAAGAGTTCTCTTCACAAGGAAAAATTTTTTTTCTATTTCTTTAGTTCTGTATCTATATGAGATGATGGATGTTCACTAAACTGCTTGTGATAATCACTTCATGATGTATGTAAGTCAAATCATTATACCAAACACCTTAAACTTATACAATGCTGTATGTCAACTGTATCTCAATAAAACTGAAAGAGAAAAATATCTTAATTTAAAAAGGAGATATAGCAGTGTGAAATATCTGGGGGGGCAATGTCAGAATTATTCCCTGGGAAGGGGAGGTCAAACTACAGTGCCCTTCACTGCAGTAAGTTCTGAATTCTCCCCATACCATACTCACTAGTGTTGTGATTATTTATGTGTATAAGTCATATTGGAGCAGAAAGAAAAAAAGTTGAGAACTACTTACCTATAAAATATATTTTACGTACTTGAAAATTCTCCTATGAAAAATTTTGTGTATAATCAATATTTAATATTTTACTCTGTGATACTCAAAGTTAAAATAAGTGTCTGTTTTATCTGAATACCTCTTCTAGATTATTAAGACACTTCCCCAATCCAGGTACCAGTACTGAGTTTTAAGTAAAAGACTATTTAATTCTATATAATTCAGCTGCATCAACCTGGCCCCTTAATACTTAAGGCGTCCACAAACTCTAGATACCTTGATGCACGTCCTGCTGCTCTGGTCCTCTGGAAGAGTTTTTCACTGAATGATGCTCTATAACATAAAGGTCTCCGTCTGTATTCACATTTCACGTACATCAACCAAACCAAAAGATGGAAGAAGTAAGATGTTTTGGGAGAGGATAGGGAAGTCATTAGTAAAGCAAGCAGAAAAGAAAGAATGGATAGATTTTAAGGGTTGAGAGAACTACCTGATTAGTTATAACAAGCTGGAGATTAACATGATGCTCCTCAAATTAGAGTTCACGTGATCAGAAAAAAAAAAACACATGAAAAGGTAATGTACATAATTTCTATAATTCTAAACCAAAATAATAAACTGCTCAAAATCTGATTTTGCTTTCCATGATCCTTAATTAATTATACTTCAATATAACTTTTCATAATTACTTTTTTAAATTTAGCTATATCACATAGCACTCAGAAGCACATGTTTGTACAGTAAGTAAAAATTCTCAGGACACACCTAAAAGCAAATAAAATAATTATTAAAAGTAAAGACGTAATAGAAAATACTACAGAATAAGTTAGAAGGAATGAACATGCAATGGGAACCAGTCAACTGAAGCTATTCATTGCTTGCATGTATTATAATCCTTTCTTTAGGATTATAATCAAACAAATTTTAAGAAGCCAGTTAAACATCTACTTAATCAGCCATGTAATAAGAAAATCAGTATAAGAAGAGCAGTAGCCACTTCTCTAATGTTAACATACATAAGTAGAGTTGGTGGAAATTTGAAGAATTGGCTAAGTAATTTACAGAGCAACATTATTTTAAAATAATGAATTTTTAAGACAATAGTTTTTTATTTAGCTTCCCAAATTATAGTGAAGATAAAATTATGATTTGTGGAGATAAAATTATGATTTGTGGAACAGCTATTTTAATATAGACAAAGTCATTGATTCAGGGGGACTTCAATACACTCAAACACCAGTAGAAATAATCCAATAGTTTGACAAAGGGGATAAAGATTAGTTTTTAAAAATTTAACAATAAACTGTCAATACAAAGTAGTTTAATCTATGCATCTCAGACAAAGAAGGGGCAGTCTTCTAAATAACTAGGCTTCAGACTTTGAACACTCATGAGTTATCTACTTGATGGTTTATTTGGTGATCCTTTTCCCCACCCTTTTTGATCATTAATTCTGTGTGATATCTTCTTGTTACTTTCCTAGGACAGTTTCATCCACCGAGTACTAGTATAAACCTTCTTTAAGAATCACAGATATTTTAAAAAACAGTGCAAACTAAACAAGTGGCAAAGCTGCTCTAAGAAAATCATCACTAAACTCAACATAAGCAATTTTTAAATTGCCTCTAATTTTGGAGTACAAGCATGGCTTCTTTTAGCTGAGAGTTAACACTGCATTTACCTTTGACTAGTAGCTAGCTAAAGAGCAGTTAAATAGTAAGCATACAGTCAAAGTAGGAGTCTTAAGTGGTACTTCCTGATATACAAAGATAATCTTACCCCAGATAAACTATTTTAAATCAAGACTAACAATAAACAAAGAAAAACATTACAATGATTATGTTAAAACTTAAAAAGAAATTTTACAACTCCTGGTTGACTTGCAATTTTAAATAGCATTTCAGATTCTTCATTAATAAAGTTGGAATCTAAAACAATACAGTGTGAAAGGGAAAAACTACAACCAGAGAAGGTATACAAACTCACATCCTCTAAGGCATATATTCTTATACAAGATTACTTTTGACTTTTTGGACTCACTCAAATTTTAGTATTGTAACAGTAAACAAAAAATTTTAATTATCTACATCTAAGACATATAAGCAATAGCAACATATTTTAGAAGGAAGGATGAGATCATTTAATGGAGAAAACAAATTCAGCATAAAAAAATTCTGGGATCTAATTTAAATTGTCTACAGATTACAAATTTTAAAAGTAAAATGTACTCCTTACTTTATGAACAGATATTATAAAATTTTAATGCCTTCAAAAATTAGACATATTTATAACATTAATGTCACTGTATATTAATATTTAATCCAAAAAGCTCTTATGTTTGTATGCACTAACATCTGAAAAGGAGGATGAAGTAGAGAAACAGCTCAGAGAGAGAGGAATTAATTTTGTATAAATCTCAAAAAATAACAGAAATTATGTAGAGAGAACAAATTAACTAAATTAATGGTTCCTATTAGCTTTAAATTTGTTGATCTCATTTTCAAGCAATTATTTAACCAGTAACAGTATTACTGAGTACCTACTATGTACAGTGCTAGGCGCTGTTTTGTTCTGATTACAAAACTATCACAAAAACAAGACCTATGAAACATCATTTGATGTTGTATCTAGGCTAGAAAGAATAATTTGTCAGAGGGATAGATGAAAAACTAATACAATAGGAGAAAATTGAAAATATAGAAATGTTATATGTGGCAATGTTAAAATCTAAAATTATGCACTCAAATGCTATTCTTAACACAATGAGAGAAATGGATATTGTTGTGGGTTCTTATAAAATCAGTATTCTCTGTCCATAATGATAAATGCAATTTTTTCACCTGCTAGGTAGAGGAGGTAGAAACTCAACTATTTTTTAAGCTACACAGAGCAGGTGGTGGCTTGCTTCATCAAACCTCTTAAACCAATGGGGAGATCAATACTTTAATTATACTGAAGGGGGAAAACACACACAACCTCATAAGTAGCCAATTTTTAAAAAGCCCAGTTAAAAATGAATCATAGGAAAAGATTAGAAGATAAGATTCACAGAAAAGGGTGACAGAAAGTTATGGCAGAAGAAAAACGTCAATTGAGAGTGAGGATACATTAGATATAGATATAGAAGGGATAAAGATGAGTGATATTTTCTAGTATGGTTTTCAATTCTATAAATGCAGTAGCAGTGCAAAAAAAAGATACTGAGTGATTATTTTTTAAAAATAGTGGCCCCTAAAACCACACATCTGTCATTGAATAAGTTTTAATAGTAATTATTTTTCAAAGCATCTTTGAAATGCCAGTATACTTTTTTAAGCTTCCCAAAACATGGTCATGTGATCCATAAACATTTATTGCTTTGAATAAGTAAAATGCTTAGTAGTTATCCATGTTAAGTGCACCAAAATTATTCTTTTAATTTTCTCAAAACAAAAAAAATCTCAGATCTGCTTTATTATTTCAAAACTATAAATTCAGTACTCTCAGTACATGAAGATGGCAATAAAGCTGACCCTCAGCAGCACATAGAACTTTTTCTGTATTAAAAATGGACCTGCACTGATTTTACACTCATTAACACAATGTCCTCCTCATTGCCAATAACACGCATTTGGAGAAAGCCCAGCCAGAGGGAGAAATGCTCCTTGACCAAGAAACAGACTAAAGTGAACCTGTGACTCTCAAATCGTCACACTGATTTAATCAACGATTATATAATTCAGTTCAATTTTAAGGAGTTTACACATATCCCAAGTAACTCAAAATCTGATAAAAAGCACACTATATACTTGTGACACGTACTTGGAAAAAAATGCTCATAACATATTTAATGCTACTGTGAGCTAAGGTGAATATCAACAATTATTATTATTTAGCACCAGGAATAAAAAAGAGATATCAAAGCAATAATTAAATATAATGACTAGATGAGTATAAAGTATTCTGTTAATTGTATATGTAACTTTCTATTTCTCTCCTAAGAATTTCCTATTGTCTTTTAGTAGTTAGTCCCTTGAAATAGATCTTAAGATGGTCCTATTATTTACTGTTTATTTGATAATCTTTAAATACTCAGATTTAATGATTATAAAAGTTGCCCACTTAAATCTCATTATTGAAAAAGATACCTGTTCTTCTGCTCTTGCTGCAATAACTGAGCAGCTATTTTCCTCAAATCCGTTACTTCTTTCAAACCATCATCTTCTTCCTCGGCAAGTAATTGCTCTTTCCCAAGTCTGAAAGGTGACACAAACACGGTTATCCAAAAAGTAAGGCAGATGATATTTTATGCCAGCTTCCAAATGTAGAAACCATTTTTTATTTTTAATAGCATGTGAAAGCTAAAGCCCTATAACGTCCTTGTATTTAAAATGTTAAAATAAGAAATAAAGAATATTTAAGGAATATAAAAACATATCTATCCTCTCAATAGGCAACGTGGCATACTGGTTATATTAATATAATTAATGGCTAAAAGGTAAACTGCACCACCATTTTGTAATTTCTGAAATGTGTAATGGCCATAGTAATTTAACAATGCATATTCTCCATCTTGAGTGTAATAAAGACCACAGAGCTCTATTTGGCCTATCTTTAGAGATAGAAAATGTTATGAAAATCTCTCATTTTATCAAGCCACTCTACTCTTATCAGTTTATTCATTTTGATTTTCAAAATCTCTATGTAAGATGTTTAAGTAGTAGAAATGCAAAATAGATTGACAGACTGGCAATTTGCCAAAAAACACTCATTAAAATATATAGTTTTATCATTCAAACAGAACAAAGAAATTTTAAAATTGTCCTCCAAAGTCTAGTAATTTTACCCCAAAGGTATTTCATTTAAAAAATGGTACCAAGCCTAAGACTCTGTATCTTTACCATATCTTGCATGCCACTGGAGACTCAAGTATAGGCAACTGTCCTCATGAGATAAGGTGAGAAAGTAAGAGATGAACGAAATATAGAGTACAAGACAAAGCACTGTATCTCCCTATGGGGTACCAGAGATGATTAATTAATGACTGTTAAAAAGTTACCAATGAGGTCATTTGGGGGAAGCACAATGCAGAGAAAAGAGAAAAACTTGGGGATCAGAGAGAGAGAGCTAGGTTCACACCCGAGGTTCTAGTGGACACTAGCTAAGTAGTTCTAGACAAGAAACTTCAGTCTCCGAGCTTCACCTTCCTCATCTGTAAAAATGTGGACAATATCGATCCCACAGGATTTAGTGAAGATTAAGAAACATGGCAAAGCACATAGCACAGATCCTGGTATATGGTAGGTATTCAACAAATGCTCCTTCCTTCCTGCAGCTATGAAGTAACTTGAAGGAGTGACTGAAAAATGTGGTAGGTCATATTCCATCATTTCATAAGATAAATGATACAGAAAAGATCCAAAGTACAATTATTTTAATAAAATAGAGAAGTAAATACCCTTAAAATTACCATAACCAGTCTGATGAAACAGAAAGTGTATTAGACCAAGAGTCAGAACACCTGAGTTCCAGACATTTGAAACTCCAAGCCTCAGTATCCTTATTGGTTAAATTATGCCAATACCATCTGTTTTAAAGAGTTGTTAGATAGCTCAAATGAGGCAATGTATGGGAAGGTACAGTATTCTTCAGTAATAATAATGGGTGATATTATAATTACACTTATAGGGGAAAACAGAGTATATACTACACTCAACTTATATGTTCAGTATAATTTTCAGTTTAATTGAGGAATGCAGACAGATGAAATATTCACAAATTAACTATCTGAACTTAACAGGTAAATGAACAAAAAAAATATTCGTTCAAGTAGAAATATCTAAAGAATATTTCAAGTATTAGTAAGTAACATTTCAATTTGAGAATTAGTGTGTGCTTACCTTTTTTCATCTCCCAATTCTTCATTTTTCTGAGATTTTTCAGGGCCTTTTTCTTTTCCCTTATATAAAAGAAAGTTATCATTTTAAAATGTATTGTTCACTTTTGTGAGATTAAGGAGAACATGTTATTAATACTTGTTCAAAGTTTGCTTTACCTTAAGGAAAGTGACAAATGATCCAATAGGTGCATCTCCCTGTTCAGGAACTGCTACATCATCTGTGTTGGGGTCAGTAAAATCATACACCTCCTGGTCTAAGTATAGATTAATATTTATTAGAAAATATGAATAGTAAACAGTATTCTCTGACACTGCAGTGCTTAGAAAAAAGTATATTTTCCCAATAAAAGAGTTGGCCAAAGATACTATAATTTTTAAAGGCCATTTTAAATAAAATATTCATTTTTAATAAGAGCTATGTACATGATATAAAAATAGCAGACACCATATGAATTACCTTTCTGAGAATCAGGTTTACTTCCTACTGAGTGACTGTCATTTCTTGATGTCTGCTCTCTATTTGATTCCGAGACTTGAGAATGAAGGCTGATTGTGTCGTCATCTGATGGCTGAACAGAATAAGCAAAAAGTAAAAATGAGGCGTTTTAAACATATGATAAGGATTAAGTTGCTTTAATATCACATCTTAAGTATAGAACATCTGATTTAAATCTCCAGTTTTCAAACCAAAAATTAATATGAGGTTTACTGTTCTGCTTTTTAAAATGTGCATGTCTTTTTTTCATTTGAAGTCATAAAATGCATGATGATCTTATTTTTAAGCAAAAGAAATCAAGTGTGTGCAAGTGTCTATTTCAAAGCTCTAATAAAATTTTAAAATAAAACAGTTCAGCAATAGAGAAGACTCACTTCCGTTGTAGACAATCGTTTCTCTCCATTATCACTTCCAATTCCAGAGTCAGGGCCATGATTTTTATTTGGATAAAAATCTTCCATACTATGGAAATACAAATTCTAAGGGCAGTTAGGGTTTTCTTCTTAAATAGATAATACATAATTGACCTAAAATTTCCCTAGATAATACAGTCTTACACATTTTTGATATGTAGGATCCTTAAAGACATGAGGAGAAAAATATCAGATCATACAAAACACTTTATTCATGTCCCTCATGTAATATTTTTCTTTCATGTGCTCTGTTGTAAAAACTTAACAATAGCTTATTATTTCTCCTGAGAGATTCAGAAAAGCAGACAGCCCTGCTAGAAAATCATCTTGATAAAGACCTATTTTTATCAGTTTGACAAATTTCACCACAGAATGCTGAAATGTTTTTTAACTTTAATTCATAGAGTTTTTTCTTCATTATCTTTAAAAATATATTTTAGATTTGTAAATAAGGCCCATTTAGTAATTAAGAAAACAGAAAAAAGGCAAAAAAAAGTCTGTGACTCATTGAATAAGCAATTGTTTTGGTGTGAGGATAGAGCTGTCCTTGCAAATTTCTGAATTACAGTATGCCACCCAGGTTGCAAAATATTTTTCACTTTAATTTGCAAATTTACTATACACTCTACAGTGACCACTGATTATGTGCCAAGAATTGGGCTAGGTGCTTTAAAGGTAATACCTTATACATTCCTTGTGAAAACTCTAGCAGGTTAGTGGTGCTTTTTCATTTTATGGAAGAGGAAAGTGAGGCCAGGAGGGGTTGAAAAAATTGCCCAATGACACGCAACTTGCAAATGGCAGTCTAAATTTGTTCCCAAGATTATCTAACACTAAAGTCCCTAATCTTAATCACTATGCTATACTCCCTCCCCAAATACTGATTTTATACTTTTCAAAAGTATATCAACAAACTTAGGGAAGCAATTACCAAGTGTCAAGGCACTATGCTGAACACCTGAGATGAGATGAATTTTAAAATGTTTGGCTTCAAAGGGCTCTCAGCCCAGAGGGGAAGGGAGTATGTTTATATGTTTTGAAGAATATGACAAAGGTAAATATAAAGTGCTGTGAGAAAAGAGAGATTAACTAATTCTCCTTGGTAAGGTTAGGAAAGGCCTCATCCAAGAAAGTGGCATTTGAGATGAATCTTGAAGGATGAAAAGAGGCAACAATTGCTAGCATTTGTTGAGCGTCTACATTGTGTTAGATACTATGCCAGGTACACATCATATTTTATTTATAATCCTTACATTATACAATTTACGCATTATTTCTTTTTACAAATGAAGATAATACAGCTTATAAAAGTTAACTTCCCAAGGGGAAAAATTATGACATTTACTGAATATTATTCATTGAACTAGTTGCCAAGCACACATTTAATTCTCACAACAAGCTTATGAAGTGTGTATTGCTAACATTTTAAATAAAGAAACAGGCTCAGAGAGATTAAATAATTTACACAGCCCACACAGGAATTAAGAGAGAGGTTAAACCATGATTAGAACTGAAATCCATCTGACTGCACTGCACAATAATGCATCCATGTACTATACTAAAATACATTGGTGTATTCGTAATAGACGATAATGATAATAATAAGCTATTTGTTGAGGAATTATTATGGATAAGACATTGTGTTAAGTACTCTATATACATTATTTCATTTAATCCTGACAGCATCCATATGGTTATTTCCCTTTTCATATATAATAAAGCTGAGAACCAGAGATATCATGACACAAGGACATACAGTTATTAAGGGTCGGAGAAGAGCTTCACAGGCATATTATGTCTGACTCCAAAAGCTGATGATAAGTATAGCTACTGTAATGCCTATGTAAAATAAAGAGTTTACAAAATAGTCAAGGCACAGAAAGTAGTAAGAACCATATAGCCAAGAACATGAGTGTGAAACTCAAAGTACGAGAACTGTGAGTGAGAGATAAGCACACTCAAAAGCCAACTTATAAATAAACTCTATTGACCTGCACTGTCCAATACAGTAGCCACCAGTCATATATGGCTATTGAGCATCTGAAATGTGACTAGTCCAAATTGAGACATGCTATAAATGTAAAATACATACTAGATTTCAAAGATTTAAAAGGAAGAAAAAGAATGTGAAATAACTTACTAATTTTTTACATTTAATTATAAGTTGAAATGACATGATATATTGGGTTAAGTAACATACATTATTAAAATTAATTTCACCTGCTTATTACTTTTAAGTGGGCTACAAGAAAATTTAAAATTACTTACGTGGCTCACATTGCCTTTCTATTGGACGGCACTGCTAGAGAACATCTCCAAAATATATCTCAATTCTGTCCACTCCTTTTAATCTCTACTGCAATAACCCTATTCAAGACCCCTTGATCTCTTGGCAGTACCACAACAACCTAACTAGTCCCTGTACTTCTACTCTTGTATACTTCCAATGTATTCTCTCTGTAAGAGCCAAAATAGTTTTTTTTTAACATAATTCAGATCATGTTATTCTCCTGTTTATAACTGTCCAATGACTTCCCACTGTACTTTAAATAAAATTCAAACTCCTTACCACAGCCTCCAAAGCCCCCACATGACTTCAGCCCTGACTACCTCTCCAAAATCAACTTGTACCACAATGCTGGCCTCCTTTCAGCTTTTTAACACAGCAAGTTTCTTCCTAACTTAACGCCTTTGCACATGGCATTATTTCTGCCTGAAATGCTCTTCCCCCCACTCTTGCCACAGCTAGCTTGCTTTTCTCCTTCCACGTCTTGACTTAAAACCTCACCTTCTCAGAGACATTCCCTGACCACACTCCTGAAACCTGTTCCTTTCTTTCAAAGCAGTCACCACAATTTGAAATTATATGTGTGTGTGTGTGTGTGTGTTCTTGCTTTATTTACTGACTGACATCCTCCACTAGAATGTGAGCTTCATGAGAGCCAAGGCCAATGTGTATATAATTAAATAAAAGATACCCTGAACCTGCCGGTAGGCATTCAACTGATATTTATTATTTATTTATTTATTTATTTATTTATTTATTTTTGCGGTACGCGGGCTTCTCACTGTTATGGCCTCTCCCGTTGCAGAGCACAGGCTCCGGACACGCAGGCTCAAGCGGCTATGGCTCACGGGCCCAGCCGCTCCGCGGCATGTGGGATCTTCCCGGACCGGGGCATGAACCCGTGTCCCCTGCATCGGCAGGCGGACTCTCAACCACTGCACCACCAGGGAAGCCCCAACTGATATTTTTAAAATAAATAAATGACTAATACAATGAATGCTGTTACTAAAGTAATTTTTAAATAAACATAAAGCATACTAATAGAGATTAGTATATGAATTAATTCTAATTTTTATAGAATTGTTTGGTCTACTATCTTTTATAATATTAAACAAAATAATCTTTGGGAACTAAATTTAATGTTCTGATATTTAATTCTACTGAGGCAACAAAAATATTCAAGAAAAAGTCCTATTTGTGAATTCAAGAACTTGCACTGTTAACAACAGTATACTCTCATCCAACTCCAAATTATTTTCCATGCTACTAGACGGAATTATGTTTTCATGAAATTGTTCAGACCAATCTACATCTCGAAAGGATGAATTAAAAACAAAATATCAAATCTAACATTTCAAAATCTCATGAGTAGAAAAACACCAATATCATAGAGAACATCAATGGTAACTCAACTTTGATCCAGACATAAAGAATATGAAGGTGAAAGGTATCCCGAAATGTCTTGCTCTTCCACTAACCTCAGTTCAAAGTCAAATTCTACTTGTTATTTGAAACGTACAACAGAGTGATCACAGGAGTAAATTAACAGTTGTCAAGTGCTGAGAAATTAGTGTTTCTGTACTATAATGTCAAATCTTTACATTTTACTACTAAAAGCTTTAATAATAAATTTTTGAGAAAATTCCAAATGTATTCTAGTATACCAAAAGTTCATTCTATGATGGTGATATTTCACTTCAGCCAATTATTTAACACTGGGCCAATCAGTCTAAGTATATTCAGTATACCTGAGATTAATAAATATCTTTTATATAGAAAGAAGACACAATCATCATGAAATGAGACTGTCAGAATATTACATTACCTGTCTGTGAGAGGTTGGGAGGGCATTCTTTTACTCAATGATGGAAGATCCAGAGAATCTGGTTTCTTATCCATTCTGCAACATGCTTGGATATTTAAGTATTTAAATATGTGTACTTTACCTTTTAAACATATCTGTCAGTAAATAACAAAGATTTAATTATATAGGTCCAAATATAAATGTCATCTACCAATTTATTGATAAATTTTAATAATCTCAAATTATTCGGAGACATAACAATCATGAGAGATACTTTGCATATTTAAATAATTTGTACTTCTGACACTAGGTGAAAAAAATCTGACAACACTGATACCAACTAAAATTCTATTGCGGTCTCTGTTCTTATTAGAAAAAATAAGTTAATTTTTCTGTATTTCACTGGGTTTTTTGTTAAAAGCACAATGTACAAACCACTAAACAATATAAAATTTATAATTCATGAAAGTTGCCTTTATTCGAAAAAAATGAAAAGAAATATATTCATTGTAGTGGTGAGAACAGAAAATAATAATCCATGTAATTCTTTAAAGTAATCTCATCAGAATCACTAAGTCATTTGGGCTAAACACTGGAAGAAAGCTAATCAAAAGAATGCAAATATAGGAAAAATGAATTTGTTGAAAGGTGTGACGGTAGGCCAGTTAGAATAAAATAAAGCTTTAAATGGTCAATTCAACTAAGACAATATCCTGAAAAGTTATTTTCATTGGTGATAAAGAAAAGGAATAATGAAGGGAAAAATACTATGTGAAAGAAAATATTCTATATAAAAAAGATAGACAATGCACAGTAGGGAAACAGTAAGTCAGCTTTACAAAGGTTAACTACAGTCACCATAAGTGTTATCGAATAAATATTTCTCAAAAATTAGAATAAAAAATGTTTTGTTTTACGGGCACACATAACCTAGCAACACACAAAACAATGAACAAAGAAAACAGTAAGAAAAGTACATTAGAATGTAATTATCATTCCACGTAGAAAGGATAAACCTAACAGATACCAGATCTGACCTGACCACTGAAAAACTTCATTTAAGAGGAAAATTTAAAACATCTGAGCTATTAGAATATAAATACATTACCAATTAAAATGTATCCTATTATCTGTCCAAATTATTTTTAAAAATTATCTATTTCCAAATTAAATGATGGCAAATTACTTTACTTTCTTTTGTAAATTTAATTTATATCATAATAATTCATGTACATAGTTTTAAAAATCAAAGTGAATTACAAAACTGATAACAAAAACTTAATCCCCCATTCCACCCCTTTCAATCTCTAAGACCCAGTCCTCACATTCAACTCTTTCAGTTGGTTTCTGCTTTTTACCTTCATATTTATAAATAACATGGGTCTAATGCTATTTTTTTATTTTTCAATTATATATTTTATTTATTGAGGTCTTACTAAGGAAGATGAGGACTTAGATTCCTTACGTTACCACTACCACTGAGGCATGAGATAGATGGGCTCCTGGCTGAGCAGCTGGAACCTGTCCCCTGTGGACAGATATTCCAAGATAAAGATAATGGCAGGAGCAAGGAGGAGCTGAGTCCTGCTTGGATGAAAGATAAAGAGACCATGTATTTCTCATTCTTGAGGTCAAGGAGACCTCCCCAACTACACATGCGCAGAAAGGTTCCTCAGAGGTCAGAGAAGGGAGGGGGCGCCAGACCATAATATGTTTGGTTAACTTCCCAGAAATCCTTGCACTGGAATCCATCTGGCTGAAAGAGGCATGCGCACACAGGAGAGGACCCTGAGTTAAACCAAATATGGACTCAGAGCCAGGCAAAGTGAGATGATTGGCCAGAGGAAACCCGGAAGAACTGCCCTATATAAGTGATTTGAATCACCTCTCTGGTGCCCTCCTGCTCATTAAGGAGGACGCCCACACCCTTTCTCTCCAGGTGTGTATCTCAGCTTTGCTTCTGTCTTAACAGTTTCTCTGTGTGCTCTCCCACTTGTGCTGTGTCTCTAAACTTTGTACCTGTTTTTACAGTTTTTGCCTCCTTGAAACATTCTTGCTTTCAAACGTGGCAAGAGCCAGGGAAACTTTGTTTCTAGCCTCTAGCCCCTGGTGGTCTAGTGGCTAGGATTCCTGGTTTTCACCCAGTCTACCCAGGTTCAATTCCTGGGCAGGGAATTAAGATCTCACCTCAAGCCATCGCTCACTGCTGTCTCCACAAGATCACCACCACTATCACATATCATCAAACCACCTTCCTTCCATCCCCAATCCCTACCAACTCATATAAACATACTTCCTCCCTCTTCAGAAGCATAACATAGTGGTTAGAGCATGGATTCTGGAGTCAGACTACCTTGGTCTGAAACCAGGCTCCACCATATGCTAGCCGTGTGACCTTGGACAAGTCACTAAACATCTATGCCTCTGTTTCCTCCTATATAAAATGAGGTATAATGACAGTACCTGTTTTATAGGGTTGCTATAAGAAATGAATTAATGCATGTAAAGCATTTTCAACAGTGCCTGGAGCATGGTAAGTGCCATATAAATCTCTGCTATTATTATAACTATGTCACAATTTTTCATTAAATCAAAATCCAGTATGTACAATATTATGACCAAGAAAATATTCACAGATGAGCTACACAGGTTAGTTAGATTACACTTCCTTTCTCCTGTAAGTTTTTTTTTCCCTAAAATGACTACTTGTCCCATTTTTTTCCTCTGCATAATTTTCTGTATGCCTATTACTAATTCATTCCTGACTCTGACAGAACTGTAAAACATCGCTCCATATTGACAAACACATCAAGTCAGGTATCAATTTCTTTCTTCTTTTTCTATTTTCTTTTTGGAGACAACCCCCCTATTCCAAACTGACTTGTTGCTCTCTAGGTCTATGCATACCTGTTTATCTTGGACATGAATTCTTTCTTAATTTACTCCCTCATTTTGATATAGTATATCCTCTGCTAGCTTCCTAGTAAAGGGTGCAGGAGAGCTAAAATTTCTGAGATCTTTCATGTTTGAAACTTTTTTCTATCTTACATTTAACTGATAGTTTGACTTTATAAAGTTGGAGATATTTCCTCAGTCTTTGAAGGCATCATTCTAACATCTTCTAGCTTCCCATGCTGCTGCTGAGAAGTCATTCTGATTACCACCGCTATGAATGTGACCCATTTTGTTTCAATGGAAGCCTTTCAGTGTTTTTGGTCTTTCATGTTAGAAATTATTTCTGCAATATCTAGTGATCCATTGCTGTCTGTTCATTTTCAAAGTGAAACAATAAGAAGTCAAATGGAAGCTCTATGTATGAGGGAGAAGTTTGTCAACGGTGAGCCTCACTGTCTAGATTTCAGACAGTGACTGCACACTTCTTCAGGGGCCTGCCAACGATCAGTATATCTATAGGTCTTTTCTCCTAGTTCAGTCAGTTTACCAAGAGAGAAATCCACCAACTCTGCCTGAGATATATAAGAGAGGCTGCAAGTATTCTGGGAGCCAAGCAAGAGACATCTACTGGAGAGTCCCAGCATTCAGTATGTAAGCATTCACTGTTTCCAGTATGGGGTCTCACCCCTACCCACAGCTGTACCTGGAGCCCCTGACTCTGGTTGAGTCTCTCTATAGCTGTGCTGTCCAATACAGTAGTCACTAGCCACATGTGGCTATTTAAATTTAAATTTAATCTAGATAAAACTAAAAATGTAATTCTTCAGTCACACTATGTACTCTCAAGTGCTCATTAGCCACTTGTGGCTACCACACTGCAGGTTTAGAACATTTCCATCATCACAGAAAGTTCTAATAGACAGTGCTGCTCTAAAGAGTAAACTCCAGGCTTATATTGAGGCAAGGAACTATACTCATTTGGCTGCTGAGCTGAGGAGGAGAATCTGAGAGAATCCACCTACTCCTCAGAGTAAACCCTAGGCTTCTGCTAAGGCAAGGGAGGGGAAGTCATGTAGCTGTGGAGCTAAGGACAAGAATCAGAGTGTCAACCTAGACCTGTAGTATCAAATATGTTAACCACTAGTCATGTAAACCTATTTAACTTTCAATTAATCAAAATGAAATTAAATTGAAAATTTGGTTCCTTAGTCGCACTAGCCATATTTCAAGTACTCAATAGCAGGTGGCTATGGTATTAGACATCACATGTTATAGAACACTCCAATCATTCAGAAAGTTTACTGGATATCAAAGCCTTAGATATTCTACAGCCCTTCATGTTTTCAGTCTTTCATACCTATATTTGTAGTTACATGATTCCTTCAATAATCACAAAAGAAACAGTCAAGCCATTCCCAGGTTTAACACAGTAAAATCAACTTGCTTCTTGTTGCCTTCTCCCACAGCAGACACAGTTTCAGCTTTCCCCGTCCTGCTAGGGCAGCTACTACCAGGACCCCAGCCAGCCTAAAAAGGCACCTCCTTTGCAATGAGTGGAATGCACCTTTGTAGGAAGAAAAAGGCAACCTGTCTTCTGGATGTATACAAACCCAGTGCCAGGGCATGTAGGTTAGAAATAGAGTGCAGGCTGGCATTTCACTACCATGTGCCTCCTCAGCCAGATACTCTTGTGCCGTGTAAGTAGAGATCCTAGTTACCACTATTTCACTTATTTTCCATTTTCCAACATTCTGTTGCCATCTCTCCCCTGCTGTCCTCTTCTGTCTCGTTCTTTGTCCTCGTGGGTTTACAGCTTAGTGGATTCCTATGCTATCATTTTAGTGGATTCCATGTGGATTTAATTCTCAAACTAAAAGTATGAATTAAAACTTTTCCACTTGTATATTTTTCTTTCTGTTATGATTCCACCTATCAGTGCTAAAAATGTATTCCAATCAATCACACAACAAATCTCAAGTAGATATATACCTGAGTAGGACAGAGGTAGAAACTCCATAGTCTATCCTTTTAAAATAACATAGACAACCAGAATTATCAGTTCACAAGCAGAAAGTTGATATCTGGGTGATCCAAATCCTAATCTCTAGAAAGTACGCTAAACCTCCTGCCAAAGTGAAAAAGTCACTTCTCAGAAAAACTCTTTGAGACAATACCTCAAAAACAAATTGACTCTTAATTCTGATGCTTTTTGATTTACCAGTAACAGATATAATTCTTAATAAAAATAGAAGAAACAAGTATCATTGTTTAAAATTACAAACCTGCGCTGGTGGTACTTGCAATGGATTGTTATCCAAAATTATTACTTGTAAATGATGCAGCTTCCTGTAACAAACTGGAATTTCGGTCACTTTATTACAAGAGAAATCCAGCTTGACTAAGGGAAGATCTCCTAATTCTGTTCAGGAATAAAAAATAATTAAATTAAATTCTACATAGGTACTCTCTTATTCACGTGAGTAAGAACAGTGAGCATCTTACCATCTGGCAATACATGAAGATTATTTCTTCTTATATTTAGCTCTCTAAGTGATTGTAATTTTCCCATTTGTTGGGGAAGAACCTGAATCTCATTGCAGCTAATATCCTAAGGAAAACAAGAAAATAAAATTATAACAAACTAACAGAGAAATAGAGATGTATTTCAACTTTTAAATTAAAGCACATGGCTAATAGCTAGTAAAAGTCACCTCTAATGTCATTTCTCTAAACATTGATTATCAGGCAGATTTCCATTTATATTACATCGAGAAATCAACTCAGCACAGTTAACATACATTTTTCTGTGCAAAAATGTAAGGTTACAACTTAGTACTACATAAGTAGTACATAAGTCAGCCTTTTGAAAATCTCAACTAAAGACCACTCTTACCAACTAAAAACAGAAGTAAGGATGATCCAGGTGCTCTTCATTCATAGGTAAAAATGAAAGACAACTATCAATCATTGTGATAATTTGTCAATTATAGTAGTTGTTTTGAGATACTTGGTTGGGCAGAAGCTGAGAAAGTCAAGGATTTACAGATGTGAGCTGAAGAACCAAAGACCATGGTCAGAATCGATTTAACTAAACCTATTTCTCAAAGGGATACAAAACATGAGGGATTACAAGCTCAAAATTTTGTGGCTCACGTCATAACCAAAAGGCATTCTAGGAGATCTAATCAGAAATATCTCAGGGTTAGGTTAAAATGCAAACCCCAATTTAAAAGTAAACAATACCACCTTTCCATAATATGAGGATAAAGGCACAGCTTAAATTATTTACTTGTGGTCCCTCTCCCTCCCCTTTCTTACTATCACATCAAAAAAAAGGGAAGAAAAATCTGCAACAAGATCTCAGGCAGCAGTCATTCCAGACACACTGCAAATGAAATTCATGTTGTACTGCAACTGCCCCCAATTTCCAACTTTCTGGAACTGACATTAGCTTGGAGGGAGAGGAGTGGCACATACATATATTGTTTTATCAAAAGTAAAAAAGGCAGGAGGGTAAATTCAAAAGAAGATAAAGAATATTAAATAATATCTAATCATCTAACCCACAGATGATTTAAAAAATGTATCCTACATAATTCTTTCCAACTATATCTAAGGCATCTTCATTCAACAACAAATATTTATCAAATACAAACTGTTAGGCACTGTTGTAGGTGCTGGGGACACATCAATGAATAAAACAAACAAAAATTCCTGCCTTCGCAGCTCCTTATGGAACTTGCATTCTAACAAGGGGAGTAGATTATACAATATGCTAGAAGGTGATAAGTGCTATGGAAGAAAAAAACAGAGCAGGGTAAAGGAAAATGGCAGTACTAGTAATAGTGGGGAGGGATATTAGCAATTTAGACTGTTTCATAAAGAAGCTGATATTTGAGCAACATTATCAGAGGTGAGAGTATGAGCCATGCCAATACATAAGAAAGGAATATTCCAGACAGAAGGAACAATAAATGTAAAGGCTCTTAGGCAAAGCATGTGTGACATGTACTAAGAACAGCAAGGAATCCCATGTAGCTAGAGGGAAGTGGGCAAGGGGAAAGCTAGGATGGAGGGAGGGGTAAGACTTCGGCTTTTACTCAGAGACATGGGCAGGTACCAGAAACTTTTAAACAGAGGTATGACATGATCTCACTTATGTTTTGACAGGATCACCTTAGCTGTTGTGTTGAAGATAGGCTATTGTCCAAATGATGAATAATAAAATTTTGGGAAAATGCCCATTAAAGCAAATACTATGGCTTCCTCCCGAAGGTGCCTAATACTGAAGATTTCCATACAAAAAAATCCATAAGAATTTGATAGGTAGCTGCCACTTCCCAGAAGAAATAAACCCAGGCACAGGATACTGACCCACTCACCAATGGGTACTCTACAAAATACTCTGCTGGGGATTGAAGGCCTGAGAGTATTTCCTAGATCTAATGACAGAACTTGACTATAGCTGGCTACCACACTCTTATGGAATAGTGTCCTGGGAAAACATTCCAATGACAGGTAATACCCACAAATTCACTGTGTGATTTAAAACTGTCAATTAGCCAGCCTAATGCAACCTACCCACCATTACTAATTTTGAGAGTTTAAAGCACAATAATTTTATAGTGCCTACTAAAATAATGGTTAATATTTTTTCACATTCTATTTAAATAAAAATACTACACTAAATCTAAAAATCCTAAATATTTTTGAAATTTCATTTATCCAAAAACTATCTCATGTAATACAATTTAGAACATAGGGCCAAAAACTGAATGAAAAAGAAATTACAGAGCCACAGAATCTTAAAGTAGAATATATATATAAAATCTTTAAAAACGTTAACAGTGTGCAGGGCAAAGAAAGTAATGGGTCCCTTGTAATATGAATTTGTTAGACCACAAGTTAGATCACATCTTCTGTTCATTTGTGAGTGTAACATTAAAAGAGACCTTAATAAAAGGGAGCATTACCAGTATAGACATAGCTAAAGATAAAAAGTAATAAAAAATAGAAATATAGAAAATATGAAAAGGAATAAAATAAAGATGTTTAAGCTACAGAAAAACAGGTCTTAGAGTTTGGTAAAATGGAGAGCAGACATACAACAGATTACAAATATCCGAAGGGAAGAAAAGTTGTCATTATCTATATACTTCTTCACATGGTAGTCCCAGGACCAATGGATAAAAGTGATGGGGCATGTATCTTAATTCAAAGTAAGAAAGATAACAAAGTTCTGCAAAAGAGAATTAGGGCTGCCTCAGATACACACACGCGAAGATTTGTCCACCATTGAAAATATACAACTAGATGTGTCAGGGATTCCTGTGTTAGGAAGTGGTTATATCTGATCACTTATAAGATCTCTTACAATATTAAAATTCTGTGGTTCTACAACATAACAAGACTAAGTTCAAGGAAGTTTCTTTGCATTACAATTGCACACGTAGGTATTCTCTAATGAATAAAAAAGAAAAGACATTCCTGAAATTTCTCTTCCTTACATTCTATTTGCACATTAATTTCCCATTATAAAACTGTATATACATTCCTCAAGAAAACTTTTGGCCCTCCACACATTAAAAAGTCATATTTATGAACACTTTTTAAAAGAATCTATGTATTGGGAAAGCATTACTCAAGATCAAACAGAAAATAAAAATAAACAGCATGGTATATTGTATGAGGTAGAAGTAACAGAAAAATGTGAAAACAGCTCAGTGCTTTGAAGATTTGATTATGTTTCTCTCAGAGTTCAATGTCCTTTAATACCTACAATGGTACGTTCAAAGTAATTACTTTAAATTATTCCTATGTTTCTATAATCAATTATATCAATTTCTATAATCAATTATATAAATGTCCTCTTTCCATTTATCTTGGTTCCATTTATCTTGGTGTCATAAAATCACACAAGGATATAGGAGAGGAAGGTCATTTTATTAATTCTACTGTTTGTAGGCACTGTACTCTCCTCTCTCTGACGCTTTCATAGAAGCCCTGTAAAACCTTAAAAAAAAAACCCACCTTATCTCTTCCTGGTCTAAGACCTCTACTGTCCACAAGATGGTTAGACAAATGCTTATTTGTTTGAAAGCATTTAAGACTTGTAATCAAGCCTTCTAACCTCACTAGGACTGAGGAACAACCAGGCTTTTATTGTAGCTGTGAGCTAAAATCAGACATAAGCAATGGTATCTCAAAATTTCACTAAAGTGAACTTAGGCATATATCAAGTTATTTTTTTTAATTACAGTGAAATTCCATAAAGGAATTAATCTTCAGAAATATAAAGGTATGTATTATGCATATTATATACAATCGATGCAACTATTTTACTCACCAATTCCATTAAATCTTTTAACTTCCCGATTTCTTCTGGAATGGATACCAGTTTATTATTACTGAGGACCAAAACTTTAAGGGGAAGATCAAATAGGTATTTTGGCAATGTTGATAAAAGATTTCGACTGAAAAGAATAAGAAAGTCTCATTATGAGAAATATGTCTGAAACTTGACATGTTATGTTGAAAAAGAACAGATCACCTCAAAAGTAAATTTTCACTAAATAGTAACTATCATTTAATGAGTGCTTACTTTGTAACAGGCTAAAATCTTTACATGCACTATCTCACTTAATCCTCATAGTAACCCCACAAGACTATTATCTCCATTATACAAGTAAAAATGAAGGTTAAAATTGCTTAAGTGACTTGCCCAGGCACGACAGACTGCAAAGCCTGTGCTGTTACCTATGATATTGTCCTACACACCACCAGCCCTCAAAACCTAGAATTATTCTTCTGAGCTAGAAATTGCTAGAACCTTGCTCTCTGGCATAATTTCACTATATTCAATACCTCTACACCCCTAGGGAAAGGCTCCAAGGATAAATTTGCATGTGCTGTGTTCAAATTTATGAAAGAATGAATAGAATTATATCTTTAAAAACATGTAGTAACCCTAACCCATTCGCTTTTGTTATGGGTTTATGGTAGAACAGTCTACTAGCACCTTTATCTCAGTTCAAAGTTGATACAACATTCCTGTCTCTGTGCATACATTTAAATATAAGGACAACTAACATTTATTGAGTGCTTACTATGCGGCAGGCCATGTTCAGAGCACCTCACATGAATTAACTTGACTAACCCTCAAAACAACCTACTTTAGGAAGATAGACACTTTCATGATGCCCATTTTACAGATGAAGAAAAAGTCTAAAAGAGATTAAGTAAACTGCTCAAAGTCACAGAGCTGGTAAGTGGAAGAGTCAGGATTCAAATCCAGGCAATTTGGCTCTGGGTCCCTTACCCTCAAACTAATTTTGGTCAAATTTACATGCCAATGCAGACTGACCCAAACAATCCCTGCTGTAGACTGTTTGTGTCCTCCCCATTCAAAACTATAATGTTGAAACCTAATCCCCAATGTGATGGTATTTGGAGGTGGGGCCTTAGGGAGGTGGATCAGTGGCCTTAAAAAGAGATCCCAGAGAGCTCCCTTGCTCTTTACGCCATGTGAGGACTCAGCTAGAAGCCAGCCATCTATATGAACCAGGAAGCAAGTCTTCTCCAGACACGAATCTGCTGGCACTTTGAACTTGAACTTCCCAGCCCCCAGAACTGTGAAAAATAAATTTCTGTTGTTTATAAGCCACCCAGTCTATGGTATTCTGTTACAGCACCACGAGAACAGACTAAGACAATGCTACTACCAAAATATATAAAGTGCATCATTATATTTACATACTACCAAGCATTCATTAGCAATTTGCTATTATTTTTCCTGCTTTTCAAAGTGATATTTATAGACTTGTACCTAGCATTTTGTGTAACATGCAGGCAACAAAAGCCCAATGTTACCCCATTGGGGGGACTTCAAGACCTTTCACCTCATTTTATGCCCGCAGAAGATGTCCAGAAACACTAGACTAGCTTCAATCACATGGCACAGACTTTAATAAAAAAGGATAATGCCCCAAGACCAGCAATCCTAGCGGACTGGTGGAATGTCAAATATGCCAGGTGCTTGTCACAACCCTTGCACTTTAAGGATCAAGTAGGATGCTTGGGAAAGTGGTCTGTCTAGAGCACACAGGGATCTTCCTGAGGATTCCACTGAAAAGGAGAGTAGAATCCAGGAAGAAAGAAAGAGCTAAAAAATTATCTTACAAGTTTCTCAAGATCTTCTCACCAAAATAAAAACTAAACAGGAAAAAGAATGGCACATACAAACTCATTCTAATCTCCCTCACACCAAGAAAGTTTAAAAATTGGCTTCTTTTCTTCCCTTAAGAAGCAGGTTTATCGAGTTAGCAGTCAGCTTTCCATTTCTTTATACACAGCTAATAAGTCATCAATCTTCACTTTTTTGCCACACGTTTTAGAGATAGTCAAAGGAAGTCAGTCACTAGAACAAATGTTATTTTAATACAGTGTATTCAAAAATTTCTCCAACTGTAAACAAAAACCAGGAGTCAACTTTTAGAGATCAAAACAGGAAAGAATCACAGAAAGTTTTAGCAGAACTATTCTAAGATCTACCATACATGTTAATACAGAAATGCAATTCAATTTTGACAAATCACTTTTTCCATAAAAGAACAAAATAAAAAAAAGACAAAAAACTTAAAAATACCTCACTTTCCTCAAACCTTTCCCAAGCGAGGCCAAGGAGATTATGTACCCAATTAGAGAAAGGAACAACCCAAATGACCAACCTCTATGAAAGGAAATTCCTCTCACACATTTTAAGGTGTAAAATGGTTTCAGTTAAAGTATTATATTCAGTTATAGTATGTACTGACAGGTTACACCACTGGGGGAGACATAAATAATATATCACAGAGAGAAAGAAATGCTATTATTTATGTATATTAATTATATTTACTATTTCCCTATATGAGAATTTAGACAAGTAACTTTGTTAAGGAAGGGGGAAGAAATTATTCCTTATAACTAGAAACATAAAAGAAAAATAAGAAAAAGATTCTAAAGTTAAGTCACAATATACCAGTTTCCATTCAATGTCACTCATTTGATAGGGCAATTTTTTCTTATACTTATTCAATGTTCACTGTATTATAAATATAGGGTAATAGCTAAGAATGAGAGTTCTATAGCCATACTGCTGCTTTGATTTGAATCTTGGCTCTACCACTTGCGATATATATAATTTTGGGCAAATAGTTAACCTCTCTCTGTGCTTCAGTTTCCTCATCTGCAGTGCAGGGATAATTAACCACGTATCTCAAAATGCTGTTGTGAAGATGTGATGAGGTAATATGGGTAAAGTATTTGTAACACTGCTTGGCACACAGTAAGCACTTATTATTAACATCAATTACCCGCTTCCTAACCTTCCAACACTCCCATGCCAATCTATCCATCCTTGAAGTAGCAACAAGAAGTCACGAGAGTGAAAAATATAAATCAAGAACTGTTTCTTTATAATGTTCCACTTTAACTGAGGATGCATATAAATAAATCTGTGTTGTGGTGCTATGATTTCAGTAAAATATTTCTGATCTAAAGCCTTGGTACTCAAAGTGATGTAAGGACCAGCAGGCATGGGCATTACCAGGGAGCTGTTAGAAATGCTGGCCCCAATGCAGACCTATGGAATCAGAATCTGCATCTGATTCCTGTGCACAGTAAAGTTTGAGAAGCACTGCTGTCAAGAACAAGACCAAAAGCCTATAATGTGGATATATAAAAAATATAAATAAGATACTCCTGAGATATAGGCTACATAGCCAAACCAAATACATTCCTTTTCAACTAAAAAGAATCAGAACTGTAATAAAAAACAAAATCTACCCCCCCAAAATTGTTTCCTTACCTAATATTAAGGTATGTTAACATCTGTAGGTTTTTAATGGCTTCAGGAATGGTTTTGATGCAATTATGATATAAATTTAACGTTTCAAGAGGTGCAAATAACCAGACATCAGAAGGAATTTCTGTAAAACGATTTCTTGAAAGATCTGAAAAATAAAAGTAATGTTTGAGTGTCAAACATACACCTGTATTTATGGAATTAACAGAACTATTTTCACACTTGCTGAATCACTTAGAATCCAAGCAACTATTTCAAATATTGACCTCATGGAAAGTCTGTTCATTAACAAACCGTACTTTATATACTTCACTATCTTTAAACATTATCTTTTGAAGTATCAGTGAGGAATTCTCTCTGATATTTAAAAACACGAAAAAAACCTCCCCTGATCCCACATCAGCCTCCATCCACCTCTGCCTCCTTTATAGCCAAATTTACATAAATCTACAACATAACTGTCTAATTTACCATGGACTTCTCAACCCACTGTAATTTGCTTTCTATTCATTCTCATGCCCACCAAGGTCACCAACAGCCTCCATTATCAACCACCAGTCAGCCATCTGGAAATATTTCTCTTCCCTTGGCTTGGAAGACTACATTTCTGGATCATTTCCTATTATCTCCCTGGCTACTTCTTAGTCTCTTGCTAGATTCTTCTCTACCCATACTGTGAATATTAGTGTTCCTAAGGGCTGTGACATAAGGTACTCTTTCCTTAAGATATATACTCTATTAGGTGATTTTATCCAAAACCGGGGTTAGTATTCATATATTGACAAATTTCAAATTAAATATATGTTTGAACACCTATGTTCTAATCTTTAGGACTTCCTCTGGATATCTCTCAGGCACCTCAAACTCTCCAAGTGTAAAATCGGAACTGAAGATCTTCTTCCACATATCTCTTTCTCTCATCTTAGATAATGTCACCAATATCCTGCTCACGAGCTGCTCAAACCACAAACTTGTTCGCCCTTGATTCCTTCCTCTCCTAAATTATTCCAGGTACACACAAATATACTTCTATGCATTTAAGTTTTCATAAAAATAAAATCATGGAATTATTATAACTATTATACCTCTATTGAGAGTTTATTTGTTAAATGAAAATTTGAAAAATATTTAGGATATCATGTGGCAGGTTGAAAAAAAATACCCTAAAAGCATTTCTCAACCAAAGTACGATTGACCTTTTGGGCTGTATAACTATTTGTTGTAAGAGGCTATCCTGGGCATGGTAGGATATTTAGCAGCATCCCTGACAACTACCTACTAGATGCTAGTAACACCCTCTAGTCATGAAAGCCAAAAAATGTCCCCTGGAGTACAAACCCTCCTACCCCTGTTGAGGACCACTGCCTGAACAACTATCAAATTAGCTATCTTACAGTAGGAATATACTTTGCTTACACAACTTCATTATACTTATTTGGTTAAAAACATAAGACTATCATTCACCTCTGTCAAGAAGAACATCTATAGTGTATTTTAGCCCACTGTACCTCACTTAGCATATGGTATGCCCTCATAAGAACAGCTTCCTACCAACACTCAACTTCCTCACTCTGAGGGATGAGACCTACATATTTAGCAGTATAATAAATTCCCTATTCAGAATATTAATATACATGTATTAATATGTTTTTATGTATGTGTGTATACACACACACTCACCTAATGCAAAACTTCATAATTGGCGAAAGAAAACTTTAGTTATGATTATATAATATAAAGATTAATTTGGATTCTTCTTCCTCCCACCATAAGATTCTGAATAACTAAATAAAAGGATAGACAGAATTATTAGAAACCAAATTCTGAACTTTCATTTTCCTGGCTCACCTCCTCTGAGCACCCAAGCATCGTGCAGTTCTATTTAGGGGGAAAAATTAAGTCTTTTTTTTTTTTTTTTTTTTTAGTTTAGAATGTTTCTTTTACAGTTGACTTTTACCTCTTATTCTTGTAACTTCAGAATCCTGGGAGTTGGGCTTCCCTGGTGGTGCAGTGGTTAAGAATCCGCCTGCCAATGCAGGGGGCACAGGTTCGAGCCCTGGTCCGGGAAGATCCCACATGCTGTGGAGCAACTAAGCCCGTGTGCCACAACTATTGAGCCTGTGCTCTAGAGCCCACAAGCCACGACTACTAAGCCCACGCACCACAACTACTGAAGCCCGCGCACCTAGAGCCCGTGCTCCACAATAAGAGAAGCCAACGCAATAAGCCCGTGCACTGCAACAAAGAGTAGCACCCACTCACTGCAATGAGAGAAAGCCCATGTGCAGCAATGAAGACCAAACACAGCCAAAAAAAAAAAAAAAAACACCAAAAGAATCCTGGGAGTTGGGAGTTGAAAATTACTGATTACAGTTAATTTGAAATACTAAAAACAAAATTATGCCCAGTTTGTTATTCTGTATATCTAGTAAGTACTCATAAATAATACACTGGCCCTAGAAACAGATGATGGTAGCTTGCATTGAGACTCCAAGAATAGGGATTAAAAAAAGTAGATAGAATTTGAAATATATTTGATATTAGTACTTCCAAGAATTGGGCAAGTGATTGTTTATGTGGGATAAATAAGAGGTAGTAATCGAGGATGGCACCCAGAATTCTGGCCTAGGCAACTAAATGATGCTACTTAATAGATGAGTGAGAAGTGGAACAGGATTTTTGTTCTTGTTTTTGCTGGTAGGGTTTTGTTTTGTTTTTTGAAACAGAGGTTAGAATCAAGGGTTCAATTTTATATTTGTACAAACTGAGATAACTGAAAGATATCCCACAGGGGACTGTGAAATGGACAGTTAATCAGATCATTCTGGATCTCAGACATGAGGTCTGGGATGGATATATTAAACTGAAAGTTGTGGGAATATGGTTAGTAGTCTAAAATCATAGAAATGGAAGACATCACCTAAAATCAGAGTACTGAGTCAGAAAGGAAGTTCAAGACTGGGCCATCCAGAAGACCAAGACTTATAAGTTGAGCAGTAAAAACACAACAAGCAGAGAAGACTGAAAATAATAGTCAAGAGAAAACACAAAAATCACAATAAAGAGAGTGTTCAAAGAAGTAACCAGAGAAAAAGACAAAATATCAGTATTAATAATTTAAATAATATCAGGATATTATTTTAATAATTTATATATTATTGTATGATGCTTCATGTTCTTTCCCCTCCAAAAGCAAGATTATTTAGTTAAATTACAACATAGCTACAATGCTGAAGCCTGTGGAACAAAAACCACATTCACAGAAAGACAGACAAGATGAAAAGGCAGAGGGCTATGTACCAGATGAAGGAACAAGATAAAATCCCAGAAAAACAACTAAATGAAGTGGAGATAGGCAACCTCCCAGAAAAAGAATTCACAATAATGATAGTGAAGATGACCCAGGACCTCGGAAAAAGAATGAAGGCAAAGATCGAGAAGATGCAAGAAATGTTTAACAAAGACCTACAAGAATTAAAGAACAAACAAACACAGATGAACAATAAAATAACTGAAATGAAAACTACACTAGAAGGAATCAACAGCAGAATAACTGAGGCAGAAGAACAGATAAGTGACCTAGAAGACACAATGGTAGAATTCATTGCTGTGGAACAGAATAAAGAAAAAACAATGAAAAGAACTGAAGACAGCCTAAGAGACCTCTGGGACAACATTAAACGCAGCAACATTTGCACTACAGGGGTCCCAAAGGAGAAGAGAGAGAGAAAGGACCCAAGAAAATATTTGAAGAGATTATACTCGACAACTTCCCTAACATGGGAAAGGAAATAGCCACCTAATTCCAGGAAGTGCAGAGAGACCCATACAGGATAAACCCAAGGGGAAACACACTGAGACACATAGTAATCAAATTGGCAAAAATTAAAGACAAAGAAAAATTATTGAAAGCAGCAAGGGAAAAACGACAAATAACATACAAGGGAACTCCCATAAGGTTAACAGCTGATTTCTCAGCAGAAACTCTACAAGCCGGAAGGGAGTGGCATGATACACTTAAAGTGATGAAAGGGAAGAACCTACAACCAAGATTACTCTACCTAGCAAGGATCTCATTCACATTCGATAGAGAAATCAAAAGCTTTCCAGATAAGCAAAATCTAAGAGAATTCAACACCACCAAACCAGCTCTACAACAAATGCTAAAGGAACTTCTCTAAGTGGGAAACACAAGAGGAGAAAGGGACCTACAAAAACAAACCCAAAACAATTAAGAAAATGGTAATAGGAACATACATATCAATAATTACCTTAAACGTGAATGGATTAAATGCTCCAACCAAAAGACACAGGCTTGCTGAATGGATACAAAAACAAGACCCATATATATGCTGTCTACAAGAGACCCACTTCAGACATAAGGACACATACAGAGTGAAAGTGAGGGGAATGGAAAAAGATATTCCATGCAAATGGAAATCAAAAGAACGCTGGAGTAGCAATACTCATATCAGATAAAATAGACTTACAAATAAAGAATGTTACAAGAGACAAGGAAGGACACTATATAACAACCAAAGGATCAATCCAAGAAGAAGATATAACAATTATAAATATATATGCACCCAACAAAGGAGCATCTCAGGGCTTCCCTGGTGGCGCAGTGGTTGAGAGTCTGCCTGGCGATGCAGGGGACATGGGTTCGTGCCCAAGTCCATGAAGATCCCACATGCCGCGGAGCAGCTGGGCCCGTGAGCCATGGCCGCTGAACCTGCGCGTCCAGAGTCTGCGCGTCCGGGGCCTGTGCTCCACAACGGTAGAGGCCACAACAGTGAGAGGTCCGTGTACCACAAAAAAAAAAAAAAAAAAAAAAAAAAAGGAGCATCTCAATACGTAAGGCAAATGCTAACAGCTATAAAAGAGGAAATCGACGGTAACACAACAATAGTGGGGGACTTTAACACCTCACTTACACCAAAGGACAGATCATCCAAACAGAAAATTAATAAGGAAACACAAGCTTTAAATGACACAATAGACCAGATAGATTTAATTAATATTTATAAGACATTCCATCCAAAAACAGCAGATTACACTTTCTTCTGAAGTGCACACAGAACATTCTCCAGGATAGATCACATCTTGGGTCACAAATCAAGCCTCAGTAAATTTAAGAAAATTGAAATCATATCAAGCATCTTTTCTGACCACAATGTTATGAGATTAGAAATCAATTACATGGGAAAAAAATGTAAAAAACACAAACACATGGAAGCTAAACAATACGTTACTAAATACCCAAGAGATCACTGAAGAAATCAAAGAGGAAATCAAAGAATATCTAGAGACAAATGACAATGAAAACACGACAGTCCAAAACCTATGGGATGCAGCAAAAGCAGTTCTAAGAGGGAAGTTTATAGCAATACAATCCTACCTCAAGAAACAAGAAAAATCTCAAATAAACAATCTAACCTTACATCTAAAGGAACTAGAGAAAGAAAAACAAAAAAACCCAAAGTTAGTAGAAGGAAAGAAATCATAAAGATCAGAGCAGAAATAAATGAAATAGAAACAAAGAAAACAATAGCAAAGATCAATAAAACTAAAAGCTGGTCCATTGAGAAGATTAAAAAAATTGATAAACCATTAGCCAGACTCATCAAGAAAAAGAAGGAGAGGACGCAAATCAATAAAATTAGAGCTGAAAAAGGAGAAGTTACAACAGATAATGCAGAAATACAAAGCATCCTAAGAGACTACTACAAGCAACTCTATGCCAATAAAATGGACAACCTGGAAGAAATGGACAAATTCTTAGAAAGGTATAGCCTTCCATGACTGAACCAGGAAGAAATAGAAAATATGAATGGACCAATCACAAGTAATGAAATTGAAACTGTGGTTACAAATCTTCCAACAAACAAAAGTCCAAGACCAGATGGCATCACAGGTGAATTCTATCAAACATTTAGAGGAGAGTTAACACCTGTCCTTCTCAAACTCTTCCAAAAAACTGCAGAGGAAGGAACACTCCCAAACTCATTTTACGAAGCCACCATCACCCTGATACCAAAACCAGACAAAGATACTACAAAAAAAGAAAATTACAGACCAATATCACTCATGAATATAGATGCAAAAATACCCAACAAAATACTAGCAAACAGAATCCAACAACACACTGAAAGGATCATACACCATGATCAAATGGGATTTATCCCAGGGATGCAAGGATTCTTCAATATACGCAAATCAATCAATGTGACACACCATATTAACAAATTGAAGAAGCAAAACCATATGATCATCTCAATAGATGCAGAAAAAGCTTTTCACAAAATTCAACTCCCATTTATGATAAAAACTCTTCAGAAAGTAGGCATAGAGGGAAGCTACCTCAACATAATAAAGGCCATATACGACAAACCCACAGCAAACATTATTCTCAATGGTGAAAAACTGAAAGCATTTCCTCTAAGATCAGGAACAAGGCAAGGATGTCCGCTCTCACCACTATTATTCAACATAGTTTTGGAAGTCCTAGCCAAGGCAATCAGAGAAGAAAATGAAATAAAAGGAATACAAATTGGAAAAGAAGTAGTAAAACTGTCACTGTTTGCAGATGACATGATACTATACATAGGGAATCCTAACGATGTCCCCAGAACACTACTAGAGCTAATCAATGAATTTGGTAAAGTTGCAGGATACAAAATTAATGCACAGAAATCTCTTGCATTCCTATACACTAATGACGAAAAATCTGAAACAGAAATTAAGGAAACACTCCCATTTACCACTGCAACAAAAAGAATAAAATACCTAGGAATAAACCTACCTAGGGAGACAAAAGATCTGTATGCAGAAAACTATAAGACACTGATGAAAGAAATTAAAGATGATACAAACAAATGGAGAGATATACCATGTTCTTGGATTGGAAGAATCAATATTGTGAAAATGACTATACTACCCAAAGCAATCTACAGATTCAATGCAATTCCTATCAAATTACCAATAGCATTTTTTACAGAACTAGAACAAAAAATCTTAAAATCTGTATGGAGACACAAAAGACCCCGAATAGCCAAAGCAGTCTTGAGGGAAAGAAACGGAGCTGGAGGAATCAGACTCCCTGACTTCAGACTACACTACAAAGCTATAGTAATCAAGATAATATGGTACTGGCACAAAAACAGAAACATAGATCAATGGAACAGGATAGAAAGCCCAGAGATAAACCCACGCACCTATGGTCAACTAATCTATGACAAAGGAGGCAAGGATATACAAAGGAGAAAAGACAGTCTCTTCAATAAGTGGTGCTGGGAAAACTGGACAGCTACATGTAAAAGAATGAAATTAGAACATTCCCTAGCACCATACACAAAAATGAACTCAAAATTGATTAGAGACCTAAATGTAAGACCGGACACTATAAAACTCTTAGAGGAAAACATAGGAGGAACACTCTTTGACATAAATCACAGCAAGATCTTTTTTGATCCACCTCCTAGAGTAATGGAAATAAAAACAAAAATAAACAAATGGGACCTAATGAAACTTCAAAGCTTTTGCAGAGCAAAGGAAACTACAAACCAGACGAAAAGACAACCCTCCGAATGGGAGAAAATATTTGCAAACGAATCAATGGACAAAGGATTAATCTCCAAAGTATATAAACAGCTCATGCAGCTCAGTATTAAAAAAACAAACAACCCAATCCAAAAATGGGCAGAAGACCTAAATAGACATTTCTCCAAAGAAGACATACAGATGGCCAAGAAGCACATGAAAAGCTGCTCAACATAACTAATCATTAGAGAAATGCAAATCAAAACTACAATGAGATATCACCTCACACCAGTTAGAATGGGTATCCTCAGAAAATCTACAAACAACAAATGCTGGAGAGGGTCTGGAGAAAAGGGAACCCTCTTGCACTGTTGGTGGGAATGTAAATTGATACAGCCACTATGGAGAACAGTATGGAGGTTCCTTAAAAAGCTAAAAATAGAATTATCATATGACCCAGCAATCCCACTACTGGGCATATACCCAGGGAAAACCATAATTCAAAAAGACACATGCACCCCAATATTCGTTGAAGCACTATTTACAATAGCCAGGACATGGAAGCAATCTAAATGCCCATCGACAGATGAACGGATGAAGAAGATGTGGTACATATATACAATGGAATATTACTCAGCCATAAAAAGGAACGGAATTGGGTCATTTGTAGAGATGTGGATGAATCTGGAGACTGTCATACAGAGTGAAGTAAGTCAGAAAGAGAAAAACAAGTATCATATATTAATGCATATATGTGGAACCTAGAAAATGGTACAGATGAACCGGTTTGCAAGCCAGAAATAGAGACACAGATGTAGAGAACAAATGTATGGACACCAAGGGAGGAAAGTGGCGGGGGGTGGGGTGGGGTGGGGTGATGAATTGGGAGATTGGGATTGACATGTATACAGTGATGTGTATAAAATAGATAACTAATAAGAACCTACTGTATAAAAAAATAAAAAATAATAATATTATGAGTTCCCTTAGGGAATTTAATTAAATTCATAAACTATTTTCTGAATGAGGTAGTATATTTATTTAGTAAATACCACTTAAAATTACAATTAATTATTATTCTAATTTAATTGAGTAAAGCATAATGAAGTTAAAATTAAAACTGAAGCCATTACAAAGCCTCTAATTAAGGAAATCTTGTTCTAGGCTTTTTCAGATTTTAAATATGTATAAACATCTTTTCTAAGAATTGGGTAAACAGAAAAAGAGTGGCAAAAGAAAAATACAACCATAGAGGCAAAGATAAGCAATAACACAAAACTGTATTTTAATTTCTTGATCTCACACTAACAGCATCTCATATTTTCCTTCAAAAAAGTGAAAATTAACGTTTACATAGATATAATGGATAAAATTTAACTCTGATTTAAATTTTTATCTTGTGATGTACAATTAAACCATAAGGAAGTTTTTATAACATTAAAAATCATTTAATGAACACGTGCACTGGGGCAACTAGAATAACATGACTAAAAAAGAACATATTCATACTCAAGAAGTACATGCAAAATTGGTATTTTATTTAATATGGTTCCATCTAAAGATGGAAAACAAACTGTTAATTTACTCCTTATGGGGAGATTCATTTCACAACAGCTTTAAAGTCTGCCTTCTTAGGGGACAAGTAGGACTTGGGAAAAGACAATTATAAAGATGTTTCACCTTTCCCACACACACAAAAAAGGAAATTAAAATTTGCTCCTTATCTTCCTGCAGTAAGCTGAATGGTGCCCCTCAAAGATATCAGGTCCTAATTCCTGGAACCTGTGAATGTTGGCTTATAGGGTAAAAATTTTTGCAGATATAATTAAGTATCCTGCAATGGATATTATCCTGCATCACCCAGCTGGGCCCTAAATGCCATCACATGTATCTTTATAGGAGGAAGACAGAGGGAAATGAGACAGACACATTGAGGAAAAGGCCATGTGAAGATGGAGGCAGGCATTGGAGTGATGTGGCTTAGGAATGCCAGCAGTCACCAGAAGCTGGAAGAGGCAAGGAATGGATTCTCTGCTAGAGCCTCCAGAGGATTTACGGTCCTGCTGAAACCTTGATTTTAGCTTCAAAAGACTTATTTTGGACTTCTGGTCTCAAGAACTATAAGAGAATAAATTTCTGTTGTTTCAAACCACCAAGTTTGTAGTCACTAGTTACAGCAGCCACAGAAAATAAACAGATTTCTCAAAAATCAGAATTAATGAAAGAATGCCTGCAAAAAATTTTTTAATTAAATAGTTGTACATTTTTTTTCTTAAACAGTAAGGTGATATCTCAGTATCCTTGAGGATAAGTGCCTTTATAACCACTGAACTAGTTTTCTTTTGTCTTGGTTTTTATTATAAAATCATATCAAGCAGTATTGGCAATAACTCAACAGTAGACAGACTGCTGTGTACTGTTTCCTGCCTCCTTCAAATCGCTCCTTGTAAAACGGCTGGGAGCCTGTTAGACGTTAATAGATCATTTTAAATAATCTGATCTAAATTATGTTCTGTATCACTCTTGAGCTTCAGAGGTCAAAGAAGCTAGAGAAGGGAAGAGAGGAGTCAGATGGAATGAAAATCTGTTTGCTGCCTCCCAGGCTGCAGCCACAAGAGCCACAGACGGGTCCATCTGTCACCCAGTGCATTTCTTGGCCCACCAGCTAGCATTTCTGCCAAAATATAGAAAATGACTTTCAGAAAGTATACTATTATACTGTACTAATTATAGTTTTATTTTACTCAGTGTTCAAAAGGCTGTATGACTTTTGTCACACATTGTTAAAACGAACTAAGATACATGAGTCTTCTCTGGGTGATAATAATATAGATTGCTATAGTCCCTCTTATTTTAAAAAAATGCCAGATTATGTTTGAAAATCTGTCACATTTTCACCTATGGAAAAACTTCTAACAATGATGTGTGTTTTAGAAAACACTCATCAGTAACAGAGATAGAGAATTTTCTGCTTAAAGAAACATGACAGTTAAGGAGAGAAATAATTTGAAGTCAGAGCTTTAAATTCACATCAACAATAACCTAAGTGGAACTGAAGCAACTGTCTCATGTGTGCGCGTGTGTGCGCGCACACGCACCCTCCACATATGTTAGGTCAGAAGGCTATAGGCTTTGCATAATCATTTCTAATCCTCATAACAACCTTATGAGGTAGCCACTATTCCTCATTATACATATGAATCAAAGACATATTGAATGGCATGACTATAATGTTAAAAAACTAGTAATAACTGACAGCAGAGGGGTTCCAAACTCAGATATGACTTCTAAGTCCATGTTCTATGTGTGCTTTTCCACTCCTCCAACACACTATTGTGACTTCCTGTCCCAGATTTCAAATATTCTGTTCCACTGGAACCACAAAGCAGGGTCAGAGAAATTCTAAATCTCCTAACTACATTCATATCCTAGATTTCTTCTTGCAATAAGAAGCAGAACATATATCTTACTTCAAGTCCCAATTTTTAGTTAAGAAAATAATGAACACCATTATAAAGCTCTCAGCTGTTCCCAATTTACCATTTCAGGACTGTTTAGTCTGAGCCAAAACATAGCTTTCTTGGCTCCTTAAAGAATGGACCCTTATTAATTTTTCAATATTTTAACCAACTCAATAAACAAAGATTAAAAAGAAAATGAAAAAGTAAAGGAGTTTCTTCAAAAGATTCGTAACATTTTATAGGCTGAGTACCTGTCAAGAACTCTAAAGGATCTGAGACTTTAGCCTACTTGTCAGCCAACAAGCTAGCCTACCACAGTTGAATGGAGGCTGGCAGAAGGCATGAGACTCCTGCGTGTCAGAGGACTTTATTACTCACAGCACGGCAAGTGGCATGAGCAGCAAGTCTGTATCAGTTCCTCTTGCCCACCAAATCTCACAGGGGCAACATATATGGGTATAGATGGATACCTGCACATACAATACATCACATTAAAGGAGAGAAAGTCTAAGCTGAGGGAACCCAAATCTTTTATAATAGACAGTACACATGCCTGTACTTTGTTCGAAGGGAGACATTATTTTACTGGATAATAAGCATGATTGTCCTTTCTTCCAAAAGATAGTCCTGAACAAAGGGCAGTTAGTGCCTCACTCCCAAGATATGCCGAAACATGAGACCCACGGAAAATTATCTCCCAAGGTGTACATTCCTTATTGATCAAGGATCAGAAGTTGCAGCCTCACCACAGAAAATACACAAGGTAAAATAATTAAATATCATAAGCATCAAATTCTCTGTGGTTCTGCCCTTAGAGTCTGGGACAGAGGCAGGCAAATCCTGATTCTCACCTTCCAAGTCTCATTCTTATTTCCCAGGCAGCATTCTGACTTGACTCATAGGTTGTGCCACTCATTCAAAATTCCATTAAGCACCATGAATTAGGTACTACGTGTTAGGGTAGCTTAAAAGCCAGTCAGACACCAAGTCTAAGCAATCCCAATTATTGTTCCACCCTAGCACCAAATATTATCGGCTCAGATAATAACACTTCAGTGAAAGGAACTATGAAAAAAAAAATCACCCCCACTTAGTTCAACTAAAAGTATGATTTTTTACAAAGCTGTTGTGATGGGACCAATACTTCATAATCCTTGGGGTGTATCTCACAGTTTACAGAAGTCCTACAGACTGAAAAATGAGGTATAACTGTTATTTAGTAGATGAGCACTAGACTGTATCTGAATTACATTCTAATTCTACTGATGATTACCTATAAAAGATCGCCAAAATCACTTAATTACTACTACTCATTATCTCAGAGCTACTGAAAATGAGTAAACATTCTGTAACAACCTAAAATCCTTAGAGGAAGTTAAGTAAAAGAAACGACAGGAAAATTATCAATTTGTACCTAATGATATATAATGTTCATAAAGATCTAAAATAAAATGATGGAAATTGACAATTATATTCAGTTCTTATTACACGGAAAATATATGCTAGAATTATGTCTTTAGGAGAGTGCATAAAATCAACTAACTAAAATACTTATTTCCTAACATGAAAATGAAAAAATTTTTCTGTGCTCTTCAGTAACTGATATTACTCAAATGTGAGCAGTTACAGCACGTAAAATCTGATTAATACGCTCTCAAATACTAATGCTTCCTTACCTACTTTTCCATCTAAAAGAAGTGTTAGGACTAGAAACAAAAGCAACAAGAAAACAGGAGGCACCACAGCTGTCTGTCAATGCAAGAATGGAGAGTGTCTTTGAAGTATTAGACTCTGATGTTGGAACCTGATGGGAAATGACAACCCCATGGCTCTGGCATCTGCTTTCAACAGATGCCCTCAGCAAAGACAGGTGATTTCTTGATTCAGTATTCCCTAGAAGGGTATTGTGCTGTCATTCAGGAAAAGATAATGAAAAGTCAGTCTATAACATTAAAGCCTTGTTGAATAAGATGTACAGCTCAAGAATTTCTAAGCTACTCCATGATGTTAAAATATTAACCATAAGTACAGTGGAGAGGGAAAAAAAGTATGAAGTAGATATTATAAAAAGTGAAGAAAAAAATGCTTTAAAGCCAACAGTTATGAGAAACAATAACAAGCAGACCTTAGTGACCTGCAGCAACCAATAATGGAAGGCTCCTTTTGAGCACAGGCACTTTGAGAAGCAAGGGGGCAAACAAAAACAGATGCTGCAAGGAGAAACCACAGCTGCTAACCAGAGGGTAGATTATATGCATGCTCAGTGAGAAAAGGACTGTGAGTCATACAACTATTAAGCCACGTGGAAGGACAAGACTTTATTTTTTTTAAGGGGGGAGGGGCAGCTCTATGCACAGTTGTCTGTAGGAAATTCTACAAAGTGTTTCAATTTCACCAAGAAATAATGCAGTATAATGACATTCAAACATCAAAGTGATATTTGAGAATGACACTATACTTCAACCCCTATAAAATTTATTAGACTATAAATTTGGCATTTTGAATTCATGTAGTATTATTTATTAAGTGGTTCTTGAAAAACTTTTATTTTCAAAAGACAAATGTTAGAGCCTCATCACATAACTTTCACTAAAATAAATTCCAGATGGAAGAAAAAGATAAACATGAAAAATGAATCATAAAAAACTAGCAAAACATTCTAGTGAATAGTCACTCAATTCTAGAATGAGGGATGGACTTTCAAAGCATCAAATAAAGAAATAATTCACAAATGAAAAGATTTCTAGATTTAGCTACATAAAAAGGAAAACTGCAGTCTATCAAAAAGCAAAATGATAACAACAACTCATAGATAAAGCCTGGCCCAAGGACATAAACAGATTCAAAAATGAAAAGTATCAATGACCAAGATGTATATGAAAATATATTCAACCTCACTGTTAATTAAAAGAAATGTAAAGAATAAGACACTATAATTCACCCATCAAATTTTAAAGTTTTCAAAGATATTACCCAATGTTGGCAAGGCTAGTTTGAATTGGGCACTTCCCCATATACCACTGATGGAAATTCAAAATGAGGTAACCTGTCTAGAAGGAAATTTGCCAATATGAATCAAGAGCCTTAAAAATGTTCATACCCATTGATCCAAGAATTCAATCTCTAGCAATTTTTAAAACCAAATAAAGATGCATAAAAAACGATGTACATTTCAGTTATTTAATAGAGTAGGAAATTAGAAACAACTTCAATGTCCAACAATAGGTAAAGGCTAAATAAAATACAGTATACCCTCAAAGTGAAATATCCCGCAACCTTTAAAAATAATATTATAGACTTGATTCCTTAATATGGAAATAAGAATGCTCAGAGGGTAAAAACTAGAACACTCAAAATATTAAACTATATACACAGTATGAGCCAATTGTTTCCTTTTAAAATGTACATTTTATACACTCAGTATATACACATACAAAGACCGACAGGTATGTATGTACAAGGTGATGAGTGTGGGGGTATGAAGGAAATACACCAAAATGTTAATGCTTACTCAAGGTTGGTAGAATAAGGAGCGTTTTGTATTTTCTTCTTTATGCTTTTAATATTCTAAATTTTCTACAATAAGCAAACATGCTTCTGTTATAAGGAAACACTATTAATATTATACTACTTTAAAAGTATTATATTTCAGAATGTAAACTGAATTCTAACCATATATATTCCATTCATAAGAATGATGTATCCAGACAGCTATAGGTTAATTATAAGTTGGTATTATATACAATTATTTTGTTTTTATGGGGCACATCTTGGCCCGCTACCAAACATCATCACTGTGCTGTCATGTTTTATTGCTAATCCAATATTATATGTCATAATTTTTAAAATGCAAATTACTATGAAAGTATGCAAGTTTTAATGTCAAAAATCATGCTTTCATGTAAATTATTTTCATAAAGGAAACCCCCAAAACTATACAATTTGAATTGTTATAATTAGTCTGATAATGAAGTAAGCGATAACAAAACATGTCACCTTGACCATCTTTAAGATATCTGAACTGATGCATGATTAATCTAACGTTGATGTACTTTCTGCCTAGGTCAATGTCAACTAGTCACTGAAAATCAAATGGATCTGTTTATACAGGAGGCCCTCCTTATCTACAGATGGGGAACCCACAGATATGGAGGGCCAATTGTACTAGGCCATTTTACATAAGGGACTTGAGCATCTGTGGATTTTGGTATTCGCTGGGGTCCTAGAACCAATCCCCCATGGATACTGAGGGACAAGCACACAGTATACTTTTTATTTGCATTAATTATGCTACCTTAGTACATTTCTACTGCATGAGAAAGGAAAGTCTACTGTAACATAAGAACAGTCTATGTCAAACTGACTTCCCAATATAACTCTAGTAGGCTTTGGATTCCAAAACAAAAGCAGTCCTGGAGGAGGGTAAAAAAAAACAACAAAACAAAACAAAACAAAAAAACCCAAGTGCAAGCTACTATGCTAAACAAAACTAACTGCTTCATCTTTGATGTATCCAGATTAAGACAAATTTTACAGCCGGTGTACTGTGCCCCTTAAAAAAATACTGTATTGGGCTTCCCTGGTGGCGCAGTGGTTGAGAGTCCTCCTGCCGATGCAGGGGACACGGGTTCGTGCCCTGGTCTGGGAGGATCCCACATGCCGCAGAGCGGCTGGGCCCGTGAGCCATGGCCGCTGAGCCTGCGCGTCCAGAGCCTGTGCTCCGCAACGGTAGAGGCCACAGCAGTGAGAGGCCCGCGTACCGAAAAAAAAAACAACAACTATTTACGGAGCAAGGATCATCCTTACTTGAGCTATTTAACAAGGCACTAAATATTGGATGCTGAAATTAAAAGCAAGTTACAGTAAACTAATTACAAAGAAATGACAAATTCCACAAACCAGGCCAAAGAAAACCCCATTAGTATATCTTAAATGTTCAAGTGGCTCCTACACAGCAGCACACTGGCAGCTACCAATAAGACCAAATGGATTCAGACAGTTTATTACTAACACAGACAGAGAAAGCATGATCTGTATGGTGTCACTTCCCCATGTCCCTAGTCCCACAGGACAAAACCAAACTGGAGGGAAGGACCAAATAACAGACAACATGCACAGAGGGTTGCTCTGTCATGGAGAAGCCAACTCTAGACTGCAGCTTTGCAATTTTATACTCACAACTGTATCTGAAAGAATGTCCCATGTCTCACCAGAATGAGGGAAAGAGATAATAAACTGCCTTGAGGCAGCCTCCCACAAGATAGGGAGGTGGACACAAAATGACCTTATGTCATCTATCTTGCCATGTACCAGGGAGGATCAGAGAGTCTTTCCCCAAGATTTGAGTCAGACTGTGGTTCAGCCTTGCCTATGTGGAGATGTGCAAGATCACCAAGATACCATGGCAAAGCCATTCCTCTAGTTTATAGTCATACAAATAGAATAAGAAGTCAGTACATAAAATTATCATGCTCGTCCCATAATTTTAAGTTTAGAAATTTGACAAGCATTTACTATCAACTGTTGCAGAGAGACACTGCAGTCAACCAAACACTATAGGGTATTTTTGTATAGAAAGTGTTATCTGCCCTCAAAGAGTTTAAACTCCTCTTGAGGGAAGCAATGTAAAGCTAAGAGCACAACTGCACCTGGCTATGTACTGATATTAAATAGTAACTTAAACAACTAACAATAGAGGAATGATTAAATCAAATATGGTGCATACATACAATAGACTATTAGGCAGTCGTTAAAAATCATGTTATAAAGCATTTTTCTTCAGTGGAACAGTGGCATAAACAAAACTCTCAGAAGAACAATTTGGAAGAAAAGTATACAACAGACTATAATGGAAAGACTTTTAAGGCAACAACATTACATAAATTAATGTTGAGAAAACATTCAGTCATGAGTTGATGAGGTTTTTTACAAGAGAAGCAGTGAAAATATATACAGCAATTATTTCTGAGAGCTTATGGCAAATGGAGGACAGTAGACCAATGTAAGAAGAGAAAACTAGACCAAGACACATGAAAATAATTTTAAACAATTTAGAGCTATACTACTGGAAAATCTGCTAAACCCAAGCCAAAATAGGCATTCATCTCACAATTTTTCCTGGACTTCATCTACAAATATGATTTTCAAGATGGGATTAGTTAAAACAACAGATTAATGCTCAAAACATTTTATAATAATTTTAATGCCAAACGTTATTTAATGTCATAAACATTACTTACAAATCAATTTTATTAATTAACCTAAATATTTAAAAGCAGTCAACTATTCTAAAATAAAAACATATTCAGTGATACAATATAACAATATATAAAAACTATAGCTAATTTGCAACTGTTAAAGTTTAATAATCATATCTCTGCTTATGAAGCAATTAATAAGCTGTTATTTCTTTTTGCTTTCTGATAGCTTTTCTTTTTTTAAATAATATAACAAAACAATAAAAACAAAAATCAGAGACAGTAAGAAGTCCAATCTGACTGAAGAACAGGTACATACATGAGAAGTATTTGGAAAACATGGTGGAAAAGGAAAGAGACAAACTGTGGAGGGACCTGAAAAGGCACCCAGGGTAAGAAGCAGGCTAAATTGAACAAATGTGCTAAACATCTACTGTGTACCACACACTATACTAAATGTTGGAATGGCAACAAAGCAACTATACTCAAAACCTCCAAAATCAATAAAAAGAGAAATGTAAACAAATACCATATTTCTTTGATCTTACAATGCACATTTTCGTCTAATGTTAACATTTCTAAAATCCATGTATGTGCTTATTGTGGTAGTGTTTCTCTTTTTCTGGAAAAGTTATTAAATTGATAATGAATGTTACAATAGGGGAAATATATTAATTGCAATAAAGGATCACAGCAGCTACATTAGAGGGATAGAGTAATCCCTATATGTAGAGGATGCAGGAAAGGGAAAAGGTAATAAAGAAAGGCCTGATCTTGGATACAAAAGATCAACAGGAGTTCACAAGGCAGAAAAGAGGGAGAAGAAGGACATCAACAGTAAGGGCAAAAATAACATGAAAACATGGAATAGCATGATACTTTCAAGGAACAGCATGGAATTTGGCAGGCTGGAATGTAGAGTTTTGGGACACTATGAGACTAAACTGAAAAGCAGGTAGGCCAGGAATGCAAGAAGGATATAACAGCTAAAAGCCTATCAATGTAATATACCATATTAATGCAATAAAAGACAAAAAACTAGATATAAAAAGGAATTTCTTCAACCTGAAAAAGGGCATCTATGAAAAACACCAGAGCTAATATCATATTTAATGGTGAAAGACTGAATGCATTCCTCCTAAATTCAGGAATAAGACAAGAATGTCCACTCTCACCATATCCACTCAACACTGTACTAGAAGTTCTAGCCAGGATGATTAGGCAAGAAACTGAAATAAAAGGCATCCAGATTCGAAAGGAAGTATAACTATCTCTATTTGCAGATGACATGATCGTACATACAGAAAATGCTAATGAATCCATTAAAAGACTATTAGAATGAAGAAACAAGTTCAGCAAGGTTGCAAGATAAAAGACCACTATGTAAAAGTCAATTATAGGGACTTCCCTGGTGGTCCAGTGGTAAAGAATCCGCCTTCCAATGCAGGGGACACAGGTTCAATCCCTGGTCAGGGAACTAAGATCCCACATGCTGTGGGGCAACTAAGCCTGTGTGCCACAACTACTGAGCTTGTGTGCCTCAACTAGAGAGCCTGCATGCCGCAAAGTACAGAGCCCATGCATTCTGGAGCCCACGACACAACTAGAGAAGAGGAAACCCACACGCCACAACTAGAGAGAAGCCTGTGTGCTGCAACAAAGAGCCCGTGCACCGCAACGAGCACTGCAATGAAAGATCCCACGTGCCACAATGAAGATCCCACATGCCACAACGAACACCTGACACAGCCAACTAAATAGATAAATAAATAAATACTAAAAATAATAATAATAAATAAAGTCTACTAAAAAAAACGTCAATTATATTTGGGTCCAGTGGTTAGGACTCCGTACTTTCACTGCCTAGGGCCCAGGTTCAATCCCTGGTCAGGGAACTAAGATTCCACAAGCCACGTGGTGCAGCCACAAAAAAAAAAACAAAAAAAAACGTATTTCAATAAACTAGCAATGAATATCCCAAAAATGAAATTAAGAAAAAATTCTATTTTTTCTATATGATAGTATGTCAGAAAATAAAGACTGAGGAAAACAACAAAATATCATTGAAAGAAACTAAAGATACAAATAAATCAAAAGACATCCCATATTCATGGACTGGAAAACTTAATATTGTTAAGATGGTAAAATTTCCCCAAATTGACCTACAGATTCAACACGACCCCTATCAAAATCCCAAACTGCATTTTCTGAAGAAATTGACAAGCTGATCCTAAAATTCATATTGGTCTCGAAACAGCCAAAGCAATCTTGAAAAAGAACAATGTTGGAAGAAGACTCACACCTCCTGATTACAAAACTTAATACAGAGCTACAGAAATCAAGATAGAGTGGTACCAGGATAAGAACAGATATACAGGGCTTCCCTGGTGGCGCAGTGGTTGAGAGTCTGCCTGCCGATGCAGGGGACACGGCTTTGTGCCCCGGTCCGGGAAGATCCCACATGCCGCAGAGCAGCTAGGCCCGTGAGCCATGGCCGCTGAGCCTGCGCGTCTGGAGCCTGTGCTCCACAACAGGAAGGAAAGGCCACAACAGTGAGAGGCCCGCGTACCGCAAAAAAAAAAAAAAAAAAAAAGAACAGATATACAAATCAATGGAATAGAATTGAGAGTCCAGAAATAAATGTTCACATTTATGGTCAGTTGATTTTCGACAAGGGTAACAAGAAAACTGGATGAGGAAAGAAAGGTATTTTCCGGAAATGGTGCTGGGACAACTAGATATACATATGCAAAAGAACAAAGTTGGACCCTGATCTCACACCATACATAAAGAACTCAAGATGGACAGATAGCCAAGAGGCACATGAAAAGATGTTCAACATCACTAATTATTAGAGAAATGCAAATCAAAACTATAATGAGGTATCACCTCACACCAGTCAGAATGGCCATCATCAAAAAATCTATAAACAACAAATGCTGGAGAGGGTGTGGAGAAAAGGGAACCCTCTTGCACTGTTGGTGGGAATGTAAATTGGCAAAGCCATTATGGATAACAGTATGGAGGTTCCTTAAAAAACTAAAAATAGAACTACCATATGACCCAGTAATCCCACTCCTGTGCATATATCCAGAGAAAACCATAATTCGAAAGGATACATGCATCCCAATGTTCATTGCAGCACTACTTGCAATAGCCAGGACATGGAAGCAACCTAAATGTCCATCAATGGAGGAATGGATAAAGAAGATGTGGTATATATATACCATGGAATATTATTCAGCCATAAAAAAGAATGAAATAATGCCATCTGTAGCAACATAGAGGGACCTAGAGATTGTTATACTGAGTCAGACAGAGAAAGACAGAGAAAGTCAGACAGAGAAAGACAAATATCATATGATATCGCTTATATGTGGAATCTAAAAAAATGATACAAATGAAACTATTTACAAAACAGAAAGAGTCACAGATGTAGAAAACCAACTTATGGCTACCAAGGGGAAAGGGGGGAGATAAACTGGGGGATTGGGATTGACATATACACACTACTACATATAAAAGATAACTAATAAGAACCTACTGTATAGCACAGGGAACTCTATTAGGTGCTCTGTAATGACCTATATGGGAATGGAGTCTAGAAGAGAGTGGATATATGTATATGCACGGCTGATTCAGTTTGCTGTACAGCAGAAACTAACACAACGTTGTAAATCAACTATACTCCAATAAAAAAAATGAATTTAAAAAAAAAGTACCGGGCTTCCCTGGTGGTGCAGTGGTTGAGAGTTGGCCTGCCGATGCAGGGGACGTGGGTTCGTGCCCCGGTCCAGGAAGATCCCACATGACGCGGAGCGGTTGGGCCTGTGAGCCACGGCCGCTGAGCCTGCACGTCCGGAGCCTGTGCTCCGCAACGGGAGAGGCCACAACAGTGAGAGGCCCGCGTACCGAAAAACAAAAAAGTACCAACACACCTGAGGGGTAAAATACAGTATTTACTGGTAAGAAAAAAGTTATAATTGAAAAACAAACAAACAAACAAAAGAACTCAAGATGGATAATATGTCTAATGTAAGTGCTAAAACTATAAAACCAAAAGAAAACAAAAGAGTAAGTCTTCATAACCCTGGGTTAGGCAATGGCTCCTTAGATATGACACAGAAAGCACAAGCAACATAAGAAAAAAAAAGATAAAATGGGCTTCATCAAAATTTTCAAATTTTGTGTTTCAAAGCAGACGACCCACAGACTAGGAAAGAAAAATTTGCAAGCTATATACTTGGGTAAGGGTTTTATGTATAGAAGAAAAAGAAAAAAAAATTCTTATAACTCAGTAATAAGGAAAAGACAACCCAATTAGAAAGTGGACAGAATCTAAACAGACATTCCCTTAGGAAGATATACAAATGGACAATAAACACATGAAAGGAGGTCAACATCATTAGTCATTCGCAAAATGCAAATCAAAACCATAATGAGATTATACTTCACACTTACTAGGATGACTGTAAACAGAAATACAGATAGCAACAAGTGTTGTTGAAGATATGAAGAAACTGGAATCCTCATACACTGCTACTGGAAATGTAATATGGTGCAGCCACTTTGGAAAACAATTTAGCATTTCCTCAAAATGTCAAACGTAGAATTAACATATGATCCAAGACGCAAGAGGGAAGAGATATGGGAACATATGTATATGTATAACTGATTCACTTTGTTATAAAGCAGAAACTAACACACCATTGTAAAGCAATTATACCCCAATAAAGATGTTAAAAAAAAAAAAACATATGATCCAGCAATTCTACTCCTACATGTATAAGAGAAATGAAAACATACATCTACCCAACTTTTACATAATATTCATAGCAATATTATTTATAATAGCCAAAGAATGGAAACAACCCAACTGTCCATCAACTGATGAATGGACAAACAAAATGTACAATAGAATATTATTCAGATATAAAACGGAATGAAGTACTGATATATGCTACAACATAAATGAATTTTAAAACATGATAAACGAAAGAAGACTATCACAAAGGGCCACATACTGTAAGAATCTATTTATAGAAAATGTTCAGAATCAACAAATCTATAAATACAAAAAGTAAGTTAGAGGTTGCCTAGGTCTGGATTGGTGGCGGGGTGGGGGGATATGCTAATGGGTATGGGGTTTCTTTTTGAAGTGATAAAAATATCCCAAAATTAGACTGCAGTGATGAGTGTACAACTAACAACCAATAAACTATATACTTTAAATGAGTGAATTTTTGGCATGTGAATTATATCTCAGTAAAATGTTAAAAAGAAAAGAAGTAGGCAGGGATATATCTGGAAAAAGATGGTCCATGTACTAAAACACAAAATAGGACCTCTACCTCACACTATACATAAAAATCAACTCCACATTGATGAGGAACTGAAACACCAAAAACAAACCTTTAAAACCTTTAGTAAAAAAATACATGAATATATTTTACACATTCTTAAACAAGACACAAAAAATAGTGACTATAAAAGACTGATAAATTTGACTGTATTAAAATGTAGAACATTTGTTCAGCAAATGACTCCTTAAAAAGCAAAAAAGACAAGTTACAAACTAGGAGAAAATACAATATACAAAACTGACAAATGATTAGTATAGTATTAGTATTTGGGGCAAAATAAATTATTTCACAGTACAGGAAACATATATGGCCAAGTAGGTAAGACATTTGAAGATATGTTAATGAAACTGGTGATCAGGGAAATATAAACCAAGAAAGGTATCACCTCGAACCAGTCAGAATGGCCACCATCAAAAAGTCTACAAGCAATAAATGCTGGAGAGGGTGTGGAGAAAATGGAGCCCTCTTGCACTGTTGGTGGGAATGTAAATTGATACAGCCACTATGGAGAACAGTATGGAGGTTCCTTAAGAAACTAAAAACAGAACTACCATATGACCCAGCAATCCCGCTACTGGGTATATACCCTAAGAAAACCATAATTCAAAAAGAGTCATGTACCACAATGTTCACTGCAGCTCTGTTTACAGTAGCCAGGACATGGAAGCAACCTAAGTGTCCATCAACAGATGAATGGATAAAGATGTATATACAATGGAATATTACTCAGTCTTAAAAAAGAATGAAATAATGCCATTTGCAGCCACATGGATGGATCTAGATTATCATACTAAATGAAGTAAATTAGACAGAGAAAGACAAATGTTATATGATATCACTTATATGTGGAATCTTTTAAAAACGACACAAATGACCTTATTTATAAAACAGAAACAGACTCACAGATATAGAAGACAAACTTATGGTTACCAAAGGAGAAAGGAGGGGGGAGGGATAAATTAGGAGTTTGGGATTAACAGATACTATATATAAAATAGATAAACAACAAGGACTTACTGTATAGCACTGGGAACTATATTCAATATCTTGTAATAACCTATAATGGAAAAGAATCTGAAAAAAATATATATATACACACACATACACACATATATATAAATAACTGAGTCACTTTGCTGTACACCTGAAACTAACACAGCATTGTAAATCAACTATACTTCAATTAAAAAAATAGTTTCATACTACAAAAAAAAAAGACGTCATTGAACTACCATTTTAAACTCGTTTGGGGGAATTCCCTAGCAGTCCAGTGGTTAGGATTCCGCGCTTCCACTGCAGGGGGTGCGGGTTCAATTCCTGGTCGGTCAACTAAGATCTCGCATGTCTCAGTGCAGCCAAAAAAATTAAAAATAATAAACTCGTTTGGCCAAAACGTTTAAATCTGACAATACTATGTGTTGGAGGAGATACGAATTCACAGGATCTCTTACAGAGGTTGATGGAAAGGTAAACTGTAAACCAGTTGGCATTATCTCCTTAATTTGAACATTAACATACCATACAATCCAGCTATTCCACTCCCAAGAATAAACACAAGAGAAATTCTTGCACGTGCACAACAGAAGACATGTATAATAACGCTTACAGCAGCACTGCTCACAAGAGCAAAAATATGTTAACAACCCAAATGGCCAGGAGTGAGACAGTGGATAAACTATACTATAGTCACACAATGAAAGATAATGGAGCCACCAAAAAGAATGAACTACAGGGACTTCCCTGGAGGCGCAGTGGTTAAGAATCCGCCTGCCAATGCAGGGGACACAGGTTCAAGCCCTGGTCCGGGAAGATGCCACATGCCGTGGAGCAACTTAAGCCCGTGCGCCACAACTACTGAAGCCTGCACACCTAGAGACCGTGCTCCACAACAAGAGAAGCCACCGCAATGAGAAACCCGCACACCGCAATGAAGAGTAGCCCCCACTCGCCACAACCAGAGAAAAGCCTGTGTGCGGCAACGAAGACCCAACGCAGCCATAAATAAAATAAATAAATATATAATTTTTAAAAAAACAGAATGAACTACAGCTTCATACAACAATTTGGATGAATCTGAGCAACTTAATATTAAGTAATGTAATATAAAAATTACCAGTTATATAAAGCAGAGTTGTGTATTAGCTTTTTCACATTTTTGTAAAGTTCAAAACAAGGAATAAGCAACGTATTATTAAGGAGCTGGCTTACTGGATCGAAGGTGTTTTAGTAGCAACAAGTGACAATCAGATTTGCATATTAGAGTGCTCCAGCTACAGTGTGAAAGACTAATTGGACTTGAAGCAAACTGAACATGAGGCAGAGAGATCATTTGGGAAAACTGTTGATAGGTCCAGTTAAAGGTGAGGAGAGGAGGACCTGAACAACAACAATGGCAGTGAGAACAGACAGGAAGGAAACAGATCTGAAAGCTATTCAAACAGTTATGATCAAGAGGTCTTAGGTCCTAACCAGATATAGAGGGTGAGGGACAGTGAAGAGTCAAGAATAATTCCCAACTTTCTGGTCTGGGAGATCAGGGGGCCTAGGGTCAATAACAAAAGTTGATCTTTTTTTGACATTTTGAGTTTGAAGAGACTCTAGGAAGTCAATATTCATATAGTATCCTCTTTTTATGATTAAGTATAAAATCTGATCCTTCCCCCTTCAAAGCCCATCCTCCATCTCCATTATAAAGCCCCCTCTGATGTTCTACCAACACAATCATGTCACCGCTCCCTCTTCAAACTTGCACATCACTCTGTTTTCACTTAAGACATTTATCTTACTCTAGCCCAGCACTGCTCAATCTCTATCACCACTGACATTTTGGACCAGGTAACTCTCTGTTGTGTGGGCAGTCTTGTTCATTGTAGGATGCTTAGCAGCATCCCTGGCTTCTACCCACTAGATATCAGTAGTATCCCCAAGTTGTGACAGTCAAAAATGTCCCCGGACATTACCAAATATCTCCTGGGGGCAAGTTCCCCCACTCCTTGAAACCTTGATCTAGCCTATATAATAGATACCTGAGTACTTATTTTATAGCACTAGGAAATCATAAGTTCCTTAAAGGCAGCAACTTTATCACCCTGTCCATTTATATAAAATAGATATGACAAATCCATTCTTACATACTAATCAAGGTAAATTAAGGAGATAGCTATGTTCAATTTACTATTTTTAATGTATAAATATCTTTAAAAGTAATTGATTTCTCATTGACACAGACATCCCCAACCAATTAGCTCAAAGTATTAAGGATTTATATATTGTAATTACTTTTTTAAGAGGGGAAAATTTCTATGCTGCACATTCTAGAGTCTCTCAGGGACATAATAATGTAGAGAAGTCATTTCTGAATGAAATCCAGATACACAAATGCTCTAGAATTGGTTAGTATCAATAGAGTTCAAATAAAAATTTATGGCACAGTTATTTTATTTCTGTTTCTTGTCACCTTGAATCCCTAATATTATACATAAAATTCCACTGAAAGGAACTTAAACAGTTAATTTAAAAGTGACAACAATCTCTGTCACAAATTATAAGAGTACACAGATTAACAACGTCCACAAATAGGGAAGAACTTACTTTCTTATTTGGAAAAAAAACTTTAAAAAAATTTTGCGGTCAAAAAATATATGAGACAATATCCATTGTTTAATTATCCATTACAGTCCATTGACTAGTATTCTGTAAGTGGAATGCTATCAATTTATAATTTATTTGAAACAGGAGAAATGTAAAGATTAAAAGTTAGACCTTTAGCAGACTGAATACACTAGTTTAAAGTGAGACTAAACACAAATTTAAATTATTGTTATAAAACTCACTTGTACAGTTTTCTTTTATTACATTAAATGGTTCCCTGGAGTATAAGGTATTTTTTCCTATAAAAGGGAAGCAGAGAAAACTTTCTGAAACTTTTCAGAAAACTGATTATAAGAGTGTTACAATGCTTCAAGAACTACCTAAATACACACAAAGTGTAGAGAAAAGAAAAAGGTTTCCCCTTCTACATCATGATGATGAACAGCCTCTGTACGATGGGGGTGGGCATCATACAGTTTAAGTATCCCTTAGAGTGTACTGCTGGGATAGACTAGGAGAGTGATATGCCCTTTTGCAAAGTTTCACTGTATGCCTTGGAACTTAAATATCACCTCCCAGGAAATCAATATGCTCTAAGTATTCAATTATTTTTATTTGTGAAGTGTCCTTAACATCATCTCTCATGCTGTCAATGAGGTTCTGGATCTTGTACATCTTTATGCTTTTGATGATAAATAAATGCTTCAGAGTTTATGTTACAAATAATCTAAATCAAAATATTAAATTTTAAACTTAATCAAGTGTCACTATAACCCCAATTCAAAAATATCCCAATCAACCATTTCTGTTCTTTTACCTGTCATGCAGTATATATAATTTTTTTCATAAAACATCGTAAGCTCATATTGTTCAAAAGCAACTAATTTAGCTGCTTAACACAGTCCTAATTCTAAACTATGGCTTACTCTCCATAATGACTCCTTAAAGCATTTTGCTCTATTGAGTACTTATTCCTATGCTTGTAACTTTGTTCTCCCAGATAACACTGCCTCACTTAAGATTAAAATTTAAGACAATAATCTCCCCAGACATCTACCTTCCCCTTCACCTTAGCAAAAGTCAGGTAACTCCTCCCTTCCATTGCTAACAAATTTCCACCCACTCCATGAAGATCCCCCCTCCCCCTCTTGCATTTTAACACTGAACTCTCTACTAGTTCCCTCCTTTCAGCCTCCAAGTATGTTTGAGAAAATATAGAGTGAACCTGCAGTTAACATCTGCCCTTAACATGCAATGTCATTCTCAACTCCGTATCAGTGCAATTTCTCCCCTGACAGTCTGCAACTGTCCCTCCTGCTTAATCATAACTTGATCCCATACTGATCATTTACCTCAAGATTCAGCTATATCTAACTCTATAGGAAACTTTCTCAAACTTTCTCAAACTAACTTAACCCCCAATAAAATTAAGCCTCATGCCCCAGTTCCATATCACTTAATTGTACAGTTTATTAAAACATACAATTTTGAACATTATATATTATAACTCTTTTCTAATTGTTACATATATTACTGTACACATTCACCTAGTTTGTAAACCCTTCGAGGATCATGTTTCCAAAGTTAGAGTTCAATAAAAGCTTGCTTAATGAATCTATTCTAAAACCAACAGAGGGGCATGAAGACAAGCTATGCAAATACCATGCACAAAACAAAACACACTGCACCACAAACAAAAACTATATAATCTATGAAACTAAATAAGCATTCATCTTTCAGATTAAATAACCTATTTATTAGCACAGTGTTTATTTTAATAGTAGCTTTGTTATAAGAAGAGAAAGTGTTGCAATGGAAATAACACTGGAATAGTGCTAGAGTTGGAAAACCTAGCCTCTGACCCACACTCTGCCATACACTAGCCATTTAACTTCCGGCAAATCACTTAACCTCTCTCAACAACAAAGAGTAATTACTATGCACTCTACAAAGCTCAAAGGGTTATTATTAGGATACAATAGGGTAATATATATTAAAGTGCTCAGAATTTATAAAGAGCTGTATAAATCGTATTATTTTAATGATAAACGTACCCTCCAATTTAAGATAACATTTTATTTTAAAGTGTGAACTTGCAAAAGAAAGAAATTAAGGGGCAACTATTTATGCTATAGAAGAATTCATCACTGAATAAAATAAATCACTGCAAGGTTCAGCAATTCAAATTCAATCTGAAGCAATTAAAATATGAGTCAACCGTCAAAAGTGTCCTTCACATTCAATTTTTCAGTAAGATATTTATTACATAAAGCAAGGCAGATACTTGAATCAGGCCACAAAATCACAAGGTTATTCCACTGAATGCACTAAGATGGCCTTCACCTATGTTACAAAATCAGATGCTGCACAGTTTAACTGGCTCCATTTTACAAGCCGATACAATGCACCATGCCCCACAGTTGAAGAGGTGAACCAGCACATGTAGGAAATACTAGAGTTGACTCCAGGTTTACAGGAAAACACGTGATTAACCAGGACACAGCACAATCTGATGTATGTAAAGAATTCCTAAATCTGTTTCACAGACCTATTGTTTATGGACATAAAGAAGTATGAAGAAGCAGAGGGAGCAGCTGCAAGTAGACTGAGACTTATTTGTAGCACTGGTGACAAAGTCAAATATGAAAAGTTTCAGGATTTGTTTGGGTAGCCGTTAAAATCACTTCCAAGCTCTCTTAAAGTCAACAAATTATCACAGTATCCAGACAGACTTTTTAAAGTTCTAGGCAATTTCCCTTTGTCTTGCCAAATCTACCCACAGACCAGCAAAGATAAGACATTACAACCAGAGTTAGCTACTTTCCTGAAATGGGTAACCAACTTTCTGATCCCTATTTTTATGTTTTTATATGGGTGAGGATTTTAATCAAGAAGTATCTGGAGGGACTTCCCTGGCCGTCCAGTGGTTAAGACTCCACGGGAACTAAGATCCCACATGCCGCGTGGCCAAAAAAAAAAAAAAAAGTATCTGCAAGGTATATCAATTCAAAGAAGGTCACAAGCACAAACCACCAAATGGAGATTCAAGTAAATTGGCAAACTCTCCCTTTTAAATGTTAATTGCCTGGAAAGGCTGCCATAATTATTTAGCGTTGAGCTCCATCCCAGCAAAGGAAGAGGAGTGAGGTTGAAGACGGAAAAAGAAATAAGGAGGGCGGCAGGAGAGAGGGGACAGGTGAAGAAGAACAGACACCAGAAATACAAAGAGAAATAAAAAGGTACCAAAGATAAACTTTGCCATCAGCAACCTATTATCCACTTTCCCTCACAGGAAGACTATTAATAGACAAAACAAGATTTTGCTGCTACATATTCTAGGGGCATTCTTTTCTTAACGCAAATTTATCCAACAGTAGGGAACTGGAGAAATTATAGTTTCCTGGTAAGTTTCTAGTCACTACAGACATAATATGATGAAAAAAATGGGTCTGCTTTACTCAAGTCTATCAAAAAGAATACTGAACTAGAACGTGAACACTTGGTTCCTAGCTTTGGTTTTGACCCTCTTGACAAGTAGCTTTAGGTTAGTCACCAAACTTTTATCAATGTTCTCATTCACTCAAACAATAAATATATCTTGAGTGCCTAAAAACTGAGCTATTTTAGAGTTTCCCAACCCTGACTGCACATTAGAATCACCTGGGAATTCTTAAAAAACAAAACAAACCAACAAACAAAAAAACCCTCTCTTTGCCCCTGAGACTGATTAAATTGGTCTAGGGTGGGGCCCAGGCATAGGTTTAAAAAATAAAACACACTCCCTTGTGATTTTAACATGCAGGCAAGGTGGTAAACCACAGGTCTATTTCATCTTATGTATATGTAAGGAACAGCAAAATAATGTGAAAAGCCCTCTCCCTTCCTTTGAAATTTATCAATTTCCCCTTCTAATCCAATTTTGTTTCAACCTAGGTTCTCACCACCTCACACCTAGATTAACAAATAGCTTTCTACCTATTTTCCCTTCTTTCAATCTCTTCCCAACCCAATAAACCACTGCTGTCTAATCAATTTGGTACTGAAACAGTATCCCACTGAGAGTCATTTTAAGTATAATATCAACAAACAGAACTGTTTTCATCAAGCAGAGAATATACTGTATATACATATTTGTATGTCTGTATGTATATGTGTATGTATGTACGGCATGTATGTATAATCTCAAACGTGCTCTGTTTGTCTTCAGTTCCATTTATATATAATGGATACTAGTCTCTTTACATATAAGATTATTGTCCCTAACTAGTTCATGGCTGAATTTGGTCAAAAATGAATGGCAAATGAGTCACTCACAGATTTCTCATTTAAATTTTGAAGTGTTCCCACAAGGAACATATATTCAATTTTTAAAAAAGTAAAATGCGGTGGAATTATCTCAAAAAGTCCTCTGTTACTGTAGGCACTGATAAAGTTTATGATGAATGAATTTTACCAAGAACAAATATGGTTCTGGTTTGTGTTAAAACTTGCCTCAGAAAACAAACTGAAGCCTTAAAAGCCAGTGGTTATAACCACATAAGATGATATTCATATTTATGAAAAATATTATTAAGTACAATATAAGCAATATATAATGAGAAAACTGAACAAGTATATGACTCTTTCCCTGCCTTTAAGGAGCTCTCCATCTTCTCAGGGAAAGCAAAACATAAAAAGAAAATAAAGCCAGCACTAGCAGGTAAGTGGTAAAGACTATAAGTACCACAGGAATTCAAAGAAACAGGAGACTACTGTGGACTAAGGGAGTTGGAGACAGCATCTTGGAAAAGCTGGAGCTTGAACAAAATTAAATAGGTGGAGAAAAGAAGGAAATCTCGTGCATGTGGATGACCTTCTACAAAGATAAGGCAAATATTCATAAACTATATTTGAGGGACAGAGAGCTGACCTAGTTGGAACAGAGGGTTCTATGTAGGAGCATTTGAAGAGTTACGGTTGCAATAATAAATTGGAGCCAGGCAGTGAAAGCCCTGAATGCCAAGAGAGGATGCTTCAACTTTGTCCTATAGATAAAGAAATCTTTTATAGGTAACAAGTAAAACAACATATCTCTATAATGATGCAGTCTGAAACCATTTTTCTTCATGCCTTTGAAGAACATACCAAGTAGTATAATATCTTGCCAATGTATCATGAATATGTGAACATATTGTTTGTTCAGAGTGAAGGAGTAAATACTCAAACATGCTTTCCAAAATACAAAATCACTGATCAATTACACATTTCTAGTTCTTAGGATAATTCCTAAGAGAATAATTGGGTAGAAGGCTTCAATTTTAGGTTTTCCTCCTCTCCCCACCCTCACCCAAACACACACCTTGATCTAATATCTAGAAACGTAATACAATGAAACAGTGTTATTCTGAAAATAAGAGGTCTTTTATTGCTTCTCATTATGAGTGAATTTACTTACTATATTGCTTCAAAATCACTAAATCTATTAAAATCAATCTGTCCATGATTTCTTTCAGCAAAGCAAATAAAAACAGACACATAAATAACAAATTTAAAGATTACAAAAAGTAAAAAATCCTTCATCAAACCAAAACACACCTAAAATAATCGGCATTGGCTTATAAGGCAGAGGGGAAAGAGAGTGTGTTCATAACAAAAAATGCCATCCACAACAAAGAGTACCAGAGAGTATATGAAGAACATTACAATAGCCAACTTCTTGTCCAAAATGATAAACCATTAACCCACAACTCCAAGAAGAATGGAGTTAATTTTGTTTCTCAAAAATGCCCTTAAAATTTCTGGTTATATCTGCAATAAAAATTAAGACTCCAACATAACTCAGAACAAGGACTCTTTCCCCTAGTAAACCAGACACATAAGTGATTGATGATTTAATTTTCCACTGCAGCAAATACTAATTTAACCACCACTATCTCAACACCAGGAAAATGACAAATCTCAGTCTTTAAAGGCATATGTGACAAGAAGGCAAGAATATTCTAGGATGATTAAAACACACACAAAATAAAAACACAGAAAAACCGTGGCAATACTGCTGCTGTACTAGGAAAAGGGATATACCATTCTTGCAGGCACGTATGGCTTTAAAGAATATGTATAGATTATGATGTTATGTATTGCCTTTTTTTCCTCCGGGAAAGATGGGAACATCCACGAGAGTTAGCAGTGCATTCAGGAAGGTGTCAATACCTCCCTTACTGGGGAAACTCGCTTTAACAATAATGCTCTTTCACCCCTCACATCCCACCCGATTTCCATACACCCTTCAGTCAGCATTCCCGCCCCCGCCCCCACCTTTCCCTGCTCTTCCCCTCACATTCAGAACTGGCTGCTCTGACTTTGTCAGTCTCGCCGCCCCCGCGCACCCGCCCAGACCAGCAGAGTCCAACAACGCAGCCACGCAGCCACCCACTCCCCCCACCTCCTCCTTCTCAGCCCAGCTTCCCCTCCCCCTCCCCGTCCTGTCACCTGCTTGGGTGGTGTCCGTCAGGTCGTAGCCGCTGCCCGGGAAGTCTCGGAGTTTCCTACCACTGAGGCTCAGGATGCCGGAGTTGCCCGCCTCCTCCAGGGCCCGGTCCAGGCTCCTCACGGTGTGTTGAGGCTGTAGGCTCCCCGGGTTCCACTGCGGCCCGTTGGGGAACGGCTGACCGAAAAGAGTCGGTACCGGGATGGGCACCACCAGGGTCCCGCCGCCGCCGCCTCCCACTCCGGCTCCGCCACCTCCCCCTCCGGCCGCGCCACAGCCACCGCTACTTCCACCTCCACCACAACCGCCGCCCCCACTGTTACCACCACCTCCCTGACTCGCCGCCATGTTCCTGGGAGAGAGAATAGCCCCCGACAATACTCTCAGCTTGTGCCGCGAGTGTAGGGGGTTCTTAGGACGCATGCGCAGGCTGGGGGCGGGGTGGGGGGGCGAGGTAGAGGGTGGGAAGGAACTAGGGGGCGGGCTGGGAGGAGGTGTTGGGGATGAAGAGGCGCTGTTCAAACGCGCAGAATGCTTGCTTTAAGAAACGTGTGATCAGAGGAAGGATGCTGAATCCCGGTTCCGCTGCTTTGGGTACCAAAATCTTGCGAAGCGACACCAGCTTGACTGTAAGTCATTTGGCGATATGCCCCCAAATCTCCGTGTTGCTTCACCTTTTGCGTCTGCAAAACAAAGGTAAATATATTAGATAGAGATGAAAGGGATTCATTTCAGAATATTTTGAAACAGCGTTTAGAAGGACTATCAGGGACCTGACTGAAATGCTTACGGCAAATGCCTCAGGAATCCTTTAGCAGTGTTAACACGGAGAGAAACTTTGGGGAGGAAAATGGGTGCAGAATTGAGTTTTAAGCCTATATGAATTTTGCCATAATTCAGAATTCCAAAATAGGAAAAGACTTTTAAAGTGTTTTCAAGGAAGCCTCTCGTTTCAGTGCGTGTGGGTCTCAGCCAAACTGCTGCCTTCCAAAACTTGGAAAAGTTCTCGGCATTCTGTCCTCTAAGTCTTTGAAGTTGTGCCAAGATCTCCAAAATATCTCGAGTTTCTTCTCATCATGTCAGCATGGCTGATGTAAAACTCTTTGATCATCAAACAACCTTAAAGTTTATTTTTGAAATACAGGTTTTGGTTTTAGGTAGAATTCTGAAGATTTAACACTGTGGATATGAAGCTAATCAATCTTGCATTTTAGGAGTTCATTCTTAGAACATGAACGCAACCACACAGGCCACTGCCATCCCTCCACTCCCACTCAGAGTTATTCAAATGTTTTTCACTAATAGAAAAGTTACACAAGAAAACTATCAGAATGCTTGGTCATATTCAGTTATCATTAATTTGAGTATCCTGCGCATCTCTTTTACATCCATTTCAGTTTAAGCAATCTGTCAACAGTCTCATTTTCTTGGAGAAAGCTCCACAAAAATTTCTGCTTTGGAAAAAAAGTACGGGAAAGAATTACAACTTGTCTAAAATGCTTTGTAGCCGTATAGGTTAACTAAGATAATTATGTTGCAAGAAATTACATTTGCCATATGCATGACCCACAGAAGGAACAGAACTGAGAATCAGACCTCCACAATGAATTAGCAAGTGAAATCAAATTATTTAAACCCACTGGTGTCAGAAGAGAAAGTTGTACCTTATATCTCATCTTTCTTACATCGCAAATCAAATCAGGTATTAATTGAGAACTTCCAGAAGTTCTCAATTCAAGAGGGGTGGAAAGGGAAACTAAATTTATTAGGTAGAGAAAAGATTAGGAAAAGAATGTTTAATAACTAGCCAGTAAAAAATTTAGTAATTATTTAAAACAACGTATTGGACTCCAGGAAAAGTATGTCCTCTGGATCAGGACACCTGTCAAGTGAAAAAGGCCATGTACAACCAAATTTAAGAAGGAAAGTAATCTTTCAAAGAATTTAAAAGATAATCTAAGTAGGAAAAATAGGAAGCCTACAAAATAGGTTAGATATACATGAAAATCTGACAAAATAACACATTCTAGAGCTCTTTGACAAGAACACCAAGGCCATAAGGAGTGTTAAAAGATAAACTGAGGCATATTAAAATTTTAAGAGTTTGAGCATTTATCTATTGGAATTGGGCAGTACCAAACAGGAAGTGGTTAAGAGTACTCACCAACAGGAGCCAAGGGAAAGACTTATATAAAGAAAGTGAGGAAGCAAAAAAAAGAAATTATTTGATTGGCTGTAGCTTAAAGCCTAGTTGGCTATTTGTGATTGGTTGTCCTTAGAATTTTGATTTCCTAACCTTGAGGCTTTTATAGGCTTAGATTTTGGTTTGCTTATGTAGGCCACCATGGCATTAGAGCCATCTCAGTCTAATGGTCTTCTTGTTTAATTAATTTAGCAGGAGGTAAAAGGTTTAGAAGAAAGAGCATGAAATTTAGAAATTTGTTCCAACCCTTTAACTGCCAGTGTAATACTCAGAAAAGTGACCTAAAATCTCTGTACTTCAGTTTCCTCATAGGGAACACTGGAAAATAACAATCATACTTATAATAATAATAATAATAATAATAATATATAAATAGTGCTTACTATTTACCAGGAACTGTTCTAATTGCTTTATATAAAGTCATTCAATCTTCATAACAATCCTGTAAAATAGGTACTATTATTCTTCCATTTTACGGATGAAGAAAAATAGCATATACCTCACATAGGATTGTTGTAAGAATAAATACGATCACATACGTAAAGTGACACTGCAATACCTGGCATTCATTCATTTAGTAAACATTTATTGAGTGATTACTCTGTGCAAGGAACTATTCTCTGTGCAAGTAACAGTATAGAATTAGGTGCTCAATAAATGTTAATTTCTCTACTACACCCGTGAATCCCTCATGAAAGAAAATAAAATAATAAAAAATATACAAAATGGAGAAAGCCAAGGAAGAAATCAGTTAATTCCTTGGTAATTGTGGGCAGAAAGATATTTGACATATTGCATAAATTTTTTGTTTCAGTCTATACGAGAGGATATTTTTACAGTGATTACCACTTTGATGTTATTCTCTATGTGAACACATTGGTAATTGGTTAAATTACAGACAATACTCAGAATTATCCAAGCCAAACTTAAAAATTGAATGTTGACAAATCACCAGGACTAGATGACATGTATCAAAGATTATAGAAGGAAAACAAGGGGTTTTGAACAAAATATTCAGCCTCTATTAAATAAAGCATTGGCCAACTACAAACGTGATTTGTATTCAAGAGAACTCTAGAGGGGACTTCTGAAATTCCAGGTCAGTTTATAGTCAGTGCTATCCCAAGCAAATTGGTAGTTACTCAACATTTTTTTTTTTTTTTGCGGTACGCGGGCCTCTCACTGTTGTGGCTTCTCCCGTTGCGGAGCACAGGCTCTGGACGCGCAAGCTCAGCGGCCATGGCTCACGGGCCTAGCCGCCCCGCAGCATGTGGGATCTTCCCGGACCGGGGCACAAACCCACGTCCCCTGCATCGGCAGGCGGACTCTCAACCACTGCGCCACCAGGAAAGCCCCTACTCAACATTTTTAAATAATATAGAGAAGTAAAGTCACAGTCCAAAGCTCCAAATTCTTCTATTAGAGATCAAGATTATTGGGATAGACTACAGGATGTTCTTGCCAGCCTATAAATAAATCAAAAGTGAGATATGTTTTATCTCAGAATCTAGAACAAGGCAACGAACTTGGGGATTAACTAGATCAAACTATAATATGAATTTTTTTTTAATCCTGAGCAGGATCCAGGAAAAAAGCCATGGGAGTCTCTGCAGTTTGTTTCCTGAAAGCATCAGTATTTCACATCAGTTAAATACTAACCTCGGGGGTGTGGAGGGGGGGGACAATGAAATGTTGAGTATCATCAAGACATATACCAGAAACCCTGAAAAATATTAATTTACATCTTACTGAACTATTCCACAGCTGCTGCTGGAATGTGATGTGAAGTTCTGCTCACTCCACTCTCAGCACAAGTCCTGAATTAGAGAAAGCCCTAAGAAGTACACCTAAAATGATTAGAGAAATGATGGAAGGAGAAATTTACTTGGCCTTCATCTCTCTGGTAACTTGATCTTCAGTCCCTTCCAAAATCCCTGTTCTGGCATGGAACCTTCAGAGTAGTATATATTAACTTATTTTAGCATAATTTATAGCACACTATATATGACATCCCTGATCCTCCTTCCCCTGTCTTTTTTTTTTCTTTTTTCTTTTTTTAGGCCACACCCAGTGATCAAACCCAGGCCCCGGCAGTGGAAGCCTGGAATCCTAACTATTGGACCACCAGGGAATTCCCCCTTTGCATTGCTTTAACCAATCCTAACAAACTCATTAATCCCAAAGTTAATATTTATTAACTCAAGAGGGATTTGGACAAATGTATGAATGATAACTATTACTTAAAAGAAGCTATTACATGCCTAATCTTCAATGTTGATGACAATAAGCACTATTATGTTCTCTCTTGGTTAGAATCCCTGCTATGATACTTACAAGATGCAAGATAGGTCGTTAAAGCTCTCAAACTCTCAGATTTCTCATCTATAAACAAGGGATCATAACATTATTAGCTATCTCATAAGATTGTAGCGAGGATTACATGAGATATTTACATAAAACACATAGTATATTATAACAGTTTGTTTTTTCTAGGTTCACTTTACCAATAGAACACTGAGCTGAGTGAACCATGAATTATCAGCATAGCAGTTCTTAAATTCCTCTGTACTATTGTGCTACCAGCACTAATAGACATTTTCCTCTGTGCTGCTCTTGAACTTACATCCTTATTGACTCACCCCATGTTTCTGCCTCTCCTAACTCTTGTGTTTTCACTATATGATCCAGTAACTTGATTCCAATTCTTGCTTACTGTCTCTAATGCAATCCCAGCTTTTGACCTCTGTGTTTCTAGTATGTTTACCTGATATCATGAAATCCATTTAAATATCTGTTCCAAATCCTTCTTAAAAAATATATCTTAGATGTTTTGCTTTGTGTAAGCAACACAGGTCTGTTAAAAGTCCTGAAGAGCTTTTATTACAGTAGTATGTAAAAGATACAGATTGCTGAATTTTGCTTAGTTTACCTTGGCCAAAGGAAAGTAAATAAAACATGACATAAAATTATTAAACCTGTTATGTCCAGTTAGAAAATATAAGGTTGAGGAAGAGTTTTTAGTCTTCTTTAGTATTACATTGGAAAGTCTCCTCTTTATAGGTAAACATGGAAACATGCCATATGCCTTTTGGGCAAGCTTGTCTTACAATAATTATTTTCCTCTTCTTGCAGTATGTGAGAGAAAATGATCAAATAGGGCCTTTTCAAGCAAAATCCAAATTCCTAAAAGGAAAACCTAGGCAACTATCGTGTTACCTCTAAGCAGGCTATACCTGTGAGAGAAGAAAAAAAATCCAATGTTAATGGCATTTCAGTAAAGCCTGTTAAAGGAATTACCGTATCAAGATAGATTAAAACCCCAGGAGAAAAGATAAATCCCAAAACGGTTTAGATTCTGTATTTCCTTAAACGGAATGAAATAGAAACATTTGGACCAAAATCTGTGTCTAAAACGGAGGTTGGAATGAAATGATGAAGAATCAAGTTGGGCATCTACCAAAGTCTATATTTGTTTTCCTTAATTTTTGCTTAAATTTTGCTTCAAATCTTCATCACTATATATGGCAAAGTGTGGTTGTTACAGGTTTATGGGTTTTTGTTTCTCTCAATCAAATAAACGTATGATGTAAATCTCCGTGGGACTGTGATTGAAATGACTCTGAGCCTGGTGGCAGTGTACCCAGATTATAAGGTTTTTTTTTGATTGATGATGAAATTTCTTTTAAAGACTGAATCTGTAAACCTGAAGCTCTCAAGTGATAACTGGATCACATGTGACCCTAAAATCCAATGCTTCTCTCTGTGTGGCAACAAGACTATTTCTTCTTAACCATGGTCATGAACATGACCCCAGTTAGCCTATTTGTGAGTTGTCAGAAGGAAGGGTCAAAGCTCTGTTCCCTAAACAAGAGAGTGTGATCAAATATTGCAGGATATTTTAGATGTGTTTTGCTTTGGTGAGGCAGTCAGAAATTTCAACATCCACTTACATTATAAGTTTAGGTTGGCAATGCTGACCGTCAAGAAGATATTTACATCTGCTTAAGTACTTTGTCTACAATTATGGTATGATTCCACAAAGTAGGAGAAAATATATTGGTTGAGATGACCTCATGTTTCACACTTCCAGGCATTAACAGGCATATTAATGTAGGAAACTAACATACTTTGCCACTCTTTTGTGGTTTTAAAAGTCTCTTTATTAAAACAGCTAACCAGGGCTTCCCTGGTGGCGCAGTGGTTGAGGGTCCGCCTGCCGATGCAGGGCACACGGGTTCGTGCCCCGGTCTGGGAAGATCCCACATGCCGCAGAGCGGCTGGGCCTGTGAGCCATGGCCACTGAGCCTGTGCGTCCGGAGCCTGTGCTCCGCAACAGGAGAGGCCACAACAGTGAGAGGCCCGCGTACCGCAAAAAAAAAAAAAAAAAAAAAAAAAACAGCTAACCATAGTCATTAAATAATGGAGTAGATAATTCTAAGGTACTAATTAGTAAACAATTAGGTTATCCTTGATAACTTCATCCAGTTCTTCCATTTTGTATTTCTTAAACATTCCTTAATAAAATCATCTTAAATACGTACCTCTACTTAGAATAAATCCTTTTTTTCCAGGACACATACATAAAGCTCCAGAGAACTTTAAAATTTCCTTAGCTGGCTATGACTTCTCCTACTGGTCATAGGCAGTAGACTTTTGATAAGTTGCCAAAACCAAAGATATAAACACACCGTACTGTTTGACTACTAGCATCGTCTCCACTGCCATAACCTTAACTCAAGTCACTATTTTCTCTGGACTACTACAGTAGCCTCCTAACTGGATTTTCTGCTTCCACCCCTCTACCACTTAATAATTATGTGGCCTTGGGCAAGTACCTTAGCTTCTTTGTGCCTCCATTTTCTCATCTGAAAAATAGGGATAATACTACCTACCTTATAGGGATATTGTGAGGATTAGAATTACTTAATACATGTCTAGTACATAGTAAGAACTTAAAGAACTTTAGCTGGTATCATTGTCATTATCGTTATCATTAACATACTCCACTGGCTAATAATATCTAGCAGTGAAAGGTAAATTATCTCTCTTAATTGCACAAGAGTCCTGTGCAGCGGACATTATTATTATCCCCATTTTATTTGTGAGGAAACTATGGTCCAGAGAAATTAAGTAACTTGTTCAAGGTCTCAGTTGAGAAATGGCACAGTAAAAATTTGAATAGAAGTATGCCTGAGTGCTAAACCAAGGCTCTTAATCACTGTAACTTCTGGCAGTAATCTATCTGACTTAGTATCTTTTCTCAGTCCAAAAATTCTTAGCTGCTAACTCCCTCTAAACTATCTCCATAAAACAGTGATTACCAGTTGCTAAGTGCTGCCTGTTTAGCTTACATAAAATCATTAAATTTATTCATTAACACCTTTCATCGACTTTCAAATCAACCTACTTTTTTTTTAATTGGAGTATAGTTGATTTACAATGTTTCAGGTGTACAGCAAAGTGATTGAGTTTTATACATATACATACATATGTATATATATATATTCTTTTTCAGACTCTTTTCCATTATACAAGATATTGAATATAGTTCCCTGTGCTATACAGTAGGTCCTTACTGTTTAACTATTTTGTATATACTAGTGTGTATCTGTTAATCCCAAACTCCTAATTTATCCATCCCCCTTCCCTTTCCCCTTTGGTAACCATAAAGTTGTTTTCTATGCCTGTGAGTCTATTTCTGTTTTGTAAATCACTTCATTTGTATCATTTTTTTAGATTCCGCATACAAGTGATATCATATATTTATCTTTCTCTGACTTACTTCACTTAGTATGATAATTTCTAAGTTCACCCATGTTGCTGCAAATGTCATTATTTCATTCTTTTTTATGGCGGAGTAATATTCCATCATATATATATATATATATATATATATATATATATATATATATATACACCACATCTTCTTTATTCATCTGTCGATGGACATTTACATTTCTTCCATGTTTTGGCTATTGTAAATAGTGCTTCTATGAACATTGGGGTGTATGTATCTTTTCCAATTATAGTTTTGTCCAGATATATGCCCAGGAGTGGGATTGCTGGATCATATGAACTCTATTTTTGGTTTCTTAAGGAACATCCATACTGTTTTCTATAGTGACTGCACCAATTTACATTCCTACCAACAGCGTAGGAGGGTTCCCTTTTCTCCACACCGTCTCCAGCATTTATTATTTGTAGACTTTTTGATGATGGCCTATTTTCTTATATGGACTTATATTTACTGGCTTCTTTTTCAAAATACCGTAAACCCAAATTATTACAATGGCATTTTTAAAGGTTTTTTTCTCATTATGAAAATTTACCCATAGTCCCAATTCACAAAGACAGCCAAAGGGATGTATTTAGTGATAAGATTTTTACGTATTTGTTTCCAGGCTTTCCTACTGGCACAAATTTTTATTTTATTCATTATTTATTTCATTTATAAATATTTATAACATTTATTTATTTTATAAAATCATATAAGCATTTTTATCATTACATACTCTTTACAGATATTATAACTGTATACTATATATTATATAGTACTCTATATTATATAACCACATACTACTTGATATGTACATCTGTTATGGGATAATTAGATTCTTACCAATATTCCTTTATTATACATAAGCTTTCTATTAATATTATTATTAATAAAACACTTTTCTTATTTATTATTTCCTTATATTAAATTCCAAGAAATTCATGTATTCAATCATAGGGTAGAAATATCTTAATTCTCTTAATAAACATTGCCAATTGCTTCCCAAAAGGTTTGTACTAATTTACATTGTCAGTAATAATATAAGTAAGAATTTTCTTTTTGGCTGCACCACAAAGCTTGTGGAATCTTAGTTCCCAGACCAGCGATTGAACCCGCACCCTCAACAGTGAAAGCACAGAGTTCTAATCACGGGATCACCAGGGAATTACTTAAGTAAGAATATTTTTGCCAGTATTAAGGACGTTCAGTTCTTAAATATCATTACTATATTATATATGACACAAAAGAGAATGTTGGTTCTTCTACTTTAGGCCAACGTGGCCTGAAGGAACCAGACTTACCCTCCCACCTGAAACAACCAAAAATTTGGACAATGTATATAGAACTATGGCTTTCAAAACACTGAATATCAGTCAACAAAAACAGTAATAACTGGGGTATGAGACACAAAAGAAGTAAGACCTGCAAATGCCCAATCTTAGTGCTTTGAGAGAGTTTCCAGAAACTTCTTCAGCTAGAAAAAAGAGTATCTATGAAACACCTACAGCTAACAATAATCCTGATGGTGGAGGACTGAATACTTTCTCTCTAAGATCAGGAACAAGACAAGGGTGTCCACTCTCACTAATTCATTGAACATTTTACTAAAGTTTCCAGACAAAATGAGAAGGCAAGAGAGAAAGAAAGAAAGAAAGAGAGAGAAAGGAGAGAAAAGAGGGAAGGGGGAGGTAGGAGGGTGGGAGGGAAGTGGGGAAGGAAGGAGGAAGGGAAGCAGGCAGGCAGGCAAGGATCCAGATTGGAAAGGAGTCTTTATTCACAGATATGATCATCTGTGTAGAAAATAAATGGAATCTATAATAACGCTACAAGAACAAATAAGTGAGTTTGGCAAAGTTGCAGGATAGAAAATCTGATAAAGATGTGAAGACCTGTACACTGAAAACTACAGACCATTGCTAAAAGAAATTAAATAAGACATAAATAAATGGAGAGATATATCATCTTCATGGGCTGGAAGACAATATCGTTATGATGCCAGTTTTCCCCAAAGCCTCAGCAGGTCTTTTTTGGAGAAATTGACAAGCTAGTTTTTTTTTTTGCATGTGAAAATGCAAAACATCTAGAATAGTGGAAAAAGTTGGAAAAAGAAAACAAAGTTGGAAGACTAAGACTATGAAAACTCAAGACTTACTACAAAGCTACACTAATCAAGACAGTGTGGTACTGGTGTGAAGATAGAGAAATAGATCAATAGCACAGAATAGAAAATCCAGAAATAAACTCCTACTTATGGACAAATGACTTTTGACAAATGTGTAAAGACAAGTCAGTGGAAAAAAGACAATTTCAACAAATACTGCTAGCACAATTGAATATCCATATGCAAAAATACAAAGTTGGGGGCTTCCCTGGTGGCGCAGTGGTTGAGAGTCCGCCTGCCGATGCAGGGGACATGGGTTCGTGCCCCGGTCTGGGAAGATCCCACATGCTGCAGAGCGGCTAGGCCCGTGAGCCATGGCCGCTGAGCCTGCGCGTCCGGAGTCTGTGCTCCGCAACGGGAGAGGCCACAGCAGTGAGAGGCCCGTGCACCACAAAAGAAAAAAAAAAATACAAAGTTGGATCCATACCTCACATCACATATAAAAATTTACCAGTAGTATGTCATAGACTTATGCAAAACCTAAAACTTAAAACATAGGAGGAAATATTTCTGGCTTTGATTTAGACAAAGATTTCTCAAATATGACACCAATAGCACAATCCATAAAAGAAAAAAATGATAAATTGGACTTCATCAAAATTATAAACCTTTGCTATTTGAAAGACACTGTTAATGGAATGAAAAGACAAACCACAGAATGAGAGAAAATATTTTCAAACCATATGTAAGATAAAGACTTGCATTTACACCATGTATATAACTCTCCAGGGTAATAAGAGTCATAAGTAATAAAAAGAAAGCAAACATCCAAAAAAAATGAGCAAAAGATTTGAACACTTCACCAAAGAAAATATCTGGATGGCCAACAAGCACATGAAAAGATGTTCAACATCATTAGTCATTACTGAATGAAAAATAAAACTATGAGACACTACTACACATCTATTAGAATTGTTAATATTAAAAAAAAAATTAACCATACCAAGTGTTGACAAGGATGTGGAAAAACTGGAACCCTCATACTCTGCTGTTGGAAATGTAAAAATGGTAAAACCACTTTGGAAACAGTATGGCAATTTCTTGAAGTGTTCAACATACACCTACCATATGATTCAGCTATTCCACTCCTAGGTATTTACTCAAGAGAAAAGAAAGCTCATATATGTACAAAGACTTACACATGAATGTTAATAGAATATTTATTTGGAGTAGCCAAAAACTGAAAACAACCCAAATGTACATCAATAGGAGAATGGACAAACAAATTGGATTATGTCCATACAATGGAATACCTTTTAGTTATAAACAGAATGAACTATTGATACAACATAACAATGTGGATGAATCTCAGAATAAATATGCTGAATGAAAAAAGCCAGAAAAAAAAGAGTACATAATGTATGATTCCATTTACATAAAACTCAAAAAGTGCAAACTAATCTATATGGACAGAAACCAGATTAGTGGTTTCCTGGGGGCATGTAGAGGTTGGGAGCATGGGAAGAGAAATCACAAAGGGGCACAAGAAAACTCTTGGAGATGATAGGTGTATTCACTATCTTAATCGTGGTGATGGTTGCATGGGTATATATATATGCCAGAATTTATCAAATTGACACTTTCCATATGTGCAGTTTTTTGTATGTCAATTAAACCTCTATAAAAATGTTAAAATTGACAAATTATTCATTGTAAAATGAACATGGAAAAGATTTTTTAAGATTAAAATTTCAGTAAAATAAAAATTAATGCAAAAAATATTTAAAGGCTTTGATAGCAGTTAATATAAATTGATCAAAGAAGTAAATTGGATGAGCTGAGTTTACTCCTAATATGCTTTCTTGACAAAAATAGTGGAATGTAATTCTGAATCAAATATTTGTACAGAGCTTCCCTGGTGGCGCAGTGGTTGAGAATCTGCCTGCTAATGCAGGGGACACGGGTTTGGGCCCTAGTCTGGGAGGATCCCACATGCCGCGGAGCAACTAGGCCCATGAGCCACAGCTGCTGAGCCTGCGCATCTGGAGCCTGTGCTCCGCAACAAGAGAGGCTGTGATAGTGAGAGGCCCGCGCATCGCGATGAAGAGTGGACCCCGCTTGCCACAACTGGGGAGAGCCCTCGCACAGAAGCGAAGACCCAACACAGCAAAAATAAATTAATTAATTAATAAAAGGCTGCATTATAGTCCATCTTATGGAAGAACTAGTTTATAAAAATATATATATATATATTTGTACATAATTAGGAAATCAACATGTCCTTAGAGTCCAAATATCTACTGTATCAAAATGGCCCAAAATGTTAGAATAAAAATGGCCTAGCCCCAATGATAATTGAGGTAATTGTGAATTATATCCCCTCGATGAGTTTGCAATGTAGTTGTAGAAGAAAGACTTGCATATAATAAATAGTTAAATAAAAATTAAATTAGAGAATATGTGATCCCATTTATACCTGTACGGGGAAATCAGAGAATAGAGTTAAGGAAATCTTTATGGAGGGGTTGGAACTTGATCTGAGCCTTGAAGAATGATGACCTAGACAGAGCAGAGGGATAAGACATCTCAGGAAGGGACAAACACAGAAATGAGCACATGGTGTTTTAGGAACAGTATTCAGCGTGGCCTGACCAGAGCAAAGGGGGCATGTTGGGGAGAATAGAAAATAAGCTTGCATAGGTAAGATGGAACTGGGTTATGGTTGGTTTTGAAGTCAGAAAGAAGTGATTAGATTGGATTCATTAGATAGATTTCTCAGAGAGGATCTGGCATCATCATATATTCCATGAGTTTAAGCAGAGGGCAACTGGAGTGGGGGAGATTAACTGTTACGTTAGACTAAAGTAGAGGTATTAGAAATGTTTAGGAGACAAATTTAAGAGAGATTTTATAGGAGGACTCAACAGGACTTGGAGATATATTAGACCTTTATTCCCTCACATCACTAGTTCTATTCCTTGACATTTGATTGATATCTAGAGTTAATTTAACGTTTACATCTCCTTTCACAACTATATTCAAGAATAATTACATAGTCACATTTATGTAATCTAAGCCTGGGATCTTTTCTCTTCTTATTCAAGCATAATATATCATCTAATTCTTCCGGACTAATTTATTCAGTATTAATAATTCTGAGTTCACTTTCATTAATGTATAATTGTGTTCTATCATAACCTTATTTCATAATCTGATACACAGTTTATTCTGATTTTCTTTGTACACAAGATTCATTTTTAAATGGATATATCAATCCTTATCTTTATAAAGTTTGTTTAGTATTTTAAACTTAATTCTCTGTGATTCAGCATTATGCACTAATAATTTACTATTTATTCTAGTTATTTCTTCTTACTGTTCTTGTACACTTCTGAACTGAATATTATCATCAGTTGCATTCCATATGGTCTTCTGGACTCTTCCTTTGCAAAATAAACATTTCTGGCACAGAAAGCTTCTTTTTTTGTGAGATTGCTTAGAGGGTATTTGTGCTTTGGGAGAGAGGAAAAAGAGACAGCTGGCAGAGCCTCTCTCCCTCATTCTGACCCTAACTTTCTTTATTCCCACTGCACAATTTAGCCTAGAGCAGGATAAACCACATGAGTTATTAACCCCCAACAGGCTAAGCATCCAATCTCCAGCAAATGGTTACCTTGAAAGTTGAGCAGAAAAGAGTATTTTTTGAAAATAACACTTTCAGAAGAAATTTTCAACAAATATCTTATCTGAAATAAACTTTAATGATGCTGCATCACACCATCCCATTACCCTCTTTCTACTACCACCACATCAACCACTTTGACCTCAAGGTCAAACTCAGTCTTGGATCAAAACAAAACAAGAACAACAACAAAACTCTTCTTCGACAGTCTCAAACTCAAGCCCATCTCTTTCCTGCAATCCCCGATGCATCCCCTTTGTTCAGACCCTAGTCATCTCTCTCTTGGACTGTTACAACAGCTACCTAACTAGTCTCCCTGCTTCTGGCCTTGCCTCTGGTCCTTTCTATTCTCCACACTGCTGCCAGAGTGACTTATCAAAAATGGTCACTTACGGGCTTCCCTGGTGGCGCAGTGGTTAAGAATCCACCTGCCAGTGCAGGGGACACGGGTTCAAGCCCTGGTCCAGGAAGATCCCACATGCTGCGGAGCAACTAAGCCCATGCGCCACAACTTCTGAGCCTGTGCTCTAGAGCCCGCGAGCCACAACTACTGAGCCCACGTGCCACAACTACTGAAGCCTACGCACCTAGAGCCCGAGCTCTGCAACAGAAGAAGCCACCACAATGAGTAGCCCCTGATTGCCGCAACTAGAGAAAGGCCACGCGCAGCAACGAAGACCCAACGCAGCCAAAAATAAATAAATAAAATAAATTTATTAAAAAAAAAAGGTCACTTACCAGCTTCCCTACTGCCTACAGAAGAAAGTCCAGCTCCCTTAGTATGGCATATAGGGCCTTTCATGATTTGGTTCCTGCCTATTTCTCCAGTCTCATCTCTCACCACTCACTTGCTTTCTACTTTATGCTCTAGTCTAGCCATTCTAAATCATTTACATTTCCTGCCATACACCATGCTGTTCCTCTTGACATAAATGACCTCCCCAAACTCTTTCCTCTGAGTAATTCTTCTCATCCTTCAGGATTCAGTTTAGGCATCACTTTTCCAAAAAGCTTTTCTTCAACTTCTCATCTGTTGCCTTCCCTCCAGTTCACTGTGTTCTCAAAGCACTCTGTGCTTCTCTCTATCATATCAGTTATTACACATTATCACCTTTTTGTCTTGTTTCCTTTCACTCAGATGTGAACTCCTAAAAGGCAGGGACTGTGTCAAATTCATATGTGTGTTCTGGCACATAGTAGATACTCAAAAATATTTATTCCAGAATAGAGAAATGCAAAGATGACTACCATATAAGTCTTAGGATAAACACCTTATATTTGACTCCTGGGTACCACATAAAAGAGTGTGATCCCAACACCTTTTGAGGCACACACATATGTGTATGAGAATTGAAATCATTTAATCTTAACATCTGTAATAGAATGATCCTTTTTTTCTCAGAATCATGTTCTAAACTCGCCTCTTTCCACATCATAGTTGGGATCGGCTCTCTATCCTTGCATTTAACACAAAGTTGCCATGTTTCAACGATTTGTTATTTTCAGTCCTGGGTACATTCTCAGACTCCAGCCTTGTGAGCAACTAAATTCCACTGCTTACTGCCCTAAGGCCGATTCCAAGAAAGGTTTTCTGGCTCATAAATTTTTCCTGCTGTTTGGAGTAGAGGGCACAGAGCCTGGGTGTCATAACAGAAAGTGCTAATCTGTACACCGGGTGTATCGAAGCATGTAAATCCAATTCATAACATTATATGACACTTTTATGAGGTTAAAAGTATCTTGCCAGACCTATTCAAATTGTATGCATGTGGGAGACTTGTGCTCATAGCTATTTTTAGAGTTTTAGATAATCTTCAACAAATATGCCAAGGTACCCTCAGTAGTCTGTTAGAGATCAAAAATGTTTCCAAAGAAGTGTGCCAAGGTCCAACTCCTTCTGATTACAGAATGCTGATTCTTATTGTAGGCTAAGCAGGTCTACCAGCTTTCTAATAAGGAGCAAAACAGACTGCTTATCTGCTGACTTCAGAGAGAGTATCAGTAGGTGACAGTGAGCAACAGCTCTTATACGTGACTGGCAGTAGGAAATCTCATGTGCTGTCAGAGAGGGAAACTGGAGTTTTTGAGGAGTCAGTGTGCCACCTTTGGTGGAAATACTATATATTGCTACCCCTCTTAAAGATATGCCTTCGTCTACTGTCATCTTATCCCATTCCCTCTTTCTTTCTTTTCTGTGACTTTGGGTCATCCTTTCCGTGTAATTCATTCCTGCCCTAGCAGGTTTTAGTTAACAACAGAGTCACAGTCAATAATATGACACATCTACTGAAAATTGGTGACACAATTGTGTACTATTTCAATAGAAGTATATGAATCAGGTTAAAGGAGATATTATCTTCACTTTACTTCTTGTTAATCAAAATACAACTGAATATTTGGTTCCAGCATGAGAGCTACACTTGAAGAGAATAAACAGAAATGTCCAGTGAGTTTGAAAATCAAGTGTTACAAACACCATTCATTGGGAAAAGTTTTAAATATATTTTCCTGGACAGTGTTTCTTGATGAGTAGTCTGTAGACTATCTGCATCAAAATTATATGGGATGCTTGTTAAATTTTCAGATTCCTAAGATCTATCCCAGACCTATTGAATCAGAGTCCCTGGGGATAGGACTAGGTGATATAGATTTTTAACATGCTCCCTAGACAATTATTTTGCGTATTAAAGCTTGAGAACTAGTGATTTACAAAGTACATAATAATGGCTTTCAACTATTTGTAAGGGTTCTTCTAGGAAAAGGAAAAGATTAAATTTGAGTTTCTCAAGAAAGTAAAAGATTAGTTTTGTGATGTTCAAGAAGGAAGAACTTAAACTATGGATGAAAGCTATAGTAGGAAAGTCCAAATATAAGGAAGTTATTTTTAAAGCAATTAGATATAGCCATCAATAGAAGTAGTAACTGTCCTGCAAAATAGTGAATTTTTACCCCTGGAAGTGTTCATATATAGAGGATAGAGAGTTCTCTTTAAGGGATGATGTAGTAGGAATTCTCACATTGAGTAGGAAGTTGAGCAAAGTGACTTCTTGAGTCTCTTCTAGCTCATACGTTTGATGAATTTATACAAAACACTTCAAATCATTAAAATTATGTCATGGCCTCCAAAGTTGATATTCCTGGTCTCTTTGATATTTCCTTCATTTAGCATTCATTTATAAGCAACTACTATGTGCTGAACACTGTGCTAGGTTGTAGAGATACAATGGTCAACAGGCAGCAGTGTCCCTGTCTTCATGGAATTTATAGTGTCATGAGTAAATGGTAAAAGTACAGTTACGTTAGGGGAACTACTGACTGAAACCGCCCACCCTGGTGAGGTACCACAGTAACCATTTGCATGAGTTATCTTGCGACAGGAGGTCCTGGTAAGGAACGTGGAACTAACAAGCCACCACCAACCAGAAGAATTCGGGAAAGGTAAAAAGGACAAAGGAGACTCCAGTCCATATGTCCTACTGACCTCCCAGAATCCTTCTCGCTGGAACCCATCTTGGCTGAGTGATGTGCATGCCACCAGGAAGGACCCTGAGTCAGAGTGATTGGCCAGAGAGAACCTGGAAACTAACCCCACTACCATAAAACCTGAGACTGCGAGCCACGTGGCAGGGGAGTTCTCCTGTGTTCCCTTACTGTGCTCCTCTCTTGCCCCTTCCCAATAAAGTCTCTTGCTTTGTCAGCACGTGTGTCTCCTCGGACAATTCATCTCCGAGTGTTAGACAAGAGCCCGCTCTGGGGCTGTGAAAGGGGTCCCCCTTCTTGCAACAAATGGCAACTCTGGTGGGGCCTCTTCTTCACTATGACTGACATTCTCACCACTCGGAGTACTCGGGGACAAGCTCTCCCACCTACAGACCAGACCCAGTGGCCACAACTGGGACCCTTTTATCCCTGGTCTCCTCCTGACGTGGACGACTGGCCAGGGTTCCCCAACCGGGTAGGGAACTTTATTGACCTCTTTCACCTTCCCTCTCTCTTTCCTCTTTTCAGCCCCTCTTATCCTAATCTTTTTTCTTCTGTCCTGGTCCTGGATGCAGGAGTCTGGTTGAAGGGCCTCAGCCTGATCTGAGGGTCGGAGCCTGATCACCTCCAGTGGGCAGAGAACTTGAATTCTGGTTCTGGTCTGTTATCTGGTCTCTGGTTTCTGGTAGGGCCGAGTTCCCGTCCTCCCTTCCTGGAAGCCCAGGGAAAAGTTCCATAACACCTGGGCATCTGCAGGTGGCAGGAGACGTCCATAAGGCCACCCCTTTTGTCCCCCCTCCTTCCCCTCTTCCTTCAACCTGGCCTCCTTTCCTCCCTTTGAAATCTTTGAAGACCCAAGATATTTCCAGTTACTCTGTTAGTACTTGGATCTGAAGTTCTTTGTCTCTGTAGAAGGCTTTCTGAGAGACTGCAATCTTGTATTTAAGGGAGTGTCTGATTAGGACAGCCAGGCCTGTGTTTTATACTTTGTGTTCTGTGTTGTGATTTGTGATGGCCATTCTGCCTTGTGAAATGGGAAATTCTGGTTCCGTTAAGCTATGAGATCTCTGGTTGTGTTTGTCTATATGTCTGTGTGCATTATATATATGTCCTTACATTTGGATGGTATTATCAAAATTTGTCAATGAGCTCTACTTAATTGGCTTAGAGGAAGTTAAGTGCTTATATAAATTCTGAAAAATACAGAATATAACTGGCCAGAATTAATTTCAGGTTCATGTGAACTGGGAAATATTCAGTATTAAATTAATATCTGGTATTAAATTTAATTTAAGTTTGTTAATCTAATTAATATAGACATGTCTTTAGAGTCATCAACATTAAGTGTAATAGCTATATTGTGCCTAGGTTTAATATAAGCTAAATAAAACCTTGTTATATCTGTTACAAATTTGTCAGCAAGGAAAGTAACGCGAAGTGAAGAAACTTTTAAGGAAAGAAATGTAAATGAGATAACAGCTTTTGTTGAACTTTTCAAAATAATTATATCTTAGGAATGTCTACCTAAAAATAATCTCTCCAGATATTTGACAACTTGAAAATTAGAATTGTGCTAAAATAAGTTAAGTGGTAGAAGGCTTGTGGAAAGTAGACCCCGAGAAAAGAGTTTTGTGCATGGTCAGGACTAAGTTTAAAATAAGTTTAATTGAGTAAATGAATTTTAAAAGTAAGCTGGTACAAAACTTGAATTTGGCTTTTCTCTCTGTTAAGAGTACAAGTTTTCTTAAAATGTTGAACTGCCTTTGATAAGAGATTTTAAGTTTCTTTACATTTTAAGTGATCTGTTCTGCATTTGTCTTTGAAATCTTTTATTGTTACTTTGGGTAAATGAATAGCTATTGTTTCACAGTGACCTATGATCCTATCTGACTGAGTGTTCTAAACCCTTTTTGAAATGTTATCAGTCATAATTCTAGTTATTATCTTCAAGTGTTGTATGTCACAGCAGTAACCAAGTTTCTTTGTCAATTGCATTGTAATCAATTTTAAACATGCCTTCTTAAGTCTTTTGTAAGATTTAAAGAAAGGACTTTTGAATACAGGTTTCTGACTTTCAGATCATAGTGCTGAACTAGGTAAGAAATTGAAGAATTCTAATGGAGAAACTGATGGCTTCATAAAGCTGTTAACAAAAAGTATTAGTTACATAGGACTGAGTGAACTGGTGAATATGGTTATAATTTTTGCGGTTTCTATCTAAAATATTACTGATTTAAATCTGTGTTTTCCAGGTGCAAGGAAAACCTTCCCCTCAAACTAATTATGACTTACAGTAATTTGATAAATTATACCGTTGTAAGCGGAATTGAAACATTTATCTTTTCTCTCTATCTGCTCCCTCCAGAGATTGGAAACTCTTAGGTTCCCAGCAGATTTATCAGATAAATTAGGAGGGCTACCTCACTAACAGGTACAGAAATCTCAAGGTATTTTCAGGACCTTGAAAAAGGAGGAATTCACCTAAATTTGTAAGGTGAAATCTGTGAGAAGCCTGTGGCGTGGCTTTTCTGGCCCAGGGAGGCCTTTTATCAATTAATCAGACTTAATTTGTGGACAAATTAATCTTGATTTGACTATATTTGATAAAAAATGAGGGTAATTTTAGAGAGAAAGAGATGTTTCAATGGTCGTCAAAATCTAATTCTGTTTACTGAGGTCTGTATTCATTAAGACTCACTTCTCAGATAGTTCCTTGCTGTTATGTTATATTGTTGTAAAGTTTAATTGAATTATTAAAAGGACACTCTAAGTTTGTTGCTGAAGCTTATCTCAGTAATATATCTTTGGATGAAGATCAGATGCCCCACGACTTGCAACCAGGGGATTATGCATACTGGAAAAGACATAATTTAAAGGACTATCTCCAACCTGGAGGGAAGAACCCTTATTAGGTACTCTTAAGTAGTTTATGCACACTGAAACTGAAGGGAATTGACTCTTGGATTAATTTCCACTCACAAAGAGCCCCTGCACTGAACTGGCCTATAGAGAGGATGGCTGACCTCAAAATCACCTTAAAACAATGCTCAAACAGGGGAGAAACTACACTCACACTAGGACAAGAAGAAGACAACATAAGAAATAGACAACTTGTCCAATATCCTCGTCCTGACTCGTATGATCACTTATAATGTTTCCTTGACTTCTTGGACCTTTGCCTATGAATCAAATGTTTTTCTATCATAGGCATGATTCTATGCTAGTTTTAAAAATCAATCCACTTGTTGGGTTTGCGGCCAATTACCAGTACTTCTTGGTTACCTTGGGGAATTTCTCCACGCCAAGGCTCTAATTGGTTGGCCCTGAGAAATTTACTTTGAAAGAAAAATTATAGTCATGTTTAGGTCACTATTGATATTACTAGATGGAATCTCCTCACCTGGCCAATTAATAATGCCTGCTCTGACCCTGGCCATAAATATGAGTTTTCTTCTATTACTCAAGCCCAATCAGAGCAACAAGCAAAATTTCAGCCAAGGAATAAAATCTCCCACAATTATGGGATGGATTTATGTAGATAACAACAGGCTATGGTAATTTAAGTTTAAAGGCTCCTCTATGTTGGGAAAAATTAAATCATACTAAAGATAATCAGTCTAGTAACACTAGGAAACCAGGTTGGGTGTCTTATGGACAGTGCCAATATATAATTTCCCTTAAAGATAAGGATTGGTACAGAATAGATGGAGTGAGACGACCTGGGATATACAGGGCTGCACCTAATGGAAGTTTTTTTGTTTTCAAATGTTATGCTTCTAAGCTTTGGTTTTCTTTCTTCCTTTTTTTAAAAAATATTTATTTATTTAATTTATTTATTTTTGCTGTGTTGGGTCTTCATTGCTGTGCACGGGCTTTCTCTAGTTGTGGCGAGTGGAGGCTACTCTTTGATGTGGTGTGCAGGCTTCTCATTGTGCTGGCTTCTGTTGTTGTGGAGCACGGGCTGTAGGCGCACGGGCTTCAGTAGTTGTGGCACATGGGCTCAGTAGTTGTGGTTGACAGGCTCCAGAGCGCAGGCTCAGTAGTTGTGGTGCATGGACTTAGTTGCTCCGCAGCATGTGGGATCTTCCTGGACTAGGACTCAAACCCATGTCTCCTGCATTGGCAGGCAGATTCTTAACTACTGCACCACCGGGGAAGTCCCCTACCGGAAGTTCTTGACTTAAATTCTTACTCATGACCTTACTAATACTGCTAGCTATATTACATTTTTATATTGCCTGTTTTACAAAATTGATGTTTCTTGCATTACCAAATGTGTGACTGAACCTCTGATAAAATGATGATATATAGTTCCATAGGAGATCAATGATTGTAATAGTGTAACTCTAGATTTGGGAAGAAGCAACAAGAGGGACAATTTTCCTGGACCATAAGAGACTAGTAAGACAGGTGGTCCAGAGACTTTTGGCTACTTTTAATAAGGCCTAGTCCAGTAATAGCACATTGAGTGACCTATCAGCAGAATCCTTTCCAGACCTGGGAATGAACATTCCTAGCACCATGGGATGAAATGGTCATGAAAAGCCTCCCAAACCATGGTTGAATTTAAGACGCTGAAGGGGCCCTGACAACTGAAAATTGGCACTTGCCATCTGCCTCTGCAAAGATTAAGTCAATGGCCATTGTGGCCACTGACCTTCAACACCCCCTGAAAGGAGTTCAGGGTGGAGATCAGGAATGAGGTACTCTGTGCTCTGAGAAAAACTGGCAGAACAGGCCTTTAGATAGTTAAATATTTTCAGAAGATTTTATGTGCCCAAATTCTTGCATCTTCTTATATCCAGAAAAGCACTAAAATCATTATTGGTGATATCTGCTTTGGCTATTAAGGAGAGCAATGCAATTGAAAGTCAAAATGGAGTAGCTATGGTTCAGACATCCAAGGAAATAACTAGGTGACACTATGGGTGAGATTTTGGACAAGTCTTTGTATTGCTAACAACCTGAGTTTTCTGAGCTCTGTCAGACTTGGATGCCACCAGCCATTCTCAAAACAATGCCTGCCGGCAGCTGGTAACTGCAACCTTACTTTTTAAATGTCTCCTCTTGTAACTATTACATTTTTAGACGATGAAATTGGTTTAGATCGTACATTAACAAAAAGAAGAGACATGTATGATAACCAATAGCACCTGTTATCTATGTGTTAATACCACATTAAAAGTTAAAACCTACTTAGATAAAACTAGACAACTGAGTAAAAGTCTCCCCACAGTGCCAGGTCCAGACTGGGTTTCAGGCTTATTCTCCTGAAAAGAAATGAGGTTTATTTTGCCTCTTAAAATTCCCTTGTCACTCCTCCAACTACTTCTAATTGGGTCTGTTACACCAAAATAGCAGACCAAGGGATTGAGATTTTAATCATACAAGACTCAGATCCAGGACTTGGAACTCGGAAATATTTCCAATTCAGTGTCAATTTTCCAATTTGAGGCAGGACCATGCCCCATTTTAACAGGAAGTGGCCAGAGCCATCATTGCCCAGTTCCCTGAATTGAAACTGAACAGGACTCTGTGGGGCTCTGGAGTTCAAATACTTTCTGTGTCCCCTGTTTCTTGTTTGTAGCATATAGACTTCATTCAGCCTCCTTGACCTTCCTTGAGTTCCAAAGGTCAGATTCAAATAGTTGCTAATCAGCGAAGGGAGGGGATACAGAAACGGGGGAGGAGCAGTCAAGTGGGGTACAGCCTTGAGGCAGGGTGCTGGTTCCTCCTCAAGGAGTATGCATAACAGTATCTTTGAGTTCTTTTGCAGGAACTAAGGCCCCCACCCAGGTGGAGGATTGTAACTTCAGGTTGAGGGCAAGATTCCTGGAGCACCATCCTATTACCTCACTACCAACCAATCAGAAAAAAGTCACACACCCTGCAGCCCTCACCCCAAATTTTGCCTTCCTTTTCTGGGCCCAGTGATGACCATCCTGTTAGCCTCCTGTTTGGCCTTTGTCTGTTTCAACTGCTTACCAGGTTCATCTCTGACAGAGTCCAACATTTTCAGGCTAAATTGTTGTTACTATGAGGGTGAAAGTCAGTTTCGGGAACAGAATACCTCAATTTAGATCAGGTGGAAAGAGACTTCTACTCTACTAGGCAGGACTACGCCCACTCTCAGCAGGAAGTAGTTACAGAAGAAAGAGACCTCCACCCCAATTCCCAAGAAGTATCTTGAGTATGAAGTCTCTCAGGGGGGATTTGTTAGGGGAACCACTGACTGAAACCACCTACCCTGGCCAGGCACCACAGTAACCATTTGCATGAGTTACCTTGCAACAGGAGGTCCTGGTAAGGAATGTGGAACTAACAACCACCAACAACTGGAAGAATTCGGGAAAGGTAAAAAGGACAGAGAAGGCACGAGTCCATATGTCCTACCAACATCCTAGAATCCTTCTTGCTGGAATCCATCTTTGCTGAGTGATGCACATACCACCAGGAAGGACCCTGAGTCAGAGTGATTGGCCAGAGACAACCCAGAAACTAATCCCATCACCATAAAACCCAAGACTGTGAGCCATGTGGCAGAGCAATCCTCCTGGGTTCCCTTACCCTCCTGCTCTCCACCTGGGTGCCCCTTCTGAATAAAGTCTCTTGCTTTGTCAGCTCATGTGTCTCCTCAGGCAATTCATTTCCGAGTGTTAGACAAAAGCCCACTCTTGGGCGCTGGAAGGGGTCCCCCTTCCTGCAACAGTTACAGAGTGGTAAGTGCTGTGGTGGAGGAATATAAGGTGCTAAGGGGACATAGAGAAAGGGTACCTAATTGGACTTGGGAGTCAGGGAAAGCTTTCTGGAAGAGATACTATCTAAGCTGAGAACTCAATGATTAGCAGGAGTTAGCAAGGCAAGGGAGGGAAGAGCTTGTGCAAATTGCAGGGGGCAAGAGACAGCACGCCCATTCAAGGAAATGAAGGTAGTTCAGAATGGCTAGAGCAGGAGATACAAAATGGACTGAAATGGTATACAGTGTCCAACCTCTCTGAGCCACATAGATTATTATTAAAAGTTTGGCTTTTACCCCAAAGGCAACGTGGAACCATTGAAGGGTTCTAATACAGGAAATAATATGATCAAATATTCAGTATACAAAAAACCATTCCTTAGTACACAGAACAGTCTTTTGCTCTGACTTTCAACAGCAATGTTCTGCAAACTTACCTGCTTATCCAGTGTCCAACTGGCTTTGATCTCTGGCACAAAGTTTCCTGTTACTACCACCTGGTTTCTGATTACTACCTCATAGCCACCATAATATAAACTATTGATAGAAGGTAAATACAATATGTGGATGTGGATCCACACAGACTGATCTTAAGCTAGTTATACAGCCTAAGACTCAGTAAGTGGTTCATCACCACTAGATCATAAGCTCCATGAGGACAAAAGTCTTGTTCACTAGAACCTGGCACATCTTTATTACTCAGTTAATATTTGTTGACTGAACAATAAATCCACAAAATGGGGACTCTGGCACATACCTATCCCACTGTTAGTGCTAAAAGGGATAACTATATAATGAGTATAATACCTGGAACATAGTGAGGGTCCACAAATAGTGGCTGTCATTATTATCATGAGGCTTTGTTGCTCTTGGCTCTAAAGCATCACCTTATCTCCCTACTCTAATGTAATTTACAGTTGTGGCTCGATACCACTGACCCTGGCTTTTCTCCTCCTTTGCATGAGATCGCCAGTTGCCTCAACACTTGGTAATGATTTCAACATTCTCTCTATTTCTGTAACTGTGATTCTGATTTCACACAAACCAAAAAGATTAATTAAAAGGCCATTTAAAAAATTCTAATGTTGTATTGACATTAATGCTGAAAATATATAATTCAGAGTATTAGGAAATATGTTGTTTACAACCTTCATAATAATAATCTTTGAAATTAGAGTTGTATGATATAATTAAAACTAAAAGGAAGATGAGTCAATCAAAAACAAGGAAGCATAGTACAGAATTTCGTAAAAGAAAACCCTGTCAACTCATATCAAAACTGATGAAGTACAAGTTTACTTTCAACTGCTTTTATATATTAGACATCCTCAAATCCTTAGAGGGCAAAAGCAGGCAATTTGGAAACAGTGATGATGTGAAACGAACTAGGGAAAGATAAATTTGGTGAATTGCTTTGTAAGCCCCGAGGCAGGGAATGAGTCTGTTCGCCAGCTGTCTGCCTATCTTCCTAACGTATCCGTTGGTACAGTAATGCCGAAGAAATGAAAACAAGCAATAGTCTTGCCAATATAGGTGAAATTCTGAACAAGTGGCCTAAATAAACATAATTGATATGGTAAGGCAAAGAATAATGCTACATAACACTTTGCTGAATTAGGTATGTTTAAGGTCATAATCTCTAAAAGAGACATAGAGTGGTTCATAGAGATGGGATTTAAATTTGTGTAGGCCTAATAGTAATAAAAATTTTAGTTTGTCTAAAGATAAAAATAATTAAATGACTAGACTGAGGAAAAGACATAAATTTTTGTCAGTGCCTTGATTAACTCAACATCATAGATCAGCTTTAGAACACTACTATAGAAGCAAAATTGTAATACATGAATATAAATTTATTAAAATATTTGAGAAGTATTTGATAATATATGAAAATATCTCACTATTGTATAACAAGTAGAGAGCCAACCCTATTTTGTCCTCATTTATTACATTACATTTAATTAAAAGAGATTTTTAGAAAGCAAAATACATGTTATGTTAAAAATAATAACAATGATATTTCCTCAATATATCAAACTTCTTCAGGGAAGAATAGGCTTCATAAGTCTATCAACTGGATTACATAATGAATCCCTATCAAAGAAGATCCTGTGAAGAACATGAATAGATTTTAAATTCATGATTTTGGAGTATATATAGCAACAACCACAAAATTACAACAAGAAGAATGCATGCAGGATTACACTTACCAAATGAAAGGGTATAGGCAGAAATAAGTCTTTCTCTCCAAGATTCAATAGATCTCCCTGTGGAGGAGTCACACTAAACAAATCTCTCCTTTCCTTATCTGCCAGTCCAATGCTGAAAACAGGTCTTACTGTCTCAGCTAACTAACATTTAGGAAATTATCATGCGTCTTTACTGTAATACCTCTCACAAAGATAAAATACGAACTGAGGCAGAATGCAGAAGAGAATGAAACAAATATGTGTAGCTGAAATGCTGTCAGAAAATCTCTGATAAATTAAGGCTAAGTCCGATTTATTTGTGACAGAACCCGTTCTGGGAGGCTGCAGATACCTGAAATATATTAAAAGAACCGTTTTTCTATCTATCTGATTTGGCAGTGGAGTGCCTCTTAGTGTCCATGGTAACTCCCATAGAGTGGTTTGGAAATTCATCATTAAAAGGCTTGCACATTAAAATATAATGGATCAGCCATAGTACTCAGGTAATGTTCAGTTTCTGAACTTCAAAACAAGTTTAAATCATTCTACACCTTTAGGAACATATTATCAGAGGAATCTATATATAAAAACTACCCAATTTTTAAAATCCACAACAATAGTATAATTTTTCAAGTACTACAAAGTATAGCTGGTGGTTATAGTACAGAAAAGATAAAAATATGAGAGCATTTGGAAATCTAAAATAGTCTCACAAAATATAAGTGGTATATATAAGCTGTAATCTTAGAAATGTTAATAAAGAAATATGGGAAAGTACTTCTATTGATGTCCTCAAATGGCCATTTTGTTTTGTGTTCTTTATTTTAGAGGAATCTAAAGTGGTTGTATTTTTAACTTCAAAACTTCTAACATTTTGGTTATCCTTTCAGCACTAAAAATCTAACTAAATTGAGACAAGACAGGATTTAATGTAGCGAATTGAAACTAAAGAAATCTGTCTTGGTTCCCACGTATAATCTTTCTTTGGCAGGTTTCATATTACAATTTGAGAAATTGCTTAAATGCATGGAAATACTTCATTGGCCTGCTCAAAAGCAACTGACCTTTACTCAGCCTGTTAATCAGTAAGCGAAGTCAGTGAGACGTGACTAATCCCAGAGGAACAGCTTTTGAATATACCTTAGTGTGGGTAAGACCTGGCAGTAACTCAGGATGTATTTAGCTAAAATTAAGAATGTGAAAGTCTTAATCCTTTAGTGGTTTGAAATGCATTATATACATTAAAAATAAATAAATGTCTCCATGGGAACTGTACTCAGTCAAAAGAACTATAGGCTCCAAATACAATATACCCCCAACATTTTTAGATGAGGTCAGGAATGTTGTGGTCTGATGAGAAAATTAAAATAATTGAAACCAAATGGATAAGATTAATCACCTGGGAAAATAGTCTCAGGAAAATGCCCATGTAAGAAATGACTTCTGAGCATGTTGACATTGGACTAGAAGTTCCCTAAGTCAGAAGCAACCCCTTCAAAAGAAGGTGTTGGGACTTCCCTGGTGGTGCAGTGGTTAAGAATCACCGGCCAAGGCAGGGGACATGGGTTCGAGCCCTGGTCTGGGAAGATCCCACATGCTACTGAGCCTGTGCTCTAGAGCCCGCGAGCCACAACTACTGAGCCCACGTGCCACAACTGCTGAGGCCCGCGTGCCTAGAGTCCCTGCTCTGCAACAAGAGAAGCCACTGCAATGAGAGGCCTGCACACTGCAACGAAGACCCAACGCAGCCAAAAATTTAAAAAAATAAATAAATAAAACAAGGTGTCAATTTTAAATATAACAATGAACTATAATCAAGGCCATTTAAACTTTTCTTTCATGAGGAAATTTGAAATGGAAGAAAAGTCTTGGTGACTGATAAGGAGATATATTAAAGTAAGGTACTTGGAGTATAGCAATTTGCCCATTTCCCCAGTGCCATGCAATTGAGAGGATTGAAGGAGGATTCCATTCTTCTTGACAGCTCCATCCCTATAGAAGCAATGGATGCGTCTAATTATTATAATTGGATTACACTAGCCCATTAAGATAATTCAGTCCTTCATGCTTCCTTAATAAGAAAGGAGACTTTTTTTAATATGTATAAATTTATTTACTTACTTATTTGGCTGCTGCACACCGTGTCTCTCTAGTTGCGGCGAGCAGGGGCTACTCTTCGTTGCGGTGTGCGGGCTTCTCTTGTTGTGGAGCACCAGTTCTAGGCACGTGGGCTTCAGTAGTTGCGGCACATGGGCTCAGTAGTTGTGGTTGACAGGCTCCAGAGCGCAGGCTCAGTAGTTGTGGTGCATGGACTTAGTTGCTCCTTGGCATGTGAGATCTTCCCGGATCAGGGCTCGAACCCGTGTCCCCTGCATTGGCAGGCAGATTCTTAACCACTGTGCCACCAGGGAAGTCCCCCAAAGGAGACTTTTGTCTAGCATATTTTTCATTGTGAACATTGCCTCTCAAGTCCCTGATAAGAAGACTCTATAAGCACTAAGACTCTCCACCCGCCTACCATGTATAGACATCCTGTAAGATATAGCCTTAGCAGCCAGCTAGCCTCTTTCTGTGCCATCTTATATAAAACATAGATATATTTGAATTGTTGCTCTGTCATTGAGAATAGACTTCTATAACTCCACTCGAGAAAGATAGTCCTTATTTTCAAAAGGTATTAAAGAAATTAAAAGTATCTTACAGGGCTTCCCTCGTGGCACAGTGGTTGAGAGTCCGCCTGCCGATTCAGGGGACGTGGGTTCGTGCCCCGGTCCGGGAAGATTCCACATGCCGCGGAGCGGCTGGGCCCGTGAGCCATGGCCGCTGAGCCTACGTGTCCGGAGCCTGTGCTCCGCAGCGGGAGAGGCCACAGCAGTGAGAGGCCCATGCACCGCAAAAAAATAAAATAGAACCACCATATGATCCAGCAACACCCCCACTTCTGGGTATATATCCAAAGGAAATGAAATCACTATCTCCAAAAGATATCTACACACCCATGTTCACTGAAGTATTATTCACAATAGCCAAGATATGGAAACAACCTAAGTGTCTGTCAACAGATGAATGGATAAAAAAAATATGATATATATATATATACAATGGAATATTATTCATAAAAAAGAAGGAAATTCTGCCACTTATGACAACATGGATGGACCTGGAGGACGTTGTGCTAAGTGAATAAGCCAGACACAGAAAGACAAATACTGTATGATGACACTTATATGTATAATCTAAAAAAGTTGAACTCATAGAACAAGAGAGTAGAACAGTGGTTGCCAAAGGCTAGGGAGTGCGGGATATGGGTAGATGTTGGTCAAAGGGTACAAACTTCCAGTTATAAGATGAATAATTTCTGGAGATTTAATGTACAGTATGATGATTATAGTTAATAGTACTATACTGTATTACCAGAAATTTGCTAAGACAGTAGATCTTAAGTAAGGTGATGGATGTGTTAATTAATGTCATTTTGGTAATTGTTTCACAATGTATATGTATATTAAATCACCATGTTGTACATCTTTTAAAAAACCACATTGTACAACATAAATATATACAATTTTTATTTGTCAATCATACTTCAATAAAGCTAGAAAAATTAAATAAATAAATGGATCTTACATTTTATGTATGAAAAATCAATAATATATATAAACAATGACACCAAAAACAGAAATTAGGGAATCCATAAATTATTTTAAAAGTCTTTTTATTATAGATTCATTATGCGTTTATTGTAAACAATAAATTGCTCTGATAGATTTCAAATGTGAATCAGTTATATATGCAACTTTTTAGAAATGTTTCTAACACTTAAAGTGAGGAATAACTTAAGAACTATGTAGAATATTTGACGATTTTGATATTTCCATTTCTCTCACACTCCACCTCCAATTTTGCTCATTCAATATATACTCCAAATCCAACCACTTTACACCTTTACACTATACTGTTCCAAGCAACCATCATCTATCACCAGCATAACGGGTCTCCCTATTTCCACTTCCACTCTTGCCCTCTACTGTCTTTTCTCAAAACAGCAACCAGAGTGATTCATATATAAAACATAAGCCAGGGTCTTACCCGGTGGTTCAATGGTTAAGAATCTGCCTTCCAATGCAGGGGACGTGGGTTAAATCCCTGGTCCAGGAAGTAAGATCCCACATGCTGCAGGGCAACTAAGCCCGCGCACCACAACTACTGAGATCACTCACCTCAACAAGAGAGCCTGCGAGCCACAAACTACAGAGCCCGGCACCCTGGAGCCCACGCGCCACAACTAGAGAGAGAAGACCTGCACACCACAACTAGAAAGAAGCCCGAGTGCTGCAACGAAAAGCCCACACACTGCAATGAATAAAAGATCCCTCATGCCTCAATGAAAGATCCTGCGTGCCGCAACTAAGACCCGACGCAGCCAAAAAAATAAAAAATAAGTCAGATCACCACTTCACTCCTCTGTTCATAACCCTGCAAGTGGCTTCCCATCTTAGTCACATAAAAAGCCAAAATTTTAATGATAGCTCCTTCCTAGCCATGCACAATTTTCCCACCTCCCCGCCCCCAACCTTTAATACTCTGGCCTCCTGTTCACTAAGGCACCAGCCACTCTCCCAACCTCAAAGCCTTTGTATTTGGTTTTCTCTCCCTATGACACTTTTCCACCAGCTTTCTCCATAGCTGATGCCCTCATCCCCTTCATGCCTTTGCTCAAATGTCACTTCTCATAAAGGCATTTCCTGACCATCCTATTTAATATTACAACCTCCATAAACACAACTTCTTATCCCCCTTCATATTTTTTTTTCTCCATAGCACTTATCACTTATACTATTTATTTTACTTACTTATTTTGTTTATGGTCCATCTTCCCTCACTAGAATGTAAGCTCCATGAGGGCAGGGATTTTTGTGTTCTTTATTCACTGCTGTATTCACACAACCTAGAACAGTATCTGGCTCAGTATGTGTTTATTGAATAAGTTAATGAATGAATGAAGCACGTGAGATGATGCTTCTGACTAGGAGCACTCCTTTCCACATATGTTAATATGGAAATATTCTCTGGGTTGTTCTTTCCCTCTACCACTAGGCATTATTCTTAAGCATATTCCTGAAAAGTGTCTAAAAGTTTCCAATAACACCAGACACAGCAGCTTGATTGCTTTTAGGCATTGACCATGGGAGCATCTAACAACTGTGAACTATAATGAACTCAGTTCACATACTTGCTTCTGATGGCAACCCAAAGTGCTGACTTCTATCTTTACAGAACTACCTGGTCCTATATTTTGCCTTCCTATATTAACAATAACAAATTAAATAAATGTGCAATTGTAGTGTCAACTACAAATTGGCACTCGCCATTGGCACTTGCCATCTACCTCTACAAGGATTAAATCAGGTGCTGCAGCAGATGCTGATTTTCAACAACCCCTGAAAGTTCAAGGGGGAGAGCAGAAATGAGGTACTCTGTGCTCTGGGAAAAACTGGCAGAACAGGTTTTCAGATAGTTAGATATTTTTAGGAGCCAATTTGATGAGCCCAATTCTTGTATCTTCTCATATCCAGAAAAACACTAAAATCATTCATGGTGATGACTGCTCTTGGTGACTAGCAGAAATCTTCTGCAAAAAAATATGCACTCGATTGCAGGTACTCCCCCCTCACCAAAATCACATATATACTGACCTTCCCCACTGCCTCTTTGGAACAGTTTCTCAGAGCTATCTGGGATGCCATCTCCCAGGCTGCAGTCCTCATTTTGCCCCAAATAAACCTTAACTTGCAACTCTCACGTTGTGCATTTTTTTTATGTTGACAGTTATTATGGCGACCACGAAGGGACCCAGAGTGGACATCTCTCCTTCACCTGAACTCTACGAGGAACCGGAGCCTTGGTACCAGCAGAGGCTACTTGTGCCCATCTGCCTCCTTGGAGAGTCCAGACAAATTTGGGTAAGTCTCTCCTGGTTCTCAGATCTCCCGTATTGGTTGATGACCCTGAGTTTTATTTGGCGGTATAGCAGGTACCTGCCTCCTCCCAGTTGAAAGATATTGGGGGGCCCCTGGTTGAAAGATACCAGGGAAATACCCAGTGGAAAAATACTGGGTAGGGCTTGGTTGAAAGATACCAGGGAATATGCACCCAGGTGAAAGATAATGGGGGAGGGTTGAAAGACATCAGGGTTTGCTCAGTTGTAGGAGACTTGAGTGGTCTGTGCTGAGTGGTTAGGTAAGAGGCTGATCTGATGCTTTTCCTCAATTCAGCTGCCTTAATAGAATTTGTCGGGATAGAAATGAAGATATTACATGAGAGCTTTGCTACCAAGAAAAGGGACAAGACTCCTCTCGGCCGGTTACAGCTTTCTCAGGTGACTGAGAAATTTACAGGAATGGTGGAGGCAGAGTCCTCATACCGTGCAGTGGTCCCATAGGGAAACCCATTCATTAATTAAACACTTGCTCGTCCAGAGGTTGCAGATAAGAATTAGCCACTCAGCGATCCGAGCACCCGCGGTGGTCTTAGACCGCCAAAGGGAGAAACTGAGACAAGTAAGAGGGCTGAAACGACTCTGGGGTGATGCCTAGAGGAGTTAAGCTCACAAGCAGCACCCTGGCCCACCACACAACTTTATTAGTAAATTTTATCCCTGACAAATTCAACTTTAAGCTAGGAAATAGAGCCTCTCAAACACAGAAACAAGGGGCGTCAGAAAGCCAGCCTCTGACTAACACTCCAGCCAGGTTTATGTATGTACAAAAACTCATACTTGCAAGTACCTACTTAATTGGGGAACTTATACTAAAGGAGATCTCAACCTAAAAAAACCAAATTGGGGTTCTTTTGATATTCCAAAATTAATATTTTTGCACACACAGGAAAAAAATAAAGCCGGATGTAAGATCAAAGAGACTGAATGGAATGCTTACTTTGACTGGTATCTAGAAGCTTCTAAAAGAGGAAATGATAGAGTAACTTCTTTGCAGGATACCAATAATTAATTACTTGAAACTATATCAGACCAACTTTTCAAAACCATTAAAAAGAAAGAAAAGGAGGTATCTACGAAAATTATGAACCTTCAATTGCACCAATTAAGTACACAATGCCAGTCGAAGTTTAACCGACCCCCATTTAATTCCCAACCAGTAGAGAAAGCTAGCTTGAAGGAAAAGAAAAATTCTCTTCAGAATTCTGACCCTAAGGGAATAAGTCCTACTAGGAGAACCTGATTTTCTCTCCCTGTGCCTTGAGACCAGAGGTCTCAGGAACACTTGTCTTATCTAGACCATCTCTAATTCCTGAGATTGAGAAGAAAAAAAAACTGGAAGAAGCCTTTTAAAATTGTTTCTTATTCCAACTGTTATTTATAAACCAGTGAGTTTTATATTATGATACCTGATTCATGACTAAGTATAGAAAATGCAGCTAGATCTCTTGTGTCTGTCTGGATATATGTATGTCTCAGTATGTGTCTGTGTCTTTGGATAATATTGCTGTGGTGAATTTGTAAATGAGCTCTATTTAATTGGCTTAAAGAAAAGTAAGCGCTTACAAATCAAACAATTCTAAACACAAGAGAAATTAAGCTAAATAAATTTCAGGTTCACATGAACTGGGAAATATTCAGTATTAAATTAATATTTGGTATTAATGTCTAAGTTTGTTGATCTAATTAATATAGACATGTTTCTAGAGTCATCAGCATTAAGTATAATACTTTTATTATGCCTAGGTGTAATATAAACTAAATAAAATCTTGTTATATCTGTTACAAATTTGTCAGCAAGGAGAGTAACTTGATGTGAAGAAACTTGTTAAGGAAAGAAAACGTAAATGAGATAAGAGCTTTCAGATAAACTCTATTAAGAATAATTTTGCTTTAGGAATGTCTATCTACAATAGTGTCTCCAGATTCTGGTAACTTGCAGTTCTAGAGTTGTGCTAAATTAAGTGATGGAAGCTTATTGAATAGCTAGGTCATTCCCAAGTAAAATAAGATACTGAAACATTAATTACTGAACATTGGCTTACTTTTACAGAGAAACAAAAGGTATTTAGGACTATTAATGAATATGTTTGGTGCCACTTTATCTAAAGAAAGCAAGTGTTTTTAGAAAATATCACTGGTATTTATGTTCACCAATCTACAGAAAGCTAACATAAAAGACAGTTCATAATTGCTTAAGGAAAGTAAGATGTGTGTTTTCAGTAAAGAAGGCATGAAGAATGGAATTACATTTTATTAAGGGAAAAGGAAGTAGGTCTGACTTACAGGTGGCTGTTTCTGAATGGGAAAATAAAATGCTGGATATAGAAAGTGACAAAGGGTTTGTGGAAAGAGGACCCTGAGAAAAGAGTTTTGTGCATGGTCAGGATTAACTAAGTTTAAAATAAATTTAATTGAGTAAATTAATTTTAAAAGTAAGATGGTGCAAAACTTGAATGTGGCTTCTCTCTCTCTTAAGAGGACAAGATTTCTTAAAATGTTGAACTGCCTTTGATAACAGATTTCAAGTTTTTTTACCTTTTAAGTGATCTGTTCTGTATTTGCCTTTGAAATCTTTTATTGTTACTTTGGCTAAGTGAATAACTATTGTTTCACAGTGACCTGTGATCCTACCTGACTGAGTGTTCTAAATCCTTTTTGATATTTTTTGACAAAACTTCCTAAATCAAATTCTAATGAAGTCCTTTTGACCTCTAGCTAACTTTAGGATGCTTCAAAGTGCCCCTGAAACATCCCAAAGAGAGATTATAAAATAGGTTCATTTGGTACATTGTTACATGGGAAGTATTGTCAAATGAGTAATAAATCTTCTTAGGTTTTAGTGTAAGGTAAATGTTATTATTATAGATATTCTAGAAATTATATGCAGTTCCTAAAATTCTGACATGTCCTGGTAAAATGTTATCAGTCATAATTCTAGTTATTATCTTAAAGTGTTGTACGTCACAGCATTAACCAAGTTGCTTTGTCAGTTGCATTGCATTGTAAGCAGATTTTAAACATGCCTTAAGTCTTTTGTCATTATAGACACGGTTTCACTCTGATGCCTTGGCAAAAATGCTTCCTCTTCAAGAAGATTTATAGAAAGGGCTTTTGAATAAATACAAGTTTCTGACTTTCAGACCATAATGCTGAACTGGGTAGGAAACTAAAGAATTCTAATGAAAAACCTGATGGCTTCATAAAGCTGTTAACAAAAAGTATTAGTTACATAGGACTGGGTGAACTGGTGAATATGGTTATAAATTTTATGGTTTCTATCTGAAAAATTACTGGTTTAAATCTGTGTTTTCCAGGTGTAAGGTAAACCTTCCCCTCAAACTAATTATGACTTACAGTAATTGGTAAATTATACCTTTGTAAGCAGAATTGAAACATTTATCTTTTTTATCTGTTCCCTCCAGACACTGGAAACTCTTAGGTTCCCATCAGCTTTATCAGATAAATTAGGAAGGCTACCTCACTAGTAGGTATAGAAATCTCAAGGTATTTTGGGGACCTTGAAAAGGGAAGAATTCACCTAGATTTGTTAGGTGAAATCTGTGATAAGCCCTTGGTGTGACTTTCCTAGCCCTGAGAGGTCTTTTAAAAGTCCAGTTTGAGACTCCTTATAACAGTTTCAGCAAGCAAAAAGCCTATATGATCAATTATAGTTATATAAATCATCAGGCCAAGTTTATTAGACCAGATTTATTTTGCAAACAAATTAGTCTTAATTTGGTTATATTTGGTAGAAATGAGGGTAATTTTAGAGAGAAAAAGATGTTTCAATGAATGTTAAATCCCAGTTTTGTTAATGGAGGTCTGTATTTACTAACTTCCCAGATAGTTCCTTGCTTTTATGTTATATTGATGTAAAGTTAAATTGAATTATTAAAAGGACACTCTAAGTTTGTTTCTGAAGCTTATCTCAGTAATCTACCTTTGGAGGAAAATCAGAATCCCCATGACTTGCAACCAGGGGATTATGCATACTGGAAGAGACGTAATCTAAAGGACTATCTCCAACCTAGATGAAAGGACACTTATCAGAGGGGAAATTACACTCACACTAGGACAAGAAGAAGATCACATCAGAAGTAGACAGGTTGCCCAAGATCCTAGACCTGACTTGTAGGATCATTTACAATATTTTCTTGACTTCTTAGAGCTTTGTATACGAATCAAATGTTTTCCTATCATGGGCACGATCCTATGCTAATTTTAAAAGTCAATCCGCACTACTAGGTATATACCCTGAGAAAACCATAATTCAAAAAGAGTCATGTACCACAATGTTCATTACAGCTCTATTTATAATAGCCAGGACATGGAAGCAACCTAAGTGTCCATTGACAGATGAATGGATAAAGAAGTTGTGGCACATATATACAATGGAGTGTTTCTCAGTCATAAAAAGAAACGAAACTGAGTTATTTGTAGTGAGGTGGATGGACCTAGAGTTTGTCATACAGAGTGAAGTGGGTCAGAAAGAGAGGGACAAATACCGTATGCTAACACATATATATGGAATCTAAAAAAAAAAAATCGTTCTGAAGAACCTAGGGGCAGGACAGGAATAAAGACGCAGACGTAGAGAATGGACTTGAGGACTTGGGGAGGGGGAAGGGTAAGCTGGGACGAAGTGAGAGAGTGGCATGGACATATATACACTACCAAATGTAAAATAGATAGCTAGTAGGAAGCAGCCACATAGCTCAGGGAGATCAGCTTGGTGCTTTTTGACCACCTAGAGGGGTGGGATAGGGAGGGTGGGAGGGAGACGCAAGAGGGAGGAGATATGGGGATATATGTATATGTATAGCTGATTCACTTTGTTATAAAGCAGAAACTAACACACCATTGTAAAGCAATTATACTCCAATAAAGATGTTAAAAAAAATCAATCCAATTGTTGGTTTTGCAGCCAATTACCTGTGTCTAGTACTTTTGGGTTATCTTGGTGGATTTCTCCCCTCCAGGGCTCTAACTGGATGACCCTTAGGAAATTTATTCTAGAGGAAAGAAATTATAGTCCTGTTCAGCGGATTCCCTCACCTAGCCAATTAATAATACCTGCTCTGACCCTGGCCATAAAAAATGAATTTTCCTCTAAAGTTACTCAAGCTCAATCAGAGCAACAAGCAATATTTCAGCCAAGGAATAAAACCTCCCAAAATTATGGGATGGATTTATGTGTTAACAACAGGCTGCGGTCATTTAAGTTTTAACGCCCCCCTTTATCTTGGGAACAATCAAATTATACTAAGGATAACCAGCCTAGCAACACTAGGAAATTGGGCTGGGAGCATTATGGACCGTGTCAAAATATAATTTTCCTGAAAGATAAGGATTGGTACAGAACAGACTAAGTCAGACGACCTGAGGATATACTGGGCTGCGCCTAATGGAAGTTCTTGGCTTAATTCTTACTTATGACTTTAATAATACTGCTAGCTATGTTATTTGTATTTTGCTTGTTTTACAAGATTGTTGTTTCTGGCATTACCAAATGTGTGACTGAGCCTCCAACAAAAATACATAGTTTTATATGAGATCAATGATTGTAATAGTGTAACTCTGGATATGGAAAGATACAACAAGAGGGAATTTTTCTTGGACTATAACAGATTAGTAAAGCAGGTGGTCCAGAGCTACCTTTAGCAATTGTTTATAAGACCTAGTCCAGTAATAGCACACTGAGTGGCCTATCTTCGCCAGACCTAGGAATGAGCCTTCCTAGCACCGTGGGATGAAATGGTCATGAAATACCTCCCAAAGCATTGTCAAATTTATGACCATGAGGGAGCCCTGTCAACTACAATTTGGCACTCGCCATTGGCACTCGCCATCTACCTCTACAAGGATTAAATCAGGTGCTACAGCAGATGCTGATTTTCAACACCCCCTGAAAGGAGTTCAGGGGGAGAGCAGAAATGAGGCACTCTGTGCTCTGGGAAAAACTGGCAGAACAGGTTTTCAGATAGTTAGATGTTTTTAGGAGCCGATTTTATGAGCCCAATTCTTGTATCTCCTCATATCCAGAAAAACACTAAAATCATTCATGGTGATGACTGCTCTTGGTGACTAGCAGAAATCTTCTGCAAAAAAATATCTGTTCAATTGCATGTACTCCTCCTTCACCAAAATCACATATATACTGACCTTCCCCACTGCTTCTTTGGATCAGTTTCTCAGAGCTATCTGGGATGCTGTGTCCTGGGCTGAAGTCCTCACTTTGCCCCAAATAAAACTTAACTCACAGCTCTCACACTGTGCATTTTTTTAAGTCAACAGTAGCTTTACAAGTGTGCCATAGAGAGGAATCTGTGCCAATGATTCCTTCTTATTCCTAAGTGTACACACCCAGAGAACCTGCTCTCTGTTACTTCCCGATAAGGAGAAATGGAGCGGTCTGAGAGCTGAATTTCTGTTCATGGGGTGCAGTTCTATCACTAATTTTTTTCTTTTATCACTGAAAAACCTGGTATACATATAGTGATTGTGTACGTGTATACAGGCTTTTCATTTGAACATTTTGTAACATATTTTAAATTGAGTATTCATTTCAGAGACTAGTCAAATTCTACATGTAGAGTTAAATAGACTCCGAATTCTCCCACAGGAACTAAGGTAGTGAAGTGTAGCAGAACATGCCACCCCAAAATATGCCTCTTTGGCATATAAATTATTTTGAGCTAATTATTTTGACAAACAGCAGACACAGGAGATGCTCTGAAAACAGAGAAGCTGCTCTTTTGTAAGGGAAATTTACATTTATAGAGTAAATCTCCACTTGTAAGTGTCTCCCTTTCTGTACCAAGAAAGGAAGAAAGACTAAATCACAACAGGATCTTATCAATGGAAAAGGTGCCTACTTAAATCTGCATAACAAACCTTACCCTTGTTTACTGTGCTTTTCCTGGTCACCTCCCATAACTGGTTCACCCCACACCCAACATCTTTCTTTTGTCTTTAACTGAAGATGGTATTTATTGAAGGTGATGACTTGGCCGTCTTGGGGAGTTACTCAGTTTTCCCGGGTATCTCCCATGTATACATGAAATATACATGTTATTAAAGTTCTGTTTGTTCTTCTTTTGTTAATCTGTCTTTTATTACGTGGGGGAAGGTCTCATCCAAGAACTCGGAAGGGTAGAGGGAAAATTATTTTTTCCTCCCCTACAGTAGCTGTAAGCAATCCACCAGTTTTTAAGGGAAAGGGAAGCCTGTAGGAAATCTTTGCAGGTGAGAGGAGTTAGTAGTAGTTTGCTGTGTCCTAGTGACAGTATCCCCATTTACAAGTTAGGTAGTACTATCACCAAAGTATGTGCACAAATAGCATTACACATGCTACTGCAGAATTATGAGTCATGAAAGTAAAGCAATAGCAACATCTGGAAAGCAAGCATCGGCTCTTATCGAAACCAAAGAACAAGCCCAAGGGCCCTTATAGCTAAATTCAAAAGCTAAATGTGAATGTGCTAATTTGATATCCTTTGAAGGTGTTGCAGTTCCTTTATTTCTTACTTGTTTCTGTGTTCTGAAAAATGAAAAACGGAAGATGCTACATCTATTTTAAAACATCAGTTTGGTATATAAGGCAACAATTATGGCAAACGCTTTTTGAATTAAAAATCAGAACAAATGGTCAATGCTACTCAACAAAAGTACTTGATCATGAATATATTTTCAGTGAAATGTTTAATGAAAAAAAGAGATAATTGATCATTGTGATTATTATTATGTGGTATTTTGTACGATAGTAGACAATCCAAAACTGTTCCCTCCTATTCATCTGCAGAAGGTTCTTAACAAAGAGCTCATATGTGCCTAAGGATATTTCAGAGTTGCTGAATATGCCTAAATATACAACTAATAATTCTTCACTGAGCTTGTGAAAATAGATAATTTATCTGAATATCTGAATGCAGAAGAGTAACAGACAGGATACAGTCCAGAAAATGAAACAGTCACATTAATGAGGGGTGTAGATCTCTCACTGAATGCATTCTTTTACCCCCAAAACATAAGCTATTTGATATCACAGTTGAAAATATGGCAGAACTGAAAAATAGTTTTCCTATTTAAAAAATATGTTTCTTTGAATTTTATAGGAATGAAACTTTTAAAATGCCATGTCTGAAAGATAGCTTCAGGGATAGATAGTAAACTATGAAAACTGAACCAAATGCTCAGGGAATAAGGATGTCTTCACCAAATGGATTTTCTTATGAAATGTAGCTAAATTCATTTTTGTTCAAATTTTTGTTGAATAAGAATATTCTAAAGAATATTAATGAAACCAAATTCAATTGTATTAGATTAATGAATACCAAAACAAGCTATTTTTTTATGCTTCAACATGTGGTACATTTTCAGATTGTCATTTTGAAAAATAATCACTCTCCAGTAGTCTAGATAGAGAAGGTGAATTTGTGTGTTTACTTGTGTTTTCCTATTTTCAAAAAATAGGAAAATAAAAAAACCCTCAGACAGGAGAGTTATTGTGATGTTTCATTTTTTTATGAAAATGCAAAATAACCTACTTAATCAATTGGAAATTGTAGTTAGGTAGATAATGGGAATGTAAGATTTCCCATATATAAAGAAAGCAGGTTGATAGAAAGAAATTTGAATATTTGATACTTAGATATTTTTATCCTTTGTCTCACTTTCCAAATTAAGCTTTGTGTGTTTTCTGCATGCAGCTATGACAGAAGCTATGTGCCCTGGCCCCAGCTCTGGGTGTTGGTGCAGGTCAGGCCACATGCCGAGTGCTAAACAATTCACCAGCTGTGTATCAGAGTGTGAGCACAGGGGGATCTGCCACAAACTATTCCTATTCATCACATGGAAAAGATGAGAGACCAAAAAAAAAAAAAAGAAAGAAAGAAAGAAAAGAAATGCATATTTGTCTGAGCTCTACTCTTTAGGAAGGATCTCAATTACATCTTTTCTTTGTCTGAGCTTAAATAATGGAACTCATGAACCTGCAATCTTAATGAGAAAAAAAAGCCAGGGGTGAGGGAGGAGATACCATGTCCAATGTAGTGGAAAGAGAAAAGAAGTGAAGACAATAGCTTTAAACAGATGAGAACATGCGAAGCATGTTGCTCATGAAAAACCTTACCACTACTTTGTGAAGATTTGTGAGTTAATCTAGCAAATACAATTATGAAACGGATATTTTTTTGGTTTTGTTTTTAATTTTATTTATTTATTTATTTATGGCTGGGTTGGGTCTTCATTGCTGCACGTGGGCTTCCTCTAGTTGCAGCCAGCGGGGGCTACTCTTCATTGTGATGCATGGGCTTCTCATTGCGGTGTCTTCTCTGGTTGCAGAGCATGGGCTCTAGGCCCGCAGACTTCAGTAGTTGTGGCACTCGCACTCAGTAGTTGTGACTCATGGGCTCTAGAGTGCAGGCTCAGTAGTTGTGGCACACAGGTTTAGTTGCTCCACGGCATCTGGGATCTTCCCGAACCAGGGCTCAAACCCATGTCCCCTGAATTGGCAGGCGGATTCTTAACCACTGCACCACCAGGGAAGCCCTGAAATGGATATTTTTAATGCCACAGAATAAAATACAAGGGATAAGAAAAGGAACAAGCTTAACTGATTATTTACCCAATTTCATTTTTTGGATGCATTTATTTTCACCTCGCATTTATTTGAGGGTAGGTATTTCAAAATGTTAGCAAAATTATCAAACTAAATTTAAACAACTTGGCTAACTTTTCTAAGTTTTAAGATGCTCTAGGTATGTTTTGACAATTGAAAAAGAAAAATAAAATATCCTACCACCTTCCTCTTGTAACAGGGAAGAAAACCTGACTCCATGTTGGATCTGTTTCTTCTACTTTGACCTTTGATTTCCATTACTTTAGTTCTGTCTATAGCTATAGACATACATAAGGATCTGCCTCGGGTAACCCTGCCCCTCTGCCTAAATGTTAAACTTAAGTGCCTTTGTTCAGCTTACAGGGAAACACCACGACCTTGCCCACCTTTGAATGGCTGCAGAAAAGAAGAAATTAACACATCCCCTCCCCAAAGCTGGCCAAAACCAGGAGATATTTTGCAAGACTTATAGCCTTTTTACTTTACTTCCTCACCTCCTCCCCCTCTCTCTTCTATAAAAGCAACTAGCATCCAGACCCTGATAAGATGATATTTTAGGACCCTAGTCCACCATCTTCTCAGATGCCCAGCTTTCCGAATAAAGTCGTTATTCCTTGCCTCAACACCTTGTCTCCAATTTATTGGCCTGTTGTGCCACGAGCAGAGAGAGCTTGGACTCAGTAACACTCTCAAAAGGTTACCTTGATAGGCAGTATAATGTGATTCAGGAAACTAGTTCTCCAGTCTTATTCTGCCAGTTCCTTCCTAGCTGTGTGTTGTGAGACAAAGAGCTAACCTCTCTGGAGCTAGATTTCTTTGTCTTTAAAATGACAGGGTTGGACTGGACCATCTGCAGGGCTCTTTTTCCTTTTTTTTCTTTTTTTTCTTTTTTTTGTTGCTGTTGTTGGCCACACCATGCAGCTTGTGGGATCTTAGTTCCCTAACCAGGGATTGAACCCAGGCCTTCGGCAGTGAAAGTGCCAAGTCCTAACCACTAGACTGCCAGGGAATTCCCTCTTTTTCCATTTTAAAACTCTGTACCTTTTAAAAATTATTATTCCTATTTTTAAGCTGCACCTACTTGGTACAGAACAAAAGAGAGACTGGAAGAAAATGAGTTAGATAACCAAAATCAATTTAGGCAAGGAAAAAAAATTGTAGGCTTGAATTATCCAAATACACATAAATGCCCATAAGAGATATATAATTTCTTGAACTTCTGTTTACTTCATAGCATATAATTACATTATTTTGTAATGCAATTAATAATATTCAAAATGCCTCCATTTTGAAGAAGATTAATTTTAAATCTTTTACTAAATGGTCACTTCTTTGACAAGTACAAAACATTGCTAAAAACAGTTAAATGGCCAATATGATATTTATCAGTAGCACCATTTGAGGCAGAATTGCTTTCCCATGTTCCTAGCAAAAGGGCATTTTCAAAGTCACACATGAGATGAAACTTCCATACTCTTCACTTGTGATATTTAGTTATCACCATGGGATATGTTTTTCTGGTATTTTGGTATAAAAAGCATTATGACATCTAAAGAAAAGTTGATGCTTTTTGTGACTTGAATTTCAGGGTTTAAAAAAATGCTTCTTTGCCATCATGAAAATGGGTAATGCCAAGAAACAGGTCTTAAATGTGTTACATCTCAATGTTAGAACTAATTTACAAAGAGGCCATTTTGTAAGTTTGTATTTGTAAATGAATATTTGTAACCAGTGGGATTCAGGACACACTACCCTAAATATGGCACCTTGGCATATTGAATTTTTTTTTTATTGGAGTATAATTGCTTTACAATCTTGTGTTAGTTTCTGCTGTACAAAGAAGTGAATCAGCTACATGTATACATACATCCCCTCCTTCTTGGACCTCGCTCCCCACCCCATCCCACCCATCTAGGTCATCACAGAGGACTGAGCTGAGTTCCCTATGCTATACAACAGGTTCCCACTAGCTATCTGTTTTAAAAATGGTAGTGTATTTATGTCAAACCTAATCTCCCAATTCATCCCACCCTCCCCTTCCCCTCCTGTGTCAGCACATCCATTCTCTATGTTTGCATCTCTATTCCTGCCCTGCAAATAGGACCATTTTTCTAGATTCCACATACATGTGTTAATATGCAATATTTGTTTTTCTCTCTCTGACTTACTTCACTCTGTATGACAGACTTTAGGTCCATCCACATCTCTACAAATGACTCAATTTCGTTCCTTTTTATGGCTGAGTAATATTCCATTATATATATATGTACCACATTTTCTTTATCCATTCATCAGTCAATGGACATTTAGGTTGTTTCCATATCCTGGCTATTGTAAATAGTGCTGCAATGAACATTGGGGTACATATGATTTTTGAATTATGGTTTTCTCAGGGTATATGCCCAGTAGTGGGATTGCTGGGTCATATGGTAGTTCTATTTTTAGTTTTTTAAGGAGCTACATGCAGTTCTCCATAGTGGCTGTATCAAATTACATTCCCACAACCAGTGCAAGAGGGTTCCCTTTTCTCCACACCCTCTCCAGCATTTATTGTTTCTAGGTTTTTCGCATATTGAATATTTTAAATTGAAGGAGTTTGAGAAAACAGCAGAAACACGAAGGTCACGCTGAACTCCACCCCCACCCCTCCCTGCCACAGCCCCTCCCCTGAAACAAGTCATAAAACCTTCATATGAGGCTGTGTCCTCCCTATACCCAGAGGAAAGGACCCATACTGTTATAGGAAGTGGGACCCCTTCAAGGGCCCAAGAGTGGGCTCTTGTCTAACACTCAGAAATGAATTGTCTGAGGAGACACACGTGCTGACAAAGCAAGAGACTTTATTGGGAAGGGGCAAGAGAGGAGCACGGTAAGGGAACACAGGAGAACTCCCCTGCCACGTGGCTCGCCGTCTCAGGCCTTATGGTAATTGGGTTAGTTTCCAGGTTGTCTCTGGCCAATCACTCTGATTCAGGGTCCTTCCTGGTGGCACGCACACTGCTCAGCCAAGATGGATTCCAGCAAGAAGGATTCTGGGAGGTTGGTAGGACATATGGACTGGAGTCTCCTCTCTCCTCTTGACCTTTCCCGAATTCTTCTGGTTGGTGGTAGCTTGTTAGTTCCGCATTCCTTACCAGGACCTCCTGTTGTAAGATAACTCATGCAAGTGGTTACTATGGTGCCTGGCCAGGGCGGGCAGTTTCAGTCAGTGGTTCCCCTAACAATCCTTTTCTCCAAAGACAAAGGGATGCCAACAAGAATCTTAACAAGCAGATATTGCTAAATTTCCCTCATTTTACTACAATTATCTACTGTTAAATTGATTAAAAAGAGAGGCCATTATATTGAGGTGGCTCTAATGCCATGGCATCCTACATAAGCAAACCAAAATCTAAGCCTGTAAATGCCTCAAGGTTACAAAATCAAAATGCTAAGAACAACCAATCACAAATAGCCAACCAGGTTTTAAGCTACAGCAAATGAAATCATTTCCTTTTTTTGATTCTCTCTATAAATCTTTTCCCTATCTCCTGTTGGTGGAGTTCCCCTAACCACTTCAGGTTCAGCGTTGCCAGATTTGAATGGATAAATGCTCAGAAAACTCTTAAAATGTTTAATATACCTCAGTTTATCTTTTAACACCTCATACTCCCTAACCTATCATATTCCTCCATGACTGTCCACTCTTCATTAAACCTAGATCTAACTGTGTATTTAGGTCTTTATTTCCTTATGAAAGCTCCCGTGTCATGTAAAACTTATATTAAATAAATTGGTATGCTTTACTTCTGTTTATTTGTCTTTGTCAGTTTAATTTTCAGACCCAGCCAGGGATCCTAAGAAGGCCACAGAAAACTTTTTTCTGCCCTACGTAACTTTATTTTCTTCAATATATGATTTCTATATATTTATTTGTGACAAGAGTCTTTCTTTTTCTAACCCTATTTTGAACATTCAAGCATAGGAAATATTCATGTGGAAAATTAGGTATATTTTGTAAAAATCCTCAAGAATAAATGAAATTGTTAAGTACTAATTAATAGGAAAATAATATTTATTGTATTTCTTTATATGCTAGGTACTCTACCATATATTTTACATATATTTTCTAATGTGAAAGATGGTTTACTTGCAAAGGGGTTATATCATGTACAATAAAAATTTTAAACAAAATAAATTTTAAAACTAGGTATGCAAAAAACATTCCATCTGCAAATTAACTACAGAAATCTGCATTACTGCATACTAGTAGAAAAAACTTTGTGGTTTTACTGCATACCAGGAGAAAAACAATGGCATCAAAGACATTAATTAATGTATTATCAAAGACATTAATTTAAAATAATTATATTGAGTTGGAAAATGGTGAGTTAAAAAATAAAGGAGCTTATTTACAAATGGCCAAAAGGCACAGGAGATGCTCAGCATCACTCATTATGAGGGGAATGCAAATCAAAACTACAGTGAGGGGCTTCCCCGGTGGCGTAGTGGTTGACAGTCCGCCTGCCAATGCAGGGGACACGGGTTCGTGCCCCGGTCCGGGAAGATCCCACATGCCGCAGAGCGGCTGGGCCTGTGAGCCATGGCCGCTGAGCCTGCGCGTCCAGAGCCTGTGCTCCGCAACGAGAGAGGCCACAACGGTGAGAGGCCCGCGTACCGCAAAAAAAAAAAAAAAAAAAACTACAGTGAGATATCACCTCACACTCAGTAGGATGCTGCTATCAAAAACGAGCAAAAAATAACAAGTGTTGGTGAGGTTGTGGAGAAATTGGAACCCTTATGCACTGTTGGCAGGATTGTAAAATGGTGCATCTGCTATAGAAAACTATACAGAGTTTCCCAAAAAAATTAAAAATAAAACTACCATTTGATCCAGCAATCCTACTTTTAGGTATATATCTAAAAGAATTAAAAGCAGAGTTTCAAAGAAATATTTGCACACCCATCCATCGCAGCACTTTTCATAAGAGCTAAGAGGTGGAAGCAACCCAAATGTCCATCAACAGATAAATGGATAAACAAAATACATCCATGGTATATACATAAAATGTCTTATCATTCTGTCTTAAAAAGGAAGGAAATCCTGTCACATGCTGCAACGTGGATGACCCTTGAGGACATTATCTAAGGGAAATAAACCAGTCACACAAAGACAAGTACTGTATGATTCCACTTATGTGAGGTACCTAGAGCAGTCAAATTCATAGAGACAGAAAGTAGAAAGGTGATAACCAGGGACTGGGGAGAAAGGGAAAAGGGGAGTTGTTTGACGGGCATAGTGTTTCGGATTTGCAGGATGAAAAAAATAACAATGTGAATACATTTAACACTATTGAGCTATGTACTGAAAAATGCTTAAGATGGTAAATTTTATGTTAAATATTTTTACTATAATAATAATAATTAATTAAACAGCTTACATTTCTAAATCAATGTTTTTATAATCTGTTTTATTAAACAGAGTGAAATATAGAATAATCTCTAAAATCTTATTTTTGCTCTTCCATGTAAAGTATATGCCAGTAAATCAACTGTACTTCAATTAAGAAAAAAAAAGGAGGGGCTTCCCTGGTGGCGCAGTGGTTGGGAGTCTGCCTGCTGATGCAGGGGACACGGGTTCGTGCCCTGGTCTGGGAAGATCCCACATGCCGTGGAGCGGCTGGGCCCGTGAGCTATGGCCGCTGAGCCTGTGCTCCGCAACGGGAGAGGCCACAGCAGTGAGAGGCCCGCGTGCCGCAACAACAACAACAAAAAAGGATATGCCATTATGTCAATCTTTAAACAATTATCCTAGCTAAGATAAAAAAGCATTGCATATTTAAATTGATGAATATATATCCTCCTAAAAACATGGAAACAAACTAATGTCCTTTTAGGAAGCAAACTAGTTGAAAGTGATAAAGTTCTGGTGATCTGATAGGAAGATAGTTGTGATTTTCAATTTGGATATTGTATAAAGTCTATGTAATAAAGGTGAAGATTAATTCAAATCCAAATAGTTTCTAATGTGTATCAGAAAGATCACGGACTACCCATCATAATCTTCTCACCACTTCTCAGATAAGTAGTGTTCATGTAACATACTTTATTAGTCTCCATCATTCTGTAGACAATTAAAGGAACATAAAAGGACTCCCAGTAACGTGATAGATCAAATGTTAATATCCATAACCTTTAGAGAACTCCTAAAGTCAAAAAATAAAAATATCCCAGTCGAAAAACAGGTATGGTACATAAACATACTTTGCAAAAGGATAAGTAGCAAATAGCCAATAGACATGAAATAAAAATCAGCCTCAAGAGCAATAAAAAAAAAAGAATTTTAATGCAAATATGGTCTTAGCTTTGTCATGTTGACAGAAATTTGTTGTAAAATTCATACTTTTTTTTTAAAGATTTTTTTTGATGTGGATCATTTTTAAAGTCTTTATTGAATTTGTTACAATATTGCTTCTGTTTTATGTCTTGGTTTTTTGGCTTCAAGGCATGTGGGATCCCAGCTCCCCGACCAAAGATCAAACCTGCACCCCCTGCATTGGAAGGCAAAGTCTTAACCACTGGACCACCAGGGTCCAGCTTTTAAGTATATTTTGGTGAAAATATTCTGAAGGACATTAACAATATTGGATATCCTTCAACCTAGTTGTCCTAGTTGGGGAGATTTATTTTAATGAAATAAATAGAGACATGCACAAAAATTTTGTATGCCTCTGTTTATCAAAGCATTATGCCTTGTGCAGCATAACATTGGAATGAAGCTAAGTGACCAACCAAAGGGGAATGGTTAAATAAATTCTGATACACATATGCAATGAAATACTATACAGCTTTAAAAGAATATTTAATGGCTTAAGAAATTATCAAGGAGTTTAGATTTAGAAACGAGATAAACTGTATTATATTTTATGCTACTTTACTACCTATTTTATTTTATTTTTTAATAAATTTTTATTTATTTATTTATTTATTTATGGCTGCATTGGGTTTTCGTTGCTGCACGCAGGCTTCTCATTGCAGTGGCTTCTCTTGTCGCAGAGCACGGACTCTAGGCACGCAGGCTTCACTAGTTGTGGTATGTGGGCTCAGTAGTTGTGGCTTGTGGCCTCTAGAGCACAGGTTCAGTAGTTGTGGCGCATGAGCTTAGTTGCTCGTGGCATGTGGGATCTTCCCAGACCAGGGCTCGAACCCATGTCCCCTGCATTGGCAGGCAGATTCCCAATGACTGTGCCACCAGGGAAGTCCCTAAAATACTACCTATTTGAAAACAAAAATACATGCATCGAAAAACACAAGAATATTAAATGTCAACAAGTGTCTAAAAAAGTAGATACCACTAGGTGGTAGAAGGGATGGTTTTTAAAATTATGTGTAATACACTTTTCTCATATAAATATATATTACTTATTACTTTTATCATTTTTTTTTTACTTTTATCATTTTTTCAATGTACGTGATGGGGGGAACAAATTAGGAATTTGGGAGTAACACATACACACTTCTATATATAAAGTAGATAAAAAACAAGGACCAGCTGTGTAGCACAGGGAACTGTACTGAATATTTTGTAATAACCTATTGGGAAAAGAATCTGAAAAAGAAATATATATATATATATATATATATACACATCTGAATCACTTTGCTGTACAACTAACACAACATGGTAATTCAACTATACGTCAATAAAAAATAAATTTAAAAAAACTTAAAAATAAAATGTATGTGATAATGTTCCTTTACAAAATCAGAAAAACTGAGTTATTTTTAGATGCACATTTGCCCTATGAAGTCTTCCCTACCAAAGCCTTTCTACACCTTAAAAAAAGAATATGTTGAGACATAATTCACATATCATAAAATTCACCCACTTAAAGTATATGTTATATTGATTATTGAAAGTGTGGTATTGAATTTTCCAACTATCATTGTCAAATTGTCTATTTCTCACTTCAGTTCTGTCAGTTTTTGTTTCATGTATTTGGGGGCTCTGTTGCTAGGTACATATGTGTTTGTAACTGTTTCCCTACACCTTCATACCCTAAGAGAGAGTTGTTATTCCAACCTCTGTGATTCTGCAGCACATTGTTCATTGGTTAAGTTATATCACTTTTCACAATTCACTGTCATTTTTATGATTTTTATACTTGTCTCTCTCCCTACTGTGTCTCCACTACCTGCATGGTAGAATTTAGTAAAGTACAAGAGAGATAATAAGTAGTCAATAAATGTTAAATGAATAAATGAATGAACTAATCCCCTTGTTTTGTATTTAGCCTCAAAGATATTCTTGCTGTGCTTCGCATTTTGAGTTAAAGGTAGTGATACTCAACATTCTCAAATGCAGCTCCAAAAAGTGCAACTGACACTTGAAAATGTCAAATTGAATTTGGCTAAAATTCCCCCCCCTCAAATTTCTTTATACATTTCAGTATATGTTATATGCAATTCAATTGTGTGGGAAAAAGTATCTGTAAATGTTGAGTTCTATTCGTTTGTAACTTCTACTTGTATATATTTACATAAATTATTTCATTTCTCTTGTTTTTCAGAGTTTAAATTCCCCCACCACTAATGCCCCCAGTAAAATGTCAAAAGTTAGAAACTGGAACAGAAAAAAAAACCTGTAAGAGTAATAAATGTTTGCCCCATTTATTTCTATTCTATTTGCTATCTATCGTTAGCCAGTCTTGTAACCTAGAATTGCAACATAGCAGGAAATAACAAATGATTTACTTTCTAGAAACACTCATTGTGCAATTTTGAAAACTGTGAACATGAACTTTGATAAAAGTTCAAAGAGTTTACTATAAAAATTGTATTATTTTCTTTAAAAGTTAAGTAATTGGGCTTCCCTGGTGGCGCAGTGGTTGAGAGTCTTCCTGCCGATGCAGGGGACACGGGTTTGTGCCCTGGTCCGGGAAGATCCCACATGCCGCGGAGCGGCTGGGCCCGTGGGCCATGGCCGCTGAGCCTGTGCGTCTGGAGCCTGTGCTCCGCAACGGGAGAGGCCACAATAGTGAGAGGCCCGCGTACCGCAAAAAACAAAAAAGTTAAGTAATCCTCTCCTTCTACGATTGTATACTCATATACCTAAATATTTGAAAACCTGCTAGGCTACCTAATACGTATCAAAAAAAGAGTAGTTATGAGAAAACGTATTTTTAAAAATCTAACTGTATAATTAGTAATTGTTAGAAATATTAGCCTTTAAATGAAAGTCTCCTCAGAAACCTTTTGTTTGAAACCTATCTATGATGCCAAGCAAGGCCCTGTAGGGCTCCTGGGCACAGAGGCATTTTTGTCCCCCATTTCTTGTAGGCAAGGCTCCAAGCTCCATGACCTTCCCTGAGTTCCAAAGGGCAGATTTGAACAGTTGCTAATCAAGGGAGGAGCAGCCACGAAACCACCTGAGGCAAGATTAAAGGGACCAGAGAAGCTCATCAAGATTAAGAGACTACCTGAGACCCTGCACACATCCTAATCTTGTCAGCTACCCTACCGTTGTGAAACTCTTGCAGAAGAAAGAAGAATGCAAGACTGTTACTGCTTTGATCCTTATAGCATACCCCTTATAGCCCTGACTATAACACCTCTCCCTATTCTCCAGGGAGCAGGGCACAGTTCTTGAGGCACTAGCCTACTGTGTCCCCCCCTTTGCCTAGCAAAGAAATAAAGCCACTCTTTCTTTCTCCTCTATAACTCTGTCTCTGTATTTCTGTTTGGCATTGGGACACAGAGAGCCAAGATTTTAGCAACATGTACAAAACATAATTTGTATAAGATTATAACCTGTACTTTTTCTTGCAGAAAATTCAGCAACTAAGTTCAAAGAAATCATTCCAACAAAGCAGGATGTTTGTGAAACCGAGCAGGACACTGTGGAGCCCTCCCTGGTACAAATCCTTTCCATGTCCCCCATTTCCTATTTGTAGGAATAGGCTTCATTCAGCCTCCTTGACCTTCCCTGAGTTCCGAAGGGCAGATTCAAACAGTTGCTAATCAGGGATGGAAGGGGGATGCAGAAACAAAGGAGGAGAAATCAAGAAACAATAGTGCAGCCTTAGGGTACAGTCCTGGTTCCTCCTAAGGAGTGTGCATAACAATATCTTTGAGTTCTTCTGCAGGAACTAAGGCCCCCATACAGGTGGAGGATGGCAACTGCAGGATGAGGATAAGACTCCTGGAGCCCCACCCTATTACCTCACCACCAACCAATGAGATAAAAGTCACACACCCTGAAGCCCTCACTCCAAATTTTGCCTATAAAAACTCCCCAGAAACCATCAGGGAGTTCGGATTTTTTGAGCACGATCCACACGTTCTCCTTGCGTGGCCCTGCAATAAACCTTTCTCTGCTCCAAACAATGTCGTTTCAGTTTGTTTGTCCTCACTGTACCTCAGGCACACAAACTTATGTTCGGTAACATTTGAATTGTGTTCTATTAAAGCACATGATTTAAAAATCAATTAATGTAGGACTTCCCTGGCAGTCCAGTGGTTACGACTCTGCGCTTCCACTACAGGGGGTGCGGGTTCAATCCCTGGTCGGGAAACTAAGATCCCACGTGTTGCGTGGCATGGCCAAAAATAAATAAATAAAATAAAAACCAATTAATGTAATCCACCACATCAAACAGGCAGGCTACAGAAGAAAAGTCACATGATCATATCAGTAAATGATAAGCAAAAACCTCTCATAAAATGGTTTTTAAAAATATGGGTAAAATTACCCCAAAAGAATATTAACTACTACGGCTGTAGTGATAATCACAAAATTAAGGATGTGTCCCTGAGGTTAAGTAGCAACAACATTAGGCAGGCATTTAAAACTATGCATGTAAAGATTTTTTTTAGTTACATAAGCAAACCCTTATCAACCTTGGGGGAAAGCAAGGAATAACATTATGTGTGTGTGTGTGTGTGTGTGTGTGTGTGTGTGTGTTAGGGAACTGCTGACCACCTGCCTTGGCCAGGAACGATGACAACTGCTTGACTGGGTTGTCTCACAACAGGAGGTTCCGATAAAGAATGTGGTGCTGCTGCCGAAAACTAACCAAAAACTACCCAGAGAATTCAGGAGGGACCAAAAGGAGGAGGGACATGATATGTCCTGCCAACCTCCCAGAACCCCTCATGATGGAATCCATCTTGGCTTAGAGATGCATGTGCCACCAGGAAGCACCCTGAGTTAGACCAAATATGGACCAAGCAAGATAATTGGCCAGAGACAATCTGGAAATTAACTCCATTACCATAAAACCTGAGAATTCAAGCCACGTGGCAGAGCAGTTCTCCTGGGCTCCCTTACCCTGAACTGCTCTCTGCCGTGTATATATATACGGTCTTTTACTATGTAAGTTTTACCTACACAAAAATCTTTTATGTGAAAGTATAGCTAGAAGGAAATATACAAAATGTTTAGAGTTATCTTTGAATATTTAGTTATTTTTCTTTTCTTTTCAACTTACTTTTTCTGTTTTCCAAATTACCTACACACATATGAATGAAATCAATAATTTAAATGTACAATTTTAAAAGTTGTTGTTGTTGTTTTTTTTTTAAAGGAAGAAATAGGAGGGACTTCCCTGGTGGTCCAGTGGTTAAGACTCCATGTTCGGGCTTCCCTGGTGGCACAGTGGTTAAGAATCTGCCTGCCAGTTCAGGGGACATGGGTTTGAGCCCTGGTCCGGGAAGATCCCACGTGCCGTGGAGCAACTAAGCCCATGTGCCACAACTACTGAGCCTGTGTGCCACAACTACTGAAACCTGCACACCTAGAGCCTGTGCACCTAGCGCCCGTGCTCCACAACAAGAGAAGCCACAAGGAGAAGCCTACGCACCGCAAAGAAGAGTAACCTCCGCTCACAGCAACTAGAGAAAGCCTGCATGCTGCAACAAAGACCCAACGCAGTCAAAAATAAATAAAATAAAATAAATTAATTTAAAAAAATAATATATTAAAAAATAAAAGACTCCACGCTCCCAATGCAGGGGGCCCAGGTTTGATCCCTGATCAGAGAACTAGATCCCGCATGCCACAACTAAGAGCCTGCATGCCCCAACTGAAAAAAAAAAAAAGATCCCACATGCCGCAACTAAAGATCCTGCATGCTACAACGAAGATCCTGTGTGCAGCAACTAAAACCTGGAGCAGCCAAAGAAATTAAATGAATAAATAACTTTTTTTAAAAAAAAGAAAAAGGAAGAAATAGGAGCTTGCTTTAAATATTGCTGGGACATATATTTGGTTACTCAAGGATCAACTAATTACCAACCAAACAATAAATTATGCTCATGTTAAAAAAGATATAACCTAGAATTAGAATGACTGTATTCCTAAAAGTACCTGCTACGAACAGTATAACAGAGTTCTTTCCCTAAAGAATTTAACCTTTAAATCAAGGTAATTTGTTATGGTACTCTGCCAGGAAAATCTGACTAAGAATGGATAGCTAAGTGTATGTAAATTAATACCTAATTTCTTACTGAAATATAGTGCTTAATCTCCAGGTACATAAAATCTTCTATGCTACTATCACCTCTCTAGATGGGAATGATTACCTATTTGTTCCTTTCTTATCATGCCTACTTACTACTTTAAAAACCTGAGAGACTGATATTGGTCTCTAGATTGTATGACTGAAATAATTGGGCAGAGGAGTCACCACTGTTCGTTTTCCTTATACTCTAACCTCAGATTTAGAATGAACCTCAGAGGTCACTGACTCTAACCCACTGAAGTAGTCAGTAATCTAGCTTCTGCTTCAATATTTCCAGTGTCAATACCTCAATTCAAGGCAACTTATCCTGTTGTAGTTTTGTCCCATTATTGTGGTTTAATTATTAGAATATCTCTGTACAGTGCAGAAATCAATTTTCCTGTAAATTTCATCCACTTGGGTTAGTGCTGCCCTCTAGTACTAGACAGAATAATAAATTCCTCCCTCTTCCATAGGATTATTTCAAAACAATTATGCTCCTCTGAGATTTCTGCTCTATAGGCTAAACATCTGCAATTTCTTCAATATTGCTTCACATGACATGATTTAAATCTCCTCACAAATCTAGTTGATTTTCCCTGGTTTCAATCTAGTTCATCAGTTCATATATGGTGGCCAATAGTAAAGGAAAACTTTCTCTTATAATGGAAGTTTATTTCCCTTATGAAACTGAGTTTCCCTGTCAAGTCTATGATTAACCTCTCTATCCAAAGCTATATTCCCTTTCTTGTCCCACACCTGTTCCCCTCAAGATTGAGAAGTATCAAAGAAAAGGGAGATTGAAACTGAGCAGGACCTTACGGAGCCCTCCCAGGTACAAAATTCTTTCTGTATCCCCCCTTTCTTTCTGTTTTTTTTTTTTTTTGGCTGCACTGTGTGGTTTATGGAATTTTAGTTCCCCAGCTGGGGATTGAACCCGGGCCAGGGAATTCCCCCACCATTCTTGTTTGCAGGGAAAAAGTTTCAGCCTCTTAGACCTTCCCTGAGTTCCAATGGCAGATTCAGTTACTAACTAGGGAAGTGACAGAGTGAAGAAAAGCAGTCAAGAAACAATAGTACAGCAAAAGAGCAAGTCCTGGTTCCTCCTCAAGGGCTATACTTAACAATCTGGTAAAGATCTCTGAGTTCTTCTACAGGAACTAAGGCCCCTGGCCAGGTGGAAAATGGTAACTTCAGGCTGAGCACAAGCATGTGGACCCCAGACTGGTTGGAACCTGAAAGCTGATGACTGAGATTTCTGGAACACCACCATGTTACCTCACCACCAACCAATCAGAAGAAAGTCACACACTCTGCAGCCCTCCCCCCAGATTTGCCTTTAAAACTCTTCCCTGGGAGTTTGCATCTTTAGAGCATGAGCTGCCTGTACTCATTGCTTGGCCCTTGCAATAAACCTTTCTCTGCTCCAAACTCCAACCTTTTTGTTTGGCCTCACTGTGCATTGGGCACATGAACCTGCGTTTGACAACACTTATACTGGATATTTCTATTGATGTCAGTAGGAACAGGGTTCTTAATTCAATGTGACAAACTCTAGTTGTCTTAAGCATGGAAGGAGTTTATTGAACATCAGTTGGGTAGTTAAAGGACTAGCCAGGGACTCTAAAGAACCAGGCTCAAGAAAAAGGGCAGGAATCAACGGTGGACAAAGAATGTCTCCTGCCATTTCAGTAAACAAAGGATGTTGAAGCCATAAAGCCATCAGCAGCTGCAGCCGCCCCCCAGTGGCACACCCTGAGGGGAATTCAGGATGGAGAAAAACAGGGTACTAGCCCTAGATAGTTGAGATGTATATCAAAAGAATAATTTCAATGAGCTCAGACTCTTGCGTCTTCCCATATATAATCATTAACTTGAGATGTCTGTTTTTTGTGATTAGCAGTAATCTTTTTTTTTAAGTATAGATGTATGTCCAAAATGCTTAAACCTCAGATATTGTCTTTTTTTTGTCTGTACCGCACAGCTTGCGGGGTCTTAGTTCCCCGACCAAGGTTTGAACCCGCACCCTCAGCAGTGAAAGCACAGAATCCTAACCACTGGAACGCCAGGGAATTCCCAGCAGTAATTTTTTTTTTTCCAGCAGTAATCTTTTGATGTCCAACTACATGTGTGTTTTTCAGCAAAAACTCCTATATATCCTGGCTCCTCCCTTACCTCTTTTGAACAGTCCCTCAGAACTATATGAGAGGCTGCCTTCCCTGAATAAAACATAATTCTCAACATTTAGGTTGTGCGTTTTTTTTTTCAGTCAACACGAGAGGCTAGAAAATCAGAATTGCAACTAAAATTACACCTCAAAACTAATCTGATGAGGCCACCATTGCCATACACTGATACTGAAATTTGCACCACTGCCGTTGCTGCCCCTAGAAACTGGCTATTGTGGCCATAATGAATTCTACACTCTCTTTGTTGTACTAATGCCAGATTCCATGTAGGCCAAGTCTACGTCATATTTTTTTGCTCTAGTTTCTTGAGAATTTTCTTTGGCTGTAATGGGAGACAGGATCTGCCTCCCAATAAGAATCTAAAAGTAGGATTTCCCCCAAAACAGGAAGGAGCTTCATTTGTTGGACAGGTGACTTATGTTTTAAAAGCCTCATTTTAGCTTCTGTGTGGAGATTAGACACAATAAACCAGGTCAGAGTAAGAAAATAGGTTAGGAAGCTATTTCAATAATCCAGGCAAGGAATGATGATGGCTTGAATCAAGATGGTAGTAGTAGAGGTGGTGAGAAATGGTGATGAAATTCTGGATATATTTTGAAGGTAGAGCTCACAGGATTTGCAGATGGACTGGATATAGGGTGTGATAGAAGGAAAATAGTCAAAAATGACTCCAAAACTTTTGTGCTGAGCAAATAGACGAATGGAGATGCCATTTATTGAAATGGGGCAGAACATGGGAGGAGCAGGTTTTGTAAGGTAACGTTACCAAACGTAAGTTTGTGTTCCGGCGAAACAAACCAAAACATCAGAGTTTGGAGCAGAGAAAGGCTTATTCCAGGGTCAAGCAAGGAGAATGGTGGCTTATGTTCAAAAACCATGAACTCCCAGGTGGTTTTCAGGGAAAAGTTTTTATAGGCAAATTTTAGGGTGAGGGCTGCAGTATGTGTGACTTTCTTCTGATTGGTTGATGAAGAAGTGATAAGGCAGTGTTCCAGGAATCTTGTGCTCAGCTTGAAGTTACCATCCTCCACCTGGGTGGGAGCCTTAGTTTCTGCAGAAGGCAAAGATATTGTTATGGATATCCCTTGAGGAGGAACCAGGACCCTTCTTTAACTGCTGCACTATTGTTTTTTTATTATTCCTCCTTTGTTCCTGCATTCCCTTACTTCTCTGATTAGCAACTGTTTGAATCTGCCCTTTGATATTCAAGAAGGTCTAGGAGACTGAAGCCTTTTTCCTGCAATAAACAGGGACAGAGAAAAGCTTTTGTGCCGAAGAGGGCCCCACAGGGTCCTGCTTGGTTTCAGTAAGATAAGAATTTGGTCTTGGGGAAAGGGGTGGGAGAGGGATGGACTGGGAGTTTGGGATTAGCAGATGAAAACTATTATATATAGAATGGATAAACAACAACATCCTACTCTATAGCACAGGGAACTATATTCAATATCCTGAAATAAACCATAATGGAAAAGAATGTGAACAAGAATGTAGGGCTTCCCTGGTGGTGCAGTGGTTGAGAATCCACCTGCCAATTCAGGGGACATGGGTTCAAGCCCTAGTCCAGGAAGGTCCCACATGCTGCGGAGCAACTAAGCCCATGTGCCACAACTACTGAGCCCATGTGCCACAACTCCTGAAGCCCATGCGCCTAGAGCCCATGCTCTGCAACAAGAGAAGCCACCGAAATGAGAAGCCCCCGCACCGCAATGAAGAGTAGCCCCCACTCGCCGCAACTAGAGAAAGCCTGTGAGCAGCAATGAAGACCCAACACAGCCATAAATAAATAAATAAATAAATAAATAAATAGACAGCCATTAAAAAAGAATGAAATATTAAAAAGAAAAAAATGTATATATATGTATAACTGAGTCACTTCGCTGTACAGCAGTAATAAATACAACATTGTAAATCAACTATACTTCAATAAAAAATTTAAAAAAAAGAATTTGGTCTTGAAAAATTAAATTTCTGATGACCATTGTATATTTGAGTAGAGATGTCAAGTAGATAGTTTTACAAACTTTCAGTGGAGAGGTCTGAGCTAGAGATTCAAATTTGGAAGACATTCGTTGTATAGCTACTTTTGAAAACCATGAAACTGGATGAAATCACTGAGGCAGTGTATGTAAATAGAGAAATTGTCTAAGGACTGGGCTCTGGCTCCACCATTCGAAGCAGTTGTTCTCAGAGTATGGTCCCTAGACCAGCAACATCAGCAACACGTGGGAACTTGTTAGAAATGCACATTTTCCTACCCTATTCCTGACCTACTGAATCAGAAACTCTGGGGGTGAAGCCCAGCAAGCTGTATTTTAATAAGTCTTCCAAGTGACTCTGATATATGCTAAAGTTTGAACACCAGTGGTTTACAGGTCAGGGAGATGAGGAGGGACCAGAAAAGAAAACTGAAATGGAGCAGTCAGTAAGGTAGGAGGAAACCCAAGAAAGTGTGGTGTCTTAGCAGTCAAGCGAAGAAAGCGTTTCAAGGAGTAAAAAGTGATCAGATGCATCAAATACTTCTGGTATATCAAATAAATTAACCAGTTCCAATCTTTTTGGAAGATAAACTATACTGCATACTGCTGACCTCCACTGGATTCTTCTAATAAATCTTCCTTTTTGTTTAACCTAGCTGAAATAGGCTTCTATTATTTCCAACCAAAAGATCCTTGACTAAAAATACCCAATTGTCCTACAATTGATTTGGAGAAACAACATTCAGAACTGTACATTTATCCTTATGTAGCAGGGGACCTAGTTTGAACCTAAGCCTATTTGACTGAAAGCAGAGAAAAAGTTACACAAGGCCAGACTTATTAAATGACATTCTGATTTTTTTAATTAATTAATTATTTTTAACATCTTTATTGGAATATAATTGCTTTACAATGTTGTGTTAGTTTCTGCTTTTTAAATGACATTCTTGTCAGAGGACAGAAGCAATTTTTATGCAAAGTAATTTTATGAGAGGTCTCTCTCACGTTGTCACCTGGCCCAATTTCTACTAGGCTCAATTCTGAAACATAGAGAGAGTGGGGAGGGCAAATTTAAAAACAAAAACAAAACAAAACACCACCAGCACTGCCAACAACAACAAAAAAAACTGGAAAAAAATGTTCCAGTAAAAGTCTTTAATACATTGGGGTTCTAGAAGTATCATTTTGGTATCCCTCTAATAAATGTGACCCAGAAGAAGAGACAGAAGTTCTACACTTTAGCATGTGGTTTTTGACTTCTTAAGGTTTCCAAATTCCTCATTTGTAGCAGGAGATGATGGAGACTGAAAGACATCAAGAAAAGGAGTCCAGAGGAAGAGAAAGAGAAAGAAATAGCAGATTATGTATGGCACCTAACTGGATTGTTTGTGGTTACATTATGAAAGACGCCCCCCCTCCAGGAAATATTAAGGGAAACATTCTTCAGGGAGGTGGATATATTTCAAGAATATACGGAAATAGAAACCATTGAAATTTGAGTTATTGCTATTAATGTAAGTCTTATTAATACCCACAGGCTGAAGGTGAGGTGTAAGAAAGCTTGTGTAATACACAGAAAGTTTTTCATTCGTTAAGATTTTACCTTTATTATACATTTACTTCTTCTCTTATTCAAGACTCATTTTTCCAATTGCACTCTTAATTCCATTCTTTCTGTCTCCTCTAGCATAGGAAATGTGTCCATTGATTATTTCCTATTCTTTTTCCTTTATTTTTAATGCCTCTCTTTTCCCTACCTCCTTTCCCATAACCTAAAAGATGTTGAACTAAATCTTTTCCATCAACAAGAAACACTCTATTTCACCTTGTGGAAGTAGCTGTTAAAATCATGAGTTTGAGTGTAGCTCCAGTATTTACTAGCCATGTGTCCTTGGGCAAATTTTTTAATGCCTCTGTGCCTTCATTTCCTTACCTGTAAAAAAAAATAATACTAGCTCTTACTTTATGGGATTGTTAACGTAAGTTCGTGTGCCCGATACGCAGCGAGGCCAAACAAACTGAAACGGTGGCTCATGCCCTAAAAAGCCCGGAGCTCCCCGAAGGGATTTTAGCAAAGCACTTTTAAAAGCCAGGTGAGGGAGGGTGGGGTTGCCAGGTATGTGATCAGCTTGTTCACAGTTCTCTGATTGGCTGATGTTGAGGCAGCAGGGTGGTGTCACAGGGGTTAACATTATCAGTCCTTAGGCTCCAGGAGGCCTGCGGCTCTGTGTTCGTGGTCATCAAGTAGTTAACTTCTTCCATTTGTTGGGGGGGTGGTTATATCTGCAAAACAACTCAGGAAATGTGCATCAAATACTATTATCTAGGTACTTCAGAGAGGAGCTAAAGCAGAGGATATGGGGGACGAACTGTCCTGGGAAGGCGCCCATGGGGTCCTGCTGGGTTACAATTCCCCCCTTTTCTTTGGTACTCCTCAATCTTGAGGAGAACAAGTTTTGGACAAGAAAAGGAATAAAGGTTCAGATAAGGAGGTTAATCATAAACTTGACAGAGGTACCCACATTCCAGCAGACACTGCTTTGAGAATGGCTGGTGGCATCTGAGTCTCACACAGCTACTCCATTTTTACTTCCAAACGCATTTCTCTCCTCAATGACCAAAGCAGATGTCACTATTAGTGATTTTAATGCTTTTCTAGATATGAGAAGGTGCAAGAATTTGGGCTCATAAAATCTTCTGAAAATATCTAACTATCTGAAGCCTTGTTCTGCCAGTTTTTCCCAGAGCACAGAGTGCCTCATTCCTGATCTCCACCCTGAACTCCTTTCAGGGGGTGTTGAAGGTCAGCAGCTGCAGTGGAGAGGTAGATGGCAAGTGCCAATTTTCAGCCAGCAGGGCCCCTTCATGGTCATAAATTTGACCATGGTTTTGGGGGCATTTCATGACCATTTCATCCCACGGTGCTAGTAATGCTCATTCCCAGGTCTGGTGAAGATTTCATTGATAGGCCACTCAATGTGCTATCACTGGACTAAACCTTATTAACAGTGCAAAAATCTCTGGATCATCTATCTTATTAGTCTCTTATGATCCAGGAGAATATTCCCTCTTGCTGCTTCTTCCCATATCTAGTATTACATGATTACAGTCGTCGATCCTATATGGAACTATATATTATCATGTTATCAGAGGCTCAGTCACACATTTGTTAAAGCAAGAAACAACAAAAAAGACAATATAGGTTATAAGTTGTTGCAAATATCTCCTGACTTCAGCAAGACTTGGGAGGGGATGTGTTAATTTCTTCTTTCCTGCATCCATTCACAGGTGAGCCAGGTCAGGATGTTCCCTGTGAGCTGAAGCAAGGTATTTTAGTTTAACATTCAAGCAGGGGGGCAGGGTTCCCTGGGATGGGCCTTATGTATACTTTAAGCTATAAGCAACATCCCTTTAGTGATGAACTTATAGCAAAAACAATAGAATATAAAGGTTAAAGTCAAAGAAACAGGTCTAATATGGAGTCAGATTTGTTCTTCCCTATTACTATTCCCATCAATGTCCATTCCACAGTCTTGTGGGGAAAGGGGTGATGACCACTCTTGGCTACTTCCTGCTGTATGGGGGTGATGAAGGGTTTCCACAAGGGATTGTGGAATGGAATTGATCAACCTTGGGCAGGGAATATTAAACCCCTTAGCGATGTTGTTATCTAATTTGTAGTTGGACCTATCTATTAATTTTAACTTTCTGACTGTGTCATAACTATACTTAGGGGGAAAGCTTTCCTTACATCTGGATAAACACAGATTAAAAGCCAGTAATATTTCAGGCAAAATCAAAAAATTACAACCATATTCATCAGTTTACTCAGTCTTGTATAATTAATCTTTTTTACTAACAGTTTTATGAAATCAGGTTTCCATTAGACTTTTAAAATATCTTACCTAGTTTAGCAATATAATTTAAAAGTTATCAGAAACCTATTTTTGTCAAAACGTCCTTTCTATGACTCTTCTTGAAGATGTGGCAGTTCTGCAAAGCATCAGCTTAGCTGCCTATGAATGACAAAGTTCTTAAAAAGGCAAGGTTAAAGATCTGATTACGATTCTTCTTAGCAAAGAAGCTTATCCAAGTTGTTGTGACATGCAACATTTTAAGATAACAACTAAAATTATAACATTATATCAGGATATATACAAATTTCAGAAACTTTATATAATTTTTAGAATGTCTATATTAATAACATTTATTCATACCGTATAATCTGAGGAGGCTTATCACTCATTTGACAATTCTTTCCATGTAATTTAGCATACCTACCAATTCTAGTCAGTTTAATATGTATATATATTTTTTCTGAAGTGCCTCAGGGGTCCTCTGGAGCATCCCAAAGCTAGCTGAAATCAAAAGAATTTTAATTAGAATTTGATAGGAAGTTCATCAAAAATATCAAAAAGTTTTTTTAAAAAACATTTGGTCAGATAGAATCATAGGTCACTCTGAATATTTAAAAACAAATACAGATCACTGAAAGGCAAGGAAGTTCACACAATCTGTCATCAAAAGCAGCATTCTAAGTAAACTTGTTCTCTTAGCAGAGAGGAACCAAGTCTAGTCCTGCACCAGTCTACTTTTAATAACAAATCCATCTACCCAATTAAGTTTAAGCTAATCTCAGCCTGACCATGAATAAAACTCCTTTTTTACTCAAAATATATATCCCACTTTCCTGCTGTATAGTGAAATGCTTTATAATTTTTAGTATCTTTAATTACACATTTAAATTAGAATCCCCAACTCTTAAAAACCTTAATTTCTAGTGAAAACCAAGAGGCAAGTAATAGTTACCAAAATCTGGAGAGACTATTTTAGATAATTTTCAGAAAGTAATTATTCCTATAGAGTTTACCTAAAAGCTCTTATCCCATTTGCATTTAGTTCACTCATAAAAATTTCATCAAACCAAGTTATTTTTCTTGCTGACAAATTTGAAACAGATATAACAAGATTTCGTTTAACTTCTATTAAACCTAGTTGCAGTGAAAGTATTATACATAATGTTGATGACTCTAAAGACAGGGCTATATTGATCAGATCAACAAAAAAACTAACCTTAATACCAGGTATTAACTTAATAGAGTATTTCCCCATTCACGTGAACTTGAAGCTTATTTTGTCTAGCTTTTTTTTTTTAATTAATTAATTAATTTATTTATTTTGGGCTGTGTTGGGTCTTCATTTCTGTGCGAGGGCTTTCTCTAGTTGTGGCAAGCGGGGGCCACTCTTCATCGTGGTGCGCAGGCCTCTCACTATCGCGGCCTCTCTTGTTGCGGAGCACAGGCTCCAGACGCGCAGGCTCAGTAGTTGTGGCTCACGGGCCTAGTTGCTCCACGGCATGTGGGATCTTCCCAGACCAGGGCTCGAACCCGTGTCCCCTGCATTAGCAGGCAGATTCTCAACCACTGCACCACCAGGGAAGCCCCTTGTCTAGCTTTTTTAATGTTTAATTTGCAAGCACTTAAAGTCAATTAAATAGAGCTGTTTATAAATTCAATTTTGGTAATACTTTCCAGAAATAGAGATATCTCATATGTATAATGTGTACACAGATATATAAACAAACAATAGTGAGGCAGGAGATAGATGAGCCCCAGGCTGAACAGTTTCTCCCCTGTGAACAGAAACTCCATAGTAGCAGAAACTCCATAAAAGCAGGATGATGGAGGAGGCTGGGCCCTGCCCAGATAAGAGATAAAGGACCACATAGTCCTCATTCTCAAAGTCAAGGAGACTTCCCCGACTACATGTGCAGAAAGGCTCCTTGGAGGTCAAAAAGGGAGGGGGCACCACCCCATAGTAAGTGACATCAACTACCCATAGGCTTCTTTGCTAGAATCCATTTTGGCTAAAAGATGCACATGCACACAGGGGAAGACCCTGAGATATACCAAATACAGACTCAAAACCAGGCAAAGCAAGATGACTCAAAGGAAACCCAGAAGAAATGCCCCATAAAAGTGATTCAAACTACCATGAGGGCACAACTCTTTCTCTGAGCCTGCCCATGTGCCTATCCACACGTACTCTTTTTCCTCCTAATAAACACCTTACTTGTTTCCCTACTTTCCGTCTTTGTGGGAATTCTTTTTCTGCAGAGTGCAAGAACCAGGGCCTTGTCACTGACCTGTGATCTAATGTCTAGGATTTGGTGCTCTCACTGCTGCGACCAGACTTCAGTCTCTGTCTGGGAACCGAAACCTTGCTTCAAGCCGCTTCAGGCTGAGGCCACCCGAGATCAATACTAGAGATTTCATAGCTGCACTTTAAAAAAAAAACTCAGTTATGAATCAGGTATTACAATATAAACTTACTAGCTTACAAAGAACAGTTGGAATACATTAAAATTGCTTGCTCAGATGACTAAGGCTTTACTATTTGTTCTTGATGATCCCTTATGAAGCTTATGAGTTACAGTTTGGCTGAGGGAGCATTCCCAGAAGTTTTGAGGGTTGTTTTTTTAATGTAATTTCTGAATCCCTTTTTTCTTCAGTTCCAAGCAACACAGATTGATTAGATAAGCTCCAGAGAGCCCAGGTAGATCATTTACATCTCAAAGGCACAGGAAGAGAAATGCGAATTCCTCTTCTAACTACTTATACAAAACCCATCCATCTTGGGCTATTTTCAGGGAACTTTCTTTTTTCCAGTTCCCAAATATCCACTTCAGTTTAAACAAATAAATAACAGTAATATATAAATACAATAAATAATACGCATCACCCGCTCACATTTATATGCCCCTCTTTCAGCAAAACCAGGAAGAGAAAAAGGGATTTGGACTCAAGTACTGAGACACTCATTCACATATACACACATACACCTGTAAGATAAAAGCAATTGCAAAAGACCTACTTTGATATAATAGCCGAGGCATTAGGACATTTGCCCTCCAGATCTCAGGGAGTATTAAGGCATTTTCTTTCATTTAGGGAGCATAGCTAAAGATCTCTTAGTTTTGCAAAAGTACCCCAGGGGACTGTAAGATGGAACAGAGATGGATCATCCATACTTAATTATTCATAGCCGGTGTTATCAAATATCAAGCAAACAGCAATTTAAATCAGTCTTTTAGGGTCACAGTTCCCTAGCCCCAAAAAGGAAGGAAATCCCAACCAATGCTCTGCTGCAAGTGAAACAAACACAATAGGGAAGGATACCCTGGTGTCATCACACACGAGTCCCATTATTCACCAAAGGCATCTCAACTGGTCAATGCAAGTATTAACACACATACAAACAACAAACATATGGTCTCACAAACAAAGAATCAGATGAGGCATAGCCCAGATATTCCACCTCCATTCCCAGATTGAGGCTCCAGAGCAGCCTGGCTCCCAAAAAAGAATGGACCGTGAGTGGCTCACCCCAAAATGATACACACAAAAACACAAACAGCAACTAAGCTACAGTCACACAGACAGAAAATCAGTGGAGGTGTAGTCTAGAATTCCACTTCCACTCCCAAATGGAGGCCTCCTAACAAATTGGCCCAGCTCTTGAAATGAACCAGTTCCCAAATCAGGTAGAGTCTGACAATTCCCCTCTCCAACAGGGTACCCCAATCAAATGCAAAACAAGTTGGCTCGTCCCATAGAGGGAAAGCCCAAACTGAGGGGGGAAACTGTTCCCAGTTGTACACACAAGAGCTACTTACCCTCCAGCAAAGTAGCTCACTTCCCACAAGGGAAACAACCCATATGGAGGGGAGAGAATTCCAAGCCTGCACAAACTTTAGTGACTTACCCAACAACACTGAATGTGGACTGCAGCTCCAGTCGTTTCTTGGCTCCAAACAGCCTCATGCCATGGGTGGCCGGCACCTGTTGGGGACCATCCCTCTGAGATCCCCAGAGCGAAATGGGCTCCGGGAGTTGCTGGGGTCTCGGAATGGGCTGCCCCAGGCTGAGGTCGACCTGCCATGGGCAAGATCTCCTGACTGACTCTCCAGGATTGTTAATGAAAGTTCATGTGCCCAATGCACAGTGAGGCCAAACAAACTGAAACTTCGGAATTTAGAGCAGAGAAAGTTTTACTGCAAGGCCCTGCAAGGAGAAGCAGTGGCTCATGCCCTAAAAAGCCCCGAGATCCCTGAAGGGGCTTCAGCAAAGCACTTTTAAAAGCCAGGTGAGTGAGGGTGGGGTTGCCAGGTATGTGATCAGCTTGTGCACAATTCTCTGATTGGCTGATGGTGAGGCAGCAGGGTGGTGTCACAGGGGTTAACATCATCAGTCCTTAGGCTCCAGGAGGCCTGGGGCTATGTGCTCGTGGTCATCAAGTACTTAACATCTTCCATTTGTTGTGGGGGGGTGTTGGGGTGGGGGGGATTGGGGGTGGGGGGTGGGAGACGGTGGGGGGTGGTGGTGGGGGTTTACATCTGCAAAACAACTCAGGAAATGTGCATCAAATACTGTTATCTAGGTACTTCAGAGAGGAGCTAAAGCAGAGGATATGGGGGAAGGCCTGTCCTGGGAAGGTCCTCATGGGGTCCTGCTAGGATACAGGGTTATCATGAAGATTAAATGAATGACTAATAAAGCTCTTAGAACAGTGCCTGGCAGATAGTAAATGCTATATGTATTTGTTAAATAAAAATTAATTAATTAATTGATCAATCCTCAACTTATAGTCTGTTAGAACTCTGCTGAAGGTTAAAAAAAAAAACCTCTTAATTGCTAAATTTAATGAATTCAGTTCTTAGCTAATTTGACCTTCCAGCAACACTTGACCCAGTGGACCATTAAGTTCCTCTTGGAATTCTCCCTTTATTTCCTGGATACCACTTTCCTGTTTTTTCCCATAACTCTGATATTTTCTATTCAATTTCCTTTGTAATTTCCTTGGGGTTCTGTCTTTGATCCTCTTCCCTTATCGCTCTATAACTCAATAAATCTCATAGGAAAAAATTGTTCCAAATCTTTCACATAATATAAAAGTCCTCCATAATCTAATCTCTGCTGATCTCTTCAGATTCATCTTTCAGTACCTCACCACATGGAATGGCTTGCACTTTCCGAAGTGTGCTGGTAGTGATGCTTCCTCTGCCAGGAAATACGCTTCCCACCCCTAAAATTACTCCCTAATTTTTCAAGTCTTAAATGATTCTTTCCTGATACACAAGGTGGATTTTCTCCTTTGTCTCATACATATATTTTGTAGCTACCAGTATCCCTAACTAACACAGTAAGGAGCTCAGTATTTGTTGTATGGACTGAATTATAGCACCTAAATTAATATTTTGCATATATTTATTGTTTTCAGGCAACTGTATATGCCTTGAGAAAAAGACTGACCTATTAATCTTTAGGACCCTGGTGCTAAGCAATGACTTAAATACAACAAATAATTAAATAATTTACAATTTTAAATCTCTTCTGCATTTATGTTGTGGTTTCTGTAACAACTTGAACAAGTTTTCAGCTCTCGAAAATTATTAATTTGATTTTTATTTCCCCTGAAGAACCAGTGACACAGGATTCCTCTAACATTTAAAAGTAGTGTATACTGAGCAGTATTAGGCAATAAGAGCAACAATTACATTTTTCTTAAAGAATGTCATGGATGCACCTATAGGGAAGTCATGAAAAAGTATGTGGCACTGTATGTCTGTGGATGAGTCTTAACTGCTAGATTTGTGGTAGCTCTTCAAATTTGAGAGAAACAGGGAACAAGTCCATCACGTCAAAAACATAAGGTTTTATTCGCAAGGAATGCCAACCTCAAAGAGGAGAAACGGGGTTCTTCTAAGAGCTATGAAAAGCAAGGATCAAGCCGTCACAGAAAAAAAAAAAAGTGTCTGACTGAGCGGTCGATGCACCTGAGAAGAGACAATTTTTAGAAAGCGCGGGAAAGAAATGGACAGGTCTTTTTTTTTTTTTTTTTCTGGTGAGCCAGGTTCCTGATTGGTAGATTCCAAGCTCTACCCCCTGGGCGTTAGCAACAGAGAAGCAAAGGACTGTGATTGGCTGACAAGTTTCGCCTGCCTTAGGAAGCCGTGAGGGGGCGCCACAGTAGATCACAGTGCAGCGCTGTCTCGCTGAGGAGATGGCTTCGGTTTCCAAACTGGCTCCTGTAAAGGTGCTTACAGGCACTAACAATAGAGAAAAAATGAACATTCTAGACTTGTCTCTAGGTATGTAGATCCCGGACCCCAGCCCCCGCTAGTCAGGGCTGACTGGAGAAAGGCAGGCTGGAAGCGGTGCTGTGAGGCACACCCCCTGGGCGGGGAGGCTTCCCCTCTGTGCCAGCACCCGCCCCCATGTAGATAAAGCACCTGGCCAGCCTGCTGGCCCCTGCCTCACCTCTCTGTTCCCATTTTCCCGCCTCAGGCTAGCCCTGACCAGACCGCCTCAAGCTAGCCCTGACCTCTTAGGTGGGAAACTGGCCAAAGCTGACAGAAATCACGGAGTAGGGATTGCGGGAAAGGGCCCGGTGTGGGAAATGTAAAGCCGGCTGTGTCCGTATATTTTACCCTCTTAAGGAATGATAGCAAGTTACCCGCCCTTTCACAGTCCCTCACTCTTCGCAGGGTGTCACAAAGGACTGGATTCCAGGGGTTGGAGGAGCAAGGCTAAGGCTAAGGCTAATTTGTGAGGAGTGGTGGTCGAGCAGCCAGACTGGGCAAAGGGATGGTTTATTTGGTTGCTTGACTGGTGCCGATTCAGCATAGACCGCCTTTCCCTTCTGCTGGTGCTGTCTAATGTCTCACCTCAGAGCTCTACTCGCTCTCATCCACTTAAACATGGGCAGCGGGAGGGAGGGAGGACGGACTGCTTAAATGAGGCGGGGTTGGCGGTGGGTGGGGATAGGGCAGCACAGAGCAGAGGAGGAGAAAACCTTAGCTATGGGCCGGGGGAAGGAGCAGCACAGCATCAGGGACTTTAGAAATGAGAGGGGGAGGAGCAGAGCAGTGAGGGCCGACTTGATATGGAGGGGAGGAGCAAAGGAGGGCCGAACTTGAAAATGGGAAGAGCAGTAAGAAGAGGTTTCACCTTAGAGATGAGGGTGGGAGAGCAGAGCAGGGACGGCGGAACTTAGAAATGGAAGGGCACGGAGCAGGGAGGGCTGATCTTACAAATGAGGAAAGAGATGAATGACAGACTTCAGAAATGAGGAGCAAGGACAGGGGTTCAGACCTAAAATATGAGACAGGGAGCAGCAGTAAGGGCAATCATTAGAAGTGGGGAGGAAAAAAGTGGGGAGAGCAAGGAGTAGGGACAGTGGACTTTAGGAAAGAGAGTGGAAGAGGAAACGGGGAGGGCAGACCTCAGAAATGAGCAGAGCATTGCAGCCAGGAAAACCTCAGAAGTGGTAGGGAGCAGGCAGAATGAACCATAGAAATAAGGAGGGTGAGAGAGCAAAACAGGGAAGGTGGACTTTTGAAATGAAAGTGGATTGCCTTTTTATTGTTGAGTTCTTTATATGTTGTGGATACTAGAACCTTCTCAGATACATGATTTACAAGTATTTTCTCCTATTTTGTGGTTGTTTTTTCACTTTCTTGACAGTGCCTTTTGAAGCACAAAGGTTTTTAATTTTGATGAAGTACAATTTATTTTTTTCTTCTGTTTTTCATGCTTTGGTATCATATCTAAGAAATGATGAAGATTTACTCCTGTGTTTCCATCTAAGAGTTTTCTAGTTTGCACTTTTACATTCACATCTTTGATTCATTTTGAGTTAAATTTTTGCAGATAGAATGAGGTAGGATCTAACTACCTACATGTGAATATCCAGTTCATTTGTTAAAAAGACTATTCTTTCTCCTATTAAATGGTCTTCTTGGTGGGATTGTTTTCTTAACCATTTTTGGGTAGTTCATTGCTAGGGTATAGAAATAGAATTTATTTTTGTGTATGGATCTTGTATTCTGCAACCTTGCTGAACTCGTTTATTAGCTCTAATATGTGTGTGTGTATGTGTGTATCCTTAGGATTTTCTCTATACGTGATCATGGCATCTGAGAATAGGGATAGTTTTACTTCTTTATTTCAAATCTGGTTGCCTTTTCTTTTTCTTGACTAATTGTCCTGGCTACAATTTCCAATGAAATGTTAAATAGATGTGGTGAGAGCAAATGTCCTTAACTTGTTTCTGATCTCAGAGGCAAAGCTTTCAGTCTTTTACCATTAATCATCATTTTAGCTGTGGGTTTTTCATAGATGCCTTTTATGAGGTTGAGGAAGTTTCCTACCTCCCCCTTTGCTTCTGAGGGGGAATGGCCATGAATAGTACCTAAGAAATTTTCTTGTTTTTCTTTTTTTCTGCTTTCACATGTTTCTAACAATCTATTTCATGATCGGTATCAACAGGCTTTACTCTTCTAAGACATAGACCTTGTGGATTCCACACTACTGCTTGCTCCCCACCCCCAGCTCCAACATGAGTTCCTAAACATTTTGTGGCATTAAAATGACTTTTAAAAAATAGTATTTGGTCACTGGGAGGGCTGGGACTATGGTCAGGCAAGTGAGGCACTTGCCAAGGGTGCAGAATTTAAAGAGGCACCAAAATTTCAGTGATCAAGATAAATAACATTTTTAAAGTTAATGTTTATTGGAGTATAGTTGATTTACAATGTTGTGTTAGTTTCTGTTGAACAGCAAAGTGAATCAGTTATACATATACATATATTCACTCTTTTTTAGGTTCTATTCCCATATAGGTCATTACAGAATACTGAGTAGAGTTCCCTGTGCTATACAGTAGGTTCTTATTAGTTATCTAATTCATGTATAGTAGTGTGTATATGTCAATCCCAATCTCCCAATTTACCCTACCCCCCAAGATAAATAATATTTTAGTGAAATATTTTTAAAAACCAAGGTACAACCCTCTGGTAGGTCACCCATTTTGGTAAACAGTATTTTCCTTTTGTAAATAAAGGAATTGGAGTGAGGCAAGTAAGGCAAAGTTGTTCAAGTACAGGGTCTGATATGGTCTTTTTTTGTTGTTGACATTTTGTTCATCAGGGATTGTTCTTGCACTGATTTTCATTTTTGAAAATATTGTGCTAAATATTACTTTTACCTTGCATACTGAGTTTTTTGGAGCCTCCTTAAATTTTATGCCTGAGGTAAGTGCTTCACTTGCCTTATTCTAGGCCCCGCCCTGTCACAGGGACTCTGAGTGGGGGGAAAATCCCAGAACTGAGGGCAATTTATAGCACTTAGGTAAATCCAAATGCTTTCTGCACTTTTCTTTGTGTTGATTTCATTGATTGGTGTTTAACAGATGCTTATAGAGGTAAAAATATAAACTGGTAAATAGCCAAAGCAATGAGTTTCTCTCAAAATTCAGAGAATTAGGGGTCACAGTTGCAGAGCAGCCTGGTCCCCCAAATTTAGTGGTTGTTTGACCTTGTGCAAGTTTCTTTATCTCTTGGAGCCTGAGTTTCCTCAGTTGAGTAGTACCTGCATCATAGAGTTGTTGAGGATTAAATGAGATACTACAGGTAATGTGCACAAACCTGTGGAAAAAGTTGAGTAAATGTTGGCTATATGTCCTTCAGAAAGTGGACCTACAGCCTCACTTTTGGGTAGCTAGCAATTTGGGAAGCTGGAGTAGTTACCTACTCTCTCTCTCTGGATTTGGATATCAAACTTTAGAGATGTAGCCAACTTGAGAGGGATTAAAAATCATTTGGTTGAGGGATGGGGTTTAAACGGTAGATAATGTCAAGCTTTGGGAGACTGAGGGAGGTGTTTGTTTGGTTTAACTTGGACAATAGCAGATTCAACGGATTTAGGAGGCACTGTCATTTCAGTAGATGATTAGAGCTAGGGGGATACTGGAGAATGTAATTTGGAAAAGATAGGCTCAAATCATGGTTGGAAGGCCGAGGAAAGATGTCGAATTGAATATGGTAAGTTAGTTGGAGGCTGCATATGATAGTAAAATTTCATAATTTTAGGGTTGTAAAAAAATATTTAAGACGTCACTGGTTCATGCTCTTAAAGATTGGTTCTCCAACAAATGAGTCCGGGTTTTGATCTTTTCAGTGGGAACAGGCAAAACTTTTTTTTTTTTTTTTTTGTGGCACACGGGCCTCCCACTGCTGTGGCCTCTCCCATTGAGGAGCACAGGCTCCGGGCATGCAGACTCAGTGGCCATGGCTCACGGGCCCAGCCGCTCCGCGACATGTGGGATCTTCCCAGACCGGGGCACGAACTCGTGTCCCCTGCATCGGCAGGCGGACTCTCAACCACTGCGCCACCAGGGAAGCCCCCCCCTTTTCATCTTTTAAACAGAGTTTCATTTACCTGTGTTACAGACTGTCAGGACAAATTTCTACTGTCTATTGTGTAGCTTGTTTTCCTGTACTCTACTTTGGTGTGCTTATCTTCCGTTGTACAAGTGACCCTTTTGCACAATTGATGTGAAATTCAATTGTGGGATAAGTACAACAAAAATGGAAAAATAACAAAGAGAAAATTGAATTTCTTATTAGTTAAATGAATTTTATATAGCAGCTGTGGGTGTAGTCATTAAACCCGAACCCATATTACAGGGCTGCTTATATTTTAAAGAGAAGCCAGTACTATCACTTATGAGTCTAAATTAGATGAAAGCAGTGACCATTTTTAAGAAAATTTAAATGTCAACACCATAACAAAATCCTTTGTAGTCTAGGGCAATGAATGGCCTTAAGGTATGGCTAAATAAGTGGGAAAATAATGTATTATTGACTCAAAGAGTCTCCTTATTGTAGATTTGGATGGATACCAGAGCATATTTCTACCTTCTCTCTTCTAAAACAGTTACCATGAGTCAAAATATCTTGATGCTGTTGGCCAGGTAGCAGATATGAAATTTATACACATTTGTTGAACTTTGACAATCTCTGTAAAGCCTATTTGCGAATGACATTTTTATAAAAATCCCGTCTTGTATGAAATGTACAACTTTTTGCTTTCTGTATTACTACTGCTATTCGCTACTCTTTCTCTGACGTTTGTTCATTCGTATTACTAAGGAGTTATATGACATTTGGATTGAGTCAAACTGAGACGGGAAAATGCTTCCATACAGTAATATATTCAAAAGGAAAGGATTCAAAAAATCCTGTGGGATTAATGTAGCACTCTCAGGATGACCTTAAAACTGAAGTCTTTATAATGTTATGTGTAAGCTAAACTAATGGAGAAGGATTTGAATTTAGGGGAAGAGGACTCTAGGTATTTCCAGAGCCATTTTATGTACTTCGCTCATGAGTTTATAAGAATTATGTGAGTTGCAGGGTGGTTTGATTCAAAGCTCAAATGGCTGAAGTCCTTTTGGGCAAATAAGACCACAGACAGGATTTAAAGCCATGCCATAGTTTTCCTGTATAGCACTCTGTGGTTCAAAACAAGCATACCAAATGGTTGCATACCAAATCTTAGGCTGAAGGAATCAGGGGGACAGGGCAAAATGGGTGCTTGAATACTGGATTAGAGGTTGCTGTTACACTAATTGAATGCTAAACTTGACTTTGTGCAATTAATTTCAAATAGAATTGAAAGGAAAATGCTATTTTAGTAGGAATACCACATTCAAATGAATGGTCACTAGCCTCGGTGCTGCTGTTTTAATTCTGGGGAATAGCTGAGCTTTCAAAGGAGGAAGTGTAATGTAGTGGCAAGGGTCTTGGACTAGAATCTGTCCTAGCTTGTTAACAGAATAATTTTCTGCCCTCAAGTAAGTCATGCAATCTTCCTGAGTCTGTTTTCTTCTTCTTTTTGGCCATGCCACATGGTTTGTGGGATTTTGGTTCCCCTACCAGGGACTGAACCCGAGCCCTCGGCAGTGAGAGTGCACAGTCCTAACCACTGGACAACCAGGAAATTCCTGTTTTCTTCGTTAAAAGTGAGGCTAATCTCTGCTGACCTTTAAGTGTGGGGGCACAGTATATATCAGACACTTAATAATTGTTTGTTCATTTATTTTCTTATTTATTGAGTGTCTCATATATGCCAGGTACTGTGCCAAGAGCTTTTATGTGGAAATGCTCTGTAAACTTTAAAGTGTTATTCAATTTAAAGGTGTTATTTTATTTAAAAAAAATTTTTGGTGATACTGTGCAGCTTGTGGGATCTCAGTTCCCCAACCAGGGATGAACATGGGCCAAGGCAGTGAAAGCCCGGAATCCTAACCAATAGGCCACCAGTGAACTCCCTTAAAAGTGTTATTATTAATCCACATGGTTTACCCATTGAGCCATCCCTGTCATAAAGCATTGGATAAATATTTCTCAACTGTAGCTGTAGGTCGGCATGAGCCTTGAGAAATTTTCTATTTTGTTTAATCCTTATGCAATTCTAAGAAGAGCTTGATGTTAATTTTGGTCACTCTGAGGACAGGAAAAGTTTAAAGGCACTGCAAATTGTGTTTGAGTGCCACAAGACAGAGCACTCCCTCATGTGAAAGCACTTACTTCATTGTGAAAGATACCAGTGCTTCATTTTCTCCTCTCTGGAAGTTTTGCTTTCCTATATGGGAAGTCACCTATCTCATTGGGTCTCTGTAGGCTGGGTAGTGATTGTTTCAGGGCTGATGAGGGAGAAGGGTTGGAGATTCAAAAATCTTCCTGTGGTGTCCTGTAAAATGTTCTGATAGTGCACTCCCTTATACAGTTGACCCTTGAACAACACAGGTTTGAACTATGCGAGTCTACTTTGTTGACTGAAAAAAAAACGCACAACCTAAAAGTTGAGAATTAGGTTTAATTTGGCAGACTTTCTGAGGACTTAAGCCCAGAAGACAGCCTCTCAGATAGCTCTGAGGGACTGCTCTGAAGATGTAACAGGGAAGAGCCAATTCTGACTCCATGTTGAATCTGTTTCTTATACTTTAACCTTTGCTTTTTGTTGCTTTTGTTATTATAATCACTCTCTATAGCTGTAAGCATACATAATGACCTGCCATAGGGAACCCTGCCCCTCTGCCTGACTGTTAGACTAAAAGCCCTTTGTTCAACAGAGAGACATTGTGACCCTGCCCACCTGTGAATGGCTGCAGAAAAGAAGAAATTAACACATCCCCTCCTATTTTGCAAGATAAATGGCTTTTTTACTTTACTTCCTCACCTCCTCTCCCTCTCTGTTCTATAAAAGAAACTGGCATTCAGATCCAGATAAGATGGCTTTTTGGGGACCCTAGTCCGCCATCTTCTTGGTCTGCCGGCTTTCCAAATAAAGTCGCTATTCCTTGCCTCAGCACCTTGTCTCCCGATTTATTGGCCTGTTGTGCGGGAAGCAGAGGGAGCTTGGACTTGGTAACAAAGAGGTAAGGGAGGAGCCTGGATATATGGAAAAAACAGGCAGTTGGAAACTCAAAAGATAATTAATTAAATTATCTAATTAAGATAATTAAATTAATCAAAAGATAATAAAGTTAATTAAAGAAAACCAGCCATCTGCTGTTAATGAATTTAGCACTTTTCTATATATGGGAAGATGCAAGAATCTGAGCTCATTGAAGTGATTCCTTTGATATGCACCTTAACTATCTAGGGCCAGTATCTGGGGTTGTTTTCTATCCTGGATCCCCTCAGGGTGCACAGGGAGGCTGCAGTAGCTGATGGCTAGTTGGCAGCAACATCCTTTGTTTACTGATATGGCAGGCAACATTCTTTGTTCACAATTTATACTTGGATTTGTTTTAATGGTAAATACTATAGTCTACACCATCTCTGGTTGATTGAATCCACAGAGGCGGAGCCACAGATATGAAGGAACCATGGATACAGAAGAACCATGTATAGGGAGGGATGGCTATAAGTTATATGCAGATTTTCAACTGCAGGGAGAGTCAGCACCCCTAACCCTCATGTTGATAAAGGGTCGACTGTAAGGTAATGAGAAAAAAGTCTATACAGAGGTTTGTACAGATTTTAAATGTAGAATACAGGAGAAACAACAGAAGAAAAATTAAAAAGAAAAGAGAATGCATAAAAAATACAAGGAACAGGGACTTCCCTGGTGGCACAGGGGTTAAGAATCTGCCTGCCAATACAGGGGACACGGGTTCGATCCCTGCTCTGGGAAGATCCCACATGCCATGGAGCAACTAAGCCCGTGCGCCACACCTACTGAGCCTTCTCTCTAGAGCCCTTGGGCCATAACTGTTGAGCCCACGTGCCATAACTACTGAAGCCCGTGTGCCTAGAGCCCTTGCTCTGCAACAAGAGAAGCCACCACAATGAAAAGCCTGAGCACCACAATGAAGAGTAGACCCCACTCGCTGCAACTAGAGAAAGCCCATGCGCATCAACGAAGACCCAACTTGGCCAAAAACAAATAAATAAAAAATAAATAAATTAAAAAAAAAGAATACAAGGAACAGAAAATTAAAGACTATGTCTGCAGGAAATATTACAGCCGATGGCTGCTGAGAGACAGACAGAACAAAGGCTTAAAATAGGATAGTCAAGAAATGATACTCAGTTGATTATTGGGCTTTACCCTGATTTTTACCTTTGGAAGTATCAACTATTTCAAAGAAAATCAGAATCAGGTTTTTGGAGACCTGAGGTAGGACTAGTATTAAGCAAAATAATAAAGGAGTGGTTAATCTTTGGTATCTGTTTCCTCTTTGCACCCATCTCAGCTCCCCCTCTTTCTTCTAGTTTCACTGGGTCCTTCCAAATGCCTAACTTGTGCTTATTTCTAAAGATACCTTGACCTAAGTAAGCTTTGGTCCACCGATAAAACATCCAACCTTTAGACCTTTCTATCCCAGAGTTTAGGAGAGATACTTTAGAGCAGGTGGTACCTGTCTCTCATCCTTCAAATCATGCCATGTAAGTGCTCTTCACATGAGTGCATAAGAACATGCCTGACTGCAAAGTAAAATCTGATTGCTTCCTACTATTACACTAATCTTGGTTCCTCACCTCTTTGGTATCTCATGTGAATGTCCATTGCCCTTGTTTTCTTTCTTACTTTTCAAGAAAATAAATGCAACTAATTATCTAGCTCTTACATATAGTCTTACAAAAGTGTCATCTTACATATAGGGATGACACTACTGCTCTACATTTCTCTGAAACTAAAATAACGTTTAGTAAAATCATTTATTTAAATGATTTCCCCCTTAAGCTACTATATTCTGAGAGCATTTTATTTTTGCATAAATGAAGTTACTATAAATCTGTTTAACAGGAATTTTTCTCTTTATTGTTCCAGGAAACTAACCCTAAAATGTCTGCATTGTTTGATCTTTGTTATGGTTTTACAAGTTCATTATTATTATAGTGTTATTTTTCAGGGCTACCAATTTTTTAAATATTCTAAAATACGATGAGGTAAGAATATAGATTATTCTCTTGAGACACATTGTTGTAATTCAGCTTTTTTCATTGTCTTTATTTTTTTCTGTGTTTTCTAATACAGATGACATTATAATACTTAGAAAGATAGGTATGGATACTGAAGAAATAAAGAATGAGACACAGAACGATAAAAAAAATACCTCAGTTTCAAGACAGCAATCAAATGCTGATAAGCATCACCAGCAGAGAGGTAAAGTATACAAAAAATCACACGTGGTAAAAAGAGTCTGAAATATTTGTGAGTAACTGGGAAAGCAAACTCACAAATTTGGAATGTGTTCTAAAGTTGCACTGTGTTGCTAGTTTTATCTTTCCTGGAAATGTATGCATACAGGATTGGTAAAAATTTATGCCATGACAAATGAAAACAAAATTTTTAATTTATATGAGTTACTTCCTTAAGAGAGAGCAGGATAAGAATGAGAAATGTTTTGTACTTGTTCCCAAGCGTGTCTAGATGGTCCAGTTCCACTTTAAGGAGGCAATACAGAAGGGTTAAGAGTATGGTTAATAGCCTGAGCACCATGGCATCCACATTTTGAAAAAATAAATGCTGTAGGACAAAGAGAGTGCAGAAGAACATGAAGAAAGACTTTTGTATCCCTAATCACATTGGTCAATGCAGTGTGCATATTTTAATGTGAACGTGCTGTGTATCGCCATAGTAGAGAATTCTTTTCAACAATTAATGATCTCCATGGTCTAGTGAACAGGTTGGAACCGTCTTGACATTGTGTGTACTCTGAGCCCCTTCCAGCTGTCTACCCATGTTCCTTACAGTATTTGTTTGAATCCTTCAGTGGCTTAGCAGTTTCTGAGAAAAGGAGGGATGGTGGTTATTATAGGGGCAAAGCTGCTAAGAATGGTAAGGGGGCCAATCTCATGTTTCTGACTAAACATAAAATTGATCTTCGTGAGCCTTTGGAGAACTATATTCTCTGATCATTCCTTAAGCTGTCTTTACACCCAGATCAAAGCAGATGGTTGAGGCAAATATTCACATGATTAATACAAAACAGTTTCTCTGCATCTCTCTTTATTCTATTAGAGTATTCTTTCAATGAATTTCAGATAATATGTCCAACTTTGGTGGCATATGAAACCAAATTTGAGGTGCTGTATACAGAGAAGACTACTATATTAAGGTATACAAATAGAAATAGTATGGCAAAGACTGTTCTAGAGTTCACCGAGACTCTCAGGTGATATCAGATTAATGAAATATCAAAAGTTTTGCAAATACCAGTGCATAGCTTGAAAACAATGAGATCACAGGTATTACTTCTGAAAGATATGTTGAATTTACTGACTGAAAATACAGAAAATAATTATTTTTTAAAGGATACTCAAGATTCATAAACAACGTTGAGGAAAGAAATGATGAAAAGCCAAACGGAGAAACTTTTGGATTCAAGTCTGGACAAAGCTCTTTAAACAGGCAGCCTTTAAAGAAGCAGGTAAATAAATACCAAGAATTAACCAATATAAAGGTCCTAAATTTAATATATTTCTTAATATTAAGGATTATTTAAAATTCTATTAAGAGCGGGGATTGTTTCTTAGTACTCCCCCATGCTGCCTGAAGCATAATTTAACTTCAATATTTGTTAATTGATTTTTCCTCTGTAACTGTTTTTTTTAATTAAGTTATTTATTTATTTTTGGCTGTGTGGGGTCTTTGTTGCTGTGTGCGGGCTTTCTCTAGTTGTGGTGAGCAGGGGCTACTCTTCGTTGCAGTGAGTGGGCTTCTCATTGCAGTGGATTCTCTCGTTGCAGAACACAGGCTGTAGGCACGCGGGCTTCAGCAGTTGTGGCACATGGGCTCAGTAGTTGTGGCTCGCGGGCTCTAGAGCACAGGCTCAGTAGTTGTGGCACACGGGCTTAGTTGCTCTGCAGCATGTGGGATCTTCCCAGACCAGGGCTCAAACCCGTGTCCCCTGCATTGGCAGGCAGATTCTTAACCATTGCGCCACCAGGGAAGCCCCTGTAACTGTTTTAATAAACATTTATTTTTGCTATTTTCAATCACTGCTAGAAATTTTGAATTTATAAAATGCCAAAAGAGATGACTGTTTTCATGATTTGTCTTGTATAATCATTCTCATTTTTGTCCTTATATAATAAGAGTTGTTGATCTTAAGTTTTAGTATAAAAACAGTTTTAGTAGACTTGTGAAAGAATTGTAAAAACTAAAAGTCAGATGACATTAGTGTATGACATAAACTCTGGAACCAACAGATGGGACTTACTATAGTTGTACATTTTATGGTGGTAAATCCATCACCTCTAAACTTGTATAGATGAGCCAGTCACTGGACAGAAATTTTAGAGGCGCTCATATCCAGATTCATAAGTTAACATTGATACTACGGTTTCAGCTTGCCCTATAAAGTGATTCTTCTTAAAGTGTTATGTGGTCATTTAGTAAAAAATGTTGATTCTGGGAGCTTAAACCATTTTTGCCAAATTATATAAATGCAAATTTGGGGGGAAGGAGAACATGTTGCATATTCAAATATTTAGAGGATTGATTTAGCAAATGTTAATTAAATGTCTATTCTAGGCACTATGCAAGGTACCAGAACAGCCCTGCTTCAAATATTATATGTGGTGGTGGGAAAGAAAGATAAGAAAGAAATTTAATGCCAGGCAGTTTACAATACATGTTCTAACAGGGTTATAAGTTATATATTGTGGGGATGCAGCAATTCATTCTGATTAAGGGGATTTGTGAAAGTTTGACGGAGGAGATGGTATTTAATCTGTAAGGTGAGAAAGTTTTTGATAAAGTTTGGAAAGAAGGACATGAGCTTACGTTACAGTATGAAACGCATAAATGAACTAAGAATATCGTAAAATAGTATTTTCAAATTGAAAGCATCTTTCTTTTAGAGGTTTTTTTGTTTGTTTGTTTGTTTTTTATGGTATGCGGACCTCTCACTGTTGTGGCCTCTACCGTTGTGGAGCACAGGCTCTGGACACACAGGCTCCGCGGCCATGGCTCACGGGCTTAGCCGCTCTGCGGCATGTGGGATCTTCCTGGACCGGGGCACGAACCCATGTCCCCTGCATCGGCAGGCGGACTCTCAACCACTGCGCCACCAGGGAAGCCCTGAAAGCATCTTTCTATTTCTCATACTTTTCAGACATTTGAGACTGTCATTATAGCAGAACTCACTGGAAAAAAGTACTCTGCAATATAGAAATGTGATAAAATGTAAACATAATTATTCTACTAATAAATTGAATAACAATTACAGCTTTCAATCATGCTTTGAAATTCTAATAAGCTAGCTTTGTATTTCACAAGATTTAATCCTAATATCAGTAAAACACGATTGTATTTATTCAACACAACTCTTTTTGATAGTTTCTGTTGTTTATAAGGAAAGTTTCTGTTTTTGATAATTTCTGTTGTTTTCTAAAGGTAGAAATCTGTGGTATCCAATTTGACGAAATTAGTTTTTATATAAACATTTGCAAAAAGACCACAAGTTCCTTTGGAAAGGTACTTGGATGCATATGGGTCTTTAAGAGATAGGTCTCAATCCTTCCTGCTGACCCACCGTGTTCCCAACACTAGTCACTTAGAAAAGAAAATGTACATGTGCATTCCACCCAATCTCCTTATTTATGTTTTACAGTAGAAAATCTGGAGTGTGACTATGGCTTTATGCTTTAGCAAAGCAGCAGATTTGTCATATTTTTTATTTTACTAAAGTTTTATGTGAATAATATTCTTTATACCAATACCTCCCCTTCCTTTTAATAGTTGCATTCAGCTTCTGGTAGTGTTATACTACAAAGTCACAATGTCAGAGCTAGGGCATATTTTGTTTGCCAGGCACTATTTGCTAGTGGAAAGCTTGATTTCTTAGCATGGTCCATATGACTTTGTCCACTTACATTTATGTAGCATCATAGAGATTTGTCAAGGGTTTCATTACTTCCATTTGACTGATTCACTCCACTGCCCTTTTGATTTAAAAAGTGAAAAGGTAGAAAGACTGAGTTGTTGTCAGGCCAGTTTACTTTAACAGTATTAAGCCTACCTTCTGCTTTCTTTATAGCTACCTATCCCCTCACTTATTTGTCTTTCCCTCTAGAATTAAGTATTAATTTATATAGAAGAGATAGATAATTTATTGTAAGTTTTTTTAAATTGAAGTATAGTTGATTTACAATATTGTGTTAGTTGATAGTTTCTTTTTCACCTGATTCTGAACAGGTGAAGAATAAATAGTATGATTTTGAACACTTTCTTGTGGTTCTAAGGATTTGTGCTACAAAATATTAAATATTCTGTCTCTCAACTATAAAGTCAAAGAATTGGTTGTTTCTTTAGGTAAAACACAGATCCAGAAAATGGTAGGTAGAGTATGACCTTGGAATATATTCAAATTCACAAAGCAGTTAATTTTCCATATTTAAAACATTTTATTAAAGTTTTATATGCATAATATTCTTTGTGCCAATGCCATGAGAGATCAGAGCTTTCTACATATTAGTCCTGAAAACTGTTTAGTCTTTAAAAGTAGGGGCAGTGGGGCTTCCCTGGTGGTGCAGTGGTTAAGAGTTTGCCTGCCGATGCAGGGGACACGGGTTCGTGCCCCAGTCCGGGAAGATCCCACATGCCACGGAGCAGCTGGGCCCATGAGCCATGGCTGCTGAGCCTGCGTGTCCGGAGCCTGTGCTCTGCAACGGGAGAGGCCACCACAGTGAGAGGCCCGCGTACCGCAAAAAAGAAAAAAAAAAAGTAGAGGCAGTGGAATTCTAAAAAAAGAGTTTCCCATAGAAATGGGCTTAATAAAATATCATTATGAGTTAATGAAATCAATAGGGTATATGTTTCATTTGTTTTTCAAAATTGCGGTTCTTTGCAGGAGAAGTGCAATGAAAATTCTAAAGCCCAAGCAGTGATGAATCAAGGCCAATCAGAGAGGAACCAACATCAATCAGAAGGATCTCAAGGCCAATCAGAAGAAAATCAACACTATTCAGAGAGATCTCGAGGCCACTCAAAGAGATCTCATGGCCAAGCAGAGAGATCTCATCGTCAATCAGAAAGATCTCATGGCCGAAAAGAGAGATCTCATCATCAATCAGAAAGATCTCATGGCCAAGCAGAGAGTTCTCATCGTCAATCAGAAAGATCTCGTAGCCAATCAGACAGATCTCATCGTCAATCAGAAAGATCTCGTGGTCAAAAAGAGAGATCTCATCGTCAATCAGAAAGATCTCATGGCCAATTAGAGAGATCTCATCGTCAATCAGAAAGATCTCATGGCCAAGCAGAGAGATCTCATTGTCAATCAGAAAGATCTTGTAGCCAATCAGAGAGATCTCATGGTCAATCAGAAAGATCTCGTGGTCAATCAGAAAGAGCTCGTGGCCAATCAGAGAGATCTCGTGGTCGATCAGAAAGATCTCGTGGTCGATCAGCAAGATCTCATGGCCGATCAGAGAGATTTCATGGTCAATCAAAGAGATCTCATGGCCAATTAAAGAGATCTCGTAGCTATACAGAAAGATCTCATGACCAGTCGGAGAGATCGCCTGACTGCTCTGAGAGATTCCACAGTCACTCAGAGAGATCTCATGACGATTCAAAGATATCTAATGTCCTATCAGGGAGATCTTATGGCCAAACAGGGAGATTTCATGGTCAATCAGAGAGATCTCATGACCAATCACGGAGATATAAAAGATACTCATCAGTAGAAATTGAATTTAACAGGTAAAAACAATGAGTACTTAACTATTAATGTGTTGAGTGATATGGAAATGTAAAGGCATGCTTTATATATCTATATTTTAATGGCTAAATATGTATTTGTTGAAACAGAATTGAACTGGGACAAAGATATTAATAGAATAGAGGTGATGTATTCATGGCATCAATATTCTTTCAACTTACTGATGCCCTCTAGCTATCATCCAGTTTCCTAATTACCCTAATTAAGTTGTTCCATCTAGGTCAGCTTCCCTGGAAGAGCTCCAATGTACTCAATCTTTCCTACTGAGCCTTTCCCACAATCAAAGTATATTGACTCAGTGTCCCATTCTCTTTGAACCTTCCAACCTGCTAGGCTAGCTAATCTAACAATGAACTATGCTAGATTGATAATATATAATCTCTGATAATGAATTCCTCTGTTTCCCTCCTCTACCTCCTTTCTAAAGAGTCTTCAGGGAGCCCTCAGCAGACAAATAATAGGTGTATCTTCGGGCAGCTGAACTTTTCTGCTTTCCACAAATCAGAACATAGGAGAGGTCTAGCTTATGCATAGTTGCAACCCTAACCTAAATATATTTTGAATATTGTGTATATTCACTATTGCCTTATAAAACTGTTAGGCTAGGTCTGTCCGCCCTAACAAAAGGACCAGAGAAATTTAATAGTATTGCAGATTGTTTGAGTTTTAAAAACCTCAAGACATTTTTATTGTAATTGGCTAGGTAATTGAGTAAAAACATTATTTTTAATTTAAATTTCTCAGTGATTGCCTTCATTTTGCATTGCCTATAAATGTCTAGTCAAATACTTTAGGTCATATTAACTGCATAGAGTTGCAGTTTTCAGCTAAAAAAATTATTTCCACAATGTATATGTGGGTTATTGTGTATATAGACAATGTCTGATGTAGGCACCGTTTTAATGCTAAAGGCCCCACCCTACTTATATTAGCAGTATACAAACAGTTTCCTATAAAAAAATTAACATATGTTTAACACTGATGGTAAGCAATTATTTCTACATTTATCAGGGATTTTCATGTTTTGCTTCATTTTACACATCCATTTTTGTTTGTCAAGTGGTATAACACTTCCACTAAGGCACTGAAATTCCACTTACTGTTTTCCAATGACATATTCTGTCATTTTACAAGTGCATTTTAAAATATAATGAACAATTCTGCTCAGTTTTTTCTCCTTTATCTTCTATTATTATAATTTTTTTTGTATCCTTAGCACAAGTAAGTAATTCTTGCTTGGTTAAAGTTATCAAATGTAGAACTCTTACTAAAGAACACATAAAGTACAGAAAATTAATATACTTTGATAATTGATCCCTTGGAGATTAATTCTTCTACTCCATAACTTTCCATTCTAATATATATATATATATATATATATATATATGTTGACCAGTTAGGTTTAATAATATCCTTAAGACCTGGAGTTGGCTTATGCACCACTCAGGCTAGCTTCACCAAAAGACAAACCAGAAATGCTAAACTTCTGCCTTAATTTTTAAGGCATTTCTACCTTAAAAAAAAAAATAAGTCACCAATGTAGAAGCCCAATGTGGTCTGAACAAAAGACAGGTAACTAGGCAAGCATCTGGAATAAAATATGGTAGCATATTCGGAATATTATTTATTTATGGGGACTTACAATGACTTTTTTCAATTTTGAAAAACCAGTATGATTCTTTAAAATTCTAAAGAGGATTTATTATTGTAAACAAGGTGTGAATTTGTATTTTTAACGCCCCCAAGATACCTGATAACAATTTCAGCTTTTGCTCCTTTTTCCTGATTTGGTAATTATATCCACAGTCAGATGTTTTCCTTGGCTAGAGTAATATGTAAATAGTAAAGCTTAACAAAAGAAAAACTTCTTCGTAACCTCAGCTAAGTAGCTTACAAGAAATGAGTGGCAAAATCTGTATATCTTTGCATTAGCTGGGCTGTCTACCTGATGAAAGCTTTTCTAAACACAGAAAATAGCTTCAGAGAAAATGAGGTGCTTAGTTTTGGAGTGCTTGCCGTTTAAACTCCAATTATAGAGTGATAACTGATATATCTCATTACCACTACATCATTCAAAGTAATTCTTGAAGTAAATTCAAATCTGATTATAATCAACAAATCAGATCTTTGGATCTTTCAAAATAAATGATTGCTTTTTAAAATATCACCATTTATGATTCATATCAGGACTTTTGCAAAGAAAAATTGGAGTGAATACTTACAGAAACAGATGCAGCAAAGAAATGATACAATGAACATGAGTCCAAGTGTAAGTATCAGCACTTTCAAATATATAGCAGAGAAACTGTGTGATTTTACAGATTTTCATTTGAATAGGCTTTCTTCCTGTGTCTTTGTTGGCATCTACTTACATTGATGATTAATATATTTTAAAACCTGTTTACCAACATCAAATGTAGGAAGAAGCCACATATGTCATACATGTCTTCATGAGTCAAGTGTTTCCAGCCTTTTGGATAATTGCTTGCACAAAAAAGTTTCCTGCTCCTCTTCCATTACCCCCCATCCTACCTTACATTATTTAGCTTCTAAGTGGGCACTAGACAAAAGTGAGAAAGAATGATACAAATAAAACTTACCTGTAGCACGTACTTAATATTTTAAACAATCTTTTACAACCGTTGAATCCTCAGAATATTGTCTTTATTTTACTATTTATTTACTGAAGATCTATGAACAGCAATTACAAGAAATGAAGTAAATAGTATATTGAGCAAGCCAATTAAGTCCATTTTGCTGGCAACTTTCATCTTTAATACAGAACATGTGTGTTTGACATAAGTGTTTAGATGAAATTGAGTAGATGTAGCTCCTACCTGAAACACCTAATATTTATCCCTACACATGACACTCTGGTATTTCTTCCAGTACTTCTACCTGCAGGAAAAGACAGGCTAGCTTAAATAGTAATGTGATATACTGTAAAGCGGTCTAGTCTGGGTCTCAGAGAGTTGGCTTCCCTGCCTGGCTAATCCCCTTAGTAGCTGTGTGGATGACCATGAGCAAGTCACCTCCCCTTTTGTAAATCTTAGTTTTGTTCCCCTGTGAATGAGATTAGAATGAAAGATATCTATGAGATGGTTAAAGAAATCTAAGTATTATGGTCTAGTAGCTAATGACAGGGGCTTCCGATTCACACTTGGATAGAATCATGTTTCTACCACTTAATTTCATATTTAATCAATTCTAAGACATGCTTTTTTTTCAGTTTTCAATATCTCTGAAATCAGGAAATGTCTTGCATTTAATGGTATAGTTAAATTGAAAACTTAAAATCTTTTTAGTGGTACATAAAATAACAGTACATGTTACAATCATGGTATCTTAGATTTGATGAAACATGGTGGCTGAGGAACCTTGGTCAAGTTCCTTTGAGCCTATTTTCTCAGCTACAAAATGGGAACAATATTGGCCTCTTAGGTTGTTGTGATGATTAATTGAAATATATGTAAACATTTTAGGCTAGAAACAGGATTGTGGTAAGTATTCTATACATTGGAATTCCTATTATTTTATCATTACTATGATGATGATTATATAAACTTATTATAATCATTCCTTCAGTGTTCATTGTGGCAATATTAACATGATAACCATAAAAGTTCTTACATTCTAATTAATTTTATGTGATTCAATATATATATATAAATATATATATACACACATGTATATATACACACATACATATATATGTATGTATACACACTCATTCATTATTGAAGGGATTTTCAATGTGAAGTGAGAAATCCCCACTGGAATATAGGGGCAAATACGAATATTCTTTAAATAGGAACAAAACCTCTAACAGGCTTCCAGATACAGTTAAAACCTCACAGGTGTTTCTATTTGTCCATTCATTTCTTGAATCTGACTTCAGTTCCTACCTTTCTATTAAATTTTACTATCAAAAATTTATTACTTTCGGGGCATCTTCGGAGCTGCGGAGGAGAGCGCAGCAACAGGGGTGCAGAGGGCAAAGCGGGGAGATTCCCGCACAGAGGATCGGTGCCGACTGGCACTCAGCAGCCCAAGAGGCGTGTCTGCTCACCCGCCGGGGCGGGCGGGGCTGCGAGCTGAGGCTCGGGCTTTGGTCGGAGCGCAGGGAGAGGACTGGGGTTGGCGTCGTGAACACAGCCTGAAGGGGTTAGTGCACCACGGCTAGCCGGGAGGGAGTCCGGGAAAAGGTCTGGAGCTGCCGAAGAGGCAAGAGACTTTTTCTTCCCTCTTTGATTCCTGGGGCGCGAGGAGAGGGGATTAAGCGCGCTGCTTAAAGGAGCTCCAGAGACGGGCGCGAGTCGCGGCTAAAAGCGCGGACCCCAGAGACAGGCAGGAGACGCTAAGGCTGCTGCCGCCACTGCCAAGAAGCCTGTGGGCGAGCACAGGTCACTATCCACACCTCCCTTCCGGGGAGCCCGCCACTGCCGGGTTCCCGGGATCCAGGGACAACTTCCCCGGGAGAACGCACGGCGCGCCTCAGGCTGGTGCAACGGCGCGCCTCAGGCTGGTGCAACGTCACGCCGGCCTCTGCCTCCGCAGACTCGACCCGCACTCTGTGCTCCTCCCTCCCCCACGGCCTGAGTGAGCCAGAGCCTCCGAATCAGCGGCTCCTTTAACCCCGTCCTGTCTGAGCGAAAAACAGACGCCCTCTGGCGACCTACACGCAGAGGCAGGGCCAAATCCAAAGCTGAGCCCCTGGGAGCTGTGAGAACAAAGAAGAGAAAGGGAAATGCAGATTAAAGCTCCACAATTAACTTGATGTACCCTGCATCTGTGGAGTACATGAATAGACAACGAACCATCCCAAATTAAGGTGCTGGACTTTGAGAGGAAGATTTATGATTTTTTCCCCTTTTCCTCTTTTTGTGAGTGTGTATGTGTATGCTTCTGTGTGAGATTTTGTCTGTATAGCTTTGCTTCCACCATTTGTCCTAAGGTTCTATCCGTCCGTTTTTTGTGTTTTTTTTCTTTTTTTTGATATTTTTGTTTTCTTACTAATTATTTTTTAATTTAATAACTTTATTATATTTTACTCTATTTCATTTTACTTTATCTTCCTTCTTTCTTTCTTTTTTCCTTCCTTCCCTCCTTCCTTCCTTCCTCCCACCATCCCTCCCTCCCTCCCTCCCTCCTTCCTTTCTTTCTTTCTTTCCTTCTTTCCTTCTTTTCTTCTTTCTTTCTTCCTTCCTTCCTTCCTTTCTTTCCTTCTTTCTTTCCTTCTTCCTACTTCTACTAATTCTTTCTCTCTACTTTTTCTCCCTTTTATTCTGAGCTGTGGAAGAAAGGCTCTTGGTGCTCCAGCCAGGAGTCAGGGCTCTGCCTCTGAAGTGGGAGAGCCAACTTCAGGACACTGGTCCACAGGAGACCTCCCAGCTCCACATAATATCAAACGGCGAAAATCTCCCAGAGATCTCCATCTCAACACCAGCACCCAGCTTCACTCAATGACCATCAAGCTACAGTGCTGGACACCCTATGCCAAACAACTAGCAAAACAGGAACACAACCCCACCCATTAGCAGAGAGGCTGTCTAAAATCATAATAAGTCCACAGACACCCCAAAACACACCACCAGACGTGGACCTACCCACCAGAGAGACAAGATCCAGCCTCATCCACCAGAACACAGGCACTAGTCCCCTCTACCAGGAAGCCTACACAACCCACTGAACCAACCTTAGCCACTGGGGACAGACACCAAAAACAACGGGAACTACGAACCTGCAGCCTGCAAAAAGGAGACCCCAAACACAGTAAGATAAGCAAAATGAGAAGACAGAAAAACACACCGCAGATGAAGGAGCAAGATAAAAACCCACCAGACCTAACAAATGAAGAGGAAATAGGCAGTCTACCTGAAAAAGAAGTCAGAATAATGATAGTAAAGATGATCCAAAATCTTGGAAATAGAATAGACCAAATGCAAGAAACATTTAACAGGGACCTAGAAGAACTAAAGAGGAAACAAGCAATGATGAACAACACAATAAATGAAATTAAAAATACTCTAGAAGGGATCAATAGCAGAATAACTGAGGCAGAAGAATGGATAAGTGACCTGGAAGATAAAATAGTGGAAATAGCTACTGCAGAGCAGAATAAAGCAAAAAAAAAAAAAAAAAGAAAAGAACTGAGGACAGCCTCAGAGACCTCTGGGACAACATTAAATGCACCAACATTCGAATTATAGGGGTCCCAGAAGAAGAAGAGAAAAAGAAAGGGACTGAGAAAATATTTGAAGAGATTATAGTTGAAAACATCCCTAATATGGGAAAGGAAATAGTTAATCAAGTCCAGGAAGCACAGAGAGTCCCATACAGGATAAATCCAAGGAGAAATACACCAAGACACATATTAATCAAACTGTCAAAAATGAAATACAGAGAAAGCATATTAAAAGCAGCAAGGGAAAAACAACAAATAACACACAAGGGAATCCCCATAAGGTTAACAGCTGATCTTTCAGCAGAAACTCTGCAAGCCAGAAGGGGGTGACAGGACATATTTAAAGTGATGAAGGAGAAAAACCTGCAACCAAGATTACTCTACCCAGCAAGGATCTCATTCAGATTTGATGGAGAAATTAAAACCTTTGCAGACAAGCAAAAGTTGAGAGAGTTCAGCACGACCAAACCAGCTTTACAACAAATGCTAAAGGAACTTCTCTAGGCAAGAAACACAAGAGAAGGAAAACACCTACAATAATGAACCCAAAACAATTTAGAAAATGGGAATAGGAACATACATATCAATAATTACCTTCAATGTAAATGGACTAAATGCTCCCACCAAAAGACACAGATTGGCTGAATGGATACAAAAACAAGACCCATATATATGCTGTCTACAAGAGACCAACATCAGACCTAGAGACACATACAGACTGAAAGTAAGGGGGTGGAAAAAGATATTCCATGCAAATGGAAACCAAAAGAAAGCTGGAGTAGCAATTCTCATATCAGACAAAATAGACTTTAAAATAAAGACTATTAGAAGAGACAAAGAAGAACACTACATAATGATCAACCGATCCAAGAAGAAGATATAACAATTGTAAATATTTATGCACCCAACATAGGAGCACCTCAACACATAAGGCAAATACTAACAGCCATAAAAGGGGAAATCGACAGTAACACATTCATAGTAGGGGACTTTAACACCCCACTTTCACCAATGGACAGATCATCCAAAATGAAAATAAATAAGGAAACACAAGCTTTAAATGATACATTAAACAAGATGGATTTAATTGATTTTATAGGACACTCCATCCAAAAACAACAGAATACACATTTTTCTCAAGTGCTCATGGAACATTCTCCAGGATAGATAATATCCTGGGTCACAAATCAAGTCTTGGTAAATTTAGGAAAATTGAAATGTGTCAAGTATCTTTTCTGAGCACAATGCTATGACACTACATATCAATTACAGGAAAAGATCTGTAAAAAATACAAACACATGGAGGCTAAACAATGCACTACTTAATAACGAAGTGATCGCTGAAGAAATCAAAGAGGAAATAAAAAAATACCTAGAGACAAATGACAATGGAGACACAACGACCCAAAATCAATGGGATGCAACAAAAGCAGTTCTAAGAGGGATGTTTATAGCAATACAAGCCCACCTTAAGAAACAGGAAACATCTCGAATAAACAACCTAACCTTGCACCTAAAGCAATTAGAGAAAGAAGAACAAAAAACCCCCAAAGTTAGCAGAAGGAAAGAAATCATAAAAATCAGATCAGAAATAAATTAAAAAGAAATGAAGGAAACGATAGCAAAGATCAATAAAACTAAAAGCTGGTTCTTTGAGAAGATAAACAAAATTGATAAACCATTAGCCAGACTCATCAAGAAAAAAAGGGAGAAGACTCAAATCAATAGAATTAGAAATGAAAAAGGAGAAGTAACAACTGACACTGCAGAAATACAAAAGATCATGAGAGATTACTACAAGCAACTCTATGCCAATAAAATGGACAACCTGGAAGAAATGGACAAATTCTTAGAAATGCACAACCTGCTAATACTGAATCAGGAAGAAATAGAAAATATGAACAGACCAATCACAAGCACTGAAATTGAAACTGTGATTAAAAATCTTCCAACAAACAAAAGCCCAGGACCAGATGGCTTCACAGGCGAATTCTATCAAACATTTAGAGAAGAGCTAACACCTATCCTTCTCAAACTCTTCCAAAATAGAGCAGAGGGAGGAACACTCCCAAACTCATTCTACTAGGCCACCATCACCCTGAGATCAAAACCAGGCAAGGAAGTCACAAAGAAAGAAAACTACAGGCCAATATCACTGATGAACATAGATGCAAAAATCCTCAACAAAATACTAGCAAACAGAATCCAACAGCACATTAAATGGATCATACACCATGATCAAGTGGGGTTTATTCCAGGAATGCAAGGATTCTTCAGTATACGCAAATCAGTCAACGTGATACACCATATTAACAAACTGAAGAAGAAAAAACATATGAGCATCTCAATAGATGAAGAGAAAGCTTTTGACAAAATTCAACACCCATTTATGATAAAAACCCTGCAGAAAGTAGGCATAGAGGGAATTTTCCTCAACATAATAAAGGCCATATATGACAAAGCCACAGTCAACATCATCCTCAATGGTGAAAAACTGAAAGCATTTCCACTAAGATCAGGAACAAGACAAGGTTGCCCACTCTCACCGCTCTTATTCAACATAGTTTTGGGAGTTTTAGCCACAGCAATCAGAGAAGAAAAGGAAATAAAAGGGATCCAAATCAGAAAAGAAGAAGTAAAGCTGTCACTGTTTGCAGATGACACGATACTATACATAGAGAATCCTAAAGGTGCTACCAGAAAACTCCTAGAGCTAATTAATGAATTTGGTAAAGTAGCAGGATACAAAATTAATGCACAGAAATCTCTTGCATTCCTATACACTAATGATGAAAAATCTGAAAGTGAAATCAAGCAAACACTCCCATTTACAATTGCAACAAAAAGAATAAAATATCTAGGAATAAACCTACCTAAGGAGACAAAAGATGTGTATGCAGAAAATTATAAGACACTGATGAAAGAAATTAAAGATGATACAAATAGATGGAGAGATATACCATGTTCTTGGATTGGAAGAATCAACATTGTGAAAATGACTCTACTACCCAAAGCAATCTACAGATTCAATGCAATCCCTATCAAACTACCAATGGCATTTTTCACAGAACTAAAACAAAAACTTTCACAATTTGTATGGAAACACAAAAGACCCCTAATAGCCGAAGAAATCTTGAGAACAAAAAACGGAGCTGGAGGAATCAGGCTCCCTGACTTCAGACTATACTACAAAGCTACAGTAATCAAGACAGTATGGTACTGGCACAAAAACAGAAATATAGATCAATGGAACAGGATAGAAAGCCCAGAGATAAACCCACGCACATATGGTCACCTTATTTTTGATAAAGGTGGCAGGAATGTACAGTGGAGAAAGGACAGCCTCTTCAATAAGTGGTGCTGGGAAAACTGGACAGGTACATGTAAAAGTATGAGATTAGATCACTCCCTAACACCATACACAAAAATAAACTCAAAATGGATTAAAGACCTAAATGTAAGGCCAGAAACTATCAAACTCTCAGAGGAAAACGTAGGCAGAACACTCTATGTCATAAATCACAGCAAGATCCTTTCTGACCCACCTCCTAGAGAAATGGAAATAAAAATAAACAAATGGGACCTAATGAAACTTCAAAGCTTTTGCACAGCAAAGGAAACCATACACAAAACCAAAAGACAACCCTCAGAATGGGAGAAAATATTTGCAAATGAATCAACTGACAAAGGATTAATCTCCAAAATTTACAAGCAGCTCATGCAGCTCAATAACAAAAAAACAAACAACCCAATCCAAAAATGGGCAGAAGACCTAAATAGACATTTCTTGAAAGAAGATATATAGACTACCAACAAACACATGAAAGAATGCTCAACATCATTAATCATTAGAGAAATGCAAATCAAAACTACAATGAGATATCATCTCACACCAGTCAGAATGGCCATCATCAAAAAATCTACAAACAATAAATGCTGGAGAGGGTGTAGAGAAAAAGGAACACTCTTGCACTGCTGGTGGGAATGTGAATTGGTACAGCCACTATGGAGAACTGTATGGAGGTTCCTCAAAAAACTACAAATAGAACTACCATATGACCCAGCAATCCCACTACTGGGCATATACCCTGTGAAAACCATAATTCAAAAAGAGTCATGTACCAAAACGTTCATTGCAGCTCTATTTACAATAGCCCGGAGATGGAAACAACCTAAGTGCCCATCTTCGGATGAATGTCTAAAGAAGATGTGGCACATATATACAATGGAATATTACTCAGCCATAAAAAGAAACGAAATTGAGCTATATCTAATGAGGTGGATAGACCTAGAGTCTGTCATACAGAGTGAAGTAAGTCAGAATGAGAAAGGCAAATACTGTATGCTAACACATATATATGGAATTTAAGAAAAAATAATGTCATGAAGAACCTAGGGGCAAGACAGGAATAAAGACACAGACCTACTAGAGAATGGACTTGAGGATATGGAGAGGGGGAATGGTGAGCTGTGACAAAGCGAGAGAGCGGCATGGACATATACACACTACCAAACGTAAGGTAGATAGCTAGTGGGAAGCAGCCACATAGCACAGGGAGATCAGCTCGGTGCTTTGTGACCGCCTGGAGGGGTGGGATAAGGAGGGTGGGAGGGAGGGAGACGCAAGAGGGAAGAGATATGGGAACATATGTATATGTATAACTGATTCACTTTGTTATAAAGCAGAAACTAACACACCATTGTAAAGCAATTATACCCCAATAAAGATGTTAAAAAAAATTTATTACTTTCTTGTCAAATTCAATGGCCTTTTCTCAGTCCCCTTCTTCCTCTAGTTCTTTGTAGTATTTCATTTCTTCATTCAGCATTTATTGAGCTCTTATTATTTGCCAGATATATGCTATATACTTGAGAAAGAATCTTTATAAGAAAGTAAGAAAGAAAGGAAGGAAGGGGGAGAGAGAGAGAGAGAGCGAGAGAGAGAGAGAGCGAGAGAGCAGCATAGTATAAATACTTAGAGGTATGCCCAAGGTACTATGGCAGCATGGGGGAGAGAATCCCAAACCAGCTAGGGAAGTCAAGGAACATCGTAGAGGAGATAGTGTTTGAGTTGAGTCCTAGAGGCTGAGTAGGAGTAAGCAAAGCAGCAAAGGTGGAAAAGGCATTCCAGTCAGAGGAAACATCATATGTAAAGGTATAGGAGTGAAAGAAAGCATGGCATATTTTGTAAACTGCAATTAGTTTAGTTTGGCCAGACTGCAGTGGTTTTTAAACTTTGTACTTCAGGGTTCTAGGGGTTGTGAAGAGGTGCCTCAGGAGCCAAAGAAGGCAGTTTTGCTTTTCAGTATTTTACATATTGGGATACCAAGTAAGATTTTGTTGGAACTAGGGATTCTTTCACTTTAAAAATTAGTTTGAAACTCATTGAGCTCAAGTGTAGAGTGTGTGGGCAGAACTGTTGAGGGGTGAGAGTGGAGAGGTAGAGTCAGGAGCCAGATCATGGAGCATGGGCCATGCTAGAGTAGGGATTCTATACAGAGCGCAATGCAGAACTACTGAGGGACTTTAAGGAAGGAAATGGCATTGACCAACTTATTTTAGAAATAATCACATTAGCTAATATCTCTCCCAGTAGTTTCCAATTCTAATTCCTACCCTTTTTTTCTGTATTTCCATGGTTCCTATTCTCACTTCTCCAACTTTGGCCTCTCTACCACCTAGTTTAAGCTCTTGGATAATCTGCCATGATTACTACTGGTTTCCATATACATTATACATCCATTCTAGTGGCATTCTTATCTTTCTTAAGTTCTTGGCAAGGACCCTGTTAACTAGTGTTGCCAGTAGAGTATGGGGTAAGGGTATGTGAGGCTCTGTTTAACTCATGGAGTCATTGTCATTAGACACACATGCGTCTTGAATTCAAGGCTGCCTTCAGTAGCATGTTTACAAGTAAACATATCTGCTTCCAACATAAACATGAACTTTCTAACAAGAAAATAACAAGAAAATATTTGCTCTGTAAACATTAACTTTTAAGAATACCTCCATGTGTTATTCTGCTTTTATAATCTACTGGCTCTACAGATTTCTTGGCTGCTGTATTATTTGTAAGGCTCTTAATACCAAATCCACGTCCAAACTGTAACTGTGGTTAGGACTTCATATAAAAACAGCTGGACCACCAAATACCAGATATATATAACTGGATGCACTGAAACCAGTTTAGTTATGGAGTGAACTGGGCCAATTAACATTTGAATGGAATGTTTTGATTATGCTTTGGTTTTTCTCATTGACCACACGTAGGTGTAAACTATGTTGTCACAAAGTAATTACAGGAATGAGGGATTTAAGTTAATTATTGAAAAAAAAATCCTAACTTTCACTTGAGAAGTCTGTTGGGGTAGAAGTGAGACTTTCTAAAATTAAGTTGTTAGGATAATACAGTTCTCCATCTCACTTAGCTATCTTGAGTACACTCAAGGTCACAAGTCTATTATGTAAAGATTATAAGGACACCTTGTGGATTTTATCTACAGTCATTATGTTTCTCCTTGATGCAGACAAGTAGTGTGTGTATCCAGGCTATATCTAGATCTTGAGAGTTTTCTTCTGGGTCACTACTAGATGTCATTTGATCTTTCTGAATCTCTGTTTCCTTATTTGTTATGTAAGGGGGTTGGACTGCTTGATCTCTAAGGGTCCACTGTCTTTGACATTCTTGCATCTGTGAATAGGGGAGAAAAATCTGAAATTGAATGTTAGATTGAGGATCAAGCAAAAAGACTACTGTCACTGAAATGTTAGTCAATTTAAAGTATAGAAAATAAGCACCTATGCTGAGTAAAGAAAGCTTTGGCATGATCGGTTTCAACCTTTCCCATTTAGATATCACTGGAAAATGAGTACATCACCTTTGAAAGTTTTCGAAGACTTGAAAGGTAATTGCAGACAGACATCTGTACTACTAACTTTAATTCGTTTTAGGAGAAAAATGAAACAAAAATGAATAAATATAACTTCTAGTAGGGGCCTCTAGAATCTGATTCTGAACAATCCATAACATTTCTGTAAACAATCCTAATGTAGAACCAGAAAATTCTGGCTCGATTTTGCCTTTACGTTTGAGATTCCCCTGCATCATTTTCCTATGGTGAGTATAAATGTCTTGACGTTGTGCCCTTTCTACTTAAGGCATGCAAGAATTGTCACCTGGAAGAATTTGGTGCCATTCCTCATTTTCAATCTTAAGATTAAAATCCTTCTGCTCTTTAATAATAATATATATTAAGTAAATTTCAATATTCCAAATGATCTTACCTTTAATCATGGAGGACTTTGGCCAGTGATTGATTATTAGGAGCATTTCTGTATCCTTTCAGAACTACAACAGGGAAGGGAAGAATGCTATTACACTCCTTTTAAAATGGGTCCAACCAAAGGCATCTGTGGAAGGGTTGAAAGAGCTGTGGACATAGAAGCAGATTAATAATAATAGCTAGCATTTACTGAGTGCCTGTTATGTGCTAGGCACTGTGCTAAGCACTTTTACATTTGTGATTTAATTTAATCCCCAACAATCCTGTGAAGCAGGTATGAACATTTCCATATTACAGATGAATAAAATAAGCTCAATAGAGTGTACTGATTTTCTTGAAGTCATACAACTAATAATATAATTCAAATTTTGAATAATACGTTCAAATTTGGCTTGTGTGGCTACAAAACCTGTGGGCTTTCTATTCTACGATACTGTCTCTCTACAAGTACAAGATGAGGTTAAATTCTTTAAAAGCCTAGAGTATTAGTTTTTTACTACTGCTTACATAAATTACCACAAACAGCAGATTAAAGCAGCACCCATTTATTATCTCACAGTTCTATAGTTCAGATATCCAGGTATGCTTGGCTGGTTTTCTACCTAAGGTCTTACGGAGGTGAAAACAAAGTTGTGGCCCTGGCTTGCTCTCTTATGTGGAAGCTCTGGGAAAGAATCTGCTTCCAAGCTTATTCTAGTTGTTGGGGAAATTCATTTCCTTGAGGTTGTGGGCATGAGGTTTCTATCTCCTTGCTGCTGTCAGCCAGCAGCCCCTCTGCTTCTAGAGGCAGCCTGAATTCCCTTTCACGTGGGGCCTCCTCCATCTTCAAACCACCAACAGCATGTCATGTTTGGTTCACTCTTTGAATTATTCCGACTTCCTCTTTTGCCCCCTCTTCTGTTTTTGTTATGTGATTAGATTAGGCCAACCCGGATAACCTAGCATAATCTACCTAAAGTCAATTTATTAGTAATTTTACAAATTATAAGATCTCTTTTGCCAGATAAGGTATTATATTCATGCATGTGCTATCATATTCACAGTCCTGAGAGAACTCTTTGGGGGCCATTTTTAGAATTCTGCCTACCACATCCAGAATGTTACACTTACCTGGTTTTAAAATTAAGAATGCAACCTATTTTGTTCAATAAGTCAAAAAACATGCACACATTCTATGATATGCTATCCAAAAAGTAAAGAAAGGGAAAGAGAAATTATAATTAAAAGTTAATTAGGAAACCAATGTTTATTTAATCACTCAGAGCACTCTCTTTTTTCCAAATCAAACACTATTTTTGGTCCAGTTGGGTCCTAGTAGGAGCAGTATTTATAATCAGAAAAAAAAGCAACAGTGAAAAAATACTTGCCTTATTTAAGGCCACCGATCACAGCAACTTAGCTGGCACTATCGAGATAACCACATAGCATTTGGGCTTTTGTTCTCTACCTCTGATAGAATGTGACTGCATGCCATGGTTTGAATGTTTGTGTCCCTCCAAAATTCATATGTGATGGTGTTAGAAGGTAGGGCCTTTGGGAGGTGAATAGGTCGTAAGAGTGGAGCCAATGGGATGAGTGCTTTTATAAAAGAGACCCCCACAGAGCTCCCTTGCCCACTCCACCCTGTGAGGAGACAGCTAGAAGCTGGCAGTCTGCGATCTGGAAGAGGGCATTCATCAGAACCTGACCGTGCTGGCACCCTGATCTTGGACTTCCCAGCCTCCAGAACCGTGAGGAATAAATTTCTGTTGTTTATAACCCACCACCACCACCAGTCTATGTATTTTGTGATATCAGCCCCAAAAAACTAAGACATTACATGTGGTAAACATTTCCCCTTGAACTATTTAGCCATCCATTAAAAACCAAAAACTTCTGTACTGTTTATTTACATGAACAGCTGTTATAATAATACAAAGCAGAAACCACACCCACTAGCAGCCATTCAAAGTATACAATTCAGTGGCTTTTAGTATATTAACAGAATTGTAGCACCATCACCATAATCTAATTTTAGAACATTTTCATTATCCCCAAAAGAAACTCTTTGTACCCATTAATAGTTACTCCCCCTTCACTCCCTTCCCTTTCTGCCCCCCTGCCCAAGGTAACTACTAATCCATTTTCTCTGTATATGGAGGCACTGGCTACTTTTGTTCCAAAATGCCTATAGGCATGACCGTACTTAAATAATAGCAAAACTGCTTTGGCATTTAAACAGCAGAAAACCTCATCTAGTGGTTTTGAAGTGACAATATGAAAAAGGCTAGATTAATGCCTACATGTGATCCTCTTGAATGCTATAGTCCAGATTCAGTACTTGTAATCTTAATACTATTAAAAGGAACCTTGAAGTTTCTTGGATATACTTTCTTAATTTTATAGCTGGTGAAAATGACACCTAGAGACGTTAAATTGAATGGCTTAACATTACTCAGCTAATTAATGGCTGTCAAATATATTTTAATTGAAACATTATGCTTAATTGACAGACTCATGAGACATGAGATTAAAGCTTCATTCCTAAAGACTAACTATGCTACAACCAAGAGTCCTCATTACTGGACCAAAGAAATACACCTGAAATATAACTTCAACAAAATCTGTCATCAGGTAAATATAATAGAGTTGCACGATAATGTTGTTCATGAGATGGTAAAGAATTCATGTCTCTTTTAGGTATATCCAAGGGTATCTTTTATGTATAGGAAAAAATGTGTTTAACCAGAGCCTATTTGGAGCCCCCAATACACAAGAAATTTCTTCCCTGTATTCCATCTTCGTAAAAGACACAGAGGTCAATGAAATAAGCCAACCTCAATTACTTATTTTTTAAATGAACTTCAAGTTACACATGGATTTAGCTCAATGTACTATATGTTTACGTCTGTGGTGGCCTTCAGGCTCAACATGGTTCTCGCTTGCCAAGAAGACAACCATGTTTACCAGGCTACGTACTAAAGCAAAATAATATACTAATGTATTTTTAGTGATTTTCACAGTGGGGGTTGAAACCAAAAGAGTTATCTGCCAGCCTTCAGTTAGCAACAGGTTAAATTAACCAGAGCATCCTATTCCATACACATTCAGATTAATTGTGTTTTGCATAAAAGTATATGACCTATAAATGTAAAATAGGCAGTATAGAGTAATGGATATAGCCCACTTGGGCCTCAGAGCAGTATCAATCTGGTTTCTGACTTAGGTTTTGGGGTGGTATTGAAAAGGATATTTCTTGAAGATGGAGAAAGAAACTTAGGCTCAGTGGCAGTCTATAAAAGGATGAAACTAGAAGTTAAGTCTTGGGAGATCTTTGAGATATTTTATCTGGTTATAGACTAAATAACACCAATTGGAAATCACTTGGGCATAGGGGTACCTTCACAAGGCAGATTACCAAATTCCTGGGCATAGTTGAGGCATTTAATCTCCACTCCATAGAAGTAAACCTGACCCTCATTCCTCTGTGGAAGCTTACCCACTTATTCTGTGGGGTAATAGTATGCTTTCTTCCATACCTCTTCAATTAAAGCTCTTTGATGCCACTGTTAGACCAAGAGGTGGCCTCAGTGATATACCATAGATCAAACTACTTCCTGCTTCCGGGATCACAGAAAAGAGCTCTGTGCAGTTTCTTCAAATTCACTCTTCCTTCTGTCACTCACAGTCTTCTCCAACCGTCACCTGTCTACTTTTAGTAACCATGTTTCATGAGTATTTTGTAACATTGTTAACGTCCTGAGGTCATACAGCTTTTCTCTCCTTCACAGACTAGGCTTTCACTCGATGAGAGATTCTCTTTGCTGAAAAGGAACAAAACACCAGGAACAGTTGTCAGTTTTGAAGACCAAAGTATTGTTTCCTTTTAAAGATTTGCTGTTAACAGATATTGTAGTGAATTTTATGCAAGAGCATACATATTTTTTCAATATTTAACTTTTTATTGCTTTTGTTGATGTATTTTTCCTTAGGTAAGCTTTGATGTGAGTAATCTGTCAAAACTAAGTGTCTACATAAAAGAAAAAATGTTTAGCTTTGTTTGCATAAAAGAACAGACAGGTGAGCAAGAAGGAAGGTGATTTACAGTGAGAGATTTTAGGAAAACAGCTATTTTTTCAGAATTACATGTCTTTTTAACATTAGAGAATTTCTTGCTTTGGTTTGATTTATTCTTTGAGCTCTAGAACCCACATATGACACCTAAGTAGACTATTTTGACAGTAGAGCAAGGTAATTGATATCTTTTATAACTAAATATTCTGTGCCTCAAAAGTCAGTCAGTAAGATTAAATTCTACTCTTTTTAAATTTTAAAATGATAATGATTTAAAATAATCATTTAAAAATGATTTTTAAAATGATAAATTTGTACCTGAGCTTATACATTTTTCTAGGAATTTATGCTTTTACATTCGACAAACATTTGTAAGAATTTTAAACTGTCCTACTGTCATTTTTTGTGAACACATTAAAGTTAATAAAGTTTAAATTAAAATGTGACCTTTTTCCTGTTCACTGATGCTTGGGTCCAAAGTAATAATGATCTTGGTACAGATTATCAAAGTGTAATTTGAACCCCATCTGTGTCCAGTTAAGCCTATTGCTATAGTACACTGAAAAATTGGTTTATAATTATTTGGTATTTATAATTATGTTGGTGGGTTTTAGCTTAATTTCATAAAGTCTGTCTTTGTATTTAATAGTTGTTTATGCAAGGAAAATGAAATACAGTATAGAAATATAGAAGAAGTTGGGTTCTAATCTGGCTCATTTATAGCATTGCTTTCTGAACCAAATTAGCAGATGGTAAAGATTCTCTTACTAATGACATTATGTTGGGAAACAAAACAATCATCAGTTTGATTTAAAGTGGGTATACTTTGCTGTAGTTTTGCTGCAAATTCCTAATTTTGAATATAGAGAATGACAATGTACAACCTTTGTAATGTAATTTGTATTAAGTGATTTGGAGAAAGAATGTTTCTTCTGATCACAAAACCAATACATGTTCATTGAAGAAATTTTAGAAAACACAAAATACCCAAAATACATGTAACAGCTGTAATATCTACCTCCATGTTTCTTTTCTTGACACTAAGATTTCTTCCACAGTAAAGCTTTCCACAGTGTTGGTCCAGTTCCCAATTGCTAGACATTTAGGCTGTTTCTAGTTTGAATTTTTATAAATTAAACTTGTGATGAGCATCCATGTATCTTTGCAATACATCCCAATTCGTTCCATATGATCATTTTCTAGAAGTGGAATTGCTAAACAAAATAGTACTTATTTAGAATGTTATACATATTGATAAATTGCTGTACAGAATATGTACAGAATAGGAAAAGTCTTGTCTTCTCATACCCTTATCAACAGAGAATATGGGCTAGATATATACTGTTTTCAGTGTCTTGCTTAATGATGAATAATAATGGGTAAAGAGAAACAGCATAAGCCAATGAACCTAGCAATGTTTTCTAAGAACCAAATGGTCTCTTTTCTATATTACACAGCAGCTGTATAACTCACAACTCTCTCCCTCTCTACCTTGAGTAACATTTGATCAATGCTAAGAGAATAACACTCTAGCTATTTGTCAGTGCATGAACAAAGAAAGAGGCTGACTGAATTTTCCATTTTTGCCCCATTTGGCACCAACCATAGTATTAACTTGCAAAAAGGAGGAACTTGCAAATTTTCATGCCTCACCCCAGACCTATTAAATCAGAAACTCTGGGTGTGGGCCCCAGCAATCTGTGATGCATGCTAAAGTTTCAGGTTGTACAGTATACCACTCCTTAGTGGTAACTAAAGTTCCTACTGAAGAACAGGTGAAATTATAGAGCCTATCCCCATCTCCCTCTCTCCCTCTGTTTCAGTCTTTCTGCTTTTTACTTTCTACATATGTCAAACACCCTCTCTCTCTCCCCTCTACATGTCCACTCTAATACTCTATCCAGCATATAATAGTAGATGCTGGAGGACCCTCTGCTGGGCTGCATCTACAGCGCTCTATTAATGCAGCCACCTTCATCTGATCTCAGGTTTCTGAGAGATGGAGCCTGGGATGTACCAACTGATTACAGTCTATTGGTTGAGGAAGGGGGAATTATGGTAGAACTAGAAGTGGCAGAGCTGCATTTGAACCCAGATCTCTCAAGTTGCAGGGCCCATACTCTTAACCTCCTTATCGTTCAGGTCTTTGCTTCAATATTATTGTCTCTTTTGGGATGTTCTTTTGCTCCTTTGCTGACTGTGGATTCTGCCCATTCTTCAAACTGCAGCTCTGTTACGTTAAATGGGCTTAAATGAGGGAAAACACTACAAAGCTGTCTATACATGATTTCACCTCTTTGTGATTTGATCCCTGGCTATGCTCTTATCTTCCTTCCTTTCAGTTTTCTTTTCCCACACACCGTTCCAGCCACACTCGCTTCCTTGTTATGCCTCTAACAGTGTAGGTATGCTCCCCCTCAGAGCATTTGCACTTGCCTTTCCATCAGCCTAGAACACTTTTCCGCCTAGAAGACTCTTCCCCCTAGACATTTGCATGGCTTCCTCCCTCTGGTCATTCAGGTTTCAGTTCAAAAGTCACTTCTTCCACCATCTCAGAGGGACCTTCCATGACTACCCTATCTAAAATAACATTGCAATCACTCTGTCCCCTTATCATATTTGCTTTTTCTTCACACAATTTATCGTTATCTAACACTTAATTATATCATCATTTGTTTATTGTCACCCTTACCTTTAAATGTAAGCACAAGGGACAGGGCAAGGACTTTCTTTTTTTCCCCTCACTCCAGTGCCTAACAAAATACTTGGTATATAGAAGGTGCTAATAAATATTTGTTGAATGAAAGTCAGCGTCATGGAAAAAAATGCATTTTGAATGAAAATCAGAATAGTGTAAAAAATGCATTAAACAAAGTTGGCAAAAATGCGTTATCATGTGTTAGAATTTGGGAACTACAGGAAATTGGTGTTTTCCTACATCCACTTTTCCAGATTTTACAAATTTTCTAAAATAATCACATTTTACCTATATCATAAAAAATACATTCGTGGGTAAAATAATAAGTCATAAAAATGTTTAAGTTGTTTTCGGTTTGTATATCTGGTACCTGTAGTTGTGTGTGTTTTTTTGGTTGTAAATCTGGCAGAAAAATTTCCTTGCTCCAGCTGAGTGTTGCCCTCTCAACCAGCAGATGGCAGCATTCAACTTGTAGTCAAAAAATAGCCTTTCACTAACTTGCAAACCCCGGAGAAAAAGAGAGACAGAGAGAGAGAAAGGAAATGGGGGGAGGGAGGCACCTTTACGGTTAAAGAAGTTCTGTAGTGTTTGGATACTTCAGAAAATGAACATTTGTTTGAAGCTGGAAAACATTTTATCCTTACAGCACAGTTTCCCAATTTAATTCAGAAAGATGATCTTCAGGCTATTTAAACAGCTATCCTGAAGAGGAATGATGGCATAATTTTACATTTCCCAGAGTCACACTTGGTAGCTGTAGTCAAGACCAGCCTTCTGTGGCAGCTGCTTTCAAAGAGTAATTTTAAGACCTCTGAACCATTACTCTCCCATCCCTGCAGCTCTAACTAATGCTCCTCAAAATTACTTCCCTTTGTCAGGTAACTGAGGTACATTAAACACTTGTCCCCTTTTAAAACTTGGTCATCCCCAGAGGAATTTGAATAGTCACAGAATTTCAATGTTATAAAGTCATAAAATCTTGTTTTTTCTTTCTTGGAGAAAGAAATCTGAGACTAAGGGCTTAAACAACTTCCCCGTGACCAGTGGCAGAGCTGAGTGAAACTAGGCCTAGGCCCCAACCTTCAGCCCAGTGTAGATTTTATGCTTGTTTGTTTGTGTTTTGCTGTATCATACTACTTCTCTTTAAGAATGTATATACCAGGGCTTCCCTGGTGGCGCAGTGGTTGAGAGTCCACCTGCCGAGGCAGGGGACACGGGCTCGTGCCCCCGTCCAGGAAGATCCCACATGCCGCGGAGTGGCTGGGCCCGTGAGCCATGGCCGCTGAGCCTGTGCGTCCGGAGCCTGTGCTCCGCAACGGGAGAGGCCACAGCAGTGAGAGGCCCGCATACCGCAGGGGAAAAAAATATATATATATATACACATACCAAATTATTTTCATTCTTTTCATCTGTCTAGATCCTTCCCATCCTGTGAGATCCAGGTTAAATCTCACCCCTCTATAAAGTCTTCCCTCAATCAAATTCAGGATAGAAGTGCCCAGTGACCCAGTAACATAACTCCTGGATATCATAGTACTCTTAACTAAACACCATAAATGCTGCTATATTTTCAATTAATATAGTTAAATACATCATTTTAAGGGAGATAAGTTTTTTCTTTTTGTTTTTTGGTTTTTTAAAATATCTTTATTGGGGTATAATTGTTTTACAATGATGTGTTAGTTTCTGCTTTATAACAACGTGAATCAGTTATACATATACATATGTTCCCATATCTCTTCCCTCTTGTGTCTCCCTCCCTCCCACCCTCCCTATCCCACAAGGGAGATAAGTTTTAAATGGAGCAAATGTGAACTACATTTTGTGTGTAATGCATTAGTAAAAGAACTTCATTGTTTGATTTTACTTGGAACACTAATGCTTTGTACCTGTATTGTGTGGCTTTCCTTGGGGCCAAATCAATGTGATGAGAAGTCAGCAGGCTTGGGTTCTGGTCATAATTTTAGTTGCTAACTAGGTATACGATTTGTGAGCTACCTTAACCCTCCCTATGAATCAGTTGGAAAATAAGGATGGTATACCTGTTGATAAACAATCTCTGTAGATTCTATTTTCTTTTCTCTGCTACCTCTGCTACTGGAAGTGATCCAGTATCACTTCCCTAGTTCAATGCTTTTATCATCCTTAGCCTATGATGCCCTTGCTACTCAAAATATGGTCTGCAGCAAAGCAGCAGCTTGCTAGAAATGCAGAATCTTGGGCTACACTCCAAATCTACCAAAACAGAACCTGCATTTTAACAAGTTCTTTAGGTACTCACATGTACATTAAAATATGAGAAGCAGTGACCTAAGCTAATTAGAGCTTTTTAGCTGGTTTCTCTGTCTCAGCTGTGGGTGGCCCTTTCCAATCCGCCTCCACATTGCAACTAGGAAGATCTTTTCAATAGGCCAAGCTGATTATATTACTTCCCTATATTAAATTCCTCCCTCTTATGAAATAGGCATGTCTTGCTTGAACCACCTACAAGTTTTGTGATTTTTGACAAGTGATTCAAACTTCTCTTGGTCTCAGTTTCTCCATTCATAAAATGGCAATAAAAATGTCTAATCTCATAGGGGCCGGGTGAGGATTAACTTAGTCCATATATGCAGAAATTTTTGCAGATGAAAATGTGATGTCTGGGATTTAGTTCTGAATAGTCCATGACAGTGGGGAGGGTGTGGCGGGGATGCAAATGAAACAAGACTGGAGTGGCAGATTGTGTTTTCAAAATGTGGCTGCAACAGTATCTCCCATCCCACATGCTCTTCTACATGTGTCCTTGATATCTCCCCACTTTAAAATGAGAGCCTAAACAAACACTCATGGAATCTTGAAAACATTATGCTAAGTGAAAGAAGCCAGACACAAAAGGTTACCAAAAAATTATACAGGAACATTCATAGTCGCATTATTCATAATAACCAAAAAGTGGGAAAAAAACCACTCAAATGTCCATCAACTGATGAATGGATACGCAAAATGTACGGTATACCCATACAATGGAATATTATTCAGCCATAACAAGAAATAAATAACTTGATACACCTACAAGATGGATGAATCTTGAAAACATTATGCTAAGTGAAAGAAGCCAGACACAAAAGGTCGCATGATTCCTTTATATGAACTATCCAGATTAGGTAAAAATGTAGAAACAGAAAGCAGATTGGTGGTTGCCAGAGGCAACCTTTAAGAGATTGAATCTAATTCTACTTCCCTTGAATCTTAGCGCTTATAACCTTATAACTCACTGATAACCAACATGGCAGAAGTGATGCTGTGTGACTTCTAAGGTAAAGTCAGAAGAGGTCTTGAAGCTTTCACCTAGTTCTTTTTTTTTTGCGGTACACGGGCCTCTCACTGTTGTGGCCTCTCCCTCTGCGGAGCACAGGCTCCGGACGCGCAGGCTCAGCGGCCATGTTTCACAGGCCCAGCCGCTCCGCGGCACGTCTGATACTCCCGGATCGGGGCACAAACTCGTGTCCTCTGCATCGGCAGGCGGACTCTCAACCACTGCGCCACCAGGGAAGACCTCTGCCCATTCTTTTTTTTTTTTTTTTTGCGGTACGCAGGCCTCTCACTATTGCGGCCTCTCCCGTTGTGGAGCACAGGCTCCGGACGCGCAGGCTCAGCGGCCATGGCTCATGGGCCCAGCCGCTCCGCCATGTGGGATCTTCCCGGACCAGGGCACGAACCCGCGTCCCCGGCATCGGCAGGCGGACTCTCAACCACTGCGCCACCAGGGAAGCCCTCACCTAGTTCTTTTGAGATACTTGCTCAGGGAGAAACCAGCAAGAAGTCTGACTACCCTGAGATCACCATACAAGAGAGGCTACATTTACATACTCCAGTCCACATCCTAGCTCATCTCAGCCTTCCAGCCATTCCCATCAAGCCACCAAACATAGGAGTGAAGCTGTCTTGGACCCTCCAGATCAGCAAATCCACCGGTGAGTACTACTGAGGGGCCTCAGTCAGTGCTATAAAGGGCAGAATCGCCCTGCCCAAATTCCTGGCCCCCCAAATCATGGGATATAATCAAATGGGTGTTATTTTATGGCACTAGGTGTGGAGGGTAGTTTTTTATTCAGTAACAGATAACCAGAGAGACTGGCATGAGCTGATAATTGTTGAAGCTGGATAATGGGTACATGGAAGTTCATTATATCATGCTATTTCATATATGTGTGAAAATTTTCATAACAAAGGGTTTTTTTAAAAAAATGTGTAAAGTACGCAGCTCAAAGTTAGTAGTCAATCAGTAGTAGCTATTATTGTGACTGGAAGTAGTCAACAAATGGTAGCTGTTATTGTGAATGGAAAAAAGTTCAAATTGGGTAGTATAGCATTTAGGGTCCTCTTGCTAATCTCTCTCCTGCTGACTTCTTCAAGCTCACCTCTCACCAACTCACACCCTTCACTTCACTCTCACTTGCTCTAGAAATTACCAAAATACTTATAGTTCCTATAATGTGGTGTGCTGTTTTATCTCTCCAAGCTACTGTCTATGTTGCTTTCTCTTTGGGGGGGATACTTACTCATCATGGTTTCCTTATAATCTTTCAACATTCAGCTTAAGTGTAACCCCATCAGGGAAGCTTTTTCTGACATAGAAATAGAATTTGTTCCTCTTGTTGTTAGGCCCCTACTCTAAACAGACTTTTCCCAAGGCATCAGCACTAGTTTATTATGATTATGTGTGTACTTGTCTGTTTCCCTTTACCAGAATGTGAACTCTTTCCCACTGTGCTATGTGTGAAGCTTCACTAGAGGAACATGACAAAATCTCAACCCTCTTGAAGCTTGTGATGCAAGTAGGGAAAACAGACAATAAATAAATAAATCTATAGCTAAATTGTGTTAAGTCCTATGATGGATGCAAGCAGGATATGATGATAGTGGGGGGAAAAAAGCAAAGTCCTCTCTGAAAAATATGACATTTATGTTGAGACTGGAAGCGTGACTAGGAGTTAACCTTATTCATATGCTTACACCAAGGCCTAGCCTAAGGCCTGGCACATAGTAGGATGAATTAGATACTTACTGAATGAATGTTCTGTGTTCTGTGTTCTGTGTTCTTGCTCTTGTGAGGATCACATGCGATAACATCTGCAAAAGTTCATTAGAGAGTATAAAGTGCAACAAAATGCAGCTTTATTACAGATTATATCCTGAGAGGATAGGAAGCAGAATTCACTGTTTTACTGGAAGGAGACTCAGAAAACTTCTGCAGACAGACAAGTTCTGCCCTAGCCAAGTATATCCAGGCAGTCTTCTCTCCAAAACATAATTTTACCATTCTCTTTGGATCATCAGCATGGCCTTTAATAAGATACAGGAGGGAGTAGACACATGGCTTGTGTGGGTGTAGATTTGGATGAAGTCCTATGGCAGGAAGGCAGCCAGCCAGTCTAGGACACTGACGTGACGATCAAACTGGATGACTTTCAAGAGTGGAGGGGTATGCTAAGGAGAGTGGCAAGTGGGGAAGGTGACTAAAAATAGTAATATTAACAACATGTATTCCCCTCAGTATGATCTGATTCTGTGTTTAAGTGTTTGAGTTCCTCCCCTTTCTTTACCTCCCTGACTTATAATTGTCCAAATATTTCCTGTTTCCAGTAAGACCAGAAGAGAATTAACATATATTTATCATCTACTATGTGAAAGACACTATGGTATGTGCTCTTAAAACATAAAGAACATAGGCTCCGGATTCCAACTGTCTAGACTTGAACCCACCCCCCACCCTCCATCACTTATACTAACTGTATTACCTTGCTCAGGATCCATTCTTTGTCTGCATCTAGTTTCCTCATCAGTGATGGGAATAACAATAGTACCTATCTCACAGAGTTGTGGATAGGAGTCAGTAACACACATAAAATGCTTATCCCAGATCCTGTATGTGCTGTGTTAGACACTCAATAAATGAATGTTGTTATAGCAGTTATTACTTGTTGATTGATTTCTGGATTTAGCCAAGGCCAGTGTCAATACCTACCCCCACACACAGGTTTCTATGTCTTTCCTTTCAGGCTAGTTGCTTAGGGCCATAGGAATGATAATATATGACTACTCTGTCTTGGTCACTCCCAGTTGTTGCCAACAGAGCTGCAGTCATGGAATTGAGGCACATACTTTAGTGAAGTGATAGTGTACTATTTTCTTAAGACCTTTGCTGGTTAACTCATCAATTAATCAATTAAATTCTCAACATTTATTGAGAGCACTTAGCACTTATGTGCTAAGCACATACTTAGCACTTATGTGCTAAGTCCTCAGAATCTAAGAATAAATAAGACAGTCCAGGACTTAGTTCAACTGTTGCCTCTCAAGGATTAAGGTGGGGCTCTTCTTCGAGTATTACAGAGGACCACAGCTTCAACCTCAAGGATCTCAATCTTGGGAGACCAGAGAGAGGTATAAACAGGAAGAGCACTATGGTAAATATAGCTGGTGACTGTTGCTTGTAAGCCCTTCTATTCCAGCGCGTAATGAATGCTGTGAACTTGGCTCCATCCAGGAAATACAAATGGAAACTGTTAAATAAATTGCTTCTGGGGAGTGGCACTGGGGAATGGGAAGGGAGACTGGCTTTTTTTTAAAAATAAATTTATTTATTTTATTTATTTATTTTTGGCTGCATTGGGCCTTCGTTGCTGCACGCAGGCTTTCTCTAGTTGCCGCGAGCAGGGGCTACTCTTCGTTGCAGTGCATGGACTTCTCATTGTGGTGGCTTCTCTTGTTGCGGAGCACAGGCTCTAGGTGCACGGGCTTCAGTAGTTGTGGCTCACGGGCTCTAGAGCACAGGCTCAGTAGTTGTGGCGCATGGGCTTAGTTGCTCCACGGCATGTAGGATCTTCCCAGACCAGGGCTCGAACCCATGTCCCCTGCATTGGCAGCCAGATTCTTAACCACTGTGCCACCAGGGAAGCCCAAGGGAGACTTGCTTTTCATCACAAATTCTTCTGCATGCCTTGATTTATTACTGTGTGCATATATTATTATACTTTGAGCTTACTTTGATAAAGTTCATAGAAAATTAATAAAATATGAAACTGACTTCAAAAAATGAGAACCTAACATTTTCTATTTCCATTTTGACCAGCTATTTGATACAACTAGGGTTTGGGATGAAGTAAGCCTTGGGAAAACTGCTCGACCAATATTTTATTTAAGCTGAAAGGTTTTTGTTCACTTGTTTGTTCTTATGGCCAAAATATTTTCACATCAAAATACCTGAATCTACACAACCTACTTAAAGTGTATTTACCCTAATTCAGATACTTTATGTCCGATACAATATCCTTGCTTATGTTCTGATTGAAATTACCATAAGAAAAATACATAAGAAAAATACATAAGAAATACATAAGAAATACATAAGAAAAATACATAAGAAAAAATACATTGCCATGTTATATGTGTGTTGTTTGCTTTCCTGTCCCAGCTTTCCCTCCTAAGAGTTGGATGGCACTAGGCAAGTCCTTTTCCTTCTCTGGACCTCAGGCCCATCTGAACATGAAGGTGTGGTCATATAAATGATTTTCAAATGGAGTTTCTGTGGGAACCTAGGTTTTTGAGCAGGGGTCTCATGGGACTTTATGAGGGTCAAGAAGAGCAGAATTGAGAACATGCACCTTTGCTTAACTAGAGCTGCTAAATCCTGCTTTTATTTATTGCTGTTTATAATAAGGTTTCTATTGAAATAAGGGTTTTATTTATAAAATACTTTTTAAATCACTGAAGTAGATATCTAAGACCTATTTCCATGCTACAGTTCTGTGGTTTTAAAGGAATCCTGCAACTAGTCAAATGTTGAATGCCATAATGTATTTCTGAAGGAAAATAGCTTAAAAACCACTTTGACATCATTCTCTCATTTGATATCCAAAGTAACCCTATGAGGGTTAAAGAATGAAAGATCAAGAGAAGGGGAAACGCTTGCCTGGGCATCCGCAGCTAGGTAATAGGACTGTGCCTGGAACCCAGGTCTTCTCGTGTGGATTGCTTATCCAGTCTCCATTCCACTATATTACAAGACTTCTCAAGATTTGGTTCTAGTGAAAAAAAACAGCAACAGAGAAAAGTTCTTCAGAAGGGATGGTGTGCACCGTAAACACTGAAGCCAGAAAGGTCCTTGGCATCCTGGGAAGTTCAATTCCTGCAGGCCAAACTTGTACATACCCAGCCAGAGTTGTTGAGCCGATTTTCCTCTCTTTGCACAAGAGAGAACTTGTCAAGGAAAATGATGCAGCTGACTATCTAATGGAAGCACTCTCTATATCCGAATGACTAGAGTATACACAAATGCCTGTTGAATCCTTACACAAAGACCGTAACTTCGACATTTGCATACATGCTTATAACTGGAAGGAAACTTAGAGATCACCGAGACCAACAATGCAAGACTAGGAACCCAGAACATTTTACCTATGGACATAGAGCTGGCTCAGTGGCAATTTAGGAAAAGACCTGTGAAGGCAGCGTGGTATAATGAAATGAATGGACCTCTGAGTCAGATAGATCTAGACTTGAATTAGAGCTCTTGCTCTTCCACCTGTGCAGCCTGGGGGCAGTTTACTTAATCTCTCTGAGCCTCAGCTTCCTCATCTGTAAAACTGGTACAATACCTCATAAGGGGCGTTCAGAAAGGAGTAAATGAGATAATTCACATAAAGCTCCACTGTTTGCTGTCGATTCTCTTAGTTTTCCTGAGACTTTATTTGAAATATAGACAAAAATAACTACTTTGTAGGATTAATACCTATCTTGGAGGCTTGGTGTGGTTTTAAATGATAGTCCAAGTATTTAACAACTGGTAGAGCATGGGCACTGCCCAATCAGAGAAACACCTGCTGAAAACAACTGGCTTGACCATACTGATGCATAATTGCTACCCAGCCAAATATCAGCCTTCATGTGGAAATTAATAAATTAAAGGACATGGAACATAATGGATAGGTAATGAATTATATTGATGTCTCTTTCCCTTTCCACTTCTACTTTTAGTTCTCTTTCCATCACGTCTGGCTACCTAAGCAGAAGAATCTAGTTCCTCCCTCATGTGAATTAGATAAATTATGTTTGTCTTTCCGATTTAATAATTTTATTTGGGCTCCTTATCTGATAATGCTGTTTTAAAGTCTTAATGTTTTGGTGTAATAAATTTTATACTCCATTGATTTGAAATTCACATTTCCGTAGTATCGAGGTGGCCATACTAACTGTTCTAAGGAACGTTGGGAGAGTATGTTAGACATCTTGAGAAGCTGCAATACAGTACAAGTGTGTTCACTTAAATAGTCTTGAGGAAAAGGTCCTTCTGTGATGTAAAAAGATTGATGTCTCTTGGAAAAGAGCCAAGTTCAGACCTAGGGTGTGCATTGGCTTAAAAAGACATAAACAGAGTCGGAAATAGTAAGACAAAAAGATGCTTACAAACCTCTGGATTCACAAATGAGTAATTAAAATAGCGCCTAATTCTATCGTTAATAAATATCTGAGGAAGAAAAAGGGGTGATAAGAAATGATGAATAAAATGTGGTTGGGGTAGAAATGGTTTAGAAAGGAATTAATTAGTAGGTCAACTCATTGACCAGTCCACCCAAAGTCAAAGAAAGACCTATTGCATACGCAGTACTGAGATGGGCTGGACACTTCCAGCTCCTCTTATAAAGCTGTCGCTCTCTCACAAGTCCCTACCGGTCCTTTCATCTTTGCCTACTTCTCAAGTCGAGGTAGGCATAAGCTCAAAAAGGGATTCCCCCTTTACTTAGTTACTATACGTCTCTTTGCATCAAGTATCTCCAGCACTCTCCCGGGACAGGATGTTCTGACTTCAGATAACTGGGCACAGCTCTGGCAAGGAATATTTAGGCAGTAGAGGTTGTTCCATTAGGGAGATGACAAGACCTCTTAGAGCTACCATGGTTTCTTTATTCTGATTTTACATCATTAAATTGTACTGTGACATAAAATCTATCCAGTAAGTTGTTTCTCTGAATAGATCTCCTGACCAAGGAGATACCCTATGCAAAAAAACAGGCAGTTCAGGCTTGGATTTTGGTACAGTTCAGATCTGGAATGGTATAAGCCAGTCATCTGGAACTCAGTCGTCCTTGAGTAAGTTGACTCTCAAGGTTTTGGACCCACGAGAGCTGAGAGAGAAGACACTTCACCTTTGAGAACCAATCTCCTCTTCTCCCACTCCATGTGGACTAGTGTGACCATCTATAAAGCCCCTATCCAGCCTTGCTCTCCCTTAAACCACTGCCAACAGGACCTGCTTCTGCTGTTCTACCACAGCCCAGCAAGCTTTACTTTGCACCCCAGATTGGTTTTTGGAATTGACTCTTATAGAAATCCCTCAACCAGAACAGTCTGTTCTATATTCTGTTGTGCCCAATAAATAACTATTAAGAATTACAGTCCAGTGGGCTGCTCTTTATAGTGACTATTAAAGTATTGTTCACTGCTTTTTATTGTTAAAATGCTGAGAATCCACTTTATAGTATTTTACTGTTCTTATACAGTAATAGAAAATGGCTCCTGCATATATTTTTGTTTCCTTCTTGAAAATTAAAAACCGTGGTTGTTCATGACTGTGTCTGTAGGAAGCAAGGCAAAACTTCCAAAAGGTTTTAACTGTGTGTGCCTCTATCTTCTCAGACCTGGTGAAGATGCTCAAGATGAAAGGGGTGGAGGCAAGAGGGTTGAGGAGGGCCTGAGGGCAGCATAGTTACTCAGACATCAGGAATTCCCCTGAAGCTACTCTGAAACCACACTAGAAATCAAGGAAGAGAAAGGAGAGAAGTGGTTTGGACTTTGCAGAACCATAGCCACATGCAAGGGTGTTCCTTGCCAGGATTTATACATACAATTCTGTAGATTCAGTCAAAAAGTCAGGTTACAATACTGCGGAGACAAGTTCTCCAGTGATACATTAAATCGTTCTTTGAGAATCTGTCGGTTTAGATCTAGTTTCTTTTCATGCCCCAAGATGGAGCTAAAGCAATGCTGTCTTCCGCAAATTCAGTATATTCGAAGAACAGGGAAGAACATGGGACCTTCTGCGTGTTCACACAGTAAGTGCAAGAGAAAGGAAGCATCGTGTTTTTTCTTCTAAAGCATGATGTTTCACAGCTGAGGAACAAGCTGGAGCGTGAGCGAAGTAAAGAATCATTGCAACTGTTTGGACTGGCTTCTTTTCTCAGCAAAGCCACACTGTCTTCTCTGGAAAGGCAAGCCCACTTTCCATGCCAAGCCACAGGTGAGGTTTTGAGGGCCAGGGATTTGTTTCTCTCCCTTGCCATCCTTCTCACCCAGTTTTTCACCATTCAAGAGGAATAAAGGAGAGATTGAGAGATCCCGAGTGGGCTAAAAGTCTGACAAATAACCAGGCCATTTTCATAAAATGAAGGAGTTTGGTAATTGCCAATTTACCCTGGTTTTGCTTCCAGCTGGTTCCCTTTTCAGCTGACTGGCTCAAGTGACTATTGAGATCATTAAAGCATCTAAGAGTTGAGGAGCGAGGAGTTTGATTTTTCATTTCCTACTGGCTTGGATAACTCTGTTTCCTCCTAAGCAAGGAGCTAATTAAGACACCATCGCTATTTTATCTTGAATATAAGGACCTCTTAGCAGAGAGTGAATCTTTAAAATATTATCTAATATTTAAATAGAGCCAAGACTAGAAAAAAAAGATGTGGGCTTTCTAGAGCCAGAGTCTTTGGCGTATTATATGATTATCATTTATTGAGCACTTACTATGGGCCAGCCACTGCAATAAGCATTTTACATCATCTATTAATCATCACAATAACTCTATGAAGTAGCTACAGTTATTATCCCCATTTTACAGATGGGGAAACTGAGGCTTACAGAGATTAGATAACTTACCCAAGTCCAGCTAGGAAGTGGTGGAACTAGGATTCAAACCCAAGACTGTCTTTTTTTAATTAATTAATTAATTTATTTGGCTGCCTCAGGTCTTAGTTGCGGCATGCGGGATCTTTAATTGTGGCATGCAGGATCTTTAGTTGTGGCACGTAGGATCTAGTTCCCTGACCAGGGATCGAACCCGGGCCCCCTGCATTGGGAGCACGGAGTCTTAGCCACTGGACCACCAGGGAAATCCCAAACCCAAGACAGTCTTACTTTAAAAAGGTGTATTCTCAATCACTGTGCTACACAGTACATGAGAGATATTGGCTTGAATACTTTCAGGGCCTTAATAATATTAATAGTTAACACTGTTATTGAGGGCTTATCATATGTTAGGCCCTATTCTAAACTCTCTACATGTATCAACTCATTTATCCTCTAAATCTCACAACCTCATAAAGAAGGTACTATTATTTTACAGATAAGAAAAGCGAGGCATGGAGAACTAAATTTCTTACATTCACAAAACTAATAAGTGATGTAGCCTGGGTTACACATTCTGGCAGTCCAACGCCAAAGACCATCCTCTTAATCGCTAAGCTGTATTGAAGGTAATAAGTTCATTTCTGAATGAGGCAGCCCAATCCACTTTGAGGATCAGCTTCCTTTGTTAGAAAGGTGGGCCTGTAGCTCTAGGGGACTTCTCAGAAGCAAACAGCAGAGTTCAAGAGTCCAGCCTTCAGCGGAGGCTCTTGCTCAATTCCTTCCCCAAATGCGTGTCTCCATTACCCTTTAACCTGCATCTTTGAACAAACTGATATATGCGGAGTTCAGTAGTGGCACATTCAGCTGTGCCTTTAATGTCTGATGAGTCTGCTAGCACACTGTTTTCCATTTGATCTGAAGAAGATCTAATGAGAGATCATTTCCTGATAATACATTGTCTGCTTTCAACATCACTAGGAAAGCACTTTGCTACAAACAATCCCTATTTTGGTATAATTGCCTTTGAAAAGGGGGTATAAGAGGCAGCATAAACTCCTCAGAGTTTGGGTCTGATTTCCTGAGGTGTTCCATTTCAGAAGAGGCCCCTGACAACAGGCAGAGAATAAAAACAAGTGTGGTCTGGGGCAGACAGTGTTTTTCAAACAGTTGGCCAAATCTCTCCTGGCAGCCGGGAAGCAGCTGAATCATCAAACGCTAGGCCTCTAACGAGAGGGAGGCTGGGCTGTATTGCAGTGCATTCCAGACTGCCTGTGAAACCCAGAGCTGCTGCTGCTTCACCAACGCTGGCACCTTTCCAAGGGGCTGGCCTGGCTGAAATGCTCATCAAAGCCTGATTTCATCTCTTCTCTCCCTCTCTCTTTTTTTCCTCCTCTGTGTGATTTCCCACACAGCATTTGCCTGCCTTTGGATGAAATATTTGAATGACTTTTGGGGTCACCTCAGGTACAGCCTCTGCTCTGCAAGCTAAAGTTAATGAAATCCATTTCCTGGTTGGAAAGTCAAAATAGCAGAGAGGAAAGTCACTCAGTGGGAATGGACAAGAATGGGCAGACATTCTTTTCCAAAAGGCAGGAATGACCTAGGCATTCAGAAATTGAAAGCCAGATGTTTGGACAAAACCCTAGATCCAATTTGAATCTTAGAAGTGTTGAAATCCTTTGACTAAAACTTCAGAGAGTGGATGGTAAGGAAGGGGGCCTAAGTAGGGTAATTCACCTTGAAAATAAATAGATCACCCATTTATATCAGAAACAAAACAAATGTTTGGACTCATTACACGTGAAGAATGAACAATATTTTCTGTGTCTTTTAAGATGACAGGTATGTACCATTCTAAGCCTAATTATGAATGAACGCAAATATATCTGCTTTGTTTCTCCATCTCTGCAAATATGTAGATAACTATTATTTAATTACCTTTGCCCCTAATAACTAAGGGGAAAGATCCAGTGACTTATTGACTGACAGTGCCGACCTCAACCTGCTCAGATAGGTTTTTTACCTAAAGGAATGTTTTGGAAGGGAGGAGCCTTCTTTGCTGTTAACAGTAAACTGTGAACACATGAAGGAGTGGGGGGAAGTTGTGAGTTGGAAAGAACCTTGAAATTCCATTGTCTGGACTCTGATGGGAAAAAGAAAGAAACTGAATTCTCCTCCCTTCAGTCCTTGCCAACAGCATTCTTTCTCCAGTGTTTTCTCCCTGACCCCACCCATAATAATAATAATGTGTGTTATTTTTATAAAACTCCAAAGAACTTTCACACACATTTATATTTGACCTATGCAACTTTGAAAGGATGGAAAGGAGAGATGTCCCTTTTTACAGATGAGAACACTGAGTCCCAAAGAAATTAATTGATGTGCTCAAAGCACACAGGAAGTTAGTTGTAGAGCCAGAGCCACTAGGTCATCAGTTCCTGAGGCTGTTACTCCTTTTATATGCCAAACCATGCTGGTTTGGGTTATTGGTTCTGAAATTTTCAGGTGCATCAGAATCACCTGGGAAGCATTTCACAAATGCAGGTTTATAGATTTTACTGTCAGAAGTAAAGTAGGTCTGGGATAGGTGTCCAGAATCTGCATTTTTAACAAGGTCTCCAAATGTTTCTGATATAAATGGTCTTTGGGCTGTACCTTAGATGACGGTGAATCCATAAGCCCTGAGCTGTTCAGATATTTCATTTAAATCTCTATAGATAATCTGTTAATTAAAAGTTCACATAGGAATAGAAGAAAGCTAACAGGGCTATTCTTAAGAGGACCATGAGATGAGGGGGTAGAAGAGAGTAGATGTTGTCTTTGGCAAAGGACACTTGCTCCCCGAACTCTCTCCCTCCAAAATCCCTTTTCCACATGAAAGTGGAGTCAAATGAACATCAAAGGAATCCTTGGAAGATAAGGATATCTTGGAAACTGGTCCCTGAGACATGGGGCCAATGGCCAAAGAAAGGGACTTTGCAAACGTGGCATAGGGGCAGCTCTAGGTAAATAGAATAGATGTACATGAGCCTCAGGTATTTTTTAGCACAGCTGGTAGATTCTTTACTCTGGAGCCAAACTGCCTGGGTCTGAATCCTCCCTCTTCCAATTATTAGCTGTGTAACCTTGGGCAAGTCATGTAACCTTTCCATGCCTCATTGATAAAAGTTTCCTCATTGATAAAATGGAGATAAAATCACTATATATTTCATAGGGTTGTTGTAAAGATTAAATGAAATAGCACATGTACACCACTTAGAACAGTGCTGGCATCTAGTAAGCAGTAATAGTGTTATTGTTAAGTACAATTTTCCCGAGTCATTGCTGAGCTGCAATTAATAAAGAATGGCTTGTGCCTAGAATCAGTCATTTCCATGGTTTTCATGGCTGTGCCTCTGAAGAGCCATAGATGGCACTATTGTGGCAGTCAGCTAAGTCCCTTTTCCAGACTAAAAGATGAATCCTGATGAGACATGGGGCTTCAAGTGGCAGCACCACAGGGCAAAGAGACATTTGATCACCAAACACAATACTTTTTCTCTCTCTTAAAAAATTATTCAATGGAATTGAATACAAATCTGGTCAGTGTCAGTAGATAACAGAGCGCGCATTCAAAACACTGTGGTGCAATGCTGTTATTCCTCATTTAACTTTTCCATCTCATACACGATAAAGGATGATTACGGTGATGATGGAGATACCAGGACACTGAGGCTCCTCTAAGAGTATGAGGATGGCCTATGGGGACACAGCCTCAGTCAGCTGCCCAGTATGGCATGGTGGTTGGTTATAGATGTTATATCCAGAGACTGGCTTTGCAGAATTTGCTGATGGGTAATATTTGGGGATTTTGGCAGAGTTTCAAAGTTGGTAGATTTATAGGAAGTGTATTAGATGTCTGAAGACCCTAGGGTATAGGGGTTTGTGTGAGTTGGAGGGAAGTGGGAGGAATAGAGAGAGAGGTTGGAAGAAAGAGAGAGAAAGAGAGAAGTTGATAAAGACAGAGACCAATGATGTGAATATATTTTGGGTGAGAGTGGGGGTTGAGGATGGAAAGCAAGAGAAGAGAATTTTTGAGAAGGGATGGTGGGAGACAGGGAGGGTCTAGCACTGTGTCCAGAATCTAGAAGTTTCTGGAACACATCATGTCTCACAGGGAAAGCAGTTTCATTCCAGCCTGAGTCAGCCCACCTACCAGAAGCTTTGCTCCCTGCTGTCTGTACTGTCACTCACACTCACAGGCACATCTACTTCAGTGCCCCCAAGTCATTTCATGGTATATTCACCTGTACCTTTGCTGCTCATGTGACAGACAGACAGCCAACAAGGTGTCAAGGTACCAGCAAGTAGCCTGGGTTGAAGTGCAAAGGAAAACACTGACAAACATAAAATACTTATATTCCTAACTGTCTGGTATCAATTATAGCCAGTTAGCACTTAAAAAATTCAAAAGGCTAGGAGCAGTGGTATCAATATGGAGGTCCAAAGGCTTGTGTCTTTGATTAGGTGCATATGCACATCTAAAGAACACACTTGCACATAGAAATCTTTCAGTAACTGGCAGTTTCATGAAAATGATGTAAGAAGGATAAGTCCATTCCTGGCTTTCTCTTTCAACAGGTTCAGTTACATAGTGCAAACTGTTCACAGATCAGACCATTTATTCCCCAATGAGTGTCTGTTTGGCCTGGACCCAAGTCCTGCTAGGCTAGAGGGCGATGGCGGCTGCAGGAGCTGCTTTGGCTACTGTGCTTTTTGTACACATGAAGCTCCCACATTTTACCCTTGGAATTGGATAGTCCCTTGCAGAGTACATTGAACTTGGAGGATTTTTTTTCTTGTATTTTGCAGCCTCCAAAAACACCGAAGGCTTTTCTTAAAATCACAGTTCAGTTGAACTTTGACTAGCTTTCTATACAGACAAAGTTCAGTTTAGTCACTTAAACAGAAGGACATCGTGAAATACGTTTTCATTCTGATTATTTTGCACCTAATTGGGAGACAACCACCAAATAAAAAGGCTTTCAGGATTTTTCTACTAGACCATAAAATCTCTTTAATTCTTCAACAAATGTACAGTTTGAATGAACTAAAGCCAGGGTTTATAGTAGGCCAGAAAAGAAGGCTAGAATTAATGGAAATTAATAGCTTTGCCTTTTGGAGACAAACTGAATAGGACAGAACTATTTATCAGAGCCAGGTTCTTAAAAATACCCAGTGAAACAGAGAATAAAGGCATATCCTTTCATACTTCATGGTTATACAATGAAGTAACTGACTTTAGTGATATACACCATTTAAAAAAATAAATTTATTTATTTATTTTTATTTTTGGCTGTGTTGGGTCTTCGTTGCTGTGCATGGGCTTCCTCTAGTTGCGGAGAGCAGGGGCTACTCTTCATTGGGGTGCGCGGGCTTCTCATTGTGGTGGCTTCTCTTGTTGCAGAGCATGGGCTCTAGGCACGTGGACTTCAGTAGTTGTGGCTCACGGGCTTAGCTGCTCCATGGCATGTGGGATCTTCCTGGGCCAGGGATCGAACCCGTGTCCCCTGCATTGGCAGGCAGATTCTTAACCACTGCGCCACCAGGGAAGCCCTATACACCATTTTAAAAATAATCATCAGCAAGTTACATGTAACAGTATGGTTTGGAAAAGTAAATCATCTATGCCTTGTGTCCAGGATGTACATTTCAGAAATCCTGATTGTATACTCTGGTATGAAGATATGCGCTGGCCCTGGTTTATAGAACTTTAAAAAAAAAATTGGTGAGGGCTTCCCTGGTGGCGCAGTGGTTGAGAGTCTGCCTGTCGATGCAGGGGACACGGGTTCGTGCCCCAGTCCGGGAGGATCCCACGTGCCGCGGAGCGGCTGGGCCCGTGAGCCATGACCTCTGAGCCTGCGCGTCTGGAGCCTGTGCTCTGCAAGGGGAGAGGCCACAATAGTGAGAGGCCCGCGTACAGCAAAAAAAAAAAAAAAAATTTGGTGAGGCTTGAGCTCTAGAAAGCCTTCCCTGAACCCACCAAGTTGGGCGAAATGTCCACCAATATATGTCTACGTACTTACCTGTTTAGGTATCTGTCATTCATAATACATTGTAAGGTCCTTGAGAGCAGAGACTGTAGTCTGCCCATATTTAAAACACCACTACCAACATAAAGTAGGTGCTAAATAAATATTTGTTACACTGTTGATGGAAGTCAGGCAGTGGGACAAATGAAAATTGGGCAGGGAGGTGGCCTAAAATGAACATTAAAAAAATTGCACACTTTCTACTTTGCTCTCCATGATTTGTATAAAAATCTATACTCCTGAATCTGAGCCCATCTGTATGACAGGGCCAGGTTTATATAATATGATTAAAGAGCCTATCTTGCTAAGTTTCTCTCTCTTAAACTTCATTATTTTATTCTGTCCTCTTGCCTGAGATCTCAAGATAATAATATGCCTTTTGTAAAGTTCATGAATCTTAGAGGACCTTCCTGGTCATCAGTCTTTCATATCTTACTATGACATTGTTGTATCAAGTTGCTCTACTGTTTTAACACCCAGCTGAGATTAGCAATGAGGAGAAAAGAATTTTAACTAAAGAGGTGGGAGGATGAGAGATGGTGCCAAATTAAGAGAGAGGAGAGTGTTTTGGAGCGTGGGGAAATAGAGGGGAAATCCAGTCTGGGTAGCTCACTGCAGATCCAGGTCCTAAGTGGGGTAGGAGCTGGAAGTGAAGCATATACATAGGTGCAGAAAAGTATTTGGTGAAGAAGTCAAATTTAGAATCAAGTTACAGACTATGAGAGTTAGGATTATTACATGCCCTTAATGCCAATAGGGTATGGAGCTATAGGAAGGTTGAGTGACTTTCCCAAGGTCATATGACTATTTCTTGGTTGAGCTAGAAATAAAATCAACAGAACTTTAATCTTTTTACCACACCAGTAATTAAATTCAGTTCGAGTGCTTGTTAAGCATTTACTACATACTCAGCACTGTGCTTCACACTGCTGAGAGTTCAAGTTCCATTTAAGGTCTTTTATCACCGTAAAGTCCTCCATTTTCCTTTCTTTGTAATAAGGACTTCTTATTGTGAAAGCCAAAACACATGAGCAACATTCCTAACTTGTGCTGGGACACTGGAATCTAAAGGTAATGAGCGAAAGTCTCTGCCTTACAGTAGATTCAAATCAATCAGGGTAACAAATATAATAGAGCCAATTATAAAGAACTAACTCCTCTCTTTGGAATCAACTTAAACATCTCCCTCTCGAGAGCCATGTAGTCATCAAGTCACGTAGATTCTGTCTTAATAATGTCTCCCAGGTCTGCTCTTTACTTATATAGCCTTCATTCTCACCTTAGTCTGCATTCTCATCACCTCTCATAAGGATTATTACAATAGTCTCTAAATTGGTATTCCTATACCTATTTTCTCTTGTCCTTCAATGATTGCACACCTATGTCAGATTAATATTCCTATAACATCACTTTATGTACATACACCACAAATCTGTTCAAAAGCATTTAATGTTCCCCGCTGACCAAGATTAAAGGCCAAATTTTTATACTGACTTCACAGTCACCCCTTTTGTCCTCCTTTGTAGTTATCTGTTTATGGACATGCCTTGTTCCTGACACTAGATTATAAATTCATAAGGGCAGGGACTCTAGCTTCTTGTCTTTCAATTCCTGTATCCAAGCACAAATTAGGCACTCAGTAAGTGTTTCTTACTGATGATGATCACTTCTTATAATATTAAAATATTTTCATTTAATGCCCATAATCAAATTTACAGAAGACGTTTCTGCATTTGCTAAAGGCTTTTGTTATTAGTTATTTGATTTAATCTTTCTAACCATTAATTTTCAGAATAATATTTCATATTATCTATAATATTACACACATTCACATAGAGTTAAGTCAAGCTTTGTCAGAGACTGACCTAATTCCTTAATATGTGTCCCAAACACCTACACTGTTATGATTTGACTTGTCTCCCAGTATTTAAGCTTAAATCTGTCTTATCACTACTAAATATACAACCCATCCTGGCCAAGAATATTAAGAGGAACAAATAACTCTCCCTTCTCTTTGTTCTTTGTGTTTGTTCTTTGCACTAGTTCCCACAGTGGGTATATTCCCAATGGATCCATAGGGAGTCAACAGTTTTAGCTGAAGGCAAATGATGGATTATGGTCACTCAGAGAAATTCCATACTCATTTTTAACCAGATGGGAAACAAGGTGTCATGGAAAAACCATTGGCTTAGCAATCAGAGGGTTCTAGACTTGGTTTTGCCGGCAACTAACAGTATGATCTTAGAGGCATATAAATACTTGCTATGAATCTATCTGCACATCTATCAAACAAAGGGGTGGTGGATTTGATTCATTCATTTCACAAACCTTTGATGGTTGTTGAATACATGATAGGCATGGTACAAGACACTTTAAGGAATAGAAACATGAACCAGACATGAGTTTCTGTCCTTGAGAAGATTATAAATCTAGAAAGCAAAGCTATGTACCCAAAGGACTGAAATACAAGGTAGACAGGCATAAGAACCATGAAATAGGTACAGATAAAGTATGTAATGATCTCGCAGATCCCTTCAGCCTAAACATTCTATGATTGATAATTCATTTTTCATGGAGAAAAGACTTCCCTTCCCAAAACAGAGATACTGTAATTACTTATCAAAGTGTTTCCTTCACTAGCATTACCACCTACGTCAATGGGAAAGCTAAGAAGGCCCAGTTGAATGATTTTGGCCTTAATCACAAGGAAATGGAAAAAGAACCTTTTACATAAAGAATTAATACTCTTTAACAAGTCAGCAAAAGAAAACAACAGGAACTTTTACAATTAGATACATTAGTAACTATTTTATAAAAGAATGGTGAAGACAAAAATCAAATCACACATGACTGAGTCTCTGCTATATTTCTAGCCCTCCTCAATATGGTGCCCCTCCTCAATCTGATTAGCATGTAGGTAGGGAGATAAGACTAATTACACAAAGGATGATTTTAAAACAGTTCACAATAAAATTGCATAGTGCCAATTATGGTACCACAGTAGGTAAGAGAAGAGAAACACTGCAATGATGGAAAGAGCTGTCTTTAAAATAGTCAGATCTGGGTTTAAAACCTTCTCTGCCGCTTACCGGTTATGTGACCCTGGACCTATTGCTTAACTTCCTTGTAACTCAGTTTCCTCAACTGCACAATGAGGATAATTGTAGAACATCCTATGCAGGTTTGTTGCAAAGATTAAATGAGCTAATGCATGTCAAGCACCAAACACAGTGTCTGGCCCATAGAGATGCTTAATGGCTATTTGTTGGATGTGATAATAAGGGTGGGTTGAAATACCTGAGGAAGAAGTTCCGCCCAATACGGGCATTTAAAGATGGCAGAGAAGAGGGAGTAGGAAAATATGTAAATGAAATCTGGTTGTAATTTTGACCTGTAAGGAAAAAAATCAAAAGAGAAGAATATGCATTATCTTATATACTTCCACGATGTATGTAGAAATAACCTAATGTCAGCAAACTCCAGCTAATATCTACTGATAATTAACAATCTAGTACTTGTTTTGTTGGCATATCTCTTCTTAACTTTGTCATTAAACTGTCTCATCAGTGAATCATTAAATATCATAGCCCTACTGAATTTGGTTCACGGATCATCAGAGTAAATGCAAGCACAATTTATTTGCTAAATTCAACAAATTTTCTTTTGATCTGCTAGCAGCCCCAAATGAGTAAAACTTTGAGAAATACTTCCAAGTAGCATAACTCTTTCTTATATCAACCTTTCTAAAATTGTTGAAACTGGGTGAAGTATTTGACCAGCCTGCGCCTTTTTTCTTTTTACATAGTTAATATTATGATGACTGGCAGACCGAAAATATTTTGGTCCTTTGGGATGAAATGTGTTATTAGAAACAGAAGACACAAATCATTAAAAATAAAATTTGGAAGCAAGAAGCTTATCCAATGAATTCAGTTTTCAAGGGAGAAAACTGAGCACATTATTGAGAATAAGTTGTTTTCTAAGTTTGATATGAACTGAAGCATGTTTCCTCTGAAGCATGAGGAAACAATAGTCTCATGGTCTTTGACACACTAGAGCTGTGGTGGAAACATCGCATCCCATTTCAATTCATGAACTTTGGGTTAGGAAAATTAATCTGGAAAAAAACAAAACTCCCTCTATTTAACTTTCCAATGAAATTGCACTCACTTTGCGTGTCCCCATTACTTGACTTTGAGTGGAGGTAACCATACTCTCTTCCTACAGCCCTGCATGATTAGAAAAACTCACAGCAGCACTTGGTCTCTAGGTTGTCTTAGCCTGACCCAGGCAATTACCCCTGGGCATATTTCCAGGGGTTAGGAGAAAGTTATTTTTTGAGAAAATGATGGCATTTTGTAAAAAAACATAAAAGCATTTGCAAAGACTGAACATATTAGAATCAAGTTCTTTTCAGAGAGTTCATCTTTCTGTATACAGCCAGTGATTCTAAGAAGTAAACCTCATTTCCACTACCCGTTATAACTGGAAGACTTCTCTCTATCATTAAAAGACATTATTCCCAGAAGGGTGAATTTGTTGTTAAAAGATGAGGCATAAGTCTAGTTTTTGAAATCAATTGCTTAAAATCTCCAGAGTTGATCAGGAGTTAGGCAGCAATTTTAGGGTTTAGTAATCCAAGCATCCTTAAATAGACTTGAGGCCTGGAGCCACAACTGAGAAGTATGCCATGATCCTGTGGGGGACAAACCCATTATTTCCTCCAGAAGATTTTTAAAGAAACTTAAAAAATAGTCAAGTATGTTTTATGATAAAAACAATGAGACATATTTTGAATAACAGGTAATAAGATACAGGCACATAAAGATGTAATGAAATTATAACTTTTTAAAAAATGGTCTTCCAGTGTCTAACATTAATAGGTGTTTTTCACAATTAAAAATCTTGCCTTTCCATCTGGAGATGGTTTTAACATGAAAATACGGTAGATGAAATGGATAATTCAGGTTGCAAGTCTATGAATTTTATATTCCTATCCAAATGCATGTTGTTTCCCTCCCAAGATACCGACTCTGAGGTTTGCCAATTACAATAGTGTGACTATTTTGAAAGAATATTCATTTGAATTCCCAGCAAAAATAATTTCAAGGAGATGCTGCCATTCAAAACATTCACAAATGAACTCCATACTTCATTACCTCAATTGCAGGCACAAATATAAAGGCACTACGACTTTTTTTTTTAAAGATTTAATTTAATTTATTTTTGGCTGTGTTGGGTCTTCGTAGCTGCGCGCGGGCTTTCTCTAGTTGTGGCGAGCGGGAGCTACTCTTTGTTGCGGTGCGCGGGCTTCTCATTGCGGCGGCTTCTCTTGTGGAGCACAGGCTCTAAGCGTGCAGGCTTCAGTAGTTGTGGCACATGGGCTCCGCAGTTGTGGCTCGCGGGCTCTAGAGCACAGGTTCAGTAGTTGTTGCACACGGGCTTAGTTGCTCTGCGGCACGTGGGATCTTCCCAGACCAGGGATTGAACCCATGTCCCCTGCATTGGCAGGCGGATTCTTAACCACTGCGCCACCAGGGAGGCCCCAGAAGACACTGACTTTTTCATTCAAAATATGTTTTTGACTGAAACAAAAAAATCATGTTCTCTGTTAGAAAAAGACACCCGAGGAAGGGTAAACGTAGACTGCTTCTACTGTGAACGTGAACTTGATAGTTGTGTTCTGTTACTGACAATGACATATACGTTTTGTTCCCTGTGGAACCTGTTTTACTATCTCTGACCATTTTATGACTGTTTAGTTTTGCAGACTGTCTAATATCTGTGCCCATGGCAAACCACTGAAGATAAAATGTGCAGAGGAAAGAGAATGTGGTTTATTGAATGCTAAACTAAGCTGAAAGTCAGCGGACCTTGCTTCTATTTCTGGCTTTTCTTTGGACAAATCATACCTTCCTTGACCTTGAACAAGTAATTTACTATCACTCTACCCCAGATGGTGCAATTAGGCCTCATTATAAGAAAACTCCAATACCACATTTTTCCATAGCATAATTTATAAAGTAGGGAATAAATGTGAAATACATTAATTGAAGAACTGCTCATTCAAAATGCTTCAAAGCCCCCCTACCTAATGGTACCATCAAAAGTATAGATAGAAACAAACTCTAGAATAGCAGTGGGAATACGTGGTTCCTATGGCCTCAGGTGAGATCTGAGGGGCAGTTATGATGGGAAAAGGAGAAACCCAGGACAAAGATTTGCAGTTATTCTCCCTCCTTCCCTTACTTTCTTCTGTTTCTTCCTTCCTGGTTTTATTGGAAAAGGAGTGGGAATTGCCAAATGTTGCTTGCACTGAGGACATCCACAGTGATGATACTATTGGCCAGAGGAAAGTTCCACCTGAACAAGGCCAAAGAACAATAATTGAGGGCTTTATGGGTGAGAGGATGGGGAATGGTCTATCATGTGCACCTCTGATAATATAATGGAAGTTTCAGAAGGGGAAACCAGTATGATGGCCAAACTATCTGGGATTTTTAAGCACCTAGGCTATAAACAAAGCCGCTCTTTTTTCCAAGTCTCAGGATGTGGCCTTTAAAAAAGTCATGTCCCAGGAATACATCTTCAGCTATAGGATGTAAGATAGTAATAAAGCAGAATTCCTTTTTTTCAAGGTCACTCTACCAAAAAAAAAAAAAATCCAGGGATGCATTTATTTCATATATTGAAGGATAGTTAGACCAGGTGATTATTTCTATTTTATTTTATGGCATCAAGTGAATTGGGTATAATAATAAAATAGAATTAGAGAATTCTGGAGTCAGAAGGAGCATTAGAAATAACTCAGTCATTGTATAGCATGTAAACTTAGGCACAGAAAAAGAAAGTGAGTTGCCCAAGATCAAAACTTAGTAAATACTACCTATAGCTGATTCACTTTGCTGTATAGTAGAAACTAACATGACACTGTAAAGCAAATATACTCCAAAAAAAAAAAAGATGAAACCACCTACTTCATAGGACTCTGGGATAAAATGAGAGGATACATGTAATGTACTTAGCACAAGAAAAGCATTACAAATGGTGAGCATTATTATTACCACGGGATTATTGTTAGTGTGAATCCCAGAATAAAGAAACAGCATGCTTCAAAGATGTTATACACACACACACACATATATATATATATATACATATACATATATATGTATATATCTATATTCTTTTTTCGATTATTTTCCATTATAGTTTATTACAAGATATTGAATATAGTTCACTGTGTTATACAGTAAATCCTTGTTGTTTATCAAATAAATTTTAATTAAGGTTATTTTGATCCTAAATTTGTATGCTCAGTTTAAAAAAAATTGTTGTTTTAAGATTCTCTGTCACAACCATATTTAAATAAAGTATTTTTGTAGACCTTAAAAAAAAACTTAGTAAATATTGACACTAGAAGTCAAATCTTCTGAATCTCATTACAGCAATAAATATTCCACTGCTTAGATTTGACATCGTATGACCTGACAAGTTCCTAGAAGTAGTACATTTGAATTTTCCTTCTTTCTATAAGAGGTACAACTGCTAAATATGAACCAGTTACTGGGACCATAACTGACTTTCGTTGGATGTTCCCTAGTTTTCATTTTGGCTTTAATTTTTCTACCAGTATGGCATAAGTTATTAATTATTGTGATTGTTATTATTAGTCGCAGCAGAATGAAAGGAGGAGAAAAATATTAAAAGGCTGAAATGTGTTACCCAATAAAGCCACAGAGTCTTCTACAGAAAATTTTTAATAGGGAAGAGAATTGCTGATGGTTTATTTTCCTGCCTGTAGACAGGCAAGAATAATCTGTCTAAAGCAATCTTCTACAAGTCTATAGCGTTGCGAGGGCCACTATTGGCACATATAACACTTCTGGCAAATTACAAAGTGTCACTTCCTGTAGGCAGACAAATTGAGGGGGGAAAAAAGAGTCCCCTCTTAGCGAGCGGATCAATTACAAAACAGCACAGTTTCCAGAAGCTCCTGTGCCAGTGGTATTTCCCTGCCTCTTGCCCATCCACCCAACACTTTTGTGCAGGATGCACCCTTAAACAAAAACCCTGGGCATTATTCTCTCTTTTCTAAATGCTGTCACTTCTGTCTGCATCTTCTTTTTTTTTTTTTTTGCAGTACGCAGGCCTCTCACTGTTGTGGCCTCTCCCGTTGCGGAGCACAGGCTCCGGACACGCAGGCTCAGCGGCCATGGCTCACGGGCCCAGCCGCTCCGTGGCATGTGGGATCTTCCCGGACCGGGGCACGAACCCGTGTCGCCTGCATGGGCAGGCGGACTCCCAACCACTGCACCACCAGGGAAGCCCTGCATCTTCTTTTTTAGTAATAAGTTAAAATTCAGCTGTTGAAAACACACAGTTTTGCTTTTCCTTGGCTGGACTTCAGTATCAACAGAACAGGAGCCCCAAGTCTCTGTAATATCCTAGCAATAAGCATGAACTTTTACATTTCAAACACACTGACCCGTTCTGGCACATTTGCAGGCTGCCCTGCCCACCCCTTCTCTTCAGCCAAATCCTACCGATGTTTTAAGTCCTCCTCTTCTCTTCCAAGCAGTCTTTGCTGACACATTCCAGTCCTCATTGATATTTCTTCTTTGCATCCCCTAAGATTTGTTGTCTGTTGAGGATTTGGAATGGATTAATATGGCATTGAATGGCCTTTGGTGAGAGGAACCAGTAATGCTTAAATCACCAGGCTGTACGGAAATGACAGTGGCATTTCTGCAGGAGTGGTTTCAGGGCAAGGCAGAAATCAATCCGGAGACTATCTAGCAGCTCTGTATGTGGAGTAAGGTAGACTTATAAGTAAAAAGAAAACAAGTGCCCAGCTGCCCGATGCACACGGTACCAGAGTATGCTGTCCAGAGTCCCACTTTCTTGGCCTGTAGTACAGATGCCCACCCAGCCAGTGCTTCTGAAAACAAGGGATCAATCCTTCCACATGGCAATTGTGACTAATAATTGAAAGTATGCCTCCTAAGTAATGGAACTTTTACCGTGTCCATTACATTCAACATGAGAAACTTCTGTAGCTGGTTTAAAAAGATTAAAAAAAATCAAGAAACCTACTAAATTATTAACTGTCATAGTAATGAAGACATTTATTTTAATAATGTAGCTGATTCCCTGTAACAATTACCGCCAGATGCCTTCTTTCTTGAAATTGATGCATGTTTGAGTTTAAAAGACATGAGCAATTTCAAGTCTACCTTTTCATCTTCGAACAGAAAAGGAGCTGAATGGGGAGTAGGAGAAATAACAGGAACTGATGTGACTCCTGTTGATATCTTATCAAATATGTATGTGTAAGTGTTTATTCTTTTCTACTGGTTTGTAATTGTGGTGCTAATGACTGTTACTTTTGAGGTTGCTTTGGAATAAAGCTTGCCTTTCTGTGAAAAAACAAAACAACCCCAAAAAGGGGAGGAGGCCAAAAGGCCATTTTACTTCTCTTTCTATCCTAAAACCCATTCCAAATCTTAACACTCCAATTGAGAAAAGGTCAAAGATGCTAATGAAATAATAGGAGAAAAATGCATATTCATAACCTCCAACGCCTAGATAAGTGTGTGTATGTTCTGTGTCTGGGGTGAGGTTGGTGTACAATTGCTCTTACCTAGCCACAGGCACTGAACGGAGCACTGTAAGAGAGGCAGAGGGCCAGCTTGCTCAGAGCAGTCCCTACGCTCTTTTTTTCTTTAGTTTTTTTTTAGTTTTTTAAAAAAGTTTTATTTTATATGGGAGTATAGTTGATTAACAATGTTGTGTTAGTTTCAGGTGTACAGCAAAGTGATTCAGTTATACATATACATGTATCTATTCTTTTTCAAATTCTTTTCCCACTTAGATTATTACAGAATATTAAGCAGAGTTTCCTGGTCTACACCCTAGCTCCTTGTTGGTTTTCTGTTTTAAATATAGCAGTGTGTACATGTCAATCCCAAACTCCCAGTCTATCCCTCCACCCCCACCCCCCTATTCTCTTATGGAAGGGAAAGAGCCCACTTCACACCAGTTGCCCTATTCACTAGCAAAGTAAGCAACCTCTGGAGGCCAACATTATTTGGGGGGCATTTGATTATATTCGATGTAATAATTCAAATGTAATTCAATATAATTATATTCAGCTAGAGACAGGATGGCCTTTGTTTTATAAATATTTGTCTTGAATCTCCAGAAAGATTAGAAACTCTCTGAGAGCCAGGTCAATATCCATGGTGCTTCTATTTCCTAAAGGTCTTAACTGAGACACATAGGAAGTACTCAGTCAATATTTGTATGATTAAATGTAAAAATAAATCCTGGGGCTTCCCTGGTGGCGCAGTGGTTGAGAGTCTGCCTGCCGATGCACGAACGATGTTCGTGCCCCAATCCGGGAAGATCCCACATGCCGCAGAGCGGCTGGGCCCGTGAGCCATGGCCGCTGAGCCTGTGTGTCCGGAGCCTGTGCTCCACAACGGGAGAGGCCACAACAGTGAGAGGCCCGCGTACCGCAAAAAAAAAAAAATAGATAAAATAAAAATAAAATAAATCCTGATTTTTGAAACTCAATGTAACCTGGTTTTACAGATATGAGGGTAATGGCATGATGTATTATATTCAAAGGAGGTAGAGAAGAGTTAAGAACTGGCAAAAGAGTTTCAACCATCAAGAGTAGCTCCACTGGATGAAAAAAGCATACCCTCAAAGCTTCTAATTATAGGCTAGGCTCTTGAGTTAATGACATTTCTTTACAAGACATGCGATTTATTTTTTTCTGTCTGGAAGCAACACACATTCAGAAATTGAGACGAACATCAATAGAACAAAAGCTGTAGCTCAGCTGTTTGGAGGAAATCAATTCAAACAACTCATAATTTGCTGGGTGACACATCATGAAACATTAAGCTAAGTGGCGGCACCTGGCTTCAGAAGCGTGCTCTCTAGGACAGCTATCAATTTATTCATGCTGAAAAGGAAAGTCTCCCCCTCCCCACCCCGTTCATGTAAAGCTTAAAAACCAAAATGATGATGATATCAAAAGGCTCTAAAAAAAGAGCCTCCCAAAAGACAGTTATCTCTTTGTCTTATTTCGTGCAACTTTCTCAAACAAAGTGAACAATGAGCTATACTAAGGAAATGCTTTGGGACCAGAACTTGTGAGGTTCAGTATGGGAGGCATTTAGTGTGGCACAATATCCGTATAATGGAGGTCTGGTTCACAACCTGGTGAGGTTGCCAGTGAATATGTTTTCACTGGTAACTGGGATTAGAGAAAAAGGAAGCACAAGCACCTCTGTACCTTCAAAATAGCAGGTAGAGAAATGGGCACTGGTTCATCATGATGGGCTACGTACTGTCCCAGAGAAACCAATGAAAGTGGTGTTCTCAGAAAGGGAAAGGGGGAGAAAGCTGACCCTGGGTTGACTGAAAACGATAGTCAATAGGAGTACGCTGTTAGTGATGAAGCAAGGTGCTAAGGGTCATGGAGGAACTTTGGGGAACTGTCAGCACATCATTGGCCACAAGTCCATAGTGAATGAAGACGTACTACCTGGTCAGTTTGAGCTAGTTGAGATGGGAGCTATAGAAGAAATAGAGCCACTTTCCTCAAAAAGTATATCATCTAATGGAGACGAAAAATCGTGACTGTTGACTACTTACTATGTGTCAAATAGTGCCTTTCCTGTTATCTTACAACATAATCCCCACAACATCCCACTGAAGTGAGTACTAGTACTCCCTCCATTGTACAGACGTGAAGAATGACGTCAAAAGAGGTTATGCATCTTGTGCAAAATCATTCATCCAGTAAGTTCCAGAGCCAAGATGTGTCCCTTGCGCTTACTCTATGCATTTAATCACTAAGGTAGAGCCAACTGTAAAAAAGGGGATTAAAATGGTGTCAACCACAGAGTTGTGAGGAGTATAAATGCGTTAACATATGAAAACGAGAGTGTCTGGCATGGAGCCAATGTTCAAACATGGTCAGTTATCACCATCTTTACTGTCAACAGTGTTTCCCTACCTCTTAATGCAGGAATCCTTTTTACAACATCCTTGACAGGTAGTTCCCAGCTCTTGATTATACATCTCCCCAGGGCCAGGAAGCTCAGTACTTGAGCAAGTGGCTTCATTGTGCAACAGCTCTTATTGTTTAGAGGGATTTCCTTTGATCAGCTGAAATAAACCTTCCTATAACTTTTGCCCACTGGCCCTACTTCTCCTATTGATAATAACACAGAATAAGCTGACATCCTTTTCCACTTGACATGCCAGATTAAATGTGACAAGAAATAGAGAATCGTTTAAGATTTTTGAGCTGGAGAACAACGTAAGGAAAGGCAAGTTTAAGGAAGATGTGTCTGATGAGAATAAGTAGAGCTGGATTGGAAAGCGGTGAGAATGGAGGGTGGGATGCCAGTGAGGAGGATATGGCAGTGATCCAGGTCATATGGACCAGGAGAAGAGCAATAGCAGTAAAGATGGAGAAGCTGCACAGATAAAGGAAATCTTTAATGGGGAAATCAGACAGGGCTGGGGACTGGCCAGATATGGGGGATAAATAAAATAAATTTCACTGATGACCCAAAGTTTACAAACTTAGCGATTCAGAGGAGCTAAGTTGTTTTTGTTTTGTTTATTTGTTTTTTGGGGGATGGGGTGCATTTGGAGGGTGGGAATTTGATGAATTTGGCTTAGAGTTGACAATTAAATAAGCCAAAAAAATCCACTACTTAGAGATAGTTGACTGGCAAGAGATACCTGGGTATGAGATACTAATTTTAGCATCATCAATCAGAAGGGTTGAATAGGTTAAACAAACTCGATTCAGGGCTTCAAATGGGAAGGTGAGAATCTGAACATGGTCCAGTAGGTATGGATGGTCTTGTGTGAAACTCTGAAGGACCTGGGATTCTAAAGCCTCTGGCTGCCCTTCCTCTTGGCTGTCCCTTTCTCTTCTTTTGATGGTGTCTGCTTCCTTACCACTTAGGTCTCCCATACCCTTGTCTCCCTCCACTTGCCCTCCTATTTATATTGTGATGAAGGTAAAACTAACTTTAGTGGGTCAAGGTGGTCACGTAGCAAGAACATAAACTAGGAGTCCAGAAACCTGGATTCTCATCTCAACTCTCCCTCTCCTCCTTCTGAATCCCAAAAGGGCCCTAAAGGCCCCTACAGTTCAAAATCAATTTGTGTCCAACCTGTGTGTACTGAACATGGCCCCAGTTCATTGGCTCAGTGCTGTGAAACCATTTCCAGAGTCTCCATTCACCCTAAGGTGCAAAAGACAGCACAGCTTAGTGTATCCTGCTGGAAAGAAAGGAGTAGATACTATGTTTAATGGATAATCCAGAAACAATAGTCTTTGCTCTTGGAATGAAGTCTGATAGAGATATCCAAATACATGTGTACTAGTACAGGTGACCCTTGAACAATGCCGGGGTTAGGGACCTGACCCTCTGCCGAGTTGAAAATCTGCGTATAATTTATAGTCAGACAGTATCTGCGGTTCCTTCATAAGCACTGTTTCGCATCCACCAGACTGTGGTGTTTACTATTTAAAAAAAAATCCGCGTGTAAGTGGAGCCTCGCGGTTCAAACCCGAGTTGTTTAAGGGTCAAATGTATAAGGACTCTTTCACCCTCTCCTGATTTCAGCTGAATGGTTCATTGGTGGAACTGGCAAAGATACATTGGGGGAAGACTGCAGTGGCATTGAATAGACTTCTCATACCAAAAACCTAGACTTATCTGTTTGGTGTATATAGTTTATGTACAGATATGTAGATAAGTATAAAAAGGTCTGGAGAGTTATATATAGGACAGTTAACAGCAGTTCCATCTGGGATGGAGAATAAGATCAGAATGAAGGGACTCACACTGACCTCTAGATTGTTCAGTGTGTGAATTTTTACAATGAGAATCTAGTCCTGCATTAACTTGTATAATATAAAAAACAATAAACATGCTTTTCATTTTTATAAAAAAGACAACTGTTTATTAAATCTGAGAAGCTTCCTCCTCTCTCGTCCCAAGATCACCAGCTTCTCTAGGCTCACAGCCACCTAAGAAACAAAATCGAGAGAAAAGGTGTTTAAAAGTAATGCAAAGAAGAAATGGAGTGTTTCAGATGGCCTCAGGAAGGCTGGCTGGTGGGCTACAGTCCCCAAAGGTTAACCAAGCTGTGTTTCAGGCAGTAAGCCAGAGGGGCCTCTTTAACCTCCTCCCACCATTTGACAAGCAAACGAGAAAATGTGGCTGGTGTGAGTCCACTGCCGAGGTGGGGAGCTCTTTAGTGCAGTAGTGACAATGACTTGCTTCCCTAGATCTGGCACATTTCAGAAGCTGCTGACGTGTTGATGCCTGCTAAAACATGATGTGGGAAGAAGAATGAATGTGGGCAAGCTTGGCTAGCCACTCAGAGGGAAATGATCTCATTTCTCCTGCTGGGCAACCCCCAGTTGATGGTAAGTGGAATAGGACAAGGTAGCATTTAAATTCCATCATTATGGTTTTTTTTCTTCAAAGCCACAAGTTTACAGATGATGGCTTCTATTGTTTCTTGAACTCTTTATCATAGCTGTAGCCAGAAAAGGAGAAAGATTCAGAAACACTGTCTTGGCCAGAATTTCATTCTCCTGCTTCTCTTTGGGGAGACTTCCATTATTTTTTTTCAAATGCACAGGGGTGGCCTTTGGCACTTGATATGGTCTTATGTGCTGGCTGGCTGGTTGGAAGTCATGAATATTGGAGCCTTTAATCCATAATCTCTCCCAGTGCAATTTGTCTATGAGATTCCTTTCCTGTCCTGCCAGAGGGTAGTAGAGTTATAATTCATGATCCTGTGATCTTCAACATGGCTTCTGGCATAGTGAGTAAGTTCTTTGTTCTTTTAGGACAGAACTGTCACTCATCACTAAACAGCCCTTCATTTTTTTCCTGAACACTGACTCATAGAATCATAGATTCTCAGGGATGGAAGGAAGCCGAGAGGTCGTCTAATCCAACCCCTTACTAGTTGACTCCAGGCAGTGCCTAGGCATGATGAATTACTTCATGCCCCAAATAAGTAATATTTGGTGAAACGAAAAGGGTGATTTGTGAGGGTCAGAGATGGAACACCTCCAAAAGGACTCCAAAGAGATGCATGTGCTAAAAGGTATGATGTAGGAAAAAGGCATATTTAATAACACTTTTGTTTCTGTGAGATTAACCAGGTACAAACCCAAATTCAAAACTGAGAACCTCCTAATTATATAATAATAGTGAAAATAATGATGATGATGATAATAAAAAAGAGCAGTTAAAATCAATTAAGATTTTTCTGAACCCTGGTATGGAGCTAAGTTATTCATGTGAATTACATAATCATCAAATCACTCTTTTGAGTCTGATATTATCCTCCATTTTACAGATGAGGAAACTAGGGCTTTAGAAAGGTTTGGAGTGGTTTGCCCAAGGTCATATACCTACCAAGTGGCAGAACTAATACTGGAACCCAGGAGTTAGTCTTTGCCACCAGGCCATCCTACCCTATTATTCTTAAAAGAAGACAGTAACTGTAGAAAATAGTTATCTCCCAGATTTGTCCCCAGCTGCCTGGCTAGCAAGGGGATATGTTTCATAATCTTTTCTCTAGACCCCTAGAGATCCTTCTCAGTTTATAAGCCCAGATTTGAGCTAAAGCAGAAATATTTCTTGCTTCTATCCCTTTACACAGAGGATGTTTTGGTTTCAGCCGAGAGCAGGAGAAATGCTTCTCTGAGCTTTGGTTATCCTACTAGTGCATTTGGAGCAGGTGATATGTTTAAAGGGAAAATAATAGCCTATGGTCCTGGACAGCTGGTTTGAGAGGAATTGAAACCCTACTCTGATCCAAAGAATAAGTACCTTTCATACAAGCTGTCTGCCCAGCTAGTCAAAATCCATAAATCCATCAAAGAGACTGTAGTTTTTTGTCTTAAAATATCTCAAGGATAAGTTTTTCTATTAAATGCGTCTTCCTTTGAATACTAAATTTTTAAAAGTTGGGGTTTTCTTCAAAGTAGTGAGGTGATGGTTTCTAAACAGATACGGGGGAGGCAGAACTTTGGCTGCCTCTGAACACAGTTCTCCCGCAGAGAAGATAAGGATGCCACAGAAATAAATAACCAGAATCACGTGTAATAAAGGGCCCATGCTTTTGTCTCACATTTGTACTTTACCAAATGTTCTCCCACATTGTTGCTTCACAACAACCCTGTGAAGTAGGCAAGACCCATTTTATTTTCCTAATTTGGTGAGAAAGAAAACTGAGACAGAGTTTAAAAGGATCACTCAAACTTATGTGGTAAAATGATGAAAATGACAGGATTAAGATCCAGGGATCTTTTTATCTTGTTCTATCCACATTGAATAGTTCTATACTGATGGATATCATGTTTACAATTTTTTAATCATTATGAAATATCCCTTGCAATTGTATCATCTTCCTTTGGCCTTAAAGATCTTGTTGTTAATAATGTCCTTGCTCTTTGATCTTCATGGGAAATTAGTATATGTCAAAGCATTAGTATATTACAAAGGTGGTAGAATTTCCTGTATCTAATTTTTTTCAAAAAGTCAATATATGATCATTATCCTCACTAAAGGTTATCACAACAATAATCTTTCATGCGTTTGTAAATGTGATTGCTTGTACATTTGGAGAGAAGAAGGGGAAATAACGCTAACTGAATATCAACTACATACTGGATACTTTATGTGCATTATCTCTTTTAATGCTCTCAGTAGAGAAAAAGGAAAGTAATACTATTGTCCCACTTTACATTTAAGAAACTGACTCTTTAGAAATGTTAAATAACATGACCAAAGTCCCACAGATATCAAATTGTGAAGCTAGGACTCAAACTGGTGTAGTCTGACTCCAAAGTCCAGGTTTTTAAACAACTGTACACACTGATTTCTAGTAGCTGAAGCTACATAAATACTAATAGTTCATCTCGAGTGTTTATTATCTACCAACCACTGTGCTAATGACTTTGCCTTCCTTATCCCATTAATTATTAAAACCTGTGAAGTAGGCATTAATATTATCCCCATTTTATAGATGAGGAAACAGACTAATAATATTAAGTAATTTGTCACACAGCTGATAAGGGAAGGAACCAGAATAATTACTATACACCTCTGGTTTTCTGTGTGCCATTCAGACAGTACAGCTTATGAAGTATGAAAAAGGAGTAAAGAACCATTTTGCAGCAATAATGTGAGTTGGAATGTATACGCAAAACCACGTATCAAAGACTCAGGGCCCATGAGAAACATTATTCTTTCATTCTCAAGGTTACTGACTGGTTATAGGGGGTGGGGGCATTTTTTTTATGCTAAGAAGCCCTTGGTGAAGACAGAAGCCATTAAATAAATCAGTAAGGTTAAGAGCAGAAGTGTCAACTGGGGTACAGTTTATTAATTTGTTGGTTGTGATGACAGCCAGTTCATGAACTTGAGCCCTGACATATATAATCTTTTACTTTGTACTTGTTTTGGAAATTTTATAGACGAAAAGAACTAAAATAATGATGCAGTGAATTGCTGTGTAATGACACATGAGGTATGTTGTCAAAATATGTAAAAGATAAGGTATATACAGACAGACAGGTATCAGTTGGAATCCCAACTCTACTGCTTCCTAGCTGTGTGATCCTGGTCAAGATATTTGACTTCTCTGAGCCTTAGTCTACTTGGCTTTAAAATTTCACAGCGCTGCTGTGAGTCTCTAATGAGTTTAAATATGCAAAGAACCTTGTCCTGAATTTGGCACATAGCAGTAACTCAATATATATCAGTGCCCTCTGCCTTTCCCTTGAGAATCATTATTTAAAATTGTCTCCATACAGCAAGGGCTTTTTAAGATCTGGAAAATAAACATTTTTGCCTGCATTTATTAGTCATAGTAGTTTCATATTATTTCACCGCTTCTACTTTGTTAGGCAGTTGTGGCTACCCTACACCGTGTGCTTCTTTATAGCATATGCAGAAACTGACACACGCAAAATGGATTACTTTGTGGCTGACAATAAGATTTGCACAAAATTATTGCTGTGTTCTAATTTGTTTACTCTTTTTTTTCTCATATTGCTTGGCAGAATTGCCAAAATGGCACTTAGAAAACCAGAAATACATGGGAGAGTAAGTTATCCAAGCAGACATTCAGAATTGCTTGGCGTCCTTTACAACAACTGGCAAATTAACCTTCATACACTGATAATACTGCAGAGTTAAAGGAACAACTGTATGGGTCTCCATACAGCTGTCTTGTTTGCTGGTGCATGTTCCTAAAATAAAAATTAAAAAAAAGAACCATACACATACTAATTGCCTTTTTCCTCCCAACAATCCAGCTACTCAGCCCTTCTTCTTGAAGCCCATTTTTGTAAACACTGTTTTGACCAAGAAGTGTCTGGAGATGGAAGGATGGAGAAAGCTTGTATTGTTTATTGAATATCAGAGGACGTTTCCTTCAAGCGACCTAAGGCATGTGTGAGTGCTATCATAAGAGCCACATTTTAAAGGGGTGAAGTCATCGCAAACGCCACATTAGAAGAGAGTGCTGGTGCCAAAGCCTATCCTCAACAGCATTTCCAGATTTGCTTTTTTAAAAATCCAGAGATTTTTTTTAAAACACATAAATCAAGAGTGAACAAGGCAAAGGTTCAGCAGTTCGCTTCCATGCATCGCTACCCTACATCTTGGAACTCAATTTCTTAGCCAGGTTGCCTTTTGGGGCTAAAAGAAGGGAAAGCAGAGATGGGGGGAGACAGGGCCAAGGATCCAAAACAGAAAAGGAGCTACACAAAGGTATAATAATCAGTAATCCTAAGCAAGAGAAAGCAGAGGAGATGGAAAGTTATTTAAAATCAGAGAAAGAGGAGAGGAAGAAAAGTTAGTTAAAATCGGCAGATAGCAAAAACTTTTTAACTTCCATTTTTACTGATGAATGCCCTTTAGTCTAGAATTAGAATTCTATAAAGTCAAACAAAGAGCCACAGTTAATTCCCTGGGAGACTCCAATTTCAACTTGGCTTGGCTTTAACAATAAAAAAATTTTGTGCAAATTCAGAAAACAGCACACAAAAAAATTAAAGAATGCAAAAAGCCTCTCCTAGGTGAGCTTGGTAGCCTTACATAAAGGAGAAATGAAAATTTTTTCATGCAATTGCCCTTTACCCCGAAGTTCTACTAACCCTGACTTTTCATGTTTTGTAAAACATCAAATGCAGATTAAATGAGAACAAATCACTGGCATTGGATTCTAGAGAAAATAAAGGCCAATTTTAAATGCTTTTTATTGGTTAGAACTGTTCAGGTGAATTACGGTGTTTAGTAATTGTTCAGGCAAGAAAGTGGGTATAAGCTTTTTCTCTTACCATGAGGCTGTGTACACACTTTGTTCTCTGAGGAAAAAGAAAAACTCTACATATTGAAGAAAGGAGCTGTACTTACATTGGACTTTAGTGGGAGTCTGGCTAATAGAAGTCTGTTCCTTTCTAGGAAATATGAGCAATTCCCAACGTGCAAAGTACATAAACACACATACAGGCATCATGCCCACCCTCTCTCCTTTCCTGCACCTTTTGTCTCCAAACCTAAGGGACCACACACCACCTTCCTTTCATAGGCCCCTGTTTGTTACTCTTAAACATTTCTGGTTTATTCTGGCAAAATCCATATTTAATATTCAAGATTAAAATCAGAAAATATTAGAGCTGGAAGTTATATATACGTAGTTCAGTCAGTCAGCTATTTGCCTGAACCACTTATGTCCCCAGTCCCCCAAATGCTCATCCTTTAAATGATAGGCAAGATTGACACAATTGAAATAGTTTAACTGGCAAATTAAATTCCCTTCCTCTTTTCAGAAAAAAATTATTATGTTAAGTTAGGTTTGACTCTACACAGTACTTGTGCCTTAGCTATAATCTAGCCAATTCATTTTAATGACCATTTATGAAAATATATCATTCTAAGTCCTCTTAGGCATTTAGAGGTGAATTGAAAGTACTTATTTCTTAATTTGTTCTTCTTCTATTTCTTATGATCCTGTCTATCCGCCATACACATATACCTAGGAAAGAGGGGAAAAAATGTTACGAGAGGGTGAAGGTGGTGACTGAAAGTTCCCCGGAATGAATGAGAGTGAAAGGAGCTGAGATGCCTTTGAAATGTTCTTTCTCAGAAAAAAAAAAAAATGAGACAGTGGATGTTGTGGACTTGAAAATGGATAGCGATGTTTATATCTCCACCTCTATGTCTTCATAATCCCCTAAAGTTGAATTGTACTGTGCATTCAGGATGGCTAGTTGTACTTTAGTTACACTATCTTTCCTTTGATGATAATCTTCCTAGTGTCTGAATTTCCCCAGATTAAGAGTGAGAACTGGGTTTGAGTTGAACAACAAAGCGGAAGCCATAATACTCAGTAGAATTCAAGGCTGTTTCCAGGGAAGAAAGAGTGGAAAAACACATCAATGCATTTTAGGGTAAAACAGAATACAGTAATATTCCATTTATCCAATCATCTAGCATACAGCCATGTACAGAAAGACCTATAATTTCTCTTGGTAGTAAAAAGTGTGTCACCTTAAGCCCTCTGTGGCTAGATGATTGTGTGAAAAGTGAAAAAGCAGATAAGAAGGGATACATCCAGGCGTGAAAGCGAATGCTGATGGTGGAAAAGGAAAATGTACAAATACCCAGGGTCCAAGCTTAGCACACTATGGTTAACTATGGAGAGGATCAACAGCTGGTTAGTCCTCAAGGGCTCAAGGGTATCACCGAGTAATACCTGGTGTGATAATTACATTTAGGGGCTGCTTCTGCCCTCCTCAGGTATCATACTTAGGCCTAGGCAGTTACCATCCTGTTGTGTGAGCTCTCCCCTCCCTCAGCTCCAAGTTTCAAGGGAGTATATGAACTGAAACATCTTCCCTTCACTTAGGCCAGTGTTCACTTTCAGGCAGTTTTCCATGACTGCCTCACCACTCAAAAATGGGTTAGGTCCCTCCTTATATGTTCTCACTGCACCCTGAAGTTTCATTCAAAGCACTTATCGAAATTGTAACTAAATAAGTATTTGAGCAATTATTTTATTAACCCATAAGTTCATTCATTGGCACATATTTATTATTTATCTACTCTGAGCCATGTATCGTGCTAGGCACTGGGGTATAACAGTGAACCCTGATATGGGCCCTGCTCTCATGAAGCATCAGAGGACACTGTGACTAATTGCATAATTCATTACTTAGGCATATTTATTTCAAGACAATCTCTTGAAATAGACAGGAAACTTGTTTATCTTTCTCAGTCTTGGAGGGTTCTTAGTGGGACGCTCCAGTTCAAAGAATCTCTTGGGCTTCTGAGGTAGGCCATGAGACGGTTCCCGTAAGTTTTCAGAAGGCAACATACCAGGCCCCCCAGGCCAAAGGAGAAGACCAGAGTCGGCTTCCAGAGTTCTAGAGGTTCAGTGGGTCAGGGTCCTAAGCAAGATCTGTCAGTGAGGGTTCTGACCAGGGAAACCATGCCTGGAATCTGGAATTTGTGACCTGTTGCACTTCTAAATTCTCAAGATTGACCATGGGGCCCGGGGGTCTTAAAAGCAGTAGTTTTGCAGTATTTTAGGGCCTCAGGACAGATAAGAGGACAACTTAAACAGCTACACAGGAAGAGTTCAGAGCGAACAAGTGTGGACTCCCAAGAAAATAAAAGGAAGTTTGGATAAATCTTAGAGCATGCTGAGGCTTAGGTTCTTTTTTTTCTTTTAATTTTATTTATTTTTGGCTGCTTTGGGTCTTTGTTGCTGCGGGTGAGCTTTCTCTAGTTGCGGCAAACGGGGGCTACTCTTTGTTGCGGCACGCGGGCTTCTCATTGCGGTGGCTTCTCTTGCTGTGGAGCACAGGCTCTAGGCGCACGGGCTTCAGAAGTTGTGGCTCGCGGGCTCTAGAGCGCAGGCTCAGTAGTTGTGGCGCATGGGTTTAGCTGCTCCACAGCTAGGCTTAGGTTCTGAGGTTCACCAGAAGTGGCTTTCTTCTCTTGGCAATTCATTATCTAGCACTAGGTCAAATGGGGACCAGCTGACTGCATGGCATCACCCTTCATTAATTTAATAAAACTCTTTTTTTTCTTTTTTTCTTTTCTAGTTTGTTATTTTCACATAGCAAGGCTATGGAAATAAGCAGTTTTAGTGTTGCTTAAATGGCTCAGCATTGTCAGAGCCAGCATTTCTGTCTTTTCCTTCATGTTGCAATACTGCTGCTCCAGCTCCAGCTCTTATATCACATCACTCACTCAGGAGGCAAGAATAAGCAGAATCAGCAGGGTAAACTATATTTACCCTGTGTATCAAGGATGCATGATCTTTCTCAAAACCACATGGTAATGTTATCATTTATGTCTAACTTGTCAGACTTTTTCATGTGAATGACCCTAGCTACATATTAGGTTGGAAAAGTGTGTAATTCACTTTTCCAGCCTCTTTAGTGTAAGGCATCAAGAAAGAAGGTGGGGCTTCCCTGGTGGCGCAGTGGTTGAGAGTCTGCCTGCTAATGCAGGGGACACGGGTTCGAGCCCTGGTCTGGGAGGATCCGACATGCCGCGGAGCGACTAGGCCCGTGAGCCACAACTACTGAGCCTGCGCATCTGGAGCCTGTGCTCTGCAACGAGAGAGGCCACGATAGTGAGAGGCCCGCACACCGCGATGAAGAGTGGCCCCCGCTCGCCACAACTAGAGAAAGCCCTCGCACAGAAACGAAGACCCAACACAGCCAAAAATAAATTAATTAATTAATAAACTCCTACCCCCAACATCTAAAAAAAAAGAAATGCTCTATTTAAAAAAAAAAAAGAAAAGAAAGAAGGTGAATGGGATTGGCAGTTGGGTCAGCCTAATTTAATAAAATTCTTACTGTCACCTTTGCTCATCCAGAAATGATTCCTGATTTCAATCACAGGTAAACTTAAATTTGTAACAAGAATATTACTAGCAGCCCCAGAATACAATGGAAAGTTCCAGGATCATGAACTGTCCATTTACATCCTGAACTGGTGTAGTTCTCAGGCTACATATGGTATTTTTAAAAATTCAAAGATAGATTATTGTTTTATTATTACAAAAACAACACATGTTCCTATATAAAAATCTGGAATATCAGAAAAACATGAGGGAGAAAACAAAAGTCCTATCTCCCAGGGATAATCACTATTAACATCTCAGTATATATTGTTCTAAACACTTTTCCTGTGGTATATGGCATAGTACAGTAGGCTCAGTGTACAGTGAAACCCAAGGTCCAAGTAACTTTTCTCTTGCCAGGACTCTCATCTACAGTCTCTTTGACTCAACATCCCTTTGGGGCCCTGAGAAACAGACTTTAAATGAAAGAGCTGGGCTGGAGATATCAGTTTGGGGGTCATCAGCCAAGGTGGTGGCAGAGGCAGTAGGAAGCAATACGATTTACCACTTAGTATGTATCAGGTGCTGTGCTAAAGTAATATTACATACATTCTAGCTAAGCCTCACAGGAACCTCTTGAATCTGTACTGTCTCCATTTTACAAATGAGGGAACTGAAATTCAGGGGGGAAATGTGATCTATTCTCTGCTTTCTTTTTTTAATTAATTTTTATTGGAGTATAGTTGCTTTACAATGTTGTGTTAGCTTCTACTGCACAGCAAAATGAATCAGCTATACATATACATATATCCCCTCTTTTTTGGATTTCCTTCCCATTTAGGTCACCACAGTGCATTAAGTAGAGTTCCGTGTGCTATACAGTATGTTCCCCTCAGTTGTCTATTTTATACATACTATCAATAGTGTATATGTGTCAATCCCAATCTCCCAATTCTTCCCACCCCACCCCTTTCCCCCTTGGTATCCATACATTTGCTTTCTACATCTGTGTCTCTCTTTCTGCTTTGCAAATAAGGTCATCTATACCATTTTTCTAGATTCCGCATATATGCATTAATATACAATATTTGTTTTTTTTTCTTTCTGACTTACTTCACTCAGTATGACACTCTCTAGGTCCATCCACGTCTCTACAAATGACCCAATTTTGTTCCGTTTTGTGGCTGAGTAATATTCCATTGTATATATGTACCACATCTTCTTTATCCATTCCTCTGTTGATGAACTTTTTTTAAAACCACTTTGCTGAGGTATGATTGACATGTAAAAAGCTGTACATAATTAATATATACAACTTGATGAGTTTGGGGATAAGTATACTATACCCATGAAACCATCACCACCATACAGACATAGTCATCACCTCCCAAGGTTTCCTCCAGATCTCCCTATTTTAGGGTCAGCTGATTAGCAACTTAGTTACACCTGCAAAGTCCCTACACAGCTGTACTGAGATTAATGTTTGCTTAAATAACCAGTGGATTGAAATGTTAGGGAAACATCTTTAAAATTTTCCCTACCATAGGTGATTTTCCCCAGGGTCATACAACTAATTAAGGGGCAGACCTAGGATTAGAATGCATCTAATTCTGGATTCAAAAGAGTTTGCTGTGTGTAACTTTTAATTCTTTTTAAAAAAAATTAATCAGGGACTTCCCTGGTGGTCCAGTGGTTAAGACTCTGCCTTCATTGGAAGACAGGGGACATGGTTTTCGATCCCTGGTCAGGGAAGTAAGATCCCACATGCTGTGGGGCAACTAAGCCCGCATGCCGTAACTACTGAGCACACGGGCCACAACTAGAGAGCCTGCATGCCACAACTACAGAGCCCATGCGCTCTGCAGCCCGCACACCACAACTAGAGAGAAACCTGCACACTGCAGCAGAGGATCCTGCATGCTGCAATGAAGATCCCGCATGCTGCAACTAAGACCCAATGCAGCCAAAAATTAAATAGATAACTGAATAAAAAAATTAATCAAGAAAAAGGAAGCTGGATGACATTTTAAGAAAGAATATACAAAGAAAGAGCAGAGGGCCAGGGCCAAACATGTTGGGAACACCTGGCAGAAGGTTTTGCAGAAAGTAAGTTCAATAAATACTTAAGTTACTTTACCCAGCTATACATCACCTATTGGAGCCACTCTTCTAGGCCATCACCCCTAAGTGTTTTCTTAAAACCAGGATAATTTTGGAATCTAAAAATGTCGAGCTCATAGAAACAGAAAGTAGAATGGTGGATACCAGGGGCTGGGGGTGGGGGAAATGGGGAAATATTGGTTAAAGGGTACAAACTTCCAGTTATAAGATGAATAAGACTGGGTTGTGATTATAGTTAATAATATTGTATGGTATACTTGAAAGTTGCTAAGAGACCAGATCTTAAATGTTCTTACAACAAAAAAGAAATGGTTATTATCTTATGTGATGGAAGTATTGGCTAAGGCTATGATGGTAATCATTTTGCTATATATGTGTATCAAATCAACATATGTACAACTTAAACTTATACAATGTTATATGTCAATTATATCTCAATAAACCTGGGTGGGGGTGCAAAATAATTCTGGAATATTCTTGATCATTTACACCTCCCAGTGAAATTTAGAGTCAATTTACCAATTTTCAATTAAAAAAGAAAAAGGAGAATTCTAAATCATAATACTCTACAAGTCATCAGCATGAAAACTAGCTTTAAAACTAAAATCATTCTAAACCATTTACCTATACATGCATATGGCTCCAGTGAGGCATGTTCACGTCCTTGCAGTCTCCAAGCAATGGCAAATGATTCTGTCAGCACCTGGGACAAGCAAGGTGTCACTATTGCATCTCCATCTGCCCTCAGACTGCAGGAGTGATCTACTGTGGTGAGGGGCCCTCTCTGCCCCCATCTGGCTTTGGGAAAAAGCTTGTCACCTTTGATCAGATTAAGATTTCATCAAGTGCCTAGGTATTTGTAGGATATGCTTTGGGTTAGCCTTTTGGCCTCTGATTTGGGATACATAGGAATCTGATTTAAATCTGTAGATGGTGAACAAAGGGCAAGGTAGAGGCAAGTAGATACCACAGGGGGGGGAAAAAAAAGAGCCAAACACTGGAGGTGGCAAGTTAGTGTAGGCTCAGAAAAATTGGAGGATTTTTCTCTTACTTTGAAATAAAAAGCAATTAAAACTCCCCCAGTCAATTCAGTCTCTTCCTTTGCCTCTATACCACCACCTCCCCAGCCCCAGCCTTCCCTGCCAACACATTCACATGCACACATACACTCCCATACACATATGTGCACAAAAGAATGCAGCACTAAGCTCACTGAGAGTAAGAAAAGGGAGGAGTTCAGGACTAAAAGGTTGTTGAAGACCCTTTGAGGCACCCTGAGACAGCCGTAAAAGCAGTCCAGTAGGCGATGGAACCGAGACCAGTCCCTCTCAACCAGGAGTAATGACTCAGTGCCACAGGGTTTCTGTTTTAAGGTCAAAATCTGTGCATGCCCATAACCCTGCTGACTTCAATGTGGCCATTTGCTCAGACCTATAAATCCTTTATTTCCCTAAGAAATTCCATCAGTTAAAAAGCCAAATACTTGGCCCTTATTAGATCCAGACCTTCATCTATATTTTCAAGGACATGTCTGCCCTTTTGGGTTTAGTTTGCTAAGCCTTGGTCTAACTTCAAATAGGAATAAAAGGGATATAAATATAGGAAACAGTTAATTTATTCATATTCTGCCTCTGTTTAGAGGGTGGATGGGGATAACTACATAGCACAATTTTTTAAAGCTATTGATTCACTAAGACAAGTGATTCAGAATTATAGTTCCCTTTCTTATCTCCAAGAAACTTATAGTACAGGACAATTCAACAAGTGTCTACTTGGTGCCTAGCATAGGAGGAAAGTAATATAGCAGAAAGAAAAAGGGCTTTAGTATCATAAGACCTGAGTTTGGACAAGATAGCCAAGCTCCTACCCTCCATTTTCTCATTTGAAAGTGGGGTTAATAATACCTACTTCTGGAAGATATCTTGTGAGATTAAATTATATATATAATATATATATATATAATATCACTATACATTATATATAACATCACTACATATATATATCAGTATATATATTATATATATAATGTCACTATATATATAATATCACTATATATATAGTATCTGGAAAATGAAGGGTGTTTGATAAGGTATAAGTTGTAAGTTTTGTAACTTCCATGCCGGGATGAATTTGTATTTTAAATATACCTTAGACTTAATCCAAAGGCATAAATGTCTTGAGGAGTCATTTCAGATCCCTCAAAGAAGCAAAGTGGCAAAAGAATTTGAGAGACCCAGGCCCCATCAGGATCTTTGGAAATTGCACTCCAGTGGCCCCCAAAACTAGGTCTTCAATTTGTCCGCTAAACCCACTTAGGGACTGAAATAATTAGGGAGCTGCTGCTGGCATTAGCTTTGTATAACTGGGTATTTCATAGAGATATGGTACTCCCAACAAATTGTCACAGGATACCATATACTTTCATCTGGGGAAAGCTTGCTGAGAAGCAATACAAATAATAATAGTGACCATTCGTTCAGCACTTACATTGTGCCTGAGACTGTGTTAACAAAAGTATTTCTATAACTATTTTCACATGCATTTGTTTTATCTCACTAAGAATATTCTAAGCTCTTTGAAAACTTTGCGTCCCCTTCATTGCCTAGTACAGTGTAGAGTGTAATGGAAGAACAAAGGCTATGGATTATGATGCTGAACTACTAACATTTATTGATTTGTTACCATAAGCCAGGCAGTATATTAAAGTGCTTTTACATGCTTTATCTCCTTCAGTTCTGTAAATAACAGATGAATTAGGTACTAATATTATCCCTATTTTACAGATGGAGGCATTGGGTCTTGAAGGTTAGGTTATTTGCCCAAGGTCACACAGCTGTAAGTGGCTGAGTATGGATCCAATCCAGGTCGGTGACTCCAAAAACCATTCTATTCCACTGTATTACTTCCAATCTTGGCTTTAACATTTATCTCAGGCAAGCTATTTAAGTTTTTAAGGTACATCTGTAAAACTGAAGTCATGATTCCCACTCTCATCAGAACAGAACATTGTGAAGTCATCATTTTGACCCTGAGAGTAGTCCTGGAATATCTAATTTCATAATTTCTCACAGATTAAATCACAAGTAAATATAAAACTTTCCTTTTTATCCAATTCATATTAAATATTACTGGTAAAAACTAGCATAAAATAAAGCTGAAAAAGGCACTAACTGTACTTGATTAAAAATTATTATAGATGAAAACTAAGAATAACATCTTTTCAGTGACAAAGTGAAAAAATTGACCTGATAAATTAAGACTTGGTAGAACTTATCAAGACAAAAGAAATAAAATGGAAAATGGATAAAAACACACTAAGAAAAATATGTCATTAACTTCAAATCGAAGAGAATGAAATATTGTAAAATATAGATCTATAAAGTATGACCCAGACAAACCGGACTGTGTAGAAATAACGGCCATAAAAGTAAAACTACATATGCACAAAAATAAATTTGATTATAACCATTATGAAGAAACTGATTCTGACAAAAATAATTTAAGCAAATTAAAAGTGAAAATGGATCACTTTTACATATTTTAACTTCAATGCATAGAAAAATTGATAAAAGAAATAGAAGAGCTTAGTGGTGTTCTCTCCAGAAAATACTTTAATGAAGAAAATTAATCAATGTTATTATAATTAAGAATCATTATAGCAAAATGTTTTAAAAAGTGTGGACTCTGAAACCAGACTATTCCAGCTCCACCACTTACTTAACTATAATCTTCAGTCAGCAGCTTAACTTCTCTGTACACCGATAACCTCATCTGTAAAATGGGAATAAAAATAGTATGCACCTTATTAGGCCCTTGCGAGGAGTAAAGATAGTATATATATATATATATATATAACCCTTAAAAGAGGGCCTGGCAGATAGTAAGTGCTATATAAGCATTAGCTACATATAAATCTTTCCTTTCTCATTGATTAATTCCAGGGCCCTGCATTGCTTAATACTGGATCATGATCATTGCATGACAAGTTGCTATAGAGCCATTATGATATGCCTGCAGTTGAAAGAACTAATGTGTTATCAATGACTAAAAGTCCCAAGCTTGATAAGCAAGTTTCAGGTTGCTTCAATTGCCAGAACTAGATTGTTTTGCAATGTTTATAGGAAAGTAAGCTGGTAGTTTTTCAAGAGTTTCCTGCAATGCTTAAATGTAGACTATTTTTTCTCTATTGTTGGGGAGGTGTGTTGGTAGTGTTTGTAGATAGGAACTGGTCTTCATAAAAAAAATATGTGATTTACACACATATATATTCAGACTATAAAGTTGCCGTTTTATTCAAAGATGCTGAGTCTGAACACATTTCTACTACGTATTTCAGTATTCTGCTTATCTTGATTCCTTTGTTTCTAGATTAAAAAGTATGTGTCGCCCTCAATAATTCATTCTGGTGTTTAATGCTAATTACGTAGAGATGTTAAAGCCTGGGTGGGTTGGGAGGGGAAAATCCAGTAAAAAATAGGCTAGAAAATATCTTCCCTTCACCACCAGTTTTTTTTTAACCCCATAGTGAAAGTTTTCAGACTTTTTATTTTCCCCTATCCTAGAAGCTTTTTTATCCTCAATATTTACTGTCAGCCTCTCTTTTGCCCTTTCCCTCTTTACAGCCCAGTTTTCAGGCTCAGTTCATTTCCCATTTCCTCCCTCCTTTAACTAATCAAGACACTGAGTTCACATTGCATTCCTGATCATGACCATGAAAAATTTAGACCTCATTATTTGTACTGGTCGTTGGGTCATGTGTTCTCTTAGCCTACTATTCTCAACCACTGGAATTACCTGGGGAGCTTTAAAAATGCTGATGCCTGGGCCCCACCCCCAAAATTCTTATCTAGTTGGTCCTAGCTGCAGCCTGGAGATGGGGATTTTTAAAAGCTCCCCAGGAGATCTTAATGTGCAGCCAGTGTCGAGAACCACAATTTTAGTCCATCATGAAAGTAAGCTCCTTTATAATAGAGAATGTTTTCCATTAGCAGCCCTCAAACTTGTTCAGATGTTGGTATATCTGCAAGTTATGGTGCTCTTTGAAGAGCACTATAAAATATGGATGTATTTGATTGATTCATGTAAATGAAGAACAATTTAGTGGCAAAGAAACTACTGTGGTTTGAGTATAAAATATAAAAGCACAGCCCTGAGCACATGTAACCAAAACAAACTTTTGAACTAAACATGATTGGCTGGTTCCCAGTTTCCCCCTAATATTCTTTGGCTTCTTGTTCTGTCATCTGTTAGCATTCACTAACAGTGTAGCCCTAACAGGTATCAAAGTTTTAAACAAAAATTATGAGCCAAAAAAAAAAAGTGATTGAATTCAATCTTTTTGCTTTCTTTTTCCTGAAAAATGAGAAAAGCCTACTACTATTAGATTTTTAGTGTTAAAATACTTCCATTCTGCTTGCAGAATACCCAACACAATAATAGTTGCTGACATTTATTAAATTCTTATTATATAGCAGATGCTCTGCTATATACATTATAACTTATATATGTTATATATTTATAAAGCATATAAATTATCATTTCATACAGATAGTTTTTGTTGAAAAGGGATGAATGCTATACTAAAAGTGTTTTATTTATAAATAACTTGTCTGAAGTAGACCCTTTAGATCTCTTTATGAAGTGAATTTGCGTTTTATTAATAACAATGGCATGTACATGAATTTGTAAATGGTAGTAGTTGTACATGTAAGATATTATTTATTTAAATAAAATTTTTGGAGTCCTAGAAATAATTCCACAATTGGTTAGTAATTGGCCTACAGGTTGTAAAGTAAATGTTGAATGGCAAATTTGTAGGCTGTGATCGGCTGTATAATGGCCCCTAAAATATCCAGGTCCTAATCTCTGGAACGTGTGAATGTTAGCTTATATGGCATAAAATACTCTGCAGGTGTGATTAAATTAAGACTCGAGGTGGGGAGAGTAGCCTGGATTATCCAGGTGGGCCCTAGATACAATCACATGTATCCTTATAAAAGGGAAGCAAAAGGAGATTTGACATAGAAGAAGAAAGGCAAGGTGACGACCTCAGCAGAGGGTGAGAGACAGACACAGGCAGAAGGAGAGATATTTGAAGATACTAGGTTACAGTCACTGTAGATGGAGGAAGGAGACACAAGCCAAGGAATGCAGCTCTAGAAGCTGAAAAAGGTAAGGAAACATTCTCCACCTAGAGCTTCCAGGGAGCACGGCCTTGCCAGTGCCTTGATTTCAGCCCAGTGAAACTGACTTTGGATTTCTGTTTTTCAAAACTGTAAGAGCATAAATGTGCGTTGTTTTAAGTCACCAGGTTTCTGATAATTTGTTACAGCTGCCATAGGAAATTAATACAGGGTTGTTCCCCACTTACATATCGTCAGCAAAAATGAAGGTCATGACTTTAGGTATAGGCCATTACTACAGTTTAAAAAAAATGTAGAGGGACACTTCAAAACCAAGGAAATGTTGACTGAACCTATTGCTTTGTTTTTAAATTGACGTGGTATACAGTGGAAAACTGGGTTTATTTCTAATGTAGAAACCATTTTAATTGAACAGTCTTTGAAGAAATTTGGCTCTATTTTTAGATAATATCCACCCCGCCCCAAATGTGCCAAACGAACCCCATCTGTATGGTTTACGTAAGGAAGTGTACTTTTTTAAAGGATGTTTTGGAGAAAAATGACTAAAATCCTTACGTGGTTGTTACATTTCAACTAAATTCTTTATAGAAAAATTAGAAAGCACTAATATATGGATTATCAATTGTGTTAAGTTAAACAAAGAGCCTGTTAGACTGAGGAGGCTCTAATACCTTAGCAGCCGATGTAAGCAAACCAAAACCTAAGCCTGTAAATGCCTCAAGGTTAAGAAATCAGAACCTAAGGGCAACCAATCACAACCAGCCAATGAGGCTTTTCCAAATAAGGCAAACACTTAAGTTATAGCTACTCAAGTAATTTCCTTGCTTTGCTTCTGTTACCGAACGGAACTTAGGTCCCTTTGCCCGCATGCAGCAAAGTCAATCTACCCTGGGTTGTGGTGAAAGAAGGTGCAGTGCTTATCGCAGGGTGCCAAAGCAAGGAACCCAGGTAGCCAGTGCTTAAGAGCCCTGAACTCCGCCTAAGGCTCTCAGGGAAAGGTTTTTAAAGACAGGGTGGGGGAGGGGAGTTGTGAGGTGCGTGACCAGCTCGTGAACATTCTTCTGATTGGTTGGCGGTGAGGTCATCGGGAGTCAGCATCATCAGCCTTCTGGTTCCAACCAGTCTGGGGTCTCCGTGCTTGTGGGCGGCGTACAGTTAACTTCTTCCACCTGGTGGGGGTTTCCGTATCTGCAAAACAGCTCAGAGGACAAGGCTCATAATATTATCTCTAGCCCATAAGGAGGAGCTAAAGGTCCTTGACTTTGTTTAATGGCCAAACTATTATTATGTTGTCTTGCTTGACTGTTTTCCTTTCTTTCTGCATTTTCTCACTTCTCTGATTAAATTTACTCTTTGGAACTTGAGGAAGGCCTAGGAGGTAATGTTTTTCTACAGACAAGAGGCAGGTGGAGGATATTGGGGGGCGGGGTTTCTGTTCTGCGAAGGCCCCATAGGGTCTTCCTGCTCGGTTACGCTTCCACCTTTTCTCTATAAAAGTCTTTTCCTTTGCTCCTGTCAGTGGAGCGCTCCTAACCACTTTTTATGGTTTGACACTGCCCAATTCGGATTGAGTTTTGCTCAAATAAACTCTTAAAATGTTTAATACACCTCAGTTTATCTTTTAACAGTTCTTTGCTTATAAGTGTGCTTATGAATCAGATAGGTTATCAAGACTTGAATGACTCAATTTTATCAGATTAGCCATTCAACTAAGAATTTGGCATTTTTCCCATACTGTATAAAAGAGGGCAAAATGGAGGGCACTCACATCCTGGTAATGACTGGGTGGCAAAATCATCACATATTCGACATCACTTAAATTTTCTGGAAGATAAGCTCACTTTATCTAGAAGTCAACATGGATATTGGTGTGTCATTTGTAATTAAAAAAGGGGAGTCCATGTGAAGAATACAAAAATAAAACATCATTTAATGAAGCAGGTGGTTTCTCGGCAAGAGTTGTTGCAGTTGGGCTGGGGAGTGAAACTTTATTTTTCAAAAAGCTTGGGTAACTCGCAAATGACTGACCCCATTAAGGGTCAGTTTAATGACCACTATAGAAGGCTAATCAAAATAAACAACTATCCCTACAAGTATGAAGCCATAAATTCTCTATCACTGAGTCTATGTTTTGCAAAAGAAGAAAAATCTGAATTTTTCTTTTGGAAGGTTTTTGTTTTTTCAGCAGTATGCACTCTGGAGACTAATTATCTGCCTTTGTTTCCTGGTCACAAATAGGTTCTAAGCTTCCTCTTTGTTTTAAAGTCATTTGTAGCATTTATTTCTGTTTTTTAGCCATGAATACAAATAGTAGAGTAAGGATATGTAAGCATTATATAAGCAGTAAGGATGAAAAGTAATTTGCTACACATGAAGCTCATGTGTCATTTCAAGCCACTAAAGCTTATTAAAAGCAAATTATTTGCCCTTTCTAGGTCCACTAAAATCACTTTCACCAAAGTGGTCTTAGAGTAGCATAGTTACTAAATTAGATACTGCTGAATTAGTAAGTTTATACTCCCCCAAAGAGTATTTAGTAACTCAGCACATCTGCAATTTCTAAATTACTGCTCTTATAAACAAACACAGAGATAACTGGAGGCGACAATCTAACAGCTCTCTAGACGGTTGTCTATTCCAGTTCACCACTGGGTGTTATATTTATGGGGATTCTTTATATCATGTAACTTGATACGGGAATAAAAAGGTGACAGTAGCAGAAGGTAGTAACAAGGTCTCTGGCTTGCATGATAGGAAGCTTGGGTGCTGTCTGTCTAGTGAGGGCCCCTGAAATGCATAGCTAGCCTCAGAAAATCTGGAGCATCAGTGCTGAGAGCCAAGAATCCTATTTAAGTTAGTACCCATCAGGCCTCTTCGGAATAAAACAGAAGATGACTTTTTGACTGACAGTAGGTTCCTGTGACACGGAGATTAAGACCCTTAAACAAAGGAATGTGACCATAGTTGCCCCACCTTAGGGAACGTGGAGAGTAGTGTCGAGAATGATCAAGAAGCCCCAAAATAGATTAGGGTTAGGGAGCCTTGTCACAGACATTGAGTTTCATTTGCAGGGATTGTTTTCCAGTAAGATCCAAGTGGCTGTCATTCAAATACCTATGATAGGGGTTGGCAAGCTTTTTCTGTAAGTGGCCAGATAGTAAATATTTAGGGCTTTGGGTGCCTAGAGATAAAATTGAGGATATTATGTAGGTGTTTATAATAAAGAACAAATTTTCACACATTCAGTATTCAATAATAGTGACTGAGGGCAGATCTTCTCATTCAGAAAAATTCCAATCTTGGCCCAAACTCAAACATTTCAATAAAACTTTACCACTGTCAAGCCATAGAACTTCAGTGTCATAGGGCAGTCAGGATATTGTTTCTACTTTTGAAAAAAATTCATGGTATTGTCAATGGCTAAGTCCAGGAGAGGAAGTTCACCACTGACACTACTGGTTCAATAACACATGATTAGACTTGCATATTTTCCGCAAAGTACCTTCTGATAAATAATGCAATGAATGACCATAGGCTATAAGCACCTTACATTTTCATAAGTCTTGAAAATTTCAACTAAGCTGTTTTTTCTGTTTCACATGTATCTTTATCAGTTGTAACACATCTTAGCATATTCTACTTCAAGTTGTACTGAATTAGTGTTTTCTCAACTTTGAGAAATACTCTTTGAAAATACTCTTCTGTAGCTGTTCCACGCAGACTATTCATAGGGCCTAATTCTTCAAACATTTCAAACTTAGCCTCCTCAAATGAACAATTAAGCAGTATTGATGACATCTGTCAACTCATCAAGAACCAAGGAAAACCACTCAAAATCATTTGCTTGTTTTTAATTGACTATTGGTGTTGCTCCCACTGTCCTCAACTCTGAGCATCTGTTCTCACCAAAAGGCTAATAGTTTTAAACAAGTTTATTTTCTCTAGACACATTTCTTTAGCTACTGCAATCAAACATTTAATTAAGCCACCATCAGTAAATGGCTTTCTTTGCTTGGCTAAGAAGTGAGCCACTTGGCAACTTACTTTGGCAGCCTTGTTTTTATTTATTATTTTTGTGAAGAAATTCTGCTGTGATGAGATATTCCATTTTAAATGTTCCAATTTTTCTGACCATTGCTTTCCTGTGAGTTGGGAATATTGTAATGAGTGTTTAGTCTGGTAATGATGACATGTTTTATTCTTTTAGCACAGCTCTAGTGTCAATGCACAATAAATACAATACTTTGCTATCCACTATGGACTGTATTGCATTGCTCCAAAATTCATATATTGCATCAGAGTCTCAAAGAGATAGTTGCACACCCATGTTCATAGCAGCATTATTCACAATAGCCAAGTAGTGGAAGCAACCCAAATGTCCATGGATGAATGAATGGATAAAAGGTTTGGTGTATACATGCAACGGAATATTATTCACCTTTTTAAAAGGAAGGAAATCCTGTCATGTACAACATGGATGAAAATTGAGGACAGTATGCTAAGTGAAATACGCCAGTCACAAAAGGACAGTTAATGATTCTACTTATGAGGTATATGAAGTAGTCAAATTCATACAAAGTAGAATGGTGGTTACTAGGAGCTGGGTGAAAGGGGAAATGGAGAGTTGTTTAATGGGTATAGAGTTCAGTTTTTCAAGATGAAAAAATTCTGGACATCTGTTGCACAACAATATGAATATACTCAACACTACTGAACTGCACACTTGAAAATGGTTAAGATGGTAAATTTTATGTCATTTTTTTTTTAACCACAATTAAAAATAAAAGAAAACATACTTGGATTGTGTGCTGTATAAAAACACAGTAGGCCAGCCTTGGTCCACAAGTTGTAGTTTGCTGACCCTTCCTTTTTGGCCCAGCCCCAGGATGGTTCTCCCGGGTTCCATGCCTGATGGAACTATATGAGAATCACGTATCAGGGTCTTCACTGGTGGTGCAGTGGTTAAGAATCTACCTGCCAATGCAGGGGACACAGGTTCAAGCCCTGGTCCAGGAAGATCCCACATGCTGCGGAGCACCTAAGCCCGTGCGCCACTACTGAGCCTGCACTCTAGAGCCCGTGAGCCACAACTACTGAAGCCCGTGCAGCTAGAGCCCAAGTTCCTCAACAAGGGAAGCCACCGCAATGAGAAGCCCGCGCACCGCAACGAAGAGTAACCCCTGCTGGCCACAACTAGAGAAAGCCTGCGTGCAGCAACGAGACCCAATGCAGCCAAAAAAAAAAAAAAAAAAGAATCACATACCTTTGGAGAACCTAAGAAAACACATGCAACACCAGTGGGCAAAAGACTCTTTCCTCTTAGAAAAGTTGACAGTGAGTACAGTGGTGGAAAGAGTAGCAGAGTTGTAATTGGAGATATTAAGAAAAGACTGGACAGTGGACGGGTGAGCGGTGTGGGCAACTATAGTAGAGGAGAATATGTGAATGGTGAGGAATTTGAGAGCCCATTCGAGGAAGAAGAGGGAGTGTGGACATTGACAATCCATTGCTCACCTAATCCCCAGGATGCTGTAGTTTAGGTGAGCAAAAGTTAATCCATTCATTCACTGTGTAAATTTAGGCAAGTCAATTCCCCTTGCCTTATCTGTGAAAGAGGAGAGTTGGATAAGATCCCTAGTGCCCTTCCCAGCTCTAAAAACCATGAAACTCACCAAGCTGATCAAGTGCCTATGACTTTATCCCTTCGTTTGAACGGCTTTAAAGACAGGACAACTTCTATGTCTCCTGTTGGGTTGATATTTATTTGTTTACCCTACTAAGTAGGGGTAAAAAACTAATTACGGTCTACAGAGTCCAGACTAACTCCATTTCCACAGCTGGGCCATCTCTTGATATCTCAAGCTCTCCTTCCCCTGAGAATCTAAGGAAATAGTGCCGACAGGGAAGGGAATTGGGAGCCGCTGTTGAACTCCAGTCTTAGCCCCATAGCAGTCACCTCCTCCCATTAAAAATCTCGGAAGTCGATTCCAGTTCTTTAACAGGAATGTTTGGGGAATGGGTCTTGTTTATGAAAAGAATGTAAATCTCTGTTCATTTTGAATAATCATCATTATGTGTGACAGCCTTGTCAAAAAAACAACAGAAACATTCTTTTAGCTTTTTAAAAAATTCCCCTCCTCCTTAATCAGTGACTACTCGGGGGAAAAACAGGAGTTCAAAGGGAGTCATAAACAGAGCCGCCTCCTTCCAGTTGTTCACCAGGAACTGTTTTCCAAAAAGGAAGAGGCTTTCTTACTCTTGGCCTCTAGGGTGTTTGTGGGGAGGGCCTTTATTAGTCTGGTTACTCCGGTAGCTGTCTCATTTGCTTTCCAGTTTGCAGCTGTCCCGTGATATGTTTATTTGAATCTCAGCCTCAGAACTGACTTGCCTTTGTTTCTGGCCTGAGGAAGCTCTAGTCAGAATGGGAAAGTTCAGCCACACTGTTCAAGTTAAACAGTGGAGTAGGAAAACATCAACTGCAAGACTCTGGGACCAGGTTAGACTTTTCAAAGTATATCCGTTTCTCCACGTTGCGCTTTTGTTTACTTCTGGCACTAGTTGTCGTGTTAACCTCATGTTTGCTCAAATTGTCCTGGGGTGATTTAATTACCATGATATTTTGTCCAAGAAAAGGGAAATTAAAAACCCATCAGCTCCCTTTGTGCATTCGTTGCCATGTTATAGTTAGGGCTTTAATAATAAAAAATAATAATAAATTATGAATGATATAACACTTTGCAAGTCTAAGGTGTGATCGGTTATGCAACCCTTGCACATACATGTTCTTGTTTATTTTTTCTTTTTGTTTAGAAACATTTTTTCTTCCAGTTTTATTGATATAATTGACATACAGCACTGTATAAGTTTAAGGTGTACAGCATAATTAGTTGATTTGTATACACATCATGAAATTGTTACCATAATAACGTATCTATCATCTCATAAATACAAAATAAAAAAAATAATTTTCCCTTGTGATGAGAACTCTTATGATTTACTTTCTTAGCTTTCATATCTATACATGTTTAACACAAGGCCTGGGAAGTAGACAGAGAGTTTTCTCCCCATTTTGGATGCAACTGAGGCTCAAAGAGGTTGAGTGACTTGCCCAAGTTGGTGGTTAAGCCGAGACTCAGTTTTCTGTGGAACGTAGCACTGCCAATCTTTTTTCAGAAAAGCAGAGATGTTGCTTATGACAGAGCTTTCATGCAGCCTTAGATTAGACAACAGTAGTTGTTAAAAGCTTGAAATACTGATGCACTGGTTGGTAAAGAGCTGCTGCCTTGAGCCCTTCCAATGGTTTCCCAGGTTGCACCAGCATGGGGGAGTTCCTCTGGGATGTGGCTGCCCTGGTGCCTGCCAGCTCCCTTGTGCAGGCTCCCATCTGTATGCATCCAGATGACCAGAGCTGAGATAGCACCAATTAGATGGGAAACAGTACCCCGAGCAGCAGGACTGGCACCTTATAGTACAAATGTGCATTTCTCAGCTGCGCCTTCCCTGCCAACAAGGTGTTTGTCCACTGCTGGCCAGCTCTCCCCTTGAGTTTAGCCACAATATATCATACCGCTTCTTAAATATTTTTAATATCATCCAGACTTATAATAAAGACAAGCCAACAGCACAACTGTGAAGTAGATCCTATCACTTGTCTTTTCCCCCACAGTGGGGGCTCCATCCCCTGAATAGGTATCTGCTTCCTCATGGTCCCTGCCACCCCTTACCCCCGACAGTATCCTTCACTTCACTTCACTTCAGGGTAATATCTGGGCTAGATCTCCTCAGGGTTTTCTTCTCTTCCTTGTACCGTACACACTTATTTAAGCTGTCAGAGGCTGACTTTTGAAACTGTTAGTGACTGGTGAGTATTACTTATGGTGTTTAAAGATACCAGGTCTTAGGGACCACTTTTTCAAAAAATGTATTCTCTCTTTTTAGCATTATGACTTTTCTCTTTATTGTCACTTTCTTGAGCTCTTTATATGAACAAAGTCTACAAATGCTTAATTATTTGAGTAGAAGTATCCTGACTGTGGAAAAGATTTCCCATCAGTCCGTTCAATGTAATCTAATCCTACTGATATTTTTTGCTTTAATTTTTTAAATTTAATTTTCTTTTGAAGTATAGTTGATTTACAGAACTGTGTTAGTTTCAGGTGTACAGCATAGTGATTCAGTATTTTTGCATATTATATTCCATTATAGGTTATTACAAGATAATGGCTATAATTCCCTGTGCTACACAGTAAATCCTTGTTGCATATCTATTTAATGTATACTAGTTTGTATCTGTTAATCTTATACTCCTAATTTGTCCCTCCCCTTTCCTTTTCCCCTTTGGTAACCATAAGTTTGGTTTCTATGTCTGTGAGTCTGTTTCTACTTTGCATATACATTCATTTGTATTTAGATTCCACGTATATGATATCATACAGTATTTGTCTTTCCCTGTCTGACTTATTTCAATAAACATAATATTCTCTAGCTCCATCCACGTTGCTGCAAATGGCAGTATTTCATTCACTTTTATGGCTGAGTAATATTCCACTGTGTACACATATACCACATCTTCTTAATGCAATCGACTATTGATGGGCCCTTGAGTTGCTTCCATGTCTAGGCTGTTGTAAATAGTGCTGCTATGAACATTGGGGTGCATGTATCTTTCCGAATTTAATGTTTTTGTTTTCTGTGTATATATGCCCAGAAATGGAATTGCTAGATCATATGGAAGCTCTAATTTTAGTTGTTTTTTTTTTTTTTTGAGGAAACTCCATACTGTTTCCCATAGTGGCTGCAGCAATTTACATTCCCACCAACAGTGTAGGAGGGTTCCCTTTTCTCCACACCCTCTCTAGCATTTATTATTTGTAGACTTTTTGATGATAGCCATTCTGACCAGTGTGAGGTGATACCTCATCGTGGTTTTGATTTGCATTTCTCTAATAATTAGTGATGTTGAACATCTTTTCATGTACCTGTTAGCCATGTATATGTCTTCTTTGGAGAAATGTCTATTCAAGTCTTCTGCCCATTTTTTATTGGGTTTTTTGATATTGAGTTGTATGAGCTGTTTGTATGTTTTAGATATTAACCCCTTGCTGGTCATGTCATTTGCAAATATTTCCTCCCATTCCATAGGTTATCTTTTCATTTTGTTGATTGTTTCCTTTGCTGTACAAAAGCTTTCAAGTTTACTTATGTCCCATTTGTCTATTTTTGTTTTTGTTTCTTTTGCCTTAGGGAATTGATCCAAGAAAATATTGCTACAATGTATGTCAAAGAGTGTTTTGGCTGCATCCTCTTCTAGGAATTTTATGGTTTCATGTCCTACATTTAGGTCTTTAAACCATTTTGAGTTTATTTTTGTATATGGTATGAGGGAATGTTCTAATTTCATTGTTTTACATGTGGCTGTCCAGTTTTCCCAGCACCACTTGTTGAAGAGAAGGGACATCTTTACTGATGGTAGTTCAAGCCCTGTGGGAGGTGGGACAGGAGTTATTTTTTGAGAGCTGGCTTTTCTGCCCTCAGGCTATATAATTTAATAAACACCTACAAAACAAGTGGGTTTTTTAAAAAGTTTTTAATACTTATTTATTTATTTGGCTGTGCTGGGTCTTAGTTGCGGCATGCGGGATCTTCTTTGTGGCTTGCGGGATCTTTAGTTGCGGCATGCGGATCTAGTTCCCTGACCAGGGATCGAACCTGGGCCCCCTGCATTGGGAGCATGGAGTCTTAACCACTGGACCACCGGGGACATCTCAAAACAAGTGGTTTTTTGATCAGTGTTTCCAATGAATATTGAAACAATTCTAAGATCCATTTTAAACTTTTGATTACCTTCTATTGTACAGGAAAAGAGGGAGTCACACTTAAATACAGGAAATATGTTTGGGAGAAGGGCATTCCCTCCAAACGCATAGCTGCAAAAATGGACATAAGGTGCTACATTATGTGATTAAGAGCAGAGGCTTTCAATTTCTTTTTACAAATGGCAAGAAAAAAAGGAAAGGAGAAACCTACAGATTAAAAAAGAGACTTAAGAGATGTATTAACCAAATGCCAGTTTCTGACATAGATCTTATTTGGGTCATGGTTCAAATAACGTACTGTGGGAAAAAAATTATGAGACAATTGGGGAAATATGAACATGGACAGGACATTTGATGGTGCTAAGAAATGATTGTTATAGGTATTGTTATTTTTCTAAAAAGAGTCCATTTCTTTTGAAGATATATATTGAAATGTTTACAAATGAAAAGATGAAATTCTGTGTGTGTGTTGGATAGGGGCTGGGTAGGGTATGGATGAAACAAGATTGGCTATGAGTTGGTAATTGTTGAGGCTGGGTGATGAACACATGGTGATTCGTTACACTATATTATCTACTTTTTTATGTCTGAACATTTTTATAAATAATAAAGGCTAGGGCTTCCCTGATGGCGCAGTGGTTAAGACTCTGCCTGCCAATGCAGGGGACACGGGTTCGAGCCCTGGTCCTGAAAGATCCCACATGCCGCAGAGCAACTAAGCCCGTGTGTCACAACTACTGAAGCCCGTGAGCCTAGAGCCCGTGCTCCCCAACAAGAGAAGCCGCTACAATGAGAAGCCCGCGCACCACAACAAAGAGTAGCCCCCGCTCTCGGCAACTAGAGAAAACCTGTGTGTAGCAGCGAAGACCCAATGCAGCCAAAAATTAAATAAATGAATAAATAAACAATTTAAAAAATAATAATAAAGGCTAAAAAATAATAGAGCACAAAAGTGAAGTCAGACCTTCATGAATGTGAATCTTGGCTCTATTTCCTAGCCATGTGATGTCCTTAGAGAAATAACCTCTCTGAGTCTAAATGCCATCTGTAAAGTGGTGATAATGTGAAGATAAATGAAATAATATATGTAAAGAACTTAGCATGGAGCCTGACACAATAAGTAGTCTATAAATAGGAGATCTTATTATAGTCCAATTATTTTGTCCATTTTTCTGAACCTATAATTGCAGATACTACAAGAGTTTATTCCCTAAGAAGTTCTTACCACTAAAGTAGAATAGTTTTGTAATACACAAATGTCTACTGCTGTGTTCTCTAGTGGGAGCATGTCTGGAAAAGAGGCTGTGGTATTAGCACAAGTGGAAATAATGGCAAAGAAGCAGAGAAGCTGTCCTAAGAAATAAAAATGTCTTGCTTTGCAGCTCTGAGTCTTTAAAAGCATCCTTGAGGACACACAGCATCAGATCTTTCTTTTGTATTTGTTTCGGCTTTTCCCTCCCCCGCACACTGGCTCGTAGTGAGTGTTGACTAACCAATTCTACTTGGTGCCCTTCGAAACACAGAGGGTAAAAAGCCTGGTTATGCCACTGAAGCAGGAATAGGGGTCCATTGTTGACATGGTCTTAATGCCTTGCATACAACTAGAGGACTCTGTGATAGTACCTTAATTCTTTTAACAAACATTTCCAAATGCTTACTACGTGTCAGGACTCTGCTAGACACTCAAAATACATAATATCTGGTCAAACCCCATTTTAGATATGAGTAGACTGAGGTTTGGAGAGTTTAAGTGGCTTGCCCAGGGTTACACAGCTAGTAAGTAGCGAAGCTGTTACTCTGCATGCAGAGCTATCAGACTCAGAAACCATTTTCTCTTAATGAGCTTGACTGTAGTAACCATTTCACTATGTATATGTATACCGAAACGTCATGTTTGTATCTCTTAAATATTCATGAAACTTTTATTTAAAAATAAAAAAATAGGGCTTCCCTGGTGGCGCAGTGGTTGAGAGTCTGCCTGCCGATGCAGGGGACACGGGTTCGTGCCCCGGTCTGGGAAGATCCCACATGCCACGGAGCGGCTGGGCCCATGAGCCATGGCTGCTGAGCCTGCGCGTCAGAAGCCTGTGCTCTGCAACGGGAGAGGCCACAACAGTGAGAGGCCCGCGTACCGCAAAAAAATAAAAAAATAAAGAAATCATGTCCTTTACTTCTAAGTCTTTACTGTAACTTCATGCCCATTTATTATCAGAATGAGGAGTAGAAACAAGGGAGTTCAAAATATTGGGCTGGCCAAAAAGTTAGCTTGGGTTTTTCTGTAACATCTTATGGAAAACCTGAACGACCTTTTTGGCCAACCCGATAATATTTTTCTCTCTCTGAGCTTCCTTAATATCTTGAAGACTTCTTCCCAGTATGATTTATTTATGTCACTAAAGCTGTGATGTGCAAATAGAAAGGCAGGTTTAGATATGCGTGGTGTTGCATTGGTTTCAATATTGTTTTCTTGAACTTTAAAAATACACAGAACTGAAGCCTTGTTTTGCTGTCGGGTCATCAATGCTTCCTAAGGCCATGTGGCCTACGTAGAGGAGAAAGTGGTAGAACAAAGAGGCCCTTCATGTTCAGGCTCAATCCCAAGCCCATGCTGCACGTGAAGGTCCAGGGTAAGGAAGCAACGTGGAATCCACTGAGCTCAGCTGTAAGGGAGAGGTGGGCTGCCAGACAGGACCCTTGCCAGCTCTGAGTCATTACAGGCTTCCTGAGCCCAGCCAATTTACCTGCTTCTCAATAAGATCTTTATTTGTCCTTCTATTCTCGTCAAAAGCTGTTGTCATTTCCTTTTCTGTCTGGAGACACTGCAAGCTGCCTCCAGGCAGTATGACCATGCTGGCCCCTTGTGCAACCCCCAACTCACCAAGATGAAATATATCTGAAAATTCCCCTTGTTTGACTTTTTCTTCCTTGTTAGGCAGAAAGCATCATATTTCTTACATTTCCAGAGCTTCAACTATTCAAATTCTTTATCGGATCAGCTAGTATGGGGTTTGGAGTAAATAGAAAGTGCTATCCTGGTAGCTCTGGTGTCATTATTTTGTGGTTGCGTTGGAAGACATATGGATTCATAGGATTAGAACCTCTTAGACCTGCAAAGCCCTCAGAAACCGAAGAATTGGAGGCCAGGCTGGAATGACTGCAACTTGGTTGTTAAATGTTCATTTGTTCATTCATTCCTCCCTTTACTGTTATTAACTGAAGTATAATTGAGTTACAATATTGTGTTAGTTTCAGGTGTAAGCATAGTGATTCAGTTATTATTTTTCTGATTATATTCCATTATAGGTTATTATAAGATATTGAGTATAATTCCCTTGCTATACAGTAAATCCTTATTGCTAATCTATTTTACGTATAGTAGTTTGTATCTGTTAATCCCACACTCCTAATTTATCCTTACTCCCATCCCTTTCCCCTTTGGTAACCATAAGTTTGTTTTCTATGTCTGTGAGTCTGCTTCTGTTTTGTATATAGATTCATTTGTATTATCTTTTAGATTCCATGTATAAGTGATATCATACAGTATTTGTCTTTCTGTGTCTTATTTCACTAAGCATAATATTCTCTAGGTCCATCCATATTGCTGCAAATGGCGATATTGCACTTTTTATGGCTGAGTAATAGTCCACTGTCCATTCCATGTGACATATATATCACATATATACATGTATATTTTCGTAATCCAATCACCTATTGATGGGCACTTGAGTTGCTTCCAGGTCTTGGCTATTGTAAATAGTGTTGCTATGAACATTGGGGTGCATGTATCTTTTCGAATTAGTGTTTTTGTTTTCTTTGGATATATGCCCAGGAGTGGAATTGCTGGATCATATGGTAACTCTATTTTTCAGTTTAAGGAACCTCCATACTGTTTTCCATAGTGGCTGCAGCAATTTACATTCCCACCATCAGTGTACAAGGATTCCCTTTCCTCCACATCCTTGCCAAAGTTTGTTATTTGTAAATTTTTCATGATGGCCATTCTGACTGGTGTGAGGTGATACCTCACTGTGGTTTTGATTTGCATTTCTCTAATAGCAATGTTGAGCATCCTTTCATGTGCCCATTGGACATCTGTATGTCTTCTTTAGAAAAATGTCTGTTTAGGTCTTCTGCCCAATTTTTGATTGGGTTTGATTTTCATATTGAGTTTTACGAGCTGTTTGTGTATTTCCTCCCTTTATGCCTTTATTCCAGAAACATTTCTTAAATGCCTTCTAGATATCAGTCCTTGGCCCCAGCCTCAGGAACTCTCATATTTATTTATTTATTTATTTATTTATTTATTTATTTATTTATTTATTTATTTTTAAACATCTTTATTGGGGTATAATTGCTTTACAATGGTGTGTTAGTTTCTGCTTTATAACAAAGTGAATCAGTTATACATATGTTCCCATATCTCTTCCCTCTTGCGTCTCCCTCCCTCCCACCCTCCCTATCCCACCCCTCCAGGGGGTCACAAAGCACCGAGCTGATCTTCCTGTGCTATGCGGCTGCTTCCCACTAGCTATCTACCTTAAGTTTGGTAGTGTATATATGTCCATGCCTCTCTCTCGCTTTGTCACAGTTCACCCTTCCCCCTCCCCATATCCTCAAGTCCGTTCTCTAGTAGGTCTGTGTCTTTATTCCTGTCTTACCCCTAGGTTCTTCATGACATTTTTTTTCTTAAATTCCATATATATGTGTTAGCATATGGTATTTGCCTTTCTCATTCTGACTTACTTCACTGTGTATGACAGACTCTAGGTCTATCCACCTCATTACAAATAACTCAATTTCGTTTCTTTTTATGGCTGAGTAATAGTCCATTGTATATATGTGCCACATCTTCCTTATCCATTCATCTGTCGATGGACACTTAGGTTGCTTCCATGTCCTGGCTATTGTAAATAGTGCTGCAATGAACATTTTGGTGCATGACTCTTTTTGAATTATGGTTTTCTCAGGGTATATGCCCAGTAGTGGGATTGCTGGGTCATATGGTAGTTCTATTTGTAGTTTTTTAAGGAACCTCCACACTGTTCTCCATAGTGGCTGTACCAATTCACATTCCCATCAGCAGTGCAAGAGTGCTCCCTTTTCTCCACACCCTCTCCAGCATTTATTGTTTCTAGATTTTTTGATGATGGCCATTCTGACTGGTGTGAGATGATATCTCATTGTAGTTTTGATTTGCATTTCTCTAATGATTAATGATGTTGAGCATTCTTTCATGTGTTTGTTGGCAATCTGTATATCTTCTTTGGAGAAATGTCTATTTAGGTCTTCTGCCCATTTTTGGATTGGGTTGTTTGTTTTTTTGTTATTGAGATGCATGAGCTGCTTGTAAATTTTGGAAATTAATCCTTTGTCAGTTGCTTCATTTGCAAATATTTGCTCCCATTCTGAGGGTTGTCTTTTGGTCTTGTTTATGGTCTCCTTTGCTGTGCAAAAGCTTTGAAGTTTCATTAGGTTCCACTTGTTTTTTGTTTTTTTTTCCAGGAAAATGGAATGCTCTGGCATACGAATTGAATGAAATGTTTGTGTAAAATCTTATATTCTTTATTTTTTTTTATTTTTTTTAACATCTTTATTGGAGTATAATTACTTTACAATGGTGTGTTAGTTTCTGCTTTATAACAAAGTGAATCAGTTATACATATACATATGTTCCCATATCTCTTCCCTCTTGCGTCTCCCTCCCTCCCACCCTCCCTATCCCACCCCTCCAGGCTGTCACAAAGCACCGAGCCAATATCCCTGTGCCATGCGGCTGCTTCCCACTAGCTATCTACCTTACTACGTTTGTTAGTGTGTATATGTCCATGACTCTCTCTCGCCCCGTCACAGCTCACCCTTCCCCCTCCCCATAACCTCAAGTCCGTTCTCTAGGAGGTCTGCGTCTTTATTCCTGCCTTACCCCTAGGTTCTTCATGACATTTTTTTTTCTTAAATTCCATATATATGTGTTAGCATACTGTATTTGTCTTTTTCTTTCTGACTTACTTCACTGTGTATGACAGACTCTAGGTCTATCCACCTCATTACAAATAGCTCAATTTCGTTTCTTTTTATGGCTGAGTAATATTCCATTGTATATATGTGCCACATCTTCTTTATCCATTCATCCGATGATGGGCACTTAGGTTGTTTCCATCTCCGGGCTATTGTAAATAGAGCTGCGATGAACATTTTGGTACATGACTCTTTTTGAATTATGGTTTTCTCAGGGTATATGCCCAGTAGTGGGATTGCTGGGTCATATGGTAGTTCTATTTGTAGTTTTTTAAGGAACCTCCACACTGTTCTCCATAGTGGCTGTACCAATTCACATTCCCATCAGCAGTGCAAGAGTGCTCCCTTTTCTCCACACCCTCTCCAGCATTTATTGTTTCTAGATTTTTTGATGATGGCCATTCTGACTGGTGTGAGATGATATCTCATTGTAGTTTTGATTTGCATTTCTCTAATGATTAATGATGTTGAGCATTCTTTCATGTGTTTGTTGGCAATCTGTATATCTTCTTTGGAGAAATGTCTATTTAGGTCTTCTGCCCATTTTTGGATTGGGTTGTTTGTTTTTTTGTTATTGAGATGCATGAGCTGCTTGTAAATTTTGGAAATTAATCCTTTGTCAGTTGCTTCATTTGCAAATATTTGCTCCCATTCTGAGGGTTGTCTTTTGGTCTTGTTTATGGTCTCCTTTGCTGTGCAAAAGCTTTGAAGTTTCATTAGGTTCCACTTGTTTATTTTTGTTTTTATTTCCATTTCTCTAGGATGTAGGTCAAAAAGGATCTTGCTGTGATTTATGTCATAGAGTCTTCTGCCTATGTTTTCCTCTAAGAGTTTGATAGTTTCTGGCCTTACATTTAGGTCTTTAATCCATTTTGAGCTTATTTTTGTGTATGGTGTTAGGGAGTGATCTAATCTCATACTTTGACGTGTACCTGTCCAGTTTTCCCAGCACCACTTATTGAAGAGGCTGTCCTTTCTCCACTGTACATTCCTGCCTCCTTTATCAAAGATAAGGTGACCATATGTGCGTGGGTTTTTCTCTGGGCTTTCTATCCTGAGGAACTCTCATCTTGAGGGCCGGTGTGGATGGACAAGTAAACAGCTGGTCGTAATACAGTATGCCCAGTTTTGTGAAGGAGATGCAGTATCAGACAGTGGTTTAGAAAGGACACCTTAGAAATCAGATTGATCTGGTTTAAACTCCAGCCTTGCCATTTATTTCTTGTGTGGTTTAGGTAAGTTATGAAACCTCCTAAGTTAACTCTAGAGCATGGTGATCATGGATGCACATAGGTATGTAGCACTTGAGCAGCACAGATGGCTAGCAGGACATCTGTGTTGATCTGTTGCGGTTCCAGAAGGCCAGGAGGTTGTGATAAGCTAAAAAGATAGAATTTTACCCTTAAAAATATCCTATGGTGGGGGCAGGCAATAGGCATGTGGATAGCTGGGGTAAAAGACATTGGCCCATTGGGATGGGGGAGCTAGCCATGAGGGCTCTGATTCAGAGCCAGATTCCTAATCCATAAAAGGACTTGGAGAGCAAAGCAGACCTCAGTCCCAGATGAAAAACATGGCTGAGTTTATGGAGGAAGGGTATAAAGTAGACCTTGGAGACGGGGTAGTGGTAAAAAATAATCTACAGGTGTACTGCCTATATTCTAGGTAGTAACTCAGAACATGAGGAAGCTACAAAGCAGAACAGGAGCCCTGCTGGCAATGCTGTGGTTGGCAGGCATATGGCAGCCATAAGAATGTGCCTCTCAGATCTCTGACAGCTGGGAGACTGACCAGGCTGCTGCTACACTCTGAAATCGTCACTGTATTTGCATCAAGGCCACACTTCCTATGGGCTGTTCCTGGTCAGTGGATGACCCCAGCAGGGACACTAGGTAGGCCTGTTCATGGAAGACACTGGAGTCCTTTTTTTAATTGAAGTGTAGTTGATTCACATTGCTGTGTTGCTTTCAGGTGTACAGCATAGTGATTCAGGTTTTGGGGTTTTTTTTTTGGCAGATCGTATTCCATTATAGGTTATTACAAGATAATGGCTATAATTCCCTGCGCTATACAGTAAATCCTTGTTGCTTATCTATTTGATGTATAGTAGTTTGTATCTGTTAATCCCATACTCCTAATTTATCCCTCCCCAATTTCTGTCCCCTTTGGTAACCATGAGTTTGTTTTCTATGTCTGAGTCTGTTTCCATTTTGTACGTAGATTCATTTGTATTATTTTTTAGATTCCGCATATAAGCGATATCATACAATATTTCTCTTTCTCTGTCTGACTTACTTCACTCAGTATGACAATCTCTAGGTCCATCCATGTTGCTGCAAATGGCATTATTTCATTCTTTTTTAAGGCTGAGTAACACTCCACTGTATCTATATACCACATCTTTTTTTTTTAAAAAAAAGGATCTTTTTTTTTTAGATGTTGGAGGGGTAGGAGTTAATTAATTAATTAATTTTTGCTGTGTTGGCTCTTCGTTTCTGTGCGAGGGCTTTCTCTAGTTGTGGCAAGCGGGGGCCACTCTTCATTGTGGTGCGCGGGCCTCTCACTATCGCGGCCCCTCTTGTTGAGGAGCACAGGCTCCAGACGTGCAGGCTCAGTAGTTGTGGCTCACGGGCCTAGTTGCTCTGTGGCATGTGGGATCTTCCCAGACCAGGGCTCAAACCCGTGTCCCCTGCATTAGCAGGCAGATTCTCAACCACTGCACCACCAGGGAAGCCCTATATACCACATCTTCTTAATCCAATCATCTTTTCATGGGCACTTGGGTTGTTTCCATGTCTTGGCTATTGTAAATAGTGCTGCTATGAACATTGGGATGCATGTATCTTTGGATCAAATGGTAGCTCTATTTATAGTTTTGGGGAAACTACATACTGTTTTCCGTGACACTGGACTCCTTTGGCTGCTGACTTTGTCTTAAGGACTACCTGATGGTGATGCTAAACTTTCCTTAGAACTGCACCCAGGTTAAGACACTTCCCTCTGACTAACTTCCTTCCTTCCTTCTTTCCCTCCTTCCTTCTTTCCCTCCTTCCTTCCTTCCTTCCTTCCTTCCCTCCCTCCCTCCCTCCCTTCTCTCTCCTTCACTCAGGGTCAGACTTGCATTTCATTGCAGTGCATACTGGTGGCTCTCCCAGGCTTTCCTTGTTCCCTTCCCATTTTTTTTAATCACTGGGGTTGCCCCTAGTAAATTTCTTGTGCTTTTACTTCTATCTTTTTATCTCCTTCTTGAATGACCTGGACCAACACAGGGGGTCACCTACATGTGTGGTTTAAGGGACCTCAACTTAAAGGATAGAAAGTTGCAGTGACAAAGGTTTCATTTGAGATTGAGTCCGGTGGTTTTCACATTTCCTTGCATGAAGAATGTAGATTGACTGGGTAAGCCTCAGGGGCCAGGCACAGTGCTAGGCTCTAGGAATACAGTCACAAACAAGATGCCCTTATGAAATTTATCAGGAAAGACAGCAGAGATTAGGCAAGTAGTCGAGAAAATATTTTTGGTAAAAGCTAGTGACATAGTCCAAATCCCTTCCCATGGCTTATAAGTTTTCATGACCTGGCCCCTACCTATCTCTCCATCCTCTTTTCTCATCATATCTGTATTATACTCTGCACCAGCTAGCATGAAATGCTTGCAGTTCCCAGAACTCTCCATCTTTTTACCTCTGGGCCCTTGCCCAGGCTACCCTTCACCCACCAGCCTTAGACCATATCCATCTACCAGGCTTATTAGCTCGTTCTTCCCTGAGCAACTAAAGGTGTTCCTCCTCTGTTCTCCTGTAGCACCTTACACCCTTATCATTGATTTCTTTACAGGCAAGTAAGTGGAAAACTACTGAAATGCAAAACTGATGCCAGGCACAAAAATATATATACATTCCTTCTTCCCAAATCAGTTGGTTCATAGTTAAGAAATGGTATCTCCACTTTTTATGCTCAAGCCAAACTTGACTTCTGTTTTGTTCCAGAGACTGCTAACTGCCTACTCAATATATGTTCTCCCCTGCCTCTCACTGTATTAATGTGCCCAGCTGAAAATATCTGTGCTTCCTAGTGTCTAGCAAGTAGAGGTGGACAGTGAGATACAAGCAGAAATCATGGGGTGGGGCTTCTGGGAAGCCCTTTTTGCCTTTGACGCTCCCTTCTACCCACTGCCTGGTATTTGACTGTGATGCTTAAAGTTCTGGCAGACATCCTGGGACCATGAGGGAAAGGTCAAGAGAATTACAAACAGCCCTGACATTCTTGAGCCTCTAAACCAACACCAGCAACCGCCTACCTTTGGACTTCTCGTTACATGAGACAAATAAACCCTCATGTGTTTCAGCCACTGTGATCAAATTTTTTTTTTTTTACTCACAGATTAATGCAATGCTGAACTGATCCACCTCAACAAGTTCTGTTCTCTTCTCCTTAGCTGCGTCCGTGCTTGAGATGTCTCCCTTCCTTCTCACCATCTTTTCCCCTAAATCTCTGCTTACCAAATCTTATTCATCATTGAAGACTCGGTGCAAACAACAGCCACTTTTAGGGATTTTATTTTATCCCCTCCCAATATAGATGTGCTATTTCCCTCTTTTGACCCATCTCTGGCGCACTTTATCTGGATGTCTTGTGGAATATATATGTATGTATGTATGTGTGTGTGTATATATATATATACATATATATACACACACAATTCTGTGTGATAGGTATTCATGCTCATATTCGTGTCATACATTTCTTTGAATTTTCTGCAATAAATAGCAGAAACACACATAGTAGACATTTAGTAAATCCTTGTTGAGTTAAATATAAACTTGCAATAAGAACATAACTTCTCCTTACACGGATATATGTAGACACACACATTTAACCACTGACTACAGTAGTTTTTGGAATGAAGTTTGGGCAAAATACAAGCAACCCAATAGATAAAATATGCCTTTAAATAACATATTCTTTACTTGATTTGGAAAATAAAATTATTCTCATGACAATGGGGATATACTTCTGTTTAACTTTATATCAAACATTCTTTCATTTCAACTCTTATTTATTGAATGTCTCCACTATGTAGTCAGTGTTATGAACAGGGTTGTATTAAGATGAATGAGGGTTTGAGCTGGGAATATAATTATCAGAGCTGAAATATGGAGACTATGAAAAGCCCAGGTGAATGTGATGAGATCCTGAACTGAGCTGAGGGCAGGGATAATGGGAAGGAGAAAAAGCACTGTTTGACCCAGACTCTGAGAACAGGTTGTTAAATATTATTTAAAGGTGTGCCATTCATGCTCATACCAGATACTGGAATTTTCTTGAATATTACATGCCCCCAAATGACGTAGGTAAGTAGGGAGACAGAACTGACAATCATCTGTATTTAAAGGGATTTTTTTTTTTTTTTTTGGCACGCGGGCCTCTCACTGCTGTGGCCTCTCCCGTTGCGGAGCACAGGCTCCGGACACGCAGGCTCAGTGGCCATGGCTCACGGGCCCAGCCGCTCCGCAGCATGTGGGATCTTCCCGGACTGGGGCATGAACCTGTGTCCCCTGCAACGGCAGGCGGACTCTCAACCACTGCACCACCAGGGAAGCCCTCAGTTTTCTTTACTGATTTCTCTTCCCTCCGACTGCCCTTTCAGTTCTTCAAGATACTGTTCTTTTTTTCTCTTTCATTTTTATTTAATCTCCAAAAATTATTAACATTCTACTCTTGCCTGCTCAAACTTCATTACGATGTATTTCAACTTTCTTATGCCATCTTCAATGTCTTAACCTCCTTCAGACTTTTTCATATATTTGCCTCTTTGTGCTTCTTACTGGGTGATATCATCTGACCTGTTTTCCAATTCACAAATTCTCTTTGGCTCTCTGTTTAATCCATCAAAGGAGCTTTTATTTTGTACTTAATTTATTATATTTTTTATTTCTCAAATTCCATTTGGTTCTTTTTTAAAAATATTCTGCTCAGTTTCCATAGTTTATTTCTCAATCATCTTCAAATTCCTTTTTCTTTTAGCATATCAAACATTCTTATTTTATATTCAGCATCTGTTAATTTTTATAACTTTAGTCTTTGTGAGTCTGTTTCTGCAGACTTCCACTCAGAATGGCTTGTGTCTTTGTAGGTTTCGTGATATTTTTTTCATTGTGAGCTCATGCTCTTTGGAATTTTATCTGTGGGAATTCTTTTGAGACTACTTTAAAATTCTTCCAGAGAACATTTTTATTTACCACTGCAATGTGGTGCCTAGAGGCACCATCAACCAAGGACTGCTATAAACTAATGTTTCTGTTTGGTGGTTTTACAGACACAGACATAGTATTCTGCTCCCAAAAGTGCTTGAGTGTGGACATGTGATTAGGAATTCTTAGGAGAAATAATTTTCTCCAACCCCCCCACCCCCGCCAATTCCCTAGGTTAGGTAAGTATCTTTATGTAGAGAAAGAGGTATTTTATAGGTCACTCACTTATGGAGTGACCCTTAGGGGATTTTAGCTTTATGAGGGTCTCCAGCCAGCCTGACTACCTTGCTTGGGTCTCAGTCTTTATCTCCTGTCTCTAGTCCTACCACACAGTCCTTTAATACCAACTCTAGGCCACCAGGGATAAGCAGATACTCCAAAGACAAACTCTGGCTTCATTACCTCTAGAATATCGGGCTGGATTCTTTCCTTTACTTAACTGCAGGTCAGCTTCACTTTAAAATAACAGCACTTAAAATATTTTTTTCCAGCTTCTTAAGCCAGGTTCCCCTCTCCCCTGCATTGTGCTTGCTGTGTCAGGCGCTGTTCTAAGTATTTCTTTATTGGGAGGGATTTCTCTACACACTTATCCTATTGTCAGAAACAGAAATTATTGTCTTTTTTAACAACATTCTCTCCAGGTAGTCTCATCCTCTCTTTGGACTCTATTCTCTCTCTGGGTGACTCTCAAATCTATATTCTTGCCTTTTCCCTGAGCTTCCTATAGCCCCATATGAATCACCTAATTCATGGTCTCCTTGCCCCTCCAAATTTATTCTGTCCTGCGCCTCCTGTCTTAGCCAGGGATACAGCAAGCTACCTAGTCAGTCAAGCTGGAAATATTAGTATCCTCTTTAAATTATCCCTCTCCCTCATCCTCAGTTACCAATTCCCAAGATTACTAGCTGTTTTTCATGTTAGCTGCTTCTACCTCATTCCCCATGAAAACACCCTGGCTCTGACGCTTACCCATCCCTCACCTAGTTAATATCTCTAGTCACACAACTGGTCTTTGGCCTCTAATTCATTTGAAACCCCTTCCATTACTAAATCTGCCACCAAAACTCTCTTTCCAAATCACATATCTGATCATATCCCTTGCCTGTGCAAAAACCGTTATTGACTTTCCATTGCCTGCTATAGAAATAATAAAATTCTGACCTCTTGACTTGGTATTCAAGGTACATGACAATGGGGGTGCCGATCTTTACAGTCTTTTAATTGTGACCCTTTATTCTGTGATGCATGTAATGCTCCAGTTACACTGTACTTGTCATTCTGCGATTTAACTCCTTTACCTGAAACACCCTTACCCTTATCTCCACCAACCAAAATACTAATTTTTATTTAAGACCCAGTTCAGTTCTTCCCAGAAATCAATTACTCCTGACTCTGTACTCCCATAGCAGTTTCCTTAATCTTTTGTGGCACTTATCATATTGTGCCTTTTATTAGAGGTCATTGTGTTTGCTTCTTCCTCTTACCAGGTGCTAAGTCCTTGAAGGCACTAGAGCATAGTGGTTACACACTCTGGGTTTGGAGTCAAATAGACCAGGCTCAAGCCTTAATTCCATCACTAGCTATGTGAATTTGGGCTTAACCTCTTTGAGCCTCAGTTTCCTCATCTATGAAAGGGGGGGTATACAGTACTGTTGTAAATTTTCAATTATCTAATTCATGTAAAGCCATTAGCACACTGCCTGGCAAGAATAACTACACAATAAATATTAGCTATTATTATTAAAGGCAGATGCTACAGCTTGTTCATCTTTTTATCTCTCCAATTCTTCCTCTAGCCTCTCCTCTTTCCCTCCTCCCCCCCTTCCTGTTCCAGGGCTTAGCCTAGTACCTTTCACAGACTACATATTCAATAAATTCTTCTTGAGTGAACGCTGAAAACATCACACAGTTTTTATATATAACATTTAATTCAGTCTGGGTCGAAACAGTTGACATTTGTATGAGACACCAACAGGCGAATGCTTATGGGCTGTCCCAGCAATATATATCAATGGAGCATCCTGTTTGAGCACCAAAGAGCAGCCCCTTTCAGTATTGTCTGAACAAGCCAGCTTTACTAGGAGTGGTGAAAGAGAAAGGGGAGGTTTCATATCCCAGGGAAGTGTTTGGAACTTAATGAGAAGTGTAGGCTGAGAAAATGACCCTGTTCTTTGAAAACCAAATGCAGCTACTGAATGTGAGGCTTACACACAGCCTAGGCCGTGTGTGAGCAACAGGGACCAGAGTTTTGCAAAATCTTTTTCCTGGCCTGTGGTGAATTTTGAATCAAACCCACTCAGCATTTTACTCTCTATAGACACAGCACATTTTTTCTCTAAATCCTCACTCCCAGCACGCTTACTAACCAACATTCCTGATAAAACCAATGAAACCAAATGAATTATTTGGGGCTAGATACGAAGTTGGTCTTCTCCCTACTTCTTGTTCCAGCACCAAAAATATTTATGCTATTACTTTACATTCCTTAAAACTACCAATATTCCAAAATGGTCACTGTTTACTTGGATTCTATATATTTTTCTGTTCTATTTTAAAGATGAATGCACCATATTTTATGACACGTCTGTTCTAATATTATCAGTAAGATTTCCATAAAAGTGAAATATTTTAAAGTCCAACTTTTGTTTTTTACCTCTTCCTGGATTATATCTTGCATAGCTTCAAATCCATCAAAATGCTCAAATGATACTGTATATGTTTCTAATTTTATTTGCTTTATGAATTTGAGAAAGGTTTAGTCTTTTGCTGCTTTAAGCTAACTATTTTAGGAATGTTGAGCTTTATCATTCAGAAATGATAAAAATGGAATTTTCCTTTAGTTTAATCGCACAGACAACTCAGTGGTATTCTTGAGATCTGATTATTGCCTCTTGGGTAAAGAGGTATGGAATAGCTCAATCACACGATACACTTCAGGTGACCTCCCCCACCCTTCAACACACGCACACACAAGAAATTCAATTAAAAGACTTTTGTTCTTGAAGCCAAAGGTTATACATGGCTCCCTAACTGATCTTTATTTGTGTATGTAACCCTTGATTCCTAACCTGTCTCTTCCATTGGAAAAATCAATGGCCCAGGATATAGTCAACGTTACTTAGTTCCATTCCCTAAATAGTTTTTCTTTCATAGTATCTGCCCCCTCCTCCCTAATACCTATCTTGCTCTCAGCTAGCTGTCAAGTGATCACTGGCAAGGTCTTCGCTGATAACGCTTAAACCAAGGGTTTCCAACAGTTGTGTGTGTCAGTGTGAAAGAGAGAGACAGATAAAGGGGAAGGAGAGAGAGAGGAAGGGAAGTGTGAGAACCTAGAAAGTGGAAAATAGTGGGGCATGGCTGAGGCAACCATCTTAGAGATCTAGAAAATGAAGCCAGGTTATTGTTTTCTGGCTGGGAATTCCTAGCCTAAGGTGTTACCTATGTCAGTTAACAAGAACTTCTTTAATATACCAACCAGTTTTCAATACTTGAAGGAAGGTGCAGGATTCAGGCACCTTGACCACTGTTGGGGAAGGTAGTTTGGGGATGGCTTTCTAAGGTACCGTGACCTTCTCAGTGCTGTCATCTGTAAGGTGATAAGCAGAACTCGCTGGCTACAATCACTACTCAAACCTTACTGAATTTGAGAGGCAAAGAGTGGAAAACCATTCCTTGCCATATCTTATGATTCAGACAAGTCAATATGAGTTCAATTTGCTTCAAGAGATGAATTTTGGGGAGCCCTCCCCTTTCTATTCCAGTTCCATTCATTCTAATGTTATTGAAGAAGTGAACATAAACCTAGTTTTGCACTCTCTAACAGGCCACCTGGGAATAATTGGCCTTACAAACTCCTCTGGAAAAGCAGCTCGATCTTTTAGATTATGTTTATGGCCTGACCTCATTGCCAAGTCTCACATTTTAATAACCCTTGTGACATAGATGAGGCTTTTGGTTGTTCCCCTCTTGTCTTCCTATGCAGTACCAATCCTCTTCCTCTTAACTCTCTCAACCCCAAGGGCCTAATTGTCTTGGGGCCTTGATCTGATTCAACCCACTTATAAAAGCACCTTTACTTTAGGTATTAGGCCTGCCATGGTAACACTTTGTAATTTACAATGCTTCTCCTTATGTCATCTTTCATTTCATGGAACAGACGCAAATAAGGGTAGGTAAGCCTTTCCAAACTGTTGAATTAAGGCCTCTTGAAGACAGAAAATCCTTCTAAAACTCAATAGTCACTGTTTTCTGCTCCTGACTGCTTTTTTAGTATGTCTCAAGAGGAAGATTTTTGGTCTTCAATGGTGGCATTTTGGATAACGTAACATGTGATGGAGAAGGAGGGACAGCAGAGTCCCTCTTAGGCTCCTTCAGTCATACAACACAGACAACTAATACATGCATCTTCTCAGAAGCCCAGCCATACTCACAATGAAGAAAAGGGAAGCATCATGCTATAGCAGGAGTTCTCAGCCTTGACTGTATATTGTAATCACTGGAGGTATTTTAAAAACACTGATGCCTGGGTCCCACCCCAAGAGATTTTGATTTAATTGGTCTTGTGTGCATCCTGGGCAGCCAGATTTTTGAAGCCCCAAGGTGATTTTATTTATTTATTTTTTGAATTTTATTTTATTTTTTGTATACGGCACGTTCTTATTAGTCATCCATTTTATACATATTAGTGTATACATGTCAATCCCAATCTCCCAATTCATCCCTACCCCCTCCGCCCCCCTGCCACTTTCTCCCTTGGTGTCCATACGTTTGTTTTATACATCTGTGTCTCTGTTTCTGCTTTGCAAACCGATTCGTCTGTACCATTTTTCTAGATTCTACATATATGTGATAACATACGATATTTGTTTTCCTCTTTCTGACTTACTACACTCTGCATGACAGTCTCTAGGTCCATCCACGTCTCTACAAATGACCCAATTTCGTTCTTTTATATGGCTGAATAATAGTCCATTCTATATATGTACCACATCTTCTTTATCCATTCATCTGTCAGTGGGCACTTAGGTTGCTTCCATGACCTAGCTATTGTAAATAGTGCTGCAATGAACATTGGGGTGCATGTGTCTTTTTGTTTTCTTTTTTTGTTTGTTTTTTATAAATTTATTTATTTTTTTTATTTGTTTATTTTTGGCTGCACTGGGTCTCCATTGCTGTACGTGGGCTTTCTCTAGTTGCAGAGAGCGGGGGCTACTCTTCGTTGTGGTGCATGGGCTTCTCATTGCTGTGTCTTCTCTTGTTGTGGCGCATGGGCTCTAGGCACACGGGCTTCAGTAGTTGCGGCACACAGGCTCAGTAGTTGCAGCTCACGGGCTCTAGAGTGCAGGCTCAGTAGTTGTGGTGCACGGGCTTAGTTGCTCTGCGGCATGTGGGATCTTCTGGGACCAGGGCATGAACCTGTGTCCCCTGCATTGGCGGGTGGATTCTTAACCCCTGCGCCACCAGGGAAGCCCAATGTGTCTTTCTGAATTATGGTTTTCGCTGGGTATGTGCCCAGTAGTGGGATTGCTGGGTCATATGGTAATTCTATTTTTACTTTTTGAAGGAACCTCCATACTGTTCTCCATAGTGGCTGTATCAATTTACATTCCCACCAACAGTGCAAGAGGGTTCCCTTTGCTCCACACCCTCTCCAGCATTTGTTGTTTGTAGATTTTCTGATGATGCCCATTCTAACCAGTGTGAGTTAGTTTTGATTTGCATTTCTCTAATAATTAGTGATGTTGGGCAGCTTTTCATGTGTCTGTTGGCCATCTGTATGTCTTCTTTGGAGAAATGTCTATTTAGGTCATCTGCTCATTTTTGGATTGGGTTGTTTGTTTGGTTTTTTGTTTCTTTTTTTGCATCTTTATTGGAGTATAATTGCTTTACAATGGTGTGTTAGTTTCTGCTTTATAACAAAGTGAATCAGTTATACATATACATATGTTCCCATATCTCTTCCCTCTTGCGTCTTCCTCCCTCCCACCTTCCCTATCCCACCCCTCTAGGTGGTCACAAAGCACCGAGCTGATCTCCCTGTGCTATACGGCTGCTTCCCACTAGCTATCTATTTTACGTTTGGTAGTGTATATATGTCCATGCCACTCTCTCGCTTTGTCACAGCTTACCCTTCCCCCTCCCCATATGAAGTCCATTCTCTAGTAGGTCTGTGTCTTTATTCCTGTCTTACCCCTAGGTTCTTCATGACATTTTGTTCTTAAATTCCATATATATGTGTTAGCATATGGTATTTGTCTTTCTCTTTCTGACTTACTTCACTTTCATTAGGTCCCATTTGTTTATTTTTGGTTTTATTTCCATTACTCTAGGAGGTGGGTCAAAAAAGATCTTGCTGTGATTTATGTCAAAGAGTGTTCTTCCTGTGTTTTCCTCTAAGAGTTTTATAGTATCCAGTCTTACATTTATGTCTTTAATCCATTTGGAGTTTATTTTGTGTATGGTGTTAGGGAGTGCTCTAATTTCATTCTTTTACATGTAGCTGTCTGGTTTTCCCAGCACCATTTATTGAAAAGACTGTCTTTTCTACATTGTGTATCCTTGCCTCCTTTGTCATAGATTAGTTGACCATAGGTGCATGGGTTTATCTCTGGGCTTTCTATCCTGTTCCACTGATCGATATTTCTGTTTTTGTGCCAGTACCATACTGCTTTGATTACTGTAGCTTTGTAGTATAGTCTGAAGTCAGGGAGTCTGATTTCTCCAGCTGCATTTTTTTCCCTCAAGATTGCTTTAGCTATTCAGGGTCTTTTGTGTCTCCATAGAAATTTTAAGAGTTTTTGTTCTAGTTCTGTAAAAAATGCCATTGGTAGTTTGATAGGGATTGCATTAAATCTGTAGATTGCTTTGGGTAGTATAGTCATTTTCACAATGTTGATTCTTCCAATCCAAGAACATGTTATATCTCTCCATCTGTTTGTGACATCTTTGATTTCTTTCATCAGTGTCTTATAGTTTTCTGAGTACAAGTCTTTTACCTCCTTAGGTAGGTTTATTCCTAGATATTTTATTCTTTTTGTTGCACTGGTGAATGGGATTGTTTCCTTAATTTCTCCTTCTGATTTTTCGTTGTTAGTGTATAGGCATGCAAGAGATTTCTGTGTATTAATTTTGCATCCTGCATCTTTACCAAATTCATCAATTAGCTCTATTAGTTTTCTAATGGCATCTTTAGGATTATCTATGTATAGTATCATGTCATCTGCAAACAGTGACAGTTTTACCTCTTTTCCAGTTTGTATTCCTTTAATTTCTTTGTCTTCTCTGATTGCCGTGGCTAGGACTTCCAAAACTATGTTGAATAATAGTGGTGAGAGTGGACATCCTTGTCTTGTTCCTGATGTTAGAGGAAATGGTTTCTGTTTTTCACCATTGAGAATGATGTTTGCTGTGGGATTGTCATATATGGCCTTTATTATATTGAGGTAGTTTCCCTCTATGCCCACTTTCTGCAGAGGTTTTATCATAAATGGGTGCTGAATTTTGTCAAAAGCTTTTTCTGCATCTATTGAGATGATCATATGGTTTTTCTTCTTCAGTTTGTTAATACGGTGTATCACATTGATTGATTTGCATATATTGAAGAATCCTTGCATTCCTGTTATAAATCCCACTTGATCATGGTGTCTGATCCTTTTAAATTGTTGTTGGATTCTGTATGCTAGTATTTTGTTGAGGATTTTGCATCTATATTCATCAGTAATATTGGTCTTTAATTTTCTTTTTTTATAATATGTCTGGTTTTGGTATCAGGGTGATGGTGGCCTCGTAGAATGAGTTTGGGAATGTTCCTTCCTCTGCTATTTTTTGGAAGAGTTTGAGAAGGATGGGTGTTAGCTCTTCTCTAAATGTTTGATAGAATTCACCTGTGAAGCCATCTGGTCCTGGACTATTGTTTGTTGGAAGATTTTTTAACCACAGTTTTAATTTCATTACTTGTGATTGGTCTGTTCATATTTTCTATTTCTTCCTGGTTCAGTCTTGGAAGGATATACCTTTCTAAGAATTTGTCCTTTTCTTCCAGGTTGTCCATTTTATTGGTGTAGAGTTGCTTGTAGTAGTCTTTTACTATGCTCTGTATTTCTACAGTGTCCACTGTAACTTCTCCTTTTTCATTTCTAATTTTATTAACTTGAGTCCTCTCCCTCTTTTTCTTGATGAGTCTGGCTAATGGTTTATCAATTTTGTTTGTATTCACAAAGTACCAGCTTTTAGTTTTATTGATCTTCGTTATTGTTTTCTTTGTTTCTATTTCATTTATTTCTGCTCTGATCTTTATGATTTCTTTCCTTCTACTAACTTTGGGTTTTGTTTGTTCTTTCTCTCATTCCTTTAGGTGTAAGGTTAGATTGTTTGAGATTTTTCTTGTTTCTTGAGGTAGGATTGTATTGCTATAAACTTCCCTCTTAGAACTGCTTTTGCTGCATCCCATAGGTTTTGGATCATCATGTTCTCGCTGTCATTTGTCTCTGGGTATTTTTTGATTTCCCCTTTGATTTCTTCAGTGATTTCTTGGTTATTTAGGAATGTATTGTTTAGCCTCCATGTGTTTGTGTTTTTTTCCCTGTAATTTATTTCTAATCTCATAGCGTTGTGGTTGGAAAAGATGCTTGATATGATTTCAATTTTCTTAAATTTACTGAGGCTTGATTTGTGACCCAGGATGTGATCTGTGCTGGAGAATGTTCCCTGTGCACTTGAGAAGAAAGTGCAGAAGTGCAGAAAGTGAGAAGAAACTGTTTTTGGATGGAATGTCCTATAAATATCAATTAAATGTATCTGGTCTATTGTGTCATTTAACGCTTGTGTTTCCTTATTAATTTTCTGCTTGGATAATCTGCCCATTGGTGTGAGGTGTTCACATCTCCCACTATTATTGTGTTACTGCCCATTTCCTCTTTTATACCTGTTAGCATTTGCCTTATGCATTGAGGTGCTCCTATGTTGGGTGCATATATATTTATAATTGTTATATTTTCTTCTGGGATTGATCCCTTTATCATTATGTAGTGTCCTTCCTTGTCTCTTGTAATATTATTTTATTTTTTATTTTTTTAATTAATTTATTTTTAAAAATTTTATTTTTGGCTGCATTGTGGCTTTGCTGCATCTGGGCTTTCTCTAGTTCCAGCAAGTGGGGGATACTCTTTGTTGCGGTGCACGGGATTTTCATTGCAGTGGCTTCTCGTTTGGAGCACGGACTCTAGGCACAAGGGCTTCAGTAGTTGTGGCACATGGACTCTGTAGTTGTGGCTCATGGGCTCTAGAGTGCAGGCTCAGTAGTTGTGGCACACAGGCTTAGTTGCTCTGCGGCATGTGGGATCTTCCCGGACCAAGGTTCGAATCTGTGTCCCCTGCATTGGCAGGTGGATTCCCAACCACTGTGCCACCAGGGAAGTCCCACATTCTTTATTTTAAAGTCTATTTTATCTGATACGAGTATTGCTACTACAGCTTTGTTTTGATTTCAATTTGCATGGAATATCTTTTTCCATCACTTCACTTTCAGTTTGTATGTGTCCCTAGGTCTGAAGTGGGTCTCTTGTAGACAGCGTATATATGGGTCTTGTTTTTGTATCCATTCAGCAAACCTGTGTCTTTTGGTTGGAGCATTTAATCCATTCACATTTAACGTAATTATCGATATGTGTGTTCCTATGACGATTTTCTTAATTGTTTTGGGTTTGTTTGTGTAGGTCCTTTTCTTCTCTTGTGTTTCCTGCCTAGAGAAGTTCCTTTAGCATTTGTTGTAGAGCTGGTTTGGTGGTGCTGAATTCTCTTAGCTTTTGCTTGTCTGCAAAGCTTTTGATTTTTCCATCAAATCTCAATGAGATCCTTGCTAGGTAGCGTAATCTTGGTTGTAGTTTCTTCCCTTTCATCACTTTAAGTATATCATGCCACTCCCTTCTGGCTTGCAGAGTTTCTGCTGAGAATTCAGCTGTTAACCTTATGGGAATTCCCTTGTATGTTATTTGTCATTTTTCCTTTGCTGCCTTCAATAATTTTTCTTTGTCTTTAATTTTTGCCAATTTGATTACTGTGTGTCTCGGTGTGTTTCTCCTTGGATTTATCCTGTATGGGACTCTCTGCTTCCTGGACTTGGGTAGCTATTTCCTTTCCCATGTTAGGGAAGTTTTCGACTGTAATCTCTTCAAATATTTTCTCGGGTCCTTTCTCTCTCTCTTCTCCTTCTGGGACCCCTATAATGTGAATGTTGTTGCGTTTAATGTTGTCCCAGAGGTCTCTTAGGCTCTCTTCATTTCTTTTCATTCTTTTTTCTTTATTCTGTTCCATGGCAGTGAATTCCACCATTCTGTCTTCCAGGTCACTTATCCGTTCTTCTGCCTCAGTTATTCTACTATTGATTCCTTCTAGTGTAGTTTTCATTTCAGTTATTGTATTGTTCATCTCTGTTTGTTCTTTAATTCTTCTAGGTGTTTGTTAAGCATTTCTTTCATCTTCTCGATACTTGCCTCCTTTCTTTTCCTAAGGTCCTGGATCATCTTCATTATCATTATTTTGAATTCTTTTTCTGGAAGGTTGCCTCTCTCCACTTCACTTAGTTGTTTTTCTGGGGTTTTATCTTGTTCCTTCATCTGGTACATAGTCCTCTGCCTTTTCATTTTGTCTGTCTTTCTTTGAATGTGGTCTTCGTTCCACAGGCTGCAGGACTGTAGTTCTTCTTGCTTCTGCTGTCTGCCCTCTGGTGGATGAGGCTATCTAAGAGGCTTGTACAAGTTTCCAGATGGGAGGGACTGGTGGTAGGTAGAGCTGGGTGTTGCTCTGGTGGGGAGAGCTCAGTAAAACTTTAATCCACTTGTCTGCTGATGAGTGGGGCTGAGTTCCCTCCCTGTTGGTTGTTTGGCCTGAGGCAACCCAGCTCTGGGAGCTACAGGCTCTTTGGTGGGGCTGATGGTGGTGTCTGGGAGGGCTCATGCCAAGGAGTCCTTCCCAGAACTTCTGCTGACAGTGTCCTTGTCCCCACGGTGAGCCACAGCTATGCCCCGCCTCTGCAGGAGACCCTCCAACACTAGTAGGTAGGTCTGGTTCACTCTCCTATGGGGCCACTGCTCCTTCCTGCTGGGTCCTGACGTGCACACTACTTTCTGTGTGCCATCCAAGAGTGGAGTCTCTTTTTCCCCCAGTTCTGTCGAAGTCCTACAATCAAATTCCACTAGCTTCAAAGTCTGATTCTCTGGGAATTCCTCCTCCCGTTGCCTACCCCCAGGTTGGGAAGCCTGACATGGGGCTCAGTACCTTCACTCCAGTGGGTGGATTTCTGTGGTATAATTGTTCTCCAGTTTGTGAGTCACCCACCCAGTGGTTATGGGATTTGATTTTATTGTGATTGTGCCCCTCCTGCCTTCTCATTGGGGCTTCTCCTTTGTCTTTGGATGTGGGGTATCATTTATGGTGAGTTCCAGTGTCTTCCTGTCAATGATTGTTCAGCATTTAGTTGTGATTTTGGTGCTCTCGCAAGAGGGAATGAGCTCACGTCCTTCTACTCTGCCATCTTGAACCAATTTCCCCATCTCACCCAAGGTGATGTTAATATGTAACCATAAGTGACAACACTTGCGTTATAGTGTGATAGTCTCTGCTTATTGACAAATGGCATCCTGTGAACAATCTCACCAGCAACCTATTGACATAATATCAGGGTGTAGTTGAATTTTCCTCTGTCAAAAATCATGTGAGAAAAAGCAGGTGAGAGCCAAAAATGATGATCAGTATTAACCGAGCTGAATCATGATACCAAACCCTCTTCTGATTGAACCTCAACTAATGGTATTAGCAATTTTGTTTTATTCTCTAGCATAAATGACTAAACTTTGGATATATCTAGGGCAACCAAGATAACAGTTGCCTGGGACTGAAGGGATTCCCAGGATATAGGATTTCAGTTTCAAAACTGAGCAATACTGCGATAACCAGGATGAGAAGGACACGCTAAAAAGAGAAAAGTATATGAACCATACAGTTATTTGTGCACACATATTCTGAGAAACACGAATCGGGGGAATGTTCAACATGGAGGCCAAGCTATTTGTAAAAATCTACACCTTTCTAGGATGAATTGAATTTATTCTGTTTTATTTAGTTGGCACAGTCTTACGAAGGAGAAATTCACTGTTACAATGGCTCAAAGGTAGCAAAAACAAAACAAACCGAAGACAACCACCAAAGCTCCACAGCCACTAAAGGACTTCTTAACCTGGATTTATGTACCTCGCTTGGGGTTTGGTTCCTGCCTAGTGATTCTCAGGAGGTACTTGAGTAGTTTGCATGATGGATGGTATCAGTGCAGAATTCCAGTTGTAATCCAAAGCTCAGAAAAAATCCATCTCCCCATGGGTCTGTTGAGTAGAATTTGAGAATGGATCTGCAACTGGCCATCATATGAAAACTCTTTTTAGTTAGAAGATTCCCACAAGAGGCAAAACATTTCATGTTGGTGTCTACACGTCTGATGTGCCTGGCTCGTCTCTTTTCTATAGGATGAAGCTGTTCTGTTGTTCTCAGGTGGAAAAGGTTCGAGTTGACAGATGGACCCTTGGTAAATTTAAGAGGAATGCAGATTTTAGTGTACTAACAAATGCATTTTTAGAAAAAATTATTTGTAAGGAATATAAGAGTTTTGTGTTAGTCTGTGCATCTTGAGTACAAAGTGGCAAAGTTTATAGTGGTTAAAAATTGACTTTGGAATCAGGCAGATGGGTTCAAAATCTAGTCTTGCTTCTTAGGGCATTGTGACATGACCTTGGGCAACTTACTTAACCTCCCCAATTCTCTGTTATATATATATATATATATTCTCTAATATATATATTAGAGAAAAGTATACCTCTCTCTTTGGATTGTTGTGAGAATTACACAAAATAATAAATATAAAGCAGAGTTTCTCAACCTTGGCACTATTGACATTTTGGGCAGCAAAATGCTTTGCTGTGGGAGCCTGTCCTGAGCATTGTAGCATACGCAGCAGCATTGCTGGTCTCTACTCACAGCTACCCCTCCAAGTCTTGACAACCAAAAATGTCTCCAGACATTGCCAGGTGTCCCCAGGATGGAGCCAGGGCAGTGGTGGGGGAGCAGGGAGTGGAGAATACATGCCCCTGGTTGAGAATCACTCAATATAAAGTGATAAGTGTCAGACCTGGAATACAGTAGGCACTCATTAAGTGGTAGCTACAATATTATAATTGTTAATACTGTATCAAAGTTAGAATTCTTATTATTAATGCTGAACCTTAAAAGTGAGCCAGTATATTTAATTCTATCTGAGAATATTCTCTCAGACTTATTCTTTTAGGCTGTGTAAGCCAGTCTTGCTCCGCTAAGAGAAATATTGGAAAATATCACTTTCCGGCCTCACATCTCTTGCATCTAGTCATCCTGCAAGTCTAAGATCTTTTAGATTTATTGATGTGTTATTCAACCATTTAAACATTCACAAACTACTTAAAAATAGCTACATTATAAGTGAATATTTGTCAGGAATGGTGAAATTTGCAACTTTAAGGCATGTAAGGCACAATCCTTTCTTCCATCTAATTTATTTCCCCTCTCATGACACATATGCTCTGCAGAAACCTCAATCCTACTTCACTGATAAATTATGGCAATCTGATATATGCCTCCTTTGCTACCAATAGCCCATCTCCTTTCTCAACTCTTTTTCCTGTCATTCTTGTTCTTACTAAAAGAAGAAGGGGAGACTTCCCTGGTGGCACAGTGGTTAAGAATCCACCTGCCAATGCAGGGGACACAGGTTCAAGCCCTGGCCCGGGAAGATCCCACATGCTGTGGAGCAACTTAAACCTGTGTGCCACAACTACTGAGCCTGCGCTCTAGAGCCCACAAGCCACAGCTACTGAGCCCACACACCGCAACTACTGTAGCCCGTGCTCTGCAACAAGAGAAGCCACCGCAGTGAGAAGCCCGCGCACCACAGTGAAGAGTAGCTCCTGCTCACCACAACTAGAGAAAGCCTGCCCGCAGCAACGAAGAACCAACACAGCCACACACACAAAAAAAAAATTAAAAGAAGTTTCTTTCCTCTATGAGTCTTCACTCCTCTGCTACTGTTTCCGGAAAGACTGTGTTCTAGCATTTATCTTCTCTTTAGCCACATCTTTACTTTATTCCTCTCCATTGGCTCCTTTTCCCTCCATCATCAAATAAAATAGGTTTCCTCCATTAGAAAAGCTACTGCCTTCTGAAATTGCAGTCTTATTTCTTTGCTGAGCCTCCCACACACTTCCTTCTCAGTTTCTTTTATCGGACCTTCTTTGCTTGCCCACCCCTTAAACCTTTACATTGCTCAGTGTTTTGTCCTCAGACATCTTCTCTTCTCAACACTCAACAGCAACCTGCCCTACCCTCACCCAGGGAAACTTCATTTTCTCTCATGGATTCAACTAACAACTACTTGTTGTTGTCCCTAAAATCTCTCTCTCTCTCTCTGAATTAAATCTCTCCTGAACTTGAGATACATTTAGCCAACCGCCTACTATATACTTCCACCAGGATGTCTAGTGAGTACCTCAAAATCAACATGAACAAAACTGAATTCATTATATTCTATTCTCAAAACTACTCCTCCACAAGTGTTTCCTATATCAGCATTTACTCAGTTGTCCAAGCCAAAAATTTTGATGTCATCCTTGGCTCTTCGCTCTCCTAAAACCTCCCACTACCAACTAATTACCAAGAACTGTCAATTCTACCTCCTACATATTTATTGAGTCTACCTACTCCTCTCCATCTCTACTGACACCATCAACTCTCTCTCTCTTTTTTTAAACATCTTTATTGGAGTATAATTGCTTTACAATAGTGTGTTAGTTTCTGCTTTATAACAAAGTGAATCAACTCTCAAACTGTTACAACAGCCTCATAATTGGTCAACCTGACCTTGAACTTGCCACTGTGCACATTCAGTCAGAGGGATCTTTCTAAAACTCAAATTTGATTATATCATTCTCCTGCTTAAACCCTTCAGCACCTTCCCAGTACCAATTTGGATTGAATTTAAAGTCTTTGACATGGCTCTATAACATCCTTCATTATCTGGCCCCTGCTAACCTCTTCAACAATAGTTCTACAAAATCACCCACTTGGACCACTACTTCTTTCAGTTGCTTGAGTGGTCATACTTTCTTTTCTCTCTGGATTACCACATCGGGTTTTTCTTTCTTGGATCACACCCTTCCTTCTCATTTAGCTAATTCCAACTTGTCCTGTAGGTACCAGTTTAAACATCACTTCCTCTTAAAAAGTCTTCCAGAATCCTCAGGTCTGGGATAGGTGGCCCTCCTTATGTGCTACATTAGTACCCTATGTCTCCCCTATGTTGAACATAACAGATTGCCTTGTAATTGACAGTTTACTTATCTTCTTCCAGACTACACTCTCCATGAGGCTGTTTCCAGGCCTCTGGTGCTAAGTACATAGTAGATGCACAAGAAATATTTGTGGAATACAAGTGAATTAAATGTCACCAAGGATCCTCACAAAACGCAAAGCTTTTATTTCCATTTTCCATCTTTCTGAATACTCAAACTATTTAATCCTTCCCTGTTTTCTTAAAATTGTTCTTCTTTGTTTTCAGAGGCAGCATTGTGTGCATATTATATTACCTTTCTACACTTTTGAGAATTTTTAGTCCTTCTTGTTTGCTGACCCCTTTTCTGACCCTTAACTTTGGACTTTTCCCCAAGACTCTCTTCTTCACTCTTCTCATTCATTGTTTGGAACACAGTAGGCATTCAAAAAATGTTTATTTCCTTCCTTCCCCCATTCTCCATAAGCTCACTTAATCTCATGGCTTCAATTATCTCCCAAATCCATGTTTCAATCTGAGTAAGCCAATGGAGTACTGGTCACCTAATAGCTCAAATGAACTATAAATAAAAACCATGGCATTCAACCACCACGATTCAGTTTATTCTTGCAATATAATTTCTGTATTTGCCAGTTAAAACCAAGTTTCCTAATCACTAGGGTTCCATACATCAGGTATCTATAGCTCCTGCATCTACTTTATACCATCCACATGCACTATTAGCCAGCAAGTATTACACAGTTTTCTTTGAGATGTGTCTGATGTATTGATTCCTATCTCTTTTTTCCCCTTCCATTATTCTTCCCTCATCTCTTTACCTTTAGATTACTATAATAGTCTTCTTCTTCTTCCTCCTTCCTTCCTATAAATAGTCTTCTTCCGCTTTCAGATTTGTTTTGTATACTGCTACCAGAGTACCCACTCGTACACACTCTTTTCATGGATTTTCATATGGTAGACACAGTAAATATGAGAACACCAATTCAGTCTCCCCTCAAGAACTTACAGTGGCTACAAATCATCTGCTAAGTCTAAATTCCTTTCTTTTTTCCCATCCCTATGGCCCTAACCAACCATTTCAGCTTTGACACATCCCTACACTGTTCTTCTATGCACCCTGCTTTCCTGACTTGCTGAACTTCTTGCCTTTCCCAAAACATATCCTACTTTACTCCGTTGCCCCGTTGGCTCCTCTACCTTGAAAAAACACATTCCCCTAATCAATGCCAAAAGCCTAATATTTTTAATGTCAAATTTAAATGTCACTTTTTCTCTTACACTGGTAGAATTAAGTTTATTCTGTGCCCTTGTTGTTCTTTGTTTGTATTTGAAACATTACTTTCTTCCTGGTGTCATAGTAATGTGCATGTAAACTCCATGAGATCAGGAACTCCTATTCATCCTTATAACCCCTAAAGCATCTGAACCAGTGCCTGGAATGTGCACAGTAGGCACTTGGTAATTATTGTTTGAATTGACTTGGCCACATCTGCAAGCTTCTTACCCACCCTATTCCCTATATCCCCACTCCTGGTCTCTACTTCTTTAATGGTCAGTCACACAGCTCTCTTTGAATAAAACCCAGTTAGACACACCCAGCTATGGTGAGACACTCCTAGTTTCGGCTGAAGCAGCTTCTGGATGTCTGCCTAATTTCATTTGTTTCTAAGCAAGTGTCCTCCACTCCACATTATGTTAAATATTTCAACTCAGCCTTTGTTCACACTGTTGCTCATTCTAGTATTACTCTTCCCTTATTTTGATCAGATCCTCCCCAAACTACAGACCCAGCTTAAGTCTTACTTTATTCATGATGTCATCTTTAACTATTTGAGCCCATGTTTATCTCTTCTGTGTCTGAATTCCTTTAGCAGAGATAATATAATACATTATGGAATTCTTGAATTCCTTCATGCATCTGTCTTGCTTTCCTTAGCAGGAACATATTAGCTCTTTGGGGCAAGGAGCATGTCTTAGTATCCTTTGGTGTAGTGCTGATGATTATTAGACTGATAGATCAACAGGGCTATTTTCTTCCTTATTTCTAATTTCTCATAAGTTGAAAAAAACTTAGATCCCCACAGCCTACTTTTGCCTATAAAAGAACTCTATAACTTGGTTTGTGAAAAAACCTAAAGATTGGTCAATATTACTCAAAATGATAGAGTTTTAAAAATTAATTTTTTAAACAACCAAATTGGAGTTTGTTCGCAGTTAATCTAGCTGGCTGTCTTGCAATAGGTTAAAGAAACTGGGAGAAAGTAAATTTAAAATGGTTGACTTTTGCGGTTACTTATGAAACATGGTTGAACAAGGCCCTAATAAATTAAACTTATTATCATTGTTTAATGATAGTAGAAATAATAAAGCCTAAATTCCTGGTGATTAGATCCTTCTAGGATTAAAATCTATGTTGATGAGATTTGGACTCCCATCATAGATTTAGTCCATTCATGCATTTAAGGGGATGTTTAGAAGGTTGAATAACTAGGCCTGATTTGACCCACAGAAGTGTGCATAGGTTCCACAGCTGACACAAGGAAGAGCTGGAGGGCAGATTGGTAAAAAGCAGTGTAGCTTAGAGCTGGTGTGAATTGCATACTGTATTTTCAGGATGGGCAAGAGGGAAAAAATAACAGCAATTCTCTTCTCTTATTTCTTTATTTTCAGGTTCATTTCTTATTCTAAGGGATCAGTTTCCTCTTAAGCATTTTGATATTTTTCTAACACAATGAACTGGTTAAGTTAACTGCATTTGAATTTTCCTACTATTGCTTTAAAACCACTGTAATAAACTATGCTATTGACTATGTCAGAAGGCAGATGAGATCAGACATTTTATGGAGGTCTGGTTTGCTTCTTGCAATCACTCATTTCTATATTTTTTTATATTAATGAGGGTAAAAAGTTGCATTCTTTCTTTGGTCTCTGTTTTGTCTTTCCCAGCTACCACAGAATGTGAACTATTCTATCAAAGTTCCTCTGAAAGAATGGCCATCACCAAAAAATCTAGAAACAATAAATGCTGGAAAGGGTGTGGTGAAAAAGGAACCCTTCTGCACTGTTGGTGGGAATGTAAATTGATACAGCCACTATGGTGAACAGTATGGAGGTTCCTTAAAAAACTAAAAATAGAACTACCATATGACCCAGCAATCCCACTACTGGGTGTATACCCTGAGAAAACCATAATTCAAAGAGTCATGTACCACAATGTTCATTGCAGCTCTATTTACAATAGCCAGGACATGGAAGCAACCTAGTGTCCATTGACAGATGAATGGATAAAGAAGATGTGGCACATGTATACAATGGAATATTACTCAGCCATAAAAAGAAATGAAATTGAGTTATTTGTAGTGAGGTGGATGGACCTAGAGACTGTCATACAGAATAAAGTAAGTCAGAAAGAGAAAAACAAATACTGTATGCTAACACATATATATGGAATCCAAAAAAAAAAAAAATAAGGTTCTGAAGAACCTAGGGGCAGGACAGGAATAAAGACACAGACATAGAGAATGGATTTGAGGACACGGGGAGGGGGAAGGGTAAGCTGGGACAAAGTGAGAGAGTGGCATGGACATATATACACTACCAAATGTAAGATAGCTAGTGGGAAACAGCTGCATAGCACAGGGAGGTCAGCTCAGTGCTTTGTGACCACCTAGAGCGGTGGGATAGGGAGGATGGGAGGGAGACGCAAGAGGGAGGAGATATGGGGATATATATATATGTATAGCTGATTCACTTTGTTATAAAGCAGAAACTAACACACCATTGTAAAGCAATGATACTCCAATAAAGATGTTAAAAAAAAAAAAGAAAGTTCCTCCGAAAGCCATTAACCCTCACTAGTCACTAGCCAATGCTTTAATGGGTCATCATTTTCTTATGGCCCAGCAGTAGCTAGTTACAAGAGTATTTGACTAGAAATGTTTCCCCAATTTAATAAAGCTTTCTAGTTTAAAAAAGAAAACACTTAGAAATGATGATCATACAGAAACTTGAACATGAATGTTCATAGCAGCATTATTCATAATACCCAAGAAATGGAAACAACCCAAATATCCATCAGTTGATGAACTGATAAACAAAATGTGGTATATCCACACAATGGAATATTACTTGGCATTAAAAGAATGAAGTACTGATAGACGCTACAACATGGATGAACCTTGAATACATAATGCTAAGTGACAGAAGCCAGACACAAATGACACATATGAAATGTACAGAATAGGCAAGTTAAAGAGAAAGTAGATTAGTGTTTGTCAGGACCTGACTACTAATAGGTAATGGGTATTCTTTCAGGGTGATGAAAATATTCAAATGAAATTGGACTGATGGTTGCACAACTCTGAATATACTAAAAAAAAAAACCCTTTGAATTGTACATTTTTAATTGGTGAATTTGTATAGTATGTAAATTATATCTCAATTAAAAAAAAAACTTAGGGACTTCCCTGGTGGTCCAGTGGTTAAGATTCCGTGCTTCCACTGCAGCGGGCCCGGGTTTGATCCCTGATCAGGGAACCAAGATCCTGCATGCTGTGAGGTGTGGCCAAAATATAAAAAATAATTATTAAAAAAAAAACCCTCAGAAAACCCCCTATTGAGGACAGAGCTAGATCCCATTTCAAACACTGCTTTTGCATCAAAATCTCCAGAAGTGAGGATCTGGAATCTGCACTATGACAATTTCCTGGGTGATTGCTATGCACAACTAAAGTTTGAGGATCACTGAATTCAAAGATATAAACTTTGCACTGTCTTCATGAGATCTAACTGCAAATGTTTCCACTCAGGGAGAGGTTGTAACTACTCTCAAGTGAATAATATTCAACTTCTTTTTTTTTTTCTGTTGCTATTGTTGTTGTACTTTGGGTATTTAAGTTTTTGGTAAATCTTTCTTCAAGTATCTACTTTCAGTTTTCAGATCAAGTTTCTTTTAGACCTCTGGGAGGAATGATGAAAACACAGGAACCACTAATATTCTATTCCCTACTAAGTAAAGTCAGAGTTGTTATCACTCTCACTTTTGAAGGCATTAGTTAAAAGAAAAAAAATAGTTCAAGTTTTTCTTCCTTCCACAGCTAAGGGAAGAAAAACAAGATTCAACATCATACAGCAAGTTAGAACTGTGAATGAAGTTAGAAGTTACAATTCTGTCTTGAGTGGCTTTTTATCAGTTGTCATCAAGATTTTAAATTGTACATCAGTCTGTGGTACCAATTTCCTAAAAGAAAAGCAAAGATAACCATATATCACATTCTACCTCTATAAAGAAAAATCTCTTCTTCCTCTATCATTTTAGGAATTAAATCTCTCCCTCATATTATGCCTACCCAAAAAGAAGAAGAACAAAAAACAAATTCTGTATAATATTCAAACAGTAGATCAATCAGTACTATTGGGTTTTGGGGGCTGAATGAATCCTTTGACTATCATTATGGAAAAATCCTTCTCTAGTCAGCAATTCTAGCTGATCTTGGTGATCTTATTACCAGAAGTAACTGAATAAATTGGATCAACATTTGACGGGTGGCTGGCAATGGGCTAAATCTTAAGAATCATATAGAACCAATTTAGGGGAGTATTTGGTAAATAGAGTATGAAATTATAAATCTTGTATGTTTTACATTGATGGAGTTACTGGTATATTAGCTATCTAATAATTCATGAGGTAAAAATGTTAGGTCACTTCTTTATCGTAATTGTTTTCAAATAAAAATGATATCTGCAGAACATAGTTTAGGAACTTTTACTCATATATGAGAAAACCATTTACCATTTCCTGAAAATCTAAACTAAACACATGAAGTTTAAATGAACAAAGGATAGGGCTTAATGCAGTGTAATTACCTGAAGTTTTATTTTCACATATGAACAATTAGAAGCAGTTAATATTTGTATAGTCAATAAAGTTCAATAAATATTCATTGGTAACCTCTGATGCCAGGAAGTATGCTAGATAGACATCATGCTATTAGATGAATAAGACATGGTTCCTGACCTTGAGGAGTTCAGTAGAGGAAGTAGGAAGCTTTACTTATTCATAAACTATATCTGTGATAATAGACTATGGTTCTAAGTACTGAAAAAAATACGTGGAAATGAAATATTAGGTTAGGTGTTTGAACTTGGCAAAAAGAAAAGCTAAAAATTTTTCATAAAAGTCACAATGATATATAGGCCATGATAATAGCATAAAATTCCAAATGCTATTGTGGTAAATAATGTTGATTCTTGAACGAACTATTTCCTATAAGTTTAATAGTCAGACACACAGCTTGGGATGTGTCCTGTTAACTCTTAGAGAGTTCTGCATATTTCCTGCATTTTCATGAGTTTAAATTTATAATCTTATCACTTTGTTATTACAGTGCTTGACATTTAATTACTGAAGTCTTAAAAAAGAAAAAATAATGAAAATACCAGCAAATGTTAAAAGTCCTCAATGTTCATATTTCAGTAATTCAAGAAGTGTCTACTGAAAAATAGGATTTATTGAGAGATTTTTTTATAGCCATGAGCCTACTGGAAATAACTTTTGTAGATCATGCTATTATTTGTGAATGGGATTTTAGATATGGGAGATAGTACTATCTTTCCTAATAAGTCTAGCAGGCTGCAGACTGAAGTTTCTTTCACCAGCACTCTTTTTTCCTCCTCTTGCATCACAAAAAATTTTAGATCCTGATACTGGATTTAGGTGAATTTATAATTGCTCTCGTGTGCATTGCAAAAAGCAGCGTACTGGAAGCTCCTTTTCAGCTCTTCATTGCTAGTAATAAAGAAGGAAAATTACAAATAGGTTTTCCTAAACTGATTCAGAAACTCAACTTCAGAAACCAGTTATGGGATCAGGCCCTGGGCTGGGGAAAAACATACATTTGAGAGTACCACAAGTGCCATTTGAAACTGGTGTTAATTAAGGTGGCTAATGGAAATAATTTCCTTTAAAAAAACCCTACAAACTACGTGGAAAGAAACAAGAAAAATATGTTACATGACAATATTTGTCACTTTGAAGCATAAAGTAAATCTTATAAATCTTCGGTTTCCTCCAAAATATTTTAGAATAATGACAACCTGACTAATTTTTGAAAACCAAAATTCTCTTCCCAGCTACTCATCTACTTGTTGAAAAATGGACTATTTTTTACAGCATTTTTAGGTTCACAGCAAAACTGAGCAGAAAGTACAGAGAGTTCCCATGCACCCGCTGCCTACACACACATAGCCTCCCCCACTGTCAACATCCTGCACCATTTGTTGCAGTCAATGAACCTACACTGACGCATCTTTATCACCCAAAGTCCGTAGTTTATATTACTAGGATTCACTCTGGGTATTGAGAATTCTATGGGTTTTGACAAAGGTACGATGGCATGTATCCACCATTATAGTATCGTGCATAGCAGTTTCTCTGCCCTAAAAATCCTTTGTGTTCTACCTATTCATCCCTCCTTATCTACTTTTTAAAAGCTAAATTATTCCATATCTCTCTTTTTTTTTAAATAATTATTGAGTTCAGGGCATTGTGTTTTTTAGTTTTCTGATACGTCACCCTGGGTTCTAGCCTCCTCTTTTATTTATTTATTTTTATAAATTTATTTATTTTATTTATTCATTTTTGGCTGCATTGGGTCTTCATTGCTGTGCGCGGGCCCTCTCTAGCTGTGGCGAGTGAGGGCTACTCTTCATTGTGGGCTTCTCATTGCGGTGGCTTCTCTGGTTGCAGAGCACGGGCTCTAGGTGTGTGGGCTTCAGTAGTTGTGGCACATGGGCCCAGTAGTTGTGGCTCGCAGGCTCAGTAGTTGTGGTGCACAGGCTTAGTTGCTCCGCAGCATGTGGGATCTTCCTGGACCAGGGATCGAACCTGTGTCCCCTGCATTGGCAGGCGGATTCTTAACCACTGCGCCGCCAGGGAAGCCCTATTCCATATCTCTTATCTGCCTAATCTGGAATTTCTCAGCCGGGGACTCTTAACATTTTGGATCAGATAAATTTTTTCAAGGGCATATCTTGTGCACTGTGGCTTGTTTAGCAGCATCCCTGGCCTCTACCCAATAATGCCAGAAGCACTGCCGTTCTCAGCTGGGCCAGCCCCAAATGTCTCAAGACATTGTCCAATGCCCCCGGGAGTGGGTGGCAAAATCATCCCTTGTTAAGAACCACTGGCCTAATCCAAGGCATATTTCTACTTTCAAGAGAATGTCTACATTATACTATTACACTTTGTACAGTTAGTCATTAAATGCCAGTCAACAGATATTTATTCTGCCTACTATGTGCTTGGCCATAGCCAGCCAAGAGCTATTAAACTTTTCAAATATTAGAAGTGTTAGGGCAGAGCATGAACTGTTACAATAAATGTAATTATATATAATCTACACGTGGTAGCTACATTGAACATTGAGGCATGATTAATCAAATAATTCAACCACCTTCATGATCTTGTGACCATTCACAGCAGCATGAACCCAGAGGGAAGATGCATCAGCTGATCTTTATGATTGCTTAACTGATTGGACCTGCTATGCTGTGGTCTGGTTCAGCAATCACACAAAAGATATGGACTGTGTCCCTACAGGGAAACAGTTCTGAATAATTAGCCAGGGGAGGTGGATTCTATGCAAATCTCTATTCCCACTCTACCTCCACCACCACTTTCCCATGATAGTGGGGAATTTTTGCCTAATTTCCATGGGCAATTGCCATAAATGTCTCAGTTCTCCTTTCACTTAGCCTCTGTAGATAGAGCGGGACTAATTGGAAGCTGGAATCCTTTCTGATTTGGTCAGTTCTTCTGCTGTTCTGGTCGTTAAATTGGAATGCAAGTGAGCAAGTACAATTTGAGATTTTATTTGGAGATTTTCCTTGTAAAGATTTAGGCATTAAAGTGGTCATTTAATTCATGAGACAATTGTCAAAAATTAAAAAGGGAACTGAAGTGGTAGGCCATGAGGTATCTTAGCAAAACTAATCCTATTTGCATATTGGCCTCAAATTATGGGTTTCATTCTTCTTGGGGGCAGACTTATTACACTCATTTTGATTTCTCCTCACTTTTGTTTATTTGGCTTTTTTATTATGGGCCAAAAAAAATAAATTCAGAATTTATTTTGACTCATTAAAGACAGTTTACTACATTTGATTTAGTTTTTATTTCCAAGACAACTCTTGGAGGATATGGGGCTCCTTATTCCTTAGTTCTTAGACTGAATTAATATGGGTATTCCCTTTTGTGGACCTCCTAATTGATCTTCTCATCTGTAAGTAACTTGTAAGAGTCCTTCCAGCTCTAATTGTCTCTGATCCATTGCCTATTGTATTGAATAAGTAATATAGACTGGACCATGATGCATGCTGAGACCTCAGGAAAAGGAACAAGAGGAAAGGGGTAGGAAAGAATCTTGGAGAGGGCCTAACTGAAATTACATGGACTAACTTGGTTGTAGGACTATACCCTCAAGATTGAGTTTAGTACATCAAATCAGGATTCAAAGGTTGAGGCACACTTTATTAAAGGCATGATCAGGTCATGGAGTTGGGGTAAGAGAAAGCAGCAGGACTAAACATTTGATGGCAAGACTGGTATCAGATCATCTATTAGGATTACAGAAGGAGACCAGCTAAAAGAGGACGCCATGCAGAGCAGGATCCGGCTCCCAGGGGCAATACAGTAGAAAGGATTTCTTTGAGAATCAGTGCCCTAGCCAGTCAGCAGGGAACTCAGGGGAAGGTCTAGCCTCAAGCTGAGAATTATAGCTCTAATCAGAGAACCAGGGCCAAAAGCCAAACTGCAGAGGTTAGCCCAACACTACTGTGTCAGGGAAGAGGAGGCAATTCAGTGAGCACACATCAGACATAGAGACCTTGGGTAGCAATGTCTATTCTATTATTCCTACTGGCAGCATGGGATGCCTAATATCCTGCTCTCTTAGGCAGGATTTGGCTCACTAGATGTAGGAGGTAGAATATTCCTAGCCTCTGTCAGAGCAGAGCTAGGAAAGGCAGGGTTTAACAGAAGGCTACTTCATATACTTTGTTTCATTCAACTCCTCTATTTGCCAGTGCTTAAATAGTAGCAAAAATATCATACCCATTGACTGCTAACTTCCACCAGAATTGACTGCAGCTTCTTAAGGAATTAAACATGATCTGGCCCTAAATATTGGGCTATGAGATTTCTGTATATCAGTGGAGTTTATACACTAAACCAGGGTTGGCAAACTTTTTCTAAAAAGGTCCAGATAGCACACGTCTGAGGCTTTGCAGGCCATATGGTATCTGTCTTGAGTTCTCAGCTCTGTCATTGTAGCATAAAAGCAGCCATAGACGATATGTAAACAAATGGGTGTGGCTCCATTCCCATAAATCTTCATTTATGGACCTTGGAATTTGAATTTCATAAATTTTCATGTGTCATAAAAATATACTTTTGATTTTTTTCAACTTAAAAATATAAAACTTATTCTTAGCTTGTGGACCACAGCAAAACAGGCAGCAGGCCATAGTTTGCAACTCCTGTACTAAAAGAACTTGCTTATTTAGTGAGCAATGCCCTACCTAATTCTGCCTAGCAGGCCTCAACATCACAATCAGGGCTGCAAAATCCCACTGATAGGATTAACCGTGCTCCAAAGCTCTGGTGAAAATCAGGCCACAGACAAGGAGAATATAAGAAACTCTACATACTGTCCAGTTATAAAGTCGATCTGTTGGAGGGTCCTGCTCTATTTCTACACTTTGTTCTCATCATAGGTCTCTGACGTGGTTCTTGTTGGTAAAGCCACTTGAGTTGCCCTCCAGTTCTTACAGACATACTTTCTTGTATGTCTGAGTTTCTGCTTGGCACTCAGTTCCTACAGAACTGGTGGCTGGCCATGACCATCAACCCAAAGTGCTCTTGGAGATGGGAGGGCTGTATATTAACCCTAGTGCTTATGGCCGGGTTCCTGTGATCTTCCTGAGGTCAACCCTCTACCTACCTGAATCAGCCTCCTGCGGTTGGCCCATTTCTAGGCCTTGCTGACCTGGCCAATCTCACCAAGCCTCACTGAGGCAGTTAGTATCATATTAACAGAGAGGCATGTGGGAAAAGAAGATGAAAAATAGTAATCATCCAAAGACTGTTTTTAAATAGCCTTCATTATAACCCCAAACCAAGATGGTGCAATCTCTTTGTCTTGTTCTATCCTTTAGAAAGTACAAGTGTTGAGAAGTAAATTTCTTTCTGCCACAATGAGTGTTCAACATGGACATAAAAATTATCCACAGTAAAACTCTTAGTAACTATCTCAAGGCACAATAAAAAATATTTAGTTTTGGTCTTTACAATTCTAACTTTCAAGTCTCTTGAGTTCATTTTTCATGGTTTTGGCTCATTCTTGATTAATTAAAACTGTTCCACAATTTAATGGAATATGTGATGTGATTCAGTCACATAGCTTTAATATTTCTTATAATTCTTTTTCACATGTACCGAATTCTATACTATGATAGATGGCTATCCTCACTTGCCAGTGTATAAACCACTTCAAGATGAAACTAAACATTATAATGTAGATGATGCTACGTTTCAACTTTTCATCAATATATCATACATCCTTTGCAAAGGCAATTGGGAAAAAACTGTACCGATATCTCTCCCTTATGAGTTCGTGTATTTTGGGGGATGACATCTGGGAATGTATATTTCTTTTTTTTATTTTATTTTTTTAATTGAAGTATAGCTGATTTACAGTGTTGTGGTAATCTCTGCTGTGCAGCAAAGTGACTCAGTTATACACATACAGACATTCTTTTTTAATATTTTTTCCATTATTGTTTATCACAGGATATTGAATATAGTTCCCTGTGCTATACAGAAGGACCTTGTTGTTTATCCATTCTCTATATAATAGTTTACATCTCCTAACAGGAATGTGTATTTCCGACCTAAGTTTGGTACCCCACCTTTCATCAAGAGGAAATTTGTGCCAGGAATTTCAAATGTGGTTAATTATGAGAAATCTTCGTTGTCTGCAATTCAGTGACACTTGAGGGTGGAGATTGCATGACATAAGGACTTAGTGTCCATTATTAAAGACCTAACTTGGATGCAGTTCTAAAAATCAAGTATCTAGACATAGCCCATACTTTTGATTTTCAAACAGAAGTGTGGGTTTACAGTCACCTGTTATTCTCCACAACGAGGACATGCCATCAAATTGGCTCTTTTGGATTACTTTTGTTATGTTTATTCCGATATCTTATTTGGCACAGACTAACAAATTGATACTTTGGGAACCACTCCAGGCCTTTTGTTGTACAAAAATTACCTCAGGAAAAAAAAAATCACCTCAGGAAAAAAAATTACCTCAGGACAAAATGTATAAATTCCTTAGTGAATATATTTGTTGCATGGGAAAATGAGTCTCATTAATTTATATTCCCATGAACCACACAATTATTAATCACAGAGCAAAGGAATGATACTCTGAGACACAAAAGAAACATGGGAAAATACGGAGGACACCAAGGATAGTGCCAGTCTAACCAGCTTCATCTTCCAACTCTGATACTGCTTTCATTGCTTTCAAACAATATCCATGTTCAGACTTAGGACTACAACGTTTTTACTTAACCTCATTTATATTAGATTTATTTTACATCTGTACCTTCTTTCACCCTGAATGAACATTTCAGCAATATGGAAGAGGTATGTAGGGTCCCAGCAGTGTTTATCAAGATGGGAGAAACTAGACTCTATTTAAATGGCAATGGGAATGAGCCAAAAGATCACAGGAAATTGAAGATAAAGAAGAAAAATAGATAATAGTGTAAGATTCCTAATAAAGTGGGAATAAGAACACTTCATCCATAATATCACTAGGCAAGAAGTAGGATATGGGTGCAGGAATCATGCAAAGTCTTTGTCATTTGGAGGGCTCCCTTCCTTGGATTCTGTGGAAATGTAGACTTTTCCTTACTTTGATCTTGTCATGCCCAATTAATTGGCCATTTAGGCTTAGGAGGGAGCAGCACATGTTGGTTGTCTGCTGTGCCTGGCAGGGGCAGACTTAGGAATAGAACTGGTGTGGATTCTTAGACTCATGTTCTTTCCACACACCATATTGTTATTGTTGAAAACAATGTTGCTTTTAAAAATTACTCTATTTATTTTTGATTGCAGATTAACAATTTTCTCTGTACTTCAGTACATTCTGACCGATTTGGAAAAAGTTCTACATATGAAATTAATCTGAGGCACTGGATCTTCCCTACTTAGGTATCTAGAGGAGCCCTCCTCCTCCCATTGCCCCCTTATGTCCCTTTTGGCACCACTAAATCATAGGAAAATATGGAAGAAACCAAGAATAATGTGAATATAACCAGCTTCATCTCCCAACTTGGCACTGCTTTCCATGGGACCAGTGCCTTAAAATCATTTCCATTGTTCCTTGTTTTGTTTTGGTTTTTTGCCACGCCGTGTGGCATGTGGGATCTTAGTTCCCTGACTAGGGATTGAACCCATGCCCCATGCACTGGAAGCACAGAGTCTTAACCACTGGACCGCCAGGGAAGTCCCCATGGTTCCTTGTTCACTGCTTGGAACTGACTAAAGAAAGGGCAGTCTTTTCCTTTATTATAAACATTTTATATTTATAAATTTCCCATGAGCAAATTCAATAATAAGCTCATAGGGAGTATTTATAGATTCCTCATGAACTCAGTACTCTATAGTACCCATTGTTATCCTTATTTATCATTATTTCCGGGATGTGAGTCACCTGTTCAGGTGCTCAACTCTTTCGTCACTCAAATTACGATTTTTTTGTCTTTGACCCTCATAACTCCACTCTGTTTAACAGGACCCCATAAACTGTTTATGGCCATTAACTTGCTATTTTTTTTCTCTCATAATATTGGCTGAAAAGTTCTTGTGTGACATTTTCTGAGCCTATGTTCTACATGGACTGGCAAATTGGAAGCTAGCCTCCAATTACTGTTTTCTACTTTCTTAAACTTGAAGCACTAAAGCTCAGAAGTCACAGAATCCTTTACTGATCACATCCAACCTTTCTTTCTCTGGTGACAACCTGCCTTCTCACTATAATTCCTGAGGGTCATGCCAAAGGTCCCCACCAGCAGACGTAATACTGTGAAGGGAGCCATGCAGTGAACAGGGAACTGGCACCAGAAATTTCTTGATGAGTCCTATAATTTCTTATTGAAAAACTCCCCAAACTCCACATGGTCCTTTCATTTTCTGATGTCTTTATTCCCATGAACCAATTTCTTTTATTATCATATTTCCCCAAAAACAATAGTCAAGAACTCTGGCTCTTCTTCCACCTTTCCATCTCCCACAACGACACTTCTCACTTGAGCCACCATATTTATAGCTTTATGCTTTCTTTCACCAATGTCGGCTCCTGCCTCTTAAGCATGCTCTTTATATATTGTGAATGCATCTGCCTTTCTTCTTTTGCTCTTGCCAATATGCTATCACACATCAGCTGCACCTGGTGTAATTTGCCATGGCTGGACATGACCAAAGGAGGCCCTAGTGAGGACAAAAATGGAAAACTCTTAGATCCTGTAGTATAGGCACAGAAAATCAGAGATTGCCCCAGTGCTGGTACAGCAAAGACTTTAAGGCCCCAGCGCCAAAATTGGGCTTGGGTGCTATGACTTCCTGAATAGAGGAATTACTGCCTTCTATAGCAGTATGAGTTATCTCTGGGTGCTGAATATGGGGGGAAGGAAGGTGTAAAATACAGCAGGCTCAAAGTTCACTCCTCTCCTAACCTGGTGGGTGTTTCCCTCTGTGTGGGATGCCTAGTCTACAGAACTTAGGGCATGCCTCTGAGACATGCAAGGGAGACCATGGGCAGAAAAGTCAACCCTGGTATCTTTAACTCATTTGTATCCTTTGAGCTGCCGATCTACTTGGAGTATAAGCCAAAGTAAACAGGATCTCAAATGTGACCCAGACTCCCTGATTTTTGCCTCTTGTAACTGGAAATCAATTGTTCTTTTACATATTTCCACTGATCTGTAGACCTTATCAGCAGGCCTCTAGAATAATGCATAGAGGAAGGAGCTCTATGAGAGTCTGCCTCACTCCTCACTTCACATTCATTTCTCGTCCCCATCCCCTTTGTCGTAGTTTCTTTGACCATTTATCCTGGGCATGTGAATGTACTGACATTGAGTAAAATCAGTTGTTCTTTGAAAAAACAATTTTTTTTCAGCACCTGCAATATGCCAGATACCGTTTTGAGAACTGGGGATGTAGAACTGAACAATAATGGTAAAAACCCTACCCTCCTGGAGCTGCCATTAGACAGTATATTAGATGGTGAAAAGTGATATGGAGAAAATAACACAAGCAAGAAAGTGGAGTAAGGAGTGCTAAGGGGCTACTTTAAATTGGGTGATTAGGGAGAGGGCAGACAGCAGAAGCAAGAAGAACTACAATTCTGCAGCCCATGGAACAAAAACCACATTCACAGAAAAAAAGACAAGATGAAAAGGCACAGGGCTATGTACAAGATGAAGGAATAAGATAAAACCCCAGAAAAACAACTAAATGAAGTGGAGATAGGCAACCTTCCAGAAAAAGAATTCAGAATAATGATAGTGAAGATGATCCAGGACCTCGGAAAAAGAATAGAGGCAAAGATTGAGAAGATGCAAGAAATGTTTCACAAAGATCTAGAAGAATTAAAGAACAAACAAACAGCGGTGAACAATGCAATAACTGAAATGAAAAATGCACTAGAAGGAATCAATAGCAGAAAAACTGAGGCAGAAGAACGGATGAGTGACCTGGAAGACAGAATGGTGGAATTCACTGCCAGGGAACAGAATAAAGAAAAAAGAATGAAAAGAAATGAAGAGAGCCTAAGAGACCTCTGGGACAACATTAAACGCAACAACATTCACATTATAGGGGTCCCAGAAGGAGAAGAGAGAGAGAAAGGACCCGAGAAAATATTTGAAGAGATTACAGTCGAAAACTTCCCTAACATGGGAAAGGAAATAGCCACCCAAGTCCAGGAAGCAGAGAGTCCCATACAGGATAAACCCAAGGAGAAACACACCGAGACACACAGTAATCAAATTGGCAAAAATTAAAGACAAAGAAAAATTATTGAAGGCAGCAAAGGAAAAATGACAAATAACATACAAGGGAACTCCCATAAGGTTAACAGCTGAATTCTCAGCAGAAACTCTGCAAGCCAGAAGGGAGTGGCATGATATACTTAAAGTGATGAAAGGGAAGAAACTACAACTAAGATTACTCTACCTAGCAAGGATCTCATTGAGATTTGATGGAGAAATCAAAAGCTTTACAGACAAGGAAAAGCTAAGAGAATTCAGCACCACCAAACCAGCTTTACAACAAATGCTAAAGGAACTTCTCTAGGCAGGAAACACAAGAGAAGAAAAGGACCTACACAAACAAACCCAAAACAATTAAGAAAATCGTCATAGGAACACACATATTGATAATTATGTTAAACGTGAATGGATTAAATGCTCCAACCAAAAGACACAGGTTTGCTGAATGGATACAAAAACAAGACCCATATATACGCTGTCTACAAGAGACCCACTTCAGACCTAGGGACACATACAAACTGAAAGTGAAGTGATGGAAAAAGATATTCCATGCAAATTGAAATCAAAAGAAAGCTGGAGTAGCTATACTCATATCAGATAAAATAGACTTTAAAATAAAGAATGTTACAAGAGACAAGGAAAGACACTACATAATGATCAGGGGATCAATCCAAGAAGAAGATATAACAATTATAAATATATACGCACCCAACATAGGAGCACCTCAATACATAAGGAAACTGCTAACAGCTCTAAAAGAGGAAATCGACAGTAACACAATAATAGTGGGGGACTTTAACACCTCACTTACACCAATGGACAGATCATCCAAAATGAAAATAAATAAGGAAACAGAAGCTTTAAATGACACGATAGACCGGATAGATTTAATTGATATTTATAGGACATTCCATCCAAAAACAGCAGATTACACTTTCTTCTCAAGTGTGTACGGAACATTGTCCAGGATAGATCACATCTTGGGTCACAAATCAAGCCTCAGTAAATTTAAGAAAATTGAAATCATATCAAGAATCTTTTCTGACCACAACACTATGAGATTAGAAATCAATGACAGGGAAAAACCATAAAAAACACAAACACAGGGAGGCTAAACAATACGTTACTAAATAACCAAGAGATCACTGAAGAAATCAAAGAGGAAATTGAAACATACCTAGAGACAAATGACAATGAAAACACGATGATCCAAAACCCATGGGATGCAGCAAAAGCAGTTCTAAGAGGGAAGTTTATAGCTATACAACCCTACCTCAAGAAACAAGAAAAATCTCAAATAAACAACTTAACCTTACACCTAAAGGAACTAGAGAAAGAAGAACAAACAAAACCCAAAGTTAACAGAGGAAAGAAATCATGAAAGTCAGAGCAGAAGTAAATGAAATAGAAGCAAAGAAAACAATAGCAAAGATCAATAAAACTAAAAGCTGGTTCTTTGAGAAGATAAATAAAATTGATAAACCATTAGCCAGACTCATCACAAAAAAAAGGGAGAAGACTCAAATCAATAGAATTAGAAATGAAAAAGGAGAAGTAACAACTGACACTGCAGAAAAACAAAAGATCATGAGAGATTACTGCAAGCAACTCTATGCCAATAAAATGGACAACCTGGAAGAAATGGACAAATTCTTAGAAATGCACAACCTTCCGAGACTGAACCAGGAAGAAATAGAAAATATGAACAGACCAATCACAAGCACTGAAATTGAAACTGTGATTTAAAATCTTCCAACAAACAAAAGCCCAGGACCAGATGGCTTCACAGGCAAATTCTATCAAACATTTAGAGAAGAGCTAACACCTATCCTTCTCAAACTCTTCCAAAATAGAGCAGAGGGAGGAACACTCCCAAACTCATTCTACGAGGCCACCATCACCCTGATACCAAAACCAGACAAGGATGTCACAAAGAAAGAAAACTACAGGCCAATACCACTAATGAATATAGACGCAAAAATCCTCAACGAAATACTAGCAAACAGAATCCAACAGCACATTAAATGGATCATACACCATGATCAAGTGGGGTTTATTCCAGGGATGCAAGGATTCTTCAATATATGCAAATCAATCAACGTGATACACCATATTAACAAATTGAAGGAGAAAAACCATATGATCATCTCAATAGATGCAGAGAAAGCTTTTGACAAAATTCAACACCCACTTATGATAAAAACCCTGCAGAAAGTAGGCATAGAGGGAACTTTCCTCAACATAATAAAGGCCATATATGACAAACCCGCAGCCAACTTCATCCTCAATGGTGAAAAACTGAAAGCATTTCCACTAAGATCAGGAACAAGACAAGGTTGCCCACTCTCACCACTCTTATTTAACATAGTTTTGGAAGATTTAGCCACAGCAATCAGAGAAGAAAAGGAAATAAAAGGAATCCAAATCGGAAAAGAAGAAGTAAAGCTGTCACTGTTTGCAGATGACATGATACTATACATAGAGAATCCTAAAGATGCTACCAGAAAACTACTAGAGCTAATCAATGAATTTGGTAAAGTAGCAGGATACAAAATTAATGCACAGAAATCTCTGGCATTCCTATACACTAATGATGAAAAATCTGAAAGTGAAATCAAGAAAACACTCCCATTTACCATTGCAACAAAAAGAATAAAATATCTAGGAATAAACCTACCTAAGGAGATAAAAGATGTGTATGCAGAAAATTATAAGACACTGATGAAAGAAATTAAAGATGATACAAATAGATGGAGAGATATACCATGTTCTTGGATTGGAAGAATCAACATTGTGAAAATGACTCCACTACCCAAAGCAATCTACAGATCCAAAGCCATCCCTATCAAACTACCACTGGCATTTTTCACTGAGCTAGAACAAAAACTTTCACAATTTGTATGGAAACACAAAAGACCCCAATTAGCCAAAGTAATCTTGAGAACGAAAAACAGAGCTGGAGGAATCAGGCTCCCTGACTTCAGATTATACTACAAAGCTACAGTAATCAAGACAGTATGGTACTGTCACAAAAACAGAAAGATAGATCAATGGAACAGGATAGAAAACCCAGAGATAAACCCACGCACATATGGTCACCTTATCTTTGATAAAGGAGGCAGGAATGTACAGTGGAGAAAGGAAAGCCTCTTCAATAAGTGGTGCTGGGAAAACTGGACAGGTACATGTAAAAGTATGAGATTAGATCACTCCCTAACACCATACACAAAAATAAGCTCAAAATGGATTAAAGACCTAAATGTAAGGCCAGACACTATCAAACTCTTAGAGGAAAACATAGGCAGAACAATCTATGTCATAAATCACAGCAAGATCCTTTCTGACCCACCTCCTAGAGAAATGGTAATAAAAATAAACAAATGGGACCTAATGAAACTTCAAAGCTTTTGCACAGCAAAGGAAACCATAAACAAGACCAAAAGACAACCCTCAGAATAGGAGAAAATATTTGCAAATGAAGCAACTGACAAAGGATTAATTTCCAAAATTTACAAGCAGCACATGCAGCTCAATAACAAAAAAACAAACAACCCAATCCAAAAATGGGCAGAAGACCTAAATAGACATTTCTCCAAAGAAGATATACAGACTGCCAACAAACACATGAAAGAATGCTCAACGTCACTAATCATTAGAGAAATGCCTAAGTGTCCACCATCGGATGAATGGATAAAGAAGATGTGGCACATATATACAATGGAATATTACTCAGTCATAAAAAGAAATGAAATTGAGCTATTTGTAATGAGGTGGATAGACCTAGAGTCTGTCATACAGAGTGAAGTAAGTCAGAAAGAGAGAGACAAATACCGTATGCTAACACATATATATGGAATTTAAGCAAAGAAAAATGTCATGAAGAACCTAGGGGTAAGAGAGGAATAAAGACACAGACCTACTAGAGAATGAACTTGAGGATATGGGGAGGGGGAAGGGTAAGGTGTGACAAAGCGAGAGAGAGGCATGGACATATATACACTACCAAACGTAAGGTAGATAGCTAGTGAGAAGCAGCCACATAGCACAGGGAGATCAGCTCGATGCTTTGTGATCACCTGGAGGGGTGGGATAGGGAGGGTGGGAGGGAGGGAGATGCAAGAGGGAAGAGATATGTGAACATATGTATATATATAACTGATTCATTTTGTTGTAAAGCAGAAACTAATACACCATTTTAAAGCAATTATACTCCAATAAAGATGTTAAAAAAAAAGAATAAAGTACCTAGGAATAAACCTACCTAGGGAGACAAAAGATCTGTATGCAGAAAACTATAAGACACTGATGAAAGAAATTAAAGATGATACCAACAGATGGAGAGATCTACCATGTTCTTGGTTTGGAAGAATCAATATTTTGAAAATGAGTATACTACCCAAAGCAATCTACAGTTTCAATGCAATCCATTTCAAATTACCAATGGCATTTTTTACAGAACTAAAACAAAAAATCTTAAAATTTCTATGGAGACAAAAAAGACCCCATATAGCCAAAGCAGTCTGGAGGGAAAAAAATGGAACTGGCAGGAATCAGAATTCCTGGCTTCAGACTGTACTACAAAGCTACAGTAATCAAGACAATATAGTACTGGCACAAAAACAGAAATATAGATCAATGGAACAAGATAGAAAGCCCAGAGGTAAAACCATGCACCTGTGGTCAACTAATCTATGACAAAGGAGGCAAGGACCTAAAATGGAGGAAAGGCAGTCTCTCCAATAAGTGGTGCTGGGAAAACTGGACAGCTACATGTAAAAGAATGAAATTAGAACACTCCCTAACACCATACACAGAAATAAACTCAAAATAGATTAGAGAACTAAATATAAGACCAGACACTATAAAATTCTTAGAAGAAAACATAGGAAGATCACTCTTTGACATAAATCGCAGCAAGATCTTTTTTGACCCACCTCCTAGAGTAATGGAAATAAAATAAAAAATAAACAAATGAGACCTAATCAAACTTAAAAGCTTTTGCACAGTAAAGGAAACCATAAACAAGATGAAAAGACAACCCTCAAAATGGGAGAAAATAGTTGCAAACTAATCAGTGGACAAAGGATTAATCTCCAAAATATATAAACAGCTCATGCAGCTCAATATTAAAAAAACAACCCAATCCAAAAATGGGCAGAAGACCTAAATAGACATTTCTCCAAAGAAGACATACAGATGACCACGAAGCACATGAAAAGCTGCTCAACATCACTAATCATTAGAGAAATGCAAATGAAAACTACAATGAGATATCACCTCACACCAGTTAGAATGCGCATCATCAGAAAATCTACAAACAACAAATGCTGGAGAGGGTGTGGAGAAAAGGGAACCCTCTTGCACTGTTGGTGGGAATGTAAATTGATACAGCCACTATGGAGAACAGTATGGAGTTTCCTTAAAAATCTAAAAATAGAATTACCATATGACCCAGCAATCCCACTACTGGGCATATACCCGGAGAAAACCATAATTCAAAAAGACACATGCACCCCAATGTTCATTGCAGCACTGTTTACAATAGCCAGGTCATGGAAACAACCTAAATGCCCGTTGACAGACGAATGGATGAAGAAGATGTGGTACATATATACAGTGGAATATTACTCAGCCATAAAAAGGAACGGTATTGGGTCATTTGTTGAGACGTGGATGGATCTAGAGACTGTCATACAGCGTGAAGTAAGTCAGAAAGAGAAAAACAAGTATCGTGTATTAACGCATATATGTGGAACCTAGAAAAATGGTATCGATGAATCGGTTTGCAGGGCAGAAATTGAGACACACAGGTATGGACACCAAGGGGGAAAACTGGCGGGGGTGGTGGTGGTTGTGGTGGGATGAATTGTGTGATTGGGATTGACATATATACACTAACATGTATTAAATGGATAACTAATAAGAACCTGCTGTATAAAAAAGTAAATAAAATTCAAAAAAAATTGGGTGATTAGGGAAAACATCACTGAAAAGGTGACATTTAAGGAAAAATCTGAAGGAATTGAGGTTGTAAGTCACACAGTATCCCAGGGAAGATAGTTTCAGGTGAAGAGACCAGCAAGTGAACCCTCCCTGAGTTGAGAGCAGGCTGAGGATGTTTAAATGACAGCAGTCAGTGTGCCTGTAAAGGAATGGGAAGAGGGCACCATGTAAGGCCAACATGCAGTTTGCACAGTACCTTTTATATGTCCCACCATGGCTTGAAGAGAAAGTTGTGATTTGCTGGGGATCAAATAGCTTTTCTTTATTTACCTGTGGTAAATATCCTTCCTACCTCCTTCCATGAGCATTTTTTGCCATATCTCAAGCTCAAGTCTACTAGTCATCTTCTGGATGAGGCACACAGCTCGTCTTAAGTATAAGTGTCCTGCTAACTTTATGAAATCTACATTCATGAATGCCAGTGAATGGCATCCAGTTTCTAACATGTCATCTCCATTTAAAAAACATGCTGTTCTACACAATAATAAGAGCTATCATATGCTGAGTACCTGCCATGTGCTAGATGCTTTACAGATGCTATATAGTTTGATCACTCAACAACCCTGTGAAGCAAATGAGGATACTGAGTTCATTTTACAGTTGAGGATCCTGAAGCTTAGGGAGGACGAACACCTTGCTTAACATTATATAGCTACTAAACGGTAGAGTCAGGCTTTACACCTAAGCGCCTCCTCCTTTCACCATACATCAATGTTCAAAGCAGCACTATTCACAATAGGCAAACAGTGGAAATAATCCAAATTTCTATCAACAGGTTAATGAATAAATAAAATGTGGTATATCCATACAGCGGAATATTTTTCATGCTTACAAAGGAATGATGTGCTAATACATGCTACAACATGAATTACCCTCCAAAACAATATGCTAAGTAAAAGCAGCCAGACACAGAAGGCCACATATCATATGATTCCATTTGTATGAAATGTCCAGGATAGGCAAATCCATAGAGGCAGAAAGCAGATTAGTAGTTGCCTGGAGCCTAGAAAAGCAGATTAACTGTACATGAGCATGAATTATTTTATTGGGATAATGAAAATATTCTAAAACTGGAAATATAGTGATAGTTATATAACTCGATGACTTTACTAAAAAGTCATCACTTGGTATGTAAATTATACCTCAATGAAGCTGTTTTGTTTTTTGGTTTTTTTTTTAAGAGGCAGGTCTGACTTTCTAGAGCTTTACTAGATTGGGAGAACTCCGTATATGATTCAAGTGAAGGGTACACTTTCCAGGAACAAAAGTGGAGCATTCTGAGAGGTGGGAGGGAGAGAGAAAGAAGGCAGAGTATAAGAGGCCAGACACCAGTGTTCCTCCTCCCCGCTCCATCTCACCAGCGTAAGAGTGGAACCTGAGGGGGTAAGTGAAGGTTTGACAAACATTTTTCTAACCAAGTTTGGGGGAAAATTGAAAATAGGTGGAATTATGCCCAATTTGGTCTTTGGAACTCAGAGACACCACCTTTCTGTGCCCCCTCACTAACAAGGCGTGATGATAACAGAAAAGAAATGGATACATGACATATCTAGGCAGAGGGAGAGTCATGTCTACCTCAGCTCCTACCTGGCATACACTGATCCAGAAGCTTCTACATGTTCCCAGTGGAGGACGTGGAAAATAACTGAATGTTGAAAGCCAGCATGTCTGCCATGGGGCCAGTGCCATGAGGAGCAAAGTGACCACATGGCAGAGATTGCAGTTAGACAGCCTCATCTAAGGGCTGGGTGGAGAATGTGGCTGAGATTCAGAAGATCTGAAAGGCAGGTAGGGGGAGAAGTGGGACCAAGACAGCAAGGTGATGAAAAACCCTGGGCCTACATGGGCTGCGACCATAGATGCTATATTCCACAAGCCCCAGACTTCATCATTAAATGCCAACAGTGTGCCCAATGTTGTGGGGGGAGAGAGCATTGCTGAGGGCATTACTGTAGAGGCCAGTGAGGAGCCACACAAGGATACCTATGTCTACGGGTTGCTCCCTCTCAGTCGCCATCTGAGAGAGGAAGGACATAGAGGTGGCTGGTGTGTTGGGGGTTGGTGGGCGGGGGAGGGTTGAAACTCTGAAACACTGAGAATTATCTAAAGGGACTGCATTAACCCACAAGATACCTTTTTTTTATTCCTTAATTCTTATTTTTTGTCTTTTTTTTTGGAAGTAGAGTTAATTTACAAGGTTGTGTCAGCTTCAGATACAGCAAAGTGATTCAGTTGTGTATACATATTCCTTTTCAGGTTCTTTTCCATTATAGATTATTACAAGACCTTGAATTTACTTCCCTGTGCTGTACAGCAGGTCCTTGTTGTTTATCTATTTTATATATAGTAGTGTGTATATGTTAATCCAAAATTCCTAATTTATCCCCACCCGCCCCCCTGCCACCACTATCCCCTTTGGTAACCATAAGTTTGTTTTGTATGTCTGTGAATCTATTTGTTTTGTAAATAAGTTCATTTATATTAGTTTTTTACATTCCCCATATAAGTGATATCATATGATATTTGGCTTTGTCTGACTTCACTCATCTGTACCATTTTTCTAGATTCCACATATATGCATTAATATACGATATTTGTTTTTCTCTTTCTGACTTACTTCACTCTGTATGACAGTCTCTAGATCCATCCATGTCTCTACAAATGACCCAATTTCATTCCTTTTTATGGCCGAGTAATATTCCATTGTATATATGTACCACATCTTCTTTATCCATTCCTCTGTTGATGGACATTTAGGTTGCTTCCATGACCTGGCTATTGTATACAGTGCTGCAATGAATATTGGGGTGCATGTGTCTTTTTGAATTATGATTTTCTCTGGATATATGCCCAGGAGTGGGATTGCTGGAGCATATGGTAGCTCTGTTTTCAGTTTTTTAAGGAACCTCCATACTGTTCCACGTAGTGGCTGCACCAATTAACATTCCCACCAACAGTGTAGGAGGGTTACTTTTTCTCCACACCCTTTCCAGCATTTATTATTTGCACAAGGTACTATTTTTAATGGAAAGAGACTGAGTTTCCTTCATGGTTTTGTATAATAATAAAACAAGTTGACTTAATCCCCAAATGAGCACAGTTGACCAAGGCCTGTACCTGGCTGCTTATTCACAGTGCCAGGAAGGGCTGTAGCAGAGTCTGGGGAATGAGATTAGGCTCTGCAGAGTTCTATGTGAGCCATCAACATTTTTGGCATTTGGGACTTGATTAGGATTTCCATACTGAAGCTAAAAGCAGGAAGATCTGAGAGTGGATTGTACAGCTCTTAAACTTTGATTCTATTAATTACTAAAATAGATTTAAAAAACAAGTAGAAATGCTAAATGTCTGAATCTACTTAATACATGGAGATCTGGTTCCTTCTAATCCAGGGGTTCCTAATCCTGGGTCCATGGATGGGCTATAAGTAGCGCATGAATGCATTGAAGGTTGGGTGCAAAACTGAGAGGATATACATGTATGTGTGTGTTTCTGGATAGAGGTTTTGTAACTTTCATGAGTTTTCCAAATGGGGAGAAAAAAAGGTTAACCACTCAGAGAGGGCAGTTGAAGCTTGGGGAATGGATGAGACTCTCCAGAGAAAGTGGGGACAGAGGAAAGTCCCAAGTGGAACACTAGAAAATCAACTAACTGTAAAGTATCAGACATTTTAACGTAATGATTCTCATATCTTTGCCATATGAATTGCAGATAGTCTGAATTTCATGATGTGGTGGTCATTATTATAGACTACTGACCTGGGGCTTATGGATGTACTTGAAGAGGTACATAAACTCTTGGAAATGGAGTGTGAAATTTTCTGTGTATATGAACATGAGCAGATTTCTTGGGAGAAGAGCTATAGCTTCCACAGAATTTTAGAGAGGGTCCTTGACCCCCAAAGTGTTATAAACCATTCACTTAAACTTCTGGCAAGGACAGTAATTCAGATTCCTTTCTATGCCAACTCCTATTCTCTCATCTTTATATAACTTCTCTCTCTCTGACAAAGCAGTGCAGAATATGCAGTCCAATCTGAATATGAGAGAGAAGAGAGCTCAAAGGGATGATTCCAAGGGGACTAATAACCCTTCCGAAGTGAGTTCCAGTAGGTCTGCTCAGCACTTGAGTCCTGAACCACTATGCAGGAAGACCGCTTGGGAAAAAGGGCCAGGGACAGGAAGGCTTCGGCTGACCACATAATTAGTATCAAATTTATATACAAGATGAGATATTTCCTCTTTGATTGTATAAGACATTATAAATGAGGAAGGGCATTGCCAGAAGGAACACTTCATGGGCTATTTATCATTATAAAGCAGGCAAGAGGAATTGACTGACCTGATGGATTATTCAGAATTCTAAGCAATGATCTCATCACATGGTAATTCAGTGAACAAGATTTAGACAGCACCTGTCTTCATTAGCAATATAAATGTTTCTTTAAAACACCATTTTGGAATTAAATACAAAATAAAACTAAGTTTCTTGACTTGCTGAACTACTAGGGATTGATTTTTACCTCGTGGATGACACTTAGCCTTCATCATTGCTAAGAACCATTCATGAGGTCTGAGTTACTGTGTGATAAGCTTCCCCTTGCCAGTGCTTCTATCTTTCTTAAAAGAAGCTGTCCTTTGCATCAGTGGGAGGTCTCCAGGAACACACCAACTCTCTGATAGGACTGCTGCAGAATAATCTGGTTTTCAAATGGTGCATACTTAGTACTAAATACTTTTCATTTATTTGATGCTCACAATACATTTATGATATAGATATTATCTCCATTTTATCAGATGATGAAACAGTCTTAGAGATGATAAGCAAGTGGCCCATGTAAATTCTTATGTACTGTTGGTGGGAAAGTAAATTGGGATAGCCATTATGGAAAACAGTATAGAAGTTCCTCAAAAATTAAAAGAACAATCATATGATCCAGCTATCCTATTTCTGAGTATATATCCAAAGGAAATAAAATCACTATATCAAAGAGAGAATCTGCACTCTCATGTTCATTGCAGCATTATTCACAGTAGCCAAGACATAGAAACAACCTAAATGTCCATCGATGAATGAATGGATAACAAAATTGTGGTATTATATATATAGTGGAATGTTATTCAGCCTTTAAAAAGAAGGAAATCCTGCCATTTGCAACAACATGATGAACCTGGAGGACAGTATGCTAAGTGAAATAAGCCAGACAGAGAAAGACAAATATTGCATGATCTCACTTTTATGTAGAATCCAAGGGAGGAAAAAGCCTAATTCATACTAACAGAGTAGAATGGTGGTTATCAGAGGTTGGGGAAAGGGAAGTCATGGGAGTTATTGTTTAATAGGTGTAGAGTTTCAGTTTTGCAAGATGAAAAGTGTTCTAGAGATGGATGGTGGTGATGGTTGCACGACCATATAAATGTACTTAGTACTATGAAACTGTACACTTAAAAATGGTGACGATAGTAAATTTTCTGTTATATATATTTTGTCACAATAAAAAATTGGAAAAAACCTGAAAAAAAGTGGCCCATAGCCATACATCTGTTTAAGAGGTAAAATCAATAATCGAAGTCAGATATGCCTGATAACAAAATCCATGTTCTCTCCGCAAAACCATACAACTATTATAATCAAACAATGTGACTGAATTTATTTATAAATATAACAGTCCTTTAAAGGAGTCATCTTGGCCAACTCTGTTGCACTTATTATTTGAAAAATCTGTGGGACTTGTCTTCAGGAATGTCTTCACAGACTACGGATCATTGTTTTGATTCTTCTCAATAGTGGTAAATTTTAGTTCTTTGAGAGGGATTGACTTTTGGAAACTGGCAAAAGTCATTTTATTGATTTAAATGTGATTAAGCTGGGTAATACAATTTGAGCAGAAATTTTATGTTTATAACATAGCAAATTTATTTCCTTGCCTGGCTCAGTACCTAAAGACTTCATAAATTAATGAGTATGTAAATAAAGCTCCCAAAATAATCATTTTGACTTTGAAGGTCAACACACATTAGAAAATATAGGTCAGGAATATCTGTTTTGTTGAGTTACTTAGCCACACTATGTATTCCCTAGCAAGAGTTCACAAAGATCAGTTGGATTAACTCAAAAGTAACAGGGGTGGTCCTCTCAATAGTAAGCTTCAATTTTATGTTTCATAATTCAGCCTCAGCCTGGCATCCTCCCTAGAGATAAAACTTTCTTAAAACAGACTAATCATCAACCAGAAAGATTCATGACAGCAATGTGCAGACTGAATACATAAAAATAAATACAATTTAGGAGGAGTTCTTCATTTTATCTGAAGGAAGATAAGAACCTCTGAATGTTTGCCCATTTTTATAACCTAATCTCTTTTGGTAAGAATAAAACTTTTGGATGCATCTGTTGGGCAATAAATTTCTTTTTTCATTTTCAACCAAATGCTTGATCCTAGACATATTACTTCTTGCTAATTTTAGAACCATCTGATTGTTAGAGGAGTGAGTAATCTGTAATTAGGCTATAAAAATTTGAGTACAGATTATTTTTATGCAACGTTATGCACAGAATGAGATAGAGAATACCCTAACTACTACAAAACAAACATTTGTAATGCTCGAGTATACGTATATGGAAAGAATCCAACTGAATCATACATTTGATTACAGCTGAGTGTTTGGTTCTACTCACAGGATGCATTTCTTTCTCAATGTACAGTGTCTATGTATTATCCACCTCTAACCACTTAACTCCAAGTGAACATTTCCCAGGCATCCTCCTTCCCAAATTCCAGACTCCTATCCAACTGTCTTTTGGGCATTTCCACCTGGATGTCCAGAGTTAAGACTGTTGTGTATGGCTATGCAGACTGTATACTATACAATTTCTGGAGTGAAGGGGGCCATTTACACAGACTACCATATGTCTCTTGGTGTTGTACAACACACCGACCTTGTCCGCAGGCAAAACACATCCAAAATTAAACTTACCAAGTCCTTCCACCGAAATGACCTTATCTTGCTGAGTTCCATTTCCATTGAACTAATAGCATTGCCTTTTCTCTGTCACTTAGCTTTGAAGTTTGGAAGTCTTTTTGACAACTCTTCTTGTGCTCTACATTCAATCAGTGGCTGAGCCAAATTGATTTTTACCTTCAAGACGCCGATCATATCCATCTTCTGTTTTTCTTTCACACTCAAAAACCTGACCATTCTCTCATTGTTTAGAATTATAGAGTTGCACGCTTGAAAACGATAATGATGTTGCAGATCCAGGCCAAATCGCTCTTACATATGAGGTAACTGAAGTCAAGAAAAAGTCAATGACTTCCTGAAGGTTGTGTATGTAACTAGTGACATAAGTGGGATTAGAATAGGAATCTCCTAGTTCTCATGCCCCCAATCCTTTCATTATAAAATTATTATTATTTTTTTCACCTGGCCCTATCATCTATTTTCTGTCTCTCCCCACTTCAGTCAATCCTACGCTCTTTGGCCAGATTTGTCTACATAAAAGTATTACTTTTCTTTATAAATATTTTATTGTTCCATATCATTTTATAAAGCACAAATTCCTTACTCATGACACAATAGAGATGCAACTTACCTTTCTACTATAGTTTAAAAACAGAAAATATATCGATGTAATTCTCCATATTAATAGACTAAAGGAGAAAAATTGTTTATGTGAAGCATTTCAGAAAAACATTTGCTAAGTTTTAATACTAATGTATAAGAAAAGAAACCCAACCGAACTGTCCTTTTTTCCAGAGAAATGAAAACTTACGTGCACACAAAAACCTGTGCATTAATATTCATAGCAGCTTTCTTCATAATAGCTAAAAACTGGAAACAATCTAGGTGTCCTTCAACAGGTGAATGGTTACGTTGTGGTGCATCCATGCCACAAGATGACACTCAGCAGTAAAAAGGAATGAACTATCGATACCCACAACAACCTGAATCAATCTCCAGGTGAACACATTTAAATAATAATATCGAGATCACAAAATTAGAAATGGAGGCCAGATTAGTGATTTCTAGGGGTTAGGGATAGAGGTTAAGGGAGTGGTAGATATGGGTATAAAGAGATCCCACGAGAGGGCTCTGGGAACAGTTCTGTATCTTGACTGTGGTGGTAGTCATGCAAATCCACATGTGGGGTATAGTTGCATAGGACTACACACACACACACACACACACAAATAAATGAGTGCATGGAAAAGTGGTGAAATCTGAATAAGCTCTGTGGATTGTACCATTGTCAGTTTCTGGGTTTGACGTTACCGTACAGTTATTCAGGATGCTAAGCACTGGACTTCCTGTACATTTTCTTTGCAACTCTCTGTCAAAGTATAATTATTCCAAAATAAAAAGCTTAAAAATATTAAAACAGAGAAATTTTAAGCAAAAAAGAAAATTCTGACTTGTTGACATCCTTTGGTTTTAACCATAAAAAGTTGGATCCTGCCCAGTGTGAGGAAAATTTACCTGAGAAGGTGATTTAATGCCATCTTGCCAATTAACATGCAGATGCTTAAAACTTCTTCACTGATAGATCAGAGATGGGAAGGGGAGCTCACCACAGACTGGAAGAAAATATTGCAAATCATATTTCTGATAATGGACTTGTATTAACAGTATTATTTTATCAACAATAAGGAAACAAATGACCCAGTTTGTAAAATGGACAAAATTTGAACAGATGCTTCACCAAAGAAGATGTATGGATAACAAATATGCACATGAAAAGGTACTCAACATTATTAATAATTAGTTGAATGCAAATTGAGACCACAATGAGGTACCTCTATATTCTAATGGCCAACCTCAAAAAAATCTCTGATAATGCCGAGTGCTGGTGAGGATGCCTCACAAAAACCTATATGGAAAATTTTCACAGCAGCTTTATTCATAACTGCCCAAATTTAGAAACAATCCTTCAACTGGTAAATGGAGAAACACACTGTAGTACATTCATATAATGGAATGCCACTCAGCAACAGAAAGGAACAACATGAATGAATCTTAAACACATGCTTAGTGAAAGAAGCCAAACGTCAAAGATCTACATACGGTATAGTTCCATTTATATGACATTCTGAATAAGACAAAACTATTGGTATGGAAAATAACTTAACGGGGATCTTGGATACAGAGGGAGATTGACTACAAAGGGGGATCATGTCCCATATCTTCTTTTTTGATGTTGATTATGCAACTCCATGCATTTGTCAAAACTGATTGAACTGCACATCAAGAAGAATGAATTTTCCTAGACAGAAGTTTTAAAAATAATTTCTAAAAGGGAAAATGGGCGAGTCACAAATGAAGAAATCCAAATGGCCAATAAATCTATGAAAAGATCTTCAATCTTACTAATGTCAGGAAATGCAAATAAAAAACCCTATGAAATAAAATTTCCCACTTGCAAGGTTGGCAAAAACTAAGAAGTCTGTTGATGATTTTCAGAAAAGGGAACTCATAAACTGCTGATGGATGTGTAAATTGATACATTTTGGAGAGCAACTTTGTAATAGTTTTTAAAGTTGAAGATACCTGCTTTTTGGTTTGTATCCTAGAGAAAATCCAGTACATGTACACAATGAGACATGCACATGAACGCTAAGTGCAGCATTATTTGTAATATCAAACAGTGGAAGTAATTTATATGTCAGTCAAGAGGAGCATGTATAAATAAATCTGATATATTGATATAATGGGTTGGTCTACAGTAGTTAAAATGCAAGAATAAAAACCATGTGTATCAAAAAAATCAATATCAAGAACAATGTTGAGTGAACAAAACAAGCTGCAAAATAATACATGTGGTGTGCTATTTATATAAAGTTTGAACACAAGCAAAACAACACGACATATTTATTGATAAATGTGTTCTTACCAGTAGTTGTTTAAAAACTTGCAAAGGAATGGTAACCACTAAATTTAGGATGGTCGTTACCTCTGAGGAGGGTTGAAGAATGAGATCTGGGAGGGCAATAAAGAGGTCTTCAACTGTATATATATAATGTTTGATTCCTTCAAAATAAAAATATGAAGCAAATTTGGCAAAATGCTGAGAATTGATTTGTTTTCTTATTCTCTGTATGTTTTACAAAAAATGAATAAATAGTGCAGAATATCTTTATATCATTTTCTATCTCAAATCATCTCTCAGCAGTGGTTTATGTGTCAGTCTTTGGGAAACAATGCTATAGTGGCTTAGAATATAGACCACAGAACTGGGGTTCAAATCTTACCTCTACCATGTACTAGCTGTGTAGCCATAAGAATGTCACTTCACCTCTTTATGTTGCAGTTTCCTCTTCCGCTGACTGGGTAATATCCACCCCATAATATAGTTGTGGGAGTTAAATAATGACTTAGGGATAGTCATGAGGGATAAAGACTTCAAAAAAGTATATTTTCTGTCTATAGGAAGTACTGAAAAATGGAAGTTGTTATTGAATCATTGATTACCTCTGGAGAGAGGTAAAGGAAGACATTCTAGAAGAAGTGACACTTGATTTGACTGGTAAAGGACCTTGAAGAATTAACCAGTTGTGCGAGGGAATCAAGGGGTATTTTATACAAAAGGTATAGGATGGCATGTGGCAGAAGCATGAATGTACATACCAAACTTGGGGAGCATGCATGGACAAAGCTAAACATTTAATTTTTGTAGTCCTAGTGTCTGATAATATTTCATGTCCAACCTTGGGTGTATCCTTTCAAAGTGCGGCATAAGTCAGAACATACTTTGGAGATGATGATGAATGGTTTGGGGATGAATGGAAAGAATGATGATCTGTGGGAAGCAAAAATTTATCTGGACTTTGAACAGACTGTAGTCAAATGCTAAAAACAGAACTGGAGGGAAACATGGTGAACACATCTAAAGATGATCCCCCTCTTCCCTACTTTTATTTCTCTATTTTCCATAGCATGTCTATTTTCCAGGCACACTTTCCAGATGCACTCTGGAAAACCAGTCTGTTAAAAGAGCATTAGTCAAATTATAAACCTTTAGACAAGATTGCTGTAACTGACGAAACTACCTTTTTGTTGGGGTTCGATGGCTGAGCAATGGACTGGATCACTGCCTGGCTGGTTGAATTACATTCATAACCAGACTGGGAACTTTCAGACCTGCCTATTATATTGTCTTAAGGAGCAAAACAACTCGGAATGATTCATATCAGTGCTTTAAAGCTTAGACTTTATGACAGTCAAAAATTAAAATTGAATAGAAAATGGCTAATGTAGTAGTGCCATATAGCCATAACCTAACTGTAACATTTTTTTCTCACAAGTTAAAAAAATGGACCTGAGTGGGGAAAGTAATAAAATAGCAAAAGAGCCTATGGAATAAATCAAAATTCTGTGGCCACACAGCCACAACATCATACCCAACCTGTCTTGCTAATCATATCACATTAGCAACCAGTTAGCTTGAGCCAATTCTCTTTTCAATACCTATTGGTTTTGATACCTATTCAAGTCCTCAGGGAGGACAATACCTATTCAAGTCCTCAGGGAGAAAAGGAGAACCAAGGCTCTAGAGTGATCACATGTTCAGTGCTATGAAGGGACCTGATAGTGGAGCCAAGGCATTTTCTCCTTTGTCCAAATGTCTGAAAATGATAATTATTCAAACATGTCAGAAAGCAACATGGAGTAAGAAGGAAGATGGTTACTCAAAAGCCAGTAAGGAGCTTACGAGAACAGTTGTGCAGTTTGGTTTAACAAGTCAGGTATACCAGCATCCCAAATGACACAGGATGTGATTTCACTGCTTGGCTTGCCCTGGTTTCTGAATGCTGCCATAAACTGGTCTCCTATTTGTTTGACAACCTATGAAAACATTCATAGTGCTGTTCTTTTAGGAAACATAAAATGGAGATTGCTGGGTTTCAATGGGTGAAAAGTTTCACGAAATACATTTTTAAAGGTTAAGAAGCCAGTTTTACTAAACGACATTAGTTTTTTTTAAAACTTTATAGATTAAATTTTATTTCATTCAAGGCTGAAAACATGCCTCCCTCCTGAAATAAACAGGCAATTTTCCATTTTAAATGAGTAAAACTAGTGGAGACTGGCTGAGGTCACGCAGCCTGGGTGTGAGGTTCAAGACAACCAGGCAGCTTGTGTCCAGGGTCAGCCCCTGACATCTACCACCATGCTGGTGGACAAGGCTCATCTCCTGCAGGACTGCACACACAAGATTTCCACTGTCGTACCCGCCAGTTCAGTTCCAGGAAGCCAGAGCACTTCAGAAGGTGAAGGTTGTGGAGTGGTGCATCACACCTAGAAGTTACAAAAAACTGATCAGACAGCAGGGAGGTGAGATGCATCGCAGAGTGGTGTCTGGATCCTTGCCTGGGAGTGGCTGCCGTGGGTCTGCCCCCTGAAGTAAAGGAAGTCCCCACCCTCCTGCTGATGCAGGGGCCTCAGGTTGTCAGGTTGTCCTCAATCGCTCCTCCCCCTGACCTCCCCCCACCGCAGGTCCAGCTTCACGCAGATGACGAAGGGCGCTAAGATAAGAACCCCAGGCTTGGACCTTTCCTGAGAGTCCCCTAGCAGTAGAAGCCCTTCTCAGTGTTGCTCTCATTGATGTCACAAAACACAACAACCTTGCATCAGTTGGTGGCTGTGAGTCCACCAGCCATACAGCCTGGCACCCCTGCTTGGCTGCTTTCCAATTGGTGAAGGTTACCCAGTGTGGGAGGACCTTTTCTTCCAGATGCGGTGGGTCTAGATGGTGGCCTGGAGGACGAAGTGTGTGGCCATGTACCAGTGGTAGCAGTAGAGAAGCTCCATTCCAATGACCCCAATGACCTTTCTGAGGTGGTCGTAGAAGAAGAGCAGGTCCTCGGCATATGCCCTGCAAGAGGGAAAGAGAAACATCCACCTTGCTGGTGCTTCCACTCCATGTTGTGAAATTTTCATTCCTATTATTGAATCTAAAGGCAAGCCATTTCAGTACTGACTTCAGCCCCAGAACCCCCGAGATGATTTCCAAAAGAATGTGTACAGCTGTAACGTTAGGACAATTTATGCTTCATTGCCCATATCTTCAATGACTTACCAAGCACTTTGCATGTATAGTGATAATTTTCATATCTGATCCCGAGGTAGCCAGAGAAGAAAACAGAAGCGGAAACAATAGACTTTTTCCTCACTCTCACATGGCAGGCTAGCATTAGAGGACGAAGAAGTTAAGGTGGCGTCTTTTAGATTGCTCTGGGAGATTAGAAAAAGCAGATAGAGAAATCCTTGGGGCCCAGATATTGGGAATCAGAATGTGGGAAAGAATTTGAGAAGGAAAATTCTTCATATTTTTAATTAAACAAACCACATAAATCAGAAGTACAAAGAGAGCTGCCAAAAGGAGAATGTCCAGTCTTGGTAGCAGAAGCTGCTTGTTTTACTTTGTTGCCTTACAAAAGGCAAAAAAGAAAAGAAAAAGAACTAGTTTGGCAGAAATGCTAAAAGTTCAGTGTTTTTAGTTGAAATATTTTTTTTCCCCAGAACCACTCCCAACAGTAGCTTTTTATGCATAAAATGTTATCTTGCATTCTTCAGCGTGTTAGGCATCTTTACACCAGCGAAGTCCCTATATGTCAGTACAGTTAGATGTATTTCGTTTTTCAACCTTTTATAATGTTTTTATTTTGTTTTTGTTTTTTACTATATTTTGCTATATTAGGATAGATATAACACATCCTGCTGGTGGTTAAATATGCACTTTCCCCATCTTCCTTATTAAAGAAATCCAATCCTGTCCAATATAGCAGTGTTTCCAGCTGAAAACCAATGTTTCCCAGTGTTGCTTAAAGTTAAGTGTATCCATGTGACAGTCTGGATGAATGAGATGTAAGGAAAAGTTTACTGGAGGTTCTGGCAACATTTTGCTTGCTTGAAATAGGCAGTAGGAGGTTCCCTTTGCTATTCCCTTTTTCTTTTTCTGGCCTGGAGCATGCTTGTGAGGATGGATGTGGAGCAGCCACCTTGTGACCATGAGGTGACTTACATACATCATGAAATGATTATCATAATAAGTTTAGTAAACATCCATCATCTCATAGATACAAAATTTTAAAAATAGAGAAAAATTTTTCCTTGTGATGAGAACTCTTAGGATTTAATCTCTTAGCAACTTTCATGAATAACAGAAAGCCATGTTAATTATCTTTATCATGCTGTACATTACATCCCTCGTACTTACTTATAACTGGGAGTTTGTACCTTTTGCTTCATCCAATTCCCCCTCCCTCCACACCCTGCCTCTGGTAACCACAAATCTGATCTCTTTTTCTATGGATTTGTTTGTATGTTTTTGGAGTATAATTAACACTGTTAGTTCCTGTTACTCAACATAGTGATTCAATATTTCTATACATTTCAAACTGATAACCAGGATAAGTCTAGTTATAATATGTCACCATCCAAAGGTATTCCATAATTATTGACTATATTCCCCACACTGTACGTTTCATACCTGTGACACATTTATTTTGCAACTGGAAGTCTGTACCTCTTAATCTCCCTCACCCTTTTCTTTCCTCCCCCAAACTCCCTCCCCTCTGGCAACCACCAGGCTTTGTTTTTGTTTTCTTTTGTTTTAATTAATTAATTAACTTATTTTTGGCTGTGTTGGATCTTCATTGCTGTGCACGGGCTTTCTCTAGTTGCAGCGAGAGGGGGCAACTGTTCGTTGTGGTGCGTGGGCTTCTCATCATTGTGGTGCATGCACTTCTCACTGTGGTGGCTTCTCTTGCTGCAGGGCACGGGCTCTAGGTGTGTGGGCTTCAGTAGTTGTGGCACACGGGCTCAGTAGTTGTGGTTCATGGGCTCTAGAGCACAGGCTAAGTAGTTGTGACGCACGGACTTAGTTGCTCCACAGCATGTTGGATCTTCCCGGACCAGGGATCGAACCCATGTCCCCTGCATTGGCAGGCAGATTCTCAACCACTGCACCACCAGGGAAGTCCCACCAGGCTTTGTTTTGATGTCCTTTAATCTTCACATACACATTTATCTTCTCTGAAAATATCACTGGGATATTTCCCCAAAGTAATGGTTATTTCATAGTGACAACCAATATATAATACCTACTATGAGCTAAGCACTATCCCAAGTGCTTTACATATATTAATTCATTCAAGCTTCCTAACAACCCCATGAGGTAGGTACTATTATTATCCCTATTGTATAGATGAGGAAACTGAGACACAGAGAAGAAAAATGACATGGCCCAGGTTTCACAGTTTATATGTGGTGGAACTAAGGCAGTCAGGCCCATGCTGACAATTATGATATGACACTGTATTATCAATCAGTGCTACTGTTTTATTAGAGTTAAACAGCTGTTGAGTCTTTCACAGTGTATTTGAATGTTGTCACAACTCTGCACTTAACATAGTCCACAGAAGTGGCTTTTGATCGCATTCTTCCATTCACGAACTTGCTGCTGTATGAACATAGACAAGCCCTTTAACTTCCCCACGTCTCCGTTTCTGAGCCACATTCTTTTCAGTACAACAGGTCTGGCCATTTTGCTGGTCTTATGTCTGAAAATGATTTACTTTGTTGTGGTCCAGTCAACTGCTTTGTAATCAGTATCAATGATAATTAGAAAAAACCAAATCCATCTGAAAATGAGTGATTCTGTGGCTCTCTGTTGACATGGCCCCTGGCGCTGCAGGTCGCAACCAAACAGCTAGCTCAGGAGAGCTGGTAGCTCCCTAGAGCTGCAGAACTGTCAGCGGGGATCCACAGGAAGGGAGAGCTTGAGGAGAGCCAAAAGAGAGAGAACAACCCAGCTGCTGAGGTTGGCAGGCAAAGGAGGCTTCCATGAAGCTGTTCTCTGGTGAGAATGAGAAGTTGAAACTCTCACAAGAGCATTCTTTTCTTCAGCGCCATGACCCCACTTTTCATTGTGAGGCTTTTAAGGACTTGCTTTTACAGGGTTACGCAGATTTTTTTAAATTTAAGTCAACATATCACAGTTCTTTCTGGACTCCAAATCAGAGTTCATTAGGTACTGAGACAACTTCACAGAAAAGCAATTTATTGGTTGTAATGGATTTAAGTAATGTTTTAATGTTTTAAGTAATGTTTTTCTCAGTATATTCTCCACTTTCTTTTCCCTCCGTCCAAGTGGGTACCGGGCTCTGTTCTCCTGGCCTTGCAGGAAAGAGTTAGAGCACCTCAGCAAAAAAGACAGAAGGGGCTTGCGAGTTTAGTCATTCAAAAAGCTTTAAGCTCATAGAGGAAGGAATTCCACAGGCAGAGAGGACCCTCAAAATATAGAAAGGGAGAAGGCTTTTCCTCACACTAGAAATGGATTCTTCCAAGCTGGGGGAGAAGAGTGGAAACAAAATATAAGACTCTTGAATAGAATCAAGGATCTTTTACTTCATTTCACAGCAGTTCTAGCAGGGAAGCATTAAGACCCTAGAAAGCAATGGCTGTGAGGTGTTTCTTGGCAGGCAGGTCTGTATGCAGAGTTGGCAAAGATTCCTGAGCCCCAAGAACAGTGGGACAGCAGCCAAGGACCTCTGATTTGAACGGACTACATAGGCCAGGAAAGGGAACACCTCAGCACTAATCTATATAGACCTCTGATTAATAACTAATAACTGTGTGCTTGTCCTCTCATCACTGCTACTCACTCCAATTCCCCCCAACACCCGGGCACCACATAAGATGCTGACAGTATGATGTTGACAGTCTTGGGGAGAAGACCCTAAGAAGTGACTGAGGTTAGTTTTTTTCCCACCAGTCCCCCACCACTGAGCCCTTGGGGCTCAATGTCTGAAATATAGATGTTATTAAAAAATCATTATATTTTTGCACAACAGTGATTGAGGTCTGAGAGTCATACATGCTGGAAGAACTTTAAGGGTCAATTCTCCTAACCAAACTTTTTTATAATGCAAGGATTCACTTTGATGTTTTCTGCTCTGGCCAAGAAAAAAAAAAGACACATTCTGACAGAAGGGAATTTATCTCATACTTATAAAAAGGCTTGCATATCTGTATCTTAAGATTTTGGCATTAGCTTTTACCCCTAACTCATATCAACATTCAGAGTGACACAAAGCTATACCCAAACAAAAGTCAGTTTCAGAATGTTCAACTTATTATCAGATGGTTCCACCACAATTTGAAGTTATGATGCCAGGAAGTCTAGTTATTTCAAATCTGAAAAGAATATCACCAAGCCACACCTTTCAAAAATGTTATTAACATATGATTTTTTTGCTAAACAAGGAAGATGGGAAATGTAGTTGCATTCACAAAGAATGTATGGAGACTGCCAAGAAAGCAAATAATTTTTGGAAGTCACCCTTATTTGGAAATATTCAAGTCATAGAACCATGGTTGTTTAAACAAAACCATCTACCATATCTCCTTTTGAAAATATGTACTTCCAAAATAAATGAAAAGAATTGAATACTATGCTACTCATTTCTTCTATGATTTACTTGAAAACAGCTCAGGTTTAAAAAAAAAAAGACAAAGCCTGCCAAGAATTGCAAGTAGCTTCCTGTATGCATTGTGATGTAGTGGAAAAAGCAGAGCCTCTGCAGTTGGACAGACCTGTTTGTGAAGCATGGCTGCAATCTTAACTAGTTGGGTGACCTTGGGCAAGTAACTTTATCTTCCCCATGATTCATCTGTAAAAATAATTAAATTATATTAAATGAGAAAACATGTGAAAGTGTTCATTGAAGGGTATTCACTCTCTAGGTTACAATGGAAATGCAGAATAAGTTATACATGGTTATTATGATATAAAGTAATAAACACATGCATGCCTTAATACGTGCACAAAACTATTTAGATGAGTTCTGAAAGGCTTTGAACAGAGCAAAACAATGTAAAGTGATGTTTGGCCAAATGCAAAATTATAGCTAGAGTAAGATAGATACATTGAAATAAATTCTACTTATTCTACTTTAAACTTCTCCTATAAAAATCATTTTTAAAGTCACTAGTTGCTTTATGAAATTTGCTATAAGTGAGACAGCCAGAAATTCTATTGCTGTTTAAAAATGCCAGATGTTGCTATTTCTAAGGGAATTATGAGGAGATTAATGTAAAATATCAGCGGTTTCTACACTTTTAGCCAGAATAAAACATCAGCTCAAGTCCAAAGGCAGCAGATGAGGTGACTCTTAGTAGAATGAAGACACTAGGCTAGACGGCCAAATTAGAAAGTAGCCACCCAACTCAAGGCATTCTCTCAGTTGCCCAAAAATTTCATGATGTCCTTTGTGTTGAAATAATTCTGCAAAGAAACCTACATGCTACTATAATTGTTATAACCTAGGGGTCGGCACACTATGGCACATGGGTCAAATTTGGGCTGCCGTGGGGGCTTTTTGTTTGTTTTGCTGTTGTTGCTTTTAAAGATTTAATTTTATTTAGTTTGGGCTGCACTGGGTCTTCATTGCTGAGCGCGGGCTTTCTCTAGTTGTGGCGAGCGGGGCTACTCTTCATTGCGGTGCGCGGGCTTCTCACTGCGGTGGCTTCTCTTGTGGAGCACAGGCTCTAGGCACACGGGCTTCAGTAGTTGTGGTGTGTGGGCTCTAGAGCGCAGGCTCACTAGCTGTGGTGCACAGGCTTAGCTGCTCCGCAACATGTGGGATCTTCCCAGACCAGGAATCGAACCCCTGTCCCCTGCACTGGCAGGCGGATTCTCATCCACTGCGCCACCAGGGAAGTCCCTGGGCTGCTGTGTTTTTGTAAGTAAAGTTTTATTGAAACATAGCCATCCCCATTCAGCTATGTGTTGCTATGGCTGCTTTCACACTACAACAAGCAAGAGTTGAGGAGTTGTGACAGAGACCACATGGCCCACAAAGACTAAAATACTTACTATCTGGACCTTTACAGAAAGAGTGTGCCAATCCCTCACTGGCCACCTAAAATCAAAGACAATATATTTAACCTTATCCATGGGATATTTTCTTTTAAAAAGATGGCCATATTAACTCCATTTGTTGATTGCCTGGAAGAAAATTTCTGAGCAGAGGAAGAGTCTTCCTTGTTTACTTGCCCATGCTTATTCCCTTTCCAAAACAATAGAAGTCAGCAATGTGGCACCCTATGTTGGAAAGTTTGCCAAATTTTGAATTTGGGGTGATTGTAGACTTTGCATTACAACAAAGGCATGTGGAGGCTAATCTGAAGTTAGCTGCCTTTATTTCATTATTTTACTTAAATAAACCTTAGTACAGCCAAAGTCAGCTTTGCAGGAGTCTACCAATCCCTTAGGAGATTTGCTCTGAAATAATATGGCTGAAACACATTAGCCGTCCCACATTCTTTGTAAGGTTTCGAAAACTTTGAGAATCATAGCAATGATATTTCTTGGAATACCGAGCAATGAGCTCCAGCACTGCTGAGTTTCATAAAACTTCCTCCCAAATCAGAATTGACAGTCTGATTCAACCCATAGCTCATCCTCCCAAATAATGTGGTTTGAAAGATAAGGAATCCGAATGAAGTAAAATAGTGGCTGAAAAAACAGACAGAAGACAGGAATCGGGGCAAAATCTCCGTTCTGAGTATGCAAAACCTCAAGATGGAGTCATGCTACAATAAGTAATTCAAAAGCTATAACTTACATGTGTCAAAGGGTCTTTGATATAGGAATCTGGAGGAGAGAAAGTCAAAAAGATTAGTCTGGCTTTCTTTGTTCTTCATGGACATATTCCAAGATAAAGTTCAAACTAATGTTAGTCTTGGTTATTTAGTTTTATTATGCCTACAACAAAAATAAAGCACTCTCCGTATTTTTCCCAATAAGTTGCAGGCTTGAAATATATTTTCAAATAAACGCGGTAGGGGGAAGCTTCTTTTTAAAAACGGAATCAAAATAAATGCCAACAAGGTTTATAGTATGGCCACTGAGGAGAGGGAAATTTTAAATGGCAAATTAGTGTATCTTTAGCAACAGAGCAACGTATAATGATGTAGTTTCATACATTTCACAGATAGCTCTTACTCAGTTCTATACCTGGTTCTGCCATTTGGTAGTAAAGAACTTCACTTCTCAGTTTTTCTCTGTGTGAGGAAAAAAAAAAAGAATGAAAGCTATTCCTAGAATAATATGGTGATTAGAGGACTCTAAGTTCTGAATTGTGTTATAAGCATATCCAGGTATGTGCTGATCCTTTTGGAAGAAAATGAGGCTTTTACCGTATTCCCTGGGGGGTTATTTGCAAATATGCTTTGACACAGAGGTGTCAGAGCAGGGCAATAGGACAAGTCTCAGCACACCAGGAGCCTCACTATTGGGCCAGTAATTATTTTGGGGAGCCCAAGTAATGAAATGCCACTAGGTTAACAGTGATATAGTAACACATCTATCCTACCCACAGGCTTAGGGACAAGGACAACTGAGTTCCAAAATGGTCTGGTGTCCTTAAAGCTGAGTAGGCTACTTTCAGCCAGTCACTGATGAGGGGCCTTGGACCATGTCCACCAGAGAGGAAGACATGAAAACTGACATACTAAAGCCAGAGAACTGGAATACTACAGCGTTTTCGTGGGGTCTGCACTTAAGGTAAATTTCACTTTGCCCCGAATAAAAAGATTTGGTCTTTTTAGGAGCCCATGTCTACTCATCAGGAATCAGGGCAATTTTAGCTTATACACAGACACAAGCAAGCAGAGGACTTTTAAATTGTAAATCAGATCATGCTAACCTGCTGTTCAACATTTTCAATGGCTTCCAATCACTTTTAGAATCAAATCTGAAATCCTAATCATGGGCCAATATGGCCCTACATGTTTTTTTATTCTGTCCACCTCTCTGACCTCAGGTCTCACTGCTTTGAACACCCTACTCCAGCCACATTCCCCTTGCTGCTTCTAGAACATGCCAAACTCATTCTCACCTTAGAACCTTCAGATTTGCTGCCCTTGTGGCTTGGAATGCTCATCCCCTAGACTTTCCCATAGTTTACTCCCTCACTATATTAATGTCTTTATTCAAACATCACCACCTAAGAGTGGCTGCCCCTGATATAAAATCTACCCCCATTTACTCTATATCACCTCATCCTGCTTTAACTTTCCTGCCAATAATTATCATTGTGTGATGATAGAATACCTATTTATTGATTAATTTATTATCTATCCTTCACCAGATTGCAAGCTCCATGAGGGCAGGGACTTGGTTTTATTCACTCCTTACCCCTGAAGCTTAGAAGAGGGACTGCCATATAGTGGGTACTCAGCTGATATTTACTCAATGTATAAATGAATTAAACTAGATACTCAAATGCAATCAGCTTGTATAGAAATTTTGCTTCCAGACTGTGCTAGACATAAAATATCTCAAACAGTTGAACATATGACAATCAAATTTTAAAGATGTCTGGAAAAGTTGATTCCCTAAGTGACTTTTGCCATTCCACAATTTAACTCACTTGTGTTTCAGTTTCATCCTACATGCAATCACTTAAGCTTGGTTCCTCTTTAGTAACAAGACATAAGGTTGGTATAATGCCTATTATTGGTGTCAGAATATCCAAACACCCTTATTTTGGCAAGGCTGGAGAGAGGTTTAAATTTCTTTTGTTCAGAAGAATCCCAGAAAGAGAAGACATAATTACTCTTTTGGAAAATTAGACTCACAGAGATTATTGGTTATTTAAACAGACTCAAGCCTCAGTTTATTATCCTCACTTAGTACTATATAACTGCGTACTCTTGCACTTGAAGCAGTTTGTGTCCCTTAATCAGTAGGACCATTTTAAGTGGTACTCCCTATTGTTTATGGAGTAGGTGTGATGAACTGAATTAATCCATGCACTTACTCTGGAACACCTTGGAGAGAAAGTTGGCAGATTCTGGATGCGATCTAGGGCCATGGAACAAAGACTTTATCTGTATCAATAAGGCTCAAGAGCTCAGCCAAGTATTGACAGTAACACCATTATTAGCTCCACTGTGTGTGTACCTAAGTGAACAAATATTTCCTGCATTATCTTACATTACTCCCTTCTGGCATCCCATATTCTACTCCGGTCAAATTGGACTACTCCCCTTTGGTGGTTATTCCCTGTGTTTTTCTGCCTTAATACCTGTGTTTCTGCTGTCCCCTACCTTGTACTATAGTTTGGGGTTTTTTTTAAATGTATGTAACATACTTGTTCTAGTCAACTATAAGTCCATTCATTCACTCAAGTACAAAAGGAAAGGAAACCTTATATCAAAAAGGAAAAGAAAATAAGCAAACAAATCTAAAGATCTGATCAGAAGATTTCATTGGTAAAACTTGTAGTAGAAATATGGTAGTAGGGATTTTTGATGCCAGATCTAGCCACTGAGAGTCTTGGACTCACAGTCAAGTTCCACGAGGGTCTATCTCCAGTATTACAGATCAGAGCGACATAGTTCTATCTAAATCTGGGTTAACCAAAACCATAGTTCAACAAATAATTTTAACACTTGTATACAAAGTCAAATAAGGCACATTTCCTGCCATAAGGGGTGAAAAAAACACATGAACTGGGCATCCCTGGTGGCGCAGTGGTTGAGAGTCCGCCTGCCGATGCAGGGGACACGGGTTCGTGCCCAGATCCGGGAAGATCCCACATGCCATGGAGCGGCTGGGCCCGTGAGCCATGGCCACTGAGCCTGCATGTCCGTAGCCTGTGCTCCACAACGGGAGAGGCCACAGCAGTGAGAGGCCCGCGTACCACAAACAAAACAAAACAAAACATAAACTAACAAATATAATAAATGGGACACATGATAAAATACAATATGCTTAGGAACATATCATCTTATTCCTCTTTACCTCTGTCTCAGTGCCTAACAATGTCTTGTACATAACAGATACTTTGTAGATATTTATGAAATTGAATATAATGTAGTTTTCCAAAGTAGAAGTCACAAATTCAAATTCCACCTTGGGATAAATATTCTGTGTTCAATACAGACTTGCTATAGGGTATGTGGAATGCAGTAGGCTGGTAAACATTAATTTCAAGTGCTAAGTCAAAATAACATTGAAAAACAAGATCAATTTAGCCCTACGTGCAAACTGCTACACTAAAATAGAAATCGAAAAATAAGGTGATAAGTACTTAAGATACAAGGTTTCAAGTAAGATATATCTTAAGATATCACTGCATCACCAAACTATGTTTTTTCACCTCTACCATTTTAAAAAAGTTTTCTCAGATTAAAGACAAATAGGAAATCTTCCACATTTCAGAGCCAGTTATCTTTGAAAACTGTAGAAATTATTTCTTTTTCCATTGATCATGTAATGGGCTTATTACCATAAGTTACCTTGTGACACAAGAAGGAAAAAGGAGGCTCACAGTTCAATGCTCAATTTCTAACTTTTTTTTAACGTAAAGTGAAGGATGGTAGAGAGGTATTTTGAGTGTTCTCCAACTTCCATACTTATTTTAACCTGTAAATTTCTGGAGTACAGGGCTGGATTAAGCCCTTTAGAGGCATTTAGCCCTGAAAAGATTACAGTGCCTCCACTTTATATATAATTTAAAATTTAAAAGACATACTACAATTCATAGAACTGTATATTAAAGTCAATTTTACTACATGATAACTTGAAAAATAATGAATTATGTACTGTTAACTAAGTATACAGCACTCTTAAGACATTCTATTTTTCCCATAATGACTCTCTTCATGTTGTTTTTTTTGTTTTGTTTTGTTTTTGTGGTACGTGGGCCTCTCACTGTTGTGGCCTCTCCCATTGCGGAGCACAGGCTACGGACGCACAGGCCCAGTGGCCATGGCTCACGGGCCCAGCCGCTCCGCGGCACGTGGGATCTTCCCACGCCGGGGCACGAACCCGTGTCCCCTGCATCGGCAGGCGGACCCTCAACCACTGTGCCACCAGGGAAGCCCCATATCTTCATGTTTTGTATAGAGTAATAAAGACCAAATTCTCCCACCCCGAAAAACCTTTGTGTCCCAGGTTTGTAAGCTTGTGCTCAGACTGTCTATTGGGTAAACCAGCACTCTAAGAAATACAGCAGTATTTCTTTAGTGCAATTCAAGGCTGAGGAACATCCGAAAATAAGTTTGCTTTGAGCAGACGTGTGATAGATACAGCTCTTATACTGGCTACCGGTACAGGCCTTCTGAGATCCAGAGAAGCCAGGTGCTGACATAGTGTGATTTGAGGAGCACCTTGGGGCAATCTGATTTCACTGACCTGTATTTCTCACCATGTACTCAATCCTCATGGCTCTTCTTAAGGAGAAATGAATAGCTTATCTGGATCGAGGCATTCTGTTATGTCAGAGGAATAACATCTGTAGGAATTGGTTTATTTAACTAAGATACACTCTTTTGCCACCCAGCCAAAATCAATTTAGCTGTATCTGCAAGACTGGTCAATGGTGATGGAGCAGGGATGGGGAGTAGAGGAAGGGAAAGCTGGAACATGGTTCATGTTTAATTCTGTTTCAATGTGTTTTTTAAAGTTATGCTTAGGTGTAGCTGAGTTTTATAATATCAAACTATTTTTAGAGGATGGTCTAGATCAGAAAAGAAATACTCTTACATGTGTCAGATCACTCACAGAAGAGCCAGTGCATGGATGGCCAATTACAGATGGGGAAGAGCAGGAAAGCAAGAGAAGAGATTGAAAGGCACTCTGTTTAGGAAAGAACTGGTCAGCAGGGAGGTGAAGGAAGTGAAGGAGCAGTTGATGTTGCAGGAACTGATCATTTTTTCTATTGTGGAGGCTGGGTGAATGAGACAGATTCTTCCTTAAGCTTTCAAGTAGGGAAAGACTGAACAGTCCAGGAAACAGAGCCAAGTGCCACAAGATACATAAAGCAGTCAAAATCCTTCTTCTAGGGTAGTTAAGTTTATAATGTGGAAGGTGGGGAGATAACACTGGGGTCTGACTCTGGATGGAACTGTTAGAAGTCTAACTAAATAGCCGAAAGGTGAAAACAGCTCAAGTATTTATCAATAAATGAATAAACAAATTATGATATATACATACAATGAAATATTATTCAGACATTAAGAAAGGAATGAAGTACTGATACATACTACAACCTGGATGAACCTTGAAAATATTGTTTAGTAAAAGAAGCCAGACACAAAAGGTCACATATTGTATGATTCCGTTTATATGAAATATCTAGAATAGGCAAATCCATATGGACAGAAACCAGGGGCTGGGGGAGGGGAATTTGGGAGCAAGTGCTTCATGGGTATGGGGTTTCCTTTTGGGGTGATGAAAAACTTTTGGAACTAGATAATGATAATGGGTGTAGCATATTGTGAACCTCTGAACTGTTCACTTTAAAATGGTTAATGTTATGTGAATTTCATCTCAATAAAAAAATTTAAGTTTTACTCAAATCATAGGAACTCGAACTCTAACTTTCAATATTCACGGTCACTTCGTTCTTTTAAAGTTTGAGTTACATCAAAAGTCAGAAAATATTACTCAGCCATAAAAAGAAACGAAATTGAGCTATTTGTAATGAGGTGGATAGACCTAGAGTCTGTCATACAGAGTGAAGTAAGTCAGAAAGAGAAAGACAAATACCGTATGGTAACACATATATATGGAATTTAAGAAAAAAAAATGTCATGAAGAACCTAGGGGTAAGACAGGAATAAAGACGCAGACCTACTGGAGAACGGACTTGAGGATATGGGGAGGGGGAAGGGTGAGCTGTGACAAAGCGAGAGAGAGGCATGGACATATATACACTACCAAACGTAAGGTAGATAGCTAGTGGGAAGCAGCCACATAGCACAGGGAGATCAGCTCGGTGCTTTGTGACCACCTAGAGGAGTGGGATAGGGAGGGTGGGAGGGAGGGAGACGCAAGAGGGAAGAGATATGGGAACATATGTATATGTATAACTGATTCACTTTGTTATAAAGCAGAAATTAACACACCATTGTAAAGCAATTATACCCCAATAAAGATTTTAAAAATGTCAGAAAATAATATTTAAAGATTAATGAGAACAGTGGCTAATTATTTTTAAATCTTTCTATTTCTTTATGCCTTGATTTAGTTATATGCTTTAATGAAGAATATATTTTATTTAATAAGAAAATATGTATAACCAGTAGTGATACTCAAAATATTTAACAAGTTGTACAGCGTGGACACTGACCAATAAGATACAATGCCAGCTGTCAACAACCAATAGACAAATATTTTCCTCACCTTATCTCTAATAACCAAACGTGATGGTTAATTTTATGTGTCAACTTGATGGGGTTGCTGGGTACCCAGATATCTGGTTAAACATTGTTTCTGGGTGTGTCTGTGAGGGTGTTTCCAGGTGAGATTAGCCTTTGAACTGATAGAATGAGTAAAGCAGATTGCCCTCCCTAACATGGGTGGGCATCATCCAATCTGTTGAGGGCCTAAATAAAACAAAAGACATAGGAAAGAAGAATTTGCCCCATCTCTGTCTGATTGCATAAGCTGAAATATGGGTCTTCTGCTCTCAGACTAATAATTACACCGTCAGCTCACCTGATTCTCAAGCCTTCAGACTCAGACTGAATTACATCACTGGCTTTCCTGGGTCTCTGGCTTGCAGACAGCAGACTGTGGGACTTCTCAGTCTCCATAATCACGTGAGCCAATTCCTCATAATAAATCTCATTCTGTATATCTATATATATCCTATTGGTTCTTTTTCTCTGGAGAACCTCGACTAATACACCAAACTAATGGGAAGCTTAGCTGAGTAAACAATGAAGCCGTAACCAAGGCCCCATCACCTCTCCTATGACAGCACATCTGATTTACACACCTAGTACCCAGGAGAAAACAAATAGTTTCATGAACACTGGCATTGAAAGCCATGTCATATCTGTTTGTAAAGTATTCTGGACCGAATATTTGTGTCCCTTAAAAATTCATATGTTGAAGCCCTAACCCCCACTGTAATGGTATTTAGAGATGGGGCTTTTAGGAGGTAATTAGGGTTAGATGAGGTCATGAAGGTAGGGCCCTGGTCTGATGGGATTAGTGCCCTTATAAGAAGAGACACCAGAGAACTTGCTCTCCCCTCCACCATACCACTCTTACAGAAAGAGGTCATGTGAGCACACAGTGAGAGGGTAGCCACCTACAGACCAAGAGGAGAGGCCTCAGAACAAAAGCTTCCTTGCCAGTATCTTGATGGTAGACTTCCCAGCCTCCAGAACAATGAGAAAAAATTTTCTGTTGTTTAAGCCACCAAGTCTATGGCACTTTGTTATGGCAGCTCGAACTAAGGCATAAGGCTTCCAATTTTTAAACTTTTCTCACCTGTGTGAGGTCTTTATATTCCGTATTTGAGGAGGTCGAAGAAGGATTTATATCCCCATCCTGGTGGCATTCTGTGTATGGGCCCTTTTCTACATTACTTTCTTGGTTATTTTGAATACTAAGTACCCTAATGTGGAAAAGGGCCAACAAATCCTTTAGCATTTATCCAAAGAATGATGAGATGATACAGTAAAATTGATCTTCTTGTTCTGTGTATTTGTAATTCTAAATGAATATGTAGATGTTTATAATTGATAAGTTGTAAATGATATGGGGGGTTATTTTTTCATTCCTAAAGTTAGGAACATTGGGGTCTTTATTTTTCCAGTGAATTGCTTTGAAGAAGCTTGCTTTGACCTTTCTAACTTATTAGTGAATAGTTTATTGCTTGGCTTAAATGTTTAAGTGACCTAGTGCTTTTCCTTGCATGGTTTGCAACAGGGAAAATCATTAGGCTGCGTGTCATGCCCCACTTTCTGTTGTGAAACCAGTCAAGAGATGCCAGAGAAGGGCATCCACAGACCTTTGTCTGGGATTGAAACATGTCGACATGCCACATAGTGGTGAAGTAATAGATCTCAATGCCTTTTCATCATCTTTTCTTCTGTTCTTGAACTTGCCTCAGACAAAATACATTTATGCTCTGATTCCTATGGTTAAGACTTGTATCAGGATGACCTGACTTGTAGCACTCTGACCAGGGAAATACTAATTCCATTTAATCTGTATATCACAAAATAACTTGTCATAAAAAATGAAAGAATAAAAGTCTTTACACTTGATTTGTCTCCTACATCTTTAAGACCTAATTCCCCTTCTGTAAGGAGGAAAGGAAAGTTTTGGCTAAAATCTGTGGAAGGTAGACTTGCTACATTTAAAACAATGTTACTTTTGCATAGATTTTTGAAATTAGTTTTCATCTAAAATGCCTTAAATTGACTATTTACTTTTCTAATAATGTTTCAGATATCATTCATTTTTTATTTTAAAATATCATTCACATGGCATAATGTAGTAGCAAGTATAATCAAATGGCTGGCTTTTTGACCATTCAGTAAACTTTTACAATCTGGAAAAATAAATTGAAGGGTATGATGTGGGAGAAGAGAGTGGGAGGTCCTGCATGCTGACTAGTAGATATCCAATCCCAGAGCAGCAGCCAATGAATGATATGTTAAAATCTATGGAGAAGGCCACATAGAAAATGAAATAAAATTAAAGGATCCATCCAGATGAAATTAATTAACATAGATAACGAATAATATACACAAATAGAAGTAATTAGTGGAGTTTGATGCTCACTAAAATGCGTGAACTCAGAGGAACATTTTCACTTGTGTTTGGATTTCCCATCAATCTCTTCAGTTGTTTTGTGGCTTTCAGTTAGTGTACTTATCTTTATGGACACAATTGCAAACATACTGTTCTATTTGGTAATTATAAGTTATTGTGCAAATTAAAAATAAATATGGATTCAAAGAATTTTTTTAAAAGGACACTTTTATATAAAGTGTCTCAATCACCTGGCGATGGTTTTGATAAGATGGAAGGGGTGCTGGCTTTGAAATCAGAGAGATGAGCTGTGGGGCTCTGGTAAGTGATTTAACATCTCTATTCCTCTGTTTCTTCATCTGTTAAATGGGGATAATAATGGTATCTATCTTTTAGACCTCAAGAGTGTAATATAAATAAATGCGTGTAAAATGCTTGGCATGTACTAAGCATTAATAAATATCCTTTTCAAATTCCTTATTTATAAGAAAATTCAACTTTATCAGAAGCATCACTGAAGAATCTCAGTAATATTGTTGTATCCTTTTACCATACTTGCCGTATCTTTCGTGCTTCTTTCTGCACTGCCCCCTTATTATTCTTGTTCATCCTCTTAGTTTTTTTAATGTATTATTTCTTGCCTAGTTTGATTTGCCAATGGCATTTTTATCTTCGAGGACTGCTGCTTCCTTTCTAGTCCACCTTTCTCTTCATCCCCTTTCCTACTATCTCTAGACTTTCATCTGCTTTCACTCAAACCCTCATTCTTCTAGGACTTACAGCCTCTGAGGCATGTTTAGTGTTTGACAGATTCTTGTTCAGCAGCTAAAGCCCTTCAGAGGTAAAGTAATGAATAAATGAGGTGAGACTAGTACACTACTTTAGTAATGTGACTAGATTTTTTTTTTTCAACACACATGCCAGAACTTATATTTTCAAGTAAGTGTCGTTATAGGCAAAGTAGTCACTGTGGGAATTCATCCATTTGTCTGTAATAATATAATTTTTATTAATAATATGGGTCTCAGGCAGTAAGTGTACCATGCTCTGTCAAATTTGTTGTCTACCCCAAGTCAGAGGCAGCCTTTCAACCTTCACATTCCATCAACTGCTCATAGTCCCACTTCCCAAATTATCCATCACAGTGGCCAGTCATTATAATCACGCTCTCACATTCAAGCTCAACTACCCCTTGTTTCATCTTACACACTTGGAAAAGTCCCAACTCCAGTTAAATCTAACTTTCTATCCATTCCACATCTGCATCCCTGCTGCTGAATGTAGATGGAGGAAAAAGACACCCACTTCAAATAGACCCTTAATGCTGTTCAAGAATCATACTACATTTTCCTAGTCCATTCATTCTCCCACTCTCATAAATTGCTATTTCATGTTTCTACTCTCCTCAAACTTTGAACATTTCCTCCTCCCATTGTTACCCTCACCTGAAAGAAAATGTAAAATAGAAAAGAACTCCCACAATTCCTACCACCTCATAGACCCAACTACATGCTGTGGAACTGTGCCTGTTTGCCCATATTCTTATCTAACGCCAACCCTTCCACTTGTCCACTAGATCCCATCCCCACTCACCTACTGGAGGACATCACCCCTGCAATTCATCCCCCTCTCTCTTACATCACCCATTTTCTACTTTCTATTGAATCGTTGCCATACACATTTAAGAAATACTGTTATTTCTCTCATGTGGAAAAAAGTCTTTATTCCATATCTCCCTCTAGCAACTCCTCCCCTCATTTTTATTCTCTACTTTATAGCAAAACACCTCAAAATTAAAAACCGTCCATACTGCCATTCTCTGTTGAGCCCATTGCAGTCAGGCTTTTGACATGATTGTTCCACAAAAACAGTTCTTTCAGGATCACCAATGGCCTGTACGTTGATAAATCCAACGTTCAATTCTCAGTTCCAACCTTACGAACCCTGAGGCAGTCTTTGGTAATCTCATCCATTATTTAAATAGTATCTGTATGCTGATGACTTCCAAATACATATAATTGGACTTCTCCCCTGAATGCTAGACTCACACATACAACTGTTTACCCACCATCTCTATTTGGATGTCTGATAGGCTTCACACCATTAACAGACCCGAAATCAAATTCCTGTCATTGCCCCTCAAACCTGTTCTTCCCACATTTTTTCCTTATCTTAGTAAAGAGCAACTCCATCTTTCTAATTGTCCAAACTAAAAATCTGTCAACCTTATTCTTCTCCTTTCCCCATGACCCACACGTTATTCACCTGCAAGTCCTGTCAACAATACTTTCAAAACATATCTAGAGTGCAACCACTTCTTACCACTTCCACTGCCACTGTCCTGGTCCAAACTGTTATTATTTTTTCTGGATTACTACAATTGTCTCACTGGTCTCCCTGTTTCCACTTTTGCTCACCTTCCTGCAGCGTCTACCCTCAGCAAAGCAGCCAGAGCAATCCTGTTAAATGTAAGTCAGATCACATAACTTGTTTTCTCAAACACCAAATTTCTCAGAGTAAAATCCAAAGCTGTTGCAATGACTCATAAGGCCCTACCTGATCTAAATCTATGTTTCCTCTCTGAATTCGTTTCCAGTCACTCATCCCCATACTCACTTCAGGTCAGCCACACTGGCCTTTTATTTCTGAAACCCTCCAGTCATTTTTCCTCCTTCAGATCCTCTTCACTTGCTGTTCTCTCTACTTGTAATATTCTGCCCACAGATATCCATGTGACTCACTCCCTCACTTCATTCAAATCTTTCAATGCTGCTTCCTCTGATTGTCCTATCTAAATAGGATAGTCACACTTTCAATCAAACATTTTCTGATGTATTTTTTCTTTATCACCATTTAACATATATTTTACTTATTTAGGTTGTTAAATGTCTGTCCTCTCCCCCCAACTATAATGTAAGTTCATGAGGCAGCAATTTTGCCTGATCTGTTCATGGTATCTATGGGACCTAGAATAGAGCTGAGCACATAATAAGTGCTCAATACATTTTGTTGGATAAATTATTTGTGGCTTAAAAACCCCCAGTAGACAACCACTCACATTCTGTAATGTGGCATACTTATCTGGGATTCTAGGAACAACAATGCTGATTTTAAAACAACAAACGAATATCTTGGAAGTAAGGTAAAGGAAATAACAGAATGGGATTCCAAGGAGAATGAGATTGCAAAGACAAGAAGCTGAGAAAAAAGGGGAAGAGTAGGCAGTGAGAGGTGAACAGCATGAGCCCTTTGATAGGGATGCTACCAGTCATCAGGCCCATAAGCCCGTGGTGTATTTTCTTAATGTCCACCTGCACGGTAGTGAGTGTGGTCCAGTTTGACAGTTGAGTGGGACGAAGGATGCACTGATTAAGTTAGAAGATGTCTTAGAACATATCACAGCACTCACTTGGATATGAGGATTTCCTACTCTTAATTACATCGGGATGCGGAAGGGGACTTTCCTACCATGCAAAGCAGTAGTTGTGATGGAGCCATTGAAAGAGTTACAGAGGATAGAGAGGGTCTCTCGTGACACCATTGTACAGTGAGTGGAGAAATCACACTATCTTGGATTTTTCTTTTAATTCAAAGCCTTGGAAACCCATTAAAAGCTCCATTTGCAGCAAGAACAATAATTAGGAACCTATTTGAATATCACCAAGTACAAGGTTGATGATGGAGAAGGTGGTATTTGATTGATAGATGTGTGAGTACAGGCTAAGCAATAATCTCTCTTCTGCCAACTGACTGGTAAGTACAGCCAGCTTGTTCTGTATGACTCAGTTTTGGCCTCACACTACTAGATTCCTTCAGTGCCTAACACCTCATCTTCTGTCTCTGGGTGAGTGGTAGCATTCCTCAAGAATCGTGGATTCCAGGCAAAAGGTCTAACATCATTGCAGTGCAGCAGAAAATAACACAGCATTGTAAATCAACTATACTCCAATAAAAATTTTTTTAAAAAGTAGGTCTCCAGTGACATTTTTTTAGGATGTTAGGATGAGAAAAAAAGGAAGAAGCTAGGATAATTTCTAGCTTGGGCATCTGCATGGAAGGGGGTATCATACTTTCAAATGGGAAATAAAGGAAGAGGAGCCAGTTATGAGAGAAGGTGCTGAGAATTACTGGACTGGGATTAGTGACTTGGGCAGGGTGAGGGGGGGCTTCTATTAAACTGTGAGAGCAGCTTCATTTAGGGGGTCAATGGAAGCTGAAAGTTGACTGTAAAGCTAAATCGCAAAAGTCAAAGAAGGGCCAAAATCAAGTATTGAAAGATGGAGCACAGTTCTAGCAATCAAAGACCAGAGATGTGATGGCACATAAATGAGGAGAGGTACATAAAGTTGCACTCTGCAACTCGTAAGGCACCAAGCTGTGTCAGTTTTAGGTGTACAGCAAAGTGAACCAGTTATACATATACATATATTCTTTTTTAGATTCTTTTCCCATATAGGCCATTACAGAGTATTGAGTAGAGTTCCTTATGCTATAGAGTAGGTCCTTATTAGTTATCTATTTTACATATAGTAGTGTGTATATGTCAATCACAATCTCCCAATTTATCCCTCCCCCTTTACCTCCTGGTAACCATAAGTTTGTTTTCTACATCTGTAACTCTATTTCTGTTTTGTAGATAAGTTCATTTGTACCCTTTTTTAGATTCCACATATAAGCGATATCATATTTGTCTTTCTCTGTAAAGATAATGTCTTAATTCACATAACATAACAAGAAGTGTCAAGGTCATGTGGCTCCAGGGTTCTGTTTTGTCTTGTCTTCAGTGTCTTCAAAGAAGAATTCAAGGACAAGCTTCATTCCATCTTTCTGCTCTGCCATCCTCAAAGTGTCAGTTTTGTCCTCAGACTTATTCTACTCACAGTCGTAAGATGATTGCTGTAGTTGCAGCCATAACATCTAGACATAACCATGACTAGTAGAAGCAGAGACCATATCTTACTGTGCATATCTTTTTAAAAGTGAGGAAACTATTTCCAGAAAACCCCACCAAAACATCCCCTCATATCTCTTTGCTGAAAATTGTTATATGTCCATACTTCAAACACTGGCAAGGGAAAGAGATTATTATGATTGACTTAGACTAATCAGGATTCATTACCTCAGCAGGTGATGTGGTGGTGGTGATGGTTTCACGGATATGTACGTATGTCAAAACATATAAAACTGTACGCTGTCAACATGTGCAGTTATAAAATAAATATATAAATATTTTGATTATACTTCAATAAAGTGGTTTTGAAAAAGCATCCCATAGTCAAAAAGTTTAGAAATAACATACAATGTTTGCAATGTTTCCACCCTCGGTGGTTGAAAATGCACACTCACAGATTGGAAATTCAGAGAAGGCTTGCAGTAAACAAATCTCCTTAACCCAACTTTTCTCAAAGTTATATAACAATAAAATCCTTCCACCACGTAACAGCTACTAATATCCGATAGAAATTTTGGGAAATGCTGCTCTGACAGTGGTTCTCAAAATGTGGCTCACACACCAGCAGCGTCAGCCTCACCTGCAGACTTGTTAGAAATTCAAATTACCGGGCTCCACTTCAAACCTACTAAATCAGAAACTGTGAGGGTGAGGCCGGCAAGTCTGCATTATAACAAGTGCTCCAGGTGATTCTGAAGCATGCTAAAGTTTGAGAAACACTATTCTAGAATGTAACTGAGCTCTTGTGTTTTCAATAAACTATGTAAACAATGGTAGTATTATATCTGGAATGAATGAATGAATAAATAAATAAATAAATCCTACCAAGACAACAAATTGCACGTGAAAAACACCATTTCGGGGTATGTAAACGCTGACATATTTGTTTACAAAGAAAAGCAGTCTCAGCTTTCATCTTGAACCTCATGTATCAAAGTAGCTCAGTGTTCTAGGGACAGGCACCCAAAAATGTACTGCTAAAACCACCATGAAAGTGAAAAGACAATCCACAGAGTGGGAGAAAATATTTGCAAACCATATATCTGATAAGAAACTTGTATCTAGAATATATAAAGAACTATTACAACTCAATGTTGTAAAAAGTAAAAAGACCAGTGACCCAATTTTTAAAAGGACAAAGGACCTGAATGAAATTTCTCCAAAGGAGATATGTAAATGGCCAGTAAGCATGTGGTAATATGCTCAACATCATTATTCATAAGGGAAATGCAAGTCAAAACCACAGTGACACTGATAGAGAAGCTCAGTAAATATTCGTTGAAGGGAAATATAAAATATGAATTCACACAAAAAAAGAAAAGAGCCATCAAACCCTGAAAAGACCTGGAGGAACCTTAAATACACATTGCTAAGGGAAAGAAGACAGTGTGGAAAGACTGCATATTCTGTGCTTCCAGTTGTATGACATTCCGGAAAAAGTCAAAACTGTAGAGACAGTAAAAAGATCAGTGGTTGCCAGGTGTTCAGGGGCAGGGGGAGATAAATAGGTAAAGCACAGGGGCGTTTCAGGGCAGTGAAACTATTCTATACGATACTGTAATGGTGGATACATGATACACATTTGGCAAAAACTCATAGAACTGTAAAACACAAAGAGTGAATTTTCATGTAGACTATGGACTTTTTTTTTTAATTCTTTATTGGAGTATAATCGCTTTACAATGGTGTGTTAGTTTCTGCTTTATAACAAAGTGTATCAGTTATACATATACATATGTTTCCATATCTCTTCCCTCTTGCGTCTCCCTCCCACCCTCCCTACCACACCCCTCTAGGTGGTCATAAAGCACTGAGCTGACCTCCCTGTGCTATGTGGCTGCTTCCCATTAGCTATCTATTTTACGTTCGGTAGTGTATATATGTCAATGCCACGTTCTCGCTTTGTCACAGCTTACCCTTCCCCCTCCCCATATCCTCAAGTCCATTCTCTAGTAGGTCTGTGTCTTTATTCCTGTCTTACCCCTAGGTTCTTCATGACATTTTTTTTCTTAAATTGCATATATATGTGTTAGCATACGGTATTTGTCTTTCTCTTTCTGACTTACTTCACTCTGTATGACAGTCTCTAGGTCCATCCACCTCATTACAAATAGCTCAATTTCGTTTCTTTTTATGGCTGAGTAATATTCCATTGTATATATGTGCCCCATCTTCTTTATCCATTCATCTGTTGATGGACACTTAGGTTGTTTCCATCTCCTGGCTATTGTAAACAGAGCTGCAATGAACATTTTGGTACGTGACTCTTTTTGAATTATGGTTTTCTCAGGGTATAGGCCCAGTAGTGGGATTGCTGGGTCATATGGTAGCTCTATTTGTAGTTTTTTAAGGAACCTCCATACTGTTCTCCATAGTGGTTGTACCAATTCACATTCCCACCAGCAGTGCAAGAGTGCTCCCTTTTCTCCACACCCTCTCCAGCATTTACTGTTTGTAGATTTTTTGATGATGGCCATTCTGACTGCTGTGAGATGATATCTCATTGTAGTTTTGATTTGCATTTCTCTAATGATTAATGATGTTGAGCATTCTTTCATGTGTTTGTTGGCAGTCTGTATATCTTCTTTGGAGAAATGTCTATTTAGGTCTTCTGCCCATTTTTGGATTGGGTTGTTTGTTTTTTTGTTATTGAGCTGCATGAGCTGCTTGTAAATTTTGGAGATTAATCCTTTGTCAGTTGCTTCATTTGCAAATATTTGCTCCCATTCTGAGGGTTGTCTTTTGGTCTTGTTTATGGTTTCCTTTGCTGTGCAAAACCTTTGAAGTTTCATTAGGTCCCACTTGTTTATTTTTGGTTTTATTTCCATTTCTCTAGGAGGTGGGTCAAAAAGGATCTTGCTGTGATTTATGACATAGAGTGTTCTGCCTATGTTTTCCTCTAAGAGTTTGATAGTGTCTGGCCTTACATTTAGGTCTTTAATCCATTTTGAGCTTATTTTTGTGTATGGTGTTAGGGAGTGATCTAATCTCATACTTTGACATGTACCTGTCCAGTTTTCCCAGCACCACTTATTGAAGAGGCTATCCTTTCTTCACTGTACGTTCCTGTCTCCTTTATCAAAGATAAGGTGACCATATGTGAGTGGGTTTATCTCTGGGCTTTCTATCCTCTTCCATTGATCTTTATTTCTGTTTTTGTGCCAGTACCATGCTGTCTTGATTAGTGTAGCTTTGTAGTATAGTCTGAAGTCAGGGAGTCTGATTCCTCCAGCTCCGTTTTTGGTTCTCATGATTGCTTTGGCTATTCGGGGTCTTTTCTGTTTCTATACAAATTGTGAAAATTTTTGTTCTAGTTCTGTGAAAAATGCCAGTGGTAGTTTGATAGGGATTGCATTGAATCTGTAGATTGCTTTGGGTAGTAGAGTCATTTTCACAATGTTGATTCTTCCAATCCAAGAACATGGTATATCTCTCCATCTATTTGTATCATCTTTAATTTCTTTCATCAGTGTCTTATAATTTTCTGCATACACATCTTTTGTCTCCTTAGGTAGGTTTATTCCTAGATATTTTATTCTTTTTGTTGCAATGGTAAATGGGAGTGTTTTCTTGATTTCACTTTCAGATTTTTCATCATTAGTGTATAGGAACGCCAGAGATTTCTGTGCATTAATTTTGTATCCTGCTACTTTACCAAATTCATTGATTAGCTCTAGTAGTTTTCTGGTAGCATCTTTAGGATTCTCTATGTATAGTATCATGTCATCTGCAAACAGTGACAGCTTTACTTCTTCTTTTCCGATTTGGATTCCTTTTATTTCCTTTTCTTCTCTGATTGCTGTGGCTAAAACTTCCAAAACTATGTTGAATAATAGTGGTGAGAGTGGGCAACCTTGTCTTGTTCCTGATCTTAGTGGAAATGCCTTCAGTTTGGACTTTAATTAATGATGTATCAAATGTATTATACAAATATTTTTTTTATTTTTTTGTGGTACACAGGCCTCTCACTGCTGTGGCCTCTCCCGTTGCGGAGCACAGGCTCCAGACGTGCAGGCTCAGCAGCCATGGCTCACGGGCCCAGCCGCTCCACGGCATGTGAGATCGGACCGGGGCACGAACCCGTGTCCCCTGCATCGGCAGGTGGACTCTCAACCACTGCGCCACCAGGGAAGCCCACAAATACATTTTTATTTAATTTTTATTGTGGTAAAATGAACATACAAAATTTACAATTTAAACTATTTTAAAATGTATAATTCAGTGACATTAAGTACATTTAAAATATAGTGTAACAATCACCACTGTCTAGTTCCAGAATTTTATCACTCCAAAAGGAAACCCCTTACACATTAAGCAATAACTCCATAATACCCCCTCCCTCCAGCTCCTAGAAACCCCCAATCTGCCTTCTGTTTCTAAGGATTTGCTTATTCTGGATATTTCATTTAAAGGGAATTATATAATATGTTTCCTTTAGTGCCCAGTTTCTTTTATTTAGCATGTTTTCAAGGTTCATCCATGTTGCAGCATGCATCAGTACTTCATTCCTTTTCATGGCTGAATAATAGCCCAATATATGGATATACACATTTTGTTTATCCACTCATACACTGATGGACGGTTGCGTTGCATCCGTGTTTTGACTAGTGAATTTGAATAGTGTCACTATGAACATGGGTATTTATGTCTTTGTTTGAACACCTGCCCTCAATTCTTTGTGGGTATTTGTCCAGGAATAGAATTGCTGATTTGGTAATGCTATGTTTAACTTATTAAGAAACTGTCAAGCTGTTTTCCACAGTGTCTGCACCATTTTACATTCCCACCAGCAATGTACCAGAGTCCATTTCTCCACATCCTAGCCAACACTTATTATTTTCTGGGTTTTTTTTTTTTATAGTAGCCATCCTTCACATCAAAAAGAATAAAATACCTAGGATACAAAATTAATATATAGTAGCCATCCTAATGAGTGTGAATTGGTATCTCATCATGTTTTGATTTGCATTTCCCTAATGGTTAGTGATGTTGAGCATCTTTTCATGTGCTTATTGGACATTTGTATATCTTCTTCGGAGAAACATCTATTCAGGTCTTATGCCCAAATTTTCATTGGGTTGTTTTCTTTTTAGGTGTTGAATTATAGGAGGTTTTAAATAATCTGGATACTAGACTCTAATCAGATATGTGATTTGCATCACTATCCTCCCATTCTGTGGATTGCCTTTTCACTATCTTGATACTGTTCTTGGATGCAGAAAAATTTTTAATTTTGATGAAGTCCATTTTCTTTTTCTTCTGTTGATTGTGCTTCTGGGGTTATATCTAAGAAATCATAGCCAAATCCAAGGTTATGAAGTTTTACCTCTCTGTTGTCTTCTAAAAGCTGTGTAGTTCTAGCTCTTAGATCCATTTAGAGTTAATTTTAGTATCTAGTGTGTGGTAGGGGTACAAGATCTGTCTTTTGCACGTGGATATACAGTTGTCCCAGTTTTATATGTTTGACATTAGAAAGGGATCCTTAAAGAAAGAATGTGTTCAGTGATATTCACTGTAGTATTCTTCATAGTAGCAAAAAACTAGAAACATCAAACTTGTTCAACAATAAATTAGTAAAATAAATTGTGATAGACCCTTATGATGTAATATTACGTAGAAAAAATAGTATTGTGGATAAATATTTATTCTAATAGAAAGTTGTTCATAAAAATATCATTAAGTGAAAATTCTGATTAAAATTCAGTAACAGCAGGGCTTCCCTGGTGGCACAGTGGTTGAGAGTCCGTCTGCCGATGCAGGGGACACGGGTTCGAGCCCCAGTCCGGGAAGATCCCACATGCCGCGGAGCAGCTGGGCCCGTGAGCCATGGCTGCTGGGCCTGTGCGTCCAGAGCCTGTGCTCCACAACGGGAGAGGCCGTAACAGTGAGAGGCCTGAGTACCACACACACAAAAAAATTCAGTAACAGCATACACACACACACACACACACACACACACACACACACACACACATCTGTATATGCATAGAAAAAAGATTTTATGGGATGTACACCAAGGAGCTAATTGTGGCTATCTCTGGAGGTGGTATTGTGTGCATTTTTTTCTTCTTTTTGTTTATATTTATTTATTAAAATTTTTCTAGAATGAAAAATTATTGCTTTTCAACTTTTCAACAGGACAGTTAGTTATTGTCTTATTAGTAATGAGCAGTCTCCATTTTCTAAAAGGTCAGAAATGATTGTTCTAGGCTGTTTAAGCCTCCAGTACTAACCTGTTCTATCCTGTGTTAGCTGACTTCCCTGTCCTTGGCATCTTGCCTATCTGATCTCTAATTTCTTTCTGATACTTCTCATTAAAGCAAACTACACTTTCAAGTCAAATACATTCTACCACACAGCTCTTGTCTATTGGATTTATCAATCAAAGGAGGTATGGGTGTGGGACATGACTGTCGCAGTGATCATCTCCCAGCCTAGATTAGCCCTCATTTCTATTCTGAGTCTGTGGTTTAGTTGGTCGGAAGATTAGTCTTTATTCTGAGCACACCTTCAAAAACTATCATTGTGACTATAGCAACTAGTGGAGGCGAGAAAAGAAATCAGGAATAAATGGCCCACCAAGATCGTTGTTTCTGGTTAAGAACCATGTATGGGATCCAACATATGTAGTAGTAGTAGTTGCTCTCTAACCTAGCAAATTTCTGTTCTTATTTTTATGAGTGCTGATTATGAAATTTTATTGCTAGGTCTGCTCACCCTTAAATAGTTCTGCTCAAATCTTTGAATATATCATGCTGATCTGCAACCAACATTTAGATATTTTTCTCCTTCTTTGTAGTTAATGGATTCCAGGAGGCCTGATCTCTTGCCAGTGTTTTCTTTGTGATTTCGTCCAAATCAGGCAGACACACAGTCAATTTCTCAGAATCAATCTCTCTCTCTCTCTCTCTCTCTCTCTCTCTCTCCCCCCCCGCCTCTCTCTCTCCCTCCCCCTCTCTCCCTCTCTCCCCCTCCCTCCCTCCCCCCACCCTTGTTCTCTCTCTAAAAGCTTTTATTAATGTCACGGGCTTAGAAATTGAACACTGTGCAGTTTTTCTTCACTACAAGAGATTTGTTTTTCTGAAATGATATATCTATTATTTGAATTCATAGTTGGGATAAACTTCAGTCAAAGTAATCAGCAGTTTGTATCTATTCAGCCTCTTTTCCATTTTTTTCCTTTCTGGATTGCCTCAGAGTTCTTCTTCCTGTTATTCACATCTGTCAGAATCTTAGTCACAACATTACTAATTCCTTTTTAGCTTAAGCTCTCTTCAGCCCGTATCCAGTTAAATCATTTGAAGTAAGCAAGATCATCTTTGATATCTGATCCTAAGTGAACTCCAACTTTGTGTACAGCTTAAACTCTTCACTCAAAGGGCTTCATACTCCCAGAAATCCACAAACTTTACGGAGTTTTAGCTCAAGAACCATTTTCCAGTGTTTTCTGCTCTTTGATCTGTGTCCTGTGCCTGTTTGACAAACACTGACATAATAATCTGTGTCCCTGTGGACATTTCCCCCTGAGAAGTGTATTTCTTTCTCCCTTAGGAAATAATCTAATTCTTTTTTGTTGCGTTCCAGTGTGTTTGGCACATGTGTGTCCTAATAAATCATAAGTAGGAAGTCTGATTCTCCTGTCTAAGAAAGGAAGGTAGTTTGTCACATGCCTGTGGAAAAACACCCAGGGCACTTCTCCATAAGCTTTATTAGATTCAAGAGGAGAATCATTTTTCTCCATATGCCCCAGTCCTATAGATTTAGTGGAGCCACCTTGTCAGTGTATTTACACCATATAATTCAGGTAGAAGTGTGAGGGCATGATGGGACCCTGACTAGAGAGAATCTTACATGTGGCATTCTTTCAGTCTTTGTCTTAGAAGATCACACCCTCCTTGAAACAGTGTTCCCTTGATTTCTATGACGTCACCCTCTTCTACTTTTCTTCCTTTTATCTGGCTATTCCTCTGGCATCTTTGTTGGTTCTTCCATTTTTGACCAAACTTTAAATGTTGGAGTTCCTTGGGGTACGGCCTTTTCTCCTTAGTTGATTTCATGCTTTCCCAGGGTTTCAGTTATATACCAGTGACACCATCCTAGATTTTCATACTGAACCTGAAACCTGCCTACTGCACGTATCTGATAGGCACCAAAAATTCATCAGGACAAAAAGTTTATTGAAGATTTATACCTCTTTCCCTGTTCTTGCTTCAGAGCTTTGCATTTCACAAAGGCACCACTATCGCCCAGTTACTCAAGTCAGAAAACCAGGAGTCAATTTCAAACTCACAGTCTTTCTTCTGCCATTAGTTAATAACCATATCCTATTGATTCTGCCTCCGACGTCTCCCTCAAATCTGTCCACTTCTCTCCATCTCCATTGCCAGGACTGTAGGGCAAACCAACAGGTATCACTGCGCCTACCTCTAGCCTTGCCTAGCTCTCTGATCCATTTTGCACACTATCCACCTAGTGACCTTTTAAACACATAAATAAGATTGTGTCATTCTTGAACATGAAAACCATTCAGTGATTTCCTATGACTTTTAGGGTAAAGCCCAAGAGCCTTTACTCACTATCCTTGAACTATTCTGGCCTTCTTTTACATCCTTCAACGTGCCAAGTTCCTTACCAAGTCAGATCCTCTGCACGTGCTGTTCTTTTTGGAATATCCTTCAACACCCTCTCCTTCTACTCCCAGTTTAATTTTCAAATGAACAAATGAAGGAATGAATGCCACTAGAATTGATACTATGTAAACTATGAATGTTGGCAATTAGGAAATCTTTGGTTCACCTAATAGCAAACACATCAAACAGAAAAATATAGAAGCGCTATAGGAAGTTCTTCTTCCTGTTAGGGCCTGACTTAGTATGAATTAATATTGTCAAACTTGGCTTGTTGCTCTTGTTGGTACAGCAATAATCTCTTCTATACAAAGAAATTAATAACTTTAAAAAGATGTTTTTGCAGCGTCCACATGGTTACAGCAAAAATGTTGCGTGAAAAATGGAAATTTTATTCTGTCATCATGTAGACATAAATCCAGATTTTTGACTGAATGTTTCCCTTTTTATCTAAATATCTGTGGTTGTCTGTATATATTATCTGCTTTATTAAACTATCCGCTTACTCTCAGAAATCTTTAGAATATGGTACTTACATTATCAAACTAGATTCCTGTGGATCTAAACCATCTGTGAGGCTAAAGATGAAAGAATTATTTTAACAATAACATCTGGATAATAAGATTTCCCCAAATTCTATTTAGTGGCAAGATAGGACATCAGAAAAGGTTAACAGTGAGATCACATTTGAGTTGGATGGTTAGTGGCTCAATAATTTTCTTTTTCTTATATTGTTTACATTTTACACATGTATTTTAAAAGATAAATTGCCTTTGCTTTGTGTTTATATATATATATTTCTTTGTTCAGTAATACAGAAAGGATATTGCCAATAGGAAATGTTAGAACAATGCCCCATCTTAGTCCAATTTTATCCCTAGATTGCTCAGAGTTTAAAATAAATAAGAGGCAAATTGTCCTAGGCATGTAACCGGATACTGTCCAAGGCCTGTCTCCTACTATAACAGGTGTGCTTTCAATGGCCTTTTATTGCTCTTTTTATCCCCCTCTTGTTCTGTTGTCCCGTAGAGTCAACAGCTGTGACTACTGTTTGGTCTCTATAGCACCCAGATTCCTTTCTCCTTTAGTCTTTCAGCAACCTCATTTTCCTAATGTCTTCATTTACTGCTATTGATTATGCTGCAGTGTGTACTGCAGTGGCTATTAGACTCTGAAGCTCTATTTAATCTAGTTTTAATGCAAATAACTACATAAATTTGTGTAGATTATATGGAAGCTAACCCTTTCTGGACATAGCCTAGAAAACCCCTGGCTCCCTACATCATGCTCTAAAGCCCCATGGCCTCTTCGTTGGGAATGACCCAGGACCCCAAAGTAAAATAGATACCCTAAGCCTACCCTAGGCCAGACATACATTCTCCTCCCAAACATTCATCCCTCATTTGTTGTTCAAAAACTAGTGATTGGGCTTCCCTGGTGGCGCAGTGGTTGAGAGTCCGCCTGCCGATGCAGGGGACGCGGGTTCGTGCCCCAGTCCGGGAAGATCCCGCATACCGTGGAGCGGCTGGACCCGTGAGCCATGGCCGCTGAGCCTGCATGTCCAGAGCCTGTGCTCCGCAATGGGAGAGGCCACAACAGTGAGAGGCCCGCGTACCGCAAAAAAAAAAAAAACTAGTTATTGAAAACTACTTTGTGCAAGGCGTTATACTAGGAAATGGAGCAACAGAGATAATGAAGATACAGTCCCTGCCCTTAAGACTGACAAGACTTATGCTCTGCTTGAGGAAAGCATCCTAGGAACTTGTTTGGAAAACAATGATTTTTGAGGAATGCACTAACCAGCTCTGTCTCTAGACTGAGTTTCCAGCCTGCTATTTGAATCTACAGACCCCAGACTTGAGCTACAACATCCAGCTGGATTTCCAGCCTCCAGCCAGCCGTGCTCTCTTTGTGGCCGGCCGCCACAATCCGAACTGGCATGAGCGAATTCCTTAATCTGTCCTGTTGCTAATGTCTCTCCTGACAAACAGGGATTTTGTACAAATCAGTGGTTTGTGTATACTGACAAAGACTTCTTAGTTTGTCTAAAGTGTGAAGTCAAGAGGAGATTCTCTCAGCAACCAAGGACCTCTCAGTTCAGTCCTGAATGGATTTTTCCTCTAATTGCAACCCAAAGTTTTACATGTCTTCTTGTCCCGATAGTGTTTACTAGTGCCGCTAAATGTGTAAATGTATATAGGCAGAAATTTACCACCCCCTGGATTCTCTAATTGTTTAATGTATTCTGCAGTGTCTAATATATTACATCCTTAAAGCCATCCATCCAATTATCTTTACATCTCAAAAATCTGGACATAAGGCCAGCATATACTTATGCACGTATTTAATGGTGAAATTTAAATGTAAGTACAATAAAACATGAAAACTGTATACCCCCTCAAAAAAGACTTAAGAGTCTTATGGTAGAGACAAACACAAACACAGACAATTACTTTGAAATGTGGTAAATAAGGGTGGAGGAGAACTATGTGATAACAAAAGAAAATACCTTTAGTGTCAGAAAAGCTTCCCAGAAGAAGTAACGTCTAAGTGGGGATATAAAGGATCTGCAGGAATTAAGCTCACTAAATACTAGAGAACAGCTATCTCAGGTAGAGAGGGCAGTGTTTATAAAGGCACAAAACCTTGAGAAAACATGGCTTTCTGGTTGAATCATCAGTAATTCTGCACGACTACAACTTAGGATTCACAGGTAAGGTAAGGAGAATAGTGAAAGAAGCCTGAGGAGGAAAAAAGGACAAGTTAGCTAGACTCAGAATCATGGGCTCTGTCATTTAGGGCAATAAGATATGCAAAATGTTGTAAGTAAGGGCATGATATGATCAGAATATGGTCTTAGATGGGTCACCTTTGTGGCAGTATGGAAAAATAGATAGGAAGAGTCACGACCGGATGCTGTTGCCATGATCGAGATGAGAGATGATGATAAACTGAACTAAAGCATTGGTAGAGGGAATGGAGAAGAGAGGACATATTCAAGAGATATTTAGAAAGTTGAATTGCCAGTACATGTAATAATAGAGTTATGGTACAGTATGGGAAGTGCTGTAAGAATAGTAAATACAAAAGACTATCTAAAAGAGAAAGAAAACGTCTTTTGTCTGGAAGGGTTGGGTGAGAAGATGAGCTTTGGTTATCCCAGGCAGAAGAAATAACATGTGCTAGGACACAAATAAGGAATGAAAGTAATTGCATGTTCAGTGAATGGCTTGGGTGCATGTATGTGTGTGTGTGTGTGTGTGTGTGTGTGTTTTCAGCAACAGAACACTTTTTCCCAACGAAATCTTTCTCTAAACCTTAATGTTTAAAATAGAAGTGATGAAACAATTCCTCAGGAAGTTTAAATATTTTGGCAAAATATGCCATTGTTTGCAGAACTCTGGAGCACTCTGCCCTGAGGGTCCCTTGGAACACAGTTGAAAACATGCTGGGGTAGAACTTTATCTACTCAAGTCCAAATCACTAAGCCAGGCTAGAAGTGGATCGTTAGATCACTTAAAGAGAAATTACATGAGCTGCCTCTGATAGGTCGGTTGTTCCCTGAATCTAAGCTGTGTGCCATATACTACCTAAAGCATTTCAAAGAGATTTATTTAACCCGTGCAGTTAAGGAGAATCTGTGAAACCAGGTAAATGGGTAACTTTATTTGTGGTTCTCACCCTCCCTTTTCTATACTGAGCTCCTTGGTCCAAAGGGCCGATGGCATTTCTGCAACCATCTCCCCCTCCCACCTCTGTACCATCTTCTATACTTGAGTCTGAATATAAGTAAATGAATCCTAGTCCCAAGGACATGAGCAATGCGTGCATGTTGTGTTCTAGATTGAGTATATGAGTTTTGGGGTCCCCTATCGCAATGACTCAAGACTGACTTCTTTAAAAAATCATATTATAGTGTCTTGATGGAGTCAGTAGGGATACTGCCTTCCTCCTTACTCCAGTCCCCTGCTTTTCACATTATTCTGTTCTGTGGGTCAATGTTGTTCCAACTGGGTACACATACTTCTAGGATACATGAAGACTTTAAAGAACTACGTAGGCAGGTTTTGTTTGCGTCTCTGTTTGTTTTTAACCAATTTCCAGATTTTCAACTTCCATGTGTACTCTTTCCTGAACTTCATCTGCATGAGAACATACCTGATGGTCCTACTTCCCCACCTTCCCTTTTCCCACTTTGAGTTAGAGAACAGCATGTCTCTAACTCAGATCAAGGCTTACCTTGGTGCCTGGTCCCAAGGTATAAAAACCTCCTGGACACCAAACAAAGAGACCATTGAAAATATTGGTATTGATATTGAGAAAATATATTACTTTAAAGATGCAATAACAAATCCTTTTGTAAACCAAGTATAGCTGGCCCTCTCTAGCCACAGATGCGGAACCCGCAGGATATGGAGGGCTGACTGTAGTTTTTAATGCCTTGCTTTCAGCAAAATCAGAGGAGAGTCTAACTATGTTGTCATTTGATAGGTCATTACATATAATTTTGATGATAAATCATTATGTAATTTTTTGAGATAGTATTCAGATAGTGCTCAACTGAACGATATTATTTTTTTTATTATTATTTTTTTTTGCGGTACGCGGGCTTCTCACTGTTGTGGCCTCTCCTGTTGCGGATCACAGGCTCCGGACGCGCAGGCTCAGCGACCATGGCTCACGGGCCCAGCCGCTCCGCGGCATGTGGGATCTTCCCGGACTGGGGCACAAACCCGTGTCCCCTGCATTGGCAGGCGGACTCTCAACCACTGCGCCACCAGGGAAGCCCACGATATTGTTTTAACTAAACTCTGTTCATTCCCATCCACTTACTTATGTAAACAAGATTTCTCAACACTTAAATGTATTGAAAATGCTGAGCTTGGTCTCATTCTAACAGTAAGTAACATTCATCCACAGAGAAAAGAGCTACTTTTTAAAAAAATCCCCTTCGGGGACATCCCTGGTGGTCCAGTGGTTAAGACTCCACCCTTCCACTGCAGGGGGCATGGGTTTGATCCCTGGTCGGGAAATAAGATCCTGCGTGCTGCACGGTGAGGCAATAAAATAAAATAAAATAAAATAAAAATCCCCTTCCAGCATATCGAGATATATCCCCAATAATAGTCTATTTTATGTTTATTAATTATAAAGTTTTATCATGTATTTGTGTTATTTTAATTATGTACTAATGATTATAATGAAAACAGTCCCAAAGACTCAGAGCCTTACAGTCACAGGAAATAAGTATTTTTTTTACAATGTAAGTTTATGTATGTTTCTATAACAGAGATTAGGATGCGATGATCAAAGACTTTCATGACTAAAAGTATATTACATAAGGATACAATTCTGTGGAGTGAGTAGAATGAAAATAAGAGTTCAAGAGAAAAAGGTATACAATTTCTGACTATGCAGAAGGAGTTTGTTCATGTATCTTTTGAATGGATAATTGTGGATATTAAACACGATGGGATTTGGTTCCACCTAAAAGAGGGATGCAGCAGTTTCTTTTTGAATATCAATATTTGCAATATGCCAGAAATCGCATTATTGGCAGTATGTAAACTTTCATAAATCCCTCCATAAAAAGTTGGTAGGCGTCAACTTTAAGATATGTTATGGGGCATATAGTTTTTCCAAAATTCTTTTAGAGGCTATGCAAGTAAAAACGCTTGAAGGTGACTGTCATAGGTGGAGAATTAGGTAGGGGCCGTTTTAATGCACCTGCAGTGTGGGGTTCTTTGGTCCCGAGAGTTGCCAAGAATGAAGCAACGTGGAGCCATTGTGTCACAGATGTATTCCCTTTGCAAGCCAGAGACAGAGAATCTTCCCAAGCCAGACACAGGACCATCTTTCCCACTTACTTTTCCAATGTCTCTACCTTGAATCCCCCTCCCTGCTGCCCTGCCAGCCCGCCCCCCAACCTTGTGCCTTCACTCCCATTCAGCCCTCTCTTAGCTATCCTGGCCTCTCTCTCCCAACTCAAACTCTTCCACCAGGGCCTCTCTCCTCCCATTGCCTAAATACAAATACTCCTACAATTAAGGAGAGGATAAATTCAAAAGAGCTATATATAAGTCGATGTGTACAGAAGTCCAAAGGGAGAGTTTTAAGGTTACAGTCCCTGGAAACATTTACGAGCAGCTGCTATGAGTGTCTGTCGGCTGCTGAGGGCTCACAGTTGCCCCTCTTCTCTGGAGAACTGGCCTGGGCTGATAGGAGCTGCCCACTAAGAAGGGTACACTCCAGTCTGGAAGGGCCAGATAACCAGAGATTGAGTGATAAGAGCTTCAAAAGGCTGGTCACCAAGGAGCAGCACCGCTGTGCAGTTTCTGCCATCAATCAATCAGTGTGGGGCTGTCCTTTCCAGCTCTAAAACCAAGCACACCCGTCTCCTCCTTGTTGATCTGATCTATCAAGCATCTCTTCCTCCAAACAGACCAGTTTCGAATATACTGAAAATCTGTTCAGGTAAATACCCGCTCCCAGCACCAGCCCCTATCTTGCACAGTAACTGGTGTCATAGAGAATCCTGTAGCAATCATTAAACTTTCACCACCTGATCTCAATTTCCTGACTAGATTCAAATGACCCTGAACTCGGGGAACCTAGAGCATAGGGAATAAGCCATTGCTTGTGAAGCATTCATTCATCTCTTCATTCATTCAGAAATACATATTGAGTACTTAGTACGTGTCAGAGACTGTTCTAGGTTCTCAGGATAGGTGTATCAGTGAACCAAATAAAGATCCTTGCCCTCATGGAGCTTACATTTTAGCAGGGGGGAAACAGGCAGTAAGCATAGTACATAGGTAAATTATATATTGGAAGGAAATAACTGCTGTAGAAAAAGAAAAGATAGAGCAGGGAGAGAGGTGAGAGAAAGAGGCTGCAGTATTAAATAAAAAGGGTCATCATATTAAATTAATGCAAAATATCTTCATTCACAGCATGTTTATCGGGCTTAGCTTTTGAGGTTTTGAACTTCTAAACTAGCCTTCTAAATTAATAGTACCCTAACAGGCATAGGACACTGATGCTGGGCCCTCAGTACCACATTCAAAAGCTTTCCATTTCCTCAGTAGATCTCCATGTCCTCTCCCTGATTATCGTGGATTGCAAAGGCACAGAACTTTTTATATCTGTCATTATTTGCTATTTGTCATTCACAGTTGTTTCTGTCACAGAAGGAGTTAGTCCATCAAATACTGGTCATTTCCCACCAATTTCAATTTTTTTATTCTCTACTTTTATTTTCGTCATGAATACACTGATCTCGTGACACAACACTTTCTCTACATTTGTACTCATGATGATGCAGGATTAGAGTTGCCAGCTTTAGCTAATACATTTAAATTTAAATGGGAATTTCAGAGAAACAACAATTTTTTGTATAAATATGCCCCATGCAATATTTGGGACATATTTATGCTTTGCGTTTATATTTATATTACATATAAACATATATTTGTATATGGAGTATATGATAGAATAGTTGTATTTATACTAAAAATGATCTGTGGCTTACATGAAATTCAAATTTAACTGGGCATCCTATATTTTATCTGGCAGTCCTATGCAGGATTCAATTAAATTCATCAAGGTTGATTGAATATCTATGATGAGATGTTATTCTGTATAAAGCACTGGTTCTCAAAGTATGATCCTGAAACCAGCAACCTCAGCATTACCTGGGAACTTGTTATGAATGCAAATTCCTGGGTTTACCTCAGGCAAAACAAATGAATCAGAAACTCTGAGCTTGGGGCCCAGCAATCTTTTTTAACAAGCCCACCAGGTAATCCTGGTGTATACTAAAATTTGAAAACAACCGCTATACGTATGATATCGCTTATATGCGGAATCTTAAAAAATGATACAAATGAACTTCTTTACAGAAGAGAAACAGACTCACAGACTTAGAGAACAGAATTTATGGTTACCAGGGGGGAAGGGTGGGGGCGAGGGATAGTTAGGGAGTTTGGGAATTGACATGTACACACTGCTATATTTAAAATAGATAACCAACAAGGACGTACTGTATAGCACAGGGAATTCTGCTCAATATTCTGTAATAACCTAAATGGGAAAAGAATATGAAAAGAATAGATACTTGTATACATATAACTGAATCCCTTTGCTGTACACCTGCAACTAACAACACTGTTAATCAACTATACTCCAATATAAAATAAAAAAATTTTAATTAAAAAAAGAAAACAAGTGATATAGCCAGCTCTGTTAGTGTCCTGCCCAGATCTCACCAGTGCACCCACCAAGCAGCTGCTAAAGTCTCACAGTTGTCCCCCTTTCTCGGGGGAATTGCCCTCAGCTGTCAGAGCCGCCTCTCCCGGGCAGTTGTGCCCCAGGTTGGGGGTGGCCCATAACTTCTGAACCACTGATAGAGGTGTGAAAGGCTGACTTCTTGACAAAAATGGGAACAACTCTGCAGTGTGGTTTATGCTCCAGAATCCTAATCCCATGGATCAGATCAAGGTTTGACTTTAATCTGAGACCACAGCTTTTCCTGGTTCTTTTCCCTTTTATCATGCTTCTCTCACTCACTGATAGGTGTTTCCTAAAGAGCATTCCCTCAACATATTATTTACAACCAAATCGCTGCTTCTGCAGAATCTGACACAAGACGGATGGGGCTGAGAATATTCATAAAAGACTGTAATGTTAGGCCTAAACACAGCAAATTCAGCGGGTAGACTAAATAACAAGACTAAAATGATCACATGTAACCATGAATACTCTTTGAAGACAAGGAAAAACTGCTGCAATATTTTAAGCATCAGGTTTTAAGAGTTAGGATTTAGAGAGTAAGAAGGAGAGAAGAGGAGAGAACTAAAAGAATTAATGGAAAAAAATCAAAGACAATTAAAAAGAATTGATGGGAAAAGGAGAGAAGAGGATGAATCCAACACATTAAAAAAACAACACTGGCAATATTAAAATAAGAGCAGCCAACATTCATTGTTTTCTATATGCCTTCGTGTAAATCAGGTAACAATTCAACTCAGTTACAATCTGAAAATAGAACTTGAGAGCTGACACCGTACCCCAGCACTTTGCATGGGACCTGGCTCACAGTAGATGCTCAATAAATGTCTGTTAATGGAGGAAAGGTGGGTATTCAAGGTGACACCAAGATTTCTAGGTTGGAAGCATAGATGAACAATAACAAGAGAAACAGAAAGCTGGGGAAATCATGAGTTTATTTTTAAATAAAGGGTTTGAGGAGACCCAAATTTGAGAAACTCAAATGAAGATAACTATAGATAGCTGAAAACATAGGTGTGGCCAAAAAAAGGTGAGAGGTCAGGGCCAAACATGTATATTAGGGAGTAGGTTTCTATGGTTACAATGTCATTCACATAAGCTCAGTCTTCATAATTTGGCACAAAGCCTAGCCATCTGATCATGGTTTTAAAAATCTAAAAAGAAAATTGCTAAACACAAGTGTCTAGCTGCTCTTTCTTCTGCATGATCTTTTAGAAATTTTATTTAAAGAAAACTTTTTGGTCAAGGACTCACAATTTAACAAAAGATGCTTCTGTGTAGCAAGTTATTGTGGAACAAAGTTATTCTCACCAGGCAGCAGCTTTAAGAACATTGGAACCATCAAGATAAGATATCATTGGTATTTAACTTTTACCTTGGGAGAACTTTGCGTTTCAATTAGCTTGTGGGTTTTCACATATTTTTTGGCAACTTAGGTTCCCCAAAAGAGATCTGAACTGATACTTTATGAACCAGCTGCTCCTGAATCTTTGCACTGAAAAATAAGATCTTCAGTTCACTGCTTGAGATTTTTTTTTTAATGCTGCTTTTAAGGCTGAGTTAAAAAACAGACATTTCCTGTGGACTTCCGTGGTGATCCAGTGGGTAAGACTCCATGCTCCCAATGCAGGGGGCCTGGGTTTGGTCCCTAGTCGGGGAACTAGGTCCCACATGCCGCAACTAAAGATCCCGTATGCCGCAACTAAACATGCTGCAATGAAGAGCCCACGTGCCGCAACTAAGACCAGGTGCAGCCAAAATAAATAAATAAATAAAATATATTTTTTTAAAAAAACAGACATTTCCTGTAAGAGTCCTCCTCTCCTCTCTGGGTTTTGGTATACATATAATGGTCTGAGACCTTGGAGGCGTGTTTCTTTGATATTATGCACCAATTACATTATGTACTGAAGATATGATGACACACGCCTCCCAAGAACCATCTGTATTATCTATGTAGCTCCATTTTATTTTAAGAAAAGCAATGTTATGTATGTTGAAGAAAATTCAGGCAGCATGGATGCTGGCTCATGAGAGAGAAAATACAAATGTGCAGACAACCGAGAATTTAAGATGACTCTGAGTCGAATATAAACCATATGATGACAAGAAGAGAAAGGACTGAAGTGACAAGAAGAGCAGACTAGAGAAAAAGTAAGATACAGAAACTGGGTGACTGATTCATGAACAGCTCGTGTAACCTGACCTAGGTCAAGTGTCCAAGCTAAGGTTTTATTCAGGGGATTTGAAGGAGAGTGGTCCATCTGGGCTGTCAGGGCAATTGCTATTTTATCATTGGTCTAGAATCTTAGGCTTATGCCTAAAGTCCAGTCACAAAGACCTATTTTTCTGTAGTTACCATGGGCTTAATAGTTGTCCTGGTTGACGTAAAGATGAAGGAGGCTGAAACTAAGAAGACAAATGTAGTCTTGGCTCAAGCCTTATCTAGGCAATTATCATTTGTTTTCCTGGGTATGGTTTGGAACCTGAGGTTTTTCACGGTGTGGCTGTTCATGCATCCTTCATGGTGGGGCGTAAAGGTCAATTCTGAGGGGGTACTGACATCCAAAAGGAGAATATCTTCATCCTCTGAGGAATGGGGATGGGAAGCCGATGACAATAATGGCGAATGTTCTGTTACTTGAGTAGTCCTGACATTTTTGGCCAAAGAAAGTGTGTTAAAAGAAAAGTCTCAGACACTTTTCTAGTGAACATCTCCAACACTCTGCTCTTTTAAAACTGTGGAGATCTCAAGTTTTGTGAAGGAAATTGAAAACAGAATGATTAAAATACATTTGTTTTTCAAAGAACAGTTTCTGGAAGTAATCAAAAGTACATCCTGAAGAACAGCAATTCTCTTTCCTTTCTTGTATTAGGTGCTGATAGCAAATAATGCATCATTTGGTATCAACTGATGCTTTTCCCCCCACAGTTTTAGATATATCATCTTTAATGATGTATTTTTATTATTTGTGCTGCTTTTTATTTATTTATTTACTTACCATCTTTATTGGAGTATAATTGCTTTACAATGGTGTGTTAGTTTCTGCTGTATAACAAAGTGAAACAGCTATACGTATACATATATACCCATATCCCCTCCCTCTTGGGCCTCCCTCCCACCCTCCCTATCCCACCCCTCTAGGTGGTCACAAAGCATGAGGTGGTCTCCCTGTGCTATGCAGCTGCTTCCCACTAGCTATTTTACATTTGGTAGTGTATGACAATCTCAATAGATGCAGAAAAAGCTTTCGACAAAATTCAACACCCATTTATGATTAAAACTCTCTAGAAAGTTGTTCGAGGGTCAACTATATTTTGTTTTAATTGCATCTTTTTCTTTTTTTAACATCTTTATTGGAGTATAGTTGATTTACAATGTTGTATTGGTTGCTGCTGTATAACAAGGTGAATCAGCTATACATATACATACATCCCCATATCTCCTCCCTCTTGCGTCTCCCTCCCACCCTCCCTATCCACCCCTCTAGGTGGTCACAGAGCACCGAGCTGATCTCCCTGTGCTATGCGGCTGCTTCCCACTGGCTATCGATTTTACGTTTGGTAGTGTATATATGTCCATGCCACGCTCTCATTTATGCTTCTTTTTAAAATGTGTCATTTTCTTTTATAGTTGGCGGGCATTGTACCAGGCATTTTATTTCACGTATTAGGCTAACTTGCTATAAATAATGAAGAGACTCAGAAACAGAGTGGCTGAAACAAAATAGAAATTAGCGGCTCCCATGTAACAGTCTGGAGGTAGATGGCTTTGCTCCACAAGGTCATCCAAGTCCTTGGCGTTCTTCTATCTTTGTTTTCCTTGCTCACATGATTGACACTCACTCAATTCTCATGAGAAAAGGAACAAGGAAGTGAAGGGCAAGGAGTTTCCTTTCAAGTATGTGACCTGGAGGCTGCACTTGCCACTTACACGTGCCAGATGGTGGCATGGCCAAACCTAGCTGCAAAGCAGATTGGGATACGTAGTCTTTGGCTGAGTCAAACTCAGGTAGTTCTGTTACTAATAGAAAGAAGGGAAGAATGAATATTGAGGGACAAATAGAAATCACAGATATCACTCATTTTATGTATCCAGAGTAAACAGATACAAACATTTTTCCAGTTTGACTTTCCCCTTTTGATTTTTTTTATGTACCTTAAAAAATCTGAATAATCTTTGAGAACACTCCAATTGGCCATCTATCCATCATTAACATCATCCTCATCATCACAAAAGTAATAGCTACCTCTTATTCATTGCTTACAGTGGGGTGGGCAATCAGTATTAGGGTGGTGTTAAGGGCATTTAAGTATTCAGTGATTCCCCACAAAAGTATTGGGGTTTATAGTCATAGTTGACCCCAAATTTTAAAATTTTACTGCCTACTTTCTAGGCAATCTCCTTTTCTGTTAAACAATCCACTTAATCCCAAAATGTGTCAGCATTCCTCCCTAGTGGATGTCTAAGATCTATACTAATTTCGAGTACTTGATCTGCTAAACCTGGAGCCGGGTGAAGGCTGAAGCTCTAAGACATCTAGTAAGGAACTAAAGCGGGAAGAAAAGTCATCCCAGAGAAACATATGTGAGGTAAACCAGAATTGACACAGTGGCAAGATGAAAGGAAAGGTTTTTAACTTTCTCGTATAAGCATTTCAGAATATCGATTTTGAGGCAAGATTAGAGACATTCATGCTCTGTTCTCCATGTGTCCTATCCATTCCAGATATCACTAAAATGGTAGTATGGATGGCAGACTGGATGGCAGACTGGCCTATCTTCACATGTCCCCAAGCCTCTGAAGTACCTTAGAGTCTTTGCAATGTCACTGCTGATAGTGTATAAGTTCTCACAGTAGTTCTATGATGGGAATATCATCAACTGATGCTTTTAAATGAACCTCAGAGAGAGAAAGAAGTGCAGCTAATTACTATAAATCATCCCGAGGGACAAAAAAGACCATGTTACTATGGTGTGCAAAAGAATATTCATGGACTATTCGGGGGAATGCACGTATTCATCAGCTTATTTTCTGTGCTCAAATCCATATTCTAGAGGCCGTATTTAATATTGCCCACTTGTCACATAGGCATGTTTTCTATTAGCAAAAGTTACAATCACAAACTTTGAAGTCCAGAGTGCAAATCCTGGTTGTCACTTCCTGGTCGTGTGATCCGGGGCAAGTGTCTGAATATCTCTGAGCCTACATCTTCACATGGCACACAGCGCACATGGTTATAGTCACGGGCAAATAAGGTCATGCACGTACAGAGGTTTGCAGAGTGCTTGGTACATAGTAAGTGCTGCCAATGACAGGTGCTGTGATACAGCTATTACTTCATTCTCATGGAACCAAATGAAAAAAATATCATTTGTTAAAGTCCCACAAAGAGCACCATGCGTTTCAAGTACTCTAACACTTGAGCAAGTTTGAGAATGACTTCCCTAGTAAAGCATAGCCTGTGCCTGAATCCACCATACTATACCTTAGAAGAAAATTGGACTAAAAGTGAACCTTGGGATGATCAAAAGACATGAAGAGGAGGCTTCAGGGAGGAAAACCACAAGAGAAGAGATAGTACTAGAGGAAAAAACCCACATGCAAAGGTCAGAGGGTTATGAATCACTTTGCTATATAGCAGAAATTAACACAACATTGTAAATCAACTGTACTTCAAGTAAAGAAAGAAAAAGGGCTTTCCTGGTGGCACAGTGGTTAAGAATCCGCCTGCCAATGCAGGAGACACGGGTTTGAGCCCTGGTCCCAGAAGATCCCACATGCCGCAGAGCAACTAAGCCCGTGCGCCACAACTACTGAGCCTGCGCTCTAGAGCCTGTGCTCTAGAGCCCGCGAGCCACAACTACTGAAGCCCACGTGCCTAGAGCACGAACTCTGCAACAAGAGAAGCCACCGCAATGAGAAGCCCGCGCACGGCAACGAAGAGTAGTCCCCGCTCCCCGCAACTAGAGAAAAGCCCACGCGCAGCAACGAAGACCCGATGCAGCCAAAAATAAATAAATAAATAACTTAAAAAAAGAAAAAGAGGGTTATGAAGTACACAATCTTCAGGAAGAGTAAACATTACTACTTTGCACCTGAGTTTCCATGATCGCACTAGGTTTGCAAGAAAGGGGGAAATCACAAGTCAGTGTTTTTCTGGCTCCATTCCTATGTAATCTCTAGGAGCTTCACTCCCCATTCCGTACCCGTACATTCCCATATGTCCTCTCTCTCACCCTTCCCCACCGCCCTCCCCACCCCCTCCCCGCCAAAAAAAAGGAAAAAAAAACCCACCTCTGTCAAACCAAGACAATATCTCACAAGTTCTCTGGGAACTGGTACTCATGGCCACCATGTATCTCCCATTTCTCTTCTTTTCTTCTGGGACTTGCTCTGGGTACATATACTGTCTTGGCCAATGGCCATCAAAAGCAAGACCTCTACTGGTGCCTGCCAAGGGCAAGACTGGTGGCCAGGAGTATCCATGTCCAGGCTGTCAGTGCCCAATAAGGAAGGTGCTATCTTCCAACGCTGCAGAAGCCAGTGCTACAGCCTCCCAGGGTGCCACAAAAGCTAGCACTGAGGATGCTGACATATTACAGTAAAGTGCTTTTCCTTTACATTTGTTCTTCTATTGGAGATCCTTTGACGTTAGATTCGGGCCCGGGTTCAAGGGGGCTGGGCCAGATGGTATCTGTGACAGACACTGTGCTGGGCTCATAATCTAGCCAAGCTCCTAACATGAGCCCAACTACCCTTGAATCAAGTTATGTGTCACCCTTTAACTTTGGATGATTTATTTCCCAAGAGGTTTCTTTTTTTTTTTCTTTTTTTGGCTGCACCGTGGGGCATATGGGATCTTAATTCCCCGAGCCAGGGATCCAACCCGTGCTCCCTGCAGTGGAAGCACGGAGTCTTAACCACTGAACCTCCAGGGAAGTCCCTCCCAGAAGGTTTCTTGATGCTCATGTCTTATCAAACCTCCTGATGTGACTAACCAGTCGCACCTGACTTTTAGAGTAACCGCCACTAAAGTTGATGATGGGGTTCTTTATTATGATGGGATGGTCAGAAGAAAGGAAATAGGGACAGGGAGGTGAAATTCATTGAGTGGTTCAGTTTATCAGGCATCACCGGATACCCACTGTGTGCTTCACAACAACCGTGCAAGGCTGGCATTATTACACTCATTTTCCTGGTCTTATACTGTTTTACTGATGCTCAAAGTAACAGGATCAAGGTCACACAGACAGTAAATGACAGAATTTGAAACCGGGTCTTCCTACTCCAATTGTCCCTACCTGCAGTAATATTCTGCATTTTTATCACAAGGAGTAATGTATTTCGCCCTAGGGGATTAGGGATAAGTGTATAAAGGGATACAAATGCACACATTCGACTCTATAGCATTATATCTTTACAACAGACTGTGGCCACTCTGACCTGGGGTCAGCAAATTATGACCTGAAGGCCCACAGCCTGGTTTTGTAGATGAAGTGTTATTGGAACGCAGCTGTGCTCATTCATTCACTTACATATAGTCTACAACTGCAGAGATGAGTAGTTGTCACAGAGACTATATTCCTGCAAGCCTAAAATATTTATTTTCTGGCCCTTTAACAAAAAAGTTAGGGAACCCCTGCTGACCCATCAAAATGTCCTATAGGTTCAGGAGATGCCTTCATTAGTAAATGAAATTCCCTGCCACCCCACCCCCACCCCAGCCTTTAGAACCATAAGGAATCTGAAGATCTAGTCTTGTATCTGGGGAGAAATCATCAACCCAAATTACCCACAGAGCCGTAGCTCATGCTGAAGAACAGCGCCACGGCACAGCGGTTCTTAAACTGGGGCTGGTATGTATTTGCATAATTAATTTTTCTGGAGAGAAGATCCATAACTTTTATCATATCAAAAGTTAGGAATCATCAATGTAATTCTTGTCAGACAGATATAGGTTTAAGTCTTAACTCAGGCACTGACCAGCGGTGTGATTTTAGCTAATTAGATAAACCCTTGGAGCTTCTCTTTTCTTATTTGAAAAAATGGCGCATATAGATGATCTCCTAGAACCAGGTCATCCCCTGAATATGTGAATCTACCTGTAACTTTAGATCACTAAGGGATTCCTAACCTTTGTCCTCTCCCTGTTCCCTTAAACTGAATGTGACCACTACTCATATTCTTAGATTACATTTGTGACTGGACCATCTCATCCGGTGAAACAAACTATGATATAACCATACAATGAAATGCTACCTACCCCACAATAGAAAGGAACTATTTATCCATGCAATGTGTGGATAGCCAGACTCAAAGACTATATACTGTATAATCCTATTTATATGACACTCTGGAAAAAACAACCTATAGGGGCAGAAATCAGATCAGAGGTTGCCAGAAGCTAGAATGGAGCAAAGGGATTGATACAAAAGGTAAGGGTAGCAGAATTTTGACCCCTGTGACCTTCAACCCTGGTTTTATGCCCATGAATATGTTATAATATGTTACGTGGCAAAAGGAACTTTGTAGATATAATTAAGGTTATTAGTCAGTTAACCTTAAAATGACAAGATCAACCTGGATTATCTAGGTAGGCCCAATGTAATCACATGAGCTCTTGAAGCAGAAGAGGCAGGCAGAGAGGTATGAGGCCCAAGAAGGATTCAACTTGGCCGTTGCTGGCTTGAGGATGGAGGGGCCAAATGTCAAAAAAATGGGGAACCTCAGTCCTACAGCCACACAGAACTGAATTATACCAACCACGTGAATGAGCTTGAAAGCAGATTTTCACTCAGATCTCCAAAAGGAGATCTGGGCAACACTTTGATTTCAGCCTTGTGAGACCTTGAGCAGAGAACCCAACACACTGTGCCTGGACTTCTGAGATACAGAATTGTGAGATAAGTGGGTGTTGTTTTAAACCACTAAGTTTGTCGTAATTTGTTTTGGCAGCAATAGAAAACTAATACAATAGGGCATGAAGGAAGTCTTTTAGGTAGAGGAAATACCATATCTTTTGTTTTAGACTTTTTTTTCCAGCTTTATTGAGATATAATTGACATATAACGTGTAAGTTTCAAGTGTACAACATGGAGATTTGATAATACGTATAGATTGCGAGATGATTATCACAATAAGGTTAGTTAACTTATCCATCACCGTACATAGTTACCTTTTGTTTTGTGGTGAGAACTTTTAAGATCTACTCTCTTAGCACTTTCAAATACTCTATATCTTGATTGTGGTGGTAGTTACACGACTGAGTAAGTTTGTCGAAATGCATAGAACTGTACACCTAAAAAGGTTAAAGTTTATGTAAATTTTCCCTCAATAAACCTATAAAAATAAAATAAATTAAAACTCATCAAATTGATTTTAAATGGATATATGGCTAAATTTTTATCGTATGTAAACTATACCCCAATAAAATGGATTTTAAAAGTCAAATTCAAGGGTCATCTATTAGAGAGCTTTGCCCTTACTCTCATCTTCCCCCCACTAGAGATAATCAACTACTTTCTTTCTTACTACAGTTGCACTTTATTATTTACTTCTGTTTTTCTCCTAACACTATATTGTTATTTTGGACTATATCTGTATTACTCTAAGTACTGGGACAGTGTCCTCAAGTCTGGATCATGAGTGCCCAAAATACAGAAGGTGTTTTATCATCTTTATTTGATTTACATTTTTATACATGAATATTTCTAGAACTTTTAAAACATTTTTTTCAAAAATGTTCTGGCTGGATCTTTTCCTGGAGGTAATAAATTCCATATGTTTATTACTGCATTAAGCATTTCAATTTTTTAAAATTCAAAATCACTTCCTTAAATTTCAAGGGAGTACTCCCTATTTCTGGTATTTTTGAATACAGTGAAATAGTCCAGGTATATCTTATTTGTAGACTCTGATAATCTATTCCTTTTACATACAGTTTTTCTAGAAAATAATCAAGTTGAAAATGCCCTTTCAACAATATCTATGTCCATCATAGGTAGGGTTGCCAGATAAAATACATAATGCCTCAGTAAATCAGAATTTCAGAAATACAACAAATAATACTTAGTATAAGTATGTTCCATGCAATATTTAACTGGGTGCTACTGGAATGGGCTGCAAGAGGTGCCCAAAAGTTGTACAGTAACAGAAGTAAGAGATTGCCACTTAGGAAAACACATTCAGGCAGATAGGTCTTTGAGAAGAAATATTTGATAAGGAGTAGCCAGAAGGATTCCACAGGAAGGTAAAAGTTTGAGAGTTAGGCAGATGGCTGCTAAGAAAGAAGTTTTAATTCCTTAATTTGAACAAAAATTATTGAGCACCTAATATGTGCCACACTCTGTTCAAGAGGCACCATTCAAGGTACAGAGAAAAGCTCCTAGCCCCAAGAAATTTACATTTCAGTTGGGGAACAGGGATACACAGGGTGTACAAATCAATAAGGAAAGCATACAGTATATCACTTGATCAGTGCTATGGAGAAAAATGAAGCAAGGAAGGAAGATAGGAAACGTGGATGGGAGAAACTTAGAGTACCCAGAGAAAGCCTCACTGACAGTGACATTTGAGCAGAGACCTTAAATAGGCGAGGAAAAGGGTCATGCTTCTATCTGGTGTAAAAGTATTCCAGCAAAGAGAACATCTATGTAAAAGCCCAGGTTTGTCTAGGAGAAGCAAGGAGGTCAATGTGGCTGAAGCCCAGTGGAACTAGTAGGAGAGGAATAAGGGAGGGAGATGCAGAGCCTTCCTATGGGGCCTTATTGGATAATGTAAGGACCTGGTCTTTTACTGTGAGTATTAGCTGCTGGAGATTTTTGAGCAAAAGAATAACTCATTAAAAGGGTCACTCTGGCTGCAGCGTAGAGTATAGAATGTAAAGGGACAAAGGACAGAAACAATATGACCAGTTTTAAGACCAAATGAGGTGCACGTATAACTGATTCACTTTGCTGTACACATGAAACTAACACAACATTGTAAATCAACTATACTCCAATAAAAAATTTTTAATAACAAAAAATAAAATACCCTAAATAAAAAGACCAAATGAGGAAGGGATTGAAGCTTCCTTCTTTGAATTATAGCTAAAAGTGGTGAAAATAAGTTTTGGGGTTTTTTTTAGAAGATGTTGCGGGTAGGAGTTTATTAATAAATTTATTTATTTTTGGCTGTGTTGGGTCTTTGTTTCTGTGCGAGGGCTTTCTCTAGTTGCGGCAAGCGGGGGCCACTCTTCATCACGGTGCGCGGGCCTCTCACTATCGCGGCCTCTCTTATTGCCGAGCACAGGCTCCAGACGCGCAGGCTCAGTAGTTGTGGCTCACGGGCCTAGTTGCTCCGCGGCATGTGGGATCCTCCCAGACCAGGGCTCGAACCCGTGTCCCCTGCATTAGCAGGCAGATTCTCAACCACTGCGCCACCAGGGAAGCCCGAAAGTAAGTTTTTATTAAACAGTAAAATGACACCGAGGTGCTATTCTTTAAGTAAGAGATAGTTTTGTGTAGCAGAGTCCTCTAGCTCAGCTAGGTGCTTTGTTAGAGACCTGAAGAAGTAGGATTGATACGTTGCCTTACAAGGGTATTGCAAGCTAATAGTCTATAAATTATATAACTTGTCTGGGCCCACATTTTACTTCAACTTCTGTCTATCCCAAGCCTCCTTCAGGACAGGCTGATAAGGTTACTGTGAAAATGGTCTAACTAAGGTAGATGTTGTAGAGAGCCATAGAAACTGAATTGTAGAGAACAGGACTTGGCCTGGACTAATGGAGATGCTTATGTAAGTGATTATTTGCCTCTGCTCTTGGCAACTAACTAAAGCCAACCTTGGCTTCTGAGCGTGTTCAACGTTGCATGCCTTTCTATTTGAGAAACAAATACAACATAAAACTAAAAGCAGTTTTCTATTTACCAATGCGTTTTCATTGTTTAGTTATGTTCTATATTGAAGAAACACACATATGACATTACGAATTTACACAATAGGTAAATCAAGTGCTGAATGATTTATAGCACCACAGTTCCCCTAGGTGATTCCGATGTACACAATTTGGTTGAGACACATGGAACCTAAAGAGTAAGTCAATTGGCCTGGAGGGGGATTCAAACCAGAACCTTTATGAACCGGCTTTCAAACTCATTAAATAAGACTGTTCACCTGCCCTTTGGCAGAATATAAGGACATCCTGACATTCCCCATACTGTAATGAGAAGCTCCTTCTAAGTGAGGATGTATTGGACTAAGGAAGTTTCAACTGAAAGAACATAGAGAAAATGGAAGAGCAAAACTTCAGCCCCAAGGCCGAGGCCATTTGGAGGAGAATCTGTTTAGCTCGCATGCTCTGGCAAGACACCAGTAACAAAGACTGCCAGCCACATGGCTCTCTGATGATGCTTACCCTTACCCAGTTTCATTAAGAAGAGTTGTCATGTGCTTCCCTGGTGGTGCAGTGGTTGAGAGTCCGCCTGCCGATGCAGGGGACACGGGTTCGTGCCCCGGTCCGGGAAGATCCCACATGCCGCGGAGTGGCTGGGCCGGTGAGCCATGGCCGCTGAGCCTGCGCATCCTGAGCCTGTGCTCCGCAACGGGAGAGGCCACAACAGTGAGAGGCCCACATACTGCAAAAAAAAAAAAAAAAAAAAAAAAAAAAGAGTTGTCATTTTATATACAGTTTTCCCTTGGTATCCGGGGGGATTGGTTCCACAACCCCCACGGATACCAAAATCCATGGATGCTGAATTTCCTTATATAAAATGGCATAGTATTTGCATATAACCTAGGCACATCCTCCCATATACTTTAAATCATTTCTAGATTATTTATAATACCTAATATAATGTCAGTGCTATGTATATAGCTGTAAATACAATGTACATTCTCTGTAAGTAGTTGCATGTGTCTGGAAAATTCAAGTTTTGCTTTTTGGAACTTGCTGGCATTTTTTTTGCATATTTTTGATCCGTGATTGGTTGAATCTGAGGATGAAGAACCTATGGATACGGAGGACCCGACTATATATGTAGCCTTATCCCTATCCCCCCACCTGCCTTGCTTTCTGTAATCCTCTTCATCATTTGAGTTGCTTTTCTCTGCATCTACTCCAACACTATTATTCCTGTCTTGTACACAAACCAGGACTACAAAAAAAAAAAAAAAAAAAAAGGCCCAGGTGCAGACACCCCAAGGATTTATGAAAAAGTAGGATGACTACTTACTGGTTTTTTTTCTCCTATTTTTCTTAATGATATTCAACTTTTTTCTGATTATTTTAGCCAAAGCAACATTTGGGCAGCTGTCTTCAGGGAACAAGCTATTAAAGACTTTTGGCTCCCTTTCCTAGGATGCAATAGGTCAGAACTCATCATGTTAAAACATGCTTGAAGAGATGGAGAAGTGAGGAGATTGGAAAGGTGGAAATATAGATGTAATTTGAAAAACCAATTTGAATGGAGATAAGTTGTTGGCAACGTTAATTTGGGTGGCTTTTCGGAGAAAACACTTCATATTTGTATAGTGCTTTATAGTTTAAAGGGTCTTTCGCATATATTTGCCCTTAACCGTCACAATAACTCTGATGAGAAAGATGAATGGACTTTTCCAATACTACATAGTAATTGTGCAATGAAGCTGCTATTAGAACCAAAGTCTGGCTCCTTATTTCATGCTAAAAATAGAATTACCATATGATCCAACGATCCCACAATATTGACATCACAAAACAAATGGTATATTTAGAAAATTTTTTATTTGAAAAAAAATCTAAAAGTTTATAAGGTAAATTTGTAAAGAATTTTATGAGGTTGAAGGTAATTAATCATGTTTCAGGCTCTAAAACATTAGTAGTCAAAGACAGTACAAGGGACCCAAGGAGAATTTTATCTAAGATCATCAACTGTCGAAAGCAGCTACAGCTGGAGGACTTCTAGAATTCTACTTCATTCTTGGTGAAAGATATTTTCATTTCATGCTGGAAGCTGTTCTTTCTCCATCACTCAGATTACTTTATGAGCCATTTGCTTTGCAAGTAAGTATTTTTTTTTTCTCTTTTAATGGAATGAAATGATACACGGTGAAGGCTCATTATCAAATTGGAATGCAGAAACAACCTTGGCTCATAATTTAAATGTGCCACTGTAGAAACTCTAAAGAAGAAAAAATATATACTATATAAAATGAAGTTTGTTACCCATTGAAAAACTCTGCAGAGACCAAGGCTTTCAACTTTAGTGAAATATTCAAATCATGAAAAACATGCAAATGAAGCAAGACATTTCATATTTCTTGAAAGTTGAACTGTTCAAAAGGCTTTGAACCCTCAGACAATCTCCCTATCTATAGATGTCTATGAATATGAAATCACTTAGCAATCTAATAAATATAAACCAAACTTTACTACTGGATATGAGTAGGTGAATGGAACAAATGAACTGGTATCAGCGAGTAGGAAAAGAGGCTGATTCTAAAGAAGGGAAAAAAAGACAATTGTGTAGCACATCACCAATTCTAAGGTTCGTATTCTATATAGAACGATGCACACATCACTTTTAGTTCTTTTGAAAACAATATATTCAAAGAAAGTGACTATAACATCTGAATGTGTTAAAGAAAACATAGCAGGGAAATAAAAATAACATTGTTGGTAAGGCGTGTAACCTGACAACTTGGCTATCTACTTGGTTGAGTATAAAGCTTTATGTGTCCTCCAAACAGGGCCCAAATATATAGCGTAAGAACAAAACTGCTGGTACTTTTTAAAAAAATGTTACTTTAAGGCCTTTGTAATTATTTGTAGTCTGCCCTGTGAATGCCTTGAAAGTCTAAATCATAAGACCATAAAAAAACCTTGTTGTTTGCTTGTTCCTAATCATCTGATTTGGGAAAGTACAAAATTCTGGGGATTTGATTTGATTTTTTTTTATATTACTAGCACACTGTGGATGGATCTTTAATGCCAATTGATAAGTAATCAATTATCTGAAATGAGCCAGGCAAAAAGCTCGCTCTCACCTGCATTTATAAAGCATTTTTCTCTGCTCGTCAATGCTCAAGGTGCAGCAGTGAGGCGGTGTCTTAAAATTGTTGATGGTAATAAATTTGATGTTAAACTCACTATGTCTTAGATAATAAGTATGAGAAGCGGGACAGGAGTAAGCATCTATTAATCACCTGATTGGAGATGTGAGTTGGTGCAGCCACTGTGGAAAACAGTATGGAGGTTCCTCAGAAAACTAAAAACAGAATTACCATATGATCCAACAATCCCACTCCTGGGCATGTATCCACACAAAACTATAATTCAAAAAGATACATGCACCCCTTTGTTCATAGCAGCACTATTCACAATAGCCAAGACATGGAAACAACATAAATGTCCATCAATAGATGAATGAAGAAGATGTATATATAATGGAATATTACTCAGCCATAAAAAATGAAATAATGCCATTTGCAGCAACATGGGTGAATCTAGAGATTATCATACTAAGTAAGCCAGACAGAGAAAGACAAATAGCATATGATATCACTTATATGTGGAACCTAAAATATGACACAAATGAACCTATCTATGAAACAGAAACAGAATCATGGACACAGAGAACAGACTGGTGGTTGCCAAGGGGGAGAGGTTTGGGGGAGAGATGGAGTGGGAGGTTGAGGTTAGCAGATATAAGCTATTATATATGGAATGGATAGACAACAAGGTCCTACTGCATAGCACAGAGAACTATATTCAATATCCTATGACAAACCATAATGGAAAAGAGTATTTTTTAAAAAGAATGTATGTGTGTGTATATATATATATATATATATATATATATATATATATATATATATATATTTTTTTTTTTTTTTTTTTTTTTTTTTTGCATGGTACACGGGCCTCTCACTGTTGTGGCCTCTCCCGTTGCGGAGCACAGGCTCCAGACGCGCAGGCTCAGCGGCCATGGCTCATGGGCCCAGCCTCTCCACGGCATGTGGGATCTTCCCAGACCAGGGCACAAACTTGTGTCCCCTGCATCGGCAGGCGGACTCTCAACCACTGCGCCACCAGGGAAGCCCAAGAATGTATATATATTAACCACCTGATTTCATAAGAGAGGAACTCAAGCCTAGAGAGGTGAAACAATGTGCCTGATATTACAAAAGTAAATGCTGGCACAGTGGGAATACAACTAGGTCTCCAGTTTTCCATTGTAGTGTACTTGTGACTTCAAGAGACTGTCTCAAGTTTTAATTGGTTACCACCAAAAGTCTATAATGATTTCTGTTTTATAGAACTTTCTTATTTTAAAGTGATAACAAGAGTAACGATTCACTGACCACCTGGTAGATGCCCCCTCTCTGTGCTAGCCACCTTATATTATTTGGAAGAATTGACGTCATTGACAATACTGTGTCTTCTGAACAATGAACACGGTATATCTCTCCATCTTTCATTTCAGACAATATTTAACTTCTTTTGCCAGCTAAGTAAAATCACTTCTATCTGATAACACTGTTTTCTTGGCCTCAATTATTCCAGTTTTTCGGAACAGTTGCTAGGCCATTCTGCTCTCATTTTTAAGATGAGATGATAATTCAGGAAAGTACAATGCGTTCATTCAGAGGAGGCCTGTCATTTGGCTCTAAGTTAACATAGAAATGCCAGCAAGACGCTTATATGACATTCACTATGAAAGCTTTTCAGGAAAAAAGTATTATAAGCTAATATTTAATTTTTAACAGCTTTATTAGGATATAATTTGACATTCCATAAACTGAATATAATTAAATTGTACAATTGGTAAGTTCTGACATGTGTGTATACACATGAACTCATCACCATAATCAACATAGTGGACAAATATACCACCCCCGAAAAGTTCCCTTGGCGCCCCTTTGTAATCCTTTCTTCACACTCAATCCCTACCTTCCACGTTCCCAGGCAACCACTGATCTGCTTTTGTTCACTGCAGACTCATTTGCATGTTCTAATATTTTATATAAACATGGAATCATACAGTCTGAACTCTTTTTTTAGCTAGCTCATTTCACTCAGCATAATTATTTTGAATTTCATTCAAGTTTTTGCATGTATCAAAAGTTAATTTCTTTTTAGTACTGAGTAGTATTCCACTGTATAGATATATCACTTTGTTTATCCCTTCACTTGTTGAAGGATATTTGGGATGTTTCCTGTTTGGGGCTGTTCTACAAATAAAAATACTATGAACATTTGTGTAAAAGAATTTGCATGGACATATGCTTTAATTTTTCTTAAATAATTGCTTAGGAGTCGAATAGGTATATCATATGTTAAGTATATGTTTAACATTTTAAGAAGCTGCCAAACTGGTTTCCAAAGTGGCTGTACATTTTACATTCCTACAAGCAGTATATGAGTGTTCTGGTTCCTCCACATCCTCGCCAACACTTAGTATGGTCAGTCATTTTCATTTTAGTCATTCTAATACAGGCATACCTCAGAGATATTGAGGGTTCAGTTCCAGACTACATCAATAAAGTGAATATCATAATAAGTCACATGAATTTTTTGGTTTCCCAGCACATATAAAAGTTATGTTTACTCTATTCTATAGTTTACTAAGTCTTTAACAGCATTATGTCTTAAAATATGTATATATACAAAACTCAAAATACTTTATTGCAAAAAAATGCTAACCATCATCTGAGCCTTCAGTGAGTCCTAATATTTTTGCTGGGGGAGGGCCTTGCCTCACGTTGATGGCTGCCGACTGATCAGGATGGTAGCTGCTGAAGACTGGGGTGGCTGTGGAAATTTCTTTAAAAAAAAAGGATTAAATGAAGTTTGCGGAATTGATTCTTTATTGAAGTACAGTTGATTTACAATGTGTTTCTGCTGTATAGCAAAGTGATTCTGTTATACATATATATACATTCTTTTTTTAATATTCTTTTCCATTATGGTTTATCATAGGATACTGAATATAGTTCTCTGTGCTATACAGTAGGACCTTGTTGTTTCGATTGACTCTTTCACTTGAATGCTTAGAGGTCACTGTAGGGCTGTTCATTGGCCTAGTTTCAATACTGTTGTGTTTGAGGGAATGAGGAGGCCCAAGAAGAGGGAGAGAGATGGGGGAACATTTGGTCGGTGGAGCAGTTAGAACACACAAAACCTTTATCGATTAAGTTCACCATCTTATATGGGCACTGTTTGTGGCACCCCCCAAAAATTACAGTAATAACATCAAAGATCACTGATCACAGATCACCATAGCAAATATAATAATAATAAGCAAGTTTGAAATATTTTAAGACTTACCAAAATGAGACACAGAGACATGACGTGAGCAAATACTATTGGAAAAATGGCGTCAGTAGACTTGCTAGATGCAGGGTTACCGCAAACCTTCAATTTGTAAAAAGAGCAATATCTACAAAGTGCAATAAAATGAAGCACAATAAAGTGAGGTATGCCCATCAATGTGTGCTGGTACCTTATTTTGCTTTAATTTTCATTTCTTCGATGACTAATGATGAGTATATTTTCATGTGTCTATTTGCCATTCACATATTTTCTTTGGTGAAGTGTCTACTCAAATCTTACCCACATTTAAATTGGGTTGTTTGTTATTCTGCATGCAAGTCTTTATCACCTACATACAAAATGTTCACCCAGTCAGTGGCTTGTCTTTACATTCTTTTAACAGTGTCTTTCAAAGAGCAGAATTTAAAAATTTTGATGAAGCCCATTTTATCAACTTTTGGCTTTTATGGATTGTACTTCTGGTGTCATATCTAAGAAATCTTTGCCTAATCCAAGGATGCAAAAATTTTCTCTTATATTTTCTTCTAGAGGTTTTATATATTGAGGTTCTACATTTAGGTTTATGACCCACTGTGGGTAAATTTTCTTTTATAATGAAGGTGTGGACCTGCATTAATGCTTTTGTGTATAGATGTTTGTTCCAGCAAAATTGGTGGAAAAGACTATTCTTTCTCCATTGAATTGCATTTGAGCCATTGTTGAAAATCAGCAGTCTATATATGTGGGGGCTTATTTCTGAACTCTATTCTGTTCCACTGACCTACATGTTTATAAAGATAAACTAGTGTAAAGACACTAGTACCATAACGTTTTGATTACTGTAGATTTATAGTGAGTTTTGAAAACAGATACTCTTACTCCTCCAACTTTGTACTTTTTTTTCAAAGTTGTTTTAGCTAGTCTAGATCCTTTGTATTTCCAGATGAATTTGAGTATATATGGATCTATACAACAATTTGGAGAAAATTGACAAAATGACAAAAATGAGTCTTCTGATCAATGAACACCATATATCTATTTATAATTTTTTAAAATAAATTTATTTGTTTTGGCTGCGTTGGGTCCCCGTTGCTGCACGCGGGCTTTCTTTTAGTTGCAGGGAGCGGGGGCTACTCTTCATTGCCGTGCACAGGCTTCTCATTGTGGTGGCTTCTCTTGTTGCAGAGCACGGGCTCTAGGTGCACGGGCTTCGGTAGTTGTGGCACGTGGGCTCTAGAGTGCAGGCTCAGTAGTTGTGGCGCACGGCTTAGTTGCTCCGTGGCATGTGGGATCTTCCCGGGCCAGGGCTCGAACCCATGTCCCCTGCATTGGTAGGCGGATTCTTAACCACTGAGCCACCACGGAAGCCCTCTATTTATAATTTCTTTAACTTCTCTCAGTAGTGTTTTGTAGTTTTCAGTATACTAGTCTTTTACAGCTTTTTTTAGATTTACACCTATGTATTTCATGTCTTTTTATGCTCTTGTCAATGGTATTGTTTTATTTAAATACAATTTCCAATTGCCAGTTTCTAGTATATAGAAAAAACATCAATCTTTCTATTTTTATATTGTATCCTGAAACTTTGTTAACTCATTTTTTTATATCTAGTAGCTTTTTTGTAGATTTAAGATCCTCTATATAGATGATCATGTGGTGCGTGAATAAAGACAGTCTTACTTCTTTCCTCCCAATCCAAATGCCTTTTATTTCTTGCCTTATTACACTTACTAGAACATCCAGTACAATGCTGAATAGAAGTGGAAAGAGCAAACCTCCTCCTCTTGTTCCTGATCTTAAGAGTAAAGCATTCAGTTCTTTACCATTAAGTGTGATGTTATCTGCAGAGTTTTCATAGATGAGAACGTTTTCAAATTGAGAAAGGTTTCTATTTCTAGTATTTTGAGAGTTTTACAAGAAATGAACCTTTTCGTTGTTGAGTTGTAAGAGGTCTTTGAAATTTCTGAATACTGGACCCTTATCAGAAATGTGATTGCAAATATTTCCTCCCATTCTGTGGCTTGTCTTTTCACTCTCTTAATAATGCTCTTTGATGCATGAAAGATTTTAGCTTTGATGAAGTCCAATTTATATACTTTTTCTTTTGTTTCTTGTGCTTTTGGTGTCATATTTAAGAAGGCATTGCCAAATCCAAAATCATGAAGATGTGGCTTATTTGTTTTCTTCTAAAAGTCCTTAATTTTATCTTTTATGTATAGATCTTTGGTCCATTTTTAGTTGATTTTTTAATATATGTGAGGTAAGTGTCCAATTTCATTCTTTTACATGTGGATATCTAGTTGCCCCAGCACTATTTGTTCAAAGGACTATTCTTTCTCCATTGAATGTTCTTGGGGAAAAATAAATTGATCATAAATGTGAGGTTTTATTTCTGGACACTGTATTCTCTGCCATTGATCTATATGTCTACCCTTATGTCTTTTGATTAATGTAGCTTTGTAATAAGTTTGAAAATCTGGAAGTGTGAGTCCTTCAACATTGTTCTTTTTCAAGATTGTTTTGGCTATTTAGAACCTCTTGCAAATTCATATGAATTTGAAAATTGGTTTTTACATATCCGGAAAAAGGCCATTGAGATTTTGGTAGGGATTGCATGGAATCTGTAGATCATTTTGGAGAGAACTGCCATCTTAACAATATTGTGTTCCAAACTATGAACATAGGCTCTCTTTTAACTTATTTAGAGCTTCTTCAATGTCTTTCAGAAATGTTTTATAGTTTTCTATGTAGAAGTCTTTCACCTCCTTGGTTAAATTTATTCCTAAGTATTTTATTCATTTTGATGCTATTATAAATGGAATTGTTTTCTTAATTTCCTTTTTGGATTGTTTATTGCTAGTGTATAGGAATACAACTAATTTTGGCATGTTGATCTTATATCCTGTAAGTTTGCTGAATTCATTTATTAGCTGTAATTTTTTGTGGATTCTTTCAGGATTTTCTACATATATGATCACTTCATCTGCAAACAGAGATATCTTTACTCCTTTTTTTTTAACATCTTTATTGGGGTATAATTGCTTTACAATGATGTGTTAGTTTCTGCTTTATAACAAAGTGAATCAGTTATACATAGACATATGTTCCCATATCTCTTCCCTCTTGCGTCTCCCTCCCTCCCACCCTCCCTATCCCACTCCTCCAGGCGGTCACAAAGCACCGAGCTGATCTCCCTGTGCTATGCGGCTGCTTCCCACTAGCTATCTACCTTACATTTGGTAGTGTATATATGTCCATGCCTCTCTCTCGCTTTGTCACAGCTCACCCTTCCCCCTCCCCATATCCTCAAGTCCGTTCTCTAGTAGGTCTGTATCTTTATTCCTGTGTTACCCTTAGGTTCTTCATGACATTTTTTTCTTAAATTCCATATATATGTGTTAGCATACAGTATTTGTCTTTCTCTTTCTGACTTACTTCACTCTGTATGACAGACTCTAGGTCTATCCACCTCATTACCAATAGCTCAATTTCGTTTCTTTTTATGGCTGAGTAACATTCCATTGTATGTATGTGCCACATCTTCTTTATCCATTCATCTGATGATGGGCACTTAGGTTGTTTCCATCTCCAGGCTATTGTAAATAGAGCTGCAATGAACATTGTGGTCCATGACTCTTTTTGAATTATGGTTTTCTCAGGGTATATGCCCAGTAGTGGGATTGCTGGGTCATATGGTAGTTCTATTTGTAGTTTTTTAAGGAACCTCCATACTGTTCTCCACAGTGGCTGTACCAATTCACATTCCCACCAGCAGTGCATGAGTGTTCCCTTTTCTCCACACCCTCTCCAGCATTTATTGTTTCTAGATTTTTTGATGATGGCCATTCTAACTGGTGTGAGATGATATCTCATTGTAGTTTTGATTTGCATTTCTCTAATGATTAATGATGTTGTCTTTACTTCTTTCTTTCTAACTTAGATGCCTTTTATTTCCTTTTGTTGCCCAATTGTTCTGGTTAGAACTTCCAGTATGTTAAAATATGAGGTTTTTATGTTTAAGAATGTACATTAAGTTAAACTAAGCTAATAAGCTTTTCATTGCAAGGCTCTGTCAAGACATTCTTTATTAAAAAGAATGTTTTACAATCAGCATATTAATATATAGTCTATGTATATATGTGTGTGTGTGTGTACCTGCTTGAAAAGTTCTCAGAGTACCTGTGTTAAGGATTGTGGACCTGATTTAATTTGCTTGGCACATTTTTTTAAATGATAGTGGAACTATATACTTAGGGCTAGCCTATAACTAATTTATCATGTATTTTATGTTATTAGAATCTTAGTTACTGTAGTTTTATAGTACATACTTATTTAAATGCCAGTATTATTGTCAAATATATATATATTTCATAGTGTGGGAAATTTTAAAATTACCCTTAAAATATCTTTTTATCTGCATGTAGGCATCTATTTAAATTTAGTTATTATAAGTGAAGCTCCCTTGGACAAAAGACATACTGTATAATGTATATGGTATAAAGTCACATACAGAAAAATATATTTTAATCAACCTTGAAGCTTGATCTGAAGTTGTGCTTTTGCATCTTGAGGACATGATACCTTTTTAAGCCTGTGGAGTGTTTTGGGGGCTGAACAAAAGATTTAATAATCATCATAAACAGAAGCACACCAACATTTTTCCATTAAAAGATTCCTGACGAGGGCAGACAGTGTATGTAAAATTGCCTAAATAGAGTTCTAACTCGTTTCTAGAGGCAGCTCAGGTACTTATCGCTGTGTGTCCTTCTGCAAAACACTTAACCTCTCTAAATCTCAAGATTTTTCATCAGTAAAATAAAGTAATATTACCTACATAACTCAATAATTCATGAGGTTTCAAGTAAGTATAGTATACATACAAACATACTGTATGTTTTAACAAAACGTATAAACAAAAGACAGGAGTATGTAAATCACTTTTTTTTTTTTTTTTTTTTTGCGGTACGCGGGCCTCTCACTGTTGTGGTCTCTCCCGTTGTGGAGCACAGGCTCTGGATGCGCAGGCCCAGCGGCCATGGCTCACGGGCCCAACCACTCCACGGCATGTGGGATCTTCCCAGACCGGTGCACGAACCCGTGTCCCCTAGCATCGGCAGGCGGACTCTCAACCACTGCGCCACCAGGGAAGCCCTATCCCATTTTAAAATTAAAAGATTAAAGATTTATAAGAAATGTTTGAAAAGCAATAATTAAAAAATTTGAATATGATATTTAAGGTTATTTCATCATGAAGGTTATCTGTCATAATATAGTTAAAACTTTGATAAGCTGTCTCAGGGTTTCATAAGAAGGTTTTCTTATGATACAGTAAATTAACAACTGAAAATCTGTAATATTTCTTTCTTACAAGTTTTTGTTTGCATAATTTGATGCCCCTCTCAAAATTGTTATAAACTTAGGGAACAGCCCATGTTACTAAGATTCATTTGTACTATTTGTCATACTTAGAATCTGTCTTCAGAAATAGCCTGAGGTGGAGGGAACCAATCTTTTTTTTGAGATAAGGAGTAAGTAAGTAATCCTGGAAGCTGACATCAAGGTATTCAAATGTGAAGAGAGTGTATTTTTCCTTGTAATTTGTTAAGAACTAAATGCGGAACCATCAACTTTTCAGACGTTTTTTAACCTTCCGATAGAAGTGTGAATTGAATGTTCATTGAAATGATCAGAACAGGTAAACCATCTGAGTTTTAGTCGGGGAGGTGAGATGCTTTAATTAAAGAAAAATTCTAAATGAGGTCTACATTCTGGCTCACTACATATGCATTTCGGGCGCTCTCCAAATTCTCATTTAAAATATTTCTACTTTTTTGACTTGGCTCCTAGCCTCCTCCCTTCCCCGCCCCATCCCCACCTCATTCTGGTTGAGACTTCATACCAAAAAGAGTAGAGTTAAGGCACTTAAAGTTGAGACACATATCTGGATGGTTCAACCCAGATCAACCGTGAAGAGCAACTGGGACAGCACAAAAAGGGAACCAAAAGGGGGCTTTCTGTTCACTTTTTTTTGCAGAGGGATGCAGGGCTTTAAAATAATTCATTTATGAAATGAATAGTCTTCTTCACTGAAGATTTTTCCAGTCATTCATCTTGTATGCTGTGGAGACATGCAGGAATGGGGAAAGTTGAAAAGCCGGAGACTAAAAGCAAACAGGCCTCCTAAAAATTAACCAGCCCACTGGAATATTATATAATCAAGCAACGCCTCTAAGGTTAGAGTTGCCAGGTGTTGTGTGGGTCATAGTTATACTAAAGAATTATTTTGTTATCTCAGATTCAAATTTAACTGGGCACCCTATAATTTTATTTGCTAAATCTGGCAACCCTATTAAGGTGCTACTTATCACATCTGTGGCATTTAAAATTCAGTCAGGTTTTCTAATTTAGCATTCTTTAAAGAACAATCAAAATATCAAATCATTACGTTGTACACCTGAAACCAATATGATATTCTATGTCAATTCTATCTCAATAAAAATGTCGTCCAAAAAAGTTACTCCTCAGCATACTTGAGTTGATAATGACTGTACAGAATATCAACTATTTATTCAGTGCTTTTGATAACTCTCTGCATTTTCATAGGACATTGTAGTTTTGGAGAAGCTTGGTTTAATACCCCAGTCAATGGTATTCAATAAATATTTGCTAAATGACTGAAAAAAAAAAAAGAACAGTCAAAGAGTTCTTACACTGCTATGTGGGGGAAAAAAGTGTTTTTTCCTTAACTGTAAAAAAAAAACTGTGAAATCTGACTGTTCCATTACTTTTCTAAAGGTTTAGGATGGTAATAATTTCATCTACAGAATTTAGACTCTAAGTTCCTACGCAGTGTCAACATCAATGTAAGAGTAAGTTTTAGGTTTATAAGTTTTCTGACCATCCATGGATCCTCTGCCTTCTCAGTCAGGACCCTATATCAATACCGCCCTTTCTGAGCTGGGGGAAGGGGGAAAACCCAGGAACACCCCTTTGCTATTAGTCCTGGCTCAGTGCGTACAATGTGGCCTCTGTGTCTGCTTCATGCTTGCTGAGCAACAGAGGGTTAAAATCTTTTTCGATATCGCCACTCAAATTGCTGTTTACCATCTAAAGTACAGGGTACAGAGTGAGGAGAAAGGCCACAAGGGTCATTATGATTTGGTGGCAAAAGACCTATCATTATTTTCATTCTATTCAGTGCCAACAAACCATTTATTAAAGGACAAAACTGGAAATTCTCCACTTTGCTCTTTTTGAAGACTGTTTTATCTTATTTCCACAACCTGAGGAAAAGAAAGACAGCTTTACAGATGGAGCACTGCAATTGTCAGGGTCTTCTGGTGCCCACAGGGTGTCCTCATCCAATGACACTATGCTCATTGTTGAGACAATTGAATTTCATTTGTTTCCTTATATTAAGTTGAAATATTTTAAGTCTTGCTGAATCTGGCTTCATGAGACTGTCATATCATTTGGTCAGTCACTGAGGGAAGCTAATCACATGAGGTTTTCAGCCTGGAGGAACCTCTGCCTTCTCTGAAGATACATTCTCTTTCATTTGTACAGTGTTTATCCCTTTATGCAGTGTATTGTAGTTTTTTGTGGCTTATCTCCCCTATTCAATGATAAACTGTGAGATCTCAGCAGGGCCCATGTTTACTCATCTTAATGCCCTCATCCAGAACTTTACATTGCATATTGTAAATTCTTGAAAAATATTTGTTGAATGAATGAATGTGTGGACTGTTTTTATTTTGTACTAACTACAGCTATAGAATGATCATACCCAGATGTGTGGGACTTCCAGGCAAACATCTCAGAAAGGAGTTTCTTCCCTTTTATTAACTCAAAATAAAAGACTTTGCAGTTCTGTTATCCGAAACTACTTGGATGCAGAAAGAAAGAGGAGAAAGATTTTGGCATTTTTCTCACTGACAGTCTAAAATGTAAGTAACGCTCAGCAACTAGACTCCTGGGCCCCTGTGGGTAAGTAGAGAGGTTTAGCTGAAGTTAGTATTGACTGTGCGTACAGTGTAGTCTAGAGTCTTAAAACAGGCCTCTTATCCTCTGAAAGCTAAGCGGTGAAAACTCCAGCCTGGTTGGGATCTCATCCATAATTAGTTGGGTTTTAGGTCAGCATGTTTTTGCATATCTGTAGGAAGACTTGAATGTGGCCAGAAGAGGATGAAAAACACTGAAGGGCTAGAAAAGTTATTCTGGCATAAGGGGAGGGGAGATTTTTTTTTTTAAGTCTTTGATACAATAGCAGGATAAATCACGCAAAATAAGAAAGTGGCCACGAAAAAAGTGGGCGGCTAGTTTTCTCTGAGTAGAAAATCAGGGAAATATATTCAATATTCAGGAGGCTAAGGAGAGAATTTTTCATCTAGAGAGAAGTGGTCCTAGATTCCAGAACACAAGAACTTGGATGCCTTAGAAATAAACGTGGGAGGGAGGGAGAAAACATAAAAGAGAAAGAGTAGAGATGGACCAAGCTAAAACTGGGGAGGAAGAATTGTGGATCCCATAGGGTCAGGGCTAAAGGAATGAGTTTAGGTACTCTATTAGAAAATCAGATAAGAATTGTTGAAAGTTGATTAATCAATTAAACAAGGATACCAGGTACTTACTATGTACCAGTCATTGTACCAGTTTCTTTTGCCAGGATATCTGATTTAACCCTCAAATAACTATTCAAGTAGACATTTTAATCTCCATTTTCCAGATTTAAAAAACGGTAGCTCATATACAATCATATTCAAGATCTCACAGATAGTAAGAAATTGAGAGGGAATTCCGGAAACCTCAGGGGTAATTCAGGTGATTCCTGAAAGGCAGAAGCCCATGCTCTTTCCACTATACTTAATGAATAGAGTTTGCATCGGGAGGGTTCAAATAACTATGTATATCTATATTGACTGCTATATAGTCTATTTGTTACCCCCTGAGATTTTAATAACACTGGAATATATTTAATTTTGCAGTAAATAAAGTCCTTCAGAGGAGAGAAGTCAAAAGGGAAATTAGATTGTTCAGAAAGCAAATGTCCCATTTCCTGAGGTTGCAACAACAGAAAAAGTTCATACTTGGGCTCCTTTCACCTCCCCTTAACCAATGTAGCCCTCAATCCTCTAATTTACGGAACAGTTTAACTTAGTCACCTCTTACAGGGGTGCCCTCACCTCATACCCTGGCCCAATCCTGATTCTAAATGGGGTTGCGGGGTGGTGTGAAGCCTGATAAAAGAACTTGGTGGCTATTATTCACATCACTCGATGAGACTGTGACCACTGAAAGAGCCACTGAAGGCTTTGTTCCTTCTCTGATGTAGGTCTGCCAATAACTTGCACTCCTACTATAGCCCTTCAAATGTTGTCCTGCCTTCTCTCTCCCCTCACATCCCTGCCCCCAACTTCAAGTCCTTCCAGGGACTGGATTTCTTGACCTTGAACTCTAATGACTCTAATGAATCACTGGTACCCAGTGCCACATCTTCCAGATGCTGACCACCACCAGCACTTCCTTTTTGAGTCTATCATAAACAATAAAACCTATGAACTTTACAAAGCATTGTTACATTTGTTTATTTCACCCGGTCCTCACAATCCTGTATGCTTGGGTACGTGCATTTCTTATCTTCATTTTAAGGATAAGAAGCCTGAAGAGTTTTGACTCGCCCTGGGACACAAGGATATTAGGTAGCAGAGCTCCTTTTTCTGATTTCCTGGCCAGTGCTCTTTCATCTCTGCCCTGTTGCATTCTGACTATCCTTTCTGCCCATTGGCCGATATACTGATTTCAGATCTATTTTTGACTTCAAGTTCGCAAATGCTTGCTTTTTGTTTTTTGCCTCTGGGGGTCCACTTCTCATTTTCCTCTCTAGCCCAGAGATTCTCAAACTTTACAGTGGACCAGAATCATCCGGGATGCTTGTTAGAATGTGGCTTCTGAGGCCTCAACCCCAAGGGATGTGATTTAGTATGTTTGAAGGGAGGATGCAGGAATCTCCATTTTAACAATTACTCTAAGTGATTATGATGGAAGGGAGTCCAAAGACCACCCTTTGAGAAATGCTGTTTTAACTATTCTGAAATAAGGCTACAATCAGATAATCCTCAAAGTGAAAACTGCTGGGGGATTCTTCAGTTTGAGTGTTGTGTTGCCTTGAGTTACAGAGCTCTTACACAATGTGAAGTGAATAATGTGGAACATTCAATCAACACAGTTGTTCACCGCAGTAAAATGTCAACATTTCAAGTCTTTTCTTCAAAAGACTTCTTAAGAATCACTCTCTCTATACACGGTCCTGTTTAAAAGGAATTACAGCTGCTCCTACTTTTGTAACTAACACTTCCAAATCTGTCTATAAAATATTTAAGATGAACAAAGTGCAGCTATAGCTATATTTGCAGTCGTGTAGAACAAATCCATTGCCTTCAAAATTATAAATCTGACTAATTAAAACTAACCAAAAACTCTACTCAATAAGAATGGAATTTTTAAGCACATAAGCAATGGAAGAAACTGCAAATGGAAAAACCAATAGATTTGGACTACACAAAAATGGAAAAACTTGAAGCTCAAAAGCCATTACTAAATAAGAAAACTTAGAAGACAAGCCACAAACTGGGAAAAATATTTGCAACGAACATTAAAAAGGGATGATCGATTTAAAATACTAAAAAGCTCACAAAAATCAAAATGGAAAATGGGTAAAGCACAAGAAAAGAGATAAATACACATGAGGCAAGTTCAAGAACCTAATGGATATATTTTTTTAGATGCTCAATATTTTAAAATACCACTTTTGTCAATCAAATTAAGAACTTTTAAATGATTATTTGAGAGAGTTCAGTGAAAAGGACAGGCATGCTCAAACACTGCTGGTGGCTGGGTAAATTGGTACAAACTTTTTAAAGATACTTTTAAAATTCTTATCGTGAATGCTTTTTGAAAAAAAATCACACACTTAGACCCAGTAAGTTCCTTTGTAGGATTCCACTCTAATGAAACAATCAGAAATTCAAAGATTACAGAATTATTTTTAAGATGGAAAAATTGGACTCACACTGAATGTCCAACCATAAAAGCATGTTATTTTTAATAAACAGCCCGTGGTATATTCGTATGACAAAATGTTATATAACAATTTAAACTGGTGTTTTCAAATACTTAATGGTTCTTGAAAATGTTTCAGATGTAAGGACACTTTGAAAAGCCAAGATATAGCATTGTATATATAATATGATCCCAATTTTCTTTTAAAATATTTTATATGCACATTAAAAAGCTGTAAATAACTACATCAAAATGCTAACAGCTGTTATATCTGGGTGTTGAGATTTTTATTCTCCTCTTAGTACTTTTCTGTACTATCAGTTCTCTACAATGACCATACATTACTTTTATAATCAGAAAATGCAACAAATGGTATTTCAAAAGTCCCTCTGAAAGCATAACATAAAGAAGGAAAAGTTGTCAACTTAATTAATTTATAGTTTGCAAGTGACAGAGAACATTCACCACTTGTTTCTATAGCAGGCACTGGAATCCATTTATGGAATGCCAGTGACCTTATATTCTGAAGACAACTGCTTATCTGTCTCCTTAATTGAAAGAGGGGGATATGGACTCAAGGCAACAGTCTCTGGGAACAGATGTCTGAAGGAAAATAAAACAGTTATCAGGATAAAGCAAAAGGAAATTTTTACTAACAATCCTTGTCTAACTATATTCTAATTTAGGAGTCTTAGACCAAAACACTTCTCCTTGTACAATCCGGTACCCGAATTGACCAACGTAACACCATTAACACTTCTGAGTTTTTTGTTGTTCTTTTTTTTTTTTAACAGAAAAGACTTTCCTTCAAGATATTTAAATTGTAATCATAAGAGAAATGTCGTATTCCTTCCTTGACAGTTGAATGGTTGGACAGGGGTTAGTTTTGGTAAGTAAAAGACTGAAAAGGAAGATGACACAGGCTGGGATACTTGACCCGACCCATCAAAGACCAACTTTGCAGGAGAAAATACCAAAGAATCTTAGGCATCCATATTAATTTTGTTTGTATCATGCTTGATAGACTGATGGGACAGAGATAATTCTGGTACACTACTTGCTAGCTGAATACCCACCCAGAGCCCAAATTTCTTCATATTAAAATCAGCATGGAAAATGGTCCCTTCTTGGTTACTGGGCAAATGAAAACTAAGTGGGGGTCACTTCAGGTAATCTGGAAGGGAGTTAGAGCCAAGATTTTTCTCCCAGCTCCACAGGAGGTCACTACTTGAGCATTCCCAAACTCAAAGTGGGGAATTAGACTTGGTGAGTTTAATTCTCCATGTTTAAAAGGGAGTTTAATTCTTCATGTTTAAAAGGATAGGTTCAGAACTGAGGGATTTCAGTTCGATATCTAATTTATCGAACCTCTGTCCAGGGCTAGACATGCCAATTAACACACTGAGTAGTCACTGTATACAGTGTAATTTGAAAGATATTTTAAGGATTATGCATCCAAATCTCCCCTCCCCTAACCCCTTGAAACTGGCTGTCCTGATATACTACCATTCGCCAGGACATTTACTGATTGGGAGGGATGGCAAGGAGTTAGCTAATAACACATTAACAGTGATGAGTTTATCTAATTCAAACCTATCCATTGGTACTTAGGGAAAGAAATCAGAGACTGAGAGCACACAAGCAAAGGCAGATATTGTAGGGATCCTATGAAGTGGGGGAAGAGAGTTACTCAAATAATGGAAAAGAATGGGTGAAAGAGCTCTAAAGATGGATTTTGCCTACATTAATTCAACAGACATTTATTGAGCCAGATACTGTGTCAGCACTGCAAATACAAAGCAAGGGGCCTTCCCTTAGATTTCATGGTCTACTGGGGATGTGGGGAATATGTGAATTCAGAAGTTTAGTCCAATCTTACATTCTAGTAAAAAGCTTTGGCAGACAACTCAGCCTCTTCTTCATCTTTCATCAAACATTTATTTGCTCTATTATGTACCTGGGACTTAGAAACTAGGGACACAAAGCCCAATAAGGTGGAATCACTGCCCTCAAAGAGCTCCCTATACCTGGTCGGAGACATAGACAACAATGACAGCACCATGCTCTGGGAGCTAAGTATGAGATGTTGTGAGAGTGCAGAGATAGAACCATTAGCTCTGCCTTGGAGGGGCTGGAGAAGTCATCTCCAAAGATGTCATTTGATACAGGACTTGAAGGATGGTTAGGGACCTGCTAGGTTAAAAAGGAACATGAAAGCAGACCTCACAGAGGAACAGAGGGTAAATGATAGATGTACTACGTACCGATACTTTATTTATGTTATATTTGATCCTTCATTCAATAACAACTAATTGAGCACATGCTATATACCTGGCACTGTGCTCAAGTGTTAATCCTCTGAATTTTCTTATGAGTATACCAAGGCAGACAGAGACTAACTTTCTCAAAGCCACACAGATAGCAAGGGACAGATTCAAACCAAGTTCTGACTCTCCTTAAATACACATTTTCTATTCCACTGTCAAAAGTGGATTATATAGGTATACAGGCATATTTGGGAAATGATGAAATAGTTGGTTTAGCTAGAATATGAGGGAATGCGTGGGTGGGGTGAGAAGTGGCGGCAGACAATCTGTGGAATGTTTCACTAATTTGCATGTTAAGGTTTATATATCTGATCATTTGCATTCAATTTTAGAAAAGGAGAAATAATTCCTTTTTGTGCCTTTTCAAGAAGATCCTGGAACAGGTATAATAATAACTTTTTAAAGTTTTTAGAAACTTATGACCCCGCAATGTTGAGAGGAAAACAAACCAAGAAAGAATTAAAATTGATTCTCAATGCAACCATTTTTTACTTACAATTACGTTAAAACACCATGAATATTTATCACCCAGCTTTCCAGACAATATGCCCGAACCCAACCGAGGAGCAGGGAACAGCTGTCTGAAGCAAATATGAGGATACCAAATAAAAACCACAACCTTCATGTTGCATCATAACTATATTGTATTTATATAATCTCATGTTTTCATTTTCCAAAAACCATTGCCAAATTGTGCATACACCTTGAAAATTCATTACTTATAAAATTAAATCTCATTAAATGATCTATAAATGTATTAAGAAGTGTTACAAAAGAAAGTGTTTTGCAATAAAGATTAAGTTGTTGTGTGGTGCAAGCCACCAGTTTCATAGGATTTCTATTAAGCCTTCAGGGCAGTAATTGAAATGACCTATCTTAGTGATCATGGGAAAGAATTGTCCCCTGTACTGAGATTTAAGATGTCGGTTTTAAGATTGTAGATGTTAATGTTTAAGCAAATATTTAGCTTCCATGAAGCATCAAAGCATTATAATTAATTTAATGGCTTTTAATAGGAATAACTGAAAACACAGAAATTAGCTCTGAGCATGGTACTTTCATTTTAAAATTTTAAGTAATTGAAAAAAAACCTACTAATGGTTATGCATTTTTTGGATTTCGATAATACTTTATCCTTTCATACACAGTTTTGTAATTTATATATCAATTTCCCTTTTAGAAACAGAATTTTTTAAACATCTTTATTGGAGTATAATTGCTTTACAATGTTATGTTAGTTTCTGCTGTATAACAAAGTGAATCAGCTATATGTATACATATATCCTCATATCCCCTCCCTCTTGAGCCTCCCTCCCACCCTCCCTATCCCACCCCTCTAGGTGGTCACAAAGCACCGTACTTCTAATTATTTATAAAGCTCTATGAGGGACTTCCCTGGTGGCACAGTGGTTAAGAATCTGCCTGCCAATACAGGGGACACGGGTCTGATTCCTGGTCCGGAAAGTCCGGAAGATCCCACATGCCACGGAGCAACTAAGCCCGCGAGCCACAACTACTGAGCCCGCGTGCCACAACTACGGAAACCCGCACGCCTAGAGCCTGTGGTCCGCAACAAGAGAAGCCACCGCAATGAGAAGCCCACACACTGCAACAAAGAGTAGCCCCCTTCGCCACAACTAGAGGAAGCCCGCACACAGCAACAAAGACCCAATGCAGACATAAATAAATATATTTAAAAAAACCCCAAAACTCTATGAGACATTTGGAAAAAATTATACTACTACCGGTAAGCATTCAATTAGTCCACTTTTCTGGCCTGAACTTTGGAGGCTGAGCTGTTCCAAACCTTCAGAGGATTTTCTTTCCTCCACAAAAAAAAAAAAAAAAAAAAAAATACTAATGGAAGTATTGGTTCATTTTTGAGAAATTTATATTTACTTCAAAACGGAAAGTAAGATTGAGAAAAGACCTTAATGTTCTGAATCATTTCTGGTAAAAAGAATGATATCTATTACTATTTTAAATATTTCAAGTTAAATTTTAAAGACGAAAGACTCCCGAATGACTGCTTCTAGTCTGGCACATCCATCCGTTCTGTGCATCTGGGGAGCTCTAACGCATAATCATATGTCACTGGGAGGTAGGAGAGGCTGGTATTCATATCTGGGTTTAAAGGAAGTACTGCCAACCCTTTGCAATCTGTTAACCTATGCCTCTCTCCTTGGTGGGTTTTCTGCTCTTGTAATTTACACTGATCCAGAATGATTAAGTCATGTACTTGACTGAGAAGTACCTGCTTCAGACAAGGTAACAAAGAAACTGGAAAGGATAAATAAGCCTAGAATCTGTTTCTCAGATTTGAAGAGAAAGGGCTTGCCCTCCTTTAACAGAAGAGAAGGACTTTTGTATACTCAACAATAAGGAAAGGGGGAAATGAGAATTAAAGAGGCAAACTAGGTGAAGTCTTTCCATTGTGGCGCAGAATGACCTGTCAAGTGACCTCTTTGCAGACATTGAATTGTTCCTCCTGTTGTGAATAATTTACTCCAGCTTCCCCAGGAATAATGTACTGACTTTCATGCCTCTTAGAATCAGACTAATTAATTAGAGAGCCGACTTAAAAAAGTAGTCGGAACAAGGGATCTTTGCATCGTGTGACCTGTAGGGGGCACTGTCTCAAAACCAGCAAATCATCTCTATGCTGAGCTGCTATTCAGGTTTTCCTTGTCTTCACTTGCCTCCCCTTGCCTCCTTGTCAAGCCCTCATCTTGGACTGGGTCCTTAAAACTTGGATTTTGCATTTCTTTTGGTTGACAGGGTTCCTGATCTTGGTCAGTCCCGGCCCTACTTTTGCTCTGTAAGTGCAAGGTTTTGGAGACCCACTTACACCCTACCTGCTATTTGGGTACACTCAGGTAGTACCTTATTGTTGACTTCCCTTCTCCAGGAAACTGACAGCTGGAAGGGACTCTATCCTGCTACATGGCCTGAGTTAAGGCAGGGTCACTGGAATACATCATTATCTAGCATATTTGCAAATCCACACTTAAAATTGAATTACATAGAAAGAAGATTATAATCCTGAAAATGCCATCTGGTAAGGTAACTATAAAAGGACTTTGAAAGAACCAAAAGATTACGGCAAGTCATTTTGCTCCTGTGGGCCTCTGTTTTACTAATCAGTAAAGTGAGGGAGATGGTCTATAATGTTCCTTCTAACACAAAAATTCTATGATTTTCATTCTCAAATTATTTTATTTTTTTGAATTTTATTTATTTTTTTATACAGCAAGTTCTTATTAGTTATCCATTTTATACATATTAGTGTATATATGTCAATCCCAATCTCTATTTTAGTTTTTAAATGTGATGCTTCAGGAGACCCTATATTAAACAAATTAAAGAAAATGTCGGCCATATGCTATGGGTGTTTTGTTATCAACACATTTATGTTGAAATATATTTCATTTGTTTAAAACTACCTCCCTCCGACACACGATTTATGTGACTCGTAATTCAGGGTTCATCAGGTAGGACAAGTTGGGCTATAATAGTATATTTTCTGGAAAATTTGATAAATTAGGCCTCTGTCTATATCCTGCCTAGAGGATAAACTGAATATCTGTTGTTTTCTGTTTGTAACAAATAACTGGTTTCACTAAGCTATCCTATATTTTAATATCCTGTAGAATATAGCCTGAAAATAAACTCTCTTTATTTCCAGTCTTCAGAGTCCTAAAATATCTATGTTATTAATCCTGGACATCACCTAAAATATTGCTTAAGAGGAAAACAGAATTATATTTTTCCTGCTGCCATTGGCATGAATTTCTATTTCACGGATCCACTGACTTACTCTTCAAAGGTGACAGTGTCATTTGGTGGAAAGAAAGCACGATGTGTAGAATTATAAAAATAAATACATGCTACTATACACCATCAACATTAGATTAGGCATAAGTGTAATAAACATGCCTGCTTATCAATGAGATTTACCACTAGTGGGCTAACCAATTTTCCATGGAATTGAGAAGAAAGGTAAAATCATCAGCTGCATTCCCATGCTTTATTTATTTATTTATTTATTTGCGGTACGTGGGTCTCTCACTGTTGTGGCCTCTCCCGTTGCGGAGCACAGGCTCCGGACGCCCAGGCTCAGCGGCCATGGCTCACGGGCCTAGCCACTCCGCGGCATGTGGGATCTTCCCAGACCAGGGCAAGAACCCGCATCCCCTGCATCGGCAGGCGGACGCTCAACCACTGCACCACCAGGGAAGCCCCCATGCTTTATTTTTTGGGATAAAGTACAGTGAACGTTTCCTGTAATATCCTATGGTTCTATTCACAGGCTGTAGAGTCAGATATGAGATGGAATATCTCCTCCCCACTCCTGTACCTTCCAGCTTCTACATTACAAGCCAAATGATCTTGGGCAAAAGTTACTAATTAATTCTATAAGCCTTATTTTCTCATTTGAATATGGGGATAATAACACTTCCATTCATGGAATAGTTATTAGCCTTAAATGAGATAATATACATAAAGTTCCTAGTACAAGTCCTGCCACATAGCAGGAGCTCAATAAGAGGTAGCTGTAGTTGTCATTCCCCCCACCCCCGTGGAATTCCGCAATTGTGATTACATTCAAATTTGAATAGTGATAAAGAAATGAGAGTAGAATACAGCTATCCATCAGTTGCTTGGTATTAAAGATTGTAAAGACCTAAGATTGTAATGTGCAAAGGAGCTAATTTCTATCTTAATCTGTTTCATATCTTCAGTCATGAACCAATTCTAACGTAAATATACCCCTTTAAGAACACAACTCCACCCGGATACCAAGTCCAAATTGGGGCAAGCACAGGAACCCAGATGGAGTCAGCAAACTAAGCTGCTCCAGGCCCAACCTGTTGCTGCTTGTTTTTGTAAATAAAGCTTTATTGGCACATCACCAAGGCCATTTGTTTACTTATTGTCTGTGGCTGCTTCTGTACTCTTGACAGCCAAGTTGAGTAGTTGTACCAGAGACTATATGGCCTGTGTGCCAAAGATATTTACTATCTGGCCCTTTGTAGACAATGTTTTTGACTCCTGACTTAGAATATTCCTACGAGTCTGATCTCATTTCACATGGTGTACTTTCCTGAAGACTCCCAAATATTTTAAAAAAATTCAAAGTTTACTTAAGCTTAGTTACTTCTAGGCCTACTCCATTCCGTCCACTAGATGAGATGTATCTTACTATAATGGTGCCAGTGTGTGAAAGGGAATCCTCTCTGAATGGACAGGTTTACACTCTATTTACACACTTGTTCAGGTGACCCTATGACATTGACGAAGAAACAAACCAGTGGATGCATTCTTGGTTCTGAATTATCAAAGAGATGTTTGTTGGTTCAAAATGAAACTTCTTGTCCTCAGCCCTTCTGTGACATTTTATAAGGAAACTCTTGGTTATTTAGACCAAATGTCCAATTATCTTTCTGACTGCAATTAGTTATGAAAACATTGGCATGATATAATCCCTAAACCAGTATAGTCACATGATTACTTAAACCTTTCTAAAAGTATCAGAGAAGAAATATATCTTTTTTTTTTTTTTTGCTATCCAGCTTCTGTTTCTGGCTTATTTGATTTGTTGAAATCAAATGTTTTTGCAGTGTTGAAATCTCTTTTGTGGTAAATTGAAGCACTTTGTCCTTCTTGCAATGACAGTGGCAAACAAGGGATCATGCTGAACAAGAGGTAGATGACTTTATCTCCCAAGGCCCTTTTGATTTCTGAGTTTAGTTTGTCTCTTGCAATACCGATCCTTTCTATACTTGTTTCCTGCCGTCACATGCCATATCTTCACTAGTGTGGTTTTCCTGTGCTTAAGCAGCCTAATTGTGTCAGTCTCTTTTTTAATACCAGCTTTATTGAGATATAATTCACAACACCATACAATTCACCTGCTTAAATGGTACAATTCAATGGTTTTTAGTGTATTTACAGAGTTGTGCAACCATCAGTTTATTTTAGAACATTTTCATGGCCCCAAAAGGGAACCCCATCAGCAGTAACTCCCCATTTTCCTTCACATCCACCCCTCCCCACCCCAGCTCCCAGCAACAATGAATCTACTTTCTGTCTCTATGGATATTCCCTTTTTGTACATTTCAGATAAATAGAATCATACAATATGTGGTCTTTTGTAACTGGCTCCTTTCACTTAGCATAATATTTTCAAAGTTCATCTATGTTATAACTCTGTCAATCTCTTTTTAAAGTCACATTTTGTTTGTTTAGTAGACACAGACTCATATATTTATGGTATTTAACCAATGACCTATGTGGTGAAAGCTCCTTTTTCAGTCTCTTGATCCATCCATCTGCCTTCAAATACTAATATCATTTAAAAATCATATTATATTCTCTCTCTCTCTCTCTCTCTCTCTCACACACACACACACACACACACACACACACACACATGCTCTTATGCACACAGACACTTTTAAATTCACTAATATCTGGCCTAAAATATTTGAGAATCAAACAATCAAGAATAATAGGCTATTATTCAACATAGTTTTGGAAGTTTTAGCCACAGCAATCAGAGAAGAAAAAGAAATAAAAGGAATCCAAATCAGAAAAGAAGAAGTAAAACTGTCACCGTTTGCAGATGACATGATACTATACATAGAGAATTCTAAAGATGCTACCAGAAAACTTCTAGAGCTAATCAATGAATTTGGTAGAGTAACAGGACACAAAATTAATGCACAGAAATCTCTTGCATTCCTATACACTAATGATAAAAAATCTGAAAGAGAAATTAAGGAAACACTCCCATTTACCATTGCAATTAAAGAATAAAATACCTAGGAATAAACCTACCTAAGGAGACAAAAGACCTGTATGCAGAAAACTATAAGACACTGATGAAAGAAATTAAAGATACAAACAGATGGAGAGATATACCATGTTCTTGGATGGGAAGAATCAACATTGTGAAAATGACTAGCTGTACTACCCAAAGCAATCTATAGATTCAATGCAATCCCTATCAAACTACCACTGGCATTTTTCACAGAACTAGAACAAAAAATTGCACAGTTTGTATGGAAACATAAAAGACCCCAAATAGCCAAAACAATCTTGAGAAAGAAAAACGGAGCTGGAGTAATCAGGCTCCTGGACTTCAGACTATACTACAAAGCTACAGTAATCAAAACAATATGGTACTGGCACAAAAACAGAAATATAGATCAATGGAACAGGGTAGAAAGCCCAGAGATAAACCCACACACATATGGTCACCTTATCTTTGATAAAGGAGGCAAGAATATACAATGGAGAAAAGACAGCCTCTTCAATAAGTGGTGTTGGGAAAACTGGACAGCTACATGTAAAAGAATGAAATTAGAACACTCCCTAACACCATACACAAAAATAAACTCAAAATAGATTAAAGACCTAAATGTAAGGCCAGACACTATAAAACTCTTAGAGGAAAACCTAGGCAGAGCACTCTATGACATAAATCACAGCAAGATCCTTTTTGACCCACCTCCTAGAGAAATGGAAATAAAAATAAACAAATGGGACTTAATGAAACTTAAAAGCTTTTGCATAGCAAAGGAAACCATAAAAAAGATGAAAGGACAACCCTCAGAATGGGAGAAAATATTTGCAAATGAAGCAACTGGCAAAGGATTAATCTCCAAAATATACAAGCAGCTCATGCAGCTCAATATCAAAAAAACAAACAACCCAATCCAAAAATGAGCAGAGGACCTAAATAGACATTTCTCCAAAGAAGATATACAGATTGCCAACAAACACATGAAAGAATGCTCAACATCACTAATCATTAGAGAAATGCAAATCAAAACTACAGTGAGGTATCACCTCACACCAGTCAGAATGGCCATCATCAAAAAATCTAGAAACAATAAATGCTGGAGAGGGTGTGGAGAAAAGGGAACCCTCTTGCACTGTTGGTGGGAATGTAAATTGATACAGCCACTATGGAAAACAATATGGAGGTGCCTCAAAAAGCTAAAAATAGAACTAACATACAATCCAGCAATTCCACTTCTGGGTATTTATCCAAAGAAAACAAAAATACTAATTTGAAAAGACATATGCATTCCTATGTTTACTGCAGCATTATTTACAATAGCCAAGATATGGAAGCAACCCAAGTACCCATTAATAGAGGGATGGATAAAGAAGATGTGATGTACGTACATACAGTGGAATATTACTCAGCCATAAAGAAGAGTGAAATCTTGCCATCTGTGGCAACATGGATGGACCTGGAGGGTATTATGCTAAGAGAAATAAGCCAGATAGAGAAAAACAAATACCGTATGACTTCACTTATATGTGGAATCTAAAAAGCAGAACAAACGAACAAACAAAACAAAACAGAAACAGACTCAGAGATACAGAGAACAAACTGGTAGTTGCCAGAATGGAGGAGGCATGGGGGAATGAGTGAAATAGGTGAAGGGGAATAAAAGGTACAAACTTCCAGCTATAAAATAAATGTCACAGGAATGTAATGTACACGTACGGAATATAGTCAATAATATTATAACAACTTGTATAGTGGTTGATGGTAAGTGGACTTATTGTGATGATCATCTCATATAAAAGTATCAAATCAACATGTACACGTGAAACTAATATAATATTGTATGTTAATTATAACTCAGTTTTTAAAAGATGAATTAGGCCCTACGATCTGCCTTTGAGCTTCTGAAAGGAACCCTGAAGACCAGATGTGCAAGCCTCTTTTTTTTTTAATATTTATTTATTTATTTTAGCTGCGCTGGGTCTTAGTTGAGGCACGCGGGATCTTTTAGTTCTGGCATACAGGATCTTTTAGTTGCTGCATGCAGCCTTCTTAGTTGCGGCATGTAAACTCCTAGCTGTGGCATACATGCAGGATCCAGTTCCCCTACCAGGGATCAAACCGGGTCCCCTGCGTTGGGAGCGCAGAGTCCTACCCACTGGACCACGAGGGAAGTCCCTGCAAGCCTCTTTATATAGATAGGAAAACTACCAACTTTGGGTTACTTTGTGAATGATCCTATATGGCTTAAATTGATGGTGTGATAGATCAGAAAGAAATGCAGTTTGAATAGAGCTTTGAGTCTGAGGCTCCTTTCTTAGAGCAAAATGTTAGCCTCTGAAAAGGACTTTTAGATTTTGCGTAACACGAAAGTAGCTTAGTTACATCAAGATGGCTATCATAGCAGTATTCATTAAAATGGAGTTCTACTTTGTTGAGCTTGTTAAACAGGAATCTCAACCAGCATCCAAATAGGGCAAGTTTTATCTGTTGGAAACTACCGAGGCACTGAGACACAGTGCCATTACCTGGGCACCCTGTGGCTTTGAAACTGTGACCACTGTACTTCCATTAAAGTGGCATTTCTTGACCACAAACTCTTACTGAATTCTGACATCAGTGTTAGTAAATAAAGTAAAGCTTCTATGTAAGCTTTTTTGAAAAGAAAAAAACAGGAAAGTGTAAATAGCATATGCATAGGATTCTTACTATTTTGACTTATTCTAAATTCTAACACTTGAAAAATAAACTAAAATAGAATACTAAGTTAAGTAATTGAGACAAATATATCCATACTCAAAAATTTAGCTTGCACAGTCCCTTCATACAGACATTCTAAGTCTGTAAATTTAAGTTTTAAAGCAGGTGGAAGCTCTTCAGTGGTGACTTAACAGACGCCATAAAATGTAGAAAACTGAAGTACTGTATTAGTGTATCTAGAAATTTTGTGTAAAGAATTCCAGAAACCATACCAAACCTTGGGCCAATTACTGAAAGCCAGAAATCTCACTGTGGATCCTCTCGTAAATGTGTGTGGCGGTACACTTCACAGTCCACACAACACGAACATGTTGAAATCAGTATTTTTGTGCTGACCCAAACCTGACCCAATACAAAATCTCTCATACCAGAAATTTAATATTTCCGATAGCCAGATTGCTCTCTCATTTCTTTTTCACCTTTCTGTGCCTTTCATATGTTCTTCCAGTTGGTTAATCATTAATTAATATTTAATGAGCCTTTTTCCCAGTGCCAATTCCTTCTCTGCTAGTGTAGCCTTTAGGCAGTATATGAACTCCCCTCTTCTGCCCATTCAAGAAGCGCCAGCACTCACTATAGGTTAATTTCTCTAAGGAAATTCATAATAGCAGATGAAGTGAGGGTTCCTTGACAAGATCATTCGATTTTCAGGCCACTCTTTTTTTTTGGCCGCGCCCTGAGGCATGCGGGATCTTAGTTCCCTGACCAGGAATGGAACACATACCTCCTGCATTGGAAGTCTTAACCACTGGACTGCCAGGGAAGTCCCAGGCCACTCTTAATTTAGCAATTTTTGTAGTGAATATAAAATGAGAAGTAAGTGAACCAATTTTTAATTCTTAAAAAACTTTCCAAGCACACATTTCCTGAACAAAATGGTTGTGACTGAAACAGGAAAGGGCTTAGCCTTTCTCTTCTACAGCTGTGCCACAAGCTCTTGACCTGACCCTGGAGAATCCGTCAAACTCTGGTCCTTGGAGCTGATTTTGGACCTGGAGTGAGCCAAAGGATTGGAATGCACAATAAGGAGGGGAAACCTCCACGTGTATTAATGAAAGAGGTCAATTATGACACAGAGGCCAAGAAGAAGAAAGGGTCCTCTGGGAACCAGGAGCATGTCTCCAAGTTTTCTCTGGTGAAAGGAGACTGATGAAAATTGACATCCATTTCCAGTCAAACGAGTGGGAACCACGTTATTTCCACCTTCCCTTCCCACCTCCACCTCTCATTCCTTTCCGCATGGACAAACAGACCAGACAGGTGATTTGGGTCAACAATTTACTTGGGCACGAAGCCAAAAACATGAGAGCCTCGTCCTGTCCATATATCTGCTCCCTAGACCTCGCTGGAAAGGGAAGATTGCTGAGGTTTTCCCTCTGCGTTGTTCCGCACGCAGGCTGATTGGAGCAGAAGAAACTAAGTACTAGTATTACTAGTCCCTTCCCATGCCGAGATTCTCTTTACGATTCTGTGTTGAAACTGTACTCTCCAGAGACTTAAATAGGGGCTTGGTGACGTTCAAACTCTCGCTCCAACATTCTCATCTCTTCGTTTATTCCATACGATTTTTTGGAACGTGGTCCCCGAGCCAGGCTCTGAGGACTTCTAATCTCTTCATAGCCAGGGAGGGGAAGTAACAAGAGCGGAGGACCAATCTCCGCTCCCAGCCGCAGAGTTAGTCCCCATCCCTCCAGGGCGCCCATCCCGGTGCCTATTCTCCCAACTCCCCACCCAGTTGATGTGACAGGCTCGTGGCCCAATCCCCTTCCTGGTTCCCAGCTGACTGCTAGCACCACCGGAGCCAATGGCGGCGGCCGAGGGGCGGAGGGGGCTGGCAGGAGGGGAGGGAGCGCTGGCTTTAGAACCACAGCCGCAAAAATTCCGAGCGGCAGAAGTTGTCTGAGTGCGTCGGTTGGAGGCTGTCTGGCCAGATCCGGTACTCTGCGACTTTATGTAAGTGCTCTGCAGGCGCGGGAGGGCACTAGGGGAGCGGGATCCCTGGGCGTGGGCATGAGTGGGTCCAGGAGAGAGCATCTCCGGGAACCTCGGCAGGAACGTGCCTGGCACGGGAGGCGGGGGACTGAGAGGGAGGCTGCAGAAATTTCTGTCCTAGACCTTGGGCGCCAAAGCGGTCGTTCGCATCAAGAACGGGTGGGAGTGATCGAGTGTTCCCCACGACCACCGCCCGCCGCAAACACGTTTTCTGCTTTTCACTGGAGAGATGGTGCTTTCTCACTAGTTGCTCTTAACTTGTTGCCAAACTTGGGCTGGAGTCCTTGACGCCAGCCCTTGCCCTTCTCCCCTTCCGTGGCGGCGGCCCCGAAGTGGAAACCAAGCGCCTAACTTCCCTCTGTCGTCCTTCTTCAGCTACTGCCACCCTCCTCCCCCCCTCCTCCGCCGGCTCCGGACTCAGGAAATCCCGGAGCCGGTCGCCGGCGACGCCTCCAGCCCCCGCTCGCCCTCCTCGGGTGACCTCACGGGCTCACCCCGGCCCCCGGGCTCCACGGGGTGCGGTGGCCCAGGGAAGGAACGAGGCTCCGGTTGCCTGCCTGCCGCCTGCTTCCCTTACCATTAGCGAGCGAATCGCTATCGCACCGCGTCTCCCTATGAGTAAGCACTTTTTTCCTTTCTGTAGCAGGACATCTCCGGGCCATTAGGGCAGTACCTTTCCGTTCTCCTCTCCTCAGATCCCGAGCCGCCCGTCTGCTCCCTTCTCAGCTCCTTTGGCTCTGCAGCCTCGAGCGCGTGGTCGGGGCAGCGGCCGCCCGGCACCTCCCGGGGCTCCTCTGGAGGCAGAGCCGAAGGGGCGGGGGGCGAGGGCAACATCCCCTCCTCCCACAGAGCTGCACTTGCCGGTGTTTACATTTCCCGACTCGCAGTACTTAGCGGTCTAATGAGAGGCCGGGGGACGCCGACCACCCCTGCCCGGGCTTCTCGCCAGTCCCAGAGTTGCCGCCGCCGCTGCTGCTACTTGCTCTAATGTGCTGGCGGCTCCGACGGCCAGGCTCCAGGGCAGAAGATCCCAACCTGGGAGGTGGAGTGGGCTTAATGCTTTCTGACGTTTCCTGTACGCGACGCAAATTCTTGCTCCACACCCTATCTGCACAACATGCCGGGTGGTACTCAAGGTTGAGTTTAGAACTAACTGGGTTGGAGAGCCTCGCCGTTTAGGATTAGATAGACGGGATGCTCGGGGTGCCCGACCTGTTACCAGGGATGGGGGGTGGGGAAGAGAGCCTGGCTGACTGCACAGTAGGTAGAAAACCTAGGTGAAATTAAAAACTACTGAGACGTAAGCGCACACTCCACTTTACAGGATGTCACAGTGTATTTGGGAGCTTAAACTTGATCCTGAAGATCCAATTTACAGTGAATTCCAACATAGTGGCCGAAGCCCCACATATGTCAATTGGCATCACGTGCCCCAAGTCTCTGATGCCCCTAGGGTAATGGTCACATGACTTCTTTTGACTTTAAAACTGGAATGTAATGGCTGAAGTTCATTTTCCCAAAACTACCGTGACAAAAAAGGGGAGGGGGCGGTGTGAACTAGCCTCTACTCAAGGGAGTTCTACTTGGATTTGGATGAGGGGAACAGAAAGGGAAATTGGATGCTCAGATTTTATCCAAAATAAAAAACGGAAGCTGTTTTTAAAATAAGTGCTTGAAATATGTTTGTGCTGGGATATATATCTCCCCTGTGGCCCTTCAATCTAGTTATGGCTTTTCTAAATTTTAAAAATATCTTACTAATTATTTTCTAGAAAAATCGTCCATTTATTCATGCCCTATTTCATTCCTAAATGATAGATTTGAAGCCATATCCCATAAGATAGTGTTTTTTAAAAAATTAGGCTTTGTCCATGTCCCTGGGTCTGGCCTATATTCCAGTTGAACTGTTCTCTATATTAGGCATCTGCTTGAAGGTGGTGGATAATCTCTTGGCTAAAATTAACCATCAGTTATTGTGGTTTGGAATTAATTGGATCAGAAATCAGGCAGGGAAACAGTGGACACTAAATTTAAGAAATCGAGCTAGTTGGGTTTTTACCTGTCAGTACTTTAGTAGAATAATGAGAGGCCACAGAAACAACTCCCATAATGACCAATACCCACCCAAGTGGCCCAAGTTAAGGTTGCTGTTGGAAAAACATGGCAGTTTTTGCTATTCAGATTATATATTGCAGAGTGTAGAAATGGGCAGAGGAATCTCTGAGGTTGAGAGTTTAAAAGCTTTACTTATTTACAAAAATGGATCCAGTTGATACGTATTCAGTCTGAAAACAACTAGGGCAGCTAAAAATGAAACTGGGAATATTTAAGAGATTTTGGCTTTGTATGCTTCAGCCAAAAATCCTTGTCTCCTTACTGCAGCAACCTCTGAATGACTTGAGCACTACATTTTCATGCTGTGAATGGGTTTCTGAGCCTAAAAACTAGAACAACTTTAAAGCACATAGTTCTGACCACAAGGCTAGCCTTGCGGCACAGATTAGCTGGAAGTGGACTCAAACTGCACCTGAGTTAATTGGAGTTAACTACACTGGGAGATAGACCCCCCCTAGTGGAAGAGAGGTGATAATATAATTTTAGATGGAACTCCTAACAAATATTTAACCTTAAAAAAAGAAGAGCACAACTATCCAACTAGGTTAAAGTGGTAGGGAGATAAGTTCTTTTTAAAATAGTATTAACTCATGTCAAAACAGGATCCTCTCTAGGCTCTCCAACCAGTCTTTCATTGTCTCGGTGTGTCCACTCATTTACAACTACTGACTTCATTTTTTAGTCATATGATCTAATGAACCCAGGCTTTCATTAAAATTAGAGGATTATGAGTCTAATTCTTAGTTTCTACAATTAGATCTAGAAAGTTATCAGACTCTTTACCTGGGGTGGGAGAGCCAAATAAATTATGCTCTGCCTTGATTTAACACAGACAATCAACACTGAGGTCCAAGGTCTCTAGTCTAGTCTGATGCCATCATTTAGAGTCAATTGCTAAAAATGTCTAGGCTCAATGCATTTTGGGTAGAAGGATTAATTATAACTAGTGAGTAATATTTGGGTTGAGATTAAGTCTCTTCTACCAATGGTTACAAGCACATTAGACTTGACTGTGACTGTTTATACTGGCAGAATGTCAATATCCCAGGGCACTATTAGGAACCCCATGAAATTTCGCTCCTAGGCAAACAGCCTGACTGTTACAGAAAAGAAGGGGGTAGTAACTTGGTAGTGGTGCCTGAGCACTAAGGAGATTCTGTATGGTGAAACTGATGACAAAAGGAAGAAAATTCACTTGCCATTTTTCCATATTCTGTTTTAAGCATTTCTACTTGCCTTTCCAAGAAATTTACTGACATAATATTCTTAGCACATAAGATAAATTCATGAATTTGCTATTGCTATAATCTAGGTGGAATGAATATGCCAAACTGTTTGTTTTTGCTGTTTAGTACAGATTCCAAAAGTAGCTGGTATAAAATTGAAAATGAACATCTATCAATACATGAAAACTTGGGTAACTGTTTTTGGAATCATTTTGTACTTGCTCATGCTCTTTTGGTGAAAAGTAATCCAGAGGGGGAAAGTTTAATCTGTGAAAATAATAAAACTCAGTTTAGAAGAAAACAGCTAGATCATGTTTTGAGTCTGTAATTATTCTAGAGAGTGACACACCATATGATGTATGTTCATTGTGTTGGAGGTTTCAAAAGTTTTTTGGATACATTATACTGTTGGAAGGTCTTTTAGATACCAGTGGTCACGGCTAGCTGTTTTTAGTGATGAGAGCTTTGGTTAAAATTATGGCCTAGAAATATAAAAAACTGTCTGATCATGAAATGTCAGTCTCAGGAGAAGATCTGATAATACTTGGGCCAATGGTAGTTATGGAGGTGAGACAGTTTCCAAAAATTCAATATGCTTAATAACATTGAATTTGCTCTATTCTTAGCACTTGAAAGATAAATATTGGTGAGTATAAACTGTTTTAGGGATGAAAAAGCATTGCTGTTAAATGAAAATTACAATGCTAAGGGGGACGTATGTTGGACTTGCTTCAGAAGAACTAGATTCTAGACATGGCTCTGCCACTGACTCATAGTTTGACCTTGAGAAAGTCACTTAAGATTATTATATTGATAATTAACATTGAGTACATACGTGTGCCAGACACCATGCATTTTCTCAATTATAAAATGAGGGCATGGCTCAAGGATTTTGGCTTGCTGGGATTTTTTTTTCTTTTATAAGATATATCTTTTATATAGATATAGTCTGGCTTATTTCAGTTATATTTATCAGTTGATTTTTTTCCCAATTTTAATGCAATTATATTGAACCAAGCTAAATACCTTGTAGGCAAATTGGTGACTCTCCGGTCACCAGTGGCTTATTCTGTGACTAATGTTATTTCTTTAAAATATAGAGGTACCATTTATATCATTCCTTATCAAGGATTTTTGGCACATTAAACTTACTGATTTTATATTATGACAAAGCTTAATTTCTCTTAACGGTCTAGAAATTTGTTTGATGATAAGGAGGTAGTGTTGTTTATTGGAAAAGGCATTGAGTGTGGACTCCAGGATCTTTTAGGCTACTACAGTTTGCACAGACAGGCCATCTTCAGTAAATCATGGAAGTTCTCTGTTTTGATATCTGGATTTTACTTTATTTGTAAGCCATCTGTTTTCAATCTGTGTATTTCACAGGCATGCTGAAAGGATAAATGAGCTATGTAAGTCTTGGTTCTTCAGCAGACAGGTGCTATATAAATTCAAAGTACTGTAGTAGTATATCATAGAAACACTAAAGCTTTAATAAGAGTTTACAGAAATGGTAGAATTCTCATCACTTAAGCCTTGCCACATTTTTACTTGTCTGTAAATGTTCTCCAGCCATCCACTTTTACAAGCTAAGAAGAAATAAAGCCAGACATAATGTAATGAAAAATAAGAGAAATGGTTGATAACAAGAGAATAAAAACCTATATGTGTAATACTTTCTTATAATTTTTTTCCCTCAAATATTGTGCCAAGTAGCCTGTAAAAGCCATTAATGTGGTGGTGTTTTTTTTTTTTAACCTTTCCCAAGTAACTACTGAGCAGTATTTTGGCGTTCATTGGTAATGGTTACAAAATACTTTGGCTTATCATACTTCATTCTTAGTTTTGTGATTGCCCGTAATAGGAGGTTTTGTGTAAAATTACGCATGAAAAATCAAATGTTTCTCCTTATAATTGCACTCTAAATTGCACATGCAGGTATGGAAAAGTGCATAATGGAGGAGATAAACTTATGTTTAAGTGGTGTGCCATCATTAACACAGAAAAGGTGAGAAGTTAATGCAGGTCTTCATTTGAAAAACAAACATGTTGGGCTAGATGGGGTCTTTGTTGCTGTGCGTGGACTTTCTCCAGTTGCTGCGAGCAGGGGTTACTCTTTGTTGCAGTGCAGGCTTCAGTAGTTGTGGCACGCAGGCTCAGTAGTGGTGGCTCACAGGCTGTAGAGTGCAGGCTCAGTAGTTGTGGCACACGGGCTCAGTTGCTCCGTGGCATGTGGGATCTTCCCGGACCAGGGCTCAAACCTGTGTCCCCTGCATTGGCAGGCGGATTCTTAACCACTGCGCCACCAGGGAAGCCCCTTAGGGGTTATTTTCAACCCCCACCCTCAAAACTATTAACTTGGAATTAATTTTCACTGTGTATTGTCATCTTGCCGATTACATGATAGTTCTTTAACTCTGTCATTCTTTGTGTTATTATGCATTTTTATTTTGTTAAAATTATGTTTGCTAACATTTGTTAAAATAGCACTTGTGAAGTGATAGCACTTCATGAAAATGGAATAAGCAGAAAGCCTTGAGTTAAAGGACTTTTGAAATAACCTGATATCCTATGGCTAGTTCTGAAGAGAAGTTTCTCTTTGTTAAAAGAAATCATTTTCTTTTATAAAATCTGACCTCTTATTTCTACCATCTCTGTTTTAAAAGATTAAATAGGAAATCATTTTTTTGTAATCTTGTAACCCATATATTGAAAATACAACTCTGATTCTCTTAAGCTGTTTTAAATTTATATGCATACAGAATACTTGTTTACATAAAAAGTATATATATAAAATTTTTACTTTCTATAAAATAGAATTTGAGAGGGCAGCATAATAGCTTTGAATATTCATATTATTGCGTTCTACATTATATGCTCTAATTACATAGTGTTGCTCTCAGATTGACATTCTGCTATTGACACTGAATAATACATTGTCCTTTATAGACGAATGTAATTTTTAAGCTTTTTTTCCTGTATTTCTTTACTTGCTTGCATATTCCCATTTTTGCCATTTCTTATTGTTGTTTTTGACATCTTGGTGCTTGTATATCAGGTGGGGGAGAATTACCATTTAAGATTGTTTTCTCAGAGGTGAAAATGATGAGACATGATTCCTAGGGTATATCCTATTGCTATTATAGTCAATAGGTATATTTAGTTAATCTGCTGGAAAAGTGTCTTAAGTAGTGTGTACTTAGGATATTTTTTAATCAGTTTACTTTGGATTAAAAAAATACAAGACCACTTTAAAAATATGAGAAGACTCCAGCCATCGCCGCCGCCGCCGCCGCCGCCGCCGCCGCCGCCGCCGCCGGGGGGAGGAGAGCCATGATTCAAAGGAACCAGAACAGTTGAGAAAACTGTTTCTTGGTGGTCTGAGCTTTGAACCTACAGATGATAGCTTAAGAGAACATTTTGAGAAATGGGGCACACTTACAGTTTGTGTGGTGATGAGAGACCCCCAAATAAAACGTTCCAGGGGCTTTGGTTTTGTGACTTACTCTTGTGTTGAAGAGGTGGATGCAGCAATGTGTGCTCGACCACACAAGGTTGATGGGAGTGTAGTGGAACCAAAGAGAGCTGTTTCTAGAGAGGATTCTGTAAAGCCTGGTGCCCATCTAACAGTGAAGAAAATTTTTGTTGGTGGTATTAAAGAAGATACAGAAGAATATAATTTGAGAGACTACTTTGAAAAGTATGGCAAGATTGAAACCATAGAGGTTATGGAAGACAGGCAGAGTGGAAAAAAGAGAGGATTTGCTTTTGTAACTTTTGATGATCATGATACAGTTGATAAAATTGTTGTTCAAAAATACCACACTCTTAATGGGCATAAGTGTAAAGTGAAAAAGGCCCTTTCTAAACAAGAAATGCAATCTGCTGGATCACAAAGAGGTCGTGGAGGTGTATCTGGCAACTTTATGGGTCGTGGAGGAAACTTTGGAGGTGGTGGAGGTAACTTGGGCCGTGGTGGAAACTTTGGTGGAAGAGGAGGCTATGGTGGGGGAGGTGGTGGCAGCAGAGGTAGTTATGGAGGAGGTGATGGTGGATATAATGGATTTGGAGGCAATGGTGGTAACTATGGCGGTGGTCCTGGTTACAGTAGTAGAGGAGGCTATGGTGGTGGTGGACCAGGATATGGAAACCAAGGTGGTGGATGTGGTGGCGGTGGTGGAGGATATGATGGTTACAATGAAGGAGGAAATTTTGGAGGTAACTATGGTGGTGGTGGGAGCTATAATGATTTTGGAAATTATAGTGGACAACAGCAATCAAATTATGGACCCATGAAGGGGGGCAGTTTTGGTGGAAGAAGCTCGGGAAGTCCCTATGGTGGTGGTTATGGATCTGGTGGTGGAAGTGGTGGATATGGTAGCAGAAGGTTCTAAAAACTCAGAAGAAAAGGGCTACAGTTCTTAGCAGGGGAGAGAGTGAGGAGTTGTCAGGAAAGCTGCAGGTTACTTTGAGACAGTCGTCCCAAATGCATTAGAGGAACCGTAAAAATCTGCCACAGAAGGAACGATGATCCATAGTCAGAAAAGTTACTGCAGCTTAAACAGGAAACCCTTCTTGTTCAGGACTGTCATAGCCACAGTTTGCAAAAAGTGCAGCTATTGATTAATGCAATGTAGTGTCAATTACATGTACATTCCTGAGGTCTTTTATCTGTTGTAGCTTTGTCTTTTTCTTTTTATTACATCAGGTATATTGCCCTGTAAATTGTGGTAGTGGTACCAGGAATAAAAAATTAAGGAACTTTTAACTTTTCAAAAAAAATATATGAGAAGAAAACAAAAGGGTTTATAAAGAAGAAAAATAAAAATTACTCATAATTGTACCACCTGTTCATATTTTTCATCTGTTTCCTGTGTAGAACATTAGATATTTTAAAAATTGGGATCATACTGTATATACTGTCTGTATCCAATTCTTTTAACTTGTATTATAAATATGTTTTCATGTAATCAGATATTTTTGAAAATATTTAAAATTACTGCATGATATTCTATATAATGGATATTTCATAATTTATTTCGCTAATTCCAGGTTGTTGGAAGTTTTTGTTCTTTCCATATCTTATAGATAATGCTTCAGCGAACACCCTGGGGCAAAAACCATTTCATGACTCTGATTATTTCTTTGAGATAAATATCTCTTTGAGATAAAGAGAAATTGCAAAGATTTTTGTTTTAAAGATGAATTCCTTTGACAATTTCTGAAATTTAAACATTGGTGTAAGCAAAAAGAGCCTTGATTTCAAACAGCGGCTCTCAAAAAAAAAAGCCATTCTTTATATAGTGTTTCGTATGGAGCTGGTTTAGGTAAAGTATATGTCTTGGAAATATTTTGGTTTCCTCTGATCTAGTTAGCAGGTGCAAAGGAGGATGAAGTAGAATCCTGTGGGGTGTACAATCATAGGAAGTTCTATTTTTTGAAACAGAACTGTTAATTGGGGAAGGGAGACAGGTTTGTATTTAATTAGCCTTTAGATTTCAGATTGCTGTAAAACTCAGTTCAAGTACAGAAAGCTTACTTGTGACCATAAACTTTCAGTATCATGAAGAGACTTTTAATCCTGAAGTTGGTTAAATGGCTGTATATATATAAAGATATATATTTGTATATTCTTTTTCAGCTTCTTTGCCATTATAGGTTATTACAAGATATTGAGTGTAGTTCCCTGTGCTATACAGTAGGTCCTTGTTGGTTATCTATTTTATATATAGAGTGTATATATGTTAATCCCAAGCTTCTAATTTAACCCCCCCTTCCCCTTTGGTAACCATAAGTTTGTTTTCTATATCTGTGGAGTTACCATATTAGCCAGCAATCCCACTCCTGGGCATATAGCCAGAAAAGACGAAAACCCTAATTTGAAAAGATACATGTACCCCAATGTTCATAGCAGCTCTATATACAATAGCCAAGGCATGGAAGCTACCTAAATGTCCATCGACAGATGAATGGATAAAGAAGATGTGGTACATATACACAAGGGAATATTACTCAGCCATAAAAAGGAATGAAATAATGCCATTTGCAGCAATATGGATGGACCTAGAGGTTATCATACTGAGTGAAGTAAGTCAAAGACAAATATCATATATCACTTATATGTGCAGTCTAAAAAAATGATACGAATGAATTTATTTACAAAACAGAAGTAGACTCACAGACATAGAAATGGCTGTGTTTGTTGATAGGCTTCTTTATCTCAGGCTGTCAGCCTCTTGAAGTACAGCCACTCCTCAGAGATACTTCAGTTGGTTCCAGACTATCGCAATAGAGTCACATCAATTTTTTTGGCTTCCCAGTGCATATAAAAGTTATGTTTACACTATACTGTAGTCTATTAAGTGTGTGATAGCATTACAGCTAAAAAAATGTACATAATTTTAAATACTTTATTGTTTAAAAAATGCCAATTTTCATCTGAGGCTTCAGTGTGTCCTAGTAACGTCGAAGATCACTGATCACCAATCGTTATAACAAATATAATGATAATGAAAAAGTTTCAAATGTGGTGAGAATTACCAGAATGTGACACAGACACAAAGTGAGAAAATGCTATTGGAGAATGGTGCCAATAGACTCACTTGATGCAGCGTTAGCACGAACCTTCAATTTGTAGAAAGTGCAATATCTGGAAAGTGCAATAAAATGATGTGTACCTATACGTTGACAATGCTCAATAAACTCAAAGTTTTATGTTTCATTCGGGTTGCTTAAATAACTAAACGGAGATCCAATAGTGGTAAAACTGGCGCCACCAGTTAATTTGTGCCTAGTTTCAGTATATGGTGAATCCCCAAATTACAACACTTGACTTAACAAATATTTTGTGTATTTAAATGGCTCATTGTACACTGCATATCTCTCCCTAAACTTATCCCATGCTGCTTCACAGACCCTTCCTGGATGTCTGTCTCCTTACCCCAGTTCACTGGTGGCACTAAGGACCATGTTGGTCCGGGCATCCCATGATGACCCGGAAGTGATGTGGAAAGTTTTGTCTGACTGGACAACTCGTTCTTACCACCTCCTTTTTTTGTTCTCAGAGGGATCATGTACATGCTATATTTCATAGTCAGAATGGATTTTAGCATAAAATATGGGTTCCCGTGGTTTTGCTATTTTATATCTCTGTGACATTGGGGAAGTTCCTTAATTCCTCTAAACCTCAATTTCACTATCTATAAAATGGGGATAATATCACTTGTTTTCAGTCTTGTCTTTAAAATTAAAGGAGAACATTTATAAAGAAACTGGTGTATATTAGGTGCTCAATCAGTGTTCCCATTTACAGGTCAATTAATGTTGCCTTAGGTGATCTTTATCAGGTCTCTGTAGCTACCTCTTCATTTTCCTCTAATTTAAACGTTTTTTTCCTTAAGCATCACCATTGAAGATAAATAAGATAGTTTATTTTTTCTGTTTTATTTAATGGTATTGTGAAAATATGACTTTCCAATGCTTTTCATTACAAATGTGGAGGATTTTAACAATGTTCCAGGTTGAAGAAGCCTTTTGGCTTATCTAAGAAACCCCTTTACCATTAATTTATCCTTTTATGAGGATATGCCATCCAACAGTCTAAATTCACCCTCAAAGGAAAATTGGAAACGTGACTCTTTTAATACATTACGGACACCATTATAAAGTCACTGCCACTAACAAATTTAGCTTAGAGCAGGGTGAAAGGTAATAGGTAATGTTGATGCCTGTTTTGGGGGGGAGGGAAAAAAAGCTTCAAGTTCTTCAGTGTTTCTACAATAGTAGAAATAGTATAAACATGAATGTTTAGAAGTTTACCTTTGAAAAAATAGGAGAAAAGAGAAAATAAGTTAGTGAAAACTTAAAATGCTGGGGAAGGCAGAGTTATAAATTAAATCAGTATCTTTCCAAGATGACATGTAGCCTTTAGACATGGGTGAATCCAAAACATTAATTTAAAATTTACGATGCCCATTATTTCCTCTAGTGGAAGTTTTCAAAAGCAAAAATCAGGAAATGATGAAGGACATTGACACATTCAACAAATATTTTGAGCAGTTTGTGGGTCTCCAGTTTAAAGCTGCAGTTGAATCAGTTTTGCAAGTGGTTATGAATAATTAAAATTTTATATTTTGTCTTATGATAATTAAAAAACAAATATAGCCAAATTACCATGCAGTATAGATAACCAAAAAGTAATACTGATAGATTTACATGTTTAAAGGTATAAGCCAACCCATACATTTGGTATCTTATCCTAAATCAAAGTTTTCCAGCATTAGTTGGGCCCCCAGCCCCGCGAAAAATAAAAGCAAACTAGAATATATTGATAGGTGCAAGCAGAAGGCGGCAAACTTCCCTAACCAGAGAAGGTTTGTGTAAAGATGAAGGGAGGATTGATTGCTGTGTCAAGTACCTTGAAATGTGTAAAGATTATATAAAAGGCGGCCTATAAGGCATTTATAAAGAGATGTAACCCTCAGGAAAACTTTAAAATGTGCCCAGAGTTCTCAAGTATATATTGAGATAGTACAAACTGTAGATGGAGTAATAGCCAAAGATAGTAACATGGACAATGCCTTAATTAGTCTATCTGTGGAATGGCCTCATCATTTAACTAAAATAAGTTTAGTGAAGACTGTTAGGTGCTAGGGCTACAAAGATGGTAAGATACTCCTGCAGTCTGGAAGAAAAAAACGTAATATTGGATTTCATGAAACCTAAAAATATTCTTACATGTAGAAAAGGAACTTAAATATGGCCTTTTTTCTCAACATAAAATAATTTCTAAATTTAAACCTTGTGTGAACAAAGACATTCATGTATAACCCAATATAATCAAATCTAAACTAAGAACAAATCAAATTTAAACATTGTTATTTCTTTGCAATAATTATTGCATCCTAAAAAAGGTGCCGACCATGAGTTAATTTTACTTAAATAGAACATTGCTCAGCCTATAAATGAAGGTCAGCAGACACCAGTGTCTTGGAATAAAATAGCCCTTTGGCAAGAAAATGAGCCACACCCCATTTAGTTTTTACAAAAATAAAATTCTTTCCAGCTTTACTAAATTGTAGATGTTGTGCACAGCGTGTACTTCTGCAGTAGTTGGTTCTGCAGCTGTGGAAATATCCATGCATGTAGAAGCCCTAAAAAACATTGATTCGCCATTACTTGCACATGCAGCTCTCATACTTTCTGTAGTACAGCATTCTGTTAAGTTTTATCTGACTCAAGGATAATAGCGAGTAACTACAGGTATAGCTGACACCTTAATTTTCTGCCTTGAACTTCTTGATTGTCCCAGACTTTAAAATGAGCTGGAAAACCCAGGATTCCAAATCTGGTCATCATTTCATTTGGTGGGAGGGGATCAAATGAATGCAGTATATCTGGATGTACTGTCTGCTGTACATGGTTTTCTTCAAAGACGGTACTAAATTCCTGCCATGTACCATGGAAAACACTGTTCTTCTAGGGAGAAAAGAAAATAAACCCATTCTCCTGGTTCTTTCACAGTACACCTGGCACACAGCAGGTCTCCATAAATACAATACATTTGAAAGAGGGCCATGGATGGCCCTTGCTGATAAAGATTAAATTGTGAAAACCTAATCAGCAAATGGGTAACTTATGAATCATATTGAATAAAATACGTATTGATGTGAACCTGTCAGAAAACTAAGCAAATGGCTTGCTTGGTTTTCTTCCTCCTTTACTTGTCTTAAGTGAATGGTCAGGAGTGAATGTTACACACGGATGGCACTTTCATTGTGAGAACTGCTTAACTTTAGAATCAACGAGGATATTGGGACATATTAATATTTTTTCACTTTTTAAAGCAGTGTTATTGAGAGAGAATTCACATTGTGTACCAACCATGTAAATTGTACAGTTCAGCGGATTTTAGTATATTCACAGATACGCACAACCATCAGCAAGTTTTGAATATTTTCATCGCCTTGGAAGGATGAAGGAGGCTTAAAACTCCAGAGTTTTAAGCTATGCCTCTCCCCAGCCCACCACCTCCCCATCCCTAAGCAATCACTAATCTACTTTCTGTCTCTATAGATTTCCCAGTTCTGGACTTTTATGTATAAATGGAACATACGGTCTTTTGTAACTGACTTCTTTCACTTAAGCATATTGTTTTCAAGGTTCATTCACATTATAGCATGTATCAGTACTTCATTCCTTTTTATGGCTGAATAATAGTCCATTGTATGGATATGCCACATTTTGTTTATCCATTCATCCATTGATAGACATTTGGGTTGTTTCCACATTTTGGCTGTTATGAATAATGGGATATGTTAATATTAAATGTCTAACCATGGGTCAGCTAATGAGTTAGAAATGGTACTGACAAGATAACATTTCATTTATCACTGGTCTGCTGTTAATGTAGATACTTGCTTTGACTCTGAACAATATTGATTTCTACATCTAAGTGTAGCTAATTTTTTCCTGATTCTTTCTTTTTTAATTAATTTATTTTTTAAAATTTCACTTATTATTATTATTATTTATTTTTGGCTGTGTTGGGTCTCCGTTGCTGTGCGTGGGCTTTCTCTAGTTGCGGCGAGCAGGGGCTACTCATTATTACGGTGCACAGGCTTCTCATTGCGGTGGCTTCTCTTGTTGTGGACCACAGGCTCTGGGCATGCGGGCTTCAGTAGTTGCAGCACACGGGCTCAGTAGTTGCGGCTTGCGGGCTCTAGAGTGCAGGCTCAGTAGTTGTGGCTCATGGGCTTAGTTGTTCCGCGGCATGTGGGATCTTCCCGGACAAGGGCACGAACCCGCGTCCCCTGCATGGCAGGCGGACACCCAACCACTGCGCCACCAGGGAAGCCCCGATCCAAAGGATTTTGAAAACTCTAATGCCAATATATTGGATATACATTGTAGGATTTATCACTCTTTTTTTTTTTGCCATACCGCGTGGCTTGCAGGATCTTAGTTCCCCGACCAGGGATTGAACCCGTGCCCCCTGCAATGGAAGTGCAGAGTCCTAACCACTGGACCTCCAGAGAATTCCTGGATTTATCACTCTTGGTTTCTTCCAAACTGGATTTTCTCTCTCAGAGAGCATTTCCCCTTTTGTACACTCCTCACCAAGAAAAAAAATTCCATTTTATTCATTGATTCATTCACTTATTCAGATATTTACTGAGTGCCTCTATAGGTCAAGTTATTTTCTAGGCACTGGGGATTATACCTGTGACTGAAACAAATGAAAATTACCATCCTTATGAAGCTTACATCCTACTAGGGGAAGATACAAAATGAACAACGATATAGTATATTCGATGGTAATGTATTATGGAGAAAATTAAAGTTGAGGGTATAGGGAGTGGGAAGAGTGCATTGCCATTTCAAATCATGTGGTCACAGGAGGCCTCACTGAAAGGAAGATATTTGATGCAAGACATGAAGGAGATCAAGGAGTGACTATCTGGGGAGAAGTGTCACTTAAGTAAATATTTCTAATAACAGATACCAAAATTGTCATGCATTGGTGGGTTCTTGCCCTGAAATTCTCCTTTATATCAGCTTGTTATTTTGGTATTGAACAGAAAAAATATCGTTTACCCAGATCAAATACTCTAGTGGAGTCATGAATTGACCATATATGCTAAGACTATAGTGTCAGTAGTTATGTCTATAGTATTTTGGAAAAATTCGTGGCAATAATGTTTAAAATAGGATATGAAATTATTGCATATAAGTTTTCTTCCCTTTTCCTATCCACTATATACTATATACTGTGTATATAGTATATATATATATATATATATATAATATATACTATATTCTGTGTTTAATTCTGAGTTGGATTTTTTAATTGAACTTTTTACTTTGCAGAAATTGTAGACATGTACTTGTAAGAAATAACAAAGAGATCCTGTGTGCCCTTTACTCAGTTTCCCCCAGTAGTAACCTCTTCAAGACCATAGTACAATATACCCAAGCCAAGATGTTGACATTAATACAGTCAAGATGCCGAACAGTTCCGTCACCACTAGAATCCCTTTTGTTACCCTTTTGTAACAGCATGCACTTCCTTCCACCCTCCCCTGCACCTGCCCCATCTCTACCCCTGAAAACCACTAATCTGTTTCCCATTTCTATAATTTTGTCATTTCAAAAATATTATGTAAATGAAATCAGAGTATGCAATCTTTTGGCTTTTTTCATTCAGCATAATTCTCTAGAGATTCATCCAAGTTGTGTATATCAATACCTTCCTCCTTTTTGTTGCTGAGTAGTATTCCATGGTGTAAATGTACCATAGTGTTTTTAACCATTCACACATTGAAGGACATCTGGGCCATTTCTAGTATTGGCTGCTACAAATATTTGTGTACAGGCTTTTCTGTGATTGTAAATTTTCATTTCTCTGGGATTAATTCCCAAAGAATGCAATCTCTGGGTCATATGAGAGCTGCATGTTTAATTTTATAAGAAACTATCAAAATGTTTTTCTGTAGTGACTTGTACCATTTAATCTCCTACCAGCAATGTATGAGTGACCCAGTTTTTCTACATCCTTGCTAGCACTTAGTATTGTCACATTTTTATTTTAGCTATTCTGATAGGTGTGTAGTGATATCCCATTTTTGTTTCATTTTGCATTTCCCAGTGGTTAATGATGCTGAGCATCTTTTTATGTGTTTGTTTCCCATCTGTATATCCTCTTTGGTGAAATATCTGTTCGTGTCTTTTGCCTATTTTCCAATTGGATTGTTTTTTAATGTTGAGTTTTGAGAGGTCTTTATATATTCTAGATAACAATCCTTTGTCAGATATGTGGTATACAGCTATTTTCTCCTAGTCTGTAGCTTGTCTTTCCATCCTCCAAGCAAGGTCTTTCACAGAACAAAAGTATTATTTTGACAAGGCCAAGTTGATCAATGTTTCCTTTTATGGATTGTCTTTTTGATGTTATGTCCAAGCCCTCTTCACCAAACATGGTTCCTGATGAATTTTTCAAAAAATTTTTTCTAAAGTTTTATGGTGTTATGTTTCACATTTAAGTCTGTGGCCCATTTTGAGTTAATTTTGGTGTAAATCTTTACACGATATTACACAAAATGAGGTCTAGGTCAGAGTTCTTATTTTTTTCCCCTATGGTTGTCCAGTTGCTGTAGCACCATTCCTCCACTGATGAGCTTTTGCACCCTTGTCAAAAATCAGTTGAGCTTATTCGTGTAGGTCTATTTCAGAGTTCTCTGGCCTGTTCCATTGTTCTGCATGTGTTGCTCTGTAACCACACTATCTTGATTGCTGTAGCTACAAGGAATGACTTAACACCAGGCAGAGTGAGTCCACCCAGTCTATTTTTCAATAAAGTTTACCTGTTCTAAGACCTGTTTCTTTTCCACATAAATTTTTACAATAAGCTGGTCTATGACCACAAAAAACTGTGCTGTCAATAGGAGTTACATTAATAAATTAGAATTTTGAGATTGCATATGTAATGTTAATTAAGTTAAAAATGGCAATTCCATTAAGGAAGACAATTTAATTTCTTCTATAGTCTCATGCTAGGTCTTATTTTCTAAAGTGGTGCCTACTTTTATGATTTTTAAATCACTGAACAAATATTAATTGGTCATTTCTCTTCAGATATAACTTGGATATCTTTTTTTTTAATTGCCAATATTGAAACTTTTTCAAAGGAATGACACATTCTTGATTTAGGTATATAACTTTCAAGTTCTAAATCACTGATATGTTTTTGAATTTTAAAATTATTTGAAGAGTTCTTTCCAGAATTTTTAAAGACTCCTGCCCCCACCTTAGATTTCTCTTTGCAAGACTCCTAAACCTACTGCCTTAAGTATGGTTTACCTCTTCTTTTGTTTCAAACAAATGCATTAACCACATAGCAAAACAGAATATGCCACTAAATCATTGGGATTTAGGGTATTGGAGTTTAGGATGTGTTTGTTAGTCATGAATAGTAAATCAAAACATTTTAAATGAAAACTTTTGTGCATACTCATGCTTTGATCTTTGATTCTGAAAAATAAAATCTTAAAAATTACAAAAAGAGGGCTTCCTTGGTGGCGCAGTGGTTGAGAGTCCGCCTACAGATGCAGGGGACACGGGTTCGTGCCCCGGTCCAGGAAGATCCCACATGCCGCGGAGCGGCTGGGCCCGTGAGCCATGGTCACTGAGCCTGCGCGTCCGGAGCCTGTGCTCCACAAGGGGAGAGGCCACAACAGTGAGAGGCCCGCGTACTGCAAAAAAAAAAAGGGCACTTGGAAACTTACTATTAGGGATTAAAAAAAGAGGACTGTTAAACTGATTAGGGCTGAAGAAGAAAGGAACAGAAAATGTCACCTTGTTTGGGTGCGGGAAAAGTGAATGAGATCATGCTTTCATTTCTGTCTTGCTTTCTCAAGATAAAGCTTTTCCACCCTTCTTTCTGCTTCATGATTCAGGGTGGAAGCACCAAAAAAACTTGGCTCTCTTTCCCATCCTGTTTTAAATTGGCTTTTATTGTTTTAATAAATATGTCACTGGCAGCCTATAACATTATGAATATGGCATTAAGTGGTTATACTCAGAAAGCAGGAATTTGAAAATCACAGTCCAGATATACTACCTTAAACACAATTAACAGAATTACTTCTCAATAAGGAAAACTTACCTAAGTTATAGCATGTGGCTCATATAGTTTTAGTATAATTATTACAGTGAAATTTACTACCACTAAGCATTGTGTACAGAGTTCTGAAAGGACAAAAATGCGATCCAAGAATAGTAAGCCAAGATGTCATTCAAAAATAAAGGTACTAGGCAGTTCCCATGAATATAAAAGAACTCGTAGAAAAGAGAAATACTCGAAAGTGAAATTCAGCCAATTAAAAAATAGGGCAAAATTAAGATTTTAAGAATAGAGGAGTTTTGGTAAAAGGATGTATGATGATCATTGAATCCATTTAAATACAGAATTAATACTGAAAAAAATTTACTACCACTAATATCAGTGATTTGTTTCTTCCCCATCTACTCCTAACTTTGTTTAGGTTAATAGTCACAGCTACAGCAAAACCTATCCTGTGATGGAAAAAAAGTGTAATTTAAGGAAGAATGCAGTATAATGGTACTCATCAAACAGATATTCCAACTTCTTTCTTCACATATCGCTTATCTGCATTTTTGTATTTGGTCTAATGAGAGACCTTTAAAAGCTCATTCTCTAAAACAGCGAATTCTCAGAGCCAGCGAGCCTACCATAGTCTACCCCATCAAAAGAACCCTGCTAATGGCTTAGCCAATTTCTGAGGTAAGAGTACCAGGGAGAGGGATAAACTGGGAGAAGGAAGAAGTTGCTCTTGCATGGATGACTTTTTGCTAACAATATGATTTTTAGCAAGCAAAGGCCACAAAAGTTGTTTGATTTGTGGCAGAATTAATTATGAGACTTTTTAGCTGTACCAGGTTAACAGATTGCCAAATAAAATACTGAGCAAGCAAAACTGGTCAGTTATAATTCAGTGTCTAGAAATCTGAGCCAGCATTAGTGTTATGTTTATGGATTCAACTCCATCCTCAAAGAAATGCAGTCGGGGTATCAGCAAAAATAAAATAAGAGTTATGGGGTATCTCCCAGACATTTGAATAGAAAGGGCACATAACACTGTGTGAGACCACAGTATTTTTGCAGCCAATCTTAAGGATAAATCTACATTGTATTCAGGATGCTGTGTTGGGCCAAAACTTAACAATGACCATTATGTGTAGAAAATAGCAACCATTGTTGTTGCCTTAAACTCTCTCTGGAGATTAAAAAACATTTTTAATTAACCTAATAAAACCCCAATGGCAACATAACCAAAGAAATTAACATAACAAGAGAAGAATGTGTAGAAGCAGAAAACCTAGTGCAATTGTTGAGTTATCCTGGCAAAGGAACCCTGAACTATGTGAAGCTAGTGACTGTTTACTTGTTTTGTCTAAAAAAGCAACTCCAAAAGTATACACATGCACACAAACACACACACATTTGGATTTTTCAGCTAGATCTTTAAGCGGGCTGTTTCATGACAAGCTCCCAAAGAAATGGAATTAATTTGTGGTGTGTTTTTGTTTTGTTTAATTTATTTATTTATTTTTGGCTGCGTTGGGTCTTCGTTGCTGCACATGGGCTTTCTCTAGTTGTGGCGAGCGGGGGCTACTCTTTGTCGTGGTGCACGGGCTTCTCATTGTGGTGGCTTCTCTTGTTGGGGAGCATGGGCTGTAGGCGCGTGGGCTTCAGTAGTTGTGGCTGGCGGGCTCAGTAGTTGTGGTTCGCGGGCTCTAGAGCGAGGGCTCAGTAGTTGTGGCGCACGGGCTTAGTTGCTCTGTGGCAGGTAGGATCTTCCCGGACGAGGGCTCGAACCCGTGTCCCCTGCATTGGCAGGCAGATTCTTAACCACTGTGCCACCAGGGAAGTCCCTGTGGTGTGTTTTTAAAGTGTTTATATATATATGTGCTTGCAAGAATTACACGGAGGAATTAGACCGACAGAGTACTTGGTGATTCTTGATGTGAATATTGGCAACCTTAAAGATGTTTTATTAGACAACAAGGCAACAGTTTTCCTCTGTCTTCACAATAATAGCAGAAGTCAGAAAATATTCCACATGCAAATATATCTGAACCTCTTCATGAATGCATTTAACACTTTGAAGTGATGGCAACATCTGGTAACAAGTAGAAACCAGCATCTTATAAACTGTGGTTTCATGTTACCACTTCATCTGAATTAGTCATTTAAAGGAGTTTTATAAGTCTTCCTAAAAACTGACAAGGTTAATCTTGGACTAGGGCAGACAGGCAGGAAATGCTGAAGCGGCTGTTTCTTTTGAAGGTTTTGTGATTCCTTGTGAGGTCAAAAAGTAGTCGTTTTAAAGTTAAGAAAGCTAAAGCATTGAGATCTTGACAGCTTAAGTGCGATTTCTCTTTTTTGTGTGTGTGGCAATTTTGAAGGAAAACTTGATAAAATTCAGAGTTCTTTATACCTTCCATTCCACTTTTCTCTGAAATGCCTTTATTTTCGAAAAGTGGAGAATTAGAAAATCATTCAGCTGCCAAATATGATCATGGATTCGGTGCCACTAGAAAGATGTAACCTACCATTTCTTTGGCTGGATTACTTCTTAGGAATCACCCTGTTTTGTAGGGTTACCCAGTGGGACAAGAGTAGATGTCTTTTATGTTTATTTATGTGATTTGCATTAAAAGTGCTAAAAGTTTATTCTTTATTATGTAATACACCACTATAGCACATGACAGTGAGTTTAATTCCTTTAGCATGCAATGTTATTATCACAAATTTATTTAACAGATACTTTTTTTCATTTGAAAGTAAATATTTGTTCCTGAATTTTTTTCTTCATTTTGTTGAGACATAATTGACGTACAGCCTTAAGGTGTACAGTATAATGATTTGACTTACATACATCATGAAATGATTATCACAGTAAGTTTAGTGAATATCATCTCATATAGATACAAAATAAAAGAGAAAGAAAAAATTTTTCTTCCTTGTAATGAGGACTCTTAGGATTTGCTCTCTTAACTTTCATATATAACATACAGCAGTGTTAATTTCTCATATTGTACATTACATCCCTAGTACTTATTTATCTTACAGCTGGAAGTTTGTACCTTTTGATTGCTTTCATCCAATCCCCCCACCCCCACCCTCCTTAACAGATACTTATTGCGTGCCTACTGTGTGCCAGGCACTGTTCTAGATGCTTGAGATAGATTGGTGAAAAGACAAATCACTGCCCTCATAGAGCTTAATAAATATTAAAGATGAAAACAGTGGAGCAATTTTAAATCCTTTAATCTATCACTCAGCTTTTAAAGACCTACATTGAATGAGTTTTGAGAACTCTTGCACATTTTACCTGAAGTTTGAATAGGGAAAAATTGATAATTTGTTTGGAATATATGGCAATAAGCTGGAAGATGATAGTTAAAGTAAATGTTTGATTTTTTTGATTCTCACTTTTATTTTTCATTTATCAGTGTTAAAATTAGACCCCTTGAGTAACTGAGGAATGTTATTGATTTAACTTGTGGATTTATTCTTTAGGATGGTCTTAATTTATATGGGGGGGGCGGGCGGTGTGAATGGACATAGTAGCCCTGAAAATTAAAATATGGAATCTGTAACTGCTGTCTTCTTTCATTGGAAGAATTATAGAATACTTAATGTATTTAATGTTCACCATGGGAAGTGAATGTATTGCTCAGTTATTTTTGCCTATGTGAGTAGTACAAGAGCTGACTCAAAGGAGATGACATGATGGTTCCTGTCCTGAAGTAAAATAAGATGATGGGGTTGTGGTGGAAAAATGATGTGGTCATGCCCATATTTGCTCACATCTCTTGTTGGTTTCCTTTTATAGAGGAAAACCAAAGAGAGTCTCATTTCTTATTTTTTAAGTTTCCTTTTTGTATTTTCTTTTCATGCCAGTTTCCTTTTTTTTCCCCTTAAAATTGCATTATCCTGATTTGCAGTTCAGTTGGCTCAAGCTGTGCTTTGTAATAGTATAAGTACCCCTTAGAATGGTCATAGTGGAGGCATTATACCCATTTTAGGGAATCAATTACATATATGGACACAGACACTCTGAGCTCCTTGAATGTAAAAGGCATATTTCATAAATCTTTCTATTTCCTGATGCCATCTAAGTACAGTGCCTTTTACAGAGTGGATGTTCATTCAGTGTTCGTGGTAACGAATGAATATGAGTCAGGAATTTTATTTTTGCTTTCCAAAATACAAAATACTTTTTTATAAGCTCATGGAATTTTTAAAAGCTTACTTTTATGGAAAATTTCAAACATACAAAGTAAAATAGCATAAGGAACCCCCCCACAGTTTCAACAGTTTATCAATATTTGATGTTCTTATATTTCATCTTTTCTCTCCCCTTTTTTGTTGTTTGGAATTTGCTTTCAAATAACCTGCATATTATTTTACACATAAATACTATAGTTCACTTCATTTTTAATATTTTAAAAGTTATAATTCTGCATTTCATACAGAGTCTAACTTTCAAAGCCTTTCTTTTCTAGTATCAGAAAAAGAAACTGTTACTGATTATCAGAAGAAAAATCTGATTTGCTACATATGAACTGGATATTTTTAAGTAGTTTTATAACATATTGTCTTTCTTAATCTTTTAAAAAATGTATTAAAAGTTTCTAAAAACTACGCTATCGTGATAAATTCCCATCTCATGGACATGAACCTGATTCTGCAAAATATTCTTTGGAGTAAATAAGCTATAGATTGGTCCCCTCAGAATTGATATTAATCAATGAATTCTTCTTTTCACAGTTCAACAGAACAGAACTCGCGTTAAAACCTATTCTGGTAATTGCATTCTCAGTTTTGAAATTTCTTGTTAAAAACCTATGGACCTTATGTTTTTTGTCTCTAAAATTAGATGACTCCATCATAAATATTACCAAATAAAGCACCAGTTCTCAATAGAAAAGTATGCCACAGAGTCCCTTGGAGATCAAAATTACTTGTATAATAACGCTAAGATGTTCTTTGCTTTTTCACTATACTGACAGAAGCAATGGTGGGTAAAACTGCTAGTGCCTTAGCCCCACACTGTATGAGTAGTCTTTGTATTCAACACCATACCCTTCCTGTTAGAAACATACCTATAACATGCAGTTCATTAATGAATGTCCTTGATTAAGCAGGAAAAATTAATTTTATTAAATCTCAACTCTTGGGTATACATCTTTTCAATATTCTGTGTGATGAAATGGGAAGTACATAAAAACATTTCTGATGCATATGGATTTACAATGATTGTCTTGAGGAAAAGCACTTGTGCAGTTTTTTGATTTGCAAGCTAAACTAGCTGCACTTTTAGAAAACAGAAAACCATTTTTACTCGAAAGAGCGAATGACGCATTAACTGATAATTCAGACCTGAATATTTGGCAGATATGTTATCAAAAGTGAATCAAGTGTGCTAGTCACTGCAAGGAAAACGGCTGGGAGTATTTGTTGCCAATGATAAAGTTAGAGATTTCAAGCAAAAATTCAAATTCTTGAAAACTTGCGTCAGCCACCATACATCAATACTTAGACTTTTCTAATGAGGTTGGTGGTGTTTTTAATGGAAGTGATTTGTTAGATATTGTAAAATGAAGTGTGACAACACATCTGTACTAGTCAAACAGTATTGTTCCATATGATCAGTGCATGATGTTCTGAAATCAAGCATGGGTAAAAGGTCCATTTAAAGTGCAAGATAGGGGCACGGGTTCGTGCCCCGTTCCAGGAAGATCCCACATGCCGCAGAGCAGCTGGGCCCATGAGCCATGGCCGCTGAGCCTGCGCGTCCGGAGCCTGTGCTCCGCAACGGAGAGGCCACAACAGTGAGAGGCCCGCGTACCGCAAAAAAAAAAAAAAAAGTACAAAAAAATAAAGTGCAAGATAGACCAATGGATTTTAACGTTAACAGAGTATGATAACGTCATTGATCTGATATCAGATTCCACACTGCAACAACTATTTAAGAAACTAGCACTTACGCAGTTTTGGCGTGGTATTATAAAGAAGAATATCCATAATTATCCGAAAAGGCTCCTAAAATACTTCCTTTTTCCAAACAACGTATCTGTGGGAGGCCCTGTTTTCTTCATATACTTGAATCAAAACAACATATTGCAACAGACAATGCAGAAGCAGATATGAAAATCCAGCTGTCACTGTATTTAGTTAAACAAAGATGTAAACAATATACTCTTCTATTTTTTTTTCCTGCAAAAACCTTTGTTTCCATTTGGCCCACGGCTTAGGTGAGGGCCCCAGGGTGGTCAAAAAGCTGCCTAGGGCTGCAGAGAGGGGCTTAGGCAGAAGCCCTGACACCAGAGGGATGCAGAGGGGCCCCTCAAAGACCGTTGGGCTGCAGAGGCCCCTGTCGTACTTGAAGGTGAGCCTTTGGAAGGGCTACTGGCTCAGCACCCCCCCGCACTCCAACCCCGGCGGCAGCCTGCGCTAGTGGGAGGTGGGGTTAGTCAGGTGGTCGCCATCTGCTTGATGAGTTTCAGCTGCTCCTCCAGGAAGCGGCTCTCCAGGAAGTCACGGGTGGGTGTCTGCGCGGCCAGAGCCCAGGGGTGCAGGTCCACAAGGGCCTGGCTCAGGTTCTTCTCCAGGGCTGTGGCAGCTTCCTTATTGTCCAGAGTTTTACCCCATTCATTTTGGGACGGCTTCTGTGCTCCTGGAAGAGGGCACAGCCACTGTGCTGGTTTTGCATCTTCAAGAGATGCTGGGCGCCCTTGCCCTTCTCAATGGTGGACTCAGCAAAGAACTGGCCCACGTCCTCCAGAGCCACATCATCGCGGTAGAAATAGAAGCCCAGAGAGAGGTAGGTGTAGGAGGACCCAGATGCACGTTGACCCCTGTGGTTGACGGCTGCTTCCACCTGGGTGGAATAATTCTGACAAATCTGGGAGCTCATGGTTGATCAGCAGTAAGGAGCTAAGCTCCAAAAAAAACGGTGCTGGCTGGTTCCGGAGGCTGAGGACGGCATAGTGGTTGGTTCCTAAGGGTGTGACTGGAAAAGAGGTTCCAGGGTGATTGGAGGCTGGAAAAGGGGGCGTCCCTGGGTCTGTTCCATTCAAACAGTGTTGAAGCAAGAGACATCCGCAGGAGCGAGGCATGCCCTGCCTCTTCCCACTACATTTTTTAAAAATATAGTTTTCATTTTAAAATGTTATTTATATTAGCATGAGGTGGGTTTAATTTTTTTAAAATAAATATCTTTAAACTTTCTTAGTTGTAACTTCTAATATGATAAAGACACTGATCTAACCCATATATCAAAAAGCTCTTTGGGGTCCTCAGGTCCTGAGGCCAAAAAGTTTAGGAGCTGCTCAGTTGGGTTTTTTTGTTTCTTTTCCTTCCCTATCCTTTTTTTGAATGAGAGACTCTCAGGATAGGAAGGTGTAGAGCATATGAGTTATTTCTTTGTATGATTTTATTAGCTATGAACAGAACACAATGTCCCCCCCAGTTTCATTGAAATATAATTGACATATAACATTGTATTAGTTTAAGGTGTACAACGAAATGATTTAATATATGTATATATTGTGAAATGATTACTACAATGAGTCTAGTTAACATCCACCACCCCACAGTTACTTTTTTATTCTTGTGATGAGAACTTTTAAGATTTACTCTCTTAGCAACTTTGAAATATGCAGTTCAGTGTTGTTAACTGTATATAGTCACCACAGATGTCTTCCAAATCACTTCCTTATCCCATGTGTAGTTCAACTGATAATTTTTGGAGGACCCATGCTTTAAATCCTTCTATTTATTTCAGCCTTTTTTTTTGCGGTACGCGGGCCTCTCACTGTTGTGGCCTCTCCCATTGCGGAGCACAGGCTCCGGACGCGCAGGCTCAGCGGCCATGGATCACGAGCCCAGCCGCTCCGCGGCATGTGGGATCTTCCTGGACCGGAGCACGAACCCGCGTCCCCTGCATCGGCAGGCGGACTCTCAACCATTGCGCCACCAGGGAAGCCCTATTTCAGCCTTTTGTTTTAGGGCATTAGGGCAAGGTATATAATTTAATATATAATAAGACATCCTGTTTTAAAAGGTTGATTACTTTGTTATGCAAAAACAGAGCTCACAAATATTTACTGTTGGGGAGACAGCCCTTGGAATATTGAAATTAAGATGTTCTTGTGGCTTATTTAACCCCCGCCCAATCATGACGTAAACCAGATCTACCTGATTGTTAAAACTGACACAGCCAAGCAACAGGAAGTTTGTGTACCTAATACTGTTCCTGGCATAAATTTCCTAAACTTTCCAATATAGCCCAAAATTACAGTAGCAATATCCTCCGTGTTAATTTGGTACCTGTTTTACGTTAGATCCCTTTGCTTTGATGTTTCACTCACTGTGAGTGTTATTTGTTTGTTTACTTTATAAGTCATGAAGATGGGTAAAATCCTGTTCCATTAAAGGACGATAGATCACTGTTACTGAGGTGTGGCATTAAGCACAGTGGGAGAGGCCTCCATTGTACGTGTCACACATGGAAAGAATATAACCCGTACTGGGTGTGGTGGGGAGAGGATGATGTTTGAATGAAAGTCGGAAGAGACTTTAAAAATACTGTGTCTAGGTCTTGTGTCCTAACTGCAGATTACACTGATACGTCTATGAAATGTTCATGCAGCTTTGGGTGTGCCTCTTTCCTTCCTTTCCACCCTGAAGGGTGTATGTGTCCATAGGTGCATGTGTGAACTTTTAACTTTATGGATTTGTTTGTAACATTTGAGAGAGAGTGAGAGCTTGTGCACTTTACATGTACAGATAAAACATAGGTTGGTTTCTGTTGACTTTCCCCAGCATTCATCATGATGAATTTGGAAATGTAAAAGTTGTTTTCATTCTGTGGCCTGCTTATAAAAATGTGCAATGGATTACATAACCCTTGCCACCATCTTCTGTTCCCAGAGCAATTTTCATTACCCATAGTAAAAACAGAGATGCTGTTCACACACATACTCACACACATACACAAACGCCAATACCCCCCCTTGGCCCCGCACACCTGCACATACGTCATATGATGAGACATTTAGAAGGTTACAGCATGGGCTGCAGGCCAAAACTGGCTGAACTACTGATGTGATACAGCAGTCTTTCAGGAAATGTCCTGGTATTTACTAAGTAGAAGATGTCCATTTTTAAAGGGAGTATCCATTCCTAGAACTTTCACCACAATATTTTGCAGTTGAAGTGAATTCTATCATGTTATGGTGAATAGACTTTAAAATCAACAACTGGGTGTTGACAGATTTCACTGTGATCAAAGATTAGCCTTAGAGTTCAGAAAGCTAGAAAGCATATACATTCCAGATGACCAAGAAAGGGAAAGACAAGGAAGCTGTTTCTGGGTAGCGTGATCATTGAGGAAGTTATTTTTTTTTTAATTTTTGGCTGCATTGGGTCTTCATTGCGGCGAGCGGGGGCTACCCTTTGTTGCGGTGTATGGGCTTCTCATTGCCGTGGCTTCTCTTGTTGCGGAGCACAGGCTCTAGGCACGCAGGCTTCAGTAGTTGTGGCACGCGGGCTCAGTAGTTGTGGCTCGCGGGCTCTAGAGTGCAGGCTCATAGTTGTGGCACACGGGCTTAGTTGCTCCATGGCATGTGAGAACTTCCCGGAGCAGGGCTCAAACCCGTGTCCCCTGCATTGGCAGGTGGATTCTTAACCACTGCGCCACCAGGGAAGCCCGAGGAAGTTAATTTAATAGCACTTGGGACAGACCCATATAAGTGTTGTGAAGTGACAAGTGTGGCTAAAGAAAAGAAAGGCTGGGGAAACCCAACATTGCTGGCCTGTCACTGATACTGTCTTCTTACCGGAGGCAATTGCCTGTGCCCCAGTTTTCCCTGGAAATGCATGATAATACATACACGTATACCCTTTCTTCCAGTTAGCTCAAGGTGCTTGAGCATTCCTTACTACCCCACATATTCCCTGACTGGCTACAGGCAGCTAGTGCTATGCTTGTTTCAAAGATGGTGAAACTGAGACTCAGGAAAGTTGAAGAGACTTCATATAGTGAGTCAGCAATGAAAACAGGTGGAAAAACACATCCTCTGACTCCTGACGCTCTATTCCTTCTGTTCGGGATTGCGTTGCCTTTTGATAGTTCATGCAGTTTTTGTGATCGATGAAATAAAGTGCTTCCATTAAGGAGACAAAATGTAATCCAGTGTCTGCTAATGGTGGTTAGTGATGAGGACAGGAGAACACTCTGCCTCCTGATGTGGGCTGTCCTGATGCTTTTTACAAGTGACTGCAATGTGAGTCGCCTCCTTATTCTGAGATTTCAATGTTAGCATAAAACGCTTCACTTTGTTTTATATTATTTATAAAGGACTGAAGGATCTATTATCTCACTTTCATACTTATTAGGTAGGTAGAGCAGATTAGGTAGGTAGAGCAGATGGTATCATGCATATTATATCCCAGACAGATTATAACGATGGCCACCACTTACTGAGCACCTTGCTGCAGCCAGACCCCCTTATGCATTTATCTCACTTAATCATCATCGCAACCCTCTGAAGTTCATGGAATTAGTTCCATTTTTATAGATAGGAACCTGGGGCTCAGAGAAGCTAAGTGATGTGTTCATGGTCACACAGAGTTGAAGTCAGTCTGATTCCTAAGGCCCTGATGCTCCCATTGCACTCCATTTCCTTTCAAATGATTGACTTGCCCTATGTCAGTATTAGAAATGGTCTCCTGAACCTAGCACAGTACTCCTATTGATTTATTGTTCTCTCCCATAAAGGGTGAGAACTCATAGCTAACCAGTTGCTTCATTTAACAATTAACTGATTAGAATTGCTAGACCAGTTAAAAAAACAAATTGCAATAATAAGAATATAGCAGTTATCACATACCTAGTGTTTACAATTTACCAGGCTATGATCTAAAATTTGAACGCACATTAAATCATTTGAGCATCACAACAATGTACAAAATAGTTATCATTATGTGATGTAGTTACTATTATCATCCCTGGATGAGAAAACAGGCACAAGAGCTTAAGCAGTTTGTCCAAAGACAACCTAGAAAATTGTGGAGACAGGATCTGAACCCACTCTGGCTCCAGAACTCTAAACTACTCAGCAGTACTGCCTCTCAATAGAAAATTCAGTTTGTCAAGTATTGGTTTCGTTCCTGTATGCTAGGCTGGTAGAAAATATAGTTCCTACACTTAACAGCTTATGTGTTCAACCGAAAACAAGATATAGATACTCGCAGTTAATGCTCTGACACCTAGCATATGGAGTGTAAGTGTTGTATAAAGACGTAAGTATGGATCGAGATGAATAATAGAACGTAAGTGGTCTGGGACAGTTCATTTGCCTTTCTAAGTAATGCACTTTCCTATGGACGAGTGACTTGGCCTCTGGGGAGAAGCTGGTTCCATGTGTTCTAAAATAAGCAGGTTACTTGGCTAATGTTCAAACTTTAAATAGGTATGTGGGTTGTAGCTATTCGACCTGAACCAACTTTAAATTCCCTTGTGTTCTTGCATGATTTCAGTGGAGCTGCAATGAAAAAATTCACTTTTCTCTAAATGTTGTGAAGTTCCAATTTGTTAATACTTGGCAAAATACTGTGAGGCTGACAGGAAGGGGATTCGTAAGTATTGTATCATAGCTTTGTCAGGGTGCTCTCTCTCTCTAGCAGGAAGTGTTATGACTTGCTCTCTAAAGTTGCAATTGTGAGAAGAATGTTGGGTTTCCAGATTGGCGTTCTGGGCGTGGGAGGTTCCTTCTGTTTAGTGCTGCGAGAAAGAAACAACAGGTTTGCTCTCATCCCGGAAGGGTAACAATTTTAATATTATTTCGTTAGGCTCTAACTTTTATATTATGGAATATTTAAGCAGAAATTTACTTTAAACATCTCGAAATCCTTATTATGTGTTTGGGTAGTTACACATTTGGAGACGCTTTCTAAATCTTATGTATTCAAGTAGAAGCAAATTTGTTTTAAGAGAAAAATTTGAAGTTTAGAATCTGACTTGTTCTCTCTCTATATATTGTCTTTTCTTTATTTGGGGAATATTTTAGGGACTTTGTACTTTTTAAAAATTGGTTTTGTAATCCTAATTATATAGCTGTATCTATCAAGTCAGATGCCAAAGGTTTAAATGACAGAAACTCTTACTTTATATCTTGGGGGTGGGGCGAAGGGGAATGGAATTTCAAATACTTTTGATCACTGTTAAATGGTTTTTCAAAATTCTGTGAAATAGAAGTTGAGGGTAGCTGTCATGACAGAATATGGCAAACAGATTGATATTCTACTCTTACAAAATAACTTATGACAAACAGTTGTACTGGTGTTTATTCATACTTGCCAAAATACATGAAAATCATTGGTGATGAGATTTTGGTGGTGTTACTATAATATGGTAGTGATAGTGATTTCTGATGCTCACAAACTCACCAGAGTTTTCTATCACATAGTGATCATATGTTTTATTTCTCCTATTTCAATATAGCTGGTTGTATAAATCTCGACTCCGAATCAAGGGTAACCTCTCAAATTAGTTGTACTTAACTACACCCGTATGAGGTAAAAAGTGAAGTATGAAACAAAAGAGTCTAGTTTTCTCAATTAACAAGTACCATATTTGAGAACATATAAGCAGGGTATGTTACACTGCAAGAGGCCATTTTAGTGACTAATAGATAAACTTCCAGCTTAGCTCAAAGTCTAAGCTGAAATTTTATCTCTAGTGATTTCTGAGTTGTACATCATAATATTTTGTCTTGAGTTAACTGGTCTGATCTTGCCTTCTGAGAGATATATACCTGAAGGTTGCCCTTGGCTTCCGTGTTATTTTTCACAGGAAAGGAGAATGGAACTACTCCTCAAGTGTGATGGTTAATTAATTTCATTAGCGGCAGATATGTTTTTTTCATAAATTATTCAGATATTTTTGGAAAATGTCAGAGTTTACTTAGGAAATAAAGGGATTGGACCTTTTAAAAGAAGAATGTGCTATTTCAATCCAAGGAGTTAATACTTCTTAGCTTTGTAAAGATGGGGAAGTAGAGGTATAACTTTGTTGTGTCTTTGGGTTTGATATAGTATTCTTCATAATAGGAAAGGGGGCTTTTAGAATACGGTTAAGATGTATATTAAATATCTACAAAACTCTTGTCTAGCAAGAATTTAAAGAATGTCTTCAATCTGACTTAATTGATGTGAATGTTTCTATGGGAAAAATTATTAACTTATTTTAAAATAGCCATTGCTTAAAGATCTTATCTTTATTAAGACAAAAAGAGGAAAGTAAACTTTTACTTAAAATGGAAGTAGTTGATATTCCTCCAGGAAATGACACAGGATTGGGCACCCTTTGGGGTTTAAGTGACTCACAGATATTGGTACTTGAAAAAAAGATCAATTAGAATCTAGCTTATGCTAGATCCTAGAACAGAATAGAGGTGTTTCCAGGAAATGAACTCATTTAATAGCTAAGTAGGGTGAAATCACTCATGGGATGTCTGGGGTTTGCTTTACAGTAATTCAGGAGGTGGGGGAGAGAGAGAGGGTAGGGGAGGGGGAGATAGGGAAGGGGGGTCGAGAAGGGAGGGAGGGAGGAAGCAAGGGAAAAGAAGAGGACAGGAAGAGAGAATCAGTGTGGAAATCCTGATAAATCTGATAAATGTAGAATCTGGATGATGGGATTATGGGTGTTTGCTGTACATTTTCTCTTTTGTATACATTGAAAATTTTCATAATAAAATTTTTAAGTACAGCTTTAGTTTGCAGCAATTTACATTTATTTCTAAATGATACATTTATCTATAAATTGCACGTTTGTCAAAACATGATGTGTGCGTGATGTATATTATTGTAAAGGTGAAATGTGCTGCTTGATTGCCAAAATTGTTGCCAAGTAAAAACTGTTTCTGAAAGAAAAAAAAACCTTTGTTTGACTTTCAGCTAAATTCAAAGAACAGGTTGCAAACATCTTGAAGAGTTTTGTAGTATCTTGAAGTATTAAAGACCAGTAGATAGTTAAAGCATGCTAACAGGCCAAGTGCCTGTGAAGAATGTGGGAACATTATTATGTCTTGACTATTTTGTTCCCAGCTTTCTCTATAGAGTATGCATGTTGAAAACCACGCGTGACAACTACTTAGCCTGCAGTATGTTTAAGTCTGTTCACTTTCCCTACTTTCGAACATCAGTTCATTCAACAAACATTTAGTAGGGGCTTATTGTGAGCCAAGATACAAAGTCAAATGAGGTACCAGCCCTGCTTTCAGGGAGCTCACAGCCTAGCGGAGGAGATAGAGAAGTAGATGGTGGGACACGCTGGGGGGTGGGGAGCTCCTGTAATTGGGGAAGGGGTGTCACTGGTTAGCAACCAGAACCCTATGCTGCATCTCCTTTAAAACAACACAGACAGAACATTTGAGGTGGCTTAATTGGTTGTAGGTATTAGGGAAGTAGGAAGAGGGCTAGTTTAACTCTGTGCGCATTACTTGGCAAATAACAGCCGCCTCTGCTCCCTTGCCCTTCTTAATAAACCTTCACCCTCTCTCATGCATCCATGGGCATTGTTGGAGCAGCATACACGCACTTCTTCACATTAAATATAGTGAGCTAATGTTTCAGTCTCCTTAATGTTTTTGGGTACATCCAAAGCAAAATTGCACTTATAGGCAGGCAGCTACTTGAGGTTGGATAAAAGGGAGAGTTAGCCTTCAGTCCCTGATAGAACCTTCCAGAGTTCATTGCTCAATTGATTTGGAATTTGAAACGTATTTTGTCATGTAAATAGTAAGTAAGGCTTTTTAGGTCATTTCACAAATGTCCCTGAAATAGTGTGCTATGTTACCAAAATGATATGTTTTTGTGTTCCTATTATTTTAATCTAAATGAATTGTAGAAGCATAGTTGCTAAATGTATCCAGATGTGTGTTCCATCAGCCAGCTGCTTTATTCTCTAGTCCCGAATCCTGTACAGCCTAACAGCATATATAACAGTGCCTCATGGGAAAATACTGTCTGTTCTATTGGGGGTTATCTATCAATGTCCTCTGTGTAGTTTTACCAATTTGCAGCTGAAATGTCAAGTAGAATTACCAGAGGGTCTAGGCCTGAAAAACAACCTCGTTAAGTAAAGTATGTTCTACATGTTGAATGTTGCTTTCATCACAGAAGTCTGCTCTCCACGTTGACTATAACGAACAATTTTTAATAATGCTGAGGTGCTGGAATAATAAACAGTAAAATCCTTCACCACTTCTTCTGTCTGCTTTTACCTTTCCTAAAGTTTCAGGACTAGAAACCTGTGACACAGGTGAGACCAGTTAGAGTTTGACTCACTTGTGACTTTCAGAGCAACAGATCATTAAATTGAGAAAGAGGCATATAACCTCTTAAATTATTACAGTTGCTCCTTTACCAAGATTCCATTAAAGTTTTCTAAAAGTAAGCAAACAAAACTCCAAGCCGCTTGCCCCTGGAGAAAAATCAGCGGTAAGGTAAAAAACTAATCACTAAAAAAACTAGGAGTACCACAGTGATGGCTTATGTATGAAAAAAGAAATCCTAAACTCAAAATCAAATCGTCACATTGATACTTGAGTGTTTGCTTACATTTGTACTAAGTTATTAGCACTGATACAATGGGAATGGTTGTTTACAGTAGTTAGCATGTAAGTGGCTGAAATTAAGGGATATTAAATACAGGGAAGCAGAAACATGTCATATATAGGAATGAATGTGCCACAAGAGAAGGTCAGCATTCATGTCCTTCTTTTTAAAAAGTATGGCCTGTTTATTGTTTATTTAACACCAGTATTTTGAATAAAGAAATTTTAGAACTCTATAATATATAGTATCTACTGAACCCGTTGCCAATATTCTATATATTTTACACAGTTAGAGTTTTGGTGATTTCAGTTCAAGGATTAAGTGAATCCCTCCTTCAAGTAATAAAAACGAATTAGCTGAAAGGAACTGCATTTTCTGGCAACCGTTCATATTTCTCAATATGATGGTCACATTTGTTAGGAGGTTTTTTTTGTTTTTGTTTTGTTTTTTGGCCGTGCCATGCAGCATGGGGGATCTTAGTTCCCTGATTAGGGATCCAACCGGTGCCCCCTGCAGTGGAAGCACAGAGTCCTAACCACTGGACTGCCAGGGAATTCCTGGTTAGGAGTTTTTAAATTATCTTCCATAGGGTATAATAGGCATGAGCCTTCTTTCCACAAAGCAGTGTGTAGCCTCTTTGTTTTTATTTTTACGGTACGAGTAGTTAATTACCTTCTCTCTCACATACTCTTTTTTTTTTTAAATTTTACATTTGCTGCACAGCTCTGTGTCTTGGGCAAAGTCACTCAACTACCCTAGGCTCTTGTTTCTTCCCTAATATAATTTCAGTAATCATTGAATATTGGGCATGTTGCAGATTAGCACCACCCTCAAAACATTGCAGTCAACTGGAATCGTTTTTGAGCCATACCTCTGTACCCAGCATCCAGCAGTGGATTATCATTGTGGGAGTATCCGAGAGGAAGATGAAGTTTAGACTCTGTTCTTGAGAAACAAACAATCTTGAAATAAGACTTGCAGAGCAAGTAATTAGACAAGTATTTGTGTGCTCTTGGTGAAAGAATGGTTGTCTTTGATTGGGGAAGACTATTCTCTTGGACCAAGTTTGAGGATCAGTGTGGAGGAGGCAGATGAACTGAATCTAGTAGGATGATGGATGTCCCAGCCAGACTGTACTCACATCCACTTATATAACTATAGGAGGAAGTCTATAATTAAACTGCTAAATTTTGTGGCAAGATTCTAGATCCTGTGGGAGTTGAAGAGAAAGGTCAGCAGGGGTGTGGAGTCACTGGGAAATGTGGTTTGGGAGCGGATGAGGCTTCTGCCGAGACTTGAAGGATGAGTAGGATTTGGATAAGAAGATAAGAGGAATAAAGAGGAGGGCATTATAAGTGTGAAAGGTAGATACAGAGAGAGGGAGTTCTTACTAGCAGGGAGGGCAGGAGGTAGTGGCGGCAGGATAAAAGATGCTGATGTAAGAGTTAATAGGACGGGTATCGTTCAGGAGGATGGTTGTGATCAAAAAGCTAATTTTGAGTGTTGTTGAAAGGTTAAACTGGTTAGATGTGACTCGTAGGAACACTAGAGGACCAGGAATACCAGGCAAAGTTTAGACCAGCTGTTTAGGCATAAGAAATTATAGCTTCCTGAAATGGGACTGACATGATCAAAATTGTTGTGGGTACTAGATGTGGACCTTTTTTGATTCAAGATATTTACTGATAATGCATTGTGTCTCTGCGTAGAGTGCTGTGGTGAATACAGAGATGAGTAAGCTGTGTTTCTACTTTAATAAGTTTATAGTCTGTGGGGAGATAAATTCATTCACTAAGCCGTGGTTGAGGAAGCTATGCAGTACAGCATAACGATTGAGAATGCTGACTTTGGTGTCGGGTGGAGTTGGGTTTGAGACCTGGCTCTGCCTCTCTCTAGCCATGTGACTTTGGGCAAGTTACTCAACTTCTCTAATCCTGTTTGCTTTTCCGTAAAATGGAAATAACAATATTACGTGGTTCATAGAGTTTTGCTGAGAAATAACTTACATAATATATATAAAGCATTTAACACAGTCCATATAAACAATTAGTCCTCCAAGAATGTTAGCTGCTATAGTATAAACTTACAATGATATGTTATTATATTAATTATTTATATTACCTACTCTGTAGGCACAGTGAGAGGGGCTGGGAATATGAAGATGAATGGGAAACGGTCCCTTCCATCCCATCAGAGAGCTTATGTATAGTAGTATTAAATGCTATCCTTGTGGTGACTATATTTTCCCATTCAAAAATTAGTACATATGGTCTGACAGTAAGATATTTAAAATTGGAGCTGTCTGGAAGGATCCAGCACTGGCTGTAACAGAAGAAAGCATGCAGTTCTGTGAGAGTCCTGGGAACAGAGAATTTTTCTCTCAGGTGGGGACACTCCAAAGAGACTTTCTCAAAGATGCTTTTGAAAAGTACATAGGAGACAGGTGAACAGCATTCCACTAGAGAGAAGCACAGAGGAGAAGGAACAGAGGTGGGAAAATACATGGCCTGTTTGGGGAATAGGGTGTGAAGAGAGTGTGATTCCAGGGTGTGCAGTGTGTGTAATCGGAAGAAACATTGGAAAGATAGACAGGTATCAATACAGAAGAGTGTAGGGCTTAGGATGTTGTGCTTAAAAGTTGGGACTTGGGCTTCCCTGGTGGCGCAGTGGTTGAGAGTCCACCTGCCGATGCAGGGGACACGGGTTCGTGCCCTGGTCCGGGAAGATCCCACATGCCGCGGAGCGGCTGGGCCCGTGAGCCATGGCCGCTGAGCCTGCGCGTCCGGAGCCTGTGCTCTGCAACGGGAGAGGCCACAACAGTGAGAGGCCCACATACCGCAAAAAGAAAAAAAAAAAAAAGTTAGGACTTGCTTTTGTAGGAAACATACCTTAGATCTGCTCTTCAGGAAGTTAGCAGCGTAGAGATTACATTGGAGGGAGACAGGACCATAGATAGATCAGCTAAAAGGCCTTTGGAAAAGGCCAGACATGAGGTGATAAAGGGGTATGATGGAAGAATCCAGAGAGCTTAGTGATTTACTTCAATCTCCAGTGGTTTCTTGTGGCCAAACTTCTCAAATTTGTAAACCTGGAGACTGAGGAAAGTAGGGAAGTTGAAAAGGAGACCTGATTTGACAGGAGAGAGATTTGAAAAGGGGAGAAATAATGTGGCAGTAAGTTCAAATGTAGACACTTAGACTCTCCTGACTGGAATTTTCCTCACTGACCTTGCTTCTCCCTTGACCAGAGGGTCAAGTCCAGATTTTAAGTGTGGCCTTTCTAAATTAGACCCTGACCTTCTGCTCCAATTGTGTCTCTCTCAAACCCTAGGCACAGTGCTCCAACCACACTATCTTTCTACAGCTCTAGAATATCATCTTCTCTCTGCCTGGAATGCCTTTACCAGTGATATCTGTCTGAGGAAGCCCTACTTATGTTTTAAGATAAAGTTCAAAAGTCACCTTCTCTGGAAAACTTTTCCTGAAGCCCACCACTGTCACGCCACCACTCAGTGAATAGGATGATGGCATTAATATTATGTCTTTGTTTTTCCATCTTTCTCCCCGCTGGACAGTAAGGTCTTTGAGAGGAGGCTTTGGGTCCTAAATCTCTATATCTGCAGCACCCAACACAGTGCCTGGTACATATTAAGCCTTCAATTAAGGCTTGAATATAAATGAATAAGTGGGTGAATATGATAGACATTCAAGTTGAAATTTTCTCAAGTCATTTGGAAATGCGGCACTAGAGCTTGAGTAATCATAGTGAGAGTGGGTGAGCTTTAGCTGAGAGTGCTGCACGCCCATCTGACCTGGAGACTAGTGCTGTTGACTTACCTACTAGTGAGGAGGCAGGGTGGCGGTTTCTGTTGGTACAGGTAGGTATGTGAAGTGTGGCTGCTCCAAAGTGCTGCCTGTTTTGGACAGAGGAAGGTGACAGATACACAACTACAAATAATGTATTCTTCCATGTTTTGTCCACCCTCTCTTCTTCATGATTCGAGCTTACCAGCTTAAGTGTGTGTGGCCAAATCTCTGATTTTAAGTCATCAGCCTCACTTTACCAATTCTGTTTACCTGGCATACAAGTGGCTGGATAATGTCTATGGTGAATATGCCCTGCTTTTATCTTTTAGTTCCTCTCAACTTCAAGAAAAAAATATAAAATTCGTAATCAACTCTTGATTATCTATGGTTAAGTTTCCCATTGTGTGCCCTGCTTCCTGACCCGAGTGGTTCTGAATGACACAGATTAGTAAGTAGATTATTTAGTCAGCAGCATTCCTAACGTGAATCACCTTAGGGGATGAAAACAGGCACCACCCCCCCTTTCCTCATCTCCATCAAATACCTTTTAGAATTTGAGTAATAGTTTCAGGTAGGTAGTTGTAGGTACACCTTTCTCAGCAAAGATTTGTGTTGAGGGTTTAAGTATAGTTAAAGGAGCCAGTGGAGTGGTTTCATAATTGCTGTATTGTTAGTCAAACTCTGTAATTAGGGATGACTTCATAGGCATAAGATTCCTCTATGGGTGACGCCCTGAATTCAGACCCAGTTGTACACCATATCCTTTTATGACAAAACAAACAAACAAGGTTTTGTTTGCTTTCCTTTCATTCCCTTATTTGAAAATCTGTTTTCCTGTGTCTCAGATGTTTAGGGAGAGGGTTTGCTTTTCTCCTGATGCTTTCCCTTTATAGCGAAGGCAGGCATAGGAGCTAGGGAGGAAACAGAATTGGGGACAGATCAAAGTGCTCTGCAGATGAGAAAATTCAGAAAAATGCAGAGACCCTGGAAGCTTTTACTTTTGATGGTATTTCATTTGGCTAAATTTAAATGGAGGGAAAATATATTTCTTTTCTTTTCTTTTCTTTTCTTTCTTTCTTTCTTTCTTTCTTTCTTTCTTTCTTTAATATCGGCGCCTGCTCTCTCCATGTAAATAAAGTTCACTTTTGTGGGAAGACAGACTGGGGAAAAGGACACATTTCAACATATTTCAAAAGTCAGACTTTCTTTTTACTTACCAATCACATACTGTGAAATTGAGGTTAAACTTTTATTCAGCAATAATATTTACTTTTTACCTCTTCACCTTTTATTTTGCATTGCTTATGAAAAAAATGTGCAATGTAGGAGGAATGTGACAATATTGACAAGCTGTTAGCTATTTTTTTAAGTGGTCCTGATATAAAGTAAAAATTGTATTTAAAAAAAAAATCTCCTGGCCGTTCTTCAAGTTGTGTTTAGAAACTGGTCTTATGCAGGAGCCAAACTGAGTCATGGGTAAAAAATGGCTGACAGATTTTTGTTAGTCCCATCCTTCTTAAATTATTTCGACTTAAAGGCTTATAATTTTTATATATGAAGGAGATCTATTATACTCTGTCAGAGTCAATAATTATAGGGCAAATGACATAACTTTTCGTACATTCCATTTAAAAGGTTCTTAGTAGAACTCATGCCTTATATTTATATAGCCTCTTACAATTACTTAGGCATTGATTTGTTCACCGTTTTCTTTCATTAAGGATTTGAAGTTGCTGTATAATACTTTATAGTTTACAGTGTGCTTTCACATGCCATCTTTAATCTTCACAAGGACCCTGGGGAAGTAGTTATTATCGCTGTTTTCAAAAGAGGAAACTGAGCCTTAGCAGGATTAAATAAACTCGCTCATAGACACACTGCTAGGAAGTAGCAGAGCCGGGGCATTAATTGATGTCTTCTGATTCCACATCTCACAATCTTCCTATCATAACATACTGCATTCTTGGGTGGGGAACAACAGTTTGCCGCAAGTGTTCAGGATTGAATCAACGTGTCTATAGGGCAATAATGATATCATCATCTATTTTGCTTCCTAAACCCCAGTCTGGGATGTTTTACTTGCTTTGAGAGAAAAAATTCAATGAATGCCCAATGAAGAGGGATAGAGCTTTCAGTAAATTCGCAAGGTTTTCTAAAAATCTGATGTTCCTGTCTTCCCTGAATTATTTAAATGTGATATTTTCTCCCAAGATAGTATTTCATTGCTTGATTTCCTTAAAGATTCCATCAAGTACCTTTGAGTAAGTCTTAAGGACAAACTTTTTTTATTCATAGTGGGAAAAAAAAGTCTGCATTAAGTAGCTAATTTAAATATTGTGATTTTTGTCAACTGAAGTGTATATTGTAAGCCTTTTAAACCTTATGTTGGATTTCTTAGTTTTTAGCTCAGGTGCTTCAGGGTAGCATTTATTTATTTACTTTCAAATAATTGTAAATAAATGAAATTGAATTTATTCAAGTGAGAGACTCCTAAATTAAGCTATTTTGTTATCCTGGATCAAACAAATGTTGTTTTGGGAATATATGTGTATTGCAGTTCTTTTTACTCTTACTCAGTTGTGCCTCTTCATGTCTTCTGTAGATGAAAAATCTGAGTTATAGGTGTAAAAGGGGACACTTTAAGCTTTCATTATGATAATTAGACAGGAATAAGAAATTAGAAAACTTTAAACTATATTTTGGGGACTTCCCTAGTGGTCCAGTGGTTAAGACTCCACGCTCCCAATGCAGTGGGCCCAGGTTTGATCCCTGGTCGGGGAACTAGAGCCCATGTGCCACAACTAAGACCCAGTGCAGCCATATAAAGAAAGAAAGAAAGAGCAGAAAGTATATTTTGGGTTTTTTAAATGCTGCATTGTGTTAATATTTTTTTAAGTAAACAAGTGCCTCGAAATCATTTCTATGAGATCTATGTATTTCCTAATTTTGCACAAAGAACAAAAGTACTACTTTCTTGGCCTGCCTGAGATGGAATTAATAATCCTTAAGGTCTCCAGAGTCTTTCTCCTTCTCTACCTTTTATTACAACCACTAATTCACTTTGTGTCAAATTATAATTATCTACATTTTTTTGTCTTCCCCAGATTGTAGATTCCTTGAGGGCAGGAACTAGGCATATAACAGACGCCTTGGTAAATTGTGTGAGGGTAGAGGTGTGTGTTGGGGGAGGTGTATAAAAAGAGGAAAGAGATTTCTACCCTGTTCAGACCCTCTGCTTGCAAAGGGGAGAAGTGGGAGGGAAGGATTGAGTCAGAACCCACTGTTCAGCAGGGATAAAGGGTGAGGTGGGGCGGGGGGTATGTCCAGAACCATCTTTGTCTAATTTTCTCTTTTATAGAAGTGATATAGTAGTATGAGAATAAAATCGTCTTTAAAAAAAAAAAAAGACTAACTACTTTACATTATTATTGACTCACGAATTGCCCAAACTAGAAAAGACCTTTAGAAGTAAAGGAGAGGGGCTTCCCTGGTGGTGCAGTGGTTAAGAATCTGCCTGCTAATGCAGGAGACACGGGTTTGAGACCTGGTCTGGGAAGATCCCATATGCCGCGGAGCAACTAAAGCCGTGCGCCACAACTACTGAGCCTGCACGCTAGAGCCTTCGAGCCTCAGCTACTGAATCTCGCGAGCCTAGAGCCCGTGCTCTGCAACAAGAGAAGCCACTGCAATAAGAGAAGTTACCGCAATGAGAAGCCCGTGCACTACAACAAAGAGTGGCCCCCGATCTCCGCAATGAGAGGAAGTCCGCACACAGCAACGAAGACCCAACGCAGCCAAAAATAAATAAATAAATAAATTTATTTTTTAAAGAAAAGAAGTAAAGGAGAGGCCACATGTTTTGGATTTTCTGAGACAGTCTCACTTTCAAACTTTCTGTGCCATTGTTCTGAGATGGGCAATAATTTTATATTGAAAACATCATTACTTAAAATATACATGAAGAAAATTGGAGTAAATCCTATATAGTATTTTTGTAATGAGAGGTGTTGAACACCATGTGAATAAAATATAGAATATTTTTTTTGGGCCACGCCACGGGGCATGTGGGATCTTAGTTCCCCAACCAGGGATCAAACCTGCAGCCCCTGCCGTGGAAGCGCAGAGTCTTAACCACTGGACCTCCAGGGAAGTCCCTACAATACTTTTTAAAAGTACTGTTATCACTTTGCAGCTTAACGTATGCAAAATCACTTTTTACTCTTAATCTTTAAAATGTCTGCCTTCGTGTCCAACTGAAGGTCTTCACCTTATAGATCCCTAGACTGCTCTGAAAGGTGTATTTACCCAACTTTCTACTGAGAAGTTGTCCCTCTTTAGTGACATTTTAACACCATAGGTAAGAAAAGTTTATGAACCGGCAAGTTCTGTTTTATGTTTTTTAAGTCTGTTTTTATTTAATTTTTTAAATAAATGAGTCATTATAAATGTGTTACATTATGGTGGAAACTTAGCTAAAACTTCCCAGGGATTTGAGAAACCTGAGTTTGAATTCCAGGTCCATGGTCTCTCTGAGCCTAGGTTATCTCTAATAAGAAAAAAGGGAGTAGGAATATTTACCTCAAAAGGCTGTTATGAGCATTCAGGGAATTAGTAGGAATATGAATTTGTCTAATGTAGGCCTTGACGCAAGTTGTTGAATGGATGAATTTATGAAAATACGATTTTATTGAGTGCCTTACTACCTGCCTGGGACTGTGATAAGTTCTAGAAGTGACAGCTATGGGTGTGCAAAAGACAGATGTGGCCCAGCTCTCCCTTGAGCGTCTCTGTACTAAGTATTAGTCATCATGGCAAAAAAGATGAGTTGGCGAGTAATTTTTTAACTCTTAATAAAGATGTCTAAAAGGGGGAATTCCTTGGTGGTCCAGTGGTTAGGGCTCCATGCTTCCACTGCAGGGGGCATGGGTTCAATTCTTGGTCTGGAAACTAAAATCCCACATGCCGCGGTGCGGCCATAAGTAAATAAATAAATCCCACAAATACATATGAAAGGCTATTCAAAAATTATTTTTGAAATGTCTAAAAGGGGTAAATATAAGATCTCAAATTGGCATTTCACAGTTTGTGAAATTTTACACTTTTTTGGAAAGGCAACACATTTAGAACAGTGAAGCTATTCTGTATGATACTATCATGGTGTCAAAATGCGTAATATGTATTACAATGCCAAGAGTGAGCCTAATGTAAACTATGGACTTCAGGTGACAATGCTGTATCAAAGAAGGTTCATCAGTTGTAACAAATGTACCCCTCTGATGGAAGATGTTCATAATGAGGGAGGTTGTGCGAGTGTGAGGGCAGGGGGTATATGGGAACTGAATTCTCTGTGCTTTTTGCTCAATTTTGCCATGAACTGTTCTAAAGAGTAAAGTTCTTTAAAAAGATAAAAAAGACAGAAAACAACAAAGCCAAAACAAAAAAGGACAACACATAATCATTTTCATTTCCTTCTGTCTAAAAATTGTTAATAGGTTGGTATGTGGGAATTTTCCATTGTGGTACAGACCTCCTTTCTCTGTTGCAGGGCTCAGTCAAGTTTTTCTGTAAAGGTCCACATCATGTATATTGTACGCCAAGAGGCAAAATAAGAATATTATATTATTAATATCAAGGGTTTAAATATTATTTCCACAGATTTTTACTGACAAAAGTCAAAATATAATAAATATTTGAGTACCTTTTTTGGTAATACAACTCAACTGATGAGAAGAATGGAATTTTTTTCGCCCCCTGGGGTAACATTTCACTTAACTGAGGTTCAAACATTTGACAGCAAATGTTTATCTGTAAAAACCATACTTAGCTTGGGAACCATACAGAAATAAGCAGTGGGCCAGATTTGGCCCACAGGCCATAGTTTGCCAAGCCCTGACTATTGGTTAAATAGGTAAAATAGGGCCAAATCAGAAAGAGTATAAACTCAAATAATATTAATAAGTTGTGTACACAAAGATGTGTTAATTAGCCTGCTCTTGTGTGTGTTTCTGTATCAAAGCCAAAAATAATTTGTTTTAGTTGACTTCTCCTTTTTTTTTTTTTTTTTTTTGCGGTACGCAGTCCTCTCACTGTTGTGGCCTCTCCCGTTGCGGAGCGCAGGCTCAGCGGCCATAGCCCACGGGCCCAGCCGCTCCGCGGCATGCGGGATCCTCCCAGACCGGGGCACGAACTCGTGTCCCCTGCATCAGCAGGCAGACGCTCAACCACTGCGCCACCAGGGAAGCCCAGTTGACTCCTCCTTTAATGGGAATGATTGATAGCTGTTTTTATACTACCTGAAAATCAGTTTTTTCACAGTGAAAGATTTTTAAATGGCTTAATGGAAAAAAAATGGTGATATATGGAAATGGTGATATATAAATGGAAAAAATGGTGATAACTATGTGAGGTGATAGATGTGTTAACTTTTATTGTGGTAATCATTTTGCAATATATATGTGTATCAAATCATTATGATATACACCTTAAACTCACACAGTATCATATGTCACATATCTCAATAAAGATGGGAAAAATGGAAATAGCCAGTAAGATAGATAGATATGTAAATGCTAAATGAAAACGTTATTTTTTTTAACACTTATTCATTCATTTATTTATTTATTGGCCATGCCACATGGCATTCGGGATATTAGTTCCCCAGTCAGGGATCGAACCCGTGCCCCCTGAAGTGGAAGCTTGGAGTCCTAACTACTGGACCGCCAGGGAAGTCCCAAAAAAGTTATATTTTACACGAATCTTTGGTCACATAATTTTGACTTAGTTTTGGCACATGTAACCAAGAATTTCTGTCATTACTTGGTACCTTCCCCTTCCTTACATTCTTTGAACGTAACGTAAGATTTTGTCCTTGAAAGGAAGATTCACAAGTATTTTTTTCTGAATAACTTTTGGTAAATGATAACTTCTCATTTGTTTGTTTTCTTTATTATGGCTGTAGCTAGAAATATGAGGACCTATTCAGATGGTTTTAGTAGTTTGCATTTCTAGAAAGTCTAAATTATCCCTAAAATGAGAGTTTGCAGGAGCGCTTATAATCATCACAAAATTTTTTTAAGTCTTAAAAAATTTTTTTCTTCCGGTTTCATTGAGATATAATTGACATACAGCACTGTATAAGTTTAAGGTGAACAGCAAAATGATTTGATTTCTATACATCATGAAATAATTATCATAATAAATTTAGTAAGCATGCATTATCTCATATAGATACAAAATAAAAGAAATAGAAAAAAATTGTTTTCCTTGTGATGAGAACTCAGGATTTCCTCTCTTAACAACTTTCATATATAACACACAGCAGTTTTAATTATATTTATCGTGTTGTACATTACATCCCTAGTGCTTATTTATCTTATCGCTGGAAGTTTGTACCTTTTGATCACCTTCATCCAATTCCCCCTCCCCTTACCTCTGCCTCTGGTAACCGCAAATCTGATCTCTTTTTCTGTGAGTTTGTTTTTGAAGTATAATTGACCCACAACACTGTTAGTTCCTGTTACTCAACATAGTGATTCGATATTTCTGTACATTTCAAACTGATCACCATGATAAGTCTAGTTGTTATGTGTCACCACACAAAGATATTACATAGTTATTAACTGTGTTCCCCACACTGTACATTTCATACCTGTGACTTATTTATTTTCCAATTTATAATTGGAAGTTTGTACCTCTTAAGCTCCCTCACATTTCTTTCCTCCCCCTCCACCCTCCCCTCTGGCAACTACCTGTTTGTTCTCTGTATCTATGACTCTGTTTCTGTTTAAAGTCTTAAACCCTTCTGGTTTCTCTTTAGATCTTTAAATGGATGAGATGGCTACCACTCAGATTTCCAAAGATGAGCTTGATGAACTCAAAGAGGCCTTTGCAAAAGTCGGTAAGTGTTTTTTGTAGAGTAACTATAGTAAAGCAAACTTTATTTGGTACTAATCAAAGTTATTTCTCTGAAAAATTATATGAATGGTTAATCATGAAACTTAGGGCAAGATGGTTAGAACCAATGGAATAAAGTTTTAGAAGCTACACTTTAAACTGTGTTATTGCTAATTATATCTAGTGTCTAATATGGTCAAAGGTTTTTAGTCCAGGATCCCAGTCTTTAACTGGGGGCTGCTGTGGCTCCTGAAATTTTTAGACAAATTTTGTGTTGTTATCTTATTTTGTTTATCATATTTTTCTGAGGAGAGGATTTGGAGCTTTCACCATATTCTTAAAGGGCCAGGTGACCCCTGAAGATGTTAAGAACCATTAGATGATGTTTTTACCTTTCCCTAATCAGCGTGGCTTTCCTGCCTTTTTCATGGATCTTATGTGCCTTTGGAGAATGCACACTGTTCGACCTTCTTAAATTGAATTAGCATCAGTATAAGATGGGAAGGATTAGCCTGCCACTTGGTTTATCCTTAAACATCATATAACATGTCTTCGAATTCAGCAGCTGAATTGGAAGCAATTTATAGTATTTACATTCCAAATTTCAGTGCTCAGGTCAAGTCAGTGAAGATAATGAGAAAACAGGGTAAGACCTGATTATTGATGTGTGTGCTCACATGAGTCAACATGTGCTTTGCGAGGAAGACTAATACTATTTGGTATCTCCTTGATTAAAGGGTATGAAGTTAAATCAAAATGATTTGTTATTTAAATCAGAATCTACTCTTTGACCTGTGTTGGGAACCCCATCAGTGAAAAGTGAGGAAATACACATCCCTATTCCCATACATTTATGAGCAACATTTTCTATGAAGTCATTTAGTAATAACAACATGCCTTGGGAAAAATAATGACTCCCCCAGCCAGCGTGACTATTCATAATCCCATCAGAATTCTAACTAGGAAAAAATAAGTCCTGGATCTAACACTTTTGTGTGTGTGTGTGTGTGTGTGTGTGTGTGTGTGTGTATGAAAAAAAGGCAGTCAATTAACTTGCCATAGATACCACTTACTGGAAGAAGTGTACTACTCAGTTTAATATAGGTTGATTATGAAAAACAGCAGGTGAATTCTTGGCTGCAAGACTTTTTAAATCGCATTATTCTGTAGAAATTGTTCTTATCATAATTGTTTCCTTCAAACCTTCTGTTTTATTTATATTCATCTTTCAGTGTTTGGGACAGCCTGATTTGTTTTTTTTACGAATAGGATTTGGGGGTGGGGGACCTTATTGCTATTGCTTAATCTTCAAGGCCTCACCTCCTCAAATCAATGTTTATTGTTGAATACAAGCCTTATCCTCATGTGCAGCATCTTGGAAATATTTGTGTGCAGTATTTTTTAAAAATTAAAGCTAATTTGAATATGGTTTACCTGATGGCACTGGGATACTTTTATCAGTAAAAGAGCTTAATTGCTCTTTTAAAGCTTAATGATATAAAGAGGGTTGACCAGTTATCTCCAAGGAGGAAACAGGGCTAAATTGGTCTGAGAGATCAATTAGAGCTTGGACTGCAAGAAAGGGTCATTGTGGAACTACTGTCTTACTTTAAATCATACATCTTGGAGGGTTTAGGGTAGGCAAACACCTTCCCAAAGGTGGGAGATTGAGCCGTGTGTCTTATTGAAGCCCTACCAGGCATGTACTTCTATGATATGTAGACTCTTATTACTCTATATGCTGTAAATAGGAATTCTGGAGTCCAAAATTTCTGCCTGTTCCACATATTATTATTTTCTATTCCCCCTCAGTATCTAGCTCACTGTTGCACATGTTAGGTTTTCAATACATAAATAGTTAATTGATTGAATTCCAAGGAATTATAGGTAGTCTTTTCATGTACTGGGACTTTGTCATTATCACAAGCGGTCTTTGTTATGAAGATTTTCATCATGGCGGAATTTATTCTGAAGGCTTTGGCCATTACAATGTAACACATAAAATTTATATTTTTCAGCATATTTTTAATATGCTTGTGTATAGTCTGTCTTTTAGAAAAGTGTTTAAAGACCCAACTGAATCTTGATTTTCCCTTAAAATATTTGTAGTTTTTAGTTATTCTTATTTGCAGAGCCCTTAGGCAACTGTCAAAGGTGTTATGGAAATCCTTTTTTTTTTTCATTCAGGGAAACTTGATTTTAAAAACAAGCTCTATAACCTATTTTCCTGACAATTCTTTCTTATGGGGAGGGGAGGGGAGGGAAGACTACTTTGTCTCAGTTCAATTGTGACACAATATGGAAATCATTATATGATTTTTCCCGTCTATTAAAAATAATAGCCTTGATTATCTCTTTAGAAATTCAGCAAAATAATAGTGTGTGGAGAAAATCTCTGTAATTACCACTAATCATGGGTTTTGTTCAATCAATTAATAGTGCTTTGAAACTCTCTTTACTAGCAATAAAAATCGAGTATTAAGATTTACATTCTCCTTTCACTCACTTTCTGCACCTGCTTAGTGTTAAGTTCCAAGCAGTATATTTTCATTTAATTATTTTCGTTTTCTCAACATTTGTTTCTAGTATTTTCCACTGGGATAGCAGAATCCTTGGCTCTCATTTTTTCCTACTTCATAATGTTTCTGTTTTAATTTAAAATGCTGCAATGCTGTATAAGTTCATTCTAAAGAAGAATAAATAAAACTTTTCAGAACACATAGGAAGTAAATATTTTACCAAGGAGAAAATGTCTTTTACACTCTGGGACTTTAATCTTGTTATAGAAGCTAAAGGTCATTTGAATGATGCCTTGTCATAAAGATAAATTCATGTATTGTAGATCTTCTCAGATTGGCTTTAGTCCTGCAAACGCTTTTTTCTCTCCTGAGCAATAGCCGCTCAGGTTTTTTTTCCAAACAGGAATTCAACACTTCTGAAATAAAATCATGGGGTTTCATAAATGACTAGGAAGAATGTGGGTTTATTCCTTTGAGGCTGCCCACCAAACTAAGACAACAATTTTTGGTTATGGTGATTGTAGCTGTACCAGATTTTCTCATCTCAGGAAGTTGAGTTATTTCAAATTACTTGATATTCTCTAGTATATAAAAACCACATCAGGATGATGCCGCAAAAAGCATGGTGGTTTCTTTTAATTTACTTTTAGTATTCAATAAGATGACACCAGTGCATATTTGTTTAATTATGGCTTAAAAAATTAAAACTACAGCCCAACCAAAATAAATAAATAAACCAGTGCTCTTTCACTGTGCCATCTGGTTAATTATCGATGGAATATTAGAAATGAAGGTCTCAGGATAGTCTGAAAACCATGTTTTGACTGTGTGGAAGATAGGAACACAGATTGGGGGTGTGCGAGAATGCGCTCGTGTGTGTGTGTGTGTGTGTGTGTGTGTGTGTGTGTGTGTGTATTTTTTAAGTGGGAAAGCGGTAGCAGGTGGAAAATGATAGCCAAACTGCTGGAAATTTTGAGTTGGAAAACAGTTGATAGACAGCATTTTTGATTGCCTGGTCTCAGCCCTCTAACCCTGTCCAGCCTTCAGCTGTAATTGACCTCCACCTTTGGGGATCCACTATTAGGATGAACTCTTTGGTAGCGACCTCTATTCTATCCTTAGCTGGGACTCATTAAACTGCCTCTTATATGTATTCGCTGGAATGAGCTACCTCAAAAGGTATAAGCTGTGAAAGGCAAAACCCGTGTTTAAGCATCTGGAGATGTTTAGCAGCTGCCTTTTCTAAAGTTTTAATGCCTAATGAAAGCTCGACTTTATTGCTTAGATCTGAGGGTGGAATATAATCTAAATTCTTCTGCACAAGTCTTTTGGCTGAGTCTTTTAAATTAATATTTTGTGTGCTTTCATAGGCAATCAGGATCGTGTGTGTGTGTGTTTAAATCCATTATTGTTAGATATATAGATTCCTTTTGTCATTTTTTTAGTGCAAAAAATTTGTGGAATATATTGGTTAAACTAAATGGAACTTTTAAACACAGCTTTTCTGAAAGGATGTGCATCTGCACTTGATTGGTTTTCTTCTTTAAGTCCTAATGAGTACTGTCCGTAGTGGGTTTGTAAAGAGGTTGCATATGTATTGCAGATGAGGACACACATACGTGACCTGTTTATAAAGAAAGACACTAGATTTAACAGATTCAAGGATGAATAAAGCAACACACAGATACACACAAAACCCAGGGGTCAAGGGAAATCCCATTCTGTCTCACTGTCAGATTTATAAGACAAAGTAGCACCCCAAAAGATGCATTTGAAGTGATAGATTGTACCACATACCACCTGGACATGGGCAGTGTAAAACAGAGGTAAAATCAAAACTACTTGAATTCTGGCTCAGCTTTCGCCAGACAAGTACTTAAAATAGCTTAAATAACAGGATGCAAGGGGAGGGAAAACATTTCCTTTTAAGGATATGCATTCTTGGTGTGATTCAAACTTCTGCAGGAACATGGCTGTATAATAAGTTTATTTACTTTAAGGTTACTTGGGGGGAGGGTTTTGGGAGAGTTAACTGGCATCTGAAATAATACTTGGTAAGAGAGCATAATGAGGTTTCTTTCAAAACAATGCAGATGTGAATCTACACGTGTCATCATAGAGACAGACAGACAGACAGAGAGGATCTATTGTTAAAAACATTTGGTTCCTCTCTGATGAATTCAGCAGCCAGTTTGAAAGACACTGAGACACTGGCCTCTCTGGTACAGCACTGGGAGTGTCTTAGTGATTTTTTTTTTCAAGTCTAGCGATCTTTCTTTAAAAATAGAACACTTGATCCATTTCTTGAAGTTCAGCTCTGGACTCCATGCGGGAACTTTGTTCATTGAGTAGGTGGAGTTTCTTCTTTTTCCCTGCAGCCCGTCAGTGTCTGCCCACACTGGCCATATTTTCTGAACCGAACAGTTGAGACCTGTGTTTGCAGAAACATTGAGAACACTGTAGATAATACAGGCTGTATGATAATATCTACTTTATCGGGTGGTCGAAAATATGATGCTGGAACGGAAGAGTCTTCGAAATGCAGAACCTGTTCCACCCCACACCAATCTGTAGTTAATGAGGAAGGGGCAAATGAGCCAGAAAGGGCCTTCAGAATATTGGCAGCTTTAATGAGTAAATAAAGGACTGCCATCCTGCCAGGAGGTTGTGATTTCCAGTTGTTAAAACTGCTTTCAGTCTAGAGCTGTGTTTTGGGGTCCATTTGTTATTAAATTCTCATGTTTATGTCAAAACTCAGAATACGAAAAGTTCACCATCAAACATAGTCTCGAGCTCCTGGTTAATAACGTCACTGAAGAGGGAGAAGCTCTCTAAAATGCCTTTGTGCTGTCCCATATTCTAGCCTTCCAAAGTGCAGCACATTAGATCTCTGATATTGTTTAAGGGTGTGTGTGTGTGTGCGTATGTGTGTTTTGGCTGGGGATTGGAAATAAAATTAGCATAAAACTCTTTTAAAATAATTGCACCCTGTTTTGTCTTTCAAGTACTTTAGCAGCTGGGAGATTTTCCAAAATTAATTGCAAGCTGCCTTTTTAGGCTCCCTCTGCCTTATTGAAATTAAAATTGTTTTCTTCAAAAGGTATGATTTGGGGACTCTAAGAAAACCTTGCAGTAATTTACTAGTACTAACACTAAAATGCCTTTGATCTCGGGAGGTAGTACAAGCCAGATCTGCTGTTAAAATATGGAGAAACAGAGTAGATAAAACTTTACAAATATGTAAAAGTAGATGACACATGGTCAGTGATTCTTTTCCCATATCAGGAAGGATACAGGAAAGAGATTCAAAGTGACTCCAAATTTTTATAAGTATTTTGAAGCCACAGTTTCAAGAAAGAGCCACAGATTCTGTCTGATTAATTCTGTATCTTTGGTGTCTAGCGCTGTGCTTGCCACAGAGTAGGTACTCAGTTTGCTCTGGAGGTTGACTCCTGCTATACAAATGCACAGGTATTTCTTAATAAAGTCAAAGCAGGTTTCTACATTTAGAATGAGAGAGAGGTCCTGACCTGACAGCCATCACTGGTAGTCTACTTGGAGACTCCTTGGTGGGTGTGTTCAGTTAGAAAACCAAATTACAGATCTGAAGGCTGCTGGGTGGGGACAGAATTAGAACAAAGGGAATGAGATTGAATGTTATTTAAGGGATATTTCTGTCCTCAGGGTTTCCTGATGAATTGCCATTCAGTTTTTCAGTGCTATTTCTGCATTTTTTGGTCATTGTTGTTTGCTTAGTTCTGTTTTTTAAATGCTCATTAGATTAGAGCATTCTTTTCCTGGTTTAATACTTGAGGATCCTAATAAGAACCTACTGTATGGCACAGGGAACTCTTCTCAATACTCTGTAATGAGTACTGGGACCTACATGGGAACAGAATCTATAAAAGGGTGGATATATGTATATGTATAACTGATTCACTTTGCTGTACAGCAGAAACTAACAACATTGTAAAGCAACTGTACTCCAATAAAAATTAACTAAAAAATACTTGAGGATCAATGATTCCACAAAAATTACTTTTCCCTCTGCTTATTCTATGCAAGGTACTGTGCTACATATTGGGGTGGGAGATAAAAAGGTTTAGAAGAATCTTCATCAAGAGATTTACAGTCTCATAAGATTGTCAGGTAATGACAAATTCTTATTCCTCCAACCGCCCTTTAAAACGTTCCTGTCCATTACTAAAAGCATCTGTTATTACTACACTTACTTCAAAATGGTATTTCCACATGTGGCTATTTTATGTTAGTTATATTTTAGGGTGGCTACTTCCTGGCATCTTTTAATCACATCAGTGAGCTTCTAATTAATGCTCAAGAGAGGTTATTTCAGAGAGGGTGCGCACAAGTGGTAGTTCCCCCATTGCCTGCACCTCTCTTCTACCTAAAGCGAAGAAACTGCCAGATAGACTAGACTCTCAGGGCCTTTGTCAGTTTCATGTAGCCCTGAATTCATTATAGTTCTCCAGTATTTATTTTTAAACATCTCTACCTTCCACTTCTGTTGTATCCCTAAGAACACAAAAAGAACAACACTCTAGCTCTAAACTGGATTAAATAACATGCTTAAATTTTGCTCAGATATGTCATTTCAGAAGTCAGAGAAAAGTAGAATACATTTAAAAATATCGTTCTATCAGAAATTGCTAGCGGGGAAACAGGTTTTTTTTATATTTAATTTTCTTCTTGGTAACTCATTTTTTTAAACATCTTTATTGGAGTTTAATTGCTTTACAAATGGTGCGTTGTTTCTGCTTTATAACAAAGTGAATCAGCTATACATATACATATATCCCCATATCTCCTACTTCTTGCATTTCCCTCCCCCCTCCCGATGCCACCCCTCTAGATGGTCGCAAAGCACTGAGCTGATCTCCCTGTGCTATGCGGCTGCTTCCCGCTAGCTATCTGTTTTACATTTGGTACTATATATAAGTCCGTGCCACTCTCTAACTTCATCCCGGATTACCATTCACCCTCCCCGTGTCCTCAAGTCCATTCTCTATGTCTGTGTCTTTATTCCTGTCCTGCCCCTAGGTTCTTCAGAACCTTTTTTTTTTTTTTTTTTTAGATTCCATATATATGTGTTAGCATACGGTACTTGTTTTTCTCTTTCTGACGTACTTCACTCAGTATGACAGTCTCTACGTCCATCCACCTCACTGCAAATAACTCAATTTCGTTTCTTTTTATGGCTGAGTAATATTCCATTGTATATATATGCCACATCTTCTTTATCCATTCACCTGTCGATGGACACTTAGGTTGTTTCCATCTCCTGGCTATTGTAAATAGAGCTGCAATGAACATTTTGGTACATGACTCTTTTTGAATTATGGTTTTCTCAGGGTATAGGCCCAGTAGTGGGATTGCTGGGTCATATGGTAGTTCTATTTGTAGTTTTTTAAGGAACCTCCATACTGTTCTCCATAGTGGTTGTACCAATTCACATTCCCACCAGCAGTGCAAGAGTGTTCCCTTTTCTCCACACCCTCTCCAGCATTTATTGTTTCTAGATTTTTTGATGATGGCCATTCTGACTGGTGTGAGATGATATCTCATTGTAGTTTTGGTTTGCATTTCTCTAATGATTAATGATGTTGAGCATTCTTTCATGTGTTTGTTGGCAGTCTGTATATCTTCTTTGGAGAAATGTCTATTTAGGTCTTCTGCCCATTTTTGGATTGGGTTGTTTGTTTTTTTGTTACTGAGCTGCATGAGCTGCTTGTAAATTTTGGAGATTAATCCTTTGTCAGTTGCTTCATTTGCAAATATTTTCTCCCATTCTGAGGGTTGTCTTTTGGTCTGGTTTATGGTTTCCTTTGCTGTGCAAAAGCTTTGAAGTTTCATTAGGTCCCGTTGGTTTATTTTTGTTTTTATTTCCATTTCTCTAGGAGGTGGGTCAAAAAGGATCTTGCTGTGATTTACGTCATAGAGTGTTCTGCCTATATTTTCCTCTAAGAGTTTGATAGTGTCTGGCCTTACATTTAGGTCTTTAATCCATTTTGAGCTTATTTTTGTGTGTGGTGTTAGGGAGTGTTCTAATTTCATTCTTTTACAAGTAGCTGTCCAGTTTTCCCAGCACCACTTATTGAAGAGGCTGTCTTTTCTCCATTGTATATTCTTGCCTCCTTTATCAAAGATAAGATGACCATCTGTGCATGGGTTTATCTCTGGGCTTTCTACCCTGTTCCATTGATCTACATTTCTGTTTTTGTGCCAGTACCATACTGTCTTGATTACTGTAGCTTTGTAGTATAGTCTGAAGTCCGGAAGCCTGATTCCTCCAGCTCCGTTTTTCTTTCTCAAGATTGCTTTGTCTATTTGGGCTCTTTTGTGTTTCCATACAAATTGTGTGATTTTTTTCTTCTAGTTCTGTGAAAAATGCCATTGGTAGTTTGATAGGGATTGCATAGAATCTGTAGATTGCTTTGGGTAGTATAGTCATTTTCACAATGTTGATTCTTCCAATCCAAGAACATGGTGTATCTCTCCATCTGTTTGTATCATCTTTAATTTCTTTCATCAGTGTCTTATAGTTTTCTGCATACAGGTCTTTTGTCTCCTTAGGTAGGTTTATTCCTAGGTATTTTATTCTTTTTGTTGCAGTGGTAAATGGCAGTGTTTCCTTAATTTCTCTTTCAGATTTTTCATCATTAGGGTATAGGAATGCAAGAGATTTCTCTGCCTTAATTTTGTATCCTGCTACTTTACCAAATTCATTGATTTGCTCTAGTAGTTTTCTGGTAGCATCTTTAGGATTCTCTATGTATACTATCATGTCATCTGCAAACAGTGACAGCTTTACTTCTTCTTTTCTGATTTGGATTCCCTTTATTTCTTCTTCTTCTCTGATTGCTGTGGCTAAAACTTCCAAAACTATGTTGAATAGTAGTGGTGAGAGTGGGCAACCTTGTCTTGTTCCTGATCTTAGTGGAAATGGTTTCAGTTTTTCACCATTGAGGGTGATGTTGGCTGTGGGTTTGTCATATATGGCCTTTATTATGTTGAGGAAAGTTCCTCTATGCCTACTTTCTGGAGGGTTTTTATCATAAATGGGTGTTGAATTTTGTCAAAAGCTTTTTCTGCATCTATTGAGATGATCATAGCTTTTTATCCTTCAATTTATTAATATGGTGTATCACATTGATCGATTTGTGTATATTGAAGAATCCTTGCATTCCTGGGATAAACCCCACTTGATCATGGTGTATGATCCTTTTAATGTGCTGTTGGATTCTGTTTGCTAGTATTTTGTTGAGGATTTTTGCATCTGTGTTCAACAGTGATATTGGCCTGTAGTTTTCTTTCTTTGTGACATCTTTGTCTGGTTTTGGTATCAGACTGATGGTGGCCTCGTAGAATGAGTTTGGGAGTGTTCCTCCCTCTGCTATATTTTGGGTGAGTTTGAGAAGGATAGGTGTTAGCTCTTCTCTAAATGTTTGATAGAATTCACCTGTTGTGGCCTCTCCCGCTGCTGAGCACAGGCTCCGGACGTGCAGGCTCAGCGACCATTGCTCACGGGCCCAGCCGCTCCGCGGCATGTGGGATCCTCCCGGACCGGGGCATGAACCCGTGTCCCCTGCATCTGCAGGCGTACTCTCAATCACTGCACCACCAGGGAAGCCCTTTTGGAAGATTTTTAATCACAGTCTCAATTTCAGTTCTTGTGATTGGTCTGTTCATATTTTCTATTTCTTTCTGATTCAGTCTCAGAAGGTTGTGCTTTTCTAAGAATTTGTCCATTTCTTCCAGGTTGTCCATTTTATTGGCATAGAGTTGCTTTTAGTAATCTCTCATGATCCTTTGTATTTCTGCAGTGTCAGTTGTTACTTCTTTTTCATTTCCAGTTCTGTTGATTTGAGTCTTCTCCCTTTTTTTCTTGATGAGTCTGGCTAATGGTTTATCAGTTTTGTTTATCTTCTCAAAGAACTGGCTTTTAGTTTTATTGATCTTTGCTATTGTTTCCTTCATTTCTTTTTCATTTATCTGATCTGATCTTTATGATTTCGTTCCTTCTGCTAAGTTTCGTATTTTTTTGTTCTTCTTTCTCTAATTGCTTTAGTTATAAGGTTAGGTTGTTTATTTGAGATGTTTCTTGTTTCGAAGTAGGATTGTATTGCTATAACCTTCCCTCTTAGAATTGCTTTTGCTGCATCCCATAGGTTTTGGGCCGTCGTGTTTTCATTTGTTTCTAGGTATTTCTTGATTTCCTCCTTGATTTCTTCAGTGATCTCTTGGTTATTAAGAGGTATATTGTTTAGCTTCCATGTGTTTGTATTTTTTACAGATTTTTTCCTGCAGTTGATATCTAGTCTCATAGCATTGTGGTTGGAAATGATGCTTGATACGATTTCAGTTTTCTTAAATTTACCAAGACTTGATTTGTGACCCAAGGTATGATCTATCCTGGTGAATGTTTCCTGAGCACTTGAGAAGAAAGTGTATTCTGTTGTTTTTGGATGGAATGTCCTATAAATATCAGTTAAGTCCATCTTGTTTAATGTACCATTTAAAGCTTGTGTTTCCTTATTTATTTTCATTTTGGATGATCTGTCCATGGGTGAAAGTGGGGTGTTAAAAGTCCCCCACTATGATTGTGTTACTGTCGATTTCCCCTTTTATGGCTGTTAGTATTTGCCTTATGTATTGAGATGCTCCTATGTTGGGTGCATAAATATTTACAATTGTTGTATCTTCTTTTTGGATCAATCCCTTGATCATTATGTAGTGTCCTTCTTTGTCTCTTGTAATAGTCTTTATTTTAAAGTCTATTTTGTCTGATATGAAAATTGCTACCCCAGCTTCCTTTTGATTTCCATTTGCATGGAATATCTTTTTCCATCCACTCACTTTCAGTCTGTATGTGTCCCTAGGTTTGAAGTGGGTCTCTTGTAGACAGCATATATATGGGTCTTGTTTTTGTATCCATTCAGCCAGTCTATGTCTTTTGGTTGGAGCATTTAATCCATTTACATTTAAGGTAATTATCAATACATATGTTCCTATTTACCATTTTCTTAATTGTTTTGGGTTTGTTACTGTAGGTCTTTTCCTTCTCTTGTGTTTCCTGCCTAGAGAAATTCCTTTAGCATTTGTTGTAAAGCTGGTTTGGTGGTGCTGAATTCTCTTAGTTTTTGCTTATCTGTAAAGGTTTTAATTTCTCCATCGAATCTGAATGAGATCCTTTCTGGGTAGAGTAATCTTGGTTGTAGGTTTTTCCCTTTCATCACTTTAAATATGTCCTGCCACTCCTTTCTGGCTTGCAGAGTTTCTGCTGAAAGATCAGCTGTTAACCTTATGGGGATCCCCTTGTATGTTATTTGTTGTTTTTCCCTTGCTACTTTGAATATTTTTTCTTTGTATTGAATTTTTTGTAGTTTAATTAATATGTGTCTTGGCGTGTTTTTCCTTGGATTTATCCTGTATGGGACTCTCTGCTCTTCCTGGACTTGATTAACTATTTCCTTTCCCATATTAGGGAAGTTTTCAATATAATCTCTTCAAATATTTTCTCAGTCCCTTTCTTTTTCTCTTCTTCTTCTGGGACCCCTATAATTCGAATGTTGGTGCGTTTAATGTTGTCCCAGAGGTCTCTGAGACTGTCCTCAGTTCTTTTCATTTTTTTTTGCTTTATTCTTCTCTGCAGTAGTTATTTCCACTATTTTATCTTCCAGGTCACTTACCCATTCTTCTGCCTCAGTTATTCTGCCATTGATCCCTTCTAGAGTATTTTTAATTTCATTTATTGTGTTGTTCATCATTGCTTGTTTCCTCTTTAGTTCTTCTAGTTCCTTGTTAAATGTTTCTTATATTTTGTCTATTCTATTTCCAGGATTTTGGATCATCTTTACTATCATTACTCTGAATTCTTTTTCAGGTAGACTGCCTATTTCCTCTTCATTAGTTTGGTCTGGTGGGTTTTTACCTTGCTCCTTGCTTCTTCATCTGCTGTGTGTTTCTCTGTCTTCTCATTTTGCTTAACTTACTGTTTGGGGTCTCCTTTTCGCAGACTGCAGGTTTGTAGTTCCCATTGTTTTTGGTGTCTGTCCCCAGTGGCTAAGGTTGGTTCAGTGGGTTGTGGTGTAGGCTTCCTTGTGGAGGGGACTAGTGCCTGTGTTCTGGTGGATGAGGCTGGATCTTGTGTTTCTGGTGGGCAGGACCGTGTTTGCTGGTGTGTTTTGGGGTGTCTGTGACCTTATTATGATTTTAGGCAGCCTCTCTGCTAATGGGTGAGGTTGTGTTCCTGTCTTGTTAGTTGTTTGGCATAGGGTGTCCAGCACTGTAGCTTACTGGTTGTCGAGTGGAGCTGGGTCTTAGCATTGAGATGGAGATCCCTGGGAGAAGTTTTGCTGATTCGTATTACGTGGAGCCAGGAGGTCTCTGGTGGACCCATGGCCTGAACTTGGCTCTCCCACCTCAGAGGCACAGGCCTGACACCTGGTTGGAGCACCAAGACCCTGTCAGCCACACGGCTCAGAAAAAAAGGAAGAAAAAAAGAAAGAGAAAAATAAAGTTATTAAAATAAAAAAAATTAAGAAATTTAAAAGTAATAAAAAAAGGAATAAAACGAAAGAAAGAAGAGAGCAACCAAACCAAAAAACAAATCCACCAATGATAACAAGTGCTAAAAACTATACTTAAATAAAAAACAAAACGGACATACAGTACCCTAGGACAAATGGTAAAAGCAAAGCTATACAGACAAAGTCACGCAAAGAAGCATACACATACACACTCACAAAAAGAGAAAATATAAATATACACATATATATATGTAAAGGAAGAGAGCAACCAAATCAATAAAGAAATATATATATTTCATTGTTCCCAAAGTCTACCGCCTCAATTTTGGGATGATTTGTTGTCTATTCAGGTATGCCACAGATGCAGGTACATCAGGTTGATTGTGGAGATTTAATCCACTGCTCCTGAGGCTGCTGGGAGAGATCTCCCTTTTTCTTCTTTGTTTGCTCCTGAGATTCAGCTTTGGATTTGGCCCTGCCTCTGCATGTAGGTCGCCTGAGGGCATCTGTTCTCCATTCAGACAGGACGGGGTTAAAGTAGCAGCTGATTAGGGGGCTCTGGCTCACTCAGGCCTAGGGAAGGGAGGTGTACGGAATGCGGGGAGAGCCTGCGGAGGCAGAGGCCAGCGTGACATTGCAACAGCCTGAAGCATGCGGTTTGTTCTCCCGGGGAAGTTGTCCCTGGATCCCGGGACCCTGGCAGTGGCGGGCTGCACAGGCTCCCCGGAGTAGATGTTGGGACAGTGACCTGTGCTCGCACACAGGCTTCTTGGTGGCGGCAGCAGCAGCCTTAGCGTCTCATGCCCGCCTCTGGGGTCCAAGCTGATAGCCGTGGCTCGCACCCATCTCTGCAGCTCATTTTGGTGGCGCTATGAATCCCCTCTCCTCGCGCATCCCAACACAGTGGTCTCTTGCCTCTTAGGCAGGTCCAGACTTTTTCCCGGACTCCCTCCCGGCTAGCTGTGGCGCACTAGCACCCTTCAGGCTGTGTTCACGCAGCCAACCCCAGTCTGCTCCCTGGGATCTGACCTCCAAAACCCGAACCTCAGCTCCCAGCCCCGCCCGCCCCGGCAGGTGAGCAGACAAGCCTCTCGGGCTGATGAGTGCTGGTGGGCACCGATATTCTGTGCAGGAATCTCTCCGCTTTGCCCTCCGCCCCCCTGTTGCTGTGCTCTCCTCCGTGGCTCCGAAGCTTCCCCCCTCCGCCACCCGCAGTCTCCGCCCGCGAAGGGCCTTCCTAGTGTGTGGAAACCTTTCCTCCTTCACAGCTCCCTCCCACTGGTACAGGTCCCATCCCTATTCTTTTGTCTCTGTTTTTTCTTTTTTCTTTTGCCCTACCCAGGTACGTGGGGAGTTTCTTGCTTTTGGGAGGTCTGAGGGCTTCTTCCAGCATTCAGTAGGTGTTCTGTAGGCGTTGTTCCACATGTAGGTGTATTTCTGATGTATTTGTGGAGAGGAAGGTGATCTCCATGGCTTACTCTTCTGCCATCTTGAAGGTCTCTTGGAAAGAGTTTTGATAGTTGCAAGGAATAAGCTATCTCCTTCTCTAAAGATATCGTAAAATGAAGGAATATAGTATTTAGATACTGAGGTATAGTAGTGATCAGAATGTTATTACTCTATATTTGTTTTTCCTGTGTATGATGGTTTTTATCTCCAGTTGGTTTTTTTTTTTTTTTTTTTTTTTGGCCATACGCGGGCCTCTCACTGTTGTGGCCTCTCCCATTGCGGAGCACAGGCTCCGGACGCACAGGCTCAGCGGCCATGGCTCACGGGCCCAGCCGCTCTGCGGCATGTGGGATCTTCCCGGACCAGGGCACGAACCCGTGTCCCCTGCTTCGGCAGGTGGACTCTCAACCACTGCGCCACCAGGGAAGCCCTATCTCCAGTTTTTTGAGCTAAAAGGGGACGTTAGAGATCATTTGATCTAAAGTCCTCCTTTTACAGGTGAGAAAACTAAGATCTGGAGAGATGACTTGGGCAAATTAGTAGCCAAGATGAAATTAGATCCGGTGTCCTATTACTCTCTCTTGTTGTGTCCCTTCATCTATGCTGTGTTTCTTTCACTTTGTCACACTTAACTCTCTAGTACTGAGCTCTCATTTAACTTTTTAAAGAAAATGGGAGAAATAGACTGGTATATGCATAGGAGAAGGTGTATTGAAACCCACGAATTTCACTCATTAAAAATAGCTAAAATCCTGCCACGTGGATTACTTTGTTCCTTTTAGCAGCTGCAGATGTTGTTGCTGGATTGATTTCTGCATATAAACACTTTACTAATCAAGTGTTTGATGTATGGCCTTTTGTAAGTTCAAAGCAAAAAAACTTGAAGATGTGCCCTAGGGGAATCAAGTGCTTTACCTCAAAGGAAATGTTAGTGGTTTTCAGAAGTGTTGGGTAGTTTGGTGATGATGCTTTAAAAGTATAGATATTTTAATTGATAGATTAAAAATATGGTAATCTATGTTTAAAAATATTTGACTCTAAAATCATATACTTCATTAAAAGTAAACGTAACAATATCATCAGCTTTCAATGTATTGGTTTCATACAGGGGATTTAATATTTTAATAAGAGCTTTTATGATCAGTTCCCTGACCTCATCTCTCATTTTCTCCTTTGCTCACTCTGCTGAAGTCATACTGGATCTTTGCTGTCCCCAAAACACACCAGACACTCTTCCACGTCAGAGACTTGGCATTTGCTATTTCCTCTATCTAAAATTCCCCCCCCCCCGATAGCCATATGATGTGCTTTCTTTCCTCACATAAGTCTTCGTTCAAATATAACCTCATCAAAGTGGCTGTCCTTGAACCTTCTATCTAAATAGCACCCCCACCACCGCCCACATCCCCACCTGTCACTATAACGCAGGGTTCCTCAACTTCAACGTTGACATATTGGGCCACACAGTTCTGTGGAAGGAGGGTCATATGCATTGTAGGATATTTAGCAGCATCCCTGGCGTCTATGTACTGGATGCGGGGAGCATCTTCCCCACCCCCAGCTGTGTGTGCTAATCAAAAATGTCTCCAGACATTTCTGAATATTCCCTGAGGGGCAAAATAGCCCCTAGTCTAACCCCTAACCCCTTTATTTTTCTTCATAGCACTTACGCCATATTACATTATGTTTATAATCATGCCTTATGTTATATGTTATTTGCTTATTAGTTGTCATTAGAATGTGAGCTTTTGTACAGCAAGACTTTCTTTCATTGATTGCAGTATCCCCGATCCCAGGAACAGTATCTGGTACAGTTTTTAAGCAGTAATATATCAAATAGATTAACTTCATAGTACATTTTCTTGAATGGTGTTGTGTTCATCTTGAGTCATTTCTCTATTCAGATTGCTTCTCTTTATTATAATTAAATTTATATATGAAAATCAGTGGAGGACCTAAGGAATAAAAAGCATTTTTGAACAATAAGTATTTGAAATTGCTGTTGAAAGTCCAACTGTCTTTACTAAAAAAATATACCCAAGTGATTATAACCCTCAGGACATTAGCCCTCTTTTCCGATAAATTAACTTTTTGTCATTGATCAGTTTTTTCCCCCATTTTTAACAGTTTCAGAATAAAGCTCATTAGCACTTAGATACAGTGTTAAGTTATGAAAGCACAAAAATTTAAAAGTTATTTATACATTTGGATTACTCATGACTGCATTTATTTTTATGAACTCTATATTTGTTTTGGCTAAACGTTTATTTACATTAACTCTTGAAAAAATTGGCACTGAAGATGGTATTGTAATTTCAGACGTACTATGTAATATAATCAGCATTAATTCATAAACTGTTCTATTAGACTAAGGGGAGAATAAGGGGCATAAATCTTCTAAATAGCTACAGTAGAAATTGTTTTATACCATGGCAGTGTTTTATTGGTGTATAATATATTAATTGTTTAATTTTTAAAGTCCTGTCAGCTTTATGATTTAATAATAATTTTATTCAGCAGCTATGTTTTCTTAAAATTAGGGATGCTATTTTTAAGTAAAGCTACTTATACACTGTTTAAAACATTAAAAACATGATGTAAACCATGCCCTTTCAGTTAAAATTTGCATTTCCCTTTCAAACAGCCTTTGGTACCAAACAATAAGAAAGAAAAACATTGTATTTAGGCGAGCTTATGAACTGAGCCTAAAATGAAGAAAAATACTCTAATAGGTTAATTTGTTTCCGTTGTTTGCTTGGTCTCCCTTTTTACAAAGATCTCAACAGCAATGGATTCATCTGTGACTATGAACTTCATGAGCTTTTCAAGGAAGCTAATATGCCATTACCGGGATATAAAGTGAGAGAAATTATTCAAAAACTCATGCTGGATGGTGACAGGAATAAAGATGGGAAGATAAGTTTTGACGAATTTGTTTATGTAAGTATGTGAAAACCTACCATTATTAGAAGTGATGATTGCTCCTTTGTCTTGTGGGGTCTTTTAGTAGTAAGTCCTATTAAGTTCCTAAATATATCATAGTAGTACTGTTATAACTAATAAAATTTCTCTCATCCCACCCACTACATTTAGTTCATTCTTTTAGCCATTAGAATATCTTAACAAAAGAATCAAGAAAAGAACACTTACAGAATCAAAGATATAATGCGTCTGCTCACTGTGTAAGGTGAACAGTCTCCTTTGGGGGCATCATTTAAAGGGCATTTTTCAAGGTGTGAAATGACATCCTCCAAGTGCTTTTTCTGTCGGGAACAGTGTACTCCCAAATTTTAACGATACACCCTGACTCACAGTCTTGGATGCTTCCTGAGTTGAACTTTCTGATTAAAAAGATGTTTGCTACTCTTGTGGTAGTAGTATTTAACTGTACCGTTTTCCCTAGGATGATGATTTTGATAATTAAAAGTTAGAAGCACATCTTTTCGGTCCATTGGAAGAGGCACTTAAAATTCTTGTTTTCTTCTCTAGTATCATCAAATACTCTTCAAGGTTAGGGGCTGATTTCTTAATTCCTCTACCCCCAAGCACCTAGTGTTCCATACTCAGTGCATAGAGAGTGTATGTGTGGTACTCACTATTGAAGCCTAATGCTTTTAGCTGCTAACTAGCAGGGTCAAGGTTTTTCTAGACATACGGCATTTTCCATCCATATTCATTAACAAGGTATTTGAGATATACATTAAAGAATAGCTGTTGCCTCTCCCCTCAGTTAAGGACACTTAAGATTTTATTGTTTTTATTTATTATTCATTTAAGGCTGAGTTTGACTAGATCGAATTTGGCATTCCTTATATATATTGCAGATAGGTAATTAGTGCCTAATACTTATCACAAACTTTCTAGCACTCCTATCCTTTTCCACGTTTGTTTTTGCCCCAAGACACCTGAAATGATAGCATATACTCCCATCAGTAACCATAGCTCAGTAAAGGAGGTGAAATTCTGATATGTTTTTTCCAACTAGAATTAACCCCTTTAGAACACCTTGAGAGTTCCAGAAGCAAATTGACTAAGTAGTGGTGTCTACTCAACTGATAGCATTTGCCTGGGGGTGGGGCAGGGCAGGGCGTGGCTGGGAGGAGGGGAGTGTTACTTTTTTTTAAAATGCAGACATATTTCATAACTATAATGCTATAGTTCTTGCCATCTCCTTTTGAAATACTGATCTCCTCCCCACCATTTTTTGTCTCCAGTTATTGCCAAAGCCTTTTGTTTCGAATCCTATGTTCAATAGTAAGTTGCAATTGACTTGCAATATGAGCGCTTGCATGTCCTCTGATGTATAACTTGCCTCCCTTGTAACTGCATGTTTAATTGTGAGTTTAAAGCAGCTTAGAGCAGTAGATAACTATGATCACTTATTTTTGATATAATTTTCTGCTCAGAATTTTTTAATCTACTAAAAAGAACAGACTTAAATAATCAAGATTTGCAGTGTGCCAGTATTTTGAAGGACACAGTTATGAAATTGTCTTTGAGAAAAATCATCTTAGGGAAATATTTAATTTTGTATATTTTGAAACGTTGCTGATTCCACACAGCTGTTTGTGGCTCTTAAGTGAAGGCTGTGATTACCCTAGTATTTTCTTAAAAAGTGAATAACAGGCATAATAATTTTGGCATCACCAGGGATTTTTTTAAAAAATAAAATACTAATGAGGACCTTGTTGGTTAAAATGTATATTTTAGAATTGGAAGAAATCAATATGTTTATACTCCTTCATTCTTCAAATTAAAAAAACCTGGGTTCCTGAAAAAGGAAGTGACTTGCCCAACATTACACAGGGGACTAGTGGCTTTTTCCAGTTACCTCCCTTCTATTCAAGAAATTTGAAATCTGAAGGACAGTAAAATAACCCACATGAAGTTTCAGAATGATACCACCGTGACTGTACTGAAAGAAAGATGGGTATGTAACCAACCAAATGTCTGTCCACTCCCATCTGCCTTGTCATCAATGAAACATCTTACAAATTGTCAGACAAAGTATGGGTAGATCCTAGTTACCTGAGCAAGAGGAAGCACATTATTCCTGTCAGGGATTAACATAGGAAGTAGAAGTAAACATGTTCTTGCATGTTAGATTTTTGGTTTTTATTTTAAATTGCTACCTAAGAGGTGTTAATTGCAAACCAGGCTACAAACAACATGTTTATATTAATTTTGGAGAAGAATATATATATATATGGCAGAAAAGAGCCCCCAAATCATATATAAACTTCACGTGTTAAAATTAAATATATTAACTGATCTTATTTCTTCTAAGTATTTCAAAACTAAATTACTGGATTTTTATACTTCCGAGGTAATAGTGGGGTTTTTGTTTGTTTTGTTTTGTTTTTTGCGGTACGCGGGCCTCTCACTGTTGCGGCCTCTCCCCTTGCGGAGCACAGGCTCCGGACGCGCAGGCTCAGCGGCCATGGCTCGTGGGCCCAGCCGCTCCGCGGCACGTGGGATCCTCCCGGACCGGGGCACGAACCCACGTCCCCCGCATCGGCAGGCGGACTCCCAACCACTGCGCCACCAGGGAATCCCAATAGTGGGGTTTTTTACTTCATCTGTAAAAAGACTGGTATGGCGATAAGTTCTTTCAGCAGAGAAATCTGCATTGAACTCTTATTTTCACAGTGAGAACCTTGCTCTTACATAATGGTAATAAGTTATTGACCTGTTTTAGAACTTTTACTAATATTACCGACCTCATAGGATTAAGTAGCTTCATATATGTAAAGTGCTTAGAACCATACCCGGTATATAGCAAATGCTATACAGGTGTTAGTTGTTGGTAGTTATTTCTATTTATTAAAAAGGCAGTGTTCTTTTCCTATTATTACTAAGTTTAGGCCTACAACAGATTCCCCGAAAAGTAAAAATTCAAACCTGCTGCGTTGGAAACAAGCCTCAAACACTGGAAGCCAGTCAGTATTTTTTTGCAATTCATTCTAAAATCTTTCCTTCTTAAGTCCTGTGCCTCTGCATTGCTTTGGTTTGGCCACTAGTGCTGATCTAGGAAGGTGATGACACTTTTGAAAGGAATAAGAAACATATACGTTTCATAAAAGAGACTGGAAAAGATATATAGAACCAGAGTGAGCAGTGTACACCAGGAGTTTGTTCACACATGATAAAGCAAGTCCCTCCTCATGGAGGGAAAACAGCATGAAACAGTGAGCTCATTAGTATCACCACGGGCAGCTTTGAAAAGATTCATTGACAACTCTCCAGCACAGTAGTTGGCCTGGTGCTGTCTCTGATTTCAGAGATTCTTGTAAAGCCAAGGCTTATACTCAAATTGCTTTATCATCCACTCGACTGATTCCTTTACTAAAGTAGAAAATAAAATGCAAATTCTCACGTAGTGAATCAATTTAACAGATACATAAATCTTCAACTATCACTTATCTTTTAACATTTTTTTAAACCTAAAGAACAGAGGAAAATACTATGAAACTGAAAATTTGAGCCTGGCTAGAAGAATTTATTTTAAAATATTTAGAGAAGGAAGGTCATGTAACTTTTGTAAGACAATTGAAAATTAACTCATTTAATTGCAACTTTGTATTCAACATGTTGTTCCCAAGCATCAGGAGTTTAAGTAGAGCTATGTAAGTAATTGCATTAGAATATTGTACAGTAGACATTCTTCTTTAAAAGTTATTTGTGTTGTTCCTCTTTTCCATGATGTTTACAAAGTTTTTCAGCTGAAATAGTGATCATGGAAACAACCTAATTTTTAGAAGCTAATGATCCTTAAGGCAAAAATAGTCGTGATAAGAAAAATAACTTTTCATATGTCATTCTGAGGGTAGTAGCTTCGAGGCAATCACATTTTGGAGATTTTTGTCGTTCCAGTGATTTATGGTATCTCAGTCAGGAGAAGCACACATTTTATATTTTAATTTACTACACAGTGTTATACTAAATGAAGTAAAGTTCAGAATGAGGTAGAATAGTAAATATTGTTTTTCCACTGAGCAGATACGTATAGTTATCAAAGAGGGAGCTGTGGGAACAGAATGCATCACAGTTAAGATTGCTACATTCCCAAGTAACCATTTTGTTGTCTAATCTTGGCTTGGAAGGTAAGGTAAATTAAATGAAATTACAGGTGGAATCAGTGTGAGTAAAAATAATTTTAATAATTTGAAATTACCCAGAGTACATGAGTCAGTTCCACATTATGGATACTTAACAGGAGTCAGTATAATGGCCAGAGAGGAGGAAGAGTGATTTCATTGGCTGTGTGTAATATTTAGAGTAGTCAGTGTGTGTGTGTCTATATACATATACAGACATAGACGCGCGCGCACACATTCTGAGTCTACCTCTGAAATTACAGGTATAGCACAAAATCACAGCTATGGAAATTGAGTAAGCTTGATTTTGTAAAACTTACTGCTTACTAACTATTTTCCTAAATAAAATTGGGTTTATAAGTCCAAGGAAGGCCAGGATTTCAGGACGGTAACAGGAAAAGATGACTTTGTGATGGGGCTACAGCAACTTTCCTACCAGTTAGAAAGAGTCTGTCTCAGTTGATTAATTACAAAAAGATGCTCTCCTGGAGAGACTAAATGTAAAAAGGCACTCCTCTTTCTGCCTGCCACAGTCTTTCACTAGACACCAGGCCTGCTTAGGGGAGCATGGGCTGGATTTCAGCTTCTACTCATGCCTGCTCTCATAGACACAGCCTGAACTGCTAAATACGGTGACCCTGTTCTATGACCTTCAAACATAGGCTACCCCTCCTGAGGTGTGTTTGTGAGTATGTACTTGTCAGTAATGTTAAAGGCCTTTGGGTTATCTTCTGTTTGCTCAGCAACTTTTCCATTAGGGCCGTAAGTTTCTTTCGATAAGTCTATTGTGTTCTAAACATGTTTTAAAGAAGTTTTTATGAAAATGCTACATCTTGCTCTTGTTTTTCTGGCAGTGGCTAATTTAGCCATGCACATTGGTAGCTCAGGAACAAATTGGAGATTAGGTAAGTTCCAGTATTTCAGACATGTATAGGCAGACCTTTGGAATGTCCGGTCATTCAGTCAAGCGGTTAGAGTAGGGTATGAAATTTGTTCCGTTACAGCCTGCTTTTGTACACTTAGAATGTGCAGGTTAATTTCATTAGCCATGTGCCTTATTGTGAAGAGAAGCTTGATCACTGAAAAGCCTCTTTTCTGGGTTTATTCTTTTTTTTTTTTTTTTTTTTTGTCTGCGTTGGGTCTTAGTTGCTGCGCACAGGCTTTCTCTAGATGCAGCGAGCAGGGGCTACTCTTCGTTGCAGTGCGCGGGCTTCTCATTGCAGTGGCTTCTCTCGTTGCGGAGCACGGGCTCTGGGCACACAGGCTTCAGTAGTTGTGGCTCTCGGGCTCAGTAGTTGTGGCTTGTGGGCTCTAGGGCGCTGGCTCAGTCGTTGCGGCGCACGGGCTTAGTTGCTCTGCGGCATGTGGGATCTTCCCAGAGCAGGGCTCAAGCCCGTGTCCCCTTGCACTGGCAGGCGGATTCTTAACCACTGCGCCACCAGGGAGGTCCCAAAATTTTCATCTTTCTTTGCACTATGAATCGTGCTTAAAGAAGGGGGAATCCTTCAGTCTTTTCTCTCCAGGAAAGGAACAAAGCCTTCCTTGTTCTAGAAAATTAACAGATTTACCTGTGCCTTTAAACAACACTAGTCTTTGGCTTAAAACGGATTCAGCGCATGTGGCACTTGATGTTTTTGACAAGTGTGTGCAGTTGACCTCTGGCACTTCATTTTTGGTAGCAGTATTGAAGTACTTGTTTAGCATCTTAAAACTCAAGCCTAGTTTGCCTTATCTTTTAACACTCATCACCTATGGGGGAAAATGTAGGTTACCACAGTATAAAAGAAGATAAATATGCTTATGGTTGTACCTGATTGAAAATTGTGAATCAACAACATATTTTCGTTACTAGATTTTCCAAGAGGTAAAAAGCAGCGATATTGCCAAAACCTTCCGCAAAGCAATCAATAGGAAAGAAGGGATCTGTGCTCTGGGAGGAACTTCAGAGCTGTCCAGTGAAGGAACGCAGCATTCTTACTCAGGTAAATAGTTTCACATGTGTTAGGTGACCACAGTGAACTAAGTAGGTTGCCTGCTATAATGTCAAGGAGGGGCTCTAGAAATACATTGTCTCCTAATTAAGAATACAGTCGAAGTCGTTGTGACCTATATTTGGACTTGGGACTAATACTTCCCATAAAGGCATTACAGGTATTTATTGTACGGTTTCGTTAGCTTGTAAGAGCCATGATACAATACGTGCACAGATAGGCTTTATTACAGCAGAGCCCTACAGTAATATAAATAGAATTTCTAAAGAATTTTGTAACTAACTTCCAAGGATCAGTTAACCCTGCTCTATTCTTTTTGTTTATTTTATAGCTCCTAATAGCCACTGTGTTGCATTCACTTGTCTGGGTTTCCAAAGAGGATAACAACAGGCTTGTGATACATTAACATACAGCTCTCCTGAACAACTATTTCTGGCTTTAGAGTCAAATAGTTAACCTAGAGTATGAACTAATGTCTTCTTATTCTACATAATTTTAGAGGAAGAAAAATATGCTTTCGTTAACTGGATAAACAAAGCTTTGGAAAATGATCCAGATTGCCGTCATGTCATACCAATGAACCCAAATACCGATGACCTGTTCAAAGCTGTTGGTGATGGAATTGTGCTTTGGTAAGATTTCCAAAAATAGTCTTCCATGTAATTGACATAGTTGTTTCTGGATGCTTGACGGATTCATCTCGGGGAATAGCCAGAATTGAAATTTGTCTAGGTTCTGCCCATTTCATCTCTAGGCCTGTCCGTGAAAGTACCACCAAAGGTGAATCTAAAACTCAGTCATTTAGACCAGAGACCTCTTCCTAGAGAAGCTCTCAGCTTCCAATTTCTTCTCACCACTGAGTAAGCTAAACAATACAACTTAGTTGAACTTTTTATGTCAGCATCTCTTTATTCTCAAGTACCATAGGTTCCAAAAGAGAAAAACAGGCCACTTGGCACTTTTCACCCTCCAATTACTTATTTCTGAAAAAATGCATTTGTCACTCCTGCTGCCCCAGACCCAACAGTGTCTTGGCAGAAATGATATAAGATTATCAACAGTTTGTCAGTGAATGCAACTCTTTTTTGAGGCAGTGGCGTACAGTGGTTAAGAGCATGCTCCATAATCAGTCTGCCTAGTTCCTGTTCAGGCTCTGCCACTCAGTAGCTATGTATCAATAGCTGCAATCAAGATACTGACCCCTTTGAACCTTCCTACACTGTTGGTGGGAATGTAAATTGGTGCAGCCACTATGGAAAATACTATGGAGGTTCCTTAAAAAACTAAAAATAGAGTTGCCATATGATCCAGCAATCCCACTCCTGGGCATATATCCAGACAAAACTATAATTCGAAAAGATACATGCACCCCAATGTTCACAGCAGCACTATTTACAATAGCCAGGTTGTGGAAGCAACCTAAGTGTCCATCGACAGCTGAATGGATAAAGGAGATATGGTACATATATACAATGGAGTACTACTCAGCCATAAAAAAGAATGAAATTATGCCATTGGCAGCAACGTGGATGGACCTAGAGATTGTCATACTGAGTGAAGTAAGTCAGACAGAGAAAGTAAAATACCACATGATATCACTTATATGTGGAATCTTAAAAAAAATGATACAAATGAACTTATGTACAAAATAGAAACAGACTCACAGACAGAAAATAAACTTATGGTTACCAAAGGGGAAAGGGGGAGAAAGAGATAAATTAGGAGTTTTGCATTAGCAGATACACTCTATATATAAAATATACTATATATAAAATAGATAAACAATAAGGTCCTACCATATAGCACAGGGAACTATATTTAATATCCTGTAATAAACCATAATAGGGAAGAATTTTTTTAATAAATAAAAGGTACTTGATCACTTTGCATTTCAGGATCCATCCATTATGATCCCCATATTATTGTACTTGCTTCACAGGGCTGTTGTGAGCTTTAAGTGACTATATATAGAGCACTTAGAACAGTGCAATGGGTATATTTCTGATGACAGTGTACAATATATAAAATTCTTTTTTCTTTCAATAAGGTCATTTTGGTTGTTTGAAAAGCTGATTTTAAAAATGTGAAATATCCCCTTACTTGCCACTTATCGGCTGTAAAGAGATATTCCCGATATGTTTTAATATAGAGACTCATATGGTACTATTTATTTAATATTTAAATTTTGCATGGAAAGAAGCATGGTTTTCCCTATGCAGAATAACTTGTTTTAGGGCAGTATTATAAACATCTAAGATATTAGAGTCTAACTCCAAATTTTACCAAATGAGATTCTTCCTAAGTCAGATTCTAACCTAATTAAGATAACTTTTCTTTTTCTCTGTATTATCACTGTATTTCCAGCACCAAATATAGTACCTGGTACATCATCTAGGCACTCAATAAGTATTTGGTGAATGAAAGAATCTCATGCTCAACTAATTTTACCTCTTTGTAGATAAATGGTCGTTTTAATTGTGCATTGTGTAATCTAGAAGAGAGATTCAGTTTCAATGTGCGATATTATCTGTTTTTAATATTTATTCAATAAAGTTTTTTTTAATATCCGAGTAATTCATTCTTCTAAAAGAATGTGGAAGTTACAAAAAATTAAATAAGACAGTATACCCTAATGCCCAACTCAGAAATACTCAACTACTGTAAATACTTTGGTCTTTTTTATTTGCATTTTTATATGTATAGTTTTTTTGAGATCAACATGTTAAAAGTCATATGTTGCATTTTTTTTCAGATTATATGAGAGACATGTTATAATAAGCCTTACAGTATTTGTGTATATTAAAGATTATTTTAAAATAAGTCAACTCATTTCAAAATTTGTTTCAGTAAAATGATCAACCTTTCAGTTCCTGATACAATTGATGAGAGAGCAATCAACAAGAAGAAACTTACACCCTTCATCATTCAGGTATGCACCATTCTCCCCTCCTTCCATGAAACTACTGTTTGAGGACTGTTCTACAGACCATAGGCTCTGCACTTTTCATCTTCTCATTTAATTCTTATAACAAGTCTGAGTTGAGGATTGTTTTCCAGATTTCATAGAAAAGAGAAACTGAGACTCAGAAAGGCTTCTGAGCTGTACTGACGTTGCTGCTGGAAGTAAAGTTCAAATCCAGGTCTAACTGCGAAGCAGTTCTGTGTTCTTTTCATTGCATTTTGTGTTCAAACATACAGAAATAAGCTCTTAATTAATTAGCATGCTTAAAGAACAAAGGGCTTTTATTTTCCATTTAGTGAGTATTAGACTGTTAGATAGCAAAATTCCCTCAGGCAAGAGCATCTCGGGATGTGGAGATTGAGAACTTCTAGAACTCTGAGGTGTATTCAATAGACCTCTCATTTAGGCATTTTTAGAAATACGACACTTAACCCATATGGATATCCTTACTCTAGTAACTCAGCCTTTCCCTTTAGTGTCAGTGTCCTTAAGAAGGGACCAAATAAAAATACCGAGTTAACTTCCCCTGTAAATCTGAAAAAGACAACAACAATGAGGCTAGATTTGTTTTAGCTATGCTTTTTTTTTAATATTTATTTATTTAGGCGGCACCAGGTCTTAGTTGCGGCACGTAGGAACTTCATTGAGGCATGTTTAGTTGTGGCACGTGGGTTTCTTAGTTGTGGCATGCAGACTCGTAGTTGTGGCATGCATGTGGGATCTAGTTCCCCAACCAGGGATCAAACCCGGGCCCCCTACACTGGGAGCACAGAGTCTTACCCACTGGACCACCAGGGAAGACCCTAGCTATGCTTTTAACACCAAAGCCTGGATATTGCTTTCTGTGGATCACGTATGGGTAAAATTAAGACATAATTTCCTTGCTGAGTGTTATTTTCAGTGAAGGGAGAAATAGACTGCAAAAACGCAGAAAGGTTAAGAAGCAAGTGTTGTAAATTGGCTGTCTTGCAGGAAAACTTGAACTTGGCACTGAACTCTGCTTCTGCCATTGGGTGTCACGTTGTGAATATTGGTGCAGAAGATTTGCGGGCTGGGAAACCTCATCTGGTTTTGGGACTGCTTTGGCAGATCATTAAGATCGGTTTGTTTGCTGACATTGAATTAAGCAGGAATGAAGGTAATGGAACACAGTCATAATTTTGAAAGTCGTTTATTGGTTATTTTTTTCTAGTCATGCAGACTGTCATGCTTTCACTTAATTGAGGTGATTAGATGATAACTAGAATTAAACATAAGGTAATGTTATAGTGTTATTCAGGAAAATAGCCTAATTATAACTTTCTTCTTTAGTAGTAATTAACATTTGTCTGGCACTTTAGAATTCATTGTACAATAAAGGCACGAAAGCCCAGAGAGTTTAAGGAACTTGCCCAAAGTCCCCAAACTTAATATGTATTCTTTTCTGCTCTGATTACACTTACACTTTCAATCCACTCAAAGGGGCCTATATTTAAACAAATAAAATTTTTCTAATTGCTGGCCTCTTCTGAGCAGAGGCTTCTGCACAAGTAAGAATGTTACCTCTGCCCTTGCTTAAATCCCTCAGTGCCAGAGTGACATGGCATGAAGCAGAGTCCATGAAAGATGAAATTTGCCTGTTAGAGGTATCGCTTAGACCTCTTTGGAAGTCAGGCAGTTTCAGTCTTGTTCAATGTAAATCTCTTTTTATCTTATGGGAGGTAGTTATTGCATAAGGACTACACAACTTCTTCATAAAACAGTGCTTGAATTTAGACAGTGCTTTGTACAGACACCCAAGCTTCTACCTCTTACCTCTGGGAATATTTATCAGAAAACCCTTGGCTTCTTCTAGGCATTCAATTCAACAACAAAAAATTATTGAGCAGCCTTTACATGTTAGATGCTATAGAAAATGTAAAGTTGAATTCTATTCCTTTAAAAGTAGGTTTAACACTTCAAGAGTTAATTAGTTATACTTAAATATAAATACCTTAGGGTTTGTATACTCGTTTAATCAAAAGGTTAAGTAAAGGGCTCCAAAATTTTAAACATACTCCCCCAAGTCTCTGATTTTAATATTATTTAAGAACAATTTACGTAAATATATGACATAATGTGAAAATGTTCAACTTAAAAGCTAGAACATTTGGTATTTGGAATGTGAAGAATAATAAAGAATATGTTATAATATATATTTGCTGTGTATTCTCATAATACAGTGTTTCTATCTGTATCATAATTATCTACTTTTATTTATCTTTGTTATTAGACTGTGAGTACCTGAAAACCAGGCACTAGGTCACAGTACTTTTAGTACCTCTCTTACTTACTTAATAGAGTGTCAAAAGACTCAATAAACTTGTAATAACTGTTACATGGAATATATTGGTTGTGGGTTTTTTCCTTATAGCCTTGGCTGCTTTACTTCGAGACGGTGAGACCTTGGAGGAGCTTATGAAATTATCTCCAGAAGAGCTTCTGCTTAGATGGGCAAACTTTCATTTGGAAAACTCAGGCTGGCAGAAAATCAACAATTTTAGTGCTGACATCAAGGTAACTGTGCAGTTATCGACACTTTGGGGGAATATAATGACTCGGGAGATTTCATGCCAGCTTAAAGGAGGGGGTCATTCCTATGAGTTTATCACCCAGCCTTGTTGCCTCTTGGCCCTGACGGTAGATTTCAGTAGAGAGATGGAGCCAAGTAAGGAGCACTAGCGCCAAGTCTAGCTTTCATTTTGCGGAAAGGGGTAAAAAGTATTATATTATAGTCCTAACATTTTCTATTCTACCTACTGTTCAACATGGAGTACGAAAGGACAGGCAGTCATGACTCTTCTGTTGCTAACTGCCTTTCCCAGGCCTCAGTGTACCTTTTAGTAAAGACCTGGAAGAGAAAGGGCCTCAGGATTCCCTGTCTCCTTCTGTCATGTGCTCCCTCCTTCAGGCACTGAGTTCTTGAGGGTAGTTACATACTTTTATTTATGTCTGTGTCTCCTACCTCAGCCCCCGCCCTTGCATTACCGCCCTCCTACTAAAGCCCACCTCTAACACAACACCTGGCACATAAAAGACCCACAAAGATTTCTTGCGTTGAGTTGAATTTTGGCACTCACTGCTCACCACGAGCACTAGGGAAAACTCGCAAGGGCGGGAGACATCGGTAGCATTCATTTACCACACGTTGCCTCTGGCATCTCGGGGAGACAGGGCCAAAATCACCAGGGCAGATATCTTGGCATTCTCATTAACCAACTCGACTCTCCAAAATCCGGATGTTGGAACACAGGGAACAAACTCAAGGATCTTCACCAGATGTCACTGGCCAATAGGGCTGTGAAAATAGTCTGTGACCACATCAGTTTATTCAGTGGTGAGAGAAAGTAATGGGATATATTTGCATTACTGATTTCATCAGTGAAAATTAAGGATGGCCCCAAAATTATAAAACCAACTGACCCCACCTCTTCTTTTAATTTATGCAACATGCTTAGCCAGCTATATTTTGCTTTACACATTAGATATGTTCCCAAAAACCATTCATAAATGTATTTTATGTTCGGAGCACATAATTTAAATGTATAAAAGGGAATCTTATATACAAATGAATATTTTTTTAAAAAATATTCTGCTTTGAATATTTTTAAAAAGCAGAGGATTGTTAGGTAATGTATGTTCAAGTTCAGATTTTCACCTGTACAGCCCCTTTTCAGGGTAGTAAGTACAAACTCTGTGGGGTCTGCTCTTTACCTGTCTTTCTCAAGTACATAGGGTTAGATTACGAATTGTTTCTGCACCTTTAGTAGGTAATTGTAAGCGAAAGCAGTGCAACTGTAATGCACTACTCCTTGGAAGGAGATAACCCTTATGCCCACTAATGGTATGATCTGGGTTTGCATTCCATGAATTGCTCTGAAGTGACTTTCACTCACCTGATTCTCCCCGATCTTAGAATCGTTTCTGGCGAGTGTATCAAACTTATTGGGGTGGCTCATTTAAGATGCAGCTCTCCGGGCAGCTCCCAGAGATCTGTGCTTGGTAGGTCTGAGGTTGGATCCAGCAATCTCCATATTGAACAACTTCTCCAGGGGATTAGGATGCACATAATCCGTAGGGTTTACCACAAGAAACATTCCTTTATAATCTGTCTGGACTGTCAAGGCCTAGTAATAGAAAACTGTCATAGCTGGGAAGGTGATCTTCAAATATAACATGATTAAGGAATCTTCACTCCAGTTCCTGTCCTCTGGTACAATTTGACATGTGTGTTGAAGACCCTCCTAAGTGTTTGCGCTTGGTACAGTGGTTTTCACGTTTTGTTCTGTGCAGTGTCCACACAGCCTGCATGCACCCAGTGCACACCCCGTATGAGCAATGCCATTTTGTTTTAGGTATTGGGATTCCAAGTGAAAGTGTTCAAATGATGAAAGAGTTCAGGGGCTTAAAACAAAGAGAAGCTTGTTTGGTTAAATATATTCAGATAATTAAGGGTTTAATGTTATTTCACCACCTCAAGTGTTAACTCGTTTTAAAATTTTTGTCACTTAAATACATCTTTAACACAGCTAATCTCTTCTCCATACCTTATGATATATACATATTGTGCTTTGTAATGATGTAACCTGTTTATTTTTTCTTTCCCTATGCTTCCTGGATTTCTCCTGTCCTACTTTTTTCTCTTGCTTGTTTTATCTATCAAGCTTATTGACTTCAGTAACTCAGTGAAGGTACAGAACTAGTTACGTGTTTACTAGCATTATTGTATTGATGACTTCAATAAATTGTAAAGTCATGACAAAATCCAGTTCATCCATATTCAAGGCAGACCTAAGGCCAGAAAAGTGGACTTTTCTGGGGAAAGGAGCTGTTAAATTAGAAGATAGAGATTTGTGTCGTACATTCTCACAAAATCCGATGCAAGCATCCTTCCAAACATGGGACAATAGGATACATTCATTCTTTATAAATGTGATCGCACTGACATTTTCAATTCATTTGTAGGATTCCAAAGCCTATTTTCATCTTCTCAATCAAATTGCACCAAAAGGACAAAAGGAAGGTGAACCACGGATAGATATTAACATGTCAGGTTTCAATGTAAGTATAGGTGTTCTTTTGAATTCTACAAGCTTACAAAGTTGTTGTCAATTTCTTATAAATAACAAGAATTTTTATAATTGCATGTTGTGGTGTTGACAATTTTAAGCATTATTTTAAAATTTATTACTGTAGGTGTAATTCAGAGGCAGAAAGATGCTTTGATTTACGTTAACAGTTTATTCGTGAGTTCTGTAATTATGGTGGCATTGGTTCATATGGATGGCATAAAATATTCAAAGCAAGTGTGGGGAAATAAGCACTAAAGACTAACGTTTTCCAAGTATTTGGATTACAATCACAGTGATAGATTTAATGACTACATATTCATATATGCATCTGTAATATTCCTGTGTTGAGAGTAATGTGAATATGTTTACAAACTGCTGCTCCCTGAAATCCGGTTTGGGGAATTACTGTCACAGAACATGTTCCCTGATTACATCACTTATTTGTTCAATGACCTTGGACAAGTTCCTTCCCGAAATTGGATTTCACTTTGTTCATACATGAAGTAAAGAGTTGGCCTAGACTATTTAGTCCCAACTTTCTAGGATCCTGTTGTTGCTAGTACTCATTAGATGTGGAATGTATTCTACTGGTTTTTAAAAATCCACATTTCTAGCATATTTCACAGTAGGATTGAGTGGATTACACTGGGTAAACCATTTATGCTGCCCTTATCAGAACTGAATTTGTAACTGACTTTGTAGTGCTTATATTTCTGTCTGTTTTTAACTGTGAAATTCTTCAGTTCAGGTCACTCTTGGCACGAACAAGGGGCCCTCTTGTGCACTAAGGGAGCTGTCTCTATCACTCCTCCCTAGTTGATCTTAAAGCACTCCCTTCATTGTCTCTTACCTCCTCAGAATCCTTCAAGGTTTCCCCGTTGACTCTAGAGTTCAATCCGAAATGTTCTGCTGATCATGTAAGGCCCTGCTATACCAGTGCAATTTCCCACTACTCTGTACCCACCACACACACACTCATTTTACCTCTGAGCCTTTCCTCTTGCTTTTCCCCTTGTTTCTCAGTGTCCTTCATCTTTTTCAGTCTTATATCTTCTTTAGGGGTGTGTATATATATATATATATATATATATATATATATATATATACATCCATCACCACATCAAGTTTCCTCATGATCCTTTGTAATTCCTCCCTGCCCCCATACTCCCATACTCCTCCATCCCAGGCAACCACTGATTTACTTTCTTTAAGTTTAGTTTGAATTTTTGAGAATTTTATGGAATCATACAGTATGTATTCTTATTTTATCTAGCTTCTTTCACTCAGCATAATTATTTTGAGATACATGTTGTTGCATGTATCATAAATTCATTCCTATTTTATTGCTGAATAATAGTCCAGTGAATGGATATACTATAATTTGTTACCCATTCACCTGTTGATGAACATTTGAATTGTTTCCAGTTTGGGGCTATTACAAATACAGCTGCTCTGAACATTCATATACAAGTCTTTGTATGCATATACGCATTCATTTATCTTGGGTAAATACCTAGGAGTGGAATGGCTGGGTAGTATGGTATGTGTGTGTTTAACTTTTTTAAGGAGCTGCCAAGTTGTTTTCCAAAGTAGTTGTACCTTCGCACATTGCCGCCAGCAGGACGTGAAAGTACCAGTACGTCCACATGCTCACTGACACCTTAGTGTGGTTAAACATGAATCATTTTAACAGGTGTAGAGGTGTCTCATTGTGATTTTAATTTGCATTTCCCTAATGACAAGTGATGTTGAACATCTTTTCACGTAGTTATTTGCCATCCATATATCTTTGTTTAAACACTTTACCCATTTTAATTGCATTGTTTGTTTTCTTCTTGTCAAGTTTTGAGTGTTTTATATATTTTGAATACAAGTCCTTTATTGGATATGTGATTTGCAAATATTTAGTCCCGGTGTTTTTCAAAGAACAGACGTTGTTAATTTTGACAAAGTCAGATTTAGTTATTTTTTTCTCTTACGAATCATGCTTTTGGTGTTGTATCTAAAAACTTTTAGCCTAACACAAGGTCACAAGCATTTCTCCTTATGTTTTCTCCTAGAGGTTTTATAGTTTGGGGTTTTACATTTAGTTTTACATTTGGGTTTTAGATTTATAGTGTTGGGTTTATACATTTGTGTGTGTGTGTGTTTGGGGTTAATTTTGAATATGATGTGAGGTATGGGCTGAAGTTCTTTTTTGCATATGTATATTTTTTATTTGATTATTTTTTGTTTCACTATTCTACAATGTATTTAACTATTTGAATTTTTTAAATTTTGGGCTATTTTAAAGCTTCCTTCTATTCCAATATTATCAATGCTTTTTGTTTAGGAATGCCAAGATGATCAATAAATAAGGGATTTTAAAATAAAGATGGTAAATAGCATAAACCAGGGGCATTAAAGTAACAACTGATAGGTTACAAGAAATAAAATAGGCTCTGTGAGAGGAAGTCACTAGGCTCACAGAGAGTCCTGAAGAAAGGCTGAATCCCACTCGATTGCCCATCTGCTCGTGGTTACTGATTGCTCTGCAGATGGTAACAGAGAAGGGTAACACAATAAATACACATTGTTCTGGAGTCCCAGACAGTCAAGGCACCTCACTGGAGATTAAAAAACTAAAAATACCACCACCCATTAAAGACAGAGTTAAGACTCTCAAACTATACAATCTGCATGCACCGTGTTGGTTTAGAAGTAACATTCCTCAAGTTCCCTTTCTCTCTTTTTTCCTCCCAGTTATAAAATCCCTTTTCTTTTCACATGACACTGTTTTCCAGAAGAGCTACTTTTGCCCTGGGGTAGACTGGGGTGGAGATGTCTGTTGTAGCTGCCAAGAACAGTCTGGAGGGCAGGTCACTAGAAAGGAATAATCCAAAAGCAACTGTTTCTCCTGCAGCTCCAGGAGGAGGAACTTTTATTGGTGGGAGGTGGGAATGGTGAGCACCTGGGAAACTATTTTTACATTGGTCTGAAATCATCAGATCTATAACTTAAAAATCTTCACCAAACCATACGTTAGTCAAGAGATCAGCATGCATCTTTCCAGAAGAAAAGAAAGGCAAAATGGAGAAGAAGAAAAGTTAGGAGTCCTAGGAATTAGTTGAAAGTAAGTATTTTTTTTTACAGAAATGGACAACTTTGCTTCCCGGGTGGAAAAGTAAAATAAAACAAACAAAAAATAGTTGAAGAGAAAAACAATGATTTAAAATATGCAATTTAAACTTGAAATAAAATTATCGGAACCTGGTATCCCTGATTATTATTTTTAAAATATTTTCTCATAATTCCATCATCTTTTTCAGCCTTACACCTTCTTTAGGGCTTAATTTAAAAATCTGAACAGGTTTTGCTTTTTTCTTGATGAATTTTGCCATGAGAGATGTAATCTCTATTGAGTTAAATGTATTCTGTCCTTAGATATACGATCTGGTGCCATCTAGGGTATTTTCAAGGTACTGCATATCCAGCACAGCCAACTTTTTTTTTTTTTTTTTTGCATTCAAAACAATAAGTACCATATATTGACTAAGAGAAAACAGAACTGTATACCCAGCCTACCATTGTAGGAAAACATTTCTATATTTTTAGTATGGTCTTTTAAAAAATGTCTTCTTATTTTACTTCAACAGGAAACAGATGATTTGAAGAGAGCCGAGAGCATGCTTCAACAAGCAGACAAATTAGGTTGCAGACAGTTTGTTACCCCTGCTGATGTCGTCAGTGGAAACCCCAAACTGAACTTAGCCTTTGTGGCTAACCTGTTTAATAAATACCCGGCACTAACTAAGCCAGAGAACCAGGATATTGACTGGACTCTGTTAGAAGGTAACTAAACGTTTCTTAAATTATGTTTGGGACTACAGAGTAGAAATACATAGGCCACAGTGATTTCATAATCTTGACTTTAATAAGTTTCCTTATCCCCTTTAGCAACCGTCTGCTAGAAGTAGTCCCAAGGGCTGAGTAAAAAGTGGCAGCTGATAGAAAGGAATGATACAAGGGAACTTTTAAAGTAAGCTAGCCTAGGGTCACTTAGTTTAAGGCCACTTAGTAAACCAATGTTTTATTTTAATATTTTAGAATTAGGTCACTTTTTAAACCTCTCACCAGAAAAATGCCTATATGCATAAAATTTACACACATTTGCACAAAATTTATAAATTTACAATATTTATGTTTCATTCTTCCAGTCAGACTAACTGAAACTGGCCCCAGTTCCTTTCACACTTAACCTACTCAAAAAATAATAATAATGCATGGTAATTATTCGTTTAAGTTCAGGAAAGGCAGAGTTTACCTTTGCCAGATTATATATGCATGAAGTATAGTACTTAAAAATTAACAAATGTAAATAGTAGTTCATTGCATGTCTACTATCATTACTATAAAATCTTTAAATTTTATGCTTTTGAAGTTTCAAATAATTTGTTGCTCTAATATAGGCATGTAAAAGGAGTACATATATGTAGTTTAGTATTTGTTAAATGGGTAGAGGGAAGATGTAGATTAATATGAGTATAGAGGTTTATATGATATGAACCTAGCAAATTTTTAAAATAAAAACTAAACTGATAACATCAGTTACTTTAGAGGTTATGGGGATTTGGGGAGATACTGGAGAAGAATTAGACAGAGGAGGAGATTTTAAAAACTTCATACACCTCTAAATTGCTTAACTGGTTATTAATAAGGTTGTATTCTTTACTTTTAAAATAAATTCATCCAGTTTAAAAAAGAAGCATGTATCTAGAGAGAATGTATTTAGAGAGGCTGCTTAGAGACTCACAATGGAGAAAAAGCTCTAGATCTGTAAAGAAGAAATAAAATAATCTTATATGTGGGTTGATGTTATATGCACATATACAAGGTATTTAGTGAATATATAAACATTGTGAATATTTTTAATAGGAGAAACTCGTGAAGAAAGAACCTTCCGTAACTGGATGAACTCTCTTGGTGTTAATCCCCATGTAAACCATCTCTATGCGTAAGCCTTCCTACTGCTATTGTAAACAGTTATGAACATCATGAATGGACGCTACACAAATAATTACAGCTCTAAACCTTTCCTAAATGTTAGTTTGTAGCATATTACTTATATTGGAAAATGTTGAGTGGTGACTCCCATTTTCATTTCCAAATACACAAAAGCCCAGATTATTTCTTTACATGATCATTAACATTAAGTGAAAGAATGTATAAATGTCTTTCTAACACCGTAGGGAATAGATATTTATATTTTGAAACAGAGACCAGAGGGTGCCTTAAGCAGACCATCCATGATGCCTTGAAGGCTTTGTACTCACTGTTCTCTCAGCCCGGAATGTTCTTTTCCACATCTAATGCGTTATTCCCTTGCTATATTCAAGCCACTGATTCAGATCTTGACCACCACCTACCACTACCTAACCCCTAACCTCGTTCTTTTTTTTTTTTCATAGCAATTAAATACACCCCAAATCATATTATCCATATACTTGTTTCTTCCCTCTCTCTGTCCCTCTCTCTCTCTCTCTCTCTCTCTCTCTCTCTCTCTCTCTGATTTAAAGGCCAGGGATTTTTGTCCTATGTGCCCAACTTCTAGAACAGTACTTTTCAAACGATAAGCTCTCAATAAATATTTTTAAGAGAATTGGATGGTGTTAGCTCTACTTTCAGCACAGATTGATTAAAAAAATAGGAGTCTTGGGTATTATCTATGGTTTTATATATCTTGTTTGACAGTGTAGTGTTATTGTTTTTAAGGAAACATAGGCCCAGCTGTCTGAAAGCATTGATCAAATTCTTTTTAAATCATTAGTGACCTGCAAGATGCCCTGGTAATCTTACAGTTATACGAACGAATTAAAGTTCCTGTTGACTGGAGTAAGGTGAATAAACCTCCATACCCGAAACTTGGAGCCAACATGAAAAAGGTAGATAATTAGGTTGCTGCACGTATTTCTTACAGACTTTTAATTCACAATTTGTTTCTTTTGTTTGGGAAACTCGTTGGCTCTGAGCTTCTTAAGGAAAGGAACTGTGTCTTAGTTTTGTGCACACGTCCATATACAGATTAAACAAGTGAAAAATCTTTTAAGCATTTGCTTTTGTGTGTTTGCAGCTAGAAAACTGCAACTATGCTGTTGAATTAGGGAAGCATCCTGCCAAATTCTCCCTGGTTGGCATTGGAGGGCAAGACCTGAATGATGGGAACCAAACCCTGACTTTAGCTCTAGTCTGGCAGCTGATGAGAAGGTATGGTACACAATTTTAGCTGTTTAAGCTTCACTATAATACAAGTCTGTGATCTAGTCCTTATTATTTTTAAGCAAATGTATCGAGGACTACATCTTTGAAATTTCTGTGTTTAGACTCTGAAGTGAGCTTAAGTAATGAATATATGTTGGATGGCCAATGAGAGATGGCTTCTTGAAAGTGAGGCAGCAGAACTGTGACTATTTCCCTTTTTGCATAGGAAGCCTGACAGACAGACTTGAGCCTCATTTAGTGTCGGTGACTAAAAATAGCAAAAATTATGAATACCCTACGTATACATTTGAGAAAGATCTCTTAACTGTAATGCTGAAAAGCATTCATTATAACTGGGTACCAGCCAAAGCACAGCTTATTTTAAGTCCTTACCATGGTTGGACTAGTACAAAATGAGACTGCAGTAGACTGTTGGGCTTACTCATTAAAGCACTGAGAATCTTCCCCCCACCAGTGCAAAAGGCAGCTCAATGGCAAGCCACTACTACTTGAAATGTTGGTTGTTTTTTTTTCATACAGTGCAACTCTCTTTCCATGAAATCTAAACCTAAAGAGAAGAAATTAAAGATAAAGCATCTTTCTAATTGAATTTTTTCTCATGAAGTAGATCAGGACCTTTTCTTCTGCTTCTTTTAGATATACCCTCAATGTCCTGGAAGATCTTGGAGACGGTCAGAAAGCTAATGATGACATCATTGTAAGCTGGGTGAACAGAACATTGAGTGAAGCTGGAAAATCAACTTCCATTCAGAGTTTTAAGGTAAGAATTCCATGTTTGACTATTAAACACTGTTTGCTCTAGAAAGTATCTGTAATTTGGAAGGCTAACTTTTGGTTTCTTTGCGAGTGAGAATCATTGTTGGGCCAATGGCGTGATTCTTTTTTAATTCACTGGACTTTGTTTCTGGCAGCTTTATATAGGTAATCCACGTTAATTTGTACACATTGAAATTCTCAGATGTATTGTCCTTTTACACTAGGACAAGACGATCAGCTCCAGTTTGGCAGTTGTGGATTTAATTGATGCCATCCAGCCAGGCTGCATAAACTATGACCTTGTTAAGAGCGGCAATCTAACAGAAGATGACAAGCACAATAATGCCAAGTAAGGGATGCTGCATAATATCCTGGCAAGAGCACAGGCGTTATAGTCAGGCAGACCTGCATTCTCATTCAGGTTCTGCCACTTGAGAATGATGTCACCTGGGGGAAACCTCTTCTAGCCTCAGATTCCTCATCAGTAAAATGGGCTCGATCATACTTACCTTGGAGGGCTTCCCTGGTGGCGCAGTGGTTGAGAGTCCACCTGCCGATGCAGGGGACGCGGGTTCTTGCCCTGGTCTGGGAAGATCCCACATGCCGCGGAGTGGCTAGGCCCGTGAGCCATGGCCGCTGAGCCTGCGCGTCCGGAGCCTGTGTTCCGCAACGGGAGAGGCCGCAACAGTGAGAGGCCCGCGTACTGCAAATAATAATAATAATAATAATAATACTTACCTTGGAGATTTTGAAATGTATAAAATCTGTAAGAGCCTAGCGTTGCACCTGACCTAGTAGGTAGGTGCTCAGTCAGTCGTTGCTTTAGTAGATTACAGAAATAATGTATGTTTTAATGCAACTTAGCTGCAAACTCACAAGTGAAAGATGAGCTAAGAATAACCATGGCTTTGATAAGAGTATTCTTCTGTCGCACTCTTTTAACACACATTATCTAGTGATGTCTCTCTTACTTGCATAGACCAATTTACTATGTATGTTGAGTTTATTATCTTGGTCCCTTAAGTGGGTAGGATGCTAAACCCTCAGGTGGAACTGTGCCTTGAAAGTTTCCTGTGTTTCAACAGTATTGAGGTCTTTTCCACCTGTCTCTTCCCTTCTCCAAAGACCTAGACTGTGATCTGGTTTCACGGGTAACCCATGAAAACTTTCCCAGTACACACTGAAAATCAGCCCCCAGCTGGGCTTCACAGGATAGCTAAGAAACATTACTGCAAAACTTCGTGGTTAAGCACGTCATTTCTGCCCTCCTTAAAAAAATATTTGTAGCGTAATATGATAAAGATTTAATATCCATAATTTATAGAGAACTCCTGAGGCTTCTTTTTCCAGATGCTTGATCATCTTTAAAGATTCCTGTTACGGAACACCTAGAAATGCCTTGTGTATTAATTGAGGGAAGCTCCTGCAGATTTCCCCAGCTGGACATGTCATGTTCTTTTCTCCCTTCCTTTCTCTACACTTTGCATTCCTTGCTTCGGCCACTCTGGCCATGTACCATGTAGGCTCTCTCCCCTCCTTTGAATATCTGGGAGTATTCACTGCATCTACCAACTTGTATTTTGCGTCTGGCATAATTTTTTCCACCCCAAATCTCTAAGATCTCATGAGAGTTACTATTATCTTATTACATGCTCAACGAGAATATCAATCTGGGTAATTATATATTCTAGAAAACTATTTTTTTCATATCAAATCAGTGCTCCAAAATTATTTCTCATTTTATATTGTAGAAAAAGAGTGAATAAATATTATCAGCCCAAAATAGTAGAGCTTAAAAATCTGGTGTCACTTATAAGTGACCTCGCAAACAAAATAAAACAGAAAACAAAATAACGAAAAATGAAATCATTCCGATTTGAACTTTCACTATAGAAGTTTTGCGTCCTAGACAAATGATTATATAAGAGGAAATAGATGTCTCATGTTGTGCCCTTGACTGACCAGAATTTCACCTTAATTATTGTTTCCTCCAAAAATAGGTACGCAGTGTCAATGGCTAGAAGAATTGGAGCCAGGGTGTACGCTCTCCCGGAAGACCTTGTGGAAGTAAAGCCCAAGATGGTCATGACTGTGTTTGCATGCTTGATGGGCAGGGGAATGAAGAGAGTGTAAAATAACCAATTTGAATAAAAACAACCTTGCTCCCAAGTGCATGATTAGCAGGTCAGCAATTTCCAGGTGAAGTGCTCATGGCTTAAGGAACCATTGGTTATTTAAAGGACTTTTAACAAGACTAAGCTCATCATGGGAGCCCTCAGGGGAAAGAGTTTTAATAACAACTCCTCTTTCCCGTAGTCAAGGTGGATTTGTCATGCCCACCTGAAATGTGCTCATAGCCAAATCATTTACTCGCTCCTCCTAGATCGCTGCCCTTGACGTTTCCCATTGCTGTACGTATTTCTCTCTGTTTCTGTTTCCCTCTTAGAATGTCCACCTCCTGGGACTTGCTTAGATGATTGGATATGAATATTATTAGACAATAATTCTGCTTTTCATCCAGTATGCTAGTTCTTATTCAAGAACTGTGGTCAGAGGGTATTTGGATATGAGTATCCTTCGCTTATCTCTCTAGTACTGAAAATTTACAGAAGTAACTGGCTGTGTAGAATGTAATAGAAGCTTTTCATATTCGTTTATTCTTAAAAATCAGTATCTTTTTACAGTATTCTTTCTACATGATCCTTTTTTGTACATTTAAGAATATTTTGATTACATTAAATAAGACTGCTGATTTTGCTACTTTTTTTAAGGGGTCTTCAAGTAAGTAAAAAACATACATTATAGGTAGAAGAAAAATGTACCTTGAATTTCCATCTTCCCTCTCACACCGAAGCTGTAAACAATTGACATATTTTGTCTTAAAACACTTGGTTCAATATATGCTTATTTGTTTTAAAACCTGTATCATCAAACTCTCTCTTTAGATTTAAAGTGCTGTTGAATATGACACTTTTGAGGAGAGAGTGGGCTCAGAATTTAGGCAGGATACGGTAGGCCAAGTATGCTAAGTGTATAATAAATTTTCTAATTTTACACCTAAGACAAGGAGATGTGGTCACTAAAAAATAAACATATATGTAGGACTTAATGTACTCTTGCTTTGTCAAGCTGTTTGCTATAGTTTTCAAGATCACAATGTTACTCTAACTCTGAAAAGTGATGTAATCTGGTAGCAATGTATTAGTTCAAATAAAGGCATTTACATAATAATTAGTCTCTTCATGCTTCTGTCCCTTAGTAGTATGCCAGTAATGTTTGCCAGGTTTTTTCCTCCAATATTCTAACTCTTTTTCTGGTGTACTTTATAATGATGTTTGTTAAATTTAAGCTTTTGCAGCTGAATTACAGGGGCTGACTGAGTTAAGGATACGATCAGTGGGGTGAGATGGTTTTCTCCAACTTACCAAAATTTCCTTATCCAATTTCTCCCTTTTTCTTTCTCTTCCATCTCATTCACTCTTTTCAATGTTTGATTTTATACAGAAGATCGAAACAGTGGGTATCAGAACAACCAGGGAAGAGAGATGGTTTACGTTAGGTTTTCTCAACCTCATCACCATATGGACATTTTGAGCTGGATAATGCTTTGTTGGAGGTGGGAGGGAGCTGTCCTGTGCATTGCAGGGGTTTAGCTCTATCCCTGGCCTCTACCCACAGATGTCAGTAGCACACCCCCAGTGTGTAGATAAAATATGTCTCCAGACCTGGCCAAATGTTCCATGGTGGGAGCAAAATCATCCCTAGTTGACAACCTGTTGTTCATGGTACCATTTCAAGGTTTTGTGTGAATGAGTAATATGAAATGTAGTCCTTTGAGGAAGTGCATGGTGATACTATAAAATAGTTTGTATTTATAGTCTTAAGAATAAGAAAGACCTCTCTTAGTATGATACAAACCCCAGAGACATAAAATGAAAGAATGATAAATGTGACAATTCTGCTTTTGCAATAAATAAATAAATATAATAAAGTAAAATATAGATGACCAAGGAAAAAAGTTTAGTCCCATATGTTAGTCCATGCATAGACTGGGTGACATAAATAACAGAAATTTATTTCTCACAGTTAGGCAGTCTGGAAGTCCAAGATCAAGGCACTGGCAGATTCACTGTCTGCTGAAGGCCCACTTCCTAGTTCGTAGATGGCTGTCTTTTAGCTGTAGCCTCACATGGTGGCAGAGGCAAGGAAGCTCTCTGGAGGCTCTTTAATAAGGGCACTAATCCCATTCATGACTTCACCCTTATAATTTAAGGCCCCACCTCCTAATACCATCACACTGGGAGATTAGGTTTCAATATATGAATTTTGGAGGAGACCCAAACATTTGGTCTATGGTGCCCATATCATGGATTTTCTTAATATAAGGACACCTTTTACGAATAAATAAAAGACAAGTCTTCTGCAAACATATGCCAGGGTAACTGATGAGATGGGATGACTGTATCTTATGACCTATCTTCTACCTTATATTTCCAATGCTTATCTACATTGTTTCCTTCCAAGTACAAAAGTTCTTCTCTGTTGGTAACTACGTCCCAAATGCCTTGAAATGCCTTTGAAGCAAGAGAAAAGGCTTACTCCATCTTGTCCTTTATTCAAAAAAAGAGCTGGTTTCTTGGGTGGTTCACTGTACAAGGCCCACAGTCTGTAGGAATGCACCTTTGGTCTGTTAAGTGTTCACATAAAGCAATTGGCCTGAACACACCATTTCTTCTTTCCTCCAAATAAAGGGCTAAAATCACTAATATATTCAAAGCACTAACAAATCTATGAAAGAGAAAGTTCCTTTAGAAAAATGGGCAAAGGAGGTAAATATCCAACTTAAAACCTATAATTAACCAATGAACATAAAAAGCAAATGCTGATTCTCAAAAAGTAATGAAACCAACAAAGAATTGCCTTTTTTAGTAGACTTTATTTATTTATTTTTTTTTGCCACACCACACAGCTTGTGGGATTTTAGTTCCCTGACCAGGGATTGAACCCATGCCCTCAGCAGTGAGAACGTGGAGTCCTAACTACTGGACAGCCAGGGAATTCCTGTAGACTTTATTTTTAGAGCAGTTTTAGGTTCATAGCATGAGTTTATTTCTGGGCTTTCTGTCCTGTTCTGTTAATCTATATTTCTGCTTTTGTGCCAGTACCATACTGTTTTGATTACTGTAGCTTTGTAGTATAGTCTGAAGTCAGGGAGTGTGAATCCTCCAGCTCTGTTCTTTCTCAAGATTGTTTTGGCTACTCAAGGTCTTTTTTGTTTCCATACAAAATTTTAAAAATTTTATGTTCCAGTTCTGTGAAAAATGCTGTTGGTAATTTCATAGGGATTGCATTGAATCTATAGACTGCCTTGGGTAGTATAGTCATTTTAACAATATTGATTCTTCTAGTCCAAGAACACAGTATATCTTTCCATCTGTTTGTGTGGTCTTCGGTTTCTTTCGTCAGCATCTTATATTGTTCAGACTACAGGTCTTTTGCCACCTTAGGTAGGTTTATTCCTAGGTATTTTATTCTTTTTGATATGATGGTAAATGGGATTGTTTCCTTAATTTCTCTTTCTGATCTTTCATTGTTAGTGTATAGGAATGCAAGAGATTTCTGTGTATTAATTTTGTATCCTGCAACTTTACCGAATTAATTGATGAGCTCTAGTAGTTTTCTGGTAGCATCTTTAGGATTTTCTTTGGTATAGTATCATGTCATCTGCAAACAGTGACAGTTTTACTTCTTCTTTTCCAATTTGGATTCCCTTTATTTCTTTTTCTTCTCTGATTGCCGTGGCTAGGACTTCCAAAGCTATGTTGAATAAAAGTGGTGACAATGGAATCCTTGCCTTGTTCCTTAGAGGGAATGCTTTCAGCTTTTGACCACTGAGAATGATGATACCTGTGGGTTTGTTATATGCAAAAGTATCTTTAAAGATGTTCTTTTTAATCCAGGATACAATAAAAATTTACACATTGCATTTGATTGTCAAGTCCCTGTTCTGCCTTTAAAATGTAAGACACAGGAACAATCTGTTGCTCTTTTCGTCTTTTGTGCCATTGACATTTGTTAAGAGTTTAGACCAGTTTTGTAGTAGGATGACCCACATCTGAATTTGATTGTGAAAAGAAGGGAAAAAAATTATTTGCCATTTAGACAAAATAATATTTACAAAACCTGGTATAAATGAGCTTATGATGAGTTTGTAGCATTTGTTTTAGGTGGGTACAATTGAATAAGTGACATGGCTTTTTGGGGGGAGGGGGTCACTTAAAATTTTTATTTTGAAATGATTATAAGTTAAGAGGAAGTGTCAAAAAGTGAACAAGTGGTCCCATGCACCCTTCGTCCAGTTTCACCAGTAATAATGTCCTATATAGCAATAAAGCCATACCTTGGAGAGATTGTGGGTTCAGTTCCAGACCACCGCAATAAAGTGAACTTTTTGGTTTCCCAGTATGTATAAAAGTTATGTTTACACTATACTGTAGTCAGTTAAGTTTGCAGCAGCATTATGTCTAAAAAAAACTGTACATACCTTAATTAAAAAATACTTTATTGCCAAAAAATGCTAACCATCATCTGAGCCTTCAGCAAGTCACGACAGTGACATCATTGATCAGATAGCATAACAAATATAATAATAATGAAAAAGTTTGAAATATTGTGAGAACTACCAAAATGTGACACACAGACCTGAAGTGAGTAAATGCTGTTGGACAAATGGTGCTGATAGACTTGCTTGATGCAGGGTTGCCACAAACCCTCAATTTGTAAAAAATGCACTATCTGCGAATTGCAATAAAATGAGGTGTATATGTATATAGTACAATATCAAACACCAGATGGATGAAATGGGTAAAGGGGGTCAAAAGGTACAAACTTCCAGTTACAAAATAAACATGTCCTGGGGATGTAATGTACAGCACAGTGACTATAGTTAATAACACTGTATTGTATATTTGAAAATTGCTGAGAGAGTAAATCCTAAAAGTTCTCATCACAGGAAAAAGATTTGTAACTACGTGTGGTGACAAATGTTAATTAGATTTATTGTGGTGATTATTTTGTAATATATACGAATACTGAATCATTAGGCTGTACACCTAAAACAAACACAATGTTATATGTCAGTTATTACTGCAATTTAAAGAATAAAAAACAGGAACTGAAAAAGAGTAAAAAAAAAAAACCCAGGAAATTGGCATTGATACAATCCATAGAGCTTATTCATATTTCACCAGTTTTACATGCACTCATTTGTATGTGTATGTGTATATATGTATAACTCTGTGCAATTGTATCTTGTAGAGTCATGGAACAACCACCACAATCAATGCTCCTTAGTGCTACCCCTTTAATAGCCACACCCACCAGCCTTCATCCTTAACCCTGGGGTCTATCTGGGGGTTCTCTATTAATTTCCACTGATCTATGTATATAGCCCTTTGCCAATAAATACCACACCATCTTTATGACTATAGCTGCATAATAAGCCTTAACATCAAGTCTAGTGATTTTTTATTTTTCTTTTTCAAAATTGTTTTAGCCATCCTAGGTCCTTTGCTTTTCCACACACATTTTATTTTTTTTTTAAATCTCTATTTATTTATTTGGCTATGCCGGGTCCTAGTTGCAGCACACGGGATCTTTAGTTGCGGCATGCGAACTCTTAGTTGCAGCATGTGAGATATAGTTCCCTGACTGGAGATTGAACCCAGGCCCCCTGCATTGGGAGTGCAGGGTCTTAGCCACTGGATCGCCAGGGAAGTCCCTCCACACACATTTTAGAATAAGCTTTTCTATGTCTACCAAAAATTTTTTTTGCTGGAATTTTGCTGGGAATTGTGTGAAATCTATAGATCAATTTGGGGGAGAACTGACATCTTTATTATAACTCTTCCAATCCCTGAGTATAGTGTATCTCTTCATTTATTTAGGTGTTCTCTGATTTCTTTAATCAGCATTTAAAATTTCTTTGTATACAGAATGTGTACAGTTTTTGAAGTTTATATGTAAGTATTTCATTCTATTTTGAGTTTTGGGGTAAGTTCTTTGGGATTTTCTACGTATACAATCGTGTCATCTTCAAAAATTTGTTAAGAGGGTAGATCTCCCTGTTAAATGTTTTTAAAGATAAAAACAAATCATTTCGAATTTAATGGGAAGTGGTCCTCTGTCCTTCATATACCTTCCCAGAAACACTTCATGGGAAGGTGTATTTTAAGGATCAACAAGATGGGAGATGACAACGACTTAGTGGGAAACAAATAGTATTGGTGAAAGGTTTTTAAACAAAACCATTGGGGCTTCCCTGCTGGCGCAGTGGCTGAGAGTCCGCCTGCCAATGCAGGGGACACAGGTTCTATCCCTGGTCCGGGAGGATCCCACATGCCATGGAGCAACTACGCCCGTGCATCACAACTACTGAGCCTGCGCTCTAGAGCCCACGAGCCACAACTACTGAGCCCGCGAGCCACAATTACTGAAACCTGCGCGCCTGGAGCCTGTGCTCTGCAGCAAGACAAGCCACCTGCAATGAGAAGCCCATGCATGGCAACGAAGAGTAGACCCCGCTCGCCACAACTGGAGAGAGCCCATGCGCAGCAACGAAGACCCAATGCAGCCAAAAATAAATAAATAATTTTTTTTAAAAAATTAAAAACCAGGTAAAGGAACTTGGCAGCGACTCCTGAGGAATTGATCAGATTTTGTCCACTTTGTGAAATGTCCCCAGGGAAGAACTTCGGACTTAAGTCTTCCTCTTTTGTTGCTTTTTACTCAACATACTTCCTGTGGATAGAGAAGTTTTCAAAGTTACATTTTATGTTGAGTCTTCTGTTTAAATGTTTTTCATTAATAATTCACTAATCGATTAAACAATATTGAGCACCTGCTTAATTTCAGGCTTTTGTCCAAGGCCTGAATAAGATGAATGAGAGACGTTCTTTTGCTTGAGCTGTATAGTTGCGGATCTGGGACGTAAACACTTATCACTAAGTAAAATGTCTATGAAAGTTTGTATCAGGAGCACAAAGTCCAAAATGGTAAATTTGGATGGGAGTAAACAAAATGTGTGTGGGTTGGGGTCGTGGTGGTCAGCAAAATCCCCAATGCAAAGTGATGCTTTAGCTGCTGATTTATTTCTTACAAATTTGACTGGAGATAAAGGGGCCCAGATGAGTTTTTAAAGACCCTGCAGGCTTCTTCTTGAGGTCCAGATTTGACCCATACTTACTCCCGGGTTTCAAAATCTTATTTCAAAACTGCTACACTCAGATTTCATGGAAGGGGCTCCTTGTAAGGCTTGACAGCTGACACTTAAAATATAGATAAGACAGTCCTCTCAGAGTCTATGTCACTGATGAGAAAGAGGAAAACAGCCCCTGGCATATGGAAGCTGGCCTGGCACTCAAGGCTCAGCCTGTTCTCCTGTGAGCATAGAGAAATTCACACACCAACGTCTGACAAGGCCCCTCTATGATGGTAACGAAGTGAGACAAAACCAAGACCACTGTGTAATCATGTCTGAACACAGACAAAATACGAATGTCATCCAAATCTCAGAAATGAACAAACATCCTCCTCTACTGGCTTATATGAGGCCCTGCTGCTGTCTTTTTTCCCCCAATACAGCTTTAGCCTTGGTATAATCTAGTGTAGTTTTACAGTGTTGATTATAAATATTTCTTGTCTTTAGATACTTATGACTTACACCTTATCTCCTCTGACAGCTAGCCTTGATTTCGCCTCTCCCAAATCTAGGCTCCAAATTCAGAATAATAAAATTATTAAAATGTCTTTTATGCCTAAACTATCTTTGGGTTTCCTGAAATGGCCACTAGGGAATATGAAGATTTGCTTCTCAATTCTATACAAGAAAGAACAATAAGAATAAATTTTTCTACCTTTTAATTAAGTTCAAACTGTAAAAATAATGGTGATAAACTTAACAAATTAAGAGTTTATCTTCCTATGTTAGTTATGCATAATTAAATATGGTAGTTATATCTTTCAATGATTGAATACATTTCAAGTTAAAAGAAACATACATTTAAGCACAAAGACTGATGCAATGACTCTCTTCCAAACATTTTTCCAGGATTCTGGATTCACAAACCATTTTTCTTTTTTGTTCAAAATATTTGTGGACAGGCACTTGAGGTACTGACTCAGTTACATAGGACTCATGAAAGTCCTATTGCTTAGATCCAATAACCAAAACATATCCACTTTGCAAGCTGTAAGTCACACTCCTTCCTTCACCTGAAACAGAAAACCCCCATGGTTGCTTATGCCTTTTAGGAGATTATCTATGCCCTGGACAGACCTTCTAGAGACTCTTAAATAACTATGATTTAGTTGTATTTGTTAATGGTTCAAACAGGAAAAGTAAAACTAAAAAATTGCTAAATAGGGTATGATATTATGGACTTAAATGTCCCCTTGAAATATAAGCTTCTCATAGAAATTAAATCAGTTCTGATAGCTAACTTAATTGCCCTTGCTCAGACTAACTGACAAAATATAAAAGAGGATATTTCATACTGATAGTAAATATGTGATTTTAGGTTAATTCCATGATGTCCTCATGGTTTAGAAGAAGATTTCCTGACCTCTCTAGGAACCTCTATAAAATAAATGGTGACTTAAAAGACCTTGAGATGCTTTGCCATTATCTAAGATAACCATGATAAAAACAGATTTTAGCAAAAACACTTCATGGTATCACCCTTAATAGCAGAGATGGTTTGGCCACAGCACTGAACCAACAGTAGTGGGGAAATGGTAAGAGGTATTGCTGAGGCATGTCCTACCTGTAATCTCACAAATCCTGAAAGTCTGTAAAGGTAGGAAATAGGAACCAGAGCCTCGAGGTCCCCTTAAACATCTCCAAATGGGCAATGAGTGTGTTCTGGTTATTGTTGTGTATTCTTAGGGTGGGTTGAGGCCTCTGCTTGCTGGAGAGCTGAGTGAAATGGTTTCCCACTCCTGATATGGGAAATCCCAAGGTATCTCTCCAGTAACAGGGACACACATTTTGCTGGTATTGCCATTTTAAAATCCTTTAAAATATTACATTTTACTCAGAAATTCCTCTGTACATACCATATTCAAACTCAGAAAAAAATAAAGAAAATTAACAGAATTCTAAAATTTTAATTATTAAAGCTCTCAAAAACCCTCAGACTTCCCAGGCCCAAAGTACTACCATTAGCCCGATGATGATAAACCACTCAAGGATCCACAAGTTTCCTCCTTATATGTTAATAAAAAACTGCCTCATGCATTTGAGAATTTCACTTCCAATCCCAGGTTCTACTCTATTACAAGTTAATGTGACTGAATATTCCAGGAGATTCATAAAATATCTCCAACTTTATGACCACATCCTCCGTGTGATCTGCCACCTGGAGGTCTGGTCTTCTGAAATAGGCAACAGAAATAAAACTTCCATTGACCCTTAGTGAAAACTTTCTTGTTGGTACTATTAACAACTGATATATCAGTAAAACTCCAAGGTATTGATACTTAGATTTTTTTTCAGTATATAAAATGTTTAACTTAAAAGATATACATCACTTCCTCCCACACTACTGGACATCTATTTCATCAGAAGACCTTAGACTAAGGATTGTTAGGAATCTTCCAGAAGCCTCTAACAGCGGAAGTGGGCAACTTCTCCCTGAGACAACAAAAGCTGCTGTCTTCGGAAGGGGATAGGTTCCACCCAAGATGACAGAGTGAGATTAATTTTCTCATTTTTCAACATTCTTTTTCTGTCCCTTTGCCCTTCTACTAATATTACCTATTAAGACACTTTTACACCCTCCAGAACGCTATGTGATCTCCCTTATCTTCATCCTATTATTTTTGAACCCCTATTGCCCTCTTCTGCCACTTCAGGGAAAACTCTTCTATATGTTTTTCCCACTCATAGGTGCTGCTCTGAATTTAACTGATTGCTGGATCTAGTATCCTCCACCAGACCCTGCTGACACTAATATAATATCACTTCCTTTAAACATCTCGGAAGACAGATTCCCTTTTATAGGCCCCTTCTGGCACTTAAGCTTCCCTCATATCATTAATCCCAACCTTCAGCCTTATAAAAATGGACCTTGACCTCACATTATCAGAAGGCTTTTGCTAAGGTTATTATAATACCATCAGCGAGACCTGCCAACCAGGAGTAGGCAACATTATTGAGGCTTTCTTGACCACGACAGTCAGTTCGTCCTCTTCAGAAAACACCCTGCTTTGCTGAACTATGTAGTTCCACTCAAAAATTTGTCTGCCTCGAAGGACACCAAACTGGCTTACCCCTGTTGTGATAAATGATACTTATACGTCCAGTACAGTTTACTTCCAACTAGAGTACTCCATTTTATGTGGATAGGCTTACACCGATCTGCCACACACTGATTTATCCTGTGTATTCAGGATAATTGTGAGACACTTTTACATATTTAGAGGTACCATCCCTCCTGTGGATCCTGTTTCTCTGGAAAAAATACAACCCAGAAACCTTCAAAATGCAATGCACCCAAGCTTATTAAAAAACAAAACAGGGGGCTTCCCTGGTGGCACAGTGGTTGAGAGTCCGCCTGCCGATGCAGGGGACACAGGTTCGCGCCCAGATCCGGGAAGATCCCACATGCCGCGGAGCGGCTGGGCCCATGAGCCATGGCCACTGAGCCTGCGCGTCCGGAGCCTGTGCTCTGCAACGGGAGAGGCCACAACAGTGAGAGGCTCGAGTACTGCAAAAAAACCAAACAAAATACAAAACAAAACAAAACTCCCAGAAGGTATAAGTAACTCTGTTTTCATGCATACTATGTAACTGGCAATTCCCCCATTAGGGATAATATCACTGACAAACACGGCTCAAAACTTGCCTTAGACCCTAACAAAAATCATAAGTAACACAAATTCAGCTTCGAAAGACAAACTAGTCTAAACCCATTAGTTAGGATTGTTATGGACAATCATGCAGTCCTTAATTCCCTCTTAACCAGCCAAAGGGGAAGTTATGCTACAGCAAACACTATTGCTGTACCTATTGATAAAGGTGATTCAGATATCAGGACCCATATAGTGAAGCCCACCCGGGTGGCCAGGCCCACATCACAAACCTAAACCTAAATCAGCCAGCACTTATAGGAAACACCTGTCAAGGAATTTTATCATACACCAATCACTATCCTCCAGCTCAGCTTTAGCAATTTACCTTAGAAAACAGGACTTGCTAGCCTTATAAGGAAATCCCCGACCTCGTAGCCAATCATGCCCTGTTTTGGCACTGCCTCTTTCAACTCTATAAAACTCGCTCTTGCCAAAATCCCTTAGGAAGAGCGCTTCACTACATGTGAGGCATTGTACTCCCCCAATCCGTGGACTGTTTTCCTGTAAATAAAGGACATCAAGCTCATTACTAAGTTGTTTTGTTTTGTCAACTGATGGTTTTGGCAATGAGTTGGGACCTGAAGACAGCTACTGAAGATCCCATGAACCGCTTCAAAACACAGGTGAAGTTACCCACAGAGCCCTTTTAGTTTGCGGCCTCTTCAGCCACTCTCCGGGATCTCTGGTAAGCTTCTCTTGGGTTTATCCCTGCTTATTTTGTGTTCTGAGCTCTTTAAGTTTGTTTGTCCTCATTCTTCTGAGTGGAAAATTAGGATGTGAAAGACTCCAGATTGTTCTGGGTGAGACTTACTGCACCACAACATTTGAGTTTGTTGCCAGCTTCATCTACAAGGTGAGCTGCCTTCAGGAAGTCCTCATAGGTCTCAAGAACTGGGCACAGGCAGCCAGAAACAGTAAGTCTCATTGAATTAGGGAGGATTATTTCGACAGGGGAAAATAATGGGTACTCTTCAATCTAAGAAAGCAAGATGGCAGCTGTTAGGGGAGTCACAAAGCCTCAAGGTAAGTCCACAGCATAAGCCAGAGTGGGACTTGGGGGAACAAATTAAGACAAGAAATTCGACTGTTTTGACCAATGGCACATCAAAATCTAAGTAGGTACAAGTCAGACTATTAAAAACCATTAGGATGTCTGCCACTGTAAAGAAATCTTCTCATGAAACGAATAATAGATCTATTGCTAACAGGAATCTCAGAAACCATAGCCACAAAATTGGTGGGTACAGGTCAAGCACTTAAAAGCCGTTAGAGTGCTTGCCACCTAACTCTAACCTTACCCGCCAACCTCAAGAAGAGTTCTAGGGCTTCCCTGGTGGTGCAGTGGTTGAGAGTCCGCCTGCCGATGCAGGGGACACGGGTTCGTGCCCCGGTCTGGGAAGACCCCACATGCCGCGGAGCGGCTGGGCCCGTGAGCCATGGCCGCTGAGCCTGCGCGTCTGGAGCCTGTGCTCCGCAACGGGAGAGGCCACAACAGTGAGAGGCCCGCGTACCGCAAAAAAACAAAAAAAAAAAACAAAGAAGAGTTCTATGCAAACAGGCATGCTGTAAAACACCACAAAATCCCCAACCCACTGGCACATTCCTCTTAGGTATTAATTTCGCTCTGAGATACCCAAGACTTAGCTAAAGAAATGGGATTCTCAAGTTTCAAAGAATTAAGCACACCACCTTGTGGCACACCTGCTAATTCTGTGTCTAAGAACTGTGGCCCCAGAAGCTGTCAATATCTACAAAAATGGCAAAATCTTACTAAGACCATCTAGAATCACAGTGGTCATTATGTGGTACATTCCAATTAGACAAGATCATTCATTTAAGAAGTGTACTTGAGGGATTTCCCCGGTGGCACAATGGTTAAGAATCCGCCTGCTAATGCAGGGGACACGGGTTCGAGCCCTGGTCCGAAGATCCCTCATGCCATGTAGCAACGAAGCCCGTGTGCCACAGCTACTGAGCCTGCGCTCTGGAGCCTGCGAGCCACGACTACTGAGCCCACGTGCTATAACTACTAGAGCCCGTGCTCCGCAACAAGAGAAGCCCCCACAACGAGAAGCCCGAGCACCGCAACGAAGACCCGATGCAGCCAATAAATAAATAAATAAAATTTATTTTAAAAAAAAGTCTTCTTCACAAATATTGAGTACTAGTAAAAAGCTTTAGCCATCTGAGCAGGTAAACTTATTCCATCTGCAGGAAACACAATTTCAATCCAACTGTTCTTCCATGAACTAGTGAATTTTATATGATCATACATTTCTCATGGCTAAACATTTTTAAACAAAAGCTCTAAGATCTCTGCTTGCATCTGTCTGTATGTGTATGTATGTCTATGTATTGTGTATGTATGTGTATGTATTGTAAAACAAAGAATGTTTCCCCACATCCAATTCTACAAGGATCAAGTCATTAGCTGCTGCAGACCCTGACATTCAGCATACCCTGAAAGGAATTCAGGATGAAAAACAGGATGAAGTATCTGTGTTTTGGATATATGGGCCCCTAGATAGTTAAGATGCATATCTCAGGAAGAATTTTAATGACCCCAGATTCTTGCATCTTCCCATACATAGATTAGCACCAAAATCATTAACTTGAGAGATCTGTTTTTGTGATTAGTGGTAATCTTTTACCAAGATGTATACTTGACTACATGTATTCCCCAGCACCCGAAATTCATATATATCCTGGTGGCCCCCCTACCGCTTCACAGCAGTTCCTAAGAGCTATCTGAAAGGCTGTCTCCTGGGCTCTAGTCCTCAGTAAATCCCTGAATAAAATTGAAACTCACAGCTTTCATGTTCTGCATTTTTTATTTCAGTTGACAGTTTTGGTGACCACGAGAGAACCCAGAGCAGACATCTCTCCTTTGCCTGAATTCTAGGAGGATCTGGAGCCTTGGTACCAGCAAGGGCACCTTGTGCCCATCCTCCTCCCCAGCAAGTCCACACAAATTTGGGTGACTCTCTCTTGGTCTTGGATCACCCATCTTGGTTGATGATCCTGAGTTTTATTTGGTGGTGCATTAAAAAGGAACCAGATCTGTCAGTTGAAAGATACTAAAATTTTGCTCAGTTGAAAGATACTTAGGGATTCTCCGGTTGAAAGACACTGGGAAGATTTTGCTCAATTGGAAGACACTGAGTGCCCATGGTGGTTTTAGGCTGCTGGGGAGAGAAACTGAGACATGTGAAAGAGCTGAAACGACTCCGGCGTGACACCTAGAAGAGTTAATCTTACCTACAGCCCATCTACCCATCACACAGTTTTCAACAGTGATTTTATCCCAGCAAAAGAACAACTTTAAATTGAGTACTATACTAGAGTCTCCCAAACAGAAGTAAAAGGAGCACCAGATAACCTCTGACTAATACCCCAGCTGGGTTTAGGTACACACAAAATGTATACTTGCAAGTACTTACTTAATTGGTTTCCATTTGCGTGGAATAACTTTTTCTATCCCCTCATTTTCAGAATGTATGTGTCTCTAGATCTGAAGTGAGTCTCTCATAGGCAGCATATATACGGGTCTTGTTTTTAATATCCAGTCAGCCAGTCTTTGGTCGGCGTTTACATGTAAGGTAATTATCAATATGTATGTTCCTATTGCCATTTTGTTAATTATTTTGGATTTGTTTTTATAGGTCTTTTTTCCCCCTTTCTTCTTTTGTTCTCTGGTGATCTGATAACTATCTTTAGTATTACGTTTGGATTCATTTTTCTTTTTTGCATGTACGTCTATTATAGATTTTTGGTTTACAATTACCATGAGGTTTTTCTATAGCAGTCTATAAATACATATTAATATTATTGTTTTAAGCTGCTGAGCTCTTGATTTCAAATGCATTTTAGATACCCTGCATTTGTACTCTCCTCCCCTCATGATGACTGTTTTTGACATCATATTTTAGACACCTAATTGTATGTAAAATACAATACAATCATACATCTAATTGTTTTGTGTATCCCTTAACTGCTTATTGTGGATACAGATGATTTTACTACTTTTGTCTTTTATCCTCCATACTAGGTTTTTGTGTGCATGATTTCCTGCCTTTACTGTATGTTTGCCTTTACCAGTGAACTTTTCCATTTTGTAATTTTCTTGTTTCTAGTTATGGCCTTTTCTTTTTCACCTAGACAATTCCTTTAACATTTACTGTAAAGCTGGTTTGGTGGTGCTGAATTCTTTTAGCTTTTGCTTATCTGTAAAGCTTTTGATTTCTTCATCAAATCTGAATGAGAGCCTTGCTGGATGAGTATTCTTGGTCGTAGGTTTTTCCCTTTCATCACTTTAAATATATCATGACACTCCCTTCTGGCCTGCTGAGTTCCTGCTGAAAAATCAGCTGACAGCCTTATGGGAGTTCCCTTTTATGTTATTTGTTGCTTTTCCATTGCTGCTTTTAATATTCTCACTTTTTTTAATCCTTATATCTGGCATAAATTTTTAATAATTTAATATTTAAAAATTGAAGTATAGTTGATTTACAATGATTCAGGTATACAGCAAGTGATTCAGTAATACACACACACACACACACACATATATTCTTTTTCAGATAATTTTCCAATATATGTTGTTACAAGATATTGGCTATAGTTCCATGTGCTATACAGTAGGTCCTTATTGTTTACCTATTTTATATATAATAGTGTGTATCTGTTAATCCCAAATTCCCAATTTATCCCTCTTGCCCTTTCCCCTTTGGTAACCATAAATTTGTTGTCTTTGAATCTATTTCTGTTTTGTAAATAAGTTCATTTGTATCATTCTTTTAGATTCCACATACAAGTGATATCATATAATGTTTATCTTTCTCTGACTTACTTAGTCTGATAATCTCCAGGTCCATCCATGTTGCTGCAAAAGGCATTATTTCATTCTTTTTAATGGCTGAGTAATATTCCACTGTATATATGTACCACATCTTCTTTATCCATCCATCTGTCAATGGACATTTAGGTTGCTTCCATGTCTTGGCTATTGTAAATAGTGCTGCAATGAACATTGGGGTGCATGTATCTATTTGAATTATAGTTTTGTCCATATATATGCCCAGGAGTAGGATTGCTGGATCAGAAGGTAACTCTATTTTAGCTTTTTAGGAACCTCCATACTGTTCTCCACAGTGGCTGCACCAATCTACATTCCCACCAACAGTGTAGGAGGGTTCCCCTTTCTCCACACCCTCTACAGCATTTATTATTTGTAGACTTTTTTTTTTTTTTTTTTTGCGGTACATGGACCTCTCACTGTTGTGGCCTCTCCCGTTGCGGAGCACAGGCTCCGGACGCGCAGACCCAGAGGCCATGGCTCACGGGCCTAGCCGCTCCGCGGCATGTGGTATCTTCCCAGACTGGGGCACAAACCCACGTCCCCTGCATCAGCAGGCAGACTCTCAACCACTGCGCCACCAGGGAAGCCCTATTTGTAGACTTTTTGATGATGGCCATTCTGACTGTAGTGAGGTGATATCTCATTGTAGTTTTGATTTGCATTTCTCTAATAATTAGTGATGTTGAGCATCTTTTCATATGCCTGTTGACCATCTGTATGTCATCTTTGGAGAAGTGTCTACTTAGATCTTCTGCTCATTTTTTGATAGGGTTGTTTGTTTTATTGCTGTTGAGCTGTAGGAGTGATTTGTATATTTTGGAAATTAAGCCCTTGTCAGTTGCATTGTTTGCAAATATTTTCTCCCAGTACATAGATTTTCTTTTTGTTTTATTTATGGTTTCCTTTGCTGTACAAAAGCTTTTAAGTTTCATTAGACCCCATTTGTTCATTTTTGATTTTGTTTCCATTACTCTAGGAAATGGATCAAAAAAATATTGCTGTGATTTATGTCAAAGACTGTTCTGCCTATGCTTTGCTCTAGGAATTTTATAGTATCTGGTCTTACATTTAGGTCTTTAATCCATTTTGAGTTTATTTTAGTATGTGGTATTAGAGAATATTCTAATTTCATTTTTTACATGTAGCTGTCCAGTTTTCCCAGCACGACTTATTGCAGAGATATTCTTTTCGCCATTGTATATTCCTGCCTCCTTTGCAGTAGATTAATTGACCATAAGTGTGTGAGTTTGTTTCTGGGATTTCTGTTCTGTTCCATTGATCTATAGTTCTATTTTTGTGCCAGTACCATACTGTTTTGTTTTGTTTTGTTTTTGCAGTATGCGGGCCTCTCACTGTTGTGGCCTCTCCTGTTGCGGAGCACAGGCTCCCGACGTGCAGGCTCAGCAGCCATGGCTCATGGGCCCAGCCACTCCGCGGCATGTGGGATCTTCCTGGACCGGGGCACGAACCCATGTCCCCTGCATCGGCAGGCAGACTCTCAACCACTGCGCCACCAGGGACGCCCCAGTACTGTACTGTTTTGATTACTGTAGCTTTGTAGTATAGTCTGAAGTCAGGGAACATGATTTCTCCAGCTCTGTTCTTTCTCAAGATTGTTTTGGCTATTTGTGGTCTTTTGTGGTTCCATAAAAAATTTTAAAAATTCTTTTGTTCCAGTTCTGTGAAAAATGTTGTCATTGGTAATTTGATAGGGATTGCTTTGAATCTATAGATTGCCTTGGGTGGTATAGTCATTTTAACAATATTGATTCTTCCAATCCAAAAACACAGTATACCTTTTCATCTGTTTGTGTGGCCTTTTATCAGCACCTTATATTTTTCAGAGTACAGGTCTTTTGCCTCCTTAGGTAGGTTTATTCCTAGGTATTTTATTTTTTTGGATGCAATGGTAAATGCGATTGTTTCATTAGTTTCTCTTTCTGATAGTTTGTTGTTAGTGTATAGAAATGCTGCAGATTTCTGTATATTAATTTTGTATCCTGCAACTTTTCCAGTTTCATTGATGAGCTCTAGTACTTGTCTGGTAGCATCTTTAGGATTTTCTATGTGTAGTATCATGTCATCTGCAAACAGTGACAGTTTTACTACTTTCTTTCCAATTTTGATTCCTTTTGTTTCTTTTTTCTTCTCTGATTGCTGTGGCTAGGACTTCCAAAACTATGTTGATTAAAAGTGGAGAGAGTGGGAATTCTTGTCTTGTTTCTGATCTTAGAGGGAATGCTTTCAGCTTTTCTCCCTTGAGTATGATATTAGCTGTGGGTATGTCATATATGGCCTTTATTATGTTGAGGTATGTTCCCTCTATGCCCACTTTCTGGAGAGTTTTATTTGTTTTGTTTTGTTTTTTACCATAAATGGATGTTGAAGTTTATCAAAAGATTTTACTGCATCTATTGAGATGATCATGTTCTTTATTCTTCAATTTGTTAATGTGGTGTATCACATTAATTGATTTGTGGTTATTAAAAAATCCTTGCATCCCTGGGAAAAATTCCACTTGATCATTGTGTGTGATCCTTTTAAGGTATTGTTGGATTCAGTTTGCTAGTATTTTGTTGAGGAGTTTTGCATCTATATTCACCAGTAATATTGGCCTGTAATTTTCTTTTTTTGTGGTATCTTTGTCTGGTTTTGGTATCAGGGTGATGGTGCCCTCATAGAATGAGTTTGAAAGTGTTCCCTTCTCTGAAAATTTTTGGAATAGTTTCAGAAGAATAGGTGTTAACCCTTCTCTAAGTGTTTGATAGAATTCACCTGTGAAGCCATCTGGTCCTAGACTTTTGTTTGTTGGAAGTTCTTAAATTACTGATTTCAGTATTGGTAATTGGTCTGTTCATATTTTCTATTTCTTCCTGGTTCAGTCTTGGGAGATTGTACCTTTCTAAGAATTTGTCCATTTCTTCTAGGTTGTCCATTTTATTGGCATATAGTTGCTCATAGTAGTCTCTTATGATCCTTTGTATTTCTGTGGTGTCGGTTGTAACTCCTCCATTTTCATTTCTGATTTTGATTTGGCCCTTTCCCTTTTTTTCTTGATGAGTGTAGCTTAAGGTTTATCAATTTTGTTTATCTTTTGAAAGAACCAGCTTTTAGTTTCCTTGTTCTTTTCTATTATTTTTTTAGTGTCTATCATTTATTTCTTCTCTGCTCTTTATGATTTCTTTCCTTCTACTAACTTTAGGTTTTGTTTGTTTTTCTTTCTCTAGCTCCTTCACATGCAAGGTTAGGTTGTTTATTTGAAATTTTTCTTGTTTCCTGAGGTAATCTTGCATAGCTATAAACTTCTCTCTTAGCACTGCTTTTGCTGCATCCTATAGGTTTTGGATTGTTGTGTTTTCATTTGTCTCTAGGTATTTTTTATTTCCATTTGTCTCTAGACATTTTTAAATTTCCTCTTTGATTTCTTCAGTGATCCACTGTTGTTTAGTACCATATTGTTTAGCCTCCACGTGTTTGTGTTTTTTGCAGTTTTTTTCTTGTAGTTGATTTCTAGTCTCATAGTGTTGTGGTCTGAAAAGATGCTTGATATGAATTCAATTTTCTTAAATTTACTGAGGCTTGCTTTGTGGCCCAGCATGTGATCTATCCTGGAGAATGTTCCATGTGCACTTGAGAAGAATGTGTTTTCTGCTTTCAGGTGGAATGCTCTATAAATATCAATTAAATCTATTTGTTCTAATGTGTTATTTAAGTCCTGTGTTTCCTCATTGATTTTCTGTCTGGATGATCTGTCCATTGATGTAAGTGTGGTGTTAAAGTCCCCCACTATTATTGTGTTACTGTTGATTTCTCCTTTTATGTCTGTTAATATTTGCCTTGTATGTTGTGGTGCTCCTATGTTGGGTGTATATATATTTACAGTTACTAGTTAATATTCTCTCTTTATCTTTAATTTTGTCATTTTGATTACAATGTATCTTGGCGTGTTCCTCTTTGGGTTAATCCTGTATGGGACTCTCTGTGCTTCCTGGACTTGTGGGACTGTTCTCCTTCCCAGGTTAAGGAAGTTTTCAGCTATTATCTATTCAAATATTTTCTCAGGCCCTTTCTCTCTTCTCCTTCTTGGACCTCCATAATGTGAATATTATGCTTGAGATTGTCCCAGAGGTCTCTTAAACTATCCTCATTTCTTTTCTTTCTTTTTTGTGTTCAGTGGCAGTGATTTCAACTACTGTCTTCCAGCTCACTGATCCATTCTTCTGTATCTTTTATTCCACTATTTGATTACTTGTAGTGTGTTTTTTATTTCAGTTATTGTGTTCTTCATCTCTGATTGTTCTTTAACTCTTTGTTAAAAACTTCTAACTTCTCACTCTGTGTATCCATTCTCCTCCCGATTTCTTGGATCATCTTTATGAGCACTACTCTGAACTCTTTCTTGGGTAGACTGCCTATCTCCACTTCACTTAGTTGTTCTGGGGTTTTGTTCCTTCGTCTGGAACATATTCCTCTGCTGCCTCATTTTTTCTAAGTTGCTATTTGTACTTTTATGTATGTGGTAGGTTAGTTACATTTCTTGACCTTGGAGAAGTGACCCTCTGTAGGAGATGTCCTGTGCATTCCAGCAGTACACTCCCTCTCGTCACCCAAGACATATGCCCTAGGGACTCCCCCAAGAGGGCTGCGTGGGCCCTTCTCTTGTGGCTGGCTGACCATGTGGATGGTCTGGTAGGCTTGGTTGGCCCCTAGTCCGGTTGGTTGCCAGGCTCTGCCTCGTGCAGATGCTGCTGGCTGTATAGTGGGGCCTCGTCTGGAGGTGGCTGATTGCAGAACCCTAGGGGACCCCAGGGTTAGAGCTGGCTCACTGGTGGTCAGGTTCAGGGTCCTGAAGACTCTGGGGCTGTTGCCCACCCACTAGCAGGTAAAGCCAGATCCTGGGGTTAGTGCTGGATAACTGGCAGGCAGAGCTGATTCCTGGAGTCTGGCTGCAGGGCCCAGAGATCCCAGAGCTTGTTTCAGATTGTTGGGGTGGGGGCCGGTTCCTTACACAATTGATTATGGGGCATGGGGTGTCCCAAAAATTGCGTTGGCCTGCTAGTGGGCAGGACCAGGTCCCAGCTGGTCCTAGGGTAGGGTCTAACCTGCTGTTAGCAGACTCATTCCACAGTCTGTGGGGTTATAGTTTTCTTGCTTCTGGTATCTGCCCCCTGGTAGGTGAGGCTGGTTTAGAGGCTTATACAGGCTTCATGGTGGGAAAGGCCGGTGCCTGCCCACTGGTGGGTGGACCTGGGTCTTGGCCCTCTGGTGGGCAGGGCCATGTCTTGGGGCATGTCTAGAGGTGGCTGTGGGCTCAGGAAGTCTTTAGGAAGCCTGTCTGCTGATGGGTGGGGCCATGTCCTCTCCCAGTTAGTTGTTTGGCCTGAGGCGTCCCAGTACTAGAGCCTTCAGACTGTTGGGTGGGGCCACGTCTTGGTGCTAATGAGCCAAGATGGCAGCAACCAGGAGTGTTCATGCAGTTGAATGTTCCCAAATATGTCTGACACTCATGTCTATGTCCCCATTGTGAGCCACAGCCACCACCACCACCACCACCACCTCTGCCTCTCCAAGAGAGTCTCCAAGACCAGCAGAGAGGTCTGCCCCAGGCTCCTATCAAATTACTGCTTTTGCCCTGGGACCCGGTGCACATGAGGTTTTATGTATGTCCTTTAGGAGTGAAGTCTCTATTTCCCCCAGTCCTGTGGGGCTCCTGCAATTAAGTCCCACTAGCCTTCAAAGCCAAATGCTCTGGGGGCTCCTCTTCCCCGTGCTGGACCCACAGGCTGGGGAGCCTGATGTGGGGCTCAGAACTCTCACTCCTGTGGGAGAACCTCTGCAATATAATTATTCTCCAGTTTGTGGGTCCCCACACAGTGGGTATGGGATTTGATTACATCGTGAGTCCACCCCTCCTACCCATCTTACTGTAATTCCTTCTCTATGTCTTTAGTTGTAGAAGCTCTTTTCCTGTAGGGTCCAGTCTTTTTCATTGATGGTTGTTCTGCAGATAGTTGTGATTTTGGTGTGCTCGTGAGAGGAGGTGAGCGCAGGTTCTTAACCATCTTGGCCACCCTCCACAAGTATATACTTAGTTGGGAACTAAGGAAATTCTGCCCTGAAATGGCCAAGATGAGGCTCTTTTTTGACATTCCAAAACTGGTTTTTGCTTATGCAATTAGAGAAAGCCAGCTTGATAAAACATCTTTTCCAAATTCTGACCCTAAAGGAACAAAACTCTTCTAGGAGGAGCTCAAATTTCTCTCCCTGTGCCTTTGAGATGTAAATGTTCTACCAAGGCTCTCAGGAACTCTTATCTTACTCTTATCTAGACCATCTCTAATTCCTGAGACTGAGGGGAAAAAAGGGAGAAACTTTAAACTCAAGCAAGTAAACTTAACTTATTTCAACTGTTATTTATAAACTAGTGAGTTTTATATTGTAATATCTGATTTATGACTAAGTTTCAAAACAAAGCTATGAGGTCTCTAGTTGTGCCTGTCTATATGTCTGTGTGTACATTATAGATATGATGTGTCTCTATCCCCAAATGGTATTGACAAAATTAATTTGTAAATGAGCTCTATTTAATTGGCTTAAAGGAAATTAAGTGCTTAAGTAAGTTCTCAGAAATATAAAAGAAACTAACCCAAATGAATTTCAGGTTCACGTGATCTTGGAAATATTTAGTATTAAAGTAATATTTGGTATTAAATTTAGTTAAAGTTTGTTGGTTTAATTAATACAGACATGTCTTTTTTTTTTTTTTTTGCGGTATGTGGGCCTCTCACCGCTGCGGCCTCTCCCGTTGCGGAGCACAGGCTCCGGACACGCAGGCTCAGCGGCCATGGCTCACAGGCCCAGCCGCTCCACAGCATGTGGGATCCTCGCGGACCGGGGCACGAACCCGTGTCCCCTGCATCGGCAGGCAGACTCTCAACCACTGCGCCACCAGGGAAGCCCCAGACATGTCTTTAGAGTCATCAACATTAAATACAATACTTTTATTATACCTAGGTTTAATAGAAGTCAAATAAGATATTATTTCTATTATGTAATTTGTCAGCAAGAAAAATAACTTGGTATGATATTTTCATAAGTAAATTAAATGTAAATGAGATAAGAGTTTTTAGGTGAACTCTTTAAGAATAATTATGTTTTTTGGTATGTCTATTTAAAAATAGTTTCTCCAGATATTTTAGTAACTTGAAACTTTAGAGTTTTGCTAAATTAAGTTAAATGATGGAAGTTTATTGAATATCTAGATCATTCCAGAATAAAATAAGATACTGAAACATTGAATACTGAACATAGGCTTCCTTTTACAGAGAAAGTAAAGATATTTAGGACTCTTGATAAATATGTTGCATGCCACATTACATTTTTTATAAGAAAGCACACACGTTTTAGAAATTGTAAATAGTATTTATAAGTTTGTCAATCTACAGAATGCTAATGTAAAAGACGGCCCCTAATTCAGACACCAGTCACGAGCCCCAGGTTGCCACTTGTACTTTTGACCAATTGGCTATAAATCAGGGGTTCCCATGACCCCCTCCTCAGGTTTGATGATTTACTAGAACAGGTCACAGAACTCTGTGAAATGCTTATACTTACCAGTTTAGTATAAAGGATACAACTCAGGAATAGCCAAATGGAAGACATGCATTTGTGGGGAGGGAGGTGCAAATCTTCCATGACCTCTCCAGGCATGCCACCCTCCCAGCACCCTGATGTGTTCACCAACCCAGAAGCTCTCTGAACCCCATTGTTGAGGGATTTTTATGAAGATTTTATTATGTAGGCACAATTGATTAAGTCATTGGTCATTGGTGATTATATTACTCAGGGTTCTCCAGAGAAACAGAACCAATGGGAAATATATATATGTATATATATTATGATGAATTGGTGGTAGCTCATGTGATTATGGAGACCAAGAAATCTCACTAATTACCATCTGCAGGCTGGAGACCCAGGAAAGCCAGTGGTGGTACAATTCAGTCGAAGTCTGAAGGCCTGAGGACCAGGGGAGAAAATAGTGTAACTCCTAGTCCAAAGGCCTAAGAAACCAGGGTGGGGGTTGATACCGAAAGTCATGCTCTGCACACCGGCACCAAACTGAATCTTGGAGACAGAGTGTGGGTGCAGTAGAAAAGAATAGCTTTATTGCTTTGCCAGGCAAAGGGGGCCACAGTGGGCTAATGCCTTCAAAACTGTGTTCCAACCTGGGGTGGGGGCTGGGGGTGTCGTGAGGAGTCTTATAGTCAAGGGATTGGGTTGCTGATAAGGGTCAGGGTGCATGCAGGGCCTGCATTTCTTCAATCCAGAGATCATCTGGTATCAGATGGTCTCGTGATGGGCTTCTGTGGTTATCGAGGTTATTGAACTGTGACCTTCTCTCTGGAATAAAGAATGCTCCATCAAGTAGTTAACATCTTCCATTTGGTGGGGATTTTTAGTTCTGCAGAAGAGCTCAGGGATATTGTTATGTGTATCCCTTGAGGAGGAACCAGGACCCTGCCCCAAGGCTGCACTGTTGTTTCTTGCCTGCTCCTCCCTTGTTTCTGCATCCCCCTTCCTTCCCTGATTAGCAACTCTTTGAACCTGCCCTTTGGAACTCAGGGAAGGTCATGGAGGCTGAATGAAGCCTATTTCCTACAAACAAGAAATGGAGGACACAGAAAGATTTTTGTGCCCGGGACCCCACAGGGTCCTGCTCGGTTTCAGTGTGAGAGGTGGTTTACTGGTGTAAGTCCTGGAGTCCAAAGGCCCAAGAACCAGGAGCTCTGATGTCTGACGGCAGGATTAGATGGATGTCCTACCTCAAGAAGAGAGAGAATTCACCATTTCTCTTCCTTTTTTGTTCTATTTGGGCCCTCAACAGATTGGATGATGCCAGCTTACACTGGAGGATGACTGAACTCAATCTCCAGTCCCTTTCCCCTCCCTGAAGGTCAGAGGATGGGGCTGAAAGTTTAACCCTTTAATCGTGCCTTGGTCCTTCTGGGAGCAGCCCTAAGGCATCAGTCATCTAATTAGCATACAAAACACACTCTTATTATCTGGGAGATTCCAAGGGTTTTAGAATCTGTGTGCCAGCAACCAGGGACAAAGACTAAATATTTATTTCTTATTATATCACAGCATCCAATCTAGACCAAAGCACTGATTCTTTAAACCCTCTCTAAAACCACCTAATACAAATTAAAACCCCAAGTTAAGTACTTTCTTCAACCTTTTATGGAGACAATCCATGGTTCATTCAATAAGCCATAAATCTCACTTGTTTCACTCCAGGGATGGATGGTTCTAGTGTTCTTTAATGCTGGAAACAACAGCCTCCATCTTCAGGTTGTTTGCAAGGAGAGTGAGAAAATATATTCAAGTTTCACCTCTACTCACATACCCAGAACTGGTCTCCTTGCCTCCAGTTTTCCTTCAGCCCACTCTCTCGTCTCCTCTGGCTTTATTTTCTAAAAAAGAGGAAAATAATTTTGCAACACACCTACTTCACCCTTGGAAAGAGCTCAAAATACTTAGCATGAAACTAATTTTAAAGATCTGTGAATAATTGAGTGAAATTTGGATCAGTTTTTCTGTGTTTGAAAGGATCTGTGCTCAGCAAGCTTGCTGAGGAGTCCTAGGGACTTCCTCTGAAATACATTTTCAACAAAAGTGGAGCCTCTGTGTGTGCCCTGTATTTCCATAAAAAGTCTCAGATTTTCTTTCCTGATTAAAGTGGTTTTCCTTAAAAGAGTTCCTAAATGTGGAGAGAGGATGTAAAGAGGAGAGATTTATCAATGTGGAAACAAAGTAGGTGATCAAAATTATACTTGCTAACATCATTATCAAGATAAAGATACGCTTGGAAAGAGCTTCTTTCACCAAAACCTAGTAAATTCCTCTTGCTTTGTCTGGGGCTCCCCCTTGTGACCACCTGGAGATGTTCTGAGCAGTTAGTGTTATACTCAGGTTGAAGAGGTCCTGCCATCTAGTGGCTAAATTGCATAATGCAACTTGCTTATTTAAAATTGAACTGAAGGCAAGGAACGCTTTAAACTTTGGGGAAATGGTCTGCCTTTAGAAGGAAAATAAAAGTCTTCATCTGGGAAGGATTTTGACTTGTTATTGAAGCTGAGGTTCCCTTTAATCCCAACTACATATGACCATGTGTGTGGGTATTTGTCTTGAAATCGTGATGGGATACATTTCAGGCAGCAGGATTCTGAGAGCAGAATTGGTGAGCACGTAGATTTCAGGAACAGTATTTGTCAGCCTAGGCCTCCCCTGCCTCCTACAAGGGTGCAGCAAAGCATGAAGGGGCCAGGATTTGTATCCCAGTGATTTCGGGGAGACAGCAATGAGCAGCAACTTGGAGTGAGACCTTAGTTCCCTGACCAGAGATAGAACTCTCGTCGTGACGGTGAGAATGCCGAATCCTAATCACTAGACCACCAGGGCCAGGGGCTAGGGTCTGTGCCCCAGTTCTTGTCTGCCTTGAAAAAAATTTTTACAAAGAGACAGAAGGTAGAGAGGAAAGTAAGGTATTTATTACAAAAGCAGAGTACATGCTGACAGACACACAGGTGAGCTCAGAGAAAGTCACGCCTTTGGGAAGTTTAAATCGTTTATAAGGGGGCAGTCTTCCAGGTCTTTGTTTTCCTCTGGCCATTCGTCTTGTTTTGACCCAATAGTTGAGTTGTCTCAGGGCCCTCCCTTATGTGCACGTGCATCCTTTAGCCAAGGTGGATTTCAGCGCGAGGACCTTTGGGAAGTTAGCAAAACTTATTATTGATCTGGTGTCCCCTCCCCTTTTTGATCCCCGAGGAGCCTTTCTGTGCATGTGCAGTCAAGGTCTCCCTAACCCCAAGGATGAGAAGTATGTGACCTTTTGCCCAAGCAGGGTTTAGCCCCTCTCTGCCCCTGCCATTACTGTTATCTTAAAGTGTCCACAGGAGACACAGTCTAGCTAACTTACCCTGTTCCTGTTGTTATTTCTATCTCGAAGTATAAACAGGAGGCTTATTATAAATGTCTAACCTGAAGCCCATCTCTCTCCTGCCTTACCAGAAGGCCAGAGAGAATTGTGGAGTTCCAGGAGATGTAGGGGCCAAGGGAGTGAGCTTGATGCACTCAGTATTTGATCTCGGGTGGCCTCAGCCTGCAGCGGCTTGAAGCGGGGTTTTGGTTCCCAGCCAGAGATTGAGGTTGGGCCGCGGCAGAGAGCGCTGAACCCTAGCCGCTAGACCAGTGGCCAGTGACAAGGCCCTGGCCCTTCGGCTTTGCCGAAAAGAATTCCCACAAAGATGGGAAGTAGTGAAACAAAGTGTTTAATAGGAGGAAAAAGAGTACTGTACATGTGGATAGACACACGGGTGGACTCAGAGAGAGAGAATCGTGCCCTCGTGGTAGTTTAAATCACTTATATGGGGTATTTCTTCCGGGTTTCCTTTGGCCAATCATTTTGATTTGTCTGGTTCTGAGTCCATATTTGGTATATCTCAGGATCCTCCCGTGTGTGCATGCATCTCTTAGCCAAGATGGATTCCAGCGAAGAGGCCTATGGGTAGCTTGACATCATTCCCCTTTTGACCTCCAAGGAGCTTCATAGTCAGGAACGTCTCCTCGACTTTGAGAATGAGAAATACGTGGTCTTTTATCTCTTATCTGGGCTCAGCCTCTCCTCATCTTGGAGTATCAGTCCACAGGGAACGAATTCCAGCTGCTCACCCTGGAGCCCATCTATCTCCTGCCTCATATTGAGCTTGTAAATCAAAATCCATCCACAGGCAGGGGTGGAGACACTGAATGGAAGTAATCTTCAAGAACCTGAGCCCAACACTTTTCCTTCCTCATCAGGTACATGCAATTTGCATATCCTATTATCTGCTTATTAACCAGAGTGTCCTGTAACAATGGCAGATTGTGAAATAGGCACACACGGGCAGTTGAACCCAAGCTCTGAGGGGTTCATCCTGCGATTACATCCCTGTAATGAAGAGGCAAAAGGTGAAGATGCGACAATGGGATATTCGGTAACGTAATAAAATCAGGATGTGATCTAAAGCAACATGACTTGCTCACAGCACAGGTAGAATATCAAATGATCCATGTGAAATTCAATCCTTGTATAATTTTCTTATTATATCCATTGTTCTCCTATTAATCTGAATGCCATACAGAACAGTATGTAAATTAGGTTTTCAATAACTTGGTGCTTCCTTTTATCTTCAAAAAAAAGAAAAAAAAGAACCTGAACCAAGGCAAAACTGGAGAGAACAGAAGCAAGTCAGAAAGCAGGTCGTGATGGTCCTGGCCTGTGGCTGAGAAAGGAATTAGAGTATACTGAGCTCGCCTTCATTGGCATTGAAACTGGCCCAGCCCGAGAAGGGTAGTTGGAGCTCGAGCTGAGGCTGGGAGTCTAGAAGCATCAAGTGTTATGAAGGTTTGCAGGTCAAGTTGCTCTTGGCTCTGTAGGGGAACAAAATTTGTCACCCCAAAATGTCTCTTTGGCATGCAGATTATCTCGAGCTGAAAATATTCAAGACGAAAAGACTCAGGAAGAAGCTTTGACCTTCCCTAAAGAATGTGGATAGAGGACCTATTCCAGGAAGGGAGCTATCCCCATAGATAACTATAATATGAACTAGGTGTGTAGACAGGGAGGAACCTAGCAAAGTCTGTTTGTTACAATTCCTCTCTGTCTCCCACTGTCTGTGCCTGGCCCAGCATACATTTGTTTACCAAACGTTTGCTTTTCCATCTCCATGTGAATTGCCTTCCTCCCCTTTGAAGTTCCAAACCACTACCCCTAATACCCTCTTTTGTCTTTAGCTGAAGATGGTACTAAAGGTGAGTGTTTCAGCCATTTTTGTGAATTACTCACTTTTCCTGGGTCCCTCCAATGAATACGTTATTAAACTTCGTTTGATTTTCTCCTATTAATCTGTCTCATGCCAATTTAATTCTTAGACCAGGCAGAAGAACCTAGAAGAGTAGGAGAAAATGTCTTCCTCCCCGACAACCCTAAGATGAAATCAGAAAGTCCATGTATAGCAAGGAGAGAGCAATGGATTTGTAGCATGAGAGCCCCGTGTGTGTGAATTTGTCATGTGAAACCCTGCCTCATAACGGCAAAAGCAATTAGCCTCTTTGGACCTTGGTTTCCTGGCACACTTGCTTATATCACCTTTCACACTGTCCACTGCTGTCCCTTTCATCAAGAAAGTCTTTCTTCTGATGCAGGGCAACTCCTCGTTCATTACCTTGTCTCTTGGTTTGTTTCTACTCTCAACGGGCCACATTCATTGCCCCCTTTCTGTTTCGACACGTACACTGACCAGCATGTACAGGCCAATGGCTACATGAAGTTCCAGATGAATACTTTTTGCTGTTTTGGGGTTCCTATATTTGAGCATTGCCTTATCACCAAGCCTATATCCTTTGGTAGACTCTCGAAACAAAGGCAGCTGTCTTTTGTTGGTACAACATTTGATCTTGGATATGGTCTTTCCACTGTCTATTTGGAACCTTATTGACCATAAGTGATTTCTCTATCTCTGGCTTCATAGCCAAATATTACTTGTAGTCTGGTTTCATTTTATTGATTACTAGTTTAGAAGGTCCATGTGGCTGTTTGATTAATTGTATCCTCTAGAAGTTGACGCTTTTTTAAAATTATTTTATTTATTTTTGGCTGCGGTGGGTCTTCATCGCTGCGTGCAGGCTTTCTCTAGTTGCGGTGAGCAGGGGCTACTCTTCGTTGCAGTGCGCAGGCTTCTCATTGCAGTGGCTTCTCTTGTTGTGGAGCATGGGCTCTAGGTGTGCAGGTCTCAGTAGTTGCAGCACGCGGGCTCAGTAGTTGTGGCTCAGGGGCTTCTAGAGCACAGGCTCAGTAGTTGTGGCGTACGGGCTCAGTTGCTCTGCAGCATGTGGGATCTTCCTGGACCAGGGCTCGAACCTGTGTCCCCTGCATTGGCAGGTGGATTCTTAACCACTGCGCCACCAGGGAAGTCCCCTAGAAGTTGACTTTTAAGTTGGTTTGTTAGTGTTATGGCTCAGAGCCAGATGATATCCAGTCTTCATGTAGCACTTAGATCTGGGCTTGAATAAGTACTTATGCTAAGTGAAATAAGCCAGACAAAAAGGACAAACATTATTAAATATTATATGCTTCCACTTATATGAGGTACTTAGAATAGGCAAATTCATAGAGACAGAAAGTGGTTACCAGGGGCTGGAGGGGAGGAGTAAATGGGGAGTTACTGTTTAATGAGTAAAGAGTTTCTGTTCAGGATGATGAACATGTTCAGAAAATGGATAGTGGTGATGGTTGCACAATATTGTGAAAGTATTCAATGCCACTGAATTGTACACTTAAAAACTGGTTAAAATGGTAAATTTTGTTATATTATTTGATGATGATTAAGTAAAATAATATTCAGCAGAAAGATAGTTTCAATTACCATATCTAAAAGCAATTAGGGGGCTTCCCTGGTGGTGCAGTGGTTAGGAATCCACCTGCCAATGCAGGGGACAGGGGTTCGATCCCTGGCCCGAGAAGATCCCACATGCCACAGAGCAACTAAGCCCAAGCGCCACAATTACTGAGCCTGTGCTCTACAGCCTGCAAGCCACAACTATTGAGCCCACATACCTAGACTCGCATTAGGACTCGAACTGAAACATTGGCTCTTCCTAGGTCTCAAGAGTGCTGGCCTTCCAACTATAAACCATTGGCTTTCATGGTTCTCAGGACTTTGGATTCAGACTAGAACTACACCGAAGGCTCTCCTGTGTCCCCAGCTTGCCAACTCACCCTGCAGATCTTGGGACTTGCCTGCCACCATAATCATGTGAGCCAATTCATATATATATATATATATATATATATATATAAATCCTATTGGTTCTTTTTCTATGGAGAACTGAAAGTAATACAAAAGGGGACGCAAGTTTTCAAATTAAAATGAAAATTTCCTCTCAAAAACAGTTTTGCTTGTATAATACATTGTCACAAAATATTTAGGCAAATTAAAAAAAACTAATGCTTGAGTCTTTCCACACATGGAAATGATCTGTCTTAGGAAATCAGATTTGTAAAGTTATTTAAACTAAAATGTTGATATACAAGAAAGTCTGTTACTGGTCATGTTTTCCTTCCATTTAAAAGGTAATTTTCTATCACATCTTGACATGATAGAATATATATCTAGTTTCATTACTTGGGTTCAGCTTGCTGGAATTCCGTTCCAAGCTCTTTGATCTTTTCTTCCTTTTTTGGCATTTTGAGCTTAGGTTCAGGCTCTGAATTCTTCATTTATCTGCAACGATCATCACCATAAACACACACTTGATAACATATAATTTCCTGAAAGCATTAAACAATAGTATGTATAAAGTAAATGGAACATTCTTTGCTTCTTTAATTCCCAGCCTTTCACTCATGATTATTTTCGTGAAAATTTAAAACCACTGTGTGGGGACGGGGCTAGTGCTGGTGGTGGTAGTGGTAGAAATGAAGAAATATGCCCTCAACCCAAGGCAAACAACACCATTTTCAGCGCTGGAAAAGAAAAATTATAAAACATTTTTAAATGGGTGGGCCACGTTTTTCTTCAAGTATCATGGACATTTTTATTGTTTACTGATGAAGATTAGATCTTAATAATTTATGCTGTTTTTTCATGTTATATACCATGTATTTAAGTTTAATCAATTGGAAAATGAAGGCTAAGGATAAGCTGTCAGTTCGACTTCTTAAATATATTTAACCTTGAAAAGAGATCACACTTCTAGAACATTCAAATCGATGCACATTAACACAAATTATAATCATTCTTTTTCATTCTTAATTTTCTAGCTTCCTAAAAGATGTGCACCACGAAATCAGACAGTAGAATGATATTTGCCGTAACGGCATTCTCCTTGAGATGGCAAATCAAAACACTTGTCTAAAATGTTATGAGATGGAATGTGAGAGGTTAAAATCCAGTGTTAAGCCAAAGACATCAGCTGAATGGTGGACATTCTTCTGCAGTGCCCTACCAAAACTCCTATCTCATTCAAGCCTCTAAGCAAGTCCAAACAAGCCTGCATACTTAGCATGAACACTTCTTAAGTGCAGCTAAGGAAAGACATCTTATTTCACCTTTGCTGCAAGGTCACCTCAAGTCATTTTAGAAAGCTGGAGCATATCCCAATAATGCTACTTCTATTTCTAAGAGTGACAGATCATGTGGAACAATAAAAATTACATTAACTGTTAGTAAATGTTCATTCTTAGAGTATGTTTGAACTTCAGAAATTATAAAAGGCATTCAGATCCAAGTCTGAAGAAAGAGTGGGTGAGCAGTACGGGGTCAAACCTGAAATACTCCTTAATAATTGTTTTATCCATTCATACCCGAATCCCTGGAAAATGTGCCACAAGTGGCTGATCCAAATCTTCTCTAGTTTCATTAAATGTCAAACCCTCCCCAGAGCTTTCATGATCAATCAGTGATCTGATTTCCTAGTTCACTGAGAAGTCAGCTTGTTCAGCTTCACTACTCTCCGTGTCATGATTTCTCTGAATCCACATTCCCATCTTCCCTCCTGAAATTAGCTTCTCCTCGTGGGCTTCTTCAGCATAGTGCCTACACAAGCACACTGTCCACAACTTCCTAATGTAAATGTTCCATTGCTACCTTTGCAGAGAGGCACACAATCTTTCTGCTTGTAATTTAAAATCAACCACACATAGAATCGGAATCACACAGGTCTGAAATATGTGAGTGGGAAGAGCCTTCGTAGAAGTCCACTAATCCTTAACCTCCACTCTTAACGATGAAGAAGCTAAAATGCAAGGATGTGACTTACTTAAAGCCACAGCCAGGTAGTAGCATTGCTGAGATAAGATCTTACTGCTTATCATTCTATAACTAACTTCTTTTCTTTTTTTTTCTGTTTAATGTTGAGCCTTCTTTTAATTTATTTATTTTTATTTTTGGCTGTGTTGGGTCTTCGTTTTTGTGCGAGGGCTTTCTCTAGTTGTGGCAAGCGGGGGCCACTCTTCATCGCGGTGCGCGGGCCTCTCACTGTCGTGGCCTCTCTTGTTGCGGAGCACAGGCTCCAGATGCGCAGGCTCAGTAGTTGTGGCTCACGGGCCTAGTTGCTCTGCGGCATGTGGGATCTTCCCAGGCCAGGGCTCGAACCCGTGCCCCCTGCATTAGCAGGCAGATTCTCAACCACTGCGCCACCAGGGAAGCCCCTCTTTTTTTTTTTTTTTTTTTTTTTTTTGCTTTATATTGCTTCTTTAAATAACAGAACAAGAGAGGAATACAAATAGTCATTGGGAGAACATACATGGTTTCATTCTAAATGTTGGTGAAGAGAATAAAGCATCAAACAAACACTACAATGACTTTGTTATTATTTTTCAGTGCTCCTTTCCCCAAAATATATCCTTACAGAAAATTTTCGCAGATAGATTGTCACAATTTGCTCCAGTCCTGTGTGACTGGTCAAAGTGCCTAAAACTAAGTGGATTCTAAGATTCTCAAAGTGAGTGTTGAATGTGCTACTTAAAATAAGAACATTGGATATATAAAGGTCTATTAATCACAAAGCATGCATTTTTTTCACCAATATAAATGAAAGCTTCATGCAAACATGTGATGCTCAAGTTGTTAGAATCTATTCTAGTGACAGAAAAAGCAAAGGCATGTCTTCAGAAACCCTTAAGTAACCTCTGTGTTGCTCTGTGATGCTGGAGTGATAGAGGAAAAGGGATAATTTAATCTCCATGAAAACACAGTTTTGAAGAAATATGAAAGCACTTTAGTTTCTTGTCAGACAGATGAAAACTAGAGTTTTGAGCTTCTGCTTCAATCCTTCTCCCTTCTACCAACAGGAAAGAAATACATCCTATGAATCTTTAGTATAGTAAAAAGGCATGAAACTTTGGGTAGCACCTAGTATAACTGTAGCTGTGCTTTCATGAAACAAGCAAAAGACAATCTAGGTATTTACAAAGCTGGCAATGGGGCTTCCCTGGTGGCGCAGTGGTTAGGAATCCGCCTGCCAATGCAGGGGGCACGGGTTCGAGCCCTGGTTCAGGAAGATCCCACATGCTGCAGAGCAGCTAGGCCCGTGTGCCACAACTACTGAGCCTGCACTCTAGAGCCGGTGCTCCGCGACGAGAGAGGCCACCGCAATGAGAGGCCCGCGCACGGCAATGAAGAGTAGCCCCCGCTCACCGCAACCAACAAAGAAACCCCTCGCGCATCCACGAAGACCCAACGCAGCCAAAAATAAATTAATAAATTACTTAATTAAAAAAAAAAGGCTGGCAATTGCTCAAAAGCATTTGTGTAAGACATTAACATTAAAAGACAACCTCAACTTTCACCAAATCTACATGAGTTAGCAATATCCTTTTTAAAATGTGTAGTAGACAATCCGAAGAAGCTGAATGAGCTCACTTTAAGCAGAGAGCGTGGGGGGACTTGGTGTTTGTTGCTATCAAGAAGGCTGACTTTAGAGACCACAGAACGTAGAACTAGATAGCCATCTCACACATCTCCAAGGAACTACTCACTGTAAGGAACTGAAAGTTGAAGGAACCCAGTGCGGATGTATTGAGGTTGATTGCTTCTAATCATATCTAATCTAACTTCATTTCATTTGTCACTCTAATATAATATGGCTAGTGTTTTTCTTCAATATGTATTAAGGCTGAAGAGGAAGGAACAGTAGATTACACAGTAAGTTTATTTTATTAGGAAAAAGAAATTTCGGAGGTTATGCTTTGGGTCCAGAAGTATAAAGTAGTTTATAATTGAAACAGTATTTAAAAGGTTTTGCAAAAGAGAAAGAAGAGGATATGAGGTTAAATTAAAACTGTTTTGGGCTTCCCTGGTGGTGTAGTGGTTGAGAGTCCGCCTGCCGATGCAGGGGGCACGGGTTCGTGCCCTGGTCCGGGAGGATCCCACATGCCGCGGAGCGGCTGGGCCCGTGAGCCATGGCCGCTGAGCCTGCATGTCCGGAGCCTGTGCTCCGCAACGGGAGAGGCCACAGCAGTGAGAGGCCCGCATACCACAAAAAAAACCCCAAAAACTGTTTTAATCGAACATTTAATGATCCTTATCATTTAAAAAATTCCAACTGCTGTTTTTATCTTCTTCCAATTTGACTAGTCCATACAAGAATTAGGAAAGGAGCCTCTTTATCTCCGAATTAGAAGGGACGCCAAGAAGAATCCAAACAAACAGGCCTTGCTAAATGACTCCCCATTTACTACAATTACCTTATTTTCCTTAATCTATCATATTCCTCCATGACTGTACACTCTTCATCACACCTAGCATAAGATACACAAGTCTAACCATTTGCTCATGAAGGATCCCATGTCACATAAAACTTATAAATTTGTACACCTTTCTTCTGTTAATCTGTTTTTATCAGTTTCATTTTCAGACCTAGACAGGGACCCTAGGAAGGATGAAAAAATACGTTTTCCTTTCTTACAATACATAACATTGACCATTTTCTGGATAGAGTGGACTTGCTGATCATGTGGTCACTCTATGTTTAACTGTTGGTGGAAGTGCCGAACTGCTTTACACAATGTCCGCACCATTTTACATTCCCACCAGCCAGTGTATGAGGGGTTCAGTTCCTGCACATCCTTATTACACTTCTTATTTTCCATTTTTAAAATTACAGCTGCCCTGGTAGACGTGAAGTGGTGTCTCTTGTTATATTGATGTTGATTTCCCTAATGACTAATGCCGCTGGACATCTTCTCTTGCCCTCAGTGGCCATTTGCATGGAGAGAGCAATGGATTTGCAGCATAAGACCCCCCCCATCCCCACCCCCCCTCCCTCCGCCCCTTGTGTGTGTGAACCACTCCCGGTTCACAATGGCAAAGCCACGTAGCCTCTTTGGACCTCGATTTCCTGGCACAATGAGTAGTTATTGCATCTGTGTTCATCCAGGGAATGGAGACAGAAAAAAGACTTTGACTTGCATCTCTGCATGGAGAAACAGCCACTGCTCCCCAGAGTGAAGGAGAAGAAACTGACAGAGGAATCCAGAGGGCCAGCTGAGATCCAGAGCCCAGGGATTGGTCAGGTAATTCCGCGTGGGGAGGAGGTGGAAGCTCTCTTCAGTTTCCACCCTCAAGAAGGAGGGCAAGTTGCGGCAGAGCATGAAGCCCTCCCCTCACTCCCTAGGAGTTGAAGGCAGCTGCGCTTTGTGAGATTCCCTGTGTTGACCTGAAATGCAAAAAGGCAGCTGCCTGGCCAGAACTAGGCACCTCAGGGTCCTCACTGTCCTCCTCCCTTCTGCCCCGGAAATTCCCACCAGCTCTGCCCAAACAGCAGGGAATGGGTGAGAAGAGGGGCTGTGAGTCAGAGCCTGAGCCAAGGCTGGGACTAGCCGGACAGCAGGTTGTCTTGGGGGGCCTGGGCCCGTGCAGGTCCTCGGTGGGGGAGCAGAGTGGAGGCAGGAAATCCTGAGGAGTTAGGGGCAGTCAGCAGGCCAGTTGTGCTGCCCTGGGGTCGTTGCAGAGCCCATGGATTTCTTTTAAGTGTTTCTTGGAAGGGTGGTTACACTGGGGAGTAGATCTGGGCAGGGCTGACTTCAGTTCTCCCTTGAAAAACTTCTGTATTTCTGGAGATGTTTTTTCTTAAGAAATAACCAAGCAAGAATTACATTTGTCAACGGAAATAAAGAGTTAACAAAAACATCTTCACAGCCTCGACTGTTTTAGTCACCAAAAAGCTGCCGGTTACCCACGATCCTAGAGACAATTGTTTCTAAAGATCTTTCTTTGAATCTCTCTCCCGTGCTCTCTCTCCTCCGCTGCACCCCTCTGCAGGCAACAAGGTACTGGGTGGATACAAGCCCCAATTTAACACCCCTCATCTCTGAGTGGCGGCATCACCTGTCATCTTCCTCTTCCTCTCTATGCTACGTGTGTCTCCTTGATGTGAACGTTATTTCTCTAGAGGAGCGTGCTCCTTTTCTCAACAGGAAAAAATAAGTCAAGGCACCCGCCAGGCAGGAGAAGCCTGCGAGTCGCTGCGACTCCTTCGGACCCAGCACATCTCCACCCACCTAGGCGGTGTGGACACCACCTGCAGCAGCCCCGGAAAACCGCTTCAGAGGCGCTGGCTCCCTAGCAGGTCCTTGGCAAAGAGCGGGAGGTGACGGGGCGCAGGGCGTGCCTGCTCTTGGGACTCTGCCCCTCACCTGAGGAGGGAGCAATTCAAGTATTAATAACCTCAAGCATATGAAGGATACAAACCCGTCACGTCGTTTGCAAGTGTACTTAAACTTCTTTCCTCTAAATAGTTTTGCGACTGTTGAACGGTAAAATTTCCGTTTTACTGTTCCTTCGCATACATCGTTGGCGGCAGGGACCCTACAAGGGGGACAAGTTGGTTCTCCCGAGCAGAGAGCAAAACGCCTGAGGTTTCCTCTCAGACTTTCCCAAGCTCACCTCTCCCACCTCTCGCCACCTGGGACCAATTGAGGATGTCCCACCCCTCCCCTGGGCGGGGCCAACACCGAGGAACCCGTATTCCCACCCCTCCTCTCCCCCTCCCCTCCCGCCGCGCCCCACCACCCGGGATTCTCCTAGGAGACGCGGACGACAGGGGGCGGGGGGTCGTCTACGCGGGGCCACGCAGGCGCCGCTTTACGGCAGGGGTGGGCGTGGGGCGCAGTCGAGTCCCGCCGGCCCCCGCGCGAAGTTCAGAGTTGACCGGGTGTTTCCCGCTGGAGCGTGGTCTCAGCCAGGTGGGTCCCCTCAGCCTCCTTCGTTTCCTTTCCCTGACGCGGGGCGACGCGGGGCCGGGGGCTGGGCACCGTCCGGCAGCCTTTCTGATCCTGGGGACCCTCCCCGTCCTCTAGCGTCTGGGCAGCCTATGCCTGGCGTGCGACGTCGGCCAATGGTGGCTGCATCCTGGCCGGCTCGCGGGGAGGCGGGGACGGGCCGAGGGGGCGCCGCGTGGGCCCGGCCGGGGTCTGGAGTTTAGGCGAGGCTGGCTGAGCGTGGGCGCCGGGATTGTACCGCCGCCTGAGTTCTGTGCCCTGGCGCCAGTAGGGAGAGCGTCCAAGTAGAGCCCTTCGGGAAGCGGTTCTCTGTGGCCAGAGGGCGGGGCGGGCAGGAGGAGAGTGCGGGGCCGCCAACTCCTTCTCCCTTCCCTCCCCATTTACGCGGCCGCAGGAGGGTCGGCTTGGTTGGGTGGGATTGAGTGCGCTGCCGACAGGGACTGGGCTCCCCGGAATGTATCCCTAGAGAAGTAACATTTCCTTTCATGAATTTTTGACCTAAAAAACTTCTAGCTCCATTTTCACGTGTGCATTTAACCACGTGGAAGAATAAACCCCCAAATTTTCAGGGTCTCTCTGCAAGTGATAGGAATACTGGTGCTTTATGTTTTTATTTATTTACAGTTCTGTGCAATAACAGGAGTCCTTTTATTAATGAAAGAAGCAATGAAGCTTTTTAAAGAAATAATTTCAGGTTATCAAAGATAAAAGTTCATGGTAATAATACAAAATGTGAATAAGGTGAGCAAGCTGTATGTGGACAAAAAACTCCAAAAGAAAAAACCGCAGGTTTTTTTTATGACACCGTTAAGGGTGCGGGTTCGTGCAAATGCCTGTTTCTTGTTACTGATAATTGGCAGCAGGTTGGCCTTATTACCAAAATTTAAAAATTCGAAGAACTTCCGTAGAGATTTGATGGCATGAGAGGGCAATCGAAATTAAAGGGTTAGGGATTTTCATATAAAGGACTGTACTTTGTTTACAGTGCGATTATAACCATTTCATGGGTAAAGGGGATTTGAGACAAGTCAGACTCGAGAGGTGAGGAAATGGTAGGTAATACAGGCCCCTCTGAAAGGGCAGGTCTTGGTTGGGAACTCATACTTTGTATGAAATTATACAGTAGTGTAGTAGTTTTTGTTTGTATTTCCCTTTATATGTGCGGCTGGGGAATCTTTTTGTATATTTAAGGGCCTTTTGTGGCTCTTTTTCTGTGAACTAGTAATGTCTTTCTCTTGGTTGTTACTCTTAAACGATATCTAGAAGCTTGCTCTCTATGTTAGGAAGACTACTGCTGTGAATTAAATATTTTTTCCCGTTTATCAATGCTTTTCTAACTTCGATTATGCTTTTTTCGTTAGCATGGTAAATTTTAGGTGTTCACATTTATCCTCTTTTTTTTTTTAATGGATTTTTGGGTCAGACGTACAAAAGGCTTTTCCTGCTCCCGAGCTATAAAGGAATCTTGCCTGTTATTTCTTCTAGTAGTTGTGTGCTTCTGTGCATTGTACCTTTAATTCTTGGATCCCTGTACAGTTCATCGTGGTTTATTGTGAGAGGTGTGGAACTATGAGCCTATTCTAGATGGGTATCACTTTGTCCCAAGGCTGTCTATACTCATTGATTTGGGAGGCTGCCTCAGTGTATACTAAATTCTTGTATGTCTTCAGGTCTATTCTTGAACTTTGTGTTCTATATATTTTCACATGTGGTATGACTAGTTCTCTCACAACATGGCTATTCATTGTCATAACGCTCTTGGATATCTCTGCCTGTTTGTTTTCCCTTATTAACAGTGGAAAATAACAAAGTGTTCAAAAGCCTTTTGGATTTTCTTTGGGATTAGAATGGATTGATTGATTAACTGATGAAGAATTGTTATGTTCTTGAGTCTAAGTCTGTTTATCCGAGAATGTAGTACATCTTTCATCTTGTTTAAGTCTACTTGTCTGTCCTACGGGAATTTTTAACTTTTCCTCCTGTAGATTTTCATGTGTGTATTAACATTACCCTAAGCATATAATCTTTCATCATTGATAATTTAAAATCCTGTAAACTTTGTTTCTAACTGGATATTTATTTATGGAATTGGCTTATAAAAAGCATTCGTAAAGCACTTGATTGTCAGGACTTTTGTTAATTTTCTCGGTTTCAGTGAATGGTATATTTTCCATATTCTAATCAACCCTTCGAAAGGTTAGAACTTTGTGAAACGTACCCCTCCGAGTGTTGGATTTTTGAGCACTGGGTGGGTAAAGTCGGGGGAAAAGAAGTTAAAAATCAACATCTCTGAAATGTTTTCCCTCTTACGCGCACTGTTGCAGAGTCAAGTATCACTAATTTTTTAAAACACCTCGTTATAGGGATACCGAAACCCTTGATTTCCCTTTTTTTACACACTTCTAAGATTTCTAAACATTTTGCAAGTTAATGTTAAGTGGAAAGGATGCTGAGATCCTCCTGTTTATTAAGCCAGTGACTAGGCCCTGACCCACACAAACTCCCTACCCAAGGCTGTGAGCAAGGTGATATAACTGTGGCCTTTTTTTTTTTTTTTTTTTTGCGGTACGCGGGCCTCTCACTGCTGTGGCCTCTGCCCGTTGCGGAGCACAGGCTCCAGACGCGCAGGCTCAGCGGCCATGGCCCACGGGCCCAGCCGCTCCGCGGCACGTGGGATCCTCCCGGACCGGGGCACGAACCCACGTCCCCTGCATCGGCAGGCGGACTCCCAACCACTGCGCCACCAGGGAAGCCCTAACTGTGCCCTTTTCACCAAAGTTAACACCTGGACATATAAAGAGGCCTGTCTGCTTGAGGTCCCAGGTGTCTTTCCAAACAGGAGGAACTTGAAATCAATTGGAAACAAGGAATTAGGGGCTCAGTTGATTATTATGGACAAGAAGTATTGAAAACAGACTTTGATCTGGTGATTCCAGAAGAGGATGAATATCTCAATAAACGTATAATGAAAGGGTAGAGACATCCTTCCCAATACATAACAAGATGGGCTTAAGAAACTCTGGAGATTAAGACCCAGACATTATTAAAAGGGTCAAAACAAAACACCCGTAATATATTTGCATTACCCTTCCTTTGCATTGCCTAGTGAAAGGGATAAACATCTTCTCTATTGAAACAAAAGGTTACCAAATACTGATGATTTTCTTCTGGAAAGACTTCTTCCACTGATATTATTTGTTCTTTTATGACGCAGAGACCCTACATTAGTGATTGGATGGGTGGGTGGTGGAAGCCATAAAATGTTTTTAAAAAGGAAATGCTAGACTTGGCATTACCTGAAGATAGGGCTTTTTATACACTGTTCTAGAGCAATTTATATTTAATTCCTGGCATTGTGTTAAACAGTGGTAAACAGAGTGACCCTCCACCAACACTGGTTACTTTGGTGTCTCTGATATGGAATCTGCCTCCTCTAGACTGACCTGTGTGTAAAACCATCAGGCTGGCCTCTCTGTGACTCTAGACTGTACCTCAGCTAGCACTAGTAAGCAGGGGCTAGGACCACGTGTGGTGCACCTGCTGAGGTATCTTGCCCTACTCCAGTGCTAAAGACACAGGAACGGATAGGGAATAGGTTCAGATCCACTGCTAGCTACCTGGATGAGGATCCTTTCCTTTTCTGGCCAGAAGGCGGGCTAAGAGGACCAAAGAGGGATGAGGCTCTGCTCATCCACATGTGGAAGTGCTACCCAAATTTGGCCAAAATGGTGAGCCGCCATGTTGGAGGCAGGTTGGACAGGGGTTGGTGTATTTTCCCCCTCACAAAAGGCACAAGAACAGGTTTACGAGATGGGGGACTAGTGGTGAGGAAGGGCAGGATGGCATTTCTGGTGCAATACTGCCATCAAGAGGAACTCATTCCCAGATGCCAAGCACACGGCGCAGAGACGCCACAGAAACGGGGCCCCGCAGGATGGAGGGCCAGAGTTTGAGGCGCGCCCCTCTGAAGTGGCCGGGTTGATGAGCCATCCTGCCTTTGGCAGGTTGGGCAGAGGTTGGCATTTCGTTTTTCCCTCGGCAAAGGGCAGAGGGAGAGGGCCTGGGGGAGGGGAAGGGGCAGGGCAGGTTGGCATTCGTGGTGCAGTAGTGCCATCAAGAGGAACGGGTCCGCCGATCCCGCGAACCCTGTACCCGTCCCTTCCTGGGGAGGAGTGACGAAGGATCGAAGTCGGGAACACTGGACAGTGGCCCCGGGAAGTCAAGGGCTCCGCCTGGGAAGGGGCGGGAAGCGTGGCCCAAGGCCCGGCGGTGCCGTGGACGCTCCAGAGACGGGCAGTGGCACAAGGCGCACAGCCCGGCCGCCTGGCGTGTGGGGCTACAGGAAGTGGAGTCTCGGTGGACCCTGGTGGCCGCCACGTCTGGGCGGGACTGGAGGAAGCTGCTCCGAAGGAGGCCGGGCCGCGGTTCTGCGGGCATTTGGCCGCGTGTCCCTTCCCCTCGGCGCCAGAGGAGGTTCGGCCTAGGCGGGCCCAGGGCCCCGGAAGCCTCTCTGGGCCGCGGTGCGGCCCAGCCAGAGACCACCGCGGGCAACGGGAGTTCCGCCGCCCTTGGCGGCAGCGGCCGAGGCGGGCCCACCGACCTTCTTCTGTCCAGCTCAGAGACGACACGTGGAGCCTGGCTACCCGGTGCCGAGGGCGCCCGAGGCCCAGCGAGAGCTGGCAGTCCGAGTCCAGAAGGGGACGGCGCTCGCGGGACGCAGGAGCCACCGCAGGAGGAGGCCTTCACCTGAGCCGAAGAGTCCAGTCAGTCGGTGGCTGCGCTGCCGTCTCGCGCGGTCTCCGGGATGGTGGCCCAGGCCTGACCTGGCCTGTCCCGAGGGCTCCCGGACGGGGCTCCCGGAGAGGAGAGGGCAGGACACGAGAGGAGAGGAGAGGAGCTGAGCAGAGCCCCGCCGAGTGGACCCCCGGGCCGTGCATTTGCAGCAGGCTTCAGCTTTCTCCCCACGAGGCCCTGAGCCTCAGTTCAGCGATGAGAAGGAAAGGCCCCGGCTTGCATTGCGGCCTGGCCCTCCGGGTCTCGGCCCTGTGCTTGCACCTGCAGCCCAGCCAGGGAATCAAGGGGAAGGGGTCTGAAGAAGCTGCCTGAAGCTCACCTCTGATGGATTGAGAGGAACGCCTCCCCCGCCCCCCTTGACCACCCTCTCCCCCATGACCACCACTCGTCCAGCTTGTCTGCCAAGGCCGGGAACGAGGTGCACACTCCTGGGCACGCGGCGGTGCCTTCGAGTCCCCGGCCGACCCGATAGGCCGCTTCTGGAGCAAGCTGTGCGGTGGCCCGTTCCTGCCCTTTGGCCCAGCTCTTATCTGCCGGGGCGGGGGTGCGTGGTGGGCTGGTGTGTGTGTGGGGGTCCGGTCCCGGGGCGGGGTGCGGTGTGGGGGAGGGCTTCCGACTGGGAGCAAGTCTCCAGGCTGGACCCCTCCCTCCCTCCACACGTACCCCTCCTGGAAGGGCGCCGAAACCCTCCCCGCGCCCCTCTCCTTTCGCGCCTGTGAGTCGCCCGACACGTTGTCAGGCCATCTTACGTGGGCAGAGCCTTTCCTTGGGGCCGGGTCCTGAGGTAGCTAGGCGCTCTGACTGGTGGCCCGCCGCAGGTGCTCTCAGCGTGCCCCTCTGGCCGGGGCCAACGGCGGCACCTGCAGAACGTGGAGCCGCTTGTGAAAACTCCCAGGAGTCTTCCCCAAACGAGAGGACCCCCGGGTCGTCCACGGGGAGGGAGGCCGAGGAATAGGGCGTCCCCCGGCCGCAGAGTTCCTGTTCCCGAGGTGAGCTCGGGTGCGGAAAACGGACCTGGATCCCCTCGCTGCGGCCGGTGCCGTCCCTCTCTGCGTACCGATCGATCGTGGCCCACTTGGCGTCCCATCGCCAGTGGGTCCTGGGTACCCTGTGTCCTGCGGCACAGGAAGGGCCTCACGGGATGCGGCGGGGCCTGGGATCGGGACTCTCCATGGCGGGAGCAAGAAGTACAGAAACCGAAACCCAGATCCAACTGCGAGAGGGTGGAACGTGCACAGCGCCCCTGCATTGCTCTTCCTCGTCTGCGTCTGGGAGCAAGCACTAACGAGGACACGTTCTCCGGGCTGTCTGCAGGGTGCTGCCCCCGCCAGGGGACCGGGCGGCCACCTCCTCCCCTTTCCCCGTGGTCCACGGTGGCTGGGCCCGGGGCCTCCGCCGGGGCACCGGCAGCGGGTCCTGGGTCCCCGGCGGCCCTGAGACCCCAGGGACCCCACTGGCCGGCCTCGCTCCTGCAGGGAGGGCCAGGATCCAGGGGCCAGATGCCCTGGGGTGGGAGCTTCAGCTCCCTGTTCCTGAACATGGCGGCTGCCGAGGCCACGGCCCCGAGGGTGGGGAGCGCGGCGGGCCTGGCAGCCAGGGGCTCCTCGGTGGGCGAGCCCGGCCCCGAACCCCACCGCGTGTGGCTTCCACACCTACCGCGGAGGCGTGCCGGGCGGCCAGGTTCGGCCCGGGAATCCTCCCAGTGCTCCGAAGCCAGCCCTCCTCCCCGTCACGGGCCTTCCCCACGGTATGCACAGGCAGGGGCTGGAGGCCGTGCTGAAAAAGCTTCCGCTTGATGGCACTGTTGCTCCAGAAATGCCCAGCGCCTTCGCGAGCGTGGCCTCTCCCTCCGCCCTTTGCGGATCAAAAAAGGCCCAGGGAAAAAGGCCCAGGGAGGCCCAAGAGCCACCCAAGCCTTCCGAGTGGGGGGGGGGGACCTACTGGGGGGTTGGGGGAGGCGGTGTCTCTTCCTTTTGGGGCTTCTCCTTGGCAGTAGGAGCGCACAGGTAAAGACCTCCCAAGGAATCCGTGCCTCGGTGGGTCCATCTCCACACCCCTCTGGGAGGGGTCTGGAGTCCACGTTGCCTGGCCCACAGGTCCTGGCTACCGGGACCCTGTCATGTCTGCACACCTGGGGACGGGCATCCACCTGGGTCGTGTCGGGCAGGACCCTGGCTCTCTCAGGACATTGATTCAGAGCCAGAGGTGGCACAGGGACCTGGGTTCCTCGTCTTCCCGCGTGCTTGCCTCTCTGCTGTTCTCATCCCGCTACGTGAACTGGCTTAAGGGCTCAGGAGCAGGCCCGAGAGGGTCTAGGCCACTGTGGCAGCGGGAGGCACTGACGGGGACCCAAGGGAGCTGGGGCACATCGCCCCTGCTCACCTCCAGGGGCGTCAGGCGGTCACTCTGCCACGGAGTGCCCGGGGTCGGGGGTGCAGGGAGGTGGTTTGGAGTTGCTGGCACAGGTGTACATCCCAGCGGCTCCCCTCCATCCGCACAGACAGATGACCCTGGGGAGGGCCATCAGTTCAGTAGACCCTCCTGGGGAGCTCTCCATGGGAGTGTGTCTGTACTCTCGCCTCAAACCCCCCCGGACTCGTTCGTCGGTTCATTCACTCGTTCCCCGCTCCACTCGTTCATCCGTAAGCCCGCAGGTACACGAACGTGTGCGTGGGCGCGCGTGCGTATCACGTGTGCGTCGTGCGTAAGCTCGTGTACGTGCGCCTACAGAGCGTGTACAAAAGGTCCCTTCTCTCGTACTTTCTCCCTGTAACCGCCTCGGGGGTGCCGCTGTGGATAGAACTTTCTCCCGGTCAAAGCCAAAGCCCTGGCCGTTGCTCGATGGCCGCTCCCAAGTTGTCCCCGTCTGCGGAGGGAAGCACGCGTCATTTCTGCGTGCGTATGTGTGCTCCCGGGGTTGAATGCAGGTGGGGGCAGCGGGCCGCAGAGGGCTGTGTGCATGTCGCCTGCTCCCCGGCCCCAGCAGGCTCAGGTAGCGATAGGTAGTCTTCTGCCTTTTCGGCTGCTCTCACGGCGCTATAGGCGTGCCGTGGCGTCGGCGCGTCTGTGCGGAGTCGACGTCGTGTCCTGCTAGGTCCCCTCCGTTTCTTTTCGGACAGCTGCCCAGGGTAGGGTGCCCTTGTCTGTGCCCGGAGGCAGGAGCGTAGGGTGTCTCACGTGCCCCTCCTCTTTGGACGCTAGGCTTCCGCCTTGTTCCTTCCTCTCCTCTTCTGTCTCCCACGGAAGTGGCTCTGAGGCGCGGGCCACTGAGTCCGTCGTTACCAGGGTGTGGGTGAGCGTGACCAGGGTACGTTCTCCGGCGTCGGCGTCCACCCAGAGGAGAGGAGCAGGGTAGATCTCACGTGGGCCACGTCCCAGAGCACGTGCCCTTTATGCCCGGAAAGTACGTGCGGTGGACCTTTGTGCGGCCAGAGGGGAGACGAGTGGGTGCCCCTTTACCCACGCGTCCTAGGAACTGCTGGGAAGTTGTGGAGGACGCGCGCGGGCTTGCCAAGATACCTGGGGGTGTCCCGCCATAGTCCCACGTGTGCAGAGCCGAGGAGACAAGCTCCGCGCCTGTCAACGCCAGGGTGTGATGGCTGTGCTTCCCGCCGGAAGGAGATTTAGGGGGATGACGGGATCAAGGTTTTCACTGGACGCGCTTCTTTGTGTACAAACTGCTTCTGTCTAACGACCCCCCTGCCCCGGCTGGCATCCGTGCCATTTCCGAAGGACGCGTGGAGTTGATTCTTCACGCTTGCGCCTCGTTCGGAAGTTTTTGGTTGGCCCGGGGGTGCCGGTACACTCGAGTAGGAACCGGAGGCACTCTCTCTCGAGGTTGCGCGGGCGGGGGTGTACGCGGACCCCCCCAGCCCCCCGTTCACCGGCACCGTGGTGGTCCCACACTGAGTGATGGGCGTTCGGTTCTCTCTCGTTGCAGAGGAGGCAGAGCGGGAGGAAAGGAGGAAGAGGGAAACCGGGGACGTCGGTCATCTCCAGGCGCTGGTGTTCTGGGTGAGTGCGTGCTCTTTTGTTCTCTCCCCTTCCCCCGTCCGAGATAGTCTATTTCATCAGAGGAAAAAGTCAGTGATTCTGCTAGTTCAGCAAGGCTCAAGAAGGAGGGACTCCCAGGTGGGATCGTGGCACGGGGACACTGGTGTACTGTGCCGGAGTTCCTGGCCACGGTAGGAAAGGCTCTCGAGTCAGATCCTGACTGGGGGGCCGGAAGAAAGAGGTGCGTGGACGAGCATCTGTGTACGGTTACCCTAGGTGATCGGTGCGTAGCATTTGAGGTCCGTGTCCTGCGGGGGCGGGGAGGGTGGAAAGGGATCGGGCCCGGGCCGCTTGCACCGGCACCAGGGCCCGGTCTGGGCTCCAGCCTCCGTGAAGCCAACCGCCCGTGACGTGATCACTCGGCGCCCCACCTCACCCCCGAGAAGCAGCAGTGCCAGCCCAGCCCGACGTGGGGGCCGGCGGTGGGGAGACCCTTTGAGGGGGAGCCAGGCCTCGTGGGCTTTTTGCCTCCTGTGCTCTGAGTGGAGCCCGTGATAGCCGTTCCTCCCGTCCTCTCCTGATCGCTCTTGGGCCCGGCTCTCTCCGCCGTGGCCCTCCACCAAGCCAGGGAGGACTCGGGGACGTGCCCTCGCGGGATGATGAAGAGGGGGCGCCCGCTGGGCGGCGTGGAGGTTTGGCACGGGGCAGCCCTCTGTGGGGCTCCTTGCACTCCCCAAGTCTGCCTCTTGACAAACCAAGGAACTTGACAGTGTGGGGCCTTCCGGGAGGTGTACGTCCCCTTCTTCCGTGTGGGACATGTCGCCTGAGTGGGTGCGTGACCGGCAGCCGGAGGTGTTTTCTTTCTCTCTCTGTTTCTCCCTTCTCCTTCCTGTCTTCTGTTGAAACAGTCTTGCCGGGAGGAGGACGCCTCCTACCCTGGCTCAGAGTAATTGAAGGCTTCTCCAGGCGGGCTGGTGAGCGTGTGGCGCCGTGGTTTAGCGAGGGGTCGGCGGCGCGCCTGACGTTCCGTGGTTAGCGAAGGGCGGAGGCAGGGTTGGAGCAGCAAGGGCAGCGTGGCATTTCTGGGGTGACACTGCCTTCCAGAGGACCCTGTTTGGCCATCCCAAGAGCCCTTCACGGTAATATCTGGGCGTCGAGTCAAGTCCTCCGGCGTGGGGCGTGGGTCCCGGAAGACGTGCACTCAGCACGGCGGGGCTCTTGCGGCTTTTCTTTCCTCGACGCGCCTCAGTACCGCGGCTTGAAAGAATTGCCAAGGCCCGGAGGCGCAGCAGATTCGGAGTAGGAGAAAGAGAGGAAGGCGTGCTGAGACAAAAGCCAGGGAAAAGGAGAGAAGATGCGATCCCGTCCCGTCCCGTCCCGTCCCTCCGGTTCTTTTCAGCACGGAGGAGGCGTGGTGCTTCCCGAGGCGGCGGTGGACCAGAGCTCTCTTCTCTTTCCAAGGCCTCGTGTCCGCGGAGCACTTGGCATCCAGAGTGTGTTCCTTCAGCCAACATGGGTGGGGCCGGTGGCGGCAGTGCCCCCAGTGGCCCACCCCGCCCTCCACCCAAGTCAGTGCGACCAGGCAGGCGCTGAGAGGATGCTTAAGGGCAGGAACCTGTGTCTAAACCACATTCGCCAGTGCACCGCAAAGAAACTAAAGAGGAGTCCGCGGTGGCTCCCAGTCGCTCCGAGGTGTAAAGCACAGCGAGTTGGCGGGAGCCTACACCCAGCCACACACCCACCCCGGGGGTGTCTTCCCATCCCTGGCCTTCCCCTGGGCGGTGTCAGGAGACTGACCCGCTCCGGCGTCTCTGGGGCAGCGCCCGGCGGCCCTCCCGACGGACCCGTGCGTGCCACCGTCCACGCCTGAACACCAAACCCCACTGCCACCCTCCCGCCCCCGGGCCGCCGCGGGAGAAGAGCCAGGTCCTCGGGGGAAGTCCATCGTCTTGGCATAGGAGGCCGAGCTCGTCCCGCACCGCGTCTGTGCCTGTGGGCTGCCGGCCCTTTGCTTCGTTCGGGCTGCTTGCCCCTCGGTGACTGGTGAGAAGGTGCCTCGCCGGGCACCGGCCAGACGTGACTGGATCTCTGTGCTCACGCTCAGAGTGTTTCCCGAGGCGTTAGGCAAATGTGGGCTGCTAAAGACACAGCTGCCGGTCCAACGGCTGGGTGCCTGGATGGGGAGTCGTAACGGCAGGCTAAGAGGACCCCACAGAGACGAGGCCCCGCAGGATGCAGGGCCAGAGTTTGAGGCGCGCCCCTCTGAAGTGGCCGGGTTGATGAGCCATCCTGCCTTTGGCAGGTTGGGCAGAGGTTGGCATTTCGTTTTTCCCTCGGCAAAGGGCAGAGGGAGAGGGCCTGGGGGAGGGGAAGGGGCAGGGCAGGTTGGCATTCGTGGTGCAGTAGTGCCATCAAGAGGAACGGGTCCGCCGATCCCGCGAACCCTGTACCCGTCCCTTCCTGGGGAGGAGTGACGAAGGATCGAAGTCGGGAACACTGGACAGTGGCCCCGGGAAGTCAAGGGCTCCGCCTGGGAAGGGGCGGGAAGCGTGGCCCAAGGCCCGGCGGTGCCGTGGACGCTCCAGAGACGGGCAGTGGCACAAGGCGCACAGCCCGGCCGCCTGGCGTGTGGGGCTACAGGAAGTGGAGTCTCGGTGGACCCTGGTGGCCGCCACGTCTGGGCGGGACTGGAGGAAGCTGCTCCGAAGGAGGCCGGGCCGCGGTTCTGCGGGCATTTGGCCGCGTGTCCCTTCCCCTCGGCGCCAGAGGAGGTTCGGCCTAGGCGGGCCCAGGGCCCCGGAAGCCTCTCTGGGCCGCGGTGCGGCCCAGCCAGAGACCACCGCGGGCAACGGGAGTTCCGCCGCCCTTGGCGGCAGCGGCCGAGGCGGGCCCACCGACCTTCTTCTGTCCAGCTCAGAGACGACACGTGGAGCCTGGCTACCCGGTGCCGAGGGCGCCCGAGGCCCAGCGAGAGCTGGCAGTCCGAGTCCAGAAGGGGACGGCGCTCGCGGGACGCAGGAGCCACCGCAGGAGGAGGCCTTCACCTGAGCCGAAGAGTCCAGTCAGTCGGTGGCTGCGCTGCCGTCTCGCGCGGTCTCCGGGATGGTGGCCCAGGCCTGACCTGGCCTGTCCCGAGGGCTCCCGGACGGGGCTCCCGGAGAGGAGAGGGCAGGACACGAGAGGAGAGGAGAGGAGCTGAGCAGAGCCCCGCCGAGTGGACCCCCGGGCCGTGCATTTGCAGCAGGCTTCAGCTTTCTCCCCACGAGGCCCTGAGCCTCAGTTCAGCGATGAGAAGGAAAGGCCCCGGCTTGCATTGCGGCCTGGCCCTCCGGGTCTCGGCCCTGTGCTTGCACCTGCAGCCCAGCCAGGGAATCAAGGGGAAGGGGTCTGAAGAAGCTGCCTGAAGCTCACCTCTGATGGATTGAGAGGAACGCCTCCCCCGCCCCCCTTGACCACCCTCTCCCCCATGACCACCACTCGTCCAGCTTGTCTGCCAAGGCCGGGAACGAGGTGCACACTCCTGGGCACGCGGCGGTGCCTTCGAGTCCCCGGCCGACCCGATAGGCCGCTTCTGGAGCAAGCTGTGCGGTGGCCCGTTCCTGCCCTTTGGCCCAGCTCTTATCTGCCGGGGCGGGGGTGCGTGGTGGGCTGGTGTGTGTGTGGGGGTCCGGTCCCGGGGCGGGGTGCGGTGTGGGGGAGGGCTTCCGACTGGGAGCAAGTCTCCAGGCTGGACCCCTCCCTCCCTCCACACGTACCCCTCCTGGAAGGGCGCCGAAACCCTCCCCGCGCCCCTCTCCTTTCGCGCCTGTGAGTCGCCCGACACGTTGTCAGGCCATCTTACGTGGGCAGAGCCTTTCCTTGGGGCCGGGTCCTGAGGTAGCTAGGCGCTCTGACTGGTGGCCCGCCGCAGGTGCTCTCAGCGTGCCCCTCTGGCCGGGGCCAACGGCGGCACCTGCAGAACGTGGAGCCGCTTGTGAAAACTCCCAGGAGTCTTCCCCAAACGAGAGGACCCCCGGGTCGTCCACGGGGAGGGAGGCCGAGGAATAGGGCGTCCCCCGGCCGCAGAGTTCCTGTTCCCGAGGTGAGCTCGGGTGCGGAAAACGGACCTGGATCCCCTCGCTGCGGCCGGTGCCGTCCCTCTCTGCGTACCGATCGATCGTGGCCCACTTGGCGTCCCATCGCCAGTGGGTCCTGGGTACCCTGTGTCCTGCGGCACAGGAAGGGCCTCACGGGATGCGGCGGGGCCTGGGATCGGGACTCTCCATGGCGGGAGCAAGAAGTACAGAAACCGAAACCCAGATCCAACTGCGAGAGGGTGGAACGTGCACAGCGCCCCTGCATTGCTCTTCCTCGTCTGTGTCTGGGAGCAAGCACTAACGAGGACACGTTCTCCGGGCTGTCTGCAGGGTGCTGCCCCCGCCAGGGGACCGGGCGGCCACCTCCTCCCCTTTCCCCGTGGTCCACGGTGGCTGGGCCCGGGGCCTCCGCCGGGGCACCGGCAGCGGGTCCTGGGTCCCCGGCGGCCCTGAGACCCCAGGGACCCCACTGGCCGGCCTCGCTCCTGCAGGGAGGGCCAGGATCCAGGGGCCAGATGCCCTGGGGTGGGAGCTTCAGCTCCCTGTTCCTGAACATGGCGGCTGCCGAGGCCACGGCCCCGAGGGTGGGGAGCGCGGCGGGCCTGGCAGCCAGGGGCTCCTCGGTGGGCGAGCCCGGCCCCGAACCCCACCGCGTGTGGCTTCCACACCTACCGCGGAGGCGTGCCGGGCGGCCAGGTTCGGCCCGGGAATCCTCCCAGTGCTCCGAAGCCAGCCCTCCTCCCCGTCACGGGCCTTCCCCACGGTATGCACAGGCAGGGGCTGGAGGCCGTGCTGAAAAAGCTTCCGCTTGATGGCACTGTTGCTCCAGAAATGCCCAGCGCCTTCGCGAGCGTGGCCTCTCCCTCCGCCCTTTGCGGATCAAAAAAGGCCCAGGGAAAAAGGCCCAGGGAGGCCCAAGAGCCACCCAAGCCTTCCGAGTGGGGGGGGGGGACCTACTGGGGGGTTGGGGGAGGCGGTGTCTCTTCCTTTTGGGGCTTCTCCTTGGCAGTAGGAGCGCACAGGTAAAGACCTCCCAAGGAATCCGTGCCTCGGTGGGTCCATCTCCACACCCCTCTGGGAGGGGTCTGGAGTCCACGTTGCCTGGCCCACAGGTCCTGGCGACCGGGACCCTGTCATGTCTGCACACCTGGGGACGGGCATCCACCTGGGTCGTGTCGGGCAGGACCCTGGCTCTCTCAGGACATTGATTCAGAGCCAGAGGTGGCACAGGGACCTGGGTTCCTCGTCTTCCCGCGTGCTTGCCTCTCTGCTGTTCTCATCCCGCTACGTGAACTGGCTTAAGGGCTCAGGAGCAGGCCCGAGAGGGTCTAGGCCACTGTGGCAGCGGGAGGCACTGACGGGGACCCAAGGGAGCTGGGGCACATCGCCCCTGCTCACCTCCAGGGGCGTCAGGCGGTCACTCTGCCACGGAGTGCCCGGGGTCGGGGGTGCAGGGAGGTGGTTTGGAGTTGCTGGCACAGGTGTACATCCCAGCGGCTCCCCTCCATCCGCACAGACAGATGACCCTGGGGAGGGCCATCAGTTCAGTAGACCCTCCTGGGGAGCTCTCCATGGGAGTGTGTCTGTACTCTCGCCTCAAACCCCCCCGGACTCGTTCGTCGGTTCATTCACTCGTTCCCCGCTCCACTCGTTCATCCGTAAGCCCGCAGGTACACGAACGTGTGCGTGGGCGCGCGTGCGTATCACGTGTGCGTCGTGCGTAAGCTCGTGTACGTGCGCCTACAGAGCGTGTACAAAAGGTCCCTTCTCTCGTACTTTCTCCCTGTAACCGCCTCGGGGGTGCCGCTGTGGATAGAACTTTCTCCCGGTCAAAGCCAAAGCCCTGGCCGTTGCTCGATGGCCGCTCCCAAGTTGTCCCCGTCTGCGGAGGGAAGCACGCGTCATTTCTGCGTGCGTATGTGTGCTCCCGGGGTTGAATGCAGGTGGGGGCAGCGGGCCGCAGAGGGCTGTGTGCATGTCGCCTGCTCCCCGGCCCCAGCAGGCTCAGGTAGCGATAGGTAGTCTTCTGCCTTTTCGGCTGCTCTCACGGCGCTATAGGCGTGCCGTGGCGTCGGCGCGTCTGTGCGGAGTCGACGTCGTGTCCTGCTAGGTCCCCTCCGTTTCTTTTCGGACAGCTGCCCAGGGTAGGGTGCCCTTGTCTGTGCCCGGAGGCAGGAGCGTAGGGTGTCTCACGTGCCCCTCCTCTTTGGACGCTAGGCTTCCGCCTTGTTCCTTCCTCTCCTCTTCTGTCTCCCACGGAAGTGGCTCTGAGGCGCGGGCCACTGAGTCCGTCGTTACCAGGGTGTGGGTGAGCGTGACCAGGGTACGTTCTCCGGCGTCGGCGTCCACCCAGAGGAGAGGAGCAGGGTAGATCTCACGTGGGCCACGTCCCAGAGCACGTGCCCTTTATGCCCGGAAAGTACGTGCGGTGGACCTTTGTGCGGCCAGAGGGGAGACGAGTGGGTGCCCCTTTACCCACGCGTCCTAGGAACTGCTGGGAAGTTGTGGAGGACGCGCGCGGGCTTGCCAAGATACCTGGGGGTGTCCCGCCATAGTCCCACGTGTGCAGAGCCGAGGAGACAAGCTCCGCGCCTGTCAACGCCAGGGTGTGATGGCTGTGCTTCCCGCCGGAAGGAGATTTAGGGGGATGACGGGATCAAGGTTTTCACTGGATGCGCTTCTTTGTGTACAAACTGCTTCTGTCTAACGACCCCCCTGCCCCGGCTGGCATCCGTGCCATTTCCGAAGGACGCGTGGAGTTGATTCTTCACGCTTGCGCCTCGTTCGGAAGTTTTTGGTTGGCCCGGGGGTGCCGGTACACTCGAGTAGGAACCGGAGGCACTCTCTCTCGAGGTTGCGCGGGCGGGGGTGTACGCGGACCCCCCCAGCCCCCCGTTCACCGGCACCGTGGTGGTCCCACACTGAGTGATGGGCGTTCGGTTCTCTCTCGTTGCAGAGGAGGCAGAGCGGGAGGAAAGGAGGAAGAGGGAAACCGGGGACGTCGGTCATCTCCAGGCGCTGGTGTTCTGGGTGAGTGCGTGCTCTTTTGTTCTCTCCCCTTCCCCCGTCCGAGATAGTCTATTTCATCAGAGGAAAAAGTCAGTGATTCTGCTAGTTCAGCAAGGCTCAAGAAGGAGGGACTCCCAGGTGGGATCGTGGCACGGGGACACTGGTGTACTGTGCCGGAGTTCCTGGCCACGGTAGGAAAGGCTCTCGAGTCAGATCCTGACTGGGGGGCCGGAAGAAAGAGGTGCGTGGACGAGCATCTGTGTACGGTTACCCTAGGTGATCGGTGCGTAGCATTTGAGGTCCGTGTCCTGCGGGGGCGGGGAGGGTGGAAAGGGATCGGGCCCGGGCCGCTTGCACCGGCACCAGGGCCCGGTCTGGGCTCCAGCCTCCGTGAAGCCAACCGCCCGTGACGTGATCACTCGGCGCCCCACCTCACCCCCGAGAAGCAGCAGTGCCAGCCCAGCCCGACGTGGGGGCCGGCGGTGGGGAGACCCTTTGAGGGGGAGCCAGGCCTCGTGGGCTTTTTGCCTCCTGTGCTCTGAGTGGAGCCCGTGATAGCCGTTCCTCCCGTCCTCTCCTGATCGCTCTTGGGCCCGGCTCTCTCCGCCGTGGCCCTCCACCAAGCCAGGGAGGACTCGGGGACGTGCCCTCGCGGGATGATGAAGAGGGGGCGCCCGCTGGGCGGCGTGGAGGTTTGGCACGGGGCAGCCCTCTGTGGGGCTCCTTGCACTCCCCAAGTCTGCCTCTTGACAAACCAAGGAACTTGACAGTGTGGGGCCTTCCGGGAGGTGTACGTCCCCTTCTTCCGTGTGGGACATGTCGCCTGAGTGGGTGCGTGACCGGCAGCCGGAGGTGTTTTCTTTCTCTCTCTGTTTCTCCCTTCTCCTTCCTGTCTTCTGTTGAAACAGTCTTGCCGGGAGGAGGACGCCTCCTACCCTGGCTCAGAGTAATTGAAGGCTTCTCCAGGCGGGCTGGTGAGCGTGTGGCGCCGTGGTTTAGCGAGGGGTCGGCGGCGCGCCTGACGTTCCGTGGTTAGCGAAGGGCGGAGGCAGGGTTGGAGCAGCAAGGGCAGCGTGGCATTTCTGGGGTGACACTGCCTTCCAGAGGACCCTGTTTGGCCATCCCAAGAGCCCTTCACGGTAATATCTGGGCGTCGAGTCAAGTCCTCCGGCGTGGGGCGTGGGTCCCGGAAGACGTGCACTCAGCACGGCGGGGCTCTTGCGGCTTTTCTTTCCTCGACGCGCCTCAGTACCGCGGCTTGAAAGAATTGCCAAGGCCCGGAGGCGCAGCAGATTCGGAGTAGGAGAAAGAGAGGAAGGCGTGCTGAGACAAAAGCCAGGGAAAAGGAGAGAAGATGCGATCCCGTCCCGTCCCGTCCCGTCCCTCCGGTTCTTTTCAGCACGGAGGAGGCGTGGTGCTTCCCGAGGCGGCGGTGGACCAGAGCTCTCTTCTCTTTCCAAGGCCTCGTGTCCGCGGAGCACTTGGCATCCAGAGTGTGTTCCTTCAGCCAACATGGGTGGGGCCGGTGGCGGCAGTGCCCCCAGTGGCCCACCCCGCCCTCCACCCAAGTCAGTGCGACCAGGCAGGCGCTGAGAGGATGCTTAAGGGCAGGAACCTGTGTCTAAACCACATTCGCCAGTGCACCGCAAAGAAACTAAAGAGGAGTCCGCGGTGGCTCCCAGTCGCTCCGAGGTGTAAAGCACAGCGAGTTGGCGGGAGCCTACACCCAGCCACACACCCACCCCGGGGGTGTCTTCCCATCCCTGGCCTTCCCCTGGGCGGTGTCAGGAGACTGACCCGCTCCGGCGTCTCTGGGGCAGCGCCCGGCGGCCCTCCCGACGGACCCGTGCGTGCCACCGTCCACGCCTGAACACCAAACCCCACTGCCACCCTCCCGCCCCCGGGCCGCCGCGGGAGAAGAGCCAGGTCCTCGGGGGAAGTCCATCGTCTTGGCATAGGAGGCCGAGCTCGTCCCGCACCGCGTCTGTGCCTGTGGGCTGCCGGCCCTTTGCTTCGTTCGGGCTGCTTGCCCCTCGGTGACTGGTGAGAAGGTGCCTCGCCGGGCACCGGCCAGACGTGACTGGATCTCTGTGCTCACGCTCAGAGTGTTTCCCGAGGCGTTAGGCAAATGTGGGCTGCTAAAGACACAGCTGCCGGTCCAACGGCTGGGTGCCTGGATGGGGAGTCGTAACGGCAGGCTAAGAGGACCCCACAGAGACGAGGCCCCGCAGGATGCAGGGCCAGAGTTTGAGGCGCGCCCCTCTGAAGTGGCCGGGTTGATGAGCCATCCTGCCTTTGGCAGGTTGGGCAGAGGTTGGCATTTCGTTTTTCCCTCGGCAAAGGGCAGAGGGAGAGGGCCTGGGGGAGGGGAAGGGGCAGGGCAGGTTGGCATTCGTGGTGCAGTAGTGCCATCAAGAGGAACGGGTCCGCCGATCCCGCGAACCCTGTACCCGTCCCTTCCTGGGGAGGAGTGACGAAGGATCGAAGTCGGGAACACTGGACAGTGGCCCCGGGAAGTCAAGGGCTCCGCCTGGGAAGGGGCGGGAAGCGTGGCCCAAGGCCCGGCGGTGCCGTGGACGCTCCAGAGACGGGCAGTGGCACAAGGCGCACAGCCCGGCCGCCTGGCGTGTGGGGCTACAGGAAGTGGAGTCTCGGTGGACCCTGGTGGCCGCCACGTCTGGGCGGGACTGGAGGAAGCTGCTCCGAAGGAGGCCGGGCCGCGGTTCTGCGGGCATTTGGCCGCGTGTCCCTTCCCCTCGGCGCCAGAGGAGGTTCGGCCTAGGCGGGCCCAGGGCCCCGGAAGCCTCTCTGGGCCGCGGTGCGGCCCAGCCAGAGACCACCGCGGGCAACGGGAGTTCCGCCGCCCTTGGCGGCAGCGGCCGAGGCGGGCCCACCGACCTTCTTCTGTCCAGCTCAGAGACGACACGTGGAGCCTGGCTACCCGGTGCCGAGGGCGCCCGAGGCCCAGCGAGAGCTGGCAGTCCGAGTCCAGAAGGGGACGGCGCTCGCGGGACGCAGGAGCCACCGCAGGAGGAGGCCTTCACCTGAGCCGAAGAGTCCAGTCAGTCGGTGGCTGCGCTGCCGTCTCGCGCGGTCTCCGGGATGGTGGCCCAGGCCTGACCTGGCCTGTCCCGAGGGCTCCCGGACGGGGCTCCCGGAGAGGAGAGGGCAGGACACGAGAGGAGAGGAGAGGAGCTGAGCAGAGCCCCGCCGAGTGGACCCCCGGGCCGTGCATTTGCAGCAGGCTTCAGCTTTCTCCCCACGAGGCCCTGAGCCTCAGTTCAGCGATGAGAAGGAAAGGCCCCGGCTTGCATTGCGGCCTGGCCCTCCGGGTCTCGGCCCTGTGCTTGCACCTGCAGCCCAGCCAGGGAATCAAGGGGAAGGGGTCTGAAGAAGCTGCCTGAAGCTCACCTCTGATGGATTGAGAGGAACGCCTCCCCCGCCCCCCTTGACCACCCTCTCCCCCATGACCACCACTCGTCCAGCTTGTCTGCCAAGGCCGGGAACGAGGTGCACACTCCTGGGCACGCGGCGGTGCCTTCGAGTCCCCGGCCGACCCGATAGGCCGCTTCTGGAGCAAGCTGTGCGGTGGCCCGTTCCTGCCCTTTGGCCCAGCTCTTATCTGCCGGGGCGGGGGTGCGTGGTGGGCTGGTGTGTGTGTGGGGGTCCGGTCCCGGGGCGGGGTGCGGTGTGGGGGAGGGCTTCCGACTGGGAGCAAGTCTCCAGGCTGGACCCCTCCCTCCCTCCACACGTACCCCTCCTGGAAGGGCGCCGAAACCCTCCCCGCGCCCCTCTCCTTTCGCGCCTGTGAGTCGCCCGACACGTTGTCAGGCCATCTTACGTGGGCAGAGCCTTTCCTTGGGGCCGGGTCCTGAGGTAGCTAGGCGCTCTGACTGGTGGCCCGCCGCAGGTGCTCTCAGCGTGCCCCTCTGGCCGGGGCCAACGGCGGCACCTGCAGAACGTGGAGCCGCTTGTGAAAACTCCCAGGAGTCTTCCCCAAACGAGAGGACCCCCGGGTCGTCCACGGGGAGGGAGGCCGAGGAATAGGGCGTCCCCCGGCCGCAGAGTTCCTGTTCCCGAGGTGAGCTCGGGTGCGGAAAACGGACCTGGATCCCCTCGCTGCGGCCGGTGCCGTCCCTCTCTGCGTACCGATCGATCGTGGCCCACTTGGCGTCCCATCGCCAGTGGGTCCTGGGTACCCTGTGTCCTGCGGCACAGGAAGGGCCTCACGGGATGCGGCGGGGCCTGGGATCGGGACTCTCCATGGCGGGAGCAAGAAGTACAGAAACCGAAACCCAGATCCAACTGCGAGAGGGTGGAACGTGCACAGCGCCCCTGCATTGCTCTTCCTCGTCTGTGTCTGGGAGCAAGCACTAACGAGGACACGTTCTCCGGGCTGTCTGCAGGGTGCTGCCCCCGCCAGGGGACCGGGCGGCCACCTCCTCCCCTTTCCCCGTGGTCCACGGTGGCTGGGCCCGGGGCCTCCGCCGGGGCACCGGCAGCGGGTCCTGGGTCCCCGGCGGCCCTGAGACCCCAGGGACCCCACTGGCCGGCCTCGCTCCTGCAGGGAGGGCCAGGATCCAGGGGCCAGATGCCCTGGGGTGGGAGCTTCAGCTCCCTGTTCCTGAACATGGCGGCTGCCGAGGCCACGGCCCCGAGGGTGGGGAGCGCGGCGGGCCTGGCAGCCAGGGGCTCCTCGGTGGGCGAGCCCGGCCCCGAACCCCACCGCGTGTGGCTTCCACACCTACCGCGGAGGCGTGCCGGGCGGCCAGGTTCGGCCCGGGAATCCTCCCAGTGCTCCGAAGCCAGCCCTCCTCCCCGTCACGGGCCTTCCCCACGGTATGCACAGGCAGGGGCTGGAGGCCGTGCTGAAAAAGCTTCCGCTTGATGGCACTGTTGCTCCAGAAATGCCCAGCGCCTTCGCGAGCGTGGCCTCTCCCTCCGCCCTTTGCGGATCAAAAAAGGCCCAGGGAAAAAGGCCCAGGGAGGCCCAAGAGCCACCCAAGCCTTCCGAGTGGGGGGGGGGGACCTACTGGGGGGTTGGGGGAGGCGGTGTCTCTTCCTTTTGGGGCTTCTCCTTGGCAGTAGGAGCGCACAGGTAAAGACCTCCCAAGGAATCCGTGCCTCGGTGGGTCCATCTCCACACCCCTCTGGGAGGGGTCTGGAGTCCACGTTGCCTGGCCCACAGGTCCTGGCGACCGGGACCCTGTCATGTCTGCACACCTGGGGACGGGCATCCACCTGGGTCGTGTCGGGCAGGACCCTGGCTCTCTCAGGACATTGATTCAGAGCCAGAGGTGGCACAGGGACCTGGGTTCCTCGTCTTCCCGCGTGCTTGCCTCTCTGCTGTTCTCATCCCGCTACGTGAACTGGCTTAAGGGCTCAGGAGCAGGCCCGAGAGGGTCTAGGCCACTGTGGCAGCGGGAGGCACTGACGGGGACCCAAGGGAGCTGGGGCACATCGCCCCTGCTCACCTCCAGGGGCGTCAGGCGGTCACTCTGCCACGGAGTGCCCGGGGTCGGGGGTGCAGGGAGGTGGTTTGGAGTTGCTGGCACAGGTGTACATCCCAGCGGCTCCCCTCCATCCGCACAGACAGATGACCCTGGGGAGGGCCATCAGTTCAGTAGACCCTCCTGGGGAGCTCTCCATGGGAGTGTGTCTGTACTCTCGCCTCAAACCCCCCCGGACTCGTTCGTCGGTTCATTCACTCGTTCCCCGCTCCACTCGTTCATCCGTAAGCCCGCAGGTACACGAACGTGTGCGTGGGCGCGCGTGCGTATCACGTGTGCGTCGTGCGTAAGCTCGTGTACGTGCGCCTACAGAGCGTGTACAAAAGGTCCCTTCTCTCGTACTTTCTCCCTGTAACCGCCTCGGGGGTGCCGCTGTGGATAGAACTTTCTCCCGGTCAAAGCCAAAGCCCTGGCCGTTGCTCGATGGCCGCTCCCAAGTTGTCCCCGTCTGCGGAGGGAAGCACGCGTCATTTCTGCGTGCGTATGTGTGCTCCCGGGGTTGAATGCAGGTGGGGGCAGCGGGCCGCAGAGGGCTGTGTGCATGTCGCCTGCTCCCCGGCCCCAGCAGGCTCAGGTAGCGATAGGTAGTCTTCTGCCTTTTCGGCTGCTCTCACGGCGCTATAGGCGTGCCGTGGCGTCGGCGCGTCTGTGCGGAGTCGACGTCGTGTCCTGCTAGGTCCCCTCCGTTTCTTTTCGGACAGCTGCCCAGGGTAGGGTGCCCTTGTCTGTGCCCGGAGGCAGGAGCGTAGGGTGTCTCACGTGCCCCTCCTCTTTGGACGCTAGGCTTCCGCCTTGTTCCTTCCTCTCCTCTTCTGTCTCCCACGGAAGTGGCTCTGAGGCGCGGGCCACTGAGTCCGTCGTTACCAGGGTGTGGGTGAGCGTGACCAGGGTACGTTCTCCGGCGTCGGCGTCCACCCAGAGGAGAGGAGCAGGGTAGATCTCACGTGGGCCACGTCCCAGAGCACGTGCCCTTTATGCCCGGAAAGTACGTGCGGTGGACCTTTGTGCGGCCAGAGGGGAGACGAGTGGGTGCCCCTTTACCCACGCGTCCTAGGAACTGCTGGGAAGTTGTGGAGGACGCGCGCGGGCTTGCCAAGATACCTGGGGGTGTCCCGCCATAGTCCCACGTGTGCAGAGCCGAGGAGACAAGCTCCGCGCCTGTCAACGCCAGGGTGTGATGGCTGTGCTTCCCGCCGGAAGGAGATTTAGGGGGATGACGGGATCAAGGTTTTCACTGGATGCGCTTCTTTGTGTACAAACTGCTTCTGTCTAACGACCCCCCTGCCCCGGCTGGCATCCGTGCCATTTCCGAAGGACGCGTGGAGTTGATTCTTCACGCTTGCGCCTCGTTCGGAAGTTTTTGGTTGGCCCGGGGGTGCCGGTACACTCGAGTAGGAACCGGAGGCACTCTCTCTCGAGGTTGCGCGGGCGGGGGTGTACGCGGACCCCCCCAGCCCCCCGTTCACCGGCACCGTGGTGGTCCCACACTGAGTGATGGGCGTTCGGTTCTCTCTCGTTGCAGAGGAGGCAGAGCGGGAGGAAAGGAGGAAGAGGGAAACCGGGGACGTCGGTCATCTCCAGGCGCTGGTGTTCTGGGTGAGTGCGTGCTCTTTTGTTCTCTCCCCTTCCCCCGTCCGAGATAGTCTATTTCATCAGAGGAAAAAGTCAGTGATTCTGCTAGTTCAGCAAGGCTCAAGAAGGAGGGACTCCCAGGTGGGATCGTGGCACGGGGACACTGGTGTACTGTGCCGGAGTTCCTGGCCACGGTAGGAAAGGCTCTCGAGTCAGATCCTGACTGGGGGGCCGGAAGAAAGAGGTGCGTGGACGAGCATCTGTGTACGGTTACCCTAGGTGATCGGTGCGTAGCATTTGAGGTCCGTGTCCTGCGGGGGCGGGGAGGGTGGAAAGGGATCGGGCCCGGGCCGCTTGCACCGGCACCAGGGCCCGGTCTGGGCTCCAGCCTCCGTGAAGCCAACCGCCCGTGACGTGATCACTCGGCGCCCCACCTCACCCCCGAGAAGCAGCAGTGCCAGCCCAGCCCGACGTGGGGGCCGGCGGTGGGGAGACCCTTTGAGGGGGAGCCAGGCCTCGTGGGCTTTTTGCCTCCTGTGCTCTGAGTGGAGCCCGTGATAGCCGTTCCTCCCGTCCTCTCCTGATCGCTCTTGGGCCCGGCTCTCTCCGCCGTGGCCCTCCACCAAGCCAGGGAGGACTCGGGGACGTGCCCTCGCGGGATGATGAAGAGGGGGCGCCCGCTGGGCGGCGTGGAGGTTTGGCACGGGGCAGCCCTCTGTGGGGCTCCTTGCACTCCCCAAGTCTGCCTCTTGACAAACCAAGGAACTTGACAGTGTGGGGCCTTCCGGGAGGTGTACGTCCCCTTCTTCCGTGTGGGACATGTCGCCTGAGTGGGTGCGTGACCGGCAGCCGGAGGTGTTTTCTTTCTGTCTCTGTTTCTCCCTTCTCCTTCCTGTCTTCTGTTGAAACAGTCTTGCCGGGAGGAGGACGCCTCCTACCCTGGCTCAGAGTAATTGAAGGCTTCTCCAGGCGGGCTGGTGAGCGTGTGGCGCCGTGGTTTAGCGAGGGGTCGGCGGCGCGCCTGACGTTCCGTGGTTAGCGAAGGGCGGAGGCAGGGTTGGAGCAGCAAGGGCAGCGTGGCATTTCTGGGGTGACACTGCCTTCCAGAGGACCCTGTTTGGCCATCCCAAGAGCCCTTCACGGTAATATCTGGGCGTCGAGTCAAGTCCTCCGGCGTGGGGCGTGGGTCCCGGAAGACGTGCACTCAGCACGGCGGGGCTCTTGCGGCTTTTCTTTCCTCGACGCGCCTCAGTACCGCGGCTTGAAAGAATTGCCAAGGCCCGGAGGCGCAGCAGATTCGGAGTAGGAGAAAGAGAGGAAGGCGTGCTGAGACAAAAGCCAGGGAAAAGGAGAGAAGATGCGATCCCGTCCCGTCCCGTCCCGTCCCGTCCCGTCCCGTCCCGTCCCGTCCCGTCCCTCCGGTTCTTTTCAGCACGGAGGAGGCGTGGTGCTTCCCGAGGCGGCGGTGGACCAGAGCTCTCTTCTCTTTCCAAGGCCTCGTGTCCGCGGAGCACTTGGCATCCAGAGTGTGTTCCTTCAGCCAACATGGGTGGGGCCGGTGGCGGCAGTGCCCCCAGTGGCCCACCCCGCCCTCCACCCAAGTCAGTGCGACCAGGCAGGCGCTGAGAGGATGCTTAAGGGCAGGAACCTGTGTCTAAACCACATTCGCCAGTGCACCGCAAAGAAACTAAAGAGGAGTCCGCGGTGGCTCCCAGTCGCTCCGAGGTGTAAAGCACAGCGAGTTGGCGGGAGCCTACACCCAGCCACACACCCACCCCGGGGGTGTCTTCTCATCCCTGGCCTTCCCCTGGGCGGTGTCAGGAGACTGACCCGCTCCGGCGTCTCTGGGGCAGCGCCCGGCGGCCCTCCCGACGGACCCGTGCGTGCCACCGTCCACGCCTGAACACCAAACCCCACTGCCACCCTCCCGCCCCCGGGCCGCCGCGGGAGAAGAGCCAGGTCCTCGGGGGAAGTCCATCGTCTTGGCATAGGAGGCCGAGCTCGTCCCGCACCGCGTCTGTGCCTGTGGGCTGCCGGCCCTTTGCTTCGTTCGGGCTGCTTGCCCCTCGGTGACTGGTGAGAAGGTGCCTCGCCGGGCACCGGCCAGACGTGACTGGATCTCTGTGCTCACGCTCAGAGTGTTTCCCGAGGCGTTAGGCAAATGTGGGCTGCTAAAGACACAGCTGCCAGTCCAACGGCTGGGTGCCTGGATGGGGAGTCGTAACGGCAGGCTAAGAGGACCCCACAGAGACGAGGCCCCGCAGGATGCAGGGCCAGAGTTTGAGGCGCGCCCCTCTGAAGTGGCCGGGTTGATGAGCCATCCTGCCTTTGGCAGGTTGGGCAGAGGTTGGCATTTCGTTTTTCCCTCGGCAAAGGGCAGAGGGAGAGGGCCTGGGGGAGGGGAAGGGGCAGGGCAGGTTGGCATTCGTGGTGCAGTAGTGCCATCAAGAGGAACGGGTCCGCCGATCCCGCGAACCCTGTACCCGTCCCTTCCTGGGGAGGAGTGACGAAGGATCGAAGTCGGGAACACTGGACAGTGGCCCCGGGAAGTCAAGGGCTCCGCCTGGGAAGGGGCGGGAAGCGTGGCCCAAGGCCCGGCGGTGCCGTGGACGCTCCAGAGACGGGCAGTGGCACAAGGCGCACAGCCCGGCCGCCTGGCGTGTGGGGCTACAGGAAGTGGAGTCTCGGTGGACCCTGGTGGCCGCCACGTCTGGGCGGGACTGGAGGAAGCTGCTCCGAAGGAGGCCGGGCCGCGGTTCTGCGGGCATTTGGCCGCGTGTCCCCCCTTCCCTTCGGCGGCAGAGGAGGTTCGGCCTAGGCGGGCCCAGGGCCCCGGAAGCCTCTCTGGGCCGCGGTGCGGCCCAGCCAGAGACCACCGCGGGCAACGGGAGTCCTGCCGCCCTTGGCGGCAGCGGCCGAGGCGGGCCCACCGACCTTCTTCTGTCCAGCTCAGAGACGACACGTGGAGCCTGGCTACCCGGTGCCGAGGGCGGCCGAGGCCCAGCGAGAGCTGGCAGTCCGAGTCCAGAAGGGGACGGCGCTCGCGGGACGCAGGAGCCACCGCAGGAGGAGGCCTTCACCTGAGCCGAAGAGTCCAGTCAGTCGGTGGCTGCGCTGCCGTCTCGCGCGGTCTCCGGGATGGTGGCCCAGGCCTGACCTGGCCTGTCCCGAGGGCTCCCGGACGGGGCTCCCGGAGAGGAGAGGGCAGGACACGAGAGGAGAGGAGAGGAGCTGAGCAGAGCCCCGCCGAGTGGACCCCCGGGCCGTGCATTTGCAGCAGGCTTCAGCTTTCTCCCCACGAGGCCCTGAGCCTCAGTTCAGCGATGAGAAGGAAAGGCCCCGGCTTGCATTGCGGCCTGGCCCTCCGGGTCTCGGCCCTGTGCTTGCACCTGCAGCCCAGCCAGGGAATCAAGGGGAAGGGGTCTGAAGAAGCTGCCTGAAGCTCACCTCTGATGGACTGAGAGGAACGCCTCCCCCGCCCCCCTTGACCACCCTCTCCCCCATGACCACCACTCGTCCAGCTTGTCTGCCAAGGCCGGGAACGAGGTGCACACTCCTGGGCACGCGGCGGTGCCTTCGAGTCCCCGGCCGACCCGATAGGCCGCTTCTGGAGCAAGCTGTGCGGTGGCCCGTTCCTGCCCTTTGGCCCAGCTCTTATCTGCCGGGGCGGGGGTGCGTGGTGGGCTGGTGTGTGTGTGGGGGTCCGGTCCCGGGGCGGGGTGCGGTGTGGGGGAGGGCTTCCGACTGGGAGCAAGTCTCCAGGCTGGACCCCTCCCTCCCTCCACACGTACCCCTCCTGGAAGGGCGCCGAAACCCTCCCCGCGCCCCTCTCCTTTCGCGCCTGTGAGTCGCCCGACACGTTGTCAGGCCATCTTACGTGGGCAGAGCCTTTCCTTGGGGCCGGGTCCTGAGGTAGCTAGGCGCTCTGACTGGTGGCCCGCCGCAGGTGCTCTCAGCGTGCCCCTCTGGCCGGGGCCAACGGCGGCACCTGCAGAACGTGGAGCCGCTTGTGAAAACTCCCAGGAGTCTTCCCCAAACGAGAGGACCCCCGGGTCGTCCACGGGGAGGGAGGCCGAGGAATAGGGCGTCCCCCGGCCGCAGAGTTCCTGTTCCCGAGGTGAGCTCGGGTGCGGAAAACGGACCTGGATCCCCTCGCTGCGGCCGGTGCCGTCCCTCTCTGCGTACCGATCGATCGTGGCCCACTTGGCGTCCCATCGCCAGTGGGTCCTGGGTACCCTGTGTCCTGCGGCACAGGAAGGGCCTCACGGGATGCGGCGGGGCCTGGGATCGGGACTCTCCATGGCGGGAGCAAGAAGTACAGAAACCGAAACCCAGATCCAACTGCGAGAGGGTGGAACGTGCACAGCGCCCCTGCATTGCTCTTCCTCGTCTGCGTCTGGGAGCAAGCACTAACGAGGACACGTTCTCCGGGCTGTCTGCAGGGTGCTGCCCCCGCCAGGGGACCGGGCGGCCGTCTCCTCCCCTTTCCCCGTGGTCCACGGTGGCTGGGCCCGGGGCCTCCGCCGGGGCACCGGCAGCGGGTCCTGGGTCCCCGGCGGCCCTGAGACCCCAGGGACCCCACTGGCCGGCCTCGCTCCTGCAGGGAGGGCCAGGATCCAGGGGCCAGATGCCCTGGGGTGGGAGCTTCAGCTCCCTGTTCCTGAACATGGCGGCTGCCGAGGCCACGGCCCCGAGGGTGGGGAGCGCGGCGGGCCTGGCAGCCAGGGGCTCCTCGGTGGGCGAGCCCGGCCCCGAACCCCACCGCGTGTGGCTTCCACACCTACCGCGGAGGCGTGCCGGGCGGCCAGGTTCGGCCCGGGAATCCTCCCAGTGCTCCGAAGCCAGCCCTCCTCCCCGTCACGGGCCTTCCCCACGGTATGCACAGGCAGGGGCTGGAGGCCGTGCTGAAAAAGCTTCCGCTTGATGGCACTGTTGCTCCAGAAATGCCCAGCGCCTTCGCGAGCGTGGCCTCTCCCTCCGCCCTTTGCGGATCAAAAAAGGCCCAGGGAAAAAGGCCCAGGGAGGCCCAAGAGCCACCCAAGCCTTCCGAGTGGGGGGGGGGACCTACTGGGGGGTTGGGGGAGGCGGTGTCTCTTCCTTTTGGGGCTTCTCCTTGGCAGTAGGAGCGCACAGGTAAAGACCTCCCAAGGAATCCGTGCCTCGGTGGGTCCATCTCCACACCCCTCTGGGAGGGGTCTGGAGTCCACGTTGCCTGGCCCACAGGTCCTGGCGACCGGGACCCTGTCATGTCTGCACACCTGGGGACGGGCATCCACCTGGGTCGTGTCGGGCAGAACCCTGGCTCTCTCAGGACATTGATTCAGAGCCAGAGGTGGCACAGGGACCTGGGTTCCTCGTCTTCCCGCGTGCTTGCCTCTCTGCTGTTCTCATCCCGCTACGTGAACTGGCTTAAGGGCTCAGGAGCAGGCCCGAGAGGGTCTAGGCCACTGTGGCAGCGGGAGGCACTGACGGGGACCCAAGGGAGCTGGGGCACATCGCCCCTGCTCACCTCCAGGGGCGTCAGGCGGTCACTCTGCCACGGAGTGCCCGGGGTCGGGGGTGCAGGGAGGTGGTTTGGAGTTGCTGGCACAGGTGTACATCCCAGCGGCTCCCCTCCATCCGCACAGACAGATGACCCTGGGGAGGGCCATCAGTTCAGTAGACCCTCCTGGGGAGCTCTCCATGGGAGTGTGTCTGTACTCTCGCCTCAAACCCCCCCGGACTCGTTCGTCGGTTCATTCACTCGTTCCCCGCTCCACTCGTTCATCCGTAAGCCCGCAGGTACACGAACGTGTGCGTGGGCGCGCGTGCGTATCACGTGTGCGTCGTGCGTAAGCTCGTGTACGTGCGCCTACAGAGCGTGTACAAAAGGTCCCTTCTCTCGTACTTTCTCCCTGTAACCGCCTCGGGGGTGCCGCTGTGGATAGAACTTTCTCCCGGTCAAAGCCAAAGCCCTGGCCGTTGCTCGATGGCCGCTCCCAAGTTGTCCCCGTCTGCGGAGGGAAGCACGCGTCATTTCTGCGTGCGTATGTGTGCTCCCGGGGTTGAATGCAGGTGGGGGCAGCGGGCCGCAGAGGGCTGTGTGCATGTCGCCTGCTCCCCGGCCCCAGCAGGCTCAGGTAGCGATAGGTAGTCTTCTGCCTTTTCGGCTGCTCTCACGGCGCTATAGGCGTGCCGTGGCGTCGGCGCGTCTGTGCGGAGTCGACGTCGTGTCCTGCTAGGTCCCCTCCGTTTCTTTTCGGACAGCTGCCCAGGGTAGGGTGCCCTTGTCTGTGCCCGGAGGCAGGAGCGTAGGGTGTCTCACGTGCCCCTCCTCTTTGGACGCTAGGCTTCCGCCTTGTTCCTTCCTCTCCTCTTCTGTCTCCCACGGAAGTGGCTCTGAGGCGCGGGCCACTGAGTCCGTCGTTACCAGGGTGTGGGTGAGCGTGACCAGGGTACGTTCTCCGGCGTCGGCGTCCACCCAGAGGAGAGGAGCAGGGTAGATCTCACGTGGGCCACGTCCCAGAGCACGTGCCCTTTATGCCCGGAAAGTACGTGCGGTGGACCTTTGTGCGGCCAGAGGGGAGACGAGTGGGTGCCCCTTTACCCACGCGTCCTAGGAACTGCTGGGAAGTTGTGGAGGACGCGCGCGGGCTTGCCAAGATACCTGGGGGTGTCCCGCCATAGTCCCACGTGTGCAGAGCCGAGGAGACAAGCTCCGCGCCTGTCAACGCCAGGGTGTGATGGCTGTGCTTCCCGCCGGAAGGAGATTTAGGGGGATGACGGGATCAAGGTTTTCACTGGACGCGCTTCTTTGTGTACAAACTGCTTCTGTCTAACGACCCCCCTGCCCCGGCTGGCATCCGTGCCATTTCCGAAGGACGCGTGGAGTTGATTCTTCACGCTTGCGCCTCGTTCGGAAGTTTTTGGTTGGCCCGGGGGTGCCGGTACACTCGAGTAGGAACCGGAGGCACTCTCTCTCGAGGTTGCGCGGGCGGGGGTGTACGCGGACCCCCCCAGCCCCCCGTTCACCGGCACCGTGGTGGTCCCACACTGAGTGATGGGCGTTCGGTTCTCTCTCGTTGCAGAGGAGGCAGAGCGGGAGGAAAGGAGGAAGAGGGAAACCGGGGACGTCGGTCATCTCCAGGCGCTGGTGTTCTGGGTGAGTGCGTGCTCTTTTGTTCTCTCCCCTTCCCCCGTCCGAGATAGTCTATTTCATCAGAGGAAAAAGTCAGTGATTCTGCTAGTTCAGCAAGGCTCAAGAAGGAGGGACTCCCAGGTGGGATCGTGGCACGGGGACACTGGTGTACTGTGCCGGAGTTCCTGGCCACGGTAGGAAAGGCTCTCGAGTCAGATCCTGACTGGGGGGCCGGAAGAAAGAGGTGCGTGGACGAGCATCTGTGTACGGTTACCCTAGGTGATCGGTGCGTAGCATTTGAGGTCCGTGTCCTGCGGGGGCGGGGAGGGTGGAAAGGGATCGGGCCCGGGCCGCTTGCACCGGCACCAGGGCCCGGTCTGGGCTCCAGCCTCCGTGAAGCCAACCGCCCGTGACGTGATCACTCGGCGCCCCACCTCACCCCCGAGAAGCAGCAGTGCCAGCCCAGCCCGACGTGGGGGCCGGCGGTGGGGAGACCCTTTGAGGGGGAGCCAGGCCTCGTGGGCTTTTTGCCTCCTGTGCTCTGAGTGGAGCCCGTGATAGCCGTTCCTCCCGTCCTCTCCTGATCGCTCTTGGGCCCGGCTCTCTCCGCCGTGGCCCTCCACCAAGCCAGGGAGGACTCGGGGACGTGCCCTCGCGGGATGATGAAGAGGGGGCGCCCGCTGGGCGGCGTGGAGGTTTGGCACGGGGCAGCCCTCTGTGGGGCTCCTTGCACTCCCCAAGTCTGCCTCTTGACAAACCAAGGAACTTGACAGTGTGGGGCCTTCCGGGAGGTGTACGTCCCCTTCTTCCGTGTGGGACATGTCGCCTGAGTGGGTGCGTGACCGGCAGCCGGAGGTGTTTTCTTTCTGTCTCTGTTTCTCCCTTCTCCTTCCTGTCTTCTGTTGAAACAGTCTTGCCGGGAGGAGGACGCCTCCTACCCTGGCTCAGAGTAATTGAAGGCTTCTCCAGGCGGGCTGGTGAGCGTGTGGCGCCGTGGTTTAGCGAGGGGTCGGCGGCGCGCCTGACGTTCCGTGGTTAGCGAAGGGCGGAGGCAGGGTTGGAGCAGCAAGGGCAGCGTGGCATTTCTGGGGTGACACTGCCTTCCAGAGGACCCTGTTTGGCCATCCCAAGAGCCCTTCACGGTAATATCTGGGCGTCGAGTCAAGTCCTCCGGCGTGGGGCGTGGGTCCCGGAAGACGTGCACTCAGCACGGCGGGGCTCTTGCGGCTTTTCTTTCCTCGACGCGCCTCAGTACCGCGGCTTGAAAGAATTGCCAAGGCCCGGAGGCGCAGCAGATTCGGAGTAGGAGAAAGAGAGGAAGGCGTGCTGAGACAAAAGCCAGGGAAAAGGAGAGAAGATGCGATCCCGTCCCGTCCCGTCCCGTCCCTCCGGTTCTTTTCAGCACGGAGGAGGCGTGGTGCTTCCCGAGGCGGCGGTGGACCAGAGCTCTCTTCTCTTTCCAAGGCCTCGTGTCCGCGGAGCACTTGGCATCCAGAGTGTGTTCCTTCAGCCAACATGGGTGGGGCCGGTGGCGGCAGTGCCCCCAGTGGCCCACCCCGCCCTCCACCCAAGTCAGTGCGACCAGGCAGGCGCTGAGAGGATGCTTAAGGGCAGGAACCTGTGTCTAAACCACATTCGCCAGTGCACCGCAAAGAAACTAAAGAGGAGTCCGCGGTGGCTCCCAGTCGCTCCGAGGTGTAAAGCACAGCGAGTTGGCGGGAGCCTACACCCAGCCACACACCCACCCCGGGGGTGTCTTCTCATCCCTGGCCTTCCCCTGGGCGGTGTCAGGAGACTGACCCGCTCCGGCGTCTCTGGGGCAGCGCCCGGCGGCCCTCCCGACGGACCCGTGCGTGCCACCGTCCACGCCTGAACACCAAACCCCACTGCCACCCTCCCGCCCCCGGGCCGCCGCGGGAGAAGAGCCAGGTCCTCGGGGGAAGTCCATCGTCTTGGCATAGGAGGCCGAGCTCGTCCCACACCGCGTCTGTGCCTGTGGGCTGCCGGCCCTTTGCTTCGTTCGGGCTGCTTGCCCCTCGGTGACTGGTGAGAAGGTGCCTCGCCGGGCACCGGCCAGACGTGACTGGATCTCTGTGCTCACGCTCAGAGTGTTTCCCGAGGCGTTAGGCAAATGTGGGCTGCTAAAGACACAGCTGCCAGTCCAACGGCTGGGTGCCTGGATGGGGAGTCGTAACGGCAGGCTAAGAGGACCCCACAGAGACGAGGCCCCGCAGGATGCAGGGCCAGAGTTTGAGGCGCGCCCCTCTGAAGTGGCCGGGTTGATGAGCCATCCTGCCTTTGGCAGGTTGGGCAGAGGTTGGCATTTCGTTTTTCCCTCGGCAAAGGGCAGAGGGAGAGGGCCTGGGGGAGGGGAAGGGGCAGGGCAGGTTGGCATTCGTGGTGCAGTAGTGCCATCAAGAGGAACGGGTCCGCCGATCCCGCGAACCCTGTACCCGTCCCTTCCTGGGGAGGAGTGACGAAGGATCGAAGTCGGGAACACTGGACAGTGGCCCCGGGAAGTCAAGGGCTCCGCCTGGGAAGGGGCGGGAAGCGTGGCCCAAGGCCCGGCGGTGCCGTGGACGCTCCAGAGACGGGCAGTGGCACAAGGCGCACAGCCCGGCCGCCTGGCGTGTGGGGCTACAGGAAGTGGAGTCTCGGTGGACCCTGGTGGCCGCCACGTCTGGGCGGGACTGGAGGAAGCTGCTCCGAAGGAGGCCGGGCCGCGGTTCTGCGGGCATTTGGCCGCGTGTCCCCCCTTCCCTTTTGCGGCAGAGGAGGTTCGGCCTAGGCGGGCCCAGGGCCCCGGAAGCCTCTCTGGGCCGCGGTGCGGCCCAGCCAGAGACCACCGCGGGCAACGGGAGTCCTGCCGCCCTTGGCGGCAGCGGCCGAGGCGGGCCCACCGACCTTCTTCTGTCCAGCTCAGAGACGACACGTGGAGCCTGGCTACCCGGTGCCGAGGGCGGCCGAGGCCCAGCGAGAGCTGGCAGTCCGAGTCCAGAAGGGGACGGCGCTCGCGGGACGCAGGAGCCACCGCAGGAGGAGGCCTTCACCTGAGCCGAAGAGTCCAGTCAGTCGGTGGCTGCGCTGCCGTCTCGCGCGGTCTCCGGGATGGTGGCCCAGGCCTGACCTGGCCTGTCCCGAGGGCTCCCGGACGGGGCTCCCGGAGAGGAGAGGGCAGGACACGAGAGGAGAGGAGAGGAGCTGAGCAGAGCCCCGCCGAGTGGACCCCCGGGCCGTGCATTTGCAGCAGGCTTCAGCTTTCTCCCCACGAGGCCCTGAGCCTCAGTTCAGCGATGAGAAGGAAAGGCCCCGGCTTGCATTGCGGCCTGGCCCTCCGGGTCTCGGCCCTGTGCTTGCACCTGCAGCCCAGCCAGGGAATCAAGGGGAAGGGGTCTGAAGAAGCTGCCTGAAGCTCACCTCTGATGGACTGAGAGGAACGCCTCCCCCGCCCCCCTTGACCACCCTCTCCCCCATGACCACCACTCGTCCAGCTTGTCTGCCAAGGCCGGGAACGAGGTGCACACTCCTGGGCACGCGGCGGTGCCTTCGAGTCCCCGGCCGACCCGATAGGCCGCTTCTGGAGCAAGCTGTGCGGTGGCCCGTTCCTGCCCTTTGGCCCAGCTCTTATCTGCCGGGGCGGGGGTGCGTGGTGGGCTGGTGTGTGTGTGGGGGTCCGGTCCCGGGGCGGGGTGCGGTGTGGGGGAGGGCTTCCGACTGGGAGCAAGTCTCCAGGCTGGACCCCTCCCTCCCTCCACACGTACCCCTCCTGGAAGGGCGCCGAAACCCTCCCCGCGCCCCTCTCCTTTCGCGCCTGTGAGTCGCCCGACACGTTGTCAGGCCATCTTACGTGGGCAGAGCCTTTCCTTGGGGCCGGGTCCTGAGGTAGCTAGGCGCTCTGACTGGTGGCCCGCCGCAGGTGCTCTCAGCGTGCCCCTCTGGCCGGGGCCAACGGCGGCACCTGCAGAACGTGGAGCCGCTTGTGAAAACTCCCAGGAGTCTTCCCCAAACGAGAGGACCCCCGGGTCGTCCACGGGGAGGGAGGCCGAGGAATAGGGCGTCCCCCGGCCGCAGAGTTCCTGTTCCCGAGGTGAGCTCGGGTGCGGAAAACGGACCTGGATCCCCTCGCTGCGGCCGGTGCCGTCCCTCTCTGCGTACCGATCGATCGTGGCCCACTTGGCGTCCCATCGCCAGTGGGTCCTGGGTACCCTGTGTCCTGCGGCACAGGAAGGGCCTCACGGGATGCGGCGGGGCCTGGGATCGGGACTCTCCATGGCGGGAGCAAGAAGTACAGAAACCGAAACCCAGATCCAACTGCGAGAGGGTGGAACGTGCACAGCGCCCCTGCATTGCTCTTCCTCGTCTGCGTCTGGGAGCAAGCACTAACGAGGACACGTTCTCCGGGCTGTCTGCAGGGTGCTGCCCCCGCCAGGGGACCGGGCGGCCGTCTCCTCCCCTTTCCCCGTGGTCCACGGTGGCTGGGCCCGGGGCCTCCGCCGGGGCACCGGCAGCGGGTCCTGGGTCCCCGGCGGCCCTGAGACCCCAGGGACCCCACTGGCCGGCCTCGCTCCTGCAGGGAGGGCCAGGATCCAGGGGCCAGATGCCCTGGGGTGGGAGCTTCAGCTCCCTGTTCCTGAACATGGCGGCTGCCGAGGCCACGGCCCCGAGGGTGGGGAGCGCGGCGGGCCTGGCAGCCAGGGGCTCCTCGGTGGGCGAGCCCGGCCCCGAACCCCACCGCGTGTGGCTTCCACACCTACCGCGGAGGCGTGCCGGGCGGCCAGGTTCGGCCCGGGAATCCTCCCAGTGCTCCGAAGCCAGCCCTCCTCCCCGTCACGGGCCTTCCCCACGGTATGCACAGGCAGGGGCTGGAGGCCGTGCTGAAAAAGCTTCCGCTTGATGGCACTGTTGCTCCAGAAATGCCCAGCGCCTTCGCGAGCGTGGCCTCTCCCTCCGCCCTTTGCGGATCAAAAAAGGCCCAGGGAAAAAGGCCCAGGGAGGCCCAAGAGCCACCCAAGCCTTCCGAGTGGGGGGGGGGACCTACTGGGGGGTTGGGGGAGGCGGTGTCTCTTCCTTTTGGGGCTTCTCCTTGGCAGTAGGAGCGCACAGGTAAAGACCTCCCAAGGAATCCGTGCCTCGGTGGGTCCATCTCCACACCCCTCTGGGAGGGGTCTGGAGTCCACGTTGCCTGGCCCACAGGTCCTGGCGACCGGGACCCTGTCATGTCTGCACACCTGGGGACGGGCATCCACCTGGGTCGTGTCGGGCAGAACCCTGGCTCTCTCAGGACATTGATTCAGAGCCAGAGGTGGCACAGGGACCTGGGTTCCTCGTCTTCCCGCGTGCTTGCCTCTCTGCTGTTCTCATCCCGCTACGTGAACTGGCTTAAGGGCTCAGGAGCAGGCCCGAGAGGGTCTAGGCCACTGTGGCAGCGGGAGGCACTGACGGGGACCCAAGGGAGCTGGGGCACATCGCCCCTGCTCACCTCCAGGGGCGTCAGGCGGTCACTCTGCCACGGAGTGCCCGGGGTCGGGGGTGCAGGGAGGTGGTTTGGAGTTGCTGGCACAGGTGTACATCCCAGCGGCTCCCCTCCATCCGCACAGACAGATGACCCTGGGGAGGGCCATCAGTTCAGTAGACCCTCCTGGGGAGCTCTCCATGGGAGTGTGTCTGTACTCTCGCCTCAAACCCCCCCGGACTCGTTCGTCGGTTCATTCACTCGTTCCCCGCTCCACTCGTTCATCCGTAAGCCCGCAGGTACACGAACGTGTGCGTGGGCGCGCGTGCGTATCACGTGTGCGTCGTGCGTAAGCTCGTGTACGTGCGCCTACAGAGCGTGTACAAAAGGTCCCTTCTCTCGTACTTTCTCCCTGTAACCGCCTCGGGGGTGCCGCTGTGGATAGAACTTTCTCCCGGTCAAAGCCAAAGCCCTGGCCGTTGCTCGATGGCCGCTCCCAAGTTGTCCCCGTCTGCGGAGGGAAGCACGCGTCATTTCTGCGTGCGTATGTGTGCTCCCGGGGTTGAATGCAGGTGGGGGCAGCGGGCCGCAGAGGGCTGTGTGCATGTCGCCTGCTCCCCGGCCCCAGCAGGCTCAGGTAGCGATAGGTAGTCTTCTGCCTTTTCGGCTGCTCTCACGGCGCTATAGGCGTGCCGTGGCGTCGGCGCGTCTGTGCGGAGTCGACGTCGTGTCCTGCTAGGTCCCCTCCGTTTCTTTTCGGACAGCTGCCCAGGGTAGGGTGCCCTTGTCTGTGCCCGGAGGCAGGAGCGTAGGGTGTCTCACGTGCCCCTCCTCTTTGGACGCTAGGCTTCCGCCTTGTTCCTTCCTCTCCTCTTCTGTCTCCCACGGAAGTGGCTCTGAGGCGCGGGCCACTGAGTCCGTCGTTACCAGGGTGTGGGTGAGCGTGACCAGGGTACGTTCTCCGGCGTCGGCGTCCACCCAGAGGAGAGGAGCAGGGTAGATCTCACGTGGGCCACGTCCCAGAGCACGTGCCCTTTATGCCCGGAAAGTACGTGCGGTGGACCTTTGTGCGGCCAGAGGGGAGACGAGTGGGTGCCCCTTTACCCACGCGTCCTAGGAACTGCTGGGAAGTTGTGGAGGACGCGCGCGGGCTTGCCAAGATACCTGGGGGTGTCCCGCCATAGTCCCACGTGTGCAGAGCCGAGGAGACAAGCTCCGCGCCTGTCAACGCCAGGGTGTGATGGCTGTGCTTCCCGCCGGAAGGAGATTTAGGGGGATGACGGGATCAAGGTTTTCACTGGACGCGCTTCTTTGTGTACAAACTGCTTCTGTCTAACGACCCCCCTGCCCCGGCTGGCATCCGTGCCATTTCCGAAGGACGCGTGGAGTTGATTCTTCACGCTTGCGCCTCGTTCGGAAGTTTTTGGTTGGCCCGGGGGTGCCGGTACACTCGAGTAGGAACCGGAGGCACTCTCTCTCGAGGTTGCGCGGGCGGGGGTGTACGCGGACCCCCCCAGCCCCCCGTTCACCGGCACCGTGGTGGTCCCACACTGAGTGATGGGCGTTCGGTTCTCTCTCGTTGCAGAGGAGGCAGAGCGGGAGGAAAGGAGGAAGAGGGAAACCGGGGACGTCGGTCATCTCCAGGCGCTGGTGTTCTGGGTGAGTGCGTGCTCTTTTGTTCTCTCCCCTTCCCCCGTCCGAGATAGTCTATTTCATCAGAGGAAAAAGTCAGTGATTCTGCTAGTTCAGCAAGGCTCAAGAAGGAGGGACTCCCAGGTGGGATCGTGGCACGGGGACACTGGTGTACTGTGCCGGAGTTCCTGGCCACGGTAGGAAAGGCTCTCGAGTCAGATCCTGACTGGGGGGCCGGAAGAAAGAGGTGCGTGGACGAGCATCTGTGTACGGTTACCCTAGGTGATCGGTGCGTAGCATTTGAGGTCCGTGTCCTGCGGGGGCGGGGAGGGTGGAAAGGGATCGGGCCCGGGCCGCTTGCACCGGCACCAGGGCCCGGTCTGGGCTCCAGCCTCCGTGAAGCCAACCGCCCGTGACGTGATCACTCGGCGCCCCACCTCACCCCCGAGAAGCAGCAGTGCCAGCCCAGCCCGACATGGGGGCCGGCGGTGGGGAGACCCTTTGAGGGGGAGCCAGGCCTCGTGGGCTTTTTGCCTCCTGTGCTCTGAGTGGAGCCCGTGATAGCCGTTCCTCCCGTCCTCTCCTGATCGCTCTTGGGCCCGGCTCTCTCCGCCGTGGCCCTCCACCAAGCCAGGGAGGACTCGGGGACGTGCCCTCGCGGGATGATGAAGAGGGGGCGCCCGCTGGGCGGCGTGGAGGTTTGGCACGGGGCAGCCCTCTGTGGGGCTCCTTGCACTCCCCAAGTCTGCCTCTTGACAAACCAAGGAACTTGACAGTGTGGGGCCTTCCGGGAGGTGTACGTCCCCTTCTTCCGTGTGGGACATGTCGCCTGAGTGGGTGCGTGACCGGCAGCCGGAGGTGTTTTCTTTCTGTCTCTGTTTCTCCCTTCTCCTTCCTGTCTTCTGTTGAAACAGTCTTGCCGGGAGGAGGACGCCTCCTACCCTGGCTCAGAGTAATTGAAGGCTTCTCCAGGCGGGCTGGTGAGCGTGTGGCGCCGTGGTTTAGCGAGGGGTCGGCGGCGCGCCTGACGTTCCGTGGTTAGCGAAGGGCGGAGGCAGGGTTGGAGCAGCAAGGGCAGCGTGGCATTTCTGGGGTGACACTGCCTTCCAGAGGACCCTGTTTGGCCATCCCAAGAGCCCTTCACGGTAATATCTGGGCGTCGAGTCAAGTCCTCCGGCGTGGGGCGTGGGTCCCGGAAGACGTGCACTCAGCACGGCGGGGCTCTTGCGGCTTTTCTTTCCTCGACGCGCCTCAGTACCGCGGCTTGAAAGAATTGCCAAGGCCCGGAGGCGCAGCAGATTCGGAGTCGGAGAAAGAGAGGAAGGCGTGCTGAGACAAAAGCCAGGGAAAAGGAGAGAAGATGCGATCCCGTCCCGTCCCGTCCCGTCCCGTCCCGTCCCTCCGGTTCTTTTCAGCACGGAGGAGGCGTGGTGCTTCCCGAGGCGGCGGTGGACCAGAGCTCTCTTCTCTTTCCAAGGCCTCGTGTCCGCGGAGCACTTGGCATCCAGAGTGTGTTCCTTCAGCCAACATGGGTGGGGCCGGTGGCGGCAGTGCCCCCAGTGGCCCACCCCGCCCTCCACCCAAGTCAGTGCGACCAGGCAGGCGCTGAGAGGATGCTTAAGGGCAGGAACCTGTGTCTAAACCACATTCGCCAGTGCACCGCAAAGAAACTAAAGAGGAGTCCGCGGTGGCTCCCAGTCGCTCCGAGGTGTAAAGCACAGCGAGTTGGCGGGAGCCTACACCCAGCCACACACCCACCCCGGGGGTGTCTTCCCATCCCTGGCCTTCCCCTGGGCGGTGTCAGGAGACTGACCCGCTCCGGCGTCTCTGGGGCAGCGCCCGGCGGCCCTCCCGACGGACCCGTGCGTGCCACCGTCCACGCCTGAACACCAAACCCCACTGCCACCCTCCCGCCCCCGGGCCGCCGCGGGAGAAGAGCCAGGTCCTCGGGGGAAGTCCATCGTCTTGGCATAGGAGGCCGAGCTCGTCCCGCACCGCGTCTGTGCCTGTGGGCTGCCGGCCCTTTGCTTCGTTCGGGCTGCTTGCCCCTCGGTGACTGGTGAGAAGGTGCCTCGCCGGGCACCGGCCAGACGTGACTGGATCTCTGTGCTCACGCTCAGAGTGTTTCCCGAGGCGTTAGGCAAATGTGGGCTGCTAAAGACACAGCTGCCGGTCCAACGGCTGGGTGCCTGGATGGGGAGTCGTAACGGCAGGCTAAGAGGACCCCACAGAGACGAGGCCCCGCAGGATGCAGGGCCAGAGTTTGAGGCGCGCCCCTCTGAAGTGGCCGGGTTGATGAGCCATCCTGCCTTTGGCAGGTTGGGCAGAGGTTGGCATTTCGTTTTTCCCTCGGCAAAGGGCAGAGGGAGAGGGCCTGGGGGAGGGGAAGGGGCAGGGCAGGTTGGCATTCGTGGTGCAGTAGTGCCATCAAGAGGAACGGGTCCGCCGATCCCGCGAACCCTGTACCCGTCCCTTCCTGGGGAGGAGTGACGAAGGATCGAAGTCGGGAACACTGGACAGTGGCCCCGGGAAGTCAAGGGCTCCGCCTGGGAAGGGGCGGGAAGCGTGGCCCAAGGCCCGGCGGTGCCGTGGACGCTCCAGAGACGGGCAGTGGCACAAGGCGCACAGCCCGGCCGCCTGGCGTGTGGGGCTACAGGAAGTGGAGTCTCGGTGGACCCTGGTGGCCGCCACGTCTGGGCGGGACTGGAGGAAGCTGCTCCGAAGGAGGCCGGGCCGCGGTTCTGCGGGCATTTGGCCGCGTGTCCCCCCTTCCCTTTTGCGGCAGAGGAGGTTCGGCCTAGGCGGGCCCAGGGCCCCGGAAGCCTCTCTGGGCCGCGGTGCGGCCCAGCCAGAGACCACCGCGGGCAACGGGAGTCCTGCCGCCCTTGGCGGCAGCGGCCGAGGCGGGCCCACCGACCTTCTTCTGTCCAGCTCAGAGACGACACGTGGAGCCTGGCTACCCGGTGCCGAGGGCGGCCGAGGCCCAGCGAGAGCTGGCAGTCCGAGTCCAGAAGGGGACGGCGCTCGCGGGACGCAGGAGCCACCGCAGGAGGAGGCCTTCACCTGAGCCGAAGAGTCCAGTCAGTCGGTGGCTGCGCTGCCGTCTCGCGCGGTCTCCGGGATGGTGGCCCAGGCCTGACCTGGCCTGTCCCGAGGGCTCCCGGACGGGGCTCCCGGAGAGGAGAGGGCAGGACACGAGAGGAGAGGAGAGGAGCTGAGCAGAGCCCCGCCGAGTGGACCCCCGGGCCGTGCATTTGCAGCAGGCTTCAGCTTTCTCCCCACGAGGCCCTGAGCCTCAGTTCAGCGATGAGAAGGAAAGGCCCCGGCTTGCATTGCGGCCTGGCCCTCCGGGTCTCGGCCCTGTGCTTGCACCTGCAGCCCAGCCAGGGAATCAAGGGGAAGGGGTCTGAAGAAGCTGCCTGAAGCTCACCTCTGATGGACTGAGAGGAACGCCTCCCCCGCCCCCCTTGACCACCCTCTCCCCCATGACCACCACTCGTCCAGCTTGTCTGCCAAGGCCGGGAACGAGGTGCACACTCCTGGGCACGCGGCGGTGCCTTCGAGTCCCCGGCCGACCCGATAGGCCGCTTCTGGAGCAAGCTGTGCGGTGGCCCGTTCCTGCCCTTTGGCCCAGCTCTTATCTGCCGGGGCGGGGGTGCGTGGTGGGCTGGTGTGTGTGTGGGGGTCCGGTCCCGGGGCGGGGTGCGGTGTGGGGGAGGGCTTCCGACTGGGAGCAAGTCTCCAGGCTGGACCCCTCCCTCCCTCCACACGTACCCCTCCTGGAAGGGCGCCGAAACCCTCCCCGCGCCCCTCTCCTTTCGCGCCTGTGAGTCGCCCGACACGTTGTCAGGCCATCTTACGTGGGCAGAGCCTTTCCTTGGGGCCGGGTCCTGAGGTAGCTAGGCGCTCTGACTGGTGGCCCGCCGCAGGTGCTCTCAGCACCCTCTGGCCGGGGCCAACGGCGGCACCTGCAGAACGTGGAGCCGCTTGTGAAAACTCCCAGGAGTCTTCCCCAAACGAGAGGACCCCCGGGTCGTCCACGGGGAGGGAGGCCGAGGAATAGGGCGTCCCCCGGCCGCAGAGTTCCTGTTCCCGAGGTGAGCTCGGGTGCGGAAAACGGACCTGGATCCCCTCGCTGCGGCCGGTGCCGTCCCTCTCTGCGTACCGATCGATCGTGGCCCACTTGGCGTCCCATCGCCAGTGGGTCCTGGGTACCCTGTGTCCTGCGGCACAGGAAGGGCCTCACGGGATGCGGCGGGGCCTGGGATCGGGACTCTCCATGGCGGGAGCAAGAAGTACAGAAACCGAAACCCAGATCCAACTGCGAGAGGGTGGAACGTGCACAGCGCCCCTGCATTGCTCTTCCTCGTCTGCGTCTGGGAGCAAGCACTAACGAGGACACGTTCTCCGGGCTGTCTGCAGGGTGCTGCCCCCGCCAGGGGACCGGGCGGCCGTCTCCTCCCCTTTCCCCGTGGTCCACGGTGGCTGGGCCCGGGGCCTCCGCCGGGGCACCGGCAGCGGGTCCTGGGTCCCCGGTGGCCCTGAGACCCCAGGGACCCCACTGGCCGGCCTCGCTCCTGCAGGGAGGGCCAGGATCCAGGGGCCAGATGCCCTGGGGTGGGAGCTTCAGCTCCCTGTTCCTGAACATGGCGGCTGCCGAGGCCACGGCCCCGAGGGTGGGGAGCGCGGCGGGCCTGGCAGCCAGGGGCTCCTCGGTGGGCGAGCCCGGCCCCGAACCCCACCGCGTGTGGCTTCCACACCTACCGCGGAGGCGTGCCGGGCGGCCAGGTTCGGCCCGGGAATCCTCCCAGTGCTCCGAAGCCAGCCCTCCTCCCCGTCACGGGCCTTCCCCACGGTATGCACAGGCAGGGGCTGGAGGCCGTGCTGAAAAAGCTTCCGCTTGATGGCACTGTTGCTCCAGAAATGCCCAGCGCCTTCGCGAGCGTGGCCTCTCCCTCCGCCCTTTGCGGATCAAAAAAGGCCCAGGGAAAAAGGCCCAGGGAGGCCCAAGAGCCACCCAAGCCTTCCGAGTGGGGGGGGGGACCTACTGGGGGGTTGGGGGAGGCGGTGTCTCTTCCTTTTGGGGCTTCTTGGCAGTAGGAGCGCACAGGTAAAGACCTCCCAAGGAATCCGTGCCTCGGTGGGTCCATCTCCACACCCCTCTGGGAGGGGTCTGGAGTCCACGTTGCCTGGCCCACAGGTCCTGGCGACCGGGACCCTGTCATGTCTGCACACCTGGGGACGGGCATCCACCTGGGTCGTGTCGGGCAGGACCCTGGCTCTCTCAGGACATTGATTCAGGGCCAGAGGTGGCACAGGGACCTGGGTTCCTCGTCTTCCCGCGTGCTTGCCTCTCTGCTGTTCTCATCCCGCTACGTGAACTGGCTTAAGGGCTCAGGAGCAGGCCCGAGAGGGTCTAGGCCACTGTGGCAGCGGGAGGCACTGACGGGGACCCAAGGGAGCTGGGGCACCTCGCCCCTGCTCACCTCCAGGGGCGTCAGGCGGTCACTCTGCCACGGAGTGCCCGGGGTCGGGGGTGCAGGGAGGTGGTTTGGAGTTGCTGGGACAGGTGTACATCCCAGCGGCTCCCCTCCATCCGCACAGACAGATGACCCTGGGGAGGGCCATCAGTTCAGTAGACCCTTCTGGGGAGCTCTCCATGGGAGTGTGTCTGTACTCTCGCCTCAAACCCCCCGGACTCGTTCGTCGGTTCATTCACTCGTTCCCCGCTCCACTCGTTCATCCGTAAGCCCGCAGGTACACGAACGTGTGCGTGGGCGCGCGTGCGTATCACGTGTGCGTCGTGCGTAAGCTCGTGTACGTGCGCCTACAGAGCGTGTACAAAAGGTCCCTTCTCTCGTACTTTCTCCCTGTAACCGCCTCGGGGGTGCCGCTGTGGATAGAACTTTCTCCCGGTCAAAGCCAAAGCCCTGGCCGTTGCTCGATGGCCGCTCCCAAGTTGTCCCCGTCTGCGGAGGGAAGCACGCGTCATTTCTGCGTGCGTATGTGTGCTCCCGGGGTTGAATGCAGGTGGGGGCAGCGGGCCGCAGAGGGCTGTGTGCATGTCGCCTGCTCCCCGGCCCCAGCAGGCTCAGGTAGCGATAGGTAGTCTTCTGCCTTTTCGGCTGCTCTCACGGCGCTATAGGCGTGCCGTGGCGTCGGCGCGTCTGTGCGGAGTCGACGTCGTGTCCTGCTAGGTCCCCTCCGTTTCTTTTCGGACAGCTGCCCAGGGTAGGGTGCCCTTGTCTGTGCCCGGAGGCAGGAGCGTAGGGTGTCTCACGTGCCCCTCCTCTTTGGACGCTAGGCTTCCGCCTTGTTCCTTCCTCTCCTCTTCTGTCTCCCACGGAAGTGGCTCTGAGGCGCGGGCCACTGAGTCCGTCGTTACCAGGGTGTGGGTGAGCGTGACCAGGGTACGTTCTCCGGCGTCGGCGTCCACCCAGAGGAGAGGAGCAGGGTAGATCTCACGTGGGCCACGTCCCAGAGCACGTGCCCTTTATGCCCGGAAAGTACGTGCGGTGGACCTTTGTGCGGCCAGAGGGGAGACGAGTGGGTGCCCCTTTACCCACGCGTCCTAGGAACTGCTGGGAAGTTGTGGAGGACGCGCGCGGGCTTGCCAAGATACCTGGGGGTGTCCCGCCATAGTCCCACGTGTGCAGAGCCGAGGAGACAAGCTCCGCGCCTGTCAACGCCAGGGTGTGATGGCTGTGCTTCCCGCCGGAAGGAGATTTAGGGGGATGACGGGATCAAGGTTTTCACTGGACGCGCTTCTTTGTGTACAAACTGCTTCTGTCTAACGACCCCCCTGCCCCGGCTGGCATCCGTGCCATTTCCGAAGGACGCGTGGAGTTGATTCTTCACGCTTGCGCCTCGTTCGGAAGTTTTTGGTTGGCCCGGGGGTGCCGGTACACTCGAGTAGGAACCGGAGGCACTCTCTCTCGAGGTTGCGCGGGCGGGGGTGTACGCGGACCCCCCCAGCCCCCCGTTCACCGGCACCGTGGTGGTCCCACACTGAGTGATGGGCGTTCGGTTCTCTCTCGTTGCAGAGGCGGCAGAGCGGGAGGAAAGGAGGAAGAGGGAAACCGGGGACGTCGGTCATCTCCAGGCGCTGGTGTTCTGGGTGAGTGCGTGCTCTTTTGTTCTCTCCCCTTCCCCCGTCCGAGATAGTCTATTTCATCAGAGGAAAAAGTCAGTGATTCTGCTAGTTCAGCAAGGCTCAAGAAGGAGGGACTCCCAGGTGGGATCGTGGCACGGGGACACTGGTGTACTGTGCCGGAGTTCCTGGCCACGGTAGGAAAGGCTCTCGAGTCAGATCCTGACTGGGGGGCCGGAAGAAAGAGGTGCGTGGACGAGCATCTGTGTACGGTTACCCTAGGTGATCGGTGCGTAGCATTTGAGGTCCGTGTCCTGCGGGGGCGGGGAGGGTGGAAAGGGATCGGGCCCGGGCCGCTTGCACCGGCACCAGGGCCCGGTCTGGGCTCCAGCCTCCGTGAAGCCAACCGCCCGTGACGTGATCACTCGGCGCCCCACCTCACCCCCGAGAAGCAGCAGTGCCAGCCCAGCCCGACGTGGGGGCCGGCGGTGGGGAGACCCTTTGAGGGGGAGCCAGGCCTCGTGGGCTTTTTGCCTCCTGTGCTCTGAGTGGAGCCCGTGATAGCCGTTCCTCCCGTCCTCTCCTGATCGCTCTTGGGCCCGGCTCTCTCCGCCGTGGCCCTCCACCAAGCCAGGAAGGACTCGGGGACGTGCCCTTGCGGGATGATGAAGAGGGGGCGCCCGCTGGGCGGCGTGGAGGTTTGGCACGGGGCAGCCCTCTGTGGGGCTCCTTGCACTCCCCAAGTCTGCCTCTTGACAAACCAAGGAACTTGACAGTGTGGGGCCTTCCGGGAGGTGTACGTCCCCTTCTTCCGTGTGGGACATGTCGCCTGAGTGGGTGCGTGACCGGCAGCCGGAGGTGTTTTCTTTCTGTCTCTGTTTCTCCCTTCTCCTTCCTGTCTTCTGTTGAAACAGTCTTGCCGGGAGGAGGACGCCTCCTACCCTGGCTCAGAGTAATTGAAGGCTTCTCCAGGCGGGCTGGTGAGCGTGTGGCGCCGTGGTTTAGCGAGGGGTCGGCGGCGCGCCTGACGTTCCGTGGTTAGCGAAGGGCGGAGGCAGGGTTCGAGCAGCAAGGGCAGCGTGGCATTTCTGGGGTGACACTGCCTTCCAGAGGACCCTGTTTGGCCATCCCAAGAGCCCTTCACGGTAATATCTGGGCGTCGAGTCAAGTCCTCCGGCGTGGGGCGTGGGTCCCGGAAGACGTGCACTCAGCACGGCGGGGCTCTTGCGGCTTTTCTTTCCTCGACGCGCCTCAGTACCGCGGCTTGAAAGAATTGCCAAGGCCCGGAGGCGCAGCAGATTCGGAGTCAGAGAAAGAGAGGAAGGCGTGCTGAGACAAAAGCCAGGGAAAAGGAGAGAAGATGCGATCCCGTCCCGTCCCGTCCCGTCCCTCCGGTTCTTTTCAGCACGGAGGAGGCGTGGTGCTTCCCGAGGCGGCGGTGGACCAGAGCTCTCTTCTCTTTCCAAGGCCTCGTGTCCGCGGAGCACTTGGCATCCAGAGTGTGTTCCTTCAGCCAACATGGGTGGGGCCGGTGGCGGCAGTGCCCCCAGTGGCCCACCCCGCCCTCCACCCAAGTCAGTGCGACCAGGCAGGCGCTGAGAGGATGCTTAAGGGCAGGAACCTGTGTCTAAACCACATTCGCCAGTGCACCGCAAAGAAACTAAAGAGGAGTCCGCGGTGGCTCCCAGTCGCTCCGAGGTGTAAAGCACAGCGAGTTGGCGGGAGCCTACACCCAGCCACACACCCACCCCGGGGGTGTCTTCCCATCCCTGGCCTTCCCCTGGGCGGTGTCAGGAGACTGACCCGCTCCGGCGTCTCTGGGGCAGCGCCCGGCGGCCCTCCCGACGGACCCGTGCGTGCCACCGTCCACGCCTGAACACCAAACCCCACTGCCACCCTCCCGCCCCCGGGCCGCCGCGGGAGAAGAGCCAGGTCCTCGGGGGAAGTCCATCGTCTTGGCATAGGAGGCCGAGCTCGTCCCGCACCGCGTCTGTGCCTGTGGGCTGCCGGCCCTTTGCTTCGTTCGGGCTGCTTGCCCCTCGGTGACTGGTGAGAAGGTGCCTCGCCGGGCACCGGCCAGACGTGACTGGATCTCTGTGCTCACGCTCAGAGTGTTTCCCGAGGCGTTAGGCAAATGTGGGCTGCTAAAGACACAGCTGCCGGTCCAACGGCTGGGTGCCTGGATGGGGAGTCGTAACGGCAGGCTAAGAGGACCCCACAGAGACGAGGCCCCGCAGGATGCAGGGCCAGAGTTTGAGGCGCGCCCCTCTGAAGTGGCCGGGTTGATGAGCCATCCTGCCTTTGGCAGGTTGGGCAGAGGTTGGCATTTCGTTTTTCCCTCGGCAAAGGGCAGAGGGAGAGGGCCTGGGGGAGGGGAAGGGGCAGGGCAGGTTGGCATTCGTGGTGCAGTAGTGCCATCAAGAGGAACGGGTCCGCCGATCCCGCGAACCCTGTACCCGTCCCTTCCTGGGGAGGAGTGACGAAGGATCGAAGTCGGGAACACTGGACAGTGGCCCCGGGAAGTCAAGGGCTCCGCCTGGGAAGGGGCGGGAAGCGTGGCCCAAGGCCCGGCGGTGCCGTGGACGCTCCAGAGACGGGCAGTGGCACAAGGCGCACAGCCCGGCCGCCTGGCGTGTGGGGCTACAGGAAGTGGAGTCTCGGTGGACCCTGGTGGCCGCCACGTCTGGGCGGGACTGGAGGAAGCTGCTCCGAAGGAGGCCGGGCCGCGGTTCTGCGGGCATTTGGCCGCGTGTCCCCCCTTCCCTTTTGCGGCAGAGGAGGTTCGGCCTAGGCGGGCCCAGGGCCCCGGAAGCCTCTCTGGGCCGCGGTGCGGCCCAGCCAGAGACCACCGCGGGCAACGGGAGTCCTGCCGCCCTTGGCGGCAGCGGCCGAGGCGGGCCCACCGACCTTCTTCTGTCCAGCTCAGAGACGACACGTGGAGCCTGGCTACCCGGTGCCGAGGGCGGCCGAGGCCCAGCGAGAGCTGGCAGTCCGAGTCCAGAAGGGGACGGCGCTCGCGGGACGCAGGAGCCACCGCAGGAGGAGGCCTTCACCTGAGCCGAAGAGTCCAGTCAGTTGGTGGCTGCGCTGCCGTCTCGCGCGGTCTCCGGGATGGTGGCCCAGGCCTGACCTGGCCTGTCCCGAGGGCTCCCGGACGGGGCTCCCGGAGAGGAGAGGGCAGGACACGAGAGGAGAGGAGAGGAGCTGAGCAGAGCCCCGCCGAGTGGACCCCCGGGCCGTGCATTTGCAGCAGGCTTCAGCTTTCTCCCCACGAGGCCCTGAGCCTCAGTTCAGCGATGAGAAGGAAAGGCCCCGGCTTGCATTGCGGCCTGGCCCTCCGGGTCTCGGCCCTGTGCTTGCACCTGCAGCCCAGCCAGGGAATCAAGGGGAAGGGGTCTGAAGAAGCTGCCTGAAGCTCACCTCTGATGGACTGAGAGGAACGCCTCCCCCGCCCCCCTTGACCACCCTCTCCCCCATGACCACCACTCGTCCAGCTTGTCTGCCAAGGCCGGGAACGAGGTGCACACTCCTGGGCACGCGGCGGTGCCTTCGAGTCCCCGGCCGACCCGATAGGCCGCTTCTGGAGCAAGCTGTGCGGTGGCCCGTTCCTGCCCTTTGGCCCAGCTCTTATCTGCCGGGGCGGGGGTGCGTGGTGGGCTGGTGTGTGTGTGGGGGTCCGGTCCCGGGGCGGGGTGCGGTGTGGGGGAGGGCTTCCGACTGGGAGCAAGTCTCCAGGCTGGACCCCTCCCTCCCTCCACACGTACCCCTCCTGGAAGGGCGCCGAAACCCTCCCCGCGCCCCTCTCCTTTCGCGCCTGTGAGTCGCCCGACACGTTGTCAGGCCATCTTACGTGGGCAGAGCCTTTCCTTGGGGCCGGGTCCTGAGGTAGCTAGGCGCTCTGACTGGTGGCCCGCCGCAGGTGCTCTCAGCACCCTCTGGCCGGGGCCAACGGCGGCACCTGCAGAACGTGGAGCCGCTTGTGAAAACTCCCAGGAGTCTTCCCCAAACGAGAGGACCCCCGGGTCGTCCACGGGGAGGGAGGCCGAGGAATAGGGCGTCCCCCGGCCGCAGAGTTCCTGTTCCCGAGGTGAGCTCGGGTGCGGAAAACGGACCTGGATCCCCTCGCTGCGGCCGGTGCCGTCCCTCTCTGCGTACCGATCGATCGTGGCCCACTTGGCGTCCCATCGCCAGTGGGTCCTGGGTACCCTGTGTCCTGCGGCACAGGAAGGGCCTCACGGGATGCGGCGGGGCCTGGGATCGGGACTCTCCATGGCGGGAGCAAGAAGTACAGAAACCGAAACCCAGATCCAACTGCGAGAGGGTGGAACGTGCACAGCGCCCCTGCATTGCTCTTCCTCGTCTGCGTCTGGGAGCAAGCACTAACGAGGACACGTTCTCCGGGCTGTCTGCAGGGTGCTGCCCCCGCCAGGGGACCGGGCGGCCGTCTCCTCCCCTTTCCCCGTGGTCCACGGTGGCTGGGCCCGGGGCCTCCGCCGGGGCACCGGCAGCGGGTCCTGGGTCCCCGGTGGCCCTGAGACCCCAGGGACCCCACTGGCCGGCCTCGCTCCTGCAGGGAGGGCCAGGATCCAGGGGCCAGATGCCCTGGGGTGGGAGCTTCAGCTCCCTGTTCCTGAACATGGCGGCTGCCGAGGCCACGGCCCCGAGGGTGGGGAGCGCGGCGGGCCTGGCAGCCAGGGGCTCCTCGGTGGGCGAGCCCGGCCCCGAACCCCACCGCGTGTGGCTTCCACACCTACCGCGGAGGCGTGCCGGGCGGCCAGGTTCGGCCCGGGAATCCTCCCAGTGCTCCGAAGCCAGCCCTCCTCCCCGTCACGGGCCTTCCCCACGGTATGCACAGGCAGGGGCTGGAGGCCGTGCTGAAAAAGCTTCCGCTTGATGGCACTGTTGCTCCAGAAATGCCCAGCGCCTTCGCGAGCGTGGCCTCTCCCTCCGCCCTTTGCGGATCAAAAAAGGCCCAGGGAAAAAGGCCCAGGGAGGCCCAAGAGCCACCCAAGCCTTCCGAGTGGGGGGGGGGACCTACTGGGGGGTTGGGGGAGGCGGTGTCTCTTCCTTTTGGGGCTTCTTGGCAGTAGGAGCGCACAGGTAAAGACCTCCCAAGGAATCCGTGCCTCGGTGGGTCCATCTCCACACCCCTCTGGGAGGGGTCTGGAGTCCACGTTGCCTGGCCCACAGGTCCTGGCGACCGGGACCCTGTCATGTCTGCACACCTGGGGACGGGCATCCACCTGGGTCGTGTCGGGCAGGACCCTGGCTCTCTCAGGACATTGATTCAGGGCCAGAGGTGGCACAGGGACCTGGGTTCCTCGTCTTCCCGCGTGCTTGCCTCTCTGCTGTTCTCATCCCGCTACGTGAACTGGCTTAAGGGCTCAGGAGCAGGCCCGAGAGGGTCTAGGCCACTGTGGCAGCGGGAGGCACTGACGGGGACCCAAGGGAGCTGGGGCACCTCGCCCCTGCTCACCTCCAGGGGCGTCAGGCGGTCACTCTGCCACGGAGTGCCCGGGGTCGGGGGTGCAGGGAGGTGGTTTGGAGTTGCTGGGACAGGTGTACATCCCAGCGGCTCCCCTCCATCCGCACAGACAGATGACCCTGGGGAGGGCCATCAGTTCAGTAGACCCTCCTGGGGAGCTCTCCATGGGAGTGTGTCTGTACTCTCGCCTCAAACCCCCCCGGACTCGTTCGTCGGTTCATTCACTCGTTCCCCGCTCCACTCGTTCATCCGTAAGCCCGCAGGTACACGAACGTGTGCGTGGGCGCGCGTGCGTATCACGTGTGCGTCGTGCGTAAGCTCGTGTACGTGCGCCTACAGAGCGTGTACAAAAGGTCCCTTCTCTCGTACTTTCTCCCTGTAACCGCCTCGGGGGTGCCGCTGTGGATAGAACTTTCTCCCGGTCAAAGCCAAAGCCCTGGCCGTTGCTCGATGGCCGCTCCCAAGTTGTCCCCGTCTGCGGAGGGAAGCACGCGTCATTTCTGCGTGCGTATGTGTGCTCCCGGGGTTGAATGCAGGTGGGGGCAGCGGGCCGCAGAGGGCTGTGTGCATGTCGCCTGCTCCCCGGCCCCAGCAGGCTCAGGTAGCGATAGGTAGTCTTCTGCCTTTTCGGCTGCTCTCACGGCGCTATAGGCGTGCCGTGGCGTCGGCGCGTCTGTGCGGAGTCGACGTCGTGTCCTGCTAGGTCCCCTCCGTTTCTTTTCGGACAGCTGCCCAGGGTAGGGTGCCCTTGTCTGTGCCCGGAGGCAGGAGCGTAGGGTGTCTCACGTGCCCCTCCTCTTTGGACGCTAGGCTTCCGCCTTGTTCCTTCCTCTCCTCTTCTGTCTCCCACGGAAGTGGCTCTGAGGCGCGGGCCACTGAGTCCGTCGTTACCAGGGTGTGGGTGAGCGTGACCAGGGTACGTTCTCCGGCGTCGGCGTCCACCCAGAGGAGAGGAGCAGGGTAGATCTCACGTGGGCCACGTCCCAGAGCACGTGCCCTTTATGCCCGGAAAGTACGTGCGGTGGACCTTTGTGCGGCCAGAGGGGAGACGAGTGGGTGCCCCTTTACCCACGCGTCCTAGGAACTGCTGGGAAGTTGTGGAGGACGCGCGCGGGCTTGCCAAGATACCTGGGGGTGTCCCGCCATAGTCCCACGTGTGCAGAGCCGAGGAGACAAGCTCCGCGCCTGTCAACGCCAGGGTGTGATGGCTGTGCTTCCCGCCGGAAGGAGATTTAGGGGGATGACGGGATCAAGGTTTTCACTGGACGCGCTTCTTTGTGTACAAACTGCTTCTGTCTAACGACCCCCCTGCCCCGGCTGGCATCCGTGCCATTTCCGAAGGACGCGTGGAGTTGATTCTTCACGCTTGCGCCTCGTTCGGAAGTTTTTGGTTGGCCCGGGGGTGCCGGTACACTCGAGTAGGAACCGGAGGCACTCTCTCTCGAGGTTGCGCGGGCGGGGGTGTACGCGGACCCCCCCAGCCCCCCGTTCACCGGCACCGTGGTGGTCCCACACTGAGTGATGGGCGTTCGGTTCTCTCTCGTTGCAGAGGCGGCAGAGCGGGAGGAAAGGAGGAAGAGGGAAACCGGGGACGTCGGTCATCTCCAGGCGCTGGTGTTCTGGGTGAGTGCGTGCTCTTTTGTTCTCTCCCCTTCCCCCGTCCGAGATAGTCTATTTCATCAGAGGAAAAAGTCAGTGATTCTGCTAGTTCAGCAAGGCTCAAGAAGGAGGGACTCCCAGGTGGGATCGTGGCACGGGGACACTGGTGTACTGTGCCGGAGTTCCTGGCCACGGTAGGAAAGGCTCTCGAGTCAGATCCTGACTGGGGGGCCGGAAGAAAGAGGTGCGTGGACGAGCATCTGTGTACGGTTACCCTAGGTGATCGGTGCGTAGCATTTGAGGTCCGTGTCCTGCGGGGGCGGGGAGGGTGGAAAGGGATCGGGCCCGGGCCGCTTGCACCGGCACCAGGGCCCGGTCTGGGCTCCAGCCTCCGTGAAGCCAACCGCCCGTGACGTGATCACTCGGCGCCCCACCTCACCCCCGAGAAGCAGCAGTGCCAGCCCAGCCCGACGTGGGGGCCGGCGGTGGGGAGACCCTTTGAGGGGGAGCCAGGCCTCGTGGGCTTTTTGCCTCCTGTGCTCTGAGTGGAGCCCGTGATAGCCGTTCCTCCCGTCCTCTCCTGATCGCTCTTGGGCCCGGCTCTCTCCGCCGTGGCCCTCCACCAAGCCAGGAAGGACTCGGGGACGTGCCCTTGCGGGATGATGAAGAGGGGGCGCCCGCTGGGCGGCGTGGAGGTTTGGCACGGGGCAGCCCTCTGTGGGGCTCCTTGCACTCCCCAAGTCTGCCTCTTGACAAACCAAGGAACTTGACAGTGTGGGGCCTTCCGGGAGGTGTACGTCCCCTTCTTCCGTGTGGGACATGTCGCCTGAGTGGGTGCGTGACCGGCAGCCGGAGGTGTTTTCTTTCTGTCTCTGTTTCTCCCTTCTCCTTCCTGTCTTCTGTTGAAACAGTCTTGCCGGGAGGAGGACGCCTCCTACCCTGGCTCAGAGTAATTGAAGGCTTCTCCAGGCGGGCTGGTGAGCGTGTGGCGCCGTGGTTTAGCGAGGGGTCGGCGGCGCGCCTGACGTTCCGTGGTTAGCGAAGGGCGGAGGCAGGGTTCGAGCAGCAAGGGCAGCGTGGCATTTCTGGGGTGACACTGCCTTCCAGAGGACCCTGTTTGGCCATCCCAAGAGCCCTTCACGGTAATATCTGGGCGTCGAGTCAAGTCCTCCGGCGTGGGGCGTGGGTCCCGGAAGACGTGCACTCAGCACGGCGGGGCTCTTGCGGCTTTTCTTTCCTCGACGCGCCTCAGTACCGCGGCTTGAAAGAATTGCCAAGGCCCGGAGGCGCAGCAGATTCGGAGTCAGAGAAAGAGAGGAAGGCGTGCTGAGACAAAAGCCAGGGAAAAGGAGAGAAGATGCGATCCCGTCCCGTCCCGTCCCGTCCCTCCGGTTCTTTTCAGCACGGAGGAGGCGTGGTGCTTCCCGAGGCGGCGGTGGACCAGAGCTCTCTTCTCTTTCCAAGGCCTCGTGTCCGCGGAGCACTTGGCATCCAGAGTGTGTTCCTTCAGCCAACATGGGTGGGGCCGGTGGCGGCAGTGCCCCCAGTGGCCCACCCCGCCCTCCACCCAAGTCAGTGCGACCAGGCAGGCGCTGAGAGGATGCTTAAGGGCAGGAACCTGTGTCTAAACCACATTCGCCAGTGCACCGCAAAGAAACTAAAGAGGAGTCCGCGGTGGCTCCCAGTCGCTCCGAGGTGTAAAGCACAGCGAGTTGGCGGGAGCCTACACCCAGCCACACACCCACCCCGGGGGTGTCTTCCCATCCCTGGCCTTCCCCTGGGCGGTGTCAGGAGACTGACCCGCTCCGGCGTCTCTGGGGCAGCGCCCGGCGGCCCTCCCGACGGACCCGTGCGTGCCACCGTCCACGCCTGAACACCAAACCCCACTGCCACCCTCCCGCCCCCGGGCCGCCGCGGGAGAAGAGCCAGGTCCTCGGGGGAAGTCCATCGTCTTGGCATAGGAGGCCGAGCTCGTCCCGCACCGCGTCTGTGCCTGTGGGCTGCCGGCCCTTTGCTTCGTTCGGGCTGCTTGCCCCTCGGTGACTGGTGAGAAGGTGCCTCGCCGGGCACCGGCCAGACGTGACTGGATCTCTGTGCTCACGCTCAGAGTGTTTCCCGAGGCGTTAGGCAAATGTGGGCTGCTAAAGACACAGCTGCCGGTCCAACGGCTGGGTGCCTGGATGGGGAGTCGTAACGGCAGGCTAAGAGGACCCCACAGAGACGAGGCCCCGCAGGATGCAGGGCCAGAGTTTGAGGCGCGCCCCTCTGAAGTGGCCGGGTTGATGAGCCATCCTGCCTTTGGCAGGTTGGGCAGAGGTTGGCATTTCGTTTTTCCCTCGGCAAAGGGCAGAGGGAGAGGGCCTGGGGGAGGGGAAGGGGCAGGGCAGGTTGGCATTCGTGGTGCAGTAGTGCCATCAAGAGGAACGGGTCCGCCGATCCCGCGAACCCTGTACCCGTCCCTTCCTGGGGAGGAGTGACGAAGGATCGAAGTCGGGAACACTGGACAGTGGCCCCGGGAAGTCAAGGGCTCCGCCTGGGAAGGGGCGGGAAGCGTGGCCCAAGGCCCGGCGGTGCCGTGGACGCTCCAGAGACGGGCAGTGGCACAAGGCGCACAGCCCGGCCGCCTGGCGTGTGGGGCTACAGGAAGTGGAGTCTCGGTGGACCCTGGTGGCCGCCACGTCTGGGCGGGACTGGAGGAAGCTGCTCCGAAGGAGGCCGGGCCGCGGTTCTGCGGGCATTTGGCCGCGTGTCCCTTCCCCTCGGCGCCAGAGGAGGTTCGGCCTAGGCGGGCCCAGGGCCCCGGAAGCCTCTCTGGGCCGCGGTGCGGCCCAGCCAGAGACCACCGCGGGCAACGGGAGTTCCGCCACCCTTGGCGGCAGCGGCCGAGGCGGGCCCACCGACCTTCTTCTGTCCAGCTCAGAGACGACACGTGGAGCCTGGCTACCCAGTGCCGAGGGCGCCCGAGGCCCAGCGAGAGCTGGCAGTCCGAGTCCAGAAGGGGACGGCGCTCGCGGGACGCAGGAGCCACCGCAGGAGGAGGCCTTCACCTGAGCCGAAGAGTCCAGTCAGTCGGTGGCTGCGCTGCCGTCTCGCGCGGTCTCCGGGATGGTGGCCCAGGCCTGACCTGGCCTGTCCCGAGGGCTCCCGGACGGGGCTCCCGGAGAGGAGAGGGCAGGACACGAGAGGAGAGGAGAGGAGCTGAGCAGAGCCCCGCCGAGTGGACCCCCGGGCCGTGCATTTGCAGCAGGCTTCAGCTTTCTCCCCACGAGGCCCTGAGCCTCAGTTCAGCCATGAGAAGGAAAGGCCCCGGCTTGCATTGCGGCCTGGCCCTCCGGGTCTCGGCCCTGTGCTTGCACCTGCAGCCCAGCCAGGGAATCAAGGGGAAGGGGTCTGAAGAAGCTGCCTGAAGCTCACCTCTGATGGACTGAGAGGAACGCCTCCCCCGCCCCCCTTGACCACCCTCTCCCCCATGACCACCACTCGTCCAGCTTGTCTGCCAAGGCCGGGAACGAGGTGCACACTCCTGGGCACGCGGCGGTGCCTTCGAGTCCCCGGCCGACCCGATAGGCCGCTTCTGGAGCAAGCTGTGCGGTGGCCCGTTCCTGCCCTTTGGCCCAGCTCTTATCTGCCGGGGCGGGGGTGCGTGGTGGGCTGGTGTGTGTGTGGGGGTCCGGTCCCGGGGCGGGGTGCGGTGTGGGGGAGGGCTTCCGACTGGGAGCAAGTCTCCAGGCTGGACCCCTCCCTCCCTCCACACGTACCCCTCCTGGAAGGGCGCCGAAACCCTCCCCGCGCCCCTCTCCTTTCGCGCCTGTGAGTCGCCCGACACGTTGTCAGGCCATCTTACGTGGGCAGAGCCTTTCCTTGGGGCCGGGTCCTGAGGTAGCTAGGCGCTCTGACTGGTGGCCCGCCGCAGGTGCTCTCAGCGTGCCCCTCTGGCCGGGGCCAACGGCGGCACCTGCAGAACGTGGAGCCGCTTGTGAAAACTCCCAGGAGTCTTCCCCAAACGAGAGGACCCCCGGGTCGTCCACGGGGAGGGAGGCCGAGGAATAGGGCGTCCCCCGGCCGCAGAGTTCCTGTTCCCGAGGTGAGCTCGGGTGCGGAAAACGGACCTGGATCCCCTCGCTGCGGCCGGTGCCGTCCCTCTCTGCGTACCGATCGATCGTGGCCCACTTGGCGTCCCATCGCCAGTGGGTCCTGGGTACCCTGTGTCCTGTGGCACAGGAAGGGCCTCACGGGATGCGGCGGGGCCTGGGATCGGGACTCTCCATGGCGGGAGCAAGAAGTACAGAAACCGAAACCCAGATCCAACTGCGAGAGGGTGGAACGTGCACAGCGCCCCTGCATTGCTCTTCCTCGTCTGCGTCTGGGAGCAAGCACTAACGAGGACACGTTCTCCGGGCTGTCTGCAGGGTGCTGCCCCCGCCAGGGGACCGGGCGGCCGTCTCCTCCCCTTTCCCCGTGGTCCACGGTGGCTGGGCCCGGGGCCTCCGCCGGGGCACCGGCAGCGGGTCCTGGGTCCCCGGTGGCCCTGAGACCCCAGGGACCCCACTGGCCGGCCTCGCTCCTGCAGGGAGGGCCAGGATCCAGGGGCCAGATGCCCTGGGGTGGGAGCTTCAGCTCCCTGTTCCTGAACATGGCGGCTGCCGAGGCCACGGCCCCGAGGGTGGGGAAGCGCGGCGGGCCTGGCAGCCAGGGGCTCCTCGGTGGGCGAGCCCGGCCCCGAACCCCACCGCGTGTGGCTTCCACACCTACCGCGGAGGCGTGCCGGGCGGCCAGGTTCGGCCCGGGAATCCTCCCAGTGCTCCGAAGCCAGCCCTCCTCCCCGTCACGGGCCTTCCCCACGGTATGCACAGGCAGGGGCTGGAGGCCGTGCTGAAAAAGCTTCCGCTTGATGGCACTGTTGCTCCAGAAATGCCCAGCGCCTTCGCGAGCGTGGCCTCTCCCTCCGCCCTTTGCGGATCAAAAAAGGCCCAGGGAAAAAGGCCCAGGGAGGCCCAAGAGCCACCCAAGCCTTCCGAGTGGGGGGGGGACCTACTGGGGGGTTGGGGGAGGCGGTGTCCCTTCCTTTTGGGGCTTCTCCTTGGCAGTAGGAGCGCACAGGTAAAGACCTCCCAAGGAATCCGTGCCTCGGTGGGTCCATCTCCACACCCCTCTGGGAGGGGTCTGGAGTCCACGTTGCCTGGCCCACAGGTCCTGGCTACCGGGACCCTGTCATGTCTGCACACCTGGGGACGGGCATCCACCTGGGTCGTGTCGGGCAGGACCCTGGCTCTCTCAGGACATTGATTCAGAGCCAGAGGTGGCACAGGGACCTGGGTTCCTCGTCTTCCCGCGTGCTTGCCTCTCTGCTGTTCTCATCCCGCTACGTGAACTGGCTTAAGGGCTCAGGAGCAGGCCCGAGAGGGTCTAGGCCACTGTGGCAGCGGGAGGCACTGACGGGGACCCAAGGGAGCTGGGGCACATCGCCCCTGCTCACCTCCAGGGGCGTCAGGCGGTCACTCTGCCACGGAGTGCCCGGGGTCGGGGGTGCAGGGAGGTGGTTTGGAGTTGCTGGCACAGGTGTACATCCCAGCGGCTCCCCTCCATCCGCACAGACAGATGACCCTGGGGAGGGCCATCAGTTCAGTAGACCCTCCTGGGGAGCTCTCCATGGGAGTGTGTCTGTACTCTCGCCTCAAACCCCCCCGGACTCGTTCGTCGGTTCATTCACTCGTTCCCCGCTCCACTCGTTCATCCGTAAGCCCGCAGGTACACGAACGTGTGCGTGGGCGCGCGTGCGTATCACGTGTGCGTCGTGCGTAAGCTCGTGTACGTGCGCCTACAGAGCGTGTACAAAAGGTCCCTTCTCTCGTACTTTCTCCCTGTAACCGCCTCGGGGGTGCCGCTGTGGATAGAACTTTCTCCCGGTCAAAGCCAAAGCCCTGGCCGTTGCTCGATGGCCGCTCCCAAGTTGTCCCCGTCTGCGGAGGGAAGCACGCGTCATTTCTGCGTGCGTATGTGTGCTCCCGGGGTTGAATGCAGGTGGGGGCAGCGGGCCGCAGAGGGCTGTGTGCATGTCGCCTGCTCCCCGGCCCCAGCAGGCTCAGGTAGCGATAGGTAGTCTTCTGCCTTTTCGGCTGCTCTCACGGCGCTATAGGCGTGCCGTGGCGTCGGCGCGTCTGTGCGGAGTCGACGTCGTGTCCTGCTAGGTCCCCTCCGTTTCTTTTCGGACAGCTGCCCAGGGTAGGGTGCCCTTGTCTGTGCCCGGAGGCAGGAGCGTAGGGTGTCTCACGTGCCCCTCCTCTTTGGACGCTAGGCTTCCGCCTTGTTCCTTCCTCTCCTCTTCTGTCTCCCACGGAAGTGGCTCTGAGGCGCGGGCCACTGAGTCCGTCGTTACCAGGGTGTGGGTGAGCGTGACCAGGGTACGTTCTCCGGCGTCGGCGTCCACCCAGAGGAGAGGAGCAGGGTAGGTCTCATGTGGGCCACGTCCCAGAGCACGTGTCTTTATGCCCGGAAAGTCTGTGAGGTCGGCCTTTCTCTGGATAATGACAGTACTGCTGGTGCCCTTTTATCTGAGTGAAATAGATGTTCTATGTTTTTATTTGTGGTTGTTTATGTCTGCTTGTTAGATATTCATGTATATTGCACCAATGTCACACTGGTTAAAGTTGGAACTTATTGAGTACAGCGCCTTTTGTTCTGTTGGAGTTTACCGCTTACTTTGCCAAGAAAACTGTGTTTTATCCTATGAGCCTATGTTCGGGCCTGCTGCCTTCTTATCTGTTGGTGGGATATAGGAATGACTGATAATCATATGGGGCTTTTTTGTTCGGTGTGATTAAAATGTTCTATAATTGACTTAGAAGAGGAGCGTTTAAGTTTGTGATTCTAGTAAAAAGTATGTAATCTCTCACTTTAAACAAGTGAATCGTAGGGTATATTTTGCTGTATTTTTACAGAATTCCAAATGTGTAAACATGTTTATTGAAAAAGAAGAAACTTAAATCAAGTAGTTAACCCTTTACTAAAGAACAGGAAGAGATCCACAAAGTAAACCGCAAGCTAGCAGAAGGAAGACAGTTATTAAGATTAACGCAGCTTAAACCTAAGTGTCCACCAACAGATGAATGGATCAAGGAAATGTGTATATATTTACAGTGGAACATTATTCAGCCATAAGAAAGAATGAACTCTTGCATTTGTGGTAACATGCATGGGACCTCAAGGGCATTATGCTGAGTGGAATAAGACAGAGAAAGATAAATAGTGTACGATCTCACTTACATGTGGAATCTTACAAAGAAAAAAATGATAACAAGAAGAAAAAGCAAGGCCACAGATGCAGAGAACGGATTGGTGGTTGTCAAAGACATGGAGTGGGCGATGGGCAAAATGCGCAAAGGGGGTCCAAAGGCACAGACTCCCAGTTATAAGGTATATAAGTCATGGAGATGTAAGGTATAGCATGGTGACTATAGCTACCAATACTGCGTTGCATATTTAACAGTTGAGAGAGTAGATCTTAAAGAGAGTAGATCTTAAAGATCTTAAGAGTAGATCTTAAAAATTCTCATCACACACAAAAATTTGTAACTCCGTGGTGATTGGTCTTAACTAGAGTTATCATCATTTTCAGAAAGTATAGAAATGTCAAATTATTATGTTTTACACCTGAAAATAATGTAATGTTGTTTGTCAGTTATACCTAAAAAAAATGTCCTGTGCAGTAAAAAAAAAAAACAAAAAACTAAAAAAACAAAAATTAATGTAGCTTACATGAAGTATAGAATAGAGGAAAAATGAATGAGAAAATTGACAGCTGAAAAGATAAGTGCATTTTATTATTTATTTATTTTGGCTGCGTTGGGGCACTGGCTTTCTGTAGCCGTGGCAAGCGGGGGCTGCTCTTCGTTGCGGTGCGTAGGCTTCTCATCGTGGTGGTTTCTGTTATTGCAGAGCACGGGCTCCAGGCATGCGGCCTCAAGTAGTTGCAGCACACAGGCTCAGTAGTTGTGGTTCGCGGGCTCTAGAGCCCAGCCTCAGTAGTTGTGGCACACGGGCTTAGGTGCTCCGCGGCATGTGGGATCTTCCCGGACCAGGGATTGAACCCGTGTCCTCTGCACTGGCAGTCGGATTCTTAACCACTGCGTATTTTTACTTGCGTTAAGTACTTAACCCAAGTGTTTTTGTGTTTGTGAGTGGCTTATTTCACTTGCATTTTGTCCTCAAGTTTTATCCATAGTTTTCCATGTCACAGGACTTACTTCCTTTTAAGGGGTGAATAATATTCAGTTTTCTGTACATGTCATATTTTCTTTATCCATCCACCTGAAGACCAACTTGGAGTCTTAAGAGGATACTGGTACATTTCCTAAGTGAAAGGGAACTTGTAGGAATTTCCTAGATAGGGAAAGCTTAAGGGGAACTTCGGCGTGACTGGATTGGGTGACATTTTAAGTTTTGCTTAAAGTTAAAGTTTTTTTCATATATAAAGTCTAAACAAACTGTTTGAGAGACTGAAATCGCTTTAGCTCTGAAGAGAAGGGACACCAGCTCCTTCCAGCTGTAAGGCATTCTTTGGTGGACTGAAAATATAGCAGAAGTGTTTGAGGATTCATCCTCATGACAGGTAGCTGTCCCATAGGGAACCTCATCATGACACTTTAAGTAATTGACAAGAATTGCAGTCAGCTGTCCATATCCGTGGGTTCCACATCCACAGATATGGAACTCGCGGATACAGAGGGCTAGTTGTAAAGGATATGAGTATCTGCCGATTTGGGTATCCACAGGCTTCCTGGAACCAATCCCCCATGGATACTGAGGGCTAACTGCATTGAGACACTGTACTGAAAGAGCAACATAAGATGGTGAGCTCACAGTGGAAAGCTAAAGAGTCCAGAGTCATATTCTCTACAATTATACCATACTTGTACACAGCTATGCAGTTATTTGCATGTTAATGACAACCTGTGACTAGATGTCAAAAACCTTTAGTTAGAATTTTGCCTTTGACCATTTGATTCTTTTTCCTTGGAGAATCAAAGTCATGCAGTTCAAGAATCATTTCATGGAGGACAGTATTTTTGTGTTTGTGAGTGGCTTATTTCACTTGTATTTTGTTCTCAATTTTTATCCATATTTTTCCATGTCTCAGGACTTTCTTCCTTTGAAGGGATGAATCATATTGCATTTTCTGTATATCTCATATTCCATCCATCCCCCTGAAGACCAACATTTGGGTTGTTTCCCCCTCTTCACTATTGTGAATAGTGCTGCTAGAAACATGAGTTTGCAGATATCTCCTGAAGACACTACCTTCAAGTATTTTGGATATGTATTTAGAATCTGTATTACTTGGTCATATGGATCTGATATACTGGTTTCCATAGTGGTTATTCCGTTTTTTAATCCTAGAAGCAGTGCACAAGGGTTTGAGTTTCTGTACATTCTCATCTATATCCGTATTTTGTTTTATTTTGATAGTAGCTATGTTAATGTGTTGGAGGTGACATCTCATTTTGCTTTTGATTTGCATTTCTCTAGAGATCATTGATGTTAAGCACCTTTGCATTTTCTGGTTGGCCATCTGTATTTATCTTTACAGAAATGTCTATTTAAAGTCCTGCTCATTCGTTAATCAGGTTTTTGTTTTCAAGTTTTTAAGTTTGTAGGAGTTTTTTGTATATTTTAGATAATAACACCTTATCAGATATGTGATTTCCATGTAGTTTCTTCTATTCTGTAGATAATCTCTTCACTCTGTTGATTGTGTCCTATGATTCGTTTTAGTGTGATGTAGTCTCATTTGTCTATTTTTGCTCTTGTTGTGTTGACAAAACTCCCAACTTTTAGGTTGTGCCTAAGTTTTATTGTGGGATCTTAGGACTATAGCCTGGGAGAGAGACTCTCAGAGAGCTTTAAGGAACTGCTAAAGAAGTAAGGGAGGAGCCAGGACATAAAGGACTTTTTTTTTGCTGGAAAAAACATTTAAACGATTACTGTTAATCACAAAAAACAGACATCTGAAGTTAATGATTTTAGTACTTTTCTATGTATGGGAAGATGCAAGAATCTTGGCTCACTGAAATTATTCCTTATCTTCATTATCTAGGGCCAGTTTCCAAAGTGCAGAATGCTTCCTGTTTTTCTCCATCCTGAATTTCCCTCAGGGTGCACCTTCAAGGGGTGGTTGCAGTGGCTGATGGCTTGATCCCTGTAGAACTGGAATGGTGGGCAACATTCTTTGTTTAGTGGAATGGCAGGCAACATTCCCTGTCCACAGCTGCCTGTGCTTCTCATGTCATATCCAAGAAATTCCAAAACTACTGTCAAGAAAGTTTCACCTGTTTTCTTCTATGAGTTTTATAGTTTTTCTTATATTTAGTTCTTTTATATATTTTCAGTTAATTTTAGTATATGGTATCTTTCTTTTGTATGTGGTTATACAATTGGCCCAGTAGTATTTGTTGAAGGGACTGTTTTGCCATTGAGACGTATCGGCACCCTTTCGAAAATCATTTGGTCATATACAAGATGGTGTTTTCCGGGCCCTCTAGTCTTCTCCATTGGTCTACATGTCTGTCTCATGCCAGAACTACACTGCTTTGATTAGTGTAACGCCTTTTTGTTTTAAGTTTTGAAGTCAGGAAGTGTGAGACCTCCAACTTTGTTCATTTTCAAGACTGTATATTTGGAGGTCCCTTGAAATTACTTATGAATTTTAGAATTTTTCTATTTCTGTAAAAAATGCTGTTGGGATTTTGATAGGGATTGCATTAAATGTGTAGATAGCTTTGGGTACTATTGACATCTTAACAATATTAAGTCCTCCAATCCATGAATAGAGGATATGTTTCCATACATTTGTGTATTCTTTGAAGTCCTGTCATCAGTGTTTTCTTGTTTTCATGTATGTCTTTCACTTCTTTGGTTGTATTTATTCCTCAGTAGTTTATTCCTTTTGTTCTTAAATTTTTATGTCTTTAAAAAACTTAATTGTTTCATTATCCTCTTATTTCATAGATCTATAAACAGATAAAAACACTGTCAGTATTTTTCCCATCACTTGCAGAAAGACCCTAAAAGTTTGGGGTTTGCTTTTTCATACTATTCACACACATGGAAATGGAGCTGTAACTTTAGGTTAAAAATTCATCCCTATGCCCTATACTGTTAGAAGTTTTTAGAACTGATGGTTGCCTAAGTTTAAAATCATAATTGAAATTCCTAGTTTGTCTTAAAAAAGATCCCAGCACAGGGACTGATTGAAATGATCGAAAGAGCCTCCTCCAAATTCCAGTGCCCAGTAGTAAACAGAGCCTGGTTATTTAACCTGTTTTTTTTAAAACCGTGTATAAATGACCAACAGGACATGGGTATCTGAATATACACAGCAAACAATGTATATGCATATAGCAGATTTTACACTTATTTAATTTGTATAAATGTGCCACTTTGGCATAAGGATTATTTTAAGGTGAAGCGCAAATACAAAGAAGTAGATACAAGAAAAACTTCCTGCCCTCCCCTTATTTGCCTAAAAGCAGGACATAAATTTTCAAAGGTGTCCCTCCTCCCTTTTCAACCAGGAAGGAAAAGTTAATCCCTGGAAAAAACATTAGACCTTCTCAATTTGGAAACAGCACCAGAGGAATCTACATAAAAAACTTTACCAACTAGCCCTTATCTACATTAGTTTCCCATATATTTCCCTTGTTACAATTGGCGCTCTAGAAATTTCAAGGTTCTTTTTCATTATCACTTCTCTAAACATGTATTGTTCTTTTGCTAAAATACTATGTAAACTCAAGTTCTAACCAAACCTTTTATTCAACTCTGGGGACTTCCATGTGTCACAAGTGATACACATGTTAGTAAACTTGTTTTTCTCTTGTTAATCTCTCTTTTGTTATAGTGGCCCCAGATAAGAACTTGGGAAGGGTAGAAAGGTAATTATTTTTCCTTCCTTGCATTGGGCAAATGATATCTGCAATGTCTGTCATGGAACAATAAGTGGAAAACTTTACTATTCACCATTCACAGAACTATTTAGAGCTAAAAGAAGTTTAAACAAGTACACTTTCAAAAGATGTTGTTAGGAGCTTCCCTGGTGGCGCAGTGGTTCGGGGTCTGCCTGCCGATGCAGGGGACACGGGTTCGTGCCCCGGTCTGGGAGGATCCCACATGCCGCGGAGTGGCTAGGCCCGTGAGCCATGGCCGCTGAGCCTGCGCGTCCGGAGCCTGTGCTCCGCAACGGGAGAGGCCACAACAGTAAGAGGTCCACGTACTGGGAAAAAAAAAAAAAAAAGATGTTGTTAAGTTGGTATCACTCATAAGCCTGAGGTTATGCTAGCCTTAGTTGCTCCCATCCCAGGTGAGAAGGTCCCAAGAACAGGCACTGCCTGTGCTTTATCACCTCCCGCTCTTTGCCAGGGACCCAGCGCCCCTTCCACAGCCTTCCCAGGGCTGGTGTAGGTGGTGTCCACACCACCTAGGTGGGTATGGGTCACAGTGACTTGCAGGTTTTTTTCTGCCCGACTGGTACCTTTATTTATATTTTCCTTCGTTTTGGTGAAAAGAAAATGCTCTTCATGAAAAGTAAGGTTTGCATAATGGAGATAGTGTAGTATAGAGGGGAAAAGGAAGTTAATCACTGAAGCCACCACGTCTAAGGAGCTGCCTAGACCGTTGAACAATGTGGGGGTTAAGGCTGCTGACCCTCCCTGCAGTTGAAAATCCGTCTATTACTTACAGTCAGCCTCTGTGTATGTGGTTCCTCTGTATCTATGGTTTTGTATCCATGGATTCAACCAACTTTGCATCCTGTAGATTGTAGTATTTACTACTGTGAAAAATATCCATGTATAAGTGGACCCACACAGTTCAAACCCGTGTTGTTCAAGGGTCCACTGTATTGGGTTACTCAACAACTGACTGTAAGGATATTTTTGATTCTATTTCCATTGACAAATATAATCCTTACTTCATTATTTTTTAAGGAAAAAAAACCCATCTTCACTATTACAGAAGACTGAAATCACCCCTGTCCAGATCCACTCCCCAGTGTAACCACCCTTAAAAGAAACACTTCTTGGGGCTTCCCTGGTGGCACAGTGGTTGAGAATCTGCCTGCCAATGCAGGGGACACGGGTTCGAGCCCTGGTCTGGGAAGATCCCACATGCCGCGGAGCAACTAGGCCCATGAGCCACAACTACTGAGCCTGCGCGTCTGGAGCCTGTGCTCGGCAACTAGAGAGGCCGCGATAGTGAGAGGCCCGCGCACCGCGATGAAGAGTGGCCCCCGCTCACCGCAACTAGAGAAAGCCCTCGCACAGAAACAAAGACTCAACACAGCCATAAAATAAATAAATAAATTAAAAAAAAAAAAAAAAAGAAACGCTGCTTTTAAAAATCCATGGGCTCTGCATCAACCACACAGCAGCACAACTGGCCTGCTGACTGCCCCTAACGCCGCAGAATTTTCTGCCTCCATTCTGCTCCCCCACTGAGGACCTGCACAGGCTGTCCAGCTACTTCCATCCTTGTCTCAGGCTCTGAATCACAGCCCCTTTTCTCACATATTCTCTACTTTTTGGGCAGAGGTGGTAGAAATTTCCAGGGCAATGTTACCGAATCAGGTTTCTTTGCCCAACGTGAAGCAAATCAAACACTAAGATGCCAAGGTTTGCAGCAGAGAAAGAGCTTATTCGTGAAGCAGCCAAGTGCGGGGACTGGAGAACAAATTTCAAAACTGCCTCCCTGAAGGCCAGGGACTCAGGATAGAGGATAAAGAAGCAGGGTGGTCTGAAGAGTGGGGAAAGCTGATTGGAGGTAAGAAGAAGGTGAGTAATCATTCTGCACAGGCACAAGTGAACTACATGCTGCTTTGTGGGACGCATGTTCAGAAAATGGTGGTGTCAGCATGATCTGAGGGTGGAGGTTTTGGCCCTCTGACACCAAAAAGTCATCCATCAGACACTCGCGCAGGCCCGGTGGTCTTGACCCATTTGAACTGCTTAAGACTCGCTCCAAGTTCCTGAAAATCTAAGCAACCCATAGTCAGAGGTGTTGTCTATAGGGGGTGGTTAAAGGAGTCTTGTGATATACTGTCTAAGCTGCGTGAAGCTTGCAGGGTATGCAATTTGCAAGAACAATTAAGATGAGCTTGATTGGTGAAGGCAGGTTACACAGTATTATTTATTAAGCAAGTTATAGTTTAAGGGTCTAAATGATGACTGCCCTCGATTTCAATAAGAGGAAGGAGGACAACAAGGGCCCTGAGGTGCTCAGTTCTGGCCAGGCAGCTGCCTTTCTGCATTTCAGGTCAACACAGGAAATCTCACAAAACCCAGCTGCCTTCACCTGGTGGGGAACGTGTTGGGTGAAAGTGTTCATGCTCTGCCGCAACTTGCCCACCTTGTTGAGGGTGGACAGTAAAGAGAGGTTCCACCTCCTCCACAGATGGAATTACCTAACAAAGCCTTCACCTGTGAGTCTCACTATGGATTGATTCCTCATTATTTTTCCAGGTTCTTCACCTTGGGGAATAACGGCAATTCCCCCATGAAAAGAAGCAACTCAAAGCCTTTTTTCTGTCCCTGTTCCCTTGACAGACACAGATTCAATAAGTACTCATTGTGCCAGAAAACCAAGGTCCACAGAAACTAGTGGTTTTGCCAGGGTGAACCAGGGTGCCACAGGATGGATTCACACACACGTGGCTCTCAGGCTGCCAATCCCTTACTCTTGTAGGAAATGAAAAAAACATTTTTCCCTACCCTTCTAACTTCTCTACTGGGAAACAGATTAACAAGACAAAAAGCATACAAATGTGTTTAATGTAAATGTATGTGACTCAGGAGCCTGCATAAGAAAATGAAGACCTGAAGAAATGGATAAACCTGAGTGTTTTTATGCTTAGGTTTGATAAGAGTGAAAAATCATGGAAGCTCTGATAGGGACAGAGTATGAGTTAAGTGTAGTAAAATGGGGGAAATTTAGCAAGTCCTGTTCATTCACATTCCTCTGTGTCCCTTCTAATTCAGAGATAAGAATGCTCCTTTCTGCCAGGTAAAGGGAGGGCACTGCTCACATGAGGGTTTATGACCGGCTTCAGAGGAAGATCAAAAAGTCCTTGCAAATGCCATTTCTCAAATCCCTCCAGCTTAAAATATTCAATATGCCAATATGCCTGACCTCATCACTCTATGAAAATGACCAATAAGTACAAGAAAAGATGCTCAACATCATTAATCATTATGGAAATAGAAATTAAAATCACAAGGAGATAGCATTTCATACCTACGAAGGTAGCTATAATACAGTTAAATGGGACATGAATGTTTTCATGGGGCATTAGGGAATAACTGTAACCTTTGTTCAATGCAGTGATGGTGTATTTTGGGCATTTTTAAGACCTTATCTGTTACAGGGTATGATACATTAGATCATATGGAGTGTATAACTTAGGATTTATGGGTGAAGTCAATATGTTTGAAATACTGTAGCAAAACAAAAACAATTAGAAAGTGGTTATTTTTGAAGCTGGTGGGTGGTGAAGGGGTTCAGAATATGTCACCCCAAAATATGCCACTTTGGCATGTGGATTCTTTTGAGCTAAGCAACCAAATCCCAACAGAGGCAGGAGAAACTCTTTACCTCTTCCAAAGGACATTTACATTTATAAAGAAAATTTCCATTTAGAGCCACACTTCCGGAGATAACTTTTGTGAAATTCCCATTTCTATGTAAGTAATTAAAATTGGTTTTTTTCCTCCTCTTAATCTAATTTAAATTTCTGAAGGCCAAGTGTAGAACTTAGAAGTGTAGAAGTTTTCTCCTCCCCTATAGTGGGTAAGTGGAGTTATGTTCCATCTAATTTGCTTAAAATTATCTATGAAAAGCGTATACGAGAATGACAAGAAAAACTATGCCAACCGAAACTGATAATCATATTTTGAGTATGTTATTGAATCATATGGGTGAAAACACCAAGCTAAAGGAGTTGATTCTGGTTTCATTTACAGAGCTGTAATTGGTTGTGTCTCCATTTAGGGCTGGAAACAGGTGGGTTTTGTTTTAAGTATTGTAGAATTATTCAACCACTTCATTAAAGCGTAGGGTATCTATTTTTAATGATCTCTTGTGTGAGAATGTAAATACGGGGAGGAGATTCTGAAAGATGCACACTGTACAGGTAACAGGGTCAGCTCTGGGAATGGCATGAACATTAGGGCTGGTGGCCAAAGGTGACTTTCATCATTTGCTGAGCACCTACTATGTGCCAGGTACTAGTGTTCTTCATGCTGGAAATATAGACACGAAAGAGACCTAAAGTCCTTGCTTACATGGGGCTCACATCTAGTGGGGGAGACTGAAAGGTAAGCTCAATGAGACCCACGTGTATTATAATGATGCGTGCTGTGCAGCACATGAAGGCAGGGAAGGGGAATAGGTCGGGGGAGGGATCTTCACCTGCAGGTAGGTTGTATGGAGAAGGCCTCACTGAGAAGGGGACATAAAGACCTGAAGGGAGAGACGGGGTGGGGGTGGGGGACCCTGTGGAGATCTGGGGGATGATCCTCTGAGGATCATATCCTGTGTGCCTCTTACTAATGTTATGCTGTTAAATCATTTAGACACTTACAAATAGTCATTGACCCTCCAGTTTTGAAGCAGGAGGCGCTGTGGTGTATTCTGTTTGGAATTGGTCAGGGTTAGGGCCACAATTACCTTGATGAGGATATGATTGAAGACCTTAGCCACTTTGAATAAATTGAGGTTCTAGCCATGCACACTAGTGTGTGCTCCTATAAAATGGATCTTTTTGGAATATGTGTAGAGATTGGTCCCTACAGAGCATCTTACTGAAGTGGCTCGGTCCACTTCTGTAAGTTGTTTAGCTATGTGACTGACAGTGCTGAACAAAACCCAAACTGTCCTTTTGCCCCTTGGGCCAAGACGCTCATCCCTCGTGGAAATCAATCAATTATAAGTGGGAGAACATTTCTGTATCTGTGGATCTGTAGGTCTGACCGTTTATTTATTTATTTCACTAACCTCAGGGACAGTATGTTAGGGAAGCAGAAAGGCTGATCAGTATCTCTGACCATGAGCCTCAATGCCAGCAAATTACCATATGAAGTGACCAAATGGTCACAGTGGATTACATCACAGTGGGTTTGCAGTATAAAGTCCAGACTATCTGTAGCTGTAGGCTTATTTCTCCTAAGGGTAGGCAGTGGCTGGATGGGTTTCTTTTGCAGAACTAGAAAAAGGCTGCTGTGTTTTTGTTTTGTTTTGTTCTTTTGCTTTTTACTTTTTTCATGCTGAATTCTTACTTAGGGAAATTAATCTGTATCTGTGGCCAAGGTATTCAACAATACTTTCTTTCAGTTTCAGGTCACAGTTTGGTAAGAAGATCAAAGGGCACTATCAACAGCTCGTGCACTGCCTTGGTGTGAACCCAGAGTTCAAGCACAGACGAAGATCAGACACTGACTTCACACTTCTGATAGGTACGCAGTACAGCCCTCAGTTGTGCTTTGATTCTGTTTCCCCCTTCTGTACAATAGGCTCCCCTCTCAAGGCAGGTCTCTCACCGAATTTCCTCTTGTTAGTGTCTGGCTAGCACCGCGTCCAGGTATACTCAGTCGCTGTAATTGTTCATCGTGATGATCAGGAGAGCTCTGCCGGTGCGATTCAAATATCAACCTATTTGGTAAGTTCCAACACCCCCAAACTCAGTTTAAACTCGAAGCCCAGAAAAGGCCATTATTACTAGAGCCGATTTCACACATCTGATAGGTATGGAACATAACTCCCAGGTGTACTCTGTGTCTTACCCCCTTGCTTTTTACAAAGGTGACTTTCTGAATTGTTTTAATCCAGTTTATACTGGTGCCATGGAGGCACGTTCTTCATGCTCAAGACTGAGCAAAGGCAGGGTTATTTCAGTACCTTTTAAAGCTATAAAAAATAGCCCGACACTTTCATAAACCCTAGAGCTAGGAGAGAATTTGAGGGCATCCTGTTTGGCCCCTGGATTGCTGAGAAAAGGAACTTCTGTCATCCTACACTGGAATCTCTGAGAAGGATGATGTGAAACTTCTCATGTGAAATGTACCTTGCTATATAGCGCCTCCTAGTTTAAGAAGTTTTTTTTATACCTTATTGAAATCTCTACTGGGAAGGATCCAGCATACACTCATTTGTTGTACAGGAGGAAAACTAGAGCTGTCAAATGCCAATTCTGTAGCACTCTTCTGGTCTACAGCACAGGGCAGGCTCAGTAATATTGAAAGAGGAATAGCTTATTATTGTTTATGATGTATTGTTCTTCTGTGATTTTAACAGTAATGCACCCATAGGTGATTTAGAAAGTTATACAGGTTTCATGGGGGAGTCATAAGGGACTGTTTCCAGTAGTTGTGCTGGCTGATCTCCTCTTATGGACCATACCATTGGCATGCTCTCCTGTTGGTGTGGGTCAGGGTTCAGCAGACATTGGCTTCATGTGCTGTATGCCAACTTTTTATAACGACTGTGTTCTGTGAATCAGCAGTTGGGGCAGGGAGAGATGAGGGGCCCAGAGAGGGTGGTCAGCATCATAATCCCCTTATGACCTCATCAACCTGCCACCTCTGATTTTGAACACATCCTTGTACTTCTCCAGGTTTTGATATCTCTAACTAATTTCCGGGTAAATCAATGAAAAGTTCCTACATCTTTATGATCAAGGACCTTTTCGAGAGGCTGATGAATACTGTGGAAATTAATTTTTTTTAAATGCATATCTGTACATACATACACAAATTAGCAGCTACTTCAGGAAGTTTAAGGAAACCTATGGACCTCTCTTAAGAGCACCTAGACTTAGGGAGTTCACTGTTTCTTCCAATTTCACACATCTGTGATTTTAGTGCCTTCCACCATTCAAATCGTATCAGGCCCCTGCCTGACGTTCTCCAATAATTTCCCATTGAAATTAGAATGAAACTATTTACCAAGCATGGCCAGCAATGAACAAGATCAGGCTACTCTTTGCCCTGATCACTCAACCTCTTTCCTCCTTGATTACTTTGCCCTAGACACACAGGTATGTTCCTTTGGAGATTTATTAATAGGAGTATAATAGGCAGAAGATAAACGTCCCTGTTTACAGTGTGCACCTTGATAACTATTGACATATGTTCTACGTGAGAGATGATCAGCACACTCAGAATAATGAACACATCCATCACACCCAAAAAAAGGTTTTGCTTCCTTGGTATGTATAGTAATGAGAACTACATTTTGCTCCAAAGAGGTTCTCTAGTTATTTATCTCATGCTTAACTAGGGATAATTTATTATTAAGCAAATTATGTATGTCGGAAAACAACTTGCTCCTGGTGTACTTGAATGTACCTGAGAAACTTCTTTCCTTATGTTTTTGATACTTTATGCCCCAGGTCGAATGTTACCGAAGTACAGTCTTTCACAGGAATCTCATATTGATGAGTGTTATTATATATTCTCCTATTAATGCTTTTGTCTAAGGTATTTTGAATGTTAATCATAGTAAATTTGGAGTCCCTGGCACACTTCCACCCATAACAAATCATGAAAGAAATTTTATAGAATCCTGTACTCATAAAAGTTGAAAAATAATGGAATCATTTTTAAATCGTAAGAGTGTGCTTAAAATGTATTCCTGGATGCTTGGTTATGGTCCTCAACAAACCTAATGTTGAATTCAGTAAGTTAGCTAAGGAAAGAGTATGTGGTAGCTTATGATTTATGTGTGGGATAGGCCAGTTTCTCTTTAATGGCAATAGACATAAAATAATGGTCAATGTTATGTATTGTGGCAATAGACATAAAATAATGGTCAATGTTATGTATTGTAAGAAAGGAAAAAGTATTTTTTCAACCTTCTTAGTGTCCCGGCAAGGTCTGAAAATGAAACTGATAAAAACAGATTAACAGAAGAAAGGCGTACAAATTTATAAGTTTTATGTGTCATGGGATCCTTCATGAGCAAATGGTTAGACTTGTGTATCTTATGCTAGGTGTGATGAAGAGTGGACAGTCATGGAGGAATATGATAGATTAAGGAAAATAAGGTAATTGTAGTGAATGGGGGGTCATTTAGCAAGGCCTGTTTGTTTGGATTCTTCTTGGCGTCCCTCCTAATTCGGAGATAAAGAGGCTCCTTTCCTAATTCTTGTATGGACTAGTCAAATTGGAAGAAGATAAAAACAGCAGTTGGAATTTTTTAAATGATAAGGATCATTAAATGTTAGATTAAAACAGTTTTAAGAGAGTCCACCTGCCGATGCAGGGGACACGGGTTCATGCCCCGGTCCGGGAAGATCCCACATGCCGCGGAGCGGCTAGGCCCGTGAGCCATGGCCGCTGAGCCTGCATGTCCGGAGCCTGTGCTCCGCAACGGGAGAGGCCACAGCAGTGAGAGGCCCGCGTACCGCAAAATTAATTTAATCACATATCCTCTCCTTTCTCTTTTGCAAAACCTTTTAAATACTGTTTCAATTATACACTACTTTATACTTCTGGACCCAAAGCATAACCTCCGAAATTTCTTTTTCCTAATAAAATAAACTCACTGTGTAATCTACTGTTCCTTCCTCTTCAGCCTTAATACATATTGAAGAAAAACACTAGCCATATTATATTAAAGTGACAAATGAAATGAAGTTAGATTAGATATGATTAGAAGCAATCAACCTCAATACATCCGCACTGGGTTCCTTCAACTTTCACTTCCTTACAGTGAGTAGTTCCTTGGAGATGTGTGAGATGGCTATCTAGTTCTACGTTCTGTGGTCTCTAAAGTCAGCCTTCTTGATAGCAACAAACACCAAGTTCCCCCCACGCTCTCTGCTTAAAGTGAGCTCATTCAGCTTCTTCGGATTGTCTACTACACATTTTAAAAAGGATATTGCTAACTCATGTAGATTTGGTGAAAGTTGAGGTTGTCTTTTAATGTTAATGTCTTACACAAATGCTTTTGAGCAATTGCCAGCCTTTTTTTTTTTAATTAAGTAATTAATTTATTTTTGGCTGCGTTGGATCCTCGTGGCTGCGCGAGGGCTTTCTTTTTTAGTTGCGGTGAGCGGGGGCTACTCTTCATTGCCGTGCGCGGGCCTCTCATTGCGGTGGCCTCTCTCGTCGCGGAGCACCGGCTCTAGAGCGCAGGCTCAGTAGTTGTGGCGCATGGGCCTAGCTGCTCTGCAGCATGTGGGATCTTCCTGAACCAGGGCTCGAACCCGTGTCCCCTGCATTGGCAGGTGGATTCCTAACCACTGCGCCACCAGGGAAGCCCCATTGCCAGCTTTGTAAATACCTAGATTGTCTTTTGCTTGTTTCATGAAAGCACAGCTACAGTTATACTAGGTGCTACCCAAAGTTTCATGCCTTTTCTTTTTACTATACTAAAGATTCATAGGATGTATTTCTAGTTTTCATCTGTCTGACAAGAAACTAAAGTGCTTTCATATTTCTTCAAAACTGTGTTTTTCATGGAGATTAAATTATCACTTTTCCTCTATCACTCCAGCATCACAGAGCAACACAGAGGCTATTTAAGGGTTTCTGAAGACATCCTTTGCTTTTTCTGTCACTAGAATAGATTCTAACAACTTGAGCATCACATTTGCATGAAGCTTTCATTTATATTGGTGAAAAAAATGCATGCTTTGTGATTAATAGACCTTTATATATCCAATGCTCTTATTTTAAGTAGCACATTCAACACCCTAATAGCTGCTATATCAGAAAAGGAACAGAAATAGGTCTGAGAAGAACTACATTCAAATCCTAATTATGTGTCAAATCACGATCAGTAACATAAACATTTATAGCGTGTCTTGTCTTTCCACTTCTATAAGCAGTGAGGTGAAACTACTTACCCTACCTACATTACAGGGTTATAATGAGGACCAAAACTGAAGAAAAAATTTGGATAAGCATTATTCCTATGAAAATGGATATTACTTATTAATTACTAGTATTAGAAAGCAGTTTTGGTCAGTGCTGCTGTAAGACACTCTTTGTACCCCCTTAGGGACCAGAGGAGAATGCTAACTGTTCTAGCGGTAGTCATTGTGTAGTGTGTAAAATGCTCATCAAATATCTATATAAGTCCTTTGCATACACTGTTAAGTTCTTGAATGCTGAATAGTAATAAATAAGAAGTGTATACTCTATTAAAAAAAAACTGCAAACGTCTATTGCTGTGTATTCTGGACTGCATATTCTGTTGCAAGCATGGACTCACAGGTTGCTCATCAATTCCAGGACCACCTCCACTGCGTCCACAGGCAGCTGGAGGGCCATCCCCACCACCAGCTCTACCAGTGCAACCTCGACCCACAGGAGTTGCTCCTCCTCCTCCAACTCCGTTACCTCTACTAAGTGGTATACCATATTCACCACCATTACCTTTTTTGGGGATCTCCTGGTTTAACTTATGAAGCAGAAATATAAACCTGACCTCCATGAAATGATTCTTGAACTGCATGACTTTGATTCTCCAAGGAAAAAGAATCAAATGGTCAAAGGCAAAATTCTAACTAAAGGTTTTTGACATCTAGTCACAGGTTGTCATTAACATGCAAATAACTGCATAGCTGTGTACAAGTATGGTATAATTGTAGAGAATATGACTCTGGACTCTTTAGCTTTCCACTGTGAGCTCACCATCTTATGTTGCTCTTTCAGTACAGTGTCTCAATGCAGTTAGCCCTCAGTATCCATGGGGGATTGGTTCCAGGAAGCCTGTGGATACCCAAATCGGCAGATACTCATATCCTTTACAACTAGCCCTCTGTATCCGCGAGTTCCATATCTGTGGATGTGGAACCCACGGATATGGACAGCTGACTGCAATTCTTGTCAATTACTTAAAGTGTCATGATGAGGTTCCCTATGGGACAGCTACCTGTCATGAGGATGAATCCTCAAACACTTCTGCTATATTTTCAGTCCACCAAAGAATGCCTTACAGCTGGAAGGAGCTGGTGTCCCTTCTCTTCAGAGCTAAAGCGATTTCAGTCTCTCAAACAGTTTGTTTAGACTTTATATATGAAAAAAACTTTAACTTTAAGCAAAACTTAAAATGTCACCCAATCCAGTCACGCCGAAGTTCCCCTTAAGCTTTCCCTATCTAGGAAATTCCTACAAGTTCCCTTTCACTTAGGAAATGTACCAGTATCCTCTTAAGACTCCAAGTTGGTCTTCAGGTGGATGGATAAAGAAAATATGACATGTACAGAAAACTGAATATTATTCACCCCTTAAAAGGAAGTAAGTCCTGTGACATGGAAAACTATGGATAAAACTTGAGGACAAAATGCAAGTGAAATAAGCCACTCACAAACACAAAAACACTTGGGTTAAGTACTTAACGCAAGTAAAAATACGCAGTGGTTAAGAATCCGACTGACAGTGCAGAGGACACGGGTTCAATCCCTGGTCCGGGAAGATCCCACATGCCGCGGAGCACCTAAGCCCGTGTGCCACAACTACTGAGGCTGGGCTCTAGAGCCCGCGAACCACAACTACTGAGCCTGTGTGCTGCAACTACTTGAGGCCGCATGCCTGGAGCCCGTGCTCTGCAATAACAGAAACCACCACGATGAGAAGCCTACGCACCGCAACGAAGAGCAGCCCCCGCTTGCCACGGCTACAGAAAGCCAGTGCCCCAACGCAGCCAAAATAAATAAATAATAAAATGCACTTATCTTTTCAGCTGTCAATTTTCTCATTCATTTTTCCTCTATTCTATACTTCATGTAAGCTACATTAATTTTTGTTTTTTTAGTTTTTTGTTTTTTTTTTTTACTGCACAGGACATTTTTTTTAGGTATAACTGACAAACAACATTACATTATTTTCAGGTGTAAAACATAATAATTTGACATTTCTATACTTTCTGAAAATGATGATAACTCTAGTTAAGACCAATCACCACGGAGTTACAAATTTTTGTGTGTGATGAGAATTTTTAAGATCTACTCTTAAGATCTTTAAGATCTACTCTCTTTAAGATCTACTCTCTCAACTGTTAAATATGCAACGCAGTATTGGTAGCTATAGTCACCATGCTATACCTTACATCTCCATGACTTATATACCTTATAACTGGGAGTCTGTGCCTTTGGACCCCCTTTGCGCATTTTGCCCATCGCCCACTCCATGTCTTTGACAACCACCAATCCGTTCTCTGCATCTGTGGCCTTGCTTTTTCTTCTTGTTATCATTTTTTTCTTTGTAAGATTCCACATGTAAGTGAGATCGTACACTATTTATCTTTCTCTGTCTTATTCCACTCAGCATAATGCCCTTGAGGTCCCATGCATGTTACCACAAATGCAAGAGTTCATTCTTTCTTATGGCTGAATAATGTTCCACTGTAAATATATACACATTTCCTTGATCCATTCATCTGTTGGTGGACACTTAGGTTTAAGCTGCGTTAATCTTAATAACTGTCTTCCTTCTGCTAGCTTGCGGTTTACTTTGTGGATCTCTTCCTGTTCTTTAGTAAAGGGTTAACTACTTGATTTAAGTTTCTTCTTTTTCAATAAACATGTTTACACATTTGGAATTCTGTAAAAATACAGCAAAATATACCCTACGATTCACTTGTTTAAAGTGAGAGATTACATACTTTTTACTAGAATCACAAACTTAAACGCTCCTCTTCTAAGTCAATTATAGAACATTTTAATCACACCGAACAAAAAAGCCCCATATGATTATCAGTCATTCCTATATCCCACCAACAGATAAGAAGGCAGCAGGCCCGAACATAGGCTCATAGGATAAAACACAGTTTTCTTGGCAAAGTAAGCGGTAAACTCCAACAGAACAAAAGGCGCTGTACTCAATAAGTTCCAACTTTAACCAGTGTGACATTGGTGCAATATACATGAATATCTAACAAGCAGACATAAACAACCACAAATAAAAACATAGAACATCTATTTCACTCAGATAAAAGGGCACCAGCAGTACTGTCATTATCCAGAGAAAGGCCGACCTCACAGACTTTCCGGGCATAAAGACACGTGCTCTGGGACGTGGCCCACATGAGACCTACCCTGCTCCTCTCCTCTGGGTGGACGCCGACGCCGGAGAACGTACCCTGGTCACGCTCACCCACACCCTGGTAACGACGGACTCAGTGGCCCGCGCCTCAGAGCCACTTCCGTGGGAGACAGAAGAGGAGAGGAAGGAACAAGGCGGAAGCCTAGCGTCCAAAGAGGAGGGGCACGTGAGACACCCTACGCTCCTGCCTCCGGGCACAGACAAGGGCACCCTACCCTGGGCAGCTGTCCGAAAAGAAACGGAGGGGACCTAGCAGGACACGACGTCGACTCCGCACAGACGCGCCGACGCCACGGCACGCCTATAGCGCCGTGAGAGCAGCCGAAAAGGCAGAAGACTACCTATCGCTACCTGAGCCTGCTGGGGCCGGGGAGCAGGCGACATGCACACAGCCCTCTGCGGCCCGCTGCCCCCACCTGCATTCAACCCCGGGAGCACACATACGCACGCAGAAATGACGCGTGCTTCCCTCCGCAGACGGGGACAACTTGGGAGCGGCCATCGAGCAACGGCCAGGGCTTTGGCTTTGACCGGGAGAAAGTTCTATCCACAGCGGCACCCCCGAGGCGGTTACAGGGAGAAAGTACGAGAGAAGGGACCTTTTGTACACGCTCTGTAGGCGCACGTACACGAGCTTACGCACGACGCACACGTGATACGCACGCGCGCCCACGCACACGTTCGTGTACCTGCGGGCTTACGGATGAACGAGTGGAGCGGGGAACGAGTGAATGAACCGACGAACGAGTCCGGGGGGGTTTGAGGCGAGAGTACAGACACACTCCCATGGAGAGCTCCCCAGGAGGGTCTACTGAACTGATGGCCCTCCCCAGGGTCATCTGTCTGTGCGGATGGAGGGGAGCCGCTGGGATGTACACCTGTGCCAGCAACTCCAAACCACCTCCCTGCACCCCCGACCCCGGGCACTCCGTGGCAGAGTGACCGCCTGACGCCCCTGGAGGTGAGCAGGGGCGATGTGCCCCAGCTCCCTTGGGTCCCCGTCAGTGCCTCCCGCTGCCACAGTGGCCTAGACCCTCTCGGGCCTGCTCCTGAGCCCTTAAGCCAGTTCACGTAGCGGGATGAGAACAGCAGAGAGGCAAGCACGCGGGAAGACGAGGAACCCAGGTCCCTGTGCCACCTCTGGCTCTGAATCAATGTCCTGAGAGAGCCAGGGTCCTGCCCGACACGACCCAGGTGGATGCCCGTCCCCAGGTGTGCAGACATGACAGGGTCCCGGTAGCCAGGACCTGTGGGCCAGGCAACGTGGACTCCAGACCCCTCCCAGAGGGGTGTGGAGATGGACCCACCGAGGCACGGATTCCTTGGGAGGTCTTTACCTGTGCGCTCCTACTGCCAAGGAGAAGCCCCAAAAGGAAGGGACACCGCCTCCCCCAACCCCCCAGTAGGTCCCCCCCCCACTCGGAAGGCTTGGGTGGCTCTTGGGCCTCCCTGGGCCTTTTTCCCTGGGCCTTTTTTGATCCGCAAAGGGCGGAGGGAGAGGCCACGCTCGCGAAGGCGCTGGGCATTTCTGGAGCAACAGTGCCATCAAGCGGAAGCTTTTTCAGCACGGCCTCCAGCCCCTGCCTGTGCATACCGTGGGGAAGGCCCGTGACGGGGAGGAGGGCTGGCTTCGGAGCACTGGGAGGATTCCCGGGCCGAACCTGGCCGCCCGGCACGCCTCCGCGGTAGGTGTGGAAGCCACACGCGGTGGGGTTCGGGGCCGGGCTCGCCCACCGAGGAGCCCCTGGCTGCCAGGCCCGCCGCGCTTCCCCACCCTCGGGGCCGTGGCCTCGGCAGCCGCCATGTTCAGGAACAGGGAGCTGAAGCTCCCACCCCAGGGCATCTGGCCCCTGGATCCTGGCCCTCCCTGCAGGAGCGAGGCCGGCCAGTGGGGTCCCTGGGGTCTCAGGGCCACCGGGGACCCAGGACCCGCTGCCGGTGCCCCGGCGGAGGCCCCGGGCCCAGCCACCGTGGACCACGGGGAAAGGGGAGGAGACGGCCGCCCGGTCCCCTGGCGGGGGCAGCACCCTGCAGACAGCCCGGAGAACGTGTCCTCGTTAGTGCTTGCTCCCAGACGCAGACGAGGAAGAGCAATGCAGGGGCGCTGTGCACGTTCCACCCTCTCGCAGTTGGATCTGGGTTTCGGTTTCTGTACTTCTTGCTCCCGCCATGGAGAGTCCCGATCCCAGGCCCCGCCGCATCCCGTGAGGCCCTTCCTGTGCCACAGGACACAGGGTACCCAGGACCCACTGGCGATGGGACGCCAAGTGGGCCACGATCGATCGGTACGCAGAGAGGGACGGCACCGGCCGCAGCGAGGGGATCCAGGTCCGTTTTCCGCACCCGAGCTCACCTCGGGAACAGGAACTCTGCGGCCGGGGGACGCCCTATTCCTCGGCCTCCCTCCCCGTGGACGACCCGGGGGTCCTCTCGTTTGGGGAAGACTCCTGGGAGTTTTCACAAGCGGCTCCACGTTCTGCAGGTGCCGCCGTTGGCCCCGGCCAGAGGGGCACGCTGAGAGCACCTGCGGCGGGCCACCAGTCAGAGCGCCTAGCTACCTCAGGACCCGGCCCCAAGGAAAGGCTCTGCCCACGTAAGATGGCCTGACAACGTGTCGGGCGACTCACAGGCGCGAAAGGAGAGGGGCGCGGGGAGGGTTTCGGCGCCCTTCCAGGAGGGGTACGTGTGGAGGGAGGGAGGGGTCCAGCCTGGAGACTTGCTCCCAGTCGGAAGCCCTCCCCCACACCGCACCCCGCCCCGGGACCGGACCCCCACACACACACCAGCCCACCACGCACCCCCGCCCCGGCAGATAAGAGCTGGGCCAAAGGGCAGGAACGGGCCACCGCACAGCTTGCTCCAGAAGCGGCCTATCGGGTCGGCCGGGGACTCGAAGGCACCGCCGCGTGCCCAGGAGTGTGCACCTCGTTCCCGGCCTTGGCAGACAAGCTGGACGAGTGGTGGTCATGGGGGAGAGGGTGGTCAAGGGGGGCGGGGGAGGCGTTCCTCTCAGTCCATCAGAGGTGAGCTTCAGGCAGCTTCTTCAGACCCCTTCCCCTTGATTCCCTGGCTGGGCTGCAGGTGCAAGCACAGGGCCGAGACCCGGAGGGCCAGGCCGCAATGCAAGCCGGGGCCTTTCCTTCTCATGGCTGAACTGAGGCTCAGGGCCTCGTGGGGAGAAAGCTGAAGGCTGCTGCAAATGCACGGCCCGGGGGTCCACTCGGCGGGGCTCTGCTCAGCTCCTCTCCTCTCCTCTCGTGTCCTGCCCTCTCCTCTCCGGGAGCCCCGTCCGGGAGCCCTCGGGACAGGCCAGGTCAGGCCTGGGCCACCATCCCGGAGACCGCGCGAGACGGCAGCGCAGCCACCGACTGACTGGACTCTTCGGCTCAGGTGAAGGCCTCCTCCTGCGGTGGCTCCTGCGTCCCGCGAGCGCCGTCCCCTTCTGGACTCGGACTGCCAGCTCTCGCTGGGCCTCGGGCGCCCTCGGCACTGGGTAGCCAGGCTCCACGTGTCGTCTCTGAGCTGGACAGAAGAAGGTCGGTGGGCCCGCCTCGGCCGCTGCCGCCAAGGGTGGCGGAACTCCCGTTGCCCGCGGTGGTCTCTGGCTGGGCCGCACCGCGGCCCAGAGAGGCTTCCGGGGCCCTGGGCCCGCCTAGGCCGAACCTCCTCTGGCGCCGAGGGGAAGGGACACGCGGCCAAATGCCCGCAGAACCGCGGCCCGGCCTCCTTCGGAGCAGCTTCCTCCAGTCCCGCCCAGACGTGGCGGCCACCAGGGTCCACCGAGACTCCACTTCCTGTAGCCCCACACGCCAGGCGGCCGGGCTGTGCGCCTTGTGCCACTGCCCGTCTCTGGAGCGTCCACGGCACCGCCGGGCCTTGGGCCACGCTTCCCGCCCCTTCCCAGGCGGAGCCCTTGACTTCCCGGGGCCACTGTCCAGTGTTCCCGACTTCGATCCTTCGTCACTCCTCCCCAGGAAGGGACGGGTACAGGGTTCGCGGGATCGGCGGACCCGTTCCTCTTGATGGCACTACTGCACCACGAATGCCAACCTGCCCTGCCCCTTCCCCTCCCCCAGGCCCTCTCCCTCTGCCCTTTGCCGAGGGAAAAACGAAATGCCAACCTCTGCCCAACCTGCCAAAGGCAGGATGGCTCATCAACCCGGCCACTTCAGAGGGGCGCGCCTCAAACTCTGGCCCTGCATCCTGCGGGGCCTCGTCTCTGTGGGGTCCTCTTAGCCTGCCGTTACGACTCCCCATCCAGGCACCCAGCCGTTGGACCGGCAGCTGTGTCTTTAGCAGCCCACATTTGCCTAACGCCTCGGGAAACACTCTGAGCGTGAGCACAGAGATCCAGTCACGTCTGGCCGGTGCCCGGCGAGGCACCTTCTCACCAGTCACCGAGGGGCAAGCAGCCCGAACGAAGCAAAGGGCCGGCAGCCCACAGGCACAGACGCGGTGCGGGACGAGCTCGGCCTCCTATGCCAAGACGATGGACTTCCCCCGAGGACCTGGCTCTTCTCCCGCGGCGGCCCGGGGGCGGGAGGGTGGCAGTGGGGTTTGGTGTTCAGGCGTGGACGGTGGCACGCACGGGTCCGTCGGGAGGGCCGCCGGGCGCTGCCCCAGAGACGCCGGAGCGGGTCAGTCTCCTGACACCGCCCAGGGGAAGGCCAGGGATGGGAAGACACCCCCGGGGTGGGTGTGTGGCTGGGTGTAGGCTCCCGCCAACTCGCTGTGCTTTACACCTCGGAGCGACTGGGAGCCACCGCGGACTCCTCTTTAGTTTCTTTGCGGTGCACTGGCGAATGTGGTTTAGACACAGGTTCCTGCCCTTAAGCATCCTCTCAGCGCCTGCCTGGTCGCACTGACTTGGGTGGAGGGCGGGGTGGGCCACTGGGGGCACTGCCGCCACCGGCCCCACCCATGTTGGCTGAAGGAACACACTCTGGATGCCAAGTGCTCCGCGGACACGAGGCCTTGGAAAGAGAAGAGAGCTCTGGTCCACCGCCGCCTCGGGAAGCACCACGCCTCCTCCGTGCTGAAAAGAACCGGAGGGACGGGAGGGGACGGGACGGGACGGGACGGGACGGGATCGCATCTTCTCTCCTTTTCCCTGGCTTTTGTCTCAGCACGCCTTCCTCTCTTTCTCCTACTCCGAATCTGCTGCGCCTCCGGGCCTTGGCAATTCTTTCAAGCCGCGGTACTGAGGCGCGTCGAGGAAAGAAAAGCCGCAAGAGCCCCGCCGTGCTGAGTGCACGTCTTCCGGGACCCACGCCCCACGCCGGAGGACTTGACTCGACGCCCAGATATTACCGTGAAGGGCTCTTGGGATGGCCAAACAGGGTCCTCTGGAAGGCAGTGTCACCCCAGAAATGCCACGCTGCCCTTGCTGCTCCAACCCTGCCTCCGCCCTTCGCTAACCACGGAACGTCAGGCGCGCCGCCGACCCCTCGCTAAACCACGGCGCCACACGCTCACCAGCCCGCCTGGAGAAGCCTTCAATTACTCTGAGCCAGGGTAGGAGGCGTCCTCCTCCCGGCAAGACTGTTTCAACAGAAGACAGGAAGGAGAAGGGAGAAACAGAGACAGAAAGAAAACACCTCCGGCTGCCGGTCACGCACCCACTCAGGCGACATGTCCCACACGGAAGAAGGGGACGTACACCTCCCGGAAGGCCCCACACTGTCAAGTTCCTTGGTTTGTCAAGAGGCAGACTTGGGGAGTGCAAGGAGCCCCACAGAGGGCTGCCCCGTGCCAAACCTCCACGCCGCCCAGCGGGCGCCCCCTCTTCATCATCCCGCGAGGGCACGTCCCCGAGTCCTTCCTGGCTTGGTGGAGGGCCACGGCGGAGAGAGCCGGGCCCAAGAGCGATCAGGAGAGGACGGGAGGAACGGCTATCACGGGCTCCACTCAGAGCACAGGAGGCAAAAAGCCCACGAGGCCTGGCTCCCCCTCAAAGGGTCTCCCCACCGCCGGCCCCCACGTCGGGCTGGGCTGGCACTGCTGCTTCTCGGGGGTGAGGTGGGGCGCCGAGTGATCACGTCACGGGCGGTTGGCTTCACGGAGGCTGGAGCCCAGACCGGGCCCTGGTGCCGGTGCAAGCGGCCCGGGCCCGATCCCTTTCCACCCTCCCCGCCCCCGCAGGACACGGACCTCAAATGCTACGCACCGATCACCTAGGGTAACCGTACACAGATGCTCGTCCACGCACCTCTTTCTTCCGGCCCCCCAGTCAGGATCTGACTCGAGAGCCTTTCCTACCGTGGCCAGGAACTCCGGCACAGTACACCAGTGTCCCCGTGCCACGATCCCACCTGGGAGTCCCTCCTTCTTGAGCCTTGCTGAACTAGCAGAATCACTGACTTTTTCCTCTGATGAAATAGACTATCTCGGACGGGGGAAGGGGAGAGAACAAAAGAGCACGCACTCACCCAGAACACCAGCGCCTGGAGATGACCGACGTCCCCGGTTTCCCTCTTCCTCCTTTCCTCCCGCTCTGCCGCCTCTGCAACGAGAGAGAACCGAACGCCCATCACTCAGTGTGGGACCACCACGGTGCCGGTGAACGGGGGGCTGGGGGGGTCCGCGTACACCCCCGCCCGCGCAACCTCGAGAGAGAGTGCCTCCGGTTCCTACTCGAGTGTACCGGCACCCCCGGGCCAACCAAAAACTTCCGAACGAGGCGCAAGCGTGAAGAATCAACTCCACGCGTCCTTCGGAAATGGCACGGATGCCAGCCGGGGCAGGGGGGTCGTTAGACAGAAGCAGTTTGTACACAAAGAAGCGCGTCCAGTGAAAACCTTGATCCCGTCATCCCCCTAAATCTCCTTCCGGCGGGAAGCACAGCCATCACACCCTGGCGTTGACAGGCGCGGAGCTTGTCTCCTCGGCTCTGCACACGTGGGACTATGGCGGGACACCCCCAGGTATCTTGGCAAGCCCGCGCGCGTCCTCCACAACTTCCCAGCAGTTCCTAGGACGCGTGGGTAAAGGGGCACCCACTCGTCTCCCCTCTGGCCGCACAAAGGTCCACCGCACGTACTTTCCGGGCATAAAGGGCACGTGCTCTGGGACGTGGCCCACGTGAGATCTACCCTGCTCCTCTCCTCTGGGTGGACGCCGACGCCGGAGAACGTACCCTGGTCACGCTCACCCACACCCTGGTAACGACGGACTCAGTGGCCCGCGCCTCAGAGCCACTTCCGTGGGAGACAGAAGAGGAGAGGAAGGAACAAGGCGGAAGCCTAGCGTCCAAAGAGGAGGGGCACGTGAGACACCCTACGCTCCTGCCTCCGGGCACAGACAAGGGCACCCTACCCTGGGCAGCTGTCCGAAAAGAAACGGAGGGGACCTAGCAGGACACGACGTCGACTCCGCACAGACGCGCCGACGCCACGGCACGCCTATAGCGCCGTGAGAGCAGCCGAAAAGGCAGAAGACTACCTATCGCTACCTGAGCCTGCTGGGGCCGGGGAGCAGGCGACATGCACACAGCCCTCTGCGGCCCGCTGCCCCCACCTGCATTCAACCCCGGGAGCACACATACGCACGCAGAAATGACGCGTGCTTCCCTCCGCAGACGGGGACAACTTGGGAGCGGCCATCGAGCAACGGCCAGGGCTTTGGCTTTGACCGGGAGAAAGTTCTATCCACAGCGGCACCCCCGAGGCGGTTACAGGGAGAAAGTACGAGAGAAGGGACCTTTTGTACACGCTCTGTAGGCGCACGTACACGAGCTTACGCACGACGCACACGTGATACGCACGCGCGCCCACGCACACGTTCGTGTACCTGCGGGCTTACGGATGAACGAGTGGAGCGGGGAACGAGTGAATGAACCGACGAACGAGTCCGGGGGGGTTTGAGGCGAGAGTACAGACACACTCCCATGGAGAGCTCCCCAGGAGGGTCTACTGAACTGATGGCCCTCCCCAGGGTCATCTGTCTGTGCGGATGGAGGGGAGCCGCTGGGATGTACACCTGTCCCAGCAACTCCAAACCACCTCCCTGCACCCCCGACCCCGGGCACTCCGTGGCAGAGTGACCGCCTGACGCCCCTGGAGGTGAGCAGGGGCGAGGTGCCCCAGCTCCCTTGGGTCCCCGTCAGTGCCTCCCGCTGCCACAGTGGCCTAGACCCTCTCGGGCCTGCTCCTGAGCCCTTAAGCCAGTTCACGTAGCGGGATGAGAACAGCAGAGAGGCAAGCACGCGGGAAGACGAGGAACCCAGGTCCCTGTGCCACCTCTGGCCCTGAATCAATGTCCTGAGAGAGCCAGGGTCCTGCCCGACACGACCCAGGTGGATGCCCGTCCCCAGGTGTGCAGACATGACAGGGTCCCGGTCGCCAGGACCTGTGGGCCAGGCAACGTGGACTCCAGACCCCTCCCAGAGGGGTGTGGAGATGGACCCACCGAGGCACGGATTCCTTGGGAGGTCTTTACCTGTGCGCTCCTACTGCCAAGAAGCCCCAAAAGGAAGAGACACCGCCTCCCCCAACCCCCCAGTAGGTCCCCCCCCCCCACTCGGAAGGCTTGGGTGGCTCTTGGGCCTCCCTGGGCCTTTTTCCCTGGGCCTTTTTTGATCCGCAAAGGGCGGAGGGAGAGGCCACGCTCGCGAAGGCGCTGGGCATTTCTGGAGCAACAGTGCCATCAAGCGGAAGCTTTTTCAGCACGGCCTCCAGCCCCTGCCTGTGCATACCGTGGGGAAGGCCCGTGACGGGGAGGAGGGCTGGCTTCGGAGCACTGGGAGGATTCCCGGGCCGAACCTGGCCGCCCGGCACGCCTCCGCGGTAGGTGTGGAAGCCACACGCGGTGGGGTTCGGGGCCGGGCTCGCCCACCGAGGAGCCCCTGGCTGCCAGGCCCGCCGCGCTCCCCACCCTCGGGGCCGTGGCCTCGGCAGCCGCCATGTTCAGGAACAGGGAGCTGAAGCTCCCACCCCAGGGCATCTGGCCCCTGGATCCTGGCCCTCCCTGCAGGAGCGAGGCCGGCCAGTGGGGTCCCTGGGGTCTCAGGGCCACCGGGGACCCAGGACCCGCTGCCGGTGCCCCGGCGGAGGCCCCGGGCCCAGCCACCGTGGACCACGGGGAAAGGGGAGGAGACGGCCGCCCGGTCCCCTGGCGGGGGCAGCACCCTGCAGACAGCCCGGAGAACGTGTCCTCGTTAGTGCTTGCTCCCAGACGCAGACGAGGAAGAGCAATGCAGGGGCGCTGTGCACGTTCCACCCTCTCGCAGTTGGATCTGGGTTTCGGTTTCTGTACTTCTTGCTCCCGCCATGGAGAGTCCCGATCCCAGGCCCCGCCGCATCCCGTGAGGCCCTTCCTGTGCCGCAGGACACAGGGTACCCAGGACCCACTGGCGATGGGACGCCAAGTGGGCCACGATCGATCGGTACGCAGAGAGGGACGGCACCGGCCGCAGCGAGGGGATCCAGGTCCGTTTTCCGCACCCGAGCTCACCTCGGGAACAGGAACTCTGCGGCCGGGGGACGCCCTATTCCTCGGCCTCCCTCCCCGTGGACGACCCGGGGGTCCTCTCGTTTGGGGAAGACTCCTGGGAGTTTTCACAAGCGGCTCCACGTTCTGCAGGTGCCGCCGTTGGCCCCGGCCAGAGGGTGCTGAGAGCACCTGCGGCGGGCCACCAGTCAGAGCGCCTAGCTACCTCAGGACCCGGCCCCAAGGAAAGGCTCTGCCCACGTAAGATGGCCTGACAACGTGTCGGGCGACTCACAGGCGCGAAAGGAGAGGGGCGCGGGGAGGGTTTCGGCGCCCTTCCAGGAGGGGTACGTGTGGAGGGAGGGAGGGGTCCAGCCTGGAGACTTGCTCCCAGTCGGAAGCCCTCCCCCACACCGCACCCCGCCCCGGGACCGGACCCCCACACACACACCAGCCCACCACGCACCCCCGCCCCGGCAGATAAGAGCTGGGCCAAAGGGCAGGAACGGGCCACCGCACAGCTTGCTCCAGAAGCGGCCTATCGGGTCGGCCGGGGACTCGAAGGCACCGCCGCGTGCCCAGGAGTGTGCACCTCGTTCCCGGCCTTGGCAGACAAGCTGGACGAGTGGTGGTCATGGGGGAGAGGGTGGTCAAGGGGGGCGGGGGAGGCGTTCCTCTCAGTCCATCAGAGGTGAGCTTCAGGCAGCTTCTTCAGACCCCTTCCCCTTGATTCCCTGGCTGGGCTGCAGGTGCAAGCACAGGGCCGAGACCCGGAGGGCCAGGCCGCAATGCAAGCCGGGGCCTTTCCTTCTCATCGCTGAACTGAGGCTCAGGGCCTCGTGGGGAGAAAGCTGAAGCCTGCTGCAAATGCACGGCCCGGGGGTCCACTCGGCGGGGCTCTGCTCAGCTCCTCTCCTCTCCTCTCGTGTCCTGCCCTCTCCTCTCCGGGAGCCCCGTCCGGGAGCCCTCGGGACAGGCCAGGTCAGGCCTGGGCCACCATCCCGGAGACCGCGCGAGACGGCAGCGCAGCCACCGACTGACTGGACTCTTCGGCTCAGGTGAAGGCCTCCTCCTGCGGTGGCTCCTGCGTCCCGCGAGCGCCGTCCCCTTCTGGACTCGGACTGCCAGCTCTCGCTGGGCCTCGGCCGCCCTCGGCACCGGGTAGCCAGGCTCCACGTGTCGTCTCTGAGCTGGACAGAAGAAGGTCGGTGGGCCCGCCTCGGCCGCTGCCGCCAAGGGCGGCAGGACTCCCGTTGCCCGCGGTGGTCTCTGGCTGGGCCGCACCGCGGCCCAGAGAGGCTTCCGGGGCCCTGGGCCCGCCTAGGCCGAACCTCCTCTGCCGCAAAAGGGAAGGGGGGACACGCGGCCAAATGCCCGCAGAACCGCGGCCCGGCCTCCTTCGGAGCAGCTTCCTCCAGTCCCGCCCAGACGTGGCGGCCACCAGGGTCCACCGAGACTCCACTTCCTGTAGCCCCACACGCCAGGCGGCCGGGCTGTGCGCCTTGTGCCACTGCCCGTCTCTGGAGCGTCCACGGCACCGCCGGGCCTTGGGCCACGCTTCCCGCCCCTTCCCAGGCGGAGCCCTTGACTTCCCGGGGCCACTGTCCAGTGTTCCCGACTTCGATCCTTCGTCACTCCTCCCCAGGAAGGGACGGGTACAGGGTTCGCGGGATCGGCGGACCCGTTCCTCTTGATGGCACTACTGCACCACGAATGCCAACCTGCCCTGCCCCTTCCCCTCCCCCAGGCCCTCTCCCTCTGCCCTTTGCCGAGGGAAAAACGAAATGCCAACCTCTGCCCAACCTGCCAAAGGCAGGATGGCTCATCAACCCGGCCACTTCAGAGCGGCGCGCCTCAAACTCTGGCCCTGCATCCTGCGGGGCCTCGTCTCTGTGGGGTCCTCTTAGCCTGCCGTTACGACTCCCCATCCAGGCACCCAGCCGTTGGACCGGCAGCTGTGTCTTTAGCAGCCCACATTTGCCTAACGCCTCGGGAAACACTCTGAGCGTGAGCACAGAGATCCAGTCACGTCTGGCCGGTGCCCGGCGAGGCACCTTCTCACCAGTCACCGAGGGGCAAGCAGCCCGAACGAAGCAAAGGGCCGGCAGCCCACAGGCACAGACGCGGTGCGGGACGAGCTCGGCCTCCTATGCCAAGACGATGGACTTCCCCCGAGGACCTGGCTCTTCTCCCGCGGCGGCCCGGGGGCGGGAGGGTGGCAGTGGGGTTTGGTGTTCAGGCGTGGACGGTGGCACGCACGGGTCCGTCGGGAGGGCCGCCGGGCGCTGCCCCAGAGACGCCGGAGCGGGTCAGTCTCCTGACACCGCCCAGGGGAAGGCCAGGGATGGGAAGACACCCCCGGGGTGGGTGTGTGGCTGGGTGTAGGCTCCCGCCAACTCGCTGTGCTTTACACCTCGGAGCGACTGGGAGCCACCGCGGACTCCTCTTTAGTTTCTTTGCGGTGCACTGGCGAATGTGGTTTAGACACAGGTTCCTGCCCTTAAGCATCCTCTCAGCGCCTGCCTGGTCGCACTGACTTGGGTGGAGGGCGGGGTGGGCCACTGGGGGCACTGCCGCCACCGGCCCCACCCATGTTGGCTGAAGGAACACACTCTGGATGCCAAGTGCTCCGCGGACACGAGGCCTTGGAAAGAGAAGAGAGCTCTGGTCCACCGCCGCCTCGGGAAGCACCACGCCTCCTCCGTGCTGAAAAGAACCGGAGGGACGGGACGGGACGGGACGGGACGGGACGGGACGGGATCGCATCTTCTCTCCTTTTCCCTGGCTTTTGTCTCAGCACGCCTTCCTCTCTTTCTCCTACTCCGAATCTGCTGCGCCTCCGGGCCTTGGCAATTCTTTCAAGCCGCGGTACTGAGGCGCGTCGAGGAAAGAAAAGCCGCAAGAGCCCCGCCGTGCTGAGTGCACGTCTTCCGGGACCCACGCCCCACGCCGGAGGACTTGACTCGACGCCCAGATATTACCGTGAAGGGCTCTTGGGATGGCCAAACAGGGTCCTCTGGAAGGCAGTGTCACCCCAGAAATGCCACGCTGCCCTTGCTGCTCGAACCCTGCCTCCGCCCTTCGCTAACCACGGAACGTCAGGCGCGCCGCCGACCCCTCGCTAAACCACGGCGCCACACGCTCACCAGCCCGCCTGGAGAAGCCTTCAATTACTCTGAGCCAGGGTAGGAGGCGTCCTCCTCCCGGCAAGACTGTTTCAACAGAAGACAGGAAGGAGAAGGGAGAAACAGAGACAGAAAGAAAACACCTCCGGCTGCCGGTCACGCACCCACTCAGGCGACATGTCCCACACGGAAGAAGGGGACGTACACCTCCCGGAAGGCCCCACACTGTCAAGTTCCTTGGTTTGTCAAGAGGCAGACTTGGGGAGTGCAAGGAGCCCCACAGAGGGCTGCCCCGTGCCAAACCTCCACGCCGCCCAGCGGGCGCCCCCTCTTCATCATCCCGCAAGGGCACGTCCCCGAGTCCTTCCTGGCTTGGTGGAGGGCCACGGCGGAGAGAGCCGGGCCCAAGAGCGATCAGGAGAGGACGGGAGGAACGGCTATCACGGGCTCCACTCAGAGCACAGGAGGCAAAAAGCCCACGAGGCCTGGCTCCCCCTCAAAGGGTCTCCCCACCGCCGGCCCCCACGTCGGGCTGGGCTGGCACTGCTGCTTCTCGGGGGTGAGGTGGGGCGCCGAGTGATCACGTCACGGGCGGTTGGCTTCACGGAGGCTGGAGCCCAGACCGGGCCCTGGTGCCGGTGCAAGCGGCCCGGGCCCGATCCCTTTCCACCCTCCCCGCCCCCGCAGGACACGGACCTCAAATGCTACGCACCGATCACCTAGGGTAACCGTACACAGATGCTCGTCCACGCACCTCTTTCTTCCGGCCCCCCAGTCAGGATCTGACTCGAGAGCCTTTCCTACCGTGGCCAGGAACTCCGGCACAGTACACCAGTGTCCCCGTGCCACGATCCCACCTGGGAGTCCCTCCTTCTTGAGCCTTGCTGAACTAGCAGAATCACTGACTTTTTCCTCTGATGAAATAGACTATCTCGGACGGGGGAAGGGGAGAGAACAAAAGAGCACGCACTCACCCAGAACACCAGCGCCTGGAGATGACCGACGTCCCCGGTTTCCCTCTTCCTCCTTTCCTCCCGCTCTGCCGCCTCTGCAACGAGAGAGAACCGAACGCCCATCACTCAGTGTGGGACCACCACGGTGCCGGTGAACGGGGGGCTGGGGGGGTCCGCGTACACCCCCGCCCGCGCAACCTCGAGAGAGAGTGCCTCCGGTTCCTACTCGAGTGTACCGGCACCCCCGGGCCAACCAAAAACTTCCGAACGAGGCGCAAGCGTGAAGAATCAACTCCACGCGTCCTTCGGAAATGGCACGGATGCCAGCCGGGGCAGGGGGGTCGTTAGACAGAAGCAGTTTGTACACAAAGAAGCGCGTCCAGTGAAAACCTTGATCCCGTCATCCCCCTAAATCTCCTTCCGGCGGGAAGCACAGCCATCACACCCTGGCGTTGACAGGCGCGGAGCTTGTCTCCTCGGCTCTGCACACGTGGGACTATGGCGGGACACCCCCAGGTATCTTGGCAAGCCCGCGCGCGTCCTCCACAACTTCCCAGCAGTTCCTAGGACGCGTGGGTAAAGGGGCACCCACTCGTCTCCCCTCTGGCCGCACAAAGGTCCACCGCACGTACTTTCCGGGCATAAAGGGCACGTGCTCTGGGACGTGGCCCACGTGAGATCTACCCTGCTCCTCTCCTCTGGGTGGACGCCGACGCCGGAGAACGTACCCTGGTCACGCTCACCCACACCCTGGTAACGACGGACTCAGTGGCCCGCGCCTCAGAGCCACTTCCGTGGGAGACAGAAGAGGAGAGGAAGGAACAAGGCGGAAGCCTAGCGTCCAAAGAGGAGGGGCACGTGAGACACCCTACGCTCCTGCCTCCGGGCACAGACAAGGGCACCCTACCCTGGGCAGCTGTCCGAAAAGAAACGGAGGGGACCTAGCAGGACACGACGTCGACTCCGCACAGACGCGCCGACGCCACGGCACGCCTATAGCGCCGTGAGAGCAGCCGAAAAGGCAGAAGACTACCTATCGCTACCTGAGCCTGCTGGGGCCGGGGAGCAGGCGACATGCACACAGCCCTCTGCGGCCCGCTGCCCCCACCTGCATTCAACCCCGGGAGCACACATACGCACGCAGAAATGACGCGTGCTTCCCTCCGCAGACGGGGACAACTTGGGAGCGGCCATCGAGCAACGGCCAGGGCTTTGGCTTTGACCGGGAGAAAGTTCTATCCACAGCGGCACCCCCGAGGCGGTTACAGGGAGAAAGTACGAGAGAAGGGACCTTTTGTACACGCTCTGTAGGCGCACGTACACGAGCTTACGCACGACGCACACGTGATACGCACGCGCGCCCACGCACACGTTCGTGTACCTGCGGGCTTACGGATGAACGAGTGGAGCGGGGAACGAGTGAATGAACCGACGAACGAGTCCGGGGGGGTTTGAGGCGAGAGTACAGACACACTCCCATGGAGAGCTCCCCAGGAGGGTCTACTGAACTGATGGCCCTCCCCAGGGTCATCTGTCTGTGCGGATGGAGGGGAGCCGCTGGGATGTACACCTGTGCCAGCAACTCCAAACCACCTCCCTGCACCCCCGACCCCGGGCACTCCGTGGCAGAGTGACCGCCTGACGCCCCTGGAGGTGAGCAGGGGCGATGTGCCCCAGCTCCCTTGGGTCCCCGTCAGTGCCTCCCGCTGCCACAGTGGCCTAGACCCTCTCGGGCCTGCTCCTGAGCCCTTAAGCCAGTTCACGTAGCGGGATGAGAACAGCAGAGAGGCAAGCACGCGGGAAGACGAGGAACCCAGGTCCCTGTGCCACCTCTGGCCCTGAATCAATGTCCTGAGAGAGCCAGGGTCCTGCCCGACACGACCCAGGTGGATGCCCGTCCCCAGGTGTGCAGACATGACAGGGTCCCGGTCGCCAGGACCTGTGGGCCAGGCAACGTGGACTCCAGACCCCTCCCAGAGGGGTGTGGAGATGGACCCACCGAGGCACGGATTCCTTGGGAGGTCTTTACCTGTGCGCTCCTACTGCCAAGAAGCCCCAAAAGGAAGAGACACCGCCTCCCCCAACCCCCCAGTAGGTCCCCCCCCCCCAACTCGGAAGGCTTGGGTGGCTCTTGGGCCTCCCTGGGCCTTTTTCCCTGGGCCTTTTTTGATCCGCAAAGGGCGGAGGGAGAGGCCACGCTCGCGAAGGCGCTGGGCATTTCTGGAGCAACAGTGCCATCAAGCGGAAGCTTTTTCAGCACGGCCTCCAGCCCCTGCCTGTGCATACCGTGGGGAAGGCCCGTGACGGGGAGGAGGGCTGGCTTCGGAGCACTGGGAGGATTCCCGGGCCGAACCTGGCCGCCCGGCACGCCTCCGCGGTAGGTGTGGAAGCCACACGCGGTGGGGTTCGGGGCCGGGCTCGCCCACCGAGGAGCCCCTGGCTGCCAGGCCCGCCGCGCTCCCCACCCTCGGGGCCGTGGCCTCGGCAGCCGCCATGTTCAGGAACAGGGAGCTGAAGCTCCCACCCCAGGGCATCTGGCCCCTGGATCCTGGCCCTCCCTGCAGGAGCGAGGCCGGCCAGTGGGGTCCCTGGGGTCTCAGGGCCACCGGGGACCCAGGACCCGCTGCCGGTGCCCCGGCGGAGGCCCCGGGCCCAGCCACCGTGGACCACGGGGAAAGGGGAGGAGACGGCCGCCCGGTCCCCTGGCGGGGGCAGCACCCTGCAGACAGCCCGGAGAACGTGTCCTCGTTAGTGCTTGCTCCCAGACGCAGACGAGGAAGAGCAATGCAGGGGCGCTGTGCACGTTCCACCCTCTCGCAGTTGGATCTGGGTTTCGGTTTCTGTACTTCTTGCTCCCGCCATGGAGAGTCCCGATCCCAGGCCCCGCCGCATCCCGTGAGGCCCTTCCTGTGCCGCAGGACACAGGGTACCCAGGACCCACTGGCGATGGGACGCCAAGTGGGCCACGATCGATCGGTACGCAGAGAGGGACGGCACCGGCCGCAGCGAGGGGATCCAGGTCCGTTTTCCGCACCCGAGCTCACCTCGGGAACAGGAACTCTGCGGCCGGGGGACGCCCTATTCCTCGGCCTCCCTCCCCGTGGACGACCCGGGGGTCCTCTCGTTTGGGGAAGACTCCTGGGAGTTTTCACAAGCGGCTCCACGTTCTGCAGGTGCCGCCGTTGGCCCCGGCCAGAGGGTGCTGAGAGCACCTGCGGCGGGCCACCAGTCAGAGCGCCTAGCTACCTCAGGACCCGGCCCCAAGGAAAGGCTCTGCCCACGTAAGATGGCCTGACAACGTGTCGGGCGACTCACAGGCGCGAAAGGAGAGGGGCGCGGGGAGGGTTTCGGCGCCCTTCCAGGAGGGGTACGTGTGGAGGGAGGGAGGGGTCCAGCCTGGAGACTTGCTCCCAGTCGGAAGCCCTCCCCCACACCGCACCCCGCCCCGGGACCGGACCCCCACACACACACCAGCCCACCACGCACCCCCGCCCCGGCAGATAAGAGCTGGGCCAAAGGGCAGGAACGGGCCACCGCACAGCTTGCTCCAGAAGCGGCCTATCGGGTCGGCCGGGGACTCGAAGGCACCGCCGCGTGCCCAGGAGTGTGCACCTCGTTCCCGGCCTTGGCAGACAAGCTGGACGAGTGGTGGTCATGGGGGAGAGGGTGGTCAAGGGGGGCGGGGGAGGCGTTCCTCTCAGTCCATCAGAGGTGAGCTTCAGGCAGCTTCTTCAGACCCCTTCCCCTTGATTCCCTGGCTGGGCTGCAGGTGCAAGCACAGGGCCGAGACCCGGAGGGCCAGGCCGCAATGCAAGCCGGGGCCTTTCCTTCTCATCGCTGAACTGAGGCTCAGGGCCTCGTGGGGAGAAAGCTGAAGCCTGCTGCAAATGCACGGCCCGGGGGTCCACTCGGCGGGGCTCTGCTCAGCTCCTCTCCTCTCCTCTCGTGTCCTGCCCTCTCCTCTCCGGGAGCCCCGTCCGGGAGCCCTCGGGACAGGCCAGGTCAGGCCTGGGCCACCATCCCGGAGACCGCGCGAGACGGCAGCGCAGCCACCAACTGACTGGACTCTTCGGCTCAGGTGAAGGCCTCCTCCTGCGGTGGCTCCTGCGTCCCGCGAGCGCCGTCCCCTTCTGGACTCGGACTGCCAGCTCTCGCTGGGCCTCGGGCGCCCTCGGCACCGGGTAGCCAGGCTCCACGTGTCGTCTCTGAGCTGGACAGAAGAAGGTCGGTGGGCCCGCCTCGGCCGCTGCCGCCAAGGGCGGCAGGACTCCCGTTGCCCGCGGTGGTCTCTGGCTGGGCCGCACCGCGGCCCAGAGAGGCTTCCGGGGCCCTGGGCCCGCCTAGGCCGAACCTCCTCTGCCGCAAAAGGGAAGGGGGGACACGCGGCCAAATGCCCGCAGAACCGCGGCCCGGCCTCCTTCGGAGCAGCTTCCTCCAGTCCCGCCCAGACGTGGCGGCCACCAGGGTCCACCGAGACTCCACTTCCTGTAGCCCCACACGCCAGGCGGCCGGGCTGTGCGCCTTGTGCCACTGCCCGTCTCTGGAGCGTCCACGGCACCGCCGGGCCTTGGGCCACGCTTCCCGCCCCTTCCCAGGCGGAGCCCTTGACTTCCCGGGGCCACTGTCCAGTGTTCCCGACTTCGATCCTTCGTCACTCCTCCCCAGGAAGGGACGGGTACAGGGTTCGCGGGATCGGCGGACCCGTTCCTCTTGATGGCACTACTGCACCACGAATGCCAACCTGCCCTGCCCCTTCCCCTCCCCCAGGCCCTCTCCCTCTGCCCTTTGCCGAGGGAAAAACGAAATGCCAACCTCTGCCCAACCTGCCAAAGGCAGGATGGCTCATCAACCCGGCCACTTCAGAGGGGCGCGCCTCAAACTCTGGCCCTGCATCCTGCGGGGCCTCGTCTCTGTGGGGTCCTCTTAGCCTGCCGTTACGACTCCCCATCCAGGCACCCAGCCGTTGGACCGGCAGCTGTGTCTTTAGCAGCCCACATTTGCCTAACGCCTCGGGAAACACTCTGAGCGTGAGCACAGAGATCCAGTCACGTCTGGCCGGTGCCCGGCGAGGCACCTTCTCACCAGTCACCGAGGGGCAAGCAGCCCGAACGAAGCAAAGGGCCGGCAGCCCACAGGCACAGACGCGGTGCGGGACGAGCTCGGCCTCCTATGCCAAGACGATGGACTTCCCCCGAGGACCTGGCTCTTCTCCCGCGGCGGCCCGGGGGCGGGAGGGTGGCAGTGGGGTTTGGTGTTCAGGCGTGGACGGTGGCACGCACGGGTCCGTCGGGAGGGCCGCCGGGCGCTGCCCCAGAGACGCCGGAGCGGGTCAGTCTCCTGACACCGCCCAGGGGAAGGCCAGGGATGGGAAGACACCCCCGGGGTGGGTGTGTGGCTGGGTGTAGGCTCCCGCCAACTCGCTGTGCTTTACACCTCGGAGCGACTGGGAGCCACCGCGGACTCCTCTTTAGTTTCTTTGCGGTGCACTGGCGAATGTGGTTTAGACACAGGTTCCTGCCCTTAAGCATCCTCTCAGCGCCTGCCTGGTCGCACTGACTTGGGTGGAGGGCGGGGTGGGCCACTGGGGGCACTGCCGCCACCGGCCCCACCCATGTTGGCTGAAGGAACACACTCTGGATGCCAAGTGCTCCGCGGACACGAGGCCTTGGAAAGAGAAGAGAGCTCTGGTCCACCGCCGCCTCGGGAAGCACCACGCCTCCTCCGTGCTGAAAAGAACCGGAGGGACGGGACGGGACGGGACGGGATCGCATCTTCTCTCCTTTTCCCTGGCTTTTGTCTCAGCACGCCTTCCTCTCTTTCTCTGACTCCGAATCTGCTGCGCCTCCGGGCCTTGGCAATTCTTTCAAGCCGCGGTACTGAGGCGCGTCGAGGAAAGAAAAGCCGCAAGAGCCCCGCCGTGCTGAGTGCACGTCTTCCGGGACCCACGCCCCACGCCGGAGGACTTGACTCGACGCCCAGATATTACCGTGAAGGGCTCTTGGGATGGCCAAACAGGGTCCTCTGGAAGGCAGTGTCACCCCAGAAATGCCACGCTGCCCTTGCTGCTCGAACCCTGCCTCCGCCCTTCGCTAACCACGGAACGTCAGGCGCGCCGCCGACCCCTCGCTAAACCACGGCGCCACACGCTCACCAGCCCGCCTGGAGAAGCCTTCAATTACTCTGAGCCAGGGTAGGAGGCGTCCTCCTCCCGGCAAGACTGTTTCAACAGAAGACAGGAAGGAGAAGGGAGAAACAGAGACAGAAAGAAAACACCTCCGGCTGCCGGTCACGCACCCACTCAGGCGACATGTCCCACACGGAAGAAGGGGACGTACACCTCCCGGAAGGCCCCACACTGTCAAGTTCCTTGGTTTGTCAAGAGGCAGACTTGGGGAGTGCAAGGAGCCCCACAGAGGGCTGCCCCGTGCCAAACCTCCACGCCGCCCAGCGGGCGCCCCCTCTTCATCATCCCGCAAGGGCACGTCCCCGAGTCCTTCCTGGCTTGGTGGAGGGCCACGGCGGAGAGAGCCGGGCCCAAGAGCGATCAGGAGAGGACGGGAGGAACGGCTATCACGGGCTCCACTCAGAGCACAGGAGGCAAAAAGCCCACGAGGCCTGGCTCCCCCTCAAAGGGTCTCCCCACCGCCGGCCCCCACGTCGGGCTGGGCTGGCACTGCTGCTTCTCGGGGGTGAGGTGGGGCGCCGAGTGATCACGTCACGGGCGGTTGGCTTCACGGAGGCTGGAGCCCAGACCGGGCCCTGGTGCCGGTGCAAGCGGCCCGGGCCCGATCCCTTTCCACCCTCCCCGCCCCCGCAGGACACGGACCTCAAATGCTACGCACCGATCACCTAGGGTAACCGTACACAGATGCTCGTCCACGCACCTCTTTCTTCCGGCCCCCCAGTCAGGATCTGACTCGAGAGCCTTTCCTACCGTGGCCAGGAACTCCGGCACAGTACACCAGTGTCCCCGTGCCACGATCCCACCTGGGAGTCCCTCCTTCTTGAGCCTTGCTGAACTAGCAGAATCACTGACTTTTTCCTCTGATGAAATAGACTATCTCGGACGGGGGAAGGGGAGAGAACAAAAGAGCACGCACTCACCCAGAACACCAGCGCCTGGAGATGACCGACGTCCCCGGTTTCCCTCTTCCTCCTTTCCTCCCGCTCTGCCGCCTCTGCAACGAGAGAGAACCGAACGCCCATCACTCAGTGTGGGACCACCACGGTGCCGGTGAACGGGGGGCTGGGGGGGTCCGCGTACACCCCCGCCCGCGCAACCTCGAGAGAGAGTGCCTCCGGTTCCTACTCGAGTGTACCGGCACCCCCGGGCCAACCAAAAACTTCCGAACGAGGCGCAAGCGTGAAGAATCAACTCCACGCGTCCTTCGGAAATGGCACGGATGCCAGCCGGGGCAGGGGGGTCGTTAGACAGAAGCAGTTTGTACACAAAGAAGCGCGTCCAGTGAAAACCTTGATCCCGTCATCCCCCTAAATCTCCTTCCGGCGGGAAGCACAGCCATCACACCCTGGCGTTGACAGGCGCGGAGCTTGTCTCCTCGGCTCTGCACACGTGGGACTATGGCGGGACACCCCCAGGTATCTTGGCAAGCCCGCGCGCGTCCTCCACAACTTCCCAGCAGTTCCTAGGACGCGTGGGTAAAGGGGCACCCACTCGTCTCCCCTCTGGCCGCACAAAGGTCCACCGCACGTACTTTCCGGGCATAAAGGGCACGTGCTCTGGGACGTGGCCCACGTGAGATCTACCCTGCTCCTCTCCTCTGGGTGGACGCCGACGCCGGAGAACGTACCCTGGTCACGCTCACCCACACCCTGGTAACGACGGACTCAGTGGCCCGCGCCTCAGAGCCACTTCCGTGGGAGACAGAAGAGGAGAGGAAGGAACAAGGCGGAAGCCTAGCGTCCAAAGAGGAGGGGCACGTGAGACACCCTACGCTCCTGCCTCCGGGCACAGACAAGGGCACCCTACCCTGGGCAGCTGTCCGAAAAGAAACGGAGGGGACCTAGCAGGACACGACGTCGACTCCGCACAGACGCGCCGACGCCACGGCACGCCTATAGCGCCGTGAGAGCAGCCGAAAAGGCAGAAGACTACCTATCGCTACCTGAGCCTGCTGGGGCCGGGGAGCAGGCGACATGCACACAGCCCTCTGCGGCCCGCTGCCCCCACCTGCATTCAACCCCGGGAGCACACATACGCACGCAGAAATGACGCGTGCTTCCCTCCGCAGACGGGGACAACTTGGGAGCGGCCATCGAGCAACGGCCAGGGCTTTGGCTTTGACCGGGAGAAAGTTCTATCCACAGCGGCACCCCCGAGGCGGTTACAGGGAGAAAGTACGAGAGAAGGGACCTTTTGTACACGCTCTGTAGGCGCACGTACACGAGCTTACGCACGACGCACACGTGATACGCACGCGCGCCCACGCACACGTTCGTGTACCTGCGGGCTTACGGATGAACGAGTGGAGCGGGGAACGAGTGAATGAACCGACGAACGAGTCCGGGGGGTTTGAGGCGAGAGTACAGACACACTCCCATGGAGAGCTCCCCAGAAGGGTCTACTGAACTGATGGCCCTCCCCAGGGTCATCTGTCTGTGCGGATGGAGGGGAGCCGCTGGGATGTACACCTGTCCCAGCAACTCCAAACCACCTCCCTGCACCCCCGACCCCGGGCACTCCGTGGCAGAGTGACCGCCTGACGCCCCTGGAGGTGAGCAGGGGCGAGGTGCCCCAGCTCCCTTGGGTCCCCGTCAGTGCCTCCCGCTGCCACAGTGGCCTAGACCCTCTCGGGCCTGCTCCTGAGCCCTTAAGCCAGTTCACGTAGCGGGATGAGAACAGCAGAGAGGCAAGCACGCGGGAAGACGAGGAACCCAGGTCCCTGTGCCACCTCTGGCCCTGAATCAATGTCCTGAGAGAGCCAGGGTCCTGCCCGACACGACCCAGGTGGATGCCCGTCCCCAGGTGTGCAGACATGACAGGGTCCCGGTCGCCAGGACCTGTGGGCCAGGCAACGTGGACTCCAGACCCCTCCCAGAGGGGTGTGGAGATGGACCCACCGAGGCACGGATTCCTTGGGAGGTCTTTACCTGTGCGCTCCTACTGCCAAGAAGCCCCAAAAGGAAGAGACACCGCCTCCCCCAACCCCCCAGTAGGTCCCCCCCCCCACTCGGAAGGCTTGGGTGGCTCTTGGGCCTCCCTGGGCCTTTTTCCCTGGGCCTTTTTTGATCCGCAAAGGGCGGAGGGAGAGGCCACGCTCGCGAAGGCGCTGGGCATTTCTGGAGCAACAGTGCCATCAAGCGGAAGCTTTTTCAGCACGGCCTCCAGCCCCTGCCTGTGCATACCGTGGGGAAGGCCCGTGACGGGGAGGAGGGCTGGCTTCGGAGCACTGGGAGGATTCCCGGGCCGAACCTGGCCGCCCGGCACGCCTCCGCGGTAGGTGTGGAAGCCACACGCGGTGGGGTTCGGGGCCGGGCTCGCCCACCGAGGAGCCCCTGGCTGCCAGGCCCGCCGCGCTCCCCACCCTCGGGGCCGTGGCCTCGGCAGCCGCCATGTTCAGGAACAGGGAGCTGAAGCTCCCACCCCAGGGCATCTGGCCCCTGGATCCTGGCCCTCCCTGCAGGAGCGAGGCCGGCCAGTGGGGTCCCTGGGGTCTCAGGGCCACCGGGGACCCAGGACCCGCTGCCGGTGCCCCGGCGGAGGCCCCGGGCCCAGCCACCGTGGACCACGGGGAAAGGGGAGGAGACGGCCGCCCGGTCCCCTGGCGGGGGCAGCACCCTGCAGACAGCCCGGAGAACGTGTCCTCGTTAGTGCTTGCTCCCAGACGCAGACGAGGAAGAGCAATGCAGGGGCGCTGTGCACGTTCCACCCTCTCGCAGTTGGATCTGGGTTTCGGTTTCTGTACTTCTTGCTCCCGCCATGGAGAGTCCCGATCCCAGGCCCCGCCGCATCCCGTGAGGCCCTTCCTGTGCCGCAGGACACAGGGTACCCAGGACCCACTGGCGATGGGACGCCAAGTGGGCCACGATCGATCGGTACGCAGAGAGGGACGGCACCGGCCGCAGCGAGGGGATCCAGGTCCGTTTTCCGCACCCGAGCTCACCTCGGGAACAGGAACTCTGCGGCCGGGGGACGCCCTATTCCTCGGCCTCCCTCCCCGTGGACGACCCGGGGGTCCTCTCGTTTGGGGAAGACTCCTGGGAGTTTTCACAAGCGGCTCCACGTTCTGCAGGTGCCGCCGTTGGCCCCGGCCAGAGGGTGCTGAGAGCACCTGCGGCGGGCCACCAGTCAGAGCGCCTAGCTACCTCAGGACCCGGCCCCAAGGAAAGGCTCTGCCCACGTAAGATGGCCTGACAACGTGTCGGGCGACTCACAGGCGCGAAAGGAGAGGGGCGCGGGGAGGGTTTCGGCGCCCTTCCAGGAGGGGTACGTGTGGAGGGAGGGAGGGGTCCAGCCTGGAGACTTGCTCCCAGTCGGAAGCCCTCCCCCACACCGCACCCCGCCCCGGGACCGGACCCCCACACACACCAGCCCACCACGCACCCCCGCCCCGGCAGATAAGAGCTGGGCCAAAGGGCAGGAACGGGCCACCGCACAGCTTGCTCCAGAAGCGGCCTATCGGGTCGGCCGGGGACTCGAAGGCACCGCCGCGTGCCCAGGAGTGTGCACCTCGTTCCCGGCCTTGGCAGACAAGCTGGACGAGTGGTGGTCATGGGGGAGAGGGTGGTCAAGGGGGGCGGGGGAGGCGTTCCTCTCAGTCCATCAGAGGTGAGCTTCAGGCAGCTTCTTCAGACCCCTTCCCCTTGATTCCCTGGCTGGGCTGCAGGTGCAAGCACAGGGCCGAGACCCGGAGGGCCAGGCCGCAATGCAAGCCGGGGCCTTTCCTTCTCATCGCTGAACTGAGGCTCAGGGCCTCGTGGGGAGAAAGCTGAAGCCTGCTGCAAATGCACGGCCCGGGGGTCCACTCGGCGGGGCTCTGCTCAGCTCCTCTCCTCTCCTCTCGTGTCCTGCCCTCTCCTCTCCGGGAGCCCCGTCCGGGAGCCCTCGGGACAGGCCAGGTCAGGCCTGGGCCACCATCCCGGAGACCGCGCGAGACGGCAGCGCAGCCACCAACTGACTGGACTCTTCGGCTCAGGTGAAGGCCTCCTCCTGCGGTGGCTCCTGCGTCCCGCGAGCGCCGTCCCCTTCTGGACTCGGACTGCCAGCTCTCGCTGGGCCTCGGCCGCCCTCGGCACCGGGTAGCCAGGCTCCACGTGTCGTCTCTGAGCTGGACAGAAGAAGGTCGGTGGGCCCGCCTCGGCCGCTGCCGCCAAGGGCGGCAGGACTCCCGTTGCCCGCGGTGGTCTCTGGCTGGGCCGCACCGCGGCCCAGAGAGGCTTCCGGGGCCCTGGGCCCGCCTAGGCCGAACCTCCTCTGCCGCAAAAGGGAAGGGGGGACACGCGGCCAAATGCCCGCAGAACCGCGGCCCGGCCTCCTTCGGAGCAGCTTCCTCCAGTCCCGCCCAGACGTGGCGGCCACCAGGGTCCACCGAGACTCCACTTCCTGTAGCCCCACACGCCAGGCGGCCGGGCTGTGCGCCTTGTGCCACTGCCCGTCTCTGGAGCGTCCACGGCACCGCCGGGCCTTGGGCCACGCTTCCCGCCCCTTCCCAGGCGGAGCCCTTGACTTCCCGGGGCCACTGTCCAGTGTTCCCGACTTCGATCCTTCGTCACTCCTCCCCAGGAAGGGACGGGTACAGGGTTCGCGGGATCGGCGGACCCGTTCCTCTTGATGGCACTACTGCACCACGAATGCCAACCTGCCCTGCCCCTTCCCCTCCCCCAGGCCCTCTCCCTCTGCCCTTTGCCGAGGGAAAAACGAAATGCCAACCTCTGCCCAACCTGCCAAAGGCAGGATGGCTCATCAACCCGGCCACTTCAGAGGGGCGCGCCTCAAACTCTGGCCCTGCATCCTGCGGGGCCTCGTCTCTGTGGGGTCCTCTTAGCCTGCCGTTACGACTCCCCATCCAGGCACCCAGCCGTTGGACCGGCAGCTGTGTCTTTAGCAGCCCACATTTGCCTAACGCCTCGGGAAACACTCTGAGCGTGAGCACAGAGATCCAGTCACGTCTGGCCGGTGCCCGGCGAGGCACCTTCTCACCAGTCACCGAGGGGCAAGCAGCCCGAACGAAGCAAAGGGCCGGCAGCCCACAGGCACAGACGCGGTGCGGGACGAGCTCGGCCTCCTATGCCAAGACGATGGACTTCCCCCGAGGACCTGGCTCTTCTCCCGCGGCGGCCCGGGGGCGGGAGGGTGGCAGTGGGGTTTGGTGTTCAGGCGTGGACGGTGGCACGCACGGGTCCGTCGGGAGGGCCGCCGGGCGCTGCCCCAGAGACGCCGGAGCGGGTCAGTCTCCTGACACCGCCCAGGGGAAGGCCAGGGATGGGAAGACACCCCCGGGGTGGGTGTGTGGCTGGGTGTAGGCTCCCGCCAACTCGCTGTGCTTTACACCTCGGAGCGACTGGGAGCCACCGCGGACTCCTCTTTAGTTTCTTTGCGGTGCACTGGCGAATGTGGTTTAGACACAGGTTCCTGCCCTTAAGCATCCTCTCAGCGCCTGCCTGGTCGCACTGACTTGGGTGGAGGGCGGGGTGGGCCACTGGGGGCACTGCCGCCACCGGCCCCACCCATGTTGGCTGAAGGAACACACTCTGGATGCCAAGTGCTCCGCGGACACGAGGCCTTGGAAAGAGAAGAGAGCTCTGGTCCACCGCCGCCTCGGGAAGCACCACGCCTCCTCCGTGCTGAAAAGAACCGGAGGGACGGGACGGGACGGGACGGGACGGGACGGGACGGGATCGCATCTTCTCTCCTTTTCCCTGGCTTTTGTCTCAGCACGCCTTCCTCTCTTTCTCCGACTCCGAATCTGCTGCGCCTCCGGGCCTTGGCAATTCTTTCAAGCCGCGGTACTGAGGCGCGTCGAGGAAAGAAAAGCCGCAAGAGCCCCGCCGTGCTGAGTGCACGTCTTCCGGGACCCACGCCCCACGCCGGAGGACTTGACTCGACGCCCAGATATTACCGTGAAGGGCTCTTGGGATGGCCAAACAGGGTCCTCTGGAAGGCAGTGTCACCCCAGAAATGCCACGCTGCCCTTGCTGCTCCAACCCTGCCTCCGCCCTTCGCTAACCACGGAACGTCAGGCGCGCCGCCGACCCCTCGCTAAACCACGGCGCCACACGCTCACCAGCCCGCCTGGAGAAGCCTTCAATTACTCTGAGCCAGGGTAGGAGGCGTCCTCCTCCCGGCAAGACTGTTTCAACAGAAGACAGGAAGGAGAAGGGAGAAACAGAGACAGAAAGAAAACACCTCCGGCTGCCGGTCACGCACCCACTCAGGCGACATGTCCCACACGGAAGAAGGGGACGTACACCTCCCGGAAGGCCCCACACTGTCAAGTTCCTTGGTTTGTCAAGAGGCAGACTTGGGGAGTGCAAGGAGCCCCACAGAGGGCTGCCCCGTGCCAAACCTCCACGCCGCCCAGCGGGCGCCCCCTCTTCATCATCCCGCAAGGGCACGTCCCCGAGTCCTTCCTGGCTTGGTGGAGGGCCACGGCGGAGAGAGCCGGGCCCAAGAGCGATCAGGAGAGGACGGGAGGAACGGCTATCACGGGCTCCACTCAGAGCACAGGAGGCAAAAAGCCCACGAGGCCTGGCTCCCCCTCAAAGGGTCTCCCCACCGCCGGCCCCCACGTCGGGCTGGGCTGGCACTGCTGCTTCTCGGGGGTGAGGTGGGGCGCCGAGTGATCACGTCACGGGCGGTTGGCTTCACGGAGGCTGGAGCCCAGACCGGGCCCTGGTGCCGGTGCAAGCGGCCCGGGCCCGATCCCTTTCCACCCTCCCCGCCCCCGCAGGACACGGACCTCAAATGCTACGCACCGATCACCTAGGGTAACCGTACACAGATGCTCGTCCACGCACCTCTTTCTTCCGGCCCCCCAGTCAGGATCTGACTCGAGAGCCTTTCCTACCGTGGCCAGGAACTCCGGCACAGTACACCAGTGTCCCCGTGCCACGATCCCACCTGGGAGTCCCTCCTTCTTGAGCCTTGCTGAACTAGCAGAATCACTGACTTTTTCCTCTGATGAAATAGACTATCTCGGACGGGGGAAGGGGAGAGAACAAAAGAGCACGCACTCACCCAGAACACCAGCGCCTGGAGATGACCGACGTCCCCGGTTTCCCTCTTCCTCCTTTCCTCCCGCTCTGCCGCCTCTGCAACGAGAGAGAACCGAACGCCCATCACTCAGTGTGGGACCACCACGGTGCCGGTGAACGGGGGGCTGGGGGGGTCCGCGTACACCCCCGCCCGCGCAACCTCGAGAGAGAGTGCCTCCGGTTCCTACTCGAGTGTACCGGCACCCCCGGGCCAACCAAAAACTTCCGAACGAGGCGCAAGCGTGAAGAATCAACTCCACGCGTCCTTCGGAAATGGCACGGATGCCAGCCGGGGCAGGGGGGTCGTTAGACAGAAGCAGTTTGTACACAAAGAAGCGCGTCCAGTGAAAACCTTGATCCCGTCATCCCCCTAAATCTCCTTCCGGCGGGAAGCACAGCCATCACACCCTGGCGTTGACAGGCGCGGAGCTTGTCTCCTCGGCTCTGCACACGTGGGACTATGGCGGGACACCCCCAGGTATCTTGGCAAGCCCGCGCGCGTCCTCCACAACTTCCCAGCAGTTCCTAGGACGCGTGGGTAAAGGGGCACCCACTCGTCTCCCCTCTGGCCGCACAAAGGTCCACCGCACGTACTTTCCGGGCATAAAGGGCACGTGCTCTGGGACGTGGCCCACGTGAGATCTACCCTGCTCCTCTCCTCTGGGTGGACGCCGACGCCGGAGAACGTACCCTGGTCACGCTCACCCACACCCTGGTAACGACGGACTCAGTGGCCCGCGCCTCAGAGCCACTTCCGTGGGAGACAGAAGAGGAGAGGAAGGAACAAGGCGGAAGCCTAGCGTCCAAAGAGGAGGGGCACGTGAGACACCCTACGCTCCTGCCTCCGGGCACAGACAAGGGCACCCTACCCTGGGCAGCTGTCCGAAAAGAAACGGAGGGGACCTAGCAGGACACGACGTCGACTCCGCACAGACGCGCCGACGCCACGGCACGCCTATAGCGCCGTGAGAGCAGCCGAAAAGGCAGAAGACTACCTATCGCTACCTGAGCCTGCTGGGGCCGGGGAGCAGGCGACATGCACACAGCCCTCTGCGGCCCGCTGCCCCCACCTGCATTCAACCCCGGGAGCACACATACGCACGCAGAAATGACGCGTGCTTCCCTCCGCAGACGGGGACAACTTGGGAGCGGCCATCGAGCAACGGCCAGGGCTTTGGCTTTGACCGGGAGAAAGTTCTATCCACAGCGGCACCCCCGAGGCGGTTACAGGGAGAAAGTACGAGAGAAGGGACCTTTTGTACACGCTCTGTAGGCGCACGTACACGAGCTTACGCACGACGCACACGTGATACGCACGCGCGCCCACGCACACGTTCGTGTACCTGCGGGCTTACGGATGAACGAGTGGAGCGGGGAACGAGTGAATGAACCGACGAACGAGTCCGGGGGGTTTGAGGCGAGAGTACAGACACACTCCCATGGAGAGCTCCCCAGAAGGGTCTACTGAACTGATGGCCCTCCCCAGGGTCATCTGTCTGTGCGGATGGAGGGGAGCCGCTGGGATGTACACCTGTCCCAGCAACTCCAAACCACCTCCCTGCACCCCCGACCCCGGGCACTCCGTGGCAGAGTGACCGCCTGACGCCCCTGGAGGTGAGCAGGGGCGAGGTGCCCCAGCTCCCTTGGGTCCCCGTCAGTGCCTCCCGCTGCCACAGTGGCCTAGACCCTCTCGGGCCTGCTCCTGAGCCCTTAAGCCAGTTCACGTAGCGGGATGAGAACAGCAGAGAGGCAAGCACGCGGGAAGACGAGGAACCCAGGTCCCTGTGCCACCTCTGGCCCTGAATCAATGTCCTGAGAGAGCCAGGGTCCTGCCCGACACGACCCAGGTGGATGCCCGTCCCCAGGTGTGCAGACATGACAGGGTCCCGGTCGCCAGGACCTGTGGGCCAGGCAACGTGGACTCCAGACCCCTCCCAGAGGGGTGTGGAGATGGACCCACCGAGGCACGGATTCCTTGGGAGGTCTTTACCTGTGCGCTCCTACTGCCAAGAAGCCCCAAAAGGAAGAGACACCGCCTCCCCCAACCCCCCAGTAGGTCCCCCCCCCACTCGGAAGGCTTGGGTGGCTCTTGGGCCTCCCTGGGCCTTTTTCCCTGGGCCTTTTTTGATCCGCAAAGGGCGGAGGGAGAGGCCACGCTCGCGAAGGCGCTGGGCATTTCTGGAGCAACAGTGCCATCAAGCGGAAGCTTTTTCAGCACGGCCTCCAGCCCCTGCCTGTGCATACCGTGGGGAAGGCCCGTGACGGGGAGGAGGGCTGGCTTCGGAGCACTGGGAGGATTCCCGGGCCGAACCTGGCCGCCCGGCACGCCTCCGCGGTAGGTGTGGAAGCCACACGCGGTGGGGTTCGGGGCCGGGCTCGCCCACCGAGGAGCCCCTGGCTGCCAGGCCCGCCGCGCTCCCCACCCTCGGGGCCGTGGCCTCGGCAGCCGCCATGTTCAGGAACAGGGAGCTGAAGCTCCCACCCCAGGGCATCTGGCCCCTGGATCCTGGCCCTCCCTGCAGGAGCGAGGCCGGCCAGTGGGGTCCCTGGGGTCTCAGGGCCACCGGGGACCCAGGACCCGCTGCCGGTGCCCCGGCGGAGGCCCCGGGCCCAGCCACCGTGGACCACGGGGAAAGGGGAGGAGACGGCCGCCCGGTCCCCTGGCGGGGGCAGCACCCTGCAGACAGCCCGGAGAACGTGTCCTCGTTAGTGCTTGCTCCCAGACGCAGACGAGGAAGAGCAATGCAGGGGCGCTGTGCACGTTCCACCCTCTCGCAGTTGGATCTGGGTTTCGGTTTCTGTACTTCTTGCTCCCGCCATGGAGAGTCCCGATCCCAGGCCCCGCCGCATCCCGTGAGGCCCTTCCTGTGCCGCAGGACACAGGGTACCCAGGACCCACTGGCGATGGGACGCCAAGTGGGCCACGATCGATCGGTACGCAGAGAGGGACGGCACCGGCCGCAGCGAGGGGATCCAGGTCCGTTTTCCGCACCCGAGCTCACCTCGGGAACAGGAACTCTGCGGCCGGGGGACGCCCTATTCCTCGGCCTCCCTCCCCGTGGACGACCCGGGGGTCCTCTCGTTTGGGGAAGACTCCTGGGAGTTTTCACAAGCGGCTCCACGTTCTGCAGGTGCCGCCGTTGGCCCCGGCCAGAGGGTGCTGAGAGCACCTGCGGCGGGCCACCAGTCAGAGCGCCTAGCTACCTCAGGACCCGGCCCCAAGGAAAGGCTCTGCCCACGTAAGATGGCCTGACAACGTGTCGGGCGACTCACAGGCGCGAAAGGAGAGGGGCGCGGGGAGGGTTTCGGCGCCCTTCCAGGAGGGGTACGTGTGGAGGGAGGGAGGGGTCCAGCCTGGAGACTTGCTCCCAGTCGGAAGCCCTCCCCCACACCGCACCCCGCCCCGGGACCGGACCCCCACACACACACCAGCCCACCACGCACCCCCGCCCCGGCAGATAAGAGCTGGGCCAAAGGGCAGGAACGGGCCACCGCACAGCTTGCTCCAGAAGCGGCCTATCGGGTCGGCCGGGGACTCGAAGGCACCGCCGCGTGCCCAGGAGTGTGCACCTCGTTCCCGGCCTTGGCAGACAAGCTGGACGAGTGGTGGTCATGGGGGAGAGGGTGGTCAAGGGGGGCGGGGGAGGCGTTCCTCTCAGTCCATCAGAGGTGAGCTTCAGGCAGCTTCTTCAGACCCCTTCCCCTTGATTCCCTGGCTGGGCTGCAGGTGCAAGCACAGGGCCGAGACCCGGAGGGCCAGGCCGCAATGCAAGCCGGGGCCTTTCCTTCTCATCGCTGAACTGAGGCTCAGGGCCTCGTGGGGAGAAAGCTGAAGCCTGCTGCAAATGCACGGCCCGGGGGTCCACTCGGCGGGGCTCTGCTCAGCTCCTCTCCTCTCCTCTCGTGTCCTGCCCTCTCCTCTCCGGGAGCCCCGTCCGGGAGCCCTCGGGACAGGCCAGGTCAGGCCTGGGCCACCATCCCGGAGACCGCGCGAGACGGCAGCGCAGCCACCAACTGACTGGACTCTTCGGCTCAGGTGAAGGCCTCCTCCTGCGGTGGCTCCTGCGTCCCGCGAGCGCCGTCCCCTTCTGGACTCGGACTGCCAGCTCTCGCTGGGCCTCGGCCGCCCTCGGCACCGGGTAGCCAGGCTCCACGTGTCGTCTCTGAGCTGGACAGAAGAAGGTCGGTGGGCCCGCCTCGGCCGCTGCCGCCAAGGGCGGCAGGACTCCCGTTGCCCGCGGTGGTCTCTGGCTGGGCCGCACCGCGGCCCAGAGAGGCTTCCGGGGCCCTGGGCCCGCCTAGGCCGAACCTCCTCTGCCGCCGAAGGGAAGGGGGGACACGCGGCCAAATGCCCGCAGAACCGCGGCCCGGCCTCCTTCGGAGCAGCTTCCTCCAGTCCCGCCCAGACGTGGCGGCCACCAGGGTCCACCGAGACTCCACTTCCTGTAGCCCCACACGCCAGGCGGCCGGGCTGTGCGCCTTGTGCCACTGCCCGTCTCTGGAGCGTCCACGGCACCGCCGGGCCTTGGGCCACGCTTCCCGCCCCTTCCCAGGCGGAGCCCTTGACTTCCCGGGGCCACTGTCCAGTGTTCCCGACTTCGATCCTTCGTCACTCCTCCCCAGGAAGGGACGGGTACAGGGTTCGCGGGATCGGCGGACCCGTTCCTCTTGATGGCACTACTGCACCACGAATGCCAACCTGCCCTGCCCCTTCCCCTCCCCCAGGCCCTCTCCCTCTGCCCTTTGCCGAGGGAAAAACGAAATGCCAACCTCTGCCCAACCTGCCAAAGGCAGGATGGCTCATCAACCCGGCCACTTCAGAGCGGCGCGCCTCAAACTCTGGCCCTGCATCCTGCGGGGCCTCGTCTCTGTGGGGTCCTCTTAGCCTGCCGTTACGACTCCCCATCCAGGCACCCAGCCGTTGGACCGGCAGCTGTGTCTTTAGCAGCCCACATTTGCCTAACGCCTCGGGAAACACTCTGAGCGTGAGCACAGAGATCCAGTCACGTCTGGCCGGTGCCCGGCGAGGCACCTTCTCACCAGTCACCGAGGGGCAAGCAGCCCGAACGAAGCAAAGGGCCGGCAGCCCACAGGCACAGACGCGGTGCGGGACGAGCTCGGCCTCCTATGCCAAGACGATGGACTTCCCCCGAGGACCTGGCTCTTCTCCCGCGGCGGCCCGGGGGCGGGAGGGTGGCAGTGGGGTTTGGTGTTCAGGCGTGGACGGTGGCACGCACGGGTCCGTCGGGAGGGCCGCCGGGCGCTGCCCCAGAGACGCCGGAGCGGGTCAGTCTCCTGACACCGCCCAGGGGAAGGCCAGGGATGGGAAGACACCCCCGGGGTGGGTGTGTGGCTGGGTGTAGGCTCCCGCCAACTCGCTGTGCTTTACACCTCGGAGCGACTGGGAGCCACCGCGGACTCCTCTTTAGTTTCTTTGCGGTGCACTGGCGAATGTGGTTTAGACACAGGTTCCTGCCCTTAAGCATCCTCTCAGCGCCTGCCTGGTCGCACTGACTTGGGTGGAGGGCGGGGTGGGCCACTGGGGGCACTGCCGCCACCGGCCCCACCCATGTTGGCTGAAGGAACACACTCTGGATGCCAAGTGCTCCGCGGACACGAGGCCTTGGAAAGAGAAGAGAGCTCTGGTCCACCGCCGCCTCGGGAAGCACCACGCCTCCTCCGTGCTGAAAAGAACCGGAGGGACGGGACGGGACGGGACGGGACGGGACGGGATCGCATCTTCTCTCCTTTTCCCTGGCTTTTGTCTCAGCACGCCTTCCTCTCTTTCTCCTACTCCGAATCTGCTGCGCCTCCGGGCCTTGGCAATTCTTTCAAGCCGCGGTACTGAGGCGCGTCGAGGAAAGAAAAGCCGCAAGAGCCCCGCCGTGCTGAGTGCACGTCTTCCGGGACCCACGCCCCACGCCGGAGGACTTGACTCGACGCCCAGATATTACCGTGAAGGGCTCTTGGGATGGCCAAACAGGGTCCTCTGGAAGGCAGTGTCACCCCAGAAATGCCACGCTGCCCTTGCTGCTCCAACCCTGCCTCCGCCCTTCGCTAACCACGGAACGTCAGGCGCGCCGCCGACCCCTCGCTAAACCACGGCGCCACACGCTCACCAGCCCGCCTGGAGAAGCCTTCAATTACTCTGAGCCAGGGTAGGAGGCGTCCTCCTCCCGGCAAGACTGTTTCAACAGAAGACAGGAAGGAGAAGGGAGAAACAGAGACAGAAAGAAAACACCTCCGGCTGCCGGTCACGCACCCACTCAGGCGACATGTCCCACACGGAAGAAGGGGACGTACACCTCCCGGAAGGCCCCACACTGTCAAGTTCCTTGGTTTGTCAAGAGGCAGACTTGGGGAGTGCAAGGAGCCCCACAGAGGGCTGCCCCGTGCCAAACCTCCACGCCGCCCAGCGGGCGCCCCCTCTTCATCATCCCGCGAGGGCACGTCCCCGAGTCCTTCCTGGCTTGGTGGAGGGCCACGGCGGAGAGAGCCGGGCCCAAGAGCGATCAGGAGAGGACGGGAGGAACGGCTATCACGGGCTCCACTCAGAGCACAGGAGGCAAAAAGCCCACGAGGCCTGGCTCCCCCTCAAAGGGTCTCCCCACCGCCGGCCCCCACGTCGGGCTGGGCTGGCACTGCTGCTTCTCGGGGGTGAGGTGGGGCGCCGAGTGATCACGTCACGGGCGGTTGGCTTCACGGAGGCTGGAGCCCAGACCGGGCCCTGGTGCCGGTGCAAGCGGCCCGGGCCCGATCCCTTTCCACCCTCCCCGCCCCCGCAGGACACGGACCTCAAATGCTACGCACCGATCACCTAGGGTAACCGTACACAGATGCTCGTCCACGCACCTCTTTCTTCCGGCCCCCCAGTCAGGATCTGACTCGAGAGCCTTTCCTACCGTGGCCAGGAACTCCGGCACAGTACACCAGTGTCCCCGTGCCACGATCCCACCTGGGAGTCCCTCCTTCTTGAGCCTTGCTGAACTAGCAGAATCACTGACTTTTTCCTCTGATGAAATAGACTATCTCGGACGGGGGAAGGGGAGAGAACAAAAGAGCACGCACTCACCCAGAACACCAGCGCCTGGAGATGACCGACGTCCCCGGTTTCCCTCTTCCTCCTTTCCTCCCGCTCTGCCTCCTCTGCAACGAGAGAGAACCGAACGCCCATCACTCAGTGTGGGACCACCACGGTGCCGGTGAACGGGGGGCTGGGGGGGTCCGCGTACACCCCCGCCCGCGCAACCTCGAGAGAGAGTGCCTCCGGTTCCTACTCGAGTGTACCGGCACCCCCGGGCCAACCAAAAACTTCCGAACGAGGCGCAAGCGTGAAGAATCAACTCCACGCGTCCTTCGGAAATGGCACGGATGCCAGCCGGGGCAGGGGGGTCGTTAGACAGAAGCAGTTTGTACACAAAGAAGCGCGTCCAGTGAAAACCTTGATCCCGTCATCCCCCTAAATCTCCTTCCGGCGGGAAGCACAGCCATCACACCCTGGCGTTGACAGGCGCGGAGCTTGTCTCCTCGGCTCTGCACACGTGGGACTATGGCGGGACACCCCCAGGTATCTTGGCAAGCCCGCGCGCGTCCTCCACAACTTCCCAGCAGTTCCTAGGACGCGTGGGTAAAGGGGCACCCACTCGTCTCCCCTCTGGCCGCACAAAGGTCCACCGCACGTACTTTCCGGGCATAAAGGGCACGTGCTCTGGGACGTGGCCCACGTGAGATCTACCCTGCTCCTCTCCTCTGGGTGGACGCCGACGCCGGAGAACGTACCCTGGTCACGCTCACCCACACCCTGGTAACGACGGACTCAGTGGCCCGCGCCTCAGAGCCACTTCCGTGGGAGACAGAAGAGGAGAGGAAGGAACAAGGCGGAAGCCTAGCGTCCAAAGAGGAGGGGCACGTGAGACACCCTACGCTCCTGCCTCCGGGCACAGACAAGGGCACCCTACCCTGGGCAGCTGTCCGAAAAGAAACGGAGGGGACCTAGCAGGACACGACGTCGACTCCGCACAGACGCGCCGACGCCACGGCACGCCTATAGCGCCGTGAGAGCAGCCGAAAAGGCAGAAGACTACCTATCGCTACCTGAGCCTGCTGGGGCCGGGGAGCAGGCGACATGCACACAGCCCTCTGCGGCCCGCTGCCCCCACCTGCATTCAACCCCGGGAGCACACATACGCACGCAGAAATGACGCGTGCTTCCCTCCGCAGACGGGGACAACTTGGGAGCGGCCATCGAGCAACGGCCAGGGCTTTGGCTTTGACCGGGAGAAAGTTCTATCCACAGCGGCACCCCCGAGGCGGTTACAGGGAGAAAGTACGAGAGAAGGGACCTTTTGTACACGCTCTGTAGGCGCACGTACACGAGCTTACGCACGACGCACACGTGATACGCACGCGCGCCCACGCACACGTTCGTGTACCTGCGGGCTTACGGATGAACGAGTGGAGCGGGGAACGAGTGAATGAACCGACGAACGAGTCCGGGGGGGTTTGAGGCGAGAGTACAGACACACTCCCATGGAGAGCTCCCCAGGAGGGTCTACTGAACTGATGGCCCTCCCCAGGGTCATCTGTCTGTGCGGATGGAGGGGAGCCGCTGGGATGTACACCTGTGCCAGCAACTCCAAACCACCTCCCTGCACCCCCGACCCCGGGCACTCCGTGGCAGAGTGACCGCCTGACGCCCCTGGAGGTGAGCAGGGGCGATGTGCCCCAGCTCCCTTGGGTCCCCGTCAGTGCCTCCCGCTGCCACAGTGGCCTAGACCCTCTCGGGCCTGCTCCTGAGCCCTTAAGCCAGTTCACGTAGCGGGATGAGAACAGCAGAGAGGCAAGCACGCGGGAAGACGAGGAACCCAGGTCCCTGTGCCACCTCTGGCTCTGAATCAATGTCCTGAGAGAGCCAGGGTCCTGCCCGACACGACCCAGGTGGATGCCCGTCCCCAGGTGTGCAGACATGACAGGGTCCCGGTCGCCAGGACCTGTGGGCCAGGCAACGTGGACTCCAGACCCCTCCCAGAGGGGTGTGGAGATGGACCCACCGAGGCACGGATTCCTTGGGAGGTCTTTACCTGTGCGCTCCTACTGCCAAGGAGAAGCCCCAAAAGGAAGAGACACCGCCTCCCCCAACCCCCCAGTAGGTCCCCCCCCCCTACTCGGAAGGCTTGGGTGGCTCTTGGGCCTCCCTGGGCCTTTTTCCCTGGGCCTTTTTTGATCCGCAAAGGGCGGAGGGAGAGGCCACGCTCGCGAAGGCGCTGGGCATTTCTGGAGCAACAGTGCCATCAAGCGGAAGCTTTTTCAGCACGGCCTCCAGCCCCTGCCTGTGCATACCGTGGGGAAGGCCCGTGACGGGGAGGAGGGCTGGCTTCGGAGCACTGGGAGGATTCCCGGGCCGAACCTGGCTGCCCGGCACGCCTCCGCGGTAGGTGTGGAAGCCACACGCGGTGGGGTTCGGGGCCGGGCTCGCCCACCGAGGAGCCCCTGGCTGCCAGGCCCGCCGCGCTCCCCACCCTCGGGGCCGTGGCCTCGGCAGCCGCCATGTTCAGGAACAGGGAGCTGAAGCTCCCACCCCAGGGCATCTGGCCCCTGGATCCTGGCCCTCCCTGCAGGAGCGAGGCCGGCCAGTGGGGTCCCTGGGGTCTCAGGGCCGCCGGGGACCCAGGACCCGCTGCCGGTGCCCCGGCGGAGGCCCCGGGCCCAGCCACCGTGGACCACGGGGAAAGGGGAGGAGGTGGCCGCCCGGTCCCCTGGCGGGGGCAGCACCCTGCAGACAGCCCGGAGAACGTGTCCTCGTTAGTGCTTGCTCCCAGACGCAGACGAGGAAGAGCAATGCAGGGGCGCTGTGCACGTTCCACCCTCTCGCAGTTGGATCTGGGTTTCGGTTTCTGTACTTCTTGCTCCCGCCATAGAGAGTCCCGATCCCAGGCCCCGCCGCATCCCGTGAGGCCCTTCCTGTGCCGCAGGACACAGGGTACCCAGGACCCACTGGCGATGGGACGCCAAGTGGGCCACGATCGATCGGTACGCAGAGAGGGACGGCACCGGCCGCAGCGAGGGGATCCAGGTCCGTTTTCCGCACCCGAGCTCACCTCGGGAACAGGAACTCTGCGGCCGGGGGACGCCCTATTCCTCGGCCTCCCTCCCCGTGGACGACCCGGGGGTCCTCTCGTTTGGGGAAGACTCCTGGGAGTTTTCACAAGCGGCTCCACGTTCTGCAGGTGCCGCCGTTGGCCCCGGCCAGAGGGTGCTGAGAGCACCTGCGGCGGGCCACCAGTCAGAGCGCCTAGCTACCTCAGGACCCGGCCCCAAGGAAAGGCTCTGCCCACGTAAGATGGCCTGACAACGTGTCGGGCGACTCACAGGCGCGAAAGGAGAGGGGCGCGGGGAGGGTTTCGGCGCCCTTCCAGGAGGGGTACGTGTGGAGGGAGGGAGGGGTCCAGCCTGGAGACTTGCTCCCAGTCGGAAGCCCTCCCCCACACCGCACCCCGCCCCGGGACCGGACCCCCACACACACACCAGCCCACCACGCACCCCCGCCCCGGCAGATAAGAGCTGGGCCAAAGGGCAGGAACGGGCCACCGCACAGCTTGCTCCAGAAGCGGCCTATCGGGTCGGCCGGGGACTCGAAGGCACCGCCGCGTGCCCAGGAGTGTGCACCTCGTTCCCGGCCTTGGCAGACAAGCTGGACGAGTGGTGGTCATGGGGGAGAGGGTGGTCAAGGGGGGCGGGGGAGGCGTTCCTCTCAGTCCATCAGAGGTGAGCTTCAGGCAGCTTCTTCAGACCCCTTCCCCTTGATTCCCTGGCTGGGCTGCAGGTGCAAGCACAGGGCCGAGACCCGGAGGGCCAGGCCGCAATGCAAGCCGGGGCCTTTCCTTCTCATCGCTGAACTGAGGCTCAGGGCCTCGTGGGGAGAAAGCTGAAGCCTGCTGCAAATGCACGGCCCGGGGGTCCACTCGGCGGGGCTCTGCTCAGCTCCTCTCCTCTCCTCTCGTGTCCTGCCCTCTCCTCTCCGGGAGCCCCGTCCGGGAGCCCTCGGGACAGGCCAGGTCAGGCCTGGGCCACCATCCCGGAGACCGCGCGAGACGGCAGCGCAGCCACCGACTGACTGGACTCTTCGGCTCAGGTGAAGGCCTCCTCCTGCGGTGGCTCCTGCGTCCCGCGAGCGCCGTCCCCTTCTGGACTCGGACTGCCAGCTCTCGCTGGGCCTCGGCCGCCCTCGGCACCGGGTAGCCAGGCTCCACGTGTCGTCTCTGAGCTGGACAGAAGAAGGTCGGTGGGCCCGCCTCGGCCGCTGCCGCCAAGGGCGGCAGGACTCCCGTTGCCCGCGGTGGTCTCTGGCTGGGCCGCACCGCGGCCCAGAGAGGCTTCCGGGGCCCTGGGCCCGCCTAGGCCGAACCTCCTCTGCCGCAAAAGGGAAGGGGGGACACGCGGCCAAATGCCCGCAGAACCGCGGCCCGGCCTCCTTCGGAGCAGCTTCCTCCAGTCCCGCCCAGACGTGGCGGCCACCAGGGTCCACCGAGACTCCACTTCCTGTAGCCCCACACGCCAGGCGGCCGGGCTGTGCGCCTTGTGCCACTGCCCGTCTCTGGAGCGTCCACGGCACCGCCGGGCCTTGGGCCACGCTTCCCGCCCCTTCCCAGGCGGAGCCCTTGACTTCCCGGGGCCACTGTCCAGTGTTCCCGACTTCGATCCTTCGTCACTCCTCCCCAGGAAGGGACGGGTACAGGGTTCGCGGGATGGGCGGACCCGTTCCTCTTGATGGCACTACTGCACCACGAATGCCAACCTGCCCTGCCCCTTCCCCTCCCCCAGGCCCTCTCCCTCTGCCCTTTGCCGAGGGAAAAACGAAATGCCAACCTCTGCCCAACCTGCCAAAGGCAGGATGGCTCATCAACCCGGCCACTTCAGAGCGGCGCGCCTCAAACTCTGGCCCTGCATCCTGCGGGGCCTCGTCTCTGTGGGGTCCTCTTAGCCTGCCGTTACGACTCCCCATCCAGGCACCCAGCCGTTGGACCGGCAGCTGTGTCTTTAGCAGCCCACATTTGCCTAACGCCTCGGGAAACACTCTGAGCGTGAGCACAGAGATCCAGTCACGTCTGGCCGGTGCCCGGCGAGGCACCTTCTCACCAGTCACCGAGGGGCAAGCAGCCCGAACGAAGCAAAGGGCCGGCAGCCCACAGGCACAGACGCGGTGCGGGACGAGCTCGGCCTCCTATGCCAAGACGATGGACTTCCCCCGAGGACCTGGCTCTTCTCCCGCGGCGGCCCGGGGGCGGGAGGGTGGCAGTGGGGTTTGGTGTTCAGGCGTGGACGGTGGCACGCACGGGTCCGTCGGGAGGGCCGCCGGGCGCTGCCCCAGAGACGCCGGAGCGGGTCAGTCTCCTGACACCGCCCAGGGGAAGGCCAGGGATGGGAAGACACCCCCGGGGTGGGTGTGTGGCTGGGTGTAGGCTCCCGCCAACTCGCTGTGCTTTACACCTCGGAGCGACTGGGAGCCACCGCGGACTCCTCTTTAGTTTCTTTGCGGTGCACTGGCGAATGTGGTTTAGACACAGGTTCCTGCCCTTAAGCATCCTCTCAGCGCCTGCCTGGTCGCACTGACTTGGGTGGAGGGCGGGGTGGGCCACTGGGGGCACTGCCGCCACCGGCCCCACCCATGTTGGCTGAAGGAACACACTCTGGATGCCAAGTGCTCCGCGGACACGAGGCCTTGGAAAGAGAAGAGAGCTCTGGTCCACCGCCGCCTCGGGAAGCACCACGCCTCCTCCGTGCTGAAAAGAACCGGAGGGACGGGACGGGACGGGACGGGATCGCATCTTCTCTCCTTTTCCCTGGCTTTTGTCTCAGCACGCCTTCCTCTCTTTCTCCGACTCCGAATCTGCTGCGCCTCCGGGCCTTGGCAATTCTTTCAAGCCGCGGTACTGAGGCGCGTCGAGGAAAGAAAAGCCGCAAGAGCCCCGCCGTGCTGAGTGCACGTCTTCCGGGACCCACGCCCCACGCCGGAGGACTTGACTCGACGCCCAGATATTACCGTGAAGGGCTCTTGGGATGGCCAAACAGGGTCCTCTGGAAGGCAGTGTCACCCCAGAAATGCCACGCTGCCCTTGCTGCTCCAACCCTGCCTCCGCCCTTCGCTAACCACGGAACGTCAGGCGCGCCGCCGACCCCTCGCTAAACCACGGCGCCACACGCTCACCAGCCCGCCTGGAGAAGCCTTCAATTACTCTGAGCCAGGGTAGGAGGCGTCCTCCTCCCGGCAAGACTGTTTCAACAGAAGACAGGAAGGAGAAGGGAGAAACAGAGACAGAAAGAAAACACCTCCGGCTGCCGGTCACGCACCCACTCAGGCGACATGTCCCACACGGAAGAAGGGGACGTACACCTCCCGGAAGGCCCCACACTGTCAAGTTCCTTGGTTTGTCAAGAGGCAGACTTGGGGAGTGCAAGGAGCCCCACAGAGGGCTGCCCCGTGCCAAACCTCCACGCCGCCCAGCGGGCGCCCCCTCTTCATCATCCCGCGAGGGCACGTCCCCGAGTCCTTCCTGGCTTGGTGGAGGGCCACGGCGGAGAGAGCCGGGCCCAAGAGCGATCAGGAGAGGACGGGAGGAACGGCTATCACGGGCTCCACTCAGAGCACAGGAGGCAAAAAGCCCACGAGGCCTGGCTCCCCCTCAAAGGGTCTCCCCACCGCCGGCCCCCACGTCGGGCTGGGCTGGCACTGCTGCTTCTCGGGGGTGAGGTGGGGCGCCGAGTGATCACGTCACGGGCGGTTGGCTTCACGGAGGCTGGAGCCCAGACCGGGCCCTGGTGCCGGTGCAAGCGGCCCGGGCCCGATCCCTTTCCACCCTCCCCGCCCCCGCAGGACACGGACCTCAAATGCTACGCACCGATCACCTAGGGTAACCGTACACAGATGCTCGTCCACGCACCTCTTTCTTCCGGCCCCCCAGTCAGGATCTGACTCGAGAGCCTTTCCTACCGTGGCCAGGAACTCCGGCACAGTACACCAGTGTCCCCGTGCCACGATCCCACCTGGGAGTCCCTCCTTCTTGAGCCTTGCTGAACTAGCAGAATCACTGACTTTTTCCTCTGATGAAATAGACTATCTCGGACGGGGGAAGGGGAGAGAACAAAAGAGCACGCACTCACCCAGAACACCAGCGCCTGGAGATGACCGACGTCCCCGGTTTCCCTCTTCCTCCTTTCCTCCCGCTCTGCCTCCTCTGCAACGAGAGAGAACCGAACGCCCATCACTCAGTGTGGGACCACCACGGTGCCGGTGAACGGGGGGCTGGGGGGGTCCGCGTACACCCCCGCCCGCGCAACCTCGAGAGAGAGTGCCTCCGGTTCCTACTCGAGTGTACCGGCACCCCCGGGCCAACCAAAAACTTCCGAACGAGGCGCAAGCGTGAAGAATCAACTCCACGCGTCCTTCGGAAATGGCACGGATGCCAGCCGGGGCAGGGGGGTCGTTAGACAGAAGCAGTTTGTACACAAAGAAGCGCGTCCAGTGAAAACCTTGATCCCGTCATCCCCCTAAATCTCCTTCCGGCGGGAAGCACAGCCATCACACCCTGGCGTTGACAGGCGCGGAGCTTGTCTCCTCGGCTCTGCACACGTGGGACTATGGCGGGACACCCCCAGGTATCTTGGCAAGCCCGCGCGCGTCCTCCACAACTTCCCAGCAGTTCCTAGGACGCGTGGGTAAAGGGGCACCCACTCGTCTCCCCTCTGGCCGCACAAAGGTCCACCGCACGTACTTTCCGGGCATAAAGGGCACGTGCTCTGGGACGTGGCCCACGTGAGATCTACCCTGCTCCTCTCCTCTGGGTGGACGCCGACGCCGGAGAACGTACCCTGGTCACGCTCACCCACACCCTGGTAACGACGGACTCAGTGGCCCGCGCCTCAGAGCCACTTCCGTGGGAGACAGAAGAGGAGAGGAAGGAACAAGGCGGAAGCCTAGCGTCCAAAGAGGAGGGGCACGTGAGACACCCTACGCTCCTGCCTCCGGGCACAGACAAGGGCACCCTACCCTGGGCAGCTGTCCGAAAAGAAACGGAGGGGACCTAGCAGGACACGACGTCGACTCCGCACAGACGCGCCGACGCCACGGCACGCCTATAGCGCCGTGAGAGCAGCCGAAAAGGCAGAAGACTACCTATCGCTACCTGAGCCTGCTGGGGCCGGGGAGCAGGCGACATGCACACAGCCCTCTGCGGCCCGCTGCCCCCACCTGCATTCAACCCCGGGAGCACACATACGCACGCAGAAATGACGCGTGCTTCCCTCCGCAGACGGGGACAACTTGGGAGCGGCCATCGAGCAACGGCCAGGGCTTTGGCTTTGACCGGGAGAAAGTTCTATCCACAGCGGCACCCCCGAGGCGGTTACAGGGAGAAAGTACGAGAGAAGGGACCTTTTGTACACGCTCTGTAGGCGCACGTACACGAGCTTACGCACGACGCACACGTGATACGCACGCGCGCCCACGCACACGTTCGTGTACCTGCGGGCTTACGGATGAACGAGTGGAGCGGGGAACGAGTGAATGAACCGACGAACGAGTCCGGGGGGTTTGAGGCGAGAGTACAGACACACTCCCATGGAGAGCTCCCCAGAAGGGTCTACTGAACTGATGGCCCTCCCCAGGGTCATCTGTCTGTGCGGATGGAGGGGAGCCGCTGGGATGTACACCTGTCCCAGCAACTCCAAACCACCTCCCTGCACCCCCGACCCCGGGCACTCCGTGGCAGAGTGACCGCCTGACGCCCCTGGAGGTGAGCAGGGGCGAGGTGCCCCAGCTCCCTTGGGTCCCCGTCAGTGCCTCCCGCTGCCACAGTGGCCTAGACCCTCTCGGGCCTGCTCCTGAGCCCTTAAGCCAGTTCACGTAGCGGGATGAGAACAGCAGAGAGGCAAGCACGCGGGAAGACGAGGAACCCAGGTCCCTGTGCCACCTCTGGCCCTGAATCAATGTCCTGAGAGAGCCAGGGTCCTGCCCGACACGACCCAGGTGGATGCCCGTCCCCAGGTGTGCAGACATGACAGGGTCCCGGTCGCCAGGACCTGTGGGCCAGGCAACGTGGACTCCAGACCCCTCCCAGAGGGGTGTGGAGATGGACCCACCGAGGCACGGATTCCTTGGGAGGTCTTTACCTGTGCGCTCCTACTGCCAAGAAGCCCCAAAAGGAAGAGACACCGCCTCCCCCAACCCCCCAGTAGGTCCCCCCCCCCACTCGGAAGGCTTGGGTGGCTCTTGGGCCTCCCTGGGCCTTTTTCCCTGGGCCTTTTTTGATCCGCAAAGGGCGGAGGGAGAGGCCACGCTCGCGAAGGCGCTGGGCATTTCTGGAGCAACAGTGCCATCAAGCGGAAGCTTTTTCAGCACGGCCTCCAGCCCCTGCCTGTGCATACCGTGGGGAAGGCCCGTGACGGGGAGGAGGGCTGGCTTCGGAGCACTGGGAGGATTCCCGGGCCGAACCTGGCCGCCCGGCACGCCTCCGCGGTAGGTGTGGAAGCCACACGCGGTGGGGTTCGGGGCCGGGCTCGCCCACCGAGGAGCCCCTGGCTGCCAGGCCCGCCGCGCTCCCCACCCTCGGGGCCGTGGCCTCGGCAGCCGCCATGTTCAGGAACAGGGAGCTGAAGCTCCCACCCCAGGGCATCTGGCCCCTGGATCCTGGCCCTCCCTGCAGGAGCGAGGCCGGCCAGTGGGGTCCCTGGGGTCTCAGGGCCACCGGGGACCCAGGACCCGCTGCCGGTGCCCCGGCGGAGGCCCCGGGCCCAGCCACCGTGGACCACGGGGAAAGGGGAGGAGACGGCCGCCCGGTCCCCTGGCGGGGGCAGCACCCTGCAGACAGCCCGGAGAACGTGTCCTCGTTAGTGCTTGCTCCCAGACGCAGACGAGGAAGAGCAATGCAGGGGCGCTGTGCACGTTCCACCCTCTCGCAGTTGGATCTGGGTTTCGGTTTCTGTACTTCTTGCTCCCGCCATGGAGAGTCCCGATCCCAGGCCCCGCCGCATCCCGTGAGGCCCTTCCTGTGCCGCAGGACACAGGGTACCCAGGACCCACTGGCGATGGGACGCCAAGTGGGCCACGATCGATCGGTACGCAGAGAGGGACGGCACCGGCCGCAGCGAGGGGATCCAGGTCCGTTTTCCGCACCCGAGCTCACCTCGGGAACAGGAACTCTGCGGCCGGGGGACGCCCTATTCCTCGGCCTCCCTCCCCGTGGACGACCCGGGGGTCCTCTCGTTTGGGGAAGACTCCTGGGAGTTTTCACAAGCGGCTCCACGTTCTGCAGGTGCCGCCGTTGGCCCCGGCCAGAGGGGCACGCTGAGAGCACCTGCGGCGGGCCACCAGTCAGAGCGCCTAGCTACCTCAGGACCCGGCCCCAAGGAAAGGCTCTGCCCACGTAAGATGGCCTGACAACGTGTCGGGCGACTCACAGGCGCGAAAGGAGAGGGGCGCGGGGAGGGTTTCGGCGCCCTTCCAGGAGGGGTACGTGTGGAGGGAGGGAGGGGTCCAGCCTGGAGACTTGCTCCCAGTCGGAAGCCCTCCCCCACACCGCACCCCGCCCCGGGACCGGACCCCCACACACACACCAGCCCACCACGCACCCCCGCCCCGGCAGATAAGAGCTGGGCCAAAGGGCAGGAACGGGCCACCGCACAGCTTGCTCCAGAAGCGGCCTATCGGGTCGGCCGGGGACTCGAAGGCACCGCCGCGTGCCCAGGAGTGTGCACCTCGTTCCCGGCCTTGGCAGACAAGCTGGACGAGTGGTGGTCATGGGGGAGAGGGTGGTCAAGGGGGGCGGGGGAGGCGTTCCTCTCAGTCCATCAGAGGTGAGCTTCAGGCAGCTTCTTCAGACCCCTTCCCCTTGATTCCCTGGCTGGGCTGCAGGTGCAAGCACAGGGCCGAGACCCGGAGGGCCAGGCCGCAATGCAAGCCGGGGCCTTTCCTTCTCATCGCTGAACTGAGGCTCAGGGCCTCGTGGGGAGAAAGCTGAAGCCTGCTGCAAATGCACGGCCCGGGGGTCCACTCGGCGGGGCTCTGCTCAGCTCCTCTCCTCTCCTCTCGTGTCCTGCCCTCTCCTCTCCGGGAGCCCCGTCCGGGAGCCCTCGGGACAGGCCAGGTCAGGCCTGGGCCACCATCCCGGAGACCGCGCGAGACGGCAGCGCAGCCACCGACTGACTGGACTCTTCGGCTCAGGTGAAGGCCTCCTCCTGCGGTGGCTCCTGCGTCCCGCGAGCGCCGTCCCCTTCTGGACTCGGACTGCCAGCTCTCGCTGGGCCTCGGCCGCCCTCGGCACCGGGTAGCCAGGCTCCACGTGTCGTCTCTGAGCTGGACAGAAGAAGGTCGGTGGGCCCGCCTCGGCCGCTGCCGCCAAGGGCGGCAGGACTCCCGTTGCCCGCGGTGGTCTCTGGCTGGGCCGCACCGCGGCCCAGAGAGGCTTCCGGGGCCCTGGGCCCGCCTAGGCCGAACCTCCTCTGCCGCAAAAGGGAAGGGGGGACACGCGGCCAAATGCCCGCAGAACCGCGGCCCGGCCTCCTTCGGAGCAGCTTCCTCCAGTCCCGCCCAGACGTGGCGGCCACCAGGGTCCACCGAGACTCCACTTCCTGTAGCCCCGCACGCCAGGCGGCCGGGCTGTGCGCCTTGTGCCACTGCCCGTCTCTGGAGCGTCCACGGCACCGCCGGGCCTTGGGCCACGCTTCCCGCCCCTTCCCAGGCGGAGCCCTTGACTTCCCGGGGCCACTGTCCAGTGTTCCCGACTTCGATCCTTCGTCACTCCTCCCCAGGAAGGGACGGGTACAGGGTTCGCGGGATCGGCGGACCCGTTCCTCTTGATGGCACTACTGCACCACGAATGCCAACCTGCCCTGCCCCTTCCCCTCCCCCAGGCCCTCTCCCTCTGCCCTTTGCCGAGGGAAAAACGAAATGCCAACCTCTGCCCAACCTGCCAAAGGCAGGATGGCTCATCAACCCGGCCACTTCAGAGCGGCGCGCCTCAAACTCTGGCCCTGCATCCTGCGGGGCCTCGTCTCTGTGGGGTCCTCTTAGCCTGCCGTTACGACTCCCCATCCAGGCACCCAGCCGTTGGACCGGCAGCTGTGTCTTTAGCAGCCCACATTTGCCTAACGCCTCGGGAAACACTCTGAGCGTGAGCACAGAGATCCAGTCACGTCTGGCCGGTGCCCGGCGAGGCACCTTCTCACCAGTCACCGAGGGGCAAGCAGCCCGAACGAAGCAAAGGGCCGGCAGCCCACAGGCACAGACGCGGTGCGGGACGAGCTCGGCCTCCTATGCCAAGACGATGGACTTCCCCCGAGGACCTGGCTCTTCTCCCGCGGCGGCCCGGGGGCGGGAGGGTGGCAGTGGGGTTTGGTGTTCAGGCGTGGACGGTGGCACGCACGGGTCCGTCGGGAGGGCCGCCGGGCGCTGCCCCAGAGACGCCGGAGCGGGTCAGTCTCCTGACACCGCCCAGGGGAAGGCCAGGGATGGGAAGACACCCCCGGGGTGGGTGTGTGGCTGGGTGTAGGCTCCCGCCAACTCGCTGTGCTTTACACCTCGGAGCGACTGGGAGCCACCGCGGACTCCTCTTTAGTTTCTTTGCGGTGCACTGGCGAATGTGGTTTAGACACAGGTTCCTGCCCTTAAGCATCCTCTCAGCGCCTGCCTGGTCGCACTGACTTGGGTGGAGGGCGGGGTGGGCCACTGGGGGCACTGCCGCCACCGGCCCCACCCATGTTGGCTGAAGGAACACACTCTGGATGCCAAGTGCTCCGCGGACACGAGGCCTTGGAAAGAGAAGAGAGCTCTGGTCCACCGCCGCCTCGGGAAGCACCACGCCTCCTCCGTGCTGAAAAGAACCGGAGGGACGGGACGGGACGGGACGGGATCGCATCTTCTCTCCTTTTCCCTGGCTTTTGTCTCAGCACGCCTTCCTCTCTTTCTCCGACTCCGAATCTGCTGCGCCTCCGGGCCTTGGCAATTCTTTCAAGCCGCGGTACTGAGGCGCGTCGAGGAAAGAAAAGCCGCAAGAGCCCCGCCGTGCTGAGTGCACGTCTTCCGGGACCCACGCCCCACGCCGGAGGACTTGACTCGACGCCCAGATATTACCGTGAAGGGCTCTTGGGATGGCCAAACAGGGTCCTCTGGAAGGCAGTGTCACCCCAGAAATGCCACGCTGCCCTTGCTGCTCGAACCCTGCCTCCGCCCTTCGCTAACCACGGAACGTCAGGCGCGCCGCCGACCCCTCGCTAAACCACGGCGCCACACGCTCACCAGCCCGCCTGGAGAAGCCTTCAATTACTCTGAGCCAGGGTAGGAGGCGTCCTCCTCCCGGCAAGACTGTTTCAACAGAAGACAGGAAGGAGAAGGGAGAAACAGAGACAGAAAGAAAACACCTCCGGCTGCCGGTCACGCACCCACTCAGGCGACATGTCCCACACGGAAGAAGGGGACGTACACCTCCCGGAAGGCCCCACACTGTCAAGTTCCTTGGTTTGTCAAGAGGCAGACTTGGGGAGTGCAAGGAGCCCCACAGAGGGCTGCCCCGTGCCAAACCTCCACGCCGCCCAGCGGGCGCCCCCTCTTCATCATCCCGCGAGGGCACGTCCCCGAGTCCTCCCTGGCTTGGTGGAGGGCCACGGCGGAGAGAGCCGGGCCCAAGAGCGATCAGGAGAGGACGGGAGGAACGGCTATCACGGGCTCCACTCAGAGCACAGGAGGCAAAAAGCCCACGAGGCCTGGCTCCCCCTCAAAGGGTCTCCCCACCGCCGGCCCCCACGTCGGGCTGGGCTGGCACTGCTGCTTCTCGGGGGTGAGGTGGGGCGCCGAGTGATCACGTCACGGGCGGTTGGCTTCACGGAGGCTGGAGCCCAGACCGGGCCCTGGTGCCGGTGCAAGCGGCCCGGGCCCGATCCCTTTCCACCCTCCCCGCCCCCGCAGGACACGGACCTCAAATGCTACGCACCGATCACCTAGGGTAACCGTACACAGATGCTCGTCCACGCACCTCTTTCTTCCGGCCCCCCAGTCAGGATCTGACTCGAGAGCCTTTCCTACCGTGGCCAGGAACTCCGGCACAGTACACCAGTGTCCCCGTGCCACGATCCCACCTGGGAGTCCCTCCTTCTTGAGCCTTGCTGAACTAGCAGAATCACTGACTTTTTCCTCTGATGAAATAGACTATCTCGGACGGGGGAAGGGGAGAGAACAAAAGAGCACGCACTCACCCAGAACACCAGCGCCTGGAGATGACCGACGTCCCCGGTTTCCCTCTTCCTCCTTTCCTCCCGCTCTGCCTCCTCTGCAACGAGAGAGAACCGAACGCCCATCACTCAGTGTGGGACCACCACGGTGCCGGTGAACGGGGGGCTGGGGGGGTCCGCGTACACCCCCGCCCGCGCAACCTCGAGAGAGAGTGCCTCCGGTTCCTACTCGAGTGTACCGGCACCCCCGGGCCAACCAAAAACTTCCGAACGAGGCGCAAGCGTGAAGAATCAACTCCACGCGTCCTTCGGAAATGGCACGGATGCCAGCCGGGGCAGGGGGGTCGTTAGACAGAAGCAGTTTGTACACAAAGAAGCGCGTCCAGTGAAAACCTTGATCCCGTCATCCCCCTAAATCTCCTTCCGGCGGGAAGCACAGCCATCACACCCTGGCGTTGACAGGCGCGGAGCTTGTCTCCTCGGCTCTGCACACGTGGGACTATGGCGGGACACCCCCAGGTATCTTGGCAAGCCCGCGCGCGTCCTCCACAACTTCCCAGCAGTTCCTAGGACGCGTGGGTAAAGGGGCACCCACTCGTCTCCCCTCTGGCCGCACAAAGGTCCACCGCACGTACTTTCCGGGCATAAAGGGCACGTGCTCTGGGACGTGGCCCACGTGAGATCTACCCTGCTCCTCTCCTCTGGGTGGACGCCGACGCCGGAGAACGTACCCTGGTCACGCTCACCCACACCCTGGTAACGACGGACTCAGTGGCCCGCGCCTCAGAGCCACTTCCGTGGGAGACAGAAGAGGAGAGGAAGGAACAAGGCGGAAGCCTAGCGTCCAAAGAGGAGGGGCACGTGAGACACCCTACGCTCCTGCCTCCGGGCACAGACAAGGGCACCCTACCCTGGGCAGCTGTCCGAAAAGAAACGGAGGGGACCTAGCAGGACACGACGTCGACTCCGCACAGACGCGCCGACGCCACGGCACGCCTATAGCGCCGTGAGAGCAGCCGAAAAGGCAGAAGACTACCTATCGCTACCTGAGCCTGCTGGGGCCGGGGAGCAGGCGACATGCACACAGCCCTCTGCGGCCCGCTGCCCCCACCTGCATTCAACCCCGGGAGCACACATACGCACGCAGAAATGACGCGTGCTTCCCTCCGCAGACGGGGACAACTTGGGAGCGGCCATCGAGCAACGGCCAGGGCTTTGGCTTTGACCGGGAGAAAGTTCTATCCACAGCGGCACCCCCGAGGCGGTTACAGGGAGAAAGTACGAGAGAAGGGACCTTTTGTACACGCTCTGTAGGCGCACGTACACGAGCTTACGCACGACGCACACGTGATACGCACGCGCGCCCACGCACACGTTCGTGTACCTGCGGGCTTACGGATGAACGAGTGGAGCGGGGAACGAGTGAATGAACCGACGAACGAGTCCGGGGGGTTTGAGGCGAGAGTACAGACACACTCCCATGGAGAGCTCCCCAGAAGGGTCTACTGAACTGATGGCCCTCCCCAGGGTCATCTGTCTGTGCGGATGGAGGGGAGCCGCTGGGATGTACACCTGTCCCAGCAACTCCAAACCACCTCCCTGCACCCCCGACCCCGGGCACTCCGTGGCAGAGTGACCGCCTGACGCCCCTGGAGGTGAGCAGGGGCGAGGTGCCCCAGCTCCCTTGGGTCCCCGTCAGTGCCTCCCGCTGCCACAGTGGCCTAGACCCTCTCGGGCCTGCTCCTGAGCCCTTAAGCCAGTTCACGTAGCGGGATGAGAACAGCAGAGAGGCAAGCACGCGGGAAGACGAGGAACCCAGGTCCCTGTGCCACCTCTGGCCCTGAATCAATGTCCTGAGAGAGCCAGGGTCCTGCCCGACACGACCCAGGTGGATGCCCGTCCCCAGGTGTGCAGACATGACAGGGTCCCGGTCGCCAGGACCTGTGGGCCAGGCAACGTGGACTCCAGACCCCTCCCAGAGGGGTGTGGAGATGGACCCACCGAGGCACGGATTCCTTGGGAGGTCTTTACCTGTGCGCTCCTACTGCCAAGAAGCCCCAAAAGGAAGAGACACCGCCTCCCCCAACCCCCCAGTAGGTCCCCCCCCCCACTCGGAAGGCTTGGGTGGCTCTTGGGCCTCCCTGGGCCTTTTTCCCTGGGCCTTTTTTGATCCGCAAAGGGCGGAGGGAGAGGCCACGCTCGCGAAGGCGCTGGGCATTTCTGGAGCAACAGTGCCATCAAGCGGAAGCTTTTTCAGCACGGCCTCCAGCCCCTGCCTGTGCATACCGTGGGGAAGGCCCGTGACGGGGAGGAGGGCTGGCTTCGGAGCACTGGGAGGATTCCCGGGCCGAACCTGGCCGCCCGGCACGCCTCCGCGGTAGGTGTGGAAGCCACACGCGGTGGGGTTCGGGGCCGGGCTCGCCCACCGAGGAGCCCCTGGCTGCCAGGCCCGCCGCGCTCCCCACCCTCGGGGCCGTGGCCTCGGCAGCCGCCATGTTCAGGAACAGGGAGCTGAAGCTCCCACCCCAGGGCATCTGGCCCCTGGATCCTGGCCCTCCCTGCAGGAGCGAGGCCGGCCAGTGGGGTCCCTGGGGTCTCAGGGCCACCGGGGACCCAGGACCCGCTGCCGGTGCCCCGGCGGAGGCCCCGGGCCCAGCCACCGTGGACCACGGGGAAAGGGGAGGAGACGGCCGCCCGGTCCCCTGGCGGGGGCAGCACCCTGCAGACAGCCCGGAGAACGTGTCCTCGTTAGTGCTTGCTCCCAGACGCAGACGAGGAAGAGCAATGCAGGGGCGCTGTGCACGTTCCACCCTCTCGCAGTTGGATCTGGGTTTCGGTTTCTGTACTTCTTGCTCCCGCCATGGAGAGTCCCGATCCCAGGCCCCGCCGCATCCCGTGAGGCCCTTCCTGTGCCGCAGGACACAGGGTACCCAGGACCCACTGGCGATGGGACGCCAAGTGGGCCACGATCGATCGGTACGCAGAGAGGGACGGCACCGGCCGCAGCGAGGGGATCCAGGTCCGTTTTCCGCACCCGAGCTCACCTCGGGAACAGGAACTCTGCGGCCGGGGGACGCCCTATTCCTCGGCCTCCCTCCCCGTGGACGACCCGGGGGTCCTCTCGTTTGGGGAAGACTCCTGGGAGTTTTCACAAGCGGCTCCACGTTCTGCAGGTGCCGCCGTTGGCCCCGGCCAGAGGGGCACGCTGAGAGCACCTGCGGCGGGCCACCAGTCAGAGCGCCTAGCTACCTCAGGACCCGGCCCCAAGGAAAGGCTCTGCCCACGTAAGATGGCCTGACAACGTGTCGGGCGACTCACAGGCGCGAAAGGAGAGGGGCGCGGGGAGGGTTTCGGCGCCCTTCCAGGAGGGGTACGTGTGGAGGGAGGGAGGGGTCCAGCCTGGAGACTTGCTCCCAGTCGGAAGCCCTCCCCCACACCGCACCCCGCCCCGGGACCGGACCCCCACACACACACCAGCCCACCACGCACCCCCGCCCCGGCAGATAAGAGCTGGGCCAAAGGGCAGGAACGGGCCACCGCACAGCTTGCTCCAGAAGCGGCCTATCGGGTCGGCCGGGGACTCGAAGGCACCGCCGCGTGCCCAGGAGTGTGCACCTCGTTCCCGGCCTTGGCAGACAAGCTGGACGAGTGGTGGTCATGGGGGAGAGGGTGGTCAAGGGGGGCGGGGGAGGCGTTCCTCTCAGTCCATCAGAGGTGAGCTTCAGGCAGCTTCTTCAGACCCCTTCCCCTTGATTCCCTGGCTGGGCTGCAGGTGCAAGCACAGGGCCGAGACCCGGAGGGCCAGGCCGCAATGCAAGCCGGGGCCTTTCCTTCTCATCGCTGAACTGAGGCTCAGGGCCTCGTGGGGAGAAAGCTGAAGCCTGCTGCAAATGCACGGCCCGGGGGTCCACTCGGCGGGGCTCTGCTCAGCTCCTCTCCTCTCCTCTCGTGTCCTGCCCTCTCCTCTCCGGGAGCCCCGTCCGGGAGCCCTCGGGACAGGCCAGGTCAGGCCTGGGCCACCATCCCGGAGACCGCGCGAGACGGCAGCGCAGCCACCGACTGACTGGACTCTTCGGCTCAGGTGAAGGCCTCCTCCTGCGGTGGCTCCTGCGTCCCGCGAGCGCCGTCCCCTTCTGGACTCGGACTGCCAGCTCTCGCTGGGCCTCGGCCGCCCTCGGCACCGGGTAGCCAGGCTCCACGTGTCGTCTCTGAGCTGGACAGAAGAAGGTCGGTGGGCCCGCCTCGGCCGCTGCCGCCAAGGGCGGCAGGACTCCCGTTGCCCGCGGTGGTCTCTGGCTGGGCCGCACCGCGGCCCAGAGAGGCTTCCGGGGCCCTGGGCCCGCCTAGGCCGAACCTCCTCTGCCGCAAAAGGGAAGGGGGGACACGCGGCCAAATGCCCGCAGAACCGCGGCCCGGCCTCCTTCGGAGCAGCTTCCTCCAGTCCCGCCCAGACGTGGCGGCCACCAGGGTCCACCGAGACTCCACTTCCTGTAGCCCCGCACGCCAGGCGGCCGGGCTGTGCGCCTTGTGCCACTGCCCGTCTCTGGAGCGTCCACGGCACCGCCGGGCCTTGGGCCACGCTTCCCGCCCCTTCCCAGGCGGAGCCCTTGACTTCCCGGGGCCACTGTCCAGTGTTCCCGACTTCGATCCTTCGTCACTCCTCCCCAGGAAGGGACGGGTACAGGGTTCGCGGGATGGGCGGACCCGTTCCTCTTGATGGCACTACTGCACCACGAATGCCAACCTGCCCTGCCCCTTCCCCTCCCCCAGGCCCTCTCCCTCTGCCCTTTGCCGAGGGAAAAACGAAATGCCAACCTCTGCCCAACCTGCCAAAGGCAGGATGGCTCATCAACCCGGCCACTTCAGAGCGGCGCGCCTCAAACTCTGGCCCTGCATCCTGCGGGGCCTCGTCTCTGTGGGGTCCTCTTAGCCTGCCGTTACGACTCCCCATCCAGGCACCCAGCCGTTGGACCGGCAGCTGTGTCTTTAGCAGCCCACATTTGCCTAACGCCTCGGGAAACACTCTGAGCGTGAGCACAGAGATCCAGTCACGTCTGGCCGGTGCCCGGCGAGGCACCTTCTCACCAGTCACCGAGGGGCAAGCAGCCCGAACGAAGCAAAGGGCCGGCAGCCCACAGGCACAGACGCGGTGCGGGACGAGCTCGGCCTCCTATGCCAAGACGATGGACTTCCCCCGAGGACCTGGCTCTTCTCCCGCGGCGGCCCGGGGGCGGGAGGGTGGCAGTGGGGTTTGGTGTTCAGGCGTGGACGGTGGCACGCACGGGTCCGTCGTGAGGGCCGCCGGGCGCTGCCCCAGAGACGCCGGAGCGGGTCAGTCTCCTGACACCGCCCAGGGGAAGGCCAGGGATGGGAAGACACCCCCGGGGTGGGTGTGTGGCTGGGTGTAGGCTCCCGCCAACTCGCTGTGCTTTACACCTCGGAGCGACTGGGAGCCACCGCGGACTCCTCTTTAGTTTCTTTGCGGTGCACTGGCGAATGTGGTTTAGACACAGGTTCCTGCCCTTAAGCATCCTCTCAGCGCCTGCCTGGTCGCACTGACTTGGGTGGAGGGCGGGGTGGGCCACTGGGGGCACTGCCGCCACCGGCCCCACCCATGTTGGCTGAAGGAACACACTCTGGATGCCAAGTGCTCCGCGGACACGAGGCCTTGGAAAGAGAAGAGAGCTCTGGTCCACCGCCGCCTCGGGAAGCACCACGCCTCCTCCGTGCTGAAAAGAACCGGAGGGACGGGACGGGACGGGACGGGATCGCATCTTCTCTCCTTTTCCCTGGCTTTTGTCTCAGCACGCCTTCCTCTCTTTCTCCTACTCCGAATCTGCTGCGCCTCCGGGCCTTGGCAATTCTTTCAAGCCGCGGTACTGAGGCGCGTCGAGGAAAGAAAAGCCGCAAGAGCCCCGCCGTGCTGAGTGCACGTCTTCCGGGACCCACGCCCCACGCCGGAGGACTTGACTCGACGCCCAGATATTACCGTGAAGGGCTCTTGGGATGGCCAAACAGGGTCCTCTGGAAGGCAGTGTCACCCCAGAAATGCCACGCTGCCCTTGCTGCTCCAACCCTGCCTCCGCCCTTCGCTAACCACGGAACGTCAGGCGCGCCGCCGACCCCTCGCTAAACCACGGCGCCACACGCTCACCAGCCCGCCTGGAGAAGCCTTCAATTACTCTGAGCCAGGGTAGGAGGCGTCCTCCTCCCGGCAAGACTGTTTCAACAGAAGACAGGAAGGAGAAGGGAGAAACAGAGACAGAAAGAAAACACCTCCGGCTGCCGGTCACGCACCCACTCAGGCGACATGTCCCACACGGAAGAAGGGGACGTACACCTCCCGGAAGGCCCCACACTGTCAAGTTCCTTGGTTTGTCAAGAGGCAGACTTGGGGAGTGCAAGGAGCCCCACAGAGGGCTGCCCCGTGCCAAACCTCCACGCCGCCCAGCGGGCGCCCCCTCTTCATCATCCCGCGAGGGCACGTCCCCGAGTCCTTCCTGGCTTGGTGGAGGGCCACGGCGGAGAGAGCCGGGCCCAAGAGCGATCAGGAGAGGACGGGAGGAACGGCTATCACGGGCTCCACTCAGAGCACAGGAGGCAAAAAGCCCACGAGGCCTGGCTCCCCCTCAAAGGGTCTCCCCACCGCCGGCCCCCACGTCGGGCTGGGCTGGCACTGCTGCTTCTCGGGGGTGAGGTGGGGCGCCGAGTGATCACGTCACGGGCGGTTGGCTTCACGGAGGCTGGAGCCCAGACCGGGCCCTGGTGCCGGTGCAAGCGGCCCGGGCCCGATCCCTTTCCACCCTCCCCGCCCCCGCAGGACACGGACCTCAAATGCTACGCACCGATCACCTAGGGTAACCGTACACAGATGCTCGTCCACGCACCTCTTTCTTCCGGCCCCCCAGTCAGGATCTGACTCGAGAGCCTTTCCTACCGTGGCCAGGAACTCCGGCACAGTACACCAGTGTCCCCGTGCCACGATCCCACCTGGGAGTCCCTCCTTCTTGAGCCTTGCTGAACTAGCAGAATCACTGACTTTTTCCTCTGATGAAATAGACTATCTCGGACGGGGGAAGGGGAGAGAACAAAAGAGCACGCACTCACCCAGAACACCAGCGCCTGGAGATGACCGACGTCCCCGGTTTCCCTCTTCCTCCTTTCCTCCCGCTCTGCCTCCTCTGCAACGAGAGAGAACCGAACGCCCATCACTCAGTGTGGGACCACCACGGTGCCGGTGAACGGGGGGCTGGGGGGGTCCGCGTACACCCCCGCCCGCGCAACCTCGAGAGAGAGTGCCTCCGGTTCCTACTCGAGTGTACCGGCACCCCCGGGCCAACCAAAAACTTCCGAACGAGGCGCAAGCGTGAAGAATCAACTCCACGCGTCCTTCGGAAATGGCACGGATGCCAGCCGGGGCAGGGGGGTCGTTAGACAGAAGCAGTTTGTACACAAAGAAGCGCGTCCAGTGAAAACCTTGATCCCGTCATCCCCCTAAATCTCCTTCCGGCGGGAAGCACAGCCATCACACCCTGGCGTTGACAGGCGCGGAGCTTGTCTCCTCGGCTCTGCACACGTGGGACTATGGCGGGACACCCCCAGGTATCTTGGCAAGCCCGCGCGCGTCCTCCACAACTTCCCAGCAGTTCCTAGGACGCGTGGGTAAAGGGGCACCCACTCGTCTCCCCTCTGGCCGCACAAAGGTCCACCGCACGTACTTTCCGGGCATAAAGGGCACGTGCTCTGGGACGTGGCCCACGTGAGATCTACCCTGCTCCTCTCCTCTGGGTGGACGCCGACGCCGGAGAACGTACCCTGGTCACGCTCACCCACACCCTGGTAACGACGGACTCAGTGGCCCGCGCCTCAGAGCCACTTCCGTGGGAGACAGAAGAGGAGAGGAAGGAACAAGGCGGAAGCCTAGCGTCCAAAGAGGAGGGGCACGTGAGACACCCTACGCTCCTGCCTCCGGGCACAGACAAGGGCACCCTACCCTGGGCAGCTGTCCGAAAAGAAACGGAGGGGACCTAGCAGGACACGACGTCGACTCCGCACAGACGCGCCGACGCCACGGCACGCCTATAGCGCCGTGAGAGCAGCCGAAAAGGCAGAAGACTACCTATCGCTACCTGAGCCTGCTGGGGCCGGGGAGCAGGCGACATGCACACAGCCCTCTGCGGCCCGCTGCCCCCACCTGCATTCAACCCCGGGAGCACACATACGCACGCAGAAATGACGCGTGCTTCCCTCCGCAGACGGGGACAACTTGGGAGCGGCCATCGAGCAACGGCCAGGGCTTTGGCTTTGACCGGGAGAAAGTTCTATCCACAGCGGCACCCCCGAGGCGGTTACAGGGAGAAAGTACGAGAGAAGGGACCTTTTGTACACGCTCTGTAGGCGCACGTACACGAGCTTACGCACGACGCACACGTGATACGGACGCGCGCCCACGCACACGTTCGTGTACCTGCGGGCTTACGGATGAACGAGTGGAGCGGGGAACGAGTGAATGAACCGACGAACGAGTCCGGGGGGTTTGAGGCGAGAGTACAGACACACTCCCATGGAGAGCTCCCCAGAAGGGTCTACTGAACTGATGGCCCTCCCCAGGGTCATCTGTCTGTGCGGATGGAGGGGAGCCGCTGGGATGTACACCTGTCCCAGCAACTCCAAACCACCTCCCTGCACCCCCGACCCCGGGCACTCCGTGGCAGAGTGACCGCCTGACGCCCCTGGAGGTGAGCAGGGGCGAGGTGCCCCAGCTCCCTTGGGTCCCCGTCAGTGCCTCCCGCTGCCACAGTGGCCTAGACCCTCTCGGGCCTGCTCCTGAGCCCTTAAGCCAGTTCACGTAGCGGGATGAGAACAGCAGAGAGGCAAGCACGCGGGAAGACGAGGAACCCAGGTCCCTGTGCCACCTCTGGCCCTGAATCAATGTCCTGAGAGAGCCAGGGTCCTGCCCGACACGACCCAGGTGGATGCCCGTCCCCAGGTGTGCAGACATGACAGGGTCCCGGTCGCCAGGACCTGTGGGCCAGGCAACGTGGACTCCAGACCCCTCCCAGAGGGGTGTGGAGATGGACCCACCGAGGCACGGATTCCTTGGGAGGTCTTTACCTGTGCGCTCCTACTGCCAAGAAGCCCCAAAAGGAAGAGACACCGCCTCCCCCAACCCCCCAGTAGGTCCCCCCCCCCACTCGGAAGGCTTGGGTGGCTCTTGGGCCTCCCTGGGCCTTTTTCCCTGGGCCTTTTTTGATCCGCAAAGGGCGGAGGGAGAGGCCACGCTCGCGAAGGCGCTGGGCATTTCTGGAGCAACAGTGCCATCAAGCGGAAGCTTTTTCAGCACGGCCTCCAGCCCCTGCCTGTGCATACCGTGGGGAAGGCCCGTGACGGGGAGGAGGGCTGGCTTCGGAGCACTGGGAGGATTCCCGGGCCGAACCTGGCCGCCCGGCACGCCTCCGCGGTAGGTGTGGAAGCCACACGCGGTGGGGTTCGGGGCCGGGCTCGCCCACCGAGGAGCCCCTGGCTGCCAGGCCCGCCGCGCTCCCCACCCTCGGGGCCGTGGCCTCGGCAGCCGCCATGTTCAGGAACAGGGAGCTGAAGCTCCCACCCCAGGGCATCTGGCCCCTGGATCCTGGCCCTCCCTGCAGGAGCGAGGCCGGCCAGTGGGGTCCCTGGGGTCTCAGGGCCACCGGGGACCCAGGACCCGCTGCCGGTGCCCCGGCGGAGGCCCCGGGCCCAGCCACCGTGGACCACGGGGAAAGGGGAGGAGACGGCCGCCCGGTCCCCTGGCGGGGGCAGCACCCTGCAGACAGCCCGGAGAACGTGTCCTCGTTAGTGCTTGCTCCCAGACGCAGACGAGGAAGAGCAATGCAGGGGCGCTGTGCACGTTCCACCCTCTCGCAGTTGGATCTGGGTTTCGGTTTCTGTACTTCTTGCTCCCGCCATGGAGAGTCCCGATCCCAGGCCCCGCCGCATCCCGTGAGGCCCTTCCTGTGCCGCAGGACACAGGGTACCCAGGACCCACTGGCGATGGGACGCCAAGTGGGCCACGATCGATCGGTACGCAGAGAGGGACGGCACCGGCCGCAGCGAGGGGATCCAGGTCCGTTTTCCGCACCCGAGCTCACCTCGGGAACAGGAACTCTGCGGCCGGGGGACGCCCTATTCCTCGGCCTCCCTCCCCGTGGACGACCCGGGGGTCCTCTCGTTTGGGGAAGACTCCTGGGAGTTTTCACAAGCGGCTCCACGTTCTGCAGGTGCCGCCGTTGGCCCCGGCCAGAGGGGCACGCTGAGAGCACCTGCGGCGGGCCACCAGTCAGAGCGCCTAGCTACCTCAGGACCCGGCCCCAAGGAAAGGCTCTGCCCACGTAAGATGGCCTGACAACGTGTCGGGCGACTCACAGGCGCGAAAGGAGAGGGGCGCGGGGAGGGTTTCGGCGCCCTTCCAGGAGGGGTACGTGTGGAGGGAGGGAGGGGTCCAGCCTGGAGACTTGCTCCCAGTCGGAAGCCCTCCCCCACACCGCACCCCGCCCCGGGACCGGACCCCCACACACACACCAGCCCACCACGCACCCCCGCCCCGGCAGATAAGAGCTGGGCCAAAGGGCAGGAACGGGCCACCGCACAGCTTGCTCCAGAAGCGGCCTATCGGGTCGGCCGGGGACTCGAAGGCACCGCCGCGTGCCCAGGAGTGTGCACCTCGTTCCCGGCCTTGGCAGACAAGCTGGACGAGTGGTGGTCATGGGGGAGAGGGTGGTCAAGGGGGGCGGGGGAGGCGTTCCTCTCAGTCCATCAGAGGTGAGCTTCAGGCAGCTTCTTCAGACCCCTTCCCCTTGATTCCCTGGCTGGGCTGCAGGTGCAAGCACAGGGCCGAGACCCGGAGGGCCAGGCCGCAATGCAAGCCGGGGCCTTTCCTTCTCATCGCTGAACTGAGGCTCAGGGCCTCGTGGGGAGAAAGCTGAAGCCTGCTGCAAATGCACGGCCCGGGGGTCCACTCGGCGGGGCTCTGCTCAGCTCCTCTCCTCTCCTCTCGTGTCCTGCCCTCTCCTCTCCGGGAGCCCCGTCCGGGAGCCCTCGGGACAGGCCAGGTCAGGCCTGGGCCACCATCCCGGAGACCGCGCGAGACGGCAGCGCAGCCACCGACTGACTGGACTCTTCGGCTCAGGTGAAGGCCTCCTCCTGCGGTGGCTCCTGCGTCCCGCGAGCGCCGTCCCCTTCTGGACTCGGACTGCCAGCTCTCGCTGGGCCTCGGCCGCCCTCGGCACCGGGTAGCCAGGCTCCACGTGTCGTCTCTGAGCTGGACAGAAGAAGGTCGGTGGGCCCGCCTCGGCCGCTGCCGCCAAGGGCGGCAGGACTCCCGTTGCCCGCGGTGGTCTCTGGCTGGGCCGCACCGCGGCCCAGAGAGGCTTCCGGGGCCCTGGGCCCGCCTAGGCCGAACCTCCTCTGCCGCAAAAGGGAAGGGGGGACACGCGGCCAAATGCCCGCAGAACCGCGGCCCGGCCTCCTTCGGAGCAGCTTCCTCCAGTCCCGCCCAGACGTGGCGGCCACCAGGGTCCACCGAGACTCCACTTCCTGTAGCCCCACACGCCAGGCGGCCGGGCTGTGCGCCTTGTGCCACTGCCCGTCTCTGGAGCGTCCACGGCACCGCCGGGCCTTGGGCCACGCTTCCCGCCCCTTCCCAGGCGGAGCCCTTGACTTCCCGGGGCCACTGTCCAGTGTTCCCGACTTCGATCCTTCGTCACTCCTCCCCAGGAAGGGACGGGTACAGGGTTCGCGGGATGGGCGGACCCGTTCCTCTTGATGGCACTACTGCACCACGAATGCCAACCTGCCCTGCCCCTTCCCCTCCCCCAGGCCCTCTCCCTCTGCCCTTTGCCGAGGGAAAAACGAAATGCCAACCTCTGCCCAACCTGCCAAAGGCAGGATGGCTCATCAACCCGGCCACTTCAGAGCGGCGCGCCTCAAACTCTGGCCCTGCATCCTGCGGGGCCTCGTCTCTGTGGGGTCCTCTTAGCCTGCCGTTACGACTCCCCATCCAGGCACCCAGCCGTTGGACCGGCAGCTGTGTCTTTAGCAGCCCACATTTGCCTAACGCCTCGGGAAACACTCTGAGCGTGAGCACAGAGATCCAGTCACGTCTGGCCGGTGCCCGGCGAGGCACCTTCTCACCAGTCACCGAGGGGCAAGCAGCCCGAACGAAGCAAAGGGCCGGCAGCCCACAGGCACAGACGCGGTGCGGGACGAGCTCGGCCTCCTATGCCAAGACGATGGACTTCCCCCGAGGACCTGGCTCTTCTCCCGCGGCGGCCCGGGGGCGGGAGGGTGGCAGTGGGGTTTGGTGTTCAGGCGTGGACGGTGGCACGCACGGGTCCGTCGGGAGGGCCGCCGGGCGCTGCCCCAGAGACGCCGGAGCGGGTCAGTCTCCTGACACCGCCCAGGGGACGGCCAGGGATGGGAAGACACCCCCGGGGTGGGTGTGTGGCTGGGTGTAGGCTCCCGCCAACTCGCTGTGCTTTACACCTCGGAGCGACTGGGAGCCACCGCGGACTCCTCTTTAGTTTCTTTGCGGTGCACTGGCGAATGTGGTTTAGACACAGGTTCCTGCCCTTAAGCATCCTCTCAGCGCCTGCCTGGTCGCACTGACTTGGGTGGAGGGCGGGGTGGGCCACTGGGGGCACTGCCGCCACCGGCCCCACCCATGTTGGCTGAAGGAACACACTCTGGATGCCAAGTGCTCCGCGGACACGAGGCCTTGGAAAGAGAAGAGAGCTCTGGTCCACCGCCGCCTCGGGAAGCACCACGCCTCCTCCGTGCTGAAAAGAACCGGAGGGACGGGACGGGACGGGACGGGACGGGATCGCATCTTCTCTCCTTTTCCCTGGCTTTTGTCTCAGCACGCCTTCCTCTCTTTCTCCGACTCCGAATCTGCTGCGCCTCCGGGCCTTGGCAATTCTTTCAAGCCGCGGTACTGAGGCGCGTCGAGGAAAGAAAAGCCGCAAGAGCCCCGCCGTGCTGAGTGCACGTCTTCCGGGACCCACGCCCCACGCCGGAGGACTTGACTCGACGCCCAGATATTACCGTGAAGGGCTCTTGGGATGGCCAAACAGGGTCCTCTGGAAGGCAGTGTCACCCCAGAAATGCCACGCTGCCCTTGCTGCTCCAACCCTGCCTCCGCCCTTCGCTAACCACGGAACGTCAGGCGCGCCGCCGACCCCTCGCTAAACCACGGCGCCACACGCTCACCAGCCCGCCTGGAGAAGCCTTCAATTACTCTGAGCCAGGGTAGGAGGCGTCCTCCTCCCGGCAAGACTGTTTCAACAGAAGACAGGAAGGAGAAGGGAGAAACAGAGACAGAAAGAAAACACCTCCGGCTGCCGGTCACGCACCCACTCAGGCGACATGTCCCACACGGAAGAAGGGGACGTACACCTCCCGGAAGGCCCCACACTGTCAAGTTCCTTGGTTTGTCAAGAGGCAGACTTGGGGAGTGCAAGGAGCCCCACAGAGGGCTGCCCCGTGCCAAACCTCCACGCCGCCCAGCGGGCGCCCCCTCTTCATCATCCCGCGAGGGCACGTCCCCGAGTCCTCCCTGGCTTGGTGGAGGGCCACGGCGGAGAGAGCCGGGCCCAAGAGCGATCAGGAGAGGACGGGAGGAACGGCTATCACGGGCTCCACTCAGAGCACAGGAGGCAAAAAGCCCACGAGGCCTGGCTCCCCCTCAAAGGGTCTCCCCACCGCCGGCCCCCACGTCGGGCTGGGCTGGCACTGCTGCTTCTCGGGGGTGAGGTGGGGCGCCGAGTGATCACGTCACGGGCGGTTGGCTTCACGGAGGCTGGAGCCCAGACCGGGCCCTGGTGCCGGTGCAAGCGGCCCGGGCCCGATCCCTTTCCACCCTCCCCGCCCCCGCAGGACACGGACCTCAAATGCTACGCACCGATCACCTAGGGTAACCGTACACAGATGCTCGTCCACGCACCTCTTTCTTCCGGCCCCCCAGTCAGGATCTGACTCGAGAGCCTTTCCTACCGTGGCCAGGAACTCCGGCACAGTACACCAGTGTCCCCGTGCCACGATCCCACCTGGGAGTCCCTCCTTCTTGAGCCTTGCTGAACTAGCAGAATCACTGACTTTTTCCTCTGATGAAATAGACTATCTCGGACGGGGGAAGGGGAGAGAACAAAAGAGCACGCACTCACCCAGAACACCAGCGCCTGGAGATGACCGACGTCCCCGGTTTCCCTCTTCCTCCTTTCCTCCCGCTCTGCCTCCTCTGCAACGAGAGAGAACCGAACGCCCATCACTCAGTGTGGGACCACCACGGTGCCGGTGAACGGGGGGCTGGGGGGGTCCGCGTACACCCCCGCCCGCGCAACCTCGAGAGAGAGTGCCTCCGGTTCCTACTCGAGTGTACCGGCACCCCCGGGCCAACCAAAAACTTCCGAACGAGGCGCAAGCGTGAAGAATCAACTCCACGCGTCCTTCGGAAATGGCACGGATGCCAGCCGGGGCAGGGGGGTCGTTAGACAGAAGCAGTTTGTACACAAAGAAGCGCGTCCAGTGAAAACCTTGATCCCGTCATCCCCCTAAATCTCCTTCCGGCGGGAAGCACAGCCATCACACCCTGGCGTTGACAGGCGCGGAGCTTGTCTCCTCGGCTCTGCACACGTGGGACTATGGCGGGACACCCCCAGGTATCTTGGCAAGCCCGCGCGCGTCCTCCACAACTTCCCAGCAGTTCCTAGGACGCGTGGGTAAAGGGGCACCCACTCGTCTCCCCTCTGGCCGCACAAAGGTCCACCGCACGTACTTTCCGGGCATAAAGGGCACGTGCTCTGGGACGTGGCCCACGTGAGATCTACCCTGCTCCTCTCCTCTGGGTGGACGCCGACGCCGGAGAACGTACCCTGGTCACGCTCACCCACACCCTGGTAACGACGGACTCAGTGGCCCGCGCCTCAGAGCCACTTCCGTGGGAGACAGAAGAGGAGAGGAAGGAACAAGGCGGAAGCCTAGCGTCCAAAGAGGAGGGGCACGTGAGACACCCTACGCTCCTGCCTCCGGGCACAGACAAGGGCACCCTACCCTGGGCAGCTGTCCGAAAAGAAACGGAGGGGACCTAGCAGGACACGACGTCGACTCCGCACAGACGCGCCGACGCCACGGCACGCCTATAGCGCCGTGAGAGCAGCCGAAAAGGCAGAAGACTACCTATCGCTACCTGAGCCTGCTGGGGCCGGGGAGCAGGCGACATGCACACAGCCCTCTGCGGCCCGCTGCCCCCACCTGCATTCAACCCCGGGAGCACACATACGCACGCAGAAATGACGCGTGCTTCCCTCCGCAGACGGGGACAACTTGGGAGCGGCCATCGAGCAACGGCCAGGGCTTTGGCTTTGACCGGGAGAAAGTTCTATCCACAGCGGCACCCCCGAGGCGGTTACAGGGAGAAAGTACGAGAGAAGGGACCTTTTGTACACGCTCTGTAGGCGCACGTACACGAGCTTACGCACGACGCACACGTGATACGCACGCGCGCCCACGCACACGTTCGTGTACCTGCGGGCTTACGGATGAACGAGTGGAGCGGGGAACGAGTGAATGAACCGACGAACGAGTCCGGGGGGGTTTGAGGCGAGAGTACAGACACACTCCCATGGAGAGCTCCCCAGGAGGGTCTACTGAACTGATGGCCCTCCCCAGGGTCATCTGTCTGTGCGGATGGAGGGGAGCCGCTGGGATGTACACCTGTGCCAGCAACTCCAAACCACCTCCCTGCACCCCCGACCCCGGGCACTCCGTGGCAGAGTGACCGCCTGACGCCCCTGGAGGTGAGCAGGGGCGAGGTGCCCCAGCTCCCTTGGGTCCCCGTCAGTGCCTCCCGCTGCCACAGTGGCCTAGACCCTCTCGGGCCTGCTCCTGAGCCCTTAAGCCAGTTCACGTAGCGGGATGAGAACAGCAGAGAGGCAAGCACGCGGGAAGACGAGGAACCCAGGTCCCTGTGCCACCTCTGGCTCTGAATCAATGTCCTGAGAGAGCCAGGGTCCTGCCCGACACGACCCAGGTGGATGCCCGTCCCCAGGTGTGCAGACATGACAGGGTCCCGGTAGCCAGGACCTGTGGGCCAGGCAACGTGGACTCGAGACCCCTCCCAGAGGGGTGTGGAGATGGACCCACCGAGGCACGGATTCCTTGGGAGGTCTTTACCTGTGCGCTCCTACTGCCAAGGAGAAGCCCCAAAAGGAAGGGACACCGCCTCCCCCAACCCCCCAGTAGGTCCCCCCCCCCACTCGGAAGGCTTGGGTGGCTCTTGGGCCTCCCTGGGCCTTTTTCCCTGGGCCTTTTTTGATCCGCAAAGGGCGGAGGGAGAGGCCACGCTCGCGAAGGCGCTGGGCATTTCTGGAGCAACAGTGCCATCAAGCGGAAGCTTTTTCAGCACGGCCTCCAGCCCCTGCCTGTGCATACCGTGGGGAAGGCCCGTGACGGGGAGGAGGGCTGGCTTCGGAGCACTGGGAGGATTCCCGGGCCGAACCTGGCCGCCCGGCACGCCTCCGCAGTAGGTGTGGAAGCCACACGCGGTGGGGTTCGGGGCCGGGCTCGCCCACCGAGGAGCCCCTGGCTGCCAGGCCCGCCGCGCTTCCCCACCCTCGGGGCCGTGGCCTCGGCAGCCGCCATGTTCAGGAACAGGGAGCTGAAGCTCCCACCCCAGGGCATCTGGCCCCTGGATCCTGGCCCTCCCTGCAGGAGCGAGGCCGGCCAGTGGGGTCCCTGGGGTCTCAGGGCCACCGGGGACCCAGGACCCGCTGCCGGTGCCCCGGCGGAGGCCCCGGGCCCAGCCACCGTGGACCACGGGGAAAGGGGAGGAGGCGGCCGCCCGGTCCCCTGGCGGGGGCAGCACCCTGCAGACAGCCCGGAGAACGTGTCCTCGTTAGTGCTTGCTCCCAGACGCAGACGAGGAAGAGCAATGCAGGGGCGCTGTGCACGTTCCACCCTCTCGCAGTTGGATCTGGGTTTCGGTTTCTGTACTTCTTGCTCCCGCCATGGAGAGTCCCGATCCCAGGCCCCGCCGCATCCCGTGAGGCCCTTCCTGTGCCGCAGGACACAGGGTACCCAGGACCCACTGGCGATGGGACGCCAAGTGGGCCACGATCGATCGGTACGCAGAGAGGGACGGCACCGGCCGCAGCGAGGGGATCCAGGTCCGTTTTCCGCACCCGAGCTCACCTCGGGAACAGGAACTCTGCGGCCGGGGGACGCCCTATTCCTCGGCCTCCCTCCCCGTGGACGACCCGGGGGTCCTCTCGTTTGGGGAAGACTCCTGGGAGTTTTCACAAGCGGCTCCACGTTCTGCAGGTGCCGCCGTTGGCCCCGGCCAGAGGGGCACGCTGAGAGCACCTGCGGCGGGCCACCAGTCAGAGCGCCTAGCTACCTCAGGACCCGGCCCCAAGGAAAGGCTCTGCCCACGTAAGATGGCCTGACAACGTGTCGGGCGACTCACAGGCGCGAAAGGAGAGGGGCGCGGGGAGGGTTTCGGCGCCCTTCCAGGAGGGGTACGTGTGGAGGGAGGGAGGGGTCCAGCCTGGAGACTTGCTCCCAGTCGGAAGCCCTCCCCCACACCGCACCCCGCCCCGGGACCGGACCCCCACACACACACCAGCCCACCACGCACCCCCGCCCCGGCAGATAAGAGCTGGGCCAAAGGGCAGGAACGGGCCACCGCACAGCTTGCTCCAGAAGCGGCCTATCGGGTCGGCCGGGGACTCGAAGGCACCGCCGCGTGCCCAGGAGTGTGCACCTCGTTCCCGGCCTTGGCAGACAAGCTGGACGAGTGGTGGTCATGGGGGAGAGGGTGGTCAAGGGGGGCGGGGGAGGCGTTCCTCTCAGTCCATCAGAGGTGAGCTTCAGGCAGCTTCTTCAGACCCCTTCCCCTTGATTCCCTGGCTGGGCTGCAGGTGCAAGCACAGGGCCGAGACCCGGAGGGCCAGGCCGCAATGCAAGCCGGGGCCTTTCCTTCTCATCGCTGAACTGAGGCTCAGGGCCTCGTGGGGAGAAAGCTGAAGCCTGCTGCAAATGCACGGCCCGGGGGTCCACTCGGCGGGGCTCTGCTCAGCTCCTCTCCTCTCCTCTCGTGTCCTGCCCTCTCCTCTCCGGGAGCCCCGTCCGGGAGCCCTCGGGACAGGCCAGGTCAGGCCTGGGCCACCATCCCGGAGACCGCGCGAGACGGCAGCGCAGCCACCGACTGACTGGACTCTTCGGCTCAGGTGAAGGCCTCCTCCTGCGGTGGCTCCTGCGTCCCGCGAGCGCCGTCCCCTTCTGGACTCGGACTGCCAGCTCTCGCTGGGCCTCGGCCGCCCTCGGCACCGGGTAGCCAGGCTCCACGTGTCGTCTCTGAGCTGGACAGAAGAAGGTCGGTGGGCCCGCCTCGGCCGCTGCCGCCAAGGGCGGCAGGACTCCCGTTGCCCGCGGTGGTCTCTGGCTGGGCCGCACCGCGGCCCAGAGAGGCTTCCGGGGCCCTGGGCCCGCCTAGGCCGAACCTCCTCTGCCGCCGAAGGGAAGGGGGGACACGCGGCCAAATGCCCGCAGAACCGCGGCCCGGCCTCCTTCGGAGCAGCTTCCTCCAGTCCCGCCCAGACGTGGCGGCCACCAGGGTCCACCGAGACTCCACTTCCTGTAGCCCCACACGCCAGGCGGCCGGGCTGTGCGCCTTGTGCCACTGCCCGTCTCTGGAGCGTCCACGGCACCGCCGGGCCTTGGGCCACGCTTCCCGCCCCTTCCCAGGCGGAGCCCTTGACTTCCCGGGGCCACTGTCCAGTGTTCCCGACTTCGATCCTTCGTCACTCCTCCCCAGGAAGGGACGGGTACAGGGTTCGCGGGATCGGCGGACCCGTTCCTCTTGATGGCACTACTGCACCACGAATGCCAACCTGCCCTGCCCCTTCCCCTCCCCCAGGCCCTCTCCCTCTGCCCTTTGCCGAGGGAAAAACGAAATGCCAACCTCTGCCCAACCTGCCAAAGGCAGGATGGCTCATCAACCCGGCCACTTCAGAGGGGCGCGCCTCAAACTCTGGCCCTGCATCCTGCGGGGCCTCGTCTCTGTGGGGTCCTCTTAGCCTGCCGTTACGACTCCCCATCCAGGCACCCAGCCGTTGGACTGGCAGCTGTGTCTTTAGCAGCCCACATTTGCCTAACGCCTCGGGAAACACTCTGAGCGTGAGCACAGAGATCCAGTCACGTCTGGCCGGTGCCCGGCGAGGCACCTTCTCACCAGTCACCGAGGGGCAAGCAGCCCGAACGAAGCAAAGGGCCGGCAGCCCACAGGCACAGACGCGGTGTGGGACGAGCTCGGCCTCCTATGCCAAGACGATGGACTTCCCCCGAGGACCTGGCTCTTCTCCCGCGGCGGCCCGGGGGCGGGAGGGTGGCAGTGGGGTTTGGTGTTCAGGCGTGGACGGTGGCACGCACGGGTCCGTCGGGAGGGCCGCCGGGCGCTGCCCCAGAGACGCCGGAGCGGGTCAGTCTCCTGACACCGCCCAGGGGAAGGCCAGGGATGAGAAGACACCCCCGGGGTGGGTGTGTGGCTGGGTGTAGGCTCCCGCCAACTCGCTGTGCTTTACACCTCGGAGCGACTGGGAGCCACCGCGGACTCCTCTTTAGTTTCTTTGCGGTGCACTGGCGAATGTGGTTTAGACACAGGTTCCTGCCCTTAAGCATCCTCTCAGCGCCTGCCTGGTCGCACTGACTTGGGTGGAGGGCGGGGTGGGCCACTGGGGGCACTGCCGCCACCGGCCCCACCCATGTTGGCTGAAGGAACACACTCTGGATGCCAAGTGCTCCGCGGACACGAGGCCTTGGAAAGAGAAGAGAGCTCTGGTCCACCGCCGCCTCGGGAAGCACCACGCCTCCTCCGTGCTGAAAAGAACCGGAGGGACGGGACGGGACGGGACGGGATCGCATCTTCTCTCCTTTTCCCTGGCTTTTGTCTCAGCACGCCTTCCTCTCTTTCTCCTACTCCGAATCTGCTGCGCCTCCGGGCCTTGGCAATTCTTTCAAGCCGCGGTACTGAGGCGCGTCGAGGAAAGAAAAGCCGCAAGAGCCCCGCCGTGCTGAGTGCACGTCTTCCGGGACCCACGCCCCACGCCGGAGGACTTGACTCGACGCCCAGATATTACCGTGAAGGGCTCTTGGGATGGCCAAACAGGGTCCTCTGGAAGGCAGTGTCACCCCAGAAATGCCACGCTGCCCTTGCTGCTCCAACCCTGCCTCCGCCCTTCGCTAACCACGGAACGTCAGGCGCGCCGCCGACCCCTCGCTAAACCACGGCGCCACACGCTCACCAGCCCGCCTGGAGAAGCCTTCAATTACTCTGAGCCAGGGTAGGAGGCGTCCTCCTCCCGGCAAGACTGTTTCAACAGAAGACAGGAAGGAGAAGGGAGAAACAGAGACAGAAAGAAAACACCTCCGGCTGCCGGTCACGCACCCACTCAGGCGACATGTCCCACACGGAAGAAGGGGACGTACACCTCCCGGAAGGCCCCACACTGTCAAGTTCCTTGGTTTGTCAAGAGGCAGACTTGGGGAGTGCAAGGAGCCCCACAGAGGGCTGCCCCGTGCCAAACCTCCACGCCGCCCAGCGGGCGCCCCCTCTTCATCATCCCGCGAGGGCACGTCCCCGAGTCCTTCCTGGCTTGGTGGAGGGCCACGGCGGAGAGAGCCGGGCCCAAGAGCGATCAGGAGAGGACGGGAGGAACGGCTATCACGGGCTCCACTCAGAGCACAGGAGGCAAAAAGCCCACGAGGCCTGGCTCCCCCTCAAAGGGTCTCCCCACCGCCGGCCCCCACGTCGGGCTGGGCTGGCACTGCTGCTTCTCGGGGGTGAGGTGGGGCGCCGAGTGATCACGTCACGGGCGGTTGGCTTCACGGAGGCTGGAGCCCAGACCGGGCCCTGGTGCCGGTGCAAGCGGCCCGGGCCCGATCCCTTTCCACCCTCCCCGCCCCCGCAGGACACGGACCTCAAATGCTACGCACCGATCACCTAGGGTAACCGTACACAGATGCTCGTCCACGCACCTCTTTCTTCCGGCCCCCCAGTCAGGATCTGACTCGAGAGCCTTTCCTACCGTGGCCAGGAACTCCGGCACAGTACACCAGTGTCCCCGTGCCACGATCCCACCTGGGAGTCCCTCCTTCTTGAGCCTTGCTGAACTAGCAGAATCACTGACTTTTTCCTCTGATGAAATAGACTATCTCGGACGGGGGAAGGGGAGAGAACAAAAGAGCACGCACTCACCCAGAACACCAGCGCCTGGAGATGACCGACGTCCCCGGTTTCCCTCTTCCTCCTTTCCTCCCGCTCTGCCTCCTCTGCAACGAGAGAGAACCGAACGCCCATCACTCAGTGTGGGACCACCACGGTGCCGGTGAACGGGGGGCTGGGGGGGTCCGCGTACACCCCCGCCCGCGCAACCTCGAGAGAGAGTGCCTCCGGTTCCTACTCGAGTGTACCGGCACCCCCGGGCCAACCAAAAACTTCCGAACGAGGCGCAAGCGTGAAGAATCAACTCCACGCGTCCTTCGGAAATGGCACGGATGCCAGCCGGGGCAGGGGGGTCGTTAGACAGAAGCAGTTTGTACACAAAGAAGCGCGTCCAGTGAAAACCTTGATCCCGTCATCCCCCTAAATCTCCTTCCGGCGGGAAGCACAGCCATCACACCCTGGCGTTGACAGGCGCGGAGCTTGTCTCCTCGGCTCTGCACACGTGGGACTATGGCGGGACACCCCCAGGTATCTTGGCAAGCCCGCGCGCGTCCTCCACAACTTCCCAGCAGTTCCTAGGACGCGTGGGTAAAGGGGCACCCACTCGTCTCCCCTCTGGCCGCACAAAGGTCCACCGCACGTACTTTCCGGGCATAAAGGGCACGTGCTCTGGGACGTGGCCCACGTGAGATCTACCCTGCTCCTCTCCTCTGGGTGGACGCCGACGCCGGAGAACGTACCCTGGTCACGCTCACCCACACCCTGGTAACGACGGACTCAGTGGCCCGCGCCTCAGAGCCACTTCCGTGGGAGACAGAAGAGGAGAGGAAGGAACAAGGCGGAAGCCTAGCGTCCAAAGAGGAGGGGCACGTGAGACACCCTACGCTCCTGCCTCCGGGCACAGACAAGGGCACCCTACCCTGGGCAGCTGTCCGAAAAGAAACGGAGGGGACCTAGCAGGACACGACGTCGACTCCGCACAGACGCGCCGACGCCACGGCACGCCTATAGCGCCGTGAGAGCAGCCGAAAAGGCAGAAGACTACCTATCGCTACCTGAGCCTGCTGGGGCCGGGGAGCAGGCGACATGCACACAGCCCTCTGCGGCCCGCTGCCCCCACCTGCATTCAACCCCGGGAGCACACATACGCACGCAGAAATGACGCGTGCTTCCCTCCGCAGACGGGGACAACTTGGGAGCGGCCATCGAGCAACGGCCAGGGCTTTGGCTTTGACCGGGAGAAAGTTCTATCCACAGCGGCACCCCCGAGGCGGTTACAGGGAGAAAGTACGAGAGAAGGGACCTTTTGTACACGCTCTGTAGGCGCACGTACACGAGCTTACGCACGACGCACACGTGATACGCACGCGCGCCCACGCACACGTTCGTGTACCTGCGGGCTTACGGATGAACGAGTGGAGCGGGGAACGAGTGAATGAACCGACGAACGAGTCCGGGGGGTTTGAGGCGAGAGTACAGACACACTCCCATGGAGAGCTCCCCAGAAGGGTCTACTGAACTGATGGCCCTCCCCAGGGTCATCTGTCTGTGCGGATGGAGGGGAGCCGCTGGGATGTACACCTGTCCCAGCAACTCCAAACCACCTCCCTGCACCCCCGACCCCGGGCACTCCGTGGCAGAGTGACCGCCTGACGCCCCTGGAGGTGAGCAGGGGCGAGGTGCCCCAGCTCCCTTGGGTCCCCGTCAGTGCCTCCCGCTGCCACAGTGGCCTAGACCCTCTCGGGCCTGCTCCTGAGCCCTTAAGCCAGTTCACGTAGCGGGATGAGAACAGCAGAGAGGCAAGCACGCGGGAAGACGAGGAACCCAGGTCCCTGTGCCACCTCTGGCCCTGAATCAATGTCCTGAGAGAGCCAGGGTCCTGCCCGACACGACCCAGGTGGATGCCCGTCCCCAGGTGTGCAGACATGACAGGGTCCCGGTCGCCAGGACCTGTGGGCCAGGCAACGTGGACTCCAGACCCCTCCCAGAGGGGTGTGGAGATGGACCCACCGAGGCACGGATTCCTTGGGAGGTCTTTACCTGTGCGCTCCTACTGCCAAGAAGCCCCAAAAGGAAGAGACACCGCCTCCCCCAACCCCCCAGTAGGTCCCCCCCCCCACTCGGAAGGCTTGGGTGGCTCTTGGGCCTCCCTGGGCCTTTTTCCCTGGGCCTTTTTTGATCCGCAAAGGGCGGAGGGAGAGGCCACGCTCGCGAAGGCGCTGGGCATTTCTGGAGCAACAGTGCCATCAAGCGGAAGCTTTTTCAGCACGGCCTCCAGCCCCTGCCTGTGCATACCGTGGGGAAGGCCCGTGACGGGGAGGAGGGCTGGCTTCGGAGCACTGGGAGGATTCCCGGGCCGAACCTGGCCGCCCGGCACGCCTCCGCGGTAGGTGTGGAAGCCACACGCGGTGGGGTTCGGGGCCGGGCTCGCCCACCGAGGAGCCCCTGGCTGCCAGGCCCGCCGCGCTCCCCACCCTCGGGGCCGTGGCCTCGGCAGCCGCCATGTTCAGGAACAGGGAGCTGAAGCTCCCACCCCAGGGCATCTGGCCCCTGGATCCTGGCCCTCCCTGCAGGAGCGAGGCCGGCCAGTGGGGTCCCTGGGGTCTCAGGGCCACCGGGGACCCAGGACCCGCTGCCGGTGCCCCGGCGGAGGCCCCGGGCCCAGCCACCGTGGACCACGGGGAAAGGGGAGGAGACGGCCGCCCGGTCCCCTGGCGGGGGCAGCACCCTGCAGACAGCCCGGAGAACGTGTCCTCGTTAGTGCTTGCTCCCAGACGCAGACGAGGAAGAGCAATGCAGGGGCGCTGTGCACGTTCCACCCTCTCGCAGTTGGATCTGGGTTTCGGTTTCTGTACTTCTTGCTCCCGCCATGGAGAGTCCCGATCCCAGGCCCCGCCGCATCCCGTGAGGCCCTTCCTGTGCCGCAGGACACAGGGTACCCAGGACCCACTGGCGATGGGACGCCAAGTGGGCCACGATCGATCGGTACGCAGAGAGGGACGGCACCGGCCGCAGCGAGGGGATCCAGGTCCGTTTTCCGCACCCGAGCTCACCTCGGGAACAGGAACTCTGCGGCCGGGGGACGCCCTATTCCTCGGCCTCCCTCCCCGTGGACGACCCGGGGGTCCTCTCGTTTGGGGAAGACTCCTGGGAGTTTTCACAAGCGGCTCCACGTTCTGCAGGTGCCGCCGTTGGCCCCGGCCAGAGGGGCACGCTGAGAGCACCTGCGGCGGGCCACCAGTCAGAGCGCCTAGCTACCTCAGGACCCGGCCCCAAGGAAAGGCTCTGCCCACGTAAGATGGCCTGACAACGTGTCGGGCGACTCACAGGCGCGAAAGGAGAGGGGCGCGGGGAGGGTTTCGGCGCCCTTCCAGGAGGGGTACGTGTGGAGGGAGGGAGGGGTCCAGCCTGGAGACTTGCTCCCAGTCGGAAGCCCTCCCCCACACCGCACCCCGCCCCGGGACCGGACCCCCACACACACACCAGCCCACCACGCACCCCCGCCCCGGCAGATAAGAGCTGGGCCAAAGGGCAGGAACGGGCCACCGCACAGCTTGCTCCAGAAGCGGCCTATCGGGTCGGCCGGGGACTCGAAGGCACCGCCGCGTGCCCAGGAGTGTGCACCTCGTTCCCGGCCTTGGCAGACAAGCTGGACGAGTGGTGGTCATGGGGGAGAGGGTGGTCAAGGGGGGCGGGGGAGGCGTTCCTCTCAGTCCATCAGAGGTGAGCTTCAGGCAGCTTCTTCAGACCCCTTCCCCTTGATTCCCTGGCTGGGCTGCAGGTGCAAGCACAGGGCCGAGACCCGGAGGGCCAGGCCGCAATGCAAGCCGGGGCCTTTCCTTCTCATCGCTGAACTGAGGCTCAGGGCCTCGTGGGGAGAAAGCTGAAGCCTGCTGCAAATGCACGGCCCGGGGGTCCACTCGGCGGGGCTCTGCTCAGCTCCTCTCCTCTCCTCTCGTGTCCTGCCCTCTCCTCTCCGGGAGCCCCGTCCGGGAGCCCTCGGGACAGGCCAGGTCAGGCCTGGGCCACCATCCCGGAGACCGCGCGAGACGGCAGCGCAGCCACCGACTGACTGGACTCTTCGGCTCAGGTGAAGGCCTCCTCCTGCGGTGGCTCCTGCGTCCCGCGAGCGCCGTCCCCTTCTGGACTCGGACTGCCAGCTCTCGCTGGGCCTCGGCCGCCCTCGGCACCGGGTAGCCAGGCTCCACGTGTCGTCTCTGAGCTGGACAGAAGAAGGTCGGTGGGCCCGCCTCGGCCGCTGCCGCCAAGGGCGGCAGGACTCCCGTTGCCCGCGGTGGTCTCTGGCTGGGCCGCACCGCGGCCCAGAGAGGCTTCCGGGGCCCTGGGCCCGCCTAGGCCGAACCTCCTCTGCCGCCGAAGGGAAGGGGGGACACGCGGCCAAATGCCCGCAGAACCGCGGCCCGGCCTCCTTCGGAGCAGCTTCCTCCAGTCCCGCCCAGACGTGGCGGCCACCAGGGTCCACCGAGACTCCACTTCCTGTAGCCCCACACGCCAGGCGGCCGGGCTGTGCGCCTTGTGCCACTGCCCGTCTCTGGAGCGTCCACGGCACCGCCGGGCCTTGGGCCACGCTTCCCGCCCCTTCCCAGGCGGAGCCCTTGACTTCCCGGGGCCACTGTCCAGTGTTCCCGACTTCGATCCTTCGTCACTCCTCCCCAGGAAGGGACGGGTACAGGGTTCGCGGGATCGGCGGACTCGTTCCTCTTGATGGCACTACTGCACCACGAATGCCAACCTGCCCTGCCCCTTCCCCTCCCCCAGGCCCTCTCCCTCTGCCCTTTGCCGAGGGAAAAACGAAATGCCAACCTCTGCCCAACCTGCCAAAGGCAGGATGGCTCATCAACCCGGCCACTTCAGAGCGGCGCGCCTCAAACTCTGGCCCTGCATCCTGCGGGGCCTCGTCTCTGTGGGGTCCTCTTAGCCTGCCGTTACGACTCCCCATCCAGGCACCCAGCCGTTGGACCGGCAGCTGTGTCTTTAGCAGCCCACATTTGCCTAACGCCTCGGGAAACACTCTGAGCGTGAGCACAGAGATCCAGTCACGTCTGGCCGGTGCCCGGCGAGGCACCTTCTCACCAGTCACCGAGGGGCGAGCAGCCCGAACGAAGCAAAGGGCCGGCAGCCCACAGGCACAGACGCGGTGCGGGACGAGCTCGGCCTCCTATGCCAAGACGATGGACTTCCCCCGAGGACCTGGCTCTTCTCCCGCGGCGGCCCGGGGGCGGGAGGGTGGCAGTGGGGTTTGGTGTTCAGGCGTGGACGGTGGCACGCACGGGTCCGTCGGGAGGGCCGCCGGGCGCTGCCCCAGAGACGCCGGAGCGGGTCAGTCTCCTGACACCGCCCAGGGGAAGGCCAGGGATGGGAAGACACCCCCGGGGTGGGTGTGTGGCTGGGTGTAGGCTCCCGCCAACTCGCTGTGCTTTACACCTCGGAGCGACTGGGAGCCACCGCGGACTCCTCTTTAGTTTCTTTGCGGTGCACTGGCGAATGTGGTTTAGACACAGGTTCCTGCCCTTAAGCATCCTCTCAGCGCCTGCCTGGTCGCACTGACTTGGGTGGAGGGCGGGGTGGGCCACTGGGGGCACTGCCGCCACCGGCCCCACCCATGTTGGCTGAAGGAACACACTCTGGATGCCAAGTGCTCCGCGGACACGAGGCCTTGGAAAGAGAAGAGAGCTCTGGTCCACCGCCGCCTCGGGAAGCACCACGCCTCCTCCGTGCTGAAAAGAACCGGAGGGACGGGACGGGACGGGACGGGATCGCATCTTCTCTCCTTTTCCCTGGCTTTTGTCTCAGCACGCCTTCCTCTCTTTCTCTGACTCCGAATCTGCTGCGCCTCCGGGCCTTGGCAATTCTTTCAAGCCGCGGTACTGAGGCGCGTCGAGGAAAGAAAAGCCGCAAGAGCCCCGCCGTGCTGAGTGCACGTCTTCCGGGACCCACGCCCCACGCCGGAGGACTTGACTCGACGCCCAGATATTACCGTGAAGGGCTCTTGGGATGGCCAAACAGGGTCCTCTGGAAGGCAGTGTCACCCCAGAAATGCCACGCTGCCCTTGCTGCTCGAACCCTGCCTCCGCCCTTCGCTAACCACGGAACGTCAGGCGCGCCGCCGACCCCTCGCTAAACCACGGCGCCACACGCTCACCAGCCCGCCTGGAGAAGCCTTCAATTACTCTGAGCCAGGGTAGGAGGCGTCCTCCTCCCGGCAAGACTGTTTCAACAGAAGACAGGAAGGAGAAGGGAGAAACAGAGACAGAAAGAAAACACCTCCGGCTGCCGGTCACGCACCCACTCAGGCGACATGTCCCACACGGAAGAAGGGGACGTACACCTCCCGGAAGGCCCCACACTGTCAAGTTCCTTGGTTTGTCAAGAGGCAGACTTGGGGAGTGCAAGGAGCCCCACAGAGGGCTGCCCCGTGCCAAACCTCCACGCCGCCCAGCGGGCGCCCCCTCTTCATCATCCCGCAAGGGCACGTCCCCGAGTCCTTCCTGGCTTGGTGGAGGGCCACGGCGGAGAGAGCCGGGCCCAAGAGCGATCAGGAGAGGACGGGAGGAACGGCTATCACGGGCTCCACTCAGAGCACAGGAGGCAAAAAGCCCACGAGGCCTGGCTCCCCCTCAAAGGGTCTCCCCACCGCCGGCCCCCACGTCGGGCTGGGCTGGCACTGCTGCTTCTCGGGGGTGAGGTGGGGCGCCGAGTGATCACGTCACGGGCGGTTGGCTTCACGGAGGCTGGAGCCCAGACCGGGCCCTGGTGCCGGTGCAAGCGGCCCGGGCCCGATCCCTTTCCACCCTCCCCGCCCCCGCAGGACACGGACCTCAAATGCTACGCACCGATCACCTAGGGTAACCGTACACAGATGCTCGTCCACGCACCTCTTTCTTCCGGCCCCCCAGTCAGGATCTGACTCGAGAGCCTTTCCTACCGTGGCCAGGAACTCCGGCACAGTACACCAGTGTCCCCGTGCCACGATCCCACCTGGGAGTCCCTCCTTCTTGAGCCTTGCTGAACTAGCAGAATCACTGACTTTTTCCTCTGATGAAATAGACTATCTCGGACGGGGGAAGGGGAGAGAACAAAAGAGCACGCACTCACCCAGAACACCAGCGCCTGGAGATGACCGACGTCCCCGGTTTCCCTCTTCCTCCTTTCCTCCCGCTCTGCCGCCTCTGCAACGAGAGAGAACCGAACGCCCATCACTCAGTGTGGGACCACCACGGTGCCGGTGAACGGGGGGCTGGGGGGGTCCGCGTACACCCCCGCCCGTGCAACCTCGAGAGAGAGTGCCTCCGGTTCCTACTCGAGTGTACCGGCACCCCCGGGCCAACCAAAAACTTCCGAACGAGGCGCAAGCGTGAAGAATCAACTCCACGCGTCCTTCGGAAATGGCACGGATGCCAGCCGGGGCAGGGGGGTCGTTAGACAGAAGCAGTTTGTACACAAAGAAGCGCGTCCAGTGAAAACCTTGATCCCGTCATCCCCCTAAATCTCCTTCCGGCGGGAAGCACAGCCATCACACCCTGGCGTTGACAGGCGCGGAGCTTGTCTCCTCGGCTCTGCACACGTGGGACTATGGCGGGACACCCCCAGGTATCTTGGCAAGCCCGCGCGCGTCCTCCACAACTTCCCAGCAGTTCCTAGGACGCGTGGGTAAAGGGGCACCCACTCGTCTCCCCTCTGGCCGCACAAAGGTCCACCGCACGTACTTTCCGGGCATAAAGGGCACGTGCTCTGGGACGTGGCCCACGTGAGATCTACCCTGCTCCTCTCCTCTGGGTGGACGCCGACGCCGGAGAACGTACCCTGGTCACGCTCACCCACACCCTGGTAACGACGGACTCAGTGGCCCGCGCCTCAGAGCCACTTCCGTGGGAGACAGAAGAGGAGAGGAAGGAACAAGGCGGAAGCCTAGCGTCCAAAGAGGAGGGGCACGTGAGACACCCTACGCTCCTGCCTCCGGGCACAGACAAGGGCACCCTACCCTGGGCAGCTGTCCGAAAAGAAACGGAGGGGACCTAGCAGGACACGACGTCGACTCCGCACAGACGCGCCGACGCCACGGCACGCCTATAGCGCCGTGAGAGCAGCCGAAAAGGCAGAAGACTACCTATCGCTACCTGAGCCTGCTGGGGCCGGGGAGCAGGCGACATGCACACAGCCCTCTGCGGCCCGCTGCCCCCACCTGCATTCAACCCCGGGAGCACACATACGCACGCAGAAATGACGCGTGCTTCCCTCCGCAGACAGGGACAACTTGGGAGCGGCCATCGAGCAACGGCCAGGGCTTTGGCTTTGACCGGGAGAAAGTTCTATCCACAGCGGCACCCCCGAGGCGGTTACAGGGAGAAAGTACGAGAGAAGGGACCTTTTGTACACGCTCTGTAGGCGCACGTACACGAGCTTACGCACGACGCACACGTGATACGCACGCGCGCCCACGCACACGTTCGTGTACCTGCGGGCTTACGGATGAACGAGTGGAGCGGGGAACGAGTGAATGAACCGACGAACGAGTCCGGGGGGTTTGAGGCGAGAGTACAGACACACTCCCATGGAGAGCTCCCCAGAAGGGTCTACTGAACTGATGGCCCTCCCCAGGGTCATCTGTCTGTGCGGATGGAGGGGAGCCGCTGGGATGTACACCTGTCCCAGCAACTCCAAACCACCTCCCTGCACCCCCGACCCCGGGCACTCCGTGGCAGAGTGACCGCCTGACGCCCCTGGAGGTGAGCAGGGGCGAGGTGCCCCAGCTCCCTTGGGTCCCCGTCAGTGCCTCCCGCTGCCACAGTGGCCTAGACCCTCTCGGGCCTGCTCCTGAGCCCTTAAGCCAGTTCACGTAGCGGGATGAGAACAGCAGAGAGGCAAGCACGCGGGAAGACGAGGAACCCAGGTCCCTGTGCCACCTCTGGCCCTGAATCAATGTCCTGAGAGAGCCAGGGTCCTGCCCGACACGACCCAGGTGGATGCCCGTCCCCAGGTGTGCAGACATGACAGGGTCCCGGTCGCCAGGACCTGTGGGCCAGGCAACGTGGACTCCAGACCCCTCCCAGAGGGGTGTGGAGATGGACCCACCGAGGCACGGATTCCTTGGGAGGTCTTTACCTGTGCGCTCCTACTGCCAAGAAGCCCCAAAAGGAAGAGACACCGCCTCCCCCAACCCCCCAGTAGGTCCCCCCCCCCACTCGGAAGGCTTGGGTGGCTCTTGGGCCTCCCTGGGCCTTTTTCCCTGGGCCTTTTTTGATCCGCAAAGGGCGGAGGGAGAGGCCACGCTCGCGAAGGCGCTGGGCATTTCTGGAGCAACAGTGCCATCAAGCGGAAGCTTTTTCAGCACGGCCTCCAGCCCCTGCCTGTGCATACCGTGGGGAAGGCCCGTGACGGGGAGGAGGGCTGGCTTCGGAGCACTGGGAGGATTCCCGGGCCGAACCTGGCCGCCCGGCACGCCTCCGCGGTAGGTGTGGAAGCCACACGCGGTGGGGTTCGGGGCCGGGCTCGCCCACCGAGGAGCCCCTGGCTGCCAGGCCCGCCGCGCTCCCCACCCTCGGGGCCGTGGCCTCGGCAGCCGCCATGTTCAGGAACAGGGAGCTGAAGCTCCCACCCCAGGGCATCTGGCCCCTGGATCCTGGCCCTCCCTGCAGGAGCGAGGCCGGCCAGTGGGGTCCCTGGGGTCTCAGGGCCACCGGGGACCCAGGACCCGCTGCCGGTGCCCCGGCGGAGGCCCCGGGCCCAGCCACCGTGGACCACGGGGAAAGGGGAGGAGACGGCCGCCCGGTCCCCTGGCGGGGGCAGCACCCTGCAGACAGCCCGGAGAACGTGTCCTCGTTAGTGCTTGCTCCCAGACGCAGACGAGGAAGAGCAATGCAGGGGCGCTGTGCACGTTCCACCCTCTCGCAGTTGGATCTGGGTTTCGGTTTCTGTACTTCTTGCTCCCGCCATGGAGAGTCCCGATCCCAGGCCCCGCCGCATCCCGTGAGGCCCTTCCTGTGCCGCAGGACACAGGGTACCCAGGACCCACTGGCGATGGGACGCCAAGTGGGCCACGATCGATCGGTACGCAGAGAGGGACGGCACCGGCCGCAGCGAGGGGATCCAGGTCCGTTTTCCGCACCCGAGCTCACCTCGGGAACAGGAACTCTGCGGCCGGGGGACGCCCTATTCCTCGGCCTCCCTCCCCGTGGACGACCCGGGGGTCCTCTCGTTTGGGGAAGACTCCTGGGAGTTTTCACAAGCGGCTCCACGTTCTGCAGGTGCCGCCGTTGGCCCCGGCCAGAGGGGCACGCTGAGAGCACCTGCGGCGGGCCACCAGTCAGAGCGCCTAGCTACCTCAGGACCCGGCCCCAAGGAAAGGCTCTGCCCACGTAAGATGGCCTGACAACGTGTCGGGCGACTCACAGGCGCGAAAGGAGAGGGGCGCGGGGAGGGTTTCGGCGCCCTTCCAGGAGGGGTACGTGTGGAGGGAGGGAGGGGTCCAGCCTGGAGACTTGCTCCCAGTCGGAAGCCCTCCCCCACACCGCACCCCGCCCCGGGACCGGACCCCCACACACACACCAGCCCACCACGCACCCCCGCCCCGGCAGATAAGAGCTGGGCCAAAGGGCAGGAACGGGCCACCGCACAGCTTGCTCCAGAAGCGGCCTATCGGGTCGGCCGGGGACTCGAAGGCACCGCCGCGTGCCCAGGAGTGTGCACCTCGTTCCCGGCCTTGGCAGACAAGCTGGACGAGTGGTGGTCATGGGGGAGAGGGTGGTCAAGGGGGGCGGGGGAGGCGTTCCTCTCAGTCCATCAGAGGTGAGCTTCAGGCAGCTTCTTCAGACCCCTTCCCCTTGATTCCCTGGCTGGGCTGCAGGTGCAAGCACAGGGCCGAGACCCGGAGGGCCAGGCCGCAATGCAAGCCGGGGCCTTTCCTTCTCATCGCTGAACTGAGGCTCAGGGCCTCGTGGGGAGAAAGCTGAAGCCTGCTGCAAATGCACGGCCCGGGGGTCCACTCGGCGGGGCTCTGCTCAGCTCCTCTCCTCTCCTCTCGTGTCCTGCCCTCTCCTCTCCGGGAGCCCCGTCCGGGAGCCCTCGGGACAGGCCAGGTCAGGCCTGGGCCACCATCCCGGAGACCGCGCGAGACGGCAGCGCAGCCACCGACTGACTGGACTCTTCGGCTCAGGTGAAGGCCTCCTCCTGCGGTGGCTCCTGCGTCCCGCGAGCGCCGTCCCCTTCTGGACTCGGACTGCCAGCTCTCGCTGGGCCTCGGCCGCCCTCGGCACCGGGTAGCCAGGCTCCACGTGTCGTCTCTGAGCTGGACAGAAGAAGGTCGGTGGGCCCGCCTCGGCCGCTGCCGCCAAGGGCGGCAGGACTCCCGTTGCCCGCGGTGGTCTCTGGCTGGGCCGCACCGCGGCCCAGAGAGGCTTCCGGGGCCCTGGGCCCGCCTAGGCCGAACCTCCTCTGCCGCCGAAGGGAAGGGGGGACACGCGGCCAAATGCCCGCAGAACCGCGGCCCGGCCTCCTTCGGAGCAGCTTCCTCCAGTCCCGCCCAGACGTGGCGGCCACCAGGGTCCACCGAGACTCCACTTCCTGTAGCCCCACACGCCAGGCGGCCGGGCTGTGCGCCTTGTGCCACTGCCCGTCTCTGGAGCGTCCACGGCACCGCCGGGCCTTGGGCCACGCTTCCCGCCCCTTCCCAGGCGGAGCCCTTGACTTCCCGGGGCCACTGTCCAGTGTTCCCGACTTCGATCCTTCGTCACTCCTCCCCAGGAAGGGACGGGTACAGGGTTCGCGGGATCGGCGGACTCGTTCCTCTTGATGGCACTACTGCACCACGAATGCCAACCTGCCCTGCCCCTTCCCCTCCCCCAGGCCCTCTCCCTCTGCCCTTTGCCGAGGGAAAAACGAAATGCCAACCTCTGCCCAACCTGCCAAAGGCAGGATGGCTCATCAACCCGGCCACTTCAGAGCGGCGCGCCTCAAACTCTGGCCCTGCATCCTGCGGGGCCTCGTCTCTGTGGGGTCCTCTTAGCCTGCCGTTACGACTCCCCATCCAGGCACCCAGCCGTTGGACCGGCAGCTGTGTCTTTAGCAGCCCACATTTGCCTAACGCCTCGGGAAACACTCTGAGCGTGAGCACAGAGATCCAGTCACGTCTGGCCGGTGCCCGGCGAGGCACCTTCTCACCAGTCACCGAGGGGCGAGCAGCCCGAACGAAGCAAAGGGCCGGCAGCCCACAGGCACAGACGCGGTGCGGGACGAGCTCGGCCTCCTATGCCAAGACGATGGACTTCCCCCGAGGACCTGGCTCTTCTCCCGCGGCGGCCCGGGGGCGGGAGGGTGGCAGTGGGGTTTGGTGTTCAGGCGTGGACGGTGGCACGCACGGGTCCGTCGGGAGGGCCGCCGGGCGCTGCCCCAGAGACGCCGGAGCGGGTCAGTCTCCTGACACCGCCCAGGGGAAGGCCAGGGATGGGAAGACACCCCCGGGGTGGGTGTGTGGCTGGGTGTAGGCTCCCGCCAACTCGCTGTGCTTTACACCTCGGAGCGACTGGGAGCCACCGCGGACTCCTCTTTAGTTTCTTTGCGGTGCACTGGCGAATGTGGTTTAGACACAGGTTCCTGCCCTTAAGCATCCTCTCAGCGCCTGCCTGGTCGCACTGACTTGGGTGGAGGGCGGGGTGGGCCACTGGGGGCACTGCCGCCACCGGCCCCACCCATGTTGGCTGAAGGAACACACTCTGGATGCCAAGTGCTCCGCGGACACGAGGCCTTGGAAAGAGAAGAGAGCTCTGGTCCACCGCCGCCTCGGGAAGCACCACGCCTCCTCCGTGCTGAAAAGAACCGGAGGGACGGGACGGGACGGGACGGGATCGCATCTTCTCTCCTTTTCCCTGGCTTTTGTCTCAGCACGCCTTCCTCTCTTTCTCTGACTCCGAATCTGCTGCGCCTCCGGGCCTTGGCAATTCTTTCAAGCCGCGGTACTGAGGCGCGTCGAGGAAAGAAAAGCCGCAAGAGCCCCGCCGTGCTGAGTGCACGTCTTCCGGGACCCACGCCCCACGCCGGAGGACTTGACTCGACGCCCAGATATTACCGTGAAGGGCTCTTGGGATGGCCAAACAGGGTCCTCTGGAAGGCAGTGTCACCCCAGAAATGCCACGCTGCCCTTGCTGCTCGAACCCTGCCTCCGCCCTTCGCTAACCACGGAACGTCAGGCGCGCCGCCGACCCCTCGCTAAACCACGGCGCCACACGCTCACCAGCCCGCCTGGAGAAGCCTTCAATTACTCTGAGCCAGGGTAGGAGGCGTCCTCCTCCCGGCAAGACTGTTTCAACAGAAGACAGGAAGGAGAAGGGAGAAACAGAGACAGAAAGAAAACACCTCCGGCTGCCGGTCACGCACCCACTCAGGCGACATGTCCCACACGGAAGAAGGGGACGTACACCTCCCGGAAGGCCCCACACTGTCAAGTTCCTTGGTTTGTCAAGAGGCAGACTTGGGGAGTGCAAGGAGCCCCACAGAGGGCTGCCCCGTGCCAAACCTCCACGCCGCCCAGCGGGCGCCCCCTCTTCATCATCCCGCAAGGGCACGTCCCCGAGTCCTTCCTGGCTTGGTGGAGGGCCACGGCGGAGAGAGCCGGGCCCAAGAGCGATCAGGAGAGGACGGGAGGAACGGCTATCACGGGCTCCACTCAGAGCACAGGAGGCAAAAAGCCCACGAGGCCTGGCTCCCCCTCAAAGGGTCTCCCCACCGCCGGCCCCCACGTCGGGCTGGGCTGGCACTGCTGCTTCTCGGGGGTGAGGTGGGGCGCCGAGTGATCACGTCACGGGCGGTTGGCTTCACGGAGGCTGGAGCCCAGACCGGGCCCTGGTGCCGGTGCAAGCGGCCCGGGCCCGATCCCTTTCCACCCTCCCCGCCCCCGCAGGACACGGACCTCAAATGCTACGCACCGATCACCTAGGGTAACCGTACACAGATGCTCGTCCACGCACCTCTTTCTTCCGGCCCCCCAGTCAGGATCTGACTCGAGAGCCTTTCCTACCGTGGCCAGGAACTCCGGCACAGTACACCAGTGTCCCCGTGCCACGATCCCACCTGGGAGTCCCTCCTTCTTGAGCCTTGCTGAACTAGCAGAATCACTGACTTTTTCCTCTGATGAAATAGACTATCTCGGACGGGGGAAGGGGAGAGAACAAAAGAGCACGCACTCACCCAGAACACCAGCGCCTGGAGATGACCGACGTCCCCGGTTTCCCTCTTCCTCCTTTCCTCCCGCTCTGCCGCCTCTGCAACGAGAGAGAACCGAACGCCCATCACTCAGTGTGGGACCACCACGGTGCCGGTGAACGGGGGGCTGGGGGGGTCCGCGTACACCCCCGCCCGCGCAACCTCGAGAGAGAGTGCCTCCGGTTCCTACTCGAGTGTACCGGCACCCCCGGGCCAACCAAAAACTTCCGAACGAGGCGCAAGCGTGAAGAATCAACTCCACGCGTCCTTCGGAAATGGCACGGATGCCAGCCGGGGCAGGGGGGTCGTTAGACAGAAGCAGTTTGTACACAAAGAAGCGCGTCCAGTGAAAACCTTGATCCCGTCATCCCCCTAAATCTCCTTCCGGCGGGAAGCACAGCCATCACACCCTGGCGTTGACAGGCGCGGAGCTTGTCTCCTCGGCTCTGCACACGTGGGACTATGGCGGGACACCCCCAGGTATCTTGGCAAGCCCGCGCGCGTCCTCCACAACTTCCCAGCAGTTCCTAGGACGCGTGGGTAAAGGGGCACCCACTCGTCTCCCCTCTGGCCGCACAAAGGTCCACCGCACGTACTTTCCGGGCATAAAGGGCACGTGCTCTGGGACGTGGCCCACGTGAGATCTACCCTGCTCCTCTCCTCTGGGTGGACGCCGACGCCGGAGAACGTACCCTGGTCACGCTCACCCACACCCTGGTAACGACGGACTCAGTGGCCCGCGCCTCAGAGCCACTTCCGTGGGAGACAGAAGAGGAGAGGAAGGAACAAGGCGGAAGCCTAGCGTCCAAAGAGGAGGGGCACGTGAGACACCCTACGCTCCTGCCTCCGGGCACAGACAAGGGCACCCTACCCTGGGCAGCTGTCCGAAAAGAAACGGAGGGGACCTAGCAGGACACGACGTCGACTCCGCACAGACGCGCCGACGCCACGGCACGCCTATAGCGCCGTGAGAGCAGCCGAAAAGGCAGAAGACTACCTATCGCTACCTGAGCCTGCTGGGGCCGGGGAGCAGGCGACATGCACACAGCCCTCTGCGGCCCGCTGCCCCCACCTGCATTCAACCCCGGGAGCACACATACGCACGCAGAAATGACGCGTGCTTCCCTCCGCAGACAGGGACAACTTGGGAGCGGCCATCGAGCAACGGCCAGGGCTTTGGCTTTGACCGGGAGAAAGTTCTATCCACAGCGGCACCCCCGAGGCGGTTACAGGGAGAAAGTACGAGAGAAGGGACCTTTTGTACACGCTCTGTAGGCGCACGTACACGAGCTTACGCACGACGCACACGTGATACGCACGCGCGCCCACGCACACGTTCGTGTACCTGCGGGCTTACGGATGAACGAGTGGAGCGGGGAACGAGTGAATGAACCGACGAACGAGTCCGGGGGGGTTTGAGGCGAGAGTACAGACACACTCCCATGGAGAGCTCCCCAGGAGGGTCTACTGAACTGATGGCCCTCCCCAGGGTCATCTGTCTGTGCGGATGGAGGGGAGCCGCTGGGATGTACACCTGTGCCAGCAACTCCAAACCACCTCCCTGCACCCCCGACCCCGGGCACTCCGTGGCAGAGTGACCGCCTGACGCCCCTGGAGGTGAGCAGGGGCGATGTGCCCCAGCTCCCTTGGGTCCCCGTCAGTGCCTCCCGCTGCCACAGTGGCCTAGACCCTCTCGGGCCTGCTCCTGAGCCCTTAAGCCAGTTCACGTAGCGGGATGAGAACAGCAGAGAGGCAAGCACGCGGGAAGACGAGGAACCCAGGTCCCTGTGCCACCTCTGGCTCTGAATCAATGTCCTGAGAGAGCCAGGGTCCTGCCCGACACGACCCAGGTGGATGCCCGTCCCCAGGTGTGCAGACATGACAGGGTCCCGGTCGCCAGGACCTGTGGGCCAGGCAACGTGGACTCCAGACCCCTCCCAGAGGGGTGTGGAGATGGACCCACCGAGGCACGGATTCCTTGGGAGGTCTTTACCTGTGCGCTCCTACTGCCAAGGAGAAGCCCCAAAAGGAAGAGACACCGCCTCCCCCAACCCCCCAGTAGGTCCCCCCCCACTCGGAAGGCTTGGGTGGCTCTTGGGCCTCCCTGGGCCTTTTTCCCTGGGCCTTTTTTGATCCGCAAAGGGCGGAGGGAGAGGCCACGCTCGCGAAGGCGCTGGGCATTTCTGGAGCAACAGTGCCATCAAGCGGAAGCTTTTTCAGCACGGCCTCCAGCCCCTGCCTGTGCATACTGTGGGGAAGGCCCGTGACGGGGAGGAGGGCTGGCTTCGGAGCACTGGGAGGATTCCCGGGCCGAACCTGGCCGCCCGGCACGCCTCCGCGGTAGGTGTGGAAGCCACACGCGGTGGGGTTCGGGGCCGGGCTCGCCCACCGAGGAGCCCCTGGCTGCCAGGCCCGCCGCGCTCCCCACCCTCGGGGCCGTGGCCTCGGCAGCCGCCATGTTCAGGAACAGGGAGCTGAAGCTCCCACCCCAGGGCATCTGGCCCCTGGATCCTGGCCCTCCCTGCAGGAGCGAGGCCGGCCAGTGGGGTCCCTGGGGTCTCAGGGCCACCGGGGACCCAGGACCCGCTGCCGGTGCCCCGGCGGAGGCCCCGGGCCCAGCCACCGTGGACCACGGGGAAAGGGGAGGAGACGGCCGCCCGGTCCCCTGGCGGGGGCAGCACCCTGCAGACAGCCCGGAGAACGTGTCCTCGTTAGTGCTTGCTCCCAGACGCAGACGAGGAAGAGCAATGCAGGGGCGCTGTGCACGTTCCACCCTCTCGCAGTTGGATCTGGGTTTCGGTTTCTGTACTTCTTGCTCCCGCCATGGAGAGTCCCGATCCCAGGCCCCGCCGCATCCCGTGAGGCCCTTCCTGTGCCGCAGGACACAGGGTACCCAGGACCCACTGGCGATGGGACGCCAAGTGGGCCACGATCGATCGGTACGCAGAGAGGGACGGCACCGGCCGCAGCGAGGGGATCCAGGTCCGTTTTCCGCACCCGAGCTCACCTCGGGAACAGGAACTCTGCGGCCGGGGGACGCCCTATTCCTCGGCCTCCCTCCCCGTGGACGACCCGGGGGTCCTCTCGTTTGGGGAAGACTCCTGGGAGTTTTCACAAGCGGCTCCACGTTCTGCAGGTGCCGCCGTTGGCCCCGGCCAGAGGGGCACGCTGAGAGCACCTGCGGCGGGCCACCAGTCAGAGCGCCTAGCTACCTCAGGACCCGGCCCCAAGGAAAGGCTCTGCCCACGTAAGATGGCCTGACAACGTGTCGGGCGACTCACAGGCGCGAAAGGAGAGGGGCGCGGGGAGGGTTTCGGCGCCCTTCCAGGAGGGGTACGTGTGGAGGGAGGGAGGGGTCCAGCCTGGAGACTTGCTCCCAGTCGGAAGCCCTCCCCCACACCGCACCCCGCCCCGGGACCGGACCCCCACACACACACCAGCCCACCACGCACCCCCGCCCCGGCAGATAAGAGCTGGGCCAAAGGGCAGGAACGGGCCACCGCACAGCTTGCTCCAGAAGCGGCCTATCGGGTCGGCCGGGGACTCGAAGGCACCGCCGCGTGCCCAGGAGTGTGCACCTCGTTCCCGGCCTTGGCAGACAAGCTGGACGAGTGGTGGTCATGGGGGAGAGGGTGGTCAAGGGGGGCGGGGGAGGCGTTCCTCTCAGTCCATCAGAGGTGAGCTTCAGGCAGCTTCTTCAGACCCCTTCCCCTTGATTCCCTGGCTGGGCTGCAGGTGCAAGCACAGGGCCGAGACCCGGAGGGCCAGGCCGCAATGCAAGCCGGGGCCTTTCCTTCTCATCGCTGAACTGAGGCTCAGGGCCTCGTGGGGAGAAAGCTGAAGCCTGCTGCAAATGCACGGCCCGGGGGTCCACTCGGCGGGGCTCTGCTCAGCTCCTCTCCTCTCCTCTCGTGTCCTGCCCTCTCCTCTCCGGGAGCCCCGTCCGGGAGCCCTCGGGACAGGCCAGGTCAGGCCTGGGCCACCATCCCGGAGACCGCGCGAGACGGCAGCGCAGCCACCGACTGACTGGACTCTTCGGCTCAGGTGAAGGCCTCCTCCTGCGGTGGCTCCTGCGTCCCGCGAGCGCCGTCCCCTTCTGGACTCGGACTGCCAGCTCTCGCTGGGCCTCGGGCGCCCTCGGCACTGGGTAGCCAGGCTCCACGTGTCGTCTCTGAGCTGGACAGAAGAAGGTCGGTGGGCCCGCCTCGGCCGCTGCCGCCAAGGGCGGCAGGACTCCCGTTGCCCGCGGTGGTCTCTGGCTGGGCCGCACCGCGGCCCAGAGAGGCTTCCGGGGCCCTGGGCCCGCCTAGGCCGAACCTCCTCTGGCGCCGAGGGGAAGGGACACGCGGCCAAATGCCCGCAGAACCGCGGCCCGGCCTCCTTCGGAGCAGCTTCCTCCAGTCCCGCCCAGACGTGGCGGCCACCAGGGTCCACCGAGACTCCACTTCCTGTAGCCCCACACGCCAGGCGGCCGGGCTGTGCGCCTTGTGCCACTGCCCGTCTCTGGAGCGTCCACGGCACCGCCGGGCCTTGGGCCACGCTTCCCGCCCCTTCCCAGGCGGAGCCCTTGACTTCCCGGGGCCACTGTCCAGTGTTCCCGACTTCGATCCTTCGTCACTCCTCCCCAGGAAGGGACGGGTACAGGGTTCGCGGGATCGGCGGACCCGTTCCTCTTGATGGCACTACTGCACCACGAATGCCAACCTGCCCTGCCCCTTCCCCTCCCCCAGGCCCTCTCCCTCTGCCCTTTGCCGAGGGAAAAACGAAATGCCAACCTCTGCCCAACCTGCCAAAGGCAGGATGGCTCATCAACCCGGCCACTTCAGAGGGGCGCGCCTCAAACTCTGGCCCTCCATCCTGCGGGGCCCCGTTTCTGTGGCGTCTCTGCGCCGTGTGCTTGGCATCTGGGAATGAGTTCCTCTTGATGGCAGTATTGCACCAGAAATGCCATCCTGCCCTTCCTCACCACTAGTCCCCCATCTCGTAAACCTGTTCTTGTGCCTTTTGTGAGGGGGAAAATACACCAACCCCTGTCCAACCTGCCTCCAACATGGCGGCTCACCATTTTGGCCAAATTTGGGTAGCACTTCCACATGTGGATGAGCAGAGCCTCATCCCTCTTTGGTCCTCTTAGCCCGCCTTCTGGCCAGAAAAGGAAAGGATCCTCATCCAGGTAGCTAGCAGTGGATCTGAACCTATTCCCTATCCGTTCCTGTGTCTTTAGCACTGGAGTAGAGCAAGATACCTCAGCAGGTGCACCACACGTGGTCCTAGCCCCTGCTTACTAGTGCTAGCTGAGGTACAGTCTAGAGTCACAGAGAGGCCAGCCTGATGGTTTTACACACAGGTCAGTCTAGAGGAGGCAGATTCCATATCAGAGACACCAAAGTAACCAGTGTTGGTGGAGGGTCACTCTGTTTACCACTGTTTAACACAATGCCAGGAATTAAATATAAATTGCTCTAGAACAGTGTATAAAAAGCCCTATCTTCAGGTAATGCCAAGTCTAGCATTTCCTTTTTAAAAACATTTTATGGCTTCCACCACCCACCCATCCAATCACTAATGTAGGGTCTCTGCGTCATAAAAGAACAAATAATATCAGTGGAAGAAGTCTTTCCAGAAGAAAATCATCAGTATTTGGTAACCTTTTGTTTCAATAGAGAAGATGTTTATCCCTTTCACTAGGCAATGCAAAGGAAGGGTAATGCAAATATATTACGGGTGTTTTGTTTTGACCCTTTTAATAATGTCTGGGTCTTAATCTCCAGAGTTTCTTAAGCCCATCTTGTTATGTATTGGGAAGGATGTCTCTACCCTTTCATTATACGTTTATTGAGATATTCATCCTCTTCTGGAATCACCAGATCAAAGTCTGTTTTCAATACTTCTTGTCCATAATAATCAACTGAGCCCCTAATTCCTTGTTTCCAATTGATTTCAAGTTCCTCCTGTTTGGAAAGACACCTGGGACCTCAAGCAGACAGGCCTCTTTATATGTCCAGGTGTTAACTTTGGTGAAAAGGGCACAGTTAGGGCTTCCCTGGTGGCGCAGTGGTTGGGAGTCCGCCTGCCGATGCAGGGGACGTGGGTTCGTGCCCCGGTCCGGGAGGATCCCACGTGCCGCGGAGCGGCTGGGCCCGTGGGCCATGGCCGCTGAGCCTGCGCGTCTGGAGCCTGTGCTCCGCAACGGGCAGAGGCCACAGCAGTGAGAGGCCCGCGTACCGCAAAAAAAAAAAAAAAAAAAAGGCCACAGTTATATCACCTTGCTCACAGCCTTGGGTAGGGAGTTTGTGTGGGTCAGGGCCTAGTCACTGGCTTAATAAACAGGAGGATCTCAGCATCCTTTCCACTTAACATTAACTTGCAAAATGTTTAGAAATCTTAGAAGTGTGTAAAAAAAGGGAAATCAAGGGTTTCGGTATCCCTATAACGAGGTGTTTTAAAAAATTAGTGATACTTGACTCTGCAACAGTGCGCGTAAGAGGGAAAACATTTCAGAGATGTTGATTTTTAACTTCTTTTCCCCCGACTTTACCCACCCAGTGCTCAAAAATCCAACACTCGGAGGGGTACGTTTCACAAAGTTCTAACCTTTCGAAGGGTTGATTAGAATATGGAAAATATACCATTCACTGAAACCGAGAAAATTAACAAAAGTCCTGACAATCAAGTGCTTTACGAATGCTTTTTATAAGCCAATTCCATAAATAAATATCCAGTTAGAAACAAAGTTTACAGGATTTTAAATTATCAATGATGAAAGATTATATGCTTAGGGTAATGTTAATACACACATGAAAATCTACAGGAGGAAAAGTTAAAAATTCCCGTAGGACAGACAAGTAGACTTAAACAAGATGAAAGATGTACTACATTCTCGGATAAACAGACTTAGACTCAAGAACATAACAATTCTTCATCAGTTAATCAATCAATCCATTCTAATCCCAAAGAAAATCCAAAAGGCTTTTGAACACTTTGTTATTTTCCACTGTTAATAAGGGAAAACAAACAGGCAGAGATATCCAAGAGCGTTATGACAATGAATAGCCATGTTGTGAGAGAACTAGTCATACCACATGTGAAAATATATAGAACACAAAGTTCAAGAATAGACCTGAAGACATACAAGAATTTAGTATACACTGAGGCAGCCTCCCAAATCAATGAGTATAGACAGCCTTGGGACAAAGTGATACCCATCTAGAATAGGCTCATAGTTCCACACCTCTCACAATAAACCACGATGAACTGTACAGGGATCCAAGAATTAAAGGTACAATGCACAGAAGCACACAACTACTAGAAGAAATAACAGGCAAGATTCCTTTATAGCTCGGGAGCAGGAAAAGCCTTTTGTACGTCTGACCCAAAAATCCATTAAAAAAAAAAGAGGATAAATGTGAACACCTAAAATTTACCATGCTAACGAAAAAAGCATAATCGAAGTTAGAAAAGCATTGATAAACGGGAAAAAATATTTAATTCACAGCAGTAGTCTTCCTAACATAGAGAGCAAGCTTCTAGATATCGTTTAAGAGTAACAACCAAGAGAAAGACATTACTAGTTCACAGAAAAAGAGCCACAAAAGGCCCTTAAATATACAAAAAGATTCCCCAGCCGCACATATAAAGGGAAATACAAACAAAAACTACTACACTACTGTATAATTTCATACAAAGTATGAGTTCCCAACCAAGACCTGCCCTTTCAGAGGGGCTTGTATTACCTACCATTTCCTCACCTCTCGAGTCTGACTTGTCTCAAATCCCCTTTACCCATGAAATGGTTATAATCGCACTGTAAACAAAGTACAGTCCTTTATATGAAAATCCCTAACCCTTTAATTTCGATTGCCCTCTCATGCCATCAAATCTCTACGGAAGTTCTTCGAATTTTTAAATTTTGGTAATAAGGCCAACCTGCTGCCAATTATCAGTAACAAGAAACAGGCATTTGCACGAACCCGCACCCTTAACGGTGTCATAAAAAAAACCTGCGGTTTTTTTCTTTTGGAGTTTTTTGTCCACATACAGCTTGCTCACCTTATTCACATTTTGTATTATTACCATGAACTTTTATCTTTGATAACCTGAAATTATTTCTTTAAAAAGCTTCATTGCTTCTTTCATTAATAAAAGGACTCCTGTTATTGCACAGAACTGTAAATAAATAAAAACATAAAGCACCAGTATTCCTATCACTTGCAGAGAGACCCTGAAAATTTGGGGGTTTATTCTCCCACGTGGTTAAATGCACACGTGAAAATGGAGCTAGAAGTTTTTTAGGTCAAAAATTCATGAAAGGAAATGTTACTTCTCTAGGGATACATTCCGGGGAGCCCAGTCCCTGTCGGCAGCGCACTCAATCCCACCCAACCAAGCCGACCCTCCTGCGGCCGCGTAAATGGGGAGGGAAGGGAGAAGGAGTTGGCGGCCCCGCACTCTCCTCCTGCCCGCCCCGCCCTCTGGCCACAGAGAACCGCTTCCCGAAGGGCTCTACTTGGACGCTCTCCCTACTGGCGCCAGGGCACAGAACTCAGGCGGCGGTACAATCCCGGCGCCCACGCTCAGCCAGCCTCGCCTAAACTCCAGACCCCGGCCGGGCCCACGCGGCGCCCCCTCGGCCCGTCCCCGCCTCCCCGCGAGCCGGCCAGGATGCAGCCACCATTGGCCGACGTCGCACGCCAGGCATAGGCTGCCCAGACGCTAGAGGACGGGGAGGGTCCCCGGGATCAGAAAGGCTGCCGGACGGTGCCCAGCCCCCGGCCCCGCGTCGCCCCGCGTCAGGGAAAGGAAACGAAGGAGGCTGAGGGGACCCACCTGGCTGAGACCACGCTCCAGCGGGAAACACCCGGTCAACTCTGAACTTCGCGCGGGGGCCGGCGGGACTCGACTGCGCCCCACGCCCACCCCTGCCGTAAAGCGGCGCCTGCGTGGCCCCGCGTAGACGACCCCCCGCCCCCTGTCGTCCGCGTCTCCTAGGAGAATCCCGGGTGGTGGGGCGCGGCGGGAGGGGAGGGGGAGAGGAGGGGTGGGAATACGGGTTCCTCGGTGTTGGCCCCGCCCAGGGGAGGGGTGGGACATCCTCAATTGGTCCCAGGTGGCGAGAGGTGGGAGAGGTGAGCTTGGGAAAGTCTGAGAGGAAACCTCAGGCGTTTTGCTCTCTGCTCGGGAGAACCAACTTGTCCCCCTTGTAGGGTCCCTGCCGCCAACGATGTATGCGAAGGAACAGTAAAACGGAAATTTTACCGTTCAACAGTCGCAAAACTATTTAGAGGAAAGAAGTTTACACTTGCAAACGACGTGACGGGTTTGTATCCTTCATATGCTTGAGGTTATTAATACTTGAATTGCTCCCTCCTCAGGTGAGGGGCAGAGTCCCAAGAGCAGGCACGCCCTGCGCCCCGTCACCTCCCGCTCTTTGCCAAGGACCTGCTAGGGAGCCAGCGCCTCTGAAGCGGTTTTCCGGGGCTGCTGCAGGTGGTGTCCACACCGCCTAGGTGGGTGGAGATGTGCTGGGTCCGAAGGAGTCGCAGCGACTCGCAGGCTTCTCCTGCCTGGCGGGTGCCTTGACTTATTTTTTCCTGTTGAGAAAAGGAGCACGCTCCTCTAGAGAAATAACGTTCACATCAAGGAGACACACGTAGCATAGAGAGGAAGAGGAAGGTGACAGGTGATGCCGCCACTCAGAGATGAGGGGTGTTAAATTGGGGCTTGTATCCACCCAGTACCTTGTTGCCTGCAGAGGGGTGCAGCGGAGGAGAGAGAGCACGGGAGAGAGATTCAAAGAAAGATCTTTAGAAACAATTGTCTCTAGGATCGTGGGTAACCGGCAGCTTTTTGGTGACTAAAACAGTCGAGGCTGTGAAGATGTTTTTGTTAACTCTTTATTTCCGTTGACAAATGTAATTCTTGCTTGGTTATTTCTTAAGAAAAAACATCTCCAGAAATACAGAAGTTTTTCAAGGGAGAACTGAAGTCAGCCCTGCCCAGATCTACTCCCCAGTGTAACCACCCTTCCAAGAAACACTTAAAAGAAATCCATGGGCTCTGCAACGACCCCAGGGCAGCACAACTGGCCTGCTGACTGCCCCTAACTCCTCAGGATTTCCTGCCTCCACTCTGCTCCCCCACCGAGGACCTGCACGGGCCCAGGCCCCCCAAGACAACCTGCTGTCCGGCTAGTCCCAGCCTTGGCTCAGGCTCTGACTCACAGCCCCTCTTCTCACCCATTCCCTGCTGTTTGGGCAGAGCTGGTGGGAATTTCCGGGGCAGAAGGGAGGAGGACAGTGAGGACCCTGAGGTGCCTAGTTCTGGCCAGGCAGCTGCCTTTTTGCATTTCAGGTCAACACAGGGAATCTCACAAAGCGCAGCTGCCTTCAACTCCTAGGGAGTGAGGGGAGGGCTTCATGCTCTGCCGCAACTTGCCCTCCTTCTTGAGGGTGGAAACTGAAGAGAGCTTCCACCTCCTCCCCACGCGGAATTACCTGACCAATCCCTGGGCTCTGGATCTCAGCTGGCCCTCTGGATTCCTCTGTCAGTTTCTTCTCCTTCACTCTGGGGAGCAGTGGCTGTTTCTCCATGCAGAGATGCAAGTCAAAGTCTTTTTTCTGTCTCCATTCCCTGGATGAACACAGATGCAATAACTACTCATTGTGCCAGGAAATCGAGGTCCAAAGAGGCTACGTGGCTTTGCCATTGTGAACCGGGAGTGGTTCACACACACAAGGGGCGGAGGGAGGGGGGGTGGGGATGGGGGGGGTCTTATGCTGCAAATCCATTGCTCTCTCCATGCAAATGGCCACTGAGGGCAAGAGAAGATGTCCAGCGTCATTAGTCATTAGGGAAATCAACATCAATATAACAAGAGACACCACTTCACGTCTACCAGGGCAGCTGTAATTTTAAAAATGGAAAATAAGAAGTGTAATAAGGATGTGCAGGAACTGAACCCCTCATACACTGGCTGGTGGGAATGTAAAATGGTGCGGACATTGTGTAAAGCAGTTCGGCACTTCCACCAACAGTTAAACATAGAGTGACCACATGATCAGCAAGTCCACTCTATCCAGAAAATGGTCAATGTTATGTATTGTAAGAAAGGAAAACGTATTTTTTCATCCTTCCTAGGGTCCCTGTCTAGGTCTGAAAATGAAACTGATAAAAACAGATTAACAGAAGAAAGGTGTACAAATTTATAAGTTTTATGTGACATGGGATCCTTCATGAGCAAATGGTTAGACTTGTGTATCTTATGCTAGGTGTGATGAAGAGTGTACAGTCATGGAGGAATATGATAGATTAAGGAAAATAAGGTAATTGTAGTAAATGGGGAGTCATTTAGCAAGGCCTGTTTGTTTGGATTCTTCTTGGCGTCCCTTCTAATTCGGAGATAAAGAGGCTCCTTTCCTAATTCTTGTATGGACTAGTCAAATTGGAAGAAGATAAAAACAGCAGTTGGAATTTTTTAAATGATAAGGATCATTAAATGTTCGATTAAAACAGTTTTTGGGGGTTTTTTTGTGGTATGCGGGCCTCTCACTGCTGTGGCCTCTCCCGTTGCGGAGCACAGGCTCCGGACATGCAGGCTCAGCGGCCATGGCTCACGGGCCCAGCCGCTCCGCGGCATGTGGGATCCTCCCGGACCAGGGCACGAACCCGTGCCCCCTGCATCGGCAGGCGGACTCTCAACCACTACACCACCAGGGAAGCCCAAAACAGTTTTAATTTAACCTCATATCCTCTTCTTTCTCTTTTGCAAAACCTTTTAAATACTGTTTCAATTATACACTACTTTATACTTCTGGACCCAAAGCATAACCTCCGAAATTTCTTTTTCCTAATAAAATGAACTTACTGTGTAATCTACTGTTCCTTCCTCTTCAGCCTTAATACATATTGAAGAAAAACACTAGCCATATTATATTAGAGTGACAAATGAAATGAAGTTAGATTAGATATGATTAGAAGCAATCAACCTCAATACATCCGCACTGGGTTCCTTCAACTTTCAGTTCCTTACAGTGAGTAGTTCCTTGGAGATGTGTGAGATGGCTATCTAGTTCTACGTTCTGTGGTCTCTAAAGTCAGCCTTCTTGATAGCAACAAACACCAAGTCCCCCCACGCTCTCTGCTTAAAGTGAGCTCATTCAGCTTCTTCGGATTGTCTACTACACATTTTAAAAAGGATATTGCTAACTCATGTAGATTTGGTGAAAGTTGAGGTTGTCTTTTAATGTTAATGTCTTACACAAATGCTTTTGAGCAATTGCCAGCCTTTTTTTTTTAATTAAGTAATTTATTAATTTATTTTTGGCTGCGTTGGGTCTTCGTGGATGCGCGAGGGGTTTCTTTGTTGGTTGCGGTGAGCGGGGGCTACTCTTCATTGCCGTGCGCGGGCCTCTCATTGCGGTGGCCTCTCTCGTCGCGGAGCACCGGCTCTAGAGTGCAGGCTCAGTAGTTGTGGCACACGGGCCTAGCTGCTCTGCAGCATGTGGGATCTTCCTGAACCAGGGCTCGAACCCGTGCCCCCTGCATTGGCAGGCGGATTCCTAACCACTGCGCCACCAGGGAAGCCCCATTGCCAGCTTTGTAAATACCTAGATTGTCTTTTGCTTGTTTCATGAAAGCACAGCTACAGTTATACTAGGTGCTACCCAAAGTTTCATGCCTTTTTACTATACTAAAGATTCATAGGATGTATTTCTTTCCTGTTGGTAGAAGGGAGAAGGATTGAAGCAGAAGCTCAAAACTCTAGTTTTCATCTGTCTGACAAGAAACTAAAGTGCTTTCATATTTCTTCAAAACTGTGTTTTCATGGAGATTAAATTATCCCTTTTCCTCTATCACTCCAGCATCACAGAGCAACACAGAGGTTACTTAAGGGTTTCTGAAGACATGCCTTTGCTTTTTCTGTCACTAGAATAGATTCTAACAACTTGAGCATCACATGTTTGCATGAAGCTTTCATTTATATTGGTGAAAAAAATGCATGCTTTGTGATTAATAGACCTTTATATATCCAATGTTCTTATTTTAAGTAGCACATTCAACACTCACTTTGAGAATCTTAGAATCCACTTAGTTTTAGGCACTTTGACCAGTCACACAGGACTGGAGCAAATTGTGACAATCTATCTGCGAAAATTTTCTGTAAGGATATATTTTGGGGAAAGGAGCACTGAAAAATAATAACAAAGTCATTGTAGTGTTTGTTTGATGCTTTATTCTCTTCACCAACATTTAGAATGAAACCATGTATGTTCTCCCAATGACTATTTGTATTCCTCTCTTGTTCTGTTATTTAAAGAAGCAATATAAAGCAAAAAAAAAAAAAAAAAAAAAAAAAAAAAGAGGGGCTTCCCTGGTGGCGCAGTGGTTGAGAATCTGCCTGCTAATGCAGGGGGCACGGGTTCGAGCCCTGGCCTGGGAAGATCCCACATGCCGCAGAGCAACTAGGCCCGTGAGCCACAACTACTGAGCCTGCGCATCTGGAGCCTGTGCTCCGCAACAAGAGAGGCCACGACAGTGAGAGGCCCGCGCACCGCGATGAAGAGTGGCCCCCGCTTGCCACAACTAGAGAAAGCCCTCGCACAAAAACGAAGACCCAACACAGCCAAAAATAAAAATAAATAAATTAAAAGAAGGCTCAACATTAAACAGAAAAAAAAAGAAAAGAAGTTAGTTATAGAATGATAAGCAGTAAGATCTTATCTCAGCAATGCTACTACCTGGCTGTGGCTTTAAGTAAGTCACATCCTTGCATTTTAGCTTCTTCATCGTTAAGAGTGGAGGTTAAGGATTAGTGGACTTCTACGAAGGCTCTTCCCACTCACATATTTCAGACCTGTGTGATTCCGATTCTATGTGTGGTTGATTTTAAATTACAAGCAGAAAGATTGTGTGCCTCTCTGCAAAGGTAGCAATGGAACATTTACATTAGGAAGTTGTGGACAGTGTGCTTGTGTAGGCACTATGCTGAAGAAGCCCACGAGGAGAAGCTAATTTCAGGAGGGAAGATGGGAATGTGGATTCAGAGAAATCATGACACGGAGAGTAGTGAAGCTGAACAAGCTGACTTCTCAGTGAACTAGGAAATCAGATCACTGATTGATCATGAAAGCTCTGGGGAGGGTTTGACATTTAATGAAACTAGAGAAGATTTGGATCAGCCACTTGTGGCACATTTTCCAGGGATTCGGGTATGAATGGATAAAACAATTATTAAGGAGTATTTCAGGTTTGACCCCGTACTGCTCACCCACTCTTTCTTCAGACTTGGATCTGAATGCCTTTTATAATTTCTGAAGTTCAAACATACTCTAAGAATGAACATTTACTAACAGTTAATGTAATTTTTATTGTTCCACATGATCTGTCACTCTTAGAAATAGAAGTAGCATTATTGGGATATGCTCCAGCTTTCTAAAATGACTTGAGGTGACCTTGCAGCAAAGGTGAAATAAGATGTCTTTCCTTAGCTGCACTTAAGAAGTGTTCATGCTAAGTATGCAGGCTTGTTTGGACTTGCTTAGAGGCTTGAATGAGATAGGAGTTTTGGTAGGGCACTGCAGAAGAATGTCCACCATTCAGCTGATGTCTCTGGCTTAACACTGGATTTTAACCTCTCACATTCCATCTCATAACATTTTAGACAAGTGTTTTGATTTGCCATCTCAAGGAGAATGCCGTTATGGCAAATATCATTCTACTGTCTGATTTCGTGGTGCACATCTTTTAGGAAGCTAGAAAATTAAGAATGAAAAAGAATGATTATAATTTGTGTTAATGTGCATCGATTTGAATGTTCTAGAAGTGTGATCTCTTTTCAAGGTTAAATATATTTAAGAAGTCGAACTGACAGCTTATCCTTAGCCTTCATTTTCCAATTGATTAAACTTAAATACATGGTATATAACATGAAAAAACAGCATAAATTATTAAGATCTAATCTTCATCAGTAAACAATAAAAATGTCCATGATACTTGAAGAAAAACGTGGCCCACCCATTTAAAAATGTTTTATAATTTTTCTTTTCCAGTGCTGAAAATGGTGTTGTTTGCCTTGGGTTGAGGGCATATTTCTGCATTTCTACCACTACCACCACCAGCACTAGCCCCATCCCCACACAGTGGTTTTAAATTTTCATGAAAATAATCATGAGTGAAAGGCTGGGAATTAAAGAAGCAAAGAATGTTCCATTTACTTTATACGTACTATTGTTTAATGCTTTCAGGAAATTATATGTTATCAAGTGTGTGTTTATGGTGATGATCGTTGCAGATAAATGAAGAATTCAGAGCCTGAACCTAAGCTCAAAATGCCAAAAAAGGAAGAAAAGATCAAAGAGCTTGGAACGGAATTCCAGCAAGCTGAACCCAAGTAATGAAACTAGATATATATTCTATCATGTCAAGATGTGATAGAAAATTACCTTTTAAATGGAAGGAAAACATGACCAGTAACAGACTTTCTTGTATATCAACATTTTAGTTTAAATAACTTTACAAATCTGATTTCCTAAGACAGATCATTTCCATGTGTGGAAAGACTCAAGCATTAGTTTTTTTAAATTTGCCTAAATATTTTGTGACAATGTATTATACAAGCAAAACTGTTTTTGAGAGGAAATTTTCATTTTAATTTGAAAACTTGCGTCCCCTTTTGTATTACTTTCAGCTCTCCATAGAAAAAGAACCAATAGGATTATATATATATATATATATATATATATACATATATATATATATATGTATATGTATATATGAGTTGGCTCACATGATTATGGTGGCAGGCAAGTCCCAAGATCTGCAGGGTGAGTTGGCAAGCTGGGGACACAGGAGAGCCTTCGGTGTAGTTCTAGTCTGAATCCAAAGTCCTGAGAACCATGAAAGCCAATGGTTTATAGTTGGAAGGCCAGCACTCTTGAGACCTAGGAAGAGCCAATGTTTCAGTTCGAGTCCTAATGCATGAAAAAAGATGATGTTCTGGTTTAAAGGCAGTTAGACAGGAAGAATTCTGTCTTATTAGTTGGAGGATCAGTAATTTTGTTGTAATCAGGCCTTAAACTGATTGGATTAGACCCACCCACATTAGGGAGGGCAATCTGCTCTACTCAGTCTCCCACTTCAAATGTTAATCTCATTCATCCAATAACACCCTCACAGAAACACCCAGGATAATGTTTGATGAAACATCTGGGCACTCTGTTGCTCAGTCATGTAGACACATAAAATTAACTGTCAGAACTACATTTCCTTTCATGAAGAAAATCTTCAATTACTTTAATGATCCCAAAAGCTTTTGTAGACTTCCATAATCTTGACTACCATCATTTCAAAACCTATCAACTTTACATTCCCACCTACATTCTCTTTGAGGAAAGCTTTCATGTATACTTAAAATCTTTATTAAGTAGTCTACACTTTACAACTGATTAAGTACTCTCCTCGAGATGGCTTATGTTTGAAGAGAATATTCAGAATGTGATGATTGCATTTTTTAAAAACTTTTATTTATTTATTTATTTTTGGCTATGTTGGATCTTCGTTTCTGTGCGTGGGCTTTCTCTAGTTGTGGCGAGTGTAGGCCACTCTCCATCGCAGTGCGCGGGCCTCTCTTGTTGTGGAGCACAAGCTCCAGACGCGCAGGCTCAGTAGTTGTGGCTCATGGGCCTAGTTGCTCCGTGGCATGTGAGATCTTCCCAGACCAGGGCTCGAACCCGTGTCCCCTGCATTGGCAGGCAGATTCTCAACCACTGCGCCACCAGGGAAGCCTATGATTGCATCTTAACATAGTGGATCCTCAATAGGTGTTTGTTGCTTGAATTGGTCTGTTTCTACCATTCTACTGAAAGGTTATGTAAAAACTCAACAGTGAACTCCAAATGACCCAATCTGCTGGCCTTTTCCTGGCCTAACTCTGCTTTACTGTATCTGTAATATTTGTTAATTTTTCAGTAAAGCTTTCATTTTTTCCTCCATCTTCCTACTTCACTTTTCACATCTCTAAGAAGTCAGTTACTCTCCCTTTTTTTCACTTCCCAAATTAGGGCATTCACCTAGGTTCTTTCCTTAGCTCATGACAAATGACATACATTCATGGGCAGGTAGTCTGCTATAGTAGAAAGGGAACTGAATTAGGTATGTGAAGAACTGCATTCAAATCCTAATCATGTTTTACACTAAATTTGTGACATTTGACCAGTCACAAACTTTTGGAGTCTCAGTTTTGTCGTCTATAAACAGTAAAATGAAATTACTTGCCTTACCTACATTACTGGGTTATACTGAGGATTAAAAAGGATAATAGGGAATTCCCTGGTGGTCCAGTGGTTAAGACTCAGTGCTTTCACTGCCATGGGCCTGGGGTTTGATCCCTGGTCAGGGAACTAAGATCCCCCAAACTGTGCAGCATGGCCAAAAAGAAAAAAAGGATAATAGATGTAAAAACTTTGATAACATATAGTGCTATGCAAGGGATATTACTTATGTTATTAGAAGACAGCTAGATTATTGGCACTGTGAGACAGATACTTTGTGTAAAGCTAATTAGCCCTCAAAGGGATCAAACCATGACCTTCTATTAATTATCCATATTTGAACCAACTAGTCTAACAGGTCCAGGCCAGATAGAGTATTTCTTTGCATATGTTTATTATGAAATCTAATTTTTCAATTTTGGAATAGTATTTCACAAAGTTTTGATGAGGATGCCAACTCTCCTAGCATTAGAGTACTAGCAGAAGTAGTCATTGTGTAGAGTTTAGCATGTTAATCCAACATCTGTACAACTCTTTTGCATGTACTGTAAAGTCCTTGAATATTGATAAATTAATAAGTAGTGTAAAATCTCTGCATATTTTATTGCAAGCATTTGAACATTGGATTATTTATATTAGAGGAGTATGGGCCCTCAGGTTACCTATAAATTTCAGGACATCTTTTGCCACATCCACAGACAGATGGAGGGCCATCCCCACCACCAGCTCTACTAGTGCTACTTCTATCCGCAGGATTTGCTCCTTCTCCTCCAATTCCTTTGGTAAACCATCACCATCATCATCATTGTTCAAGGACCTCTTCCTCCATCACTACCTTTGTTTGGGGACCTCTTGCTTCAACTTAAGGAATGAAGTATAAATAAATGCATAAACCTGAACTCTATGGATTGATTCTTGAACCCTATGACATGATTCTCCATGAAGAGAATCAAATGTTCAAAGGTAAAACATTGACTAGGGTTTATGGCATCCTCTAGCCATTGGTGATTAATGTGCAAAATAACTGCATACCTGTCTATAGGAAAGAATAAAACTGCTGACTCATTTGCTTTCTTTTCTGAACTCACCATCTTATATTCCTTTTTCAGTATAGTATTTCAATAATTGGAAACTACATAGGGAATATGAAATTCATGTAGAAGGCAAAGAAGAAACAATAAAATTGTACAAGGATAATTGTACTACTTTCCTGAGGCTGCCATAACAAATTACTACAAACTGGGTATCTTAAAACAACAAAAACTTATCTCTCACAGTTCTGGAATACAGAAGTCCAAAGTCAAGTGTTGCATGATCCACATTCCCTCTGGAAGCTCTAGGAACAATCTCTTTCTTGCTTCTTCCAGCTTCTGATGGCTGTTGGCATTCCTTGGGTTGTGGCACCGTCTCTCTCTGTTCTACTTTCACATTGCCTTATCCGCCTTGTGTCTGTAAACTCCCTCTACCTCTCTTTAATAAGGGGATTGCATTTAGGGCTCACCCAGATAATCCAGAATAAGTGCCTCTTCTCAAGATCCTTAACTTAATCACATCTTTTGCCATATAAGGTAATCACAGATTCTGGGGATTAAGATGTGGACCTATCTTTTGGGGGGTCACCATTCATCCCACTACAGTAATATGGAAAACGCAACCTTAAATGAAAAGCAATTTTGATTCCATTATCATATTTAAGTACTATAATGTAAGTGCTTTTTTAAAAATTATTGACCCTTGTCATCTTAGTTATTTTTGTTCTTAAGATAATGCTGTTTACTATTGAGATTTAAATTTTTATAGTGTAGAATAGGTGACAACATTCTGTGGTGACAATAACCTAATTATTTTGTATATGGTATAGTAAAGTGCCTTTTTCGTGAGTATTGTTTTGCTTAATCATCATCAAACAATGTATTTTTTAAAAAGCTTACCACAGGAAGTGACCAAGATGGTGGAGTAGGAAGACCCTTAGCACACCTTCTCCCATAGGCACATCAAAATTACAACAATATACAGAGCAACTATTGATGAGAAAGACCAGAATACTAGTAGAAAATATCTTTTACAACTAAAGTTATAAAGAAGGAACCACACTGAGATGGGTAGGAGGAGCAGAGATGTGATATAGTCATGACCTGTACCCCTGAGTGGGTGACCCACAAGTGGGAAGATAATTACAATTGCAGAGGTTCTACCCAAGGAGCAAGAGGCGTGAGCCCAACATTGGGCTCTCCAGCCCAGGTGTCCTGTACCAGGAAGATGAGCCCCAAGAACATTTGGCTTTTTTCTTTTTTTTCAGCATATTTTTATTTTTTATTTATTTTTGTTTTGTTTTACATCTTTATTGGAGTATAATTGCTTTACAATGGTGTGTTAATTTCTGCTTTATAACAAAGTGAATCAGTTATACATATACATATGTTCCCACATCTCTTTCCTCTTGCGTCTCGCTCCCTCCCACCCTCCCTATCCCACCCCTCCAGGCAGTCACAAAGCACCGAGATGATCTCACTGTGCTATGCGGCTCCTTCCCACTAGCTATCTACCTTACGTTTGGTAGTGTATATATGTCCATGCCTCTCTCTCGCTTTGTCACAGCTTACACTTCCCCCTCCCCATATCCTCAAGTCCATTCTCTAGTAGGTCTGTGTCTTTATTCCTGTTTTATCCCTAGGTTCTTCATGACATTTTTTTTCTTAAATTCCATATATATATGTTAGCATACGGTATTTGACTTTCTCTTTCTGAATTACTTCACTCTGTATGACAGACTCTAGGTCTATCCACCTCATTACAAATAGCTCAATTTCGTTTCTTTTTATGGCTGAGTAATATTCCATTGTATATATGTGCCACATCTTCTTTATCTATTCATCTGGTGATGGACACTTAGGTTGTTTCCATCTCCGGGCTATTGTAAATAGAGCTGCAATGAACATTTTGGTACATGACTCTTTTTGAATTATGGTTTTCTCTGGGTATATGCCCAGTAGTGGGATTGCTGGGTCATATGGTAGTTCTATTTGTAGTTTTTTAAGGAAACTCCATACTGTTCTCCACAGTGGCTGTATCAATTTACATTCCCACCAACAGTGCAAGAGGGTTCCCTTTTCTCCACACCCTCTCCAGCATTTATTGTTTCTAGATCTTTTGATGATGGCCATTCTGACTGGTGTGAGATGATATCTCATTGTAGTTTTGATTTGCATTTCTCTAATGATTAATGATGTTGAGCATTCTTTCATGTGTTTGTTGGCAGTCTGTCTATCTTCTTTGGAGAAATGTCTATTTAGGTCTTTTGCCCATTTTTGGATTGGGTTGTTTGTTTCTTTAATATTGAGCTACATGAGCTGCTTGTAAATTTTGGAGATTAATCCTTTGTCAGTTGCTTCATTTGCAAATATTTTCTCCCATTCTGAGGGTTGTCTTTTCATCTTGTTTATGGTTTCCTTTGCTGTGCAAAAGCTTTTAAGTTTCATTAGGTCCCATTTGTTTATTTATTTATTTATTTTTTTGCGGTACGCGGGCCTCTCACTGTTGTGGCCTCTCCTGTTGCAGAGAGCAAGCTCTGGACGCACAGGCCCAGTGGCCATGGCTCACAGGCGCAGCCGCTCCACGGCTGGTGGGATCTTCCCAGACCAGGGCACGAACCTGTGTCCCCTGCATCGGCAGGCCGACTCTCAACCACTGCGCCACCAGGGAAGCCCTATTTTTGTTTTTATTTCCATTTCTCTAGGAGGTGGGTCTTTCCTCCATTGTATATTCTTGCCTCCTTTATCAAAGATAAGGTGACCATATGTGCATGGGTTTATCTCTGGGCTTTCTATCCTGTTCCATTTATCTATATTTCTGTTTTTGTGCAAGTACCATACTGTCTTGATTACTGTAGCTTTGTAGTATAGTCTGAAGTCAGGGAGCCTGATTCCTCCAGCTCCGTTTTTCTTTCTCAAGAAAGAAAAAATTGCTTTGGCTATTTGGGGTCTCTTGTGTTTCCATACTAATTGCGAAATTTTTTGTTCTAGTTCTGTGAAAAATGCCATTGGTAATTTGATAGGGATTGCATTGAATCTGTAGATTGCTTTGGGTGTTATAGTCATTTTCACAATATTGATTCTTCCAATCCAAGAACATGGTATATCTCTCCATCTGTTTGTATCATCTTTAATTACTTTCATCAGTGTCTTATAATTTTCTGCATACAGATCTTTTGTCTCCTTAGGTAGGTTTATTCCTAGGTATTTTATTCTTTTTGTTGCAATGGTAAATGGTGTTTCCTTAATTTCTCTTTCAGATTTTTCATCATTAGTGTATAGGAATGCAAGAGATTTCTGTGCATTAATTTTGTATCCAGAAGCAGTAATTTGAAAGGAGCCTAGGTCAGACCCACCTGCGGATCTTGAAAAGCCTCCCAGAGAGGCAGGAGGCAACTGGAGCTCACCCTGGGGACATAGAACCTGGCAGCAGCCATTTTTGGGAGCTTGTTCTACCACGTGGACACTGGTGCTGGCAAGCATCATTTTGGAATCCTCCCTCTAGCTTATTAGTGTTGGCACCCAGCCCCACCCACCCTCTTCAAGACAGCAATACCGGGACAGCTCAGGCCAAGCAAGTAGCTGGATATGGACACAGCCTTATGTACCAGCAGGCCAGTCACCTTAAGACCCCTTGAGCCCACATCCACCCCTGAAGCCAGAGACCCCAGGACCCAGCTCTGCCCACCAGAGAGGAGTATACTGCTGCCTGGCCCTAGCCCTGGGATCAGCCTCACTCATCAGTTGGGCATGCACGAGCCCCAGGACCACCTGATTCCCCAGCTCCGCCCACCCACAGCCTGACACCAATGTTGAGGACCCCAGGGCCTGCAGCCAGAGACCCTGGGACCTGGATCTACCCACCAGCAGGCCAACACTAGATTCGGAACCCCTGGCCCTGCAGCCACCCAACCTGGAACCTGTCTCTGGTCACCAGTGGACCAGCACTTGCCCTGGTACCCCTGGGGCTCTGAAGCCATCTGTCTCATTACTTGGCCCTGTCCACCAGTGGCTGGCAGCCTCTGCACAAGGTAGGGCCTGGCAACCAACCATACTTAGGGCCAGCCAAGTCTACCATATCTCACAGAGTAGTCAGCTCGCCACAACAGAAGGACCCACAGAGCCCACATAAGGGACACCCCTAGAGCATATAGCTCTGGTGACCAGAGGGGTGCACTGCTGGGATGCATAGAACATCTACAAAAGGCCACTTCTCCAAGGTTGGGAAATATAACCAACCTACCAAATAAATAGAAATAAAAACAGCAAATTAGGCAAAATGAGGCAACAGAGGAATATGTTCTAAACAAAGGAACAAAATAAAACCCCAGAAGAAGAACTAAGTGAAGTAGAGATAAGCAATCTATGCAGTAAAGAGTTCAAGATAATGAACATAAAGATGCTCAAAGAACTCAGGAGAAGATTGGATGAAAAGAGTGAGAAGTTAGAAGTTTTTAACAAAGAGAAAATATAAAGAAGAACCAAGCAGAGATGGAGAATACAATAACTGAAATTTTAAAATACATTAGAAGGAATCAACAGTAGATTAGATGATACAGAGGAATGGATCAAGGAGCTGGAAGACAGAGTAGTGGAAATCACTGAAGCTGAACAGAAAAAAGAAAAAAGGATGAAAAGAAATTAGGACAGTTTAAGAGACCTCAGGGACAACATCAAGTGTTGTCACATTATAGCATTCACATTATAGGGGGTCTCAGAAGGAGAAGAGGGAAAGGTGCAGAGAACATATTTGAAGCCATAATAGCTGAAAACTTCCATAACCTGGGAAAGGAAACAGACATCCAGATCCAGGAAGCACCTAGAGTTCCAAATAGGATCAATGCAAAGGTGACCACACCAAGTCACATTGTAATTAAAACAGCAAAAATTAAAGATTAAGAGAGAATATTAAAAGCCCCAAGGGAAAAGCAACAAGTTACGAACAAGGAAACTCCCATAAGGCTATCCTCTGACTTTTAAGCAGAAATTCTGCTGGCTAGAAGGGAGTGACACAATATATTTAAAGTGATGAAAGAGAAAACCTACAGCCAAGAATACTCTACCAGGCTGGCTTTCATTCAGATTTGATGGGGAGATGAAAAGTTTCATAGACAAGCAAAAACTAAGAGTTCAATACCACTAAACCAGGTGTATAAGATATGTTAAAGGGACTTCTCTAAGTGCAAAAGAAAAGGCCACACCTAGAAATATGCAAATTATTAAAGAAAAAAAGCTCATTGGTAAAGGCAAATATACAATAAAGGTAGTAAATAAACCATGTCCAAAGCTAGTAGGAAGTTTAAAAGACAAAAGTAGTAAAGTCATCTATATCCACAATAACTAGTTAAGGCATACACAAAACAAAATGATGTAAAATATGATGTCAAAATCAGTAATTGTAAGGGAGAGGAATACAAATACAGGGTTGTAGTTAAAATGCATTTGAAATTAAGAGGTCAACAACTTAAAATAATCACACACACACATGGTAACCACATACCAAAATCTATAATAGATAGACAAAAAAGAGAACAGAATCCAAACACAACACATTTGATAGTCATGAAATCACAAGGGAAGAGAGCAACAGAAAAAGAAAGGAACAGAAAAGAAATACAATAACAACCATAAGACAATGAACAAGTAGCAATAAATACATACCTATCAATAATTACTTTAAAAGTAACTGGACTAAATGCTCCAACAAAAAGACATAGAGTGGCTGAATGGATACAAAAAAAAAAAAAGGCCCATGTATATGCTGCCTACAAGAGACTCACTTCAGATCTAAAGACACACTGAAAGAGAGAGGATGGAAAAAGTTATTCCATGCATATGGAAATGAAAACAAAGCTGGGGTAGCAATAATTATATCAGATGAAATACACTTTGTTTTTTTATTATAAAGTTTTTTTGTATAAATTTATTTATTTATTTTTGGCTGCGTTGGGTCTTCGTCGCTGCACGCGGGCTTTCTCTAGGTGTGGCAAGCGGAGGCTACTGTTCATTGTGGTGTACAGGTTTCTCATTGTGGTGGCTTCTCTTATTGCGGAGAACAGGCTCTAGGTGTTCAGGCTTCAGTAGTTGTGGCACGTGGGCTCAGTAGTTGTGGCTTGCAGGCTCAGTAGTTGTGGTGCATGGGCTTAGTTGCTCCGCAGCATGTGGCATCTTCCAGGACCAGGAATTGAAGCTGTGTCCCCTGCATTGGCAGGTGGATTCTTAACCACTGTGCCACCAGGGAGGTCCCTGAAATACACTTTAAAACTAAGAATATTATGTAATATTCAAGGGATCAATCCAAGTAGAAGATATAACAATTGTAAATATGTAAGCACCTGACATAGAAGCACCTAAATACATAAAGCAAATATTAACAGACATAAAGGGAGAAATTGACAGTAACACAAAGTTACTAATAGTAGAGGACTTATCATCCCACTTACAGCAACGGATAGATCATCTAGACAGAAAATCAATAAGGACACACTGGCCTTAAATGGCATATTAGAGTTAATGAACTTAATAAATATATATAGAACATTCCATCCAAAAACAGCAGAATATACATTCCTTTCAAGTGCATATGGAACATTCCCCAGGATAGATCACATGCTAGGCCAAAAAATAAGTCTTGGCAAATTTAGAAAATTGGAATCATATGCAGCATTTCTCCTGACCACAATGCTATAAGACTATAAATCAACTAAAAGGAAAAAACTGCAAAAACACAAATACATGGAGGCTAAACAATATATTGGGTTGGATAAGAAGTTTGTTTGGGTTTTTCCATAACATCTTAAACCTGAACAAACATTTTGTTCAACCCAACACTACTAAAACAACTAATGGATCACTGAAGAAATTGAAGAATAAAGTGAAAAATACCTGGAGAAAAATGAAAAGACATGATCCAAAATCTATAGCATGCAGCAAAAGCTGTGCTAAGAAGAAAGTTTATAGTGATACAAGCCTACCTTAGGAAAGAAGAAAAATCTCAAATAAACAACCTAACCTTACACTTAAAGGAACCAGAAAAAGAAGAACAAGCAAACCCAAAATTGGTAGAAGGAAAGAAATCATAAAGATCAGAGCATAAATAAATAAAATAAAGACTAAGAAAATAATACAAAATATCAATGAAACTAAGAGCTGGTTCTATGAAAAGACAAAAAAAAAATAATTGATAAACCTTTAGCCAGACTCATCAAGAAAAAAGAGAGAGGGCTCAAACCAATAAAATCACAGACAACTGATACAACTGATACCACAGACATACTGTGAACAGTTATTCACCAATAAAATGGACAACCTAGAAGAAATGGACAAGTTCTGAGAAATGTACAATATCCCATGACTGAATCAGGAAGAAATAGAAAATTTGGGCAGACCAATTTTGAGTAGTGAAATTGAATCAGAAATAAAACAACTCCCAACAAACAAAATTCCAGGACCAGACAGTTTCAAAGGGGAGTTCTACCAAACATTTAGAAAAGAGTTAACATCTACCTTCCTCAAATTATGCCAAAAAATTGCAGAGGAAAGAATGCTTCTGAACTCATTCTATGAGGCCAACATCACCCTGATACCAAAACCAGACAAAGATATCACAAAAAAGGAAAATTCCAGGCCAATTTTACTGATGAACACAGATGCAAAAATTCTCAACAAAGTATTAGCAAACTAAATTCCACAATACATTAAAAGGATCATATACCATAATCAAGTGGGATTTCACCTAGGGATGAAAGGATAGTTCAATATCTGCACATCAATCAATGTGATAAACCACATTAACAAATTGAAGAACAAAAATCATATGATCATCTCAGTAGATGCAGAAAAAGCTTTTGACAAAATTCGACATCCATTTATGAGAAAAACTCTCAACATAGTGCGTATAGAGGTAACATACGTCAACATAATAAAGGCCACATATGACAAGCCTACAGCTAACATACTCAGTGGTGAAAAGCTGAAAGCATTTCCTCTAAGATCAAGAACAAGGCAAGGGGCTTCCCTGGTGGCGCAGTGGTTGAGAGTCCGCCTGCCAATGCAGGGGACACGGGTTCGTACCCCGGTCCGGGAGGATCCCACATGCCGCGGAGCGGCTGGGGCCATGAGCCATGGCTGCTGAGCCTGCACACCCGGAGCCTGTGGACCGCAATGGGAGAGGCCACAGCAGTGAGAGGCCCACGTACTGCAAAAAAGAAAAGAACAAGGCAAGGATGCCCACTCTTGTCACTCCTATTCAACATAGTATTGGAAGTCCTAGCCACAGCTATTAGACAAGAAAAAGAAGTAAAAGTATTCCAAATTGGAAAGGACAAGATGCATGATACTATACATATCATGTACTACTAGAACATATCAATGAATTCAGAAATGTTGCAGGATAAAAAATTAATATACAGAAATTTGTTGCATTTCTATACACTAACAATGAACTAGCAGGAAGTGAAATTAAGAAACCAATCCTGTTTAAAATCACATGAAAAAGAATAAAATACCTTTGAATAAATCTAAGGAAGTAAAAGATATGTACTTGGAAACCCATAAGACACTGATGAAAGAAATTGAGGATGGAAAGATATACCTTGTTCATGGATTGGAAGAATTAATATTGTTAAAATGACCATACTACCCAAGGCAATCTACAGATTCAATGCCATCCCTATTAAAATACCAATGGCATCTTTCACAGAACTCAAACAAATAATTCTAAAATTTGTATGGAAGCATAAAAGACCCCAAATAGCCAAAAGAATCTTGAGAAAGAACAAAGCTGGAGGTATCACACTCCCTGATTTCAAACTGTACTACAAACTACAGTAATCAAAACAATATGGTACTGGCACAAAAACAGAAACATAGATTAATGGAGCAGAATAGAGAGCTGAGAAATTAATCCACACTTACATGGGAAATTAATCTGTGACAAAGGAGGCAAGAACATACAATGAGGAAAAGACAGCTTCTTCAGTAAATGGTGTTGGGAAAACTGGGCAGCTATGTGCAAAATAATCAAACTCTCACACCATGCACAAATATAAATTAAAAATGGATTAAAGGCTTGAATGCAAGACCTGAAGCCACAAAACTTCTGGAAGAAAACATAGGCAGTAAACTGTTCGACATCGGTCTTAGTAATATTTTTCTGGATATGTCTCCGCAGGCAAGGGAAACAAAAGCAAAAATAAACAAATGTGACTACCTCAACTAAAAAGCTTTTGCACAGCAACGAAAACTAACAAAACAAAACACCCATCTATTGAATTGGAGAAGATATTTTCAAACAATATATCTGATAAAGGGTTAATATCTAAAATATACAAATAATTCATACAACTCAATATCAAAAAACCCCAAACAACCAGAATAAAAGACAGACAGAGGAGCTGAATAGACATTTTTCCGAAGAAGACATACAGATGGACAACAGGAACCTGAAATTCTGTTCAATATCACTAACCATCAGGGAAATGCAAATCAAAACCACAGTGAGATATCACTTAATACCTGTCAGAATGGCTATTATCAAAAAGACAACAAATAACAAGTGTTGGCGAGGATATTGAGAAAAGGGAACCCTCGTGTACTGTTGGTGAGAATGTAAATTGATGCAGCTACTATGGAAAACAGTGTGAAGATTCTTCAAAAATTTAAAAATAGTACTACCATATGATCCAGCAATTCCACTCCTGGATATTTATCTGAAGAGAACAAAAACAGTAATTTGAAAAGATATACACATCCCTATGTTCATTGCACCATTACAATAACCAAGATCTGGAAGCAACCTAAGTGCCCATCAATGGATGAATGGATAAAGAAGATGTAGTATATATATAAAATGGAATATTACTCAGCCATAATAAAGAATGAAATAATGCCATTTGCCGCTACATGGATGGACCTAGAGATTACCATACTAAGTGCAGTAAGTCAGAAAGAGAAAGAAAAATACTGTATGATTTCACTTATATGTGGAATCTAAAAAACAAAATAAATGAACAAACATGACAAAACAGAAACAGTTATAGATGTAGAGAACAAACTGGTGGTTGCCAGAGGGAACGAAGCGTCCAGGAGGAAAGAAATTGGTGAGGGAGATTTAGAGGTCCAAGCTTCCGTTTACAAAATAAATGTCATGGGTATGAAATGTAACAGTGTGGGGAATATAATCAATAACTATGTAATATCTTTGTATGGTGACATTGTAACTAGACTTATCTTGGTGATCATTTTGAAATTTCGAATCACTGTGTTGTGTAACAGAAACTAACATAGTGTTATAGGTCAACTACACTTTAAAAACAAACAAACTCATAGAAAAAGAGATCATATTTGTGGTTACCAGAGTCAGGGTGTGGAGGGAGGGGGAATTGGATGAAGGTAATCAAAAGGTACAAGCTCCCAGTTATAAGATAAACAAGTACTGGAGATGTAATGTACAGCATGATAAATATGGAGATGTAATGTACAGCATGATAAATATAATTAACACTGCTGTGTGTTATATATGGAAGTTGTTAAGAGAGTAGATCCTGAGTTCCCATCACAAGGAAAAAATATTTTTTCTATTTCTTTAATCTCGTATTTATATGACATGATGGATATTCACTAAACTTACTATGATAATCCTTTCGTGATGTATGTAAGCCAAGTCTTTATGCTGTATACCTTAAACTTATATCGTGCTGGAGAGTCAAGGAAGGAGCTGGAGAAAGGAATTTTTCAACATATATATATATATATATATATATAGCATCCTGGTAGAACCCCCACATGACCTGTATAAGAAATTGAAATCCTGCCCAGGTTTTCAGATTGCCCTCTAGGTAGCAAACAGATGAAGCAGAGTAGAATAGCTTTTCAAGGCCTGTGAAAACCAAACTGCCATTTGAAACTTAGCCCACAAAAGTGGGCTATAACCAGAGGGCTAAATCTAAACTGCTTGCTAGAATATAAGATGTAAATATGATCTGGACACTCAGAACATAACACCTGCATGTCCAGGTTACAATCATAAATCACTTATCATATGAAGAATCAGAAAAACCTTGAATGAAAAAATACAATTAACAGATGCCAACATGCACATGAAGCAAATTAATTTGTTCTTTCTAATCAAGTATCTGTTCAAATATCATGTCAAAGAAGCCTTCCCTGATCACCTATAATCAGTAGCACCCTAGTTGTCACTCTAACCACTCAATATGATCAATAAAGTCCCAAGTAGATAGTAGAAGGCCCATACTCAAGAGCAGATTCTGTACCAACAGAGCATAGTGTTAAAGAAAATGTATTCTGACACTTGTTAAAATGGTGAGGAAGACTATTCAAAATTATTGCAGTAAGAGTATTGCAATAGGGGAGAGAGAGAGTGGGCTCATCTCTGACTATAAGAAGGACATGTGGGAATAGCCAAGGAGAAGGGTGAGAGGATCAGTGGATAGAAAATTACTAAGAGGCAGTATCAAAGTAGGGGCATTCTTGCTAAACAGACCTAACAGGATTCTTGCTAATGGCAGGCCAAGGACTTATACATCAAATGTGGGGGATGAGGAATTTGATCAGATATCAAGTGTGGGGGGATTCTCTCTAAACTGACTTAGCAGGATTCTTGCTAAAATTGGGCCAGGCAGGCCAAAGACAGGACTGGGGCCAAGGTCAAGGCATAGTTGAAAAGAGGGCTCAGAGGAACCTGACTAAGCTTGGCCAAGGGGAGAGTCTTTGTCAGTAACTCCCTTCATTTTGAGAGCCTGCTGAAGTTAGTTCTTAGGTCATAAGGAAATGATCAAAGGTAGGAACCCCAGAAGATAAAGTATTCTTCCATTGGCCTGCACACAGTGGTCAGTGCATTTGTGAAATAGACAGAGCGTAATGAACATTGTCCATCAATAGTAGGAACAAACTGAGAGACATGGTAAATAAACAAGGGGTTGACTTGCAGAAGAAGAAAGACTTCCGTGATAAAACAGGTAGCAGTGGAAGGTGTGAAAGGGGATGGAAAAGCAACTGTGGGGCAAATAATAAACTACAGGTGGTCACAACCTCTAATATGATGTCATGCATAGAGAAGCAGGCTTGAGTAAGTCAGAAATAAAAATTGTGACAATGCCTGTGATAAGTGGAATCATTGGTCCCAGTGCACAATACTGCCATCTGTAATCATAATTCATAGAGTGCATAGAGTCCCCAGATAGAGGAGGTTGATTAAAGTTAGGGCCCAGCATTAACCTTCTGCCCCACCCCAACCCCTACCACCAGTTGAAGGTGGGTGGGTTTTGTGAGATTTCCTGTGTCAACCTGAAATGCAGAAAGGAGCTGCCTGGCTAGGACAAAACACCTCAGTGTCCTCATTGTCTTCTTCCCACTTGATCATGGTGTATGATCCTTTTAATGTATTGTTGGATTTGGTTTGCTAATATTTTGTTGAGAATTTTTGCATCTATGTTCATCAGTGATATTGGCCTGTAAATTTTTTTCGTGTTATATCTTTGTCTGGTGTTGGTATCAGGGTGATGCTGGTCTCATAGAATGATTTTGGAAGTGTTCCTTCCTCTTGTTTTTTGGGAAGAGTTTGAGAAAGATTGGTATTCATTTTCCTTTAAATGTTTGGTAGAATTCACCAGTAAAACCATTTGGTCCTGGACTTATATTCATTGGGAGGTTTTTGATTACTGACCTGACTCAATCTCCATACTAGTAAATAGTCTGTTCAGATTTTCTATTTCTTCATGATTCAGTCTTAGAAGGTTGTATGTTTATAGGAATTTGTCCATTTCTTCTAGCTTGTCCAATTTGTTGGTGTATAATTGTAGTCTTTTATGATCTTTTGTATTTCTCTGTTATTGGTTGTAACATCTCTTTCATTTCTGATTTTATTTATTTGAGTCCTCTCTCTGTTTTTCTTGGTGAGTATAGGTAAATATTTTAAATTTTGTTTATCTTTTAAAAAACCAACTCTTGGTTTCATTGATCTTTTCTATTACCTTTTTAGTCTCTTTTATTTCTGCTCTGATCTTTGTTTCCTTCTACTAACTTTGGGCTTACTTTCCTTCTTTATCTAGGCCCTTGAGGTATAAAGTTAGGTTGTTCATTTGAGACCTTTCTTGTTTCTTTAGGTAGATGTTTACCACTAAGAATGTCCCTCTTAAAACTGCTTTTGCTGCATCCAATAAGTTTTGGTATGTTGTATTTCCATTTTCATTTGTCTCAAGGTATTTTTTGACTTCTCTTTTGTTTCTTCTTTGATCCATTGGTTGTTCAGTAGCATGTTGTTTAATCTCCATATATTTGTGAGTTTTCCAGTTTTCTTCTCATAACTGATTTCTAGTTTTATACCATCTTGGTCATAAAAGATGCTTAATATAATTTCAATTTTCTTAAATTAATTAAGACTTTTTTTGTGGTCTAACATATGATCTATCTTGGAGAATGTTCCATGTGTGCATGAGAAGAATGTGTATTATGTTACTTTTGGATGGATTGTCTGTATATGTCTTTTAAGTCCATCTGGTCTAATGTGTGGTTTAAGACCAATGTTTCCTTATTGGTTTTCTGTCTGAATCATTTATCCATTGATTAAAGTGGGGTATTAAAGTCTCATACTATGATTATATTGTTTTCTATTTCTCCTTTTAGGTCTGGTAATATTTACTTTATATATTTAGGTGCTCCTGTACTGGGTGCATCAGCTGTTATTTCTTTAAATAAGCTCTCTAGGGACTTCCCTGGTGTTCCAGTGGTTAAGAATCCACCTTCGAATGCAGGGGACATGGGTTCGATCCCTGGTCAGGGAACTAAGATCCCACATGCCGCAGGGCAACTAAGCCCACGTGCTCTAGAGCCCACATGCTACAACTTGAGAGCCTGTGCACCACAACGAAGAGGCCACATGCTGCAACGAAAGATCCAGAATTCCGCAATGAAAATCCCATGTGCCACAACTAAGACCCGATGCAGCCAAATAAATAAATATTAAAAAAAAAACAAGCTCTCTACCCTTTCTCCCTTTCTTCTTCTCAGATTCCCTTTCTCCCTTTCTTCTTCTCAGATTCCAGTGATGCATATATTTCTGTTTATGGTATCCCATAAGTCCCATATGTTTATTTCTTTCATTTTCATTCATTTTTCTTTTTGCCTCTCTGATTGAATAAGTTCAATTGACCTGTCTTCTAGATCACTGATTCTCTCTTCTGCTTGTTCAAGTCTGGTGTCAAAGCTCTCTATTGAATTCTTTAGGTCAGTCATTGTATTCATCAGTTCCTAAATTTCTGTTTCTTTTTAATGTTTTCTATCTCTTTGTTGAATTTCTCATTTTATTCTTGTATTGTTTTCCTGATATAGGCATACCTTGTTTTATTGCGCTTTACTTTATTGTGCTTTGCAGATGTGGCTGTGATAATAAAGATAATGGTGATGATGATGATGATTTTGATGGTGATAATTACGGAGATGATGGAGATGATGGAGATTGTGATGATGACTATGCTGGTAATGGTAAGGATGAGGATGGTGAGGATGATACATATGAAGATGATGGTGATTGATGATGATAGTGATGAAAATGGTAATAATACAGATGATAAATATGGTCATGATTCCAGTAATGATAATGATGGTGATAATGAAGATGATGATAAAAGTGATGATGATGGTGATTAAGAAAATGGTGATGGTGCTGATGATGCAAGTGACAATTATGGTGGTTTAGATGGTAAAGATGATTATAATGTTGGATTATTTGCTTGGGCTGCTGTAACAAAATGCTACAGACTGGATAGCTTGAACAACATAAATTTATTTTCTAATAGTTCTGGAGGCTGGAAGTCTAAGATCAAAGTGCCAGCAGGGTTGGTTTATTGTGAGGACTCTCTCCTCAACTCGCAGACGGCACCTTCTCATTGTGTCTCACATGATCTTTTCTTTGTGCATGACAGGGAAAAGTGAGATCTAGTGTCTCTTCCTCTTCTTATAAGGACACAAATCCAATAGGAATAGAGCCCCAACTTTATGACTTCGTTTGACTTTAATTACCTCCTTAAAGGCCCTATCTCCAAATGCAATCACATTTGAGTTTAGGGCTTCAGCATATGTATTTGGGGGACAAAATTCAGTTCATAACAGATGGTGACAATGATAATGAAGATGATGGTGTGGGGCAATGATGATGAGGATGGTGATGGTTCTGATGAAGATGATGGTGATGTTGATGATCATGATAATGATGCTGCTGATGCTTATGTGAATGATGATGGTGATCTGCTGCTGCTGATGGTGATGAAGATGATGACTGTGATTATTACGAAGATTCTTTTGATGATGAAGAAGATGATAATATTGATAATTGTGATGGTGATGGTAATAATGATGATGAAGATGATGTTTATGGTTATGGTGGTGATGATGATAGCTATGGTGATGATGATGATATTGATTTTCATGGTGATAGTGATGATGATGGCAATGGGGACAGGGAGGGAGGGATGAATATTTGGAGCACATTAGATTTTTAGGGCAGTGAAACTATTCTGTATGATACTGTAAGGGCGAATAATACTATGCATTTTTCAAAATCAATAGAATTTACAACACAAGAGTGAACCCTCATGTACATGAATTTGAATGTATCAATATTGCCTCACCAATTATAACAAATGTACCACACTGTTATAAAACGTTAATAATAAGGGTACCTGTGTGTGTATGTGTGTGGGGGGGCATGTTGGGATATATGAGAATTCTGTGCTTCTCACTAAATTTTTAGGTAAAACTAAAACTGCTCTAAAATGTAAATAGTGTTAGTTAAAAAAAAGCCAACCATCCTAAAAATGAGCCAGAAAGAAAAAATAGATCAACAATAAAGGAATTAGAGTTAGACTGATATCCAACTTTTCAATAGTATTCTGGATACAAGAAAGCAATGGAGCTATCATTTTTTAATATTGAGGAAAAGAACTTTGAGCCTAAACTTTTTACCTAGCTAAATTGTTATTCAAATGTGAAGGAATGATAAAAATATTCTTTGGGATACTCGGCCTTACAGGGTCTGCTACACAAGAACCCACATTGAAAACTTGATCTTTGAAGCCCTCAAATGAGAATAGAAAAAAATCCAAATGATAGTTCTAGAAATATAGCAAGTTAAGAGGATCAAATTTCTTTGCTAAGTTTATTTATATCTTAAAAAGAAAATAAAAATAATTCCAGGACTAAAGGGAAGGAAAAAATGAATGTATATTTATCATAACCCGTAACTAAAATTATAGACAATGTTAACATAATGGAGATGAGATGTGACCAAATTAATTTGAGAGCATGCTGAACTTCTTATTTTATTAGGGAGAAGTTATAGGTATTAATACCTTTAAGAAATTAAGAAAAATAAACATGCACATGATTCTTAAGGGCAAAAACCATAGAACATTTAAAAATCATAACTTTTAAAACAATATGGAGAGGAAAACACTGTCCAATAGAAAGCACTTAGTGGATACAGGAGAAACAAGAAGAAAATCTGTAGTATAATCTGATTCCAGGCATTTCATAAAAGCTCATCCATCAATGTAAATTCATTTAGTTCAACAGCAAGAAAATCATATTTCCTCTTCTTTCAGATACCATTTTACCAAACAACGAGTTGTCCAGTCCCCAAGGTTTTAATATTTTATAAGGCTGGCTATGCTTAGCAATAAAGCAATTAGTGCATATGTAGCTGATATCCAAATTATGGCATCCATAATTTGTCTGTGTTCTGGTTTTGCTCCGAACAGTCTTGTGGTCTGGTCATAAAGAAACAAAGAGAGACATATACATATGCTCTGTGTGTGTGTGTGTGTGTGTGTGTGTGTGTGTGTGTGTGTGTGTTTAGTTGCTAAGGATAAGTATGAACATTTTTACCCTTAGCTTGTTGAAAAGGAAAAAAAAGGAACTCAAAAATAGTCTGGTGACTACTCTCCTTTTGTCACTAGAGGGAGCTCATGATTCACTTTTACTCGACTGAAAAATGCAACTTTTCAAAGTGGACCTGTTTTTTCCATCCTTCCTACTCTGAGCCAATATTTTCTTTCCAGGGAATCCCGGTCCTTCTGCTTGGTCCAGAGGCTCTGGAAGTCTAGATATGCTTGAGAGGATTAATCTGTGCTGGAGGACATAATGGAAGCTAACAAAATTTACATTCCTTCATATGTTCATTAGTCACTGAGAGTTAATGACTATGCTGTAGTTATGTAACAGGGAAGAGCCAATTTTGACTCCATGTTGGATCTATTCCTTTGACTTTAACCTTTGCTTTTTGTTGCTTTTGTTATTATAATCATATATAATGGCCTGCCTCGGGGAACCCTGCCCCTCTGCCTGAATGTTAAAGTGCCTCTGTTTAGCTCACAGGGAGACAATCTGACCCTGTCCACCTGTGAATGGCTGCAGAAAAGAAGAAATTAACACATCCCCTCACCGAGGCTGGCCATTCCAGCAAGACTGATGACCCTTTTTACTTTACTTCCTCACCGCCTCTCCCTCTCTGTTCTATAAAATATACTGGCATCCAGACCCCAATAAGATGTTTTTTGGGGACTCTAGTCCACCATCTTCTCGATCTGCTGGCTTTCTGAATAAAGTCGTATTCCTTGCCTCAGCACCTCATCTCCTATTTACTGGCCTGTCATGCGGCGAGCAGAGTGAGCTTGGACTCGGTAACAGAGTCCTGCTAAACTTGTAGCAATGGTAGTGCTATCTGGCTACCTGAGCTACAGAGGCCCCATTCTCCTCACACAACACACACACACACACACACACACACACACACACACACACACACACACAGAGTTATTTCTGTAGGAGCTTGGAATTAGCGAGGCAGCCAGTGGTGAAGAAAACTTGCTTTTTTCCAATTACTGTCCCCAAAATGCTTCAGTTCGAAATATTTCAGTTCAGCATCTGTCGAAGTTTAGTCATCTTCTAAATGTAGTGGGAAAGCAAAGACTGATTCTTTTTTAAATAAAGATTTTGTAATTGTAAAATGATTATTTCTTTATTAGAGGGTATTATTTGATTGTCTAGATGTAGCCATGTCTAGAAAATAAAGAACATAGGACGGTCCAAAAGAAACATTCATGACATTCAAATTAAGAATATAAATTACAGGGCTTCCCTGGTGGCACAATTGTTGAGAATCTGCCTGCTAATGCAGGGGACACGGGTTCGAGCCCTGGTCTGGGAGGATCCCACATGCCGCGGAGCAACTAGGCCCGTGAGCCACAACTACTGAGCCTGCGCGTCTGGAGCCTGTGCTCCGCAACAAGAGAGGCCGCGATAGTGAGAGACCCGCACACCGCGATGAAGAGTGGCCCCCGCTTGCCACAACTAAAGAAAGCCCTCACACAGAAACGAAGACCCAACACAGCAAAAATAAATAAATTAATTAATAAAACAAAGGACTAGTCTTTGCCAAAGAATGATTGAAGTTAAAAAAAAAAGAATATAAATTAGAATTCAGTTAAGGGGACAGAATTTCACATGCAGAACTGGTCTGAGACTCAGGAAGTACAAGGCAGCCTTGACCCTTTACCAGTAATACACTTTGGGACACAGAAAATTTACATTTAGGTGAGGCTAGAACCTGAGATAATATGGAATGGGGCAGATGCTGGAGGAAAGGCCCAGCTTCAGGTGATAAAAATAAGCCCAGTGGGAAGGCAGAGGTTCAGAAGCCTGCCTTGTTTCTAACATCAGAGGGAGGGTACCGAAGGGTGGGCTTGTATGGGAGTGCATGTGGTATTAGCTGGTAGGGGAGTAAGCAGTTTTTTAGACAATACTTGACTACCTCTTCTGTATCTCAAGACTTAGAAACAATCATGTCAATATAGCACCTTAAAAATATTGTTGAAAAACAATCACTTTTGGAGAATGCTTTTCTCTTGTTCTTTCCTTATTCAGAACAGGCAGTGACAGATAGGTGTAGTCAAGGCCAAGCCTGCATATACATTAGAATCTCCTCTGGTGCTTTAAAAATATAACCATTTTGGAAAATTCTTTGGTAGTATATCTAAAGTTGAACATATACATACAAAGCAATTTCACTTTTAGGTATAAAGCAGTGTCTCCCAACCTTTTTTCATTATCATCCTCCAAGAACCTTTTTAGACAATTTGTCCTTATCATGCCCACCCCACCATGAAATTTTAATACTCCAGATATAGTGTATATTGGTTTATTATGAACTGGGGCCTTTTAGAGGGCCACAAATCACTATAATATCTAAGATTTTTTCGCCTCCCCAGGAACCAGTCTTTATCCTCTTGAGGGTGCTATTGCTTTGCTAGATAATGCATGGTTTCAAGCCTAGAAATAAGGGCCTATGTTCATCAAAAAGCATGTATAAGAATGTTCTTAGCAGCTTTATTCATATTTGCCCCAAACTGTGCATCAACCAGTGAATGGTTAAAAGTATTGTGAGGGAATTCCCTGGCGGCCCACTGGTTAGGACTCCGTGCTTTCACTGCCAGGGGCCCGGGGTTCAACCCCTGGTCGGGGAAACTAGGGCCCTGCAAGCTGCGGCACAGCCAAAAAAAAAAAAAAAAAGTATTGTGGTACATCCATACAACTAAACTACTACACAGCAAAAAAAAAAAAAAGAAAAAAGGAAATGGACCACTGATTCACACAACTGTACATTTGTTTTATGCATTTTTTCTATGTATGTTATGAAACATATATTGATGACCATCTCCCCCCTCCTCTCAGATAGACAATTGAATCAGAGTCTCTGGGAGTGGGGTCTGGGCAGTGCCAATTTTGAAAAGCTCCTCAGGCAATTTTAATGTGCACGTTAAATGTAAGAGACACTGAGGTGGTGGCAGAAGCATGGATTTTAGAACCAGAGAATCATGGGTTCAATTCCTGCCATTTACTAGTTCTTGTGTCTCTGAGACAGTTTTCTCATGTGTAAAAAGGGCATGAGCATGCTCTTTATCTCATAGGGCTGTTGTGTGGATTAAATGGCATGTCAAAGTAGAAATCCCAGAATACAGGAAGTGCTTCATAAATGCTAGTTTCCAACCTCTTTATACCTTTTCACTACTCTGAGTACTAGGAAGAGCTTAATAACTATTGCAACTACCGTGGCCCCAGGAATCTTGCCCCAAGTTAGAAGTGCTCATGTATGCACATAATTGCTTGAATTATTAAATGTGGGTGTTGTGCTGCAGCCCCTTCAGCCCCTTCCCGAACAGATATCGTATATAGAATATTTTCATTAGTGATTTACTTTGTGGGCTAGTGTTATTTTTCCCCGCTGCCATTCCTACTTATTCTCTATCTCTTGCCATTCTATTTTCTAACCTTTGCCCCATGATGAAATCAGGTGAGGACTAGTATCAAGCACTTAAGCTTGTCAGATATAGGTCAGATGTACTCATCCATAGTAACTTTCCTTCTATTGCTCCTTCAAATTAGACCAAGAAACCTCTTTCCTCTAGACTCTCTCTCCATGGACTCTCAGCACATAGTTTTTCAGAATATTTTTCAGAACATTTGGCATTATTTTAGTTTAAACTTTTTTTGTCTTTTTTTTAAGCATCACCCCCATGATCTGATAGGTTGGGACATATCTTAGTATTATTTCTACTTCTGGGAATGGGATTTCTGACTTTTCCCAGAGCTAGAAATAATATAATCTCAGACTTGAAATTTTCCTAAAGATCACATTGCCTAACTTCCCTATGTGGTATGTGAAATCCCATTACAATATTCCTGCTAAGTAGTTATTGAGTTTCTGCTGGAACACCTTCAGTGATAGGCTGTTTACTACCTCCCAAAGGTGGCCCACATCATTTTCTTTGTCGGGCTCTGACTGTTGGAAGTGATTTGATAGTCTCTGGGGACCTTCTACCTCTAGGATTCTATGATTATTATGGTTTTATTATTCTCTGAGGCAGTGCTTCTTAAAGCATGGCCTGTGGATCCCCTGCATCTGGATCATCTGGGAGTGCTTGTGACAGATGCAGACTTTTAAGCCTCCCCCAAAGTTTGTGAGGCTACTAGCCATTTGTGCCCCTCTTCATATTTATATAGGGTACAGATGCTGATATCACCTTTCCCTTGAATTGACCTTGATGTTTTAACTGGTCAATCTAATCTGGATGTGCTTGAGAAGGGGGAGTACAGGAAGGGACAGATTATGATTTGCTCCAAACTTAGAGCCTCTAAGACAACCATGCCCTTTCGTTTTTCCGGGAGTATTATATCCTGCCCTATGTTTGGTGGCTATGTTCAGGGCCTGGCCCCAATTTTCTTTGCTCTGGCTGTACTCTTCTCACAGTGGTTCTAGCCCTCCTTCCTGGGATAGTATGAAGGCAGCATATGCTCTCAGGCCTCTCTGGAAGTTTTTGTTTTAATAATTGACTAGAGAGAAATGCCTCTTTTGACTCATGATTTATGCAATTATTCAAGCACTAGTGTTTAGCAGCACAAAAATGAACCCAGGGTTAATTTATACACCATTAGCTTTGAATCCATTTATATGTATGCTGCTCCAGATGTGTATGCTGTATGATATAACTGAGTCTTGGGAACCAACATTTATAAAGAGTTACTAAATTACTCATTGACAGTTTTAAAATAGCTTAAGTTTCTTTACTCAACAAAGCATCTTATTGTCAAAATAAAATGATAGGGGTGAGGGGTGGTTTATTTTCACAGTGATTCTTGAAAGGAATATAGAATTTATAAAATATTTGTCACACTCAACTGAAGTTGGTCATCCGCACTCAGGAAATAGCTTGTCAGGTCCCAACCCGAATGCCAAACATGCCAGAAGAAGGCAATAGTGAATAACCTGTCTGCAGCAGCAGGTAGAATAGAAGCCATGGCTGTGTGGATATCCTCCTATTCATATATATATATTTAAAGATGTATTTCATTTTATTTATTTAATTAATTTATTTATTTGGCCGTGCTGCGCAGCATGTGGGATCTTAGTTCCCTGACCAGGGATCGAACCCAGGCCCTTGGCAGTTAGAACACGGAGTCCTAACCAGTGGACCACCGGGGAATTTCCCTCCTATTCATCTTAAATTGCTAGTTGGAAAGGCAGCAGGGTGCTGATAAAGTCCTGAGCCAGACCCAGTTGTTGACATGAAACAGCTCAGGACAGTTCCTCTCCTATGCCTTCCCTCCATTGACACAGCCCAGCCAATGTACAGACATAGTTCCAGGAACTGGAGCTTTGAAAAGCACATATCTCTGCTTAGGTAAACTTGAGGATCAGATGACTTGGGAGGCCACTTCAGTTGCTTCTGCCTGAAGAAGAGACATGTGATTTTTATTAGATGGGAAAACATAAAATGGGGGATTTTTCAGAACTCATTTTTCTGTTCAGATTTAAATTTCTCACATCAATCAAATTGCTAAAAAGGGAACGAATTCTGACAATTTAGTTAGCATTAAGATTTGAACTCTCTAGTTTGATCAAACTACAGAAAATCTAATTAGCAAGCTTGGTGATTTGGTCGTGGCCTAAATTTAACATGAAAAGCATTTAGCTTTAATAGGCTGCATATTTCAGCTTGAATTATCCATCTAGATCTAAATATATTCAGGAACATTTGCGAGAATATTTACAGATACTTGTAAAAAAATGTTTCCCTATGGCTTCAATGTAATTGATTGGCTTTGTAAAGTGACTGGTGATATTTGAGAATTTTGAAGACTCGTGGGGATTTATAATATCTGAATAGAGATTAAATCAAAAATTTTGGAATAGAGATTTGAAAATGCAAAAAGAAAGATTTCATGGTTACTAGAGTGATTAAATTGATTTGTTTAAGAAGAGCATTTTAAGGTATTAATACAAAGATATGTCAACAGGGAGTTTTTGCTCAGATGCAATTCTTGAAATCTTAAGGGTATTAAATAACTCAGAGTAAAAGAACATCACAGTGTGATCTAATCAAACATTGTAACGGGCAGTCAGGTGGATGAATGTACTGGCTTTAAAAAGTACTGGCAAAAATATTCATGTGATTTATGGAAATAGTAGATATGACTATTTGGCAGTAGAATGCCTAATTTTTTTTTTTAACAGAAACACCTTCTGAAAATACTTATGTTACAGTTAGGAGCACATAAATAAGTGTAGGAAGGCAAGCCACACCCAAGGTAATGCAGAAATGATAAGCTAGCACATTCTGAAGGGCTGAGTCACTAGACTGGATTTTTGTCAGTGTGTGACAGGTAGCTTGTGCGTACTGTGGGCTGATGAGGCTCACCTGTGTTGTAAGAGGAATAGTCCAGAGCCTCTTTATTAGAGATAATTATAGATAATATATATAGATAATAAATGGCTGCATAACAATGATAAACTTCCCTCCCTAGACATATACCACATTCTCATTCTGGGCAGGGCTTATAGCATATTTGGACAGTGCACAGTAGCCTAAGAACAGGCAGGAAGGGAGCAGAGTGTACTTCTTGACCCATTCACTGAAAAGGAAAGGAGAGGTCTGAATTAGGCTATTCATTGGCAAGAAGGTGTTGATTTTGGAGGTAGGGTATGGGGGGGAATGTGTAGTAAAGGGAGCAGAAGCACAACTATTTAAATTTGTTCCAGGCACAAAAGGAGGCTTTTGAGTGAGGTTAGAAGTGATTTTGATCAGCAGAGCCTGTGATTTAACAATTATTTTGCTCCTCTGGAAAACTTTTCTCACCTTGCTTGGGGAGCCTGATTGGCTCATTCTATTAAAGTAGCAGCTGTAAATAGCAGCAAGAATGAACAAGATGAGGCAACGCAGGCAGAGCAGTGGCAGAAGAGTCCCTGAGGCATGGTGGCTGGGGCACGGTTTGCAGTGACTTTCTTTGTAAGATGGTAGAGGATTGGCAAATGAAAGAGAAATTCTTGGTGACATAATGTAGCCTACTCACCCTAAAAGGACCCATCAGCATCTAGTCATGTAGCACTTCAATTATGCAAAGTACAGTCTAACTTAACTCATGATAAAGTAACATGAAGGTGACCAGAGGTATAAATTCTTATAAAGCCTCAATTACCTCCCACATGTACATAACTGAAACAAAAGCTCCTAATTAAGATATAAACTTGACATTAGTGTAAAAAAGAAATCATAGCATCATCAATTTTTAGTCTCTTCTATTCCCTAATTAACTTTTGATTCATTTGTTCCTTCATTTTTTATTTATCCAATATTAATTAAGCATCTACTATGTAGTAAATAATGTACTAGGCACTAGAGATGCAGAAATAAATATCAATCAATCCCTGCCTTTGAGACTTTACAGTCTGATAGAAGAATCATATAAGTAAATCAATATTCTTAAGTCAGTGTGATAAGGTGCTAGAATAAAGATACACAGAGTACTGAGGGTGCAGAAAAGCAGGAGGAAAAATAATTTTCCCTTTACCCTTTTAGATTCTTGACTGAGACCCCCCTGAAATAAAAAGACAGATTATCAGGAGAAAAACAAGCATAAGTTTAATAACATACGTACCTCTTTTATGCATGGGAAGTACCCAGGGAAACTAACTCCCTGAAATGACCCAAGCCATTACATTAAATACCATCTCCAGCTAAAGACAGAAGAAGATGTTGGGGGATGGGGGAGCCAGTTACAGCGGGCTATTGGGAAGAACACAGTAAACAAGAGTAAGGTTGTTATGCAGATTTAGGTCATTGCCTTCTCCATTGATAAGAGCTTCCAGAGACTTAGTCATCCTCCTTTTCCTGGGACAGAGGAGGAGACACCCTTAAAAATGGAAATTTCCCTTATAAATGTAAATGTCTCTTACAAATGAATAACTTCTACTCAGTTTTCAGAGCTTTCCCGGTCTCCTGTTTCTTAAAAATAATCAACTTAAAACAATCCTTAGGATAAAGAGATGTATTTTGGGGTGGCAATTTCTGCTCCCCTTCAAGAGTCAGGGAAATCTTGGAGGAGCTCATGTTTGAGTTAAGTTTGGTAGAACTGATAAACTTAGTTCTACCAAACTTAACTCTAAAGTAAAGGTTAGAGTTAGCCAGCAGACAACGGGGGAAAAAAAAATAGATTAGGAATATGGACTAACTCTAAGCAGAGGGAACAGCATGAGTGAAAGTACAGATATGAAACAGTGCAATACATTCAGGAAAGTGCAAGCAGTTCCGTATGGCTAATGCATAGAGGGCACGTGGAGAAGAGGCACGAAGTAGAACTAGCAGTGGTGGTAAGGACTGGTTCAGGAAGGGCCTGCACTCTAAATTACTGTTTTACCTTTATTCCGAAATTTACAGGGTAGTCATTGAAGGGAAGTGATATGATCAGATTTATATTTCAGAAATTTCAAGTAGGAACTTTATGGGAGAACAGATTCCCCAGGGCCAAATTACAATTAGGTTTCACAAGATGATCTTGTTTCTCTTATTGCCAAGATGGTATCTTCACTGTTTCTCCCTTGTACTGCTTACATTTAAGATCTGGAATTTTAGGACTTGGGTGAGGAAGAGAAGGATGGACCTTCAGAATGACTCATACATCTCTGGCTTGAGAGAGTGGGTAGATATTGATGTCATTAATGGAGAGGGAAGTCAGAACTGGAGAGAGAGGAATTCAGTTCGAGACATGTGGAATTTGCAGTGTCTTTAGACACTAATATGAGGTTATGGTAAAACAAAAGGAAACACGAAAACAAAAAACTTGAGTATTGGAATTGAGCATTTTTGAAGGTAGTGTAGCCGAAATTTGGCCTCTGTATTCCAGTACTGAATTGAATCTTAGAGGCAGAGTTTTGGGTGAAGTAGAAAAGAAAAGCTTTATTGCTTTGCCAGGCAAAGGGGGCCACAGCAGGATAATGCCCTCAAAACTGTGTGTCCCGACCTGGAGGGGGTAGTGAGGGATTTTATAATAATAGGTCAAAGAGGGCGTGATCAGCTTGTGGACATTCTTCTGATTGGTTGGTGGTGAGGTCATCAAGAGTCAGCATCATCAACCTTCTGGTTCCAACCGGTCTGGGGTCTCCGTGCATATAGGAAGCCTAGAGTTAACTTCTTTCATCTGGTGGGGGTTTCAGTATCTGCAAAACAGCTCGAAGATACTGTTGTGTGTATCCCTTGAGGTGGAACCGGGATCCTGTCCCTAAGGCTGCACTATTGTTTCTTGATTTCTCCTCCTTCGTTTCTGCATCCCCCTTCCTTCCCTGATTAGCAACTGTTTGAACCTACCCTTTCGAACTCAGGGAGGGTCATGGAGGCTGGTTGAAGCCTATTTCCTGTAATCAAAAAACAGGGGACACAGAAAAACTTTCGTGCCCAGGAGCCCCACAGGGCCCTGCTCAGTTTTGGTAGGAGATTTCTGTTGCTGAAGGGTGGGTTGCCAAAGTGGAGGTGGGACTTATTGAAGCTGAGCAAATCCAGCAACTGTGAGACCAAGGAGTTAAAGTCATCCTGGTTAACGACAGAATTGAAGTGGAAAAGGACACAGTGAAACTCAAAGTTCTCCATTAACTTGGAGGAGCTTGATTAAGTAACAGTAACACAGAGGGATAGAGCAGGGAGTCACAAACGCATATCCTTCAGAAGCCAGACTAGCAATGTAAACGAATTAAAGAAAGCAAATTTGGGGCTTCCCTGGTGGCGCAGTGGTTGGGAGTCCGCCTGTCAATGAAGGGGACACGGGTTCGTGCCCCGGTCCGGGAGGATCCCACACGCCGCGAAGCAGCTGTGCCCGTGAGCCATGGCCGCTGAGCCTGCGCGTCCGGAGCCTGTTGCTCCGCAGCGGGAGAGGCCACAACAGTGAGAGGCCCGCGTACCGCAAAACAAACAAACAAAAAAAAAGAAGGCAAATTTAAGAGAGGACATCCCATCTAAAGGAGGCAGCTGCTACTCAACTCCAGGTGACAGTTGCCATTTGGGAAGATAGGTCTAAAATTGCTAGAAATTTCCATTTTTAAAAGAAAATTCAAATCCTTTAAAAAATATGAAATCTCCCATTTTTAAATATCAGCAACTAATTAAAAAAATACTGTGAGGGCCAAAGCACATCTTCAGTGTGAATCCAGCCCACAGACTGCCAGTGTGCACCTCTAGGATAGAAAGCAGTATATGCCCAGATGGCCTCAAAGCAAGACAGACTTGTAAACAATGGTGAATATCTCCTTCCTCCCTGGGCTGCGGCAGACATCACTAATTTAATCAGGTATACAGGGCTTCAGGAAGCGACTACCAATCAGTTGGATTTGGCATGCAAGATGAAACCTAATTTACCATAACGTTTCTATCATTTTCAAGAAAGTTTCTGAGTCTTTGAACTTGCTTTGGTCTTTGTAAAAAGAACAGGCATGCTGTATGTAATGTTCCAATCCAGTTTTGCCCTCACAGGATTTTCAGGTGGACTTTCTTGTTGAATGTGTGCTTTGTATGTGTTCAGAAACTTCTTCACACCAGTAACTGTGTGTTTTTAAAATTTCCAGTAATGTGCTCAGAGGTCCTGAGTGGGAACTAGTGTAACATTGAAGGTGAACAAACGAAACCTTTCATCTGTTCCCAGGTATGTCTGGCTTCTGGCAGCTTTTCCATTAATAGTTGAGAGCCTGTTTGCTGCCTGGAACACTGAAGGGTTGTTAAACAGCTCTCTGCCCTTTAGAAAGAGTGAGAGATGACTGGGAGGCTTCTAGACAGAGGCATGAATCAAAGTGCATGTTTAGCTATATGGTTTATTAACTCATTTACTGAAGTGTGTGCTTGTGTTCTGTTAAATCTTTTTAAGTTTAGGCATTCTTGCTATGGAATGATTTTCTTTTGGGTATTTAAATACCCAAATACTTCATTCATATTCAAATACCTCGTTTAGCACATTTCTAATTTCCTTTATAAGCAAAACATACTCTTTCTTTGAAGGAACTGTTTTCAGCTCTTCACCCCCACGCTCTTCACTTAGCCAGCTGTTTCCATTGACTCCGCTGCAAGCCCTCAGGCCAGATTCCCGTGGCAGGAGAGGAAGGAGAACAGCTGAAGCTGGAACTGCGAGCTGCCTTAGCTGCCAAAGTCCACTTGATTCTGACGCAATGCGGCTGCATTCTCCATTTGTAATTTGTTCCCGTTCTGCTTTTGGTTTTCAGCATCTACGCCGATCCCCTCACCCTCCAGGGTCCCCCTATCCCACCACCTCCCCGCTGGCCTCCTCCCCTTTCCTTAGGATCCTGAAGTAGATTACTTGCAAAGTAGATTACTTTGCCTGTTTTGCCATGACTCACTGCTTGTCCAGATCATGCTCACACTTGTTCCTAAGAGGCTGCTTGATCTGCTCGTGACCTGCCCTCCACCCATCCCCATCTCTGGCTCTGGATCCTGTTCTCGGTCTCTGGCTGCCTGCCTGACACATACTGCCTTACTGCCTGGTGTGTCATGGATTTGCTGATTTTCTGTGGCACCTGAAACAATACAAGCAGAAAAATCCATGACTCCTCTGTTTAACTGTGCTTCTCTAAAGTGTTCCTTGTTAGATATTACATGATCAAAAATCTCAAATTAAACTTGCCATGTAACCAGCAACCTGTACATTAATTAAATGCCAGAGTCCGGGTTATGATTGGTGAAAGTTAGAATACAGCAACTTTGCCTGGACATAGTGGGCATTCTTGTTTATGATGATTCCTAGATAAGTATCCATCTTCTAAGTTTGAGTGGGATATATGTATACCTGTGTGTTGTTGTAGCTGATATCTTGTATTAGGATATTAATGAGGCCTTTAAAGTCCCCGTTGATGAGAAGGTAGACCTTTAAGGAATGATGATGGCTCCTTAACAAATCTATAGGCTTCTGATAAATATGCTTAATTTTAATCTGCCACTGTTTTGTTTTCAGAAATAGCACATATTGTTATTTTCTGTTTACTTAAGAATTAAAATAGTCCCATCCTCATTAGATCATCTTGATTAGTTTGCTCTTTGTCTTCCTTGAGGTTGAATTAATTTTCATTTGTCCTGAATTTTAAGATATGTCAACACCATGCCAAATATTATAGATATCGTGAAATGTCAAAGTAATTTGCCGTTTCCATTCTTATTGTGCAATTGAGAAAATAGAATAGTAATAATAATGACTATAATAATATAATATAGCCAACATGATTGAGTTCTTGCTATGCCCTAGACACTGCATTATAGGCTTTATTTGCATTATCTAATCTTCTCAACTGCCATTTAATGTGAGTTATAATGTTACCCACATTTTACAGTTGAGGAAACTGAAACACAGAGAGGTTTGCTAGTTTGCTCAAGGTTGCAAAGCTAAATTAGTACCAGATCTGGAATTTGAATTAGTATCAGGTTTGTAGGGATCCTAAAGTCTGAGCCCCTGAACATCAAGTACCATTTCTCTCATAGGGATAATTTTATGTTTTAAATGTTTTCTTTGCTTCTACATTTTCCCCCAAATTTGAGACTCTACCTCTTTCTCCTCATCATGTGGTCATATTTCGATATACTACCTCTTCTTACTAAAATAATACATTCTTGCAAATGTATTATGAACTAAAGGAGTTGTACTAGAGGTTAAGAAATTAAGATCTGGAGCCAAAATGCCTGGGATCATATGCCAGTTCTGCCACTTAATAATCCGAGTGACTTCGAGAAAATTACTGGTCTCTTTGAGTCTCAGTTTCTTTAGCTATATAACTACTACTAGCATTTAGTACATTTGGTGGTTGTGAAGATTAAATGAGATAATACATATAAAGGATTTACAATAGTGCCTGCATATAGTAAGTGCTCAAAAATAACCTGATATATAATTTATAGACAACTTAAAAATTTCATGTTATAGTTATAGCCTAATTATTTTTCCTTTGTTTCCATTCATTTATCCGTACATACATACATGTATTCATCCACCCATCCATACATGTATTCATCCATCCTTATATCACTGATTTATTTTACAAACCCATGTTGGGTACTCTGAACAAGGTTTTCCCATCTTCAGAGAGTCAAACTCTATAAAATCTTCAGGAGTTCACCTCTTTTGGTGGAACTCCTTGTCATACGAGAACTCTTTTATTAATTTCTGGAAGAAGGTTGGGGCTTTGCACAGACCAAATGGCAATATAGGACATATCAAAGAGTACATGGAAGGCCGTTTTCCACTTACCACCATTCTAGACACTGGCAAAGTTACAGACACTTCAGAGATCTAATTTTATGAAGACCACTAAAAATGCTATACAGGAGATAAGAAATCACCTGAAATGCTATCATTCTCAAATAGTAGCTTCATTATAATGTAGATAAAATTGAAAGAAGATGATCTTACCATGGCATGGTAATGGTTCTTATGAACAGTTGATATCTATATACTAGTGAAAGGCCCTGGCCATGAAATAGGCCTATGGAATAGGCCTATTTGGCAAATATGTTGGTTCTGGCACCAGACGGGTTTTGTGGTCATACACGCAATTTAGAGAAATTCTTTAACCTTCGTGTATGAGAATATATCACCAAGATGCAAGGAGCCCTGTCCTAAGATGGCAAAAATGTTGGTGTCTGCTGGGAGATACTGTTTGTACTGGTTACAGATTTCTGATATGAGTAGCGAGTATGGGTTTTTCAGGAAATATCAATAATTGTGAGTCTCTGGCCAAAGAGGCTGAGAACTAAGAAGAAATAGAGGCAATTTGCAGTGGATAGCTTCAGCTTCTTTAAAGTAACACCAAGTCGAGCTCTATTAATGTAGTCTCATGGAACTGGTTTTGCTGACGTTCTTAGTAAGTGTCTAATACTCCTAATTGGATGTGCTGGATTAGGGCTTGTTTCACAAAGTTGCCAGATACCTCTATGGCTATTATCAACTCAATCTGAATAAACTCTATTAGGATATATAACACAATTACTTGTTGCCAAACATTATTTTTCACTTGTAGAAGAGTACACTGGAGAAGAGTCACCCCATACTTATTGTTGCACATACTGTTCCCTCTGCCTATAGTGCACTTCCTCCACTCTTTTCTTAGTCACCTCCTACTCATCTTTCAAACTCAGCTCAAACAGTTCTTCCTGAAAGAAATCACCCCTGACATTTACTGAAAGCTTACTTATGAGGTGGGGAGTATGCTAATCAGATATGTATTATCTGATTATTTTACCTACATTAAGAGGAGAGATTTGCTGAGAGGAATTAAGTAACTTGCCAAAAGTCACATAGTAAATAAGGGGTAGTGTTTGGTCTCTACCATAGGTTCATCCCATGCCACAGCCCACATTTTTTCTTTTTTCTTCTTCTTTTTTTTTAACCACAATTCCATATTGTACGGAAGCCAATTATGCTCATGAGCTTACTACAGCTTGTGGATGGAATTCTTTAGGTCAGGAGCCCAGTGATAGGAAGGAACAAAAGCCATTTTGAAATGAGTGATCAGAGAATTGTGGCTACAACTCTTGCCTTCTTCCAGATAAGCATGAGCCTAAAATGTTGATTTAGGCTAGGGTGCAGTGTTTTTAGAGTTTCTAAGCTGGATGGCAGTGAGGAATGACTTACCCACGGGCAATTACAAAAGAAAGCATCTCTTGCCTCCTGGCGAAATTAAAATTGAAAACCAGACAGATCAACCAATGTGTGTGTCAGTGCATAGAAGTGAGACACAGAGAGTGGATGCAGATGTTCATTCTTTTCTTCTTTCAGCAAGTATTTATTGTATTGTTCTAACTGTTGAGGATACAGAGGTATATGATACAGATGTACTGCTTCCCTTATGGAATATACATTTTAGTGAGGCAGTGGGACAGAAACTGAGGAAATCATTAAAAATTTGAAGTTTGAAAACTGTAGAGGAAATCAGGGGATAAGGGATTGTAGAGCAAATCCCTGAGCTACAACAACATGATTAGACGTAAGGCTTATAGCTTTCTGCAGCTTTGACTATTGCCTGGGAAGGGAAACTGGTAAGGGTTCTAAATGGTTTTAGCAATAATAATCTTAGTTACCATTTATTGAGGTCTACTATGTAACAGGCATTGTTCTAGGCACCTCATATATATTATCTACCTGTGAGATCTACCTGTGAGATGGTGTTATCCCCATTTTACAGATAAATTGACCGTAGCTTAGACAGGTTGAATAGTGGCCCGAGATCAAATTACTTCAAATGGCAGGCTTGGGATTCACACATGGATTTTTGATTCAAAAGTCAAATTCTTTCAGAGATGAGGTGCTGACTTTCTAAACATGTAAAGAAAGAAATTCCAGTGCAAATGAAAAGATGTTGAACATTGTTAGTCATCAAGGAAATGAAAATTAAAACTATAATGAGATAATACTTTGCATTCATTGGTATGGCAAAAGTTAAAAATCTGACCATACCAAGCGTTGTCCGGGATATAGAGCAATTGGGGCACTCCTACTCTGCTGGTGGAAATGTACAATGGAGCAAACACTATAAATAGTTTGGCAGTTTCTTATAAAATTAAACATATAGGTACCATGTGACCCAGCAATTTGATTCCTAGTTATTTACCCAAGAGAAGTGAAAACATATATCCACACAAAGATTTATGTGCAAATGTTGATAGCAGTTTTTTTCATAATAGCCTCAAACTGGAAACAACCCAAATTTCCGTCAACAGGTAAATAGATAAACAAAACATGGCATAGCTGTAAATGGAATAACCTCCAAATCATGCAACAATATGGATGTCTTAAAAACATCATGACAAGCAAAAGAAGTCAACCTCAAAAAAAGCACATACTGTGTGATTTCATTTACACAAAGGTCTAGAATTAGAAAAACTAATTATGTTCATAGAAATAAAATTAGTGTCTGCCTATGTGGGTGGGATTGACTGCAAAAGAGACATGAGCATGAAAGAATTTTTTTGGGTGATGGAAATGCTTTTATATCCTAATTGAGGTGGTGATTACACAGACATATACACTTGTCAAAACTCATTAAACTGTATATTTAAAATGTTTATTTTATTTTCTGTAAATAATATCTCAACAGAGTTGGTTAAAAAATTCTAATGCAGGATGATACATGCAATAGGAGCACATGGGGATACAATGTAGAGCTACCTAACTCAACGTTGGAGGAAAGGGTGGGGGGAGAGAGAGAGACAGACAGACAGACAGGGACAGAGACAAAGACAGAGAGAGACAGAGAGACAGAGAGTGTTTACAGGATAAATGATTCCCAGACTGACTTATAATAAAATAGTATGGATTAGTTAGTTGAAGATCTGAGGAAAGGGCATTTGTGGTTGAGAAAATAGTTTGTTCAAAGTTCAAGGCATGAGAGATAATATTGTTACTGAACTCACGTTCAGCTGCTTGCTGCTCAAAAGCCAATAGTCGAGAGGCAAGTGTTGGTAGAAAGGAAAGTTGCTTTAATCGGAAAGCCAGCAATCTGAGGAGAAGGTGGACTCATGTCCCAAAACCAACTCTGAAGATTCTGTTTAGTTTTTAAAGGTAAAAAAAGGGGAAGTAATCTCAGTTAATCATTGAGGCAGAAGGTTAGGTTCTGTGTCATTTTTTATTGCATTCAGGCTGGCTGACTTCTCATGATCTTTCTTCAGATGTTATCTCATCTGCGTGGTCTGCCTGCAGGATTGCTAAGGGAGCTACTGGAGGTAGAGAGCTAGTCATTTTTAACTACTTAATTCTTCATTCCTACTTCTTTTAATCTAGGGAAAGAATCAACAAGTTAGGCAAGGTATTGTGTGCATTTAGTAGAGCATAAGTCAGGAGTTAAATGTTACCTAGTGATCTCGTTTTTTAAATTAAGGTTTAAGGGGAACAGAAATAGGCAGACAGGAAAGGGGCAAAAGAGCTGCTTACAATATCACATTTGTGGAATTTTAAGTAGCCTGATTTCATAGAGATAGAAGATGCCAGTGCAGTAGAGGCCAAGATGAGACTAAAGAGGAACATAAGGACTGGATGACAATATGAAGATGGACAGTTTATGTCATGCAAAAAAAAATTGAAGTCATTGCAGGATTGGAGATTCAACTCTTCAGAAAGGATAGATATAATAAGTGTGAGGACCAAGGGATAATTTGTATCCTTAATAATATAACACTACATATAATATCTTTGCAGGGTTAACAATAAACGTTGTTAGCTAAAGATTAAAGAGTCATCCTTTTTTTCATATAAAAAAGTCTATCAGTCTAAATCTTAGCATTTGATGAGATACGGTAAAATTAACAGCAGAAGTAGAAAGGGCATGATAAAAGGAATAAAGTAATCTCTGATAGGACTTTCAATAATTGTAGTCCAGAATTTAAGAATACAGATGAAAGTTATAATTGTTACAAGCACATCGATTTAAAGTAACATCTGCATTTATAAAAAGCAACATCTGCTTTACCCCTAAAATGTGTTTATAATTCCTTTGGATGGAAATATGGAGCCCTCTGACAGAGAAGCATCCAGTTGGCTTGAGAGAAAATAAATGACTGTGGGAGGAATATACTCAGGATGACCCTCTTTTCTTTAGAAAGGGGACCTAAGACTCTGCAAAAGAAGACCTTTTGGCTTGCCAAAGTAAAATTCCAGGCAAAGGTTTGCTTACAAGATGGGACAATTCAACCTTGTCAGTGGCTGACTTTTATTTGTTTGACCTTCAGTGAAAAAATGAGACTAAGCACACTTAAAAATACAAATAATTTCAAACCTCTATAAAAGTTTGACAATTGTATTTACTCTTTTGGATAAGCCTTTGGTTCAAAAGATAGGAAAACCATAAAAACAGCACAAAACACATCTTTCTGACTTTAATATCTTGTGAATTCACCATTTTAGTAGATTTATGGAGTTCTGAATTTTTATTCTATATTACTAAATTGTTTTGCTGTCCTTATTTCAGTGGCCTAATTTTAACCTAAATCTTACTTAACTTCTGTAGTTTTTGACAGATTTGACCATTCTTTCCTTGAAATTCTTCTTCCTTGTCCTTTGTGACACTATTTTCTCTTATTTATCTTCCTATGTTTCAGGATCTCATCCTCAGTTTCTTTTTCAAATGTTCCAAGATTCTACAGTTCCACTAGGTTTTAACTGAGGCCTCTTCCATACTAAGGTTGCCTTTAAAGTCAGTCTGATCCTACCTGCCACTTAACAGTGAGGAAAATCCAGAACTTTGCAACATTCTATTTGAATGCTATTCAAAGTTGACAATATACCAGCCTCATCAGGCCTTTGACAGCCTTCATCCTATTGAAACTTACAACTTGAATGAGTCAGTCCCACCATAAGTTTCATCCTTATTATTCAGCATTGTTCCAAGTGCAAATATCTAGCTCTTTTTCACTATGCTGTGCCTTCTACCTACACTGTATTTTCCATTGCTGACCTCACTTCAATATTTTCTAATTTGCCCTCTGAGATCCTTATTCCATGATAAATGAATCTCTTATATGGTAAACCTCTTCAGGGAATGCTACCCCCAACACTTGCTCCTAAATCCTCTGAAAAAATAGATAAGAAACTTCCAACAATAGTTGTCTGTAAGTAATAGCACATGGGAATGGGGGGAAGAGAATGGAAGAGAATGTAATTTGACAAATCTAGAGTACTTACTATGTGCCAGCCAGGTCTGGAAGTAAGACTGATTTTTTCCTACATTCCCAATCCAATGTGGTTTCAGCTTGAAAACATTCCACATTTACACATAGTTAGGGACCTAACTTTATTGAATGTGAACTTTTTTTTTACAATAATGGTTTTGTTCTCTACATATTGTTCATAACCTAATTTTTCACTTAATAATATGAGAGGAATATTTTTCAATGGCATTAAATATTTTCTACAACATGACTTTTAAAGATTCCTTGATATTTATGAAGAAGATTACCATAATTAATTTAATAGATATTGTGTTGTTAGAACTTAATTTTCTAAATTTCCCTGTTATAAAATATACTGTAACAATCAACTTTGTACCTAAATCATTGTGGTCTTCTCTGATTAGATAAACAGGTCCTAAATTCTGATTGGAACACATTCTTAGATGTTTCATTGTTGGATCAGTTGTGTCAAAGAGTATGAACATTTTCAAGACTTTTTGTTTTTGTTCTTCTAGGTGAACTTGATTTTTAGAACTAACATATTTGTTTTCATTGGAACATTAATACATGTTCATTGTATACAATTTAAAAAACATAGAAGAGTAAGCAGAATAGAAAAATTAATATATAATTCTAAAGATAATAAGTATTAACAAGTATGTGCTCTTTCTCTTCCTCTCTCTCTTAAATAAAATTGGGATATGGGACTTCCCTGGTGGCACAGTAGTTAAGAATCTACCTACCAATGTAGGGGACATGGGTCCGATCCCTGGTCTGGGAAGATCCCACATGCTGCGGAGCAGCTAAGCCCGTGCACCACAACTACTGAGCCTGGGCTCTAGGGCCTGTGAGCTGCAACTATTGAGCTCATGTGCCACAACTACTGAGCCCGCACACCCAGAGCCCATGCTCCGCAACAAGAGAAGCCACCACAACGGGAAGCCTGCGCACCGCAACGAAGAGGAGCCCTCGCTTGCTGCAACTAGAGAAAGCCTGTGTGCTGCAATGAAGACCCAACACAGCCAAAAATAAATTTAAAAAAATAAATAAATAAAAATAAAATGGGGGTACTTAAATGTTTATGTAAAAAATAAATAAATAAAATTGGGTTAATATACATACTGTTTAGTAACCTAATTTTTCACTGAATACATCATAAATATTTTAACATGTCATTAAAAAGTCTTCAGAAACATTATTTTCTAATGGCTATATATGGCTGCATCATATGAGCATACTATATTTAACTATCTACAATTTTAGATATTTGGTGGTCCCTAAATTTTACGATTACAAATAATACTGCAATAAATATCTAGGTACATAAATCTTTGTACAAGTTTATAATTCTATCCTTAGGGTGATTCTAGAAATGGAATTGATGGGTCAATTGTTTGATTATTTTAACTGATATAATTAGAAGAGAAAGGTTGCATTAATTTCCACATCCCCAGCAAGGTATTGAAGTGTCTGTACATCCCTCACCCTTGCAAGTTTAGATATTATACTTTAAAAACATGTTAATTTTGTAAGCAAAAATGCTGGTATTAATTTGAATTTATTTGACTTCAGTTTTTTACCTTTGAGTATGACACAAGCCCTTTATAAGGTTTAGGAAGGTCCCTTCTATTTCTAATTTTGTGGGTGTTTTTATCATGAAAGGTGTTGGATTTTTGTTAAAATTAAAAGAAATTTATTGATCAATGTATAACTTTTTAACATTAATTTTTAATCATACATGTAATGAAAATTCAAAAGTTAAAGGTAAGTTTAAAGTCCGTTTGGCATCATCCTAAAATCTGAGACCATTCTCCCTCCCTAGAGGTGACCACATTTACGAATTTGGTGATTATCCTTCCAAATATTTATAGATCCTGCCATAGAAAATCTGTAGTATTATATGTTAATATGTATACACATGAATGGTTCTATATCTGTATCTCTATATTTAGACAAATTACCTTTTTTCTCTCAATTATGTCTATATATTTCTTTGTTATGTATCCTTATTCTTCTTAAGCCCTATATGTTATATATATATTCAAACTCATAAATTCATAATTATAAATGATTCAAGCAGCATAAGAAAGAAAATAAATGAAATAGCACTCAACTCATGATGTTAGAAGAACAACAAAACAAATGTATGGAATGTAGGGGAAAGGATGTTAAAATTAGAAAACAGAAGTGTTGTAGGATTAATTTAAAAAATCTGAAACCATTTTCATGGAAACACACACACATACTCATACAAAGTTTAAGCAGATTAAGTCAAGAAATAAAGAAACAAACTACTAAGATTAGGAATTATTATTGGGATATAAGATTTTAAAATTTGAAAATCTTTTTTTTTTTTTTTTTTGCGGTACGCGGGCCTCTCACTGCTGCAGCCTCTCCCGTTGCAGAGCACAGGCTCCGGACGCGCAGGCTCAGCGGCCATGGCCCACGGGCCCAGCCGCTCCGCGGCATGTGGGATCCTCCCGGACCAGGGCACGAACCCGTGTCCCCTGCATCGGCAGGCGGACTCTCAACCACTGCGCCGCCAGGGAAGCCCTAAAATTTGAAAATCTTGATGAAATTGAAAATTTTGCAAGAAGATAGAAACGATCAATGCTTGCTCAATAACACTGGAAAACAGGAACAAAAGAACAATACACTGAAGGTACTGAAAAGCTGTCAAGTTATGACGTACATAAAAGATTGAGGTTTGTTTTTCCTGCACCCCTCCCAAACTTCCATGGAACAAATAATTCTTGTCCTAAATAAGCGATTTCAGGGTTAAGTACGAAATTGAAAGCTTCTTAATTTATGCTTACAACGTTAGCATAACCCTGTTAGTGAAATCTGAGAAAGATAGCAGAACAAAAAAAATACCAATCTTATTTATGAATATATATATGGAAAAATCCCAAATGATTTATCTAATGGTTTCCAGGGTTATTTTAAGAATGTAACACACTATGAGAAGATTATATTTATGAAGGGCATTGGTGTTTTAGAGTTTGGAAATCTATTAATAAAATCCATCATAATTTTATAAAATGTATTAAAAAGATAGTCAATTAAAATATTCCATCTGTTCTTGAATTTAATCAAGCAAATAACTAAATTCTTAGCTAGGAATACAAGTATACTTACATACTAAGATAAAATTTTCTGTAGTCAATACCTAACTTTTTATCTGATGGTGAAAATTAAACACATTTCTGTTAAAATCTATCACTACCATCATTTCATTTTTTCTCATTATTCTGGAAATTCTACCTAATGTGACAAAAGGAGAAGAAAATATACATATTACGAAGAAGAACACAAAATTATCACTATTTACAATTGTAAAATTGCTCCCTAGTAAAACAAAGAGAATCATCTAAAAAATCAATAGAAAAAAAGAGAATTCAGTAAAGTTTCCAGTTGCAAGATATAGGGCAAAATTTAAGTTTGATTATATACCTACAATAATAAGTTAGCACATATAATGGGAAAAAATCCTATTCACAAGAGCAAAAAATATAGCAGGAAATGTGCAGGAACCTTTATCAGGAAAGCTATTAGACCTCCCATGGATGTACATTAAAAGAAACATGAGTAAGGAGAGATTCTATGTTTCCGGATGGGAAGACAATATTGCACTGATGCCTATTCTCTCCCCAAAGATATAGATGTATATATTTAATACAATTCCAATTAGGATTTCCAAAGCTACAATGATATATGTGGTGCTGGTATTAGAACAAACATCCATAAAAATGATGTGGAAGAGAAAACCCTCCACATACCCCAAACACATTTAATATTTAGTATATGATAAAGGTTTCATTTGGCTTATTTGCATATTCCTGGTTTATCTTTATGTATGTATGGTTGTTGATAGATATAGATATAGATGGAGATGTAGATAAAGATGGAGATGTAGATACAGTTTATCCTAATTCACTTTATTTTATGTATATCTCTTTTACAAATCTTTCCATTGGGTTTATGGTTTTGTTCCAATCGGCGTTTCTTCAACTTCAATAAAGAAGTTAAATAATTCCTTCTATTTTAATAATTATTATATTTAGTCTTGTTTCTCAAATTTTGCTTTGTTTGATGTTTCTTTTTCCTCTTTTTAAAAATCTTAGTTTTCTATTATGTGCTTAATCTTTTTGTGTCTTTGTTTCCTGTATATTATTATGTATAATAGTGCTTATTGCTATTTAAAACAGTAACACTATATTTGTATCTATAATTCTTAAATGTCAATATTAAGAATAAAACATTTTCTATTACATTATTCTATATAAGATGAGAATATTAGCATATTTTAATTTACTCCACCACAGTGTCTCCTGTGTACCACTTTTCTTTTGCTCTTTATTTTTGAAATTTTACTTAATTTTAAATAAGTAATACATTCTTATAGTTGAAAGTTCAAAAGTCACAAAAGACTATATAGTGAAAAATTCTCTATTACCTCTGTGCCCCAACCAGCTACCTAGTTCCCCTTCTTGCAGGCAAGCAACCAAAGTTATCAGTTTGCCAAGCTGTTATTACACAATAATAATTTGCTTTTTTGCCTTTTTGGCTGGAAGATTTTCCCTCTTCCTTTCAGAGCAAAAAGCCTTATGTTAGTTATTTACATATTACCCATCATCTCAAGCAAAATGTGGATATAGTTGCTGGTTCTCTTCTTATTTTTAAAACTTGCTCTGTCTGCTTATCTTTTTATCAAGAACAATTTCTATCCCTATCCACGTTTTCAACACATTAACATATACTTAAAAAGCTGAACATAATTTTAGAAAATCTTTTTCTAAAAGATTTAGAACAGTTTGGAACAATTCAAACAGATACAAAAGTAGAGGGGCTATTATTATAAGTACCCATGTATTCATCCCCAGCTTCAATAACTATCAACTTATAATCAGTCTTGTTTCATTTGAACCTCACCTACTCAGCACACCTCCATTATTTTGAAGTAAATCTTAGATATCATATTTAATCTGTGTAAATTTCAATATTTCTAAAAGAAAAGAGCTACAATAAAACATAACTACAATAGCATAATCACACTTTAAAAATAGCACTAATTCCTTAATATCATGCAATATCTAGTGAGTATTCAAATTTCCCTGATTGCTTATAGTTTTTGTATAACTTTAAACAAAGTTTAAATCAGGGTACAAAAATAGGTTGATTTTTTGCAGTTGGTTGTTATGTTCCCTATGTCTTCTTAAAAATTTATTTTAAAAATCATGTACAGTGAGGCTTCCCTGGTGGTGCAGTGGTTAAGAGTCCGCCTGCCGATGCGGGGGACACGGGTTCGTGCCCCAGTCCGGGAGGATCCTGCGTGCCGCAGAGCGGCTGGGCCCGTGAGCCATGGCCGCTGAGCCTGCACGTCCGGAGCCTGTGCTCCGCAATGGGAGAGGCCGCAGCGGTGAGAGGCCCGCGTACCGCAAAAAAAAAAAGAAAAAAAATCATGTACAGTAAAGTTTGCTCCATTTTGTATAAAGTTCTGTGAGTATTGAAAAATAGAGTTATGTCACTACCACCACAACCAAGCTACAGAACAGTTCTATAACTCACCCACCAAATTTCCTTGTGGAGCTCATTCATAGATCTTTTCCCCAACACTAATTGTTCTGTCCTTATAGTATTTTCTTTTCCAGGATGTCATATAAATGAAGGCATACAATATATAGCCTTATGAGTCCAGTTTCTTTCACTTAGCACAGTTAATTTAGCTTTCATTCCTGTTGTTGAATGTATCAGTATTTTGCTACTATTTACTACTGAATGGTATTCCGTTGTATGGATATACCACAGCCTGGTAGTCCATTCACCACTTGAAGGACATTTGGATTTTTTTCAGTTTTGGTGAATATGAATAAGGCTGTTATAAATATTCATGTAAAGGTTTTTGTGAACATAACTTTTCATGTCTCTTGGGTAAATATCTAGGAGTGTAATAGCTGGATCATATGAAGCTAACAAACTATCTGGTAGAGTGATTACAGTCATCCATCTGGTATTCATGAGGGACTGGTTCCAGGACCCATGTGGACACCAAAATCCAGATATATTCTAGTCCCTTATATAAAATGATGTAGTACAGTTGACCCTTTGAATCAGTGGGTTTTGCATTGGGAATATGGAGGGCTGACTGTATACTATTTTACATTCCCACCAGCAATGTATGAGAGTTCCTTTTTTTTTTTGTGGTACACCGGCCTCTCACTGTGTGGCCTCTCCCGTTGTGGAGCACAGGCTCTGGACGCACAGGCTCAGTGGCCATGGCTCACGGGCCCAGCCGCTCCGCAGCATGTGGGATCCTCCCAGACCGGGGCACGAACCTGCATCCCCTGCATTGGCAGGTGGACTCCCAACCACTGCGCCACCAGGGAAGCCCTGAGATTTCCCTTTGATCTGTATCCTTACCAGCACTTACTTGTTACTGTGTTTTTTTCCTTTTAATTATAACCATTCTAGTGGATGTGGAGTGGTGTCTTATTGTGATTTGATTTAAAGATTTACTGGAAGTCACATGTTAAAGCATCCTGGCTTGAAGTTTTGTTTGTTGGAATGTTTTAAAATATGAATTCAATTTTCTTAATAGATATAGGAATATTCAGTGTATTTATTTCTGAAGGAGTTTTGGTAGTATGTCTCTTTCACAGAATTTGTCAATTTCACCTATGTGCTCAACTTATGCTGATAATATTCACTTATTATCCTTTTAATGTTTGTCAGACCTGGAGTGATAGCTCCTCTATCATTCCTATCAGTTTGTATCTTGTCTTTTTTTGTCTTGGTCAGTCACGCTAGACATTTATGAATTTTATTGATCTTTTGAAAGAGCCAGCTTTCGGTTTCATTGACTTTCTATCTTGTTTTTTCCTTTTTTAACTTCATCGATTTCTGCTCTTATATTTACAGTTTCCTGACATCTACTTACTTTGGGTTGGATTTGGTTTTCTTTTTCTAGATAATTGATTTGAGACATTTTCTCTTTTCTAATATGAGCTAATATAAGCTTTTAATGCTATACATTTCAATCTAATCACAGCTTCAGGTGAATTCCACAAATTTTGATACCCAGATTTTCTTGTTTATTCAGCTAAAAAATTTTCTATTTTTCCTTGAGATATTTTTATTGATCCATTGTTTATTTAGAACTGTATTGTTTAATTTCCAAATGTTTGAATTTTTCCAGATATCTTTCTATTACTGAGTTTATTAAAATTCAGTTATAGTCAAATAACATACTTCGTATGATTTCAATTCTCTTATTTTTTAAAGCTTTGTTTGATGGCCCAGAATATGATCTACATTGGTGAATGACCCATGTGTATTTGAAAGTAATGCTTACTCTTGGGTTGTTGGTTTGAGTGTTCTAAAAATGTCAATTATGTCAAATTGGTTGATAGCATTTGTCAGATCTTCTGAGTCCTTGCTGATTTTCTTTCCACATGTTTCATAGATTAATAAAATAAGAGCATGATACTTCCAAGTATATTTGTGATTTTTCTTTTCCATTTTATCAGTTTTTGCTTCATGTGTTTTAAAGCTTTGTTTTTAGGTGCTTTACACATTTAGGATTGTTATGCATCTTGGTGAACTGACCCTTTTATTATGATGAAATGTCCCTCTTTATCCTTGGTTAATTTTCTTGTTCAGATGGCTAGTTTAACTAATATTAAAATACCCCATCCAGCTTTAATTTGTTTAGTTTTTACAGGGTACATTTCCCCTTGCCTTTTACTTTTAATTTATCTATATCATAATATTTAAATTAAGTTTTTCAGACAGTGTTGTATAAAGTCTTGTTTTCTAAAAAAAATCCAAATGGACAATCTTTGTCTTTTAATTGGTGTCTTTAAATCATTTATATTTAATGTAATTATTGGTATGTTTGGATTTGGGTCTATCATTTTAGTATTTGTTCTCTGTTGATCCCTTTTGCTTTTTGGTCCTTTGTTAAATTTTTCCTGCTCTCTTTTAGATTATTAGAATATTTATTAGTTTTCCACATTAATTCATTAATTGGATTTTGGCTATATATTTGTACATTTCTTTAGTCATTACTCTTGTTAGTACAATACAACTTTTCACAGTATAGTTAAAATATTTTACCTCTTGATGTGAAATACAGCAATTTTACTGTCTAGGTTCCTTCACCCACTCCCATTTGTTATAATTTTTAAATGTTATATTCAAATACATTGAAAACCAAACTGGACAATGTTATACTTTTTGCTTTTAACTGTCATATGTATTGTAAAAAAAATAGGCTAATATATTTTAAAAAGAAATTTACAATTTTTCTTTTTCTTTCTTTATTCCTAAAGTTACAATTTCCTTTTGGTGTCATTTTCTGTCAGCCTTCAAATTTCTTTAGCTTTTCTTCTAAAGTGTGTCTGCTGGCAATAAATTCCTTTAGTTTTCCTTTATTTGAGAATGCCTTTATTATACATTTACTTCTGAAGGGTATTTTGACTGAATATAGAAACTGGGTTGACATTTCTTTTCTCTTAGCACTTTGAAAGTGTTTTTCTATTGTCTTCTGGTCTCTGTGATGGCTGGTGAGAAGTCCACAGTAACTCAAATCCTTATTTCCATATATGTAATGTTTAATTTTTCTCTGGCTGCTTTCAGTGATTTTTTAAAATTAATTTTGGTTCCAGAAATTTGATTATTATATGTAAGGAACTTCTTTCTTTGGAGTTTATCCTTTTTGAGGTTCATTAAACTTCTCAAATCTGTAATTTATGTCTTCAAAAAAGTGTGGGAAGTTTTCAGACATGATTTCTTCAAATATTTATTCTGTACCATTCTTTTTCTCTTCTTTTTCTGGGAATCCAATGACATGAATGTTGGACATTTTGATATTGTTCCATAGGTCTGAAGCTCTCTCCATTTTTTCAATTGTCTTTCTCTGTGTTCTCCAGATAGGATAAATTTTATGGATATATTTTCAAGTTCATCTACTTTTCCCTCTGTCATCTTCACTATGCTATTGAACTCATGTAGTGAAATTTTATTTCAAAGATTGTATTTTACTATTCTAAAATTTCAGTTTATTTTTATAGTTTTTATTTCTCTGCTGAGAAGTTTTATTTATTTATTTTACATTGATTTCAAGAATGTTCACATTTATGTCATGGAGAATGCTTATAATAGCTGATTTGAAATCTTTCTTAATTACATCATGAGTAATCTGTGTCTTGGCTTCTTTACATAGCCTTTTCCCTTGAGAACTGATCACATCTTCTGCTCCCCTTTTGTTGTATATTACATAATTTTGGATTGCATTCTGGAAATTTTTAACATTGTGTTTTGACACTGTATCAATCTGTTAAAGTCTGCTGGAGAATATTGATCTTGTTTGTTTGTTTTATCAGGATAAGACCAAAAGTTCCATCTTTCCTTCTATGGATATTGGTTTCAGTGTCATTTCAAAAAATTTTTTGAGGTGCAATTCACATAACATGACATTAAGCATTTAAAATGTATACAATTATGTGGCATTTTGTTCACTGAAAATGTGCAACCACCATCTTTATCAAGTTCCAAAATATTTTCATCACCCAAAAAGATAAACTCTATACCAATTAAGCAGTCACTCCCCATTCCCCCATCCTCCCAGCCAGCACTGGCAACCACTAACCCACTTTCTGCCTCTTTGGGATTATCTATTCTGTATGTTACATACAGATGAAATAATACAAAATGAGACCCATTGTGTCTGGCTTCTTTAACTTCCCATAATGCATTCAAGGTTCATCTACATTATAGCATGTACTGGTACATAGTTCCTTTTTATTACTAAATAGTATTACATAGTATGTATCTACCACATTTTTGTTTATCTGTACATCCATTGATGCACATTTGGGTTGTTTCTACATTTTGGCTATTATGAGTAGTGCTGCTATGAACATTTGTGTGTAAGGATTTGTTTTAATACATATTTTTAATTGATTTGGGTATATATTTAGGGGTGGAATTGCTAAGTCATATGGTAACTGAACTCTTTGAGAAACCATCACACTGTTTTCCACAGTGGCTGCATTACTTTACATTCCTACTAGAGTTGTACAATGTTTCCAATTTCTCTACATCCTGTCAACACTTGTTATTTTATATATTTTTGATTATAGCCATCCTAGAGAATAGAGCCAAAGAAGCTACCTGGGGTCACTGAGCCACCAGGGTTGTTAGAGCTGGCCAGTGCCTGGGTGTGCTGGGCGTTTGGGTTTGCAGGGGTTCTCTGAGAGCTTGGATCCAAGAAAGTTGCCTGGAGCTGTGGGAACTGCCTGCGGCCATTGGAGTGGGAGGAGCTGAGATGACCCAGGGACCTGGATTTGAGGGAGCCCACCTGGAACCTAGTGCTACTGGAATTGCCTGGGGTTGCAGGAGCCTCCTGGGGCTGCTGGAGTGATCAGGTACTAGGGTAAGATAGATGCTTGGATTCTTGGGAGCATGATGGAAGTCTGGTGCTGTGGAAGCCATCTGGGTTCATGAGAACTGGCAGGCATTGAGGTGAGCTGGAGGCGTGGATTCACAGGATCCCACTGGCAGCCTGTTGTTAAAGATACCACCTGGGGCTGTTGGAGTGGGCAGGCACTGGGATGAGATAGGGGCCTCTATTTGCAGGAGCTTACCAAAATCCTGGTGCTGTAGAAGCTGGGGCCAATGGAGCCAGTGGGTACTGGGGTGAGCTCGAAGCTTGGGGGTCACTGGAGCTCACCAGGAGCCTAGTGTCAGTGGAGCTGCCTATGGCTCCTAGAGTTGGCAGATGTGGAATGAGACAAGGGCCTGAGTTTCTGGGAGCCCACAGGAAGCCGTGTCATGTCAGCATGTCAGCTGCCTGGGGTGTGGGAGGTGCCTGGGGTTGCTAGAGTAAGTAGGTGCTAGGGTAAGCCAGAGTCTGGGTTCATGTGAGCCCACCAGAAGCCTGGTGCTTAGGACACTGCTTGGGCTTGCTGGAGGGTGGTTGGGGACCTAGGTTCATGCGAGCCCACAGGCAGCCACCTAAGGCTGTGGGCATTGGTCTGGTGCTGGTGTGGGCTCACTCTAAGATCTGTGTTCTTAACGTCAGGTTTCACTTTCCCATAGAGAAAGTGTCTCTCCACTCTGGGCTGCCCAGGCTTGGGGGAGGGTAATGGAGATAGTGTGACTCTATCTTTCCTATGCTTCTCAGTGTCCTTTTTTATTTCTGTGTTTCACCCAGGTGCTATAATCTCTCACCTGAAATATTTTGCTCTCGTGAAGGTATTTATGTACAGATAGTTCAAATTGATATTTCTTGGAGGGTGAGTGGTATGTTGAGAGGTAGAAATTCCTATGCCACCATTTTGCTCATACAGTACACTTTTATACATTGTGTGTCCAATAACATTGATCTGTAATGATTGTGTTACTCATTTTTCTTTTAAATTATACAGGGTATAAAAGAGGAGTTACAAGCATACTATAGTACTAGCTTTTGTATTTACAGACTACTTACCTTTACCAGTGTTCTTTATTTTTCCACATGGCTTCACATTACCATCTAGATTCCTTTCATTTCCACTGGAAGGAATGTCTTTTTTATTTTTTATAGGGCATGTGTAGTAGCAATGTGCTCTCTCAGTTTTTATCTAGGAATGTCTTAATTTCTACTTTTTTTTGAAGGATAGTTTTTGTTTTTTAAACATCTTTATTCGAGTATAATTGCTTTACAATGTTGTGTTAGTTTCTGCTTTATAACAGAGTGAATCAGTTATATATATACATATGTCCCCATATCTCTTCCTTCTTGCATCTCCCTCCCTCCCACCCTCCCTATCCCACCCCTCTAGGTGGTCACAAAGCGCTGAGCTGATCTCCCTGTGCTATGGGGCTGCTTCCCACTAGCTATCTATTTTACATTTGGTAGTGTATATATGTTGAAGGATAGTTTTGCTAGTTATAGAATTCTTTTTTTGATAACTTTTATCATCATTTTATATATGTCATTCCACTGCCTTCTGGCTTCCATGGATGCTGCTGAGAAATCTGCTGATGATGTCATTGAGAAGTCCTTTTGTATGATGAGTCACTTATCTCTTGCTGCTTTTCAGGATTCTCTTTGTCTTTGTCTTTACAGTTTGGATATAATGTGTCTCATGGATCTTTTCTGTTTTTAAATTGAAGTATAGCTGATATTATATAAGTTACAGGTGTACGATATAGTGATTCACAATTTTTAAAGGTTATACCCCATTTACAGTTTTTATAAAATATTGGCTATATTCTCTGTGTAGTACAATATATTCTTGTAGCTTATTTTATACATAATAGTTTATACTCTTAATCCCCTACCCCTATGTTGTCCCTCCCTGCTTGCATCTCTGTCCCTCCCTGCTTGCATCTCTCCACTTGTAACCACTAGTTTGTTCTCTATAACTGTGAGTCTGTTTCTGTTTTGTTATATTCACTAGTTTGTTGTCTTTTTTATTTTCCACATTTAAGTGACATCATACAGTATTTATCTTTCTCTGTCTGACTGATTTCACTTAGCATAATACCCTCCAAGTCTATTCATGTTGTTGAAAATGGCAAAATGTCATTATTTTTTATGGCTGAGTAGTATTCCACTCTATATATATACCACATCTTCTTTTATCTACTCATCTGTTATGGGCATGTAGGTTGCTTCCATGTCTTGGCAATTGTAAATAATGCAGCTATGAGCATTGGGGTACATATATCTTTTCAAATTAGTGTTTTCATTTTTTTCGGATATATACCCAGAAGTGGAATTGCTGGGTCATATGGTAGTTCTATTTTTAATTTTTTGAGAAACTTCCATACTGTTTTCCACAGTGCCTGCACCAACTCACATGCCCACAAACACTGTACGAGGGTTCCTTTTCTCCAAATCCTCACCAGTGTTTGTTATTTATGTTCTTTTTTTTTTAATACAGCAGGTTCTTATTAGTCATCAGTTTTATACACTTCAGTGTATACACGTCAATCCCAATCGCCAAATTCATCACACCACCACCCCCACCACCCCGCCGCTTTACCTGCATGGAGTCCATACGTTTGTTCTCCACATCTGTATCTCAATTTCTGCCCTGCAGACCAGTTCATCTGTACCATTTTTCTGGGTTCCACGTATATGCATTAATATGCGATATTTGTTTCTCTCTTTCTGACTTACTTCACTCTGTATGACAGCCTCTAGGTCCATCCACGTCTCAGCAAATGACCCAATTTAGTTCCTTTTTATGGCTGAGTAATATTCCATTGTATATATGTACCATATCTTCTTTATCCATTCATCTCTTGATGGGCATTTAGGTTGCTTCCATGACCTGGCTATTGTAAACAGTGCTGCAATGAACATTGCGGTGCATGTGTCTTTTTGAATTATGATTTTCTCTGGGTATATGCCCAGTAGTGGGATTGCTGGGTCATATGGTAATTCTATTTTTAGTTTTTGAAGGAACCTCCATACTGTTCTCCATAGTGGTTGTATCAATTTACATTCCCACCAACAGTGCAAGAGGGTTCCCTTTTCTCCACACCCTCTCCAGCATTTGTTGTTTGTAGATATTCTGATGATGCCCATTCTAACTGGTGTGAGATGATACCTCATTGTAGTTTTGATTTGCATTTATCTAATAATTAGTGATGTTGAGCAGATTTCCATGTGCTTCTTAGCCATCTGTGTGCCTTCTTTGGAGAAATGTCTATTTAGGTCTTCTGCCTATTTTTGGATTGGGTTGTTTGTTTTTTTAATATTGAGCTGTATGAGCTGTTTATATATTTTGGAGATGAATCCTTTGTCCGTTGATTCGTTTGCAAATATTTTCTCCCATTCTGAGGGTTGTCTTTGCATCTTGTTTATGGTTTCCTTTGCTGTGCAAAAGCTTTGAAGTTTCATTAGGTCCCATTTGTTTATTTTTGTTTTTATTTCCATTACTCTAGGAGGTGAATCAAAAAAGATCTTGCTGTGATTTATGTCAAAGAGTGTTCTTCCTATGTTTTCCTCTAAGGGTTTTATAGTGTCCGGTCTTACATTTAGGTCTCTAATGCATTTTGAGCTTATTTTTGTGTATGGTGTTAGGGAGTGTTCTAATTTCATTCTTTTACATGTAGCTGTCCACTTTTCCCAGCAGCACTTATTGAAGAGACTGTCTTATCTCCATTGTATATTGTTGCCTCCTTTGTCATAGATTAGCTGACCATAGGTGTGTGGTTTTACCTCTGGGCTTTCTATCTTGTTCCATTGATCTATGTTTCTGTTTTTTTGCCAGTACCATATTGTCTTGATTACTGTAGCTTTATAGTGTAGTCTGAAGTCAGGGAGTCTGATTCTTCCAGCAACGTTTTTTTCCCTCAAGACTGCTTTGGCTATTCGGGGTCTTCTGTGTCTCCATACAAATTTTAAGATTTTTTTGTTCTAGTTCAATAAAAAATGCCATTGGTAATTTGATAGTGATTGCACTAAATCTGTAGATTGCTTTGGGTAGTAGAGTCATTTTCACAATATTGATTCTTCCAATCCAAGAACATGGTATATCTTTCCATCTGTTGGTATCATCTTTAATTTCTTTCATCAGTGTCTTATTGTTTTATGCATACAGGTCTTTTGTCTCCCTAGGTAGGTTTATTCCTAGATATTTTATTCTTTTTATTGCAGTGGTAAACGGGAGTGTTTCCTTAATTTCTCTTTCAGATTTTTCATCATTAGTGTATAGGACTGCAAGAGATTTCTGTGCATTAATTTTGTATCCTGCAACTTTACCAAATTCATTGATTAGCTCTAGTAGTTTTCTGGTGGAATCTTTAGGATTCTCTATGTATAGTATCATGTCATCTGCAAACAGTGACAGTTTTACTTCTTCTTTCCAATTTGTATTCCTTTTATTTCTTTTTCTTCTCTGATTGCTGTGGCTAGGACTTCCAAAACTATGTTGAATAATAATGGTGAGAGTGAACATCCTTGTCTTGTTCCTGATATTAGAGGAAATGTTTTCGGTTTTTCACCATTGAGAATGGTGTTTGCCTTGGGTTTGTCATACATGGCCTTTATTATGTTGAGGTAGGTTCCCTCTATGCCCACTTTCTGGAGAGTTTTTACCATAACTGGGTGTTGAATTTTGTCAAAAGCTTTTTCTGTATCTATTGAGATGATCATATAGTTTTTCTTCTTCAATTTGTTAATATGGTGTATCACATTGATTGATTTGCATATATTGAAGAATCCTTATATCCCCGGATAAATCCCACTTGAACATGGTGTATGATCCTTTGAATGTGTTGTTGGATTCTGTGTGCTAGTATTTTGTTGAGGATTTTTGCATCTATATTCATCAGTGATATTGGTCTGTAATTTTCTTTTTTTGTAGTATCTTCGTCTGGTTTTGTTATCAGGGTGATGGTGGCCTCATAGAATGAGTTTGAGAGAGTTCCTTCCTCCGAAATTTCTTGGAAGAGTTTGAGAAGGATGGGTATTAGCTCTTCTCTAAACGTTTGATTGAATTCAGCTGTGAAGCCATCTGGTCCTGGACTTTTGTTTGTTGGAAGATTTTTACTCACAGTTTCAATTTCATTACTTGTGATTTGTTTGTTCATATTTTCTATTTCTTCCCGGTTCATTCTTGGAAGGTTATACCTTTCTAAGAATTTGTCCATTTCTTCCAGATTGTCCATTTTATTGGCATACAGTTGCTTGTAGTAGTCTCTTAGGATGCTTTGAATTCAGCTATTAACCTTATGGGAGTTCCCTTGTATGTTATTTGTCGTTTTTCCCTTGTTGCTTTTAATAATTTTTTTTTGTCTTTAATTTTTGCCAGTTTGAATACTATGTGTCTTGGCGTGTTTCTCCTTGGGTTTATCCTGTATGGGACTCTCTGCGCTTCCTGGACTTGGGTGGCTATTTCCTTTCCCATGTTAGGGAAGTTTTTGACTGTAATTTCTTCAAATATTTTCTGGGGTCCTTTCTCTCTCCTCCTTCTGGGAACCCTATAATGTGAATGTTGTTGCATTTAATGTTGTCCCAGAAGTCTCTTAGGCTGTCTTCATTTCTTTTCATTGTTTTTTCTTTATTCTGTTCCACAGCAGTGAATTCCACCATTCTGTCTTCCAGGTCACTTATCCGTTCTTCTGCCTCAGTTATTCTGCTATTGATTCCTTCTAGTGTAGTTTTCATTTCAGTTATTGTGTTGTTCATCTATGTTTGTTTGTTCTTTGATTCTTCTAGGTCTTTGTTAAACATTTCTTGCATTTCTCGGTCTTTGTCTCCATCCTTTTTCTGAGGTCCTGTATCATCTTCACTATCATTATTCTGAATTCTTTTTCTGGAAGGTTACCTATCTCCACTACATTTAGTTGTTTTTGTGGGGTTTTATCTTGTTCCTTCTTCTGGTACATAGCCTTCTGCCTTTTCATCTTGTCTATCTTTCTGTGAATGTGGTTTTTGTTCCACAGGCTGCAGGATTGTATTTCTTGCTTCTGCTCTCTGCCCTCTGCAGAAATTGGTTCTTTAAAGAAGATCCATAAGATTCTTATTCCCTCAGGAATACGTATGGAAACTCCTCTATGCTGTCATATAGTTTGCTGTAACCTCTCACCTCTAGCAGGAACTCTGAGACCATGGGGATGCTTATCCATGGCATTGACTGGACAGAATGCATAATCTCTCAATAGACTTGGTTCTGGAGAGGGTCTGCCACCAGCTGCCGATTTGGTTCCTGCAGGGCCCCCACTTCTCCAGCTACTGGACCACATCTCTCGGCAAGCGGGCAAGGTCTGGAAGGGTGTAGTCTGACCCCATTCTCTGTGTGTTCTTTTTGATGATAACCATTCTGTCAGGTGTGAGGTGATATTTAATGATTTTGATTTGCATTTTTCTGACGATTAGTCATGTTGAGCATCTTTTCAGGTGCCTGTTAGCCATCTGCTTTTCCTCTTTGGAAGAATGTCTATTCAGATCTTCTGCTGATTTTTTAATCAGGTTGTTTGTTTTTGTGATGTTGAGTTGTATGGGCTGTTTTGTATTTTGGATATTAATCCCTTATCAGTTATATCATTTGCAAATATTTTCTCCCACTCAGTAGGTTGTCTTTTCATTGTGTCAATGGTTTCCTTTGCTGTGCAAAAGGTTTAGAGTTTAATTAGGTCCCATTTATTTGTTTTTGCTTTTATTTCCTTTGCTTTAGGAGACAGATCAAAAAAATATTGCTCCACTTTATGTCAGAGTGTTCTGCTTATGTTTTCTTCAAGAAATTTTGTGGTTTCTGGTCTTACATTTAGATCTATAGTCCGTTTGAGTTTATTTTTGTATATGGTGTTAGAGAATGTTCTAATTTCCTTTTTTTTAGGTGTAGCTGTCCGGTTTTCCCAGCACCATTTATTGAAGAGACTGTCTGTTCTCTATTGTATATTTTCACGTCTATCTATTCTCACCAACAATCTCTTTGTTGTAGATTGATTGACCATAAGTGCTTGAGTTTCTTTCTGGGCTTTCTATCCTGTTCCATTGATCCATGTGTCTGTTTTTGTGCCAGTACCATAGTGTTTTGTTTTTTTTTTAAATATTTATTTATTTATTTATTTGGTTGCACTGGTTCTTAGTTGCAGCACGTGGGCTCCTTAGTTGTGTGCTCCTTAGTTGTGGCTCCAGGGCTCCTTAGTTGTGGCAAACTCTTAGTTGCCTCATGCATGTGAGATCTAGTTCCCTGACCAGGGATTGAACCCGGGCCCCCTGAATTGGGAGTATGGAGTCTTATCCACTGTACCACCAGAGAAGTCCCACCATACTGGTTTGATTACCATAGCTTTGACGTATAGTCTGAAGTCAGGGAGCATGATCCCTCCAGCTCTGTTCTTTCTCAAGATTGTTTTGGCTATTCAGGGTCTTTTGTGTTTCCATACAAACTTTAAAATTATTTGTTTTAGTTCTGCATAAAATGTCATTGATATTTTGATAGGGATTGTATTGAGTTTGTAGATTGCCTTGGGTAATATGCTCATTTTAACAATATTAATTCTTCCAGTTGAAGAACACGGTATATCTTTCCATCTGTTGTGTCATCTTCAATTTCTTTCATCAGTGTCTTATAGTGTTAGCATACAGGTTTTTTTACCTCCTTAGGTAGGTTTATTTCTAGGTATTTTATTCTTTGTGATGCAATAGTAAGTGGGATTGTTTCCTTAATTTCTCTTTCTGATATTTCATTGTTAGTGTATAGAAATGCAACAGATTTCTGTATATTAATTTTGTGTCCTGCAACTTTACTAAATTCATAGATGAGCTCTAGTAGTTTTCTGGTGTTGTCTTTAGGATTTTCTATGTATTCACTATGGATCTTTTTGCCTTTGTCATTTGTGGAATTCTTAGAGCTTCTTGGTTTTGTAGATTCATGTCTTTTATCAAATTTAGGAAGTTTTCAGCCATTATTTCTTCAAATATTCTTTCTGCTTCTTCTCCTTCTCCTGTCTTTCTAAGGCAGCCATAATGTCTATGTTTGTATGCTGAATTATTTCCCACAGTTCTCTTAACACTTTTAAACTGAGTTTTACTAGGTAGATCTCTTTTTATTTATTTTGCTTGCTAGATCAGCACTTATAAATGAACATTCAATTCTTTTAACACAAGAATGTTTCATTTTCTATTATATATTTTTATTGATTTTTCATCACTTTATTCTGGTCTGTTCTTCAGGGAATACAATCATCTATATGTTAAGTATATTTCCTACATATCTATGATCTTTTCTCTTACCTTCACAGTTCTTTGTTTTGTCACACTTTTCTCTGCCATATTATTACCTGCTGTGCTCTGTTCTAGCACATGCACTAGGCATAAAATCCTGTATTGGCCTATCACTGAATCTATAGAGAACTTACTATGACACAGGATGTTCCTAGTTGTGTAATTGTGAGTTAATATTTTACTAACATTGTTCAGCTTATGCTTCCACCTAGTACCTTTTATGAATCAAACATGTAAAATTTATAAAGGACACATATAGTTAAAGCTGTGAGGCATACATAGCTCAAGGGTTGTGTTGAGTATTTTCTGATTATTTTATTCTATTACACAATTTCCCTCTTTTAGAAGCTCTTCTCTGGGCTTCATGGGCAAACTTTCTCTTTATCTCTATTAATTCCTTTTCAACCCCCTTTTCTGGATCATCGCCTTCTGCTTATACATGGGTTCTATATAGAGTACAAAGAAATCAAAGAACAGAATCCTGAAGAAGACCAATATTTTAAAGTGTTGTTTTTTGTTTTCCCCATGTATAAGACTTTCATATATCTGGAATTGTGCGTGTGTGTGTATGTTTAATAAGAAGGACAGAATCACATAATGTTTCCATCTGAAATCAATGATTTAAATACTGCTTATAGAATAGTCCTTTTCCTCTAAATAAATATAAGTGTCAACACTGTATATCCTTAGTTCCATGTGACAGTTTCTAGACTGTTAATTTAAAAATCTGTGTGTTTGGACTTCCCTGGTGGCACAGTGGTTAAGAATCTACCTGCCAATGCAGGCAACACAGGTTTGAGCGCTCGAGCCCTGGTCTGGGAAGATCCCACATGCCGTGGAGCTACTAAGCCTGTGCGCCACAACTACTGAGCCTGTGCTCTAGAGTCCACGAGCTACAACTACTGAGTCTGTGTGCCACAAGTACTGAAGCTTGAGCACCTAGAGTCTGTGCTCCACAACAAGGGAAGCCACTGCAATGAGAAGCCTGCACACCACAACAAAGAGTAGCTTCCGCTTGCTGCGACTAGAGAAAGCCTGCACACAGCAAGGAGGACCAAACGCAGCCAAAAATAAATAAATAAAATAAATTTATTTTAAAAAAAGAAATAACACTATATTTGGGATAGAAAAGAACTTTAAAAAAGTAAAAACCTGTGTGTTCTGATACAACATCAATTTAATTACTATAATTACTATAATATAATAAGTTTTGATAAGTGAAAATGTTAGTAGGGTTTCCTTTCTTTTTCCCTCTCTATACCTGATCCCCTTCAGCTCTACTTTCAGATCGGCTGAGGGGTAAAACGTGGTCCTTTATTCATGAAGTCAGTTTCTAAGCTGTAGTCATGTTTTCTTTGAATATCCTCCTCTTGATATCTGATTGGACTTTTATCTCCTTAGGGCAGGCAAGGAGAAGACTTTGTCTGTGTTGTCTTGAGCTCTATGGTTTATGACATAAATGCTAGATTCTGTGTCCTCCAGATTTTTAATGTCCAAAATTTATCTTCTGGAATTCCACGAAGAATCATTTCTTTCTCAACAAAACATGGTATTTATAAATAAAAAAAGGATTTCGACTTTCTGATATTTCTTTTTATTATAGATTTATAAACGTCTACATAGAATAGCAGAAGCTCAAAATTTGACTCTTTGTTACAATTTTGTATTGGCCCTCCAACTTTCAGCTGCTGCCTATTTGGAGGAATATAAAGTTATTGATACAAGAGGAAGGGCCAGAGTGTAACAGGCTCTTAATTATCTCAATATATTATCCTGTTGCACATAAAAACAAACCAGTAAGTAGGCATATGCAAATAAAAATATCATAATTTTGTAGGTGAAATTAAAAAAAAATGAAAAGTCTTGCTATATCAAGATTTGACAAGTCCTGGGAAAATTGCTACTATGTATATATATATATATATATATATATATATATATATATATATACACACACACACACACACACACACACACACACACACTTCTAGTAGAAGTGCAAATTGATAAATTTGCTATTGCTGCTTTGTAGGGAAATTTGGTATTATCCATTAAAATGGAATAATGACTGTCTACTTAACATATAATTTAATCTCTAGGTATATTCCCTGAAGAAACAGTCTCATTGGTTTTCAAAGACACATTTAAAAAGATGTTCATTACATGATGTTATAAAGGAAAAATTGTAAAAATCCTGAATATCCATCAGTAGGGGAAGAAATAAATGCATTTCACTATATCCATACAGTGTGATATTGTTCCAGAAGTTTAAATGAATGAAATAGGCTTTTATCAATTGATATGAATATATCTACAAAACATTGTTAAAGCAAGTCCAGAATGATTCGTAAAGTATGATATCACCTACATAATTTTTAAAACCACAAAAAATAATACTACAGATTTTCTAAGGATACACATATTAGTAATTAAAATTATATTTTAAAAAGACTTGAAGGATTCCTACTAAATTTATAAAAATATTTACATCCAAGGAGTAGGGTGTAAAAGGTAGATTAAAGATATTTTTTAGCTCTAGCATTGTGATTTTTATTGGACAGTTGTGTTCATGTATTGCTTGTGTGACTTTACAAAAGAAGTTTATATATAGGAACAAACACTGAAAGCAAAGAGGACAAAATATTAGGAGTAAATCTGAGTGGTAGGAATATACATAATTGCTGTTTTTTTGTACTCTTTCAAAAGGAAACTCTTTCTGCCTTCTCCCCCTCCCCTTGTCCTTTAAACATGTAGACAAAGAATGTCACCTGTTACATCAGTAAACGAAAGATGTTGGCCAAGCCCAGCAGCCACTGAAGCCAGCAGACTGTGCACCCAGACTGTGCACCCTGAGGGCATTTAGGATGGAGAGAAACAGGATACTGGCCCTAGATAGCTAAGATGCATAACAAAGGAATGATTTAAATGAGCCCAGACTCTTGCATTTTCCCATACATAGAAAAGAGCTAAGAAGTCTGTTTTTTTTTCTTTAATTAGCAGTAATCTTTTGATGTTCAAGTACCTGATTTTTGTTTGTTTGTTTTGCAAAAACTCCTACATATCCTGGCTCCTCCCTTACCTCGTGGGAACAGTCCTTTAGAACTCTCTGAGAGGCTGTCTCCTGGACTTAAGTGCTCAGTATGTCTGCCAAATAAAACATAATTCTCAACTTTTAGGTTGTACATTTTTTTTTCAGTCACCAAACATATAAACAAACAATCAAAAACTTTCACTGGCTCCCCAATACTTCAAGGATAGCATATAGACTCTTAGCATGTCATACAGGGCTCTTTATGACGTAGTCCCTGAGTACTTTTCCATGATCTATATGTAACACTCTCTTTCACCTTAGCCTAGTCATCATTATCTTTCAGTTAGATTTACAATTGCCTTCTATATTTCCCCCTGCTTCCTGTCTTTCCACTTTTGTTTGCTGTCCATATTGCTTCAAAATGTATTTTTAAAAAGAAATCTACTCATCTCACTTCACTTCTTAAAAACCTCTATTGTGCCTTTAGTAATTGTTTATTTAAAATATTTGTATGTACATATGAATTTTCAAACTCTTTGTAATTACTTTGCAGCTAGCCAAGGAACGACCAACCTACAGAACAAATTCTAAAATGTTTAGGATTCCATACAAGGCTCTTTATATAATAATAGGGTCCCAACTTTTATCTCCAGTCTTTTTACATATCTCCACTTTCTTGGTTTCACCCATATCAGACTTCTCGCTCTGTCCCAAATATACCATGTTCAATCACATCTCATTGCCCTTACATACATAACTTTTTTTTTTTTGTGGTATGCGGACCTCTCACTGTTGTGGCCTCTCCCATTGTGGAGCACAGGCTCCGGACGCGCAAGCTCAGCGGCCATGGCTCATGGGCCCCGCCGCTCTGCGGCACGTGGGATCCTCCCAGACCGGGGCACAAACCTGCGTCCCCTGAATCAGCAAGCGGACTCTCAACCACTGTGCCACCAGGGAAGCCCCATACATAACTTTTTCTCCTCTGCCTCATTCCTCAAGAAACCAGTTAAAATTTTATCTTATATGAAGTCTTCCTTAGCTCCCTTATTGTAAATTGATAATTCTTAACTCTGGGATCCTATAGGATTTTGTTTAAACTGCTTGTACTCAGTATTATTATTTATCTGTTTTTATATCTGTCTTCCATTCCTAGTCATGTGAGTTTCTCAATGGCAGATTTTTTTCTCTTACTGAATTTGGTGTCTCTACAGACTAGCAGTGTGTGGAATGAAATAGGTTCCTGGTAATGCTTGATAAAATAAAGAATACATGCGAAATTCTGTGATAATGCACTTAATTTCAGTTGGGAGGGGTACATTAGAATCATTGATGGAGCTTTAAAAATATTATTGCTAAAAACTTAGAATCCCTGGGCATGTACATTCTAAAAACTCATCACAGTTAATTGTGATGTGTATGTTATATTAAGAGCTATTGCTGCTAATTACATCCAGAGAAAGTAGAATTGGACACTATTCAGGGAAACTTGAGGATCTAAGCCTTCATCAGAGCATATTAATAGTGATTATGACAGAAACAACTGCAAACTTTTATGGCACAGAACTACTGAGTTTCATCTAGGTTAATATCCAATAATCTACACTCTTCAGCATGGTTGTATAATCAACAATGAATCAGTATAATTGGCCCATCAACATACATGGATTTGCAAAGGCACCCCAGGTGATTCTGGTGCATGCATTTGGTTAATAACTTCTGCTGAATGGACAGTTCACTTTTGGTGTTCACTAATCATAATGTTAAGATTCATTCCACCATTCTGGAAACATTTTTAACTCAGGGTATTGTGTATGTCATCTGAAGGTTTCCTTTCCTGTAGATTTGTAGTGATTCCTGTTCTAAGGGACAGCTTTGCCCATAGGACTTGCAGTCTGGTGTCTTAGAGGTATGATTTGAGGGATCCCTCAAAACATCTTTACCTGTTCTCCAAAAGGATTCATTTTTTTTTAAAGTTAAGCACTGGCCCTTCCCCATCCTTGACAGTCTTTTAAAGCTCTATAAAAGTCTATCACTAAAATCTTAGTCTGAATAAATTATCAGATATATTCCTTTAGCATGTAGACATTGGATTCCTAGGAGAGAAATCTCAAGGCACTGACTGCAGAGGTGGAAACTCTATAAATGAAATCATCTTTCCTTAGGACTTCTATATTTGCAGAAAAAAGGAGACCCTCCTAAAAATAATTCTGAGCTTTTTCTTTCCCAGTGGTAGGTATGGATATTAACCTCTTGCTATAGCTGAGGAAATAGCATACACTGGATCGTTTAAACAATAGACATTTCTTTTTCTACTCCCACTGAGACAAGTTTGTTCTGGAGGCTGGAAAGCCCAAGACGAAGTTGTTGGCACATCCAGTGTTTGGTGAGGACCCATTTCCTGGTTTGCAGATGGCTGTCTTCTGATATCCTCACATGGCAGAGAGCAGAGAGAGAGGAAGCAAGCTCTCTCATGTTTCTTCTTATAAGGGCGCTAATAGTATTCATGAGGGCTCCATCCTCATGACCTAATTATTTCCCAGAGGCTCCATCTCTAATACTGTCACAGTGGGGATTAGGCTTCAACATATGAATTTTGGGGGACATATTCAATCTATAGCACTTGTCTCAGTGGGAGTAGAAATTGCATTTACAACATCAGCTAAAATTCTGACTTTTCACCTTTGCAGGCCAAGGCCACCTTGGGGTGCCAGGCTAGAGTGGACCTAAGCCACCAGTAGAGACAACTGGTTGCTGAGAATGAATTTTGGCTTTGTGACATGGATTTTAATAAAGCCTGTCTTGTATATGTCTTTTTCTTTTTCCATTTTACAGAATTTACTTATTTTCCTGGCTTTATTGAAGTATTATTAACAAATAAAAATTGTACATATTTAAGGCATACAATGTAATGTTTTGGTATATGTATACATTGTAAAATAATCACCCAAATCAGGCTAATTAATATATGTATCACCTCACATAACTGTCATTATTTTGTGTGCTGAGAGCACTTGAGATCTAATCTTTTAGCAAACTTCAAATATACATTATTATTAGTCATATCTCCAGAACTTATTCATCTTATAACTGAAAGTACACTTTGATCAATATCTCCCATTTGAGACCCCCTAGCCTCTGGTAATCACTATTCTATTCTCTGTTACTGTGAGTTTGACTTTATTCAAGATTTCACATAATTGAGATCCTGTGATATTTGCTTATTTCACTTAGTATGATGCCTTTCAGGTTAATCCATATTGTTTCAGGCAGTAGGATTTCCTTCTTATTTAAAGCTGAATAATATTCCATTATATATATATATATATATATATATATATATATAATATTAATTCTTCCAATCCATGAACACAGAATATCTTTTCCATTTATTTGTGTCTTCTTCAATTTCTTTCATCAATGTTTCATAGTTTCAGTGTACAGATCTTTCACCTCCTTGGTTAAATTTATACCTGAGTATTTTATTCTTTTTGATGCTATTGTAAATAGAATTGTTTTCTTAATTTCTTTTTTGGGTAGTTTGTTGTTAGTGTATAGAAATGTTATTGATTTTTGTATTTTTATTTTGTGTTCTGAAACTTTAGCTTCTCTCTAGTTGTGGTGTGCAGGTTTTCTCTCTGTAGCTGTGGTGCATGGGCTCCAGAGTGCTTGGGCTTTGTAATTGTGGTGCATGGGCTCCAGAGTGCATGGGCTCTGTAGTTTATGGCACACGGGCTCTCTCATTGAGGTGCGTGGGCTCAGTAGTTGTGGCACAGGGGCTTAGTTGCCCTGTGGCATGTGGGATTTAGTTCCCTGACCAGGGATCAAACCCACATCCCCTGCATTGGAAGGTGGATTCCTTACCACTGGACCACCAGGGAAGTTCCCTGAATTCATTTATTAGTTTAATTGTTTTCTAGGGGAAATCTTTAAAGTTTACTATATATAGATTATGTCATCTTCAAACAGAGACAATTTTACTTTCTTTTTTAAAATGTCTTTTTCTTGTCTAATTGTTCTGGCTAGGACTTCCAGTACTATGTTCAATAGAAATGGAGAAAGTGATCACCCTGGCCTTGTTCTTGACTGTAGAAGAAGAGCTTTCTGCTTTTCATCACTGAGTATGATGTTAGCTGTGGGCTTGTCATATATGGCCTTTATTGTTTTGAGGTACATTTCTTCTATACCTAATGTAAGAGTTTTTATTATAAAAGAGCTTTGAATTTTGTCAAATGATTTTTCTGCATCTTTAAAGATAATCATGTGATTTTTATCCTTCATTCTGTTAATATGGTGTATCACACTTACTGATTTGCATATGTTGAGCCATACTTGCATCACTGGGAGTAATCTCACTTGATACACCATAGTGTATAATCCTTTTAACATGTTGTTGAATTCAGTCTGATAGCATTTTTGTGGAGGATTTTTGCATCTATGTTCATCAGGTATATTGGCCTATAATTTCCTTTTCTTGTAGTGTCCTTGTATGGCTTTGGCATGATTGTAAGGCTGGCCTTGTAAAATGAGTTCAGAAGTGCTCTCTAGCCTTAAATTTTTGGGAAGAGTTTGAGGAAGATTGGTATTAATTCTCCTTTAAATGTTATGTATAATTCATAACTTAAGGCATCTGGTCCTGGACTTTTGTTTCTTGACAGATTTAGATTACTGATTCAATCTCTTTACTCATTATTATTCTGTTCAGATTTCATATTTCTTCATAATTCAGTTCTGGTATATTGTATGTTACTAGGAATTTGTTTCTTCTAGGTTACCCAATTTTCTGGCATATAATTGTTCATAATATTCTCTTTTGATCCTTTTTATTTCTGTGGTATTAGTTGTAATGTCTCCTCTTTCATTTTTTAATTTTATTTAGTAGCATCTTCTCTTTTTCTTAGTTATTCTAGCTAAAGTTTTATCAGTTTTGTTTATATTTTCACAAAACCAACTCTTAGTTTTGTTGATCTTTTCTGATGTCTTATCTCTGTTTAATTTATTTCTGCTCTTTGTTATTTCTTTCCTTTCTACTAACTTTGGGCTTAGTTTGTTGTTCTTCTTATAGTTCTTTGAGATTTGAAATTAGGTTGCTTATTTGAGATTTTTCTTCTTTTTAAAATGAAGGTGTTAAACTATAAACTTCCCTCTTAGAATTATTTTTGCTGCATCCTATAAGTTCTGGTACATTTCATTTCTATTTTGGTTTGTTTCAAGATATATTTTATTTCATTTTTGATTTCTTCTATAATCCATTGGTTGATTTGGAGCATGTTGGTTAATTTTCTAAATGGACCATGCTTTATTTTCCCTCAGGCTTCTTCCTCCTCCTATCTCCTTAGTTGACATGTTTTATTCACACTTGAAAAATTTGGCAAAGGTGCCATCTCTTCTGTGAAGTCTTCACAGACACATACCAAACTGGGTTAGGTAATTTTTAAATGTTTACTCAAAAGTACTCTATGTTGTCTTCCATTTTGTCACTCATAAAACTGTATTGATAATATCTGTTTATTTGTCTGTCTCTCCTTGGGCTAAAAATGATGTAGGGCAGGGACATATTTCTAATAAATTATTTGTTATTTATCTAAAATTCAAATAAAACTTGGGTCCTTACTTTTATTTACTAAAATTGGTAACCTTAATGATATTTCACTTTTTGCTATATCATCTTTTTCCCATTATATAATCTGATGATTCTTTCATGCTATTAAATATTATGTCTCTAAACTAATTTTTCTTATGGATGTATCCATTAACCAAATCCTTATTGTTGGAAATTAGGTTGTTTCCAATTTGGGGTATTGTAAGTAATTTTATGATGAACATACTTTTCTGTAAATATTTATTTGCACTTGTGAATATTTTTTAGGATAAGTTCCTCAGAGTTGAATTAGTAAGCCAAAGAGTATGTACATTTGCTTAATGCTTTCCATTTATGATATCAAAATCTTTTTAAGAAAGGAATGTTTTAAATTTTTTTTGTATTATTTAAATTGTTTTTGTATTTGTGCTATTCATGTACTTATATAATTATACAATTAAAATTTGTATTATTCTTGCATTTTATGCCTAGAACAAACAGTTTTAGGTAGAATTTGTACTGTTCCTTGCATCTGTCAAGTTTAAAGTCATGCGGGATACCTATGTGAAGAAGTCCTTCAGGCAGGAACTTGGTGTTACAGAACTAGAGCCCAGGGAGCTACTCTAGAAATGTAGAACTTGGAGTCATCAACATAATATTGGTATTTGAAGCCATGGGAGTACAGTGAGCTCAATGAAGAGCTGAGCATAAACAGGAAAAATGGAAAAGAGGTTAAAGCCCTTGTAAACACCCACAGGATGACAGGAGGAAGAGAATTCAATAAAGGAAGAGTCATAATAGAGAATTAAAAGCATGTAAACAGAAAACTGCAATTTAAAATCTACAACCGGCATTAGAATAATTTGTCTTTAGTTGCCATTTCTGAATTCTCAATAACCCAAAGGATTTTAAAGTAGAAAAACTTATCCATGATAAAGTCTATATCTAAGAGCTCAGTCAGTGTTTGGTAGTTATTAATATTAATTATAATAAATATAATTTATTAAGCACTTTCTAGGAACTAGGCACTGTGCTAAGTGCTGCACATGCATTAATCTCCTTGAATCCTGAAAACAACTCCAAGGTAGATATTGATATTAACCTCATGCTATAGCTGAGGAAAGAGTTGCAGTGTAGTTAGGTTAGTTAAGTAACTTGTCCCAAACTGCCAATTAGCAAATAACCAAGATTGTATTTGTACTTGTTTTCTGGGGCTTGGATCCCAATATTTACTAACTAACTAGGCTATATTAGTTTCCATTTGCACAGGACTTCACAATGTATAGAATATTTTCACATTTATTATCTTATTTATAGCCATAATACCACTGTTTAAATAAATGACCAAATGGCATATAACAATCTTTCTGAAACTCTAATGTGCTATTATAAATCACTTGAAAATTTTGTTAAAATGAAGATTCTAATTCAGTTTGGGATGTAGCCTGTTTCTGCATTTCTAACAGGATTCTATATGGTGCTGATGAGGCTGGTTTACAGAAAAAAATGTGAGTAGCGAAAGTATATGGGAAAAAATACAAATTATAACGTTTCTGAATGTCAATACTTTTTTATATTTCACCTATGAAGAACAATGAAAAATTTTAAATTTTAATTATGAAATATTTCAAACCTTCATAGAATATAGAAGATAATATAACAGACATCCATGTTTCCATCACTAAGATTTGATACAAACTAGCATAGATACAGATATAGTTGCCATTTTTGCTTCAGATCTCTCTCTCTTTCTTTTATTCTCTCTTTTAATGTAATAAAAGATTCCAGGGCTTCCCTGGTGGTGCAGTGGTTGAGAGTCTGCCTGCCTATGCAGGGGACAGGGGTTCGTGCCCCGGTCCGGGAAGATCCCACATGCCGCGGAGCTGCTGGGCCCGTGAGCCATGGCCACTGAGCCTGCGCGTCCAGAGCCTGTGCTCTGCAATGGGAGAGGCCACAACAGTGAGAGGCCCGCGTACCGCAAAAAAAAAAAAGAAAAAAAGATTCCAGAAAAAGCTGAAGATCCTCACCCAATCCAGAAGTAACCACTAATTTAAAGTTATTGTATATTATTCCCTGAGATAATTTATAATTTTTTTCATATTTATTTATTCATATCCAAAAAATGATATTTCATGCATTAGTAAGTAAAGGAGGAGCACTTCTGGAATGTTCAGAAAACTCACTAAAAAAGAAACAAAAACAAGCATAACAAGCAGCAACAAACATCAAAACCAACAAATTCAGCAGTGTAGGGGTAGCGGGCTGATTTCCACAGTTACCACATTATATTATTTAAAATGTCTAGTTTTATAAAAAAAATTTGTGATGTGCAGAGAGCCAGGAAAGGGACTTCCTTGGTGGCGCAGTGGTTAAGAATCCACCCGCCAATACAGGGGACATGGGTTCGAGCCCTGGTCCAGGAAGATCCCACATGCTGCAGAGCAACTAAGCCCATGTGCCACAACTACTGAGCCTGCACTCTAGAGCCCACGAGCCACAGCTACTGAAGCCCACGTGCCTAGAGCCTGTTCTCTGCAACAAGAGAAGCCACCACGATGAAAAGCCTGTGCACCGCCACAAAAAGTAGCCCCCGCTCTCTGAAACTAGAGAAAGCCCACATGCAGCAACGAAGATGCAATGTAGCCAAAAATGAATAAATAAATAAATAAATAAATAAATAAAAAATATAAAAACAAAACAAAGAGTCAGGAAATATGACCCATATACAGGAAAATTTAAGTCAATAGAAACTGTGCCTGAGGAAACTCAGATGTTGGACTTACTACAAAAAAAACAGATTTAAAATCAGCTATTGTGAATAAATTTAAAGAAATAAAGAAAATTTGGTCTAAAGAATCAAAGGACAGTATTTCACCAAATGGAAAATATCAAGAAAAAGAATTTATGAAAAAAGAACCAAATAGAAATTCTGGAGTCCAAATATGCAATAACCTGAAATTAAAAATATACGAGAGGAACTCGAGTGGTTCTGAACTGGTACAAGAAAGATTCAGTGACATTGATGGATAAAATAAAAAATACAAGCTATAACAAGTGGTGGTGAAGATCTGTAGAAATCTGAAACCTCATACACTGCTGGTGGGGATGTAAAATGGTGCAGCTCCATTGGAAAACAGTCTGATAGTTTCTCAAAAGGTTAAACATTGTGTTACATATGACCCACCAATTCCATTCCTAGGTATATAACCAAGAGAAATAAAAACATATGTCCGTACCAAAAACTCTACATCAATGTTCACAGCAGCATTATTCTTGATAGCTAAAAATTGGAAACTAGGCAAATGTCCATCAGCTGATGAATAGATCAATAAAGTGTGGTACATCCACAAATCAAATATTGGTCAACAATAAAAGTAATGAACTAATGATACATGCTCCAACATGTATTAACATTGAATACACTATGCTATATGAAAGAGATACACAAGGCAACATATTGTCTGGTTACATTTATGTGAAATGTCCAGAATAGGCAAATTCATAGTGACAGAAAGTAGTTTATTTGATGCCACAGACTGAGAATGACAGCAGAATAGGGAATGACTGGTAATGGGTATGGGGTTTCTCTTTCAGGTGATGAAAATATTCTGAAATTAGATAGTGATGATGCTTGCATAACTCTGTGAATATACCAAAAACCACTGTATTGTACAGTTTAATGTAGTAAATTTCCATGTAAATTTATCTCAACAAAGCTATTGTTAAAATAATAATAATTAAAGAATAAAAAAATATAGGCCAAACAATAAAAATAATAACAACAAAACACATTCAGAGAAAAATATATACATATATCCTTTTATAGTAGGCACTTTAAAAGAACAGGCACTTTTCATGAAACATGCTGATTTTCCTAGATAGATTGAACATCTTTTCATACATTTATTTTCTATTTAATATTCCTCATGTGTGAATTGCCTGCCTATAATTTTTGATTGCTTTTCTCTTTGGTTGTTTGAACTTTTCTGATTTATTCATATGTACTGTTTATATATTCTGTATCCTAATTTTTCAGATATATATATTACAAATATCCTTTCCCAGTCTACTGATTGTTTTTCTGTATTTATAATTCTTTTTTGAAGTCCATTTCTTTGAATGACAAATTTTATCAATCTTTTGTTTTGTGCTTTTGTTTAAGAAAAGCTTCCCTACCCTTAGGTCATGTTGATATTTGTTCTATATTACTTATTGTTTCTTTAGGGTTCACGTAGATATTAAAATTGCTTTTTCCCCTTATGACAGTGTTTTCCTATAAACAGAGTTCTTTTTTTTTTTTAACATCTTTATTGGGGTATAATTGCTTTACAATGGTGTGTTAGTTTCTGCTTTATAACAAAGTGAATCAGTTATACATATACATATGTTCCCATATCTAAACAGAGTTCTTGAACTGCCACCTCTTTCTCTTTATCTCTGCTAAATCAGATCACTGACCCTAAGTTGGAATATGAAAATTCCACATTTAACTCTTTTAGGTCAGTGCATCTACAGCACCATACACAGAGGGCAGTTATAAAATATGACAAGAATTTGCTAGGCAGAAAAAAGTGTACGTACTTGGGGTCTTCTCTTTAGCTCCTCCTAAGGTAATCCTTCAGGTGGTCACTTAAAACTTGAAAAGTGAGTGACATCAAGGCAAGCTGCACCTAGAAACCTGGGATTACCTCTGAATCTCAACAACTTCTTTCCAATTCTTTGCTTTCTGAAGTGTTATAATTATATGCCAATTCAGTCCTTGAATTTTGACCTTGAAACCACCAAGTCATTGTGACATTGGCAGAGAATACGGTGGGAGATAGTTTTTCTTAGGGACAGTTCATTTTTCTTTTCCTTTGCTCTGGTACTACCAATGGGAATGTTTCTGTTGACTGTCTTTGAAAGTTTTTATTTACATGTTTTTGGTAACCTAGGAATAGTACATATATCAACTGAGAGAATGGGCAGGAAGATTCAGTAGAATTTTCTTGGATTATGAACAAGCTGACCTAATCACTTTCCAGAAAGATAATACATTTTGTAAAATTGAGAAAAAGTTAATTTTTATTTGCTGATGTATTTTATAGAGCAAGGATGATAACTGATTTATCTATCAAAACTCACTGATCCACAGGCAGAGAAAAAATCAATTAAAGACTACATATATAAAAATGCAACTTGTGCTTTTTTCAGAAGAAAAAGATGATAAAATTACCCATTAACATAACAATAACAGAACACACTTTTCTATACAGCCAATACTACTAATGATAAAAATATGCTTCAGGGGACTTCCCTGGTGGTCCAGTGGGTAAGACTCCACGCTCCCAATGCAGGGGGCCCGGGTTCAATCCCTGGTCGGGAAACGAGATCCACATGCATGCCTCAACTAGAAGTCCACATGCTGCAACTAAGGGTCTTCATGCCACAACTAAGAGGTCCGCATGCTGCAATTAAAAGATCCCACATGCTGCAGCGATGATCCTGTGTGCTGCAACTAAGATCCAGTGTGGCCTAAATAAATAAATAAATAAATATTAAAAAAATAAGGCTTCCCTGGTGGCACAGTGGTTAAGAATCCTCCTGCCCACGCATGGAACACGGGTTCAAGCCTTTGTCTGGGAAGATCCCACATACTGCAGAACAACTAAACCCGTGTGCCACAACTACTAAAGCCCGCGTGCCTAGAGCCCGTGCTCTGCAACAAGAGAAGCCACCAAAATGAGAATCCCGTGCACCGCAACAAAGAGTAGCCCCACTCGCCGCAACCGGAGAAAAGCCCACATGCAGCAACAAAGACCCAACTCAGCCAAAAATAAAATAAAGTAAATAAAATTAAAAAAATATATTTAAAAAAATATACTTTGGTTCTACATTATCGCTAGCAAATTTCTTACATTTAATAATGACTTAAGTGTGTCTGTTGGTTTAGAATTTATAAGACACTGTCATACATTTACATTTGATTTTCAAAATGATCCTGTGAGATAAAGAAAATATTTTATTCTCATGTTCCTAATGAGTAAACTGAGATTCAGAGGGAATACATGATTTGTCTAAGGTTAAACAGCTAGAGTGGCAGAACTGAAGCTAAAATTCCTTCCTCAGTCTATTAAAAGGTACCAAGAGGAAAGGAGGGTTGTAGAAAGATTGCAGTGGAGATAGACAAATAGCCATATAAAAAGCATAGATGGAGATACTTGGCAACAAAGGAAATGAAACAAAAAAATGTGTTACTGCTCCTAAAATCTTTGATTTAGAGATATTGTGACATTTATATACCTTATTGTTATAAGTTTTAAGTGTCAATAAAGGGCTGTACCATTTTACAATCCAACCAGCAGTGTATGAGGGTTCCAATTTCTCCATATCCTTGCCAAAACTTGGTATTATATCTTTTTGTTTATAGCCATCATACTGGGGTTGAAGTGGTACCTCATTGTGGTATGATTTGCATTCCCCTGATGGTTAATGATGTGGATTATCTTTTCATGTGCTTATTGGTCATTTGTATACCTCTTTTGGTGAATGTCTATTCATATCCTTTGGCAATTTTTCAGTTATTTGTCTTTTTATTGAATTTTAAGCATTCAATTTATCTGCTTTTCCTTTGTTTGCTTGAACTTTTGGTGTCATATTTTGAAAACCCTTGCCCAATGCATAGTTACAAAGATTTGTATCTATGCTTCTACTAAGAATTTTATAGTTTCTTACATTTATGGCTTTGATCCATTTTGAATGAATTTTTTGTACATGGTTCATTGTTTTGCATGTGGATATCCAGTTGTCCCAGTATAATTTGTTGAAAAGATTATTCTTTCACCATTGAAGTGTTTTGGTACCCTTGTCCAAAAGCATTTGACCATAAATGTAAGGGTTTATTTCTTGGCTCTCAATTCTGTTTCATTGATCTAATGTTTATCCTTATGCCAGTACCATACTGTCTTGATTGCTATAGCTCTGTACCAAGTTTTGAAATCAAAAAGTGTAAGTCCTCCAACATTGTTTGTTGTCAAGATATTTTTGGCTATTTTGGGCCCTAGTGTTTTCATATGAATTTTAGGATCAGCTTTTTAATTTCCACAGGAAAAAGAGGTAGAATTTTGATAGGGATTTTATTTTCTGTTTTTTTTCTGGTTTTTTTTTTTTGTTTTTTTTTTTGCGGTACGCAGGCCTCTCACTGTTGTGGCCTCTCCCGTTGTGGAGCACAGGCTCCGGACGCGCAGGCTCAGCGGCCATGGTTCACGGGCCCAGCCGCTCCACGGCATGTGGGATCCTCCCGGAACGGGGCACGAACCCGTGTCCCCTGCATTGGCAGGCAGACTCTCAACCACTGCGCCACCAGGGAAGCCCTATTTTCTGTATTTTTGATTACAGCCATCCAAGTGGGTATGAAGTGGGAGGGATCTCATTGTGGTTTTGATTTGCATTTCTCTAATGACTATTGAGCATCTTTTCATGTGCTTATTGACCACTTGAATATCTTCCCTGGAGAAATGTCTATTTAAGGCCTTTTCCCATTTTTTAAATTTGAGTTGTCTTTTGTTGTTTAATTGTAAGAGTTTGTTATAGATTCTCGACATTAAACCTTTATCAGATGTATGGTTTACAGATATTTTCCCATTCTGTATGTTGTCTTTTTACTTTCTTTTATAATATCCTTTGACATAGAAAAGTTTTTAATATGGATGAAGTCCAATTTATCTTTTTTTTCTTCTGTTGGTCATGCTTTTGGTGTCATATCTAAAAATTCATTGCTCAATCCAAGGTCATGATGTTTTACCCCCATGTTTGCTTCTAAGACTTTTATGGTTTTAGTTTTACATTTAAGTCTTTGATCCATTTGAGTTAATTTTTGTATATGGTGTGACTTCTAACTTCATTCTTTTGCATGTGGACATCCAGTTGTAAAGAGACCATTCTTTCCCCATTGAGTGGACATGGGAACCTTGTCTAATATCAACTGGCCATTGATGTATGGGTTTATTTCTGTACTCCCTAATCTATTTCATTTGTCTATATATCTATCCTTATGCCAATATCACATGTTTTGATTACTATAGCTTTGTAGTAAGTTTTGAATTTGAGAAATGTGAGTCTTCTTACTTAATTCTTCTTTTTCAATATTGTTTTTGGCTTTTCAGGGCCTGTTGGGGTCCCATATGAATTTGAGGATCACCTTTTCCATTTATGCAAAAAGGCTGTTGGGCTTTTGATAGGGATTGTGTTGAATCTGCAGTTAGCTTATTTTGGGTAGTATGGACATCATAACAATATTTTCTATCTATTTTGATCAAATATTATTGGCCTGCCATGCCTGGGTTAGAGTTTCTGCCCAATGAGTGAGAGCTGCTTGCAGTGTGGGAGCCCCTAACCTCTCAGCTACACTTACCTCTTCAACTTAGAGTTGGAAAGAATGAGAAATGCTGGTGACCTGCCTCTCCTACAGAGGTACTGTAAACCCTTAACTGGGAGCCATGGGAAGAGGGAGCCCCATCTTCTTTGTGACACCTTCCTGGCGTGGAGCTTCTTTCAAGCATATCTGGTAAGGGGGAGGAAGGGAGTGAGTTGTGGCTGAAGTGCCACAGACTCTCACTGTTCTTATGTTCATTTAGTAGACTCTCTTGAATAAATTCTTCTTCATTTTATGTGTATTCTTAGGACAATTTCCAGAGACTTTATATGGTTATTTTAAAAAATATTTTTTACCAGTTTTGTGTTTTTTTCTCCACATGTTGGAATTCTGGAAGTAGAAGTGTCCTCTTATTATACTTTTAATGTTTCGTTTGTGTACTAGTTTCTCCCACTCTTTTCCTGACATTGGTAATTTGTTGTTTCTCTTTTTTCCCCCTCAAGTCTTAGTAATGTATATTAATTTATTAATCCTTTAAAGATTGAACTTTAGACTTTGTTGATTTCCTTTATTGCATTTACTTTTTCTATTTTATTCAACCCTGTTCTTATCTTTATTATTTATTTCCTTCTAGTTTCTTTTATGGTTGATTTGCTGCTTTTTCTACTATCTTGAGATGGTAACTTAGATAACTGAAGTTCAGCCTTTCTTTTTTTCTAATATACACATTTGTAGCTATATATTTCTAAACACTGTTTTAGCTGCATATCTCAAGCTTTTGACCATATTTTCATTAGCCACCTTCTCAAATATATTCTATTTTTCACTCTAGTTTCTTCTTTGACCCACAAGATATTTAGAAGTGTATTCCTTAATTTCCAAACACTTTGTAGTATTCTAGATGAAATTTTTATTGTCTTTAGTTTAATTCCACTATGTTCAAAGAACATATTCTGAATGATTTTAAGCATTTTGTATTTGCTGAAGTTCATTTTACATTCAGATTTGTTCAATTTGGGAAAATAGTCCATATGTACTTAAAAACAATGCATATTCTGTTGTAGTTTGTATGTAGTACAAACAAAATTGATTTATTTTTCACATAAAATTTATATATTAGGTCAAGTTTGTTAATTGTGTTTTTAGGTTTTTCATGTTCTTACAGATTTTTTTTCCTACTTCTACCATGAACTACTTTGAGAGATGTATTATAGTGTTCAAAATATCCAACAATGATGATGGTCAATTTTTCTTCTTGATTTTATCAATGTTTGCTTTTTGTATTTCAAAACTCTGTTATTGGGTGTTTAAAACATTAGGCAATCCTGCAAAATCTGAGGGAACAGTCCCCAAAGATTACCCTGACATCAGACAGCAGCCGTAAGTTCAGGACCCCTGAGGGCTACAAATTCAGGTTTCCCATGATCATTCTCAGGTTCAATAACTCACTAGAATAACTCACAGAACTCAGGAAAATATTATGATTACAGTTTTGTTATAGCAAAAAGGTACAAATTAGAACCAGCCAAAGGAAGAGATGCATAGAGTGAAGTTTGGGAGGGTTCCAAATGTGAAGCTTCCATCCTCCTCAGGGGTGTGTTACCCTCCTGACACCAATGTATGACAATATTAAAAGAATACTGCCAACAAGGGAAGCTGACCCAAGCTTTTGCTATCTAGGGTTTTAATGGGGCTTGATCACATACTTCCTGCATGGCTGATCTTTATTCTCCAGCTCCCCCATCTTTAGTCTCCAGTTCCTCCACAAGTTAAAACCAATAGAATGTGGCTCATAGCCCCCATCAAAAATCACATTGTTAGACTGTCTGGTGGCCAAAGCCCACAGGTGAACAAAGGCACTCCTACCAGGAAGAACATTCCAGGGACCTAGAGATTACTTCCTAGTAGCTGACGGCAATGATCAGAACTCTATTTGGGTAAAGTTAATTCTTCACTGCTTAGGTGCTAACAGATTTACAATTTTGATATTTTACTTTTAGACTGATCATTTCTGTATTATGAAGTTTCTCAATCTGCTTATCTGATATTAATATAGATATATCAGATATCTTCTGGTTAGTGATTCCATAGCCTATCTTTTTTAATCCATGGAACTCTAATCTTTGTCTTATGTGACTACTGGAGAAACTGCTCTGATTTTCAGAGGGATTCTGCTTGTAATTTTAGCCTTCTATCCCATGCATCCTCAATATGCAGCACATATTTTGAGGAGAATTTTGGCTGCATGCTTAACTCCCTTCTCCAAATCTCTGCCCAAAGCAATGCTGATTTCTTTGTCCCCCTGCAGTGGCCCTCTTCTTTGCACTAGGATTTGCAATGGATTTGCAGCCTTCTAGCTGCACTCAGAGCGGACAATTGTTCACAAGTAACTGTGGCAGCAGAGAATATCTCACATCTTCTATCTCCTGAGTCTTACCTTTTTTATTTCTAAACACCTCAGCATCTCTTTGCTGCCTTCTTTCAGATCATTTCAAAAAATTTTCTGGCTCTGCCAGTAACTCCATCCTAATTATAGTGGAAATTCTTTCACAAAGTTGGAGATTTCTTTCATTTCCCCTCCAAATCTTGTTGTCTCCAAGCTAATGCCCCAATTTCTTTTTACCTCAAGTGATATGATTACAAAACCAGTTGCCATTCTAGTTCCTTTTACTGGACATTAGAATTAATCACATTATGCTTGATGTTGGTTTCCATTGAGGTCTGGTCATCTGGAATTTTGTAGCTCCTCATATGATTCTAATTTGCAGCCTAGGTTAAAACCCCCAGATCTAAAGTAATTATAAGAGCACCTGGCAAATATTAAGCATCTGATAGGTGTTGGTTATTTTCATTGTCTTCAGAAGCTGGGGTAATAGTTTTCTTAGTTTTTTATAAACAATATTGGAAAGTTATCTGTGAATGAAAACTACCTTTCACATATGCTTGTTAACATAACTTCCTTTTTCCAATAGCATTATAGATTTAAGATTTTGTTTTGTTTTCTTTACACAGTTTATTCCCACTGTGGTCTACTTTTCTTTACCCTGGCAGGGAAAGGCAAGCTGTAATTCAATACTACTGACCTGATGCATACAGATAAGTATGCAATTTGTTCCAGATTCATTCCATAAACTGTTTTTTAAAAGTATTAAATTCAGAAGTTTTTTTTCTTGTTCCTTTCTGATTTATATAACTAACTCTAGATGACGGATTAATGGGAAAATCAACCTCCCAGTCCATAGAGAGTCCATGTGCAAGGTCTTGATAACCTCCCACCCACCACAACATTGAAGTCATCTGATTATTATCTTATAATTTACAAAGAGTTCATACAGATTAAAGGGTTTTCAAACTGTAGTCAGATCTTCAAAAACAGAACGGTCCGTAGGAGAAGATAAAAACCCCAAATTACATTTATCTTATTAAGGAGATAAATCATGACACAGAAGGAGAGGTTCTTGCTATATGAGTCCATGATAATCCTCCTAGTGTCCTCCAGAGACTAAGCTTAGTGTCTGGCCCTCTACTAACATATTTTCATCTTATGTGTAGAAAGTAAAACGCCTAAAAGCCTTGAAAATATAAGGATTCATTTTATAAAATATAGGTCTCTTTCAAACATCTCTTCCTAAATTTCAGAGGAAGCACCCACACATTAGAATTTTCATATTTAAGGCCTAGTTTAGCCATATTCCAGGAGAAAAATCTTAGCCAATAGAATATATTTTAAAAAGCCTCTACCCTGTCTAGGAGGTACAACTATGAGTTTTTTGAGTCTTAATTGAAACTCTTGCTGCAGGTTGAAAGAGATGACCTGAAACTGGCAAATCTATTGTATTCAGGTGGATATACACTATGCTCAGGCAATTCTTTGTGTTATAAATGTCTGAAGGTTTTAAAATCTAAACTACTTGCAAGGAGGTAGGGATAACTAGAGATTCAACCAGATGAAGAGAGTTACCCTAAATGAATGATTCTCAGTCACAAAGGTCTGCCACATATGCCTGGAGCCCTTCCCCAGTCATACTGAGTCAGAATCTCTGGGGGTGGGCAAGAATAAATATATTTATACAAACCCTCAATGTGGGAGGGAGATGCAAGTGGGAGGGGATATGGGGATATATGTATACATATAGCTGATTCACTTTGTTATACAGCAGAAACTACCACACCATTGTAAAGCAATTATACTCCAATAAAGATGTTTAAAAAAACCCTCAATGTGATTTCTATAGACTACAGCTGGAAAAGAGTTGAGTTATTCAGGGATAAAGTCTCAGTAGGAGATAAAATATTTACTCCAACTGCAGTAAGTGCAGAGCCCTGTAGTACAGTGCTAGTGACCTTCCTCCAGGGTGAAATCGATTCATTAATCAACAATCTTAAGGATGTTAATTTAACTGTGAGCTCACCTCATCATATCATTTGACTCATATTTTCCCATTTCATTTGTGAATATATAAAAAATTATTTACCAAATGCTTTGGAAACCCCAGGTACATTATGTTTGTTAATACCAGTTTAGTAACCTTATTTTATTTATTTATTTATTTTTGCGGTACGCGGGCCTCTCACTGTTGTGGCCTCTCCCATTGCAGAGCACAGGCTCCAGACGCGCAGGCTCAGCGGCCATGGCTCACGGGCGCAGCCGCTCCGCGGCATGCAGGATCTTCCCGGACCGGGGCACGAACCTGTGTCCCCTGCATCAGCAGGCGGACTCTCAACCACTGCACCACCAGGGAAGCCCTAGTAACCTTATTTTAAAAGGAAGTGTTATCTGAAACTTACTTTCAAAAGGTTCAGAAAAAAAGAAAAAAATTATATATATAAAAAAAGAGAATACACACACATAGAAAGAGAGAGAGAGCAAATATGGCAAAATGTTAACATTTGGAGAACCTGAATAAAATATAAATGGGTTCATTGAATTATTCTTTCAATTTTTCTATATCTTTTCAATTTTTCAAAATAAAAAGTCGGGGACAGATGAATGGATAAAGAAGATGTGGCACATATATACAATGGAATATTACTCAGCCATAAAAAGAAACAAAATTGAGTTATTTGTAGTGAGGTGGATGGACCTAGAGTCTGTCATACAGAGTGAAGTATGTCAGAAAGAGAAAAACAAATACCGTATGCTAACATATATATATGGAATCTAAAATAAAAAATTGTTCTGAAGAACCTAGGGGCAGGACAGGAATAAAGACGCAGACGTAGAGAATGGACGTGAGGACACCAGGAGGGGGAAGGGTAAGCTGGGACGAAGTGAGAGAGTGGCATGGACTTATATATACTACCAAATGTAAAATAGATAGCTAGTGGGAAGCAGCTGCATAGCACAGGGAGATCAGCTCAGAGCTTTGTGACCAACTAGAGGGGTAGGATAGGGAGGGTGGGAGGGAGATGCAAGAGGAAGGAGATATGGGGATATATGTATATGTATAGCTGATTCACTTTGTTATAAAGCAGAAACTAACATACCATTGGTAAAGCAATTGTACTCCAATAAAGATGTTAAAAAAGAAAAAGAAAAAAAAAGTTGGGGAAATGAAAAAAGTGGGGGAATAAAATCTAATAGGATTAGTTATTGATAAATCCACGCTGGTTCCTCATGAATATTGCTTTTGTTTTCAAGTGCTTGAAAATCAATCTTTTATAACTATTCTGAGATCCAACTTTTCTCCAGTTTTGAAAATTAAAGCATTTGCCCATATTCAAATTCATATTTCCTATCCTTTATTTATTGGGTACGAATCTTTATCAGGCACCATGCTGGGTATAGAGTGATAAAACACACAATTCCTATCCTACTATCTTGTAACCTGTATAACCTCTGTCCTTCTTGATTTCTCCAAAAACTATACCATTTACACTTCTCCAAGTAAACCCTGCACTCTTCCACTTCAATACTCCAATGCGAGACTGGGGGATTTTCATCCACTTAGGGTATCCTTCCACTTCATTGCTACCTTTTGAAGTCTTACCCATTTTCAAAGTCCATACTAGATAAAACATTCACTATACTCATTCTTGAGATCTCATAGGAGGAATTTATTTCTCTCTCTCCTAACCCAAACTAGCAATTTTTACATATTTACATCACAAATTGCTTTGTAGTTTAGTCTTGAAAATGTCTCAACCAGATTATGAACCCTAGAGGGAAGGGACTCTGTTTTATTGATCTTTTGCTTTGCCAAACAGATTCTAACACTGCTTAATACACACAGGCATACCTTGGAGATACTGTGAGTTCGTTTCCACACCACCACAGTAAACTGAATTTTGCAATAAAGTGAGTCACATGAATTTTTTGGCCTCCCAGTGCACATAAAAGTTATGTTTACACTATACTGTAGTCTATTAAGTATGCAGTAGCATAATGTCTAAAAAATGTACATATCTTAATTAAAAAAATATTTTTAAATAAGCCAGTACGTAGATTAAAAGCCAAAATATTGTAAAAGCAACTATAATTACCATAAACAGGGATAAACATGAAGAGGTAAAATAGGACATCAAAATGTGGGGGAGTGGGGTAAAAAAATGTAGATCTTTTAGAATGTGTTTGAACTTATATGACTATCAGTTTAAATCAAGTAGATATAATTATGGGTCAACATGTATGAAACCTATGGTACTCATAAATCAAAAACCTACAATAAATACACAAAAACTAAAAAGAAAGGAACACAAGCATATTACTAAAGAAAATCATCAAACCACAAGGGAAGAAAAAAAAAAGAATAAATGAATAAAGAAGAACTACAAAAACAACCAGAAAACAGGTAATAAAATGGCAATAAGTACATACCTATCAAAAATTACTTTAAATGTCAATGGAATAAATGCTCCTAAGGTAAGAGTGAGGATTACAGGATATAATGAATATAAAGTACTTAAAATAATACCTGGCACATAATAAACTTTTATTATTAGAAATAATGACGAATTTTGAGATGAGATTTTCAGGACTGGAGATCCTGCAAAAATGAGTGAGTACTGATGTGTCAAAGAAATATAATCGAAACTATCAATACTACTCTGTTTTAATCCTAGCCTTTGATAACTTGATGAAACATGTAAAATATAGATCATACATAATTCATAGGACTGCTGTGAAAATTACAAGAAATATTTCATGCAGAGCACTTTAGCTTAATACCTGCCTTATTGTAAGCTCTCAATAAATATTAGCTATTATTATTTTTGTTATTAATAAAGAAATATTAATGAAAGAGACCTCCATTTTTGAGGCTTTGGGGATTCTAATGCTAAAACATTAAGCAGTAATTTATTTTAGACATGACATTAATCTAGGATTGTTGCTTCTCTTCTATAATTAACACCCCTTGGTTATATAATTCCAGAATTGTTTATTCCTTCTTGAAATTGTTTTAGCAAACAGCTTTCTGATTCATAAGTAAAATCTCTGTAGTTATATTACTCCCTTTTTAGACCGTTTCAGAGTCCCAAAAATTCACATTCAGTAATGCAAGTTGACAAATCATCTTAACTTATGCAAAATACATTTACACTTAGCTAGGAGATTAACACAATTGTATTTTGATCTGATTGCCCAAAGGAAAAAGGAAGAAATGTACCTCCTCTCTCTCTCTCTTTTTTTTTTTTTATTGAGAGTCTTCTGTGGTGAAAGAGGTTCCATTACCTTGACTAATAATAGATGTGAAAATATTATATGAAATGACTTGCATTATACTTTGGGAGCTATTTTTCATTTATAAAAAGCTTTTCAAAAAGCTATAAAGGGCTTCCCTGGTGGCGCAGTGGTTGAGAGTCCGCCTGCTGATGCAGGGGACGCGGGTTCGTGTCCCTGTCCGGGAAGATCCCACATGCCGCGGAGCGGCTGGGCCCATGAGCCATGGCTGCTGAGCCTGCGCGTCCGGAGCCTGTGCTCTGCAACGGGAGAGGCCACAACAGTGAGAGGCCCGCATACCGCAAAAAAAAAAAAAAAAAAAAAAAGCTATAAAATAAGAAGTGTTCAATGCAGGACCTTGGCAAATCTAGAAGTTCAAAAGAAAAAAATTGCCTGTAATCCCACCAAAGACACTCTTAATAGTATTTTAATGTATGTTCTTTTAGGCTGTTTTTCTCTGTGTATATTTTCTTTAGCAAAATGGTTTTTTGTTTGTTTGGTTTTTTGCTGTATGCGGGCCTCTCACTGTTGTGGCCTCTCCCGTTGCGGTGCACAGGCTCCGGACGCGCAGGCTCAGCGGCCATGGCTCACGGGCCCAGCTGCTCCGCGGCATGTGGGATCTTCCTGGACCGGGGCATGAACCCATGTCCCCTGCATCAGCAGGTGGACTGTCAACCACTGCACCACCAGGGAAGCCCACAAAATGGTTTATTTTGTGCATACTATTTTGTAGCAAGATTTTTTTCTCTAAGTAGTAAGTTGTGAACATTTTCCCATGCCGATACATATTCTTCTACAACATGTTTATTTAATTTATTTACCTATTTATTTATTTAATTTTATTTCTCCCCACCCCCACCCCTCACCTCTGGCAACACCAAATTTGTTCTCTGTATCTATGAACTTGTTTGTTTGTTTGGGATTTTTTTGAATTTTATTTTATTTATATTTTTATACAGCAGGTACTTATTAGTTAGCCTTTTTTTTTTTTTTTTTTTTGCAGTACGCAGGCCTCTCACTGCTGTGGCCTCTCCCATTGTGGAGCACAGCCTCCGGATGCGCAGACCCAGTGGCCGTGGCTCACGGGCCCAGCCGCTCTGTGGCATGTGGGATCTTCCTGGACTGGGGCACGAACCCGTGTCCCCTGCGTCGGCAGGCGGACTCCCAACCACTGCACCACCAGGGAAGCCCCAGTTATCCATTTTATACATATTAGTGTATACATGTCAATCCCAGTATCCCGATTAATCCCCCACCCTGCTTTCCCCCCTTGGTGTCCATACGTTTGTTCTCTACATCTGTGTATCAATTCTGTCCTGCAAACTGGTTCATCTGTACCATTTTTCTAGGTTCCACATATATGCGTTAATGTATGATATCTGTTTTTCTCTTTCTGACTGACTTCACTTTGTATGACAGTCTCTAGATCCATTGACGCCTGTACAAAAGAAACAACATCGTTCCTTTTTATGGCTGAGTAATATTCCATGGTATATATGTACCACATCATCTTTATCCATTCGTCTCTCGATGGGCATTTAGGTTGCTTCCATGACCTGGCTATTGTAAATAGTGCTGCAATGAACATTGTGACACATGACTCGTTTTGAATTATGGTTTTATCTGGGTATATGCCCTGCAGTGGGATTGCTGGATCATATGGTAATTCTGTTTTTAGTTTTTTAAGGAACCTCCTTACTGTTCTCCATAGTGGCTGTATCAATTTACACTCCCGCCAACAGTGCAAGAGGGTACCCCCTTCTCCACACCCTCTCCAGCATTTGTTGTTTGTAGATTTTCTGATGATGCCCGTTCTAACTGGTGTGAGGTGATACCTCATTATAGTTTTGACTTGCGTTTAATAATTAGTGATGTTGAGTAGCTTTTCATGTGCTTCTTGGCCATCTGTATGTGTTCTTTGGAGAAAGGTCTATTTAGGTCTTCTGCCCATTTTTGGATTGGGTTGTTTGTTTTTCTTAATATTTAGCTGCATGAGCTGTTTATATATTTTGGAGATTAATCGTTTGTCCATTGATTTGTTTGCAAATATTTTCTCCCATTCTGAGGGTTGTCTTTTCGTCTTGTTTGTAGTTTCCTTTGCTGTGCAAAAACTTTTAAGTTTCATTAGGATCCATTTGTTTATTTTTGTTTTTATTTCCATTACTCTAGGAGGTGGATCAAGAAAGATCTTGCTGTAATTTATGTCAAAGAGTGTTCCTCCTATGTTTTCTCTAAGAGTTTTATAGTGTCCAGTCTTAAACTTAGGTCTCTAATCTATTTTGAGTTTATTTTGTGTATGGTGTTAGAGAGTGTTTTTATTTCATTCTTTTACATGTAGCTGTCCACTTTTCCCAGCACCACTTATTGAAGAGACTGTCTTTTCTCCATTGTATATCCTTGCCTCCTTTGTCATAGATTAGGTGACCATAGGTACATGGGTTTATCTCTGGGCTTTCTATCCTGTTCCATTGATTTATGTTTCTGTTTTTTTGTCTTGATTACTGTAGCTTTGTAGTATAGTCTGAAGTCAGAGAGTCTGATTCCTCCAGGTCCATTTTTTTTCCCTCAAGACCACTTTGGCTATTTGGGGTCTTTTGTGTCTCCATACAAATTTTAAGATTTTTTGTTCTAGTCCTGCAAAAAATGCCATTGGTAATTTGATAGGGATTGCATTGAAACTGTAGATTGCTTTGGGTAGTATAGTTATTTTCACAATATTGATTTTTGCAATCCAAGAACATGTTATATCTCTCCATCTATTGGTATCATCTTTAATTTCTTTCATCAGTGTCTTATTGTTTTCTGCATACAGGTTTTTGTCTCCCTAGGTAGGTTTACTCCTAGGTATTTTATTTTTTTTGTTGCAATGGTAAATGGGAGTGTTTCCTTAATTTCTCTTTCAGGTTTTTCATCATTAGTGTATAGGAATGAAAGAGATTTCTGTACATTAATTTTGTATCCTGCAACTTTACCAAATTCATTGATTAGCTCTAGTAGTTTTCTAGTGGCATCTTTAGGATTCTCTATGTATAGTATCACGTCATCTGTAAACAGTGACCGTTTTACTTCTTCTTTTCCAATTTGTATTCCTTTTATTTCTTTTTCCTCTCTGATTGCCGTGGCTAGGACTTCCAAAACTATGTTGAATAATTGTGGTGAGAGTGGACAACCTTGTCCTCTTCCTGATCTTAGAGGAAATGCTTTCAGTTTTTCACCATTGAGAATGGTGTTTGCTGTGGGTTTGTCATATATGGCCTTTATTATGTTGAGGTAGGTTCCCTCTATGCCCACTTTCTGGAGAGTTTTTATCATAAATGGGTGTTAAATTTTGTCAAAAGCTTTTTCTGCATCTATTGAGATGATCATATGGTTTTTCTTCTTCAATTTGTTAATATGGTGTATCACATTGATTGATTTGCATATATTGAAGAATTCTTGCATCCCTGGGATAAAACCTACTTGATCATGGTGTATGATCCTTTTAATGTGTTGTTGGATTCTGTTAGATAGTATTTTGCTGAGGATTTTTGCATCTATATTCATGACTGATATTGCTCTGTAATTTTCTTTTTCTGTAGTATCTTTGTCTGGTATTGATATCAGGGTGATGGTGGCCTCATAGAATGAGTTTGGGAGTGTTCCTTCCTTTGTAATTTCTTGGAAGAGTTTGAGAAGGATGGGTGTTAGCTCTTCTCCAAATGTTTGATAGAATTCAGCTGTGAAGCCATCTGGTCCTGGACTTTTGTTTGTTGGAAGATTTTTAATGACAGTTAGTGGAAGTTTCATTACTTGTGATTGGTCTGTTCATATTTTCTATTTCTTCCTGGTTCATTCTTGGAAGGTTATACCTTTCTAAGAATTTGTCCATTTCTTCCAGGTTGTCCAGTTTATTTGCATACAGTTGCTTGTAGTAGTCTCTTAGGATGCTTTGTATTTCTGCAGAGTCTGTCGTAACTTCTCCTTTTTCATTTCTAATTTTATTGATTTGAGTCCTCTCCCTCTTTTTCTTGATGAGTCTGGCTAAAGGTTTATCAATTTTATTTATCTTCTCAAAGAAACAGCTTTTAGTTTTATTGATCTTTGCTACTGTTTTCTTTGTTTCTATTTCATTTATTTCTGCTCTGATGTTTATGGTTTCTTTCCTTCTGCTAACTTTGGGTTTTGCTTCTTCTTCTTTCTCTAGTTCCTTTACGTGAAAGGTTAGATTGCTTATGTGAGATGTTTGTTGTTTCCTGAGGTAAGATTGTATTGTTATAAACTTCCCTCTTAGGACTGCTTTTGCTGCATCCCATAGGTTTTGGATCGTCATGTTTTCATTGTGATTTGTCTCTAGGTATTTTTTGATTTCCTCTTTGATTTCTTCAGTGATCTCTTGGTTATTTAGTAACGTATTGTTTAGCCTCCATGTGTTTGTGTTTTTTATGGTTTTTTCCCTGTAATTTGTTTCTAATCTCAGAGTGCTGTGGTCAGAAAAGATGCTTGATATGATATCAATTTTCTTAAATTTACCAAGGCTTGATTTGTGACCCAAGATGTGATCTATTCTGGAGAATGTTCCATGCGCACTTGAGAAGAAAGTGTAATCTGCTGTTTTTGGATGGAATGTCCTATAAATATCAATTAAATCTAACTGGTCTGCTGTGTCATTTAAAGCTTGTGTTTTCTTATTTATTTTCATTTTGGATGATCTGTCCATTGGTGTAAGTGTGGTGTTAAAGTCCTCCACTATTGGGCTTCCCTGGTGGCGCAGTGGTTGAGAGTCTGCCTGCCGATGCAGGGGACACGGGTTCGTGCCCAGGTCCGGGAAGATCCCACATGCCGCGGAGCGGCTGGGCTGGTGAGCCATGGCTGCTGAGCCTGTGCGTCCAGAGCCTGTGCTCCGCAATGGGAGAGGCCACAACAGTGAGAGGCCCGCGTACCGCAAAAAAAAAAAAAAAGTCCCCCACTATTATTGTGTTACTGTTGATTTTCTCTTTTATAGCTGTTAGCAGTTGCCTTATGTATTGAGGTGCTCCTATGTTGGGTGCATATGTATGTATAATTGTTATATCTTCTTCTTAGATTGATCCGTTGATCACTATGTAGTGTCTTTCCTTGTCTCTTGTAGTATTCTTTATTTTAAAGTCTATTTTATGTGTTATGAGTATTGCTACTCCAGATTTCTACTGATTTCCATTTGCATGGAATATCTTTTTCCATCCCCTCACGTTCAGTCTGTATGTGTCCCTAGGACTGAAGTGGGTCTTTTGTAGACAGCATATATATGGGTCTTGTTTTTGTATCCATTTAGCAAGTCTGTGTCTTTTGATTGGAGCATTTAATCCATTCACGTTTAAGGTGATTATCAATATGTATGTTCTTCTTACCATTTTCTTAATTGTTTTGGGTTTGTTTTTGTATGTCGTTTTCTTCTCTTGTGTTTCCCACTAAGAGAAGTTCCTTTAGCATTTGTTGTAGAGCTAGTTTGGTGGTGCTGAATTCTCTTAGCTTTTGCTTGTCTGTAAAGCTTTTGATTTCTCCATCAAATCTGAATGAGATCCTTACCAGATACAGTAATCTTGGCTGTAGGTTCTTCCCTTTCATCACTTTAAGTATATCATGCCACTCCTTTCTGGCTTGTAGAGTTTCTGCTGAGAAATCAGCTGTTAACCTTATGGGTGTTCCCTTGTATGTTATTTGTTGTTTTTCCCTTGCTGCTTTTAATACTTTTTCTTTGTCTCTAATTTTTGCCAATTTGAGTACTATGTGTTACGGCGTGTTTCTCCTTGGATTATCCTGTGTGGGGCTCGCTGAACTTCCTGGAATTGGGTGGCTATTTCCTTTCCCATGTTAGGGAAGTTTTCAACTATAATCACTTCAAATATTTTATCGGGTCCTTTCTCTCTCTCTTCTCCTTCTGGGACCCCTAAAATGAGAATGTTGTTGTGTTTAATGTTGTCCCAGAAGTCTCTTAGGCTGTCTTTATTTCTTTCCCTTCTTCTTTCTTTATTCTGTTCTGCAGCAGTGAATTCCACCATTCTGTCTACCAGGTCACTTATCCGTTCTTCTGCCTCAGTTATTCTGCTATTGATTCCTTCTAGTGTAGTTTTCATTTCAGTTATTGTATTGTTCATCTCTATTTGTTTGTTCTTTAATTCTTCTCGGTCTTTGTTAAACGTTTCTTGCATCTTCTCAATCTTTGCCTCCATTCTTTCTCCGAGGTCCTGGATCATCTTCATTATCATTATTCTGAATTCTTTTTCTGTAAGGTTGCCTATCTCCACTTCATTTAGTTGTTTTTGTGGGGTTTATCTTGTTCCTTCATCTGGTACATAGCCCTCTACATTTTCTTCTTGTCTATCTTTCTGTGAATGTGGTTTTTGTTCCACAGGCTGCAGGATTGTAGTTCTTCTTGCTTCTTCTGCCTGCTCTCTGGTGGATGAGGCTATCTAAGAGGCTTGTGCAAGTTTCCTGATGGCAGGGACTGGTGGTGGGTAGACCTGGGTGCTGCTCTGGTGGGAAGAGCTCAGTAAAACTTTAATCTGCCTGTCTGCTGATGGGTGGGGCTGGGTTCCCTCCCTGTTGGTTGTGTGGCCTGAGGTGACCCAACAGTGGAGCCTATCCGGCTCTTTGGTGGGGCTAATCGTGGACTCTGGGAGGGCTCACGCCAAGGAGTACTTCCCAGAACTTCTGCTGCTTGCTAGTGTCCTTGTCCTCACGGTGAGACACAGCCACTCCCCACCTCTGCAGGAGACCCTCCAACGCTAGCAGGTAGGTCTGGTTCAGTCTCCTCTGGGGTCACTGCTCCTTCCCCTGAGTCCTGAGGTGCACACTGCTTTGTGTGTGCCCTCCAAGGGTGGAATCTCTGTTTCCTCCAGTTCAGTCAGAGTCCTGCAATCAAATCCCACCAGGCTTCAAAGTCTGATTCTCTAGGAATTCCTCCTCCTGTTGCCGGACTCCCACGTTCGGTAGCCTGATGTGGGGCTCAGTACCTTCACTCCAGTGGGTGGACTTCTGTGGTATAAATGTTCTCCAGTTTGTGAGTCACCCACCCAGAAGTTATGGGATTTGATTTTATTGTGATTGCGCCCTCCTACTGTCTCACTGTGGCTTCTCCTTTGTCTTTGGATGTGGGGTATCTTTTCTGGTGTGTTCCAGTGTCTTCCTGTCGATGAATGTTCAGCAGTTAGTTGTAATTCTGGTGTTCTCACAAGAGGGAGTGAGAGCATGTCCTTCTACTCCGTCATCTTGGTTCTATGCCTCTCAAGTGGCCACTGCTCTTAACAAATCATTTTTAGCGACCTGTTGGTGTTCCCCACCATGGAAAACAAACCTTGTTTCTACCTTACTCTTGGTTAAAATAAATTTAGGTGATTTGTAGGAGATGCCAAAATCTGTTTCTATTGAGATCAACATTGACCATAAGTCAATGTTTTGAGAAGTATTCTACTAGTGATCAGATGATGAGGGAGATGAAAAGATTTCCAGTCCCAGATTATTTCTTGAACACATTCATTTATAGACCCTCTATCCCAATATCCCAATGAAATGACAAGTGGAATACAAAAACAAAATCTATTGCACCTAGAAACATGTCATCAATAGAAATATCTGGAAGGTATAAAGTGGATGGCAACAGATAAGTGATGTAGTACATTGTAGCTTGACATCCAGCCATCTTAAAGAGGTGGACAGGGACTTCCTCAGTGATCCGGTGGCTAGGAATCCACGCTCCCAATGCAGGGGCCTGGGTTCCATCCTTGATCAGGGAACTAGATCCCGCATGCCTCAACTAAGTGTTCGCATGCTGCAGCTAAGGATCCCGCATGCAGCAATGAAGATCCCACATGCTGCAAGTAAGACCTGGCACAGCCCAATAAACAAATAATTTTTTTAAAAAAAGAGAAATAGGTAAAGAAAAGAAGAATGTTCATTCCTCTAAAAGAGGTGGATAAGCAGACATACAAAATTTGATTATCCCCAGAACTCCAAATAACCCCAAGATCAAAGGAAGTTCAGGCTAGAGGAAACAGTCCATAGATAATGGGTCCATTAGTTAGTTTTAGAATAGAACACCTGTGCCAATCCTGGCACTTAGAAGGAATGATTCAGAAATTTGCCTACAGGCCAATGCCAGGAGTACAGCACTTTAAAAAAGGCACTGGAATGTGAAAAACTCTCAGAATAAGTGTTGATTCCAGAGAAGAGGGGTTACTCCAGGTAATGTTTAAGTTCCAAGTGGATGGGAAACCCCAAGGTAGAAAACAAACAAATTTTACATTCCTTAGGAAAGCCTGCCAGATGCACAAACACTTTCTTGTCCACATCACAACTATTGGAATGCTGGCTCCTACTACTGAAATTTGTATTAATAGAACAAGAGGACAAGAGTTCTTAGTTAGCCTGAGGAAATACACTTTAGCAATGACTTTAATTTTAGAGCTGCGTCTACAAATATGAACAGACAATTAAGAAGTGACTAAACATTTGAGGAAAAGAAATGGCATGAAAAAGAGAAACTATACTCAAGAAAAAATAACATGGAAAAATGTTTGATATTCTCTTATACAGTAAATCAAACACACACCTGCCCTATAAAAAAAATAAAAATAAGAACGGACATCCTAAGGAAACAATACAAAATAGAAAAAATAAATAGGAATAGTAATAGCTTTAGTGTGGGTTTTTTTCCCCCAGCTTTATTGAGGCATAATTGACAAGTAAAATTAAGTATATTTAAAGTGTACAACATGATGATATATATGTTTGCATTGTGAAATGGTTACCACAATCAAATTAATTAACATACCATTATGTTAAGTGAAATAAGCCAGACAGAGAAAGACAAATACTGTATGGTCTACTTATATGTGGAATCTAAAAAATAAAAAAACAAAAACACAGACTCATAGAAACAGAGAAGACTGGTGATTGTCAGGGGCTGAGGAGTGGGAGAAAAGGGCAGACATCAGTCAAACTTCCAAACATAAGATGAATAAATTCTAGGGACCTAATGTACAGCATGGTGACTATAGTTAATAATATTGTATTATATACTTGAAATTTGCTAAGAGAATAGATCTTAAGTATCTCATTAAAAAAAAAACCTTTGGGCTTCCCTGGTGGTGCAGTGTGAGAGTCCGCCTGCCGATGCAGGGGACATGGGTTCGTGCCCCGGTCCGGGAAGATCCCACATGCCACGGAGCGGCTAGGCCCGTGAGCCATGGCCACTGAGCCTGCACGTCCGGAGCCTGTGCTCCGCAACAGGAGAGGCCACAACAGTGAGAGGCCTGCGTACCGCAAAGAAAAAAAAAAAAAAAGAAAAAAAAAACAACTTAGCTTTAGAGAAACATGAGTTCCAGTGTTCACAATGTAGATCAGATTTCTCTGAAAAAAAAAGGAAAAATCTGAGTACTTGGAAATTGCTGAAATTTAACAAATGACACAATAATTAGAAAATACAGTAAGGTGGCTGAGCAATGAATCAATATGTGAAAGTCAATAAACTTCTCATAAAGTAAAACAAACAACAACCAGCTAAAATACAGAATGGAAAATAAACCTCATTTACAATAAAAACAATGATAACAAAAATTAAATGTCCAGGAATAAATTTAACAAGAATATGCATGAACTTTATAAGATAGTTTTAAAACATTAATGACAACCACAAAAGAATTATTTTTGAATAAATAGAAAGGCATTTCCTGCTTTTGGATAAAAGATATTCATTAGAATGATGCAATTTCTCCCTAAATTAATCATACCTTTAATGTAGTCCAATAAAAACACCAACATGATGGTGACACTAGAAAGACGGAGCAATAAGACATCTTTGCACTTGTTCCCTCACAGAGATACCAACTTAACAACGAGATATGAACCAAAATACCTTTGTGAAAACTCCAGAAACCAGTTAAGAAATTGTAGTACCCTAAGTGAATGCATGGTCAAAGCAGTCACACTGAAACGGGTAAGAAGAGACACTTCACGTGACCACAATCCCCCCACCACCATCACCCTTAGCTGGCATAGCTCAGCTTGGTTCCTGGCTTCTCCTTCAGGGGAGGGGAAAAGGAAGGGAATGGCTTTTTGGAGAGCTACCTGAGGGATTAGTTTCTTTCTCACCTGATTTGGAGCACTAACAGAACTGGCATCATTTGGATGCCTTGAGGATACTGAAAGCCACGGAGACTGTGGAGGCAGCACTGAAGCATTAGAGGGACTACAGAGCCACAGACAGAGCCTGTGCACTCTTGGTGGGATTGTGAAATTGTGCAGCTGCTATAGAAAAGAGTATGAAGATTCATAAAAGATTAAAAATATAACTACCATATTATCCAGCAATTCTACTTTTAGGTATATATCCAAAATAATTGAAAACAGGATCTCAAAGAGATATTTGGACATCCATGTTCATAGCAGCATTATTCATAATAGCCAAAATGTGGAAGCAACATAAATGTCCATTGATGAATAAATGGAAAAAGAGAAGGGGATGTATAGATATAATAGAATATTATTCAGCCTTAAATAAGAAAGAAATCCTGTCATATGCTACAACATGGATGAACCTCGAGGACATTATGCTAAGTGAAATAAGCCAATGACAAAAACTTACTGCATGACTCCACTTATGTCAGGTATCTAAAGTAATCAAACTCATAGAAACAGAAGTAGAATGGTGGTTGCCAGAGCTTGGGGGAAGGCAAATATGAGGAGTTGTTGTTCAATGGGTATAGAGTTTCAGTCATGCAAGACGATAAAGTTCTATGGATCTGTTGTACACTAATGTGCATATATTTAATGTACATTTAAATTTGTTAAGAGGGTAAAGTTATGTGTTTCTTAAATTAATAATTTAAATTTTAGAGCAGTTTTAGGTTCACAGCAAAATTGAGTGGAATACACAGAATTCCCATATATCCCTTGTTCCCACAAACCACAACCTCCCCTGGTATGGAGATCCCAAACAACATTTATTACATGTATTACACTTGGTAATAATTTGTGGTACATTTATTACAACTGATGAACCTACTCTGACACATCATTACCCAAAGTCCATAGGGTCACACCTGGTGGTGTACATTCTATGGGTTCAGATAAATATATGATTACCTGTATCCACTATTGCAATATCATATAGAGTAGTTGCACTGCTCTAAAAATCCTCTGTGCTCAGCCAATTCATTCCTTCCTCCCCACTAACTCCTGGAAACCACTGATCTGTTTACTGTCTTCATAGTTTTGCTTCTTCCATAATGTCATATAGTTGGAATCATATAATAGGTAGCCTTTTCAGATTGGCTTCTTTCAATTAGTAACAGGCATTTAAGTCTCCTCCATATCTTTTCATGGCTTGATAGCTCATTTCTTTTCAGTCTGAAATAATACTCCATTGTCTGGATGCACCATGGTTTATTTATCAGTTCACCTACTGAGGCACATCTTGGTTGCTACCAAGTTTTGGAAATTTTGAACAAAGCTTCTATAGACACCTCTGAGCATGTTTCTGTTGGACGTAAGTATTTAATTCATTTGGGTAAATATCAAGGAGCACAATATGCTAGACAATGTTTATTTTTGTAAGAAACTATCAAATTGTCTTCTAAAGTGGCTATACCATTTTACGTTCCCATCAGTAATGTTTCTGTTGCTCCACATCCTCGTCAGCATTTGGTCTTATTGTGTTGGATTTTCACCATTCTAATAGGTACGAAGTGGTAACCATTGTTGTTTTAATCTGTAATTCCCTAATGATATGTGATTTTGAACATCCTTTCATTTGCTTTGCATCTGTATATCTTTTTTAATGAGGTGTCTGTTTATACCTTTTTGCCTATTTTAAAATTTGTTTGTTTCTTATTGTTGAGTTGTTATGTGCTTCTTATCACACACATACACACAAACGCACACACACACAAAACGTAAAACAAAAAGCAAATAAAACAGTTAGTACCTGGCACATAGTAAATGCTCAGTTAAAAAAAAAACACACAAAACAATGCAACCAACTTTTCGGACCTGAAACTGAGAGATGAGCCCCCAAATAATCTAGCTTTGGAAACCAACAGGGCTTCCATCTGGAGACCCATAAGATTGTAGCAATCTGGGAGAGAGCTCTTAAAGGGCCCACACACTCAAACTTACCTGCCACAGTGCCCAGCTCAAGGCAGCCAATCACTCCCAGACTCAAACTGAAGAAGGTTCACCTACATTTATTAAAGTACAAGCCTGAGGGGCAGGAATCTAATTTAACAAGCACATCTAGGAGCCTTCTGGAACACTCTTCAGGATGGAGAGTGGTGGGAACCATCTTTGCACCCTTCCTTTGCCATGCTCCAAAACATCAGTATCTTCTGGAAAGGAGCATTTACACATATCTAGTGCTCCAGTCTTTGTGGCTGATGACCAGAGGATGCCTCTTGATTGCCTGGCTCTGGAGGATATGGGAGCTTGTATTCCTGGTCCCATGGGACTGTAATAATGATTGTCACCCAGAAAGGAGTTCATCCTCCCGTCTGGCACCCTAAGTTTTGTACCTGCTACCAAGGAACACTTCTATAATGCCTGGCTCTGGTGGCCAGTGGGTCTTACACTCATGGGTCCCACCAAACTATAACTAACAGAGAAAGAGTTCATAAACAGCTACCACTCCAGGGATCAGCAAGAGGCAACGGATCCAAGAGCTCAGTCTTTCTGTGAGGAGGTCTATTAGCTAATCATCATGGTTGCAGCCTAAAGGGCAGCTTTCCAATCACACATGCATCTAGAAGATAACTATTATGCTTCCAGAGACCTTGGGGGGTAGGCCCTATCTTTACACTCTCCCACTGCTGTCTTCAGAGCACCAGTGTCTCCTGGAAGGGAGTTTTACACTTACACAAGGCTGGTGCCCTGGTTTTTGCAGCTGCCACCCAGGAGATTCCCCTTGATCGCCTGGCTCTGGTGCTCAGGGGGATTTGCATTCCTGGGTCCCGCAGGACTATGGCAGTCAGAGAGATATCTTTTAGCAGGCTGCGACTCCCAGGGTACTGCACAGACAGCAGACTGAGGCACACCTCCCAGTCTTTGTGTGAAAGATGCACCTTTGCTTGTCCAGGAGCATCAGCCTGAAGGACAAGTTTCAGGTTTGGCACACATCTAGTGGACTATGGAGCTGCTCTCAAGAAATATAGGCTGTGGACACCATCTTGTCATTCTCACTCTGCCTTGCTCCAACTCACAAGAATCTCCAAGAAGGAGCATGTACACTTGTCTGGAGCCTCAATTTTTGCGACTGCCACCTAGGGGAAAACTACCAGACCTTCTGGACAGTGAAGTTATGTTTGCAGTCCCACAGGACTGCATATATTTGCATACTATTAAAAGCTTCTGCCAGAGGGTCTAGCTTCCAAACAGCCTGAATCTTGGTGCTGAGATGAATCAGTAATCAAAAACCTCCCAAAAAACAAAAGTCCAGGATCAGATGGCTTCACTGGTGAATTCCTCCAAACATTCAAGGAAGTCATACAGGGCTTCCCTGGTGGCGCAGTGGTTGAGAGTCCGCCTACCGATGCAGGGGACATGGGTTCATGCCCCGGTCCAAGAGGATCCCACATGCCGCGGAGCGGCTGGGCCCGTGAGCCATGGCCGCTGAGCCTGCGTGTCTGGAGCCTGTGCTCCACAACAGGAAAGGCCACAACAGTGAGAGGCTCGTGTACCGCAAAAAAAAAAAAGAAAAAAAAAGAAGAAGTCATACAAAACCTTCTCAAGCCCTTCCCAAAGATAGAAGAGGAGAGAACTCTTCCCAGTTCATTACCTTAATGCCAAAACCAAACAAGAATGCCACAAGAAAAGAAAATTACAGACCAATATCCCTGATGAATAAAGACACAAAAATCTTCAATAAAATATTAGCAAATCAATTTCAACAATACATTAAAAGGATTATTCACAACGATCAAGTGTGATTTATTCCAGGCATGCAAGAATAGTTTAGCATCTGCAAAATAGTCAACATGATACACCACATTAACAAGATGAAGGATAAAAATCATATGATTATCTCAATAAATGCAGAAGAAGCATTTGACAAAATTTAACAACCATTTATGAAAAAAAATACTCTCAACAAATTGCGTGTAAAGGGAACATACCTCAATATAATAAAGGCTATATATGACATAACCACAGCTAACATCATACTCAATGGTGAAAAGCTAAAAGCCTTTCCTCTAAGTTCAGGAACAAGACAAGGATACCCACTCTCATCACTTCTATTCAACACAGTATTGAAACCCCTAGCCAGAGCAATCAGACAAGAAAAAGAAATAAAAGGAATACAAATTGGAAAGGAAGAAGTAAACATGCCAGATTACATGATACTATACATAGAAAATCCTAAACACACTACCAAGAAACTAGTAGAGCTCATCAATGAATTTGACAGAGTTGTAGCATAGAAAATTAATGTACAGAAATCTGTTGCATTTCTATAGACTAACAACAAATTATCAGAAAGAGAAATTAAGGGAACAATTCCATTTACTATTGCATCAAAAAGAATAAAATACCTAGGAATAAATCTAACTAAGGGGGTAAAAGACCTGGGCTCAGAAAACTATAAGACACTGAAATTGTTGTCTCCAACAAAACAGATGGAAAGATATACCATGTTCATGGACTAGAAGAACTAATATTGTTAAAATGACCATGGCAATCCACTGATTCAATGCAATCGCTATCAAAATATCAATAGCATTTTTTACAGAACTAAAACTAATAATGTAAATTTTATCTGGAACCTCAAAAGACCCAGAATTGCCAAAACAATTTGCTCTTGCCAAAACAAGAGCAGGAAGCATCATGCTCACTGACTTTAGACTATATCACAAAGCTACAGCAATCAAAACAGTATGATACCAACACAAAAACAGACACATAGATTAATGGAACAGAATAGAAAGTGCACAAATAAATCCACACACTTATGATCAAGTAATTTACAACAAAGGAAACAAGAATATTCAATGGGGAAAAGACAGTCTCTTCAATAAGTAGTGGTGGTGGGAAAACTGGACAGCTACACCTAAAAGAATGAAAGAATATTTTCTCACAGCATATACAGGAACAAACTGAAAGTGGGTTAAAGACTTAAATGTAAGACTGGAAATCATAAACCTCCTAGAAGAAAACATAGACATAACACTCTTTGACATAAACTGTAAAATATTTTTTGGAACTGTCTCCTAAGGCAAAAGAAATAAAAACAAAAATAAACAAATGGGACCTAATTAAACTTAAAAGCTTTTGCACAGTAAAGGAAACCATCAACAACAATAAAAGACAACCTACTGAATGGGAGAAAATATTTGCAAATCATATGACCAACAAGGGGTTAGTATCCAAAATATATAAATGTCTCATACAACTCAATATCAAAAAAACAAAGAACCCAATTAAAAACTGGGCAGAAGACTTGAATAAGCATTTATCCAAAAAAGACATACAGATGGCCAACAGGCACATGAAAAGATGTTCAGCATCGCTAATCATCAGGGAAATGCAAATCAAAACCACAATGAGCTATGACCTCACACCTGTCAGAATGGCTATCATCAAAAAGACCACAGGGCTTCCCTGGTGGCGCAGTGGTTGAGAGTCCACCTACCGATGCAGGGGACGCGGGTTCGTACCCCGGTCCGGGAAGATCCCACATGCCGCAGAGTGGCTGGGCCCGTGAGCCATGGCCACTGAGCCTGCGCATCCGGAGCCTGTGCTCCACAACGGGAGAGGCCACAACAGTCAGAGGCCCACGTACCACAAAAAAAAAAAAAGACCACAAATAAATGTTGGCAAGGATGTGGAGAAGAGAGAAATTTTGTACACTGTTGATGGAAATATAAATTGGTGTAATCACTATGGAAAACAGTATGGAGTTTCCTCAAAAAATTAAAAATAGAGTTACCATATGATCCAGCAATTCTACTCCTGGGTATATAGCCAAAGAAAAAAACACTAATTGGAAAAAATACATTCACCCCAATGTTCATAACAACATTATTTACAATAGCCAAGATATAGAAGCAGATGAAATGTCCATCAACAGATGAATGGATAAGGAAGATGTGGTGGTATACACACATGCACACACACACACACACACACTGGAATATTACTCTGTCATAAAAAATGATGAAATTTTGCCATTTGCAACAATGTGGATGGACCTAGAGAGTATTATGCTGTGAAATAACTCAGAGAAAGACAAATACTATATGTTGTCACTTATATGGGGAGTCTAAAAAATAAAATGAATGAATGAATATAACAAAACAGAAATAGACTCACAGATATAGAGAACAAACTAGGAGTTACCAGTGGGGAGAAGGGCAAGATAGAAGTAGGGGATTAAGAGATACAAACTACTATGTATAAAATAAATAAGCTACAAGTATATGTTGTAGAGAACAGGGAGTATAGCCAATATTTTATAGTAACTTAAAATAGAGTATAGGGCTTCCCTGGTGGCACAGTGGTTGAGAGTCCGCCAGCCAATGCAGGAGACACAGGTTCGTGCCCCAGTCTGGGAGGATCCCACATGCTGCGGAGCAGCTGGGCCCATGAGCCATGGCCACTGAGCCTGCATGTCCGGAGCCTGTGCTCCACAATGGGAGAGGCCACAAAAGTGAGAGGCCTGCGTACCGCAAAAAAAAGAGTATAATCTATAAAAATTTTGAATCAGTATGTTGTACCACTAAAGCTAATATAATATTGTAAATCAACCATACCTCAATAAAAAAAAAATAGTAAAGGAAAGGAAAGAAGGAAGGAAGGAAGGGAGGAAGAGAGGAAGGAAGGAAGGAAGGGAGAGAAAGAAAGAAGAAAAAAGAAAGAAAGAAAGAAAGAGAGAGAGAGAGAGGGAGGGAGGAAGGAATGAAGGAAGAAAGGAAGAAAGAAAGACGGTCATACAGAGTGAAGTAAGTCAGAAAGAGAAAAACAAATATTGTATATTAACACATATATGTGGAATCTAGAAAAATGGTACAGATGAACCAGTTTGTAAGGTAGAAATAGAGACACAGATGTAGAGAACAAACGTATGGACACCAAGGGGGGATGGGGGAAGTGGGACGAATCGGGAGATTGGGATTGACATATATACACTAATATGTATAAAATAGATAACCAATGAGAACCTGTTGTATAGCACAGGGTACTCTACTTCACTGTACAGTAGAAACTAACACAACATTGTAAAACAACCATACCCCAATAAAAAAGAAAGAGAAAGAAAGAAAGGAAGAAAGAAAGAAAGAAAGAAAGAAAGGAAGGAAGGAAGGAAGGAAGGAAGGAAGGAAGGAAGAAAGTCCTAGCCAGAGTAGTTAGGCATGAAAAACAAATAAACAGTATGCACACTAAAATGGAAGAGGTAAAACAGTCCCTATTTGCAGAAGACATATATAAAAACCTTAGACTCCATCAAAAAACTGTTAGAACTAATAAACAAACTCACTAAACTCACAGGGTACAAAATCAATATGCAAAAAGCTGTTGTGCCTTTTTACACTAATAACACACTATCAGAAAAAGAAATTAAGAAAACAATCCCATTTACAATTGCATCAAGAATAAACACCTAGGAATAAGTTTAACCATGGAAGTGAAAGAGCTCTATATTGAAAACTACAATATATTAATGAAAGAAATTGAAGACACAAATGAATGGAAAGATATTCTGTGCTCATGGATTTGAAAAACCAATATTGTTAAAATGTGCATACTACCCAAAGCAATCTACAGATTCACTGCAATCCCTATCAAAAGTCCAATGGCATATTTCAAAGAAATGGAAAAAATATTCTGAAATTTGTAGGGAACCATGAAAGACCCTGAATAGCCAAAGCAATCTTGAGAAAGGAGAACAAAGCTGGAGACATCACCTTCCCTGATAACAAACTATATTACAAATCTATAGTAATTAAAACAGTACAGTGTTGGCATAAAACAAACACAAAGACCAATGGAACAGAATAGAGAGCCCAGAAATAACCCTGTGCATATATGGTCAATTAATTCATGACAAAGAGCCAAGAATATACAATGGGGAAATGATAGTCTCTTCAATAAATGCTGTTGGGAAAACTGGACAGCCACATGCAAAAGAATTAATTTCGACCATTATTTTATACCATATACAAACATTAACTCAAAATTGATTAAAGACTTCAACATAAGACCTAAAGTGATAAAATTCCTAAAAGGAAAACTTAGGCTGTAATCTCCCTGACATACATCTTGGTGATGATTTTTTCTGAATCTGACACCAAAGCAAAAGCAACAAAAGCAAAAATAAATAAGTGGGACTACATCATACTAAAAAGCTTCTGCACAGTGAAGGAAACCATCAACAAAATGAAAAGGCAACCTACTAAATGGGAGAAAATATTTTCAAATCGTATGACTAACAAGCAGTTAATATCCAAAATATAATATATAAATAACTCATACAATTCAATAGCAAACAACAAACAAACAATCTGATTTAAAAATGGGCAGAAGGTTTGAATAGAGATTTTTCCAAACAAGGCATACAGATAGACAACAGGTAAATGGATAGATGCTCAACATCATTAATCATCAGGGAAATGCAAATCAAAACCACAATGAGATAACACCTCACACCTGTCAGAAAGGCTATTATCAAAAAGATAACAAATAACAACTGTTGACAATGATCTAGAAAAAAGGGAACACATGCCCTTTTGGTGGGAATGTAAATTGGTGCAACCACTGGGGAAAACAGTATGGAGATTTCTCAGAAAATTAAAAAGAGAACTACTATATGATCCAGTAGTTCTAGTTCTGGTAATTTTTCTGAAGTAAACAAAAACATTAACTCCAAAAAAATATATGCACCCCCATGTTCATTGCAGCATTATTTACAATAGCCAAGATATGAAAACAACCTAAGTATTCATCAATAGATGACTGGATAAAAAAAAAAAAAAGGATGACTGGATAAAGAAAGTGTGGTATATATATATATACAATGGAAAACTATTCAGCCATAAAAAAATGAAATCTTGCCAATTGAGACAACATGGATGGACCTTGAGGGCATTATGCTAACTGAAAAAAGTCTGACAGAGAGACAAATACTACATGCTCTCTTTTATATGTGGAATCTTAAAACAAACAGGGCTTCCTGGTGGTACAGTGGTTAAGTCTGCATTCCCAATGCAGGGGGCACAGGTTCGATCCCTGGTCAGGGAAGTTCCCCATGCTGTGGGGTTCGGCCAAAAAAAAAAAAAAACTAAAATAAAAACAAACAGAGATTGGTTCAAGATGGCAGAGTAGAAGAACGTGCTCTCACTCCCTCTCGCGAGAGCACCAGAAACACAACTAACTGCTGAACAATAATCGACAGGAAGACACTGGAACACACCAGAAAAGATACCCCACATCCAAAGACAAAGGAGAAGCCACAGTGAGACAGTAGGAGGGCGCAATCACAATAAAATCAAATCCCATAACTTCTGGGTGGGTGACTCACAAACTGGAGAACATTTATACCACAGAAGTCCACCCACTGGAGTGAAGGTACTGAGCCCCACATCAGGCTACCGAACGTGGGAGTCCGGCAACAGGAGGAGGAATTCCTAGAGAATCAGACTTTGAAGCCTGGTGGGATTTGATTGCAGGACTCTGACTGAACTGGAGGAAACAGAGATTCCACCCTTGGAGGGCACACACAAAGCAGTGTGCACCTCAGGACTCAGGGGAAGGAGCAGTGACCCCAGAGGAGACTGAACCAGACCTACCTGCTAGCGTTGGAGGGTCTCCTGCAGAGGTGGGGAGTGGCTGTGTCTCACCGTGAGGACAAGGACACTAGCAAGCAGCAGAAGTTCTGGGAAGTACTCCTTGGCGTGAGCCCTCCCAGAGTCCACGATTAGCCCCACCAAAGAGCCGGATAGGCTCCACTGTTGGGTCACCTCAGGCCACACAACCAACAGGGAGGGAACCCAGCCCCACCCATCAGCAGACAGGCAGATTAAAGTTTTACTGAGCTCTTCCCACCAGAGCAGCACCCAGGTCTACCCACCACCAGTCCCTGCCATCAGGAAACTTGCACAAGCCTCTTAGATAGCCTCATCCACCAGAGAGCAGGCAGAAGAAGCAAGAAGAACTACAATCCTGCAGCCTGTGGAACAAAAACCACATTCACAGAAAGATAGACAAGAAGAAAATGTAGAGGGCTATGTACCAGATGAAGGAACAAGATAAACCCCACAAAAACAACTAAATGAAGTGGAGATAGGCAACCTTACAGAAAAAGAATTCAGAATAATGATAATGAAGATGATCCAGGACCTCGGAGAAAGAATGGAGGCAAAGATTGAGAAGATGCAAGAAACGTTTAACAAAGACCGAGAAGAATTAAAGAACAAACAAATAGAGATGAACAATACAATAACTGAAATGAAAACTACACTAGAAGGAATCAATAGCAGAATAACTGAGGCAGAAGAACGGATAAGTGACCTGGTAGACAGAATGGTGGAATTCACTGCTGCAGAACAGAATAAAGAAAGAAGAAGGGAAAGAAATAAAGACAGCCTAAGAGACTTCTGGGACAACATTAAACACAACAACATTCTCATTTTAGGGGTCCCAGAAGGAGAAGAGAGAGAGAAAGGACCCGATAAAATATTTGAAGTGATTATAGTTGAAAACTTCCCTAACATGGGAAAGGAAATAGCCACCCAATTCCAGGAAGTTCAGCGAGCCCCACACAGGATAATCCAAGGAGAAACACGCCGTAACACATAGTACTCAAATTGGCAAAAATTAGAGACAAAGAAAAAGTATTAAAAGCAGCAAGGGAAAAACAACAAATAACATACAAGGGAACACCCATAAGGTTAACAGCTGATTTCTCAGCAGAAACTCTACAAGCCAGAAAGGAGTGGCATGATATACTTAAAGTGATGAAAGGGAAGAACCTACAGCCAAGATTACTGTATCTGGTAAGGATCTCATTCAGATTTGATGGAGAAATCAAAAGCTTTACAGACAAGCAAAAGCTAAGAGAATTCAGCACCACCAAACTAGCTCTACAACAAATGCTAAAGGAACTTCTCTTAGTGGGAAACACAAGAGAAGAAAACGACATACAAAAACAAACCCAAAACAATTAAGAAAATGGTAAGAAGAACATACATATTGATAATCACCTTAAACGTGAATGGATTAAATGCTCCAATCAAAAGACACAGACTTGCTAAATGGATACAAAAACAAGACCCATATATATGCTGTCTACAAAAGACCCACTTCAGTCCTAGGGACACATACAGACTGAACGTGAGGGGATGGAAAAAGATATTCCATGCAAATGGAAATCAGTAGAAATCTGGAGTAGCAATACTCATAACACATAAAATAGACTTTAAAATAAAGAATACTACAAGAGACAAGGAAAGACACTACATAATGATCAACGGATCAATCTAAGAAGAAGATATAACAATTATACATACATATGCACCCAACATAGGAGCACCTCAATACATAAGGCAACTGCTAACAGCTATAAAAGAGAAAATCAACAGTAACACAATAATAGTGGGGGACTTTTTTTTTTTTTTTGCGGTACGCGGGCCTCTCACTGTTGTGGCCTCTCCCATTGCGGAGCACAGGCTCTGGACGCACAGGCTCAGCAGCCATGGCTCACCAGCCCAGCCGCTCCGCGGCATGTGGGATCTTCCCGGACCTGGGCACGAACCCGTGTCCCCTGCATCGGCAGGCGGACTTTCAACCACTGCGCCACCAGGGAAGCCCAATAGTGGAGGACTTTAACACCACACTTACACCAATGGACAGATCATCCAAAATGAAAATAAATAAGAAAACACAAGCTTTAAATGACACAGCAGACCAGTTAGATTTAATTGATATTTATAGGACATTCCATCCAAAAACAGCAGATTACACTTTCTTCTCAAGTGCGCATGGAACATTCTCCAGAATAGATCACATCTTGGGTCACAAATCAAGCCTTGGTAAATTTAAGAAAATTGATATCATATCAAGCATCTTTTCTGACCACAGCACTCTGAGATTAGAAACAAATTACAGGGAAAAAACCATAAAAAACACAAACACATGGAGGCTAAACAATACGTTACTAAATAACCAAGAGATCACTGAAGAAATCAAAGAGGAAATCAAAAAATACCTAGAGACAAATCACAATGAAAACATGACGATCCAAAACCTATGGGATGCAGCAAAAGCAGTCCTAAGAGGGAAGTTTATAACAATACACTCCTACCTCAACATCTCACATAAGCAAGCTAACCTTTCACGTAAAGGAACTAGAGAAAGAAGAAGAAGCAAAACCCAAAGTTAGCAGAAGGAAAGAAACCATAAACATCAGAGCAGAAATAAATGAAATAGAAACAAAGAAAACAGTAGCAAAGATCAATAAAACTAAAAGCTGTTTCTTTGAGAAGATAAATAAAATTGATAAACCTTTAGCCAGACTCATCAAGAAAAAGAGGGAGAGGACTCAAATCAATAAAATTAGAAATGAAAAAGGAGAAGTTACGACAGACTCTGCAGAAATACAAAGCATCCTAAGAGACTACTACAAGCAACTGTATGCCAATAAAATCGGCAACCTGGAAGAAATGGACAAATTCTTAGAAAGTTATAACCTCCCAAGACTGAACCAGGAAGAAATAGAAAATATGAACAGACCAATCACAAGTAATGAAACTATGACTGTCATTAAAAATCCTCCAACAAACAAAAGTCCAGGACCAGATGGTTTCACAGCTGAATTCTATCAAACATTTAGAGAAAAGCTAACACCCATCCTTCTCAAACTCTTCCAAGAAATTGCAGAGGAAGGAACACTCCCAAACTCATTCTATGGGGCCACCATCACCCTGATATCAATACCAGACAAAGATACTACAAAAAAAGAAAATTACAGACCAATATCACTGATGAATATAGATTCAAAAATCCTCAGCAAAATACTATCTAACAGAATCCAACAACACATTAAAAGGATCATACATCATCCTCAAGTGGAATTTCCCCCAGTGATGCATGATTCTTGAATATACGCCAATCAATCAATGTGATACACCATATTAAAAAATTGAAGCAGAAAAACTATATGATCATCTCAATAGACGCAGAAAAAGCTTTTGACAAAATTCAACACCGATTTATGATAAAAACTCTCCAGAAAGTGGGCATAGAGGGAACCTACCTCAACATAATAAAGCCCGTATATGACAAACCCACAGCAAACATCATTCTCAGTGGTGAAAAACTGAAAGCATTTCTTCTAAGATCAGGAACAAGACAAGGATGCTCACTATCACCACTATTATTCAACATAGTTCTGGAAGTCCTAACCACGGCAATCAGAGAGGAAAAAGAAATAAAAGGAATACAAATTGGAGAAGAAGAAGTAAAATGGTCACTGTTTACAGATGACATGATACTATACATAGAGAATCCTAAAGATGCCACTAGAAAACTACTAGAGCTAATCAATGAATCTGGTAAAGTTGCAGGATACAAAATTAATGCAGAGAAATCTCTTTCATTCCTATACACTAATGATGAAAAATCTGGAAGAGAAATTAAGGAAATACTCCCATTTACCACTGCAACAAAAAGAATAAAATACTTAGAAATAAACCTACCTAGGGAGACAAAAACCTGTATGCATAAAACAATAAGACACTGATGAAAGAAATTAAAGATGATACCAATAGATGGAGAGATATACCATGTTCTTGGATTGGAAAAATCAATATTGTGAAAATAACTATACTACCCAAAGCAATCTACAGATTCAATTGCAATCCCTATCAAATTACCAATGGCATTTTTTTAAGGAGCTAGAACAAAAAATCTTAAAATTTGTATGGAGACACAAAAGATCCCGAATAGCCAAACAGTCTTGAGTGAAAAAAATGGAGCTGGAGGAATCAGACTCCCTGACTTCAGACTGTACTACAAAGCTACAGTAATCCAGACAATATGGTACTGGCACAAAAATAGCAACATCGATCAATGAAACAAGATAGAGGGCTCAGAGATAAAACCACACACCTATGGTCAACTAATTATGACAAAGAAGGCAAGGATATACAATGGAGAAAAGACAGTCTCTTCAATAAGTGGTGCTGGGGAAACTCAACAGCTACATGTGAAAGAATGAAATTAGAACACTTCCTAGCACCATACACAAAAATAAGCTCAAAATGGATTAGAGAGCTAAATGAAAGACCGGACACTATAAAACTCTTAATGGAAAACATAGGAAGAACACTCTCTGACATAAATCACAGCAAGATCTTTTTTGATCCACCTCCTAGAGTAATGGAAACAAAACCAAAAATAAACCAATGGGACCTAATGAAACTTCAAAGCTTTTGCACAACCAAGGAAACCATAAACAAGACGAAACGACAACTCTCAGAATGGGAGAAAATATTTGCAAATGAATCAACGGACAAAGGATTAATCTCCAAAATATAAAAACAGCTCATGTAGCTCAATATTAAAAAAACAAACAACCCAATCCAAAAATGGGCAGAAGACCTAAATAGACATTTCTCCAAAGAAGACATACAGATGGCCAAGAAGCACATGAAAAGCTGCTCAACATCACTAATAATTAGAGAAATGCAAATCAAAACTGCAATGAGGTATCCCCTCACATCAGTGAGAACGGGCATCATCAGAAAATCTACAACAAACAAATGCTGTAGAGCGTGTGGAGAAAAGGGTACCCTCTTGCACTGTTGTTGGGAATGTAAATTGATACAGCCACTATGGAGAACAGTATGGAGGTTCCTTCAAAAACTAAAAATAGAATTACCATATGACCCAGCAATCCCACTACTGAGCATATACCCAGAGAAAACCATAATGCAGAAAGACACATGCACCCCAATGTTCACTGCAGCACGATTTACAATAGCCAGGTCATGGAAGCAACCTAAATGCCCATCGACAGACGAATGGATAAAGAAGAAGTGGTACATATATACAATGTGATATTACTCAGCCATGAAAAGGAACGAAATTGGGTCATTTGTAGAGACGAGGATGGATCTAGGGACTGTCACAGAGTGAAGTAAGTCAGAAAGAGAAAAACAAATATTGTATATTAATGCATATATGTGGAACCTAGAAAAATGGTACAGATGAACTGGTTTGCAGGGCAGAAATTGAGACACCGATGTAGAGAACAAACATTTGGACACCAAGGGGAGAAAGCGGTGGGGGCTGTTGGTGGTGGTGTGATGATTTGAGCAATTGGGATTGACAGGTATACAGTGATGTGTATAATGACTAATAAGAACCTGCTGTATAAATAAATAAATAGATAAACAAATAAATAAAAAGAAAGTACAAAGTCAAAGTCCGCATCTCATACCCCATTCTCTCAACTCTTCACTCAAAGGCATTTGCTGTTAAGGGTGATATATATCCTTCTATCCATTGTATATAGAATTGCTTGAGTGAATGAAAAGGCACTGTCCTTGGAATGGAATTTTAGAGTGAAAGTTTTGTGTTTTCAATTGTTGAAAGAAAATACCTACTGTATACTAAGCGTTTTAAATGGACATGATCAATCCATATAAATACACAGCTAAAGTGAAGTGAGAACTCAGTCTTGCCCCATCTCCTTAACAGCGCTGGGCCAGCTCAAAGATGGTAGACCAGTACTGCCCCGAAGGGGCTTGGAAATTTGTAGGAGAAAGGGTATTCTGTTGTCACAATGATTGGGAGGGTGGAATAAGGGGCTGGGACATTAGACGTGCTGCAGTGCATATGGCAGTCTCACCGAATGAACAATTGTCCTGTGTCCCATACAATCTACAAATATTTTGGTGGGCATTCATGTTGGTGAAGAATCTTTATTATCCTGGGCCCAGTGCCTGGCTACATTTTACATCTAAATTCATCCACAGTTTTTTTTTTTTTTTCCTTTGTCATATTTTTAATATACATTGAATTTTCCAGGAATACAGCCACCATGTAAATAGAGAGTTAAACGTTTTGGAAAGTTGCGTCACTGTGACATTTTAAGTCCTAAACCAACATATTTTTATTAGTCTCTATTTATAACTAGTGCATTCACAGTGATTCTATTTGTAATCTGACTATGCTACCACTATACCCAAGCTTATACATAATGATATATATGTTTATTATATAAATTACTTGCCTTTTGGTTCCTTTTATATTGTGTCTAGGGTGTGTTGTTCATATTTTTTTAAAGTATGTGTATAGTAAATTATATCATCTATAAATTCTAAAAAAAAAAAAGAGCAGTGGCCACTCGTGTTGGCTGAAAAAGCACATAGACTTATAGGAATGGGTAAGCCAAAGCCTGGAGCATATAAAGTTGAAAAAGGCTTTAAATTTGTGCATTTTCAGCAACATGCACTTTCCTAAACTTCTGATCTGAGTGTAAATTCTTATATCTTTTGTGGTGGGCAGTGTTGGCAAATTGTACCAAAAATGATAATAATAATCCAATCTCATTCGCATAGCAATTCTATTCTTAGAAATGTATCATAAAAAACTAAACAAAGGTGACTTCCCTGGTGGCACAGTGCTTAAGAATCCACCTGCCAATGCAGGGGACACAGGTTCGAGCCCTGGCCCGGGAAGATCCCACATGCCGCGGAGCAACTAAGCCCGTACACCACAACTACTGAGCCTGTGCTCTACAGCCCGTGAGCCACAACTACTGAGCCTGTGAGCCACAACTACTGAGCCTACATGCCACAACTACTGAAGCCCACACACCTACAGCCTGTGCTCTGCAACAAACAGAAGTCACCACATTGAGAAGCCTGTGCATCGCAATGGAAGAGTAGCCCCTGCAACTAGAGAAAGCCCACACACAGCAACAAAGACACAAGGTCAAAAAAAAACTGAACAAAAGAATATGTAAAAATTTAGCTACAAGGATATCAACCATAATATTACTTATTAAAGTAAAAAAATTAGAAAGAATATCAATTTAATAATTAGATATTTATTTCATTTTTTCTTTATCCTTAATAGACTTCATTTTTTTACAGCAGTTTTACATTCACAGCAAAATTGAGCAGAATATACAGAGTTCCTCTGTATTCCCTGCACTCCTCCCCTCACATGAACGGTCTCCCCCACAGTCAACACCCTGGCACCAGTGGTACATTTGTTACAATTCATTAACCTGTATTGATGCAACATTATCACTCAAAGTGCATGCTTTGCATTACAGTTCATTCGATGTTGTACAATCTGAGTTTTGACAAATATATAATTACATGTATCCACCATTACAGTAGTATTACTGCCCTAAAAATCCTTGGTGCTCTGCCTGTTCATCCCTTCCTCCCCCCCCCCAACTCCTGGCAACCACTGATCTTTTAAGTGTCTCCATAGTTTTGCCTTTTCTGGAAGGTCATAGTGTTGGAATCATTAACATGCAGGCTTTTCAGATTGGCTTTTTTCACTTAGTAATAGGAATTTAGGTTTTTTTCATGTCTTTTCATGGCTTGATAGCTCATTTATTTTAGTGCTGAATAATATTCCATTGTCTGGATGCATTATGGTTTATTTATCAACTCACCTATTGAGGGACATCTTGGTTGCTTCCAAGTTTACGCTACTTTGAATAAAGCTGCTATAAACATGCATGAGCATGTTTTTGTGTGGATATAAGTTTTCAGTTCAGTTGGGTAAATATCAAGGCGCACAATTACAGGATCATTTGGTAATACTATGTTTAGTTTTGGTAAGAATCTACCAAATTGTCTTCCAAAGTGACTACACCATATTGCATGCCAACCAACAATGAATCAGAGTTCCTGTTGCTACACATCCTTGACAGCATTTGGTGTTGTCATTGTTTTGGATTTTCATCATTCTAATAGGTATATAGTGGAATCTTATTGTTGTTTTAATTTGCAATTTCCTAATGGCATATGATGTTGAGTATTTTTTCATATGCTTGCTTTCTATGTGTATATCTTTTAAAATGACCTGTCTTTTCAGACATTTTGATTATTTTTACCTGGGCTCTTCATTCTCTTATTGTTGAGTTTTAAGTATTCTTTGTATATTTTTGATAACAGTCCTTTACCAGATATGCCTTTTACAAATATTTCCTCCCAGTCTGTGACTTGTCTTCACATTTTCTTGACAGTGTCTTTCATAGAGGATCTTTGTTTAAAAAAAATTCGGGCACTTCTATGAGGTAAAATACAGCCACTTCAAAAGATACCACAGAAGAATATTAGCATAAATGTGTCCTCGCAGTGTATTGAGTGAAGCACTCAGATCTCAGATATGATGTGTGTGTGTGTGTGTGTGTGTGTGTGTGTGTGTGTTAGTTGGAGAGACATATGGATAGCTAGATAGATACATGTATTAGTCAGAGTTCTCCAGAGAAAGAGAACCAATAAGAGATTATCTATTGATCTATGTCTCTGTACCTATATATGTAAAGGGATTGGCTCACATGATTATGGAGCCTAAGTCCCAAGATATGCAGTGGTAAGCTGGAGACCCAGGAAAGCCAACGTATAGTTCCAGTCCTAGTCCAAAGGCCTGAGAAACAGGAGAGTCAATGATATAAATTCCAGTCCAAAATCTGGCCAAAATCTGGCAGGCTTGAGATGCAAGAATCACTGATGTTTCAGTTCGAGTCTAAAGGCAGGAAAAGACTAATGTCCCAGCTCAAGCCAGTCAGAGAGGAGGAGCTCTTTCTTGTTTGAAAGAAGATCAGACTTTTTGTTCTATTCAGGACTTCAACTAACTGGATGAGGGCCACCCATGTCAGAGAGAGCAATCTGCTTTACTCAGTCTGCCAATTCAGATATGAATCACATCCCAAAACACCCTCACAGACACATCCAAAATAATGTTTGACCAAATATCTGAGCACCTCGTGGCCCAGTCATGTTCACATATAAGATTATCACAGATCCACCCTTGTCAACATGGCCCCAATACACATCTCCTTAAATCACAGTTAATCACCAAATAGAGACAATAAGAAGCTCATAATTCCATTTAACATGATACAGCTATCCTGCGTACAACTGAAAACACACTAGCCTCTTTCCCAGAAGAGGAGGTAGTCCTTGAGTGATGCTTACTCTTTTCCTTGATATCTCCTAACTTAAATACCATGAAGTAAAATGAACAACAATACTTAAATACTATGATATAAAGTCAATACATCTTATACTATATGTCCAGGGAATAAAAGAGTAAAGAAAATGAAGATCAATCTATCTATCTATCTATCCAGATATACAAATGTATTCATAAGAAAATAAGGAAGAAATATTCATGACGATTACAGTCCTATGTATGTAACTGGTCATGTGGTCACAGCTGGTATTTATAACTACCTTCTCTTGCTACCCATTCTGTTATTCCCTTTGCCTTCAGCAAGCACTTCAGTTGGTCATGTTGGTTGTTTACCTGGTGGGGTGACCCAAATCTTTATTTCTGAAAAGTCTGGGCCATTAGTAGTCCTGCCTAGATTGAGTTGTTGTAGTTTTACATTGACCTTAATCAATGGTCATGGTAATAAGAGAAACCCTAAGGTATCTCCCATATTCCAGACATTCTCTTCCTTACCCCCATCATGAAATAGTAGTCCAATTACCCTGTAGCAGTCAGGACCAATCACCCCAACCAGCACAATAACTCCCTTCTTTGCCTCTTGATTCAGAGGCATTATGAGCCCAAAGTGGTCGGGTGGTAGTCTTAACTTGCAGTTCAGTGGAATCATGGTTGTGCCTCCTGTCGGAATCATTCCTGTCTTTGGAATTAAGACCTCTAGGTCTGCAGAGCATAAGGTCGTGTGAACAGGAAGCAAAAATTTTGGTAGAGAGTCACTATGGTTAATGGTGAGTGGTACCACTCCCATTTCCACCCCTTTTTTTCCTAGACCTGTGAATCCTGGCTATGGGAGAAACAGGACCATAAATTGAATGCTGATTCAATGCATATACAGCCTTCTGGAAAACCTTGTCCCCACCCTACAAGGTATTGCAACTAGCTGGCATTATAACTGAGTTTTCAAAAGGCCATTACAACATTCTATCAAGCTACCTGCTTCAGAATGGTGGGGAACGTGGTAAGACCAGTGAATTCCATGATCATAGGCCCATTGCTGCACCTCTTTTGCTGTGAAGTGAGTTCCTGAATCAGAAGCAATGCTGTCTGGAATACTATAATGATGGATAAAACATTCTATAAGTCCATGGATGGCAGTTTTGGCAGAAGCATTGCATGAAGGGAAGACAAATCCATATCCACAGTAAGTGTCTATTCCAGTAAGAAAAAAAAACCACTTCTCCTTCCATCATGGAAGAAGTCCAGTATAATCAATCTGCCATCAGATAACTGGCTGATTACCCTAGGGAATAGTGCCATATCAAGATTCAGGGGCTTCCCTGGTGGCGCAGTGGTTGAGAGTCCGCCTGCCGATGCAGGGGACACGGGTTCATGCCCCGGTCCGGGAAGATCCCACATGCCGCGGAGCGGCTGGGCCCGTGAGCCATGGCCGCTGAGCCTGCACGTCTGGAGCCTGTGCTCCGCAACGGGAGAGGCCACAGTGGTGAGAGACCCGTGTACCGCAAAAAAAAAAAAAAAAAAAAAAAAAAAAAAAAAAAAAAAAAAAAATTCAGCATTGGTCTCTCCTGCTAGCAGATTGGGCATTCAGCAGTAGCCTTAGCCAGGTTGGCCTTGGTGGGTGAAAGTCCATGTTGCCGAGCCCATGAATAACCTCTATTCCTGCCACTATGACTATGTTGTTCATGAACCCTATGAGAGGGGTGGCTGTGGAAAGAGGTTGACTGGTATCCACAGGAAGCATCGTTCTATCCATTTGATTATTAAAATTCCCTTCTACTGCAGTCATCTTTTGATGAACATTCATATGGGACACAGATATTTTCACATTTTTGCCCCATTCAAAGAGTTCTATCCACATACCTCTTTCCCAAATTTCCTTGTCACCAATTTTCCAATCATGTTTCTTCCAAATCTCTGACCATCCAGCCAAACCATTGGCCAAACTGACCATGAATCAGTATATAATCTCACATTTGGCAATTTTTTCTTCCAAACAAAGTGAACAACCGTGTGTACTGCTTGAAATTCTTCCCAAGGGGAAGATCTCCCTTTATCCCTTCAGTAATGTCCCAGAGAGGGGTTGCAGTGCTACAGCTGTCCACTTTGGGGTGGTACCTGCATATCATGCAGAACTATCTGTAAATCAGGCCCAGATCTTCTCTTCCTCTAGCAGCTGATTATAGTGAACTCCCCATGAGGCTATAGGTGCAGGTTGGGAGAGAGAAAGTTGGGTAACAAAAATGGGGACTAATGGCATTTGGTCCACTTATTCATGTAACTCACTTGTGCCTTTAGGGCCTGCTTGGACCCAATCACGTATATAACAGCGCCATTTGAATGATGAAATGCTGTTATGCACACCCAATTTTATGGCTTGGTGGGTCAGATAACACCCAGTTCCTGATGGGCAGCTCAGGTTACATGGTAACTTTGTGGCCCATGGTTAATGTTCAGTCTCTACTAAGTCCCAGTAGCAGGCCAAGAGCTGTTTCTCAAAAGTGGTGAAGATAAATGCAGAGGGTGGCAGGGCTTTGCTCACAAGTCCTAATGTCCCTGCTGCACTATTGATTCTGCTGGATCATATTTGCTTGACGGCCTGGACCTATCACAGAGGCTTCTCATTTTTGGGTCCCACTCAAAACTAGCAGCTTTTTGGGTCACTCACTAGGTGGCCAGGATAACACACTCAAATGAGGGATATGTTGCCTCCAAAAATCCAGTGACACCTACGAAAAACTATGCCTCTTTTTTGGTAGTAGGAGGGGTCAGATGCAACAACTTATCTTTCACCTTAGAGGGGATATCTCTACATACCCCACACCACTGGACCCATAGAAATTTTAATGAAGTAGAAAGTCCCTGAAATTTGTTGAATTTATTACCCTCTGATGGGCAAAATTCTTACAAATAAGTCTAAAATAGTTGCTACTTCTTACTAGTCCAATTAGCATAATGTCATCAATGTAATGGACCTATCTTGTGGAATGAGAAGGCATTCAAGATGTCTACAAACTAAATTATAGCACAGGATGGAGAGTTGATATACTCCTGAGGTAGGACAATGAAGGTGCATTGCTGGCCTTGCCAACTGAAAGCAAACTGTTTCTGTCACTCTTTACTAAAAGATCTAGAGAAAAAAGCATTTGCTAGATCAGTAGCTTCCTACCAGGTACTAGGGGATGTGTTTATTTGCTGGAGAAATGAAACCACATCTGATACAGCAGCTGCAAATGGAATCTGTTCCTGGTTTGGCTTGCGACAATCCACTCTTATTCTCCAAAATCGATCTGTGTTCTGCACAGGACAAATATGTGAGTTGAATGGGGAGGTATTAGGAATCACCACCCTTGTTTATCTCATGGCCTTGATCATAACACTAATCTCTGCAACCCCTCCAGCAATGCAGTGTTGCTTTTCATTTACTATTTTTCTAGGTAGAGGCGTTGCTTCCACTTAGTCTTTCACACCATAAGGGAACTACAGGTCAGGGAACCAATGTGAGGCTGCTGAGTATATCTATGCAAATTATGCATTTTGGAACTGGAGGAATAATCACGTGATGAATTTGGGGGCTAACTGTGTCGACTGTGAGATAGACTGGAGCTAAAACTCCACTGATCACCTGACCTCTGTCTGTGGATCACAGTGACCTTTTGGGTCTTGTGGAGTTAGTGTCAGTTTAGAGTCAATGTCTAGTAGTCCCCAAAAGGTTTGATCATTTCCTTTTCCCAAATGCACAGTTACCCTGCTAAAAGACCACAGACACTTTTATGAGAGGCTGGAAGAAAGACGAACAGTATAAATATTTCGTAGTGTGCTGAGGTCCTTCCTCAAGAATCATGGCCTTCCCTTCGTTTTGGGTCTGTAAACTGGCTCAATACTATGAATTAATTTGGGAGGGGCATGACTCTTTGTTTTTATGATTCAGGTTAGACATTTGTTCACTTGAACTAGAACTTTCCTGCTTGTATGGATTAAGTAAGAATTAAGAAAGTTTCCTATCTATTTCACTTCTAGGAACACCATGATCAACTAGACAATGCCACAGGTCTATGCTAGTCAGACTATTCTGACTCCTTCTTTCACTATGCTGTCCATTGTGGTAACAATACTCACCTTGCCTTTGGCAGTTGAGTGCTGCCACTTGGTCCCTGCCACCCCAGAATTCAATTACTCCCATTGCATTTAGGTTTCCCAACTGAAAAATGCAGTTCCCACTGTATGTTCTGGCCTAAAGAGAAGAGCAAGCACAGAGTTCTTCAAGGATGTCAGGGTTCAGGTCACAAATTTATATCTTATTGTATTGGTAGAAGGTATCTCTTCTGTACCTTCCCAGGGTGGGTGAGTAGATCTAAAATGACAAATTCACTTTAAAATACCTATTTCTCTAAACCTTTGAATCCCTTCCGCTACATTAGAATCCCTTCCTCTACAAGGTAGGTCCAGCATTTCTAACTTGCTCATTTTGGTCTGCCTTTTGGTCCATGTTTTAGCCAACGAACCAAACTGTCAGAGCCTTTTCTAACTCTCCAACCTGTAACATTAAAGGCAGAATCTTTGATTAGCGATCCATAAATTTGGGCTGATCCAACTTTATATTCCTTCCACCATTATCCCACACCTTTGATATCCATTCCTACCCATTTTCTCCAGACATCTGTCTGCATAAGATAGAAAACTCAAGTAGTTCTTTTGGAGTAGAGTGCACCTCCCCATGGGTCACAGTTTGTGTCTCACTTTTAGAGTCCTGCTGGAACTTGAATCTAGTTACAGAACTAGAAGCAACGATTGGTGATGGAGTGGGTCTTGAGGAGACTCAGAATTCTTTTGCATGGCAACTACCTCAGGAGAAGCCATTACAGTTTCCTCAGGTAATGCTGGATTAATCCCCTCAAATGCGGGTAAAGAGGCTGCTACCACTGAGGGTTGAGAGGCTTCTTCCACTGGCAAAGAATACTTGTCAGAATTTAGGAGCTCAATGTCCTCAGCTTCATCAGGGTCTTCCCGCACATCCCCATTCCAATTTACAGGATGTCATTCTTTCCCAATCAATGCCCTCATGTTAAACCACAGACCATGTGAGACTGGGAGTTCAATTTGCATTGTAATTTAACCAATTGCCAGAAGAGATACTGCATTTGATTTTCCCTTGAACTGGGAATTCAAATCTCTGAGCTCATTTTTTGCTTTCCCCACTTTGTCCGGCAACATCAGATCTTCCTCTTCTTAAAACGTCATCAGTCCTATCAGATTAGAACTCCATCCTTATGACTTCATTTAACCTTAATGACTTCCTAAAAGCTCTACTCCAAATATAATCACATTCAGGGTTGGGGTTTCAACATGTGAATTTTGGGAGACACAATTCAGTTCATAACAATAGATAATAGCATACTCAATGAGACCATTTCAAATTATTATCCACAAATATTTCAAGTTGTTAAGACATCAAGAAACACTGCAGTGGATTTGTTGTTGTTGTTATAGGAATGATCACTTCAGTGGTAATGAATGTAGAGCAAGTAGGGATCCATTTTTCAGAGAAAAGGCTACAACTGGAAATTTGAGGGCTTGGCAATGGTCTGGTGGTTCCAGGCAATTGGAACTGTGCCAACTGTATCCCATACATATTGGTATATTGACGTTGGGAATTTTTTGGGAAGAGGCAATTGGCAAAGGGGCCTTCTGAGAGGAAGGGAATCAAGTACTAGACGCTTTTTCTAAGAAGTTCAAAGTTTGCTTGCAGCATATCTTATGCCCTGAGGTGTCGCTTACTAATGTGATCGTTTAAGAAGCAACATCAGTTTTACTACCTACCCCCTCTGCCAACCAGGGGTACTCATTTTTATTGAGAAGAAGTTTGAACTGTGACTTCAACTGCATATGAGAGCTTCATTTAAGAAAGGAGAGGATTGGTTCCTGGTGTCAGGGAGGAATAAATTTTTCTCTACTCTTCTAGGTTCTTTTGGCTCGTCTAAGAATTAAATTGACATGAGTAGGTTAACATGAGAAAATCAAACAAAAGTTTAATAACATGTATATATGAGAGAGACCCAGGAGAACTGAGTAACTTGCCAAAATGGCTGAAGCTGTCGCCTTAAATATCATCTTCAGCTAGAGACAAAAGGGGATGTTGGGAATAGGGGTTTGGGACTTCAAAGGGAAAGAAGGCAATTTATATGGAGATGGAAAAGCAAATGTTTGGTAAATAAATGTATGCTAGGCCAGGCAGAGACAGTGGGAGACAGAGAGGAATTGTAACAAACAGACTTTGCTAGGTTCCTCCCTGTCTACACACCTAGTTCATAGTATAATTATCTATGGTAATATCTCCCTTCCTGGAACAGGTCCTATATCTACATTCTTTAGGCATTTAGGGGGAAGGTCAGAGTTTGTTTCTGAGTTTTTTGGGCCTTGATTGTTCTCAGCTCAAAATAACCCGCATGCCAAAGAGACATTTTGAGGTGGCAAGTTTTGCTCCCCTACACTGGTATGGCATGTTCCTCCTCCTGGATTTCTGTTGATCCCTCCTGGCTCCATGAAGATGCCAAAACAAATAAAGATGTGTTTGAGACCTTGTCTACTGTGGCATGCATCATATATAGGTGAGTGTAACACTGGAAGAAGAAGCTTCCTTTTTCTTTCTCTTACACTCTATCAGATGGCTTGTGTAGATCACTTGGAAACTCCTTAATGTGTACAGGAGTCTGTCCCAGTCTGAACTGGTACCAGTCAGTCTGGATCAGTCTGAACCATCTGTTCTTATGTGGACCAACTGATACATAATGTAGCAAAAACAGCAGCAGAAAGTGGGCGAGAAGTCTTATCAGATTTTCCAATATTTTCTCCCACTGGGCAATAGTAACCGGGTTTGATCTCTTGGATTGTTTAAAGCCCTGAAGATTTGGGACTTATCATAGGAAAGGAAGACCCAACAAGGGAAGAAACAATATTTTCCAGTAAACCAGTTGGGAGTTTGGGATCAAAATATTTTAAATATTAAGAAAAATGTACCACAGGATGATGAAGGATATATCCATTAGATAATAGATGAAAAGAGAAAGAAATATGGATATAGATAAAGAGATTATATATATATAATATATATATATAGTATCCATATATATATTCACACAGTATACACAGTATCTATCTATCTACCTATCTATGTCTATATTTATATTTATAATTTTACCTCATGCAACTAACAGTCATTATGTCTGTGGCTAATTTTTATCCATACAGTTAAATTTTTCAACAAGAGAGTATTGATTCTTAATAAGAAATACATATAAATTATTTTTAATTTTAAAAAGAATGCTCTCTTCCTAGAAGAAAGAATTTCAAAAAGAAAGATTTCTCATTCTGAAGATGTTAACCCTTTGTAGATATGTTTGTGCAAGTGAGAGTCAATGTTTAGAAGGCTATTCAACTCAGCTGTAAGCCACTGGTTTTTTGCAGGAAAAGTGATTATGTTTTGTGATAGCATATGGATTTCTGTTATTTTATGTGAATCATCATTGTTGATGTAATTCATCTAGGAGTTAACAAAATAATTAAGTGCTACATTTTCCTTATTATCTCAATCCATTCTTGCTTCAGTCACCTCATGTGGTTAACTCAGCTTGTCAAGTTTGGATTTTTCTTTTGTTGATATGTCAGGCCAGCAAACAGCTTCCCACTCTCAGATCCCTGTGGATAAAAAAAAAAGAAAAGTCAAAATAGAATGTGCTTTCCTTTAGATTGTCCTCTCATTTTGCTACAGACCTCAAAAGATCAGAAAAAAAAAAAGGGATTTTTCCCAAACATTTTATTTAGCAGATCTAATTTAGGGATATAAAATGTAACAATAATTAATACTTGGCTTTCCATAATAAAAATATATATGTTTTGCAAATTGTGAGAGATGAATTTCTCTGGTAATCCTGTATAATCTTATTTCACAGAGCTGGCATTTGTGTCAACAATTTTGTTCCTCAAAAGAAATGTTTGAGGTGTCAGTCTTGCTTTGTGTATGGGGGTAGAGGGGGCAGCAGCAGGGGCAGGGGGTAGTGGTTACTTCATGTAGTTCTATAGAGCATGGAGCACAAGAAAAGGGCAGTGGAGAACCAGGAAGAAAGCCTCATCAATTTGCCTCCTCTCTTTTTCTCCATACGTGCAAATATACCACCTGTCCAGTGCTCTAGTATTGCTGTGGTCAGGGACATACAAGCAGTGTGGTCTGGGGGGAAAGTTGAAGGACTGAGCAAGACTGTCTCTGAAATATCTGCTTGGTAGCCTAAGATTCATTTAAACTACTAAATACCTCTATTAGGATTACCCAGATCATTGGTCAGAGGCAAACTTAAAGATGAATAGGGACTCACTTGTGCCTCAGTATCCTTATATGTAAAATGAGAATAATTGAGTCGTTGTGGGAATAAAATGGGATAATAAAATACTTACAGTAGTATATATCATATAGTGCTCACAGAATCGTAGCTATTATTGTTATTATTATGTGGTTCTTGGGCGTTATGTGGGTGAGGTGAATAAAGGTGGAACCATGGAAAGGAAAGGGGATTAGGTAATACCTGGAAATGATACAAACAAAATGAGAAGAATACAGTTTCATTTCCTATCTGAGAAACTTACCTGAAGTTTACATTTTCAAAGAAAAAAGAGGACATTTATACCTTTGTATACTCCTGCAATCAGAGTTCACATGTTTGTGTACCATCTTCTTAATGACATTTCTTCTTAGTCCCAGGAAAGACCACTGGAGTCCAAGCCTCAGAGAATTACTTAGGGCTCAAAACTGGGCATCTAAGGAAGTGGAGGCCAGGCTTAAAATCCCAAGAACTAGAGAAATAATTCTCTTCATTAAGGGAACTCCCAGGGGAGGGAGGTTTGTATTATAATTAGTATAATCATTGTTATCCTGGTAGAGGAACTGACATGAACTAATGTTGGAAGCTGAGTAGGTGTTCGTCAATTGAATGAGAGACCCTGAGGGCGGGGTGGTTGGAGGGGTGTTCAGGACGAGAGAGTTGTGTGAGCCAAAGCAGACAGGTGTGAGCGAGCATCAGGCTTGAAAAAAAGCAGTTTAAGTCCTTTTGTGATGCTTGAACACAGAATGCAAGAGAGAGATGGCAAAGAGAAAAAAAGCCAGCGAGGCAGGGAAGAATCAGATTTCCGGTGGTCTTGTAGACTGTAACAAGAAATCTGGATTTTCCTTTCATAATTAATAAGGTTTTATGGCTGAAGACTCAAGAGCGGGAGACTGGAAGAGTATAGCAAGAAGCCAGATAAGGAATGATGGGGGCTGAAACTAAGAAATATCAGTGGGGACTGTAAGGAAGATAAGGATACAAGAGAAGGTAAGAATCCATAAGTGGAGGTAGTTACAATAAAAACGTAAAGCACACATGATCTTCCAATTAAAGATTTTATTTAATGAGATGTTTTACAAAATTATTTAAAATATGAAGTCATGTTTGCTTATACATTTAGCTATTTGTTTTTATTGATAATAATAGATTACATGAAATTAGGACTTTCCCAGAAAGTGGAGCCAGAGTATTTTTGGATCTATAGCCCTGGAATCTGGCAAAGACACCAAGCTTCTGTAACTTTATTTCTACCTCAGAGGTCAGTATTGGTCTAGGAAGGTCCTAGATAACCTGATATAATATGGGGCTGGTGCAGAATGAAATCTCTAACTTCTAAAATTAAGATGAATACTCTAAGTTAACTCTAGGTACCTCACTCAGTTTCAGGCACTCCTCAAACTTTGGAGTTCTAATAGTGTTGAAAGGAGATCTATGGACCAGTGATTGGTATAGAAGAGTTCCGCAGAATTCTATAGATTCTGGAACAAGCAGTATCCATAGGTATAGGTTAAGTCTACCCCATGGTCTATATTTTCAAAGCCACATTGCATTGCCCTGACAGGTTTGTTGTGTGACACCATACGTATCATTTGCTGGATCTCTTTGTCCTCCTTGGGTATCAAAATTCCATTTTGACATAATCTTTTCCTATGCCCATTAAGGGTTTATTACAACGTAAAGAGTTAAATAAGCCACCCAGATATTTTGGGAAGCAACCCAGAACCAAAGCATCAATAATAAAACTCAAGTCAACTTCCTATATATCAAAGCACCACATCCCAAAGGTCAAGGATGTAAAAAATGACCTTTACATTTTATACACTAAACACTGTTTAGTTATTTTCAAAAAATTATCAGAGAACATAGAAACCTTCAAACAGTAGATAGAAAATGGATAGAAAGTTTAAAAAGTGTTTATTCAGACTTCAGTGAACAAATATTTGTTTATTGCAAATCTATGTTATTATACATTTTACTTCCTATAACTCTAAATAAAAGCTAAAATGTAGGAGTACATGTGATCTAATCTACATTCCTAACCCTACTCAATAAGTAGCTATATCTTAAATACAAACTTATGCTCAAGCGAAATATAAAAGGATTATTATTTATAATATAAAGTAGAAGGCATATGCCTAGAGCCTGAATAACTGGTACCAATCTATTGTAGTACACTGCACTTAGAAGTGCTCATTTATTTTAGCGTAATGTCTTGTAAATAGTGCAGTGAGTTAAAAGACCAGCCTTGGTTCAAGAAGAAAGCTTGATGAAAATGGATCTAAGAACCAATAAAAACTCCAGCATATCTCAAGGAGAAATCTGAAACTCCAAATCATCATTCATAACTTCCTATTAATTATAATTGGAGATAAATTCCCAGTTACTTCTCAGTTTTGGGTACATCTCCCCAGTGACAGTCTAGTACAGATAGACCAGAAAAAAAAAAAGGTGGGCAATTCTTGAAAGTCACTGGAGGATAAAACTTAGAGTTACATTTGGTTTCCTGTTCTAGAAGAGTGAGAGACGATTACATGAAGGGGAAGAACTTGTTATTTTACTAAAGCCGTTAAAAGATAATTCAGGGAGATCTCAAACCAAGTAACCATGTTGATAACATGCATTCCACTCTCATGTTTAAGACACAAAGGTCTCCATTTCTCTAAGGGAACTACTTTTTCGGCATGACACACTCTCTCTCTTGCCTTGGAGCCAAGTAATCGGAACCCTAAACACACGGCGGAGCTTCTGTTGGAACCGGTTTCCAACAAAACAATACAAAAAGGGATTAATGCAGCTGTTGGTGAATCCCAGGAGGATGGCAAAAGGAAGTGCCAGGTCAATGACTGCTATAACTTCACAGCTATTAATGACACCCATCCAGGCCAGAGCATCCAGGAAGGTCAGAACATGGAAGGGAAGCCAACAGATGATGAACGCCAGAACAACAGCAGCTGCCATCTTCAGGACTTGGTCACGAGTTATTCTGTTCTTCCCATAGCTATTGGTCTTCAGTAGGTGTTTTCTGATTCCAAAATAGCATGTTGCTATGAATATTAAAGGGATAATAAAACCAAGGATATTTTTCATTAAGGCAATCCCAGCTGACCATTGGGCATACTTCTCAGGTGGGAAAGCCATAATGCAAGCATTCACTCCTAAATATTCAATTGTTCTGACATCTCGGAAGTAAAATGTTGGCAATGAGGACAGACAGGCCATACACCAAACAAGTGGAACTATATAAGATGCTTGCCAGGGATTTCTTCTTTGAGACAGAAAGGGGTAGATGACAGATTGGTACCTATCAACACTCATGCACGTGATAAAAAAAATGCTTGCAAACATGTTCAGGGTCAGGAAAGAACCAAAAACTTTACACATTACAGGTCCAAAGAGCCAGTCATATCTGTAAGAATAATAGGTTGCCCAGAGAGGAAGAGTAGCCAAAAGCAGTAAGTCAGCCACAGCCAGGTTGAAGATGTAAATGCTGGAAACCTTTTTAGGACCCTTTTGACAACAAAACAGTGTAACCACGATAGTATTGACAAGAAATCCAACCACAAAAATAATGTAGTAGAGAATAGGAATTGCATCTAAATGCTTATCTGATGGCTTATGGGAGCAGTTAAAGGTAGACTCATTGCCAGAAATGTTCACAAGTCCGACGTGAAGACTGCTGGTAATGTTTTTGCTGATGGTGGCAAGGGTGAAGTTGTCCTTCATATTGACTGAAATGTCAGCAGCTCCTAATTCTTACACCTTCTGGGGAAAAAAAAACAACAAAAAAACCCAACAAAAACCTCTCAGAGCACATACAGAATTTAGGACATCATCACGTCATTAGCATTTTAAAAGTTTGTTGAAAGCAAAAAATGGTGGATGGTTATAGACAATATTGGGAAACGGAAGCATGCCTTATGAAATAAGAATGGATTTTACTTCTCGAAGAAGAAAAGAGAGTTTTCTCAATAATACCAAGAAGCATCAAGACTGAAAATTCTGAACAAAACTACATTTTGCCCATCTTTTCTATTATGTTGTGAAAAGGTTTAAAGAAAATTAATATTTCAAAAGGTTAGCCAGAATAGGAAACGCGTGAAACAAGAAGGAACTAAGAAATAAGACAAGTTAGCATTTCAAAAACACTTGAGCACATATCTCACTCTATATACTTTCTAGAAACCACACTGCTGCCTGCTATTGCGTAGAGAAATGCCTTATTCAAGTAACTAATTATATACAAATCATTCCAGCAATGGAAAATATAAGTAACATAAACTATGGAAAAAATAAGTAAGTGTACAAAAGATTGAAAGAGAATATGCAAAAAGGAACATATTGGGATGGGGGATTATGGTTGGTTTTTGCTGATTAAAAATAATTCCTTTAGTTCTACTTTTCCATTGTTTTCACAATAATAATATAATTACGAGGTAGATATGGAATATGTGTGTATTTTTAAAAGCCCCCATCACATTTTAATAGAGACTATTACTTTTACATATAGATACTTAAGTTTAATCCATTTAAAAGAAAATCTATTTTCTTTTTCAATTAGGAAAAGAAAAAGAAAAAAATAGCCAAATCTGATTTAGGGTCAAATAGAAAAAGTTATATTGCTCAATGAAATAAGAATTGAATATCAATGATTAATCATGATATAATTGTATCATTTTTTCCTTTGCTATTTTAGTTTAACACAACTAAGTAGTAACAGTGCTACTTGGCTCTCAAATGTTATGATCAATATTCAGGGTTTTGTGATACTGTTAGTTTTAGTAGCAACTTTATTTTAAAACAAAAGAAAATTAGCTGAAGATAAACACAGTAAAGGAACAGCTATTCCTTTAGATAGTTTCAAAACACAGATAAATAAACTACTCAGTGAAAATGTAATCAGCAAAGAATCTCCTAATAAACAGCAAACTTACAATTTTTGTCTAAAGCTTATTCTTTCGTAATCTTGACCTAACAAATTAACATGAAAGAATCTAAAATAAACCCACTTGAAGACTTACTGGTTGTTGGAGTTTAAAGCTTAGTTATCATAAATCAGCTTGCCTAGTTCCTAAGTGCACCCCTGTAAGAGAAACAGCAGTTAAATAATTTAGGAGTTTTGCAAAATAGCATTAAAATACAGGAAAAAGGAAAAGTTCATCCATAAAAAATATTTTCATTTAATGTATGTTCTACTTTCCAAACAGAGTATATATAAATTGTGCAGACCTACCTTAAAAATTCAGGCTGAAAATGCTTTTAATTCTGTGCTTATTCGTTCCCTTAGACTCGGGGACATAATAGCACCAGATCTCTGGTTTCCTTCTTATATGTTCGGTCTGTCCACTGGGAGCCTTCAACCTACATAATTCTAGGGCTGACTTATGAACACTTGCCAGTTTTCCAGAGTTTTTTTTTTTTTTGGCTGCAAAACATTAATCTGAAATTCTCACTGTCTCCAATCATAACAGCTCATTCAAATAAATCTCAAACAAAAAAATGAAGTTTCCACAAATGTGTTAGAGAATTTTGAAGTCAGTGGCTTACTTTAAAAGAAGAATATAATTATTTGCAGAATTTTCTCTTTCTTTTACCCTGATACTGGCATTCTAAAGTGAGTTAAGGAGTGGAGACTAGGGAATTTATTCTAGTAGTAGAATCTTTGTCCATCAGCATCTTTCGCAACCTTCATTAATTTTTGAAAAATTTACCCCTGCTTATTAAAGAACAGCAGCAACTTTACTTGAAGTCTAAAATTTCTCCCTTGCTTTAAGCAATTTTTGTTGGCTTGTTGCTGGAGAGGTGGTGATAGTAGGGATATAATTCTCATGTCTTCTAAAAGAAGTATTAACATGTAGCATCTCCTTTCATGGGTCCCTGTCATATTTGCGGTTTAAGTACAAAGCACGCAGGGTGAGAAGGATTAGGCAGCTACTGCAGCCTAGATCACTGTTGTTTTTCTTTTTGTGGGAGTGGGGGTGATTAGCCTCACACAATAACTCTAGTAGAAGCAGGAGTGACAAAAAGAAGAAAGTTAAGTACATAAGAAGTGATAAGAAGTGATAATACCAGCTGACAATAAACGCCATGTGCCAAATACCGTGCCAAGTGCTTTTTGCTCGATACTTTAATGGAGGGGCAATATAGCACACTGGTATGGACATGGCCTCTGGGTTCCAATTGCCTGGTTCACAAGCTCAGCTATACCACTTGCTAATTCCATGACTGTGGCCAAGTTACTTTCCTTCTTCATGTCTTAGTTTTCTCATCTGAGAAATGGGGATGATGTTAATTACCTGCGTCATGGAGTTATGAAAATTAAATGAGCTTATATATTTAAAGTGCTTAAAACCGTGCCTAGTACATGGTAGATGCTATTATAGGCTATTAATATTACCTCCATTTTAAAAATCAGGAAACTAGGGCTCACAGAGCTTAAGTAACTTTTCTGAAGTCACATAGCTATTAAATGAGAACATTGGAATTCAAACTAAGGCACTCTAAAGTCAGAGCTGACGCTCTTAACCTCCACACTACAGGAGGGAGCATTAGCTGGTCCTTTAATCTCACCCTTTGTCCTAGCAAAGAGAAAACATGCAACATTTACAAAAAGTCCCTGCTGACCATTCATAAGCTGTTACAGAGCATTAAAGAAGGGAGAAAGAGTTTGAAGATTGTTATGTGGTAGAAAATATTCTTCTTCATTTTATTCCCAAAATGGAGACACAGGTAGGTGAAATGTGTGACTAGTTTACTACAGTGAGTACAGAAAATCAGAGAACCCAGGACACTTACATGGGTATAAAGGATTCCAGTTATTTCTACTGATCATATTTTTCTGAGAGCAGTAAGAGTGCACCTACCCGGGCTGCAGGCTGCAGGCTGCAGGTGGAGGACGAGGGCAGGCAGGCTCTGAGGAAGTAGCTGGGGACCTAAGTAACGGTCTGGCAGAAGGAGCGCAACAAAGAAGGGAGGGTGGGTGACGGAAGACACAATTACAAATGACATGATACAAAACAGATGGCTTTTGACATTTGTCTGTTTCTCCGTTCATCTTGAAGTCAATCCTGTAGTGCACAGGCAGATGAGACCAGCAAGAAGAGGTCACCATTGCCTGAAAAATATAGTAGGATTCAAAGGTTTGCACAATACCATTTCACTGTTTCTTTCGGTAGACTGAACATTAAGCAAATGCTCCTAATATACAGACACAGCATTTTATGAAATCTCAAAATATTTGCTTCCTATGCTCTGGACAGATTCAGGTTGAGACTCTGTCCAAATGATGGAAAACTGATGTTTGGGAAACAAATGAGCGGGCACATATGGTTATCGGCAGGAGAGTTGAAATGGGAACTGGTTTCACTCTTTGTTTAAGCCTGGTTTCTCCCTCTATTTTGAATGTTTGTTTTTACCACGTACAGGGGAATTTTCCAGGCCAGAGCCTCCTGAGTGGTCACGATGGGTCAGATTCCCACCCTGCTCTATTTCTAGCCCCCTCTCATGCCCCTTTTAAAGAAATAGCCAGGAGGTGAGCTATAAACTTTTGAGAACAAACTGCAGGCTCGCCTCTGGGAGCCTTAGCCTTGAACACCCCCGAGGAGCAGGGGACCTTGTCTAGAGATTTTGTCCTTCATTACAGTAAGTTCTGACGTAAATAAAGTTTAAAGAGGCACACATTTCCCAGAAGATTAAGAGGGCATTTACTCTGTTTCTTTATAATCTTAGGAGTAAAAATTTTCACCGGTCGAAGAAAAACTATGTAACTGCAGGGAAATAAGGGAAAAAAAGCAAAACAAGAAAAAAGGAAAAGCAAAGGAATATTGACACCACTTGAAGTGAGAAATATAGCATATTATTGATTCAGTAAAGAACTCCAAGTTGAGCCAACAATGTAAATACACTTTAGAATCAAATAAATGTCAGTCATGGGAAGCAGTACAACACACAAAAATTCACTCTCCTGGGGGCAGAGGGTAATTTTTCTGCTGGAAGATTGACTTTAAAAGCCCCAGGTCATTTGAATAAATTATGCAGCTCTTCAGGACAAGTGCAACTTGGCTAGCAGAAGTAAACAATGGTAAATCATATTGAATTAATTTTTTTCTAGTGAATACCTTTTATTTATTGTGAGATTACTTAATGCTAAGTTTTAAAAAAAAAAGATGCTCTTGAGAGGAATTTCTCCTCTGCTAAAAATCTCAGGAAAAATCTTATTTGTCCCTCTTGCCCCGACTCACACTGTTTTTTTTTTTTTTTGGCTGCACTGCCCGGCATGTGGGATCTTAGTTCCCTGAACCCGCACCCCCTGCATTGGAAGCTCGGAGTCTTAACCACTGGAAGTCCCCAGATGAGGTTTTGAAGGAGAAAAGAAACTATTAAATGCAAAAGTCTGGATATACATGCCCTAGTTATAAAGGTGAGGATTAGAGGTGCAGATCATGAGATGATTAAATGTATATCGGCCTTCCTTTTTAGTTTGTTTTTCAGTCACCTCTCTGAGTTCCTGTCCAGAACAGTAGCATCTCCACTCTTCCCAACTTCAACACACACACACACACACACACACACACACAAGTACCACCACCACCCCCCATTACCCACATACATACTTAACACTAATCTTTTTTCAATTCAGTTACCATAGGGAAGCCTTACTTGAATTGCCACTGGACTTTTCCAAACCTGGGGTTCCCTGAAAGCAGGAGAGTGAAGAGGATTGCCTTGTTGATATGTCCTTGCAGATTATTTTTGTGTCTCACTTTAGTTTCCAATACAATGAGAACAAGCATGTCAGGATGAAAACAAGTGAGAAAAAACAATAAGGACTTCTAATCAGAAATAACAATTAGATTGACCATTTTGTAGAAACCAGCCTAAAAATTCAGTCAAATGGCCAATATGAGTGACTGTTTGTATCAAATTAACTGAGTGCCTAGGCATCACATAGAGAGTGAGTGAGAGGACTATTAAATCAGTTAACAAGTGGAATCCATGCAGTGAAATGAATGGATGTCTGACTCAGTACATTCCTGAGACCGGTTGCTTCCAGCTGAATCTGGTCCCAAAAACATAAGGAGGAGGAAGAGTTCCAATTTCCCTTTACCCCAAAGGCATTTACAGGCCTGAGCATCGTGTTCAGAGCAGGATCTCACAAAAGGCACCCTAGTTCTACCAAATAGCATCTCAATATATGTAACCCAACTGTTGGAAAGATAAACAATTAAAAATAGTCTATATTTTTGACTCATATTCAAAATATCAGCTAACTGATATGACATTTTCTCCTATTTATCTGACTAAATTGATTACGTAGGGTATCACAATATGCCACTCCCAAGTATGCCACTTTGGCATAAGGATTATTTTGAGCTAAAGAAGATTGAGAAGAAGCAGATACAAGAAAAGCTCTCTGCCTTCCCCCTATTTGCCTAAAAGCAGGACATAAATTTGTAAACATGTCTCCCTTTCCTTTACCAAGAAGGACAGAATTCTTAATGAATAGGAGAAAACTTTAGACTCTATCGGCCCAGAGGTGGACACCAGGAAGAATCTACATAACAAGTCTTACTAAATAATCTTTATCTTCCATTCATTTCCCCCATATACAGTTGACCCTTGAACAAGGCAGGGGTTTTGGGGCATCAACCCCCGGGGGAATTGGAAACCCATGTGTAACTTTACAATGGGTCCTCCTTACCCACAGTTGCAAGTCGGCAGATTCAACCAACAGGGGATCATATACTGTAGGAAGAATTTATTGAAAAAAATCTGCATGTAACTGGACCCTTGCCTTTCAAACCCATGTTGTTCAAGGTTCAACTGTATTGGGTTGGCCAAAAAGTTCATTTGGGTTTTTTCCGTAGCATCTTACATTCCCACAGTTTGCCACTAAAAATGTAAACCCCCTTTCCTTTGTCTTGTCAGTTCTCTACAATTTAATTGTTCTTTTATTAAGATGCTATATAAGCCCAAGTTCTGACCACCCCTTTGAGTTACTCATGACTGAGTTCTCCCACCCAAATGCAGAATGTGTATGTTCATAAACTGTTTTTTTTCTACTTAATCTGTCTTTTATAAGTGAATTTTGCAGTCCCAGCCACTGAACCTAAGTGGGTAATTTTTTTTCTCCTACGATTAGTTTGATTAAATTATCCAGAATGGCCAGTTAATTAAATTGAACAAACTAACCAGTTGTATTATCAAGCTTTAAATATCACTGTTAGGTAATGAGGATGTTTTGAGGGATATGTGTTCAGGTTGGATCTCTCATAGGGCAGTGGATCAACAAATCATTAAGTCTAGGGTTTGGTCCTCAGGCTTGAGGTCCAGAGACTGAATTTTCTCAGGATACCCAGGTTTTCAGCAATAAACTTGTGCCAACAAAATTCTTACAAAACTGATGTACCACCTTGACTGCTAATGTATTCATTTATAATAAGGATATACTGTTTTGCAATGACCATAAAGCTGTATTCTTTATCTAAAGCACCCTATCTCCTTCACAATATCAATAAAGGGGGGAAATCTGGCGTGGTGACTAGGCAAATCAGACCAGGAAAGCTGGTAACTGGGAGAATATTTCACTTCAGCTCTGGGAAATTCTATAGCAGGGATTATCATTCTCAAAGCCAGATTGATGATTCCCCCAAACCATTCTCTCTGCTGACTTTGCCTCTCTGAACCCTAATTTCTGGTAGCCATCCAATTCTATCGATACATTATTTTAAATATTACTATTACTGATGAAGCTATAGTCATGTCCCTGCTCCAGGCAGCCTAGAAGACATTAAAGCTCTTGTTTGATTAATTAGACAAACAAAGTTGGAGGATGGGCAAGGGTTGGGGGAGGGGAAGCAATGCCCCACTCTCTGTGTCTACAACAAAGATAGAGGGAAAGCGGGGGATAGCATCTCTCCAAAACTGGCCATCAGTTCACAGAGAATAATAAAAACAGATGGTTATTTGGCTTTGTTTGAGGGGCTCATTTGCCCCAACCTCTTCCTCAGGCCCCTAAAAAAACAGAAAAACAACAAAATGATGTACAACTTTGGGCATATTTTGCTTTTGGGGTATAAAATGATTTAAGATTAGAAGATAGAGGAAGATGACAGGAAGTTTGGGGGTGGGGTTCTGGGAGGATTCTGGGGTCTTAATTCCAAGGAAGTGAAAACAGGAGACTTATCACTGGGAATTCTGAGACTCCTTGAGCTTTTAGACATTTATCCTGCAGATATTTGGATTCATGGTGTTCAACACAGATTTGTAAAATCTATAACTGAAAGCAGAATTTTTATTGTAAATAATTTTCAATGTATCCCCCAAGACACTAGTTCATTTTCAGATATCTAGAAGTTGATAGAATTCTTTACGATTATATTATTGCACATTATTTCAGTATTAACACCCATGTTTTATACTGGTCCTATTTTATATGTCACACAATTGAAATTATTCAGCTTCTATTTATTTTTAAAAATTGAGACATAACTCACATACCATAAAATTTACCCTTTTAAAACATACAATTCAGTGGTTTTTAGTATATTCACAACGTTGTGCAACTATCACCACTATATAATTCCAGTAGATTTTCATCACCTCTAAAAGAAACCTGATACCCATTAGCAGTAGCTCCCCATTCCCCGCCTCCCCTGCTTTTATTCTCCTTTTACGTTGAGCTTAAAAAAGTGAGCTGTAGCCTAGAAATTCCAAAACACATTGTCTAGAGAAAAAGATAACAAATCAATACGTAAATGAATGAACTTCAAGAACAAATTGCATTACTATTTTCATTGTGCTTTAGTTATTTTCAGTGGCATGTTCAGTGAACATTTAGTACTGTTAGTGTAAGTCTACTTCCCCTCAACTGTATACATTCTTGGTGAGTTATTTGTACTGAACTCCCAGTCAGAAGGTTTGGCGTTAATGCAAAAAATAAATGTCATGTAAATAGCCTCCAAGGTTGATTCCATCTGAAGGTCCCCAACCTTTTTATGAAGAGAAGTCACTTTTCATTTCCCCAGACATGAAGTCCCCTGGGGTTGTTAGGGAGGTGCTGACATTAAAGAACGTGAGTAGAGTACAGCAGAGGGCACCAGGCACTGTGCTGGGTACCAAACACACATTTCACGTGTACTTCTCAGTGATCCCGAGAGACTGTGATCATCCTCGTTTTCTAAATGAGGAGAAATTTGGAGACTGAAGTACAAAGAGGTTAAATAACTTGCCCAAGGTCAAACAGCTAGTAAATTATAGAACTGATGCTCAAACCCCAGCCATTATTTCTCATATACCATTCTGTTAAATATGAGGTACAAGGTGAATTAATTTCCCCAATTCAAGTGGAACTTTTAAGCATTCTGGGAATCTCTGGGTAAAAGTCAATTAGAAAAATGTTTTAAAAGCAGGATAGCTCAGCAAAAGAGAATAATTGGTAAATATGATATACTTAGGGCAAATCTCAGAGGCAAAATGTTGTAAAAGGAAGATTTTTCTTTTCAGAATCTTAACTCAAAGGTAAATTCCTGTAGCTAAGATGAAGTCACTAAGATGAAAGGAGCTTGAATTGCAACGGTTTAGGTCTTTGTTTATATAATTTAATTGACTGTACAAATCTCCTCAGAGTACTGGAAAAGCTTTTAAAAGAAATCTAAAACTGTATAAATATATAAAATAAAGAACAATGCATACACAACTTGTCCTACACTTTCAAAATAAATTTTTATAATCAGATTGTAAATTTCTAAAAATGTCTAATTTTCCCCTTGAAATTTTGCCAAATACTCTGAGAAGTTCCAGGCCGTGCAGACACACAGACTTAGTATCCTAAGATACTAATAGAGTCAAAGAGAAATGCAAGCTCCATTAAATACTGAGCGAGCTAACCTAATAATGCCTTCCCACTGCACAAGACAGCAAACTCTAGGCAGGAAAGGACAGTAGAGGAGGCAGGTGAGGAGGATACAAGTTCATTGCTTCAGCTGTTAAAAAGTAAATCTTTGAGAATAATGAACTGATTTGGGCCAGTAGGTTAATTACAGCAGTCCTGTGCTTGTTTGGGGGTTCAAGCGTGGAAGCTAGAGAGGAGAATGGTCCTCCTCTCTCTGGGAAGGAAGCACATGGAGAATGAAGGAATGAAAGGATTATCTCCTTCACCAGCCAATTGGGCCAAATATGGTCAGTACTGGAAAAGTTGGATTCAATATTTTATAATACTAAACGTTTGAGTGCTCATGTAGGATACTGTTGACATTATCCACAACAATTTTATAGCCTGAGCTTCATTAAAGCACTCATTCTTTCAGCAAACATTTTTTCAAGGCCTAGCATGTACCAGGCCTTGGGCCAAGTACTGGAACTACAGAGATAAATAAAACTTGCCCCCTGGTTTCCAGGAGCTTCCAGTCTAATTTATTTCAAAGAATCAACTTTTCGTAACAATTTTTTCTCTTTCTGACTTTGTGAATATGGAAAAGCCTTAGGGGGAGTTCTTAGGATAAGGAGATGAGCAAGGAGGAAAAGTAATGAGGTTCACCCATTCTCTGGAGTGTTTTCTACTAGGAGAGGGGAGTGAAAGCAGAATCTTTCAGAATCCACAGTAGACTGGTGGCTATTGGGAGACTGATGCTGCTACTATATTGCCCCTTGTCATTGACAGAGTCCAATCTCTCTGACTCTCTCTCTCTCTCTGCCAGCCCCTTTCTTCTCATTGCCCTTCCTCTTCCTCTCTCATTTTTCAGCAATTCATCTTAGCATTTTGTCCTTGTTACTATTTTTTAACTTCTGTTGGACAGACTGAAATGACAAACGTATTTTTCCACGTTACATATTCAAAGTGATAGGCACGCCATGGCCGTCACTGGTCTCAAGGACCAGACAGTTCAAATGGTTAGATAAACAACATATGGATCATGTGGACAGATCAAAGTAATAATGTGACTGATTGTCACAGAGGCTAATCTAGAAGAAACAGTACAGTTGTGCTTTAGGTTTATAAAATAATTCCAAATGGACCTAAACATCCAACTGCTGATGACTCTATGTTCAAAGATTAAAAACAAATTGGATAAAGAGTGTTTTGAAATATGTTACACCAAATACACTTTAGAAGATTTTGAACGCATCAATCTATTTTCACCCACATTTATTCATATAGCACAGTAGTTAAAAACACAAGCCCTGGAGTAAGATGGACCTAGGTTTGGTCCCTGTTCTACCATTTGTTAGCTGTGTAACCTTGGATAACTTACTTCGCATCTCTGAGTTCCAGTTTCCTTGTCTGGGTTATTGTAAGTATTAAACGAATTAATGTATATAGCATTTAGTATGGTACCTGGAATATAGTATATTCAATTAATATTTGCCATTTTGATTAAACTACTGTTATTACTTCTCAGAAGCAAGTCAAATAAGTTGTGCACTATATTACTCTGTGTTGTCATTTTATACCAAAACAAGATAAATGTAGTTTTGTGTAAGATAGCAGACAGCAGAAATAAAATGTTTTCTGGAGATTAAATGATTCATAACATGGGAAGAATAATAGCACTTCCTTACAGGTAGTTGTGAGGATCCTGTGAAATAACATATGTAGAATACACAGAGCAGTCGCTTAAGTGGTACCATTTATGTACATTTTTGCTGTTGTTACTATGATGATGTTTAAAATTAATAACTATTATTATTAAACATTCATTACTATCATTATTCATAATTATCTAAAACTGCCTAAGCTGTTTCTGGTCATGCTCTTTGACTTCTAAAACAAAGTAATGAAATAAAGTGTGGCCTAGTAATGACTAATGAAGAATTTGGAATGAAAGCCACAGCTTGTGTAGACAATATATAAATAAATGTCAGATCATGTCACTCCTCTGTTCAAAAGTTCCCAGTGGCTTCTCCTCTCTCAATATGGTTTACAAGGCCTCTCATGATATAATCTGCATCCCTCCCAACCCACATACACATCACCATCACCACTACTTCTAAGACCTCAGCTCCTACCTCTTTCTGCTGGTTTACTCCACTCCAGTCACACTGGCTTCCTTGGTATGTAGCTAGTCCCCAAGCACATTCTGCACTCAAGGTCGTCAAAAATGCTATCCCCACTATGTGGCATTCTCTTTCCCTAGATAGTCACATGACATATTCACTCACTTTTCTTAGACCTCTGCTCAAGTGTCATCTTATTAAAGAAGCTTTCCAATCCCTCCCTAACTATCTCCCATACCCTGCTTTATCTTACGTTATAGCCCTTATCACCATCTGACATAGCATTCACACACACACATGCATACATGTATATAATAATACTTTGTTTACTGACTTTCTTCTCATGCAAGAAAGTAATCTCTATTAATAAAAATTTTGCCTCTTTAGTTCACTGATGTAAACTTTGGTCCTAGAGCCAAATCTGACACAAAACAGGAGCTCAATAAATGTTTGTTGAATGAACAACTGTCACTTAAACAAATTTGCTCTTTAATTAGAAGTGCTTTTTATTAGTACGAAACAGAGGACCAGATGGAAAATCTTCATATCAATTACACCTAGATTTCTGACAACTCTCCATTCAAAAGTGTATCCCCAAAATGGATTTTTTTTATAACTGGAGTAGATCTAAAGACTACTTTCCTGTTGATTTTCACCTTTTTATGGCAGACATTTGTCACCATTGGCTTTGATATATTAACATTTCAAAGTCTATTTAAAGTCATGTAATTGAAATGCAATCTGAAGCTTTCTTTTGCTAAATAAATTCATCAGGTGTAGGGCACAGAGCTTTATTTGTACTATTAGAATTTTAGAAAATTTCATACCAAGTACAATATTAAAATGGGATTTCAATTATTCAACTACTAATAAATGAAATAAAACCTTATATTATGAGCTGTTTGTCAAAATTCCTAATTGTTATTACTAAGGAAAATTGCTTAATATCTATGCCCCAAGGCAGAATCCAACCTAAAAATTTCTAAACTACAGTATTTTTTCATCTGATGTTGAATATAAAAGCCAAGGACTTCCATCAACTCACTTATTCCTTCAAAAAGCATTTCTTGGGCATCTATTTTTATGCCTTAGACACTGTGCTAAGCTCTAGAGTGTGATACAAAAATGACCAAGAAAGTCTCAACCCTTAGAAGCAAGTCTAAATTGATTAAGGTTAATAGAAATTTCAGCATTCAACATGCATGCAAAGTACAGAAGGAACAGTAATTCTCTTTGGGCAAAAGTTTCAAAGAGGAAGTAACTTCCATCAGGCAGAGAAAAGGGAAGAAAGGAATTTAAACATAAGGATGGAAAGGTGGGGAGGTACAAACTGAGATGGACTTTTGAAGGAATGAGAAGACATTTGTTGGAACAGGGTGTAGGCCACTGTTTTTCAAACTGAGATCTGATTATCAACTCCTTTGCTTGTTAGAAACTCAAATTCCTATGGGCCACTGCCAGATTTCAAGAGATATGGCCCAAGAATCTGTGGGTTTTTTTTTTTTTTTTTTTTTTGCGGTACGCGGGCCTCTCACCGCCGTGGCCTCTCCCATTGCGGAGCACAGGCTCCAGACGCGCAGGCTCAGCGGCCACGGCCCACGGGCCCAGCCGCTCCGCGGCATGTGGGATCCTCCCGGACCAGGGCACGAACCCGTGTCCCCTGCATCGGCAGGCGGACTCTCAACCACTGCGCCACCAGGGAAGCCCGAATTTGTGGTTTTTAATGAGCTTCTGACCTGATTGTGATGCACATTAAGTGTAAGAACCAGATGTATGGGAGGGGTGGTGGTTAGAGAGGAGAAGAAAAAGTAAGAGTAGAGAACAATAAGGCTAGAAGATACATGTCAAAGCATTATTGTAAAAGACTTTATAACCCTACTATGGAGTTTAGATTTAATCTACTGATAGTGGGTAAATTTTAAGCAGAAAATTAGCATAATTAGGTCCTTTTAAAAAAGAAATGGTCGTACAAGCATGGGCAGGATAAATGGGTGTGAAAGAAATTAGAGCTATGCAGACCTGTTAGGATGTTTGGTGTAAAATTCCATACTCTATGCTCCTTGCCAACCTCAAATATGACTTGAAATTCATCGTCAAAGAAAAATTTGAAAAAAAAAAAACTAAGGTCATGGCATGTTCAGAATTTGTTGTTTGGTTTGATGAAAAGGTTTGTTAGGTTAATAATCCACCTGCTTTCCCTTCCTAAAAATGTCTGACATTTTCACCTGTTATGCTGCAGTCTATAGAAAAGCAGTGTTGACCTGTGGAAATAAATTGATTTTAGTTTGCATCTGGATTTATTTTGCAAACACAATCGACCACTAACTTCTTATGTACATTTTCTATTGATGACTCTATCAGGCTAATTACTTTAACAGGCTCTCTCAAATCTCCTCATAATTTTTCCAAATTACCATGAGTCTAGTATATTTCTAACCAAATGTCCACTTGTAACTAACTTTTATTTTCTCCTGTATTTTCAACCTGTGTGAAGGTACCTCTGTGAAGTTTGAGAGAAACAGTTTACTTTTCCTCTCTAGACAGATCCAGTTCTACCATCTAAAGTTCTCAAATTTTGCATTTATGAGGCTCCTTTTAAAGAATATTGTTGGGCTTCCCTGGTGGTGCAGTGGTTGGGAGTCCGCCTGCCAAGCAGGGGACGCGGGTTCGTTCCCCGGTCCGGGAGGATCCCACATGCCGCGGAGCGGCTGGGCCCGGCCGCTGAGCCTGCGCGTCCTGAGCCTGTGCTCCGCAGCGGGAGAGGCCACAGCAGTGGGAAGCCCGCGTACAGCAAAAAAAAAAAAAACAAAAAAAAAACATAAAGAGTATTGTTCAGGGCTGTTACTCAATAAAAGAGTTAACCATCATGGTTACTTCTATTCACACACACACGTGAAATTTTTGATTATGCTAATTAATTGAGATATTAATAATACTGCTAATAATAACTGTGTTAATAATAGCTACCATTTCTTCAGTACTTACTATGTGTTAGGAATTGTACTAAGTAAGCACGTTACAAGTACCATTATTTTCCATGTAACCCTCATAACAACACTTTGGGGTAGGAACTATTGAGTCCCACTTTATAGGAAAAGTGGGACAATTTGACAAATGTCACTCAGCTGATAAGTGACAAACACAAGACTGGCATTCAGGTCTGCTTGCCTCAAGAAATGACATTCGTGACCCTCATGCTGCACCATCTTGGCTCAGTTTAACTGTATTCAGTTTCCGTTATGGATATATTCCTATGCTAATGAGTTATTACAATGTTTTTTCCATTCGACTGTTCTAAGATATCAAAAGGTCTTGTGATCCTGACTTCCAAAGGTCCAGGGATTAAGAATTACCCTTGAGACGACCATGGCCTATTATGAGTTACTCTCCATAAGTATATGCAGATTTAAATTTCCTGTAAGTGTCCTAAATTGCTACATGCATGTGTTCCTTCTCTAAGGATACCCTATGTCAAAAGTAAAAGCCTGCTCCCCTACCCACTTCAAATTGCTGCTGACATGGAGAATTCCCTAAGAGAACCATAGTCCACACTGATAGTATCTCATAATTCAGACTATTAGGGAAAGATAGTAGATTTTGGATGCCAGTCTTAGCCATAGGGATTTTGAGCATATACTTTTCCTCATCATAATAGTAACAGTAAAAATACTTTACATTATTTTTTATTTTTATTTTTTAACATCTTCATTGGGGTATAATTGCTTTACAATGGTGTGTTAGTTTCTGCTTTATAACAAAGTGAATCAGCTATACATATACATATGTCCCCATATCTCTTCCCTCTTACGTCTCCCTCCCTCTCACCCTCCCTATCCCACCCCTCTAGGTGGTCACAAAGCACCGAGCTGATCTCCCTGTGCTATGCGGCTGTTTCCCGCTAGCTATCTATTTTACGTTTGGTAGTGTATATATGTCCATGCCACTCTCTCACTTCTTCACAGCTTACCCTTCCACCTCTTCATGTCCTCAAGTTCATTCTCTACGTCTGCGTCTTTATTCCTGTCCTGCCCCTAGGTTCTTCAGAACGTTTTTTGTTTTTTTAGATTCCATATATATGTGTCAACACACGGTATTTGTTTTTCTCTTTCTGACTTACTTCACTCTGTATGACAGACTCTAGGTCCATCCACCTCACTACAAATAACTCATTTTCGTTTCTTTTTATGGCTGAGTAATATTCCATTGTATATATGTGCCACATCTTCTTTATCCATTCATCTGTCGATGGGCATTTAGGTTGCTTCCATGACCTGGCTATTGTAAATAGTGCAGCAATGAACATTGGGATACATGTGTCTTTTTAAATTATGGTTTTCTCAGGGTATATGCCCAGTAGTGGGATTGCTGGGTCGTATGGTAGTTCTATTTTTAGTTTTTTAAGGAACCTCCATACTGCTCTCCATAGTGGCTGTATCAATTTACATTCCCACCAACAGTGCAAGAGGGTTCCCTTTTCTCTATACCTACCCTCTCCAGCATTTATTGTTTGTAGATATTTTGATAATGGCCATTCTGACTGGTGTGAGGGGATACCTCAATTTAGTTTTGATTTGCATTTCTCTAGGTCTTCTGCTCATATACAAGCAGCTCATGCAGCTCAATATTAAAAATACATTAATGTTTTAACTAATGTTTTTCAAGTTCTGTCACGTCTGCTATCTTATTCAATCCTCACAAAAACAAAGTGAGCAGGATAGAAATTATCTCCTTCTTTACATGGAAATGAACATTCAAGAGTATTTAAGTGATTTGGTCAGGGTCTTATGGCTAGTAAATCTCCAGTTCCTGTTCCAGTGTTCATCCAGCCTCTTTAGTATTTCTGTACAGTGTAATTTTTTTTTACAAAGAACATGATAGACAGTTCACACAAAGGGAAATAATAATAATAGCTGTTATTCATTAAATCAGTACCCAAGTTAGATTTTTTATATACCACATATATGACCATCAAAAAATCCTTACACAGCAGGTATTATTATATACATTTTTCATTTGAGATACCAAAGCTAAGAAGTGGCAGAGCTGAAATTTAAAGCCAGATCTGTTTGGTCCCAAAGCCCATGGTCTTTCCACTAAGTGAAAAGAGTAAATGAACACAAAAGAAGTGTTCCTACCCTCTAATAATCAAATAAATGCCAATTAAAGCAAGCTTAGATTTTCATTTGTTCAGCTTAATAGTCAAAAATAACACTCCAAACTGATGAGATATTATTACTCAATGGCAGGATTAATAACTGCTACACTTTTGGAAAGTGACATAACCATACTTAGAAGAACTTAATTATTCCACTCTTAACAATGAGTCCCAGAGAAATAATTCATCAGAAATAAGAAAATATACATGAAGAATGCCATTGTAGCATAATATATAATAACAAAAATTGGGAACTACTAACAGTTTTAAATATGATATTCCTATTACAATATTGATATAATAAAATCCTATTACCAAAAGCTATGCAGGAAATAAGGAAATGTTTAAGTATTTCATTAAAGTAGCACAACTCAAAATTTGGCCTACTGGGTAGCCAGCAGAGAAAATAATACTAAATCAAGTTGGATCCCTAATTCCCAAATTTAACCAAAATAAATTCCAGATGAATCAAAAATTTAAACAGAAAAAGCAAAAATATAAAAACAGTAAAGAAAGGCCTTCTTAAGCATAATGCAAAATCCAGATGCAATCAAATGAAGAACTAATAAATTTAACCACCTAAATATTTAAAAAATTCTACATGGCAAGAAAATACTGTTAAAAAGTCAAAAGAAAATTACATAGTAGGAAAATGGATATATACAGTACACATGACAAAGAGCTATTTTCCTTTACATATAAAGAGCTCCTATAAATGAATAATAAATAGATAAACAGACCAATAGTAACTTGGGGGAAAGACAGGAACTGAGAGTTCACAGAAAAGGGAAAAAAATAAATGGCAATTAAACAAATTAAAAAATGGTCAAATACACTCATTATTAGAAAATCACAAAACAGAACTACAGTGAGATACCATTTCTCAACTATGCTGTTTGAGATTTTTAAAATGTTTGCTAATATACTACATTGATGAGAATATACAGAATTGGGCACTTATGTTGTTGGTGAGAGTATAAATTGATAAAATTTCTATAAAGGAAGATTTAGCAATGATGTCTACATTCTTTGCACCAACAACTTATCCTATGGATTTGCATATTTGTGCAAAGAAGTATGTAAAAGGATATTCATTATAGCATTATTTATAATAAAAAATGAAAAGAACCAAAATACTAATTTATAGGGGAGTGTTAAGTGATAAGATATTCTTAAAATGGAATGCTATGCACCTGTTAAAAAGAAAAAAAAACAGATGCTGTATTATAATATGAAACAATTTCCAAGATCAATTATTAACTGAAAAATACATGGTGCAGATAATTCTGGTTTCTGGTCCCGCATGTAAAGACCTTGGAAGTTGTCATTTCATCCTAACAACAAGTAAAAAGCTGTATAAAGTGAAAAATTAACAACTTTTCTTATATCTGTCAGAGAAGTGAGGGAAAACCACTGCCCCCCACATTGGAGAGGCAGACAGGCAGATACAGAGAATTGTAACTTACTGGAGCAAAAACCCATGAGCGGAAACACATATGGGAACTGGTACCTGAGGTAGGAAAACCTGAAGTTCTGGAGGCTTAGTGTGGACAAGTCTGAGAGTTAAAAACCCCAGGGAAGGCCAAGTCATTGGGAGCTTCCCCAAACTTTGGTGAGTTTCACCTCTAGGAACTCTACCATGTTCTCAGGGGAGACATCAGAGAAAAATTCCCTTGTGCTTCTTGCAGAAGGAGGGGAAATGTAACCATTATAAATCATACCAGATCATTTTATACTTTTAAACAAGGCCAGCCCTCAAGAGAAAGACCTGGAGGAAGGGAAATACCCATGCCAGTTCCCTCTAGCTCTTCTGTCACACCTAAGGTGAGGAGAAAACTGAGAAACGCTTATAAAGTTTAGAGCCTAGGAGCAATGGCTCACTAAAAGACTGAAACCTAGTCATAGGACTATAAAATGCTTCCTGCCCACTCCACCACTTACCACCACATCACTAAAAGTCTATTTATCAGAGTTCCTTTTGCACGGTGTATTATGTCCAGCTTTCAATAAAAAATTACCAGGCACCCTAAAAGGCAAAAAAACACAGTTTGAAGAGACAGATCAAACATCAGAACCATACTCAGATATGCAAGCATGCTGGAATTATCAGACTGGGAATTTTAAACAACTGATTAATATGATAAGGGCTCTAAAGCAAAAGTAGACAACATGCAAGTATCGATGGGTAATGTAGGCAGAAAGATGGAAATTCTAAGAAAAAACTAAAAAGCAATGCTTTGATGGGCTCATTATTAGAGTGGACACAGCAGAGAAAATTTCTGAGCTTGAGGATATGTCAATAGAAACTTCCAAACTGAAAAGCAGAGAGAAAAAAGACTGAAAAAAAATCGTAACATAATATCCAATAATAGTGGGACAACTACAAAAGGTAAAAATTATGCATACTAGAAATAGCAGAAGGATAAGAAAGAGAGAGAGGAACAAGAAATATTTGAAGGAATAGGACTGAGAATTTCCCCCCAAATTAATGTCCAACACCAAACCACAGAACCAGGAAGCTCAGAGAACACTGAGCAAGATAATTGAAAAAAAGAACAAAAACAACAACAAAAAACCCATATCTAGGCATATCAAATTCAAAGATAAAGAAAAAATCTTGAAATAAGTCAGAGGGAAAACCCTTTATCTATAGAGAAACAAGTATAAGAATTACATCCGATTTCTCCTCAGAACCATAAAAACAATGCAGAGAGTGGAGAAAAATATTTAAACTGTTGAGAAGAAGAATACCCCACCAACCTAGAATTCTATACCCTGTGAAATTATCCTTCAAAAGTGAAGGAGAGATAAGGCTTTTTCAGACAAACCAAAATTGAGGGAATTTGCTACCAGCAAACCTGCTTTGCAATAAATGTTAAAAGACGTTCTTCAGAGAGAAGGAAAATATGTAAGTCAGAAACTCAAATCTATGTAAAGAAAAGAAGAGCATTGGGGAAGGAATTAATGAAGGTAAAATAAAAGCTTTTATTTTTCTTATTCTTAATTGATTTTACAGATGTCAGCTTGTTCAAAATAATAATAGCAACAATGTATTCAATTATGTATGCTTATATATATATATGCTTATGTATCAGTGAAATGATTGACAGCGATGATACAAGGGAAGGAATTAGGATTATTTTGTTATTACAAGGTACTTGCACTACCAGTGAAGTGGTATAATATTATTTGAAAGTAGACTTGGATTAAGTGTAAGTTATTGCAAACCCTAGGACAATCACTAAAATAAGTAAAGAAAGAAATATAACTGATATGCCAAGAAAGGAGGGAAAACAGAATCATACAAAACGCTTGATTAAAACCACAAAGGCAGGGACTTCTCTGGTGGCGCAGTGGTTAAAAGTCCACCTGCCAATGCAGGGGACACAGGTTTGAGCCCTGGTCCGGGAGGATCCCACATGCTGCGGAGCAACCAAGCCCGTGTGCCACAGCTACTGAGCCTGCACTCTGGAGCCCGTGAGCCACAACTGCTGAGCTCACGTGCTAAGCCTGCGTGCCTGGATCCCGTGCTCCACAACAAGAGAAGTCACCGCAATGAGAAGACCGTGGACCACAATGAAGAGTAGTCCCTGCTCGCCGCAACTAGAGAAAGCCCGTGCACAGTAACGATGACCCAGAAGACCCAACGCAGCCAAAAATAAATAAATTTAAAAAAAAACCCACAAAGGCAGAAAAAGATTGAAAGATAAAAATAAAGAACAAAGGCAACTAATAGAAAACAATAACAAATATGGCAGATATTAATCCAGCCATATGAATAACTCACATACTATATAATTCATCCATTTAAAGGGCACAATTCAATGTTTTGTGCTATATTATTAATTTTTTAAAATTTTGGTAAAGATATATATATAACATAAAATTTGCTATTTTAAAATGAATGGTGTAGAAATACATGTATTATGCTAAAATTCATGTAAAAAGTAGATATTTATACAGAAATGCTTTTAAAAGCATAGACTATCTCTGAAAGAAATTGCAAAAATAGTTGCCTCTAAGAAGTGGCAGTTGGGAACAGAGGGAAAAGAATGGAAGGGAAAATAACTTCTCATATATTCTTCTGTGTTATTTTTACGATTTGCTATGTTGCTATACTACCTATTTAAAAAAACAAAAAATTAGAAAAAGTTAACTTTTCAAGTGTATTAGATACATGGTAGTTTTTCACTACTCTCCCTTTTCACACTAATGCCAAAATCACTAACCACTCAGGGTACTCTTTCTTACTGAGAACCCTGATGAAACTTCAGAATCCTTCTCAACACAGTGTTCCAGGATTTACCACTGAATCAGAGCAATCCCTAATGAAAAATATCATTGCAATTATGTAAAAAGATGAACACATTGAAAATACAGTATATTAGAGATCTCTCTATACACAAGATTTTCCAGGCAACTAGGCTATTACACTAGGCAATGCACCTTTTAAATTGTACTTTCCCCAAAAATATAATTAACACAAAGATGAATAAATATGCTAAATATGAACCATGATTGAACTTCTGACTGTATATTTACACTTCTCTGCCAGATAGAGGACAAGAAAAACAGCATTTCAGGACTTATATACTTACCCATATGTGGAATATTCCAAACTGTACCATTTCAACATATCCTGGCAGGTTATCTAACAATGCTGCAACATTTTTTAAAGCAGTTGGACTGCCAAGTCTTACAGTGTGGGATCCAGATGTGGAAGGTATTTGGAAGTGTGTATTTTCTTCTAGGCAAACTCAGCATCAGTCCATGTGAAAGAATTCTGACCTCCTCACCCCTGGAGTGTAGGTTAGTAACCATGACTGGTGTGGATTGCTGGTGGCTCTGGAACAGGAGTGATCCTATCTTGCATTTGCTGCTAGCCAAAAACTAGTAGAGAGCCTCTCTTGGCAGAAAGTCATTTTCAATCTAAGTCAAATGCTCAAGTCCATGGCATTTCTTTATTAAAGCCAGTAGTGCTTATAGTTTTGCAATCTCTAACACCTACGCACACATCCAAGTGCATGTGCCTGCCCTTGGGGGCACATGCACGCATGTGTGCACACGCAGACACACACACACAGACACTCTCTCCTTTGGAGAAGCAGAGAAGGAACACTTCCTCAGATTTCCTGGGTTTAGAGTTGAAATTTCCTTGACATGATTTTAATTTAAACTGCCAGTATTATACCCAGAAGGAAAAACCCCATACCGCAATTCAACAATAGGTGTGGTCTTACAGTAGGTGTAGCTTCAGTTTCCTCATCTGTAAAATGAAATAATTTCATTAGGCAATCTCTTTGGATCCTGTCTAGTTTGAACATTCCTAAGTAATAGGAATCATTTAAATATGAGCAGCTTTACATGGAGAATAGGTGTAATATTCAACCCTCCCTCCCCAACCCCAATAACAATTAATATACCTTGAGGCTGGGATGCAAGGACTAAACTGGGTCACCTTTCATCTCTTAAGGTTTCTTTCAACTCCAAGATTCTATTGGTTTTCTGGGTGTCAGTTTTATACATTAATATATCTGTAGAACACTGGAAAAAAAAAAAAGACTTACTGGAGTTAAACACTTCAGCCCTTGCTCTATTCAACAAAACAGGAATAGAAATCTAGTGTTTACATTAATGATTGTAATCACTGAAGCTGTCTGCTGACAGGAATGTATCTGTACATTCCGAATAAAAGCAAACAGAGCTTTACCATGAGATAACCCAAAATTTCTATCCTTGCCTCATCAGATCAGGATTTACCTGGCTATCTTTGGCTTGCTTCAGAGTCAGATCAATACCAGTTGTCCCAAGGCCACCTACACCCAGAAAATAATATAAAATAGTACAGAGAACAAATAGTTTGTCTGATGGAATTGAAAGTCACAAACCCTGTTTATTATGGGGGACAATAATTTGGCTTTAAAGAAAGATGAGGTTCAGATTCCAGATCTACTACTTATTAGCTGTATCATCTTGGATAAGGTATGTAACCCCTCTATGTTTCAATTTCTTCATTAATTAAGTGGGAATAATAATACCTCATTCTTAAGGCTGATGTTTCTGCAACAATTGAAGGCACTCCAGAAATAGTAGCTATTGTAACTATCACTGTCTCCTTCTGGATTTTATATCCTATATCTTGTCCTACCGTAGCAAGTCTCCTGATTCTATTCAGTGCTTTCTCTCTCTCTCTTTTTGGTATTTGAGTTTTGTGACCTACCCAGCTAGGGAATATTTTGTAGGTCACTTCTACTTAACTAAATCATGAACCCTAAAACCTTCTGAGCAGTTCATGGCCCACCCAGATTGACACTAACAGAGAAGTCTAAAAATGTCCGTTGTACCGCTTCTTCCATCTGAGATGAGTGTATGTTATTTTAATTTTAATCAATATCATGGTTGCTGGCCCTTAAACAGTGTAAAAATTTATCAGTCACAATACAAACATTGACCAAACAAACCTAAGAATAGTCAGGGCATTTAACTTAATGACTCAGTCTATCAGCTGCACCAATTCTGATGCCTAGAATAAAACTTACAAGTTGTCTGTGAGAAAACATCTGCCTCCCCTCCAGCATCAATTTCTTTTGTGGCAAAAGAGGTTTTTATAGACCTGAATTCTATAGTTTTGTTTGGAATTGTAGACTTTAGTTTTGGAAAGTTGGAAGGATGTGAGTGGTGAGCTTTGAAAACACAAACTTTGTACAGAGGAGAAAACAACCTTCCTCTAAAATCTTTGCCCACATCAGAAAATCTCTGGGCAAGTTCTAAAAATCGATTGAATACAGAAAACTCTTATTTTTAGAAATAAGCATAAAGACAATGACAGGATTTTCAAGTGAATATGATGCGGAAACTCTCTGACAACTATACTTCTCTCTCTGTGATTCTGCCATTGCTTTGTAAAGAGAATGCTGAAATATTGGTGGGGGGATTCTATTCTACTTCACGGTTAACATCAGCCATACCTAAAACTCCATGTACGCTGTATAGTCTTTAGCTGCAAAAATTTTTAATATGTTCTGGATATAATTCTATTGTGAGATATTTTGTTCCTGGTCTGTAACTGACCATTTCATTCTCTTACTAGTACCTTCCGAAGAGCAAAGTTCTGCTGTTCTTATTATTGTGTTGGAATTATTGTTGGAGTCCAATTTACCTTTTATTCTGGTCCCAGCTAAAGGTTTTTATGTTGTATATTTGCCTAACCTATGTTTACAAAGATATTTTCTATGTTTTCTTAGAACAATTTTACAATTTTATCTTTTATTTTTAGGTCTATATTCCATTTTGTGTTCATTTTGGTATGTGTTGAAAAGTAAGGATAGCACTAAAGTTTTTCCTAACATACCCAGTTGGTCCAGCACAATTTGTTATAAAAACTGTTCACTTCTCATTGAATTAAATTAGCACATTTGTATAATCAATTGGACCATATGTCTTGTTCTATTCCTAAAGTCTATAAGTTTTATGATAAGTGTTGTTAACTTGGAGATGTAAGTTCTCCAATGCTCTTCTCTTTCAAACTTGTTTTGGGTATTGTGGGGTCCTGGCATTTCCATGTAAGATTTGCAACCATCTTATTAATTCCTACAAAAAAATGTCTGCCGGGGTTTTGTGTTGGATCTATAGTCCATTTGGGGGACTTGACATCTCAACAAAATGCACTTTTCCATATATGAATTCACTATATATTTACATTCATTTAGGTTTAAAAATACTTTATTTTAATAATGTTTTATAGTTTTCAATGTACAGATCTGGAACATATTTTGTTAAGTTTATCCTACATATGCCATGGTTTTTGATGCTATTGTAAATAGTTATTTGAAAGTTCATTTTTCAAATGTTTGTTTCTAGTATATAGAAATACAGTTGTTTTTGGGTGTTGATCCTGTATTCAACTTTCTTGCTAAATTTACTTATGATTTCCAGTAAGTTTTTAAAAAAATTCTATGAGAGCTTGTATGAATACAATCACATCTTCTGAAATAATAAGAGTATACTTTTTGTTTTTAATTTTACATCTTTTATTTGTTTTACTTGCCTCATTGTAGCAGGTAGGACATCAAGTACAATATTGAATGGGGGTGGTGAGAAGATAACATACTTGCGTTGTTGTAAATCTTAAAGGGAAAAAAATCAGTCTTTTAAGATTAGGCAAGATGTTAGCTAAAGAGTTTGGGGGTTGTTTTTCTGTTTTGTTTCATTTTGTTTGTTTATGCTTTTTATCATGTTGAGGAAGATCCCTTCTATTCCTAAATAACTGAGAATATTTCTCATGAATGTGTGCTAAACTTTGTAAAATGCTTTTTCTGCACCTTTTCTGACCTTTAAAATGTTTACTCTGATTATTTTCATACGGTGGACTGAATTGATTTTTTATTCTGGTAAAATACATATAACATAAAATTTACCATTTTAAACATTTTAACTGTACAGTTTAGTGATATTAAGTATATTTACATTGTTGTGCAACCATCACCAACATCCATATCCAGAACTTTCATCTTCACAAACTGAAAGTCTATATCGGTTGAACATTAACTGCCCACTTCTCCCTCCACCTAATCTCTAGCAACCACTATTCTACTTCTTATCTCCATGAATTTGACTACTCTAGGTACATAATATATAGAATCATACCATATTTGTCCTTTTGTGTCTGGCTCGTTTCACATAGCAAAATGTCTTTAAGTTTCATCCATGTTGTAATATTTGTTAAAGTTTCCTTCCCTTTTTAGTGGAAATTAGTACCCCACTGCATGTATATACCATGTTTTGTTTATTCATTCATCCATTGATGAAGGTTTGCATTGTTTCCACCCTCTGGCTATTGTGAATAATGTTACTATGAACATGTGTGTACAAATATCTGTTCAAATCCCTGATTTCAATTCTTTTGTGTATATACCAGAAGAGAAATTGCTCAGTCATATGGTAATTCTATTTTTAATTTTGAGGAACAACAATACTGTTTTCCACAATAGCTACATCACTTTGCATTTTCATCAAGACTGCACAAGCATTATAATTTCACCACATTCTTACCAACACTTGTCATTTTCTATTTTTATGATAGTAGCCATCCTAATGGGTATGAAGTGGTATCTCATTGTGGTTTTGACTAGCATTTCCCTGATGATTAGTGATGTTGAGCATCTTTTCGTGGACTTATTGTCCATCTGTAGGAGAAATGATCACTTAACTCCTTCCTCACCTTTAAATTGGGTTGTTTGGCTTTTTGTTGCTTAGTTGTAGGAATTCTTTGTATATTATGGATATTAATCCCTTTCAACATATGTTTTGCAAATACTTTCTTCCAGTTCAGATAAATGGGAAATCTTTACACTTAGTTGGTAATGTTCTTTGATGTACAAAATTTTTTATTTTGATTAAGTCCAATTTATCTATTTTTTGTTCTGTTACCTGTGCTTTTGGTGTCATATCCAAGGAATCGTTGTCAAATGCAATGTCATAAAGCATTTCCCTACGTTTTTATCCAAGAGTTCTATAGTTTTAGCTGTTACATTTAGGTCTTTGATCCATTGTGAGTTAATTTTTGTATATAGTATTGTTACCGAAAGTGGGTGTCCGGCTGCTCGCCACCCAAAAGCCAATAAAGAAGCAAGGTTGGTGGAAAGGAAAGTTTGCTTTTTTTTTGGATGCCGGCAACTGGTGTGTGTGGGGGGAGGGCAAACTCCTGTCCAGAGCCCGACTACCCCCGACTGACAATCAGTGGGCAAGGGCTTTTATAGATGGAGGGAGGGGGCTACATGTAGAATCAGCAGAGTCAGCTCTGACAGTCATCTTGAAATCGGTCATGTGGTGGTCTGACCAGCGTCATCTTGATTGTTTTAGTTACAGTTAATCTTCAGTTCCAGGGTCGGTTTGTTCCCATTTCTTTGAGGCCAATTCTTGGAATTGTGGCAGCTTATGTTATGGCTATAGCCTGGTCATCATGTAGTTATCTTCTTCCACCTGGTGTGGGCTTCAGTATCTATAAGACAGCTCACAGGATGCGGCTCAGAATATTATCTATAGCCCATGAAGAGGAACTAAAAGTCCTTGACTATGCTTAATGACTAAACTATTATTATTTAGTCTTGTTGAACTGTTTTCCTTTGTTTCTGCATTTTCTCACTTCAAAGATTAAACTTATTCTTTGGCTAAGATTTTTCACAGACAAAAGGCAGGTGGAGGACATGGCAGGTGGGTGGGGAAGTACCATAGGGTCCTGCTTCATTTCAGCATAAGGTAAGGGTCCAAATTAGTTCTTTTTCATGTGGATACCCAGTTTTCCCATCACCATTTGTTGAAAAGATTGTCCTTTCCCCATTGAATGGTATTGGAATTTTTGTCAAATGTCATTTTACCATATATGTGAGGCATTATTTCTGAGCTTTTTATTCTATTCCACTGGTCTGTATGTCCGTCTTTATACCATATCACACTGTTTTTATTATTGTAGCTATGTAGTACATTTTGAAACCAGGAAGTATGAGACTTCCAACTTTGTTCTTTTTTGATTGTTTTGGCTATTTGTGTTCCCTTGAGATGCCATATAAATTTTGAGATAGATTTTTTTCCATTTCTGCAGAAAAACATTGTTGTGATTTTAATAGGGATTACGTTGTAGAGTACTTTGGGTACTACTGATGTCTTAATAATACGTCTTCCAATCCATGAACACAGGATGTCTTTCCACCTGTTTATGTCTTCTTTAATTTCTTTCAACAACATTTGGTACATTTCAGTGTGCAATCTTTTACCTCCTTGGTTAAGTTTATTCCTAAGGATTTGATTTTTTGGACGCTATTGTAAATGGAATTGTTTTCTAAATTTCCTTTATGAATTACTCACTGTTAGTGCATAGATACACAACTGATTTTTGCATGTTGGTTTTGTATCCTCAGTTTTTCTGAAATTGTTTATTAGGTTTAAATTATTTTTTATGTGGAATCTTAAAGGGTTTTCTACGTATAAGATCATGTTATATACAAACAAAGATAATTTTACTTCTTCATTGCCAATTTGGATATCTTTTATTTCTTTTTCTTTGTCTGGCTAGAAATTCCAATACAATGTTGAAAGGAAGTTGTGGAAGTAAGCATCCTTGCCTTGTTCCTGATCTTAGAGGAAAAGCTTTCAGTCTTTTGCCATTGAGTATGATGTTAGCTGCGGGTTTTTTTTTTTTTTTTTAATATTTATTTATTTATTTGGCTGCACTGGGTCTTAGTTGCAGCATGTGGGATCTAGTTCCCCGACCAGGGATCGAACCTGGGCCTCCTGCATTGGGAGCGCGGAGTCTTAACCACAGGGAAGTCCCCAGGTTTTTGTTTTTGATTTTTGTTTGTTTTACATATGGCCCTTATTATGTTATGTTCCATCTATTCTTTGTTAAGTTGAAAATTTTTTTATTATGAAAGGGTGTTGAAGTTTGTCAAATGCTTTTCTGCATTCATTGAGGTGATCATGTGGTTTTTTTCTTCATTTTGTTAACGTGGCATATCACACTGATTTATTTTTTTAGTTTTTTGCGGTACGTGGGCCTCTCACTGTTGTGGCCACTCCCATTGCGGAGCACAGGCTCCGGATGCACAGGCTCAGCGGCCAGGGCTTACGGGCCTAGCTGCTCCGCAGCATGTGAGATCTTCCCGGACCGGGGCACGAACCCATGTCCCCTGCATCGGCAGGCGGACTCTCAACCGCTGTGCCACCAGGGAAGCCCACATTGACTGATTTTTGTTTGACTGATTTTTGTATGTTGAACCATCCTTTCAGTCTAGGAATAAATACCACTTGGTCATGGTGTATAATCCTCTAAATGTGCTGTTGAATTTGGTTTGCTAGTATTTTGTTAAGGATTTTTGCATCAATATTCATAATGGATAGTGGTCTGTAGTTTTCTTGTAGTATCTTTTTCTGGTTTTGATATCATGATAATGCTAGCCTCATAGAATGAGTTAGGAAGTGTTTCCTCTGCTTCAAGTTTTTGAAATCTTTGGGGAAGGATTGGCATGAATTCTTCCTAAATATTTGGTAGAATTCACTAGTGAAGCCACTAGTACAGAGCTTTTCCTTTTGGGATGCTTTTGAACCTGATTCATCTCTTTACTATTATAGATCTATTCAGATTTTCTATTTCCTCATGGTTCAGTCTTGGTAGGTTGTGTGTTTCTAAAAATTTGTTCATTTCATCCAGGTTATCCAATTTGTTGGCATATATTTGTTTATAGTACTCTTTTATAATACTTTTTCTTTCTGTAAAAAATTATAGTACTAATGTTATTTTCATTTCTGATTTTAGTTGATTGAGTTTTTTCTCTTTTGTTCTATGTCATTTTTTGCTAAAAGTTTGTGAATTTTGTTGATTTTTTTCAAAGAACCTACCCTTAGTTTTATTTATTTTCACATTGTTTTTCTATTTTATTTATCTCTGCTCTAAATTTTATCATTTGCTTCCTTCTGCTAGATTTTGGTTTACTTTGTTCTCCTTTCTCTAGTTCCTTGAGGTATAAAATTAGGTTGCTGATTTGAGATTTTTCTTCTTTTAATGTTAATATATAATTTACAATTATAAATTTTCTTCTGAAAGCTTCTTTCACTACATCCCATGAGTTTGGGTATGTTGTATTTTCATTTTTCTCAATATATTTTCTAATTTCCTTTGGGATTTTTTCTTGGAGCCATTGGTTGTTTAAGAGTTAAATTGATTATTTTTTTCAATGAAAACCAATCTAGAATTCCTGGAGTAAATTCCACTTGAGTATGATATATTATGCTTTTTTTTTTTTAAAGTTTTATTTGTTTATTTATTTATTTATTTTTGGCTCTGTTGGGTCTTCATTGCTGCACGCGGGCTTTCTCTAGTTGCAGCGAGCAGGGGCTACTCTTCTTTGCGGTGTGCGGGCTTCTCATTGTGGTGGCTTCTCTTGTTGTGGAGGATGGGCTCTAGGCACGCAGGCTTCAGTAGTTGCAGCACTTGGGCTCAGTAGTTGTGGCTCTCAGGTAGAGCACAGGCTCAGTAGTTGTGACGCATGGGCTTAGTTGCTCTGTGGCATGTGGGATCTTCCTGGACCAGGGATCGAACCTGTGTCCACTGCATTGGCAGGCAGATTCTTAACCACTGTGCCACGAGGGAAGCCCTGATATATTATCCTTATATATAGCTAGTTGCTATTTGATAACATTTTGTAAGAATTTTTGCACTTATATTTATGAGGTATATTGTTCTAAGGTTTCATTTATTCTACTGTCTTTTTTTCCTTTATTACTTTTGTGGCTTTTCAATTGAGGTGTAGTTGACATACTAAGTGACCATATTTAAATTATACAAATTGCTACATTTTGATGTAAATATATGTTTGCAAAACTGTCACCACAGTCATGACAGTGAATAGATCTACTACCTGCAAATGTTTCCTTGTTTGCTTCTGTGATCTCACCTTCTTGCTTTTCCCTGGTCCCTGTCATCTTACCACTGATCTGTTCTCCATTACTATAGTTTAGTTTTAATTTTCTATAAATGGAATTATACAAAATGTACTTCTTCATCTGGCTTCTTTTACTCAGCATACGTATTTATATATTCATCCATATTATTGCATATGTTGATAATGTATTCTTTTTTATGGCCAAATAATATTCGACTCTATTGATATACCATAAACTGTTTGTTCATTCCCCGTTCATGGACAATTGGGTTGTTTCCAGCTTCTGGCTATTAAAAATAACACTGCTATAAACATTAGTCTACACGTGTTTGTGTGGATATGTATATTTGTTTCTGTTGGATTGGAGTGGCTGGATCATATGGTAGGTTCATGATTAGCTTTTTAAGGAACTGTCAAACAGTTTTTGAAAGTGGTTGTACCATTTTACATTCCCACAAGCTGTATTTGAGAATTCCGGTTTCTCTATATCTTCACCACTTGGTATGGTTGACCATGTTAATAGTTGTGCAGTGATAACTCATTCTGGTTTTAATTTGCATTTCATCAATGAATAATGATGTTGAGCATCTTTCCATGTACTTATCATCTGTGTATCTTCTCTAATGATGTGTCTATTCAAATGTTTGCCTCTTTTTAAAATTGGATTGCTCAGTTTCTTATTATTACATTTGGAGGTTCTTTATATATTCTGAAAGTAATTATTCAGCCAAAGACTCTAGGAGATCACCAATGAAGATCTTGAGAGCTCATTCTCTATGTGGCTGTCTCTTCTCTAGTATGCTGCCTTGCAAATTATAGTCACATAGCATTCCCAAACTTCAATCTGTCTCTTGAAATCAGCAAGATGCCCTGTTGTGTTTGGGAGCCCTTCCACACATGGAGTGCAGAGAGTACCTCCAAGCAGAAAATCAGGGAAATAGTAAGGCTCCCTTTGTTCAGTTTTCTTTTCTCAATGTTCACTGACCTGTACGGCATATTTCCCAATATATGAAAATGATTAATTCATATATTTCGTTTAGTTTTCTAATTGTTTATAGTGGAAGGACAAGTCTGGTACCAGAGTCTGTGTCATAGCCAGAAGTATAAATTTGTTCTACTTATTTTCTTTTATTCCTTTTTTCTATTACCACTTTATCTTCAAGGTAAAAATTTCAGCTACTGCTTTAAGCTTCTATAGTTCCTGAATTTCCATTAGTCCATGAGGTCTTTGTATGATACCTAAGAATTTTCACTCTTACCCCCTCATTTCCCCCTCCTTCACCCCATCCCCTTTAGAATTATTTTCCCACTTTTGTAGGTAAATACATTTTCCCAATGCATTCATATAGTATGCATTTTCTGCAATTGTACAGTTAGAGATTAGGTGTCTCTTTTCTTCCCCTTTGCCTCACTTTTGTCTTAAACAAGTGAGTGACTTAAATATTATAGCTTTTATTTTGGTTTCAACTAATAATTTACTATGCATTTCATTATAGTTTATAATTGTGAACTTTCAGTTATTCCTAATCTTCTCTTGAAATATTTGTTTATATATACATTATTTGTTTATATATAGGTTTATATATACTGTTATTTTTATATATACTGTTTATATATACAGTATATATATACTGTATTTATATATACAGTTTATATATATATATACTGTATATATATATATACAGTATATAACTATATATATATACTGTACATATATATATACAGTTTATATATATAGTTATATATATATATATATACAGTATATATATACTGTATATATATATACTATATATATATATACTGTATATATATACTGTATATATATATATACTGTATATATATATATATATACTATATATATATACAGTATATATATATATATAACTATATATATAAACTGTATATATATATACAGTATATATATATACACAGTATATATATATATATACAGTATATATATATAGTTATATACTGTATATATATATATACAGTATATATATACAGTATATATATATATACTATATATATATATACTGTATATATATATATATACAGTATATATATATATATACAGTATATAACTATATATATACTGTATATATATATATACAGTATATAACTGTATATATATATATACAGTTTATATATACTGTTTATATATACTGTTTTTATATAACCTTTTTTAAAGGTTGTTTTTCTCATAAGAAATTCCACATCGCTTGTTGATATCACTTATTTTGAGACCCTCATTTTAGAACCATTTACCAAGTACAGTAAGTATTTATGATTTCTAAACCCTGTCTTTCAGTGGGTAAGTACTTCACTTACCTTCTGCTTATAAAATCTCAATGGATTCCCTAATAAACAGTGGCATTGATAACAATATGCAGTCTGCTGTTGGAGACCGGAAATAACAAATAGAAAGGAAATAACTTTCTTCAGTCTCATTTCTTAGAACATGGCTTAGCTCATAGTAAGCACTCAATAAATGTTATCAAATAGTTTAGTATTATTACTAATAATATGCTAATCCATAATGTTTCACCTATTATTTATTTTTATTTCCAATTCACTTTTGTGTAATGCCATGGAAAATGTCAAACAGATCTGTATTTGAAACTACATTTGCTGCTTACTTTTTCTCACTGAACTTTAAAATGGGATTAAAACATTCATTGCAAGATTTTTGTGTGTCTGGTGCAAAGCTCAGCACATAGTGGGCATTCAAAAAATATTTGTCCATTTTTTTAAATGTCAGCTTTCCCTCCAAGAGTCAAATTTTCTTATTTCTTACCTTCCATCTTTCCTTCAAAATAAGTAAACATATACTCCACCAAGTTGTCCCCATTCTTTTTTGCCCCCAAATTTTGACTTCCTCAGTGCTTAATCTTTCTTTCTTTGTATCTTCAATCCCTAATATTAAGTAGGAGCATAGGGGATGGGTAAACTAAATTGATACCTATGATTTTATTTCTTTTCAAAATTGTTACTGTAGTATATGCAGTAATAATGAAGATAATGATAATCTTCAGTATGTAGAAATGGTAAAAGGTTTGATGTAGTTAGAGCGAGAATGGAGTAATAAGTGGTTTAAAAATGTCTGTAACAATGAGTGGGGCTCAAACTTCATGTGGTCTCATATTCCAAGCTATTTTATATTTTAACCCATAGGTGAGCATTTCCCAAAATGTATTTCAGCTAACACTAACTTGAGAGGGTTTGGATAAAGTTTCTGTGAAAAAATTCCATGGCCAAATATATGTGGAAAATGCTGGATCGAAGGGCAGGAATTGTCAGAGCCTTGAATATAATAATATGTTATATGCATCTCTTAGAAGAAAACATAGCTTGTAGAATTTCTAGTTATTTAACCTCAGAAGGTGGATCATGCAGTACTGACTTTCTTCAGAACAACAGACCTTTTGTAAATCAACTATACGTTAATAAAAAGAATAAAAATTAAAATTAAAAAAAATCTACAAAAAAAGAACAACAGACTTTTTATGTGATGAAATGACATAAATTAACTTTAAGAAGATAACTGGCTGTTATGGTGAGGCTGACCTGTAGGGGAGAGAGTTTGATTTCTAGGAGATCAGTGAGGGGGCTATTGCAACAGCCTGGACTGATGATGGCCTGAACTAAAGTAATGGCACAAGTATAGAGCAACTAATGATCCTTCAAATGTGGTACAAGTAGATAATAATTGAAGAGAAAGTGTTAAAATACTCCCATGTTTTTAGTTTGGGCCAATAGATAGTGATACCATTAACAAGGACAGGAAAATATGAAGGATAAATGGCTAACTGGGAAAAGATAATTAGATAATGAGTGACTCACAAAACTATGTATCCAACCCCAACCTGTATTCCAAGTTTTAGATTCATATTTTCAACTGTCCTTCTGAGACTCTACAAGTATTGTACTATAATACTTTAATCTTAACATGTCATAAACCAACTTCATCCAAAAAGGGAGTATCTATTCCTTCAGGGATCATACATATTAAAGCTTTTATCCTTATTCTACTTTCTTATGTATCTGTGGGATATTCTTTCCTGAAATAAGAGGTTACAGATTCTGTTTGTTCTAGGAAGTACTAGGCCCTATATACCTTTTGGAAGAAGCCCACCTCTCCTGGTGACTGTCCAACATGCATACAGGGAGTCTATTACCTTATAGTCACCACAGAAGTTCCTCTAAGGAATTTCTCAGTATATCAAAATTCTTGAATATGAGTTGAAATCTAGTTGGAACAATTTGTGGGTCCCTGCTTACCATCTTAGAAGACATACCTCACTAATCAAAGTTTATGTTTCTGAGCTTAAGGCTGCTTGGAAATCAGCAAGTTATATCCTCCTGTTAAGATTAAAAGAGCTCTCTGTCCATGCAAGAACTTCCAAGTGAACAGATTTCCCCAATTCCCAGAACTAATATCTGCACACCATGAGCTCTGGAATATCTTCTGATAAAGTAGATCTTCTCTTAAGAAGTTCAAATACTCTTATAAGTTCCATGGGTGGACTGAAAAACAGTCTTGAAATTCCTGAAATTACTATACAAATTAAAATATGTGTAGATAATGTACAATTTTCTTGGGAGAAAGTCCATAGTTTTTATCAAATTTTCATCAGGGACTATGATTCTTATAAGACTGATATTTATGAAAGTCAGGAAGCTAAGAGCTTTGCTCTGTCTTGAAATATCACAGCTTTGGATCAATTTGCTTTCAACATAAAGCTTGATGAACCTTAGCTAAGAGATTACAGATATTCGTTGTTCTTATGTGTGAGATGTAGGAGATGCACTACAAAGATCTCAAATTTTACTTTCAGTTTACATCTCTCCGATATTTTAAAATTGAAGTTTAGTTGATTTACAATATTGTGTTAGTTTCAGGTGATTAGTTTCAAAGTGATTCAGTCACACATTCGGTTATATATATATTCTTTTTCAGATTCTTTTCCATTATAGGTTTTTACAAGATATTGACTGTAGCTCCCTGTGCTGTACAGCAAATCTTTGTCGTTTTTGTATTTTACATATGGTAGTGTGATTCTGTTAATCCCCATACTCCTAATTTATTCCTTCCCTCCATTCCCTTTGGTAACCATACGTTTGTTTTCTGTGTCTGTGTGTCTGTTTCTGTTTTGTAAATAAGTTCATTTGTATTACTTTTTAGCTTCAATATTTTCTTAAATAGAAACCAGGACCAACTTTCCAGATATACTTCAAGGCACTACTCTTCCTTTGTTTTTAGATGCTTTCAATCTAAAATTGGCATTGGGCAAGCTCCATATCACAATGTCCTCTGATTACTCTCCTGAAATTGAGTTTTTACTCCCTTATTTCTAGTGCAATGCTATGCCAAGTCAAGTACTCAATACATATTTGTTGAATGATTAACAGTTTATAAACTTCTTACTGTTTTCCTATTATTTTGGATCTTTTTCTTTTTTGCACTTGTGATTCTCATCATATTTCTATCCTAAAATACTCTCAAATATGACCTGCTTCTATAATTAACAACAGCTTATTATAGCAGGGGTCTAGATTCATGGATCAACACATATATCAATTATGGGAAGTTAGAATTTCAAAAAGTTTATGTGTAATCCTCAGTGGCTTTTTTATGCTGCCTAGAGGCTCATGTCTTCCCACAACACATCTTACTGAGAACATCCTCAGTTTTCTTTAATAAGATTCTTGTTCTTATAACAGATTATTCCAAAGGCTTGAGATTCAGTTTACCTTTTGAGATATTATAGGAATTAGAAACATGACCTACATTCTTATATTTTCATTTATGAGAAGCATGTAGTCTTTCCCTGTTGCTCACTAAGAAAAGTTGTGCTTTACCTTATGCCTCTTTCTAGGCCCTCTTAGACTCAAGACTAGATTAAAACCATTGTTTTGGAAGAGGTGCATCATTTCTTATAGCTGTTCAGGAGACTTACTCTCTTTTTCTATTGTTTCCCATTCAGCCAACTCTCTTGTCTCCTCTATAAAGGTAATTCCTGAATGCTCAGCTAAAATAGAGTAATGCCATCCTCTCAGCTATACTGAGGTGAATTTCCATTTGCTTCGTAGTGAAATATCATTATTATTATTACTAATACTACTGTTGTTAATCTCATCACATAATGCAACAGTCAAAATGTTTTAAGCTTCAAGAGACCTATTTGTGATGGAGAGAAGAGCAAGCCAGGAGAACAGCTACCCTACCAGAGGCCTAGGCTGGAAGTGCCAAGGTCTTTTAGCTGCAGTTTACAATGACCCTTTCAAATTCTCAAGTGTTCCACAAGTGACATATATTTCTTTTCCTCTCTGAGATAAACAGTGTGTTTCAAAGTGGGATCCTCTAGCCCCCACATTCATCTTTGAAGGATATAGTAATCAAGTGTGGAGAAAAGAAAGAAAGAACTAGGGGAATTGATTGTTACTGTATTAATTGCCTCTCTGAGCACAACTGGAAATTTTCATGGCTTTGTGTTGGCTTCTATATGTCTCCTACGGCAGAAGTGGGAAGAAAAGACAAAATTCTTGAGTGCAGTTATTGGTTGGCTGGATGCCATGCCAATAGCATATGTCCCAGTTATTGAAGATGAACAGATGGGGTATTCATGACCATCCAGGGTAGGCTCCACATCTTCGACATGGGAACATTAAAACCTACAGGAAGCAAAACATAAGCTGTCTTTGGAAGACCAAGATAGAATTTTACTCTGCTTCTAATTACTGCTTAAATCTAAGGGACTGAAACAAAATTAGACCCATGAAATAAGTATCTATTTAGACACCAGTCCTCTTTTCACAAATCATCTCTTTCAATGAGTATCATCTATGAAGTGTGACATTTAGTTATTGGGATTCAAATGAGATGTAACATTTGTCACTTACTGTTTATTCCTAATGAAATTAAACATATGCCAGGCATATGGTCATTTATTCACCACTTATATTTGCATTATGATGGCAATGCATTGTGTTGACCTCCACACCTAACCTAATACAATGTAGTCATGTATCCACAGGTAATACACTGTAACTTCACTCTAATGTAGCCTTGTAGGTTCTAACATAGCAGATCTACCTGGGATCACATTCAATAAAGTCTACTTAATATTGTCCTGAAATAGCCTCTTCTATGAAAGCTTGGATACCTAAACACCTTCATAGAAAGTACCAATGCAGCACAGTAAATAGCTGGATATTTGGGGAGGCAGAATGGTAGAGTTTGTAAGAGTTATGGTATCAGAGTGAAGGGTTTGGGCATGTTAACAAATCTCCCTGAACCTTAGTTACCTCATCCATTGAAAAATAATACCAATCTTGTAAGAATAAACTGAAATAATGTATGTAAAGCACCTAGCACCATATCTTGCCCACAGCAGAAGCAAAAGGGGGGTACCTGTAACAAGTTATAGGTACAACAGTCTATTTTAAGTTGACAACAACTTAAGTTGGCCCCATTTTAAAGCTGAACATTTTTATTTCCCCCCTGATGTTTTATGGATTTGATGTCACATTTTACATTTTTTATCTTGTATATCCATTAACTAATTATTGTAACAATAGTTTTTTTTTACTACTCTTGTATTTTAACCTTAATACTAGCTTTATAACTGATTAATCCACTATCTCACTATATATCTACCTTTCCAGTGAGATTTATTCTTTCATATGTTTTCTTGTTATTATTTAGTGCTCTTTCTTTTCAGCTTAAAGAAGTCACTTTAGCATGTCTTCTAAGGCTAGTTTAGTGGTGATGAAATTCTTTAGGTTTTACTTGTCTGGAAAACTCTTTATCTGTTCTTCATTCTGAATGATAACTTTGCTGGGTAGGGAATTCTTGGTTGGAAGTATTTTTCTTTCAGAACTTTGAAAATATGATGCCACTTTCTTCTAGACTGAAAAGTTTCTGCTGAAAAATCTGCTGATAGTCTTATGGGGGGGTGTTCCCTTGTACATAAACTGTTTTTGTCTTCTGCTTTTAATATTTTCTCCTTGTCTTTAAATTTTGACATTTTAATTATAATGTGTCAGTGTGGGTCTCTTTGGGTTCATCTTTTTGGAATTCTCTAGGCTTCCTAGATCTGGATGTCCATTTCCTTGCCCAGTTAGGCAAGTTTTCAGCCATTATATCTTCAAACAAGATTTTTGCTCCTTCTTCTCTCTCTTCTCCTTCTGGGATCTCTATAATGTGAATGTTAGTCTGTTTGATGTAGTCCCATAAGCCCCTGAAGCTATCTTTACTTTTTAAATTCTTTTTCTGTTTTGCTGCTCTGATTGGGTGAGTTCCACTGCCTTGTCTTTGAGTTGACTTATTCTTTCTTCTGCTTCATCTAGTCTTATGTTGAACTTCTCCAGTGTATTTTTCAGTTAAGTTAATGTATTCTTCAGCTCTGTGACTTCTACTTGGTACTTTCTATACTTTCCATCTCTTTGCTGAAGTTCTCACTATATTCATCCATTATTCTCCTCAGTTCAGTAAGCATCTTTATGACCACTGTTGTGAGCTCTTTATCCGGTAAATTACTTATCTCCATTTCATTAAGGTTTTCTTTTCTTTTTTTCTGAGGTTTTATCTTGTTCTTTCATTTGGAACATATTACTGTTTCTTCATTTTGCTTGACTCACTTTGTTGGTTTCTATATAGTAGAAAAAACACTTCTCCCAGTCTTGAGGGCGTGGTCTCATGTAGGAGGTGAACGTTGTTGTTCAGCCCAGCTCTTTGTTTTGTCTCAAGTCTCTGTGCTTGTCCAAGAAGCCTATTATATTTTTAACAGTACCTAATAGTTGAGGATGTGCCAAGACCTGTCAATATCTCTAAGGGGGAGAATCTTAGCACCTAGATTTAGGTTGTTTGGAAGCCAGACCCTCAGGTAGCAGCTTTTAATAATATGCAAATCTATTCAGTCATGTGGGACCACGAGCATAAACCCTGCTGGCCAGGTGATCAGGCAGTATCTCCTGAGTGGCAGTCACAAAAATTGGGGCTCCAGATAAGTGTATAAGCTCTTTCCTGGGAGATTCTGGTGAGTTGGAGCAAGGCAGAGGGTGAATGCCATGGTGGTGTCCACAGCCTATGTTTCTTGAGAGCAGCTCCATAGTCCGCTAGATGTGTGCCAAACCTGAAACCTGTCCTTCAGGCTGATGCTCCTTGACAAGCAAAGGTGCATCTTTCACAGAAAGACTGGGAAGTGTGCCTCAGTCTAATGTCTGTGCACTATGCTGGGAGTGGCAGCCTACCAAGAACCATGTCTTGGACTGCCACAGTGCTGTGGCACCCAGGAATCCAAGCCCTCTGGCCACTAGAGCCAGGCGATCAAGGGGCATCTTCTGGGTGGCAGCTGCAAAAACTGAGGCACCAGATATAAAAACCAGGGCACTAGCCATATATAAATCTCCCCTTCAGGAGACACTAGTGCTCTGGAGCATGACAGAGAGAAATTGTGAAGATAGAGCCTGCCTTCCAAGGTTTCTGGAAAGGATTACAGTTAGCCCCTAGATGTGTGTGTAATTGGAAGCCTGCCCTTTGGTCTGCAGCCATGATGATTAACTAATAGGCCTCACCACAGAAACACTGAACTCCTGGGCCTATTGCCCCTTGCTTGATCCTTGGGTGTGATAGCTGTTTAAGAACTCTCTGTTAGTTACAGTTCTGTGGGACCCAGGAGTATAAGCCCACTGGCCACCAGAGTCAGGGGATGTAGAGGTGTTCCCTGGAAGCAATTGTAAAAATCAGGGCACCAGACAAGGATATGGGCTTCTTTCTGGGTGACAGTGATTATTAAAGTCCCATGGGATGAGGAATGCAAGCTCCCCTGTCCTCCACAGCCAGGCAGTCAAGTGGCATCCCTGGGCATCAGCCACAAAGATTGAGGCACCAGACACATGTAAAATAAAAATTTAAAAAAGGAAGGTGCAAGACAGCATATATCATATGCTACATTTGTGTAAGAAAGAAGGAGAAATAAGAAAATAAACATTTATATGTTGTGATACTGTGATTCATAATGAGAAATATTTACATTTGGTCTTTACTCCTAGTCCTGACACAGAGTTCCTAAAACCCCTGTAAATTCCTGAGTAATAAGAGCACTTAGAGCATCTTTTATTCTAATGAGGTGACTCTAGGAGGGCTTCTGGATGCCTTCAGGATGGGGGCTGGCCACAAGGAAGACCAAGCCATGATTAGAAGCTTGACATTTTCAGCCCTGCCCCCACTTCTCTAGATGGGGAGAGGGCTGGAAATGGAGTTAATAATTGATCATTAAAAAATATGTGTTGACTGAATACATTTATGGGTAATTGGCTCATGAAATCATGCATGTGGGTGAAAGAATGGGTTCAGAGGAGTCAGGAACACACCCTACATGTCTGAACTGGGGAGCACCAAAGAAATAATGGCTGGATTCCCATTTCTGACCTCTATTACTGTACTTTCTTGGCACTCTCAAAAATGATATTTAGGTTTGGTTCACCAGAGATTATTTGATAGTCGTCTCTTTTAAAAGTCATACCAATTTTTTAGATCATTATTGTCCAGAGGTGATTCTGGCACATACCACATAAGTGCATCTTCTTCAGGGTATTTGGTAAAATTCTGAGCTACAAGTAATTTCCAATGGTAGCTTATTAAGTCAGAAAGCATTTGAAGACCAGCATGTTCTCTAAATCCTGGAATGTTAGAGGTAGAGGACACCAGACTCTTGAAACCTCTTAAAATTTGATGCCAGTAAATAGTTTATCTCCCCTGATAAGCTGTTATTCTTCCTTTTTGCAACAATGAAAAACAGAGCTTATTTTTATTTTTTTTTGCAATTTACCACTCACCTATACAATATTGACATATTATTTTCTTCCTATTCTATTTCCACCAAATGGACTTTGATCTTTAATTTGTGTAGAGCCATGTGGTATGTGGAGAGCAGCATAGTAGTAAAGAGAGACAGAACTTGGAACAAGACACCTATGGATTCAAATTCTGACTCTACCATTCACTAGCTATGTGACTTGGGAAAATTTTGTAACCTCCCTGAGCCTCTTTTGTCATCAATAATACTTAAAATATCTCACAGTATTGTTATGAAGAATATAGTTTATAAAGAATGTGTTCAGTAAGGTGCCTGAAGCAGCATAAGTGTAATTTACCTCTTACAGCTTCTATTGTCTATCCTTAATGGCAAGTCACCTTAAATGTTTTGGAAACATTGGAAGGCATATACAAATAAATTTTTAAAATAAGAAATAGAAGCTTGTAAATATAAAATGTATAAAATATAAATGTAGAAAAATATTATACAAATCCTAACACCTTTGAAATGCCAAATGTTGTAAATAAAGTTATAGATATCATTAATTTAAGAGATTTCAAGTTGAAAAACTGACAATTTGTATTAATTCATAGAATAATATGATAATAAATTTCATGTGGAAAAATAAATGTGCAAAAATACTGAGGAATATATTGGAAAAAAGTTTAATAATGAAGGAATAGATATAATTACTAAACAATGTTGTTTTGGCCCAGGAATTGATAAGCAGATTACTGGAACAAATTAGAGTGTATATAAAAAGTCAAATAAATACAGGAATGTAATACATTAAAATTTGTGATTCATAACATTGGAGAAAATTGGATTATTTTATAAATGGTTTTGGAACAAATGGATAACCTTCAGGAAGAAAATCACATTAGATTGCTTAGAATAGAATATATTCTCTAGAATAAAATACATTCTAGGGCTTCCCTGGTGGCACAGTGGTTGAGAGTCTGCCTGCCGATGCAGGGGACGCGGGTTCGTGTCCCGGTCCGGGAAGATCCCACATGCCACAGAGTGGCTGGGCCTGTGAGCCATGGACACTGAGCCTGCGCGTCCGGAGCCTGTGCTCTGCAGTGGGAGAGGCCACAACAGTGAGAGGCCCATGTACCGCAAAAAAAACACATTCTAAAAGAATAAAAGATTTAAAAATAAAAATCTAAGAGTATTAGAAGATAACATCAAAATTTATTCTTATAATCTTCATGTGGGAATGACATTTTCTAAGCATGTCTTAACGTCCAGACCTATTTTTTTTAAGAAAGACAAATTTCACTATATAAATTTTACAGAAGTATGCATGGCCAGAAAAACCTACCAAAATAAAATAAAAGACAACTTACAATTTGAATAAAAATGTTAAAATATTAAACTATGGCAGTCAAAGGGCTAATTTTTGTGAATACATAAAATGTCTTTAAAAATAAATCTGTAAAAGATGGACAACCCAATAGGAAAATTGGAAGACTTGGGCAGGTATTTGGGAAAAGGAAATACAAATGTCTTAAACATATTCAAAGATGTTCATTCTTCCCATATAGGTTGTTACAGAATATAGAGTAGAATTCCCTGTGCTATACAGTAGGTCCTTTTTGGTTATCTATTAACAGATGTTACTGGATCATTTGGATGTCCATACAAAAATAGTGTACTTTGAGTCCTATTCCTACCTCACATCATACATAAATATCAAATATCAATTATGGATAGGTTGCAGATCTATTAGTGAGAGGTTCTAAAATAATTTTCTGTAGAGGAAGACATAGGACATATTTTTGACCTTGGAGTTTTCAAAGATTTCTTAAACAAGGCACAAAAAGTGATAACTATAAAAGAAAAAAAAATGAGAATAACCAATTGGACCTTATTTTAATTGTGAAAATTTGTTCATCAAAAAAACACAATTGGAAGGGGAAAAACAAGCCAGTGTGAGAGACAATATTTTTAATACTTTGCAATTTATGTATATGTCTTAATATATAAATATCCAGAATATATAAAGAACTCCTAGAAATCAATAAGAATAAAGACACTGATCTCAAGTTAAAAATGTGCAAAGTACTTTAAACAGACACTTCACAATAGAAGATAGCCAAAAGGCGAATCAATATATGAAAAGGTTCTCAAGTTTATTAGCCAACAGAAAAACACAAATTAAATGGCATTGTGAAACAATTATATATCCACCAGAATGGGTAAAATAAAAAAGGACACAAAAAAAGTTTTGTCAAAGATTTGGAGCAACTGGAACTCTCATATTCTTCTGCTGGGAGTATACATTTGTACAACTGCTTTGGAAAAGTTTGGCAATAGCTGCATACAACAATATGAATGCACTTAATAAACATAATGTTATGTGAAAGAAGCCAGATACAAAAGAGTATAAATCGTATGATTCTATTAATATAAAGTGCAATAAACTATGGGGTTAGAAGTCAGACTGATCCTTACTGTTGGTAGAGGGACTCAGAGGGGCCATGAATGGTGCTTCTGGGCCACATGTAACCATAGCATGATTCTTGAGCTAGGGACTAGTTACATAGAGGTGTTTAGTTTGTTAAAAATTACTGTGGTGTACACTTATGTGTTCTTTCTGGAAATATATTCACTTTAATATCCTGTTAAAAGTGATGGAGGAAGCTTTGATGTAGTGAGAATGGTGGTATACAGAGAGAATATATATTGTTTAAAAAAAATTGAATCCTCACTCCTATGAGAATACAAATTTAAAATACAGTATATAGTTTAACCCACCAAATTGGCCAAGATGAATATTTTGTTGGTAAAGTATGTATAAATAGAGATTGTTATACGTTGGAGTCTGGATGGTCAATTGGTGCAACTCTTAGGGAGGACAATTTGGCAATAATGTACATAACCTTTCTCATAGTAATTTCAGTTCTAGGAACTTATCCAAGTTTATGTTGGCATATGTGAGCAATGAAATTTACGAAAAGACAGCTATTTAAGTATTGTTTATAATAGCAAAAGACTGAAGATAGCTCATATGCCTATTTAAATGGAATTTTGTAGCAAATTATGTTATATTCATACAATATAAGACATTAGAGCTGTTAGAAAGAATAAGGCAGTTTTTTTTTTTTTTTTTTTTTTTTTTTTTTTGTTGTACGCGGGCCTCTCACTGTGGTGGCCTCTCCCGTTGCGGAGCACAGGCTCCAGAAGCGCAGGCTCAGCGGCCATGGCTCACGGGCCCAGCCGCTCAGCGCCGGACCGGGGCACGAACACGTGTACCCTGCATCGGCAGGCGGATTCTTAACCACTGCGCCACCAGGGAAGCCCAATAAGGCAGTTTTGTTAGCTTATATATGACAATCTTTGGGATAAACTGATAAAAAATAAACAAAATCCTCACTAACTTAAGCTGATTAATAGTATGTATAGTTTGTTACCATTTGTTTATAAATTGTGTATATATATATTTGAATGCATACATATATATAAGCATTCTATATATAGAGAATATCTCTGGAAATTGATGCAAGGAACTGGTCATAGTATTTGTCCTGTGATGAGTAACTGGATATCTCAGACAAATGAGTGATTGAGCACCTTAGTTTTTCAGTGTACCCTTTAATTTTTTAAATTTTGTATTTTTAACCTTATTTGTATACTATATATTCAAAATATTAAGTAGTTATTAAGCAAACTACTAAAAATAACTCCACAGTTGATAAACGGAATCACAGAATTGATACAGTTGAAAATTAATTACTGGATTGGAAGAACTAATATTTGGATTCTTTCAGAAGAGAGTGCAAAAAAATGGTCAAGGAGAAGAAAAAGTTTTAGAAAAAGTTAAAATACATAGAGATTAGAATTGGAAGTTCCAACATCTATTTAAAAGTAATGCCAGAATGGAAGAAAATGATTAAAGAAATAATAGAAGACACTCCAAACTTAGTGGTGTAAACAACCATTTCATTATGCTGGTAGAAGTTAGAAATACTCCAGAATAAACTTTCACTGATGAAATCCATGCAGATCCTGATCTTTAAGAATCACATTCATGTGTTCCCCCAAAGTGATAGGATGTCATTATCAGAGGAAGACTACTGGGCTGGGAAGACCAGTGGTCTCACAAGCTTGAAATATATTTTTGGCTGTAGCTTGTATGTATGCATCTATATCGCTTTTATCCTTAGAAAACAGAATTTAATGATCAGCAAGAAAAACTGAAATCTGCATTGCTAGCAGGTAGAATGTGTTCCTACTACAACAATCCTGCTTTTTTACTATGGTTAATTTTCTGCTTAATCTCTTTAAATTATTTTATAGTTCAAAGTTACACACAGTTGTAATTAAAATCCAATAAAAACATCCATCATTCTTTAAAAAAAAAAGAAATAATAGAAGATAAATTTTATGAGATGAATGAAGCCTGAAAGATTTACCTTGAAAGGATCCACAAAATGCAGAGTAACAATAACTAAAGAAGACCTATATCAAAACATACCTTAGTGAAATTTCTGAATGTCATCATTATAAAGATATTTCCAAAGAGAAACAAATAGGATACCTAGAAAGGAACAAAATAGAGTTGACCCCTGCAACATTAAATCTAGAAAACAGTGAAGCAGGGTCTTCAAAATTTCAAAGGAAATAACTTGAAACCTATAATTTGATATGTAGACAAATAATAAGAATATGAATTTTGCACACAGTTATTGTTATATGTTATAACTTTGGCATGGTGAAGTGCCTCCCAACAGGACAGAAGTCCTCCAAATCATAAAACTTCCCATATGGCAAGAAACACCAATAATAAACTGACAAAAATATGACAAAATATTTATAATGCATATAAAAGAAAATGATTAATATCTATAATATCTCAAGAACATCTACAAATCAAGAAACAGTCAATAATCCAATGGAAAAACAATCAGGCATTTCATAGAACAACTAGTACAAATGACCAATGAATACATTAAAAGTTAATGCTTAACTTAATTAGTAATCAGGAAAATACAAATTAAATCAATAATGAGTATTATTCCTCATTCATTGGATTTAAAAATTTAAAAGATTGTGAACATAAAAATGGGTGTGGATGAATGTGTGGGGGAAAGAAGTCTTCATATATTTTTTGTGGGGAGCAGAGATGATACTTAATAAATTAATAATTGGTATGGCACTGGCTCTGACCAAAAATGGACACTAGTCAATGTACTCCACAAGTATACACCAGTGCAATATCAGCCCTCTGTGGCAGAGTAAATTAGTAAAACTCTTTGGAGAGCTTTTTGGGACACATCGACACAAAATTTCACTTAGAAATGAATCTATCCTATAGAAATACTCACATGTAATACACACACACAGAAGAATGTTCCTTGCAGAATCAAAAAAAAATTATTTTTGTTCAGTGATTGTTCTTTTTTTTTGTTAACATCTTTATTGGAATATAATTGCTTTACAATGGTGTGTTAGTTTCTGCTTTATAACAAAGTGAATCAGCTATACATATACATATATCCCCAAATCTCCTCCCTCTTGTGTCTCCCTCCCATCCTCCCTATCCCACCCCTCTAGGTGGTCACAAAGCACTGAGCTGATCTCCCTGTGCTATGCAGCTGCTTCCCACTAGCTATCTATTTTACATTTGGTAGTGTATATATGTCCATGTCACTCTCTTACTTCGTCCCAGCTTACCCTTCCCCCTCCCCATGTCCTCAAGTCCATTCTCTACATCTGCATCTTTATTCCTGTCCTGCCCCTAGGTTCTTCAGAGCCATTTTTTTTTAGATTCCATATATATGTGTTGGCATACGGTATTTGTTTTTCTCTTTCTGACTTACTTCACTCTGTATGACAGACTCTAGGTCCATCCACCTCACTACAAATAACTCAATTTTGTTTCTTTTTATGGCTGAGTAATATTCCCTTGTATATATGTGCCACATCTTCTTTATCTATTCATCTGTTGATGGACACTTAGGTTGCTTCCATGTCCTGGCTATTGTAAATAGAGCCCTTGCAGAATTTTTAAATAACAAAACATTATGGGGGAAATTTATGTCAATAGGGAATGGTTAAGTGAATAATGACCCATGTCCACTATGGAGTACTATGCAGCTCTTAGAAGAATAATGTAGATCACAATTTAGTGAAAAGATGTTCAAGTTATAATGTTATGGAGAAAATATTAAATTGTAAAACAATTTGTTTAGTATGATGATTTAAAAGTGAGAGGAAAATGTATACATACACATAGCTATGTAAAGTAGGAAAAAAAGCAAACTGTAACTGTGCTTAAATATTTATTATTTCATTCATTTGTTAAAGTATTCAACAGATGTTGATGGAGCAGCTATTTAAATGCCAGACACTTTTCTAGGTACTTGGGATACATTAACAAAACAAAACAGAAAAAAATCCTGACCATAGAGCTTATTTTCTAGTGGGGAAAAAGTGAGTTTGGGAGGCTGGTGATTCATTTCTACTTTTTCCCTATATCCCTCCCTTTATGCTTGATTTTTATTTTTAAATAAGCTTATATTCATGTATTACTATTGAATTAAAAATTAAAACATTTAGATAGATGAAGATAAGTATCAGGTTAATCTTTTGAGGTGAGAAGAGAGCAGACAAAAATACTCTTAGTCAGTTATAAATGTCCCCAAAATTTAGAGACAACTTGTATCTTTGGGGAGAAAAAATGACAGTGATGATCATCAGTCCAACAGTGTGGTAGTAATAACTTATCACTCTCTGTGAGGCTTTTTTTTTCCAGCCAGAAATAAAATATTTTGAATAATAATAAATTGTTTAAATTATAAAAAGCTACATGTAGACAAATGGGAAATAAAGAGTACCAGGATTGTGCAAATTTGTACCTGGAGACTTTATAAGAAATTATTTGGCATTCCAGAGTAATTTTAATTTATTGTTAAATCCTAGAAGCAAAAATTTTTAAACTGAAAAGAAGTATTTTTACATGTATAAGATAAATTTTTAAAATATATAGTTAGTACTAGTTTCAAGACAATTAGAAAAAGATTAATCTTCCAATACATCAAAATAGGCTCCTCTGAAAGGGAAAATGAATATAGCAAAAAGTTTTTTGAAAGATCAGGACCATTAATAAAGGAATGAAAAATAAAGAGATAATAAAATAATCACTTTTATTATCATATGGTAAAGAGTATAATAATGATACCATACAATGTTGATAAAGTTTGGGGGTATCAGGTAGTTTAACATGCTGTTGGTAGAATTATAAATTGCTACAAATTTTATGGAGTGACACTGAGTAATGTAAATAAAAGTGTTAAAGTTATAATACATTCTAATCCAGAAATTTCAATCCTACTGTTACCGAGTCCAAACTCGCTCTGCTAGCTGCACGACAGGCCAATGAATCGGAGAGGAGATGTTAAGGCAGGGAATACGACTTTATTTGGAAAGTCAGCAGACCGAGTAGATGGAGACTAGTGTCTCCGAAAAACCATCTTATCAGGGTTTGGATGCCAGTTTCTTTTATAGCACAGAGAGGGGGAGGAGATGAGGAAGTAAAGTAAAAAGGCCATAAGTTTTGCAAATACCCCCTGGAATGGTCAGCTTCAGTGAGGGGATGTGTTAATTTCTTCTTTTCTGCAGCCATTCACAGGTGGACAGGGTCAGATTGTCTCCCTGTGAGCTAAACAGAGGCACTTTAACATTCAGGCAGAGGGGCAGGGTTCCCTGAGGCTGCCCATTATGTATGATTAGAATAACAAAAGCAACAAAAAGCAAAGATTAAAGTCAAAGAAACAGATTGAACATGGAGTTCCGATTTTGTTCTTTCTTGTTACACTACAAACTTATCAGAAGGAAATGATTTATCTAGGGTACAAATTTTGCATATAAGCTTTTCATTGCAATGTTAGTTTTAAAGGTAAAGACTGAAAACAAATTGAATAACAAAAGATAAGCAAAATGAATCATTATGTATCCATGTGCTGTTATAAAGAGAAGCTTTAAAAATGCAGATATAGATATTTATTGACACAAATGATCACATATATTAGTAGGTGAAAAAGAAGGTATGCGAAAAAAGAAGGTAACAAAATAACATATATATAATAATATTTCATGATTGTGGGTAAAATTATTATGTGTTCACATAGGACAAATAATTGAAAAATATTTGCCAATGATAACAAATGTGTAGTGTGCTTTCTTCCACTTCTCCTTTTACATTTATGGCAAACATAACTAATTAAGCAGTTCATACAAGCCTAGGTACAGTCTCAGAAACCTTGTCAATGCTATTTTCAATGTAGTTATTATAAATCAACCAAAATTGGCACTTGAGAGGAAATAGTTTTGACATCTCATATACATCAAAATATTAATAATAGAAGGTAATGCTTTGGTGATTTAAAATTTTTTCCACTTTATTTATTTATTTTTTTGTGGTACGCGGGCCTCTCATTGCTGTGGCCTCTCCCGTTGTGGAGCACAGGCTCCAGACGCGCAGGCTCAGCGGCCATGGCCCACGGGCCCAGCCGCTCCGCGGCATGTGGGATCTTCCCGGACCGGGGCACGAACCTGTGTCCCCTGCGTCGGCAGGCGGACTCTCAACCACTGCGCCACCAGGGAAGCCCTCCACTTTATTTTTTAATAGTATTTCATGAATACGTCTGTATTTCTTTCAATAAAATTTAAGTTAAGGATTGTTCTCTCAAAAAGTAAATCAAGTAGAATGATGTCAGTGGGAATGGCAGATAAAGGACCTCTGAAAATCCTCTCCACCAAGATAAAATAAGAACACTGACAAAAATTGTCAGAAACAACTTTTTCAGGATGGTGGATATAAATCACATGTGGACCATTCTGTAGTGTGTTTATTCAAGAAAAATGGCTGAATCTTGGTAAGAACAGTAAGCCTTGTGGCATACTAACATGCCCTGTTCTTAAGTCCCTCTCCCAATTTCCATCCTTAGCCTTGAAATCCCAAAGCCCACAATCGTGAAAACCAACAGCTTAGCAGCCATTGAAACAGTTAGAATGGGGCTGGAACTTTTTCAAACCACCCCCCTTTCAGCAAATTGCTATTGTTTGACTTGTCTGTCAGTTCCATAGATAACCCCAGTTTTAAGACTTATCTTTACTTGACCTGACCCAGAGCTAACCCAGTGTGAAAAGCCTTTTCCTCAGGGATAATTGCTGAAACAAATTACAGGGAAGTAATTAACTTTGCAGCTGCCTGAGGTTGTGGATAACAGTTGAGGCAAACAACTGACTAACCATGAAGTTTAAAAAGAAAAGCTGGGGAATGAGGTCCACAAGGGCTTTGAAAAGCTCTGACACAATCCTGGAAATTTAGAAGGCTCTGTGCATGCCCAAGGCCGTGTGCAGCTGTGCACTTGCTCAGGAAAGACCTGAGAAGGCACTAAGCTTTCAACTCTGGCTGATCTTGAGGTTCTGCCTAAGCAGGAAATGAAAACTAAAGCTGCCTGGCTGAGTCTTGATATTGTTCCCTAACATGCACGCAGAGCCCCTGGCAAAGACTGGGAGACTTACTGGTCCAAATGCTTAATGAAATCTTTGTCCATTCATTAGCTGACCACTAAGCTAACCAAGCAGAGAGTTTAGTGGCTGCACATGAAAAGGAATACAGACTTTTCAGAACTAGCTCAGAAATATCAGTAAATAAGTAACATACCACCACCAAGAAACCCTGCCCTGTAGAGGGGTCCATAAAGCAAACCACAATCAATTTCAATTTTTGATATAATACAATGTTCTCCAATCATAATGGAGTGAAATTAGAAATCAATAACAGGAAGAAATTTGGGAAGTTCACAAATACAAGAAAATTAAACAACACACTACGAAGTAAACAGTGGATCAAAGAAGAAATCACAAGTGAAATTAGAAATTACTTTGAGGTGAATGAAAAATTAAGTGCAGTATACCAAAACTTAAGGGGTTTAGCTAAAGCAGTGCTTAGAGGGAAATTTACCTCAAATCATTAACCTAAGCTTTCACCTTTAGAAACTAGAAAAAGAAGAACAAACTAAATCGAAAATAAGCAAAAAGAAGAGTATGAATGGAAATAAAAGAGAATAAAAAAGAGAGAAAATCAAAGAAACCAAAACTTGATAGAAAGGTCAACAATATTGACAGAACTTTAGATAGACTGACCAAGAAAAATAAAAGTACTCAAATGACTTAAACCAGGAATCAAAGAGGGGAAATTCCTACTGACTTTTCAGAAATAAAAAAGATTATAAGGGAATACTAAACAATTGTATGCCAACAAATTAGATAACTTTGATGAAATGGACATTTTCTTAAATACAAACTATTGAAAGTAACTCAAGAAAAAATAGAAAATATATATGTGTATATCAAGTAAAGTAATTGAATTAGTAATCAAAACTTCCCACAAAGAAAAACTCAGGACCAGACGGATTCACTGGTGATTCCTACCAAATATTTAAGGAAGAATTAACAGCAATTCTTCACAAACTCGTTTAAAAGGAGAAAGATAGGAAATATGTGGCAATTCATTCCATAAGACCAGTATTACCCAGATAGCAAAATCACATGAAAAGAAAATTATAGACCAATATCCCTTATGAATATAGACACAAAAATCCTCAGTAATGTGCTAGCAAACTGAATCCAGAAACATATAAGGATTATATGTATTATATATACTATATAATTATATATTACATATAGTTATGTATTATGTGATTATATATATTATATGAGGCTTATATACCTGACCAGTGAGGATTTATCTAAGCCATGGTCGGTTGGTTGGATTGTTGGTTTAATATCCCAAATTAATAGAATATATCATATCAGCCGAATAAAAAATAAAAACCCCACAAGCATCCCAATAGACAGAAAAATCACTTGACAAAATCTTCCATCTTTTCATGATAAAAACTAGCAATACAAGGGAACTCCCTGAACCTGCTAAAGAGCATTTACAAAATTCCCACAGCTAACATCATACTTAATGATGAAAGTCTGAGAGTGTCCCCTCCCATCAATATCAGGAACAAGACAAGGATGTCCACTCTCACCACCTCTATTTTAGTGGTGGATTAGCAAGGAAAATTGGGCAAGAAAAAGAAACAAAAGGCACCCAGATTGTAAAGAAATGAGTAAAACTATTTCCACTTACAGGAATGTGGTCTTATAAAATCTTGAAGAATCCACTAAGTCCCTAATTATATTTTTCTATGGTAACAGTTAACAATCTGAAAATGAAATTAAGAAAATTCCACTTACCACATTAAAAACCTAAAGATAGAACTACCATATGACCCAGCAATCCCACTACTGGGCATATACTCTGAGAAAACCATAATTCAAAAAGACACATGTACCCCAATGTTCATTGCAGCACTATTTACAGTAGTCAGGACATGGAAACAATGTAAATGTCCATCGACAGAGGAATGGATAAAGATGTGGTACCTATATACAATGGATATTACTCAGCCATAAAAAGGAATGAAATTGGGTCATTTATAGAGGTGTGAATGGACCTAGAATCTGTCATACAGAGTGAAATAAGTCAGAAAGAGAAAAACAAATATTGTATATTAACGCATATATGTGGAACGTAGAAAAATGGTACAGATGAACCTATTTGTAGGGCAAGAATAGAGATACAGAAGTAGAGAATGGACATGTGGACACAGGGGAGGAAGGGGAGGGTGGGACAAATTGGGAGATTAGGATTGACATATATACACTACCATGTGTAAAATAGATAACTAGTGGGAACCTGCTGTATAGCACAGGGAGCTCAACTCGGTGCTCTGTGATGACCTAGATGGGTGGGATGGGGGATAGGAGCGGGAGGGAGGTCCAAGAGGGAGGGGATATATGTATACATATAGCTGATTAACTTCACTGTACAGCAGAAACCAACAAAACATTGTAAAGCAGGTATACGCCAATAAAAAATATAATAGCATTAAAAAGAATAAAATACTTAGGAATAAATTAACCAAGGAGGTGCTAGACTTGTACATTCACAAATACAAAGCATCACTGAAAGAAATTAAAGAGGACCTAAATAAATGGAAAGGTATCCCATCCTCATGGATTGGAAGATTTAATATTGTTGAAATGGTAATACTCCTCAAATTGATTTAATAATTCAATACAACCTTCTCAAAATTACACTTCTTATTTTTGCAGAAATCTACAAACTCACCCTAAAATTCATATGGAAATGCTAGGGACCCAGAATAGCCAAAATAATGTTGAAAAGTAGAAAAATGTGGGAGGGCTCACAGTTCCTCATTTTGAAATTTAATACACAGTTATCATAATCAAGACAGTGTGGTACTAGTGTAAGAATATACACAGAGAACATTGGAATAGAATTGAGAGTACAAAAATAAGCTCTCATATTCATACTGATTTTTGCCAAGGGTGCCAAGACAATTTAATGGGCAAAGGATAGTTGTCTCAACAAATGATGCTGAAACAACTGTATATCCACATGAAAGTAGTGAAATTGGACCCCTACTTCATACCGTATACAAACATTGACTCAAAATGGATCAAACACTTAAATGTAAAGGCCAAAACTATAAAGCTGTTAGAAGAAACTTTAGACATAAAACTTCACAGCCTTACATATGGCAATGGATTCTCAGATATGACATCATAAACATAGGCAACAAAAGAAAAATTAATAAATTGGACTCCATAAAAATTTTAAAAAGAACATGTTTGTGATTCAAAGTACAATATCAAGAAAGTGAAAAGACAGCCCACAGAGTGTGAGAAAATATTTCCAAATTATATATGTGATAAGGAGCTTGTATACAGAATGTATAAAGAACATTTAAAACTGAACAAAAAGACAACCCAATTAAAAAATGGGCAAAGGACATAGATCAATATTTCTCTAAAGATGATATACTAATGGTCCCTAAGCACATGAAAAGATGCTCAGTATCATTCATTATTAGGGAAATACAAATTAAAAACAAAAAGAGACACCAATTCACACCCACTAAGATGGCTGTAATGAAAAAGACAGTAACAGGTGTTGACAAAGATGTGAAGAAATTGGAATGCTCATACATTGCTGAATTGCTCATGAATTCATGAATATTCACAGGTGTAAAATGGTGTAGCTGCTGTAGAAAATAATTTGATACCTCTCAAAAATTTAAATGTATAGTTAACATATGACCCAGAAATTTCATTCCTCAGTATATACCCAAAAGAACTGAAAACATATAGTCACACAAAAACTTGTATGTGAATGCTGATAGAAGCATTATGCATAATCACTCAAAATTGGAAACAACCCATGAAAGAATGAATAAAACAAAATTTGGTAAAACCATATTGTGGAATATTACTCAGCAATAAAAAAGCATACAGTACTAATACATTTCTACAACATTGGTGAACCTTGTAAATATGTTAAGTGAAAGAAGTTGGAAACAAAAGGCCTCATATTGTATAATTCCATTTGTATGAAATGTCCAGAATAGGAAAATCCATAGAGATAGAAGGTGGATTAATGATTACCAGGGTTGGGGTGAGGGGGTAATTGGAAGAGACTGCCAGTGTGCCTGGAATTTCTTATGAGGGCAATGAAAATGGAATTAGATAGTGTTATCATTGCACGGTTATGTGAATATGCTAAAAACAACTGAATTTTCCACTTAAAGTGTGAATTTTATTGTGTGTATATTATATATCAATAAAAACTTATTGTCTGAGAAAAATATATACTGTATTGCTGTCATTAGTTAATAGACTAGTGCAATTATGATGAATATGTGTTGGTAAGGGAATAGTGAAAGATAAGGTCAGATTATTTTGCTGCAATGATTCAGAAGGTAAAATACTGAAGTCATTAATGTCAGAAACAATATAAGAATGCCTCCTATCTCTGCTGCTGCTGCTATTATTATCATTTATTTTTATTATTGTTATTATTATTACCATGTTATGGAAGCTCTAAGTAAGAATAATATATCATGAAACAGAAATGACAACCAAAGCTATTGAAAATAAGCAGAGAGTATTTTCATTATTTGTAGATTATATCATTGTTCTCTGGAAAAAATCCCATGAAGTTCAACTTAAAAATTGTTAGAATAAGAATGAATAAGGATAAGGTGGACATACATACATATAAAATAAACAGCTTGCATTTAAATTCCAAAACCTCACTAGAAAATATGACCAAGAAAGTTCATTTTCCAGGATTAGAAAAAAAACCCCTAAAAACATAGAAGTAAACTTACCCCACGAGGCTTGGGATTTATGTGAAAAAAAAAAGTTGTGAAAGAAGACAGATAAATGCAGAAGCAGACTATAATTCTGGACAGCAACACCAAACAGTTTTAAATTGTTAAATTATTTTCAAAATAATTTATGAGTCCAATGTAATTTTTATTCCAGCCTCCTGAAGAATTTATATTGGAATAGTATGAAAAGTTTCTAAGGATCATCTGGACGAACAAACAGTGAGACTAGCCAAGGAAATTTTGAAAAGGAAGAGTAATTAGAGAGGCCTTGTCACATCACATATTCTAACTTCATCCCCCTCCCACTCCTGCCTCACTTCAAACCACAATAGCCAAGAAGATATGGAACTGGTACAAGAATCAATATCTGCATCAATGGAAAGAAATAGTCCAACAGAAAAACAACCCCTACCATTATCACTACCACTACCAACAGCAACAAAACCTGTGACATTATAAAGAATTTAGAATATGACCAATATGACCTTACCAATTAGTAGGGGGAATAGAAGGATTATTCAGTTAGTGGTGCTGGTACAATTGTTTAAATATTTGAAAAATAAATTTATATCCCGATTATATTCCTTATATCAGATTAATTAAATTCTTGAATAAGAAGAACAAAAAATTTTTTAAAACCAGGGGAAAAAGTGAGTATTTATTTAACTATAGCTGAGAGGGAATTTTCTGAGCACAAATTAATGGAAGAAGCCACAAAGAAAATGACTGATAAATAAGACTACTTAAAAATTAAAAACCTTGTGCGTATAAAAAGTACCCCATAGATGGCTTCTGTCATGGGTTTAGAGTGGAAGATTGATAGGGCTTGACTTATGTTTTGAAAAAAATCATTGTGACTGTTTTGTGGAGAATGGATTCTAGAAAGGCAAGAATTGGAAGCAGGTAGACTATTTAGCAGGGTATGCTAGTAATTTAGGAGAGAGATGATTCTGGCTTGGACTAGGGGAATAACGGAGGTGGTTAAAAGAGGTCAGATTTGGGGTACATGTTGAAGATAGAGAATTATTTCTAGAGCCTTGGCTGTGCAGACAATTAAAGAAATAGGATAGTCAGAGGGATATTCAGGGTCAACAGAGGGTTTTAAAGATGTGGTAAAGATTTGAATATACTCATAACCTGGAGGGAAAGAGCCAAGAAAGAGGAAGATGTTGAAGATCAGGAAAGAGTAAATACTTTTGATAGAGGAAAATATGGGAGGAAAAGACAACTGGATGGAATACAAAGCACATCTAAATGAATTAGCTTTGACAAGAAGGAAGCATACGTCACTTGATGAAATGGTGAAGAAAAGAAAAGGATGGGTGTAGGATATTGCTATCTTTTTAGATGGTAGACTGAGAAAGTGAAGAAATCCATGCCTAAATACCTCTGTTTTCTTTGTAGTGGGGTAAGGGTGTGTTAGGGCCAAAGCCAGTTTCATTGCAGAGTGACCTATGCAGTCACACAGGGCCCCTCACTCAGAAGGGGGCTCTGCACTTGGGGTTTAATATTCTGTGATTGCTGTCTTGAAATTCTTGATCATTTTACCTTTAAATTTGTTTCCTAAGTAAAGTCCCATTGGAAAGTGGAGCATGTGCTCCAGTCTTGGAGCATTGGATCAGGAGTGACTCAGCCCACGTGTGGTTTTGCCTTCTGTTGCCTCCCCAGGTCTGATTGTTTGCTGCCCACTCCCCTGCCTCTGCCCAGTTACTGCTGCCACCCTCTGTCATTGGCAGAGGCATGGGTATGAGCACGTTGAGGGGCGGGGCCAAGTGTGCACATCCCATTCCTTAAGTGGTGGGCCAGGGGACTGGGTAACTATGAGTGTCTACATTTGTCCCAGGAGTATCCCTGCACCTAAGGAGTGCAGCATTCTATAGTAATTAAAAGAACATCTTGAGAAGGTTGAGATGGAAACTGCAGAAGGAAGAAAAATGATTTTATCTTCCTTTTTGAGCGAGTGGCCCTGCATTTTCATCTTGCACTGGGCCCTGCAAATAATGGAGCCGGCGCCGATTACGGGCCCTCAGTGGAATGGGAGATGGAGTATGTAACAGGATCTGCAAGCAATGTTCATGAATTTGGATTGGCTCTAATTTACACTGTTTATGTGTCATCTCTAGAAGCATTCAGCATCAATTTATTCGTTACTGGTGATTTCAGAATGAGTACGATGGATAACGCAATACTGAAATCAAGAAAGCAGCCTTTATGTGATTAATAAGGCTTTTTAATGCAAGAGCCACTAAGCAATGATTCTTTGAAAGTGTTGACCCTAGCACCAAAAGTGAGAGTCCTTAAGCTTCTGTTGTATTCACATAGTCAACATTTTCCATTTACTTTTTCAAGGCTATGTGTTTTAGATTACTTCACCATCTCTGTGTGACTGTCTCCAATTGTAGGATAATGGAGGATATAGAATCTGTTCTGACTTTTGTGATATTTGTTTGGACACTTCAGTGATTTTGCATTAGGCACAGGTGAAAATAAAAAACAGCATTTCACAGCAAATTTCGGTCCCTTTCTCAAAGACCCAGGAAAGAAGTCCAACCCTTGTAAGATCAGAGGGATTTGCTCTGGTCCAGAAAGTCAATGACTCATTTGAAACATACATTTTTCTTTTAATCTTAAACTGGAAAGCTCCACTAAGATCATAAAGTTACCTTGCTTGACTGAAGCAGCAGCATTTTGAGAGGAGGTAACTATAAACGTTAATTTGAGACTTGCAAGCTAACATTAGACTTTGCTTTTTGTTTGAGGCCATGTAGTGGTTTCACTTTGCCTAGAGTCCCTTTAGATTGAGGAAGATAGGGGTATAAAAATGCAATTTCTCAGTGATGTTACTCTGAACTATTATGCAAGTAGCTGTGTGGCCAACAATGTGTTCGGTGACCTGCCTGATTCCCTGTGCACACGTGCCTTCTTTCCTGCTTTTCTATAAAGGCATTAGTTTCCATGACTCGAGACGAAAAACATTATCAAATGGGAAGTGTTTAGTGCCTCTGAGAAGCTATTTTTTGGTCTCACTTGAGTTGTTAGAAAATAGGCCTGCATCTCAAAAATTTGACCTTTTCCAAGGAGAACAGTAGTTGAAGCTACGAATAGATTGAGTACTCACTGCTTGAAGCTACTCTCTCCATTGATATGCAATTCATAAATCAAGGCAATATAGTACATTTGTGCTACATTTGGGGTCTTTGATCTCAGCCCCTTACCAACTGTAGATACATCCATATCTCCTGCTTTAGGACACATACATAGAGCTGTTACACAAGACATGAGGAATTCAATATTAAGGCAAATTTGATTGTAGTTCTTTTCCAACTTTTTATCCTAGTTCAAGTAACTGGGTCTCTATCTGGTCCCTGAGACTTTTCTGTACTGATAAGCTACCAAATCTTGAGGGATGGAAAACCTCCTTTGTTCTTGTCCGTTATGACCCCAAGCTATATTCCTGTGACTGAAGCCCTATTACCAGCTACCAGACTTTCCTTGGTGCTATCTGCCAGCTTAGATCTTTGAATACCTTAACAGTTTGTGGTTACGCTCTGTACACTTGGGAAATTCTTTTATCCATTAATATCACTATGTCAGGGAATTCCCTGGTGATCCAGTGGTTAAGACTCCACACTCCCAATGCAGGGGGCACGGGTTCGATCCCTGGTCAGGGAACTAAGATCCCTCATGTCTCATGGCACTTCCAAAAAAAGAAAAAAAAAAATCATTATGTCAATAGCTCGTCCATGCCATATGACTGTTACTGTATTTCCTTGGAGACCATGTTTCTTCTGTGTGGCAGGGTCTATTCCCATTACTTGACGTTTTCAGTTTCCCACAGTCTGCAGCACCCCAGTGTGCCCTGTATTTGTTAATCCTTTGGTTCCTAGTTATATCACAGAAAAAGACAGAATACACAGGAGTGTCATCAAAAGACTGTAGCTTCTGGGAATTCCCTGGTGGTCCAGTGGTTAGGACTTGGTTCTTTCACTGCTGTGGCCTGGGTGGGTTCGATCCCTGGTTGGGGAACTAAGATCCTGCAAGCCAGTACGGCAGGGCCAAAAAGAAAAAAAAAAGAAAAAGTAAAAGAAAAAAAAGACTGTAGATTCAGATGCTTTGAACTTGTAGGACATTGGAAGACTGTATTTTTTTTTTTTTTTTTGCAGTGAAGATGTTTATAAGGGAAATAAAGGTGAAATCAGTATTTTGAGAAAGGTGGAGAGAATGAATTTTGCAAGTTTAGAGGTGGTAGAGTGAAGTAATTAGAAGTATTTTGGTTGGTTGGAAATCAACAGAAAACATTCAGAAAAATATTATGCAAAAAAGGGAGAATTTGTTATAAAGAGGTTTCTCATGGAACTCATGGGTGTAAATGCAATTCATCTTGAGGAAGGGACTCTCTTGTCATCTCTGTCATTTTTATTTGTTTTTATTTGTATATCTGCTTTATTCTCTGAAGATAAGTCTTGTCAGGTTTTAAAGTAATGGAACAGAAAATATGATCTTTTAAAAAGCAAATATACATCTGATCATGTAACTCCCTGCTTTAAAACCTCTGATGGATTTCCACTGCACTTGGAATAAAACCTAAAGTCCTTAACATGCTCTACAAAGCCCAATGTTATCTGGTCCCTACCTCCTTCTCTAATCTCATTTCCTGTGACTTCTCTTTTATTCCTCTGACTTTGTAGATAATTTAGATTACTGCTTGGGGGTCTTTATATTTTCTGTTTCCCTTACTCTTTATTACATCGCCCTGTCCTACTTTTTCTAGTCCATGTTATTCCTGAAATTATGCTGTTCATGAATTTATCTGTTTATCATCCAATATCATCTCAGTTGTGAGCTGCATGAGAGCTAAGACATTGCCTGTTCCTTTCACTCTTGTCGCTTCAGTACTTAGTATTATGCATGACACACATTAGGGACTCAAACACTTGCTAAACCAATTAAAAGAGCAAGATGATTGAACATTGAGAGTCAGACATCAGCAGAATGACCTGGCATTAGAGAGAAAAAAAGGCATAAACAATACTAATGTTATTTAAATATATACAATGTATAACAATAAGCAATAAATAGTCATAATAACTCATTTTTTTTGAATTCTTACTCTCTGTTTGGCACCGTTCAAAGAACTTTATCTGTGTTAACTCATTTAATCTTCTCAACAGCCCTATGAGGTAGGTGTCGTTATGATCCCCATTTTAAATTTGTGGAAGCTAAAGCATGAAAATGTTAAGCCAGGATTCAGGATATAGACCTAGATAGTCTGAGTATACACGAAGTACACTTAAACACGAATGGTTATTGCCTTCCCTGGTTGCACAGCGACACAGCAAAAGAAACTTGATTCTGGAGCAAATTCTCCTTCCAACATTCTCTAGCCAGTTATATCTAAGGCCTGAATATAAGTCCTAACTTAAAGGTTGGAATAAGTAAGAAGACCCAAGGGCAAATCAAAGTTTGTGAGAGGTGGGAGCCAAGTTGTTCTCAACACAAATAAAAAAAGTTCAAAAATTGAATTGACCAACTTTACGAATAGTGAAAATAAAATCACTGGAAATAAAATGTGAAGGTAGATTTCATTTTACTGTCTCTAATTAGTGGTCTTTCAGAATGAAGTACACAGCGCTGTTTAGAAAACACTGTGTGTGTGTGTGTGTGTGTGTGTGTGTGTGTGTGTGTGTGTGTGTCTGGGGGTCGTGGTCTCACATTCAAGTACTTCATAGTTTGTCTCAAAAAAGGGCAATATTAAATTTTTGTGCATTTATAAGCATTCATCCAACGAGTGGAAGATATTTTTTTTCAAGTAGAGCAAAATCAGTGTCATAAAAGAACTACTGAAGTATAAATGTTGAGGTTACTCTGACATCCAACAAACCTCAGACCGGAAAAAACAGAAAAAGTGTTTACCTTAAGGGCAGGTGAAGGGGATACAGAACCATCCATTAAGAGGGCATTAAAATGGAAATCTTGATTCTTACTGTGAAATGTTGAATACATTTTTTTTTAACAGTGTGTGTTGTTTGCCACAAGATGGCAGCTAAGCAATTGTCATTTGAATATGGCAAAGGTAGGTAGGCAGTGTTGTGCAGAAATCCTTTTTATCTCTAACGAAATACAAGCTGAGTTTCAAATTTTGCTTCTAACAATATACACATTTGTAAAAGCCATGGTACCTAGGACCTGGCCATCAAATATATAGAGAGCCAACGTTTGGGGGGTGGTTATAGACTTTTAAAGTTATTGGGAGGATGGTATTGATTATTAGCCAAAAAAAAAAAAAAGTCCTGGATAAGGCTTATTAAAGTACAATCAAACATAGAAAGCACAAGCTATATAAAAAGATGTGCCATGATCTTGGAGAAGAATGAAAATGTATAGGTTGGATGAGGCAACCAAGCTTCATTCCAGCTAATTAATCATTCCAGCAATGATGCTTATCTTGGTTGTTGAATCAATGGTTCAGTAAACTGCATCAATTAGTAAGAGACCCAAACCATGAGAGGAAAACCATTTTAGAAAGGCGCATCAGGCACAAAACATTGTTCTTTAAGCTCAGCCTTCTCCATGAAGTCCTTTCGCATTTCCTCTGAATTTGTATCACACCTGCTGCCCAAACCACTCCCTTTAGGGAGTGCCTGGAGCTATGGTGTAGTCTGTGTCTTTTGAATTTTTCTTTTTTAGATTATAAAGTCCTTATGGCTAAGAAATCTATTCTACTTTTCCATGCTAAGCATGTGGCTCACCTGGCAGAGTGCTCAGTTACAGAATGGTCATAGTAGCATGGGTAGTACAGTACAGAAGTTAAAAGTGTGGAGCCTGGGGGCTTCCCTGGTGGCGCAGTGGTTAAGAGTCCGCCTGCCGATGCAGGGGACACGGGTTCGTGCCCCGGTCCGGGAAGATCCCACATGCCGCGGAGCGGCTGGGCCCGTGAGCCATGGCCGCTGAGCCTGCGCGTCCGGAGCCTGTGCTCCGCAATGGGAGAGGCCGCAACAGTGAGAGGCCCGCGTACCGCAAAAAAAAAAAAAAAAAAAGTGTGGAGCCTGGAGCCATACTGCCAGAATTTATATCCCATCTCTGTGTAACCTTACTTAAGTTATTTAACGTCTCTAAGCCCTTAATTTTTCTCAAATGTAAAATGATTAGCAGTTAATATAAGTAAAACATTTTAAATGGTGCCCAGTGTGAAGTAAGTTCTTTATTAGTCTTTGCTATCAATGATTCATGTCTTGGAGAGGCCCCTAATATGAAAGGCCCGGGTTGCCTCTTGAGTTGCCTCCTGGTAGAGTGATTAAACCTGGTACTGGGAAACCAAGTGCTCTCTACTGGTAAGCTCTCTGGTCACAATGACGCCAAGTAACGTTTCCTTAAGAGAAAGAGTTTCATCATAAGTACCTGGAAATCCCATAACCCGTTCTATAAGGAGTAGTTTGTCCTGTCATACTTCCATGAAGGAAGTTTGCTCCATATTGGAATTTACAAAGTTCTGTTAATATGGAGAGCTCTGCTCTCTAATGGTGAGGTCTTTTGTTTCGTAATATGGACAGTTTTGTGGAAGTGTTGGTCCAGTGTTGTCTGTTGGACTGTGTCTTATCCCAGCCATATGATGGGATGGGTGGTAATGGAAGGTATTCAATATTTGTTGACTCTTACTTTTAAGCCTTGCGGTAGGACCTTTCACATACAGTATCACATGTAATTGTCACAATTACTAGTCACATTTTACAGCCAAGGAATCTGAGATTCAGAGAGGTGTGTAACTTTCTCAAGATCGTATGACTAATGTTTTACCATGCAATACCATACAATCGTGGATATTGTATGATAGTGGAACCAGGATTTTAATCAAGACCTTTAGCTAAGGCACATGTAATTCTTCTTAAACTCCTTATATATTACCATGGGAAAGGTCAGGTCTCTCATCCTGTTCTAGTCAGTGATGCCAGCTCCTTTATTGCTTAAAAACAATGTACCAGTTCAGGCAATGACTCTTTGATGCTAATCTTATCGGTTTGCTCTGCAATGAATTCATAGCCATGCCCCATGAGATATATATATATATATATATATATATATATATATATATATATAGAGAGAGAGAGAGAGAGAGAGAGAGAGAGAGAGAGAGAGAGAGAGAATATACCACATCTTCTTTATCCATTCATCTAGTGATGGACATTTAGATTGCTTCCATATATATCATGGCTATTATAAATAATGCTGCAATGAACATAGGGGTGCGTATATCTTTTCAAATTACTGTTTTTATATTTTTGGGAAATATCCAGAAGTGGAACTGCTGGATCATATGGTAGTTCTATTTTTAATTTTTTGAGAAACCTCCATACTGTTTTCCATAGCGGCTACACCAATTTACATTCCCACCAACAGTGCACAAGGGATTGCTTTTCTCCACATCCTTGTCAACACTTGTTTTTTGATGTCTTTTTGATAATAGCCATTCTGACACTTGTGAGGCAACATCTCACTGTGGTTTTGATTTGCATTTCCCTGATGATTAGTGATGTTGATCATTGTTTCACGTGTCTGTTGGCCATCAGCATATCTTCTTTGGAGAAATGTCTGCTCAGGTCTTCTGCTCATTTTTTACTTGGATTGTTTGTTTTTTGGATATTGAGTTGTGTGATTTCTTATATAACTTGGATATTAGCCCCTTATCAGATATATCATTAGCAAATATTTTCTCTCATTCAGTAGGTTACCTTTTGGTTTATTGATGATTTTCTTCACTGGGCAAAATATTTCTAGTTTGTTGTAGTTCCATTTGTTTATTTTTGCTTCTGTTGCCCTTGCCTCAGGTGACAAATCAAAAAAAAATTGTTAACATTAATGTCAAAGATCATACTGCCTGTGTTTTTTCCTAGGAGTTTTAGGGTTTTGGATCTTACACGTAATTCTTTAATCCATTTTGAGTTTATTTTTATAAGGTGTAAGAAAATAGTCCAGTCTGATTCTCTTGCATGTAGCTGTCCAGTTTTCCCAGCACCATTTACTAAAGAGGCTGTCTTTTCCCTATTGTATATTCTTGCCTCCTTTGTCAAAGACTAAGTGACCATGTAAGCATGGGTTTATTTAAAGATTAATTGACCATATAAGCATGGGTTTATTTCTGAACTTTCTATTTTGTTCCATTGATCTATACATCAGTTTTTGTGCCAGTACCATACTTTTTTTGATTATTATGGTTTTGTAGTATAGTCTGAAATCAAGGAGTGTGATATCTCCAGCTTTGTTTTTCTTTCTCAAGATTGCTTTGGCTATTTAGGATGTTTTGTGATTCCATACAAATTTTAGGATTACTTGTTTTAGTTATGTGAAAAATGCCATTGGTATTTTGGTAGGAATTGCTTTGAATTATAGATTGCTTTGGGTAGGATGGACATTTTAACAATATTAATTCTTCCAATTCATGAACATGATATATCTTTCCATTATGTCATCTCCAATTCTTTCATTGATGTCTTATAGTTTTCAGACTATAGAACTCTCACCTCTTTGGTTAAATTTACTCCTAGGTATTGTATTCTTTTTGATGCAATTGTAAATGGCATTGTTCTCTTAATTCCTCATTCTGATAGATTGTTATTAGTGTATAGAAACACTACATATTTCTGTATATTAATTTTGTATCCTGAAACTTTACTGAATTCATTTATTAGTTCTAATAATATTTTGGTTGAGTTCATAGGGTTTCTATATATAGTATCATGTCATCTGCAGATAGTGTCAGTTTTACTTCTTTCTTTCCAATTTGGATTCCTTTTATTTCTTTTTCTTCTCTTACTGCTGTGGCTAGGACTTCCAATACTATGTTGAATAAAAGTGATGAGAGTGGGCATCCTTGTCTTGTTCCTGATCTTAGAGGAAATGCTTTCAACTTTCCACCATTGAGTATGATGTTGGCTGTAGGTATATCATATATGGCCTTCATTATGTTGAGGTATGTACCCACTTTGTTGAGAGTTTTTATTGCTAATGGATGTTGAATTTTGTCAAATGCTTTTCTGGATCTATTGAGATGATCATATGATTTTTATCCAATTTGTTAATGTGGTGTATCACATTGACTGATTTGTGGATATTGAACCATCCTCTCATCCTTGGGGAAAATTCTACTTGATCAAGATGTCTGATCATTTTAGTGTATTCTTGAATTTGGTTTGTCAATGTTCTGTTGAGATTTTTGCATATATCTTCAGGAATCTTGGCCTGTAATTTTCTTTTTTTGTGTATTTGTGTCTGGTTTTAGTATCAGGGTAATGCTGGCTTCATAGAATGAGTTTGGAAGCCTTCCTTCCTCTTCAGTTTTTTGGAATAGTTTGAGAAGGATAAGTATTAAGTCTTCTTTAAACATTTGGTAAAATTCAACCAAGAGGCTTTCTGGTCCTGCACTTTTGTTTGTTGGGAGTTTTTGATTACTGATTAAATTTCATATTAATAATTGGTCTTGGATTTATTGTAATATGTTCCTTCTTCTGCCGTTTTTTCTCTCACTTCCTCCCAGTGTAGTTTCACTGTCACTTATATGGAGGGAGAGGGTATCCCCAGTGCTTCCCATAGTGCCTATATAGAGTAGGTTTTCAAACATTGAAAGGAAATAAATAGTTTCTAGGGGATGTCGAATTAGTTTAATGCCAATGAGGTATTGGTGTCTGTTTTCTAAAAACTGGTGGTTGAAAAACAGATAATCTCCATTAACCCCTGTGAATTACACTTGAAATAATGAAACAATCATTATCTAGCAATTAATTGGTCAATACCAGATAAATTATTCTCCCACAGTGGCTTTGAGGAACATAAATCAAGTTGAGTTGCTTTGTTTCCATTTTCACCTCTGAAGAGCTAGGTCTCATAGAAGTGTGTTTATCCAAGTCCCTCCCCCAGACTCTCAAAAGAGGTAATACAGGGCTTCCCTGGTGGCGCAGTGGTTGAGAGTCCGCCTGCCGATGCAGGGGACACGGGTTCGTGCCCCGATCTGGGAAGATCCCACATGCCGCGGAGCGGCTGGGCCCGTGAGCCATGGCCGCTGAGCCTGCGCGTCCAGAGCCTGTACTCCGCAACGGGAGAGGCCACAACAGTGAGAGGCCCGCGTACAGCAAAAAAAAAAAAAAAAAAAAGAAGAAGTAATACATATGTAACAGTTTAACCTCAGTTATCAGCTCATATTGGTGTCTGTTTTGATTGGAAGTCTCCTGTTAATGACACCAATCTACACTCTTAACCATCTCCTCTTTCCATGCCTGCCCTTAGTATCTCAGGATGGATACAGAATAACTGAAATGTGAAAGAAAATTTCCAAGAGAGTTTCTTTGATTGTTTTTGCCCATGACTCTCCAGCTGTGGTAAACAGTTTGTGTTAAATTAATGAAAAATATTTACATTGTTACACATATGTAAATGCTTCTAAAATAACATTTCTTTCTGAAACATGATGGCTAGTGTTAGAATTATTTCTAAAATGGAAAAGGAAAGCATTTTTAGAAATAGACTCTTCTTTTTTTTTGCGGTACACGGGCCTCTCACTGTTGGGGCCTCTCCCGTTGCGGAGCACAGGCTCCGGACGCGCAGGCTCAGCGGCCATGGCTCACGGGCCCAGCTGCTCCGCGGCATGGGGGATCCTCCCAGACCAGAGCACTAACCCGCGTCCCCTGCATCGGCAGGCGGACTCCCAACCACTGCGCCACCAGGGAAGCCCGAAATAGACTCTTTTTTAACCTTCAGAGTTATAACTACCCCCCAAGAGGAACTTAAACTAATCATTATGAAATCAATTTATACTTTCATTGATGGAAAATATCTTAAATAGACATTATCTTAAATAGACATCCTGCTGAGGACCTAGAGATAAGCTCATCTGTAGAGCTGCACTGTTTTTTTTATTATTATTTAAATTAGCTAATTTTGTGCAGCATTTACAGTATTATTACTCTTAAGAAAATTCAAAACTCCATTTTAAACCTACTAATGTAATAGCTACTCTTCAGGGTAGAATAATAAAAGTTACCTACACAACTTGGAGGCTACAATCATAATGTGTTGCAGCTCCAACTTATATAGAAGAATGTTCCCCAGACTACCAAGTGGTGAAAACTTTACAGAAAAAGCATTTATTTCAAAGAAAATGATTTTATTTCTGATACATTTACAATTGCTTTCCACTTGTCTGTATTCTCTGGTCTGCCTTAGAGGATGGTCACCAGGATGTAAGCAATCAAACTTTCACAGTGTAAGGTCTTCAGACACAGTTTCCATTAGTTTCTATTGCCCAACCTACTCAGCTGTAGAAGAGGGATGAAATAAATACTGATTGGCTACCTACTTTGTATACAACACTATGCTAGACACTTAAGACAATACAAAGATGGATAATGTGAATATTAACCTCAAGTAGCTCACATACATATTGGGGACAAGAAGTGTATATTATCATGTTAAAATATGTGATACAGACAGGATGCCCACAAACTGGTCACCATGTTCAAAGACTGTATCCTAATATACTGCATTGTGAAATGTATTACAAGTCATTTGTTACCAATCATTTTTAAGTTGCTGAAGGCTCTAAATTATTTACTTAAAGCATGAGTTTGTTAATGCTACTACCTCTATCACTTGCAATCATTTATATTTTTTGCAAGAAAATGGAGTGTCAGTTGTGTGAGAATTTGGCCCAGTGACTCCTCAGCAAGTGTGCAGGTAGGCTTTCTTGACCCTCTGTCCAGCTCTTGCACAGATGTGAGGAGTATACATGACACTAGGAAAAGAGAAATGGGGTGCAGAGCAGGGAAGCAAGGGTCCAGCTGGAATCTTGCTTATATCATTGTGAAAATATTTCTTTCTCCAGGAATTACGTTTCCATCTTTTAATTTTTCTCTCTTGCGTCTCTGTTGTAGCCATGCTTTCCAAGTAAATGACCCAAACACCTCCAATTACTTCCCAGTAGCCTCTAGACTGCTCTCAGTCATGATACAAACATAGCACAAAAAGTAAAAGATAGCACATAAATAGAAGGTGCAGAACCATACTTGAGCGCTGTATGCCTCTGCAAAGTTTGTGGTTTGTGTATCCAGTAACTACTTCCACCCCGGGCATAGTTCTGTGTGTGTGTCTGTGTATGTGTAGAGGGTGTGGGGAGGAGGGAAGATCTACATCAGAATGATCTGCTTCCTTCCCTTCTATTTACAGAAATAGTTGGGAGTATGACTTCATGGATTCCAGAAAGAACAAACATACTTTACCTTTGCAGGGGAGTGTTTTCACAGAGAACGGTAAATGATCATTCTCAAAGTACTATTTGGGTCGGTTGAGAGGATCTCTCCTTATTTCATGAGAAACTGAGGCTCAGAGGAGTTAAAGCCTTGCCCAAAGCCATATGTCTTGTAGAATATGGCTGCTCGGTATCTTTCTTTCTTATCCAAGTCAGTAGTGGAACAAATGGTCATTCTTCCGTAACTGTTGTTTTTCTCTTCCTCCTTGTCCTTTCTGTCTTCTCCCAACTTAACAGCCAGGCCTGGGGTAACGTCTAACAACAAAGTTCCTTTGTGCTCACAGGTTTTTTGCTTATGGTATCAGTGAGGCACCTTGCCCTGCAGATAAAGAGTATCTTTTTCAAGATAAAGAGTTTTTCCACCTTTCTCCTTGCCTATCCTTTTTTTTTTTTTTTTTGCGGTACCGGGGCCTCTCACTGTTGTGGCCTCTCCTGTTGCGGAGCACAGGCTCCGGACGTGCAGGCTCAGCAGCCATGGCTCACAGGCCCAGCCGCTCCGCAGCACATGGGATCTTCCCGGACTGGGGCACGAACCCGTGTCCCCTGCATCGGCAGGCGGACTCTCAACCACTGCGCCACCAGGGAAGCCCTTGCCTATCCTATTATATCAAGGAACAGTAGTAGACAGTTCACTTTCTCAAGGCCACCATACATTGCTAACTTCCCGACGACTGACGTTGGGATTTTCCTCACCTCAGTCTTGTCTTACAGTGCATGTCCTATAAAAGCAGAATTGTGGCAGGTGCTCACAGCTGAACCAGCACTTGAATACATATGGCACCTTTCCCTAAACCTTGAGTGGCAGGCTCCCTGGGACTCCCTGGGTGGTGTTCCATTAACCATTAACCTTTATGCAATTTTCATTACTTCCCCCTGATCAGCTCACAAATGTGGTCAAGAAAGGCTTGCTTTGTTTGTAAGAGGGGAGTTGTTTTCTTCTCATGTTTGGAGCATCTGTGTATGTCTGATATGCTGAAGCCACCTGCCTCCCCTTCAGTTTTATCTTGTGGAAATATGATTATTTAATATTTTACACAGATTCAAAGTCTTTATCCAAATATCATCTCTGACATCTATCTTATTCCATCCATTCTATTGTAGCACATTACATATGTATACCTAGTGGAATTTCAATTCCACTAGGACCTGGATTCCTCCAGATGGATATAGCAATTTTGAAGTGCACAGGGGAGAGTGTCTATCACTGGAAAGTATCAGGGTGGGAGTGGGGAGAAACTAAGGGGATGATGAATCAGTAGAAAGCCTAGTGGATAGAGTGCCTCTGTCAGCCTTCCATCTATGCTCTTGAGTCTACAAATTCTGTCCTTCTTAGGAAATTGATCTGCACGCTTTTGCTCCTAATTGTTAATGGACTACATAGCAAGCATGGTATAAGTATCTCCCTTTCTCTATTTGTACTAAGAAGTCCTTTCTGTCTTAAATACCTGTAGAAATCTTGGTGGCGGAGGGGCCTGTAAGATAAGGCTGTCTTTAACCCCCTTACTAAGACTCAGGCTGTTTGGTTTTAATCCTAGGATTCTGGGACTGCTTCTCTTCACGTTGGAATAGAGCAGTCCCGATGTAGCCTGAGCAAATGGCATGGACAGGTGAATATGTGCTCAGGTGATCTTCAGCCAGAATAACAACTCCGCCAAGAATTAGTCAGAGTCCTATTGCTTATGGACAAAGAAGGATCAAAATGGAATCATCCAGAAGCTCTGAATAGCCTCGCAACAGGATGACTCAATAAGAGCATATTGGGTTTTGGAGCCAACATTTTGGAAGTTGGGCATTAAAACTGAATGAAGGTTCGGCATTTGTGAGCTGGGGCAGTCACTTACTGCAGTGCATTGTGCTGATTGCAGGGAAAAGTTGATGGTGACAGCATGCTACCTTTCCCTTCTAATTGGCAGACAAAAGCATCAAAGAATAAATAAATATCACTGAGCCAGCTTGGAACTTACTGAACAGGAATTGCCCAAAAGAATGGAGGAGAAAACAGGCAAGGTTTCACCCAATTCATTCTCTGCTATGTTGCTGTAAGTCCAGGTGGGCAGTATTAGTGTAGCGGGTATGGAAATGGATTGTTCATGTTGACATGTGGTACTGTGAGATACCATGAGAATTCTCCAACTTAGAATCAAGCCAGCATTCATTAAAGACAACTGGAGAATCTTTTTCAGCAGGCCGAAAAAAACAATCTGTGCTCCTGCCAAAGAGTTGTTAAATACACCTGCCCTGCTGGTGAATGAAGCAAATCTCGATGGACTGCCAGGCTTCTGACTAATTTATCACATGATAGAGCTGATAGAGGAGGAATCATAGCTGAATGGGAATACAGAGATGTTGGGCTGTGTCCACATTGACAGCTCAACTAACTAAAGCATTTGCTTTGCAAGTAGCAAGTTTAGTTGGTACTATCTTAATAGTCCAAATGTTTGCTTTAAAAATTGAAGTGGGCCGGTGACGGCGGAAGTCGGGAGGTGACGCCAGAAGTTGGGCCGCGGATTGTGAACCCCCGTCGGAAGCGTCTCGCCAGCGCTGCCGTTCTTGGCAGACGGAGCGACTTGGGGGTTCGGGCTGCGCGGCGGCCATGGGGTGTTCCCAGGCGCTCGGGAACGCATCTGCGGGCCACAATGTCGCACCCGTCCCCCCAAGCTAAGCCCTCCAACCCCAGTAACCCCCAAGTCTTCTTCGACGTGGACATAGGAGGGGAGCAAGTTGGTCGAAATGCCTTGGAATTGTTTGCAGATATTGTACCCAAAACTGCAGAAAAATTTCATATGTTGTGTACAGGAGAAGAAGGCATTGGACCCACCACTGGGAAACCTCTCCATTTCAAAGGATGCCCTTTCCATCGAATTATTAAGAAATTTATGATTCAGGGTGGAAACTTCTCAAATCAGAATGGGACAGGTGGAGAAAGTATTTATGGTGAAAAATTTGAAGATGAAAATTTCCATTAGAAGAGCAACAAAACCACTGCTAATGTCCGGGATGTCAGGGGATTTGCCAACTAGCAGACCTGGTTAATGTCCAGGCTCCTAAAGGACATTAGTGGTGCCTGTGCCTTCTTATCTTCATTGTTCCAAGATGTCCCCATCGGGGTATGTTGCACCATTCAAGTTATAAGAATGGACATCATGATAAAGAGGGATTACTGAGCATGGCAAATGCAGGCAGCAACACAAACGGCTCTCAGTTCTTCATCACCACGGTTCCAACTCCTCACTTGGATGGGAAACACGTGGTGTTTGGCCAAGTGATTAAAGGAATGGGTGTGGCAAGGATTCTGGAAAATGTGGAGGTGAAAGGTGAGAAACCTGCCAAATTGTACGTTATTGCAGAATGCGGAGAACTGAAGGAAGGGGATGATTGGGGAATATTCCCAAAGGATGGATCTGGTGACAGTCATCCAGACTTCCCAGAGGATGCAGACATAGATTTAAAAGATGTACATAAAATTTTACTAATAACGGAAGACTTAAAAAACATTGGAAATACTTGTTTCAAATCCCAGAACTGGGAGATGGCCATTAAAAAATACACAAAAGTTTTAAGGTATGTGGAAGGCTCGAAGGCTGCTACTGAGAACGCAAGTGGAGCAAAGCTGCAGCCTGTCACTTTGAGCTGCGGGCTGAATATCGGCGCCTGGAAACTGAAGATGTCTGATTGGCAGGGAGCAGTCGACAGTTGTTTGGAGGCCCTTGAAATAGATCCAGCAAATACCAAAGCACTGTACCGTAGAGCCCAAGGATGGCAAGGACTAAAAGAATACGATCGAGCATTGGCTGATCTTAAGAAAGCTCAGGAGATTGCACCAGAGGATAAAGCTATCCAGGCAGAATTGCTGAGAGTCAAGCAAAAGATAAAGGCACAGAAAGATAAAGAGAAGGCACCTTATGCAAAAATGTTTGCTTAATAAGGAATTCAGTTTTGCTTAAGTATGCATTGATTGTATAAAGCGAATAAGACAATTTAAGGATTTTGTCTATTATGTATGATCCCTAATGTGATCCCTCTGAGACTTCAGTTCCCATTGTTTACAGTCTAGGAATACGTAGGGATTCACTCTTAATAGACCAGTGTCACAAAATATGGTGAAATTGATTTCATTTTAAATGGCTGTCTGCATTACTCACAAAGCATAATGGTGTCCAGCGTATTTTAAACTCCTAGATACATCTTGTTTGAATAAACAGATGAAAACTTAAAAAAAATAAAAATTGAAGTGCACTTCACTGAATCATGTTTAAGAAATGCGATAACTAATCCATTTATTGTAATTAAAACAGACCATTTTTTTTCCAGGGGAGCTATTAAAATAGATATTTTCAGAACATTTCTGCTTCACTTTCACTAGGAAAATATTCCTGTTGAGGCAAACAGAATTTTGCCCATTTCAAATATGAATAAAAGTGGAATTGCAGTTGGATTATGGCAAAGGGGAGTTTAACTCTTTGTTTTAAATACATCTTTTACGTTTTAATTTCTACAATGAGAATATGCTATATTTGAAATTTATCTAAATATATGCATGTGGATATAGTTATAGATGCAGTGAAAGTGGCGCTGAGTCAATGAGTGTAGAGGTTAGCAGCATAGGATTTTAAATATGACAGATCTTGGTTCATATTTCACCTGTACTATTTCTTAATTATATGGCCTTGGGCAGGTTACATAACCTCATTTGTAAAATGAAGGTAATACTACCTACCTTGAAGAATTGCTGAGAGATTGTGATAATGTATGTAAAATGCTTTGCATACAGCCTAGCACAGAAAGGTGTCCAATTAATGGTTAGCTATTATTTGGATTAGTTTTACTTGTATAGTGCTTTATACTTTTTAAAGTTCTTTCAAGCTTTATTTTATTCAAATGTCTTAATAATCCTGAAAAAAAAGTCAAAACCAAAGGGAGAGGTTTCAAGGATTTTGGCACTTTTTCCTACTGGAATGGTCACTGATGTAGATATGCACCCCCATTCAGGATGCCTGTCATTTCTATTTCCAGTTTTGTTTAATGAGATCTTGGCTTTTACAGTCAGTACTTATCAAGTTGCAATGTATCATTTTGAAAATGGTGACCACTGAACTCACACGTCATTATCCAGAATACTGGGATATATCCGTGAAATATTTTTAATGTTTCTGAAGAAAAAAAATCAGTTAAAGTCAAGAAGTTTTATACATCTACGAAGAGAAGGCACAAATGTAGCCTCAATGGTAAACACTTAGGTTCATTCTAAGGAGGCAGGTATAAGTGTCCTTTTAAATGGCATCTACAGAAAGCTATAGTTGACCCAGATCTAATAGGGCATGCAAAAAAAAAAAAAAAAAAAGCTCTGCTAACATTAAATAAAACAAACTCTAGAAAAGGCAGCAGCTATCTTTCTATTCTTGCCTTTTCTGGACTTAGATTTTATACATTTATTCTTTTTCATTTTTTACCTTTAAGAAAACTTCTTTCTAGCATACCCTTAGAGATCTCCCTTGTGCAAAAGGACTTGGATTAGACTGATATAGTTCCCTAAGCATTACCTGGAGGACTTGCTAAAATATAGATCGCTGAGCACCAGTCCCAGAATTTCTGATTCATTTGGGAACTACTAACAAGTTCCCGATGCTGCAGATGTTGTTGGTTCAGGAACTATACTTGGAGAACACCTGAATTCAAATAAGTAAGGGTCATAGAGATTTTGTATATTTAGCTAATTAGAGGACAGAACCTAATGTTTATTTACCTACAGTATGGAGACTGAGTTTCTACCTACTGCATAATGACTTGGCAAATGGAACTTTATCAGTTCGGTGAATAATATCCACTATGTGTCAGGCACTATGCTAGGTGTTAGAGATCTAGCATAAACAAATTAGACAAGTCTAATGGACCTCATCGAGTTTTCATTCTAGTAAGGGGTGAAAGACAACAAAAAATATTGAAGTGTACCAGATAATGATAGATTCTATGAAGAAAAATAAAATCAAGTAAGGGGATAAAAAGTGACAGAGATAGGGTACTATTTTATAAAAGGTGGTCTGGGGAACCTCTTTGAGGAAAGGACATTGAGTAAAGACCTGAACGAAGTAATGGGGTAAGCCATGAGAATGCCTTGGGGTAAAGCTTTCCAGGTAGACAAAGGGACAGGCCCTGAGGTTTATCTAGAGTGTTTAAGAAGCAGCATAAATGTCACTGTGGCTAGAGAAGGCTGAACAGTGAATGAAGAAATGAATGATAGGAAATGAGGTCAGTGGGTTAACAGGAACCTGGTCACATAGAGCCTTGCAGGCCATCATAAGGACTTTGGATTTTATTGTGAACAAGATGGGACTTGAGCAATACAAAAAAAAAATTAGACAACATTTGGAAGATGGCTTGAATTTGTCGTTTTAATTTAGATGATTTGATGTTGTGTACAGATTGTCATTTATGGCATTAAATTCTGAACATTTCAACATCACAAATTTCCCATTGTTATTCTTTTCCCCCAGGACAACTCTAGACAAGTCGGAAGTTTAACTTTTAGTTAATCCAAAAATTTGTTGAGAGTGAATGAAACAGATACCATTTTCCCCTAGAATGGTTGCTGTCATGTTTCTGGTATTTCTTTAATTTGCTTACTGTCTCTTCTGACACTTGTTTATTTTTTCCCACTGTATAGCACACACTAAAGAGCTTACAGACCTTAACTGGAATTTTTTCTCCTAGCCTATGCCAACTGCTATCTTGTCTTTTCTCCAAGGGATCTGGAAACTTGTACAATAAGAGAATGCACATTAGCTCTTTTCAAATACAGGAAATAGAGAATTCTGATAAGCTTAGAGATGTCCTGATAGGACAAACCCCTCTGTGAGTGAACAAATAATTAAAATGCAAATACTTCCACTTTAAAGTTTTACTCTTCTGATGCCCATTGGTAATGTAACATTTTTGGAGTTTAAAAATCAACTGGTGGAGTCACAAAAGGACAAATGTTGTATGGTTCCACTTATATGAGGTATCTAAAGTAGTCAAATTCATAGAAACAGAAAATAGAATGGTGGTGGCCAGGGGCTGAGGGAGGGGGGAATGGGGAGTTGTTTTTTAATGGGCATAAAATTTCAGTTTCACAAGATAAAAATTTCTGGACATTGGTTGCATGACAACGTGAATATACCTAACACTACTGAGCTGTGCACTTAAAAATGGTTAAGATGGTAAATTTTATATTATATATTTTACCACATTTAAAAATAATAAAATAACCTGGTTGAATCTGATAACACCAGTGGTGAAAATCAACTAGTAATACAATCCTTTGCAGAATGATAAATCAAAATCAGAGTATAGATCAGACTATATCCCCTATATGGACTTCCATTTAGATCAATTAAGTAGACAGTTACTATCTATTATGTATATGGCAGAAGGCTAGTTGCCATAGATACAGACAGGAGTAAGATGATGACTTATGCCCACTAATAACTTAGAGCTTAGTTGAGAGAGACAGACTCATGAGCAACAACAAAAAAAATGGAATGTTATTAATGTTATACTAGACGCCTAATCGGAGAACTTTGGAAACCTGGTAAGTTAAGGAAGGTGTAAAGAAAGGTGACTCCTAAATTTGGTTTTGAAGGGTGAGTTTTCATGTTGGACTAGGGAATGAAGATTTGTGGAAATAGCAAGAGAACTAAAATTAGAAGTGGAGCTTGAAGATATGACTGAATTGCTGCAATCTTGTGATAAAACTTTAATGGACGAGGAGTTGCTTCTTATGGATGAGCAAAGAAAGTGGTTCTGGAGATGGAGTCTACTCCTGGTGAAGATGCTGTGAAGGCGGTTGACATGACAGGCAAAGGATTTAGAATATTACATAACTTAGTTGATAAAGCAGCAGCAGGGTTTGAGAGGATTGACTCCAATTTTGAAAGAAGTCCTACTGTGGGTAAAATGCTATCAAACAGCACCGTGTGCTACATATAAAACGTTCATGAAAGGAAGAGTCAGTTGATATGGCAAACTTCATTGTTGTCTTATTTTAAGAAACTGCCACGGCCATCCCAGCCTTCAGCAACCACCATCCTGATCAGTCAGCAGCCGTCAACAGAGAGGCAAGACCTGCCACTGGCAAAAAGATTGTGACTTGCTGAAGGCTCAGATGATGGTTGACATTTTTTTAGCAATAAAGTATTTTAAAATTAAAATTGTTTAAAGTTAAACAATTAACATTTTTTTTTTTTAGACATAATGCTGTTGCACACTTAATAGATTACAGTGCAGTTTGTGACTTGCTTTATTGGATTTTTGCTTTATTGTGGTGGTCTGGAACTGAACCCTCAGTATCTCCCAGGTTTGCCTGTACTCAGGTTAGGTAGGTTTCAGTGGGGGAGGTAATAGAGCATTGTAGCTCTGAGGTGAGACACATCAGGTTTAAGTTCTGGCTCTACCGTACACTATCCATGTAACTTATTCAGGTAAGTTACTTAACCTCCATCTATTTCCGTTCTTTCAACTATAAATTGGAGGTGATCATAGTGTTCAACTCATCGTATTGTTGAAGACTAATATGAGATAATTAATGTAAAGAACAAAAAGATGTTTGCATTTGTTCATATTAACAATGCATGTGTAGGCTTTGTCTTGATCACTAGGATCCCTGGGCTTTTCACTGATGCTTGTTTTTGTGTTTGGCCTAAACAGACCCATTTCTCTATACAATGCAAAACAATTACAATCTGTTTTATCCTTATTTTATGAATTCACTCATTAAATGAATACGAGCAAAAAAAAAGTAAAAAGGGAAAATTTTTTTTTTTATTAAGTCTGAACTTGGATCAACCCATGAACTTCCATGATGGCTGTTAGAATTTTTAACAGTCAATAACTGTGACATTTTGGATGCTAGGGCTATGCCTAGGTTCCTTTTAGGATCAGGCAGTTGTTTCACTCAATTTCTGGTTGAGGACTGAAATGCCTTTTGAGTGGTGGGGTAGGCAAGAGGCGAAGGAACTCTCCTCACAAAGGGCACTAAGGTCCATTCACCCATGTCCAAGGGGCCTAGTGGATATTTGTTGAACTGTACTTATGACTGAAAAGCAATGAGACATACATCCAAATGATTGCTATCTCGTTGGAAAACATACCTAATTCAGTGTCTGTGGCATCCTCCCAATTATTTTTAGAACTTGTCCTTCCGTATTGTCTTCAGGGACAGTCGCTCCTTCTCCCTTTTTCTCTTGCACATACACCACACCTGGATGTCATGTCATGATCTTGAATAGTTTTAAATTCCAAATGGTAATACATGGCAAGATTAGTTACTTTATTAATACTCTTCATCAAATTTATTACTGTTTGACACAGTCATGCACCTTTAAGTGTTCTTCTCAGTGCCAAGAAGGAAGCCAAAATATATAAACAAGTTACACATGAAAGATTAGTTCCTGCCGAGGCAATTTCTCAGTCTGCTACTTATAATGAGAACTTAATTCCACCCTTATCTGTGTGCTGAGCTCACAATCCTTATATCTCCTTGATTAGACTTGGGGAGGAGGTTGTATCGTCATCATTATCATCTCAGCTTTGAAGATTAAAACGTTTTTTCTAGGGATCAAATTCCCCTCCAAATATAAGAATATTTTCCTATAAGGAAATTCAAAAAAATATGCTATAGGAACTGTTCATCAAACGATACCATTAAGTGAGTGAAAAGGCAAGCTACAGCGTGGGAGAAAATATTTGTAATCTATCAATCTGGCAAAAAACTTTTATTTGGAATGTATAAAGAACTCCTACAAATCAAAAAGAAAAAAGGAAGACAAACCAACAGAAATACGTGGGCAAAAGAGCTGGACAGACACTTGAAAAAAGAAGGTATCCAAATAAGCAATAAACTTATTAGAGGATGCTCAACATCATTAGTCATTAGGGAAATGCAAAATAGAACCACAACAAAATATTGGTATACACTACTATGGTTAAAAATTAAATGGATGAATAATACCAACTCAGTGAGAATGTGGAACAATTGGAATTCTCACACATTGCTAGTGGAAGTATAAGCTACTATAATCATTTTTGAAAAATCTTTGGTAGTAGTTAAAATTTTTAAAAATTATAGTAAAATATACATAACAAAATTTACCATCTTAACCATTTTTAAATGTACAGTTCAGTGGTATTAAGTACACATTCACATTGTTGTGCAACCATTTCCACCGTCCATCTCCAGAACTCTTTTCATCTTGCAAAACTGAAACTCTGCATCCATTAGGCAACAACTCCCCATCCCTCCCTGCCCCCAGCATCTGGCAACTAACATTCTACTTTCTGTCTCTATGAAGTTGACTACTCTAGCGACCTCACATAAGTGGAATTATACACTATTTGTCTTTTTGTGACTGGCTCATTTCATTTAGCATAATATTCTTTATCCTTAAGTTTCATCCATGTTGTAGCATGTCAGAATTTATTTTTAAGGCTGACTAATATTCCATTATATGTATGTACCACATTTTGTTTATCCATTCATCTGTCCATGGACACTTGAGTTACTTCCACTCTTTGACTCTTGTGAATAATGTTGCTATGAACATGGGTGTACAAATATCTGTTCAAGACTCTACTTTTAGCTCTTTTGGATTGGTAGTAATTTTTAAAAAGCTAAATACCTTTCTATAACCTAACCATTCCACTTTTGTATAAGGAATGCTTATGTCCATAAGAAAATGTGTGCAATAACACGCATAGTGGTATTATTCATAATAGCACCACTTTAGACATAATCCAAATATCCTGCAGTAGTAGAATACATACATAAACTGTGGTATATTCACACAATAGTACAATGTTACATAGCAATAAACAGAACAAGAACGTGAATTACTTTTTTTTGGTTTGTTTTGTTTTGGCCACGCATGCAGGACCTTAGTTCCCCAACCAGGGATTGAACCCGCCCCCTCTGCATTGGGAGCGCAGAGTCTTAACCACTGGACCGCCAGGGAAGTCCCGAGCATGGCTTACTTTAAAAACATAATGCTAGGGCTTCCCTGGTGGCGCAGTGGTTGAGAGTCCGCCTGCCGATGCAGGGGACACGGGTTCGTGCCCCGGCCCGGGAGGATCCCACGTGCCGCGGAGCGGCTGGGCCCGTGGGCCATGGCCGCTGCGCCTGCGCGTCTGGAGCCTGTGTTCCACAACGGGAGAGGCCACAACAGTGAGAGGCCCGCGTAGCGCAAAAAAATAAATAAATAAAAATAAAAAATAAAAACATAATGCTGAGCAAAAGACAGGTACTCAAGAGTATATAACGTATGCTTTTATTTTATATAAAGTTCAAAAAGTGTCAAAACTAATCTATGTTGATACTGTTTAGAAAAATGGTTTTTTGGGGGGGAAGAGTAATGACTGGTAGTTAGCATAAAGGAGACTTCTGGGCTTCTTGAAATGTTCTACATCTTGATTTGAGTGGTGCTTACATATATACATTTAACTGATCTGTATATTTAAGATTTGTGCAGTCCGTTGTGGTTATTCATCAATTTAAAAGAGGAATCTGAGCACACTTTGTTGAATGGCAGCATCACTGAGATAAATACACAAAGTGCTACTTTAAAGGGACAATGTTAATATGATCATATTTGTTCTGACATGTTTATTAGAGACAAGCATATTACTTTATAGTCACTCCTATTGGGTCCTATCCATAGTCTGCAATCCAAGAAATAGAAACAAGTAATATCTCTGGTGCCAATATCAGAACACAGTGATTTAGGAACTTATCTTGGACTTTGTCCTTTGTAAAATACCAAGTAGTCACTGTTAACTAGTTTAATGCCCGATAATAAAGAGCTCACGAAACATTTTTAAACACTTCCATCCCATTGGTTGTCTTTATTTTACCAGTAATTAAAAAAAGTAAACCACTGCCTTTCATTCCCTTTAAGGTTGAGAGGTGACCATCTGAGTTCTATTTAATGCTGCATTTGTGTCTGGTTATGGTTCAAAAATGTTCCTTTAATCATGAAGTGGAGAATTGATTTTGGATGCCAGATATCATATGCTATTCCAGACTCTTTCCAAATTGTGAACATTAATTTTTCTTGTACACCAATCTTTCCTCAGCTGTTTCATTGATTTGGCTTTTTTCCCATAATTCTCTAAGTGAAGAGTTGGCATTAGTCATTGTTTGTGAAGAACATTCAAGTTTCAAATCCCAATTTCCTACCAATAAATGTGGAGAAAATTAGTAGATATAATGTTGCAACGCATGTTAAAAGAGCAAATGTTAAAAATGTTAACATGCTACTTCAGGTCTATATGACATTCAGTTAGTGTTTTTTAAATTAATATTTAGAAAAAGCAATTTTCTTACATGATGTGCTCTCCAGGGAAAGGGAGAAAAGGCGTCCAATAAATACCAACTCTCTTCTGCCCCAGGTTATAAGTATTTTGAGAAACAAAACAAAGACGGCAATATGGATATGCAGATATCCCCTTTATTATTGGGAAGGTCCGGTTTGAGGATTTGTCTTTAGGCCTAGTATCCTAGTGGGCCTGCTCACTGATTCCCATAATTAGGCAAATATAACCACCCCGTCTTAGACAGAACTGGATAGGGACTGGCCTCCCCCTGCAGGTGTAACCACATGTATAACCTGTGGTCTGGAAGACCAGAGGAGAACTTATGTTATCTACAGGAAGCTTGCTCCCAAGAGGAAAAAGGGCACATTCAAGCCAATCATGCCCAGTTATTCTTCCCAAATTTACCACTCAACTGTGTCCTTCCATCTCCCCACAGGCAGCGTAAGTAAAGGATTCAGAAAGGGGTCCCTAGTAGACTAAGTGAGCTCACTTTGTGAAAAGGGAACATTAGGAATGGTGAAGTGTTCCTAACTAACATAGCTTTTTCCATCGAATCTCTCATTTCCTTCTCTCTTCCTAATTACCAAAGAAAAAAGTGTAAATTAAATATAAGGCATAATGAAAATCTAAATGGATTAATGTTCTTTTATTACTATCCATGGCACTACCCTCAAATTAAAAAGAAAATATTTCTAGAATCATAAACCAGCAAATCAAGGAGAGCAGAAAAAAAGTTAAAGTGTATGTTGAAAATCTCTCAGATTGTGATAGTATTTGTTTTCAACCAGCTTCAGAATTTGAAATGTGAACTATTAAAATTACATTAAAAACCGACACCCAGATATCTTCAGAAGATTTTACTGCTCAATGCAGAGTATAATGCTTAGAAAAATTTAAGGAAAATACCAAATCTTCATTTTATAAAGCATAAACTAATCTCTCACAAACCTAAATTTGTATTCAAACCTCTGTTCTTTCCTAAAAGACCTCTGCATCACAAGGAGTTCCTTCTTATCATATAACTCTCTGGACCATGTTACTAGTCTGCTCCTCAAGTACTTTTCTGTGCTATTCTCTGGTAATACGCTGACAGAGCAACACAAGTAGTCCTTATTCCTATACTTCCTGAATCTTGGTCTTGTCTATGTTGCTTCTATTCTAAAGGACAGAAGTCCTCATTTTATGATTTTCTAGAATGCAAAGTCATACGCATTAGATGCCACTACGTGAAATATGAATACACTTCTGCAAAGATAGTTCATTTCATAGTGAAAGAATAAAAGAAATCGCCCCTAAAATATAATTAATTTCTACATGAAAGTAAATGGAAACTAAAGCTTTAAATTACATCCCCATTTTTCAAAAGAAGGAAAGAACAGTAATATAAGAAGAGTATATTCTATGAGCTGGATATTGTGTTCCAGGGACTTTTCATAGGTTATTTTACTTAAACCTTACAAAAATCTCATGAGGAAAGTGGTGTGACTCCCATTTGGATTAAAGAGATTAAGTGGCTTACCTGAAGGTGACTATAAGTGGTGAAGTAGAATTTGAACCTAAACGTGTCTCACTTCAGAGCCTATGCTTTTTCTTTATCAGGTTAAAAAAAAAAGTAATGTAAGATGGGGAATTTTTTTACATAACTTTGATGAAATTAAAAATTCCTGGCTTTTTCAGCTATAATTTATCAACTATAACCAGGTATAAAGTTATATACCACTTTCTGGCAATTTTGGTGTCAATACTGCCCCCTAGACACCATTGACCTAGTCTTCCAAGCAGCAGACCAGATCATATCAGACTAAATGGCTCTGTGACATCCACCAGATCTGACTCAAAGACTCTAAGGAAATTGTTGGCAATGACAAAGTTCTGTCAGGATTTTGCCAAAGACAGGAGGTGCTAAATACCATGTTTCACTTAGGCCTTCCAGCCAGATGTTGCAGGTTCCCAATTTCTAGCCCAGTGCTTCCCCAAATACCCTAAAATATTTCTCAGAAGCATAGTAACGCCTTTTCTGGATCCCAGGGTTTTGGATAGACCTTTCAAGATTCCTCGCAGCTTCTTCTATGCTGCTTTCCCTAATTGCCTCAAAGTGTCCTAGAATTTGTGCCCTTATGGGTAATTATAACTCATTTGAACTGAAAAGAAAAACACATAAATGTATAGCTGCTCTTGCATTTTTGGGTCTAGTGGTATCTTTATTTTAGAGAAAAGAGAAAAGAAAAGAAATAGCCAAATCGGTCCTGACACCAGCATAATCTTAAACCACTGTAACTATGCCAACCAGCCAGCTGTTTTAAGTACGCTGAGCAGTTCAATTACCTGAATATCCAGCAAAATCTAATCTGCTATTGAATAAGCAAAAGCAAAAAAGTCAATTTTTGAAATCAAATTTTAAAATTTCTATCAAATGTGTTTCAAAACTGCATTTGATAAAAAAAAAAAAAACAACTACAGAGAAAACCGGTTTTGAAATGATTCTGAGTCAAATGGCTCGATGTTTAAGGAAAATTATCACGTGTATTAGGATTCTCAGTTGAAAGCAACTGAGCCTGACTCTAACTTGATTTAAACAGAAGAGGAATGTACAGGAAGACTGAAGAGCTAAGCTAATAAACTGTAAACCAAAGAGAGTACTACAATATCAGTATGAGAAAAGTGCAATGAAAGTCAAGAGGAAGGAGAGATTGATTCTGGGTAGGATGAGTGTTCCACTTGATAGAAGGAGTGTTATTTGCACCAAGTGCTATCTCTGTCTTATAACCATTTGGATATATGGCTTATCTTTTCTGCTAGACTGAAGTTCCCTTATAGGAACTGCCCCTTGTAGGAAGCAAAAATAGAGATTTTCTATTTTGTCAACACCTAGTGCAATTAAGTGTATACATTTAAGATGATTCAACATGTGTTTATTAGATACCTATTCTATACTAGGCACTATGTACTACCTACTGGAGATAATGAAGTGAGCCAGAGGAGGCTTGACTTCTTTCCTCACAGAGCTTACCATCTGGTAGATGAAATAAATATTCAAATGATCACATTCATTAATGAATGCACAGTTACAAACTGTCAAAAGTGCTATGAGGGAGGAGAAAACAGTGCCTTGATGGCATGCAATAGGGAGTCCTAACCTTGTCTCTGGGGAGTAGAAGAAGACTTTCTTGAAGAAATGACAGTTGAGATGAAGTCTGAATGATGAGCAGGGATCTGGCCTAGTGACAGGGGGAAAAGAGAATCTCAAGCAGACAGAACAGTATATGCAAAGGCCCTTGTACACGGTAGGTGCTGTACAAACAATTATTTTGTACTCAGCTTCACCTTCTTCTGTCCAACTTCAGGTGAAGTTGTATCCCTTCCCTTGTCAAAAATGGATCTTGCTTCCTGCGTTCTTACTTATACCTTTGCCTCCTTTGAACCTCAATCAATCAGTTGTCTTTTATTTCTCCTATATCCTCAACTACTCTCGCCATGGGATATTTCCCTTCAAGATATAACGCTCAAATCTCTGTGACCTAAAAAAATAAAACAATAAAGAAACAAACATGTCCCTGAATCCTACATCCTCCATTACTTCCTATCTTTACCTATTTTTATTAGCAAAATTTCTAGAATAACAGTATTCTCCACCTGTAATCTCTACTTCCTCAATTCCCATTCACTTCCTAAGCCTAGTAAATATGGATCTTGCCAAGGTCACCAATGACCCCCTTGTCACAAAATTCAGTGGGTATATTTTTGTGTGTGTATGTGCATTAGTTTCTGCTTTATAACAAAGTGAATCACTTACACATATACATATGTTCCCATATCTCTTCCCTCTTGCCTCTCCCTCCCTCCCACCCTCCCTTTCCCACCCCTCTAGATGGTCACAAAGCACCGAGCTTATCTCCCTGTGCTATGCGGCTGCTTCCCACTAGCTATCTATTTTACGTTTGGTAGTGTATATATGTCCATGCCACTCTCTCACTTTGTCACAGCTTACCCTTCCCCCTCCCCATATCCTCAAGTTCATGCTCTAGTAGGTCTGTGTCTTTATTCCCATCTTACCCCTTAGGTTCTTCATGACCTTTTTTTTTTTTCTTAGATTCCATATATATGTGTTAGCATACGGTATTTGTTTTTCTCTTTCTGACTTACTTCACTCTGTATGACAGACTCTAGGTCCATCCACCTCACTACAAATAACTCAATTTCGTTTCTTTTTATGGCTGAGTAATATTCCATTGTATATATGTGCCACATCTTCTTTATCCATTCATCCGATGATGGACACTTAGGTTGCTTCCATGTCCTGGCTATTGTAAACAGAGCTGCAATGAACATTGGGGTACATGACTCTTTTTGAATTGTGGTTTTCTCAAGGTATATGCCCAGTAGTGGGATTGCTGGGTCATATGGTAGTTCTATGTTTAGGTTTTTAAGGAACCTCCATACTGTTCTCCATGGTGGCTGTATCAATTTACATTCCCACCAACAGTGCAAGAGTGTTCCCTTTTCTCCACACCCTCTCCAGCATTTATTGTTTCTAGATTTTTTTATGATGGCCATTCTGGCTGGTGTGAGGTGATATCTCATTGTAGTTTTGATTTGCATTTCTCTAATGATCTCTAATGATGTTGAGCATTCTTTCATGTGTTTGTTGGCAATCTGTATATCTTCTTTGGAGAAATGTCTATTTAGGTCTTCTGCCCATTTTTGGATTGGGTTGTTTGTTTTTTTGAAATTGAGCTGCATGAGCTGCTTGTAAATTTTGGAGATTAATCCTTTGTCAGTTGCTTCATTTGCAAATATTTTCTCCCGTTCTGAGGGTTGTCTTTTCATCTTGTTTATGGTTTCCTTTGCTGTGCAAAAGCTTTGAAGTTTCATTAGGTCCCATTTGCTCATTTTCAGTGGATATTTTTTAAGTCTCATCTTGATTCTTGATAGCCTTGGACACTCTTGACCACTTCCTCCTTTTTTGGGTGTCATGATACTGCTCTTTCTTTGTGTTCTAACTTTTCTCAGTCTACTTTGTAGTCTCTTTTATTTCAGTCTACTTCTTAAATATTGGAATTTCAACTTTGGCCCGGGCTTTTCTTATCCTAAACACTACAGCTGACTGAGCTCTCCCACTCCGCTTTTTGGCCCCTAGGCAAACCCTTTCTCCTCTGTCAAGCCTTGGTTAAAACTTACACTTTGTGACTCTGACTCCTTTACTCATTGTTAGGGCTGACTTTTCTAAGCTCCACTGCATTCTCTGCATATATATCCCCATAAAAGCAAGTCTTATTTTATATTTATCTGTTTCCTAGCTTGTATCTTCAACTAGATTGGCAGTTCCTTGAAAAGGGGCCCAATCTTTTTATACCTATCTTTCAGCACAGTGCCTGACAGAGAGTAGATAATTAATAAGCATTTACTGATGAGTGGATGGATGGGTTTTGGTAAGTTCATCTTTACAGCCCTGCAGAGAATGTCAGAGGAAAGCTGTGGCTATCTGAAGTTTGCACAGGTAGTAAGTGGCAGAATCAAGCATACGTTCAGTTGCCAGAACTACACAATAGGATACATGTTTGTGCAATGTTCACACTCTGTAAACTACTCTCATATCAATTATCTCATGCAATTTTCATAATAATCTTGTTGATTGAGTAGGGTAGATAGTTTTGTTGCCTTCTATATACATAAGGAAATTGAGGTTCAGAAAAGCTGTGATTAATGTCTACACAGGTTCTAAGTGGCAGAGCTAACTCTTGAACTAAGCTCTTTTGAGTGCAAGTCCAATGTGTACACAGCTAGAGAACCACTTAACTCTGGGAGGGGGCAAAGTGAGACAAGATATAGAAATAGAGGCACTCAGTAAATGCTAATTCTCTCTTCCTTCCTGACTTCTTTTTTTAAAAAATAATTAATTAATTAATTAATTTTTGGCTGCTTGGGTCTCGTTGCTGTGCACGGGCTTTCTCTAGTTGCGGTGAGCGGGGGCTACTCTTCGTTGTGGTGCGCGGGCTTCTCGTTGCGGTGGCTTCTCTTGTTGCGGAGCATGGGCTATAGGCGCATGTGCTCCAGTAGTTGTGGCACATGGGCTCAGTAGTTGTGGCTCGTGGGCTCTAGAGCGCAGGCTCAGTAGTCGTGGCGCATGGGCTTAGTTGCTCTGCGTCATGTGGGATCTTCCTGGACCAGGGTTCGAACCTGTGTCTCCTGCATTGGCAGATGGATTCTTAACCACTGCACCACCAGGGAAGCCCCCTTCCCGACTTCTTATTCCCTTCAAGTCTGTCTCTATATTGTACCAACAGCAATGCGAGAAGAGAGTCATCACAGAATCCATTTTGGAAAAATTTCACAAGATATTTTTTCCACCTCTTCTCTCCCACCCTTGCCCTGTCCCTCTTAAAGCTACAATACAGATGCCAGAAAGAACTTTTCCTGCTCTAAGGTGTTACTGAAGGAAATAAACTCTATTGTTATTCTGTCACTATTACCTCCCCCCCATGTATCCTCTCCCTCCCCACCCTTGCCTGGTAGAACCTCCCTTTCATTTCCGATTCAGATCTCACTCACCCTCGAAACTCATGCACACCCTCTCTCCTCCAGGAAGTCTTCTTTGAATTGGTCAGCCCACACTGAGCTTAACCTTCCCTAGGCTACTAAGACACTTCCAGTTTAGGTCACAGTGTGAGCTTCTTGAGGGCAAGGGGTCTATCTTATGGTTCTCTACCCTCCACCCACACCCTCATCCACCCCCTAACTTCTGCCAGTACCAATGTAGGGCTGGGTACCTAGGAGGTGTTCAGGAAATGCTGGTGGATTGATTCACTTTGCATCCTTCACTCTTGACATCAATAGTAGGAATGGAAGGGGCTTCCCAAGGGAAGAATGCGGAAGTCTCTGAACCTTTAGCTCTGCTGAGTAAGCCATACTGGTGAGGCGCTGAACACAGTGGCTTGCATTGTGTCAAACGTTCAGTGAGAACCAATGCCACATTAATCCTGTCTTGTTTTTCTTTTGAGTTGTGTAACCTGAAGTGTGTGTACTTTAGGGAAGAAATTCACTATTAATCATGTTTGATAAACCAGAGGTTGAGGCCCCAGCAATCTACTTGTTCTGTTTACTCAGGGAAGGTTAGACTAAACGGATGTTATTTGCATTCACACCTATGGCTTTGAGACTTTACTGGTGTGCTTCCTTGAGACTACTTTCCTATTGCCTTTTGCCTTTTGGCATTTCTGATAAGATTAGAAGCCTTTGCACCTGGGGAGTTCTTTATGCTTTTCTACAAGTCCAGTGCTAGCACCTTAGTCCGGATCATCATCATCTCACATCTACATTATTTCAACTTCCTCCTAATTGGTTTCCATGGCTCAGTGTTCTGCTGTTTACAATCTATTTTCTACACTGCAACCAGAGTGATCTAAAACACAGATTTGATTATGTTCCACCGCTATTTAGAACTCTTCAGTGTCCGGAGGATAATGTCAAACCCCTTGGGCATCAAGAACTCTTCATGATTTGCCTCCTTCCTAGCTCTTCAAGCTTCATCTCCTACCCTTCCCTACTCCCATCTTCTACTCTCGTGTACTCTAAGCTCCAACCTTCCAGACATAATTGTAGATCCACGAGTGTGCTGTTTTTTATATCACAGTGCCTTTGCACATGCTCCTTCTGCCTGGATTGTCTTCCTACCTTCTTCTGAGCTCTAATTGGTGAACTTTTCTCCATCTTGTCAGACAACTCAAACTTCACCTTCTGAGTGAATCCTTCCCTAACTTACCATCCATTATTATTTGTTCTCTCTTTTGCACATACCTGCATTATAGTACTTTTCTCATTGCATTATAAATATCTGTTTATACATCTATCTCTGCAACCTGTGGGTTTCTTGAATGTTGGAACTATGGTCGACCCCTCCTCCCTTCACACACCTAGTACCCTCAGCACTACACACATAGTAGGTATTCAGGAATGTTGTTTAGATGAATAATTATTATATTTCCTAACTTAAAGGGCTCTTTCTGAACTAGGCTGACCTCGGAGTTGCAGCAAAATATCCAGTTGTTCAACTATCCCCAGGCTTCTGGGCTGGGTTAGGTGTGGCCCTTTCTTCAGAAAAGATGAATGTAAATATGCTGTCAAGTTTCTTCTTAATTCAAGTTTCTATAAATAAACAGATTGGAATAACACCGTCAGCAATGTGGAATCAAAGAAAGCTCCTTTTCTTTGCTTTATACCTTCAATTTTTTCCCTAAATATATTATTTCCTCTAGACCTTCTCCTATACTAATCACTTATAACAGGAGATGCCTGGGTGATTGTTGCCTCTGTCTCTATTTAAGCTCAACCATGACCACTTTATTTCATCATATATATAATAACACACACATATACATACACATATTATCTTATTTAATACTCACAAATACCCTATAAAGTAGTTACGATTATTATCCATATTCTGTAGATGAACAAACTATAGTTCAGAGAATGTAAGTAACTTGTTCAAGGCTGTACAACTTGGAAGTGCTGGAGATTGGACTTAAACTTGGATCTGATTGTAGAGCCTGTATTTTAATCATTATATCACACTCCCTCATCTGTATGAATTTTATTGCCCCCTTCCGTCCCTTCAGGGGCTCCACTGGGACCAAGCAGGAGGGTGGTGTTCTGCAGATCTGGGAGCTGAAAGAAAGAGATAGGAGGTTCCGAATGTCCCCTTGTGCATTTCTTTTCCTAGTTTATAACTCATTGACATACACTATAAGGACTCTTAAAATGGAGTAGTCAATAAAGATCTTCTGGAGACTTGTGGTTGCTGCCACTCATTTATCTTTCTCTTAGGCAACTTGATCTTTTTAAGCCAAATTCTATCCACCACTAAGTAATGAGATAGATAAATATACAACTCTTGGAAAGTGTTTGCTTCAAAAATTTGAAAAGCCTAAAAAAGTGGACTATTTCACTAAAGAAAAGAAAACCTTACATTGAGCAAAAGAGAACTGTGCCCTGAAGGAAGGGAATTGAAATAAGAATAAAGCCACTTTTTTCACTGTGTCACCCCTCAAAACTCCTGGAACAAATTGTCGTTGCAGGTGTCTTGTAGAATAAAACAAAGAACAGTGGACTTGGAGTCAGAGACCTGGGCTTGGTTCCCACATTTATACCTTACTAGCCACTCAACCTTGCACAGGTGACTGAACCTATCTGAGCTTCCATTTCCTCATTGTTAAATTGGGGATAAAAACAGGACCTACCTCAAAGCGTTGTTCCTAAGATTAAATGAATTAAATTATGTTTTAACAATGCTTTATGTGCTTCTATTCACATCAGATATTACAACTCACCTAGGTAAAGTAAAAAGTCATCAATCTAGTTACCCTTATTTTAATACTGGTCATTCTCTCTTTAATCACAACCAGACTCTACTGCACCTGGCTCCCCCTCCCCAAACCCCAGGCTCACTAAAAAGGCAGCACTATGTTTCTAAGGAAACAGTTCCCTTCAGCCAATGTAAGCAGGTAACAGTCACAGTGAACAGCAGCAGTTGATAGAGAGTATTTGGGTGCCAGGACACCCACACCTAAGCATCCTGTCTATTTCTAGACAGGTGGAATGATACCAGACAGAACTGTTGGACCCATCTGCTCTAGTGGGTAAGGGAAAAATGGTCTGTTTTGGGACAATTGGACCATACCAATTCAAGGGACTTGAGACTTAAGATTAAAGATCTTTATTTGAACATGGGAATAACTGAGGAGCCAGTGAAAAATATGAAAGTATAGCTTTGACAATAGTTGTTTCACACAGAAGGAAGAGGCCACCATATTTCCTGTGGTCACAACTTCCCTAAGTTGGTTAACTTGGTGCTGACTGCAGATTCCACACAGGAAAGCGTCATGGAAAGATGGAAACTGAAGAGATGCAGGAGCAAATTAGAATGCTGAGTGTCTCTTTAGGGATCAGGTTGAAGGGCAGGGTGGAATGGTATAGCTGAAGCTCAACATCTAAGTTAAGTATTATGGCAAAAACAAAGCAAAGTAAATATTGTCTTTGTGGTCCCATTACTGGTCTGAATCTCTACTTTGATCAACCTTTCCCTTTTTGTTACCTTCTTAAATCAGTACCCTTCATATTATCTATAGCGGAAATAATGAACTATGTACTTCAATGCATGAGGCAATTCTTAGTGGTGAAGGAAATAAAAATTTTAAAATTGGAGCATGTCAGAGGAAAGTCAGTAAAAATGCTAGTTCTGTGTGGAAGAGTTCTCTTGGATCAAAGTGATTACATAAGGTTTAAAAATCAAATGGTATGCTTGTTTACTAATATATTATGAGATTTGTTTTCCTTGCAGATGTAAGAAATGAAAAAAAAAAACAAGGCTATGCTAGCATATGGATGCAATTTGTTCAGATGTACAACTGGGCTGAAGCCATCAGTAACCCAGTTATAAATTCTGAACCCCCTGCATTTTCTTATTTCAAAGTATGTTCTCCTCCATTTAAAGACAGAAATCAAAACAGAATTGCTCTGAAAGATATCACACTGAGGGTTCTGAGTAGAAAAAACATCACTGGCAACAGTTTGGACATCAGATTATACCAAGTCTGTCTGAATTTAAACTCATGAACTCTCATATTTAAGTTCAACATAAATCGTTTAGTTTTCAAGTTCCCTTAAGCTAGGAAAATTAAGACTTCCTGTTCTTCAGGGAGAAAAAGGGCCTAAAAACTTAAGGGGTTAGAAAATGTCTTGAAGCTCTTCATAATTGAGCATAAATGAGTCCAAACCATATGGATTGCATTTCCTTTTTTTACTTTGAACACTGAGGGGAAAAACATGTTTGGCAAAACGCTTCTTTTTTTTTTTCAAGCCCAAATATGTTACTTTCACCCTTGAGCCTTTTTCCCAAGCTGTACCATATGCCTGGAATGTTCCCAGGGCTCTTCAGTCTTTAAGTCTGCAGCTCCTGAGAGGCCTACTTTCTTCAGGAATCCATTCCTGGGTGACTGGAAGAGACATTCCAAATGCCTCCTTACTGGGTAACATACAACTTTGAATACTGCCCTTCCTTCAACGTTTTGCTTAGTGTACACTGTTCGTTGTATTTGCTAAAGGCTTATTTTGTTTATATGCAATAGCTCATGTCATTTATTCTACATCTAACAACCATTAATTTAGCATCTAATGTGTCCAAAGTTTTATGGATAAATGCCTAGGGTAGCCCAGTCTTACATTATACTTAATGATGCAACCCCATATGGAAGACTAGACATAGCCCTGGCTAATAATCCTCAAGTAAGACACAACTTCGAAGAGGAGATTGGAATCGTCCTACCAGAGGAGGAAGTCCCTTGATAATGGGATTGGAAAGGCTCCAATAAATCTTCTTCAGAAGTATCGGATTCATTTGTCTGAATTAATAAGGCTATCTAAAAAGACAAATAGCTCCTAAAATATAGTAGTAAAATTTTAAAACCTGCAATTTGCTTTCTTCCGACTAGCTCACTGAGCTTTCCACAGTAAGGGGGGATATGTGCTTCAATAGGAGTGATAAGGGAATGAGAAAAATTTGGAGGGATGTGCACCATAGATTTTTATTTTAAGATATATCAGAGCTACCTGTTATTTGGGTGAGTTGAGGTTAGGAGAAGGATGAGAGAGAGAGAGAGTGACAGCAAAAGTGTGAGTGTGAGTGAGAACAAGAGCGAGGGGGAGAGAGAGAGAGAAGGAGAGAGAGAGAATGAAAGAGAGAGAGGTAGAGAGCACAAAGGACCTAGATGGAAGTATACTCGTTTTCATTAGAATTTGACTTATGTTTAGGATATGAGGAGAAAATCCACAGAAAGATAACTCAATTTGGAAAGGAAACTGCCTGTAATATGTATATTGTTTATTTTTCGTATTTACCTTATTTCTTTCCCTAATGAGGTTGTCAGCGTTTTGGAGGGACTTTCTTTTTTTTTTTTTTTTTTTTTTTTTTTTTTTTTCGGTATGCGGGCCTTTCACTGTTGTGGCCTCTCCAGTTGCAGAGCACAGTCATCCAGACGCGCAGGCTCAGCGGCCATGGCTCACGGGCCCAGCCGCTCCGCGGCGTATGGGATCTTCCCAGACCGGGGCACGAACCCGCGTCCCCTTCGTCGGCAGGCGGAATCCCAACCACTGCGCCACCAGGGAAGCCCTGGAGGGACTTTCTTACACTTTACCATTTGTCACCCTTGCCACTCCCACCCCACCCTCACCTCAACACCTAACTAAGCCTTAGCTCAGAGGGGACATTCAGTATTTGGTTGATTAATTATCGGAGCTATTAAAAGTTTTCCCCAACATGGGGGATGCCCTCAGCACTGTGTTAGGCATTGTCCTTCTGATAACTTTCCTAGGACTCTATGGCGAGGAAGTGAGAGGTAAACTGATAAATCGGTATAATAAGTGGACTTGAAAGTGTGATTTTATGCTGACAAAATAAGAGGAAGTTAATTATTTGGAATATAGCCCTCATCTCTTTTTTTTTTTTTTTGCGGTACGCCGGCCTCTCACTGGTGTGGCCTCTCCCGTTGCAGAGCACAGGCTCCGGACGCGCAGCCTCAGCGGCCATGGCTCACGGGCCCAGCCGCTCGGCGGCATGTGGGATCCTCCTGGACCGGGGCACGAACCCGTGTCCCCTGCATCAGCAGGCGGACTCTCAACCACTACACCACCAGGGAAGCCCAAAACAGTTTTAATTTAATTACATATCCTCTTCTTTCTCTTTTGCAAAACCTTTAAAATACTGTTTCAATTATACACCATGTCTATCACCAGCAGGGTATAGTAGATATACTGGAGTGAAAACAAAGCTGATTAAATTGAACTGTGGAATCTGGGAGCAGCATTCCTGCTGCCAGGGTCTGCTCCATCCCCCCCCCCCCCCCTTTTTTTATTTATTGCGGTACGCGGGCCTCTCACTGTTATGTGGCCTCTCCCGTTGTGGAGCGCAGGCTCCGGATGCGCAGGCTCAGCGGCCATGGCTCACGGGCCCAGCCGCTCCGCGGCATGTGGGATCCTCCTGGACCGGGGCACGAACCCGTGTCCCCTGCATCGGCAGGCGGACTCTCAGCTACTGCGCCAACAGGGAAGCCCCTAGCCCTCATCTCTTAAGGCTGATAACCACTGGGAGAACATTTCCACATAAACCTTAGAAATCATTTTCAGTCTTAGTGGTTTGGTTTTTTAAAATCCTGTAGGGATTCAAGAGAGAGTGAGCCTCCGAGGAGGAGGTGGGTCTTTTCCATGCCCTGCAATGAGAAGGGTGAGACTTGGTGGGGAACACATTTAAACTGTGCATCCAGAAAGAGGAAGTGAACCATGGTGAAATGCAGAGTAGAAGGAGGTGTCCAAGGCCCAGATGAGATAAGGAGGATGGTAATGCTTATCTTATTTTGATCAACATTAGCAAGCATGTACCAGACACTGGGCTAAACACTTTATATGCATTACCTCATTTAATCAACACAAATTTATGGAATAAGTACTATTATTTCACTCATTTTACAGAGGAGAACACTGAGTTTCAGATATCAAATGATTTTCCCAAAGTCACCCAGCTAATATGCAGAAGAAATAGCATAAAAACACACACCTGGGGCTTCCCTGGTGGCGCAGTGGTTGAGAGTCCGCCTGCCGATGCAGGGGACGCAGGTTCGTGCCCCGGTCCGGGAGGATCCCGCATGCCGTGGAGAGGCTGGGCCCGTGAGCCGTGGCCGCTGGGCCTGCGCGTCCGGAGCCTGTGCTCCGCAACGGGAGAGGCCGCAGCGGTGAGAGGCCCGCGTACCGCAAAAAAAAGAAAAAAAAAAGAAAAAAAAAAAGGAACACAGACCTGTGTAGCCCCGTTGAAGCACTTTAGTATACTGTCTTGAGTAGATCTACCTCTTCTGGGTTCCAGGGTGCTCATAAGTGGGGAGAGTAAATGACCATATTTGGTTACATCTCAGTCCCTGGACTCATGTTATCATAACTTGGGGAACAGGAAGTACTGAGACTATTGAGACAGACTGCAAGTTCTGTCTTTAACCCTTCCCTTTCTGGATGTTTGCTCAGGTGCAACCACCATGCTTCAAGAGGAAGACGTGAAGAAGGTGGATCCCGTGGAGGATGTTGTCGAAGCTGGTGAGAATGATGAAGGGACCCAGTGGCATGTCTTTTGAGGGACAGATGAAGAAATGGAAGGTGATTAGCTCAAGAAGAAAAGTCTATTGACGCATGATAACTGTCTTCAAATAGTTGATAGACTGTCACATGGAAGTAGCATTAGGCTTATTCTATGTGGCCGTAGGGGGAAATGTGGGAACAATGTGAAGATGTTAGGGGAAGAAAAATTCTGGATCAATAGAAAACAGCTTCATAAACGTAACACAGAGTTTTATTACATTATATTGTGCCTTGGACCCCTTTACAAATCTGGAAAAGCCTGAGAACTCTTCTCAAAGGAATGTCTTTACGTGCATAAAATAAAATGCATAAGATTACACAGGAAACAAATTATATTGAAATATGAATATTAAAATCTTTAAAAAGTTGAAGCCCTCTGCAATGATTTTAAAGTGGATTGAAAATATTTGTGTTTTTTCGTTATTGATAAATTTGCTAGGGTTTGTTGCCTACATTCATAATAGAAGAAATGGTAAATTTCAGTTAGAGATTAGGAAAAAAATATATTTTCTCCCATCAAAGTTCATGGTACCTCTAAGGGATGTGTGGATTCCACTTTAAGGTCTCCTGAATTAGAGGTATCCAATAGTGGAATGTAAAGTCATGTAAAGTTGTGTTTTTCTTGTCACAGGACAATTTTTTTTTCCCACCATGCTGGCTAAATATATTTTGTTTATTTTTATTGGCGCATGATTGCTTTACAATGTTGGGTTAGTTTCTATTGTAGAACAAACTGAATCAGCTATATGTATACATATATCCCCTCCCTCCTGAGCCTTCCTACCCTGCCCATCCCACCCCTCTAGGTCATCAGAGAGCACGGAGCTGATCTCCCTGTGCTATACAGCAGCTTCCCATTAGCTATCTATTTTACACAGGGTAGTGTATATATGTCAATGGTACTCTCTCAATTCATCCCATCCTCCCCTTCCCCCTCTGTATCCACAAGTCCATTCTGTACATCTGCGTCTCTTTTTCACAGGACAATTTTTAAAGAGACTGTCAGAGATGTTTAAGTAGGATTCCTGCTTTGATTACATACTGGATGAGAGAAACTCTGCAGGGTACTAATTTTAATATTCTATGTTGAAAACTCTTTAATGGCTTTTACTATCTACAGCAGGGATTTTTAATTTTTTAAGCAGCAGAAGACTTTCTTCAAATTAAAATCTTACATGGTCTCTCATTATATCAAACAGAACAAATGGGATCAGTTTTACACGGAAATGAAGGGCCTAGATCTCTGCCTGCTTAGCTTCCCCACTCACCTCTCTCCCTCTTCCCGACCTGCATCAAATTGAAGTCTCTGTTTTGATTGTGCAATCTCTTCTGAGGAGCCCTGGGGCTCTGTTAAACACAGGATCAAATGTAAGTTCCTTATCTCTGCATTCAAGGCCACGTAAAATCTTACCTCTCAGCTGCTGCTCAACAGAGCACTCACTGTCTCCAAACAACCCACAACATTCCTGACACCTCACCTTTGTTCACGCTGCTCCCCAGTCTGGAATGCCCTACACGCCCTCCTCTCTTTGCCAGTTCCCTAAACTATACCCTCCTTCAAGCTCAAATCAGGTTCCACTTCCTCCAAGAAGTATTGTCGGATCAATCACCCTTGGTGATAGTTCTTACACTCTGATTCATTTTAATACTTTTCTGCATTTGACACTATGTAAGTGATGTTGCTTTGCTTTTGTTGCTGTGTCCATTCTGTCTCACCAGGACAGCAGGAAACCAGGGCTCCTCGATTACCCTTATCTCGGGGGCCCAGTAAAGTATCCTGTACACAGAGGATGCTGAATCAGTTCTTGTCTGTGAAATTCATTTTTCATATTTGTCCTATTTCCCTAAAGAAACCATAAGCTTTTTGTGGACAAGAACATTCTTAGACATTTCATCTGCTGCAATCTCTCTGGAACCTAGCATGATCCAGAATCTACAAGAGTCTTGAACTGGGTAGAGTAGGATTTAGACAGGAAAGGGTTAGATAAGGGCAATTTAGAAGGGATGAAAAATAACATCTAATGTAGAGACAGTTGTATCTGTTGCTGGGGAAGACGACAGATGTTAAGAATAAGCTGTGGAGGGCTACCCTGGAGAGTGAGGGAGCAGGTCAAAACATGATTAGGTAAGCAAAGAATAAGACGTCAGCAAAGAGATAATATGAGTCACAAGAAAGATCAACAGGGATTAACTGGAAACTTGCTCTGAGATAAAAAGCAGGGATAGAACCCTTCTCTTCCTGACCATTCACCAAAGCTCAAACAGCTATGCAGTCCAAGCACAGAAAAAAAATACACTTTTGGGCAAAGACCCTGGTCTTCAAAGAAATATTTGAGATTTCCAAACTCTCATTTGAAAAAACATGGTCAGATGAGGTGTCTCCACACCACTGACATCCTAATGTCAGTTTTGTACTACATGTTCAGAAATCCAATTTAATAATAATACTTAGTTATAAGTGCCATGTATTGAAGGCTTATTTATGTGCAAGGCACTGTGATAAATGATTTAGACGGGAGAGGGGACTCTGGAATTTCAGGAAGAGAGTGGATAGGATAAGATAAAATAGGATAATAGGATCAAACGCTTCCAAGAAGTCAACAAGGGTAAGGACTCACAATAAATAACAGGAGCTCACAATGCCAAGGGCTTACCTTGTGACAGACACTGTTTCATGCATTTCACGTTATTTCATTTAACCATCATAAGAACCCTTTGAGCTAAGTATTATTATCCCCATATTAGAGGTGACAAAACTGAGATTCAGAGACATTAATTGACTTATTTTAGGTCACACAGCTTGTATGAATGGCAGAGTGACAGAGTCAGATTTTGCACCCAAGACAGCTTATTTTCATCTGATGTCTTTCCCATGGCTTACACTGCCCCTATTGCTACGTTGTCAAATATCAACCTTAGTTATTTGGGGAAACAAAAAACTCATTCAGTGAAATTGCCAATTGTATGTAGAAACAGGGGCCAGGGAGTTTGAGTGGAATAGAAAGCCAGAAAAATCCCCAAACCTCGCTTGAATCAGACATTTCAGTCTCTTTCCCCATCATATTTCAATACCCCTTCCAAGATCCCTGGAGACACTATAAAGAAATAGCTAATAAATGGCCAATAAGATTTCGATGTCTTGCTTTTCATCTCATGCAGGTGTTGAGAATAAGGAATGTACCAGAGAGCGCAGCAGAGATCTGGGAAGGAAGAGAAAGTGTCCTTTGCAAGATAGGATAAATCAGCTGGAATAATCAGAGGGTGACTGGCCTTTTTGTTTAGGCTGGAGGAGGTTTATAATTTACATTGGGTCAAAGAAGGAGCCAGTGGTCAAGAGGGGAAAGGATTCTGCTGTTTTTTGTTTCTGAACGAAAAATATTTATGTTCAGACAGCAGCCCTCTCTCCTCACTAGATCGGAGACATCAGTGGCATTCACCTCAAGCCCTGAGTTAGTAAAGTCATCATGGTTTACCTCAAGGAGAGATACACCGGTATTTACTAAGGGATTCTTGTACTTCAGGTACCTATTTAAAGGGTTTATGCAAATTCAACTGGCTTCAGGGCCAGTTACTGAGCACACATTTGGTCAGATGCCTCCAGACTGCATATTCAAGGCATTCTGTAGCAAGGTCTCTGCATCATTGCAAGCCACTTCTTCCTGATCTTCTCCTACCTAGTCACACCCTCAGAGAATCTGAATGAATCATGTGATGGCGTAACCTTTTCCAGGTCCGTGATCTTGTCTGGAATGCATAAATTTCCTCTTCAAATCTTTACTACCCTGTCCTGCTCTTCTTTTTTTCCTTCCTCTGCTTCCTTAGTATCCTTTGCTCCTTTTCTTACTGACACGTATTCACCCCATTCATCAAGTACCTCGAGGGCATACTACTTCATCTTTGGCATCAAGGTAAAAACTGACGTTTGTTTACAAATAAAGCTATCACTTTTCAGCCTGAAAATGTGCTCATGCAGTTCCAGGGAAGAGAGAGGAGAGTACATATTTCTCAAACCTAGAATGCTCTTTCTTTTTTAAATCAACTTTATTGAGGTAGAATTTACATCAAATAAAATGTACCGATTTAAAATGTACAGTTCAATTACTTTTGACAAATGTATACACCTGAGTGACATCACTCCTCTCGAGATGTAAAATGGAACATCCCCCAGAAAGTTCCCTCCTACCCCTTTGAAGTCAAAATTCCCATTTTAACCCCTACCTTCTGGCAGCCACTAATCCGTTTCTATCTTTATAGTTTACCCTTTTCTAGAACTTCATATATATGAAATCACATGGTATTACGTTCTTTAATCTGGTGTTTGGAAATTCATCCATGCTATTGCATACGTCAGTAACTTGTTCATTTTAAAATTTCTATGCATCTTTTATTGCTTTCTAATTTATATTTCTTTGTAGAATATACCGCAGTTTATCTGTTGATCAACTTTGGGTTGTTTCCAGGTTTTTAGCTATTATAAATGAAACTGCCATGAACAAACGAACAAATGAAAATATTTTTGTGGTGCACAAAATACCTAAATATGGAGTTGCTGGGGTCATCGGGGGATGTACATTTAAACTGATAAGAAACAGCAAAAACTTTTTTCGAAGAGGTTGTTTCGTTTTACATCCTATCTACAACGTATGAGACTTCCAGTTTCTTCACATTCTCACCAACACCTAAGATTGTCACTCTTTTAAACTTTAGCTATTCTAATGGGCATTTGTTTGATCTCATCTTAGCTTTAATTTACATTTCCTTGAAGACTAAAGATGCTGAGCATCTTTTCATGAGCTCATTGGTTTTCCATGTACCTTTTTTGTAAAGTGTTCCAAATCTTTTGCATCCCTTTCTTTTATTAGGCTGCTTGGCTTCTTAATATTGAGTTGGAAGAGTCCTTTATATATTCTGGATGCCAGTACTTAGTCAGATGTGTATATATATATATAATATTTTATGTTCAGACATATGATACATTTCAAGTTAATTTGTGTTCATGGTGTGAGGTAAAGATTCATCCCCCCCCCCCAATCTGGATATCTAGTTGATCCAGTTCTATTTGCTGAAAAGACTATCATTTCCACATTGAATTACTTTGAAACTTTTGTTAAGACTCAATTGAGCATACATGAATGGGTCTATTTTTTGACTCTATTCTATTCTACTGATCTTACTTGAATATCTTTTCGCCAATACCACACTGCCTTGATTAACTGTAGCTTTATAGTAAGTTTTGATATAAAGTACTAATAAGCCTTCTGACTTTGCTTTTCCTTTTCAGGATTGCTTTGGCTATTTTAGGTTCTTTGTATTTTAATATTAACGTTAACATAAACTTGTCCATTTATATAAAGAATTTTGTTAAGCTTTTGACTGAAATTTCACTGAGTCTATAAATCAATTTGGGGGAGAATTGACACCTTTACAAAATTAAGTCTTCTATCATGACCACAGCATATCTCTCCATTTATTTAGCTTTTTTTTTTTTTAACTTTCTTTCAGAAATGATTTATAGTTTTCAGCATACAGGTCTAGTACATATTTTGGAAATTTTATCCTTAAGTATTTTTATACATATAAATGGAATTACTTGTAAAACTTATTTTTCTAATTGTTTATTGTTAGTATATAGAAACACAGTTAGTTTTACTATAGATTGACCTCATTATCATGTTGCTATTCCCTTGTTGCGATATATCATTATTCTCCAACTGCTTTTAAGAATTTCTGTCTTTGATTTTTAGATATTTAACTAAGATGTGCCGGAGTGTGGTTTTCATTATAATTAGCCTGCTGGGTTTGCTGAGTTCCTGGATATGTAGCTTGTTTTTTTTTTTTCACCAAATTTAATAAAGTTTGAACATTGTTTCTTCAAAAAATCTTTCTGCCCATTCTCTCTCTCTCCTTGCCTGTGGGGATGCAATTACATGTATTGAGAGCTTTGTATTATCTCACAGGTTACTGAGGCACTTAACTGTCTTTCAATATTTTTCTCTCTGTTTTTCAGATTGGGTAATTACTATGAGTTTGTCTTCAAACTCACAGATTCCTTCTTCTGCTAACTCAGTTTGCTTTCTTTTTTTTTCCAGTTTGCTTTTAAGCTCTTCTAATGAATTGTTTCATTTCAGATACTTTAAATTTCTAGAGTTTTTTTTAGCTTTGTTTAAATAATTGTATTTAATATTTTGACATTATAATTTGCATTTTACCTTTAATAATGTTTTTTTTTTACTGGAGAAATTCGACATGTAACATTGTGTAAGTTTAAGGTATACATCATGTTACTTTGATACACTTATATATTGTAATATGGTTGCCGTCCCTTTATTTTATTTTATTGGAGTATAATTACTTTACAATGTTGTGTTAGTTTCTGCTGTACAATGAAGTGAATCAGCTATATGTATACATATATCCCCTTCCTCTTGAACCTCCTTCCCACCCACCTAGAGTTTTAATGTGGTTCTTCATTATTGTTTTCATTTCTCTGATAAGACTGATTCTGTTTTCTTATTCAAACTGTTCTTTTGGTCAAACCATATTTTCCTTTATATCTTTGAATATATTTTTAACAGCAGCTTTAAAATTCTTGTCTGTTAATTCCAAAATCTGGTCCATCTTGGGGTTGCTTTATATTGATTGCTTTTTCCTTGATTTAGGAGCAAATTTTCTTCTTTGCCTGTTGAAAAAAAATTTGAATGTGTTGCTAGACATTTTGGATGATCTATTGTAAGGAATCAATTATGTATGCTGTCTTCCTTTACTTCACTGGAAGTTCTCCTTGCTTATGTTGGGGCTTGGTTATAGGTTTTGTTAGGGTGGGTCTAGAGTAGCCTTTACCCTATAACATTGTCCTTTTCCTAATTCATTTCTTTTCTGTTGTCTTAGCTGAATGCTGGGGATTTTATTGATGTCTTTCCACTCTGGTTGCAGTGGAATTCCAATGTTTTTGAGCATTGTGCAACCTCTAGAGTCTCTGTTCCACTGTCAACCCCATAACAGCCTCTTGCTGCTAAGTCTTGCTCGGTTCTGCCCTGCACCTGTATAGCCCAACCCTTAGCCAATGACTTATGGGAACCCCAACAGAGTCACCTGTGAACCCTACTGCACAGTTCCCTGCTCTCTGGTATCCTTCCCTGAGCTCCAATATCTGTTCCCTCAGCTCAGCAAGACTGTTATGGTCTGCTTGGTGTTTATTTTCCTGTGTCTTGTTCTCAAAATTGTCCCAAAGCAGGGAAATGACATGAATTTGGGGCTTACCTTGTATGTTTTCCTTTTCTTAGTGACCAAAGTCCTGTATTGCCTGTTGTTCAATACCTTAAAAGAGTTGTTTATATTACGTCCAGTCTTATAGTTTTTTAAATAGCAGGAAGGCATGTTTGGTACTAGTCACTCCATCATAAATAGAAGCAGAGGGCTTCCCTGGTGGCGCAGTGGTTGAGAGTTCACCTGCCGATGCAGGGGACACGGGTTCGTGCCCCGGTCCGGGAGGATCCCACATGCCGCGGAGCAGCTGGGCCCGTGAGCCATGGCTGCTGAGCCTGCGCATCTGGAGCCTGTGCTCCGCAACGGGAGAGGCCACAACAGTGAGAGACCCGTGTACTGCAAAAAAAAAAAAAAAAAAAAAAAAGAAGCAGATACCTCCCTGCTTTCTTATGCTTTAGCAAATTTTATTTCCAAGTATTATTATTATAGTTATTGTTGTTGATCCTTTATAAAAATTAGGAGATGCTAAATGAATGAGCGAAGATCCAAAGGCAGGCCATTTAACTCTAAATCCCGTGTGCTTTCCATTATACTGTGTTGCCTCTCCATTTAAATAGCTTTCTAGATGCAGTGATTTGATAGATGCTGAAGAGGTACCACTAAAACCAAATCTCTTCCTCCACAGTCTAGCACAGAGATCTGAAGACTTCACTATCTTAATGTCCTTTCTAAAATTTTAGACACCCAGGGATGTTACAATGGTTTAGTAGCAATCAGTCATCTTATAATGGGCTAGAAAAGACCTTAGCAATGATCCAAAACAACTCTTTCATTTTGAGGAAAGTGGGGCAGCAAATAAAACAAGTTATCTGCTTAAGGTCAAACATCTAGTAAATAGAATAACTAAGACTTGAAACATGTTATTCTGTCTGATGTTCTTGCCCCCAGACTCAGCAGCCTCTATGACTGCTTAGAGTCAGACTCTTGGAGAATGGAGCCTAGAACAGTTGCCGTGGAAAAGGTATAACATTTCACAGTCATAGTTGCTTCATTTCTTTTAAAAGGCAATGATGATGTCAGTAAAGTGAGTTATCCCCTTGTCTGGTCATCCTCTGAGAAGTTTCTGTTTTCAGTTCAGAAAATAATCATTAGGCCTGAGCAGGAAACTTTGTCATAGCTATAAGAATATGAGAAGTGAGCCATACCTCCTTCCAGGATGTAATTACTTCTCAACACAGTGCTGACATAGCACTGGGATCAGGTGTTGAAATTTACATGCACTCAAGGGATTTCTAAGGGGAACAAAGCCACCCTTTTTCCTACATTCCAGTTGTGATAACCACATGTAGTATTAAGTCAAAGCCTTTCTGAGAATCTGTGGGATCTTTCATGAAAAAGATGAGGTGGACCGGAGACTCCTTCCCTTTAGCCTTCAGTCATTCAGATAGCAGAGTCAGACAGGTAAACATAACATGGCCCCTCTTGATCCTAATTTTAGTTATTTCCCATTGCTCTAAAAGCATGTGCCTTAAACCCTGCTGTAATTTCTCCATCTCCTAGAATTTTCTCACTTTTTTCTATCTACTAGTCAGGCAAAGGAAAGCTAAATTTTCATTTAAGGTTTGACATTGAGAACCTGCCAGAATTACTTCAGCACTTCTCAATTTTGGGTGTGGTTTACTGTCACACAAACCCCCTGCCTCAAACACCAAACCAAAAGGAGACATTGTGAATCTCCTTGCCCTTTCTGAGTTTCTGTCAGTAATGAAGAAGACATAAGACGTGGGATTTTTATCAATTGGACAAACTGTAGCTATTATGTCTCACGTTCCAAGACCAGATTCATACAAATAATCTAATGAGGGGCTGCTTGCTATGCCTTGCCTGGTGAATGGAATCCTGTAACCTCAGTACTGAAGTATCATCTCCTAACCTTTTAGTCAAAAATGAGTCTGAAGAAGCTCACTTACATCATTGTACTCCTCAAACCTCAAACGTCAAATAGACAAGAAGAATAAATGTGAAGTTGCCAAAGTCTTACAGATTGAACTATCAACAATAATAACAAGAACAATAATAATAACTTACATTTATTATGTACCATACATGGTTCTAGGCACTTTACATGTGTTTATTATTTTAATCCTTGCATCAACCCTATGAGGCAGGTGCTATTCTTCCATTCTACAGATGAAGAAATTCGGTCAGAGTGTTTAAGTAACTTGAACAAGGTCACAGGAGTGGTTCAGCGGCTAAGCCCAGAATTGCACCTGGACAAGCCTGCTTCCAGAATTGTAGTTCTAACCATCAGGTAGGAATAACAAGCATTATCCTTGGCTCTCTGCCCATATCCAAACTATGGCTTGCATTCTAAGCCACCATGCTTACAAGAGTTTAAAAATACATAAATAATTTGAAAAGGTATTAAAAAATTGTGAACATCTTTATTTTAAGCTAAGATTGTTCCCTGTATTTAGCTGAATTACTTAGCTAGAAAGCAGATGTGGAAAGATTGGGTGGCTAGTGGCCTGGGTCTTGGCCCCAGTCCTGCTATTAGCTAGTCTTGTACCTAATCATCCTAGAAGTCAGTTTCCTGACTTGCAAATTCAATAGGTATTGAGTACATACTTTGTGCCAGGCACTGTATGTGGTGCTAGAGAAAGAGTGATTAACAAGTAGGTACCTAATTATTACAACTGAGGATGTCAAACTATGCAATCTCTAAAGTCCCTTCCAGAACTAAGCATAATCAAAGCCAGAAGTATTCTAGATGCATTCCCAACAGAAAGGTACTGATTAAACAGCCACTTGACTCACTAGAAAAAATATTAAAGCCTGGACTCAAAACTGACTCAACTAAACTGCTCTGTGACCACAAATCTCCCTACATCATCTCCCAGTTGCTAATGCAAATTATCTCCAGGGCAAGACTGCTGGAATATAGCCTCCCTACTCCATGCAGGCCCTGGAACAAAAAAGCTGTAATGATTTTTATGTTCTCCTCCTTTCTCCCTACTTTCTGACTTGGCAAACAGTTCCCTTTACTCACAGGGATTTATAGCTTTAAAGAATACAGAAAGTCAGACCTGGAAAGAAGTATTTAGTAACCACAAAGTTGAGATAAGTGGGCAAACAGAAGTCATGTTGTTGAAAACCCACATCTATTGATTTTCAACAGAGGATCTGGAAGTAGGACTAAACTGACCCCGCCTTTATTCCAGCCAAACCATCCAGGAGAAACTGGGCATATGTAGCCTAGTCCCTTTCTTCTTCTTTTTCTTGGGAGTGAGCCTGCCCACACGGATCCCATATTTTCCTCTGCTTCTCTAAGCCATAAATTTTAGGGTAAGCCCCTCTCATGCGCACACTGTATTTGTGTACTATAGTTAGATCTATATGACTGAACATATAGTCCATCTTTGGAAGCGGCCTGAGATGAAGTGAAGGTCACGTCATGGATAACAATGTCCTTCCACAGGTTATGTGCCTGAAAGCAAGAGTCAGACTGACTGAAAGCTCTCAGTTTTACTTAGCTTTGCCAACAATCTTCATAAAAGAAGAATCAGAATGTCATTTTGCTATTTCACTCATTCATATAATGATACCTCATCTATTCATATCCCTTCATTTTAAAGATGGGGAAGCTGAGAGCTAGAAAAGCCAAGTGATGTGCCCAAATCACACTGTTCATTAGAAGCAGAGTGGATATTCCTGTTTCTCCGAATAGAGGGGTCTGATTCTGGGAGAAATATCAATGCCAGGTTTAGGTTTAATTTAACTTCTATGAATATTTACTCAGATTTTACTTTTTTTAGTATGGTGAGAATGCATCTACTAAAAGAGTTCCACATTACATCATTACTGTTTTGTGGGGAGAAATAACAGACGATTGATGGCTTTTAAAATTGGGTGTGGTCACTGAAAGAAAGGGAGCAACTAATATTTCAGACGAAAAAGACACTATAAATATTCTGCACAGAATGAGATCTAAGGTTCTGTACCTCCTAGCCTCTGATCCACGAAGTGGCAAAGTGTCCCAGCTGCCAGCCTGTGCCATGTGAACTCCTACTGCAACCACTAGAAGGTGCTTTCAAGGGGTGGCTTCTCTCCTCAGCACTGAGTCATGAACAATATCATTTGCCGGCCAGTTGGAGCAAATGCAACAAAATGATTTTGCTACAGGTAAAGAAAGGGCCCCTGAGGTGTCAGCTTTAGGAAGGCGGATGAAATATGCCAGTGAGTGTAATCAACCCTTGGCCATCCTTGTAGAAAGATACTTTAGATAAAGCGAATGACCCAATTCCGATCTACTTGCAGCCAACACCCTCCTTGGCTTCACTGAGTGAGAAGTTCCATTTCTCATCCTTGTTTTGCTGTTTTATTTACACTCGTCTGCAACGTGGACTGGAACTCTAGTCTCCTTTCAGCCACACTAGACAGAGTAAATTAGAATGGCTGAGAACCCTCAGGCTCCTAAGCAGCAACGTTCTCCAGATCCACAGGATTCTTTTCCAGCTGCTCTGCTAACTGCTGCTCAGCTATTCTATAACTACATTTGCCCCATCCTCTGCTCCATTTGTCTCTACTCATCATCCACCCCTCCCTTTGCTTGGGTTCCAGTGATCTCTTTCCATCCTTTGTTGAGCTATACCAGTTAAACCTAAGCACCCAATTTTCTTCCTGCCTCCCTGCTTTCACACATTAACAAATGCAACCATATTCCTTAAATTGATTCCTCAGAGGCTGTTATTTTTTCTCCGGAACATCCAGCAAGGTCATAGATGAGGAGTTTCTTTCTCACGCTTTAGGGAGACCAATACTGAGGAGATGTGGAGCTCAGCTAGATAGTAATACAGACTGAACTGTGCTAGTTTTTGTTTGCCCAAGTTTCTCTGGGAACTTTTTGATGAGCTGGCACCCTCCTGAACTTGGCCGTAAGATTCAAATTAACCTTATTCACAGACCTTGAAGACAAGACAGAGCACTGTACCATATCAGCTGAAGGCAATTTCCTTCAATGGCTGTTTGGTTCCGTTCAATTTACTTACTCTGGAGTCGGATAGCACTAACTGAAGAGCACTAGTGTACATAGGACATGATCACAGCTTCTTCCTCTTCCTATCCCAATAGGGTAAACAGCAGGTTACCAGCTTTGCTTTCGGCTTTAGTGGAAGCAGATTTTGATTGGGGGCAATCAGGAAGCAGACAACTGAGAGACCATCTGTGTGCTTAGCAAAAGAGCCCTAAAATTCGAATGGTGGAAGCAGATCTGAACATCACCAGAGAGCTGTATAAAAAAAAATTTAAAGAAAGTTAGCCAAATCTCTGAATATTCTATGTATCTCTCTTTGCAATACTCAGACTGGAGCCATAGTTTACTTTGAACCCCGTGGCTTTTCAATAAAGCTCAAAGAGGTTGCCTTGGTCAATAACGATAGCAATTGGGAGAATCACTCAAATAGGCATTTGTTTCATGGAGACAGAACATGCAAAGTCATGCTCATGACAGGAAACAGGATGACCACTCACCTTATTCATATATTTAAGAACTAACATTTGTTTTCCTCTGTGCTTTGGGGGAAATTTGCAAAATGTTAAAAGTATAAAAAATAAAAGCTATGCATATTCTAAAACTTCATAAACATAATAACTTGTCATATTTTCTTCTTTTTCTATATATCTTAGTTTAAATGAGATTATACTGGGAGTATAATTTAATATAGAGTTCTTAAAAATTCTACCATAGTAATAACTTCCCTATGTTGTATATTCTTTTTAATGATATTTTAATGCCTGCACAATGGCCCTTTTCTCTTACATATTTAGCTTTTCCCCAACATTTTGCTTTTATAACAAATATAATGAGCATTACTGTGCATAAAATTTTCCCTGTAGTTTGGATTTTTGTTTTTTCTTCTAGGATCGATTCCACCACCATTGAGGAAAGATTTTGACTCCACGACATGTTTATTTGGTGCGTGGATTTTTACTCTGATCTTATGGGGTTTGAGCACACTTGGTTAAATAATTTGGTCTCCATCCAGATGTTGGGCATTGCCCAGTCAGGTCCTTAGTAGGCTTTTGTATTTCTCTCAAACTTGTCCTGGAACACCAGCTTTAGGATCCTAGTGACAAGATCATTAATTTAGTAATAAATTATATAAGAAATATATGTAATCAATAGCAGCTTTTATTGCACATACTACAGATCAAGTATTGTGCTAAAGTTTTTAAGTGGATTATCTAATTTAACTTTAAAGCAAGCTTTAAAGCAAGCTTTCCTGCTCATAAGAAGCACTTGGACTTGGGGCTAAAAATAACAGGATCTCAGGTGCAGGAAGGCATTTCATGTTTGTGGGCTTAGTTACCTCCCTAAAATGGGCAAAAACACTGGCGTTGCCTGACTTACGGTGCTAGCTGAGTGGTCCTAAGATGGTAAATTACTTACTAAAACTTTATAAAGGTTATAAAACTCTATGTAAAAGCAAGTTCTTAGTATTGGTTTTATTGGTAACTGGAAAAATACTTGTCCAGACCTTCCACAGCTTTGGCAGTTTAAATAAACCAATGTAATTAAAGCTGGGCCTGAGAAGGTTATAATTTCATATTTCTTTATTTTTGAAACAGATCACTAAATCCTGTAGAAAAGAGAAAAATATATTTATTAATTCTACAATTATTGTTACTGATAAGGGAAAACAGGTTAGTGCATATATGAAGAATCATGGATCACCCTATTGTATTGGAAATTCTATATAGGAGTTATTTGAGAGCTTTTGAAGTTTAATGTGACATTTGATATATCACTTTATTTATTGTTCAAATTTATGTAAGCAGAAAAGGAAACATAGCCTTTGTTACACCTGGGAGAAAATGGTTGAAAACACCTTATTACATGGCATACCGACAGTGAAGCCAGCTATTAATAATTCTGTTTAAATAGGTTCAGTGATGATTAACCGTTGAAACTTACTGGGTAACCGAAATATAATAAAAGCAAAGTGAAGTTCAGGTAGACATTTAGGAACAAGAAACCAAAGGTAATCAGTTTCACTGGACTCTCTAATATCTTTGAAACCTAGGCCACAATTTGACTTCTTTAAAAGCTGGTCTAATTAATCTTGCGTTGCCATAGTCTCCTGTTTCTATTAGCCACACCCTTATTTATTCCTGTAGTACCATTCTGGCTTTTCTCTTCTTATATTGTTTTGGTCATTAACTCTTTGTGCCACTAAAGCATCTTTCTGGACAATCTTGACTGTGTTTGAATATCGGCCTGGGAATTATTTCTGCTCAAGCATAGCCTAACTAGGGGTCCATGGAAGAAGTTCCTCTTCTCCTTAGAATAGTTATCTTGCATTAATCTAACACAGGGGCCCTGTTGAGGGCATTTGTGAGTTGTAAAAGCCTCTCTTTCCAATTTTCAGATTGGGATTTTTGAATGTCATGAAGTACTAAACTGATTGAGAAGATAAAGAACAAGAAAAGTTTGGGAGGGATTTTGATTTTGAAGAAGAAATATGAAAGCATGTAAGGTATGTATCTTGTCTGAGATGCCTTTCGAATGGTGGGCCTCGTGCCATTTTGTAAGAATGTGTTGCATGGGGTTAACAAAGCAACATAAGTGCTAGTAACACGTTTCTTTAGTCAAACTGGCTAATACATTACAAATTTTTTTTTTTTTTTTTTGCGGTACGCGGGCCTCTCACTGTTGTGGCCTCTCCCGCTGCGGGAGCACAGGCTCCAGACGCGCAGGCTCAGCGGCCATGGCTCACGTGCCCAGCCGCTCCGCGGCACGTGGGATCCTCCCGGACTGGGGCACGAACCCGTGTCCCCTGCATCGGCAGGCAGACTCTCAACCACTGCGCCACCAGGGAAGCCCCATTACAAAAATTTTTAAATAGTTTGCTACAAAACAAGCATTTTGAATATTCAGCAATGTTACAGTTCTGAGCCCTGCACCTTAAAGATAGAAGATTGTATCTTTAGGTGGGTGCAGGGGGCCAATCAGTCCCAAGTATAAATCACTCAGATTTGAGAGAGAACCAAGAAGAAATGTAGCAATTTGGTTTTCAATCTGTCATACAGAAAGATCAACCAATCTAAAGGGCATTATAAGTGTTTGCATTGCCCAAAAGTCAGAATTTGCAAACAAGCTGAAGTGATATTAAAAATAAATGTCGTAGGTTCATTCTTGTCTTTGCTATTATAGTTTTATTAGTCTTTCTCTTTTGTAGGGCTATCAAGGTGATTTAGTCTTGTTTACAAAAATGATACAGCACTTTGCAGTCACTGGATATTGTTTGGTTTTCTTTAAAGATGCATATAAAGTACTCCCAAAGTCTAAGGATTTCTTAAAATTCATGCTACTCTTCAATGAAAAATGTAAACCATCCATGTATATTTATACAAAATATCTTTTCTTTGTGTTTTTGCTTAGTTTGTCCCCTCTGTTTGGATTTTCATTATCTTCTCTTGCCTTTCTGGTAAACTTCCGCTTACTCTTCGAGACTCAAATATGTTTCAGGAACTCTTCCAAGACCTTTACAAAGAGATAATTGCTTCCTCTTCTGTATTCCCATTGCATTTAATTCATACCTCTATGAAAGCACTTAGCATGTGTGGCTCTGGAGAAAAGGGACTATATTTTAGTTTTCTCTGACTATTTAGAAAAGAGTAGATACTCATTACATGTTTGTTGAATAAATGGATTACTATCTTAGGTCTAATTGATTCTGGCTAGCACCTACGTTTACTGAGTTCCATGGGACCATTGCAGCCAGTGTGGCCTGGTGCCAGGAGAGGGAAACAGAGTGGTTCCCTAAGTAGAGTCCATAGTTATTTTGGACAAAAACAGATGCTAGAGTGGTAATTTTCAAACCTGGCTGCAGATTAGAGCCACCTGGGGAGCCATTAAAACTATCAATGCCTGGCCCCATCTCAGACCCACTTAAATCAGAGTACTGGGGGTAGGGCCCAGGCATTGATAGATATTTAAACCTAATATACAGCCAGGGTTGAGTACCGTTGAGCTTGAGATTGTGGAACCTGGGATTGTCAGATAGTGTCTATGCTGAAATGGAAACAGGACAGGAGATGAGTCAAAGAACTTGAACCCAGGAATGAAATCAAGGTTGATGTAAATCCATGAAATGGGGAGAAGCCCAAATCAGCACACAAAATAAAAGGCTGATTAATGCCAAGTTCAGTAATAATAGCCGGATAAGAGTCAGAAGTTAGGCATGCAGAATCAGAGACGGTCAGAGAGCCAAGTTTCTAATTGTCACAATTAGTTGCCAGAGATTATAAATTCCTTTCAAGCTGTGATTTGGGTCCATCTAGCTTGACAAACTCAGAGTCTCACCTCTGCAAGTCAAGGAGCTCCAAAACAAATTGGATTTATTATAAAGCCAGAAGTTTTATCGGTGCATACAGTCCTTCTTTCTCATATTATTCCCCTCACGAACACTGGAAAGTTTTGAGAAGAGACTTAGGAAAACACAATTTCCAGCAAAATTTCTCCCTTGCTCCTACTTACTATTATTATTTTTGGTGCAGTAATCATGTCAGGCCAAAGATAAGTGAAAGAACCCTTGGATACAAAGATCCAATGACTCTAATCTAGTACATTAAAAATATAAGCAGATTGACAAGTTCAGTTAATACTAGAGAGCTGAAAAACAAGATAAAATAATTTTATACAGCATTTCCTTTGGAAGATTTTATTATCTAATTTCATATGTATTTGTGTGAGATATTATTTAGTTATGGCTAAGCAGACTTATTTCCAAGTGTCCATCTCTATATACATTTCACAACAAAAATTTTGACATATATTGAGTCAAAATGTCCCTCTCAAAGGCAAGGCTTTTTAGGGTTGCATTCAAAATACAAGATCCCTGATACAAGACTCTCTTTTTGATATACAACTACTTACTTGCCATGTTTCCTTGGTTTTATCATATTTTTCATGGCAATAATCTGTACATAGGGAATTATTACAAGGACTTAGAAGTCAATGGATTTGGGAAAAGGGAGTCACTGGTGACATAGCAGAAAGTAGTTTCAGTAGCAGTGGAGTCTTAGCCAGATTATAAGGTGCTGAGAAGTAAGTGAGTGGTAACAAAATGCAAGCAATAGAAACAAATGCTTGGTTTTTGACAAGTTTAAAGTAATGGAAGATGCAAGGTTGAGTGGTAGCTGGAGAAAGGAGTAGTACTGAAGTAAATTTTTATTTTAGAATATTTATAGGCTTAGAAAGAATAACTAGAAGAAAATTATAAAGATAAATATCAAGAAAAAAGGTACCATAGAGACTGCTAATTGTTCCTCAATATCTGTCCCCTCCTTCCTCAGTAATAGAAATCTCATATCTTACCTGGGCATGTGCAAAGGTACATTCTCCAATCTCCTTTGCAGCTAGGTATGGCTATATAACTAAGTTCTGGTCCATGGGATGTAAGCAGAAGTGATAGGTTCACTTCCAGGAAGTGTTCTTAAAAGGAAGGCGTGTGCCTTTCTATACTTTTTTGTTTCCTGTTAGCTGGAATATGGACCTAATGGCTAGAGCTGCAGTTCTTGGCCTATGAGATAAACTTTAAGGTGGAAGCAGTATGCTGAGGATGGGAGAGCAACAAGATAGAAGGGATTTGTGACTTGATGGTTATGGAGCTAATATACCAGATCTGAGCTGCTTATGTTTATGCTTATGCTTTTAATTTTAATTTTTTAAATAGAAGTATAGTTGATTTATAATATCGTGTTAGTTTTAGGTATACAACAAAGTGATTCATTTATACATACAAATATGTCTGTTTTTTTCAGATTCTTTTCCCTATATAGGTTATTACAAAATATTGAGTATAGTTCCCTGTGCTATACAGTAGGTCCTTGTTGGTTATCTATTTTATATGTAGTAGTGTGTATATGTTAATCTCAAACTCCTAATTTATCCTTCCCCCCTTTCCCCTTTGGTAACTATAAGTTTGTTTTCTATGTCTGTGGGTCTATTTCTGTTAAGTATGTAAGTTCATTTGTATATTTTTTTTTAGATTCCACATATAAGTGATATTGTATGATATTTATCTTTCTCTGTCTGACTTATTTCACTTAGTATGATTATCTCTAGGTCCCTCCATGTTGCTGCAAATGACATTATTTCATTCTTTTTTATGGCTGAGTAATACTCCATTGTATAAATACAGAGTAATAGAAATAAAAACAAAAACAAACAAATGGGACCTAATTAAACTTAAAAGCTTTTGCACAGCAAAGAAAACCATAAACAAAATGAAGAGAAAACCTATAGAATGGGAGAAAATATTTGCAAATGATGTGACTGACAAGAGATTAATTTCCAAAATATACAAACAGCTCATACAGCTCAATATAAAAAAAGCCAAACAACCTAATCCAAAACTGGGCAGAAGGTCTAAATAGACATTTCTCCAAAGAAGACATACAGATGGTCAAAAAGCACATGAAAAGATGTTCAACATCACTAATTATTAGAGAAATGCAAATCAAAACTACAATGAAGTATCACCTCAGGCTGGTCAGAATGGCCATCATGAAAAAGTCTACAAATAATAAATGCTGGAGAGGGTGTGGAGAAAAAGGGAACCTTCCTACACTGTCGGTGGGAATGTAAATTGGTACAGCTACTATGGAGAACAGTATGGAGGTTCCTTGAACAACTAAAAATAGAGCTACCATATGATCCTGCAATCCCACTCCTGGGCTTATATCCAGAGAAAACCATAATTCAAAAAGATAGATGCACCCCAATGTTCATAGCAGCACTATTCACAATAGCCAAGACATGGAAGCAGCCTAAATGTCCATCAACAGATGAGTGGCTTAAGAAAATGTGGTATATTTATACAATGGAATGTTACTCAGCCATAAAAAAGAATGAAATAATGCCATTTGCAGCAACATGGATGGACCTAGAGATTGTTATAGTGAGTAAAGTAAGTCAGACAGAGAAAGACACATATCATATGATATCCTTACATGTGGAATCTAAAAAAATATGATACAAATGCTTATGTTTATCTTAGAGGGAATCTTCTGTCTTGTTTAAACCACTGTTATTTTTTTATCACTTGCAGCTGAACTTAATCCTAATTAGTATAGCAGATAATTGATAGGGGGTGGGATTGAAATTAAAGTGATAGATTTTACTTGACAAGGAGGGAGGGTACATACCTTACCTGAGGTAGGACAGAAAGAGGAGAGAATGTTTAAGAATCTAGTATGTTTCTGACGTTGAAACATCATCTCATCTTTGATGGTTTCAATTATCTCAGTAAAAAAGGAAGTCATTATCTGAAGGTGGAGCTCAGATTCAGTGTTAGAGAATGAAAGAAACTCTAGATCAGTACTACTCAAATTGTGGGTCCTTGAACCGGCACCATCAGCATCACTTGGGAACTTGTTAGAAATGCAGAATCTTAGGCTCCACTCTACACCTACTGAATCAAAATCCTTGGGGATGGGGTCCAGAAATATGTGTTTTTAACAAGATCCCCAGGTGATTTTTATCACACTAACATTTGAGGAGCACGGGGCTATGAAAATCTCTGTGGAGGAGCCAATAGAGAATTCATCAGTAATGTACAAAAGTGCATCTTTTGAGATGTGAATAATAATCCTTGAAGTTCTACTGTGAATACGGCAAAGATGATAATGTTACTGATGATGATGACTTATCCAGGATGCAGATGGGAGAAAATTTCCACAAGTTACAGTATTTCTTTATGGCCAAGTTAACATTGCATCACACTTTCACTCTGCTCCAAGATAGACAAAGCAAGGCAGCAAGTTGGTTTAGCTCTGTTTCCCAAATTACTATAATTCTGTGACCTAGCTGGGCTGTCTAAACTTAGGTCATAAACCATTTGAAGGCACTGATATTAGAGTATTTGCATTAAGTTTCAAGATAATTGTATCTGGCCACTCCAATGTACGTAAACAATATTTGAAGCAAAACTATTAACACTATAATTCCAGCCAGTTTCCTATGCTCATTTTTTTTGGTTGGTTGTGGGAAAGCACTGGAGAGGAAGGACCAAAAATTGACTCCCCTTTCATAAAACAACCTTATTTATAGGTTAAAGTTTAGGGGCACATAGTCCAAATCTTGTGCCTATTTTGATCTTTTACTTTCTCTGTAATTGAATATTTTGTGTTGGGCTGTGGTCAACATTGTAAAGACTTTTGAAAACATTATTAGGACTGTAAAATATGTGTAGATTTATGCACATTTACACTAATATCCCATTCTGTAGTTTTTTTTTTTGCGGTACGCGGGCCTCTCACTGCTGTGGCCTTTAGGCTCCGGACGCGCAGGCCCAGTGGCCATGGCTCACGGGCCCAGCCGCTCCGCGGCTGGTGGGATCTTCCCAGACCAGGGCACGAACCCGTGTCCCCTGCATCTGCAGGCGGACTCTCAACCACTGCGCCACCAGGGAAGCCCCCATTCTGCAGTTTTTAAAAACAAGATGACTTGCATAAAGCTTCTACTGCACTAACTCAAATAAGCTCTCCAAATCCCTTACATTTCCAACCACTACCAAGTGCATAAAACTAAAATTATACCAAGATGCCTCCATGTGAAAATAAAAAAAAAAGAACAATGCAAAAATAAACTCATATCTCCAAACTCTCAAAAGTTCAATTTGTCTTTGGCATGGGTTTTGGGCAAAAAGTCAGCTATTTGATCTGAATCAGTTCACTCATCTCATTTTGCCATAAACAGTATATGGGGACATGTCAAATCTGAATTAATATGGCAGAAGGAACAGAAAGATAAGGAAGAAGAATTATTTTGTTTATATGGAACTATTCTGGTCGCAAGACAAGAAAAAAGGAAAGGAAGTCTGACCTATGGCTAATATCTATTTATTTGTGATCATAATCAGCTTCTTGTTCAAAGTTTCTATGCATATAGGACTTAGGCTGTTGTATAATTACTGTGATGCTCGTTAAGATACCGTTTACTTTTATTAGTATTTTAAATCCATCCTTTGCTAATTTAAGCAAAGGGCTTTGGTAGCCAAATGTACTTAAATTGAAATCTATACATTTTGGGAAATGTATAATAACTTAAATAAAGACTCCAAATGCGGTACTAAAGGCCTCCCCAGACCCAGGAAGTATTGTTCCTCAGCAGGGACTCATTTGTGACATGATCATTGATCATTGGACCATACAAAAAAAAAAATAGTTTAAAAAGAGGTTGAGTGGGGTTAGCAGTGTATCAGTCTCCTACAAATCTTTGTTCCAACACTGCTTTACTTTTCAGTGCCTTGTCTAATGGTGCTGATGAAGTATTTCACATGTTGCACTGTAGTCAGAAATAGTTTTAGTCCAACAATGAAGCTCTCATAGAAAAAATATGACAAGAACATCTTCAACTAGCGATTGGCCGGAACCCACGTATTCAGAGAATTTGTAACAATTGCAACAACCGTATTTAATACTAAATGTTACTTTGTTCTAGATAGGGCTACAAGCTTTACATAAATTATCTCCTTTGATCCTCACAGCACTTCTATGAGGTGGGTACTATTAACATTCCTGCTTTAGAGATGAGAAAACTGAGGCTCAAGAAGCCGAAGGCCTCGGAGTTGCTCAATCACAGAGACAGGATTGGAATCTACCTTCTTCTCCCTCTACAGCCCTTGATTTTAACGACTCCTTCACTAAACTGCTTAATTGTGAATATCAGGAGTGGCAGTGGGGTTATTTGTAACTTCAGTTTTGCTATTTTAAAATCTATCTTCTTGTGTACAGCATGGACTCAAATAAATACACTGTTAATTCTATTTGATAATTCTATTTGGCAAAGTGACAGACCAGATGCTTGGATATGTTGACTGAACTGGCCAGTCAGTCCAATTATAGTGGACAAGCCTGTAATTCACAGGAAAAAGCAGCCTGAAGACTTCACAGAAACCTTACTGTAATACTTCAATGGCTTTTGAGTGGGCTATCCACTGCCCTGATTAACCTTTACGAGGTAAAATTGCTATTTCTTTCTTGCACGAACTACTTAGGCCACCATTTGGAGGTGGAGGGCAGTAAATTCTACTTCGGATAGCACTGTGGTAGGTTCAGATCCAGAATATCTTTCTGAGGACTACAATCTTAATTTCATCTCTGAGAGGCAGGTACAATATAGGATGTACTAATCTGGATGTTTTACTTTCAAATATTTATCTGGAAAAAAGGTTGACCCTGTAATTGTTTAGTGACTTTTATGTCAGCTTTCCAATCACCTGATAGTTCTCCTACCAAAAGACTCATCCTCACTCTTTATTTAATTGCCAATGAATCTCTCCATTATCTCCCACTAGAATGCAAACTCCATAAAGGCAGAGGCAGTGTTCACTCTTGTTTACAGTGGTATTCTCTGTAGCTGCCATGGTGCCTTGAACAGAGTAATCGCTCAATGTTTTTTGAATGAATGAATGAGCGAGCAAAGACACATGTGCTTGCTTCTGAGCAAAGATCGTTTTGCACCTGGAGTTGCCATCCAAAGTGTAGAACATGCAGTGGCATGAGCAAGAACGTGCAGTGATTCTCAACTCTGGCCACACCTTAGAATCATCTGAGAAACTTTTGAAAATATTTTGACAAAATGCCTGAGTCCACACCAAACTGAGGCTGAATATCTGGGGGTGATTCTGACTCGGTGAATTTTGACAGCCTACGTTGTCGAGCATACGAATCACCTGGGGATGTTGTTAAAATGCAGATTCTGGGCTTCCCTGGTGGCACAGTGGTTGAGAGTCTGCCTGCCGATGCAGGTGACATGGGTTCGTGCCCCATCCCGGGAAGATCCCACATGCCGCGGAGCGGCTGGGCCCGTGAGCCATGGCCGCTGAGCCTGCGCGTCCGGAGCCTGTGCTCTGCAACGGGAGAGGCCACAACGGTGAGAGGCCCGTGTACTGCAAAAAAAAAAAAAAAAAAATGCAGATTCTGTTTTAGTAGGTTTGGGGTGGCGCCCAAGATTCTGCATTTCTTAAAAGCACTGCAGTGATGCCCATGCTACTGACATGGACCATAGGTTAGATAACAAATATCTAGAAGGTAATAAGCAAAAGGTTTCGACTTCCTTATAGGCCTTGAGGGTCAGAGAGATGAGCTGGGTAAATGTCACTTGGTATGTGTTAGGCACTGGTCTAGGAGATTACACGCATTATCTGATGTCTAAGAAGAGCAGGTGTGGGATGCTGCTTGCAGTGAGGCAAATTGCTGTAGAATTTGAAGCATAGAATTGGCCTAGGCTCACGGAGGGATCTTCTGAATTCCTTAAATATCACGTTTTCTATTTCTTTTTCCTCAGTCTGACTCAGCATGGGGCTCTGGTGTTCAATAAAGACATGAGTTCTGTATCTATGCTAAGCACTTGGGTGAAGATTGGAAAATAGTTGAATATTTGGATATTTTCAGATATTGAGATTTGGCATGCATAGACACAGCCAGAGGCCCAGGGTCTGTTTATATGATTTAGGGCCTCAGTAAGCATTTGCTGTGAGATTATAGTTTATTTGCTCAAACACTGACATCTATTCTTAAAGAAAAGAATCTCTATGTAGAAAAGAGAACACATGATAAGCAGACAACATCCATTTTCTCTGAATCAGATGCGTTATTAGTTTCTTGGAATAGTAATTAATTTGGGGGCAATTCAATTCAGATTTCTTGGGAAATTTATATAGCTAACATTCTAGACACTTTTAAAAATTAACAGTCCAGCCCAATTCAGTTTAACCCATTAATGTCATGTCTGTCATAAAATTCTGCCCTCATCCATTGTTGGTTAGCCTTGTGTTTGGAAGACTCAGAGAGTAGAAGGAGGCATGATGTGGTTGGAGGGGAGGGCAGGGCTGGAGATGACTTGCTATCCTTTTCCTTGTAGTTTCCTTGTACACTCTCGTACACTTGTACTCCTTGTACACTCTTGTACACTTGTACAAGTGTAGTTTCCTTGTACACTCTAGTAGAGTTGGGTTTGAGATTGTAAATAGGAGAGATGGCAGGTTTCTTCTCATACAGCTGGTCATCTGTTGTTGACAAAGATGCTTCTCTGGATTCACCCTGGCTTTATCTGGTTCCATCTCCTACTCGTGGCCTTCACTGATCTACATAGATGGTTGGTATCGTTTTCTTGGGAGGGAGCACTGTTCTTGCTTATGGTCCACATCCCTAACTTCTTCTCTGGCTCTCTGTCTCCTCCTGTAATCTCTCTTTTCCTCATGATGGGCCATGGCCACAGCTGAAGTCCTCTTTCATGTCCTCAAGCATTAAGGGCTGATCTCTTTTTTGGAAAACTGTATCATGGTGTTTTCTTATTCCTCTGCTGCAGGCTACTCAAGAAAACCTGTCACTTCAGATAAGCTGGCAACCCCTATATGTTCATATCTACTTCAATTAATGAGAAATACATCAAGCTCTCCTAAGAATTCCCTCACCAAGGTCCACTCCATCCTTATGGAAGCACAGAGGTGGGCCTGTAGTTTATAGCTTCGCAAGTATCCAGCTAGGAAACAAGATAATAGCCTCACTTTCTTGCAGGGAGCCCTTATTTTCTTGATTCTTCCCTCCACTTGACTTTGGGAGGGAGTAACTCTCACCCTTTCCCACGTAGTGAAGAAAGGGAAAAGACTTTTCATTGTAAATTGGCAGTCTTGACAACTCTAATAATTCCCTCTTGTCTCCCACTCTCCTGGTCTTACATGGATTGGCCAAGGAGTAGAGGCTTAGGGCAGTGGCTAGTGGTTTCATGGTCAGTTTTTCCACTTTTTGTAAGTCTTTATGAGAGTTTCTGGACCCAACTGTTGTTGGGTTGCCTAAGAAAGTGTTTAGAGATTCTTTTGTCCATCTTTGAAGCTTCATTGCCTATTCCAGGGCAATATGAAAAGTCCCGCTAAATATCTCATTATATATAGAAGAAATCTATGTTAAAATTTAGTGGGGTTAAACCAAACCATTCCCTATTTCAAACATACAGATCCAGACTTGTACAAGTTACACATATCAGCTTATTACCATGGCCAACCTTTGGGCTTGCTAGATTCTCAACAGAGCAGACATCTTACCTGTAGCCTTCCTATATGCCTCTAGTCCAAACTGATTTTCAGTCTATGAAATTTTACTGCATTTGCAATCTAAACCAGAGGTTCGCCCCCAGGTATCACACATGATTGATGGATTCACTTATAAGATAAAGTTCTGTGGATTTAGTCAAGACTAGGAACAATTTCCAATGAACTAGCAATAGCTTCCTCCTTTTCTCCCACTCAAGGAAGCATACTGGATTGCAAAGCATGAGTGATATTAAAGCAATTATCTTAAAATTGCTCTTATTTATTAAGAATTATTTTTACATTTTGATACTTTTTATTAGTAATAACTTATTTGTGATACACTTTACTACTGATCATGACACCCATTTCAGAAACTGCTGATTTACACCAAAAGGCTTAGTGCTTTATATTCTCTAGTTTTGTTCTCAAGAAAATTGCAGGTCTCCTAGAGGCAGGAATTGTATCTAATGTATACCTAATGCTTAATAAATTGTATTTTAGGTAGATAGGTAGATAGACAGGCAGTACTCCCAAATATATATACTCAGTACTTTAGTTGAGCTGGAACATAGATTATTAAGCCAGTAGTGACTAGAGAAAAAAAGTGTTATTTTTTTATAACCTCTTATCGTATTAAGGAAAGATAGGGATTTGACTTTGAATTGGTCTTTGTCACAATTGACATTGAATTGGTCTTTGTCACAATGTCTACATTACTGTTTTAGGGTCAAGAAATGCTAGGAAGCTAGATATTTATTCATATATTTATTCCATATTTAATGAGTACCTACTATGTGCTCATCACCATTTAATAGATACCATGAGTAAGATATAGTCCGTGTCACTGATGACCTCACAATCTACTGGAAGGAGGAGCATATTATTAAACAGTCAATTACATTATGCTGTGTCCTAAGTTAGGGGAAGTATAGAGTGGTATGGAAGCATATGACAGGGGTACTAAACCCTGGCCTGATTCCGGTGGCCATGGAAAACTTCCTAAAGGAGATGACACTTAAGCTGGGATCTAAAAGAAGAATGAGTGGGAGTGGTGGGGAGGGGTCTGGGCAAAGGTAATAGCATAGGCAGAGGCCCAGAGTCATTTGAGAGCATTCCTGTTTCAGGGAACCAAAGAAGTTCAATAGAGCAGGTATGCAGATTATTGAGTCAGGAGTGACTCAAGAGGTTCAGTCACAAAGGGCCTTACATGTCGGGCTAAGAACTTTGAGAGCAATGCACATAACTGAAGGGTTTTAATTAGGAATGTAACATGATCATATTTACATTTTAAAAGCATCACCCTGGCTGCTAGGGATGAATGGATAGAAAGAGGGCAGGATTAGAGAGAGGAAAACCAGTTAAGAAGCCAGTAATTCAGATGATAATGATGAAGACATGATTTTTCATCAGCTTTTTAAGCTTTTATCTCTTTTCAGTTGGCCAGATTCTTTGTTCCCTCAAAACCAGCTGTCTTCATAGATTTCTCATATAGCCTATCCCTCCTCAGCTGGCACTCCAATCGCGTGCTTCTTAAAATTAAGTAAGTGGAGGTTCATTATTCACTTTATGTTTTCTATAGATCTTCCCAAGTCTGGAATGTTTTCTTTCCACACTTCGTTTGTCATACATTCCCTCTTTCCTTGCATCAGTAGTCTTCATCAGACTAAGTGTCCTAAAATGTTTTGTAGGCTAGGTTCTTCCAAAAGCAAACTCAGAGTTTCAGGAAGCTTATTTTTATTTTTTTAAATCATCTTTATTGGAGTATAATTGCTTTACAATGGTGTGTTAGTTTCTGCTTTATAACAAAGTGAATCAGCTATACATATACATGTATCCCCATATCTCCTCCCTCTTGCGTCTCCCTCCCACCCTCCCTATCCCACCCCTCTAGGTGGTCACAAAGCACCGCACCGAGCTGATCTCCCTGTGCTATGCGGCTGCTTCCCGCTAGCTATCTATTTTACATTTGGTAGTGTGTATATGTCCATGCCACTCTCTCACTTTGTCCCAGCTTACCCTCCCCCCCCCCACCCACAGGAAGCTTATTAAGCTGTGTTCTCAGGATCAGCAACTGTGGGAGGAGAAAAGAAGGGAAGAAAACAAGAGCGGGCTGTGAAACAGTCACAGCAAAGGCCTCAGCCAATCCCAAGGTGAGCTCTGAAACTAGGAGAGTCCTTTGGAGTTGTCCCACATTATGATGAGCTTTATATTTCTGTCTTGACTACATTTGGTCCCTGGGAAGGGATTATGAACTTAGAAGAGGCAGTCTCTCCAGCTAATGGCAACTTCTGGAGAGGATTGGCAGCTGAGGGCAGTCAGCCAGAGGCATTCCCAGAAGCTGGGAAATAAGCCCTTCAGTCCTTAAGTGGAATCTTGAATGTATCACAGCATCCGCTATGAAGGTCTTTCTTGGAATAACAATTCTATGAGACGTTAATTGGTGTTCCATGAAAAAAAATATTACTTCTGTGGTCAAATAAGTTTGGCAACCGCTAGGCTGAACAAGTTTCTTTACTGGAAGAATTCTTAGAAATTTAAATATGCTGGTATGCATGGTGTATTTCCAAGGTGGAATAGAATGTGTAGAAGACGGCAACCATGGGTGACCAGAGAACACATTTTTTGAGGAGTATCTCCTAAGCATAGTGCCACTAAATATCATTTTGACAAACGCTGCTCTGGAGGCAAAGAAGACAGAGTAAATGTTATGGTCATGGGGACCTGGAGCTCTATTATCTCAGATTTTGTCTCAAGGGTCCAACATAGCAAATAACCCATCTTGCTTCAACTATTAACAAGGTCTATTGCCCTTGATTAGATTTCTATAGACTATTAATTCTGATCAACAACTGAATCAAACAGGACTTATTTCTTAATGAAAATCTAGCTTAGTGTGGAGAGAAAATGTTTGCTTTATGGCTGATCATACTTCTTATTCTGATGGGCTTATGGGGTTAATGTGTTTTGTTTTTGGAAATCGACACTGGTTACAATAAACTCAACTTTGCTTTCAAGAAAAACCTGTCATGTGATAGTATTGCTGTATGATACAAGGAGGCCTTGAAAATAATTCAAAGTAAATTAGAACTTTTCTCAGCCTGATTCCATGTCAACTTTTGCATCTCTGTGATTATTGACTCAATTGTTAAATCCATTTCCTCACGGTCCTCTTTTTGAAAGAGTTCTCACCTCAGTATGTCTGCTTACCTGACTTTCATATAAATTAATTCAGGTAAAGTTACAATCAGACAAAAGGTAGTTTAAGGAATAAAAAAGGAACTCTTCACTGAATTGTGCTACCTGTACTGGAGAAAGTTGATGGATAGGAAGACATAATACTTTAAGAATACACTTTGAAAAGTTGAGAGAAATATTCACCTTCAGAAATGGCAAAGAAGGCCCTGAATGCCCACTGTGATCTGAAACTCCTTTTGTTATAAGCATCATGGCATTATGCTCTGTCAAAGTCAGTAGGAAATAATATGTGACTTTGAGCATGAATTTTCAGTATCACTCAGAGGTGTGTGTGTGTGTGTGCGTGTGTGTGTATGTGTGTGTGTGTGTGTGTGTGTGTGTGTGTGTGTGTAGAGGGATAGAGAAAGAGAGAGAAACTTGCTTAGAGGTAAGATTATACTACAGGAGTTTATCAATGGGATAAATTTTGGCTGGAGGAATGATTATCTTAAATTTAAAAATTAATTGCAATGCTTTACAGTCCTAATATGCTGATTTGTTTGTCAGAGGTTATGAACCTTTCTGTCAATCTGAGCTTGTTAATCTTGGGTGGTAGAATTTTGTTTTATTTTGTTATTATTTTGTAATCGAAATAGTGTAAGTGCCTCTTCCTGACCAAGCTTTCATTTTAAAAAATAATTCCTCAAATTGGATTTTTTTCAAGCTCTTCAATATATTTGATTACTGTAGGAACTGACTGGAGAAAAAAAGCTTAATTGGACTCAGCTAAATAGAAATGAAGTTACATGTTCAGAAATATACTGGCTTTTGAAGACAAGATAAAACTACATTGTAGGGAAGTGCAAAAAGGACTTTTTCAATAAATGAATTATTAAAGTCCTAATAGGATGTGCTTCTCAGAGATTTGGCGACCAACTCTTTTCCTGTCTCAAACGACTTTTGACTGGTGATGTGCTGTCTGCATGGTCCCGATCACCTTCTCTTTTGCTTAGCAGTCGCTGAAGGAGGCAAGCACGTTGTGAGAAATAGCAATAGTGAAGAGCCTAGGATATCAGAAATCTGGGGACAGTGGCATAAATCACAAGTTGCCTGACAGAACAGAAGTGTGGCTTTATCCCTCCTTGACCCCTGCTTCCCTTTCCAAAGAAATGAATTGCTATTACCACTGGTACCAAAATATCACCACTCTCCTTTTTTTATTCCACCTCCATTCCCACCCAGACAATAAGAAAGGACTTGGTTCAGCTAGTCTCCCTGCATTGCAGATGTACTGGGTTTTTTTTTTTTCAGTGTTTAAAAAAATTTTATTGGAGTATAGTTGATTTACAGCGTTGTGTTAGTTTCAGGTGTACAGCAAAGTGATTCAGTTATACATATACATATATTCATTCTTTTTTAGATTCTTTTCTCATATAGGTTATCAGAGAATACTGTGTAGAGTTCCCTGTGCTATACAGTAGGTCCTTGTTGGTTATCTATCTTATACACAGTGGTGTGTGTGTGTTCATCCCAAGCTCCTGATTTATCCCTCCCCCCTACGTTTCCCCTTTGGTAACCATAAGTTTGTTTTTGATACAGATATACTGTTCTTAATGTTTATTTGTTTCCTTTAGTTTTACTAGCATTTTCCTTTTATATAATGTATAAATATGATCTGTAGAAACCTGGGCAGTAGGAAATCAAAATACTCATCGGGCCAAAGATGTTCGCAAAATTTTTAAATAAGAAGGACCATTCCTAACACTAGGGCAGCAGCCCTTAGCACAAATGCGGGTGAACCCAGACTTTGAAATAACCAACTTGTAAAACACACATGTAAACAACGGGACTCTGAGCCTTGACTTTCTACTCTGAGGCTGGAGTCCTGGTGTTATTTACTTATCAGAAGACATTGCAAAGAATCTTAGAACTTTTAGGAGTTATTCAGGTTGAGCTGTAAATAGCAAGGTAGTTTAGATCAGACTGCAGAACTAATTCTCAGGGAAGCCCAGCCTCCCTGTGGTTGGTCTCCTGCCCTAGATTCTTTCTCTTTCTTCCTACTGAGTTACTACTTACACTTTAATTTGTCGTACTGTCTGAATTAGGGATGGAGGATGTATATTTTGAAAAGGAACATACCTCTGGGAGAATTATTCACACTTTGATGTGAATCGTTCAGTAATACACATTGTTCCTGATTAACTGCCTAAGACCAGCTGCTCTGTTTTATCAGGGTGAAGGGAAGTACTTAGTTTTGGCTCAGTGCTGGAGAGGGAACATGGGGATGACACAAGAAGGCAGGGCTTCTAAAAGGAGAAACATTAGGAAATGCCTTGAGAGGATAGGAAGAGATCAGTTTTTCTTTCACCTTATCACCCTTTTCCAATCAAATGCCACATGATCCCCTACTTCCTACAAAGGAAGTAGGAACTTCCTTTCAAGGAAGTTTCCTACTTCCTTGAAACGTGATACGATACCATTAACTTAGCTATCTTGCGAGTTAAGTAAGCATCTGCCACCTAGCTGACTAAATTGATAATCATTTATAGTATTGTTTATTAATTCACAGTGATAAATAACTATCACAGTCGCTGAAATACTCCAAGTCTGTACCACCAGCAATTTTTCTCCCTGTAAGCACTTACATGGAGCCCAAGTCAGAAAGCTGTTTGGTGAAAATGGAATAAAAACAAAGTTTGAAACGAGCTGAACAATTCTCTAATCCAATTCTTCCCTATACCACTTAAATGTCTAAACCCTATTTCCATATTTCTCTCCTGAAAAGAAGTTCGTCCTCACAAGTAGGTTTTATGTGACTCAACAAAAGAGAATTCAAATAGCCAGTTGCTGTTTTTTTTTTTTTTTTTTTTTTTTTGCGGTACGCAGGCCTCTCACTGTTGCGGCCTCTCTCATTGCGGACCACAGGCTCCAGACGCGCAGGCTTAGCGGCCATGGCTCACAGGACCAGCCGCTCCGCGGCATGTGGGATCTTCTCAGACCGGGGCACGAACCCACGTCCCCTGCATCAGCAGGCGGACTCTCAACCACTGCGCCACCAGGGAAGCCCCCAGTTGCTGTTTTTAATCAAGTTTTCCTAATTGATTTGGGGTATAAATGTATTTTTTTTCATTTTCACATTCAGTTGAATGATGAGAGTAAACTTCAATTTCAATTCAATTCAACTATGAATTTCATTGATGTTCCCAATCCTGGGCTAAGTGCTACAAGGGACCTAAAGGCATTATATCAGAAAGCCCTAGTCCACCACTGTGATAGTTAATTTTATACGTCAACTTGACTAGGCTAAGGGATGCCCAGATAGCTGGAAAATCATTGTTTCTGGGTGTGTTTGTGAGGGTGTTTCCAGAAGAGATTAGTATTTGAATCGGTAGACTGAGTAAAGATCACCAAAGTGGGTGGGCATCATTCAATCAGTTGAGGGCCAGAATAGTTAAGGAGGAAGAGGGAATTTGCTCTCTGCCTGAGCTGGCGCATCCATCTTCTCCTGCCCTGTGACATCAATGCTACTGGTTCTCCAGCCTTTGGACTCCAATTGAACTATACTACTGGCTTTCCCGGGTCTCCAGCTTGCAGAGGGCAAATCATGGGACTTCTCACACACACTGGTTGTTTTTCAGGAGAACTCTGACTAATATAACAATTTAGTCCATTTAGACCCAACCCCTACTGTCCAAGTAAAATTAGGGTAGCTCCTTAGGCATGATTCTTCCTGGCCCTTCCTTGACCATGCCACAGAATTTATAGTTTACAGTGCACTGTTGGTGGCTTGTGACAACCCAGTGCTGTGGAGTGGAAGAATTCATAGTCATCAGTTACGCTGCTGGAGAATAGCAGACATAAAAGATCAGGTTCTTCTTTTTTTAAAATTTTTTTTAGCATCTTCATTGGAATATAATTGCTTTACAATGGTGTGTTAGTTTCTGCTTTATAACAAAGTGAATCAGCTATACATATACATATGTTCCCATATCTCTTACCTCTTGCGTCTCCCTCCCTCCCACCCTCCCTATCCCACCCCTCTAGGTGGTCACAAAGCACCGAGCTGATCTCCCTGTGCTATGCGGCTGCTTCCCACTAGCTATCTATTTTACGTTTGGTAGTGTATATATGTCCATGCCTCTCTCTCACTTCGTCCCAGCTTCCCCTTCCCCCTCCCTGTGTCCTCAAGTCCATTCTCTACATCTGTGTCTTTATTCCTGACCTGCCCCTAGGTTCTTCAGAACCATTTTTTTTTTTTTAGATTCCATATATATGTGTTAGCATACGGTAGAGGATCAGGCTCTTCTTAAAAATAAGGCCTTATTTTCCACCAAGAGCTAGCCAGTTGTTCCAGAATAATTTGCTATTCCACCATTTACCCACTGATTTTAAATATCATATCCTATACTAAATTCCCTAGTCATTAGCTTTTATTTTTGAACTCTCTTTGGGTTTCGTTACTGTATCTGTCTCTTCATTCATGGCATAAAACCATTTTAATTTCTTGAGCTTTATAATGCTTTTGAAAATGTCTGGTAAGGCTAGCCATCACCCTTGTGGGTATTAGCTTGGCTATTCTGGATATCTTCATGTGCTTATGTTTTTGTGTTTGATGTTGAGAATCAGCTTAGCTGGTTCCAAATATATTCTTCAGGATTTTTATTGGGATTATGTTAAATGTATAGATTATTTTAAGGATTTACTTTTCCTATCACTGAACAAGATATAAGATATGTGTTTAAATTTATTTATGTGTATTAAACTATTTTTATGCTTTCAGTAAAATGTTAAATATTTCTCCTTGTGCATTTATCATGTTTTCTAGATGTTTTATCTTTTAATTTTGAATTGCCTCCATTGCTATGTTTATATTACCTTTCTCATTTCTTACTTCATATATTTGTTACTTCTCTATATTACACTTGACTAAATTACCCAGAGCTTTACATATTTTATTGGAATTTTCACAGAACTACCTCTTTACTGCTTATTACTTCTTCTGTTCTCTAAATCATAAGTTTCTGATTTAATCTTTACTAATTCTTTATTTCTGTTTTTCTCGGACCTGTTTTTTCCTTTGCGAGCTTTATTTTTAGTTAGAGTCTAAGTAATATATGTTTTCATTCTTTATACTTATTAAGAAGAATACTTATAGCTATGAATTATTATGAGTACAGCTATTGGGATATTCCATACTTTTGATATATAAGGAGTTCTTGGTCAGACACTTTATGTATACATCAGATTTATGACTTACCAACTTATACAGTACCAGAATGGGAAGAAAATATGAGTAATCAATTGAGACAATGTCCTCATTATACAAGTGAGGGTACATGTTGTGAATCCTTCTCTCTTGATATAATTAGCCCATTCCCCTTGACAACAGTTACTCAGCAATTAGAAGACCGCCCACCCCCACTCCCAACCCATCTGAAATTACAAGTGTTTCTAAATTTTCTAACTTCTAAGGCATGGCTTATCTGTTTTCCAAACGTTGACTGAATATCTGTGTCAGTGTGATATAGAAGAATGAAAATAGACTCTGCCCTCAAGAACTGTGTAACTTTGGGCAAGGCAGGTAACCTCTCTGAATATCATTCCCTGCTCTGAAAAATTAGGATAATAATACCTCTCTCTTGTGGTTGTTCTGAGCTCACATTTATAAAACAATCATAGTGCTAGCAATAAAAGCTGGTTTTCTCCCCATTCCTTTCCCCGCTCCAAATGCCAGGCTTTTCCAATCTCTAGCTCACTGTTAAGCTCTTTTTCTGTCCTTGTATGTTGATCAGAAAACCTTGACTGCTACTGGTTTGGAGACGTGTTTAGGGATTTATGCTCTCTTGCTTTCCACCGGGACATATCAGAGGGTCAATTTTACTGTGGGTAAAAACTCTTGAAATATTGTTAATAAGTGAGATGTGCCAATATTAGTGTTGTAGTGATGGGAGTGGGGTGAGAGGTCAGATGCAGGTAGGAGAAATAGATTCCTCATAAGAAGCATTATTGTAGTCAAGACACAATCATACTCAAAGCCACTTGTTTGCCTGTTTTTCCATTTGCCACTTCATGAAACAGCAGTTCTCAATCTATGGTCTGAGGAGGCCTGCAGGGGTCCCTGAGTTCCTTTCTGGGGATCTGCACTGTCCTTCCCTTTCCACCTACATATCTGTGTAAGGTTGCATTTTCTTCATATACTTCAGCTAAACAACTGATTGAACCCAAAAGCAGTTATGAAAATCCTGCTGTCTTCTATCAAGTCAAAAATATGAAACAGTGCCATTCTTCTCACTATTTTAAAAATTTTGAAAATATAATCACTTTTCAAGAAAATGTTATTTATGTTGATACACACTAGGTTTATTACTGTTGTTTAAATGAATAAAAATAAATATTCTTTTAATTTCACAATTTTACTTTCTAATATGGTAAATATCGATAGGTAAAATCTGCATAAACAAAAATGCTTTTTGGAGTCCTCAATAATTTTTAAGAGTATAAGGAGGTTCTGAGACCAAAATATTGAGAACTGCTGGTCTAGAAATTAGATTACAAAGTTATAGTTATGATGCAAATTCCTCTCTATTACGGATCAACAAGCTACTGCTCACAGGTCAACCTGCAGTCTTCCTCCTGTTCTTAAAAATAAAGTTTTATTGGAACACAGCCATACCCATTTGTTATGAATTGTCTATGGCTGCTTCAGTGCTACAATGGCAGAGATGAATTGTTGAGACAGAGACTATATGACCCACAAAGCTTAAAATATTTACTCTCTGGCTCTTTATAGAAAAAGTTCACTGATTCTGCTCTATAGTATAGAATGTCTGTGTACAAATTTTTAAAAGTGAAATGTATTTCTCTTTGGTTCATTCTAGTAGTCTCCTTACATACAGAGATCAAATCAATCTTGATGATCAATGAGGAGACAGATGGTACAGCTGTATTGCACAAAATCACCCAATAAATATTTACTGATAATCTACCATGTTCCAGATACCATGCTAAGTAATGGGAATATAATGCAGAACAAAACAGATATTGACATTATCTTCATGGAGATGTATCCTGTTTACTCAGGCTCATTTTTGCTGTTTATTAAGCTAGATCATGCCTAACTTGAACACACCGTGGCTTAATGAACCTTTGTCTAAAATAGAGACATCGACAACTGTGTGAAATATGCAGATTTTCTGATTGATTGTGGTCCTTTGAATGGAAGTCTAAGGGCTACCAAATCTGAATTTGGAGAACACATGACATTTGCATCCAGTGGAGATGAGAAAGACGTGTGCTAGGGGGATGTAGCAGTATCTGTTTATTAGTTCAACAATTTGAATCTTAGTTCCTGGACCAGGGATTGAACCCGTGCCCCCTGCAGTGGAAGTGCAGTGTCTTAATCACTGGACCGCCAGGGAAGTCCCATAGTTCAACAAAACTTTATTAAGAAACTTCTATGTACTGGACACTATGCTGGTGTATGACTCCCATCCTTCTATGCTTACCAAGTCATTAGGGTGAATCATGCCATGTTAGATAAAGGGAGAAGGGATAATAATTATTATACTGGGATGTTATTATTTCTGAATTCTAGTCCTTCACTGAGCTGTGTAGATGGCCATGGAATAAAGGATTGGTAACTTTTTTTTTCTCAATGCCCAGAATAAGATGACAATGATTTTATTTCATACCTCTTTCCTTGAATTTCAAAGATGGACCTCAGTTACAGGAAAAATCATATATGCAGAATGGCTTAGAGTTAGAAGAGATTTAACTCGTTCAAATCTGAAATTGAGACGCTGAGAGATAAAGTGGTTTGCTTAAGATAATATACCTAGTTTGTGGGGGACTGGGAACTAGAATCCCAAACATGAGCTCTTTCCATTGAACCACACTATTCGCTCTCTTTTCCAAAGTGTTTACTGTGAAAGAGACACGAATATTACGTGTAATCTACTGCGTTGTCAGGACAAAAACATGAAATTAAAATCTATCCATGATGGGATCACGTCTCTGAGTGGTTCATAATTAGATACAGTCATTCATATGGGAAGTAGATTCCCAAAGCAGTGACAAGGAGAGGCAAAAATAAGCATCGTTTCGTGGATTAGGATAATTGAGGGAAGGAGGGTGAGGCAGGAGTCAAATTACTGAAAAAGACAGGAGCACATGACCAGTAAACCAACTAGCAGTAACACTGTCTTTTTGTGTTTGTAACTAGAGAATCAATTCGAATTGTGACTCGGTGGGTGAAGTATTTTAACATCTCTAAGCTTCTGGTTTCCTATATGTAAAAATGAAGCTAAATAAATATACCTACCCCATAGGACTGTTGTAAGGATTAGAGATGCTTACTGCAAAACACTTAATTCAGTTCCTAGCATAGAGTAAGCATTCAATTAAAGGTGACTATTATCACTAGTGTGAATTAATTTTGTTCTGATCACTGTTAATAGTCCAAACGTAATTGGGTTTACACATAAAGATATCTTAGCAGTCTGGCAATTCTGGTATTCGAAGATTATCTGCATCTTCTTTTTCAAGTGACAAAGAGCCTTGCAGCTCCTTGAAGTTTCACTGAAATTGGATTCAACGATGTGGTATTGCTGACAAATGGATGTAAAATCATAAGTTGGCCTTTTGGCTTTTATGTGAAAAAAGTAATTATAAAGGAATTTATAAGTAAGTGGCATGTCATCTCCCTGCTTCTTATTGGAAAAACATATCATCACAATCTTATTCTTTTTGTCTTGTACCTTGTACTGTGAGCATTTTCATTTGTGCTACTGGTCACAGAAATAAAATCTGGGTATGGGTTAGGGAGGGGAATGTTGGAGTAGGCTTTTAGAGACTAGAATTTTTGCTCAACTCATAGACTTCAAGATCTACATATAAGACTTGCTCTGCTAAGGGATCATTTACTCACCCCAACAAAATCAATGAAGAGGCTTCTAAAAACACATTTATGGTGACCCCTGACAGACAATTGGATAACTAGGAAGAAAATCCAACTTCCTCTGGTTTCAGGCCCATTGATATTCTAGCAAACATTTACTGAGTACATACGAAATGTAAGCACTGCAGTGGGCAGTGGGGAGTAAGACCCAGCCCTTGTCCTTAAAGCAGCCCATTAATTTATTCATTAAAATGTATCGTAGGCATGTTGATCACCTCCTATGTGCTACATGCAGGACATATCTTAGTGAACAACATAGATCTGGTTCAGCCCCCAAAGAGGTTACAGTCTAATGGGAGAGGCAGATTTAGTTAAATAAGTGTATAATTATAAACAGTGGGGCACACTGAAGAAAGAGTGCTTTGGTGTCCTGAAAACCTGTAGGAGGGGAACCCAACCTAATTTGGGAAGGCATCCCTGAGGAAGTAACTTTTGACTTAAGATATGAAGGATGGGTGAGTGTTAACTAGATAAAAGAAAGAAAGGGAATCATTCCATAAAGCAGGAACAACGAGTACAAAGACCGTGTAGCAGAATGAATTATATAAGAGATCTGAGGAGCTAAAGGGTAAACACGGCTGGAATGCAGAGCTCAGGGGAGAACATGATGTGAAATTAGGCCAGAGAGCTAGACACAAGTTGGGTCAAGTAGGCCCTTGTAGGAAAGGAGTTTGAATTTTGTTTTTCAAGTGCAGAGGGAAGCCATTTTTAAGAGTTTCAAGCAGCAAAGCTGCATAATCTGATTTTTTATTTTTAAAAATGTAATTTTGGATCATAAACAGAGGATGATTTGTTTGTGGGTAAATGTGCAAAGAGGGGTACCAGGTAGGAGCCTACTCAATAAGTTCAGGCAAGAAATAATAGTGACTTTAACTAGGGTGGTAGCAATGGAGGTGAAGAACAGGGAATAGATTTGCTTCAAATAACCACCCTATCCTACTATCCGATCAAGGTTTGTCCTTTCAAAATACCACTAAAGAGTTTTCTCATCAAGGAATCCCTTATTAAGCCCACCTGGCTTAATAGTTGCCCCAACCCTAGGAGATGTTCTCTGCTCCCTGATACCTCAGTGATACCTTCTGCCTTTTCAGTCTCTGATATACTTTTTAATATTAAATTCTCTTCTGACTCATTCACTCACTACAATAAACATTTGCTTTGAATTTTAACAAAGTATTTAAAAATATAACCATGCATATTATTCTGTGATAAGACTAGTAGCTATAAAGTTGTCATTATCTCTGATCCCACTCATTGTAATCGAATAGAAAAATGACAAAAAATCCAAAATGGCAAAATTGGGTCTGATAGTCATAGATTTTGGAGCTGGTAGAGGGAAAAGGAATTTAATCCAAATTCTCACCACTTTCCTTTTTTTTTTTAAGGTAAAAAAAAAAAAGAAATCCAGAGACATTGATGGACTTGTCAAAGATCACAGAGATATATAGTTACCAGTGTTTAGTCTAATACACCATGCCATATTTGAACAATATACTGGCTCTTTATGTGCTATTGAAAAACAGAAAAATGAATCAGGAGTGAATTGAGCCAGTAGTATTTAGATTTATTTTTCTTTTCATTACCTGGAACATCAATAGTGTAAAGGCGAGGAGCAAGGTAGATCTTTGTATCCTTAAAATTTGGCAAAAACTGAGAGTGAACATGAAAACTTCCTTAAACTATATTTCATAACTTGCAAACATCATAATTTTCAATACACTATTTTGACTGTACACATTAACATGTTCTAAAAAATGTAGTTTACATGGAAACCTAGAATATCGAGATATTAAAAAAAAAAACCTCTAGTTAGTAGGTGAGAAAGTAAAAGAGAAAAAACAAGGATGAGACATAAAACAGAGCCAGAAATGAGATTAATAAAAATAACGCATACTTCAAAGTCCTAACATGCTGGCTATGGGTGGACCACGGCTCTGACTCTGTGCTTTCTAAGCATTTTCTCAAAGAAGGAAAATCTAAACTTGATAAGCTGCATCAGTGGCTCTCAACTTTATCCCCTGGAGAGACCTAAAATGTTGATTCCTACGACCAAATTAGACAGAGTGTATCAGAATCTTTGGGGGTTGGGTCCAAGTATTCATATTTTTAAAAATCTCCCCAGGTAGTTCTAATGTGTAGTCAGGATTGAAAGCCACTGGAATATTTGGTCCACAAGGCCCCACCATCACCTACTTGCAATAAAACAAAAATAAACAAGCAAAAGCTAACGAATGTTCCCTAAAGAAACACTACTATTCCTGATAGTTAAGACCGGGGAGAAATGTCTCTCTATTCTCCTCTTAAAAGGACACTGAGTAATGAAAAAAAAAAACAAAAACAAAAAACCAAAAGAAAACAAAAAAAACCAAATGCCTTTACAAAAATACATATAAACCTTCATAAATATGTTTTCCTCCACTTAGCTTTTAATAGATGTTGGGTGGTAGCTATTCCAAATTACCAATTAAATAGATCTTTAAATGACAATTTATTGTTGGCATTCTGTTGTGAAATTTGGCAGCCAAAAGGACACATGCCCAAGAAGAAGGCCTTCATCAGGACCTGGCCTTAATTGTTGTGTGTTTTTCCCCGTGGGTGGTGATGGATTTGCTCTGGGCCACCCACATGCAGATCCTGCTATGGTTAGTGATACATATTTGTAAGACAGCTCACCCTGGCCTATGCCTGGAGTCTGTGAATCAAAGGAAAACTAACCATACATAATAGCTAAAAGCATGGGCTTTGAAATCAGACAAACCAGGGCTCAAATCCTGAGATCACTTGCTGTCTGCTGACTTTGGGCAAGTTACTTAACTTCTCTGACCCATAGTTTCCTTATCTCTAAAATGCTAGCAATACTAGCACCTACCCCATAGGCTGTTGTAAGGACCACACGGGGTAATGTATATCATTTTCCTGTCATATAATATGTGCTCATTAATCAACAATTCAAGAAAACCATTTATTGGTTAGGCAAAAGTCAAATCTCATATTAACCCACTCTAACTAGTTGAGCTAACCACATGGCGAGGTGGGCATTCTGGCCAAGGTCCTTCAATTGTCTTGAGTATAAACTTCTCTGAAGGCATCTACCACAATGTTACATCATTAAGTCAGCAAATCTCATCAGGTATCGCATTTTGAATAGCTTTTTTATTTTTTCACAATAATGGCCATTTTTTTTCTCAATTCACTTGTGACTTTCTCCTATTTTGTTCTAGTCTTTTCCTGACTGCTGATCTTTGGCATTTTCCCAAGTTCTTAGTCCTTTGGACTCACCAATCTTGCATGCTTCTGATTCAGTCTCAGAACTCTTTAGGAATTCTGGCTCATATTCGCTCTATGGTTGTTTCTACTCCTGGATATCTTAAGTAAGATACCCTGATCTGACTCCAGACTTCTGTAACTGAAGCCCTAGTACCTTTCCCCTAAACTAGTGCTCTAGCGGGCTCATTTGCAGATGGTCCACACCATCTTCTTTCAAGGGAGGATTAAAACTGAAGCAAGGGGCTTCCCTGGTGGCGCAGTGGTTGAGAGTCCGCCTGCCGATGCAGGGGACACGGGTTCGTGCCCTGGTCCGGGAAGATCCCACATGGCGCGGAGCGGCTGGGCCCGTGAGCCATGGCCGCTGAGCCTGCGCGTCCGGAGCCTGTGCTCCGCAACGGGAGCGGCCACCACAGTGAGAGGCCCGCGTACCGCAAAAACAAAAACAAAAACAAACAAACAAAAAACAACTGAAGCAAGGTTGAGCAGCTAGAATATGAGAATATCAATCTTGAACATGTTACAAGATGGAAATTTGCCCAACCTTATTGTTTCACTGAGTATGTTTTCTAATGGTGTGTTATGTAGACAGTTCAGATGTTAATTCATTTGGACTGAACTTCAAATAAATCAGTGCTACTAAATCATCTGTTTATCTAAAACTAAGTTTTCAAGAGTCTTGTATTTGCCTAAGGAGTGAAACACATTTTTTTTCTTGATTACTGAAAGAGATTGCGTTTTAATAGCCAGAGTTATCTCAGTAAGTCTGTTTAATTTGAAACCATGATAAAATATTTGACCAAGTATAAAGAAGTAAGATTAAGCTGTTTCTTCCCACTTTAGGTTCCTTCCCGGTATGTTGGTCACAACTGCCATTTCAAAATGGTTTAGGCTGCCATTTATTAAGCTTCTACTCTGTATTAACTACTGTTTTGGACACTTTGCATATTTCATTTGATATCCCTACAACAGTTTTATCAGATAGATATTTATTGCCTCCCATATTCATACAAAAGAAACAGTGTGTTTCAGAGAGGTCATGTACATTTCCCAAGGTCACATATACAGGAAGTGGCTCAAGTCTCCATGAGTACACATTACTATGTTCATAATTACTGCTTTGCACTGCCTCTCAATACTTAAGGATCTCTCACACCAAACATTGTATGTACAAAGCAGTCCCAGCTTCTATCTCAAGTGAGGGCATATGTATTTCTGGTTGTGATGAGTTTTTGACAAGATCCAATTCAAATAATGTTTTTGCCTCATTTTAGAGTTACCACTGCTGTGGAAATGGAAATAGGCTTTCTGGACACAAAGGGCCTAGCCTTAGACTTTCTGCATTAATTCTCAAATTAGCCTCAGAGAGACAGGAACGATTGGCTCTTTGAAACCTGTTAAGCAAATGTGGAAATGCCTAACTACTGACTGAATGTCCCTCCATTTGTTTGCATCTGTGTCTAGATGCAGTCTAGGTTTAAAGGTCACTTTAGGCATATATCAAAACTATAACTCGGTCTATAAACCCTAGGATACAGCAAATCTCAATGATTGCCACATACACGCAGTACTGCAACAGGGACAAGGGAGCTAGGAAAGTGTTTGGCTGGTGTGTCCCGAGTATAACACATCTCTGGACTTTTTGGTCAGTCTTGTGTGCATATTTTCCAGAAGCATATCCACTATGAGCTATATTGGTATTTATGCCAAATCAGATTGAGAAAATAGAGAATTATTTGCTACCATTATACATTCAAACTTTATTATAGAAAATTCCCGATGGACAGAGAAAAGACATTGAAATCTTGCCTAAAACAGGTTTTTATTTTTAGTCTAGGAAACGGAAAGAGATGCTTCTAAGAAGCTTAACCCCCAAATTCAAGATATGTCTTAAACAGGTTTTTCAAAATATATATAAAACTCAATGTAACCATACAGTTACCAGTTTTGCCCTTCGCCCACCCCTTTGGTGGTGAGCACACTGTAGTGTATATAGAATTCGAAATATAACGCTATGTACATGGAAAAAAACCCCATATACTTGTGTGTTTCCAATACGTGGGAATAAAAATATGTGCTACCTTTCTCCTCAGTTGTAAAAATAAAATCTTTTCCAAGTTAAAAAAAAAAAACAAAAAAAATCAATGTAAAATGTCATGAGTCTTAAGAGGGCAAAAAAAAAAAAAAAGAAAAAAAAAAAATTCATGTAATGTTCCCAGCAAAGACAGGTTTTATTACAATGTCAAAAATTCAGTTTCACTAGGGATTTCATCTCTGGAAAGAAACTTGCAGACCAAACAAAATTAGGCAGTGCCAAATACTACCTGTGATTCCAAACCAATATATACTAAAATAGGTTTAATGAAAAATAAAAGACAAACATGCTCAGTGTCTACTGTCTTACTCTCAGGTGATTTTTTTCCTCTGTTTTCAGAAGTATTCTATATAACTCTCATCTGGCCAAGCTGATTGGACATTTTAAAGCACAAGGTAACATATTGGTCCTGGAAACAACTGGGGGACATTGACTGACTCTGATCACGTACTAAATATAGTTAAATCTCTGAAGTTGGAGAATGATTTTCTTTTCTTTTTTTGGGAGGAGTTTATTTTCAGCAAAGATCACTATGAATATATGAATAGGTTACAAAAATTGCCTCTATTCCACAGAATACACTGGGTACACAAAATCCTGGATTATGGATTTCTATGGTTTGGGCTTCTATTGTTTCTATTGTTTCAACTGGTATAGCTTCGTTGGAGAAATGTCTGTTTTGGTCTTCTGCCCATTTTTGGATTGGGTTGTTTGTTTTTTGATATTGAGCTGCATGAGCTGCTTGTAAATTTTGGAGATTAATCCTTAGTCAGTTGCTTCATTTGCAAATATTTTCTCCCATTCTGAGGGTTGTCTTTTCATCTTGTTTATGGTTTCCTTTGCTGTGCAAAAGCTTTTAGGTTTCATTAGGTTCCATTTGTTTATTTTTGTTTTTATTTCCATTTCTCTAGGAGGTGGGTCAAAAAGGATCTTGCTGTGATTTATGTCATAGAGTGTTCTTCCTCTGTTTTCCTCTAAGAGTTTTACAGTGTCTGGCCTTACATTTAGGTCTTTAATCCATTTTGAGTTTATTTTTGTGTATGGTGTTAGGGAGTGTTCTAATTTCATTCTTTTATATGTTGCTGTCCAGTTTTCCCAGCACCACTTATTGAAGAGGCTGTCTTTTCTCCACTGTATATTTTTGCCTCCTTTATCAAAGATCAGGTGACCATATGTGCATGGGTTTATCTCTGGGCTTTCTATCCTGTTCCATTGATCTGTATTTCCATTTTTGTGCCAGTACCACACTGTTTTGATTACTGTAGCTTTGTAGTATAGTCTGAAGTCCAGGAGCCTGGAAATCATGGCATATTTTTCTGATGGGCTTATTTCGCTTAGCATAATGTCCTCAAGTTTCATCCATGTTGTAGCATATTTTAAGAGTTCCTTCTTTTTAAGGCTGAATAATGTTTCATAGTATATATATATATATATATATATATACCACATTTTCTTTATCCATTCATTTGTCAATGGACATTTGCGTTGCTTCCACCTTTTGACTATTGTGGCTAATAGTGCAATGAACATGGGGGTGCAAATATCTCTTCAAGGCCCTGTTTTCAATTCTTTTTAATATATACCCAGAAATGGAATTACTGGATCATATGGTACTTCTACTTTTAATTTTTTGAGGAACTTCTGTACTGTTTTCCATAGTAGAATGATGCCATGAGATTTTTGTGGGAAAATATGGTGGTTGTCTGCTTTATGCTGTTGGGAAGGAAAACTTTCCTCTTCTTCCCTTCTAGGTTCTTTGGTTGGTCTGATAATTAAATTGACATAAGACAGATTAACAGGAGAAAAACAAATTTAATTTAATTTAGTTTTGTATGTATGTGATCCCCAAAGATATGAGGCTTAAAGAAGTGACAAAAGCAGACAGCTTTTATACCTTTTAGACAAAGAAAATAATAAATTTGTGAGGAATTGACAAGCTGAAGTTTGGGCTTGGGGTAAGTGAGGAAGTAACAAGGTTTGTTTATAGAGCCTTCTCAGGCAATTCCCCACCTCTGACAATAAGGATGCCTTCTATCCTCCTGACATAAGGAGGATACACTTCACATGCTTTCAGGGAGACAAAAGAGGGTCAGAGTATCCTTTTGTACTGCTGCCAAAGTGATAAATTTTGGTGTGGCATATTCTGCTCCCCTGCAATGCCACCTTCAGAATCCAGCTACCTGTTTTAGAACTATCATCATGAATCTCTGTTTATTTTCTGTTCCTTGTATATCCTCTTGCAATAATAGGTCCCATATGCATACTTCCTGCTGTGTAAAGATGTACTTCCTCCTATTGGTCATAAAACCATCTTAAGTTATAAGGAGTACTCCCTAGATCTAGTGTTAATATGTGCCTAATGACGTCAGACTCACAGTTTTTTATGTCTGTTTACGTTGACTTCGCACTGCCACCATTCAAATCCATTTCTGTCGCCACAGACACCACTGATGCCTTAGGTCACAAGGCATCATGAGGGGAAATTCTTTTCTGTGCCCCCAAAGGACTCTACCCAAATTAGCCTCCAAATCCCCAGCCAAGATTTCAAAGTTCTCCACATCAGAATCCCCTCCTATTCTCTGAACTCATTTTCTATTACTGCCTTACACGTGTACCTTTCTTTCCAGCCAAACAGGATTATTTGCTCTTCCTTAATCATGCCCCATTTATTTTTGAACTACAAGCCTTTGTCATTCCCTCTCTCTGGAGCACCTGCCGTCTAACAAATTTGATTGTTGGAAAACTACTCATCTTCAAAGCTTTGTTCAAAGCTCTTGTGAGGATGCTGACCTGAATCCCTTGCAAACATCCTCTTTTACTCCCTACGAAAAGCCTCCGCTGCAGCCCAAATGGTCTATTCATCTTCCCACAACCATCCAATGCATATGTCTGTCACTGTGACTTTGTTCATGATGTTTTCTGTGTTGAAATCTCTTAGGGGAACTAAAGAGAGCCCCATCAAGTTATAAACCAAGAAAAGAGAGGTATTTGGGCATTCAGAAGAAATTTATAGTTGGGAGGATTAGGAAAGCATTTCGGATAACCTTGAACTATGGATAAGATTCTAATAGGCAGGTATTGGTAGATTCCTTTGTGAGAGGGGAACTACACTGAGTCTAGTACAGTGTCTTACATAGTAGGTACTTAATATGTATTCTTTGAATGAAGGAATGAATGAAGGAATGAATACATAAAGAATGAATGGGTCAATGTCTAGCTATGTCTATATCAGTGTGACTGAGTTGATCACATCCATTTTCTCTCTGTTAGGAGAGATTTGGAGCAACATAAGAGCACCAGATGCTTGAAGGGAGATGAGGCCCTAAAAGTAGAGATAAGTCAGTGGAAGACAAAAACCCAGTTTTAGGCTTATAGGCCTTGCCCTACCCTTACCTCCTGAGGTAGGCCTCACTAAAGAGTACTCCACCTATTTGCTCCTAGATCTGGGCATTTTCTACTTGCCCATTTTCAAACTGCTTCCCTCAAGTTTCATAACAGAACTTTATAGTTTCATTATGCTGACTGTATCCAGAGTTCTTGCAATAATTCCCTTCGCTCAAAACTTGGAGTTCCATTCTAGTGATAACATGAGCTTGTATTTGAAGTTTTCAAAGTGATTTAATATAAATTATATCCAGTGCTGCTTATATGCTTGCTTTATCATAGAAATAATCCATGATGCAAAGTTGGCATGGGAGGTAAGTTCTACATGCTGGCGATGTCATATATAACCTTAATTAACAACATATAGGCATGAAGTAATGCTATGGGGCATGAAAAGAAGAATGAAAAGTGGGTCTCACTCCTTAGAATTTACTGATTCGTTGTCATGAATATGGAAAAGAAAATTCAATTGTCGAGTGACATCAGCAAAATCGCAGCATAGGAATTTGTAGGGCTCATTCCCCTTCAGCCCAGAAACATCAATTTGAACAGCTGTGAACAAAAATCCCTTCGTAAGAGCCAAGGATTCTAGGTGAGGGATTTACCATATCTGGGTGAAGTGCAAACATAGGAAAAGATGCACTGAGGAAGGTAGGAAAGATAGATTCACACCACTCCTGTCTCTCCTGCCCTAATCCCGAGAGGCCCAGTGCAGAGAGAGACACCATCCCTATGGGAGAAGGAGAGTGAAGTGAGTGCCCGCCTTCACTGCCAGAGCTGGCCCGCCCCAGCATCAGGCCAGCGGCCACAGCACTAGATGATGCCCTGTGGGGTCCTGAGAACCCAGGCCTCCAGCTCACCTCAGTGCCTGCCAGCTCCAGTGGCTTCAGGCAGCTCCTGCAGCCCTAGGTGGCATTTTAAATACAAGGCTCCCGGTCTCAGGGTCAGAAACTCAGGCCCCAATCCACCCTGACATCTGCTTGGGTGGTTGTAGGTGGCTTCTGTGGCCCCAGGCACCTGACAGGCTCCTGTGAAACCAGGTTCTTGGCCTACCCTGGTGCTGGGAGACTTTCATGACGCCAGCCTCCCCATGGTTTCCTTCAAACCCAGGTTCCTGGCACATCCCATCGCTGGCCAGCTCTCCTGGATCTTGATGGCTTCTGTGGCCCCAGGCTCTCTATCAACCCTTGCAAACCTAGGCACCAAGTAGACACCCTACATCAAGCTGATTACCACGGAATCAGGCTTTCAAATCATCCAGCACCAGGCTGGCTCATGGCCCCAGGCTCCTGGCCCACCCAAGGGCCAGACCAGCCCCTGTGGACCAAGATTCCAGACCAGATCATATGGACCCAGGCTGTCAGTCCACCCATTCACCAGGTCAGTCCCCACGGCCCTAGCCTGGAGGTTGGCTCCTATAGACCCAGGCTCCTAGCCTGCCTAAATGCCAGATGGGTACCCAGAGACCAAGCCTCCAGGTTACAGGCTGACTCCAGCTACCTCAGGCTCTGGTCTTGCTCTAGTGCCAGGCCGGCCCCTGTGGTCCAACCTCTAGGCAAGCTCTTATGAAACCAGCCTCCTGGCCCACATTAGTACCAAACTGGCTCCCATGGACCCAGATGCTGGGCCCACCCTAGTGGTCTCTGGTGACTAGCTGGTCCCAGTAGAAGCAGGATCCAGGTCTGCCTACAAAGACACGGGCATAGCTCCATCAATACAGACTCAAGCTCAGGCTCACCCAAGTGAACTTGGACTCCAGGCCTGCCCCCACAGACCCAGGCACCAAGCTGGTCTCTATGTACACCAACACTAAGCCCATCTACTGACCCAAGCACCAGACCTGCCCAGTCCAGGACTCTAGCAGCAAGCTCACCTGCAGACACCACCAGATGGCTAACCCAAAACCTCTGAACAGGTTAACTGGTAAGGAGCTATGCCTGCCAAAATCAGTCTTAAAGACGAAGAGGTGCCTGCTTCCTCAAACATGCAGTGCAAAGCCATAAGGATCATGAATAATAAAGGAAACATGAATCCACCAAAGGAAACTAATAGCTCCAGTGACTGTCCCTAAGGAATGGAGATCTATGAACTGTCCAACAAAGAATTCAGAATAACTCTCTTAAAGAAATTCAGTGAACTATAAGAAAACACAGATAGACAACTAAATGTAATTAGGGAAACAATGCATAAACAAAACAAGAAGTTCAACAAAGAAATAGAAACCATTAAAAAATCAAGCAGAAATCCTGGAGTTGGAGACTATAATGATTGAACTAAACAATTCAATGACAATCATCAACAACCTATTACAAGTCTTGGTAAGGATGAGAAGATAATGGAACACTTTGTACACTGTTGGTGGGAAAGTAAATTGGTATAGCCTCTATGGAGGACAGTATGGAGGTTCCTCAAAAAATTAAAAATAGAATTACCTTATGATCCAGCAATCCCACCTCTGGGTATATATACTAAGAAAATGAATACACTCTCTTGGGATATCTGCACCCCCATGTTCATTGCAACATTATTTACAATAGTCAAGACATGTGAAAACAACCTAAGTGTCCATCGTTGGATGAGTGAACAAAGAAAATGTGACATATATATACATACATATTTTTTTAATTAAAAAATTTAACTGTCCAATGATCATGAAAATATGCCCCACCATACTGCTAACCAAAGAAATGCAAATTAAAACCTTAAGAAGACACTATTTATAATTCATTAGAATTGCTAAAAAAAAAAAAATCTGATAATACCAGGCTGATAAGAATGTGAGGTACAAGGAATACTTGTGGAAGTGTAAACTGGCATAGCCTACCTGGAAAGCAGTGGGCAGCAGCCCCTAATGAAACTCAAATTGCATACCACCAACTGCCAACAAGTATAAATAGGTATTGTACTGTACCTAGGCATCTGCCAAAGGGAAGCTCTTCCGTGAGCTCTTCCATGAGTTCAAGGAAGCACGTATATAACGTTCATCATGTCATTCATTCAACACGTGTTTATTGAGTGCCTACTATATACCTGGCACTATTCTATGTGCTGGAGTTACATCATTGAACAAAGCAGACAAAAATTCCTGTTCTTGCAGAGCTTGCATCCAAGTAGAGTGAAATACTGTTTGCTATATAGAAAAAACAAAAATTGTCTAAATTTAGACCAAGTAGAAAATGAATAACAAAAATAACGTTTTTGTCAAACAATAAAATGATATGAAACAGTTAATATATCAAAAAACTAGATGTTTCTCATTACTTTGAGAAAAGTAAGTTGCAGAATATGTAGTGTACAGCATTTATGTAAATGTTTAAAACAAAAACATGTTATATACTCTTTGTAGGTACATGTATATATAAATACATTGTAATAAAAAAGGAATGGAAGGATACCCACTAAACTCGTGATGTTGGCTGCCCCTGAAGAGAGTGTGTGTGTGGATGGAGAAAATGAAATAGAATTTGGGATGGACACAAAGATTACTACTTCAATTTTACCTGTAAAGTTTGATTTATTTTATTTAAAAAATGTAAGACAAAAATGACAAAATGTTAATAATTTTCTATTCCGGGTAGTAGGTTTCCTGTTTTTTGTTAAGCGTTTTTCTTTTTTTTAATGCATTTATCTCCCCTATTGAGTTATCAAAAAAAAAAAAAAAAAAAGGAAAAGAAAAAATAATTAACCAAAATAAATCAATGGATGATAAATGCCAAATAAATGATATGCAAGTTCTTCCTTTCTTCCTTCCTTCCTTCCTTCCTTCCTTCCTTCCTTCCTTCTTTCTTTTCTCTCAGTAATACAAGCACAGAAGACCAGAGCCCATTTTTTTCATGGTGACCTTGGCACCTGTCCACATCTCAACTCAGTTGCAATACAAATGCCTATTGTCACAAATAAAATTATCATCAGACCTACCAGTTCATAACTATGGTTGGAAATTGTATCATCACTTTGGCTTATCTCAGCTTTTCCCCCCAAAAAATGTACATCCAGTCATGATCAGAGACAATGCTCAGTTTAGAGCAAGGAATCAAGTTGGAAGATTTTATATTAACTTACTAGAAATATTAAATTGTCTATAAAATGTGTATGTTTACATATATATTGTTGATAATGTAATAGTGCTTACAAATTAAATATTTTAATTTTAATATGGATTGGTAGAGGTTATATACCTTTATGCATAAAGGTGGATAAAAGTGTATATTAGTTCATCGCTAATTCAACACAAATGAGGGAGAAATACAGAGAGAAGAAAAGGATAGATGAGGCTTTTTTGGTCATCAAGCACCAAGCATTTCAGTTTTTATTTAAAAAGCAACAGATACAGACAATATATGTGTCCATGTTATAGGCTTATGGAACTTAGTTTAGGGTTTATAGTCTGTGGAATGAAGTGAGTTATAGGGAATTGGGTTTTGTTCCTTACTATTGCAGTTGCAAGAGGTCGGTGATATCCTGCAGACTAACAACTCACCCAGACAACTCTCAGAAACTACTGCTGCAGCTGCTGATTGCTTGTAAATACTTTGGTTGGGAGAAAGCCTTTCAAATGATGAAAGGAAAACAAACCTCATCCTTATCTATATAATCAACAAGGGTCTATTTAACCAGAAAGCAAGTTGGTATTGTAGATGGATTCTATATAAGCTTTTGTGTGTGGGTGGGGGCATGAAGTGTGTTTGTGATGTGTGTGTGGGTGTGTGTGTGGGGGGGGGTGCTTTTAAAGTCCCCCATCTCGGGAAGGGTGAGCTGTGACAAAGCGAGAGAGAGGCATGGACATATATACACTACCAAACGTAAGGTGGGTAGCTAATGGGAAGCAGCCGCATAGCAGAGGGAGATCAGCTCGGTGCTTTGTGACCACCTGGAGGGTGGGATAGGGAGGGTGGGAGGGAGGGAGACGCAAGAGGGAAGAGATATGGGAACATATGTATATGTATAACTGATTCACTTTGTTATAAAGCAGAAACTAACACACCATTGTAAAGCAATTATACTCCAATAAAGATGTTAAAAAAAAAAATAAAGTCCCCCATCTCATTAAAGCTGCATAGCCTACATAGCTAACCAATAAGTCTCTTTCAGTATAAGCCTGAAAGCATATAGGAAAAAAGGAGTGTATGTGGCAAGTCCATAAGTCAAGGAGAATGCTTCCAAAAGTCACATGAGAAAAATCTGTCTCCTCACCTTGAGGTCACACCTTGGTCTTCTGAACTCATCGTTGCAAAATGGAGACCCTATGACTCAGTTTTGCTACCCTAGGGCTCAGAAACCCAGATATTGGCAAATTCCAAAGCCGAGTATAGAAGCGAAAAGAAGAACTGAGAATAAGCAGTAGGTAGCATGTTGTTAAAGCCACATGCCAATGCAGGACATGACAAACGGGCCACCTATCTGAGTCAGTACTTTAACTATTGCTTATAATGGGATGAATTCAACTTGAAAATGGTCACATTGGTATGCACCCTCATATACTGTTGGTTCTTTAAATGCAGAGATGTTATAGTGCGTTGTATTTGAATTGCCCTGACAGGCGGTGGTTATTAAGCAAGCACTCCATTTATGCCATAGCGTGATCTCATTTGTAGAAGGGCATTTGGTTTGTACGGAGACTTTTAGAGTGACTGAGATCTAGTTATCTTACCTCTAAAATGTAGACCAAGCATATTAGGCATCTTCTTGTCTCTGTCTACGGGGGTCTCCGTGTTACAGCATGGGGTCGATTTGCTTCTGTTCTGTTCTGACCCATGTGACCAGCCAAGGTGATGAAAAACATCTTAATAAACTTGGCAAATCTTGTGTTGGTGGCTGGGGGATAAGAAAGTCTTACTCCAGATATCCTATAAGCATTAGAAAACTATAGATATCTTTTAAATTGTAGCCTCTGACACCCACTGTGAGAAAGGAACAGTCTTATTTCTTAACAGCCATCTTTTTTTTTTTTTTGCGGTACGCGGGCCTCTCACTGCTGTGGCCTCTCCCGTTGCGGAGCACAGGCTCCGGACGTGCAGGCTCAGCGGCCATGGCTCACGGGCCCAGCCGCTCCGCGGCATGTGGGATCTTCCCGGACCGGGGCACGAACCCGCGTCCCCTGCATCGGCAGGCGGACTCTCAACCACTGCGCCAACAGCGTAGCCATTGACAGCCATCTTGACTGCACGGAAAAGCATTGCCACCGTTACTTAAGGTCTGTCTGTCTGTGATCAGGTATATAAAGCAAAAGTAATGGAAAGGTCCTTGCCCTCTTACAACCAATAAACCAAATACAACACTGGCATAAATGGATATAGTAACCATGTATATTTTAATATTTAATAGAAAAAATAATATTTATCCACATTGAATAAACTTAGTACATGATATGAAAATAAAGCAGTTAAAATATATAAAGTATTTTACTTTTCTATTACTATAGCAAAATCTTACGATAACCATGAATATAACTCAATTTGTGATTGGCTCCCATACCCCACCCTAGTCTCTTTTCAAGTAGGGCTGGGTTATTTTTCGGAGGTGGGCATAAGGGCACTGAGGGATGACTAAAGGTATTGAAATTGAGTGGACAACCTCCATTAATAGATGCCAAGCTGCATCTGGGGGCCAGAGGGATTTTATTAGTGCAACAGGACTCTTGAAAATGGAGGCCAGCTAGCTCTCCCAGATCACCTGGTCACTACATGCAACCTTTTGATAATGCAACCCTACAATCTACAAGGTTGAATTTTGAACTCTACTTGTCAGTTTAGGGCAGAGACTTTTACTATACTACTATCGCTGTCTTAATCTAACTACTACTACTGCTAGTATTACTACTATTTAGTTAGCAAGAGCTACTATATATTGAGTGCTTTAATGTGTGTCAGGATCTGTGCTTTATATAGACATCTCAATCCTTATAATAACCTTAAGGGATAGGTAATTACAGGAATATTATAGGTAATATTCCCATCTTACTGGTACAGTAGCTCAGAGAGGTTAGATAACTTTCCCAGAGTCACCCAGTGATAGAGCTGGATTCAGGTCCAGAGTTTTTGATGTCATATCCCCAATGCTTAACAACCACTATACCACATTGTATACTTCCTTTTCTTATTGTACACTTTCTTTGCTTATAGTCCATAGGACAACTAATTAAAAACACAAATGTAGCCAGGATAGGCCCCCTTTCTTGATCTGTTTCTTCCCTCTCCTCTCCTAACTAAAGGGAGTTGAAATGCTAGCCAAGAAGACTGCATTGCTGAGAAGCTGGGAAAGGAAGAGGACTGTCTCCACCAAGGACCTGTTTACTTTTTTAATTAACAAAGTATGAGGAGACTTCTTCTGCGTGTTTCAGGACCCAGAATGGAAATTTATACCATTACATGCTCGTAATGGAAATGTGTTTTATGTTTAACAACTTCAAAATGAAACACATTATTGATGCAATATGGACCAGAAGTGTGGCCAAACGCTTAACTAGAAGAAAAAACAAAATGAAAACAATGACCCAAATGACCAAGTTAGACTAAAATTAGTTAAAGCATAAACTAGCAAAACCAAGGAAACTTCTAACCTTTCCCAATCAAATTAAATACACATATGTAGCTGGTTAAAGATTTGACTTTCTAAATTTTAACAAAACCATCACTGCCACTTGTATATTGGTGAGAGACACTGGAGTCATGCTCAAGTGGACTTTAATTTGCTCATATACAACCTAGGCAATGAATAGGTCCAGAATTATACAAATATACCTACCGTGTAAGTCATTTCAATTTTGTCTCCGAAACTTTTCATCTGTTTTATACAAAAGGGACAATACAATGTTCTTCACTGGATCTTTTCCCCAGAGTGAGATTCAGAAAGAGGTTGTTTTGTTTTATTTTGTTTTGATTTGTTTTGTTAGACTTCAAAGGTTGAGGGTTGGCTTCATCACATGCCTCAGTTACAGCACACCATCCCCACTGGTCCCTGCAAGGCCCTGCTCTTTTTTTGGTATGTATCTATCTCTCATCATCTATCTATCATCCATTTGTTCCATTCTTACCTCCATTCCCCCACTTCTGTTATCCTCCCCTTACGATTGGCAGCCATTCTAATGCATCTGATATGTATAATTTTATTTATGTTTTTGTAAAATGCCTATTCTTATTGTACGTACAATATATTTTAAAATCTATATAAATGGCAGTGTTCTGTAGACCTCACTGGTTTCTTATTTCTCACTCAACATGAGATATAAATACACATACACACAAATATGTATGTGTGTACATATATTTGTATGTACATGCCATATATATATATATATATAGTTATCCAAAGCATAAAATCACAAAATAAGACTTTTCTTCTGTATTACCTTTCCTAATTAGTTTTACCCAGTCTTTTGGGGAAGGTGCATGTCAACTGTGAATTGTGGAAAGTGAAGTATGGCTACACCAAAACACTGATTTTATTTTGAAGAATGTGGTGTTACCTTTAATGGAGGGTACATACCTCTTCTTGAAGGAGAGCCTCTTTATTTCTTCCAAAACAGGATGTGTTGACCAACTGACATTCACACTTCAGGGTCTCCTTGCTAGTTCTCTAGTCTTAATAAACCTCAGGAATAAAGTATAGGTTGCTTGTAAGTATGGGTTTTGTGTTGTGATGGCTGTGTATGCACAGCTGTCTGATTGCTCAAACCTGTCTCAGCCTGTCTGAATGAACAGCACTGAAACAATTACTAAAAGGTAGTGAAAATGGAGTATCATTTGTGAGGATGAACTGGACAAAATCAATATATATTTTTGATGCGTTAGGAAACCCGAATTCCAGTCCTAGCTCGACTACAAATTCACTGTGTGACTCTGGACAAGGCTTCTTTAGGCCTTCGTCTATAAATGAGGTGAGTCGGACTAGATAAACTCTAAGGTCTTTTACGGTGTGCTGTTACTCCAGGCTCCTATGATTTGCGCTTGTGGCTCCATGAATACTCTATTTCTTCTCCTCCCTACCTATCACCCGATTATACTGGGAAAAACTGGTAAAAACAGTAGATTAGTCTGCCTTTTACTTTTTTCCATGAGCGTTGGAAAATGAGAGGCCCAGGAGTAGGAACAGGTAACAATAGATACCTTTGAGAAGCAGTGCCAGCAAGTTAGAGGTGGCCATAGACAGAGGTAAGACGGTAAGACTTGCTTTAGAGAAAGCTATTGTGGCTTGTTCACAGAACTAAGAAACAAAAGTGTGTACTGTTGAACAGATAATAAAAATGGTCCCTGGGACAGAAACTTGAATCTGCTAGGCAGGACTAATGATTTTTCAAAATATTATGTTCAAACAGCCCTTTCTGCGGAAAAAAACCTTGAAAATACTCTCTCTGTGTCTGTGCTTAAGGCAAACGTATATTGGTTGAATGAATATGCCTGATGTCCGTTGTACACATATCCAGAAAAGTACTCAAATGGCCCAAGTCTGATGCAGTGACATATTTCAAGACTGTTATTCAACGTGTAGCTGAATTTTCTCCACAGATATTGCAACATCCTCGGCCTAATTCTCAAAGGCCTGTTGGGACTGGAGGGGGTTGGGAGATCATTGATCCAAGTCTGAGACTGGCTGGGAGTCAGGAAATGAACTTCAAATGCATCATTGTCCCGGCTGGAGAAGGCCTGCTGCAAGGCAGAATTCAGCATCGCCCCAGTACAACCCTAGCAGGACCCTTTCCAAGACCATAAACTTTGCCTTTTCCAACTCCGTCTCCAGACCCCTGCATCCCTCCAGTGCTTCACCAGCTCTCACCCCTTCTTCCAATATTCTGGGTTCCTAAGAACCTCTTATGTAGCATAGTGAGTATAGTCAGTATAGTCTCCTGCATGGTGTCTTCTTGGTATCTGGTGCCAAGCCCTGGGCTACGGGGAAGGCAGGTCTTAGACCAGGGTCGAATACTGGCTGTGGCAATGGCTACACATAAATTCTTCGGAAAGATATGATTCAAGATCTTAATCTGATTGGAAAGATCAGATCACTGTGGCCCAGAGAGGTTAAATAATGCACTCATGCTTATACAGGTAATCAAGAGCAGAGTCAGGGTTAAAAAGGAAGTCTGTCCTATTACCCCTAACTTAGTATTCTTTGGACCAGTGTGTGTGTGTGTGTGTGTGTGTGTGTGTGGGAGGGGTGGGGTGGGGTGGTGGGTGTGTCTGTATGTGTGATTCTCTTCTTGAGAGTGTTCAACTACCGATCTCTGACAAACAGTTTACAAAAGGTGCCTTGGTATATACTGTGATGCTAAGAGCAGTCTCTGAAATAAGATCAGAGCTTGAATCCTGGGTAGACTACTATAAGGTATGTGACCTTGAGCAAATAGATGAAGCTCTCTGTTCTGTGATATACTTTGCCTAATAATATAGCCACTCCATGTTTCTTTTGAACAGCAGTAATGTGGACTATCTTTTTCAATCCTTTGAATCTATTTGTATTTTTATATTTAAGGTGCATTTCTTGTAAGCAGGATATAGTTGGATCTTGCTATTTAATCCAATCTGACAATCTCTGTCTTTAAATTGGAGTGTTATATTATTTACATTTAATGGGATTACTGATATGGTCAGATTTGAGTCTATCATCTTATTTGTTTTTTATTTCCCCCATCTGTTCTTTTGTTCCCTTTTTCCTTCCTTGCTGCCTTTCTCTTTTGATCAATTGAGTACATTATGATTCATTTTTATCTCCCTTTTTGGCTTATTAACTCTTTGTGATTTTAGTGGTTGTTTTAGGATATATGGTTTACACCCTTGACTTATCACAGTCTGCCTTCAAGAGATATTATACTGTTTTACATATATTAATAAAGATCTTAGAACAGTATACCTCCATTTCTTCTCTCCTGGCCTTTATGTTATTGTTTTCATGCATTTTACTTTTATGTATGTTTTTAACTCCACAAGACATTTTTATTACTTTTGTTTAAACAGTCAGTCAATTATCTTCAGCAGATTTCTCTCTCTCTTTCTCTCTCTCTCTCTCTCTCTCCCTCCCTCCCTCCCTCTCTCTCTTTCTTCCCATGTAGTTACCATTTCTGCTGCCCTTCGTTCTTCTGTGTAGATTCAGATTTATATTTGGTATGGTTTTCCTTCTGCTTAAAGGAGGTCCTTTAACAGTTCTTGTAGTGAGGGGTTCCTGGTGATGAATCATTTCAGCTTTTGTATGTCTGAAAGTATCTATACTTGCCTTTTTTTTTCCAAAGATATTTTTGCCAGGGGTAGAATTCTAGGTAGATACATTTTTTCAATACTTTAAAGATATTGCTACACAATTTCTTTTTTTGATTGGTTCCCATGAGAAATTCACTGTCATCCTTATTTTTGTTACTCTGTATATAGCAAGTTCTTTTTCTCTGGGCACTTTTAAGATTTTCTCCTTATCACTAGTCTTAAGCAATTTGACCATAATATGGCTTGGTATAGTTTTCTTCATGTTTCTTGTGTTTGTAGTTCATTGAATTTCTTTTTTTTTTTTTGCGGTATGTTGGCCTCTCACTGTTGTGGCCTCTCCCGTTGCGGAGCACAGGCTCCGGACGCGCAGGCTCAGCGGCCATGGCTCACGGGCCTAGCCGCTCTGCGGCATGTGGGATCTTCCTGGACCAGGGCACGAACCCGCGTCCCCTGCATCGGCAGGCGGACTCTCAACCACTGCGCCACCAGGGAAGCCCCATTGGATTTCTTGTGTCTGTGAATTTGTAGTTTTCATCAAATTTGGAATTTTTTCAGCCAATATTTCTTTTTTTTTCTGCCACTCATTTCTCTCTGTTTTTTTGTGACTCTGAACATGTATATTAGGCCAATCAAGCTACCCCATAGGTTTATTTCTTTACTTTTTCTTCTTACTCTCTGTATTTCCTTTTGAAGAGTTTCTATTTCTATGCCTTTAATTTCACTAATATTTCTTCTGCAATGTATAATTTTGCTAATCCCATGCAGCATACTTTTAATACTACACATTGGAGTTTTTCTCTGCAGAAATTTGATGTGGGTCTTTTTTTTTTTTTTTTTTTTTGCGGTACGTGGGCCTCTCACCACTGTGGCCTCTCCCGCTGCGGAGCACAGGCTCCGGACGCGCAGGCCCAGCAGCCACAGCTCACAGGCCCAGCCGCTCTGCGGCATGTGGGATCCTCCCAGACCGGGGTACGAACCCGCGTCCCCTGCATTGGCAGGCGGACCCCCAACCACTGCGCCACCAGGGAAGCCCTGATGTAGGTCTTTTTAAAAATATCATCTATGTCTCTACTTAACTTTTTGAACATATTAAATTCAGTTATACAAATGTTTTAATGTCCTTCTCTGCTAATTCTAGCATACGTGTCATTTCTGGGTCAGTTTTGACTGATTATTCTCCTCATTTTGGATCATGTTTCCTGCCTCTTTTCACGGCTGTTAATCTTTGATTTGATGCCAGACATTGTGATTTCACCTTGATGACTGCTGGATATTTTTTGTAATTTTTTAAAAAATAAATTTATTTATTTATTTATGGCTGCGTTGGGTCTTGGCTGCTGCGTGCAGGCTTTCTCTAGTGGCAGCGAGCGGGGACTACTCTTTGTTGTGGTGTACGGGCTTCTCATTGTGGTGGTTTCTCTTGTTACAGAGCATGGGCTCTAGGCGTGTGAGCTTCAGTAGCTGTGGCACGCAGGCTCAGTAGTTGTGGCTTGCAGACTTAGGTGCTCCGCGGCATGTGGGATCTTCCCGGACCAGGGCTCGAACCCGTGTCCCCTGCATTGGCAGGCGAATTCTTAACCACTGCACCACCAGGGAAATCCCTATTTTTGTATTTCTATAAATATTCCTGAGCCTTGTTCTATGATGCAGTTAATTTACTTGGAAATATTTTTATCCTTCTGGGTCTTGCTTTGATGATTTTTTAGGTAGTTCTGGAGCAGTGTTCAGCCTAGGGCTACTTATTTCCCACTACTCAGGAATGACCCTTCTGTATACTCTGCCCAGTACTCATGAATTATGAGTTTTTCCAGTCTGGATGGTGGGGATAGGTACTATTTCCAGCCCTGTGTGAGCACGAGGCAGTTTCTCCTAATTTTTTTCAGATGGTTCTTTCCCAGCCTTGGTTAGTTTCCTCACACACGTACCAATAACTACTGTGCTGAATACTTAAAGGCAGCCCTCTGCAGATCTCCAGAGCTCTCTGTGCAGCTCTCTCCTCTCTGGTAGTCTGTTCTCTGAACTCTATAGCTACATTACTGTCACAGAACTTACAGCTGCACCTGTTTAACCAAGGGAGTCCACTGCCTTTGCCTCAATTCCCACTCTCTATGCCATAGCTCAGAAAATATCTTAAGATAGTAAGTTGGGACAATTATAGGGCTCACCTTATTTGTTTCCCATCTCAGTTATCACTGTCCTTCGTTGATTGATACCCAGTGTCTTAAAAACTATTTCTTCATGTATTTTTGTCTGGTTTTGTTTTTGTGGCTGTTTTAAGTGGGAGGGTAAATCCCATCCTTAACATTCCATCTTGGCTGGAAAGTCCCAAATGAACTTCTCTAAACAATCAGTTTCTCATCTGGAAAATGGAAATAATAGAGTTACCTATGGCATTGAGTATTTGTGGAGATTAAATGAGATAATACATGTGAAACTTTCTCATAATAGCAGCTTGATAAATATATATTATCTTTCCTTCTCCTTCCTCATATGCTAACATACTTCTCCACACAATTCCCACCAGGGGATTCCTCCTTTTAATGGCCCTCAAGGCCTAGAGGGGCCGTTTGAACTGTGTCTGTAACCAGTGTAAACTGTCAGTCCTTTTGAATTCATTCTAAAAACTTGTTTGGAGACAGGAAGAGAGTCACACCTGATCTATCTTAAGAAAATGGATTGAAATAAGTAGGTTCATATTTCCCCCAGTGCTGGGAGTAAGTAAAAACAATCTAACTCTATCACTACTTCCAAGGGACAGTAATTTTTTGTTAGCTATTTCTCTTCCAGAGCTTCAGAATTGATGGAGAGGGACAGAAAGGGGGGGGCCGGAGGGGGGGAGAATATTCATCATTATAACACAGATAGACCTTTAAAGGGCTATGTGTTATTTCAAATTTGATATTCATTGTGCTTCAGGACAACTAGTATTTATTTTCATAGCTTAGTTAAGTCTACGGATCATTTCTAGATAGTTGTCTATGCCCCCTCCAGGAAAAACATACTTTCGAGTGAGGAAGGGCCACACCCTCTTAGAAAGCTGGATAGAAAGATTGAAAGAGGTTCAGATGGGAAAGGAGGGCAGACACCCAAAGATGGTGCAGGCCAAGAAGTGAGTCATAGCTAGCATGCAGTGTTCAAATGTACTACAGAGTATAACTTGACCTTTAAAGAAGGAAAAATCTTTCCAAAGATTGAGTCAATTTACACTCTGCACCTTCCCCATGAACATTTTAGAGTATTGTCGTGGTGGCCCCTGCTGAACAGCAGTTCGTTCATTCAATTGTTTATTCAATTAACAAATATTTATTCAGCATCTACTATGTGCATAGCACAGTGTGAGGGGCAGTGATGAATAAAATATGGCATTTCTTATTATGGAACTTCTATAGTCAAACGGCTGCCAAAGGTAAGGAGTGACCCTAACTGGTGTTCTTAACTTTAACATAATCTCACACTGCCAATCCACTGTGGGAGTTGGGAGGGAAATGAATCTTTTAAAATTGTGGTTCAGGGCTTCGCTGGTGGCACAGTGGTTAAGAAGCCGCCTGCCAATGCAGGGGACACAGGTTCAAGCCCTGGTCCGGGAAGATCCCACATGCCATGGAGCCCGTGTGCCACAACTACTGAGCTTGCACTCTAGAGCCCGTGAACCACAACTACTGAGCCCATGTGCCACAACCACTGAGCCTGTGCTCTAGAACCCGCGAGCCACAACTACTGAGCCCATGCGCCAGAACTACTGAAGCCCGCGCACCTAGAGCCCACGCTCAGCAACAAGAGAAGCCACCGCAATGAGAGGCCTGCACACAGCAGTGAAGAGTAGCCCCCGCTTGCTGCAACTAAAAGGAAAGCCCGCGCGCAGCAACAAAGACCCAACACAGCCATAAATAAATAAATTTCTTTAAAAAAAAAATAGAATTATGGTTCATTTTAGTCCTGACCCTGTAGCTTTAATTCAATCTTACACACTCACACATCACATGCCCCTAAACCAATAAAGTTAAGCCCCATTTTCAGCATTCACATAGGAACTACCATGCATCTCTCTGGACTTGCCTGCCTTTCCATTCCTACACCACTATTACTGATTCTTGACTTGTTTCACATTTTTCATGCTGTTCCTGCCCTTTGGATTTGTCAACCTCAACTGACCATTATATATCAAGGTGATTCTCTAAGGACTTCAGCTTAGCTTACTTACCTCTCTGAATCTGTTTTACTCCTGGATATCTCAGGTAGGGCAACCTTTCCTGTTCATGACTCCCATTGTGTCTACGCTTTTCCTGGTTCCTGAGAAATCAAAATAGGGCATTATAGAATTTAGACATCAGGTAATAGGGAGGCTACTCAGGAAGTACTTCAGAAATTTATTTCTTCCTTTGACATGTATATATTAAGCAGCTACTATGTGCCAGGAGCTCTGCTCTGATAAAGATACAGTCTAGTGGGGGAGAGCTGCATTAATTTTTGAAAAGCACAAACAAATGAACATGACAGTAACGATAAGAACCACTGAAGAACTAGGTCAGTGCTGTGATAGAAGAAGATGGGCTAGTGGCTACTCGAAATAGGGTATGTAGGAAAGTCCTCTCTAAAGAATTGTCACTTAAAGAGATGTGTGTGTTCGGTAGCAGCCAGTCACACAAAGATTCATTTGGGGGAGGAGCTTTCTAGGCAGAAGAAACAGCAAGCGAAAAAAAAAAGCCCTATGGTTTGTAAGAGGAACAAAATGGAGGAGATGTGAGCAGGGACCAGATCTTTTGTTCGATTTCATGACCATAGTATGCTGGAAGCTTCCCTGCTTTGTGTTGCTGGGATCCAACTCCCTGTATGGAACCTCAGACCAAAGTCAGGAAGTCTGTGTTCTACTCTTACTCTACCATGAATTTATGTGTCTCTTTTAATGAGTTGCTACTCTTTTTTCTCCTCTACGTTTTCTCATTGGAAAATGAGAGGATTGGATTAGACTTTCTTTAAGGTCCCTTCAAGCTCCAATATTCTATGATCTATAAAAACAACTTTCAAAATTCTGACTGAAAGCTCTGATCTGTGGGTTAGTTTCAGCTAAGCTGTGTCAAACCTTGTCACTTATTTCTGGGGATATAAATTGTAAGTGATCTATTCTTATATAGATTTTACATTCTAATGAGTTTTCTCAAAGTTAATTTTAACATATTTTAATTATCTCTGGAATAAGGGATAAGACAATATCTTTATCCTCAATTACCTTCAAAACGTGGCTTAAAAAAGACTTCTTTAGGAATTTTGAAATTGTGACAATCTGTATATAGATGAATTATTGAAGATGCTTGAATGACAGTTTTTTAAATAAATAACAACTTTACTGATACATAATGCATCCATTTAAAGTATAACATTCAGTGGATTTTAGTATATTCAAGAGTTGTGCAACCAGCACCACAAAAAATTTTACAGCACTTTCATCACCCCACCCTACACCCACCCTGTTGCAAAAAACAAACAAACAAAAAACCCCTCATACCCATTTGCATAAATCACAGTTTTTAAAAGCCCACAGGAATCTCTCATTTTTAGGACGTGTCATGAACTAACATTCAAAAGGATGATCTTTTCTCTTGGATCTCTGCGACAGCTAATTTTAGAGGAATTGGTTTATCTCATTCCTCTAAAATAGCTGTGGCTGTGGTTTATAAGTTTATGATATAACCATGATAGCAGCATAGTAAAGAATGAATTCACCTTGGAAATGGTAAAACCCCTGTATATCCTGGCTCCTCCCTTACCTCTTTGGAGCAGTCCCTCAGAGCTCTCTGAGAGGCTGTCTTCCAGGCTGAAGTCATCAGAAATTCTGCTGAATAAAACATAATTCTCAACTTTTAGGTTGCGCTTTTTTTTTTTTTTTTCAGTTAACGTATCTGTCTACTTGGTATTCCAAATTCGGTCATCAAGAATGGTCACTCGGGGCTTCCCTGGTGGCGCAGTGGTTGAGAATCTGCCTGCCAATGCAGGGGACACGGGTTCGAGCCCTGGTCTGGGAAGATCCCACATGCCGCGGAGCAACTGCGCCCGTGAGCCACAACTACCGAGCCTGCGCGTCTGGAGCCTGTGCTCCGAAACAAGAGAGGCCGCGACAGTGAGAGGCCTGCGCACCGCGATGAAGGGTGGCCCCTGCTTGCTGCAACTAGAGAAAGCCCTCGCACAGAAACGAAGACCCAACACAGCCAAAAATAAATAAATTAATTAATTTTTAAAAAAAGTGTACAAGTTGCTTTGTTACAATAAAACTAAATGTGTGCATAAAGTAAGCGGTGAGACAATGTTTGTAAAAAAAAGCTTTAAAAAAAAAAAAAAGAATGGTCACTGGGAGGTTTCTTGGCTGTTTTCTCTCAAGCACATCCCAACAGCAAGCTTACTCCAGGGCTAAAGAAAAGGTACTTCTCTGAGAGGCACCAACTTGAAGGTGCTTTTATTCTGTAGCGTTAGCTAACATAAAAGACGTTCTTGAATATTTAATAGTGCTCCTACAGGAGATGCCAGTTCCCACCCCAGACCTACGGGAGAATCATTAACTGAATTTTTACAAGTACCCAGGTAGTTCCCATACATTAAAGTTTGAGAAGAACAAAACGCAAGAGGGAAGAGATATGGGAACATATGTATATGTATAACTGATTCACTTTGTTATAAAGCAGAAACTAACACACCATTGTAAAGCAATTATACTACAATAAAGATGTTTTTTTAAAAAAAATGCTCCTAAAGATATCCACTAGGTTAAGCAGGACTCCCGGAACTTTTATGTAGTAGGTGTGGGGTGGGGCCTGTAATTCTGCATTTAAAACAAGATCCAAAGTGATGCCAACGTTGCTGGTCCACAGACCACCAATGAGCTGGCCTTTGATTTTGTGTGATTCTGTAACCAGAATAGAATACAAAAACCCAAGTACACACATGTTTACCTAAGTTCTTCCGTGGTTTGACTTACAATGTATCTAATACAAATACCTGCTAGCCTATCTTGAGTGTTACCTAGGAGAATCTGTGTGTCCATTACAGAAACAAATTACTTTGTAATTACTTTATACTTTTTGAAACAAATTTCAATATGTGACCTCGTTTGATCCTAGAATGCCTGCCTTTATTCTATCTGTATAAGCCTTCCGGGCACTGAGGATGTGGCAATGGGAGGGCAGCTTTATTTGGTCTTAGACCGAAACTCAAAACACTAACGCTGGATTGTTGAGCTGTTGACAAATAGACTGGCGCTATGTCCCTGGCACCAGGAATTTCTAAGGGTACTCTGGGAGGAAAGAATTTTCAAAACAAGGAGTGGCCTCTTAAGAAGTAAATGGGGCTATCGGAAAAATCATGTGCTGTGGGGTTCAGTCTTAAGACAGCAGGGTTTAGGGACTTCCCTGGTGGTGCAGTGGTTAAGAATCTGCCTGCCAGTGCAGGGGACACGGGTTCACTTCCTGGTCCAGGAAGATCCCACATGCCGCGGAGCAGCTAAGCCCATGCGCCACAACTACTGAGCCTGCGCTCTAGAGCCCGAGTGCCACAACTACTGAACCCCAGTGCACCTACCGCAGCAAAGAGTAGCCCCCCCGCTTGCCGCAACTAGAGAAAGCCTGCGCGCAGCAAAGAAGACCCAACGCACCCAAATCAATCAATCAATCAATAAATCAATCAAGTATGTTTTCTGACCATAACCAAATAAAAAAAAAATAGCAGGGTTTAACACTTCTGCCCTTTTGCTCTATTTCAGTGGAGACAGAGGAGGGAGAGGGACTCTGATTTGGTAACTACCAAAGCCTGAAACACACTAGAGGAACTTTCCTAGATGCTTTGGGGATTGTGTGACCAGTTATTACTTACAACTTCTCTCTGCTTTTTTACTTCTTAACAATGGTTTCTTAATCAAAATGCAAATAGTAATTAAGTATAAAAGCTTCTCTGAGGTGTTTTGTTGATGATTAAGTAGAAGCCAGATGGCAAAGTTGCAGACTAGACTGAGGAGAGGGAAAGCATGAGCTGAACTATGGACTTCGAATGCCTCTGCAATGTATTTACTTTGCTGCTGAGCTATGTGCTGGGCCCATGGAGAGTTTAGAATATAAACTCTCGAATGTCTTTATATTCTATATATTCTTTAATATTCCTAAGTTGTAATGGTAGCCAAAGCAACTTTGGATACCATTGGCTGAGAACAACCACTGACATATGGCAAATAGCTCAACCAAAGGTTTATTTCTTAAGTATTCAGAAGACTATAGTACTGTGAATTCAATAGACACTTTGAAGAGCAAGGCTTTTAATGCAAAGACCTCACAGATCTCATCATGATTAGAAGCAAACATTTAATACCTTATTGATTGAGCCATTGTTAAGAAGCTAGTCAAAGGCAGAACTGGTGATGGCTCCCATTAAGTTACAAAGGTTAATCAGAAAACTGGTGGCGCGGTGGTTGAGAGTCCGCCTGCCGATGCAGGGGACACGGGTTCGCGCCCCGGTCCGCGAAGATCCCATATCCTGCATAGCGGCTGGGCCCGTGAGCCATGGCCGCTGAGCCTGCGCGTCCGGAGCCTGTGCTCCGCAACGGGAGAGGCCACAGCAGTGAGAAGCCCGCGTACCGCAAAAAAAAAAAAAAGAAAACCGAAATATTGACTCAATTATTCAACAAATATTTATTGAACACTACAAGGCAATGCAGATAAAACAGAAAAAAAGTTTGGCATGGTTTCTTTGCCTTTAGGAAGGTGACGTTTTGACAGGGGAGAGAGACAAAAAGGACAAGAAATAGAATAGAGGAATAGACTAAATTCAGAAGGGGATTGCTGCTAAAAAGTATATTTTAAAAGGGTGTTTTGTTAGTGATTAGGGCCACCTGATTTAGAGTTATGACGGGAGGCCTCTGTGGAGGTTGTGACTTCTAATCTGAGATCTGAAAAATGAGAAGTGAGACAGATGAAGAGCCTGCTGAAAAGCTTTCCAGTTACAGTGTTTATGTTGAAAGGGCTTGAAGTGGTGAGGAACTTGGAATGCTCTAGAAATAGACAGAATGTCAGTGTGAGACTACATTGCTCGGCATCACTTCATCTTACTTTAGCAGCCAGTGAATCGCATGGGATTGGGGGAAGGGGTCAGTGGCTATTTAATGTTGGTATTCTCTTAGGGATCTCGAAGACCCCCAGTTGTTACAGGCCCCCTCCTCTGACTCTAGCCACAGTTCCTCAAGGGGATGCCTTTTACACCCAAAAAGGGGCCAAGTGTCTTTAATGTGCCCTGAGAAGTGTCATACCTTAGGGTCTGGAGTGTTTCTGCACCTTGACACGTTTTAGCAAAGCAAAATGAGCACTGTTGGCTATACACACTCCAGGACCCTGCATTGAAACAGGAAGTAAGGAGACTAAAGTATGTGAGTCGGGGTGTTGAGGAAAGCCCATGTTGCTGAGGCTCAAGGAAGATGACACCTAGGGAGAGCACATCCCTGCCCTGAACTTATTCCCTCCTCTCCATTACTCACTATCACTGTCCAGCCATCAGCTCGTCGTTATATTTTACCTGGATTATTGTGGCATTCCTTCAGGTGATCTCCCTGCCTAGAGTCTCTCCTCCCTCTGGTCTTGTACATTCTCCATACTAGTGGCTTTGTTTTTGCACGATTTGTTCATGTTTCTTGTTTTCATTGCTATATTATAAGCTGCCAGAGAAGTTGGGATAGTGTCTTAATTATCATCCTCCCACAGTAAGAGCTGACTCTTCATTGATTCCATAAATGTATATCAGCAGAAATCCCTATCTAAAGATTTTGTCCACCTTCTACTAAACGACTGCACAACTCACTCACTAAAATAACTTACACCAATACCTGCAAGATCAAAACCTGTCTGCTAAAGACCGGAGACTTGGGATGAGTTGGGATGAAATTCCGAATCTGTTACTGAACTCAAGTTTTGGCTGTTTACCACCTGAAAGACAAGTGTTAGTTGGAAGAGGAAAGGTTGCTTTATTCAGGAGGCCGGCAACCTGGGGAGGAGGCAGACTTTTGTCCCAGAAGCAGCTCCAAAGATTCTGCTCGGCCATAAAAGATTTTAAAGGGGAAAAGAGGAAGCTAGTCTCAGTTAATCATTTGGGGAGGGGGTCAGAGTCTTTGTCATCTTTCACTGTGTGCAGACTTGCTGACTCCTTGTACTCTTTCTTTGGATGCTATCTTGTTCATGTAGCTTGCTTGCGGGATTACTGAAGGGGAAGCTGGGGAAACGATCTAGTCATCTGTTAATTACTTATACTTCATTTGTACTTCTTTAACCTAAGAAAAGAATCAACATGTTAGGCAAGGCATTGTGTGATCAAAAGAGCTAAGAGGTATGCTTGGGCCGGAGGTCAGTGAAGCATGTGGGCACCTGGTGTAAAGGTTGAGTTAAAATATGGCTTGGTGAAGTCTATTATCTGTTAGCTTTTAGGGGGTGCTTACAAATTCATTGACAAGTTCTTGGACCTGCAGAGCTAAAAGTAACTCATTAGCACTTGAAGTCTATTGGCTTCAATTTAGATGGAAGAAAAATATCCAAAAGGCATTAAATGTCTATAAACACAGATAACCAACTGTATTAGTGAAGAGCTAGGTTCTCTATCAAATTTTCTTTAGATGTTGTTGTTTTAAAATTTTTATTATGGAGGATTTCAAACACATACAAAAGCAGAGATAATAGTATTATGATCTACCATGTACCCATTACTCAGCTTCAGCAATTATCAATTCATGGCTAATCTCGTACCATTAATACCCTCAACCACTGTCTCCCTTCCCTATTGTTTTGAATCGAAACTCAGACATCATGTCATTTCATCTGCAAATATTTAGTATGATTTTCTAAAACATAAGAATTTTTTAATAAATAGAACCACAATTAGTACACCTGAATAATTAACATTAATTCCTTAATGTCATCAAATAGCCAATAAGCATTCAAATGTCAAATTGTATGACACATACCATATTTGTTTCTTTGAATTCTGATAATAAGATCTACATATTATGATCGTTTGTATGTTTTCTAAGTCTCTTTAATCTACGGGTTCTCCTTCCACTTTCCTTCTGGTTCTTGAAACTTATCTATTGAAGGAGCTGATTTGTTTATTCTTCAGAGTTTCCCAGATTCTGGGTTTTGCTGATTTCATCCTCATGGTGTACTTTAACATGTCCCTCTGCTCTCTCTATTTTCTGTAAGTTGACAATTATAGCTAGTGTCTTAATCAGATTCAAGTGGAGTTTTTTTCTGGGGGTGGGTCAAGAATGCTTCATAACTTTTCTGAGCATCAGCTCACTAATCTATAAAATGGACCCAATGGTAGAACTTACATCATAGAGTAATTGAGAAGATTAAATACAACAATGTTTATAAAATGCATAACACAATGTCTCCCACCTCGGCACTCCAAAAAGTTAAAAGTAAAAAACATGGCACTTGGGAAAGAGGGACACATGATAGATGCCTGGGAGTAGCAGAGACACAACAAATATTTATTGAGAACCTATTGTGTGCAGGCACTGTTCTAGATGCTGGAAGTCAAGTGATCTTCAAGACAAAATTCGTGTATGATCTCCATGAGCTCAGTCTGGTGAAAGAGACAGGCATGTGAACATATGGTAATGATAACAGTATGGTAAATGCTACAGGGGCTATGGAGTCCAGTAGATGGGCACCTAATCCAGACTAGGGAGAAAGAAAGGCTTTCAGGAAGAGCAGAGTTTTTGATAAGCTAAGAGTTAGCTGAAAGTTGGAAGAAGGGAGAATGATGTTGAGATTTTGGAGAGGGGTGGTGTTTCAGCCCAACTAAAGAATAAGTTGAAAGGCACGGAAGACAAAAGAAGAAAGAAGAATGAATTTGGGAAACACATTGTAGCTCACTACAGCTAAAGGACAAGGTTCTTATGAGAAAGTGGCTTGAGAGTTCTGGGGTTGGTGGGAGGGGGTCATGAACAGTCATGCAAGATGAGGTTGGAGCATTAGGCTGGGGATAGGTTGTGCTTTTTAGGCAATGGTAAGGTGCTTTGTCACTGTACTGAAAGCAATGGAGAATTGTTGAAGGATTTTAAGTAAGAAAATGTCATGATCAGATTTGTGTCCTAGAAAGGTCACTCATGCTAAGAGTGGAGAGTGAATTAGTAAGACCACATGCTTGGGGCTCAGAGATCAGTTTAGGAGGCTTTCAAAAGTCTAAATGAGAAATGCTGAGACTTGAATGTAGGGCAAGGAACTAAATGGGAATGGAAAAGAGGAGCAGACTCCAGATAGATTCAGGACGTAAGACGTGAAAAGACTTTGTTAAGAAATTGAATGACACTGCATAGGGTATTATGAGAGAGGAGAGTCAGTTGAGTCCCACGTTTCTGTCTTAGGTAAATGGGCTGGTAGGAATGCCATTCACTTGGGTTAGCAATATCGTAGGAGGAACAGATTTGAAAGAAGGAAGGGAAAATGATGGGTATGGGTTTGAATGTGTTAAGAATTACCCAAGAAACATACTAGTGGAGATGTCAGATGTCTAGAGCTGAGGAGAGGAGTCTGGGCTGGAGATAAAGATTTTTATTTTTTTCCCCTAAACTTCTGTATCAAAGCATAACAAACATACAAAAAAGTACACAAATTATATGTGTACAGCTTAAGAAACTTTCACAGTGTAAACACACCTAGGTAATCATCACCAAATTTAAGACATAAAACATCACCAGAGCCCTAGAGCCTCCCTCAAACCCTCTCCCAGTGATTATCCACCTCCAAATTTAACTATTATTTACACTTCCATCAGTTTAGATTGCATTTGCAAGCTTTTGAACTTTACATAAATAGAACCATAGAATACATATTCTTTTTGTGTCCAGCTTCTTTAATGCAACATTATGTTTGTGAGATTCATACACATTGTATTTTTGTGTAACAGGAGTTTATGACTTTTCATTGCTGAATAGTTTTCCATAGTATGAATACACCACAAATTATTTATCCATTCTATTGTTGCTAGATATTTGAATTGTTTCTAATTTTGGACTATCTAAATGAGTAACTATAAATATATTTCTACAAGTGTTTGATTGCATGTATATGCATTTTTGTTGGGTAAATACCTAAGAGTGGTATTGATGGATAATAAGGTATACATTATGCTCAAATATAGTACATGCTGTCAATCAGTTTTCCAAGAGTTGTCCCAATTTATACTCATTGCTTCAGAATAAATAGAATACAAATCTGGAGGAACTAAAAAAAATACAGAGAACTACTTTCATAATGGGAGATAATTTACTCAATAAACAATAAAATAAGTAGACAAAAGAGTGCAAGAATATGAAAGACCTGAACATGTTTTAATTTTTAATATGGTAAGTGTCAACAAATATAACTCACAAAACAAAAGCTCGTTGGGGGTTTTAATAAATCTTAGGAGTGTAAAGGAGCCCTGAAACCAAAAATTTGAGAACCACTACCTAGAGATTGCAATACAAATTGTTGACTTCATACAGTTAATATAAATTAATACTTTTACCCCTTCCTTGATAATGTCATGACCTGATACTAGCTTAAGCTCATTGATCTCTTTCAGTCTTTCCTGTTGTTGTGATGCTTCTTAACTCTACGTACATATATTTTTGACCACGCAAGACTTCATTATTAACTTTTTGTATAGTCAATATTAATTTACATTTACCAAGATATGAATCTTTCCATTGTTCTTCAACCTTTCCTGAATTTATGTCTTTTGATAAGGGATGATTTCTCTGCTACCAGATTGAATGCTAGACTTTATGTTTGAGAAATTGCTGGACACTGAATGAAAAAGGGCTTGGACGTTGTATATGAAAAATTGTAGAGACTCTGGATGACGTTATCTTCCTCTAGAGCAGGTTCACCCTAACCTCTAGTCCTCAGGCTATTTAAGGACAGCTCACCTTCATCCAATCAGGGACTGAGCTTGGTTGCAGGATATTTTTTTGAGTCTCAGTCTATCTCTATTTTGCCCCTAGAGGCCAGGAGTGCAGCTCTTTGTGGATCTCAACTGAGAGCAGCTCTGTTTATTAGGAGCTCTCCCCCTTTGTGAGAATGCAGAGCTAAGAAATTACTTGATAACGTGGCTCCACTTTTCAGCAGTTTCTACTTCTTACCTAGCCTGCTGCCCTGCACAGGTGATGAACTCAGCAAATCCTCAAGATGGAAAAGAGCAGAATGTCAGGCTCACTTTTCTTTGTCTCTCTTCTATCTGGGATGTTGGTCCCTAAAGTCTTGGTTCCCTTGACAGCCCCAAATCCATTTTTTTCCAAAAGCTTTGTTGACATCTCTGCCTGTTAACTACAGCCCTCTGCCTTGTCAGTCTGTCGTCTATACCTAGAATAGGCAAATACCCTGAAGGGAAAATCTGCTTGTTGGTTCAACTCTCTGTGCTTAACTTTTCTGAGGTCTTGCTCTCTCAAGTCCTAGTTGTCTCGGCACCTCTGAAATGCCACCAAGAAATTTTTAAATATGTATTCTAGTTGTCTTCAGTGGGAGCATCAATCTGTAATAAAATAATCCACCATAGCAGGCCAATGAAAGTCTGGAAATCATCCATTCTAGGCCATCAGGGTAAGAGCTCATCACCTTTTGTTCTTGTACCTCAGGCCTCAGTAGTACCCATCGACTTTGAGAGGAAATTGTTACAAGCATAGGCTCTGTGGTCTGACTGTCTGGGTTTGATTCCTGGTTTCTTTATAAGCTTTGTGTCCTTGTGAAGTTTACTTGTTTTTTTCTAAGTCTTAGTTTCCTCCTATGTAACATGGGAGTGATCATAGAACCTATCTCAAAGGTTTATAAGAATGGAGCAAAATAATCTACACATATATCATAGTGCTTAACAAGTAGTATGTGCTGGCTAGATAAATATTAGCTATTAGTAGTAGTAGTAGTATCTGTAGATTTTATGTAAGCACAGCCATAACAAGGGTTATTAAATATAACACACTTAATGTACATTACTTACATTCTTTTACAATGAATGAGTATTATTAAATTGATAAAAGCTGAGAACAAGTGAAGGAGAGTTTTAGTGGATTTATATAAATGCAACTTCATTTGTTTTGTTGCCTTGATTTTACCACGTGTAAATAATCTACCAATTATTTCCTTGGCCCCAGAGCCTAATAACACTTAGGTAAGCTGTATATATTAACTCCCTTAGCTTTAAAGTGAAGTCTTGTTGAAAGGGTATATAGTTTATAACATTTCACTAATCAGATGCCTTCCCTTCTCCTTCCACATGTCTGAAATAACATTCTGATGCCACTATGTGACTCTAGATGTGTAGCAGAAACATTTTTTTTTTCCTGAGAATTCATGTACATCTGAGCAGGTCATCAGGCCTGATAGAATGTGCCCACCAGGGGGCTTATTTGAAAGGAACTGTGGGATAGAATGGATGTTATCAATTTTAATTTATTTTCTTTTTTAAACCACTTTGTCGACATATGATTGGCATACAAAAAGCTGTACATATTTAATCTATACAACTTGATGAGTTTGGGGATGAGTATACACTGGTGAAACTGTCACCACAATCTATGCTGTAAACATACCCATCATGTCCAAAACTTAGAATGCACTTTAACTGAAACAAAGTGAGATGCACACTTGCTTGGTTAAAAGCACGGTGGTCCATGGTTCGAGACGAGTCGGTTTTCTGAACTCAGTAGATGTACTGTAAATGCAGGTTGTCCTCTGGCCCAGCCATTTGGGCTCCTGCCTGAGACTTAGCCTGAGAGGCTGCAATGACATTGAATAAAAGCTAAAAGGGCTGTTTTCATTCCAATCTCCTATGAGAATGCTCTGTGTCAGCAGTCATGGTGCCAGGGGCTCCTACAGAGACAGAAGACCATGCCAGTGGTTTCAGCGGCAGCAGGAGCCAGTGCCCCTATTGTAGACATCAGCACCCTCCAAAGTGGACAGTGGCAGACTTGATATAGATATGGGTAGACACCAGAACTGGAAGCAGTGCCACTGTCAGTCATCAGCATCAGTGATCCTTTGCTGTGCAACAGAGGCATAGCTGTGACTTTCTGGCATTAGTGACAACAGGATACCTGGTCAAGGACAGTTAGAGCAGGCAAGGAGGTTAGGGGGAAGGAGAATCGTGAATACCATAGAGTAGCTACAGGGTACATAGGAAATACTCCCTGTGTATTCTGAGAAATATTTGAAAGATGTCTTAATGGGGTAGGGGGTTGTCATTTCTACAGAACTGGCAGGGGCAGAGCCATGCTTTGTCACTATTATTGTGATTCTATCATTGCCCCTAGTCTACAGTAGCTTGAAGAATACAGGGTCAGGAACAAGGGTAATTGGTGATGGTAATATAGGAGGAATTATAGTTTTCCAAACACATCAACAAAATAAAGAGATCTGCCATACATTCTAATGTTCACCATTCATTTAACTCCCAGGTCCCAAGTGAAGCAGGTAAGTATATTATAAGTAACATTAAAGAAATATAACTTTTAAAAGACAGTGCACCAGGAACTTGGATGGCCTTATGGGAATGTTTAATCATGTGTATAACTCCTTTGCTAATTTTCTTTAGAAGCAGGTTATAAGCCACACAAGAATATGTCTCATTTTCTTTTTTTGGTGGGGGGTTACACGGGCCTCTCACTGTTGTGGCCTCTCCCGTTGTGGAGAACAGGCTCCGGACGCGCAGGCTCGGCAGCCATGGCTCACGGGCCCAGCCGCTCCGCGGCATGTGGGATCTTCCTGGACCGGGGCACAAACCCGCGTCCCCTGTATCGGCAGGTGGACTCTCAACCACTGCGTCACCAGGGAAGCCCCAGTCTCATTTTAAGAATGTGGCTTAGTTTGGGACCCAAATGGTGTTACCCTGCTTGTTTAGCCACGTTTCTAATACTTTGGGCTTCCATAAGGCACAATAGGTAAATGATAACTTTTGCCATTGCCCAAATTCAATTCTACCCTCAAAGAATAACTAAAAAAAAAAACTTATATCATAAGCTCTGAAGGCATTTCTCAAAAAGGAGATCTAGGGAGATAATTTAAATGGTATAATCCTCTGTTACATAGGAAAGTCTCGAAGGAGGGAGTGAGGTGGGAGTCTGAATTGATGGCTTGTGTTGATATTGCAGATGCATTATGGATGCAGAATCTGAGGGGGAAGCTGGCCTTGGGCCTTTTTTATCTCACAGCATTTTACCCCAATCACATATCCACACAAGTGCTTCTCTTGAAATATCTCGAAAATGGGAGAAGAAGAATAAAATTGTTTATCCTCCACAACTTCCTGGAGAAACTCAGAGACCAGCTGGACTTCCCTGGTGGCGCAGTGGTTAAGAATCTGCCTGCCAATAAAGGGGATAAGGGTTCGATCCCTGGTCCGGGAAGATCTTTCATGCCATGGAGCAACTAAGCCAGTGAACCACAACTACTGAGCCTGTCCTCTAGAGCCCACGAGCCACAACTACTAAAGCCCGCGCACTCTAGAGCCTGCGCACCGCAACTACTGAGCCCATGTGCTACAACTACTGAAGCCCGTGCACCTAGAGGCTGTGCTCTGCAACGAGAGAAGCCACTGCAATGAGAAGCCTGTGTTCCGCAACGAAGAGTAGCCCCTGCTCGCCGCAACTAGAGAAAGCCTGCGTGCAGCAACGAAGACCCAACGCAGCCGAAAATAAAATAAAAATAAGAAAAAACAATTCTATAATTAATGAGCTTTCTTTACTTCTTACTTGAGCTCTTTGGACTTGGATATTAATTGGAAATAAAGGAATCATGATAGTATTTGTCAGGTCCAGAATCTAAAGCAAAATTTTGTATTTTGTAGTACAGTCTTTTTGGATGTTAAAACAAACACACTTCAGGATACATCTTAAATAGCAAAATTCAAATAGTTAACAGTAGATCATCTACTTAACTCTAGCAAATGAAGAACAATGTCAAATCATTTGTTATATATTGTCATTTACTGAAACTATTTTGATTAACTTTTGCATCATATATACTCCTCTATAAGTGCCTTGTGAAGACATTTGGTTTGATTTTATATAGGCACTTTGGAGAAACCTAATTTAATTCTCTATTTTGCACAGATTTTGTTGGAGGGAATAATCCTTTTTTGGGACAAATTAAGACTTTTGGAAAACACCTTAACATTTTCTGATTTTAAATAGTATTTGGTAAATTGATTTTGGTGTATCAGTTATACATGTTATGACTAAGTTATTAATGCAGTGTATAAATACCTTGCTTATTAATGGGGGATAATTTGCTCACCTAGCCACATAGTTCATACACTGTACCATTATTTGCATTGTCCCTTAGACTTTCCAATCTGCTAGCTGCGAACATTTTAAAAATTAGTTTTATCTCTTGTTTAAAAGAGGACCAGATAATATTTACTATTCTACCTCATTTTGATCTTCAACATTTGGAATATGTAGTTAAATAATCATAGATGGGGCAATGAGTAAATCCTATAGCAGTGAGTTAAAATGAATGTCACCAATTTAGACGACTCCTTTATTTTTAAGACTATCTTCCTAATTTAGCTAGCACAAATTTCCAAACAATGTAGATTCCTATATAGACTTTACCTTACATGTGGCTTCATCCTGATAAAGAAAATAAGTCAGAGAGAAATTAAAGGCCTTTCTTTATAATAGTCATACCTTGTTAAACTGAGCTTGAGTTTACTTTTGTGGTATCTTTGAAGAAAGCTATGTTAAGTAAATTAAAAGTATAGTGAAACTGTATCAGAACTGTGTGAACAGCCATTTCTATAAGAGGTATATTTTTAATTTGTGGATTAATTGACATACTGATTATAAGTCATGCGTCTGAGTCATTAATGTGGATCCCATGTGACTCTAGAACTTTTACTAGGTGACTTTTTTGTTGTCGTGTTACTATGTTCATTTAAAAATAAATTAACTTTACAAGTTAAAAATAAAAGAAAGTCTCTTTTTTATTGCTAAAAACAATTCAGGGAAATTAATTTGTTATAGCTCATATTTTTTCAAAGATCACATTAATTTATTAATTTACTCACTAAATGTCTACTGAATGTTTACTTTGTGCCAGATAGTAATCAAATAATCAGACAAATAGGTTTAGAACTACAAGTGTAATAAGTCTTGGAAAAAGAGCTACATAGCACCATGAAAGCATATCCTTGCCTGAGAGGTCAAGGAAGTCTTCCTGGAGGAAGTCATATTAAACCAAGAATTGAAAGATGAATAGGAGTTAACTAGGTGAGGGAGGGTGACACTGACTGAGGCAGAGGGGGTAGTATATGCAAAGGTCCTGTGGTGACAGGGAGTATAGCATATTTGAAAATGTGAAAGAAAGTTAATGTGGCTGGAGCCACATTCATTTTTACATTACCTAAAGCCATTCTTTCTCATAAAGTAAAATATGGTATTGGGAAATTTCAGAATTCATATTTTATAGAAAACACAGGAAGAAAAATGTTCTATTTAGGAACCAGAACTCACTATGACCTTTTCCCCATACCCACTCCTTCTCATCTACTGAATACATTCAATTTGCTTATTTCCTGTTGTCCTCATCATGGTCTACAATCACTTTAATCATCCTGATTGGCTTTATTTCACCATCCTCCTCAGTTGGACCTCATGGGGAACCATTTCAACAGTGCTTTACTAATCCCTATAATTTTTGACCCTCTTGAGTTTATCCCACACTTCTTTGCTGACCCCCAAACCTGGGCAGCCACCATTTACTCTGTTCTCAATCAAGAATTCCAAGAATGTTGAAGTAAAGGCCATGCTAACATGGCTTAATGAAAATTCATGCTGCCCTTAACTGGGTCCTTAATACCACTTGGCTGTTTTTTAATATTTTATTGGCACCATCAGCCATTCTTTCTTTAAGTAAGTTTTCTGATCCTTTCTCTCTCTCTTCTCCTTCTGAGGCTCCAATAATGCATTGATTGTTTCTTTTAATGGTATCTCATAATTCAAGTAGTCTTCTTTCACTTTTTTAAAATTATTATTTTTTTTTCTACTTCAACTGTATGATTTCAAATGACCTGTCTTCTAGTTCACCAATTCTTTTTTCTTCTTGGCTGAGTCTGATGTTTAAACTTTCCATCGAATTCTTTAGTTCAGTCATTTTAGTCTTCAGCTCTAGCATTTCTGCTTGGTTATTTTTAATAATTTCTATTTCTTTATTGAATTCCTTATTTTGTTTATGCATTTTTTTCTAATTTTATTTACCTGTTTATCTCTGTTTTTGTAGTTCACTGAATTTCTTTAAGAGGATTTTTCTGAATTCTTTGCCAGACAATTCATAGATCTCCATTTCTTTGGAGTCAGTCATTGAAATTTTATTAGTTTCCTTTTATGATGTCATGTTTGGTTAATCATTTATAATCATTGTGGCCTTTCCTTGGTGTCTGTGCATCTGAGGACATGGACGCATCTTCCAATCTTTACAGATAGGCTTTAGCAGGAAAGCCCTTCACCAGTCAGCTTGTTCAGCAATTCTGGGTGGGCAGTCTGGCAGTGTCCATGAGCATGCTTACTGTTGGAGTCCTTGGGCAGCTTGGTGTTGGGGTGGGTTGAAAGCTCAGGAAAGTAGTACTCAACCTAGTGCTGGGCTCCCCTGGGACCCTGGGTTCAGAGGTTCTCTCCTGAAGCCTAGGTTCATGGGCTTTGTTTGGGACCCTAAGAACACTGGATTCACCCAGGGCTGCAAGGGCTGGTTGGTGCTGGGGCATACCAGGAGCCTGGGTTTACTGGAGCCTACCAGGAGCCCCTGGGGGTGATGAGATTGGCTGATGTTGGGGTGAGCCAAGAATGTTGATTCATGGGAGCCCACTTGGAACCTGATGCCCCAAGTGGCAGCCTGCACTGGAATAGGCCAGAAACCTGGGGCCACTGGAGCTGCCTGGGTCCAGGGGAGACAGCAGGCACTGGAGTGGATCAGAGGCCTGGGTTCATGGGAGCCTTCTAGGAGCCTAGAGCTGAGGAAGCTGCTTGGAGCTGTGGTGGCCAACTGTGCTGAGCCGCCCGGGACTGTTGGAGCTGACTGGCACCCAGATGTGTTGGGAGCCTGAACTTGCAGGGGCCCTCTGAGAGCCTGGAGCCAGTGAGGCTGCTTTGAGCCATGGGAGCTGCCTGGGGCCTCTAGAGCTGTCAAGCTCCAAGGTGAACTGGGGAACTGAATTTGTGGGAGCCTGTGGGAGGTTGGGGGCCACAGAAACTGCCTGGGGCCATGGGAGCTGGTAGGTGCCAGGGTGAGACAGGGGCCTGTGTTCCCAGGAGCCTGAAGGGAACCCTACCAGGTAAGCCGCCTGGAGCCGGTGGAGAAGGTAGGTGCTGGGTTGAGACAGGGGCCTGGATTCCTGCGAGCCTGGGGGGAGCTTTCTGTGGAAACTGCCTGGGACCTTGGGAGGTGCTTGGGGCCACTGGAGTAGGCAGGAACCAGGGTGAGACTGCCAGGGGCCTAGTGTCATAGGAGCTGCTTCTGGCCACTGGAGCCAACAAGTATGGGAGTAAGATGGGGGATTGAGTTCCTGGGAGCCTGCAGGGAGCCCTGCTGTGGTAGTCACCTGGGGCCACTGGAGTAGGCAGGCACCAGGGTGAGCCAGGGTCTGGAGTCACAGGAGCCCACCAGAAGCCTGTGCCAAGGACATCATTTGGGGTTGCTGGAGTCTCCTGAGGCCATTGGAGCCTATAAGGGCCAGGGCGAGGAGGGGTTTAGGTTAGCAGGAACCCACAGGGAGCCACTTAGGCTGTGGGAGTTGGTCTGGTGCTGGGGTGGCCTGTTCTGGGGTCTGCAGTGAAATTGGGCACTCACTTTACTCTCCTTCTCCCATGTGGAAGGAGTCTCTCTCTACACTGGGCTACCTGGGCTTGATGGAGGGGTAGTGGGGGCCTGTGTTCCAGCAGCCTGCAGGGAGCTCTCCTGCTGAGGGTGAATAGAGCCATGTGAAGTGCTTGGGGCTGCTGGCGTAGGCAGATGCCAGGGTGGGCAGGTTGTTTGATTCTTGTGAGCCTGCTGGGGGTCTGATGTCATGGGAGCTGTCTGGGGCCTCTGGAGCCGGCAGGAGCCTGGGTAAAATTAAACGAGCAGGACCCTATGGGGCCTTCCTGGAACAGGACCCTCCTCCATGTCCTCTGCTTAGCTCCTCTCTGAACTACCTAGATAACAGTATCTGATGCACCTTTCCTGAGTTGTTTTACAGATGCTAAAACCCCCACGAAATGGAAGAAGTTGACTACTTGATGAGCATGACCACATAGCGCCCAGGTCTATTGGAGCCTGAGGATTGATGATGGTAACCCCTGTGACACCACCCTGCCACCTCACCATCAACCAATCGGAGAATTGTGCATGAGCTGATCACAGACTCTGTGACCCCCCTCCCTCACCTGGCCTTTAAAAAATGCTTTCCTGAAACCCATTGGGGAGTTCAGGCTTTTTGAATAATAGCTGTCCTGAACTCTTTGCTTAACACCCTGCAATAAATGCTGTACTTTCCTTCACCACCACCTGAAGTCAGTGGATCGGCTTTATTGAGTGCTGGCAAGCAGACCCAAGTTTGGTTCCGTAACAAAACTTCCTATGCCACCATTTTGCTGACGTCATTCCTCCACAGCATTATTTTTAATAGTAAAATTTATACAGTCATGCATTAATAAGTGACAGTCAGGGTTTGAACCCAGATATTTTGCCATTGAGAGAATGTGCCCTTTTCATTAAATGCTCCCTCCTCTGTTTTCCAGATTTGAAGACAGGCCTTGGAAGGTTTTACAACCAGATGAAAGAGGATCTGGGGCATTCCAGAAACAAGAGGCTGAGGTGTCTGTGAGGGATGGTTTTGAATGTTGCATGCCTCTCAACTCCTTCTAATCTTAATCCTACCCCCACCCATTCTAATGAAGCAGCTTTGTTAGTGACTTCCTAATTTCAAATTCAACAGGCTTATCCAGTTTATCAGCATCGCCCAAGCATTTTACATCATTAATCTCCTTCCTTGGCTTCCATATCACTACACTCTCCCAGTTATTGCTCTTTATTTGATGTTATCTATGGAAATCTTTGAGGTAAGTGTTCCTGAGGGCTTAGTTTTTGTTCCTTTCCTTTCCTTATACTTTCACAGTTATTAACCCCCATCACTGCCTTGAGTAATTCTAATATCCATGTCTCTGTCCCAGACTGCTCTCTTAAGCTCTAGCTAGCTCGAAATCTTCCATTATCTAGTAGTCATTCATATCTAGATATTCCACAGACCCCACAAATACAAACAAGTAAAAACAAGACAAAACGAATTCTTCTTTCCCTTCTTTATCTGAAAAGAGTCTTTCCACCTATTGACTTCCTTATTTTGGTCCATAATCATCCTTAAATTTTCTCTTCCTCTTTCAATCTCTCCCTCATATAACAAAAATACCTCTGACATTTAAAATGTTAGTGCCTTCCATTAAAATGTAAGTCTGAGGAGGGCAGGGCATGGCTTTCTCCACTTTATTTCTGGAGACTGACAGATTAATGCTCGGTAAATTCATGTTGACTATCTGCATAAATGAATGTATTCATCCATCTCTTTAGAGAAATGAATAATTTCACTGGCTGAATGGCTGAAGAAATTCATCTGCCCTTCCTTCATTCCCAAAGTAACCAATTTGTTTCTGTCTCATATTATCTCTTGCCTGGATCATTGGACCAGGCTTCTAATTCACCTCTCCTCCCCCAGGTCTACTCTGCAGAGGACACAGGTGTGAGAGGAATATTCCTAATGCACAGCTCTAATTATTTTCTCCCTCCTGTTTAAAAACCTTCAGTATGTCTGTATCCCCATCTAAGTAAACTAAAACTCCTTAGTGTGTGTCCTAGGACATTCACAATTTGTCTATTTACAACATCCATGGTCTCAGCCTCTGCTTCTCAAATCTGACTTCATGTGAGAACTGTCCGGGGAGCTTATAAAAATACTGATGCTTGGGGCTCATCACAAACCAATTAAATTGGAATCTCTGGGTCGGCACTGGCATCTGTATGTGTAGAAGCTCCCCAGGTAATTCTAACACACACCTGGGATTGAGAACTTCTTTAAGCCAACTGCACTAATTTTTGTTTCCTAAATTTGACGCACATATCTGGCTTCTCAGATGTTGGTCATGCTTTTCCTTTGAAAGATATCTTCAGTGTCTGTACTGAACTTTTTTTAAAGGTATAATTAACACACAATAAAGTGAAGAAATTTAAATGATTAGTTTTATCCATTTTGAAAATTCTAGACATCCATATAACTACCACGCAAAATAAGATCATTTTTATCACCTCAGAAAGTTCTTTTGTGCCCCAGAAACCAATTCTGGATTTCTAACAATAAAGATTAGTTTTGCCTGTTGTTGGACCATATAATTGCAACCACATGGTGTGCGCCGTGTTTTGTCTGGTTTCTTTCCCTCAAAAAACGTGTCTGGGGCTTCCCTGGTGGCGCAGTGGTTGTGAGTCCGCCTGCCGATGCAGGGGACACGGGTTCGTGGCCCGGTCCAGGAGGATCCCACATGCCGCGGAGCGGCTGGGCCCGTGAGCCATGGCCGCTGAGCCTGCGCGTCCGGAGCCTGTGCTCCGCAACGGGAGAGGCCACAACAGTGAGAGGCCCGCGAACCGCAAAAAAAAAAAAAAAAAAAAAAAAAAAAAAAAGTGTCTGTTTGACGTATGCATTATTGTAAGTACAGTAATTGCTTCTTCTTTTATTGCTGGGTAATATTCCATTGTATGAACATACCACAATTTGTTTATTCATTTCTTGATGAAAGGACATTGGGCTGTTTTGATATATTAATTTGAAGCCCTACAAATCCTTCAAGGCCCAGTTCAATTTTTTTTTTTTGATAAAGTGATCTTTATTATGATTTTAGCAGCTGTGCAGCCCTAATTTTCTGTAATAGGCTTATTCCACATGCCTCTATCATGTTCAGACCCAGTTTTTAATTCAGAAAGTACTGTCACCATATTGATCAATTTCTACCACTCTGGCCCAGTTCAAATTCTAACTTTATCATGAAACCTTTCCTCATTCCCTGGTTGTTCCAATTTTAAGCGACCTATTTTCACTGAAATCTCATGGCATTTTGTGCCGTCTGAAACAGTGCTTAATATATGAGTCAGACAGAGCTGGGTTTAAAATATGTCTTTATCACAATCTAGTTGATTTTAGGTAACTTAGTGTATTTGTTTTCTATTCCTGCAGTAACAAATTGCTGCTAATTTAGTGGCTTAAAACAATACAAAGATACTGTTCCTCAGTTCTGAGAGACAGAAGTATGACATCAGTGTCACTGGGCTAAGATCAAGGTGTGGGTAGGGCTTTGTTCCTTTCTGCAGGCTGCGGCGAAGGACCTGTTCCTTTGCCTTTCCAGCTTCTAGAGGCTGCCCATATTCCATAGTTTGTGGCCCCCTCCTCCATCTGCAAAACCAACAATGGCAACTTGAGTCCTTCTCACATCATACCACTTTGACCTTCTATTTTGCCTCTCTCTTCCACTTTTAAGGACCCTCTTGATTACATTGGACCCACGCAGATAATCCAGGGTAATCTCCCTATTTTAAGGCAAACTGCTTAGCAACCTTAATTCCATCTGCAACCCTTCATACCTCTTTGCCATGTAACATAACAGGATCACAGATGGCAGAGATTAGGATATGAACATCTTCCAGAGGGAGGCGTTATTCTGCCTACCACACTCAGTTAACCTCTGTGTTTCAGTTTCTTCATCTAAAAAATGAGAAGAATGCTACCCACATCATAGGATTGTAGTGAAGATTAAATTAAATGAGTTCATATGTCTAAATTGCCTAGTACAGTTCCTAGAAAAAACTGAGAGTATCATTCATTAAACAAATCTTGAGCTCCTACTTGGTACTAGGCACTATTGTTCATGCTGGTGATACAGTAATAAACAAAACAGACCAAGTATCTACTTCATGTTGTTTACAGTCTCGTTGGAGGAGACAGGTAATAAACAATTAAACAAGCAACTGAAAAGAATTTCATAGGGTGTTAAGTATTGTGGAGAAAAAGCAGAGGACAGAGAGAGTGATGGATGTTCTTTTCTATCAGTTGGTTATAGATAGCCTCTCGGGTAAGGTGATGTTTGAGCAAAGTTTTGAAAAAGGTGAGGGAATGAACCACAGAGATATCTGATGGATGAACATTGTAGGCAGAAGAAACAGCAAATACAAAGACCCAGAAGTGGAGCAGGCCATCCCAGTGGGCTGGATTGAAATGAGAAAGGTAGGAGACAGGTCAAAGAGATATAGTGGAAACAACTAGGATTATTCTATTGTTCGCTGCTTTGCAACGCTCTGTAAAGGGCTTGAGGGCATGGACCTTGTCTTATTCAGTGCTGCATGCCTCTCAGTTTAGCACAATGCTTAATGCACAGTAACTGCCGGAGGCAACTTTGTTACATCAACTGATATTTGTAGTAGATACTATCTATGTAATATTTAAATGCCACTTGGTGCCCATATGCCGTTATTAACCTAAATTACATTTAGTCATCCATCACAGAATGAAAATGTTCTCCTATCCTAGTCTCTAACCCTTGCCCTCTATTTTGGTGAATGCCTTTGCATGGGGAAAACCTCTTTGTCCATTTCCATATGGCTGGAGATTGTCTGAGACTGATTGACTGAGTACACTTAAACTTCTTGCCAAAGGGTAGCCTTGAGCAATATTAGTGGATTTACTTTTTTACTCAAAGGGGCCCTGGTGAGAAGAGATTACTAATCAGTTTTGTCTGTGTCCTCAGAGTTCCATGCTCCAGACCTTCCATTATCTTGTTCTCTGAGGTGGTCCAGGAAGCCAGGGGCATTTTAGAAGTCTAGACAGACTTGGAAGGGCAGAACATTTTTAATTTACATTCCCCCCCACCGCCGCCCCGTTAGGGTTTATCTGTAGCTAAGGTTGCTAGCTAAAATACAGGATGCAAAAAAAAAAAAAAAAATACAGGATGCCCCGTTAAATTTGAATTTCATAGAAACAAAGAATAATTTTTAGTATAAGTGTATCCCAAATATTGCATTGAATGTATGGATGAAAACTGTCGCCTGCCATATCAGTAAACAAGGGATGTTGCAGCCACCAAGCCAGCAGTCACTGCAGCCACCCACAACGGTGCACCCTGAGGGGATTCAGAACGGAGAAAATCAGGAAACTGGTCCTAGATCGCTAAGGTGCCTATCAAAGGAATGATTTCAATGAGTCCAGACTCCTGTAACTTCCCATAAAGAAAATCGCTAAATTCATTAAGTGGAGATGTCTGAACAGTAATCTTTTGATGTTCTGACTACGTGGTTTTTGTTGCAAAACTCCTGTGTATCCTGACTCCTCCCTTACCTCCCTGGAGCAGTTCCTCAGAGTGACCTAAGAGGCTGTCTTTTGGGCTTAGGTCCTCGGTTTTGTCCACCAAATAAAACGTAATTTTCAACTTTTAGGTTGTGTTCTGTTTTCAGGAGACAAACGTATTTATGCTAAGAACAGTCTACCTGGAATTTTATCTGAAATTATATGTTTATCAGAAGTTCTAATTTAACTGGGTGTTCAGCATTTTTATTTGCTAAATCTGGCAGCCCATTCTGTAACCTAAAGTCCTGAGAAGCCTCCTTAATCCATCTGTCACTACTTTAGTTCTATCTTGGAAAGAGTTGCCAATATTCGCTATTTCCATTTCTTCTGGTCCCATCCTCTTTTAAACCAAGTCTAATTAGGTTTCTGTTGCCACTGTGAACTGAAATTATTCTTATCAAAATTGCCAATGACCTCCACAGTCTAAAACCAATGGTCATTTCTTTTTTTTTTTTTGCGGTACGCGGGCCTCTCACTGTTGTGGCCTCTCCCGTTGCGGAGCACAGGCTCCGGACACGCAGCCTCAGCGGCCATGGCCCATGGGTGCAGCCGCTCCGCGGCATGTGGGATCCTCTCGGACCGGGGCACGAACCCGTGTCCCCTGCATCGGCAGGCGGACTCTCAACCACTGCGCCACCAGGGAAGCCCCCCCGAGTGATCTTTTTAAAACATTAAAGCAGACCATGTCACTTCTCACAGCCCTCTAGTAGCTCCTCATCTCACTTAGAGTAAAAGTCAAAGTCTTTATAATGGTCTACAACGCCTTACATACATCTTCCAACTTCACTACTTCTGTAATTGCATCTCCTCTACTCCCTTCCTTGCTCATTTTGCCCAGCCGCACTGGCCTCTGTGCTGTTCTTTGAATTCCCCAGGAATAGTTTTGCTTTAGAATCTTTGCACTTACTGTTCTCTGTGTTTAGAACACTGTGATATCTGCCTGGCTCATTCTGTCTTTTAAAATTTTATCCCCTCTTGGCTTTCCCTTTGCCTCTTCCCTGCTCTATTTATATCCCCAGCACTCATCACATTCTAATGACTGATATAGCTTATTCATTTTGTTTTATGCCAATCTTCCTCTGCCTAGAATATAAGCCCCATGAGGGCAAGGATTGTTGTCTATCTTATTAACTGTACTGTGTCTTCAATGCCTAGAACAGTGTCTTATATATAAAGTACTGAATAAATATTTGTTGAATGAATGAAGGTATTAGTTCCCTGGGATTTGAATACTCTCAGAAATGTATCTGTAGCATTAGTTCAGTCTGACCCTGAAGTGAAGGGGTTTTTGTTTGTTTGTTTACTTTTTAAACTCAGGAAAGGGACTTTATGGGTTAGGAAATGGTTACAATGGTTTGGAAGAAAGCCCATGTGGAAGATTTGGAGTAATTACAAGGTGTTGAGGGGGTCAGGAGTGATTTGGCGGTAGTATCTATGAATTGATTAAGGGTCTGGTCTCCACAATATATAATACCCAAATCAGAAATTCCATGATTGTGTGACAAGGGCTTTTGCTGAGACATGTCACTAAAAAAACCTTCAAAGTAGAGAGGGAGGGTGTAGAGGATCCCCAATGGAACTTGGTGGATGCCTGTGTCTGTACGTGTGTGTAGTTGTTGCTTTAGTTCTTGTGGCAAAATAGCTATATTAAGTCCCTAATGTCCAGAAGAAGCAAATTATTCACTCCTTGGTCTTGGTTCACTTTGGGTTCATACTGAGGCCTCTCCCTATCTCTCCATGACACTAAAGCACGGGGGGAGATACAGCAAAGTTCCTAGAGATGCAGGAGCACCTTTCGGGAATACTATGGACAGTTTTCATAAAAAACTATTTTGCCAGCTACTGCCTAAAAATGGTTCTTGATGGAAGTAGCTACACAGATGCATTCTACTTTAATGAGTTTTGATGAGACATTTAAATGGTTGCATTGTAGTCAAGCCTTATTAAAATGGAAGCCTGGTGTTGCAATGTGCGGAACTGGTGCTCTCAGTTGTTTACAGATTTTTTAAATCTATTTATATAAAGCTGATGTTTGATGTTTATTTTCTGCCAACAGCAGTATACTGGAGGTAAGGATATGCAAATAGGGACAGCTAGTGATTTCTAAAGAAGGAATCTTGAGAGGCCAACACTCTGTATGGGTCACAGTGTACCTGTTTTTATCTTCCTAAGGGATGCAACCCAAAACCTCGTTACGGTTTGAGGTATTATATGGGAAAGATGTACAGAGTTTTGTTTATCAGCTAGGATCCCAGCAGGAAATGGGACATATACTCAACTTGGATTCTGAATAAAATTTAATGAAAGGTCTATTTACAGAGGTGTAGGCAGGGTTAAGGGAACCAAGAAGCGATGATGAGGTACCCAGTGACTAACAACAGTGGGAAGCTCTCACCCTCAGTCCAGGGAGAGCTGGGATCTGCAGAGGGGGTTGAGGAGCATCAGGCAGGAGCTGGTGCAATCCCATGGGGCAGAGAAGGGAGTTTAAGGGAGCTGGGAAGATGGTGCAGAAGGAGAATGACCAATACATTTGAAAATCAATTCTCTGGGAAAGTGGTTTTTCACACCCCATGCAGCCTTGGAAAGGAAGCATGCATGAGTTAACATTGTAGTCAGCCTTAAATGATGATCTGGAAGGTCACAAACTCTGTCCTTCCCTACAGTTCTTAACCCAGGAATCTTGAAGTCCAAGCTACTTTGCTGCTGAGTATGGTAGATAGGATGATCTCCTTGGTTAGGTTTCTCAGGAAGCATGTCCATCGTATACTTGTCACCAAAAGCCAGACCATAAAAGCCAAGTCTGGCTATTGTGTTTCTTTACTGAGATATAAAACCTTCAGATTCTTACGGATCTCACAACAGCTCTTCTGCCTTCAAAAGAAAGTAGCGAAGAATGGTGGAAACAGCGTTAAACTCAGATTGAGAAGTCAGTCCCACTTCTGACTGGTTGAATGACCTTAAATCCATTTTCTTTCTCCGTGGCTAGGCTTCCTCATCTGTAAAATAAGGGGGTTGTACTAGTAATTTTAAAGGTCTCTTTGAGCTCTAACACTTTTGGCTTGGAGAAGAGTAATTCCCAGCATCAGTGGTACTTCAGCAGTTTTCCTACAGCCTGGACTGTTCTTTACTCTGTAGCAAAAATAACTTAAAAAGGGAGAAGGACACTTATAACCTCTCCTTTCCTTTCCCGAAATCATCAGTTCAACATTTTGACAAGTCAGCATTTATTAAGAAATTTAAAAATTGTACAGATATTCAAGTGTTGGTACTATACAAAAAGATATTAGCAAGTGTTCACCTTTATCATGATTTTTTAAAACTGACTACTTATTTTACAGGAGTATTGATTCGGGTTGTTTGACAAATATGGGAATGACCCATCCTGTAGGACCAGATATCATGAATTATTTCTTGAAAATGGATTCTAATTGTGCTTTTATAAGTTTATTGTTCTTCTGTAAACTGGATTTATATAATAATCCTTATTGAAAAGTGCACTGAGAAATGAGCCCTGACTTTATTTTTTTTTACATTATTATTAACTAAATACTTTATTCAGGTTTCCTCAGGGTTTTTTTAAATTGAAGTATAGTTGATTTACTATATTGTGTTAGTTTCAGGTATACAGCAAAGTGATTCAGATATATATTCTTTTTTGGATTCTTTTCCATTATAAGTTATTACAAGATATTGAATATAGTTTCCTGTGCTATATAGTAAGTCCTTGTTGCCTGTTTTACATATAGTAGTTTGTATCTGCTAATCCAATACTCCTAATTTATCTCCCCCACCCAAGCACTAACTTTAAATAGTTGAAAGACTGTCACATAAATAAGGTTTACAGTAACTCTTGTAGGAGCGCCAGAGGATAAAAGTAGGAACAGGAGTGGAAGTGCGAAGAGTCTGGACATTGCCTTACAGACTTATGGTGGCCAGTAAGGATCAGGTATCTCTGGCATAAGTGTCAGTGAGTTTAAATAGTTAACCAATGCATCATACCCTAAATGCTTTCTGCTAATTTTATGTCACCACTCTCAGATCAAAAGATGTAGACTGAGACTCAATTATTTCATAACTAAGAAGTACCTAATCTGATCCTAATTAGTCATCTCTAAACGAAGACTTCACCCTGGCCTTTTAGCCTTGCAAGACAAGTTAATTCACACAGAAAAGATATTTACATGGACATCTTGATGACCATACAAAAGAAATGATGTCATTAATAATATAGATCCTTTTTTTTTTTTTTCACCAGGCAGTTTTCAAGACTAGGAAGTGTTGGGACTTCCCTGGTGGCGCAGTGGTTAAGAATCTGCCTGCCAGTGCAGCGGACATGGGTTCGATCCCTGGTCGGGGAAGATCCCACATGCCACGGAACAACTAAGACTGCGTGCCACAACTACTGAGCCTGCACTCTAGAGCCCCCGAGCCACAACTACTGAGCCCACATGCCACAACTACTGAAACCCCTCACCTAGAGCCCATGCTCCACAACAAGAGAAGCCACCGCAATGAGAAGCCTGCATGCTGCAATGAAGAGTAGCCCTGACTCACCACAACTAGAGAAAGCCTGCACACAGCAACGAAGACCCAATGCAGCCAAAAATAAGTAACTAAAATAAATAAATTTATTTTAAAAAAAAGAACAGGAAGTGTTCTATTTGTTTACACGTATTAAAGTTTAAGGGAAGATCCTGGTGTAGGAAAAGACATTTTTTTCTGAGCCTTTTCAAAGAAAAACTAGCAAATCTTTTCTAGAGTAGTTCTTTTATTTTTTAAAACAGCCTCTTAACTAAAAAGAAACTAAAGGAACAAATTTACTGAATGCCTACTCTGTAAAAAAATGCTGTAGTATGAGCTTCTCATTTTATCCTCTTAACAATCCTCGAATATTAATAGATTTCTATTTTATTGGTGAAGAAACTCCTGGTTACAGCAAGCACTAATTTGCCTAAGGTTACATAGCTGGTAATTGGTACATGAATCCAATGTTTCTGATGTTATTTGCTTTGCTCTTGCCATTACTTATTTGAGTTTTCCTGAGACCGTATTCAATTGTGTCATAAAGTATTTTCCCAGGTGGTCTTCCATTTTAACACTAAGGTGTTTTGATTTTTCACTTCCCAGGTTTTTGGTCCTTTGGATAGATATCAATCTTTAGCAGGGCCCATAGCAGCGAGCGCAAGATTCCATTAAGGAGCTTTTGCTACCCAGGAAACCTGTAGAAAGCAACCAGGAAATCTGGGTTCTGACTCTTGACGATTGATACTTACAAAGCTACTGCTGAGTTCAAATGAAACCAAGAAGGCAGTGTTACTTAGTCCTCCGGAAAACAGGTACAAGTAACATATGTACGGACAAGGGTGTTCAGCGCAATGCTGTTTATGATGGCAAAATTTGAAAACAACTTGCATTATGGTACATCAATATGAGAACAAACTCAGTCATTCAAATTGATAAAATAGACCCATATTTATTGACATGGTCATATATCTCACAATACAAAAAAAATTTATTTTTTTTAGCAAGGTATATTCTTTTTTCTTAATTAATTAATTAATTTATTTATTTTTGGCTGCATTGGGTCTTAGTTGCTGCGCACTAGTTGCAGCGAGTGGGGGCTACTCTTCGTTGTAGTGCGCGGGCTTCTCATTGCAGTGGCTTCTCTTGTTGCAGAACACGGGCTCTAGGTGTGCAGACTTCAGTAGTTGTGGCACGTGGGCTTAGTAGTTGTGGCTCGTGGGCTCTAGAGCACAGGCTCAGTAGTTGTGGCGCACAAGCTTAGTTGCTCCATGGCATGTGGGATCTTCCTGAATCAGGGCTCAAACCCGTGTCCCCTGCATTGGCAGGTGGATTCTTAACCACTGCGCCACCAGGGAAGCCCCATAAAATTTTGTATAATGGAAAATCCTAACATATTATCCAATAAAATGCAACGTTATATTTAAAAAGATAATATATCCCAAATAGGTTTTTATTTCAGAAATGCAAGAGTGGTTTAACATTTTCAAATCAATGGATGTAATTTGCTGTAACAGAATCAAGGAGAAATTCATATTTTATCTCTCTAGACGTTTGATAAAATCCATTCAAGATTAAAAAATAAAACATAGAAAACTAGGAAGAGAGGAGAAATTGTTTAGTCTGATAAGGAGTATATATCAAAAGCCTACAGGAAACATGTTTAACAATAAAATATTGAAAAGCTCTCTCCCAGTACACACCAAGATTGGGGATGAGATACGGATGTTCATTTATCATTGTACCAGAGGTCTTAGCCAATGCAACAAGATAGGGGAAAAATGGTGTAAGTATTGGAAAGAAAGAAAGCTGTCATTATTCACAGATGAAATTGTGTATGTAGAAAATCCAAGACTCTATTAACAAGCTATTGCAATTAATAAGTGAATTATTAAGGCCATTGACTACAAGATCAAATATATAACTGTATTTATATGCCAGAAACAATCATAGAAAATGAACATTTAAAATATAGCATTTAAAATACCATAAAAATAGCAAATATCTAGGAGAAATCAAATGAAATCTATGTCAGATCGATGCACAGTAAACTACAAAGATTCACTGAAAGATATTAAAAAGACCTAAATAAATGGAGGTATATACCAGGCACATAGTTTCGAAGACTCGCTATTGTAAAGATATCCATTTTTTCAAATTGATCTATAAATTCTGTAGCAGGCTCAATTAAAACTGCAGCGGGTGTTTTGTGGGAATTGAAATGCTTATTCTAAAGTTTTTATGGAAATGGAAAGGACCAAGAATAATCAAGACAAAGAGAATAAAGATGGAGGACACGGACTGCCAGATAATAAGACATTATAAAGTTACAAGCGTTAAGAAACATGATGTTGGCACAAAATTACATAAATAGAGCAATGGAGCAGAATAGAGTTTGGAAACCCATTTGCACATATATGGTTACTCCATGTATGACAAAAGCGGTACTGCAGTGCATCAGAAAAAGATGACCTTCTCAATCAATGGTGCTAGATTCATAGCCTATTTGGTTAGATATAGAAAAAAAGGAAATCTCACCTCCATATATCGCCATATACAAATCAATTCCAGATGGACTGCCAATCTAAATGAGAAAGAGAAAACAATAAAGTTTCTAGCAAAAACAGGACAATATCTTACTGACTTTGGGCAAAGATTTCTTAAACAGGACACAAAAAGACTATTAACAAAAGATGATGCTGTAAGATTGGACACTAAATTAAGAACTTGTGTTAATCGAAAGCATCATTAAGAGAATGAAAAAACAAGCTACAGGTTGGGAGATGTTTTATAATTCATATAACCAACAAAGTTGGTGTAACCAGAATATCTAAAGAATTCTACATATCAACAATGGCAGACAACCCAATAAACAAAAGGGTAAAATACTTGACCAGACTTCACAAAAAAGGATGTCCAATGAATTTATGAAAAGCTACTCAGCATCATCAATCATCAGAGAATTGCAAATTGAAAACAGGTTGAGACACAAATAGGCATCCATTTGCAGAGCTAAAATGGAAAAGACAGATAATAACAAGTTTTGGTAAGGACGTAAAGCAACTAGGATGCCCATGAATTGCTGGTGGGAGTGTAAACTTACACAACTTTGGAAAACGGCTAACATAGCCTATGACCCAGCAATTGCACTTTTAATTATGTTTAGAGAAATGTGAACATAAAATGCACTGAAGATATGTACAAGAATACTCTGAAGTAGCACTATTCATAATAGCCAAGAATTGGAAACATTCCAAATGTTCAAGTATGGAATGAATAAATAACGTTGTACGCTCACACAATGGACTTCTGTACAATAATAAGGGTGAGTGATTATTGCCACATGCAACGACTTGGATGAATCTTATAATAAAACATGAAGGAAGCTAGATACAAAAACAAGTGCATAGTCTATAATTCCATTTACAAAGAGTTCAGAAACATAAAAGTAGTGAACGGTGGAAGAGGTCAGGGTAGTGTTTTACCTTTGGCATGGGTAGTGTGGCTGGGAGGAGGCACAAAGCACCGGAAAACCAGTAATATTTTGTTTCTTTACCTGGTGATGATTACATGGGGCATGTTCAGTTTGTGAAAAATCAGGTAACTGTATACTTACAATTTGTACATTTGTCTGTAAGTATGTTGCTCTTCAAAATAATATATATATATAATAGGTAAGGAAAAACACTCGTTAAAAGAATTTATCAGGTGATCCTTTATTTGCTTTTTTAAAAAATACGTTATCTCCATAGAAAAAGTTTCAAATTATTTATGTACCAAAATGTTACATTTTGGTGGATGGGATTATTGATGATTTTGATTTTCTGCTTTGCACTTTTATTTATCCGGGGTAGGAGTAATGTAGAAAGAAACACAGGGACATTGGAAAAATATGGTCCAGTCCCTGAGTTTCTATACTATGTCTATACTACGTCTTGAAGTTGAACAGATTTGAATCAGGCTGACAAGACAGGCAAATGCTAGAGAAATATCTCAGGTTCTCCTTAGTTACAATCATGACACCAGTCAGCAGAAGCTTTTAGGTTTCAAGGTCTGTGCAAGAGGCCATTGTCAAAGTCTCAGTGTAGATCTCTCTCTGCTGGTAAAAACTTCTCTTTCTTGAAGCACTGAGGTAGTGGCTGAGTTAATATTGCCGCTGAAACTTAAAGGAGATTTAGGGAGGCTGACAAGAACAGAACATTTTTCACATTATTTTCATGGCTCTTAAGGGATCTTAGACTTGGTATCTAAGGGAGGGGTTGAAAGATATAGGAGATATTTATAACAGAACTTCTGACTGCTAAATCTCTATATGCATTGAAATCAATTTCCCTCTTCATTTTTTCTTCAAAGGCATAGCTGCCTACTTTGTAGTTGGACCTTAGATATTAAATTTGTTGTGATTTAAGGGAGAGGTACATAAGCTTGGTCTTCGATGTTTTCAATTCAATTGGTAAATTTTTCTTAGTCATCCAGGAAAGGTCAAAGTTTTGGCCTCATAGTTAAATGTTTTGTCACAAGCCAATTCAATCACACATGAACCAAACAGGTCTAACATGATTTTACTGGCCAAAATCCAGCCAGCCTCTGCTGCACTGTCTCTTACTTCACAAACTTGGAATAATCCTTGTAGTGTTTCCAGAGTGGCCGAGACTCTCTAGTTCCGGGTGCATGTGTGCATAAGAAGTGCAGGTCCTTTGGGCAGCTTCGGTGGTTCCGCTGTTGTTCTAGCCTATTCTTTAATAATCATACATGGATTAAAAGTTCAGGAAATCATTTCCTTGTTAAAAATAAGAAAGCTAAAATTCCATTTAAGCAGGAAGATTATTAGAGAAATTGTTCAAGAAAGTTTCTATGGGTTAGCTCACAAAAATAGGTATAGTACTTTTTTTTTTTTTTTTTTTGTATTTCCAAAATCAAAACATCAAGGTGGAAAAAGAACTAGTCAAACAACTTTCTTTTTTTTTCTTGGCTGTGGCATGTGGGATCTTAGTTCCCCAAGCAGGGATCAAACCCGTGCCCCCTGCAGTGGAAGCGCAGAGTCTTAGCCACTGTACCACCAGGGAAGCCCCCAAACAACTTTCCAAGAGTCTTTTTATGTTGCTTACCTAAAAGGAGTTACCTTTTTGGGGTGCTTTCCTTGTTTTGCCCTAATAGGCACTTTATTTCAATCTATTATTGAATCGTCACAACGATCCAGTGAAAAAAGTGCTATATTGTTGTCCACATTTTACAAATGAGGAAACTGAGACATAGGATGCTTAAGAAACTTGTCCAAGGTCATTCAGATAGGAAGTGGCAGAGCTGGGATTCCCATAAAGATTCATACTGTTGCACAGACTAAATTCTTAACTATTCCAATACATTTCCCAAATATATGTGTTATCTATTAGTGCAAATATAACTTTCTTGATTCTTTTTTGAAACAATCCAGTAGGGAAGAGGTTAATATTTTATGTCCTTGTAGATATACCCTACCCTCTTGACCACATCTCCCCAACTCAAGCATTTTCCTCTCTATAGCCATTTCTTTTTTCTTTACCTTAATCTCAAGCTCTGAGTGGAAATCAGAAGTAGCACCTCACTACAAAGAAGTTAAGGACATTGTAGTGAGAGCAGCGGTTCTCAACTGGGAGAGATTTTGTCTACTACCTTCCACGCTCAGGTACTTTTTTTTTTTTTTTTTCCGCGGTACGCGGGCCTCTCACTGTTGTGGCCTCTCCCGTTGCGGAGCACAGGCTCCGGACGCACAGGCTCAGCGGCCATGGCTCACGGGCCCAGTCGCTCCGCAGCATGTGGGATCTTCCCGGACCGGGGCACGAATCCGTGCCCCCTTCATCGGCAGGCGGACTCTCAACCACTGCGCCACCAGGGAAGCCCAACCCTCAGGCACTTTTGAAAGTGTCTGGAGACATTTTTGATGATCGCAACTTGGAGCAGGGGGAGTGTTGCTTCTGGCACCTACTGGGTAGGAGTCAGGGATGTGGCTGAACATACTATGAGCACAGGAATCCCTCCCAACAGAAGAGAACCATCTGGCCCCAAATGTCAATAGTGTTGAGGTTGAGAAACCCTGACTTGGAGGGATAATCATAAATTGCCTTACAAGGCTTGTTAGTATGAGCGTATCTAGGACAATACCAGTTCTGTAACTAGGCGCTATCTTGTAAATTCCAACAGCTTTAACGTACTCAGGATGGCTCCTGTGGACAAAAGAATCGTCTCAGAGATTGTTTCCCAAACATTTATAGGATTCTCATACAAGTGGTTAATAATTTATTCAAAGAAACAAGAAACAAACACTTGAAATGCAAGCCGTTCCTTTTAAGGGAAGAGGAGGGAGAGAGATGCTCTGAAAGAAGTTGATTCATACATTAGATTAGTTCTGACCTCATATTTAGTAACTTGTACCTTGACCTACAGATTAAATTCTGTGTGGCATTTGTAGACGTCTGCAAGACTTACAATGAAGGTATCTGAGGATAAATATTCTCTCCCAATATTGTGAAATAAGAAAGTGCACATCTACAGATAAACTAATAGACAACATTAAAATTGGAGCCAAAGTCATTCTTACAGCAGCTTCAATGTCATATACTTTATATAGGTGTGTTGTGTTATTGGGTGGCTGTATTTAGCCTTCTAATGGGCTCTGCAATCACTTATTGATTCATTTTCAGAATATTCCTGGGGTAGTACTAGTTTACGGTAGAAGGGTTTTGGATGGAAATAGAATCAAACATAGTAAAAGTAATGTAAAAAGTAGCAAAAAGGTGAAAATTATGGATCATAGGAAGTGATATTTCTGTTTCAACTTACCTTTGACAATGTCACATGGGGAAGTGGAAAGAGTTCCAGCTGTGGTGTCTGATAGACCTGGGCCTCATATGTGATTCTGCCATTTCCTAGTGGTTGGAATAGAATTACTTAGACTCTCTAAGCCTCAGTTTTCTTATCGGTAAAACAGCACAGTGAGAACTTCACCTAAGAGCTTTGTGAAGATTAAATGAGATTATTCATGTAAGGTGAGAAGTACACACTCCCTGCCACATGGTACCCCTCATGAAATGTTAGGCTTCTCTTCTATAACGTTCACAGGAATTGACTGAAGTTAATTAAAATCAATACACAAAACATTAGGGAATTACACTTTATATTTATTTAGTGGCTTGTTTCGTCATCTGAAATCACATTAGCTGCCAGTAAAATTTTCACATGGACATTTGTCCTGTAATTTTTATTACATTCTGATGAGATTTAGGATGTAAGTGGAATTCACAGAGAAATGTAACTAAGAGGTAGATAACAAAACCACCACTAATTTGACTTCAAGGTCATATTAAAAAGTGATTTTTCCAGGAACTTTCCTGGTGGCACAGTGGTTAAGAATCCGCCTGCCAATGCAGGAGACACAGGTTTGAACCCTGGTCCAGGAGTATCCCACATGCTGCAGAGCAACTAAGCCCGTGCACCACAACTACTGAGCCTGCGCTCTAGAGCCCGTGTGCCACAACCACTGAAGCCCGCGATCCTAGAGCCCGTGCTCCGCAACAAGAGAAGCCACCGCAATGAGAAGCCCGTGCATCACAACGAAGAGTGGCCCCCGCTTGCTGCGACAAAGACCCAACACAGCCAAAAATAATAAATAAATAAATAAATTTAAAAACAAAAGACAAAAAATAAAATACATCTTCCTAAAACTTAAAAAAAAAAAAAAAAGTGATTCTCCGTAAAGGTCCATAGAGAGTCTTTCTGATTATAGGTAGGAAATTGCAGTAAATGTGGGATGCAAATAAATAGGTAAGACCCTTGCATACCTGGGACTGGGTCAGGGTTCCCAAACCATACTGAAAGTATTGGTCCATAATTGGTACAATTTTGGATGGTACAATTTTGGTCTATCAATTCTCTGATAGACTTCCGGAGGTAATGTGAATTGGTACAATTTTGGATGGTAATTTAGAAATAAATTTAGAAATATGTCTTAAACCTTAAAGTAATTTCTGATTTCAAATCACACTATCCTGAGGAAATAATCCTTAAGAGTTTATAGGCAAATATGATTATCTAAACATTATTTATAGCAATGAAAACTTAAAAAATTATAAATCACCAAGAATAGGTCAAATAAATTGTCATACCCATGAGAAAGGGATGCTATGAAGCCATTTTTTTAAATGTTGACCCAAGAAGATGCTCAAAATATAACACTAGGTGCAAAAAAAAGGGGTGTAAAACATTTTTTTACAAAATGAAACTGATTTATTTTGTTTATATAAATATACATATATACTTATAAATACATTTTTTAAAATATTTATTTATTTATTTATTTGGCTGTACCGGGTCTTAGTTGTGGCACGCAGGATCTTCATTGCCGCATGCAGGATCTTTAGTTGCGGCATGCAGGATCTAGTTCCCTGACCAGGGATCGAACCTGGGCCCCCTGCATTGGGAGCTGCAGAGTCTTAACTGCTGGACCACCAGGGAAGTCCCTATAAATATTTACATAGATACAAAGTATATGCCTGAACAACAGTGGTTGTATCTGGGTGGAGGTATTATGGATGATTTTTGGTTTTTTTATACTTTTCTTATTTTGTGATTTTTTACAACAAAAATATTGCTTTTATACTCAATAGGTAAAATAAATACTATATGCTATATAATTTTGGAGTGCTTAAAAAAGGTGCAGTTCTACCTCAGCCCTGAGGGGTGGAACTGCTGGTCTGTCAGGAAAGTAGAGGGCCAAAGGAATGAGCTGTCCAGCTTTGGAGAAAAATCTAGACCAACAGCCTCTTCAAGGGCCTAATTAACATGTAAGCTGTGCCGAGCTAATTTAAATAATAAGCCTGTGTACCTGCAATTTGCCTAACCTGTGGAGAGTTTACACCTTGAAATTACCATGCTCTGTCAGTAGTTTTTTCGCTCCAACTGGCTGACTGAGCATGTGTGAGAAGTGGACATGGGGCAGAGGAGGGAGGCAAGGAAGAAGGAAAGAGGAAAGCCTGTGGGCCATAGGGGCATGGAGTTCAGAAAAGACCCACCCTCCCTTCTGCTATCCAGGCATTACCTCCGATGATGTCAGCAGAAAGCCAGCAGGGAACTGCATCTTTTAGGTTAGCAGTCATATTTCTTAATACTCCCAGTTACTGCAAAGTTGGGAGGAAGTAAACACTGTCAAAGTTGCTAGATTCCATTTCCTTCATTTTTTGTTTTAAATTTTACACCAACTTTAAGGACAGGAAGCAGAATAGAGGTTTAGACTAGAATTCAAAGAGATACCCAGGCTTAGAGCTACATATACCACTCTCCCCTCCCTGGGACATTAGAAAGCAGACAACCATCTGAATTGAACTCTTTCTTTAACCTTTTTTCTGTTGTTATTTGCATGAACAGTCATACTGGGGCAAGAATGTTAAGATAAGGGAGTAATTTGCAGGATTACTCCAACAATGGGCTTAGGGTACCTAGGCATAGTTCATAATACCTATTGATATGTTCCTCCATTACATTGAATCTATTGTCACTTCCATTTCTCTGTCCCCTTTCATTTATTTTTCTTTTGCCTCTGCAGAAAGGATGAGAAGATAGATTTTAAAAATAAATTCAGAAAGTATAGTTTTTCTCTGATTATAAAAAATATATGTGATAATTGGCAATATAAATTATTATCTCATCACCTGGAGAATCCCCTCCCTAATATTTTAGCATAATTTCTTCCAGACTTTTTCCAGTCTATTTGAGTACATGTTTACATTTTTGTATGTAATTATTCTACAACAGAAATTTTCTTGGTTGAATTATATAAAATTAACTGAAACATTCACAAAATATTTAGTTATTTGGTGCGTTACTAGTTTTTCTCGATTATGCTAAATTTTTGTTCGTATCTTTGTTTCCTTAGACTACATTCCTAGCATTAAGAAGTACCAGGTCAAAGGGTATGAACATTTTTCAAATTTTTGATACAGGTTGCCAACTGCCCTCCGAAAATTTATACCAATTTATAGTCTTATCAACTGTGCAAATAAACTTAAATCTAGATTTTCAAGCCACAAGAAATTACACAACTATTATAATAAATTTGATTCTGACGACAGCCAAAAAACTAAAAATGAATACTACTTTGGTCATTCCTTAGCCTCATTTCATGGACTGGGACTGTTGTTTTGCCCTTATCTACTTTGAGATATTCTTAGATAGAATGAGGATGTAGGATGAAGCCTGGATACAAAAGAAAATGTGAAATATTTCTAGAGGCACTTTGTGAAATGCTCAAGTGATTCTATTATTGATAACTCCAAAGGCTCCCTCTTACCTGCAAGGTGGAATCCAGATTCAGGCATCTCTGTTCTCAGGCTCAACAAGCAAAACATATTTATTGAGCCTGCTATGCTCCAAGCCTTCTTCAAGGCACCAGGGATCCAGCGCTGAACAAGACGAGGTCCCCTCTTCATGAACCTTGCAGTCTGGTAATCCCACTGCATTGAGCCACACAAAATTGTTTGCTTTAGTCAGACCTGTATTATGCTGCTTTATGCTCATTCCTGCCTGATTAGTTAATCTTGTCCCATAAACCCTAAGCCTTATCAGTCAAGGCTTATCCTAAGTCTCCTGTGACACTCTCTCCAGCTAGTCCAATCAACCAAGCACTTAAGTCTGTACTCACAATTTAGCACTTGATGAGTCATTTTCTTGTTCAACTCTCTAACACCCTCCTGAGAAGGACTGCAAGCTCCTTACCCACAGCTTCCCCAAAGCACCTAGTGCAGTATATGCGCCAAGTGGCCCTTTCTTTACCAGAATGTTGCTTTAATATAGTAGGATGACACACTGAATAAGGCTTCTCTGTCTTGGACCAACCCTGTCCAAGAAGATTTCATTACTTAGGTCCCAAAGGTCAGTTTAGTTGCAAGGATAAGTCAGAGCCCCTAAAGTGAGGGTTAGAGTGGGGCTCCAGCAAAGAGCACAGGTCTGGGAAGCAGGGAACCAGAGTTCATTCCTGGCTCTGCCACTCACATAGGTGTCCTTTGAAAACACAGTATCTTGGGAGAATCCTATGCTCCTTTGTGTTTTCGATTCTTTTGTAAAATGGGGTCAATGATACATTTGCTACCTATTTCATAGTGTTATTGGGAGGATCATACGAGAAGTTATATGTAAAAAGTTATATGTGCGAAGTGTTATAGTTTTCCTCTTTTTTAAATTTATTTTTTGAGATATAATTGACATATAACATTATGTTAGTTTCAGATGTGCAACATAATGATCCAATATTTGTATATGTTGCAAAATGGTCACCACAATAAGTCTACCTAACATCTGTCACCTGGCATAGTTACCAACTTTTTCTTGTGGTGAATACTTTTAAGATCTACTCTCTTAACCACCTTCAAATATGCAATACAGTATTATTAACTATAGTCACCATGTTGTACATTACATCCCCATAACTTACTCATTTTATGGCTGGACATTTATAACTTTTGACCACCCATTTTGCCCAGCATCCTCAACCCCTGCCTCTGGCAACCACCAATTTGTTCTCTGTATCCATGAGCTTATTTTATTTGTTTGTTTTTGTTTTAGATTCCCCGTATAAGTGATATTATGTGGTATTTGTCTTTCTCTGCTTGACTTATTTCACTTAGCATAATGCCTTTAAGGTCCATCCATATTATTGCAAATGGCAAGATTTCATTCTTTTATATGACTGAATAATATTCCATATATATGTACACGTATAATATTTATCCATTCATCCATCGATGGACATTTAGGTTGTTTTCATATCTTGGCTATTGTAAATAGTGCTGCAATGAATATAGGGGTGCATATATCTTCTCGAGTTAATGTTTTTATTTTCTTCAGATCAATACCCAGAAGAATTGCTGGGTCATATGGTAGCTCTATTTTTAATTTCTTGAGGAGCCTCCATACTGTTCTCCATGGTGGTTGCATCAACAGTGTACAAGGGCTCCCTTTTCTCCACATCTTTGCCAACACTTGTTATTTCTTGTCTTTTTGATAATAGACATTCTAACAGGTGCGAGGTGATATCTCATTGTGGTTTTAATTTGCCTTTCCCTGATGATTAGAGAAAATATCCTGTCATCTGCAAATAGTGACAGTTTTATTCTTGAGGTGTTTTTAAGGGTCAGGGCACACAGATTCAACACACTGTGGTTAAAGGCAATAATCAGAAAAAAGTTACATGTGTACCCACCACTGTTCAATATACTGGGTATCAATATAAGTATTTTTTCTATTTCCTAAAGGACATCCTAGTCAGAATAGGTAATAAGATTTAATACTTATATCATAGAATGTTGCCATTTTTTTCTAGCTCCATAGATTTTTTTTTTGCATCAAGAAGTTATGAGACAGCAATGTGAGTGATTTTCTCTTAACAATTTAGAAAAATGGGACTAATACACATTGCACCTATTTCACTTAGCATACCTCATTGGAATAAGCAACTCAAATTGGTAAAATGATTCAATGAAAAGGTATTACATAAGAGGTGGTTTTTTAATTTTTCCTGCATTTTCAATAATATTTCCCAGTCAGTCTTAATCATATAGCTCTTTCATTTCTAGACACAAAAAAGCTAAAGAAATGAACCAGTCTGTAACCCACACTGAGGCATTAACTGGTGTCATGTAATTACAAGACAGGCGTATCAGCACTCCTAAGCCTGAAAACAACAGCATCCCAATAACACGGGGTCATGGGCAGCCTGAAATCCTGACCACCAGTGACTGGTTGCTGTACCCCACAGCTGTTAACAACTGTAAGAGTACCGATTATGGAGCTGAACTCCATTTTATTAACAAGCCCTCCCTCCTATGTGTATTGGCAGAGGTCTTGGTACTGGTTTCATAAACTGATCTCTGGTTGTAGGAAGTTCATGGAACTGATCCAATTGGCTTACACACTGAATCACCACTCCTCTCCCAAAAGAGATCCCCAGCTTGGAGAAGTGAGATATCTGGCAGGTTTAAGGTATTATCTGTTCAGGCTGGCGATGAATACTAATGACCCTTTGTTGTGTTTTAAAGAGAGACTGACTGAGAGGGGAGGGATAGAAGGAGGGGAGACTGCCAAGAAAGGGAAAACAATTTGTAAGAAGGACTGGGTTAGGCATGATATAGTGTAAAGGAAGGAGAAATAAAAATAAACAACAAAAGGGAGGAATGCTGAGAGGAGGAAAAGAAGTTATAGAATAATCAAGAAAGGCTGAGGTGGGAAGGAGAAGCCTTGTAGTATGATTTCTGGTTTTGTTACTTAGGTTTTGTTAACAGAACTGGGTTTGAATATCAGCCCCTGCATTTTCCAGCCCTATGACCTTGGACAAATTATCTCACCTCTCAGTGCCTGTTTATTAATCTGTAAAAATAAAAATAAGAATAGTACCTGTTTGGTAGAGTTGTTGTGAGGATTGAAAATAGCATAAAGTGTGTGGCATGTGGCAGCTATTCAAAGAGTAGCTGATATTATTACTGTTGTTCTGGTTATTGTTATTGTTGTTAGAGGCGATAACATTATTGTTGATAGTAACGGTACTGTTTGACAGTAATAAAACACAAACAAATCAGTTGCCATGAAATTCAGCAATAAAAGAAAGTGCAAGATGAAGGAGGCCTCAGATGTCAGTTTTAGCAAAAGAAGCTAGAACATCGCTGTGCCTGGTGAAGGAAGAAAGAATGCATTATATTATTCACATATTAGACATTCTACTGCACATCACTTTTAATTTAAAGGACTTCAGCCAAGCAAGAAGAAATAAATCCTATACTGTATATACAGGATCGGTTTTGTTCAGAGCCCTTCTTTTTCCAGTTCTTTAGAATATGTTGTAGTGTCAACTCCCAATTTGACCTTTATTAATTAGAATAAAAGATTGAGAATTCCTGCACATCAACATAGATAGTGTTATCATGACTGTTCTTTAGTTGATTTTATCTTCTTAAAGGACCCTAGCAGGTGGATTTCAGTTAAGTTTCATACTGAAACGATTCTTTTTTTTTTTTTGCTGTACGTGGGCCTCTCACTGTTGTGGCCTCTCCCGTTGCGGAGTACAGGCTCTGGACGCGCAGGCTCAGCGGCCATGGCGCATGGGCCTAGCCGCTCCGCGGCATGTGGGATCTTCCCGGACCGGGCCACGAACCCGTGTCCCCTGCATCGGCAGGCGGACTCTCAACCACTGCGCCACCAGGGAAGCCCTGAAACGATTTTTTTTTTAATGCTTGATTTTATTTAAGAAGTCAACAAGATTAGTTATTCTGTGGCTCATATGAGATGAATGATTTCCTTAGGTGGGAAAGCAAATGATTAGGCACCTGGATTTCTAAAGGACTTGATATTTAAGTGCTATAGCACATAGTTCTGATACAGTTTATTATTGTAAATGCAAACTAGCAGTATGCATGCTTTACAGCAATGATTTTAAAAGAAGTACCAGTGTATCAAGGGTGAAAACTAAATATTTCTCTCCTTTAATGCATCATTACAATAGTATCAGATAACTAAGTCAAATTAAAATGTTTATTCATTGTTACTAACAATTTAAAGAGTACCTCTAGTGGGTACATAATCAAAGTTCCAGGGTGATAGAAAAAAAAAATATTGGTGTACTGAAGGAAGACCATCTCTGTCCTGGGAGAGAACATTCTTGATTTATTTAAAAAAAAATCCACATTAGCTCCATTGCCTAGTGTGATTCAGATATCTCTTATATTAAAAAGTGCTTTGGTAGGGCTTCCCTGGTGGCGCAGTGGTTGAGAGTCCGCCTGCCATTGCAGGGGACACGGGTTCGTGGCCCAGTCCGGGAAGATCCCACATGCCGTGGAGAGGCTGGGCCTATGAGCCATGGCCGCTAAGCCTGCGCGTCTGGAGCCTGTGCTCCGCAACGGGAGAGGCCACAACAGTGAAAGGCCCGCATAACGCAAACAAAAAAAGTGCTTTGGTAAATGATATTTTGAAGAAAAATCTGCATTGTATGGGATGGTTAGTGAAGCACCTAAGTGTTCCGTAGGCTCTAAATCCTATGTGTTTGTTACACCTTAGAGAACAATGGGTGTCCCTCTTTGTTTTGAAGTTCTCACTACTGAAATCCAGCCCTCACCCTGAACACCCAGTACTAATCATCCTCACTGTGAGTCAGTTGAATCCGAATCTCTCAGTGATGACCCTTGAAAATTGACAATGTGAAACTCCGCTGGGAAGGAAGCAGAGATGTTGTCTAAGTTGTGACTTCTCCTTCAAGGAGGGAATACAGATAAGCTTATTCAATCTCACTGAAGATGAAATTAAGCAGAGTTTCGCTTATGTGTACTGTTCTACTGGATATGGAGGGTCAATTGGTGCCTAATTACTCCATATCGTCGTTAATGCTGATGGAATACCAAGCCCTATGCAGCAGGAATGCCACAGATAAAGCATTTTCTAACATCTTGTCCTCATGTTCTCATAGTAAAGTGGTCCGAGAGAACAGTATTTAGAGTCATAAAGTCTGGGTTCAAATATCAGACTTGTCATTTACTAGTTGTGTAGCTTCTTTAAGCCTCTGTTTCTTCATTTGTAAAATGGGGGTTATACTCGTTTCTACCTCAAAGGGGTTCTATGAGAACTAAATGAGATCATAAATATAGATCACTTAATACAGTACCCCACTCGGTAAATAATTATTTCTTCTCTTTTCCCACCAAGCACCCTCTTCCTTCCATCTTCCTTCTGCTCCTTCCACAGCCCATTCTATTCCATGTGACCTTTAAAAATCTATGGGTAAAATGCAAAATCGATAGCTAGTGGGAAGCAGCCACATAGCACGGGGAGATCAGCTCATTGCTTTGTGACCACCTAGAGGGGTGGGATAGGGAGGGTGGGAGGGAGACGCAAGAGGGAGGAGATATGGGGATATATGTATATGTATAGCTGATTCACTTTGTTATAAAGCAGAAACTAACACACCACTGTAAACTCCAATTAAATTAACTCCAATTAAACTCCAATAAAGATGTTTAAAAAAATCTATGGGTAGTGCTGGTAGGAATGTAAATTGGAAAATCACTTAGGAAAACTCTTTGGCAACATCTACTGAAGCTGAACAGGGTATACCTTGTGATCCAGAAAATTCACTCTAGCTCTATACCTAATAGAAACACGTACAGAAGACAATGTTGCAGGAAAGTTCATAGCTGCACTCTTCAAAACAGCCCCAACCCAGAAACAGACCACATGTCATCAGTAAAACAGATAAATAAATTGTGGTATATTCACACATTGGAATACTATACAGAATGACAATAGATGAACTACAGATCTATATTACGGTACAGTTGGGTCTCCAAAACATAATGCTGAGCCAAACGAAGTCAAGTATAGGGTGTATATGCCATAATATTCCACTTATGAAAAGTTCAAAAACTGGCAAAACTAATTTACCGCGTTAAAATTCAAGATAGCGGTTAAATGGGAGGAAGGTAAGGAGGGGTCTTCTGGGCTTCTGGCACTGTTGTTTCTTGAACTTGGTGCATGGGAGTGTTATATTTGTGAAAACTCATCAAGTTGTACACCTATGATTTGTACACATAATACTTAAGAAAAGCTGTATGATATGCTATGGCGAATGTTAAAAAAAAATCCTGAAATTTAACAGATTCACTTTTCCTGTTTAGAAAGCACCAGTATGAAATTATGCATCAGGCGCCTTTGTTTCCTTTCAAGGATCTCTGGCATGTTATCCTTTAGTATTCTGTAGGAAACTAGTAAGCGTTTTCTCTGTCCTTTAACTAGTTGACATAGCTAGAGAATCATTACCTCTTTGGCTGGCAGCAAGGAAATCTATGTAATTGTCTTTCCTAAGTATGTTTTACTTCCTAGGATTGAATGAAACTTTTTCAGAAATTATTAATATTTTGACTATGGGTGTAGTCAGATTTTTTTGAATAAAGTGGTTGTCTGAAACTATAAACTTTAAAGAGATAATTCATAAACACACATTTACTATGAGAGGATTTTTCCAGAAATATATTTCTTTTTCCTGTAGGTAGACTAGTAGGGTTCTTTCTCTTATACTTTCAGCTGGTGAAGTTTAATAGGGTTCTTCCAGCTGAAGTCTAGAAAACAGTGTGGTTACTCAGTAAGGCACTGGGTTTGTGAGATTGTTCAACTGCCTTCTGATTTGTGCAAAATTTTCACATCCAAGTAGCTAGAAGAAAGCCTTAGTTAATGATACACTTTTATACTTAGTGACTAAAAATAAGATCGAAGGGACTTCCATGGCTAGTGACATAAATTTAATCTCAGTAAGAAGGGGAAAGAATGTGGGATATAACTACTGGATCGGTTTTTATTTTAATGTTTCTTTTCCTGGACAAAGTCATAGTTAGGAGCTGATTTTTAGTTGCTAATGACTTACTACTAAATAAATCTTTAAAATTCTGTCAATGATTTTTTTTTTTAGGCTAAGCAGATTCATGGCTGAGGTATGTGTGTCCTGGAGGAGACGGCCCATAGTTTAAAGTCCAGCATTGCACAACTTGATGCTTCAAGGTCATTCATCATAATTTTGAGGTGTTTTTGCACAACAAAAATGAGTGTGCTATGTGTGATTCCCAAGTTTACAATCACTTTTCTATAGTTTACCAGACCATGGTTTAGGCCTGGATTTAAAGGCACGTGAATGGTCACGCTTTCTCTCTCCAACTTTATTTCTAACCCCAACAAACAGATTCGTTTCATGTTCTCCCATACTATGCTCATTCCTACCCTGTGACTGAGTTTATGTAGTTTCCTCTCTCTCGTGCCTGTAACTGAGCAGGACCCTACAGGGCCTTCCTGGGACAGGTCTTTCCCCATATCCTCTGCTTTAGCTCCTCTCTGAAGTACCTAGATAACAGTATTTAATGCACATTTCCTGAGTTGTTTTACAGATGTGAAAACCCCCCACCAAATGGAAGATATCAACTATTTGATGACCATGAGCACATGGGCCCAGGCCTAAGGACTGATAATGTTAACCCTTGTGACACAGTCCTGTTACCTCGCCAGCAGCCAATCAGAGAATTGTGCATCAGCTGATCACATACCCCGTGACCCCCCCTCCCTCACCTGGCTTTTAAAAATGCTTTGCTGAAACTCGGGGGAGCTCGGGGGCTTTTTAGGGCTTGAATCACCCGTCTCCTTGCGTGGCCTTGCAATAAACCTTTCTCTACTCCAAACTCCGATGTTTCGGTTTGTTTGGCCTCACTGTGCTTCGGGCACACGAACTTGTGCTAACATTCCTACTCAATTTCCACACTTCTTTCAAGTGCCAAATAAATAAAAGAATTCACAAACACAGTTTGTTCATCAGTTAATAAGTCAGACCCCCAAAGAAGAGAAAATGAGCTCCTGGTATTTTATTATCTTTTGGGGATGGATTCTAGACCAGTTGTCTTTTCCCTTCTTTGACCACAAAGTTATTAAATGGCCTTTTCTGAGTCAAATTTTCTAATAAACATTTCCTGAGTGCCTGCTCTGTGTCTGTTGGGTTTTGTGCTAGGCGTTGGAAATACAGGAATGATTAAGACAGTTTCCCTGCCCTCAGAGAATTTGCAGTCTAGAGGACTGTAAGCAAATAATTTCACACAATGTAAAATGAGTATTGAGTAGCATAGGAATCCAGAGGAGAGGCATCTAAACCCAGTTTGTAGTAATAGAGGCGCAACCATTGTGGAAAGATCTGGAGGAGGTAACACCTAAGCACAGTCTTAAAGGATGAGTTGTAGTTAGCCAAATGAGGGAGGCAGGAATTTCCAGAAGAAGAAACAGCATGAGCAAAGGCACAGAGGTGAGTAACAACATGTATGTGCATGCACAGGAAAGGACACACAAGCTCAAGAGTTTGAGGCAGAGAATGGCAAGAGATGATACTGAAAAGGTAGGAAGAAGCCATGTCATGGAAAGCCACGCATGGCCATGGGAATAATATACCCGAAGCAAGCAAGTAAACAAAAAATACATTCTCTAAAATACCTTGTATCTTAAATTTTACACCTCTAAACTTTCAAAGTTGTTAGAAGCTTCTCTACTGTATAACAGACAGGGAAAATTGCTGGTTGTTTCCTCTGCTTACCACCTACCCCTGGGATAGATAGATTCCTAGTCTCTATTCCCACGGTTACCATCTGTTTCCAGTGCCCCATGCAAACAGAACTTTGATATGGGACTTTGATAGTTTGGTAAATGCTATTAGATTTGCTTTTTAGCTCATTCTTTCATAAAGAGGTTTATAAGTCTTCCTTCTTCTCTTCTCTTCTATGTCCAAGACAGGCTAATGTAATTCCTTCATTTTAGCCTTTAGGTCACACCAGTAGCATATAACGCTAATCGGTCCATGCACACGCGCACACAGACGCACACACACACACCAGCCTGTGCTGTGTTCAGGACAAAATTAGATGAAACTTGCTGATACTTTCTCCTTACTACCTTCCCACTTCACTCGTGGACTTTCCTCTGCCTTACCTGCTCAGATTCCCCAGGGCATATTTGTATTGCAAATGGAAGAACAAAGGACCTGCAACATAGGATACAGGATTTGGCTGTAGGCTGGTTCCTCCGTGTGCAGTGATTTGTCCTGTGCTTCGTAGAACTGCCGTCATCTTTCATCTGTCTGATCGAGTTTAAATCCTTTGAGTTTTCTGATGAAAAGCTGCTACATTGGTAAATAGCATTATAATAATACTTTCCTCCCTGGCCAAGCTGGGATGCTTCCTCAGAGTTTATTTTCTAGGCCTCGCCTTTCTTGCAAAGTGAAGTCTTTGGTTAGGCTTAAAATTTCCCGTACACCTGCTCAATAATTTGTTTTGTTTGGCCTCTTTGAAATCAATCCCTGTAAAAGACAACGTTGTCCTGAAGGCTGAGAAAGGTGCTCGAGACATGGACTCAAAAGTTGCTCTTTTCAGGCAGAGCCAGCTGAGTAATCTTATCTCAACTGGCTACTTTTCAAAGTGCCCAGCTCCGGAGCTCTCCCTCTGGGAGCAGTGTTTGCCCCAGGGGATCAAGTGCTTTCTAGTGAGTGGCAAGACTTTGGGAAATCCCGGAGCCCAGGACAGTACAGTGTGTTCAGGAGAATCTTGGGGAACGGAATGGACCCCACAGACCATGCCCTCCCCACCTCCAGCCCCGGTGGAGATCAGCACTTGGCCTCAGGACAGAGACCAGACTAAGAGAGGAGGTTACGAGGAATCAGGGAACCCCAGAAAGGAGGCAAGATTGCGAAGGCACCTGCGCGGCTCTGAGTCAAAGGCTGTCAGTCATCTCGGCTCTGACTGCTCTGTTCTCTCACAGCCCAGCCCTTTCCCGGGGCCCGGGGCAGGGGATTGCTACATGCCAGCTTGCCAGGGGAAAAACCGGAGCCTCACTTTAGTCCCTTCCAGTAATTGACACGACAGGGTGCTCAGGTGGGGGAGGAGAGAGCTTACCTCCATAAATGGCCCCACCCCTGGGCATGGTGGCTCACTCTGGCAGGTAGCGACGGGGGAGTGTGCACCTGCCACCAGTCAAGCTCCGCCAGACTGCGAGACCGGCAGAGCAGCCCAGGGAGCCAGTGAACCATGGACAAGTTGAAGTGCCCGAGCTTCTTCAAGTGCAGAGGGAAGGAGGTAGGAATCTGGGAGCTATGGGAGGTGTGGAGGGCTTGGGAAGGGAAAACTTAAGGGGAGGCAAGTCTCAGATTTTGCTCTCTGCAGCTGTTCCCTGTTTTCCACATTTCTGTTCAACTGCCTTCATGTGTGCCCAAGATGTCCCCATAGAGTAGAGGAAACATAGAACAGTTCTTACTCTGGTGGCTAGATGTCTTAGGGTCACCTCATCCTCTGCCTTGGGTGTGCCCACCACCTTGTGTTTTCTGTCCCTCTCCAGACTGTGTCCATATGCGGGAGGGAAATGAGAAAATGTACTGTCCTTATCTGACCTGAAGAACTCTCCCCTGTCCTCTGAAGTGGAGCGAGCATTGCTCCACCTGGTGGGACAGAAGAATTTGTCTCTGAATATTATTTTGTGGCTTTCAGAAAAGCACTGATTTTACTCTCCAGGATATGGAGAGAAGTTAAACTTCCCTGACAACTCCAAACATCAAAACTACCACCCAGTATGAAAAAGAGTCTATGAATTTTTTTTAATAGAAACTATATTTCATCCTTTTTCTCAAATATCTCCTCTGATTTCAAGAGCGTTGATTTTACCTAATTCATCTTTAAGACTTTTGTATTTGAAATTTTATTTTCCCACCTTCATTTGCCCATCATGCTGGGTGCCACATGTACCCTTTCCACCAAAATTTGGATGATCTAACCCGAAGAAGTAGTAAAAATATCCACCTACAGAGCTTTTTTCATTTCATGGGATAAACGTTGTAAAGTAAAAGCAGCCATCCTCAGAAATCTCCCCAGCCTTGGAAAGTGTCCTCCTTAGCTGTGGTTTTCAGGGTTCATTCTCTCAATCTCTCTCTGCCTCTCTGTCTCTGTCTCTGTCTCACTGTCACTCTGTGGTTTTGTGAAATTATGCGTCTGTGGAATTTTTAATAGTAAAAAAAAACCAAGCTGTTGATATTTTCCCTTTTCTAGAAAGTGACGGCTTCATCTGAGAATTTCCATGTTGGTGGAAATGATGAGAATCAGGACCGTGGCAACTGGTCCAAAAAATCTGATTACATTTTATCTATGGTTGGATATGCAGTGGGATTGGGGAATGTGTGGAGATTCCCATATTTGACCTACAACAATGGCGGAGGTATTCCCCCCCCCCAATTTATTTCCTCTTCAGTTTTAAGTGCGGTGTTTTATGGCCTCTGAGGATATTATAATAACTGAGGAAAGGTATATGATAATATGGGTTAGTGGGAGGATAGGAAATGAGCATACTGCATTTTATTATTAGACTATGAGTTTCTAGCTCACGTTGGAAAGCTGGCTTCACAAGATGTTCAGATATAAACTTGATAAAAGTTGTATATTTAGCACTTCTGAGCTTCTGATCTGAAATCCCATGTCATCTTCAACTATGACTTCGTCTTCTTAATTTACACCTTCCTATGATAATCTGTTCACACTCAAGTTGTGTTTTGCCTAATTTATAGCTGAACCTAAGCAAAAGGCAGGGAATTCTCGTTCTCATAAGAAGCTCAAATAAATTGTTTGCTTAAATAAAATAAGGCATTACATTTTGGAAATTTAAGTGTGGAAGGAGTTGATTAAAAAGTAATTAAACGTTTTGTACTTTAAGCTGCAATATTCAGTTACATGTATTTCAAATTGGATTGATCATGTAGAAGGTCCTTTGAAAATGCAATAGAATGTAGATCAAGGCTAGGTGTTTAATTTCTGCAAAATAATGCAGTTTATACCTCATGGATCACTAAGGAAGACTCCATCAGAACAGGAGAAAAAAATAAGTCTGAAGTGACACACAAAAGGAAACAAAATGAATTGCATAATCTTCTAGTAATGTTGAAACCACTTTTCACTTACCATATTTTATTTACTTGTAATTACAGGTTCTGTTAGAAGTGTAGAGGTGACATCCCCTTATATTTCATAATTGGTTACCAGTGAAACGATGTCAGTATAAGTATTCTTCTTGGTACAATAGGATTTTGTGTGGTGATATTTCAATCTTATATTCCTTATTAATTGGTTATATTAAACATTCGTACTGGCCTTCAGAGAGTTAAGAAAGGGGCTCTGTTTATCAAACACTTTAAGTGTTGGTGACATAAATTACCCTATCTAGAGCATACATTGTTTAATCATGGGTTTGGTATAAATTTGAGCTGGAAGATGACTCAGGAATCACCGTCTTTTTGGTGTCTATGTCCTAAGGTCCGTGTAGTGGAGAGAAGCATTCAGGCTCCTTTCCAACTTCTTATGTTCAAGTTTAGAATAGGAAATTCCCTGTGAGTTGACATCATACCTAGGCCCAGTACTTACTATAAATTTCCAGGAACTATATTAAACTAGATTTAATAGAGAATTCTTAAACTTAGCTGAAATAAAATGGCATTATTTATTGTATGCTATTACCTCTTTCACCACTTCCTCTAAAAATTAATGTATCATATTGGCTCTCAGTTTTTAAAGATCACATCATTTGGGTAATGGATGATCTAGTCTCTCTCAATTGCTTCTTTCTCTTTTACCCAAGGGTAAAAGAGGAACATGAAATTCAAATTTGTCAAATGTTAATAGATTAGATTTTAAATTATGGTCAGGCTTGAAAGACTTGTTAAAATCTGGGGTCATTTTTATCTGTAGGAGCTTTTTAACAGTTTATGAAAGAGGAGTATCAGACTACCTTAGGGTCTAGGTCAGCAGGACTAACAATTGGTGACCACTATACTGGACTGATAATTTACCAGTTATGGTTGTTATTAATAATGAAATAATGAAATAATATAATGGGTGACAAGCCTTATACAGCATTGAGGAAAATCCTTCTTTGTGTGTGTCTAAAAACCTACTTACACTGGGCTAGCAAAGCGTTGCTTATTGTTGTGTTTAAACAGGGATATTTTGTATTACTTTTTCTTCATATTTATCATTGGTAGGAATTAAACTTCTATTAATCATAGTAATGATGGTATGTACATTGCAACATCTATAAAAACATATTTGTCCCTATGTTCTGGTGACTAGTATGTAACAAGTACTTTATTGTCTCCTAATTTTTAAAAATTAATTAATTAATTTTTGGCTGTGTTGGGTCTTCGTTGCTGTGCTTGGGCTTTCTCTAGTTGCGGCGAGCAGGGGCTACTCTCCGTCGTGGTGAGTGGGCTTCTCATTGCGGTGGCTTCTCTTTGTTGTGGAGCACGGGCTCTAGGCATGCAGGCTTCAGTAGTTGTGGCGTGCGGGCTCAGTAGTTGTGGCACACAGGCTCAGTAGTTGTGACTTGCGGGCTCTAGAGCGCAGGCTCAGTAGTTGTGGCGCACTGGCTTAGTTGCTCCGTGGCATGTAGTATCTTCCTGGACCAGGGCTCGAACCTGTGTCCCCTGCACTGGCAGGAGGATTCTTAACCACTGCGCCACCAGGGAAGCCCGGTTGTCTCCCATTTTTAGTAGAATATATTTTTAGGGTTAGAAAAAATGTAATTCCCAGGTATGATGTTATAGTAGCATAATAGGAAAAATATATGAGGAAAAAAATGTAACATGGCTGTATGAAATGTACATAATCCAAAGGCTATTTTTATTCACTTATCTCCACATTTTTTAATTAAACTTTGTTAAGACTTCTAGAATACTTGAACAGTAAGCTTAATATTCTGTCCCTGCCTCTACCAAAAATCTGGTCATAGTTCTAATGAATAGTATTATGCCCTAAAAGCGGGCAGAAAAAAAGTAAAATAATAAAAGGTTTAAAACAAAAACCAAAAATGGGCCTGAATAATGTAAATGTAGGAGAATTAGTCCTTATGAAATTGAAAGTTAATTCTGAATGCATCTCAATTGTTCAGATTCTTCTACCAAAAATAATATTTCTTATTAACGTTGAGTGAAGACCCTTATGACTATTTGGAGAATACTGAACTTAGCTGTAGTAACTTCCACTTTGAACCACATTTAACATTTGAACCCTAAGTCTTAAACACTGTTTATTTTTTAAGGAGAAAGGCGGGAACTTAACTTTGAAAATATACTATGTGCCTGCCCATTTCGCCAAGTGTTTTCACACAGGCTCTGTGATTGTTGGCATTGTTCTTCCCATTTATGAGGAACCCAAGGTTAAGAGGTTAGGTAATCTGCCTCAGGTCACATAACTGGTATACGATGGAGCCAGGATATAAAGCTAGGGCTACCTGGCTCCAAAGCCTGTGATCATTCAACTTCTCTGGATTGCTTTTTACGGGCTATTGTTTTTAATAATCACAATAACCTCATTAGGTAATACTAGCATCCCCATTTCATGGATGAGGAATCCAAGATTTAGAGAATCAACTATTTTCTCACAGACAGTAGTAAATTTGGAGCCTAAACCCAGTACTCTCTGACTCCACTATATCAGAATGCTTTCAAAATGTTGTGCTAGTTGCCGAAGTGCCATCCGGATTTGGGCATATAATAGTGCTTTGGTTCTTTTTTTGTGTTTTCTAGGTGCCTTCTTGATACCTTATGCGATTATGCTAGCACTGGCTGGTTTACCTTTATTCTTCCTAGAGTGCTCACTGGGACAATTTGCTAGCTTAGGTCCAGTTTCAGTTTGGAGGATTCTACCATTGTTTCAAGGTTGGTATTAAAATGTTTTCCTTATTGGTCTATTCCTGCATATAGCTGTCCTCATATTAAAGGCAAAAGGGCATACGTTGCTTTTCTGACTATTTGACACTGTCGAATTTAGAAATCAAATGTTACTTTATATTTCTCTTTATCTTGGGCTGCAGGTATGGTAGGGGTTAAGAAGGATATGAGAGAGTTGTTAAGGTGTCATTATTTTCCTGTTTTCACCTTTTGAATTATCTTGGCAGAAAAGTCGAAGGGCAGGTCACTATTTGTTCTTGAACATTCCTAATGGAATAGGACACTAGGAAAGTTTTTTTTTAATGCTTTGATTGTTATTAAACATCCAATAGCCTTTCTGTTTGAAGATTAGATATCATTTTGGTATGTGCTAGCTGCTGAAAACTACTCGTAAAGGCTTCAGTGTAACATCAAAAATATATTTATAGCGAGGTGGATAGAATATAGTGCTGGAATATTAAGGAAGCTACCTCAAAAGCTAGTCTTAACATAGGAGTTACATTCAGTATGCTTGCTGTATTTTGAAACCACTGAGCTAAAGAAATTTCAGAAGTTTAAATTTGGATGGTTACTGAGTTATTGAATTTTCTTTACATGCACTTGTAGAAATGCTGTACACTCTCCTTTTAGGACATTCATTCAGAGGATTTATCTTCTACTTGTCAAAATGTTGGTTTATATATGTCCATACCACTCTCTCACTTGGTCCCAGTTTACGTAAAATAGCTAGCTAGTGGGAAGCAGCCACATAGCACAGGGAGATCAGCTCGGTGCTTTGTGACCACCTAGAGGGGTGGGATAGGGAGGGTGGGAGGGAGACGCAAGAGGGAGGAAATATGGGGATATATGTATATGTATAGTTGATTCACTTTGTTATAAAGCAGAAAATAATACACTACTGTAAAGCAATTATAATAAAGATTTTTTTTAAATGTTGGTTTGTAGATGAAGAGGGAAGTATTGGTCAGCGAGTCGATAGGATATGAGCTTTGAATAGTTTGTTTTTTTTAATAGTATCCACTCTGACCAGAATTTACAGACTTAATAAGAAATAATAATGAACATGGTTTTCCCTTATGTGAATTCGATGGCTTAATACAGGTCTTTGATCTTAGAACCTTTTTCTGATCAACTAAAAAACTGTCTCAGAAAGTCAATCATCAAAATAATTTTGAGAAGAAAGCTACTCAGACAGTAGTACTGTCTCCCCCATCAAAAAAAAAAAAAAAAAAAAAAGAGATAGAAAACATTGTTTGAAACAGTTTTCTCATTTTAAAATAGATTTTGTGGAAATTGAGATGCAACTTTACGAATTAGGAAAACAAATTTCACTTGTTTTTTATTTTAATTGTTCTCTTTTCCAGGTGTGGGGATTACAATGGTCCTGATATCCATTTTTGTGACAATCTATTATAATGTCATAATTGCCTATAGTCTTTACTACATGTTTGCTTCTTTTCAACGTGAACTACCATGGAAAAACTGTTCTTATTGGGCAGATAAAACCTGTAGCAGATCGCCTATAGGTAAAATTCATTTATTTATTTAAAAAATATTATTAACTCTGCATCATTCTTTTATATTTTCTAAGAAGATTAAAGGGGTAAATCATTTTCTAACCAATTTAGGTTCAATTTTAAGTGAAACATAGGTTATTGATAAAAGCAGAATAAAGCATGTATAACCTGAAAATTGATTAATGCAATATGTTAATTTCTGAGGGCACCCAGTAAGGCTAAACCACTACTTGGAGTACTTCTTGCAGGCCTAAGTTGTGGGCAGCAAGAAAAGGAAGAAAATGGGAAAGTGGTAAGAGAGAAAAGCACTATTTATGATAGTAGTAGTGTTTCAGTTGATAGTTGAGTGTTGCTAATCTTTGGGACAATGTAGCATCAGTATTGTAGACTATTACCACTGGGATTGCCTGTGTATATTGGAGGATAAAGTGATAAAGATTTAACACTTCTTAGGAATTTAAAGGTGTCATTTATCTATATAAGTTAAATAAGTCCACATATGAAAAGTTCCTTAGAGCACTAAATCCCAACTGAAATGATTGTTACTCTATAGCTGTTATTACTATAAATATAACCACAATTTTAAAAGGCAGATATTTTCATCCTCACCCCCAGCTTAGTAGTAGAGAGGATTTAAGATGCTGAATGTGCATGGCTTATTCCATTTGTAAGATTTCTACTCCACCTTCACCAAGTAACAATTTAGACAGTACTTTAAATATTTCATCATTAAAACTTTTTTTTTCCAGGTAAGTACTCTTCTAAAACTAAGTATGTGTCTGTGTATGTATTCTTTTTTCTAATTTTTAGTGACACATTGTAATGTGAGTATAAAGCTAGGTGAAATCTTCCAAGTGAATAAAAGCTGGTTAGACGCCAACAATTTTACCTGCATCAATGGAAGTGAAGTTTATCAGCCAGGGCAGCTTCCCAGTGAACAATATTGGAAGTGAGTACAGTAAATTATCTACATCTTAAACGGATGTTATTAAAATTTTTTATAACAATAAAATATTGATCCGCTCTTTTCTTAACTCATATAAGTAGAAAAAAAAAGGGGGGGGTGGAGTCAGAGCAAATTATACGTCGTTTGACTCAAATGTTTACCTAGCCTGTGTGAGTAGTAGTAGCCTGCAAAATTAGCTCACAGTTAACAGATTGTCGTTTATAAGTTAGTTATTAAATGGGCACAATGTTGTCAGTGATGATTTATACAGTGCTTATTAGCTATAAGCTAGGGCATTGCTTTGAAGGAAAAATATGCAACTTTTAGACTATAATGAGCAAGTTCTAATGATAAACAGTTGGGTGATGAGTAATATTGGGGGAAAATTGCTATTTAAGGCTTAGATTCTTCATTATCCATTTTGCTTATAATTGTCATTATATGGTAAAAATAGATGTTTGGGGTTATATTTGCTTTTATTAATTTTAAATGATCTCTCTTTAATCTCCTTACTGTATACATACCCTTTACCCTTACATAACTTCTTTGACTATTGCTGTAATGAGCTCTTCCTCAGCTCCATGTTGTTGCTCTTTTTTTTTTTTAAGATGTTGGGGGTAGGAGTTTATTAACTTATTTATTTATTTTTGCTGTGTTGGGTCTTCGTTTCTGTGCCAGGGCTTTCTCTAGTTGTGGCAAGCGGGGGCCACTCTTCATCGCGGTGCGCGGGTCTCTCACTATCGTGGCCTCTCTTGTTGCGGAGCACAGGCTCCAAACGCGCAGGCTCAGTAGTTGCGGCTCACGGGCCTAGTTGCTCCGCGGCATGTGGGATCTTCCCAGACTAGGGCTCGAACCCGTGTCCCCTGCATTGGCAGGCAGACTCTCAACCACTGCGCCACCAGGGAAGCCCCATGTTGTTGCTTTTTGTGACCCTTTTAAAATTTGGATCTTGAAATGTTCGAAATATAAAGCTAAGAATTAAAATCCTAGATCCATATATGTCCCTAGTGGAAACCATGGAATTATACCTTTGAAAAAGGTGTAAATAATGGGACCATTTAGGTTTGATAACTACAAGTATGATGAATAAGAAAATATTTAATACAATTTAGATGTTTTCTCCATCATTTGAACTTGAGAAAAAATACCGTAATAAGTAAAATGAAATAATCTGATGTAAGGTTAATTTCTTTCCATACAGGAGCTTTGAAATATTAGGGGAAAATCATAGCTAAAGGAATGAGTGGATCTTTTATTCTGGGGTTTGGAACTTTGGATTGGCTGCAGTTGACCAGAAAGTTCAGAGCCTAATTTTTCACTGAACTATTTTTGCCCCTCCATACAACTGCATCAATAAAAGAGTCACACAACAGTGATGTATTAATAAAATACTCATGAAGCTTCTCCCTGGATGAAAGATATTTAAAAATTCAGTGTATTAAGACAAGTGATTGTGTGTTCATCAAAGGGCTTATGTGTTTTCAGTAAAGTGGCGCTCCAACGGTCAAGTGGATTGGATGAGCCTGGAGTCATTGTGTGGTATTTAGCACTTTGTCTTCTTCTGGCCTGGCTCATAGTTGGAACAGCACTATTTAAAGGAATCAAGTCTTCTGGGAAGGTAATTTAGAAAACACATTAGACAGCGATGTAGCTGTTTTCCGATTTCATTGTAGTTCAATGCCAGGTATTACCAAATGCATGTTGTTTCTATGATGGGAACATTCAAATGTGTGAAAAGCTTTCTAAGTAGGCAGCCTCGCTCTAAGAAAATACATAAGAACACTGCTATTATTAAAAATAAAAGAAAACAAGCAAAAATTAGTACTACATGTGTGAAACTTCTCTAAACTTGGGCCCTTCTAGCTGATACAGCATTCTGAGGCTTGGGAGTATTTCTGTCCTACTATAATAAAGAAGCGTCTTGAATGGAATTATATATTGCAATGTTTGGTTTGGAAGGTTTAGATCCTTGTTATATATGTTGTATAGGGTAACAGTGTCAGGATTCCCCTTGTTAGAGAGAGAAGGATAAAAACGATACCATTGTTCTCTTAAAGCTTGCCAAAATTGACTCAGAACCTTGTCTCAGCAGAGTCCTCTTCTGAAAAACATTTCCCACTTCATTGTTTTATCTTTTAAACTTTCAGAGAGCATTGTGGCAATTTCTGAGAACAGTATGAAATTTTCTCTGTGAGCAGTTGTACAGTACTCAGAAAAGTAAATGTGTATGTGTTTGTAACTACTAGACTGAAATTTCCTTAAAGACAGAGGACAGGAATAACTGTGGATACTATCTTTGTGTTCTGGTACAATATCTAGCACAGTCACTTAATGTTACATTGTAATGAGACATGCCGTTAGATCACAAAAATACAGTGAACATCACAAAGTCAGTGGAAACTTTCCAAAATAATGTTGCAATTGCACATTTTTGAAACCTTTGGTTCCTTTTTGATGTTAATATCGAAAGAATCCATTAAAAGCCATTTACCCACGCAATTAATTTTTATTGGTCTCTGGATGACTTGTTTAAATCATCTCCTTGGACATATTATCAAACATACGACATCTATGGACCAAAGAAATCATCCACATTAATGAAAAGCCAGCCTCAAAGGCAGTCTGCTCATCTGGAACCATGTATTGTCTAGGACACAAGCATTTCACATGTATATATGTGTGCTATCAAACTCTCTTAATGGTAGCTTTAAGGATAATAATAGCAAGTGTCCAGTATTCACTTGATCAACTTTCATGGAATTTGGACACCTACTAGGAGATTTTCCTTCTCCTTGGGGATTGAGTATCATTGCAGGGTTTAAAATCATTTCCCTTCCCACATCAATGCAGTAATTTACCAAGAGGTGCTATTCAGTCCCCTCAGACATTTATTAGGATACATTTAGGAAAGCGCTCGATCTTGATTCCAAGTTACCATTGCTAATGTATTGTGTATTTACAACACAAACCTGGTAAATATTGCTTCATACATCAGAGTGTTTTGAAAGTGGATCATTTGAGAGTGGTGAGAACAGGAAGAGAAAATTATGCCAACATTGGTATTAGTATTATCAGACATTAATAATCTAATGAAATCTTTGATACTTTATTTTACTAATTTCAACTGGCTAATAACTTTATTTGTATATAATTGTACACCATGATTTAAAGAGATAACATTAACTTTTGGTTGTTCTTCGTGGTAGGTGGTATATTTTACAGCTATTTTCCCCTATGTTGTCTTGCTAATCCTGCTGATCCGAGGGGCAACTCTGGATGGCGCATCAAAAGGCATTTCATACTATATGGGAGCACAGTCAAATTTTACAAAACTTAGGGAAGCTGAGGTAAGACAATTTGGATTTCAAATTATCTGAGGAGGTAAAACTTAAAAGCCAATATTGAAAATCTTTGATTGCCATTGAGTGTCATAACATAGTAGCTTGCAAAAGAATATGTACTTAAGTTTATTAGTGTTTCCGTCCCCTAGGATGTCTGATTTAACTATTTAACATGACACTAATGCTCTCTTATTGGAAGTGAGACAATCATTTTTAGCAATAGGATTTTCAAAGTCATTTTATTCAAACTGATTCTATTTGACCAAAAGGATTTGGGGCTTATTAATCTGAAAAAGAATATTTCATGCATGAATACCCACAAATTGATGACTAGGGCTATGTGACTTATCAGATAAACTCGTAGTAGGTTTAAAGATTATAGCTGATGGTTTAATGGTCTAATATAAATTTTAATTGTCTTCAAAAGTTAATATCAAAAGTTCATATTATGAAGTTAAAACATAAATTTGAAATGATGAAGCATTCCATAAACAAAACTGTTACTTGTACCAGACACATAAATATGTACCATGAATATGAATTGGTAATCCCTTTTAATATTAGTCTATCTCCAGACAATGGCTGTGTGTATCATAGGTACATAAAATCTTTTACAATTTTGACTGCAGACAGCATTGTCAGTAAGTGTACTCTATATACTATGCTTCTATTGATACAGGCTAATAACACTTTCACTGTTTTAGTAGTCATGTCACATTCTTGGAACACATTAAGCTTCTGGTCAGGTAAAACCCCACGGTATTACATTAAAATCAAGAAACACTATAATATCTACCATATTAGTACTGTTAGCCAAAATGGATATTAGTTTTAGTTTGCTATGGTATTCTTTGTGGAACTCATGCTAATTTCCAGCAATTGTGACTTTCTAAATACTCACAATCCAGATATTTAATTATCTGTTGTAGAATATTACTGGTAAGCAAGTCAAATTTATCAGTTTTTAGTAATGGAAATCCATCCTTTACCTTTTTGAAAATTGAGAGGTCAATCTCTGGCCTTCAGTTACCTTCTGTGTGTCCAATTTTCACTCAATAATTAACCATAAAACCCTAAATTATTTTAGAACTATGAAATTTTATTGTTTATGTGTTGGAGATTAACATAGTTTGATGTGTCTGTAGGCCCCTGTGTTGATTTCTTCATTTATCTTGGGCCTCATATCTTTTAATCTTGTCTGTTAATCTCTTTCCAACTAGAAGACCATTTTTGGTAATGGATGAGAAGCAAATAAAATGGAAGTTGGGACTCATCATCTTCCCTCTGTTAGGTTATTACACAAGATAAAATATGTTAATGTTCTTTGAAATGGTAAACTGTTATATAAATATGAGCACACAAGTATTTTAATTATTGCTGTTATATAATACTGTATTGTAGATGCAACATTTTCCCTAAGAAGTGGACCCTCCATTTTCTTTAAACCTCATAACTTGGAGCACAGTTGAAAAGCCCCTTTGATATTCCTTTAAGTGGCTTTTACAAGCCTCAGATCACCTGGGCTTTATAGCTCCGTGAAACTATCCTGAAAATTTTATATGACTATTTTATACTGGTCTGTGTTTCGGTGTCTCTATTGTCTTTAAAACATCAGAGCTAAGCCTAAAGCTCCTTATGAAACATACAGTTTAATCATCCTACCTCCTCTCCCCAACACAAACACTACCCTCATGCCTTCTTTGGGTTTGCTGGCAATGAGAATTTTTTCTTAGATGCTTTTTATTCTGCTCCAATCCATACTCTAAACATGCAATCATAAGTATACATTTTTTCCTTTTCTTTAAGTATTTGAACTCTACTGATATCTCTAGGAGAGTAGAGAACCATAGAAATTTATAGCTAGAGGGGTCTCCAGTGACTATTTTACTAACTCCGTCATTTTACAGTGATGAAGTTGAGACCCAGGAAGAGTCACACTTCATTAAATTTACATAGCCTGCTTTTGCATCTTGAATTAAGGTTTCCTAATCACTCAACTAATAATCTTGTATATAGCTATGAGATGGGTAGATATAGAGATTATAACTATGTTTGGAACTATATTTCACTTTTATTTGCAGCCTAGGTACATCATGGTATGCAGTAGCATTCTGACACAACCCAGACCTGCCACACGACCTCCAGCCTCCTTCCCCCAACTCACATATGCATACATAATGTATCAAGTCAAAGCAGCTGAGAGACCAACATAAACATGTTGTTCATTTCTTAATATGTACAACTGCCTAAGAAATAAGAGAGCATTTTTTTCTCACATGATTTTGTTATATATAAGGGAAATAACCATGATCTAGCTATCTATCCATCTATTTATCCATCCATTTTACTTCCTACTGGCTTCCTGCCAGTATATATATTATATATATATTTCACTTATATATAACAAAATCATGTGAGAAATAAGATGTAATAATAATCTAACATCAAGCTGTATTCTGAAGACCTAGTATTTATTTCACTCCTAACAACTTTATTTCAATTGAAATTGGAAATAGATTACATATCTTACAAGGAGAAAATTATTGTTTTTAACTTCCACAAAAGAAACCGAGTATCAATTTATGTTTCTTTTCCATAAAAACAATAATAGCTATCACTGAGTATCCTACTAATTGCTTTACATATGTTATCTCATTTAATTCTCACATCCTTCCTAGGACACATAATTATTACTACTATCATTAGCATCATCATCATCTCCATTTTATAGATGATGAAACAGGCCTGAAGATGTTAAATAAATCAAATTCAATGAAAGTGAGACGTACTGGATTTAGGCTTCATTCTTTTTGACTCCAGAGCAAGAACTGTTAGTCACCATGTTATACGGCCTGCCTTCCACTGACCAGTCCTGTTTTCAGAAGGACTAAAACCACACTTTTGCCTGCATATATGCCAGCCCTATTATGTGAAGTCTTCACAATTAGATTTTTCTTTGGGGTAATGTTATATCTACAGAATTTTACTATTAAAATGGATTTACCTAGGTTAGTTTCTAAGATTTATTATTGTCCTTTAGCAGAGACATAGGAGGGGTAGATCGTGAAAGGGGGAATGATAAAGGGGTCGAATTAGATGGAGAGATGAGGCCAGCCACGTGGGGCTCTAATCAAAACATGGAATGAGGGTACTGGATGATTGAGGGGATGCCTAAATGTATCATCATTCTTCAAAAACTGCCTAGTACCACCCTTGTTAAGAATTAATGTTTTTATTGTCCCCAAGTTGATATGTGGAGTAAATAGAATTCCAATCAAATTCCCAGCACAGTTTCCATGGAACTTGAAAATTTATTCTAAAATTTACGCAAAGGAGAAAAGGCAAAAAAGCAAGGTGTTTCTGAAGAAGTGAGGAAGACTTGTCTTACCAGATGTGAAACAATATTATAATGCTATGGGTATAAAAATAATGTGGTGTTAGCCTAGGTATAGACATACAGACCTGTGGCACAGAATAGTAATCTCGGAAACAGATTCATGAACATATGGAACTTGATATGTGGCAGAAGTGGGGATGCAGGTCAGTGGGAAAGGGATTGACTATCCAATTGATATAATTGAAAATATCAGTTATCTTTGGACATAATTGATAATATCAATTATCTTCAGATAATTGATATTCCATTTAGAAAACAATGTGTTGAGGGACTTCCCTGGTGGTCCAGCGGATAAGACTCCACGCTCCCAATGCAGGGGACACGGGTTTGATCCCTGGTCAGGGAACTAAGATCCCACAACCCACATGCCGCATGCCACACGGCACGGGCAAAAAAAAAAAAAAGAAAGAAAGAAAGAAAGAAAGCAATGTGTTGGGATTCCTAATTTAATATGCATAGTATCAATTTCAGGTGAACTGAAAACTTAAGGATATAAGCAAAACTTTAAGTCTTTTAGAAGAAAATATAGGATAGTAGCTTTATGACCTTGGGCTAAGGATTCTTTTTTTAAGTCAGAGAAATCAAGAACAATACATAAAAGCAAAGATGAATACCTTCAGCTACATTAAAACAAAATCTTTGGTTCATCAAAGGACACAATGTTAAGAGGTGAAAAATATAAGCCACAAATTGGGAGAAAAAAACTAACATATATAACAGATAAAGGATTAGAATCCGAACTACATAAAGAATTCCTCGAGATCAAGTAAGGCGAATAACCCAAACAAGAAATTGGCAAAAAATATGAACAGGAATTTCACAGGAAAAGACTATGGAATATATACACATAAAAACATGCTACACCTTATAAAGTACTTAGGGTTATCAAAACTCATTTCACAGCCACTAGTTTGGACAGTATTAAAAATTCTGACCAGTGTTGGCAAGGATGTAGGGGAATGGGAACTCTCATACCAGCTGGTGGGAGTGCAAAGTGATACAACTACTTTGGAGCATAATTTGGCAATATTTAGTGGGGCAATACAGCAGTGGAAAAAAATGTTCAGAACTACATACATTTAATTGAACCATACAAATTTGCCTATATTCTTTCATTTTTGACTTACAAAATTGAAATTTTATATGGTTCAAATTGATAATGGATAAATCTCATATACTACTGAATGGAAAAAGCAGGTTGTATAAGTTTACATGCTTTAAGAAAACTTTTCTATAAACTCAGAAACATGTAAAGCTAAATGCCATATTGTTTAGGTTAGTAAAAATATAAAGAACATTGAAGAAATGATAAACACAGAAGTCAAGATAGCAGTTACCACTGAGGTTGGAAGAGTGATATGATCAGGAAGGGGCACAGGGAGGCTTTAATAGACTAGTAACAGGGCTTCCCTGGTGGCACAGTGGTTGAGAATCTGCCTGCTAATGCAGGGGACACGGGTTCGAGCCCTGGTCTGGGAGGATCCCACATGCCACGGAGCGACTAGGCCCATGAGCCACAACTACTGAGCCTGCGCGTCTGGAGCCTGTGCTCTGCAACGAGAGGCTGCGATAGTGAGAGACCCGCGCATCGAGATGAAGAGTGGCCCCCGTTTGCCACAACTGGGGAGAGCCCTCGCAGAGAAACGAAGACCCAACACAGCAAAAAAAAAAAATTAATTAATAAACTCCTACCCCCAACATCTTCAAAAAAAAAAAAAACATTAAGTCCCTGGAATTTATAAAAAAAAAAAAAATAGACTAGTAACATTTTATTTCTTAAGCTGAGTAGTGGGTACTTGGGTATATATTTTGTTCTTGTATGAATATTTATTCATTTGTATATATGAAATATTTTATATAAATGAAAAATTAAGAGTGTGTTTTTAAATATTATTTTCCTTGTAGGTTTGGAAAGATGCTGCCACACAGATATTTTATTCCTTGTCAGTGGCTTGGGGTGGTTTAGTTGCTCTGTCATCTTACAATAAGTTCAATAACAACTGCTTCTTAGATGCCATTGTAATTTGTTTGGCAAATTGCCTCACTAGTGTGTTTGCTGGATTTGCTATTTTTTCTATATTGGGACACATGGCTCATATATCTGGAAAGGAAGTCTCTCAAGTTGTAAAATCAGGTATGTAATGCTATATATTATTAACTTTGATTAAGTCAATATAGCTCATTTAAGAAACACTGATATATTTTATAGCAATTAAAGCACTCAAGATTTAGGGTATTGTGTTTTCTTTCTCATTTCATCTTATATAACTTGGTTGTTTTAATGATTTAATAATTCTTAGATGATCTGAGAAACAACAGTACATTACAGAACACTTGTTTAAGAATATTTTTTCCAAATTTTGTTTAATCCTTAATAGGAACTACTTACTGCACAATTGCAAGTATCAGGCATCATGCTATGCACTTTACATGCATTATCTTCATCTGTGTGTATGTATATCTATATACACATACATATATATACATGTGTGTGTTAATATGTATACATGAATATATGAGAGACTATATATAAAAATTAATCCACGAAAAATTACACTATTAGGTCTGAATTTTTAAAACGCACAAGTGTCATACAGATAGAAACACAACTGACTTTGAGTATACAGCTGTGTCCAGCTTTAAAGGAATCTGATTAGTGAACTTCCTAACTTTAAAGACATTAACTAGGGATGCTTAATTATCTGGCTAAAGATTCTCTGGAACAGAATTCTAGGGTTCTTTTAAGTAGGACTTTCTTATTAAATTTCTATTTATGGTTAGTATCATTTGATGGAGAGATTGATGAATGAGAATAGAATGTTAGGACTAGAAAGGACTTTGGAGATCATCTAGTATCCAGCTCCTCATTTACAGAGGAGTGGATTGATGCACAGAAATGTTATGTCTTGCAGAAGATCGAATCATTAGGAAGTGACAGAGCCTAGGCTAGAAGCTAATTCTCCTGACTCCTAGGCCAGTCCTCTGGGAGGTTGGAGAAACTTAAAATACTTAAAACTAAGTATCATATAACATGACTGAAATTTTTTTATAAAGCGTCTCTAAAGGTAACATACATCAAATAGAATGAATTGAGTGATTGGGACTGACATGTATACACTGATGTGTATAAAATTGATGACTAATAAGAACCTGCTGTATAAAAAGAAAAAATGTGCCTTCCTGATAAAATGTTTAAAATAAGTAAAAAATAAAAACAAAAAAAACAAATAGAAAATAAGATTCAATTTATAGTTTCATTACATACAATTTTGCAGGTATCCATATAATAATTAAAAGGGCACTAAAATTATACCCATTACCTTGTAATAACCTATAATGGAGTATAATCTGCAAAAAATACTGAATCACTATGCTGTATATCTGAAAGTAACATAATACTGTAAATCAACTATACTTCAATAAAAAAATAAAATGGCACTACACGGCTGTGAAATGTACAGTGAAAAAAATAAATTAAATGGCACTACATATAGTGATTTGGGGTAAACATTTGGAAAGAGAGTTAAAGACTAAAAAGTTAATTCCATAAAGACTAAAAAGTTAATTCCATGAACATATCTTTTGCGGGCCCCTCACTGCTGTGGCCTCTGCCGTTGCGGAGCACAGGCTCCGGACGCGCAGGCTCAGCGGCCGTGGATCACGAGCCCAGCCGCTCCGCGGCATGTGGGATCTTCCCGGAATGGGGCACGAACCCGTGTCCCCTGCATCGGCAGGCGGACTCTCAACCACTGCGCCAACAGGGAAGCCCTCTAGTATCTTATCTTGAAAATGTTCAAATATGTGAATTTTCTTGGCAACTAATTTTAAATTAAAATGCCATTTATTTTCTTAGGTTTTGATTTGGCATTCATTGCTTATCCAGAAGCTCTAGCTCTACTCCCAGGTGGGCCATTTTGGTCCGTATTATTTTTCTTCATGCTTTTGACTTTGGGTCTCGACTCTCAGTTTGCTTCCATTGGTAAGAAATACTCCCAATGTTAACATATCCCTCTTATATTTTACTCATGTTTCCTCTACTTAAAAACATCCTTTTCTTACCCTTGTTGCCCCCCTCTAGCTTTTACTCTCAAAATCATCTTACTGAAAGTTCTTTTTAACTTAAGTTTTAAATATGGAAAAATACAAAGTACTCCTGTATCAGACATCCCAAAGGAGCAGAGATTAATATTTTATATTTGCTTCAGATATTTTTTAGAAAACTAAACTGTTATAGATAAATTTGAAGTCCCCTGTGTTTCTCTGTCTAATACAATTCACATTTCTTCCTTCTTAGAAGCAACCGTCACCATGGATTATGTATGTTATTCAGACCATGTTTGTATACATTTTATATGTATCCATAAATAACATATAAATTTTAAAAATTTCACATAAATGTGAAGTTTCATAGCATACATATCATTCTGACAGTTGTTTTTCATATGTGTTATGAATCCATGTTGATACATAGACATATAGCACTAATTAATTTACAATCTGTTGCCATAATGATGGGCATTTGGATTATTTCCAATTTTTAAAAATTACACACACTGCTGCAATGACTATTCTTGCACATGGTTCTGTGTACACATAGGGATTTTCCCTAGGGTACCCACCTAAAAATTCTGAATTTCATCATATCGTGCTCTTACATAAACCATTTAAATAGTTTACAGGATAAGGTCCAGCTTCCTCTAGTTGACTTTCAAAGCCCTCCAAAAATCTCGAATATGTTTCTTAATCCTTTTACTCATATATCCTTCTACTTTTAGCCAGTACCCTGTTTCACGAACACATTTATTTCTTAAACCTAGAAGGCCTTTCTGTCTCCATGTTATTTATTCAAATATTTACCTTATTTAAAAGTTCTACTAGAATTCTTCCTTCCCTATAACCCTCTTTCACACTACTTCAGCCCTCGGAAACCTGTTACCTTATAATTGCTACCAGTGAAAAGCCTTATAAAACAGACTAAAAACAACAAATAGGGCTCCATTTGATTCTTATCAGAACTGATGAGTAGTCACTGCCAAGAGAAAGGATCCTGTGGATTTCTAAAAGTAAGAAGTAGGGCCCAGCGTATATTCTCAACACATATTTGTAAATTTGATTAATAGAAGTTGATTTCTGTGATTAAAATTATTGGCAAATGAGTTGACATGTCATTTTTTCCCTTCTGAAGAAACGATTACAACAACGATTCAAGATTTATTTCCCAAAGCGATGAAGAAAATGAGGGTTCTCATAACTTCGGGTTGCTGCTTGGTTTTGTTTCTCCTTGGCCTCGTGTGTGTGACTCAGGTATACTACAGTATTTTTTCATAGACAAAATATTAGTTGGAATGTACTTTATAATCTAAATGAGGAAGCCAAGGTTTAAGAGGATGTTTAGTGACAAGTCCAAGTCTGACTTGCATCAAGATTTTCTGACTTTTAGCCCAGATTTTTTCCCCATTATAACACAATTTCAATAGTAAGTATATTTGGCAGAGGGGGAAAAAGCCCAATAATGGACAATTTCCCCGATTACAATAAAGTTATATACTTTAAACATAGGCTGTATTTCTTGTCAGCTACTACAGAGCACACACTGCATATCATTTTGATAATCAACTATTCTAAATGCTTATTTTTTAACAGTGACTCAGTATAGAATAAAAGGTACATCCTGTTTGAGATATTTAAAGCCACGTTTGTGTTTACATTTGAAAACATTCCTTTTCGCATTTTGGCAGAGGTGAAACCAAGGAGCATATGTTAAAATCAAATTAGTAGATTCAATTTGAGTACCTCATCAATCATAGAAATAATTAAAAATATACTGAAAAGTAACTGATTTTTTTTGGTAGGCTGGAATTTACTGGGTTCATCTGATTGACCACTTCTGTGCTGGATGGGGCATTTTGATTGCAGCTATACTGGAACTAATGGGAATCATGTGGATTTATGGTAAACAGTGACTATAGAATTATCTACACATTTTACTAAAACGACTTAGTTTGATTCCTTCTTATTATGTTTACTGTAATAGCTAAGTATAATATACTGGACAAAAATTTATTATGAATAAAATGTAGTTAAAGGTATATATATGCTTCCTTGCTGTAATATTGGAAAATGTTTAGACATGGAAAGATAACTTGGGGCCACAATGATTAATGCATGAAAGTATAAATAAGGGCTGAATGCACTCTTTGTTGTTTTTAGGAGGCAACAGATTCATTGAAGATATAGAAATGATGATTGGAACAAAAAGGTGGATATTCTGGCTATGGTGGAGAGCTTGTTGGTTTGTCATTACGCCTATGGTTTTGACGGTAAGTATTAACATGCCATGAATTTGGTATCAATAATATATATATTTAAACACTTTTAAGGTAAACTTGAATTATTCACACTGAATACAATAAGGCAAATTAATGTCATAAAGTAATGATTTTCAACTTTTACTTCATGACTGGCGCCTCCAAGTTGCCTAAATTACAATGCCTTTCTTTGTAGTATTATTTTTGAGGCCATAGGCTTAAATAGTTACCATTTGAGAAAATAACCAGGCTCCTATAGACTTAAAGGTCCTAGATACTTAAAAATTATCAATAGGCTAAATTTTTAAAAACCAGTCATTTGCTCATTCCCTAAAAAATATGCTGAGCCATCTACAATGTTCTTAACCTCTCTGCTTAAGACCCAGTCTCTGCCTTCAAGGAATTCAATCTAAATATACTAATTGCTAAGAAACAACACTCAGTTGTTAATGCATATTTTTTTATGGGAAGTGTTTAGTATCTGAAATTACTAAAAGAAACTCATGTGTGTCAATAGAGGCAATAGTTTATGTTAAAAATTGGTGCTATTTAGGAGCTGAGGGAAAGCAAAAGATGCCTTCTTGGAGAAACATGACATATAGACATGATATCTTTAAATAAAAGCTCAGTAAAAGGCTGAATGCCAAAATAAACACTTAATGGGACAGAGAATTTCTATAGACTAGAAATAATGGTGGGGGTGGGGCAGTGGCAAAGCCTTACAGAGGATGCTTTGGTTCTCACTGCCCCCACGCTTCAAAGGTTTTCCTAGAAAAGGCCATTACATAATTTGATCTAGAATTTGTTTTAGAGCGTGTTTTTAACATTATAAGGTCAGGTTCAAGTAGTGAGCGGTTGGGATTTTCACAGTGCTACTAAATATTGTTTTCCTTATTTCACAAGTCTCCACAAGTCTCCATGATAATATAAGCCCTTTACCAACTTAGAAAATCTAACTAGACTTTTTAGCCAGCTAATTTTCACTGATTACTAGGTTTGACAACTGGATTTACTTTAAAATGCAAAAGTATTAGATATTAAATGATATACATTATCATCTATTTTGTATAAAGTCATATATATTAGATTCCACTATCCCCCAGCCATTCTCTTGTAGTTACGTAAAATTATGGTAATTGTGAAATAAACTTAAATTACTGTAATGAAATGAAAGAAATTAATCTATTTAATTCTAAAATTAAACTTGAATATCTATAAAATTCAAGACAGGTAAATTTAGAGGAACTACTAGATGATCTTTTAGTTTTTGCTCATTTTGTTTTGTTTGCTTTACAGATTTCTAAATAATTAGTTTTAATGCTGCAACATTCTAGTAGGTTGTTTTTAAAATACTTTTTAAAAAACTTGGCCTTAGTTTTCATCTTGAAGAGTCACTGTTTTGCCCAAACATATATTGAGCTTGTTTTTTTCTCAATAAGAAAGTGAAGGGTGCTTTGGTAATTATGTACCAATTTGTGAATGCGTGTGTGTTTTGGGTGTGGAGTAAGGGGTGCTCTGTGTAGTGGAAAATAATAGAAACAACTGCTAAGCAAGGTGCAAAGCATGTTCACTAAAGTGTACTTTACATTCTCATTGAATTGATTGATATGCTGGCTAGCTTATAGAACAGAATATAACCATGCTATTATAAGTGAAATAAATGTTGTATTTCAGTATTTTATTGAAATACATGTTGTACAAGTATTTGTATCTTTTATAAGTATATGGAAGTGCTAATTTTGGAAGAATCTATTCAGAGCCAAATACAAGTTATTTAGATTCATTCATTTAGTATTTTATCTTCTGGCTAGTTACCTGATTATCTTAGTTGGCTTGAATGTATTTTCATTTTAATTGCTTTTGATAAGTTATTTCTAAGGAATGGAATCAAATTGCTAATACTTAGTGCAAATGAAATCATTAGTGCAATAAAGTTTAATCTTTACCATTTTCTTTTCATATTTTACTTTCGCAGGCAATCTTGATCTGGTCATTGGTACAATTTCATAGACCTGATTATGGCAAAATTCCATACCCTGACTGGGGAGTTGCTCTAGGCTGGTGTATGATTACTTTCTGTATTATTTGGATTCCAATTATGGCTATTACAAAATTAATTCAAGCTGAAGGAACCATCCTTCAAGTAAGCATGTTAATATTATTTATACTTTAAAAGTTATGGTATCTATACCCGTACTGAGTTCTACTGAGATGACACAAAGCAAATGACCTTTTTCCTTTATATCTATAATTTTCACCTTTAAAACTTCATCTGGTTATAATACATACTGTAATAGCATGTTAAAACTGGAAAAACTCTGGTAAATTTCTTGAACTCAGTCTAGACCCTGAATTATCCCTCTTCCATGGAGGCCCAGGGGAGTTGATTATGACATCTCAATAGGACAATGACAAGGTAGGCTCAGCAGGCAGATTGGGTTCAAGATCTAGGTGAGTGCTTTGTGGATCTAGATCAATGGTTTGACCCTTTCTTTGGTTATTGAAACTTCCCAGGCATACCTGGTTTAGATCCTCACTTAACCCTCACCCTAAGGCCAGGATAGAAATGTCTGAGAATTCAGTGAAAGTATATGAAGTGATATTGTTGCTTGAATGGGTTCACGAAACATTTTCTTTTGAAATCATTTACATACTCAATTATTTTGGCTTTGTAGTTAATACAATTCTGTTAACAATTGGTTACATTTGAGTATCATTTTTTTTGGTAGACAGTATATTAAGAATTTAGATGATCATTTTTTACTTTTCTATGGTTCTTATTTCATTTTGGTTAGCAAGGAGACTTAACACTCTAAAATTTTCATTTTTTTTCTTTGCTTTTCAGCGCATTGTAAGCTGCTGCAGACCAGCTTCTAACTGGGGGCCATACCTGGAAAGACATCGTGGGGAAAGATATAAAAATATGGTAGATCCTAAAAAAGAGACTGACCATGAAATACCTACTGTTAGTGGCAGTAGAAAACCAGAATGAGATCTAGTTTTTAAAAATATGTGGTTGTGTAATGTGATTATTTTAGAATAGAGGAAATTTTTATTTATTTGAATGTTGAGTAGAAAAACATATATACTAGGTTCATAATAGTATGATGAGCTTTTTTTCCCATTTAAGCAGGAATGTAATATAAAAATGTGAATCTACTAATGTTTAGCAATGTGATTATTATATTTCTTTTAAGATTATCTTAACACACATAGCTGCCTCTATTTCACAATAAAATATTAAAAATAATATTTTTCTAGTATATTGAAGGCTTTATTTTGAACTGGTTATTTAGAAAATAGTTACATTTTCTATTATACAAGTTTTTAAATTTTGCTTACGTTTTCTTAGTACATAATCCTTCCTTTCCATAAAGCTGGGGAAAATAAATCAATATGTTTAAAAGACAGTGTTAAAATTGAAAGCCTCACTTAATTAGAAATGCCATATATATGAAAAAATGGACTGTGTATATAATATGATGACTGTAGCTTAATACTTTTGGTTCATATGTCTAAAAACTTCATGTATTCATGGCTCACTTTTTCTAGGTGAACTTAGTGGTTACATTCTTTGTTTACAAATAGTGAAGTAAGACAGAAAACTAAGGATCCCATGGCCAGTAAGTGATAAATCTAGAAAATGGAATCCAGAAGCTTTGATTACTTCTAGTTAATAGATCAAGTAGAATGATTTTGTCTTATCTGAATAAGTTACTACTTATGGGTGGTAACTTATTTACATACTTACAGAAGATAAACGTGTGAAACTTGTCAAGAATGAGGGCAGCCAAATTAGAAAGTCCTATGTCCCAGTTTGCTTACAAAAGATAATGAAAACATATTATATCACTAATAGATTTTTTTTGACAACTCATGGGAGTTCTAAGTTCTCCATCCACTTTTTAAAAATTTAATTTAATTTTTATACAGCAGGTTCTTATTAGTTATCCATTTTATACATATTAGTGTATACATGTCAATCCCAGTCTCACAATTCATCCCACCACCACCCCCACACTTTCCCCTCTCGGTGTACATATGTTTGTCCTCCACATCTGTGTCTAGGTTTTTCTAGGTTCCACATATATGCATTAATATACGATATTTGCTTTTCTCTTTCTGACTTACTTCACTCTGTATGACAGTCTCTAGATCCATCCACTAATAGGTTTATACGTTGATTATATATCACTGACAACTGGTTTACTATCACAGCCTAGGATGGTGAACATTACCTAACTATGTAAGAAACTTTTCACTTATTCTTAAGGTTCTTAACCTGGGCTTCAGAGAATGTATGAAGCTGAAATTACATGTAATATTTTTCTACGTGTATGTGTGTATGCATTTTTCTAGGGTGAGAGTACATAGTTTTCACCAGAATATCAAAAGTGATCTGTGGCTCAGAAAAGTTTAAGAACCACATATACTACTGCTGGCTTTTTGTTCTTGTCAAATGAGGAATAAAAGAATAATTTTAAGCCTTAATTTCTTATACATTTTAAATTCCTTTTCCTCTTCCTTTTGATTGAAGATTAAAGGAGAAACGGATTAAGGTGTTTCTTTAATTTACACTGGTAACTTATTTTGGGGGAGGGGGCATGAAGGTAGGTAAATAGGTAGGCCTGTAACTGAACAACCTCAGTGAATTATGTACATATATAAGATGAACTTGTGTTAGATATTTTGAGGGTTTTCTTTGAGCGTAGATCAAATGCTGTTAGTGAATGTCAACAGATTGTTAATTCCTCAATTATACTGGATTTTATAAAATACTATTTGAAATAGATAACTACAGCTTAGACGTTAACTTTAATCCATATTATATTACATGCATTCTACCCTTATATTTTGGTGTTATTTGAGGTGTGGATTTTTCACCAAATAAAAAAATGCATGCAATTTTCTACGGTGACTCTTGTAGTTCAGGGAAGATTTAGGCACACTTCTAATGAAATACTGATAATATCTAATTGGTGGTAGTGGGGGTACTGGAAAAGAAGTCCACTTCAAGAGCTGACTACAAAGAGTAGTTAAGAGTTTCTGTGACTATCTTTACAATTGTGTAAAGTACAGATCTTAACAGAGTGCCTGGCACATAGTAGGGTGTTCAATGATAGCTTTTAGTATTATTATTATACAGATTCAGCAGTGGTAAGAAAGACTATTCTGCATAATGGAAAGAGTTCCATCAAATCCCATTTACTTTAATGCAAACTTGGAGACATTTACAGTATTGTATTGTAAACCATTAGAAAAAACTGTTTTTCACACTTGAGTGAAATTAAAATCACTCTATCTCAATATTCTTTTTAGTGTAGCTTATTAAAAAGAAAACAACTCGAACTGTTTCTTTTTCTATTGTGTTTTCATTCCTTTCCCAGTGAAATATATATTAGCAACATAATCAGTTCTTTAAATGTGAGTGAGCAAACTGACAAATGTCTGAAGTTTGTATCTGACTTGGCATCCCCTCCCCCCTTTTTTTTTTCCGGTACGCGGGCCTCTCACTGCTGTGGCCTCTCCCACTGCAGAGCACAGGCTTCGGACGCGCAGGCTCAGTGGCCGTGGCTCACGAGCCCAGCCGCTCTGCGGCATGTGGGATCTTCCCGGACCGGGGCACGAACCCCTGTCCCCTGCATCGGCAGGCGGACTCTCAACCACTGCGCCACCAGAGAAGCCCTCCCCTCTCCTTTTAAATAATAATTCATTCGGTATAAACACATATAATCAAATGAATCCACTCAAAGTGCCTTTAATGATTGCCTCCGGTGTCATTACATTCTGTATGCTTGTTAGTGGATTTCCGGTTAACTTAATGCACGATTTAAACCCTTAGTAACTAGGAATCGTTCCAATTCAGCCAGATTGTATTCCATGATGCTGAGGTTTACAAATATTTTCCTCTGCATGGCTATCGAGTTTTGGAGATTAATATCCCATTGACTGTTGACTGAAAGACACTTATCAGTATTGCTCTTAGCTGACTGAGTAGAAGAGGATGATCTCACCAGTGCAAGAGAAGTCGATTTGATGACATTTCACCAGTGTTTCTCTGTAAGGGAAGGAAATTATACATATGTAGTTTATTAATATCCAAATACCGCCAAATAACATCCTTAGTCTTGGTCTACAAAAATGAACTGATTGTCCATCCCCAAGATTAAAAATCTGTTGAATGAATACACTGATTTGGAAATATGCCCTTCCCAAACACAGACTGAGAAAAAAAAAAAAATTAAAGTAGCCTTTTAATGCCCAAATGCCATGCCCTTGGCTTACATTTCTTGGGCATTCCAGTAGGTCTATACTTGGATCCTGTCTGATTCCTGTCTAAAGGCACCTCACTTGGAACTTTAAATATCACCAGGAAACCCACATTTTGACCTTAATTACTTGTGAATGCCCCCAAAAGCTCTTATAAAGATGGCTGAAAAGGCAAATACAAGGGAGGAAGAGGCAAACAGAAACACATGTGGCAGTAGAAGCCAAAGAAGAGAGAAAGTACAGATTCTTAAAATGGGAGGTGGTGCTGGGGAGTGGGTGCTTTCTGCTGTACTTTTCAAGTGGGTGAAAAGCTGACCATATCACTTAGTGACTTGGGGCTTTTTATAACATACTTCAGCTGTGGAACCACTGGTCAATATGAGAGAAGTGTGTGGGTAAAGAGTCAACATCTGGGGCCCTTTCAAAAGAAAAAGGAATGAGGTGACCTCCCCCTTACTCTTATTTTACTATCTTTCTACTCTCTTAAACACGGCCCCTCCCCAGTCCATGTATTCATCGAGCTTCATCAATTCCAATTGCTCTTGGACATTTTATCTGAAACAGGGTTTTCCAGAAGACAAACTTGAAGGCAAACAGAACGCAGCTCACTAGCAGGAACAGGAGGCTCATGGCTCCTCTACGGCCTCTTCACTTCGCGGGCAACAAAGCACTCAGCTGGCACCTGGGAAACAGGGGGCTGCTAGCTGCCCAGACCACGGAAGCCGCTGACCAGTACGCTAAGCGCGCCACACCGCCTGATGCAACTGGGACGCGTGGCAGCGTCCAGCCTTATATACTGGAGTGAGTTGCGACCTCAGAATTAAGCACACGCAGCGGGGTGCTACTCACAACCGGATGACATAGCACCGGCTTTCAGGAAACCAGGCAGTGCCTACTAACCACCCACCTGGTTACAGAGTTAGAGACGATGGGAGAGTTTGGGGTTTTCGGGAAGCTGAAACATGGTAGAAGTACAGACTCTAAATTGACTGGTTAAATACTATATTTTAAAAATGTTCCCCCCCCCTTTTTTTTTTTTTTGTTAAGATAAATTTATCTTTGCTGCAACCACTCCATTATTCATTTCAAAAACAAGTCCAAAAACGAATTAGGGCTTCCCTGGTGGCGCAGTGGTTGAGAGTCCGCCTGCCGATGCAGGGGACGCGGGTTTGCGCCCCGGTCCGGGAAGATCCCACATGCCGCGGAGCGGCTGGGCCCATGAGCCATGGCCGCTGAGCCTGCGTACTGCAACAAAACAAAACAAAACAAAACAAAAAACAAAAAAAAAAACGAAGTAGAAATGCTGTAAAAGTAGTTACCTGCAAATTGTGAGTCTTGGCCAAATACCTCCTCCCTACCCCCGCTGCTATTTTAGGATTCACTCCAACCCTATTCACACTGGGATAGTTAATGTACATTTGTGTCACTGTACAGTTTAAAAAGTAATTCCAGGGTCATTCCTCCACATAGTTCTCACAATAATTTTGTGCTATAGGTATTTTTAATACTGTGTCTACTTTTGGAAATGCAGAAACAGATTCAGATGTTAAGTAAACTCATTTGAAACTAGCAGCAAAACCACGACTTGAACCCACAGAGTTTGAGTCCTGAGATAAACTCTCCCATTCCCTTACCCTCATCCCCTTCCCCAGGACCTCTACCTACACTTGTGAGCCTCAAGTATATACTATTCTCCACCCAAGGAATTGAACAGTATATTTGGATTAGATAGTGAGAGGGGATAGATACAGGAATCATTGTACTAGACAAGTTAGAAGCATTCAAGAAATTCAGGTAAATGTACAAAATGGCACTGAACTAAAACACAGAACTAAAAGCAATAGCCAGGGTGATCTCAAGATGAGTGTCAAAGTGTAATCCACTAACCCTGCTTGGGGAATAACTCAAATCTTCATACAGACAGGAAGGAGAGGAATTACATTTATATATTTTTCATGTCAAACTTATTTCCCAATTATGAGTTCGGAGCTTAAAGATTTATTTAACACGTATTTATTAAACACCCACATAAAGGGTGGGCACTGTGCTGTATTCTGGGAATATGACTGAGCAAAAATAAAGTCTCTGTTCACCTGGAATGTGCACTCTAGTGTGAGAGATAGACATTAATCAATCAAATACTCACAGAAATCCTGTAAAAGTATTAATGAGATAAGTGATAACAAGAAGTACATGATGGCACAGGAGCTTATAATAGGATATGAGATGTAAAGGAGACTGAAGGTCCTGGCTTTATGGCCTACTCAATTGAATGGATGGGAAATAACCAAGTATGGGGATGCTGATCATGAATTTGGTGTTGGACATGTTGAGTTTGAGGAGACTTTGAAACGTAAAATAATTGATCTCAGGGAAATAAGTGAAAACATACATTTGGGAGGCATCTGCATATAAATGACAATTGAAGCTCTAGATGTGTAAGAAATTCCCTCATGTCAGTGTAGGGCGTACAAACTGAAAGAGAAGTAAGAATAGAGCATTGAAGGATTTAAATATTTAATAGTTGGGTGATAACAGTTCCTTTGGCAGGTAATTGTGGTTATCTTAACATTTAATTTCTTATTTCATCAAATAAAGTTGACTGAAGCCCAGTAACATTGTCTCTAACAATAGAATTTTGAATTTTGATCTTACTGGTATCCAAGGGAGCACCTCAAAGATTTTGGAAAATATTCTCATCATGCACTTTGACTGTTGCTAACATTGACTTTTTATGGCTTTTTTAAAATTGTCATAAAGTATATAAAACATAGAACTTAACATTTTAACCAATTTTAAGTGTACAGTTCTGTGGCAGTAGGTACATCCACATTGTTGTGCAACCATCACCACCATCAATCTCCAAAACTTTTTCATCTTTCCCAACTGAAAATCTGTACTCATTAAACACTAGCTTCCTATTTTCCCCTCCACACATGCCCTGGAAACCACCATTCTACTCTCTGTCTCTATGAATTTGACTATACTAGGGTACCTTATATAAGTGGAATTACACAATATTTGTTGTGTTGTGACTGGTTTATTTCACTTAGCATAATGTCTTCAAGGTTCATCCATGTTGTAGCCCTTGTCAGAATTTCCTTCCTTTTAAAGCTGAATAATATTTCACTGCAACAATAACTTAAACAAAAAGAGTTGATTAAAAGACAAGCAATTCAGTGTGGGCACAGGATATTCATAAACGTATTGGGAACCCTGGTTTGTTATACTCTGTTGCTTTGTCATCTTCAACATACATCTTCCTCCTCATGGTCCAAGTTGTTGCTGAACTGTTCTGTTACCAGGCTGGTGGAAAACGTGAAGAAGGACGTGCCTCCTTTCTTTTAAGGACATTTCCCCAAAGTTGCACATGATACTACCACTTTCATTTTACTGGCCAGAATGTAGATACATGGCCAAATCTAGCTGCAAAGGAGGCCAAGAAATATAGTATTTATTCTGGGTACTGATAAGCCCAATCAAAATTTATGGTTATGCTACTGAGAAAGAGAAGATGAGGAATTATTGAAGGATGTCTATCAATCTCTGTGACATCTTCTAGAGGAGGGGATTTAGAATTATCTCATGATACCAACCATCCTTGCACCCATAAGACACACATGAACTCCATCATTTGTAAGGACTTGGCTGATATTTGAAGATTAGGGGAAATGAGGGGGGGAGGACAGCAATCTGGCTTGTTCAGAATTCCACCCATCTACATCTTCCACCTTGCTTTAACTGAAGTTGTCTAAAAATGGTTCTTCCCTTCCAATTGTTGTTCTTCGAGAACAAGTTCCGAGTAGATCACACCTATTCAAGGCCATGTAACTGGGCCTACTGCACTAACCATTTATATGTTGATACTTTTTCCTATTAACTGACATAATTTTGTGCTGATTGCTGTAAAAACAGAACATAAAACATTTATTTTATGAAATTCAATTAGGACATATTTTAGAGAAACTAAACAAAAATGAACTAAGAAACATATGCTGAATTTTTTCTTTCTGATCATGCATTCTCTAGTCACATATTTCATCAACAGAGGGCATTGTAGGTTTATTTCATTTTTTTGGTTGCTCTGTACTTTTCAATTATAGCTTCCTTTCATTTGGAATTGCACCATATTATCCAGGGCCAAATAAATAAGTGGTATGTTGTATTTGTTAAATATAGCACAGATCATTGATCTGTGACACCATAATCCAGACTTCACTACATATAAATTGCCATAGAATTTTGCTGAGAACATGCCCTTTCAAATTAATCATATTTGAGTCAAAATTACTAGACCATATTTCTTTTATTTGAAAAGAAAAAGGATAAAGACTGTGTATGTTATGATCAACCCTAACCTGAGACATTTTTTGCTCCTCTACCCCCATATCACCTCTGATGTTGTAATATAGGTAAAATAAAAAGATTATATAATCTGATTGATGATGCTTAAATCTGGTATTTTATTTTCAGTGGCATTGTTTTACTTTAAGTGACATTTACAGCTTATTTTAAGTGACCTTTAGAACTGTAATATGTTCTGGAAAGTATTATGGGACTTGGAAGAAAAATTGCTTTTAGCTTTTTTGCTAAGAGAATGAGCTACAATGTCCATCTCAAATTGAGACTTTAACAATTCATTATGTTTGTCACTGAAACTTTGAAATGCCAACCTGAAAATTTTATTAAAATATAATTTTCAGCTTTTTATAACTTGTAATAATGGAAAATATAATAATTGTTCTTAATGTCAGTGGGAAATTTAAGTATAATACATGATTTTTCTAGTAATACATATACTTGAGTTGCCTAAAATAAACCAGTGTTTTTTTTTGAGGGGTGGTATATGTGTGTGTGTGTAAGTGATGCCCTAGAAGAGCTTTATAGAGCAAAACACGGGATAAATCAGGAAAAGGAAACCTTCTAAACAACTCTACCAAAGGTCCGGGAGACTATTCATTACTTTCCGTTTATTCAACAAACGTTTACTGAATACCAGGTACTGTTCTAGAACAGTAGAGATACAGCTGTGAACAAAACAGACAAAAATCCTCCTTGCAGCTTATATTCTATTGGGAAGCTATATTCAAATTCTCAGACTGATTATTTATGTTTTTTTTTTCAGATTTTCATGTAATATTTAATTAGCCAGTAATTTAAAAAGTCAGATCTTGGCAAAAGAGGGAAGGCTCCATAAAGCATTTTTTGAAACTAACATAACCCTGACATAAAATCTTGTCAAATATACACAGAGAATTTAAAGACTGATTCTCTTAAAATGAAAAAAATCTAAAATAAAGCACTAAGCAAATAAAATATGGACAATATTAAAAAAATAATATCACCAAATATAATTTATTTCAGAATGTTAGGATGACAACATTAGGAAATCTCTTAGTATATCATTTCCATAGGTAAAAAAAAAAAAAAAGACAATATTATAAGACTATCTCAATAGACGCCCAAAAGAGGCATTTACTAAATTTTAACACCCATTTCTGGATTAACAAACTAAACATTAATTTTTTAAAAACCTGGGCATGAAAGAATAGGTCCTTAATATTAGGATATTGAGATGAAAACAATAACCAACAACATCTGTAACAGTGACACACTGGAGACATTATAATCAACATCAAGAAAAAGACAACTGTGCTCCATCACTATAATCATTTAATAATGCTATAGAAATTCCAGTGAATGCAGTAAGAAATATCTGCATAGAAAATCTAAAAGATTCTACATAAAAAATCTTAGATCTAATGAGTTTAGTAAAGTGCCTGGATGCAAAGTAAATGAACAGATTAAAGAGCTTTCTTATATACTGGTAATAACTAGTTAGAAAATATAGTAGGAAAACAAGACCACTTACAATGACAATATAATATACAAAATACCCAGAAAAAAAATTGGCTGAAGGAAATTATAAAACTTTACTGGGAGAGATACAAGATTGACATAAATGTAGAAGAATAACATGTTCCTGGATAGGAAGACTAAACAATATAAACATGCCAAGTTTTCAAAAATTCAGATGTAATTTTACTGTAATTCAGATCAAAATCTCAAGAGGATTTTTGAAACTTGAGAAAATGCTTTTAACATTCATCTGGAAGTTTTAAAATATAAGACAGCCAAGAAATTTTTGAAGAACAAAAATAAAGAGAAGATACTTGCTTATATAAAAATGTATTAAAGAAACACTTTTTAAAACAATGTGGTGTTAGAACGGGAATATGTCGACATGGAAAGAGACTGGAAATCTCAGAACACAGATGAATATTCTAGTAGAAAATTGGTAAGAACATAAAAAAAGAAGTAAAACAATTGACAAAAAATTATAATAATAATAATGCTCAATCTAATTAGCAATCAAAGAAATAAAAGTTAAAGTGAGGTGTATATATTGATATTTGACTAATATTTTAAAGAAACTAATCCTCAATGATAAATGTGGATACTCATTCTTCTTTTTCCATTCATGGTTGTTTTCATATCTTGGCTATTGTATGTAATGTTGCAGTGAACATAGGGGTGCATATTGCAAATCAAACCCACAATGAGATATCACCTCATATCTGTCAGAATGGCTATCATCAAAGAAACAACAAATACTGACAATAATTGGAGAGAAGGGAACCCTCACGCACTGTTGATAAGAATGTAAATTGGTGCAGACACTATGGGAAACAATATGGAGGGGCTTCAAAAAATTAAGACTAGAGGTACTATATGATCTTTCATATGTTTATTGACTATTCATATTCCTCCTCTGTGAATTACTTGTCCATATTCTTTGACCATCTTTTAACAAGTGTTTTTAAAAAACAAATATATAGGAGTTCTTTGTGGATTCTTGACCCCCGCCAACCTGGTTTTGGTTATACATGTTGGAAATGTCTTCTCCCAGTTGTATCTTCTAATTTTACCTTGTCTTTTGTCACATGGAAATTTAAATTTTTGCATACTCAAATTTTGACATTTTACTGTATAGTTTTAGCTTTGGGTTCTTGTATGAGAAAGCCATTGACACCCACAAATCATACAGATAATCCTCTATATTTTCTCCAATAGTTTTTTTTTCATATTTGGTTTTTACATCCACTTGGAATTGATTTTTATTATTATGTGATGTTGGGTTCCAATTTTATTTTTCTTCATATATACTCAATTGAACCAACACCATTTATTGGAAAGCTTGTATTCTAATTTTAACAACATCTCTATTATATGCTGATTTTTCATATATGTACAAATGTATGCATATACACTTGGCTTCATTTCAGTTTCATTAGTCTGAAGGCTCCATCAGTATCACGCTGTTTTAATTACTATAGTTGTATAGTAAATTCTCACGTGTAGTATTTTTGTGATTATTTAATTCTAAATATATAACCATTTCCTTTATGATTTCTTCTTTGAACCATTGATTAAGAAAAAAAATGTTCTTTTTGTTTTTACAAATCTGTGCTTTCATCGTGGTTTTCATTTATTTCTATAATCTCTATAATCATTTTAGATATTTACAGTCGCTTTTCTATTGTTCTATTACTGTATTGTGTTTGGAGAATGAAATCAGTCATTTAGCATAGATTTTCTTTATGGCCTAGTAATTTTTTAAAGGAAAGTTTAAACTTTAGAATAGCTATCCATTCATAGAAAAATTGCAAAGCTAGTACAAAGAGTTCACATATATCCGTACCCCTATTATTAACATCTTACATTAGTATGGTAAATCTGCCACAATCAATGAACAAATATTGGTACATTATTTTAAACTAAACTCCATATTTTATTCAGATTTCCTCAGTTTGTTTTTTTTTTAATCTAATGTTCTTTTTCTATTCTAGGATCACATCCAGGAAATACAATACATTTAGCTATCATGTCTCCTTACGCTCCTCTAGGGTCTCAGGTATTTTGTAGAATGTCCCTTAATTGCGGTTTCTACTGGTGTCCTTATTTTACCATTCTGAGTGAAATATTGAACTAGTACCTCCCTTTATGTCCCTTTTCCCTCCCTGTTTTGCAGGATAGTTGTCTTAAATATTTCTTCTACATACATTTAAAACCACATCAAACAGTTTTACTTTTTTTTTAAACCATCAAATATAATTTAGAAAACTCAGGAGAAGAAGAAAAGCATATTGTATTCACCAATATTTTTGCTTGCCATGCTCTTTCTTACTTCCTGATGTTCCAAAGTTCTTTCTTTTATCATTTCCCTTTGGTTTAGAGGAACCCTTTTAGCCATTCTTTTACAGTATGTTTGTTGGCAAGAAATTCTCTTAATTTTTCTCTCATTTGAGAATGTCTTGATTTTCCCTTTATTACTGAAGGGTATTTTTGCTGGATATACATTTATGGGGTTGCCAATTTTTTCCTTTTAGTTAATTCAACATCTCTGTCTATCCTCTTGGACTTGGCATTTACTGATTGTCTATTCTTGTTCTGTTTGGGATCATCCAGCTTCTTAGTACGATGAGTGACTTTCTATTGAAATTTGGACATTTTCATATTATAAGATTCTGGATAGCACTGAAACCTTCAGGATTTTTTGCTGATTTTCTCTTTTCTCTGACAATGCTCTGGCAGTGAAAGAAGAGATGCTGCCTCATTGCTGTCAGTTTGAGTAGAAGTAAAGATTCCCAACTTGGCTTCCATTGACATCTGAGTGTTGAAGAAGGGTGAACTCATTTCTGCTGTTAGGAGTGGACTTCCAGCTCCCCACATGGTCTCCACTGACACTGTGGTAGGGGTGAATTCACTGCCTCTCCGTAATGGTAAAAGTCCTGACTCTCCACTAGACCTCCTTTGACACAACCTCAGCAGGGAGGGAATACAGCATCTCATTAATGGTGGGTGGGAAGTAAGCTCAGGACCCCCATGTAGTAACCACTGATGCCATGGGAATGGGATTCGTTGCAGGGATTGGTGTTGAAAGTCCCTGTTTTCTATTTGACTTTCTCTGAGCCACCTAATCAGGGGTGTTGGAGAGCCTTATTACAGCCTTGTGAGTGTAGATGTCTAGGTTCCCCATTTGGCCTTTGCCATCATGGGTAGGGGTCGGGCCACATTTTTTTTCTGTGGTGTCTCAGTGTAGTATTTAGGTTCTAAGATGAGGATCAGAGCTCACTGTTTCTATTGTCTGGAAAGCACAGTTTCTACAAAACGTCAGATGATGTTTTAGACACATACATTCTACAGGTTTTGCACAGTTCATTATTTTTTCCATGAAAGCCTGCTCTGGACAGAAGAGGTTAAGGTGGATCCAATGAAGATATGGTGAAAGCCCTGACCGAAGTCACATAAATTTGAAAGGAACTGCTGTCCTCTAGTCTCCACATTAATCTAGCCCGGTAACTATTGGAAGATAGACTGAATGTGAAAAGTGGTTTAAAATATGGGTATTTTTTGTTTGTTTTTTTGTCCATTTTTTTTAGAATATTTTGTTTTATACAGCAGGTTCTTATTAGTTATCTATTTTATACGTATTAGTGCATATATGTCAATCCCAATCTCCCAATTCATCCCACCACCACCACCACCACCCACCCCCCCACTTTTCCCCCTTGGTGTCCATGCGTTTGTTCTCTACATCTGTGTCTCTATTTCTGCCTTGCACACCAGTTCATCTGTACCATATTTCTAGATTTCAAATATATGTGTTAATATACAATATTTGTTTTTCCCTTTCTGACTTACTTCACTCTGTATGACAGTCTCCAGGTCCATCCACCTCACTACAAATAACTCTATTTCATTTCTTTTTATGGCTGAGTAATACTCCATTGTATATATGTACCACACCTTCTTCATCCATTCTTTTGTCGATGGGCATTTAGGTTGCTTCCATGACCTGGCTATTGTAAATAGTGCTGCAATGAACATTGTGGTACATGACTCTTTTTGAATTATGTTGTTCTCAGGGTACATGCCCAGTAGTGGGACTGCTGGGTCATATGGTAGTTCTGTTTTTAGTTTTTAAAGGAACCTCCATGCTGTTCTCCATAGGGGCTGTATCAATTCACATTCCCACCAACAGTGCAAGAGTGTTCCCTTTTCTCCACACCCTCTCCAGCATTTATTGTTTGTAGATTTTTTGATGATGGCCATTCTGACTGGTGTGAGGTGATACCTCACTGTAGTTTTGACTTGCATTTCTCTAATAATTAGTGATGTTGAGCATTCTTTCATGTGTTTGTTGGTAATCTGTATATCTTCTTTGGAGAAATGTCTGTTTTGGTCTTCTGCCCATTTCTGGATTAGGTTGTTTGTTTTTTTGATATTGAGTTGTGTGAGCTGCTTGTAAATTTTGGAGATTAATCCTTTGCCAGTTGCTTTGTTTGCAAATATTTTCTCCCATTCTTAGGGTTGTCTTTTCATCTTGTTTATGGTTTCCTTTGCTGTGCAAAAGCTTTGAAGTTTCATTAGGTCCCATGTGTTTATTTTTATTTCCATTTCTCTAGGAGGTGGGTCATAAAGGATCTTGCTGTGATTTATGTCATAGAGTATTCTGCCTAGGTTTTCCTCTAAGAGTTTTATAATGTCTGGACTTACATTTAGGTCTTTAATCTATTTGGATTTATTTTTGTGTACGGTGTTAGGAAGTGTTCTAATTTCATTCTTTTACATGTAGCTGTCCAGTTTTCCGAGCACCACTTATTGAAGAGGTTGTCTTTTCTCCATTGTATATTCTTGCCTCCTTTATCAAAGATAAGGTGACCATATATGTGTGGGTTTATCTCTGGGCTTTCTATCCTGTTTCACTGATCTATATTTCTGTTTTTGTGCAAGTACCATACTGTCTTGATTACTGTAGCTTTGTAGTATAGTCTGAAGTCTGGGAGCCTGATTCCTCCAGCTCTGTTTGTCTTTCTCAAGATTACTTTGCTATTTGGGGTCTTTTGTGTTTCCATACAAATTGTGAAAATTTTTTGTTCTAGTTCTGTGGAAAATGCCATTGGTAGTTTGATAAGGATTGCATTGAACCTGTAGATTGCTTTGGGTAGTAGACTCATTTTCACAATGTTGATTCTTCCAATCCAAGAACATGGTATATCTCTCCATCTGTTTGTATCATCTTTAATTTCTTTCATCAGTGTCTTATAGTTTTCTGCATACAGGTCTTTCGTCTCCTTAGGTAGGTTTATTCCTAGGTATTTTATTCTTTTTTTTTGAAATGGTAAATGGGAGTGTTTCCTTAATTTCTCTTTCAGATTTTTCATCCTTAGTATATAGGAATGCCAGAGATTTCTGTGCATTAATTTTGTATCCTGCTGCTTTACCAAATTCATTGATTAACTCTAGTAGTTTTCTGGTAGCCTCTTTAGGATTCTCTATGTATAGTATCATGTCATTTGCAAACAGTGACCATTTACTTCTTCTTTTACAAATTAGATTCCTTTTATTTCTTTTTCTTCTCTGATTGCTATGGCTAAAACTTCCAAAACTATGTTGAATAATAGTGGTGAGAGTGGTAGGCCTGGCTCTTTTTATAAGCAAAGCATCTGTCTAGTTTGTCACATGATTTGAAGGATTCAATGGTAATTATCCCTAAATATTTCTTCCATGGATATAGGCGTAGTATTTAAAATTTCCATATTATATTTACATACAAGCTATTGAAGGCTTATTTAAAAATGTACATTTTTCTGAACAAGGTAAAATTCTGAGGATATTATTAGGTAGTAAGAGATTATGAAAAAATTTTTCTGTCCCCTAAAACCTTGATATTCAGAGTGCTGTCCTCAAACAAGCACATGTGGGCTTCACCAAGGAGCTCGTTAGAATTGTAGGCCCCAACCCAGCCCTACTGTATAAAAATTAGCATTATAACAAGATACCAGTGAGTCATATGCACATTAAAATTTGAGAAGCACTTATCTGAATGACTTCTGGAGAAATGGGATACCTTTTGAGATGAGAAAGTGGTTCAAGTCTGGGCAGGAAAGAAGACAATTACCATAGTAGAGGGAGTGAACATTCAGATGAGAGCAGGAAGACAAATACCAAGGAGAAAAGACAGAAAGAGGGTTGCAGAAGGGACATGCAACCTATTTCCCAACCCCTATTCCCATCCCCTGAAGGGATGTATCCTTCAGGACAAAGAGAATTAGTAAACTGAAGAAGGAAAAAGAAAAAACAGTGAGAATGACAGAGAGAGTGCTCCAAGTGCTACAGGGACAATTTTCATTTTTATTTAAATCTTTATCAGTTCAAAAGAACAATTTCTTCTAGGCTAGTAAAACATCCTAGAGGCCTTGGAACCATGAGCAAATTTACATGTTAGTTCACGTTCATCCTACAAAGCATAAAATGCCTGATAACTTCTGGTACATAAATCTAAGACATATTCTACTCTAAAGCCTTATTCCTGAAAACCCATTGGCTTTGAGCCCACTTATGAAAAGGTACTTGATTTCATCCAGTCAATGAGATCTATGTCTTTGTATAAATCAAAATCTTTCTGAAGTTTTAATAATTATTCCACTAATTGTAATGCAGGGTCATTTATTTTTTCTTTTTTGAATTTTAGTCCACAACGTGAATTAATTCATCGGATGAGAACACAAGTTAAAAATAACCAAACTTTGGCTGTGACCTCTGGAAGGAAGTGCCAAGAAGTTTCTGCTCCAATGCTGTTTTCTCAATGATTCACAGCATGGCATCAGCAGCATTCCTTCTGGAGAAGGCATATCATCTTGTTTGCTGTTTGAAAAATGGATGAATTAGAAGTCAGACTGTGAGGTAAAATTGAGTGAATGACAAAAAGGACTTGGGACTTTTTTATTAATGAAAATAGTGTATATTGAAGCCATATGAGTTCATACATCCATATGTCTAATATCTATAGCTATATTTACTTTTATGAAAAACATTGGTTGGCAATGTATATTTTAATAGCTTTTGTAGTTAAGGAGGAGATGTTCTGATAGCAGTATATTCACAGGTAATCTTACTCTTTGCAGAATAGTAAAACTTGTTTCACTTTTTCAGCAAATATACCCTGTATCCCTTGCTTTACCCAAAGAACTAAGCTAAGCATTATGGTGGTTACAGATTGTCTTAGAAAAAGACTTTATGCGATTATGGTCTAGTAGGGGAGACAAGACATTCTAATACAATGCATAAGTGCTATAAACAAAATGTTTCTGGAGCTCTCAAGAGAGTGGGAAATCAATTCCAGCTTAGGAGAAGTCCCAAAGCCCAATAGAGGAAGTGGCCTTGGAATAAAACCTTCAAAAACAAGGATTGTAATTGGCAGACGTGTGAGGCGAATGCATTCTAAGCAGAGAAAACAGTACAGTATATACAAATAAACAGGAAAGGCAGATGGTATTTAAGGAATTGCTATAGTCTTGTTTATGTGTAGTGCAGCAGAAGGAGATAGGACTGGGAAGGTGTGTTGAGAAGATGGTTTTCAAACAATTCTACACATCAAAATCTTCTGGAGAGCTTTTGGTAATATCAAATTCCTGGGCCCCATCCTAAGAGTTTTTGATTCAAGAGGTCTGGGATGGGGATCCCAGAAAGTTTTCTATTGGAAAAGGTCTCCCAGGTGATCCGAGGCCCACTGTGTTGAAATCACGGAGTTAAGGACAGATTGCAAAGGTAGACACTGAGGTAATTTAAGAAACATTACTCTGGCCTCAATGATTAAAACGGAGTGGAGAGTGGAAAGGGTACAGGCAGGACCAAAGATTGAACACCGAGGTAATAGTCCAGTTGTAAGACAATAGCCAATAACTGGGCAGCAACAATGGAAATATAAAGAAAAACCAAGATGTGTGATATATTTCTCTGAAGGATAAGATATAGGGACTGAATGGGGGTAAGAGAAGTCCAGGAGGAAGGTTAGATCAATGATGATTGTGAAATTCAAGTTTAGGTGACTGAATGAACAGGAATACCATTATCCAGCTTAGAATATAAAAATTAAGTGATGCTTAACGTGTCACTTATGTGTCATTATGAAGAGATAACCTAATAAAAAGCATTTCTTGACACCCATGACTTTAGGTTAATCTCCCTGTTATACAGTTTCATAGCACCCTGTACCTTTCCTTGTAGCATGTCTTAAAGTGTAATTTCATATTAATTTGCATGGCACTTTGATTAATATCTACGTGTCCTATTAGACCACCAAGTCCATGAGGGCAGGGAAACACGATACCTGGAAAATCATAGGAACTCAGTACATTTTTAGTTGATTCAATTTTTCTACATGAGTGGTTGAATAGACAAAAAAAAAATGAACTTTTCAGTAACTCATTAAGATTAGTAGTATATATTACTGGTACAAAAATATTTACATATGAAGGATTAAATGGTAACCGTACATATTTTTATTCCAAGTATTTCATAATACATAATGGTAAAATTATGCATTTTCTCTCAAGTTAGGGGGACAAAAAATTGAGTAAACTAGTTTTGATGAAAGACTCTTTAGATGAGTTTATGTATGCTTACTTGAACAAGAAAAATTCCAAACATTTTAGAAGCTCCATCTATCTGTTTTGTTATTGTAAGAAAGGTATGTGCACAATAGATTTGCTTTTATAATTCAAGGTCATAGCATATGATTCTATGTGAATTTTGGAAATTCCAGGTTGCCTTTTTATAAAATAAAACAAAATTACATAATGAACCCACTCTCCATTAAACCATAAGGATTTGGGTCTGTACACTACTGCATCCTGCATGATCGAAAATAAAAATAACCCAGAGGAAATTTACAGAGATAAAGTTCTTTTTTTGTTCAAGATCTGCCCAATCTTCTGTCTTACTTTTTTTTTTTGTGGTACGCGGGCCTCTCACTGCTGTGGCCTCTCCCGTTGCGGAGCACAGGCTCTGGATGCGCAGGCTCAGCGGCCATGGCTCACGGGCCCAGCCGCTCCGCGGCATGTGGGATCTTCCCGGACTGGGGCACGAACCCGTGTCCCCTGCATCGGCAGGCGGACTCTCAACCACTGCGCCACCAGGGAAGCCCCCTGTCTTACTTTTGAATAATAATGCTCCATTGATCTTCTTCCTCATTTTACTCAGAAGAAATGGAAGCTAAAAGGATTAAAAGGCTTGATGAAGATTCTACATTTGGTTAGTGCCAGAACTAGACAATTAGGGATAATATTTATCGAATGTGTCTTGTATGTGACAACACTTTAAACATATTTCTATTTAAATGTCACAACTCCACTACATGATAGATGCTACCCCATTTTTATAGACAAAATATTGAGGCTCAGGATGATGCACTTTTTTTTTTGTAACATCTTTATTGGGGTATAATTGCTTTACAATGGTGTGTTAGTTTCTGCTTTATAACAAAGTGAATCAGTCATACATAAACATATGTTCCCATATGTCTTCCCTCTTGCGTCTCCCTCCCTCCCACCCTCCCTATCCCACCCCTCCAGGAGGATAATGCACTTTTCCTATGCCATATAGTAAGTTGTGGAGTGTTGATCTATTTGATTTCAAACCCCATGATTTTTTCCCCACAATGCTTTATTTTCAATTAAATAGCAAAACTAGAATTAAATAAACCAGGCGCTGCATTGTAGAGCCAGTAATATTTTATAATTATGATTATTTGGCAAATTAAGGCAACAGACCAGGTAGAATGGCAAAAATAAGCTACCTCTATTTATATTATAATTACAGTATTCTCCCTTATCCAGAAATCACTTATCCAGAAATAATTAGTTATATGAAAAAGGTCAAAAAGCTAACAAAATTAACATTTGTACGATTTTTAAAACTGAAATATAGTTGATGCACAATATTACATGAGTTTCAGGTGTACTATATAGTGACTTGACATTTACATACATTATGAAATGATCAGCATGATAAGTCTAGTAACCATCTGCCCCTATACAAAGTTATTACAATATTATTGACCATATTCCTTATGCTGTATATTACCTCCCTGTGGCTTATTTATTTTATAACTGGAGGTTTGTACTTCTTCATTCCCTTGACCTATTTTACCCCACCACCCCTCTCCCTTCTGGCAACCACCCTTTTGTTCTCTGTATCTGTGAGTTTGTTTTCATTTTGTTTTGTTTTGTTTTTTAGAATCCACAGTACTTGTCTCTCTATATATATCATATATATATGACATATATATGAGACATACTTTCTATAAATATAAAGATATATATATATCTTTATCCAGTCACCTAAACCCCAGGCTTCTTTACAGCATGCTGTGTCCTAATTCTGCTGATTTCCACTACAGTGTTCCATACTGATATCTTTCTGGGAAACACAGAACAATTTCAGCAGGAACATTTTCATCCAACTGTAAGCAGAATGAGAACTTATGTGATTATTGGCAAGGTTGAGGAGATAATGCAGGTGTCATCTGAGTGACATGTAGCACTGACTCAGCAAGACCAGACCTAAAAGAGGCAGAAAAATGTAGCTCTGGGTAGACAGAGCATAGCAAGAATCATCATACAATTAGGGAAAGGTAGACTGGAAGTTGACAGATGAGTTGGAAAAGGGCAATTGTGAGTCACCAAGGATGACTTGGTTTTCTTTGTAATTTTTGTCCTGTTCTTTTTTTCCAGATTCTTTTCTTTTTTAATTGTTGTGAAATATACAACATGAAATTCACCATTTCAAATTGTAAAATTCAATGGTGTTTAGTACATTCACAATGTTGTGCGACCAACACTACTATCTAGTTCTAGAACTTCATCATCTTAAAAGAAAAATTCATACCCATTAAGCATAGATTCCGTTCTTTTTAAAGTGAAGCTAGAGAGCAGCAGTTCAGGTTGGGATAAAAGCACTTAGCTGTAAAATAGCAAGCTTTCTGCTGAGAAAATATCAGGACCATCTCCAAGTTTCCCAGTCATTCAGTTTCTTCCCTCTGCTGCAATGTTCAGGGTGGAACTATCTCTTGAAATCCAGCCCTTAGATCAAAGGCAGCTATCAGAGAAACCATTCTCTCTGGTCAGTCCATAGGCATAGACTGACAGCTGGAATTTAATAAACCAAGTTGGTTACACACTCATTCTTGTCGTGAACAAAGAGAATACCATTCAGAACATGATATAAGACTCCGTTGGGACAGTGCACTTTGGTCATTAAGACCTCCCTTACCACCCATGCACATAAAAACCCTGACAAAACTTGGTATGTGTGGGTAGGGGTGAGGAGGAATCTTTTGTAGTTATTGCTTCAAAGGAGAGAAGAGAAGTTTGTGATAAAATGTTAGCACATGATTTAGTGTTTCTAGACGAAAAGAAATAAGGAAAGCACCTAAAATGTTGAAGAAATATTGCACAGCAGTGTACAAGAGGAACAAATGGAATGAAGACAGCATTGAATGAGGAAAGCTGAGGCGTTAGAGCTTAAGTCTTATAAAAGCTTTATATAATGGAAGCTACAACATAGTTCACTGGAAGGTTTCTTGAATGGAACAGAGCAATCCAGCCTCCAACTGAAAGAGAAAAAGAAACTGATAATTGATTTTCTTCCCCAACAAGCAATGCTCCATTCACAGTAACGGGGCAGGGTATTGTCTGCAGAAACCCACCAGATGGTCTGAGGAGAGAGAGAGAATAAGCAAGATGATATGAGGGAATACAAATCAGTCACTTTTATTGCAGCATTGCTTAGAGTTTGATGGGAATGGCAGACGGCAAGTTTTTTAGTATGCATTTGATATCTTTCTTTTGGGAGCCAATTTATTTTGATATTTTACCTCAAACATCAAAATGATACACAGAACTGCAAGCTCTCAGCAGGCTTCCTTAGCTTGTCCCCAGAATGGGGTCAGATTCAATCTCCCAGCCTCTCAGGTTACAACTCATTAGAAGGGAGAACAAGACGACTAACAATTTGAGACAAATGGACCAAACATTTAAAAAGAATATTCAACCATTCTGCATACACTTCTTGGAACGTTTCAGTAGGCAGAGGAGAGAATAATTTTGACTTTAACATGGTTTTAATACACTTTTCCTAATGGACAAAATAGTCTTAAATATTCTGCTTTTAGAATACCAGCAAGGAATGTATTTATATCTTATATATAGGATATATAGGAATATCCTGTATTATATATAGGATATCCTGTATTATATATAGGATATATAGGAATATCCTATATTCCTGATATAGGAATTGAGGTAGTCCTCAACTAAAGAAAATGGGTGGGCTCCAATATTTCATTGTATGTTGGTTGCTTAGAATTTGTAATACGTTTTTCTTTAAAGACAATTTCCAAAATAAATACACAGGTCAACTTCCAAGCCCGGACTGTAACGCAAAACTAAGTGTGAGGTCCTGGTTTTGGGTCATGAAATAAAGGAATGAGATATGGGAGGAAAAATAAGAAATTTTTTTACCCTCTTTCCAGGGTGAATGATCCGTTCAAGGTAAAATTTTAAAACAAGCAAGTTTGGTCTTTGATTTGGGGCACATACCAGTGTCTTCAGAGCCACATAAAACTCAATGCCCTCAGGCTGCCCTGCATAGCCCTCTGCCCACTACTGTGGGATTCCAAACAGGCCTGATCTGCTTCTTAAAATGCTGCAGGATCCAACAGTATCTATTTTGTTTGCCTCTAATAAAACTGCCATAATTTCCTTTCAGATAATTCATTTTATATCCCAGTGTTAAGAGGAAAACAATCTGCTTTGTCTCTTTTAATGCGTGGATGATCAATGATCCCTTTTTTATTGGCATCGATGCTTAAATTGCTCAAAGAGAATTTGTGTTAATCCAAAAATATCACTAATTAACAGACTTCCTTTGTGTTAATAACATGAGGTGAAACTATTCAAGCAGTGCAGGCAGAATTTTTTTCCAAGCCGGAGGCCACCAAACAGGTTAGTTATTCCTGAATGGTTCTCTCTCTCAGGAGACATTTTCTCTAAGATGTTTCTGATTTTTAGCTTCTTCCTCTTTTATTATTTTTGTGTTAACAACAACAACAGAATACCTTTTTACAGTGACATAGTGACTCCTGAGGCAGCGTTGGTGATGATTCAGTATCAGGGATTTTAGCAGAGATGAAGCAGGGACAGGAATAGCAATCCTGATTTGTGAGGTATAGGTGTTTTAAAGTGGAGAAATTGACTGAAATCCCCTCTTATGATCAAATTCACTAGTCTTCAAATACTAGTTTTCAGTTCACTCTTGTCTACAGCCCAATGAATCATCAGCAGTACAAAAATAGTACACACAGGGGGCTTCCCTGGTGGCGCAGTGGTTGACACAGGTTCGTGCCCCGGTCCGGGAAGATCCCACATGCCGCGGAGCGGCTGGGCCTGTGAGCCATGGCCGCTGAGCCTGCGCGTCCGGAGCCTGTGCTCCGCAACGGGGGAGGCCACAACAGTGAGAGGCCCGCGTACCGCAAAAAAAAAAAAAAAAAAAAAATAGTACACACAGCATTTGACAATAATAAACTGTAAGATGGTAGAATAACTTACTGTACATCTTGTGTGAAAGAGTTGTTTTTCCTCCATGGGGTGATTTTTGCTGTGATGCGCTGGGGAAAGTCATGAATAGGCAACATAAACATTAGCACCTAAAAACTAAATTGCAAGGCTAACACAGATTTCATTCATGGTATGTGTTACTGAGCAACACAACTTGAAAGTTTATTAAAAAAAAAAAAAGATGAGTGAGCCATTACAATTTCTAGAAAAACACGATTGAAATTCATTTACTTACTGTCCTAACCCTCACCAAATCTTCAAAATTTCTGTATCAAATAAAAAGTATAGATGAAGAATAACAAGCAAGTATAAATTTACCTCTCTGGGAAGCATCAACCAGGCAATAGACAGGCCAGAGAAGTAGATGATATCTCAGAAAGTAAGCAGTAATGAAAGTATTCTCTTCACGGACCAATAGATTTATTCACTGTGAACTCATCGGTTCCCTAAGCATGGCCAGTTTGGGAGAGAGTCCCATCCCAAATGGCTGTCCTCTGAGGACAATTCCAACTAACGTGTAGTAGGTATTTCCCATCACTTTTCAATGACACATTTCTGGAGATTCCAAACCTACAGAAGTAATCTTGCTAATAATGGATAAAATATATCGTGTATTAATTATGTGCTGGGTTTGGTGGCAATTATTTTACGCACGTTATCTCATTTAATTCTCATAACTCTGTGATAAACATTTTAACATCTTCATTTTACAGATGAGAAAAATGAGACAGTGAGATCGTGTCTTCCCGAGGTTACACAGCTAGTAAGTGGTGGAATAGAGATTTGGAACCCAGATCTGCCAGAGCAAATCCATGCTCTAAATCCATGGTCTTAAAAGTGGGTACACGCATGCTAGCAAGTGTACAAGAAGATTCACTTGGGTGCTGGAAGTTAGTAATAAATTGTGTATTTAAGAAAAAACAAAAAATGAAAGTTTACCAAAATTTAGTATTATAGGTTGACACAGGCACCTTCACTAGATCTGCATGTCAGATGGTCGAATACTACATGTGGTACATGACATTTTAGGGAAGTGCAGACATTTCATTATGCAGAGGGGAAGGCAGTGGTGTCCTGTTGCTTGTGGCATATTGCCACATGTAACAATCCGTGTGCTCATTTTAGTGCATTTATGGATTACATTATGCACTTCTGAATGGAAAATTATGTATTTACTTAAGAAAACATTGATTATAGGTAATACCAATATGTAAGCACGAACGAACAAAAAAAGATGGGGCAGTTCCCTCTGGAGCATTATTTAACATATAAGTGAACTTGTCTACTATAGCATGTTTGCAAAATCATATATTTTTGCCTTATTGTCTTTACTTATTTATCTCTTGGAGGTTGGTTTCCTGGGTTTCCAACCCTATGAAGCACTTACCAGCTGATTTTCTTCAGCAATTGTGAGATAATTAGATATGATTGGTACATTAATACTTTTGTGTTACTATATCAAATATATTTTAAAACATAATCTAGGTCATGTGTATTAATTTCCCTCCGTCACACATGACAATAGAACCTCTTGAGCCAATTTGATCTAATAGCGTTGGTGCTGTCATACACCTGGTGGCAGCTCCTTGAATTGCAGCAAAGATGTAGAGAAGAAATGCCTGGGTCACCAAAACAGAGGAGGAAGAGAATTCTAAAAAGGAAGGAAGACAAATGAAAAAACAAGATACAATATAGTTTATATTTACCATTTATAAACTCAATGACTTTTTTTTTTTTTTTTTTTTTGCGGTATGCGGGCCTCTCACTGCCGTGGCCTCTCCCGTTGCGGAGCACAGGCTGCGGACGCGCAGGCTCAGCGGCCATGGCTCACGGGCCCAGCCGCTCTGCGGCACGTGGGATCTTCCCGGACCGGGGCACGAACCTGAGTCCCCTGCATCGGCAGGCGGACTCTCAACCACTGCGCCACCAGGGAAGCCCTCGATGACTTTTTATAAAAGCTATACAAGTAATTCCGAAAGTAAGTTGACTCAAACTGCAAGAACACAATTAATATTTACAAACTATTTAGAATTATTTTATAAACTAGAAATAAGGAGCTTTAGGGAATTCCCCGGTGGTCAGGCAGTTAGGACTTGATGCTCCCACCCCGATTCCTGGTCTGTGAGGCGTGGCCAAAAAAAAAAAAAGAAAAGAAAGAAGAGATTTAGTGTTAAAAGAAAATGGCAGGGTATTGGCAGTGAATACTTAGTTTAGATTTATTTTATATTACAGCTGGAGTCTTTTCAAGGAGTACATAGATTCAAGAATATGTTTTAATCCCCGTGAATAAATAGAACTACTGCACTGTGAAATGACTCAGCAAATTGAAAAGTTCCGTACAATTTTTTTATTAGCTATAATGAGAGATTTTTATTATCTGTTAGGATCCATAAAACCTTGCCCTAAAATCACATGTCATTTTGAGAGTAATCTCAGCTCGGATAGGACCAGAGCATGTGTGTGTGTGTGTGTGACTCGGGGAGGGAGTCGAATTCCTAGTTGAAAGGATTGATAAGAGGGGCAAGAGATACACATACGTATAGAGAAGGGATAGTTCAGGGAGCTGAGATGCATCTTAAAGGAAAGAGGCAAGTTCAAGGATATTCCATACTGAGGCTGTGCATGCCCCTGAGTTGAGGAGTTTTTCTGAAATGATGGGGGTGGGGGTGGGTGGAGGCGGGGTGGTGAGAGGCAGATACTCAGGAAGGACAACATTTCCTCAAGTATCCAAGGAGATGAGATAAATAGCTTAGGCTGCCACCTAGAAATAGAAGTACATGATCAAGAGAGGACAGTGTGAACCCACATATGAGGCTGAAAGGGAAATCTCGAACAAGAACCAAGTATTAAAAGCAGGAAATGTTGAGTAAGTATTTACACTAAGTCAATTGAGCATACATGATGAGATTTGTACCTGTAATTTGACTATTCCATAGATAGTCTGCACCCTGAGATTCCCCTGTCCTCTAGTAAAAGATGTCATAGACATTCACTTAGACATGATGTAAAAAACACTGGTGGGCACTGTGGAGTTTCAACTGAAAAGGTTTTCATTGGAGGATATATTGTTTTAATACTTGTGAAATTAGGAAAGGGAAAGCTATGAATCCTAAGGATATTGTTTTTGGAAAAGAACATACCATACCATATTCTTCAGATGGTAGAAGCAGAAAGGTACCTACTATTTTTCATTCTCTCTGTATATAGTGTATTCTTGAATTTTGTAGGAGATGTAACTGGTTTACTGTTCGCGATCAGTCTGATCTTGGTGGGTTACAATTATGGAACTTTTGTTCTCTCTCATCATTGCTCCCAACTATGCTACTTCTGATATCCCTTCTATAATAGGTGACAAATACCTTAACACTACCTTGACCAGATGCCATAGCTTTCTGGTCACTGGCCAATTTCAGTTATTTTAATAAGTTATCTAATTTGAATACTCCAATATTGAATCTCATATTGGATTCAGTTCTTTCCTCAGAATGATATCAGGAGACATCTCTCCACCACTGACAGGAAACCCGACCTCTTCCTCTTCAAGCAAAACTCTTATAGGAGGGACTTCCCTGGTGGTCCAGGGTTAAGAATCTACCTTCCAATGCAGGGAACACAGATTTGATCCCTGGTGGGGGAACTAAGATCCCACATGCCGCGGGGGCAACTAAGCCTGCACGCCGCAAGGAAGAGCTTGCGCGCCACAATGAAAGATCCCGCCACAATGAAAAATCCCACGTGCCACAACTAAGACACGACACAGCCAAGCAAAAAAACAAAACAAAAAAGACTCCTATAGGATTGGGAGATAGAAGGAATAAGAGAGATTGCAGGGATCATCTTACATAACTAGTCTTCTGTCAGCTGCTGGTGACTTTTGCTAATATGTCGTCATTGATGGAGTAACAGGATTTTTGAGGCTCTGTTACAGTAATAAACAACTCTAAAATCTCAGTGCCTTGCAAAAAAAACCCCTTTTTCATTAATCTTACAAAGTCTTCTGGAGTCTAGGTGACTCTTCAGCTCATATGCCTCCATATGTTGTCTCAGCATTCCAGGATGCTTCAGTCAACATAGCATCTCATCAATAAATGCTTCCACAATCACTGCAGTGGGCAAAAGTAGGTTGTAGCACCAAACACTGGCAATTAAATCCTTCAATATAGAAGTGATGCATGCTACTTCTGCCCACATTTCATTGGTCAATGCAGTTCACACCTCATGGCCACACCACACAGCTTCAATGGGCAATCGCTCCATGTGTACAGAGATAAAAAGGCTTTGAATATTGGTAAATAATGGTAATGCTTACCACAGACGTTTTTGTTGTTTTTTCTTTTGGTTTTGTGGAGGTTGGGGCAGTGTACAGAGTACAGTGTAATCTCAGTGAGCCTCCTACTTGGCTGATATGTTATAGAGTCACATCCCAAGCCCTTCTCTGATTGAGATGTTTCCTCACTTTTTGGCTGCCTAGGTAGCCCCACTGCAGCTGTCCCTCCTGTATCATATACTCCTTCATGCGGATTCAAGGGAACCGCTGAGGTCCTTTTCTGTACACTCCAGTGCTACTGAGTACTGGGTAGTGTTCTGTGTGAGGATTCTCCCCTTCTTACCAAGGACACCACACGACATCCCCTCCTTGCTCTGGCTGTACTAGCAAACTCCTTGCCTCCAGACATTTCTAGTAGAGAGACAGGCAACAATAGCTATGTCTACATATACCACACACACTCAAAGAGGTGCATGCCATGCTCTCCCATAAGCTCCCTCACCACCCTCCACTACACTCCTACAACAGCGTCACAGGCAGGCCACAACTAGCATTATGTCAAGGAGTGAGATACTTATCCTCCTATACCTTCAGGGAAAGGAGAGAAAAAGCTGCTGTAACTTGCCATTAAGGTGCTTACTAAATGCTAACTTGCCTTACCTCTTATTAGTCTTTTGCTCTTATAGATTTTGGCAGTGGCCTGCAGAGGTATTTTAGGCTCACAGAGACAATTCTGCAGCTTCTTTATAGTAACCAAGGGAGATATCTGGCCCCAGTTACGGACTGGGCCTTGGAGGGCCTCCTTAAAATGTGGAGAGTTTAACTGTCCTTGCTTTCTCAGCTTTGGGCTGCAGATACTTATTCAAAGGCAGAAAGAAAAGTCACCTTCAATGTCTTCTTATGTTGGCAGTCTTTGTTTATATTTTGCTTGCATAACCCTTAAAAGAAATTTGAAAAAAGTAGGTACTCCCACACATTTTTAAGTTGATATCTAAAAATTTCCCCAAGTTTAAAAAGTTAGAAAGGATTCCATTTCTGGCACATTGTAAATGTTGATTTTGAGATTTTAGGAGTTTATATGTGGAATCTAAAATAATGGGACAAATAAACTTATTTACAAAACAGAAATAGAGTCACAGATGTAGAAAACAAACTTATGGTTACCAAGGGGGAAGCGGGGGGAGGGATAAATTGAGAGATTGGAATGACATATACACTACTATATATAAAATAGATGACTAATGGGGACCTACTGTATAGCACAGGGAACTCTACTCAGTGCTCTGCAATGGCCTATATGGGAAAAGAATCTAAAAAAGAGTGGATATATGGATATGTATAACTGATTTACTTTGCTGTGCAGCAGAAACTAGCACAACATTGTAAATCAACTATACTCCAATAAAAATTAGTTTAAAAATAAAGTTATTACAAAATAATAAAAGAAAATTTTAGGAGAAAAATTTCAAGCCTACATGAATAAGACAATGTACTCCCTATGCCCATCACTTTTTTTTTTTTTTTTTGAGGTACGCGGGCCTCTCACTATTGTGGCCTCTCCCGTTGCGGAGCACAGGCTCCAGACGTGCAGGCTTAGCAGCCATGGCTCACGGGCCCAGTTGCTCCCCGGCATGTGGGATCTTCCCAGACCAGGGCACGAACCCTTGTCCCCTGCATCGGCAGGTGGACTCTCAACCACTGCACCACCAGGGAAGCCCTGCCCATCACTTTTTATAAGAGAAACATAATGTAATTCTCAGCGAACAAACCAACAATAGTTCTGTGATAATCTGTTTCAGTTCTCTACTGCTGTGTGTGGTAGTCAGCCTCTGAGATGACACCACATGATCCCCACTTTCTGATATTCTTAGATAGTACCTTCCCACATGCTACCAAAGTTAGCCTATGTGACCAATAGCATACAGCAGAACTGATGATATGTCACTTCTGAGATTAGGTTAAAAACACTGTGGCTTCCGTCTTGTGTACTCTCTCCCTCTAGGGTCACTCACTCCAGGAAAAACAAGCTGCCATGCTATGAGCTGGCTTATGGAGAGGCCCACATAATGAGGAACTGAAACCTCTAGCTAACAGCCAGAAGGAGCAGGGGCCTGCCAACAACCATGTGAGTGAGTTTGGAAGCAGATTTTCCAATCCCAGCTCTGGCCAAAACTTGACTCCAACCTCATGAGAGACCTTGAACCAGAAACACTCAGCTAAGCTGCTCCAAGACTCCAGCCTCTCAGAAACTGTGTAATGTAACAAATGTTTGCTGTTTTAAGTTTCTAAATTTTGGAGTAATTTTTAAATAGCAGTAGAAAACTAATACACTATGTAAAAAGTAACCCCCGCCCCCAAATTTAGTGACTTAAAACAGCAAGGTTTTATTTATTATTTTTATGAATGTGAAGTGACTGGGCTATCCTGCTGTTCTTGCCTGGGCTCACTCATGTGGCTGCATTCAGCTGACAAGTTGTCAGGGGGCTTGACTCATTTGGAACAGCTGGGATAGCTGGACCTTTCTCTTCACAGAGACTTTAATCCTGGTCTTTTTCAACAGCATGTCAATTTCAAGACAGCATTTTAAGTGATTGAAGGCAGAATTTTCAAGGCTTTTTCTTTTTAGGCTTAGACTCTGGATTACATACGATGTCCCTTTTATCATATTCTGTTGGGCAAAATAATAGGGAAGATCAAATTCAAGGAGTGGGGAAAAATATGCCAACTCTTGATAGCAGGAGCTGCAATGTGTTGTGGCCATGTTTTCCAATCTACCACAGTTTTCTTCTAGGCACAATTATTTATATCCCTCCCTTGTATAAAATAGTTTATCCTTTCTCCCCAAATTCAAATCCCATTATGACATTTAGCTCAGGCTCAAAGTCCTAATTTCGTTATCTAAATCTGATCTAGACATAGATTAGACTCATTAGATATAGTTCATCTAGTACAGCTCTGGAGGTGCAGATCTTCTTGATTCTGAGACCTGTCAAATAAGAGACATGTTATCTACCTTCCTCAGATATACCCAAAGGTAAGACAAAGATAGGGTTACTACAATGAGTACTCCCATTCAAAAAAGGGACATCCAAAGGTAAACAAAATAGATAAATCTTTAGCTAATCTTACCAAGAAAAAGAGAGGACTCAAATAAAATTATAAATAAAAGAGGAAAGACATTACAACTGGTACCACACAAATACAGAGGATCATAAGAGAATATTATGAACCATTATATGCCAAAAAATTGAACAACCTAGAAGAAATGGATAAATTCCTAGAAACATATGACCTATATGGAGACTAAATCATGAGGAAATAGAAAATCAGAACAGGCCAATTACTAGTAAAGAGATTGAATCACTAATCAAAAACCTCTCAACAAACAAAAGTACAGGGCCAGATGGCTACACTGGTGAATTCTACCAAACATTTAAAGAATAATTAACACCAATCCTTCTAAATTCTTCCACAAAATAGAAAAGGAAGGAATACTTCCAAACCCATTTTATAAAGCCAGCATTACTTTTATACCAAAGCCAGATAAAGATACTACAAGAAAAGAAGATTACAGGCCAATATCCCTGATGAACACAAATGCAAAAATTTTCAACAAAATATTAGCAAACTGAATTTGATAGTACATTAAAATGATCATATGCCACCATTAAGTAGGATTTATTCCAGGGATGCGAGGATGGCTCGACATCTGCAAATCAATTAATATGATACACCACATTAACAAAATGAAGGATAAAAATCATATGATCATCATGATAGATACAGAAAAAGCATCTGACAAAATTCAACATCCATTCATGATAAAAACTCTCAACAAAGTGGGTATAGAAAGAACATACCTCAACATAAGAAAGGCCATATAGAACAAACCCACAGCTAATATCATACTCAAAGGTGAAAAACTGAAAACCTTTCCTCTAAAATCAGGAGCAAGACAAGGATGCTCATTCTTGCCACTTTCATTCAACACAGTACGGGAAGTCCTAACCAGAGCAATTAGGCAAGAAAAAGAGATAAAACGCATCCAAATCAGAAAGGAAGAAGTGAAATCATCTCTATTTGCAGATGACATGACATTATATGTAGAAAACCCTATAGACTCTACCAAAAAACTGTTGGAAGTAATCAATGAATTCGTCTTTCATTTCCTGCACTTTGTCATGCGTAGCTAGGAGAAGCCAAGTGTCATATTCAACATGCTACAGAGACTTGTCCTTAGCCAGAGCTATACTTCCTGTTTTCCAGGTTTACTCGAGTGCTGTTTTGCTGATTGTTCTGCTACTCCACAACATGAATTCTCTTTTTACCAGATTCAAATGGCAGTTCTTCACTGCCTTTACATTCTTCACTAGCTGTTTAACATTCCTCAAGTCTTTGCCAACAGATTCCTCACTATTTTTCTAGCCTCTGCATGCTTCCTGATCCCATAGACAATGTCATACCTTTTAGTGTTTTATTACAACATCACCATGTTTCTACATACAAATTGCTGTATATCTATTACTAATAAGCCACCCTAAAACTTAGTGGTTTAAAACAACAATATTTTATGTGACTTCCATCACATGTAAGACAGAGAACATCCCCAAATATACCCTTGTTCCCCTTTCCAGTTCATTCCCATCCTTGACCCCAGATAATCACTGATCTTTAACTATAGAGTGGATATGTATTTTCTCTTTTCATGTAAATAGAATCATGTACTATACACTCTTGTGTCTGTAATCTTTTTCTCAGCATGGTTTTGAGATTTAGCCCATTTTTTTTTTATGTTCAAGAAGCCCTATGAACACAAAGTAAGATAAATACTAATGAAACTACATCTAGGTGCTATAAAACTGATGAAAATGATGGAGACACAGCAAGCCTTAAATGCATTCAGAGGAAAATAAAGGTAGATTGCCTCCAGAGGAATAACATTAGATGATGGCTGAATTCTCAGTGGAAACAATGGAATTTGGAAATCATGAAGATGATATTATCTGATCATAGTGCTATTGGGCTGGATATATTAAAATTCAAATAGATAACTAGGAAATACTCATATGTTTAGAATTAAGAAATACAATTATAAATAATCAAAAGGTAAAAAACTGATTGTAAATTAAAAATATTTTGAGCTGAATGAGAAAGAAATTTCAACATGAAAATTTGTAAGATACAGCCACAGCTGTTTTTAAAAGGAAATTGATAGGAGTGACATCAGTGGGAAAGGTGGACAAAAGACTGCTCAGGATGCAAACTGGTGTATATAGAATGGATAAACAGTAAGGTCCTACTGTATAGCACAGGGAATTATATTCGATATCCTGTGATAAACCATAATGGAAAAGAATATGAAAAAGAATGTATATATATATGTATAACTGAGTCACTTTGCTATACAGCAGTAATTAACACAACATTGTAATTCAACTATACTTCAATAAAAAATAAATTTAAAAAAGAGACTGCTCCTCCATAAAAAATAACAAGAATCCTGGCAAAATTTTCAAAATAAATTTTTTTGGAACTCTGGAAATTAGCCAAAGGCTTGCAACAATCACAACAGTGCTTAATCAAAGAAAGTGACTGGGTCTTAATAAGAACAGTGAGCTTTGTAGTGTTTTAACGTACATTATTACCATCCTCCTCTCCCTAGCTCCATGATAGTTTTGGAAATAAATGACCCACAATCATGGTAAAAATCAGCAAGCTAGTAGTTGATGGAGTGGTCAAAATGGAGTTTAAGCTTTTTCGTTTAAGCTTTTTCAAGTCTTCATTTTTAGAAAATTGTCATTATTTGACCTGAGAGTTCCCTAGAAAACTCCATATGAAAGGCTTACCTTTATTTGATTGGATACATAGATATCCCAATGACAATAGCCTTTGTCCTGGGAGTATTTGTCTAAAACAAGAAGTAGCAATGGTTTAAAATCACAGCTGCCTCAGAGTGTGATAATAGTTGAAGCAAACAACAAGCTGACCAAGAAAAAAATGAACATAGGAGGCTTTAAAAATATTTGACTAATTCCTGGAAATCTAGAAGGCCACACACATGTGTAGGACTGTGTGCATTTTCACAGCAGCACATGCTCAGGAAAGGCCCTAAGTTCTCACGTCTGCTAATCTTGAGGAAGTGAAGGCTAAGGCAGAGTTGTCAACTGCCTGACTGAGTGTTGAAGGTATGCCTCAGTACACACAAAGAGCTCCTAAGCAAGAGCATGGAGACTTACTAGTTCTAGGCATATAAGGAAATCTATCTAATCATTAATTGACCATTAAGATAACAAAGCAGAGACTTCAGAGGTCATACTCAAAAAATAATACATGCTTTATGGAATTAGTTCTGGAAATGCACTAAACAAACAACTAAAACAATAACAATAATAAAGAAGGAGGGAGGAGAATCTGATATTCAGGATTACCACATTGTAATATTCAAAGTGCACAGTTTCCAATAAGAAAATTATGTGACATTCAAAGAAACAAGAAAGTATAGCACATTCACAAGAAAAAAAGAAATTAATCAAAACTTCCCCAAGGAAAGCCAAACATCGGACTTATTAGACAAAGACTAAGCTGTCTTAAGTATGCTCAAAAATTAAAAGAAACCTTGGACACAGAGCTAAGGGACACCAAGAGAACAATATATGAACAAATAAACAATATCAATAAAGAGAGAAATTATAAATAGGAACCAAAAGGAAATTCTAGAGCTGAAAAATAAAACTAATGAAAAGATCATTTTTGGGGTATCCAATTTGCCAATCTCTGTCTTTAATTGGTGAATTTATTCAATTTATATTTAAAGTGTTTACTGGTAATAAAGTACCCACTTCTGTCATTTTGCTATTTGTTTTCTATATGTCTTATATAGTTTTTGGTTCTCAATTCCTCCAATAATGCCTTCTTTCATGTTTGATCTTCTCTAGTGTGCCATTTTATTTCCCTCTTCATTTCCTTTTCTGTATATTTAGTTATTTTCTTAGTGGTTCCAAGTGGATTACAGTTAACATCCTAAATTTACAACAATCTATTTTGAATTGATATGAATTTAGCTTCAATATCACTTTATTTAGCAAGTACTTATTAATCTCTTCATGTTCGCCCATCACTCTTTAGGTACTGGGAATATAGAGGTTTAATAAGGAGACAAAATCTCTGCTCACACGAGACATATGATGATAAGCAAGACAATAAACAAGTATATAAATACATATAAATTGCAGGCAGAATTAAGTGCTTTGAAGAAAAATAAAGCAGACTAAGGAGAGTATGGTATTTTATTTTAGATGGAGTTTTCAGGGAAAGGCTTTATAAGTGGGTAACGTTTAAATGGCGATCTGACCTAAGTAAAGGAGTGAGCCATGCTCACTGTCCAGGTAATAGTAAGGTCTTTACGTGGGAATGAGTTTGGCATGTTCAAAGATTAGAGAAAACGCTAGTGTGGCCAGAGATAAATCTGAGACATACGGTGGCATTTTAAGCTAGTGAGACAGTTTGTATGTTTCAATAAACTCAGTGGAGACATCTGGAAAATCATGCCACATGAATTCCACAGGAATTAAATGTTTCTTTTAAATTCTAGAAGAGAATACTGGTAGACATTGAAATTATAATGGGATGGGCTTTCTAAGCATTACATTACAGCTTCAGTTCATAAGGGGTAAGACTGATAGATCTGTTTAAATAAAATCTCACAACTTCTGTAAGTCAAACACTGCATAAACAAATTGAAAAGCAAATAAACAAGAGAAAATATTCCCAAACATGAATGACACAAAAATCACATCATGAGTACAGAGTAAGTAAGCTCCTACAATTCCATAAGTAATAGACAAGTACACCAATCCAAAACAAAAGGGCAAAGGACACAATTGATGACAATACAAGTGGACATCAAAATGTGAAAAAAAGCGTAATTTTCTTTTTTGACCAGGGACCACTGTACAGAGACACCATACATATCGCTAAGCAATGGTTCAAATCAGCACAATCTTTTTGGAGAAATGGTTGGTAGCAGTGTTTACCAAAGGCCTTGAGACTAAGAGGCATATTCCTCTTTTTAACAGGTGGTGGGAAAGAAAAAGCTGTGAATAATCAAGCAGAATTTATAACTTACCGTATTATGAATTTGCTGTGTGATTTTAAGAAAAGTCACATAACCTTTCTGCTTTCATTTTCTCCTCTGTACCTATTCACAAGTATATATGTAAATATAAAATGAAAAAAAAAGGCCTTTTAAAAATGCTATACAAATGCAATTCAGTTTTATTATACAGAATGATCCAGGGTCAAAACCGGAAATGCTTTAAAAACATTTTTATATAAAATAGTTTCAATCTTTAATGACCAAAAATATTAGTCATGGTGAATGTTCTTATATAATGGTTGGTCTGGGACCTTCTTTCTTGAAAATATTAAAAGTTAGAATTAAAATCATGAATCCTTTATTACTTATGCAACGTCTAGTTCTTATTTGACCTTTAAAAGTCTGAAGGCTTTAAACAATCTTCTGTGATTAATTTTAAAACATTATTTACATTCCCTACTAAGCATAACTTAAAACCGTGTTTTCTTTGTCTTTCATAGAATCTGTAATAATGTATAACTTTTTTTCAACTCGTTTAGATTTTTTCTGGGATTTGGTGCCATCATGAGAGTTAGGCATTTTATCATTCAAGATCCTGAGAATGACTTTCAAAGAATTAGTCATCTGAAGTGATACATTAAACTTCAGAGAAGATCAATTTGATTACATTTGGGACTAACTAAATAAAACTAAAAATATGAGCCCCTAAAAGACCCAGAGCAGCAGAAATACCAGAAAGCTGTGAATCAGCAAAATCCTTACCTTTCTCCTTTTTACTCTCCAAGAGTCAGCAGCACCAACCTCATTAAAAAAGCCAACAGACAAAACCTTTGATAGAGTGGGATCTCCATCTGCTTGGAAAACAGAGGGATCTCTGGAGTTTTCTATAAAGTGATATATAGATACTATGTTCTACATTTTCCCTACATTTTTTTAAACTGTACTTCTGAGTTATTTAACAGGGTTGTGTGGTTGAGGATTAACTCTTGAATTGCTGTTGAGAAGGATGCTCCCATCAGCTTTCCAAAGATCTACGCCTCTGAAAAGAGTTGTGTGGCTGAAGGATGAATCATCCAGCTGGAGCTCTTTGTGCTGATTTTCCCAGACAACCGTATGTAAGGGAGGAGGAAAGGGGAGGGAGGAAGTGATGAGTAGATATTGGTTAAGCAAGGGGAAGGATCTTGAGGGTTTTATCAAACCAAAATTAAAAATAGGAGAAGCCAGAAATGTGCCTTTAACCCCTGAAATGGAAGAAAATTTTGGCATGAGAAGAGACAGTTTTTCTGGTACGTGCAGAGGGGTATGAAGTAGGGAGTGAGTGCTCAGAAGTGGCAACTAGAATCTCCTGCTAAAAGCCAGAAGGAACTAGCAAGAAAGCTACTGGCTTCTTTTCTTACTCGCATCCATAAGTTCTGTATTAATCCGCAAATTAGCCTTAAAATAAAATTGTTGTTTCTTTAGGCTTATAGGTAAAGGTGCAATCTGCTCTTGTATTTCCTATTCTAAGATTAAGGCATTTCTAACTTAAGTACTATTCATATCTATAGTTAAAATTCTTCATAGTTCTAGTTCTGGCTAAACCACAGAAGCAATGTCACCCATTTTATAATTTATGAGAATGCTGAAAGATTTAATTTCATTAAGCAGATCATAAAAATCTGCTGTCTGCCTCCTAGAGAAATGGAAATAAAAACAAAAACAAACAAATGGGACCTAATGAAACTTAAAAGCTTTTGCACAGCAAAGGAAACCATAAAACAAGATGAAAAGACAACCCTCAGAATGGGAGAAAATATTTGCAAATGAAGCAACTGACAAAGGATTAATCTCCAAAATTTACAAGCAGCTCATGCAACTCAATATCAAAAAAAAAAAACAACCCAATCCAAAAATGGGCAGAAGACCAAAACAGACATTTCTCCAAAGAAGATAGACAGATTACCAACAAACACATGAAAGAATGCTCAACATCACTAATCATTAGAGAAATGCAATTCCAAACTACAGTGAGGTATCACCTCACACCAGTCAGAATGGCCATCATCAAAAAATCTACAAACAATAAATGCTGGAGAGGGTGTGGAGAAAGGGGAACCCTCTTGCACTGTTGGTGGGAATGTAAATTGATACAGCCACCATGGAGAACAGTATGGAGGTTCCTTAAAAAGCTAAAAAGAGAACTGCCATATGACCCAGCAATCCCACTACTGGGCAAACACCCTGAGAAAACCATAATTCAAAAAGAGTCATGTACCACAATGTTCACTGCAGCTCTATTTCAATAGCCAGGACATGGAAGCAACCTAAGTGTCCATCGACAGACGAATGGATAATGAAGATGTGGCACATATATACAATGGAATATTACTCAGCCATAAAGAGAAACGAAATTGAGTTATTTGTAGTGAGGTGGATGGACCTAGAGTCTGTCATACAGAGTGAAGTAAGTCAGCAAGAGAAAAACAAATACTGTATGCTAACACATATATTTGGAATCTGAAAAAAAAAAAGGTTCTGAAGAACCTAGGGGCAAGACAGGAATAAAGACGCAGACGTAGAGAATGGACTTGAGGACATGGGGTTGGGTAAGGGTAAGCTGGGACGAAGTGAGAGAGTGGCATGGACATATATACACTACCAAACGTAAAATAGATAGCTTGTGGGAAGCAGCCGCATAGCACAGGGAGATAAGCTCGGTGCTTTGTGACCACCTAGAGAGGTGGGATAGGGAGGGTGGGAGGGAGATGCAAGAGGGAGCAGATATAGGGATATATGTATATGTATAGCTGATTCACTTTGTTATAAAGCAGAAACTAACACATCATTGTAAAGCAATTATACTCCAACAAAGATGTTAAAAAAAAATCTACTGTCTGAAGATACAATGCAGTAAAGTTTCAATGTAATTTGAAGGGAATTAAATATGCATCCCTGTTATAGCTAATAGATCAGGGATAGCAACAGTTCTTTGCAGGCTATTAGGAATGAACTTGAATACATCTTACCTTTAGAATTCTGAAACACAATGGCATTATTCTACTGACAAATTGACTAAATTACTATGATGACATTTGTGTTTTTTAAAGTCAAACTATTTTGCTTATGTCCTTTAGTGGAAGAGAATAATATTTTTATAAAAATGGCAGAATGAATATTGGGAAGAGGGGACATTAGCCCAAGATATGTGGGGAAAAAAATTTAAAGACCACTTCTTTCTTCTAAATAAATATACAACTCTTGATCAAGGGGCATCACACACCAGGGCTCTAAGAGATTTTATAGATGAGATTGCTCAACATGTCTGTTGCTTATTGAGAATGGGGAAATATACCAAAAGATTAGAACAGAGAAATGTCAGTCCAGTAGTCAATAAGGAAAAGAAAATGGGTCCTTTACAGACTGATGGATATGTGTTCAAATTTGTGCATGAATTGAGGAGTTATGAAAGTCTGCAAGCTCTTATTAGAGAAAGCAGTGATCCATCAAATCCACTAGGAGGTCACCAAGAAAAATCATAACAGACCATTCCTTTCCTTGATAAAAGAGATCAGGGAAATTGTATACACATAGACTACCCAGACCACAGAATTTCACTTCTCCTCCCAACTATCCTTTAGTTGTATTTAACACAATTGATTATTCTTTCATTACTTCTTTTTTTAATTGATATTCTTTATTTGATTAATTAAACCTTTTTGTTTGATGATTATATGACTTTTCTCTTAGGTGAATTGGCTTATTAACTTTGTACTTTTTATTTAAAATTTTTAAAAAATTGAAATATCAATTGAAATATTGATATATAATATTATGTTAGTTTGGGGTATACTACATAATTTGATATTTGCACACATTATAAAGTGATCACCACAATGAGTCTACTAACTATCTCTCCTGATACAAAATCATTACAATATTATTGACCCTATTCCTTATGCTGTATATTACATCCTTGTGACTTATTTATTATATAACTGGAGGTTTGTACCTTTTAATCCTATTACCCTATTTCACCCACCCACCTGCTCCCTCCCTTCTGTCAATCACCTGTTTGTTTTCTGTATTTGAGTCTGTTTTCATTTTGTTTTGTTTGTTTTGTTTTTTATATTCTACATATAAGTGAGATCATGTGGTATTTGTCTTTCTCTGTCCGACTTATTTCATTTAGCATAATACTCTCTAGATCCATTCATGTTGTCACAAATGACAAGATTTCATTTTTTATGGATGAGTAATATTCCATTGTATATATATACCACATCTTCTTTATCCATTCATCAATTAATAGACACTTAGGTTGTGTCCACATCTTGGCTATTGTAAATAATGCTGCAATGAACATTGGAGTGCATATATCTTTTTGAATTAGTGTCTTTGTTTTCTTCAGGTAAATACCCAGAAGTGAAATTGTTGGATCATCATATGGCAGTTCTATTTTTAAATTTTTGAGAAACCTCCATACTGTTTTTTATAGTGGCTGCACCAATTTACATTCCCACCCTTTTCTCCACACCCTCACCAACACTATTTTGTTGTCCTTTTGATGATAGCCATTCTGACAGGTGTAAGGTGAGATCTCATTGTGGTTTTTGACTTGCATTTCCCTGGTGATTGGTGATGTTGAGCATCTTTTTGTGTGTCTGTTGGCCATGTGTATGTCATCTTTGGAAAAATGCCTATTCAGGTCCTCTGCCCATTTAAAAATCAGGCTGTTTTTTTGATGTCGAGTTGTGTGAGTTTTTGTGTATTTTGGATATCAACTCCTTATCAGATATATCGTTTGTAAATATCTTCAGTAGTATCATATTTTTGATAGCATCCTTTGCTGTACAAAAGCTTTTTAGTTTAAGGTAGTCCTACTTTTTAATTTTTGCTTTTGTTTCCCTTGCCTGAGGAGATATCCAAAAAATACTGCTAAGACCAATGTGGAAGAATACAATGTCTATGTTTCCTTCTAGGAGTTCTATGGTTTCAGGCCTTACATTTAACTCCTTAATCCATTTTGAGTTTATTTTTGTATATGGTGATAGTAGTCCAGTTTGATTGTTTTGCATGTAGCTGTCCAGTTTTCCCAACACCATTTATTGAAGAGGTTGTCTTTTCCCCATTGTATATTCTTGCCTCCTTTGTTGTAGATTAATTGACCATATAAATGTGATTTCTTCTTGAAAAACTGTTGCTCCATAATTCTACAAACTTTTTTCCATCTCTGGCTGCTCCTTACAACATTTACAATCTCCTTTCCCTAAACCTATATAAACGATACCCTAAATACTAGTATTCCTAAGCATTTGATCCTCTGGACGATTTCACTATTTAGATTCTTACCAATTAGCTAATGATTCCCAGAGCTATATCTGAGTCCCAGACCTCTTCTCTTGCATTTGCACAGGGAGCTCAAGCTCAACACCTCCAAAATAAACTCTATTCTTTCCCCTATATCGGGTCTCCTTCCTGAGTTTCCTATCTCTAGGAACTGCATTGCTCAGTAACCAAAATCAGAAAACTGGGCATCATCCTTGACTAGTCTCTTGACAGTCTGAATCCAATAAGATACATTTTTAGCAGAGATAACCATAAGATACTGCACTAGGATTCCCAAACCTCACCTAAATGTGTGAGGACACATTCCTCACACATTACAGGAAGTAATGTGTGAGGAATGTCAGTTCCTGACATTACAGGAAGTGTGACTTTACAGCTATACACAAAAATCACTTTAAGTGCTTTTAGCTAATTTTTAAATCCAATATGCATCAATAGTTTGATGTGGCTGCTGGAAGAGGTAATACTTTCTTAAGCTGCATCAACAGAAGAAAATCTAGAGTGAGGAACCAATAAGTTCTATCTGCTCTTGATGCCACACGAGTAATATTGCAGGGAAGTAGGAATTGCTGTGGAAGAGAGCAGCCATGCTCACTCACCATGTAAGAAATGGCAGGAATATTTTAAAGACCATTAAAGATCAAATAACCTTCAGTAGCCCTTTTAAATTTTATTTTCTATTGATGCATTTTAGATTTAAAATAATGATATTTAATGGAAATTCATTCATTTTAGATGTTAAAAATAATCATTGTATTTTGATTTTACTCAGAGGTATATGTGTGTGGTCGAAGTTGCTACTAATAAGAATTTGTTAGTTCATTTGTTTCTTGGTTTGGGATCCATGCAAGGACCCCTAAATGCACTACTGAAAGGAAGACAGCTACATTCATGACCTTCCCTTCTTAACCCAGTTTGCCTGAAGGCTGGATTGAGGAGGGGATCTAATCAATATAGACCACTTCCACGTTACCTCATTTAACGAAAGACAGCACAATAAATGGAAGGGGACTGGGTTTGGAGTTAGTCCTGACTCACTTGCTCTTTATTCCGTTTCTGAGTCTTAGTTTCCTCATCTGTAGGATAAGGGCTCCAGTGCCTGCCTCGAGGGCTCTTAGTCTTCAACAAAATGACACAGCTGAAAGGGCCTAGCATATAGCTGGCATTTAACAAACGCTGTCTTCTTTGCTTAATGGCCACAACAGCACTGTGAGGGGTGGGAGACAATCTCCTGGTAGTAGCAGGAAGCTTGGAACCTGGATTAAGATGGGTCAGCTGCTTTGTCTTTGGTCCTTTGCCTCCTTCTATGTTCCTTCTCCTTACACTTTCCCTCCACTCCACCTCTATTTTAAAGACAGCAATTTAAAAAATAATGGAAATGCCTCTTCTGTGGGCTTATTGTACACACCTGTGCTATTTCCACTACAAGCAGGGCAACTGACTGTAAAGACTAATTGTGAAATTATAAAATATGAGATAAGTTGGTGGGGTTGGGACAGGGGCATAAAAAAAAGAAAACAAAGGGAAGAACTTCAATTTGAGTCAATAGATGAGAAGAAACTGTTGTAGGTTATTTAAGATGAGAAGAAACTGTCGTAGGTCTCAAATTCTGTGATGGATTTTTGGTCTTTTCCATTAAAAAGTACTGATTTTAAAAACTAATAACTTAAAATTGCCACACACAAAACAAATGGTCCACAAAACATTCTCCTTTCCTTCTGAAGGTTTTACGATGCATTGTTATCATTAACCAGTCTTTTACTATTCAACTTAAAAGGCCAATTGAGACACACAGCTCTGAGACTGTTCTTCCACCACTGGTTAAGACTGGGGTGGCAGGTATTGGGGATAATATTCATTTAGCCTTCTGAGCTTTCTGGGATAAATCAAAAGAAAATGACATTTGGTAAGGTTAAATATGGGAATAGCAAACAAGATTGGCTGGGGCAGAAGGTGAGATGCTAGACAGAGAGACCCAACAGAAGGCTGCTAGAATCATATAGGCAGGGGATGACACCAGCCTGACTGAGGACATGGCTGTAGAAATGAAGGTTGAGGACAAGGTAAATAGGATACTCTCCCACTGAGGGGGAGATTGAAAGATGAAGTGAAGTATTATTTCGGACACTTGCTTCTAACACCTGAGAGACTGACATGAATGAGGCAACCTCCTGCAGACATGGTCTGGTGTCTTCTGTTTTCTTTTGCTACCCTGAATTCTTTCAGTTTTATCCTTTGTGCTCACTTGAAGGCTTCTGGGGAAGAAGAAAGTGACTCCTTTTGCCCCTTTTGCCAGTTTCAATGGGTCACCCCCTGTGTCACCAGTCAGGCTGACCCCGTTATTTCCAGCACATGGAGTGGCAAATAGACCAATCAGCCAATATAGGTCACGTTGTATTGTGTCTGGCTTGGGGGCAAAATTGCATTGTCCCTGGTACCCAGGAGCTGAGGTCTGATTAATGGCTTCTATATTCAGTGCAAGCCCATGGGGATGAAAAGGATTTGAAGGGCAGGAAGTCCAAAGCGAATTTTGGCTTTGGGATATAGTAAACTTCACTACTCTGTCACTCAATTTTTTATTTTGGAAATTAAAAAAAAATTCTTTCTTTAATTTTGTTGTTTTACATAGAAGGGTGATAACATATACAGACAGAAAATCAGCATCATGACACAATATATAAATAGCCTCATTGAAAGCCGAGTTATCACAAAGCAGCATCTAAAATGAATGAAAAAAGTTGGAGGAAATACTTCCACTAGTATTTATACTTGAGAAAATCATTTTTCTGTTTCCAAAGGGATAAACAGGTTATGTTTCACACATAGGCAGACACCTCATTTGGGGCAGTACTTATTACACAGCCAACATAGCCACTGGGTCAGAACTCATTTTTAACGATGAGGTCGATAAATAAAGTTAAACACGGATGTAGGCAATAGGTATGAGTGAAGCTGTTTCTTCTTTTTCTTCTTCTTCTCTTCCCCCTCCTCCCCCTCCCCTCCCTCTCCTCCTTCATCTTCTTTTGCCTTTGTGATTTTATGGGTCCTCTTGGCCAAGAAAGGAGGAGTTTCTGCTCCCTGTCTTCTCTAGGATGTCTGATATGGCCATAAAATAGAATTTCCAGCTTTGTGGGAACAAAAATACTAAACAAGCATGTTTAGGCTTTCACTGAACACCTCATCATAGGATAAGGATTTATATGTAGAAAATAGTCCACAAACTTAATTGTTCCCCTCAACAAGCCAAAAAGGGAAACGGTCGAAAACCACTGTTAAACCTAAGACCATATAAACAGATATATTGTGAAAGGAATTGCTGAGGTGAAATGTCTGACACCAACTCCTTTGGTTCTACCTTTGAGATAACTTTGTATGTATGTTATCCCTCATTTTAATTCATATTGTTGCTGTTCCATTGTAGGCCAGGCAGAAAAGTTTTAATTCTTTAATTTAGGCAAGGAGCTTCAGAATAAAAGTAGCAGAAGCCAACTCAAACTAGCGCAAGCAAAAATAAGGAACATTATTACACAGGACCAAGGTCAGGGATGCATCCCAGTCTACTTATCTTGCCAGATTTTTATTCCCTTCCCCACCCCAGTCAATGCATTCTATGCTTTACTCAAACTCTATTACTTTTTATTTCCCTAATACAAGATGCAGTGTCTGGCACATATTAGGTGTTCAATAAATATTTCTTGACTAAATTAAGGAAGCAAGTATAATGTATAGGTATCCTGATACTTAGTTCAAAGCTGTTTTTGACTATTATCCTGCTAGTTATACAGGGCAGATGACTTAAGATTTTATATATTTTTCCTGCCCTGTGTCCATTTTGCTGCTCCTTAATGAGCATACTTCAAAACCAAAACAGTCCTCTACCTTTGGGTCTTCGGTTCAAGGCTCATTTGTCTGCATTTATCACCTCCATTCAAACAATACTGAATGATTAGCCTGGAAACAAGTTATGAAACAAGCACATCTCTTTGATCAAATTGTATTATCATATATAATTTTCTATGTCTTCTGAGTTAGCATCACTTGAAAGCTGTGCTTTTGCAGCATAAATAAGATCATTCTGATTTGAACAAGTTCATGACTCAAATTACCCCAGCCTGTTTGTTAGCCTGGGAGAACATTGGTGAGAGCTGTCTTCTGAACTTGAGTTCAGAGATTTCTCCACCTCGTCACCAACTTCTGCTACATTTTCTTTTGAGACTTGCCACTAAGAAGGTCTGTGAGAATGACTTCTTTTCTGCTAGTGAAGGAGTTTAATGGTCTTGCACATTATTGACTGATTGCACATTATTAAACTTTTTCTATATGTTGAAAATGTAAAATGGAAATGACTTTTAAAAGGCATTTCTTTTTCCTTGTCTTCACAGCCCGTGACCATTGACTAGCAATTGTGAATGTGCATGGCAATGCAGGCTGCCCACTGTGCTGTACTTGGCTTTGCCTCCCTTGCCTTCCCTCCCAACCATCTTCTCATCCCTCCTTCCATTTTATACAGCATCTTCACCACCCCAATATCACTTCCTGCGGCCTTGCCTTTTCTCCTTGCTGCTGCTTCTCAATATGATGAATTGTGTGTGTGTGTGTTCAGACATGTTGGGGGAAAAGGGAAAGCAGTCAGAAAAACAGTCTTCAACCTATAGGAATTTTATTTTTATTTTTTATTAAAGTATAGTTGATTTACAACATTGTGTTAATTTCTGCTGTGTAGCAAAACGATTCAGTTATACATATATATATATACATTCTTTTTTAATATTCTTTTCCATTACGGTCTATCATAGGATATTCAATATAGTTCTCTGTGCTATGCAGTAGGACCTTGTTGTTGATCCATTCCATATATAATAACTTACATTTGATCGCCCCAACCTCCCACTCCATCCCTCCCCCAAACCCCTCCCCCTTGGCAATGACCAGTCTCTTCTCTACGTCCATGAGTCTATTTCTGTTTCATAGATAGGTTCATTTGTGTCATTTTTTAGATTCCACATATAAGTGATATCATATGGTATTTGTCTTTCTCTTTCTGACTTACTTCACTAGTTGCATCCATATTGCTGCAAATGGCATTATTTCATTCTTTTTATGGCTGAGTAGTATTCCATCGTGTATATATACCACATCTTCTTTATCCATTCATCTGTCAATGGACATTTAAGTTGTTTCCATGTCTTGGCTACTGTGAATAGTGCTGCTATGAACATTGGGGTGCATGCATCTTTTTGAACTACAGTTTTGTCTGGATATATGCCCAGGAGTGGGATTGCTGGATCACATCAACCTATAGGAATTTGCAAGCTAAGACAGAATATACCTTTTCCTCATTCTTACACACAAAGAATACATAAAATCCAGCATTATCAGAGCCATAAGAAGCTTAGAGAACAGCTGAATTCTCATATGGGGTAACTGAGGCTCAGAGATGTGAAAGAATAAGCCAGAGCTCAAACAGGCCACATTTTTACATACAGAGGGCACAGCAAATACCTTATGCTAATGTGGTGAATGCATCTTTAGGTCAAAGGACGTTTCTGAGAATGAAGGTGAGACAAATACATGATTAGAGACTGTAGAAATAGTTAGGAGAGCTCCATTTTAAAGTTTGGGTTGACGGTGTAGAGTGCAGTAAAATTCCTCCACTCTTTGTGCCCTGGTTAAAATGCCCATAGTTGTCTTACACTTGCTTTGATACTGTCGGGAGCCTTGCACAAATGGCAACCATCACACTTGGAATTTCCCAGAGAAGACCTTGAGCTTTGTAGAAGATGCTATATATATCCAAAAGATGAAGGAATAAATGTGTATATAAGCAGGATAACTCTACATCCTGATTTGCCTAGGACTGTCCTTATTTATGCCTGTTGTCCGAGCATCCCATCTGGTTAGTGTGCTCTTTCACAATCAACAATGTCCTGATTTGGGCCTCCCAAAACTATATGATCACTCCATAAGCCACAATGGAATGAGAAACAGAATCCTCAACTTAGTTTCAACTCCTCTAATGCTCCAGAACAGGTTGTACTTCTAATTAGTGTGCAAAGTGCCAAGAAACAATTTATTATTAGTTCTCATAATCATAATGCACTCTATGCATATATAATCCCTTCATTGGAGTCTCTCAGAGTACATTATTTAGCCTAACATTTTTGTAACATTTGTGATGTTACTCCCAAATTACTGATGACATCTGTAGCAGAGAGGTTAAATGATCTGTGCAAGGTCACACATCAGTTTAGATGGTAGCAAAAACTTGGAAACATTATAGGCATTATAATTATGTAACATTGTAATAGGCCTTTTCTTTGCAGCATTATTTCCTACAACTCTAAGAGCTAGGTCAGCTTTATTTTAAATGGGTTATATTTTAAAGACACAACCAGATAACAGAAGTCTTGGCAAAGTATTGGCAAATATACTGTGTAAAAATAATAGTGGTCTTCATCTAGAGATTATCATACTAAGTGAACTAAGCCGTCTAGACAGAGAAAGACAAATATCATAATGATATCACATATATGTGGAATCTAAAAAAAATGATACAAATGAATTTATTTACAAAACAGAAGTAGACACACAGACATAGAAAACAAACTTATGGTTACCAAAGGGGAAAGGGGGGATAAATTAGGAGTTTGGGATTAACATATACACACTACTGTATATAAGATAGGTCACCAACAAGGACTTACTGTATAGCACAGGGAACTCTACTCAATATTTAATAATAATCTATAAGGGAAAATAATATGAAAAAGAATATGCATATGTATATATATGTATGTATAACTGAATAACTTTGCCGTACACCTGAAACTAACACAGCATTGTAAACCAACTATACTTCAATGAAATAAATATAAATAAATAAAATAAAAAGGCAAATAGTGCTAAAAGGGTTATAACAAAAAGAAAATATTTTTAAAAATTGTGGTATTCAGGGCTTCCCTGGTGACGCAGTGGTTGAGAGTCCGCCTGCCGATGCAGGGGACGCAGGTTCGTGCCCCGGTCCGGGAAGATCCCACATGCCGCGGAGTGGCTGGGCCCGTGAGCCATGGCTGCTGAGCCTGCACGTCCGGAGCCTGTGCCCCGCAACGGGAGAGGCCACAACAGTGAGAGGCCCGCATACCGCAAAAAAAAAAAAAAAAAAAAAAAAAAAATTGTGGTCTTCAGACTGAGATACTATTTCACTTGGTGAGGATTAATAGCTCCTTGGTGTCCCCAGTTAACACCATTCTTCTGAGGACCCCACCAGACAACACGCCGCCTCCTACTCCACACATAAGCTCACCCCTGCTCTACCTAGGTCAGCTAGACCATCAAGTGGAAATAGGTTCAACTTCTTTCTTGCACAGATACACTTTTATGCATCCTAGTGGATTTTGGACAACTACAACTCATCCTTAAAGATTCAGCTATGGAAACCATTCATTTGATTACCCCAGGCTGAGTTGGGTGCCCCTGCTCCACGCTTTCATACTCTATCATTGTCTTCATCTCTACAAGCTCCTTGAGGACAGGAGGGTATCTTACTCACCTCTGTATCTCCAGTGCATTGTATAGTTTCTAGCACACAGCAGGCGCCCAAAAAGTATTGTTGAATGAATTTAAAATACATTTTATATTGCAAATAAAATGTATTACTTCATGAACTTCAGCCACTTGGATTTTTAAAAATTTTTAATTCATACTATTGTAATATACTTATTTGTAAAAGCTTATTTGTCTCAAAGTTGTATATTTTGTATGCTATGTGAACACTGGATCATTTGCTTAGAAAAGAAATCTGATGAGTTTACCTGACTACAAAGTTTGTCACACCCTTGGACCAATTTTAAATTCAAGCTACTTGTCTCAAAAAACTTAGTAATTATTTTCTAAAGAATCCCACAATGTTGTTGTTGTTTTTTTTAATCAAGGTGGTGAGATGAGAAATTTTACCTCAATTCAAAATACCATGATTGTGTTCTCAATTGAAAAGTTATTTAAAAACTATTTCAGCTTTAGTCTATATAGATTTTTTCAAGGTAACTAATTAAAACAAAGCCATTTGCTATATGAAAAAAGAAGGTAGGCATATTTAGTGAGCAAAATATTGGAAGTTGAACATTTCTGGTATTGTCATAAAGTGATTGGATTGAAGTTCTTCACATCAGTACCTTTTTAGATATGAAATAATGAACACCTCATTGGCTTTAGGTATTTTTAATATTTATGTGTGCTTAGTCCACTTTGAGTCATTTTCAAAATTAGATTTAAGCTCAAATCTTTGAAAGAAGGTCAGAATCAAAGTTATGGAGGTACTTATTATCTTCAGGGCCAGTTGGCTTAAAAGACATATATTTTGCACCCTGTGTTACGACTTTATTTTACCATAGGATATGGGCTGCTCATCTGTAGCTGGTCATCAGTCTTGATATAATGATGCTTATAGTGCAGCAGTTTAAGTGTGCAGCCATTCTGTGGCATAAACTAGAGTTTGATACCATTACTGGCACTCACTCTAGAATGCATATATGCTGCAGAATGCAACAGAATACTTCAGGTCATAAAGTGTAGACTTAAGGTATTAAAGTCAATTTTGAAAATAAGTTGACAGACTCTAGTGACTGGAAACTTGGAATCAAATTGCAAAGAGCCTGGGATAATTTGTTTTTTTGCAGAAGCCCATCAGCTGTCACAGGAAAAAAAATCCCGTAAGATTTCAGAAGTTAATTACAGTCTTGGTATCACCTCATTTAAGAGTAGAAATTAAGTTTCAAGAAGTATTTTATGGGGCTTCCCTGGTGGCGCAGTGGTTGAGAGTCTGCCTGCCGATGCAGGGGTCGTGGGTTCGTGCCCCGGTCTGGGAGGATCCCGCGTGCCGCCGAGCGGCTGGGCCCGTGGGCCAGGGCCGCTGGGCCTGCGCCTCTGGAGCCTGTGCTCCGCGGCGGGAGGGGCCACGGCAGTGAGAGGCCCGTGCACCACAAAAAAAAAAAAATAATTAATTAATTAAAAAAAGAAGTATTTTATGTATCATTCTGATATCTGACCATAAGAATCCTTCTAGGGCAGGAGAAAGCAAGAATCCTTTCCCATATTACAATTTCCCATATTACAATTTGGTAAACCACTAATTCACAATATTTCTATTAATTATGAATTATCTCTAGGAAGGAATAAACTTGTCTCATAATAATGAATATCTAATCTTATAGATAAGGATCATTTGCAAATTGTGATGTCATAAAACTCAGCTCAGGCAAAGATTTAACTTATTTAAACTGAGCAAAATGTTTAAATAAATCAGTATGTTTATAAATCTTATGATATGGATTTGTTATCAAACACGTGGAAGATGAAAAGATTATTTTTAAGAATGGTGATGAGTCTGAGATTTTACCCTACTTGCAAGCTAACAAGTTAGCCTGCTATAATCCAGTAATGCTGACAGAAACATGAGACTCCTGGATCAGAGACAAAGGACTTTATTTATCATGGCACAGCAAGCAGCATAAGCATCATGTTCATCTCAGTTCCCCTTGACCTCCCCCCAATAACCAACCACAGGAATAACAGGGTGGCCCACACCGTGGATTTACATCACACCTGAGGAAACCCATGCTTAAGAAGCCCTAATCGTCTATAATTGTCTGCAAGGAAACCTGTCTCAACTTGCTCTAGAGGAAGACATTATCTCTTGTGATACTGGACAGTAAACAAACCTGCCTTTGGCTCTGGAGGGAGCCACTATCTCTATCTTCCAAAGATATTTGGTACACAAACATCTCTGAAAGGATAGTTCAGAACAAAGGCAATCAGTTCCTCTGTTTGTAAAACATACAGAAATGCAATAGATCCATGGAGAATGTCTCCCAGCAGTCTTTTATTAATCGTATTTTTTTCAAATTGCTATTTTAAAATCTGAAACTATAGTCCAGATAACTTGGTTCTTATAGATCTCGCCACCTAAATATATTTTTTTTAAGTTTGTGGGACCCAGTTGCCTTAGACAAGCTGTTTGTCAGTTACACTTTACATGATGGGTCCCTAGAACATTTAAATACTTGGATTGCCTTTGGAAGGTCATATAATTCTCCTGAAGGCACAATATGGCTAATGGCTTATATTAGTGGCTCTGCATGGGCCATTCACTTTCTTTCTGATGATGCAGCTGTATCACGGTTTCACTGAATGATTTGAAATCGTTAGTCAAATTGCTTCTTTCAAAGGTCATGTTTACACAACAGCTGACATTTTGAGAAGGCATAAATTTGGAGATATGGGTGAAGATGTTAGTTTCTTGATATAGAAATCGGTTTGTCTAATGCAGATTTTGACAACTTTTAACAGGCTTTGTTCTGCTGGATCAAAAGCAATTTTTGATGCAAAAGTCTTTTGATGGGTTCTCAGAGATTTCTGCCTGCTTTTGGCCACATGGTCAGCACTCCTTGCACTTATTTAGAGGACACAGAAGCACACCTTATTCAGTTATTTTTTTCCCATGTGCCCTTTTCTCTTACCTTGTGAGTGGCACATGCTCTTTGTCTTTCTTCCTGGAACTTTCGAGTCCCTTTCCACCCCCTTTCCTTGACTACCTTCAATTTATCCAGCTGGTTTTGATTTTAGAAGTGTCTTCCTCCATGGTGCCTATTCTATTCCTCCAAATCTGAAAGAAGTTTCCTTCCTAGATAATGTTACAGACCAACCATGCTTATTTATATAGTAGCACTTATCACATTCTCATATATATTTTTACTTACTTGTCTGAATTTCCTCTTGGCCTTTGAGCTCCTTGAGAGCAGGGTACATAACCATCTTATTTCTGTACCCAGAGTAACTAGCACAATGCCAGACACAGTGTAGATAATGAATAAATTACTGTTGAATAGAAAAGAAATTACGAAGATCAATTTAGATAATGCATACACTTTGAGAGCTTGTTCAGCAATCCTAGTAGGTGTTCAAAAGTTTCCTTGAATTGAATTAAACTGGTTATGATCGATTTAGATAATCTATGTAAGGCATAGAACGGCAGCTTGCACATGTATGTATAATCATTTTAATACCTTTGTGGGGCCCAAACACCCTACATTTTCAAAGAATTTTTAAGTAATTTTGCTTTGAAATTATTAGTCTGCAAATAATTCATTTATTTGTGATTGACAGTGATTTCTGTGCAATCATATGCATACTTGGAAATTCTTCCATTTTAAATGAGAGGATCTAACCCATAGTTTTTTCAAATGCAATTTCAATTTTATGAATACTAAATCTAACAATTAATGAAGTTGACTTAACGCTACTTTTTGTGCACATTTAATTAAGCATTTAATGATCTTGTTTTACGGGTTTTTCTTCTTAATTGGGTGCCAAGAGTTTTTATTTTTAATGTCGCAAACAGATTTTTGGGTTCCTTGAAAATCTGATAGGGCCTGGGCACCTTGCCTATAGTGACTAGTAAATAAAATTATCCTTCATACAAAGCACTCAGTAAATGTTTACAAATCAGAAGAAAGGAAGGTGACAGAGAAACAGATTTATGATTTTGAATCTAGGCATTTATGGCTAGAGAAAAACTGATCTCTATTGACCATACTCATAGAAGACCTTTGAAATTAGCTATTTCTATACCAGAAAAGCCTGTATACAGTTTATCTAGAGAATTGCCTCAGTTTTTATTAAATATTTGTTTTCTTTTTTTCTAAAGTGCTGTTACCTTTATCTAGTAAGCCCAGCCACCCAGCTTGTTGCTTTATGTAATTGCATCTAAAACAAGGTTGTTCTAATATTGGCAGGTCCCCAAAGACCAGATAAGCACTTAATAAATGTATTACATGAAACAACTAATGAATTTTACTATGAGAGTTTGCTACTCTTGCCATATCCTGAAATATGTAAAGTTGTGCAATTATTTTTAAGCCAAAAAGATGCGTGGTGGTACAAAAAGATGCCAGTATAAAGGACCCTGTGGATGAATATTAATCAAAAGTCACTGGCATATTATTTTTGGTTGATTTTATAATTCTATTTTATAAGAAATTAAATCATATTCTCACTAAAGTTTATTAACAAAATGGCACATATTAAACACTGGAAATTAATCTCATATTTTTACGTGTTGGAAAATTGAAGAAGCAAGCAGAAAGATTAGACTTTTAGAAATTAATTTCCTCAACATTCTAAGTTAAGTCTACAAGAGAATTGTCATCTAACTTCTCATTGTAGATGAATTACTAACACTAATGTAGTGGAGTCTAATACTGAACTTGCTGGAATATATTTTCGTAACTGAAAACATGGAGCTTTGTGTAAAAATCAAGATGATTCTGATGAAGGATAAAATACTATCAATATCTATAGTGATTCTTAACCACAAGTCCATCAACTAAAGGATTCTCTCTTCGTAAGAATTTGATAGAAAGATCAGATATTTCTGTGGCGATTTGAGCGAAGTCTTCTTAGAAGATCTCTAAGTGTGCTTCTCTACTGTGAATCAGTTTAGGAGAGACAGCTCAAGGGCAGATAAAGTCCTGCTCCTAAATTCATTACCTTCATTTCACTTCGTTATACTACCTGAAATTCCACCAGTTGGGAGTTCATTCAGCTTTTCCACAGCTTCTCTTTAAAAGTGAAAATGCTGAATCACTTTGCGGTACACCTGAAACTGACATAATTTTGTAAATCAACTATACTTCAATTTTTTAAAAAAAGTGAAAATGCTTGTGAGAGGAACAGACTATCAGACTTTCATACCTTCTGGTAGACATCATCAAAACAATTGCATCCACTTAGAACTCAGTTGTGCTACGTGAGAGAATTGACAACTTTGTGAAACAAGTTGGTCCCTTTCGAGCTGGAGCACAGTAAGGGCCGGTAAGAGTGGAATGCTGCATGTTTTACATGAGTATACTGGTAATATGTGACTTTAATTTACAAATTATAGATAATTAAATAATTAAATTTTACCAATTTGTATGGTGCTGGGTTTCTAAGTGAAATGTCAGTTCTTTCTGCATTTATTTACTATGTTTAGTTACCAGGTTCTAAAATAAACAACTCTATGTGAGAAAAAAAAGGAATGGAATGCTGCAGTGTATATGTGGTGGGGGGCATGGGGGAAAGGTAGTAGTTTAGGACAACATGAAGAACCTACTGCCTGAGGAATGAATCACTAGGTTGTAATGAAGAAGGGGTATATAGAAGGAAGTGGAAGGATGGCAGTGACAGCTTTTGTCTCCTATGAAATTTTGCTTAGTGCTACCTCCTTCTCTTATTACACAGCCCACCTGTATCAAGGGTGGTATCATTGGGCTGATAGCTCAAGTGTGTTAAGGATGAAACAGGCTGTCCTGGCTTAGTATAGTGGATGTTCTGGTCAGCCAGCTAGATTGCCTCCTTCTCCATTTCAGGACTGAAACACTCATTTCCCCAGCTTCCGGCAGTGTTGACTAGCTGATGGCTTCCAATTGAGTCCCTCCTTGGGATCTGGCCTTGAACAAAGATTATTTCATGCAAATCACTCCCTTTCCCCAAGGTTATTTTGCACCTCATGACTGGTCAGTATGAAAGTATAAAGGCCCTGCCCCCTTGTCTCAATTTGAGATAATTCTGAAAGCCATTCCAGCTCCAGAGCTCCCCGTGGGATGAGCTGAGGCTTTTGTCATGACTGCACACGATTCAACTTCTCCCGCTGCCCAGTCCTGCTTTCCTCACTCCTCCCCCACAGATGTTCATCCTATGCCTCAATAAACGTCTAGCAGCACATTTATGTCTCAAAGTCCGTTTCCCAGTGAACCCAACCTTCAACACTGGATGTGAGAACTTAACTACTTATAACTGTATTTTAAAAATAAATTTATTTATATTTTATTTATTTTTGGCTGCATTGGGTCTTCATTGTTGTGCGTGGGCTTTCTCTAGTTGCTCTGAGCGGGGGCTACTCTTCATTGTGCTACATGGGCCTCTCATTGCGGTGGCTTTTCTTGTTGCAGAGCATGGACTCTAGGCACGCGGGCTTCAGTAGTTGCAGCACACAGGCTCAGTCATTGTGGCGCATGGGCTTAGCTGCTCTGCGGCATGTGGGATCCTCCTGGACCAGGGATCGAACCCGTGTCCCCTGCATCGGCAGGCGGACTCTCAACCACTGCGCCACCAGGGAAGTTCCTATAACTGTATTTTTATGGGGAAATGAATCTCAAGTTTCCAACAACTTATTAAGTATAGATGATCTTTTGACCTGCAATCCATTTGCTTGTATTTTGGAAAGACAAACTCCGGACCTTAGATATCTTCCAAGAGTACGTAAAACTTTTGTATTAATGCATTTGATGAACATGGTCAAATTGTTTTGAATGTAAAGCTCTGAAAAATTATCCTTACCTGTTCCTAGGTTTAAGTAGTTTCTTTCTTCTATAACCATAGATCTTGCTTCTTTTGTTAGCCCGATTTTCTTGGCCCTTCTCTACCGCATGCCATACTAACAGCCATAATTACATTTATGGATCCGTATCACACTGACGCAAGACGTGGTGTTCAATAAGCACTTGTCAGCAATTGAATCTTCTCGCCTTCCATTTTTCAATGCTTTCTAAGCCTTCTCCTCTACTTCCTGCTCCACTGTTCCTCATAAGAATTAAAATAATAAAAATCTTAACTAACATCTGTTCAACCTTGGATTACAACCTGAGGTCTAAATATAAATGTATATTGGCATTAGGAAAAGTATAAAGAAAGGAAGGAAATAGGAAGAAAAGAAATAAATTTTCCAGAGAGACAAATACTGCAATCCAAATACCACACTTATACTAATTTAATAAAATGTGAGACTGTGTACAACAAAAATGTGCATGCTAATTATTTCACCATTTTGGTTCACAGTAGGAATTCTAGAGATTGCAAAGGAAGAACAAATATTAAGAGAGCTAGGATGATTTTCTCTTTGTGTTATGAGAAGGAAAAAGACCAATAAAAAGTACCCCATAATTTGTTAAATAAGTTATGTGCTCCCTCATTTTTTTTCTATTTCTTATTAAGAAAAAGCATGGAATGAGTTACATAAGCAAATTGATTTAAACTCCTATTAAGTTTCACGTCATTGTACACTCATGTCATCACTTTGTGTCTATTTGTACTACTTTAAGGAATTCAGCATGTTGTAAGAGTTAAGCTAATTTCCTTTGCACACTAGTCTGGGATTTAATTGCTATTGGTAACCTGAAACGACTACATGTCACGAGATGATAATTTACTGAAATCTGACATGATCTAGCATGCAGAGAATGCATCAGGTTTATTTGTGAGTTTGGAACCATGGTAATCCACAAGCAGGCCAGATGTTTTATGGGCTAAAAAGAGATACCGTGGCAGTGTTAGTAAGATTATCTAAGTGAGAACACCCACACTCCCTAGGTGTAATGGTGAGTGAGGATGCTTCAGTTGCATGTTATTGAGACTGGCACTGAAAAAAAAATCCTAATCAAATCTTTCATCCATAATACAGCACAGAAGAATAATTTTCAGTCTGAGCCCTGCATGCAATGTAGAGAAGGATAGATATGCTGTGGCATTAATTCAAATGAATGGTAGTTTAAGTAGGGCAGAGCAACATAAAGGCAGGAATGTATGCATATTCAAATTACCCATCTGCACCATCTACTTACACTTGAGGCATTTCAGCATGCTTATTACCCAGGAACATTTTAATGCGATGCTCATTCTCTGTACCTGAGCTAATTTGCTTCTCCCAAAAGACTATTTTTGATATGATTCTAAAAGAAAAATAAGAGGGATGAATATTTCATAGCTGTATTTCAGGGGAAAAGCCCTCTCTTATGAACCATCTCAATGGGCATAGTTCTGTTATCAGCTAACACGTAAGATGAATGCATGTGTCAATAAAAAGAGAAACTTTAATTAAAAATAAATAATGTAAATAAGGTAGGAAAACACATTTTCAAAATATCAGTTTTTATTATTGGCTTGTTAACGTGGAAAAATATGAAATGGTGGGTAGTGAAAGATAAAGGTATAAATAAAAATAAACATATAAATCATGTCTTCACAATTACTTTATAGATAATACTATACTTACACATTTTCAGAGCATCCAAGAGACGAATTAAACCATTATGCTTCTGATTACATATTTTTAGATAGAGTCAAGAATTTGAAATTTTTACCCCATAGCCTACCACTCTGATCTCATCATAGGGAGAAATATGACTTTGGTAAGCTGTGAGCTTGAGTTTTTGTAACAATTATCAATTCATGTACCATGGAATAATTGTATATAATAAATATATTAGAATATCAAAAAATGAAAGATTTTGGAACATAAGTATGGTTAATGCCCTTTGCATGTTAAATTAAAATGTACAGACCTCTAAAGGATTTATAATCCCCATATGATAACTTCTGACATGTTTCTTTGAATGAAAGCTATACCCATTACATGCATAATTATTTCTTTCAAAATTTCCATAGATAAGAAGTATTTTCCCATATGATCTCATATATAATACTAAAGTGTTCTCGACCTCAGCCTCCTCCTTTGTAAAGTGGAGAATTTGAAACATATTTCCTTAATCTACTTTCATGTTTAAGAAGAATATGATTCTTTACTCGGTATTTTTCTTTAAGACAAACATTATATAACTAATGCATATGTCCAGTGTTTTATTAAGATACCATTGTTATTGTGATCCCAGTACTGCTGTGAGAGACCACACAAAAGAGGCCCCAAACCATTTTCCAACTTACATCAATATTGATTCAGCAAAGAGAATGCTTTTATAGAAGCATCATTGCTTGTAGCCGTTCAGAGCCATCAGAACCTTTAACTTTGGTGGGTATATATACATATATTTTTTAGAAAAGTCAGCTGACATCTTTATTGCTTTGGGGAAGTTATATATATATATATACATAAATGTATAAAAACATAAATTATATATGTTTAATTTTATATGTAGGATGTAGAATTGTAAAGAGTGCTAGAAGGGAATTTAAGGATGATATGGTAGACCTTTCCAATTTTATAGATAAGGAATCTGAGGCTCAGAGATACTAAGTGAATTTCTACAAAGCCAGTTATTGGCAAGCAAGACTAGTTTATCTTTTTCAAGACATGAATGTCAGGTCCTCATGGCTTGAATTTGAGAGTATTCTAAGAAACGTTTCAAATAGCTTGTTTTGCTTACCTTAATTCAGGGCCAACTTATCTACATTGCCAATATCCTTATTTCAAGGTATGTTGACAGTTTGCTAGCTTTGGTCACTAAATAGTGCTTCAAATTGAGGCAGCAATGATCTACCAGACAATTGTGTGCACTGCATATTTTTGCGCCACATTATAAAATATATTCTTCATTTATTCATGTATGCATCAAGTGCACATTTATTCTGAGTGCCTATTTTGTACAATAAAAAGTAACTACATTTCAGAAGCAAGGCAATTTCCAGCACTGAGTCCCAAATTCTAGAGCTAAACTTTAGAGAAAAAAACACACAGTATGTTTCCAATCACATCTATTTTTATGCTATGAACATGCTTCATCTTGTACTATGTCATTAAGACCTTATGCCTTATAACTTCAAAAGGAGATTATTGCAAGCAATATTTTACATCTTTATTTTACATTTCCTCCCAAATCACCTTCCAAAATACACACATATATCATCACTGCTGGGCACCATCCCATGGGATAGAGGACACACATGTGTAATGCTTCTTGCCCAACACCAAAAAAGGATGGGAAAAGAGGTCGTCAGGTCATCTAGAAAATGAAACAAGATGAAACAAAACTAACACTTGTTTTCTTTTAAACAAAGCACCCTGGGTGTTTTTCTAGCTACAGAGAGAATCCAAAATATTAAATAGTTTAGCACAACTTAAAAAAAAAAAAAAACCTCTTTCAAAATGGCTGTCCCTAGGAGGTGAAAAGCTAGTCTGGCTCCATATTACCAAGGAATTTCAGAAGGCAATTACTCAACTGAATCACAGGGTGTATCCACAGGTGATTTTACAATGTATCTTCCCAATAAGTTTTTCTTCACGGCTCAGAGAAACTCAAGAATGAGCACAAAAATAATCAAGCCTGAGGCACAGACTATTTAATTAATTAATTTTTACATCTTTATTGGAGTATAATTGCTTTACAATGGTGTGTTAGTTTCTGCTTTATAAAAAAGTGAATCAGCTATATGTATACATATATCCCCTTATCCCCTCCCTCTTGAGCCTCCCTCCCACACTCCCTATCCCACCCCTCTAGGTGGTCACAAAGCACCGCGCTTATCTCCCTGTGCTATGCGGCTGCTTCCCACTAGCTATCTATTTTACATTTGGTAGTGTATGTATGTCCATGCACCTCTCTCACTTCATGCCAGCTTACCCTTCCTCCCACACCCCCCATGTCCTCAAGTCCATTCTCTACATCTGCATCTTTATTCCTGTCTTGCCCCTAGGTTCATCAGAACCAGTTTTTTTTTTTTTTTTTTTTAGATTCCATATATACGTGTTAGCATATGGTATTTGTTTTTCTCTTGCTGACTTACTTCACTCTGTATGACAGACTCTAGGTCCATCCACCTCACTACAAATAACTCAATTTCGTTTCTTTCTATGGCTGAGTAATATTCCATTGTATATATGTGCCACATCTTCTTTATCCATTCATCTGTCGATGGACACTTAGGTTGCTTCCATGTCCTGGCTATTGTAAATAGAGCTGCAGTGAACATTGTGGTACATGACTCTTCTTGAATTATGGTTTTCTCTGGGTATATTCCCAGTAGTGGGATTGCTGGGTCATATGGTAGTTCTATTTTTAGTTTATTAAGGAACCTCCATACTGCTCTCCATAGTGGCTGTATCAATTTACATTCCCACCAACAGTGCAAGAGGGTTCCCTTTTCCCCACACCCTCTCCAGCATTTATTGTTCGTAGTATTTTGATATGGCCATTCTGACCGGTGTGAGGTGATACCTCATTGTAGTTTTGATATGCACTTCTCTAATGATTAGTGATAAGCATTCTTTCATGTGTTTATTGACAATCTGTATATCTTCTTTGGAGAAATGTCTATTTAAGTCTTCTGCCTATTTTTGGATTGGGTTGTTTGTTTTTTTGATATTGAGCTGCATGAGCTGCTTGTATATTTTGGAGATTAATCCTTTGTCAGTTGTTTCTTTGGCAAATATTTTCTCCCATTCTGAGGGTTGTCTTTTCATCTTGTTTATGGTTTCCTTTAATGTGCAAAAGCTTTTAAATTTCATTAGATCCCATTTTATTCTTTTTAATCTCCATTTCTCTAGGAGGTGGGTCATAAAGGATCTTGCTGTGATTTATGTCATAAAGTGTTCTGCCTATGTTTTCCTCTAAGTTTTATAGTGTCTGGCCTTACAGTTAGGTCTTTAATCCATTTTGAGTTTATTTTTGTGTATGGTGTTAGGAAGTGTCCTAATTTCATTCTTTTACATGTAGCTGTCCAGTTTTCCCAGTACCACTTATTGAAGAGGCTGTCTTTTCTCCATTGTATATTCTTGCCTCCCTTGTAAAATATAAGGTGACCATATGTGCGTGGGTTTATCTCTGAGCTTTCTATCCTGTTCCATTGATCTATCATTCTGTTTTTGTGCCAGTACCATACTGTCTTGATTACTGTAGCTTTGTACTATAGTCTGAAGTTAGGAAGCCTGATTCCTCCAACTCTGTTTTTCTTTCTCAAGATTGCTTTGGCTATTTGGGGTCTTTTGTGTTTCCATACAAATTATGAAATTTTTGTTCTAGTTCTGTGAAAAATGCCAGTGGTAGTTTGATAGGGATTACATTGAACCTGTAGATTGCTTTGGGTAATAGAGTCATTTTCACAATGTTGATTCTTCCAATCCAAGAACTTGGTATATCTCTCCATCTATTTGTATCATCTTTAATTTCTTTCATCAGTGTCTTATAATTTTCTGCATACAGGTCTTTTGTCTCCTTAGGTAGGTTTATTCCTAGATATTTTATTCTTTTTGTTACAGTGGTAAATGGGAGTGTTTTCTTAATTTCACTTTCAGATTTTTCATCGCTAGTGTATAAGAATGCCAGAGATTTCTTTGCATTCATATTGTATCTTGCTACTTTACCATATTCATTAATTAGCTCTAGTAGTTGTCTGGTAGCATCTTTAGGATTCTCTATGTATGGTATCATGTCATCTGCAAACAGTGACAGCCTTACTTCTTCTTTTCTGATTTGAATTCCTTTTATTTCTTTTTCTTCTCTGATTGCTGTGGCTAAAACTTCCAAAACTATGTTGAATAAGAGTGGTGAGAGTGGGCACCCTTGTCTTTTTCCTAATCTTAGCAGAAATGCTTTCAGTTTTTCACCATTGAGAATGATGTTGGCTGTGGGTTTGTCACAAATGGCCTTTATTATGTTGAGGTAGGGTCCCTCTATGCCCACTTTCTGGAGAGTTTTTATCATAAATGAATGTTGAATTTTGTCCAAAGCTTTTTCTGCATCTATTGAGACTATCATATGGTTTTTATCCTTCAATTTGTTAATATTGTGTATCACATTGATTGATTTGAGTATATTGAAGAATCCTAGCATTCCTGGGATAAACCCCAATTGATCATGGTGTACGATCCTTTGAATGTGCTGTTGGATTCTGTTTGCTAGTATTTTGTTGAGGAGTTTTGCATCTATGTTCATCAGTGATATTGGCCTGTAGTTTTCTTTCTTTGTGACATCTTTGTCTGGTTTTGGCATCTGGGTGATGGTGGCCTTGTAGAATGAGTTTGGGAGTGTTCCTCCCTCTGCCATATTTTGGAAGAGTTTGAGAAGGATAGGTGTTAACTCTTCTCTAAATGTCTGATAGAATTCACCTGTGAATCCATCTGGTCCTGGGCTTTTGTTTGTTGGAAGATTTTTAATCACAGTTTCAATTTCAGTGCTTGTGATTGGTCTGTTCATATCTTCTATTTCTTCCTGGTTCAGTCTCGGCAGGTTGTGCTTTTCTAAAAATTTGTCCATTTCTTCCAGGTTGTCCATTTTATTGACATATAGTTGCCTGTAGTAATCTCTCATGATCCTTTGTATTTCTGCAGTGTCAGTTGTTACTTCTCCTTTTTCATTTCTAATTCTATTGATTTGAGTCTTCTCCCTTTTTTCCTTGATGACTCTGGCTAATGGTTTATCAATTTTGTTTATCTTCTCAAAGAATCAGCTTTTAGTTTTATTGATCTTTGCTATTGTTTGCTTCATTTCTTTTTATTTCTGATCTGATCTTTATGATTTCTTTCCTTCTGCTAACTTTAGGGTGTTTTTGTTCTTCTTTCTCTAATTGGTTTAGGTGTAAGGTTAGGTTGTTTATTTGAGATGTTTCTTGTTTCTTGAGGTAGGAGTGCATTGCTATAAACTTTCCTCTTAGAACTGCTTTTGCTGCATCCCATAGGTTTTGGGTCATCTTGTTTTCAATGTCATGGTAAGTTTTGTTTTACTCTTTGATTTCTTCAGTGACCTCTTGGTTATTTAGTAGCGTATATTTTAGCCTCCATGTGTTTGTATTTTTTACTGTTTTTTTCCGTAATTGATATCTAGTTTCATAGCGTTGTGGTTGGAAAATATAGTTGATACGATTTCAATTCTCTTAAATTTACCAAGGCTTGTTTTGTGACCCAAGATATGATCTATCCTGGAGAATGTTCCACATGCACTTGAAAAGAAAGTGTATTTTGTTGTTTTTGGATGGAATGTCCTATAAATATCAATTAAGGCCATCTGGTCTAATGTGTTGTTTAAAGCTTGTGTTTCCTCATTTATTTTCATTTTGTATAATCTGTCCACTGGTGAACGTGGGGTGTTAAAGTCCCCCACTATTGTTGTGTTACTGGCAATTTCCCCTTTTATGGCTTTTTGCATTTGCCTTATGTTTTGAGGTGCTCCTATGTTTGGTGCATAAATATTTATGATTGTTATATCTTCTTCTTGGATTGATCCCTTGATCATTATGCAGTGTCCTTCTTTGTTTCTTGTAATTATTATTTTGAAGTCTATTTTGTCTGATATGAGTATTGCTACTCCAGCTTTCTTTTGATTTCCATTTGCATGGAACATCTTTTTCCATCCCCTCCCTTTCAGTCTGTATGTGTCCTTAGGTCTGAAGTGGGTCTCTTGTAGACAGCATATATACGGGTCTTGTTTTTGTATCCATTCAGCCAGTCTGTGTCTTTTGGTGGGAGTATTTAATCCATTTACATGTAAGGTAATTATGGATATGTATGCTCCTATTACCATTTTCTTAGTTGTTTTGGGTTTGTTTTTGTAGGTCTTTTCCTTCTCTTGTGTTTCCTGCCTAGAGAAGTTCCTTTAGCATTTGTTATAAAGCTGGTTTGGTAGTGCTAAATTCTCTTAACTTTTGCTTGCATGTAATGGTTTTAATTTTTCCATTGAATCTGAATGAGATCCTTGCTGGGTAATCTTGGTTGTAGGTTTTTCCCTTTTATCACTTAAAATATGTCCTGCCACTCCCTCTGGCTTGCAGAGTTTCTGCTGAAAGATCAGCTAGTAACCTTGTGGGGATTCCCTTGTATGTTATTTGTTGCTTTTCCCTTGCTGCTTTAATATTTTTTCTTTATATTCAATTTTTGATAGTTTGATTAATATGTGTCTTGTCATGTTTCTCCTTGGGTTTATCCTATATGGGACTCTCTGTGTTTGCTGGACTTGTTTGACTATTTCCATTCCCATGTTAGGGAAATTTTTGACTATAATTTCTTCAAATATTTTCTCAGACCCTTTCTTTTTCTCTTCTTCTTCTGGGACCCCTATAATTCAAATGTTGGGGTGTTTAATGTTGTCCCAGAGGTCTCTGAGGCTGTCCTCAAGTCTTTTCATTTTTTTTTTCTTTATTCTGCTCTGTGGCAGTTATTTCCACTATTCTATCTTCTGGGTCACTTATCCATTCTTCTGCCCCAGTTATTCTGCTCTTGATTCCTTCTAGAGCGTTTTTAATTTCATTCATTGTGTTGTTCATTGTTTGTTTGATTTTTAGTTCTTCTAGGTCCTTGTTAAACGTTTCTTGTATTTTCTCCATTCTATTTCCAAGATTTTGGATCATCTTTACTATCATTACTCTGAATTCTTTTTCAGGTAGACTGCCTATTTCCTCTTCATTTGTTAGGTCTGGTGGGTTTTTACCTTGCTCCTTCATCTGCATATTTCTGTCTTCTCATTTTTTTAAACTTACTGTGTTTAGCATCTCCTTTTCACAGGCTGCAGGTTCGTAGTTCCTGTTGTTTTTTGTGTCTGCCTCCAGTGGGTAAGGTTGGTTCAGTGGCTTGTGTAGGATTACTGGTGGAGGGGATTCGTGCCTGTGTTCTGGTGGGGGGTGCTGGATCTTGTCCTTCTGGTGGGCAGGGCTGCATCCGGTGGTGTGTTGTGGGGTGTCTTTGAACATAGTATGACTTTAGGCAGCCTCTCTGCTAATGGGTGTGGTGTGTTCCTGTCTTGCTAGTTGTTTGGCATGGGCTGTGCAGCACTGGAGCTTGCTGGCCATTGGGTGGAGCTGGGTCTTAGTGTTGAGATGGAGATCTCGGGGAGAGCTCTCACCAATTAATATTACATGGGGCTTTGAGGTCTCTGTTGGTCCAACATCCTGGACTTGGCTCTCCCACCTTGGAGGCTCAGGCCTGACACCCGGCCAGAGCACCTAGACCCTGCCATACACATGGCTAAGAAGAAAAGGAAGAAGAAGAAAAAAATGAACAGACAGAACCCCAAGACAAATAGTAAAAGCAAAGCTAAACAGAAAATCACACAAAGAAACATATACACACACACTCACAAAAAGAGAGAAAAAGAAAAGAGAGGAACCAAACCAATAAAGAAACCCACAAATAAAAACAATCATTAAAAACTAAGCTAAGATAAACACAAAACCCAAAACAAAACAAACACTGAAGGCAAACCCCAAGTCCACAGTTGTCCCCAAAGTCCACCACCTCAATTTTGGGAACACTCATTGTCTGTTCAGGTATTCCACACATGCAGGGTTTGCCAAGCCAATTGCGGGGATTTAGTCCACTGCTACTGAGGCTGCATGGAGAAATTTCACTTTCTTTTCTTTGTTCACACAACTCCTGGGGTTCAGCTTTGGTTTTGGCCCCACCTCTGCATGTAAGCCACCCTCAGGCCTCTGTTCCCTGCCCAGACAGGAGGGGTTTAAAGCAGCAGATGATTAGGGCTCTCTTGCTCCCTCAAGCTGGGGAGAGGGAGGGGTACAGTAGTCACAATTGGAATGTGGGGTGTGCCTGTGGTGGCAGAGGCCACGTGACTTTGCAACAGCCTGAGGTGTTCAGTGTGTTTTCCCAGGGAAGTTGTCCCTGGATCAGGGGACCCTGGCAGTGGTGGGCTGCACAGGCTCCTGGGGGGTTGTGGGTAGTGACCTGAACTTGCACACAGGATCCTTGGTGGCAGCAGTGGCAACCGTAGTGGTCCATGACCGTCTCTGGGGTCTGAGATGATAGCTGTGTCTCATGCCCATCTCTGGAGCTCCCTGAGGTGGTGCTCTGTCATCTGTGGGCACAGGGAGCAGGAAGTCCCTCTCTTTGCACACCCAAGACAATGGTCTCTTGCCTCTCTGGCAGGTCTGGACTTTTCCCCAGACTCCCTCCTGGCTAACTGTGGTGCACCAGCCCCCTTCAGGCTGTCTTTATGCAGCCAAACCCAGTCCTCTCCCTGGGGTCTGACCTCTGAAGCCTGAGCCTCAGCTCCCAGCCACCACCCACCCCAGCGGGTGAGCAGACAAGCGTCTCAGTCTGGTGAGTGCTGGTCGGCACCGATCCTCTGTGCGGTGATCTGTCCACTTTGCCCTCTGCACCCCTGTTGCTGCGCTCTCCTCTGTTGCTCCTTAGCTCCCCCACTCACATCCCTGCCAGTGAGGGGGTTTCCTAGTGTGTGGAAACTTTTCCTCCTGCACAGCTCCCTCCCAGAGGTGCAGGTCCCGTCCCCATTCTTTTGTCTCTGTTTTTTCTTTTTTCTTTTGCCCTACCCAGGTACTTTGGGATTTTCTTGCCTTTTGGGAAGTCTGTGGTCTTCTGCCAGCATTCAGTAGGTGTTCTGTAGGATTCTTTCCGCATGTAGATGCATTTTTGATGTATTTGTGGGGAGGAAGGTGATCTCCACATCTTACTCCTCCAACATCTTGAAGGTCTCCCCCAGACTATTTTAATAATAGAGGAGCTGCCATTTGTTGAATGCTTATGATGTACCAAGCTTTCTGCTGGGCGTTTTCATATATTATCTTCTATCTTTACAACAAAACTGCAAGACTGAGATTTTATTTTTATTTTACAATTGAGAAAGTCGAGGCTCAGAAAGGAATGTGATTTCCTCTAAGCCTCAGTGGTATAGCTGAGATTTGAAGCCATGTACATGTCATTCCAAAGTCCATTCTTATTCTACTGTGTAGCCTTGTCCTAAGTGTATATAGCTTTGAATACTTTTCCTTGGCAGGAGAAAATGACAAAATGTATTCACTATTTCTCAGTTCTTTAAACTTCTCCATGACCTTAAGCATCTAAACCTGTTTTTCATAGTCCATAAGCCATTCTCCCAGGCTGGAAACCCATTTATCTGGGCCTGGAAATTTGAGTTCCCTTCAAGAAGCCAGGTACTCCCTATCTCCTCACTTACCTTGGACTTCAGGTCCTTTATTATTATGTTTTTTCTACTATTTCCAGTTTGAATAACCTTGAATGAGGAGACCAAAGCACATTAGAAGGATGAATATTTCTGCTTTCTTTCCAATCATGTGGTATTTCCCATCAATGATTTCCTCCCACCATCATTGGATGTAGTGCTACAAACAGCATTGACTCTTGACCTCAAGCACTGGAACAGCTGACTAGCATTCTGATTCATCAACCGTGTTCTTTACTGGAGAATACATTAGAGATAATCCAGCTCTTTCAGGGCATTTGGTTTTTTTTCAAAACTTTGAACACAGGTGATGATATTCCTAACACTGGCAGCACCTTATAGGCCATGGAGTGTCTAGTCTTACAATAACTCTAATTTATTTTACAAAATTGTAAGTACATTGACCTATATGCGATGCATTCTATATGCTTGTATTTTAGGTGTATTTTTGTGAGAAGAAAACCTGAACTTGATTCTAACCAGCAAGTCCTCTCAGGGTCAGTCAGTTCACCTTTCCAGAAACATAAACATAAAACATGTGTAGCATCTGAGAAGTTCAGTTTTCCTTTAGGCTATGTTCTAAATAGGTAGTAAGTCTGGCTGTTCTAACGTCTAACTCTTCTCCCATCTATCATTGTGCTGCCCTGTGGAGAGTAACCCCCTTCTAATACATCACAGTCTAGATTCTCTATGTACATGAAAAAATGTTCTCTCGTGTTATTATATTTGATTTCATTACATAAGTCTTTGAAAATTTTCCTCTGACAAAATCTTTTCCTTGAGAATGTTAATTTTCTTCCACAGTATAAATCAATTTGAGAATCACCATGTGCTTGAATAAAGTAAATAGTACAGCAATCAAAATACCAAAGTTTGTACTTTGGTAGATGAACAGAAGAAATATTGTCCAGAAATAAAGAGAACCATGTTATGAGGATGTTAGACCTCAGAGATCATCTCGTCTCGCAGACAAGGAAATTAAGGACAAGAAAGGTGACGTGACTCACTCAAATCACAAGGTAAGTTCATTATTGAGCCATGAAGAGAACACATGTCCTGTAAAAACTGTTTATTCTACTATATCTCACTGTGCATTTGAATTACTTGAGGAGCTCTTAAAAATACAGATGTCTGGGCCTCATTGTGCATTTAACACTCACTGTGCATTTGAATTACTTGAGGAGCTCTTAAAAATACAGATGTCTGGGCCTCATTCCCAAAGACACTGATTCAAGTTGTCTGGAGTGAGAACAAGAAATCTGTATTTTTTTAGGTGAAGTATAGTTGATTTACAATGCTGTGTTAATTTCTGCTGTACAGCAAAGTGACTCCATTTTATATATATATATATATATATATATATATATATATATATATATATATATATATATATACACATTCTTTTTTATAGTCTTTTCCATTATGGTTTACCTCAGGATATTGAATATAGTTCCCTGTGCTATACAGTAGGACCTTGTTGTTTATCCATTCTACATATACCAGTTTGCATCTGCTAACCCCAAACTCCCAGTCCATCCCCCTCAATCCTCCACCCTGCTGGTAACAACAAGTCTGTTCTCTATGTCTGTCAGTCTGTTTCCGTTTTGTAAATAAGTTCATTTGTATCATTTTAAAAATTAGATTGCACATATAAGTGATATCATATGGTATTTGTCTTTTTCTTTCTGACTTACTTTACTTAGTATGATAATCTCTAGTTGCATCCATGTTGCTGTGAATGGCATTATTTCCTTCTTTTTAATGGTTGAGTAGTATTCCATGGTATATATGTACCACATCTTCTTTATCCATTCATCTGTCAGTGGACATTTAGGTTGTTTCCATGTCCTGGCTATTGTGAATAGTGCTGCTATTAACACTGAGATGCATATATCTTTTCAAATTAGAGCTTTCATCTTTTTTGAATATATGTTAAGGAGTGGAATTGATGAATCATATAGTAATTCTATTGTTAGTTTTCTGAGGAACATTCATACTGTTTTGCACAGTGGCTGCACCAACTTACATTCCCACCAACAGTGTAGGAGGGTTCCCTTTTCTCCACACCCTCTCCGGCATTTATTTGTAGACTTTTTAATCATGGCCATTCTGACTGGTGTGAGGCAGTATCTCATTGTAGTTTTAAGAAATCTGTATTTTTTAAGCACACCCCACCAGGGTATTCTACCATACAGCAAAGAATAAGAACTACCAAACTATATCATGGTGTCTCTCTAAAACTATAAACATAAATCACTGTCTGAGGCTATGATGGAGATGCCTGTTCTCCATAACGAGTTTAATAAGACCTTCTCTTGATTAAGTATGTTGGAGGAGTTACTACACAAATGGCAACATTACAAAAGAATGTTGGGGTGCTATCCCAGACACTTAAGTGACCAGCCATTTGTTTAAGATTAAAGGAATTCTGGCTTCATGAATCTCCATATTTTATAGAAAATTATTGGTTATTCTTTGTGTCACCTGCTTCAGGAAGTCATTGCTGAACCTCCTTTTCTCCAGTCTTGCTTAGATGCCCCTCCTGTGTCCTATCAGAGCACTCTGTGTTTATATGTCTCATGGCAGTTACCATATTGCATGGAATTGAGTTTTTTGCCTGTTTCTCCCACTAGACTGTGAGAAACCTGAGGGAAGAAATTAGTTATTCATGTTTGTATTTCCAGAATTTAGCATATTTTCTGGGAGACAGTAGATGATCAATAAATACCTCTTGAACTGAACTGAATTTAGAGTCCTAAAAACACAATTACAATGAGTTTAGCAAAATAAAAGATGTTGCCAATTCAGAATAGTTAAAGATGATAGGAAAGCATGCCTGGTGCCAAAAGGACAAAAGCGTGGATGCCTCTTCTATCCTCATAAGGAAAGGATAAGATAGATGCGTATCATGTCCTTGTACTACTAATTTTACATATGTTGTCTCATTACATGCTCACAATAACCTTCCAAAGTAGTTTATTATCACGTCTAATTGATATATAAGGAAATTGATGCTTTAAAAAAGCACCTAAATAACTTAGAAGGATTAACTAACTTGCCCAAAGTCGCCTAGGTAGTGAATGGAGGCAGATTTCAAACTCAGGTTTTTCTGGTTCTGCAACACTTGATGTTCTTATTATCCTTAAAACTTCACCTCTTATAAGGTTCATTTATCATTCACACTTCCCAGCATAAAATTCCAAGGAAAAAGGAACTCATTTACAATCCCCATTGTTGACCAACTTTTTAGCCTGTTTCTTACAAAGTTGATTTCCCAAGGCTTTAAATCCATTGGCATATAGTAGGTGCTGAATAAATATTTGTTGAAACAGTAACGATGAATAACTAATAGTCTTAACCAATAGGTACATTTACTCTTACTAGTGCTTACTCCTGTCTATCACATCCCTGAATATGTACAAATTTCTTACACATAGATTGCCAGCAATGAGATTTAGATATTCAAGTAGTTGAAAAGCACATCCTATAAATTATATCTTTGCTCTTCAGATATTTCTAGTCTTAGACTCTGTTAAGAAACAGAGAGGAGTTACTGAACTCTCAAACAGTGCTTCTTTGAAAATAGAATTGAGCCTCAAGGAAACTCTAGATAGACATTTAATAATAATATTTTATACTTACTGTCTTACGAGAAACTTCATATATGTTAGGCCATACTATGCTACAATCCTCATGAAAATCTCATAGGTAGGTAATAGTATTATCTTTTTACAGAATGCTTGAAGCTAGAGAGGTTAAACAGCTTGCTTTTAATCACATGACTAGGAAAAGGCGGAGGGACTTCCCTGGTGGTCCAGTGGTTAAGACTTCGCACTTCCACTGCAGGGGGTGAGGGTTCCATCCCTGGTCTGGGAGTTAAGATCCTGCATGCTGTGCGGTGTAACCAAAAAAAAGAAAAGGCAGAGTAGGAGTGGAACCCCTGGATTTGATGGACCCCATGGGTCATTCCTGAAGGAGGGAGATAAATATTTAACATTTATTTATTTTAGGCAAAGAAGCTCTGTTAGGTGCATTATAAAATTGTCTCGAAATTTAATCATCACCATGAAGTAAGAACCATTATGATCTCCATTTTATAGTTCTATATATTTCTCTAAGGGAACCAAATTGCAGAGAGGTCTAATAATGTACCCAGTGGTACCTACACTGGAAGCAAGCAGAAGCCCAGGAAGATAATCTGGGTTTTCTTATCCATAGTCGAATATTCTTTCTTCTATGCCACATCTTATGATCTGTTAGGAGAATTCTTGAGAAGACGTGGAGACCAATCCTCTTTCTTATGCATTTTGGGATCAAGCTGGGCCTTTGTTCTATGGTTTCTGCCAGAGTAGTAGTGAGAATTCTGGAGTTTAAATTTGGAGAATGAGGAGAGATAAAGTTAACTTATGTTTTTGATGCTACACAAAGCACACTGAAGTGGTCTAAAATGTTCCTTTATTAGACTCAAATTGACACCATTCTCTCATTTGTGCTTAAAATTATTATAAGCAGAGAATAAATTCAATGGCTTTGTAACCAAAATCACCTTAAATATTCAGAAGCCAAACACCTTCTTCCTTCTGCCCACAATCTCAAAACAAATTCATGTGGCAGATTAGTAAAATAAAAGACCACAAAATTAATCAAATCTTAAATGTTTTCTTGTCATATAATACATAATAAGGCAATATTACACTTCATACAAAGGTATACCAGTGCTTAGGGAAATGGAGATAAATATGAAGCTGAAAAAAAATCTATTAGGAAAGATTAGAGTTTAATCAACAATGATGTATGTGCATAGAATACCAATGTTATGATATTTAGACGTTTTTGGTATCTGGTGATTGCGGCGGGCCGCTTCCGACCAGCAGAATAACGAGCCGCCACACGCAAGATTCTTCTCGTATCACACTTTATTGGAGCACAGCTTGGTTGAAGAAAGATGGAAGGAAGACCCTGCAATCCTATAGCAGTCTGCTTATATAGGGATTAAGAACATGTGTCGCTCTGTGATTGGCTTTCGCCGATGGTGCGATTTGTGAGCCAGCATCGGATAGGTCGCTACTTTAAAACCTCATTAGTATACTTAGCGCAAGCGCAGTGGCCACAGGAAGGATGACTCAGCTTATTTCAGCTTCCTGCCGCGTAGCAGTTAGCTGACCGCGCCCTACATCTCCCCCTTTTTTATTTATTAGAACACCAAGCAGAATGTAGCCCGTACAAGTGTTCACCTCATGATGTGCTCACTGTTCGAGGGCAGTTTTCTGTTGGCATGTCTGAGACACCTTCCTGCGTGCAATGCCAACAAGGGCTGCAGGGTGCAAGGGCTGACTCAGAATAATGGCTGATTCCCTATAGAGGTGCAATGGCAACAAGGCCTCTCTGTGCAAGGGCAATCAGGACAATGGATGACTCCCTATAGAGGTGCAATGGCAACAAGGCCTCTCTGTGCAAGGGCAATCATTTCGAATTATTCAGGGCGGAGAGCCAGGCTGCGGGAGAATCTCCTTCCTTAATAGCCAGAAGTGCCTGAGTGAGCAGGACCCTATCTCGATGTGCCCTGATGCGCACACGACAGACCAACCAGAGACACAGCATAATCCCAAATACACAGCAGACTCCAAAGATTCCTACCCCCACCCACTCCCCAAAGGAGGAAAAGGCAGAAGAGAGCCAAGAGGCAAAATCTCCAAAGGCAACGGGCTCCAGCCCGGCAGCACTCAGTTGCACAATTTGAATAATCCTTTGTGGAATTCCAACTAATACAAAGACTTCGATTAAGAATCATCAGGAACATCCAGCTCAGCATCTTCTCTGAAGTTTTCTTCAACAATTCTCGTCAGTCTTGATGGCACCCAGATCGGATCTTGATCCGATGGTTCACTCCGTGTGTCGAGTTCTGAATCGGTCCTCCATGCAGGGCGCGAAGTTCCCGGGTTTCGGCACCACTTGCGGCGAGCCGTTTCTGACCGGCAGAATAACGAGCCGCCACACGCAAGATTCTTCTCGTATCACACTTTATTGGAGCACAGCTTGGTTGAAGAAAGATGGAAGGAAGACCCTGCAATCCTATAGCAGTCTGCTTATATAGGGATTAAGAACATGTGTCGCTCTGTGATTGGCTTTCGCCGATGGTGCGATTTGTGAGCCAGCATCGGATAGGTCGCTACTTTAAAACCTCATTAGTATACTTAGCGCAAGCGCAGTGGCCACAGGAAGGATGACTCAGCTTATTTCAGCTTCCTGCCGCGTAGCAGTTAGCTGACCGCGCCCTACAGGTGATAGTTACTAATCAGCTGCAGTGAGCTCTTCCATAATTTATGGTAATACTAATCTTATTCAATACTTAAGACTGTTAAAGAATTCTCAGAAATTGAAAGTTTTAATTATATTTAAATATGACATGGGATCAGTCCCTAAACCATCATATTTGTAAAAAAACAAAAGTTAGATCTAGAGTAAAAATTGTTGAAGAAACTGCAATATAATTACACTGAGTCTGTTTATTTCAGCATTATTTACAATAGCCAGGACATGGAAGCAACCTAAATGTCCATCAACAGATGAATGGATAAAGAAGATGTGGTATATATACACAATGAAATATTACTCAGCCATAAAAAGATTGAAATAATGCCATTTGCAGCAACATGGATGGAACTAGAGATTGTCATACTGAATGAATTAAATCAGACAGAGAAATACAAATATCATAAGATATCGTTTATATGTGGAATCTTAAAAAATGGTACAAATGAACTTATTTACAAAACAGAAATAGAGTCACAGATGTAGAAAACAAACTTATGGGTTACCAGAGAGTAAGTGGGGGGAGGGATAACTTGGGAGATTGGGATTGACATATACACACTACTATATATAAAATAGATAACTAATAAGGACCTACTGTATAGCACAGGGAACTCTACTCATTACTCTGTAATGGCCTATATGGGAAAAGAATCTTAAAAAGAGTGGATATTTGTATATGTATAACTGATTCATTTTGTTGTACACCTGAAACTAACAGAACATTGTAAAGCAACTATACTCCAATGAAATTTTTTTAAAAATTTGCACTGAGTCTACGTACTAAAATGCCCATTAACAGCCTTTTAACTTCAGAAAGATTTATATTATGTTCAGTGAATGGTTTAATGGCAAGTCAAAGATCTTATTATTTCTTTTAATTTATCAAATTCTAGTTATATTTTCTAAATGTATAATGTATTGGTCTAATACATTTAATATTATTGAGATAATCATATTCATATACCTCAATTTCATCAAACATGAAATAATTATTTCAAATTGTTCAATGTCTGTGACTTGCATTTAAAATGCCACTTACCTAATTTTTAGAATTATACAAGGAATATATAACTATTGTACAAATTTAGAAAATATAAAAATTGTGTGAAGAAGAATATAAAATCAAGCATTATCCTACTACTCAGAGATAAACCGTTGTTATTTTTAATGTATATCCTTTTCAGTTTTTCTATGCTTCCTATATACGACTTTAAAATAGAGATCTTTCTCCACACAAAATTGTTCATCTTGTTTTTTTTCTTAATATGATATTATCGAATTTGCTTCTTCTCTCTTATTCACACTTCAGCCCACTCTTTCCACCATTCCAGTGAAACTGATGTATCAAATGTACACATTTCTGTCTTCATCTTTCCCAGCAACTCAAACAGCACTGTCCAATATGGCAGCCACTAGCCACATTCGGGTATTAAAATTAAGTTAAAAGCAATTCAGTTCCTTAGTCACATAGCCACCTTTCAAGTGCTCAGTAGGCTCTTGTGGATAGTGGCAGCTATGTCCTACAGCACAGATCTAGAATATTTTCATTACTACACAAACTTCATTTGGACACTGCTGTCTCAGTGGCTTTTGACAAAGTTTCCAGTCCTTCCTTCTCAAGAAAGTTTCCCCCCATGGCTTCTATGAAAACACACTCTCCTGGTTTTCCTCTTACTTTCCTGCTGCCTGTTCTTGGTCTCCTTTGCTGGATTCTCTTATTTTCATCATACAAATGTTAGCATGTCCTAGAGCTTAATTCATAGACCTCTATTCCTTTCATTCTGTACCCTTACCTTAGGTGATCATATCAAGTGCCATGGAGTTAAATAACATTTCTAAGCTGGCTACTCCCAAAATTATATCTCCAGACCTAATCTCTAACTTTGAACTCCAGACTTATATATCCAATTGTCTACTCAATATTTTTTGTCTTCAACTTAATATGTCAAAAATTGTCTTATTTCCAATCCTCCAAAACCTATTCTTCCCTAAGTGTCCCCTAGCTCAATAAATGGTATCAAAATCTACTCAGTTAGTCTAAAAATCAAAAGTCTTTTTTTATTAATGTCTTTCCCTCTATTGACACAGAGAATCCATCTCCTTCTCTTTATGTAATAAATCAGGAATACTTAAAGCACGATGAGACAAAAAGTTTAAAAATAAAGGGATGAGAAAAGTACAACGTGATAATACAAAAAAAGCAGGTGTCGTGATGTTAATTCTAAAAAATGTCAAATTGTAAACTGTGCCAAAAGTAGTATTTCATGTTCACAAAACATGCATTCTAGTTAGAAAATATGCTTCAGATTTTATAAATGAAACACAGGTGAATGTGCAAGGAGAAACAACAGACAAATCAACCATCAGGGGATGGATTTTTTCTCAGAATTTAACAGATGAAGGTAAATGAAAATGCACAACAGTTTTGTGAATTTAGATAATTCATTTAACTATCTTGTTCTAAACTATACAAAATTGTACCGTACCAGAAAGTACATATTCTGTTTAAACATTAAATATCAACAGAAAATGAAATACTATATTTAGAAAAATTTTGTGCTAACAGCAAAAGTGATAAAATACCTCAGAATAACATTGGAAAATATGTAGGAGCTCTGTAAACTGTAAAACTTTATTTTGGTAAATAAAAGACAAAATCCTTAATAAATAAAGAGATGTGCCACATTATTTGATAGGAGGAGAATTTGACAAATAGATTATAAATATTGTCTCTCTTAATTTATTGGTATAGCTAAGATAATTTTGAAAATAATAATGAAGGGAACTTGCACTACCAGATTGAAAATATTTATGTGTTGTAAAGCTAAAATAAATCAATGTGCAGCTGACACAAGAATAAACAAAAACTGTTTATCTACATAGTCTACATCTTTATCTATGTGTATGAACTTTATATACCATAAAGGTGGCATTTCAAATTAGAAAACTGGTTGCCAAGTCATTCCTATCATGGAGGTAAACGTTTAAAAAACCTTTACATTTTTGAAAAAGGTTTAAAAAACCTTTTATGTTTAAAAAGTCTTAGGATAAGACTAAGAGAATTGACTACAGTTGGAAACATTTTTTCTATATCTAAAAAATCCCATGAATATTTACAATCAAAACTCAAAGGCTAGTGAAACCTGGATAATATTTGCAACATATGACAGAGTAAGGGTAGATACCCTTGCTATGTAGAGTTCTAACAAATAAACAAGACAATTGCAAATATCCCAATAGAAAAATGTTTGAAGGACAAGAACATGAAATTCACAAAAGAAGGAATACAAAAGCTAAACCTATGAAAATAAGGTCCATATTATTAGTAATAGAATAAATTTAAACTAAAAAAAAACTGTGATAATATTGCTTCTGAGAATATTGCTTCTTCATCAGCCAGTAAGAGAAATGCTTACTTAAGCGAGGAGAGGCAGTGTTCCCACCATTATTTTTCCAAGCATCTTTAGTATTTTCTCTGTTATCCGTTCTATGCAATACGAACTTTTTCTCATTAATCGAATTAATTGAAGAAATCTCTCTGCTGATTACTTGTCTCAAATAAGAAATTTAAAATAGAATTCTTTCGGTGGTAAATATTAAAGGAGGTGGAGGGCAGTATTTGAAATCACTTTCTAAATCCTTCCTCTCATATTATGTGGTTGGTGAACACAGAGTAGAAAATTCAGTGGTTCATTATTCAAACTTGTGTGGGTGTGGGTGTGTAGAGCACATGCACAAATGCTTATTAACTGGGAGATTAATCTTTCCTTAGTAATAAAAAAGTTTTAATCACAGCCTAGAGGATGGGGAATCTAGGGTCACAAAACTTATTTAAAACAAAAGCTTAATTCATATAGAAGTTTGCTGCAGATAGAAACTTCCCCTAGTGTGCTGTTATTCTAAGCCTTCCTTCCAGCTCTGTACCATTACCTGAAGGTGGCAGCCTTTCCACAAACTAATTTCTCGGGACTCTGAAAGGTAGGCACTCCCATCTTGCTAACAATACTGAAAAGGTCAAACCACTACAGAAAACCACCTTATAGAACAGAAATATATTAAGCAAGAAAATTCAGATACTTTATGCTCATCTCAAAGATGACAACAAAAAGAGAAAATGAGAGAAAAAGTCTCATCACATAGCTGCATAATCAAACCTTTAACAAGAAGCAGAACAGATACACAAAGATGATTATGTCTTAAAGACTAACTTTCCTGCATTATCAAAAAATAAACTAAAATGCTTCAAAACTTCTGCATGCTAATAGGACCCATGAACTAAAAGTAACTGTCAGGGCACAAAGCATGCTGTTTCAAAAGAATAGCATCTAAAAGGGAGTTTTTGAGAAGAAATTATCCTATAATTACCCTTGCCTTCCTGTGCTTAAAATCACCTTTTTCAGAGGTTCTATATCTCCAGAAACAGTCCTGGGCAAAGAGTAACTCTTAGTGTTTCTTTAGAAATGTCTCTGAAATGCCAAGTAGCTCAATTTGTTCCTGGCTTTGCTCAAATTATGTATTTTATAATCAGTGAAAAAATAAAAGCCAATCCAAACCTTATCTACTCTTGGAACTAACCCTGGATATAACATGTGTTTTGTCTGCTCTGGCCCACACAGGAACAAAATGTCAGAGGCCAGTTTTTAGGATGGAGAATAGACATTATAATGTTGTGCTGCATAGAAACAAACTTGAAAAGCCACCAAAACTGTGACTCAGGATATCAAATGTTTGAGACCAATTTGCTTGGTAATAACAACACAAAAGGGAATAAGCATCTTCTGTGACAAACTTCATATACCTTGGTCATGAATAATTCCCTAAGTTCTGTAAGAGCATGCAGTTTTATATCTACCATGACTGTGCAGAATTCCAAACCCTGAAGGAAATTGGACGTCTGACTTCATGGGCCCATTCTGGTTTTGAAATGAACGATGAGGGCTGAGGTAAATGTAGGCCTGTCTTACTTATGATTATGTATTTAGACTAAGGTTGGCAAATTATAGCCCAGGCAAAATCTGGCCCACCACTTGTTTACGTAGATAAAATTTTATTAGAATACAGCCACGCCATTAATTTCTGTATTCTCTATGGCTGCTTTTGCACCACAACTGCATGGTTTATATGTGGAATCTTAAAAAATGGTACAAATGAGATTGCCTGGCCTGCAAAATGGAAAATAATTTCTGCTACAGTAAAAGTTTGCCAATCCCATACTAGACTGTAATATCCATGCCCCACCCCTCAAGAAGGTAAGTTGCATGGCAGCATGGACTATATATATATATATCTTATTCACTACTGTATTCCTTTTCCTTAGCACAGTGCCTGGTACATAATTGATGCTCAATAAATATTGGTTGAATGAATGAGGGAATAAATATTACCCTGAGCACATTCAAGCATGCGGTCTTTCTCTCCATGCCCAGATACAGGCAAAACTGTCATACTGCACTGCCCCTACATCTCTCACACACTTGAGTCATGAATTCTGAAGGAGAAGATTGGAAGGAAATCAAAGCTGGAGAAGCAACTGAAGCAAATAGCTTAACATCTGAATCATACTGTTTGCATAGTCCATTCATGTACATCTCTCTTAGGTTGTGTGATTATGATAATGATGGTCATCATTTATGAAGTACTTGGTATGTATCAGGGGCTTTGTACACATTGTCTTATATAATATTTACAGCCCTGTAACATATGCACTATTATTATCATTTCTATTTTACAAATAAGCAATGAAGACTCAAAGGTTAAATAACTTGCTAAACGGAGCAGAGATGTAGAAGCGGGATGGGAATCCAGGTAGTGTGATTCCAGAGCCTGTTGTAGAAGAAGCAGAATTCATTGTTTAATAGAAGTATTTTTTGTTTTGTTATGATGGTCAGAATAGTTGCAGGGATTCTCTGATTTGGTCACAGCTCTACAAAAAGCTGTCTGATCACAAATACCAACTTTTTCCCCCTCTATCCTTGTGACAAAAAACAAATAAGGAGTATCTCTGTACTAAGTTCTCCAAGGGGTAAATGCTGATGGAAGAGAAGATTTTGAGGACGTGAAAATTAATAATGACAAATGCAGGGACAGTGACAAATGCTTCGAAGAATGTGTGGGCATTAGATTTGGTCATCTTTGCTAGAGCAGTTTCAATGGAAAGGTGAACCTTAATACCTAACAGTGGAAGCTTAAAAGGGAACAAACGTACCAAAATCAGGCAAAGACATCACAAGAGGAAAAACAAACCTAGAAACCAATATGCCTTATGAATATAGGCATAAAAATCTTTAACAATTCTAGAAAAGCAAATTTTGCAACATGCAAAAAAGGAGTACACACCACAACCAAGTAGGGTTTATCCCAGTAATGCAAGAGTTGATTCAGCATACATAAATCGATCAATGCAATACACCATATTAATGCACTAAAAACAATATTCTCAATAGATGCCGAAAAAACATTTAACAAAGTCCAACACCTTTTACCATAAAAACACTTAACAAACTAGAAATAAAAGGGAACTTCTTCAATCTGATAAAGGGCATTTATGAAAAATCCAGAGCTAACATCTCAATTAATGGTGAAAGATCAAAAGATTTCCCCCTAAGATCAGGAACAAAAGAAGGACACCCAGTCTTCCCACTTCTATTCAACATTGTACTGAAAGTTCTAGACAGGACATTAAGAAAGAAAAATAAATAAAAGGCATTCAAAATAGAAAGAAAGACGTAAAACTATCTCTATTCACAGATGACATGAACTTATACACCAAAATTCATAAGAAATCCACAAAAAACTATTGGAACTAATAAACAAGTTCAGCAAGTTTTGAGGATACAAGAGCAATATACACAAATAGATTGTACAACTATATACAACTGTATTGTTTTGTATACAATTATATCGTATTCCAATGCAATTCCTATACAACGAACAATCTGAAAATCAAATTAAGAAAACAATTCCATTTAAAATTTAAAAGTGTGAAATACTTAGGAATGAATTTAACCAAGAAGGTGTAAGACTTACACATAAAAACTATGAAAATATCATTGAAATAAATTAAAGATGTATGTGAATATAAAAAGAGCCCATGTTCAAAGACAGGAACACTAATATTGTTAAGATGACAATACTCTCAAATTTACCAATTCACAACAAATCCTATTGAAATCTCAGCTGCCCTTTTTTGTAGAAATAGACAAGCTGATGCTAAAGTTTATACTGAAGTATGAATAGCCAAGACGATTTGGAAAAGGAAACAAGTTTGAGGACTCACGCTTCCCATTATCAAAATTTAATCTCCTGTAATCAAGATTGTTTGGTACAGGCATAAGGATAGCTCCCTCTCTCTCTCTCTCTCTCTCCATATATATGTACACTATTGAATTCTTATATATGGAATAGAGTTGAAATTATAGAGGTAAACCTACATATTTATAGTCAATTGATTTTCAACAAGGATGCCAAGACAATTCAATAAGGATTCAATATATGATGCTGTGAAAACTGGATATCCACATGCAAAAGGATGACTTTGGAACCTTACTACACAAGATACAAAATTTGATTCAAATTGTATCAAAGATCTAAATGTAAGCATTAAAACTCTAAAACTCTTAAAAGAAAACAGGCATAAATCTTCATGACTTTGCATTTGGCAATATATTTTTTTTAGATATAACACCAAAAGCACAAACAACCAAAGAAAAAACTAGATAAATTGAATTCATTAAAATTAAAATTTTGGTCTTCAAAAGACACTATTTAAAAAAGTGAAAAGACAAGCCACAGAATGGGCAAAAATATTTGCAAATCATATATCTGATAAGGATCTCATATACAGAGAATATAAAGAACTCTTACAACTCAATAATGAAAATACAAATAATATAATTTAAAAATGGAAAATAAAAATAAAAATGGGCATAGGATTTAAATAGATATTTCTCCAAAGCACATATATGAATATCCAATAAGCACATGAAAAGATGTTCAATTCATTAATCATCAAGGAAATGCAAATCAAAACCACAGTGCGATACACTTCACAACTACCAGGTATGTCTTTCAAAATGACAGATAATAACAAACATTAGCAAGGATGTGTAGAAATTGGAACTTTCATACATAACTGGTGCGGATGTAAAAATATGCAGATGATTTGGAAAACACTTTGGCTGTTCCTCAAATTTTAAACATAGTTACTATATGACATAGCAATTCCACTGCTAGTTATATACTCAAGAGAATTGGAAACATATGTCCACACAGAAACATGTACACAAATACTCATAGTACCATTATTCACAATAGCCAAAATGTAGAAACAACCCCAAAGTAATCAACTGATAAATGTATAAACAAAGTATGGTATATCCATAAAATGGAATATTATACAACAATAAAAAAGAATCGAGTACTGATTTGTGCTACAGCATGGATGAACTTTGAAAACATGCTAAATGAAAGGAGTCAAATACAAAAGGCCACATATTGTATGATGATATTTATATAAAATGTCCAGAGTAGGGAATTAGTAGTTGCCAGGCTTGGGAGGGGAGGTTGGGTAGTGACTGTTAATGGGTATAGGGTTCCTTTTTGGGGTAATGAAAATATTCTGGGGTTGGACAGTGGTGATGGTTATGAATATACTAAAAACCATTGAATTAGATACTTTAAATGCTGAATTTTATTAGTATATGAACTGCACCTCAATTTTTGAAAAGGAATGGGCTGCAAGGAAATGGGGAAAGTGCACGTGTATTGCAAGTTTGATCATTCTGAGACTAAAATATAGTAGAGAGCTAGAGGATTCCCAGATAGGAGATCAGGATCAACTAAATAACTACAAAATGAGGAAGCTTCAATATGTTTGAAGATGTAAGGAACCAGTGGAAAAAGCCCTTGCAAATATTGTATGTTGATGCTGCATATGATAAAGGTAACACATTGTTATATTTTCAGAATAGCAATTTTTCTCATGCCACTTCTCCTCAAAGTACAAATCATACATAATTTGTTTGCATTGTAAAGTTGTTTTCCCAAGAATAATATGACATTGTATTGATTTGCCTTAAAGTTTCATTGGGGTGAGATGAGACCCTCTGCAACAGAAAACTGAATCCAGAGCTAGAAACAGAACTTGCAAAAGGATAGAGAAAAGCACAGGTGTAACCTAAAACAATGCATTCTGGACTTTTTTAGTACAGTTCCAATACTGCCTTTTCACATTAGTGACTTGCCAAGAACCAGATCCCAGAAATCTGCCCGAGTTATGTAGGAGAGCAAAAATAATCTCCCCTTCTAGGTTCTCTTTCTAAGAAGCTGAGACATCCTTGTAATATAAAGACAGACTAACAGGGGAAAAACAAACAGAAGTTTAGTAACATGTATACCTCCTGTACACATGGGAGAGACCCAGGAAAACTGAGTTACTCCTGGATGTGGCCCAAACCATGACCTTAAATATCATCTCCAGCTAAAGACAAAAGAAGATGTTGGTGGAGCAGGGGAGCTAGTTACAGGAGGTTACCAGGCAAAGCACAGTAAACAAGGGTATGGTTGTTATGCAGATTTAGGTAATTGTCTTCTCCTTGGTTAAGAGTTTCTAGAGATTTGGTCATCCTGCTCTTCTTGGTACAGCCAGGAAGACACTTACAAATGGAAATTTCCCTTATAAATGTTAATTTCTCTTACAAAATGTAATTTCTACTCCATTTTTAGAGCTTCTCCTGTATCTGCTGTCTTAAAAATAATCAGACTAAAATAATCCTTATGCCAAAAAGGCATATTTTGGGGTGGCAAATTCTGCTCCCCTTCAGTTGAATGAGTCCTGCTTCTGACAAATACTTTGAGAAGAACCAGTGATATTGGATTATTCAAAAGACAAAAGTTAACCAATAGATGTTCTTCATATGTTGATATTTAACTAAGCATGTTTCCCTTCATGTTCTTTTAAGGCTTCAGGTAATATAGAAAGATAAATAGACCCACTATCTTGTCTCAGATTAATATGTGCTGCTATCAACAGGTCATTATGAATGATAAGATAAACCAGCATTGACTGTGTAGGTAGATCCAAGTCTCTTCCCTACCCCCTCACCAATTATAATCAATTAAAGAAATCTCTATGGTACACCAGGAGGAACAGAGAGAGAGAGAGGGAGAGAGAGAGAGAGGTGGGTTTTGCTCTTCACTGGAGATCAGGAAATCAATTTAGATGGTGAACATTCCTGTTCTCTCACCCTATAACAGAACTGTGTGACAGTACAAAGCAATCTGTATGTGGGTGTGCTGCTATTATGCCTGTCCCAGAATAAGCCCAAATAGATTTGAAGCCACAGAATTTCAAAATCTTGAGAAGCTCTGAAAAGTCAACAGGATTGATTTTTAAGAACTTCTGATTAAGAAATGAGTTTTGTAAAACAGATTTCTGTCTAGTTTGGAAGTCTCTCTGCTGTTTAACTCTACTCATTTCAGACTAATTGAGTTTGGCATTTCACTAATTAAAGTTTTTTGGAGCTGAAGCACATTTTCAGAAATTTTAACAGATTGGAAATTCAAGGCATCTATACATTACTCTTTTCCTCTATCTCCTGAAATTTAGCGCTTTCTGATTATATTCATGAACAATTTATTTACTTCACTGGTACCTTACTGACTCTCATTTGCCATTAATAATTATGGAATTTAGCTAATGCTCTGACTAGAGGTCAGAATAGGAGGCCAGTTGGCTTTGGAGGTTTCAAAATTCTTTATTCAATGTCTTTGATTTATCTACTGGTATCATCCTTCTTCCTTCTTCATATCTATCTATCTATCTGTCTGTCTATCTTCATCATCACCATCATCTATCATCTAGCTATCTAGCTTTCTCTCTCTATATATATGTATTATATATATATATATATATATATACATATATATTTTATAAGTTTCAGGTGTATAGCATTATAATTTGACATCTACATACACTACAAAGTGATCATCAACACAATTCTAGTTGCTGTCCATCACCATATAGTTGACCACTTTCACCCACACCCAACCCCCTTCCCCTCAGGTAACCACTAATCTAGTCTCTATATCTATGAATTTGCTTTTGTTTTATTTTGTTTGTTTCGTTTTCTTAGATTCCATATGTGAGTGAAATCAAATGGTATCTGTCCTTCTCTGTCTGACATATTTCACTTAGCATAATACCCTCTAGGTCCATTCATGTTGGGGTAAATGGCAGGATTTCATTCTTTTTCGTGGCTGAGTAGTATTCCATTGTGTATGTGTGCATATATATATATATATATCTCACATCTTCTTATCCATCCATCTGTTGATGGACACTTGGGTTGCTTCCATGTCTTGGCTATTGTAAATAATGCTTCAGTGAACATAAGGGTGCATATATCTTTTCAAATTAGTGCTTTTATGTTCTTCAGATAAATACCCAGATAGTGGAATAACTGGTTCATATGGTAGTTCTATTCTTAATTTTTTGAGGAATCTACATACTGTTTTCCAAAGTGGCTGCACCAATTTACAGTCCCACCAACAGCGTATGAGGGTTCCCTTTCCTCCACATCCTCTCCAGCATTTGTTATTTCTTGTCTTTTCAATTATAGCCATTCTAACAGGTGTGAACTGATATCTCATTGTGGGTTTGATTTGCATTTCCCTAATAATTAGTGATATTAAACATCTTTTCATGTGCTGGTTGGCTATTTGTATGTCTTCTTTGGAAAAATGTCTATTCATATCCTCTGCCCATTTTTTAAATCATATTGCTTGCTTTTTGATGTTGAGTTGTATAAGGTTGTTATATATTTTGGATATTAATTGCTTACCTAATATATTATTTGTGAATATTTTTTCCCATGCAGTAGGTTGTCTTTTCATTTTGTTGATGGCTTCCTTTGCTGTGAAGAAGGTTTTTAGTTTGATATAGTCTAATTTGTTTTTTTTTAATTTTGTTTCCCTTGCTTTTGGAGTCAGTTTCACAAAATCATTGCTAACACTGATGTCAGTGAAATTATCACCTATGTTTTCTTCTAGGAGTTTTATGGTTTCAGGTCTTACTTTCAAGTCTTTAACTCATTTAGAGTTAATTTTTTGTGCCTGATGTAAGTAATGATCAGATTTTGTCCTATTGCACGAGGCTGTCCAGTTTTCCCAACACCATTTACTGAGGAGACTACCCATTCTTCATTGTATGTTTTCTGCTCCTTTATCATAAATTGTTCATATATGCGTGGGTTTTTTTCTGGGCACTCAATTCTGTTTCATTGATCTGTCTGTTTTTGTGCCAGTGCCATACTTTTTGGTTAATATAGATTTGTAATATACTTTGAAATCAGGAAGCATGATACCTCCAGCTTTGTTCTTCTTTCTCAGGATTGTTTTGGCTATCCAGTATCTTTTCTCACTCCACACAAAATTTTAAATTATTTGTTCTAGTTCTGTGAAATATGCTATTGGAATTTTGATAGGGATTGCATTGAATTTATAAGTTGATTTGGGTATTGTGGACATTTTAACAATATTCTTCGAAGGCATGAACATGAAATATCCTTCTATTTATTTGTGTGTTCTTCTTATAATTTTCAATGTACAGGTGTTTCACTTCTTTGGTTAAATTTTTTTCCTAGGTATTTTATTCTTTTTGATGCAACTGTAAATGGGATTTTTTCTTTATTTCTATTTCTGATAGTTCATTATTAGTGTATAGAAATGGCACAGATTCCTGTATATTGATTTTGTATCTTGCAACTTTACTGAATTCATTTATTAGTTCTAACAGTTTTTTTATGGGAGTCTTTAGGGTTTTCTACATATGTAGTATCATGTCATCTGCAAATAGTGAAGTTTTACTTCTCCCTTTCCTATTTGGAGACCTTTTATTTCTTTTCCTTCCAAATTGCTGTGGCTAGGACTTTCAATACAATGTTGAATAGAAGTGGTAAGAATAGGCATCCTTGTCTTATTCCTCATCTTAGAGGAAAATCTTTCAGCTTTTCACCATTGAGAATGATGTTAGCTGTGGTTTTGTTATATATGGCCTTTATTATGTTGAGAGACTTTACTTCTATACACACTGAGTTGAGAGTTTTTTTTATCATAAATGGAAGTTGAATTTTGTCAAAGGCTTTTTCTGCATGTATTGAGATGATCATATCGTTTTTGTCTTTCATTCTGATAATGTGATGTATTATGTTGATTGATTTGCAGATGTTGAACCATCCTTGAGCCTTTTGAATAAATCCCACTTGATCATGGTGTATGATCCTTTTAAAGTATTGAGGAATTCAGAATGCTAATATTTTGTTGAGGATTTTTGCATCTACATTCATCAAGGATATTGGCCTATAATTTTCTTTTTTTGTGGCATCATTGTCTGCTTTTGGTATTGGGGGGTAATGTTGGCTTTGTAAAATGTGTTTGGAAGCTTTTCCTCCTCTTAAATTTTTTGATAGAATTTGAGAAGAATAGATATTCAGTCTTCTTTGAATGTTCGAATGTTTTGTAGAATTTGCCAATGAAGCTGTCTGGTGCTGGCTTTTGTTTGTTGGGAGATTTTTTTTTTTTTTTTTTTTTTTTTTTTTTTGCGGTACGTGGGCCTCTCTCACTGTTGTGGCCTCTCCCGTTGTGGAGCACAGGCTCCAGACGCGCAGGCTCAGCGGCCATGGCTCACGGGCCCAGCTGCTCCGCGGCATGTGGGATCTTCCTGGACCGGGGCACGAACCCATGTCCCCTGCATTGGCAGGCGGACTCTCAACCACTGCGCCACCAGGGAAGCCCTATTGGGAGATTTTTGATTACTGTTTCAATCTCCTTACTAGTAATCATTCTGTTCAGATTTTCTATTTCTTCATGATTCAGTCTTGGAAGATTATATGTTTCTAGGAATTTATCCATTTCTTTCTAAGTGGTCTAATTTGTTGGCATGCAATTGTTCATGGTAGTCTCTTATGATCCTTTGTATTTCTGTGGTATCAGTTGTAATTTTTCCTTTTTCATCTCTGATTTTCTTTATTTGAGTGCTCTCTTTTTTCTTGGTTAGTCTAGCTAAAGGTTTGTTGATTTTATCTTTTCGAAGAACCAGCTCTTAGTTTCATTGATATTTTGTATTCTATTTCTTAGTCTTTATTTCATTTAATTTTATTCTGATTTTTTTTCAGGCTATTGAAGTGTTGTCTTTTATTTTAATGTCAATGTGTAAAGTGGCATACAGGCAACTTAAAATAACATCATACATGATATTGACATATTTATTCTTAGAACATATACATTATATTTACAGACATACAAATATAGGACAAAGTTTTACAAAATCTTTTACTAATTACATGTTTACAACATTTTCAGAAATAAAATGAAATCTGCTGTAAACCACCTTACTGCAATATGTATATAAAAAGGTTTCTAAATATCCATGTTTTCCTTCATTTCTATAACCATTTAAGTGCTTAGTTTTAAAAAATTCATCATACTCATCAGCGTAGTCACACATCATTAGTCACTGCTGGACTGTTATCAAGTAGAGAAATCAGACTCCTTGATTAGCTGCGAGGCTGTATTTTCAAAAGCTTAATTAAGGAAAGTGACCTACTACTACTAAGTGTCCTACTCTATTCTAGTCAAAAACAAAGGCCCCTCCTCCCATGAGTTGTTTCCAGAGAAAATTGGTTTGGAGTGCTAAGCAAGTATGAGTTTGAAAGCCCAGAAACCTGCTGACTTAAAATCTCCACCGTTAGCAGGGTTAGCCTTTTCTTCATTCACTCTTCAGTGCTGGGAAGGTCACTGCTTCAGTAGGAAGTTCATAAATGGTCAGGTGGAACTGTAACAAAGTCATCTTCATCTTATGTTAGAGTCTAGCAAGGCTAAATATTAAATTTTCTTTCCAGTTAAAAAAAAAGGTATATACAAAACCCTGAGTACAAAAATTTTCCAACAAAAACATCATGACTTGTTTTGCATCTTGACATAGAAAAGACATTCAACATATTTTATATTTTTCTTTTATTATCAACCAAAACTGTACACAAATATTTTCTAACGATTCAAATATAAATTTGAATTAGTCTGATAAAAATATATGAATAAGGTTTCATGCTATGTGTAAAATTTGAAATAAGTTGAAAATTCCAATTATTCCTATGGGGAAATTAGTCACAAATGTTGCATTATGTATGCTGAATGGAATTATTCCTTGAAAATATGTGACAAATAGTCCTGTCCTTTGCTGAGTTTCATTTCAAATGGCTGTCTATAATTTGGAGATTGCACTGAGGTTTAATGTTGACTAGAAGTAAAAATACCTATAGTTTAAAAATATACACAGTTAAATTCTAAACAAGTCCTATGATTGGTGGGTCTGTTTGGAACTGTAAATATAACGGGGTCTGGCTCTAACCACTTAAAACACATTTTACTTTTGTTTTGTAAGAACCCTGGAGGATTGGGCTTTGAGCTCAGATGTTTTGTGTTATATAAGTTTAAACCTGTGACAACAAGGAGAAAACATTATTTTGGCCAGATACTCAACATGATTTTATCCAGAGTTACTTTTCGATTATTCTGATCTTTATTATTCCCTTCTCTTTATCTTTTTCTAGTTCTTTTAGGTGTAAACTTAAATTGTTTATTTGGGATTTTTCTTCTTTCTTGAGGTAGGCCTGCATTGCTATGAACTTCCCTCTTAGAACCTCTTTTGCTGCATGCAAAATGATCCATATGTTGGTTTTAGTGGACAAGTACTTTGAAATAACAATGACTAAATTATTAAAGCACATGGAGAATAAGGTGGAAAGGGGGAAGAAAGTATGATTACACAAAGAAATGGAATCTATAAAAAGTTAAATGGACACTTTAGAACTGAAAAGAATCTAAAATTAAGAACTCAATAGTTTAATAGCATACTACATAGCGAGTAAACTTGAAGACAAACCAATATAAAATATCTGAACAGAAACATGGAAAAAAATAAAGGTGGGAAAAAAAGAACACAAGACAAGTGGAACATAGTGACATGGTTAAAATATGTGTGATTGTAGTATAAGTAAAAGAGAGAGAAGGAATGGGAAAGACAATATTTGTAGAGATAATAGTCAAAAAATTTCCAAATGTGACAAAAAGCCTCATCTCACAGATTCATAATACTCAGCAAACTCCAAACAGGATAAATGAGAATAGAAAACTTAGTTTTATCATAGTAAGCTGCTAGAAAACGAGTGATGAAGGTGAAATCTTCAAAGCATCTGGAGAAAAAAGACATGTCACCTTCAAAAGAAGAGCAAATAGATGGAGAGCTGACATTTCGATAGAAACAATGAAAGTCAAAAGCCAATGCAGTGACATCTTTAAAATGCAGAGAGAAACGTTTTTGACATAACATCTCTAAACCTAGGAAAAGTATCCTCCAAAAATAAAGGAAAATAAAGGCACTATCAAACAAGCAAAAGATAAAAGAATTCACTGACAACACACCTACATTTAGAGAAATACTAAATGAAGTTCTTCAGACTGAGGAAATAATCCCAGAAAGAAGGAAAGAACAGCAGGAAGGAATGAAGATCACCTGAAAAGGTAAATGTGTAGATAAACTATTTTGACCCACTTTGGTATTATCAAGCCCAACTTAAATTCTATGGAGTTCCTTAAGTATAAGGCTCTAGAGTGTAATGATAGGTTAGAAGTGACCTTTGAAACCACTTAGTCCAACTCACCTTATTGGACAGATACGGTAAAAATTTCACAGAAGAATTGGTCACCTAGTTTAATGATTCTAACCTTTAAGTTCCAAATGTTTTGAGCTCCAGGCCATTCACTAACTTTTAGGCCTTTAAAGTCTCTTGGGAAAATCTGTTATTATATACCGTTTCTGGCTACTCTACAGCTCCTATGCTCCCTGTGCCTGCTTAACAATATAAGGATTTTCTGCACCACGAAGCTTCAAGACACAGCCTCTAATCCTCTTGAACTGTATGAAATGTCAATCAATTTAATCTTTTGGATCTTGCATGATAGACCTTGTGTAAAGTAGATTCCACATTGGTAGATGAATAGGTACTAATCCTAAGGTTGCTTTCTCAGACAAGTTGAGGGTAGGTAGATATATTTTTCTTTAAAAGTGTTCACTCTTAGAGATTAAAGTGATGTTCTTATATACTAGTTATAGCAGCTAGGAAGGTGCTGAACTATCAAAAACACAGCCTAGACAGCCTGCCCCAATGAGTTCCTCAGGCTGACCAGTTAGTACCTAACATTTAGAATGTTTGAAGCTATACAACAATGGACATAAAGAAACTTTTTTTTTAATCTAGTGGTTTGAATAAAATAATGTTTTATAAAACAAATGCTTCATATTTGTTCTTATTTTGGTTGTGGTAAGTTTTTCCAAAGTTGACTGATTTAGACCAAATTTCACTCATTAATAAAAGCTATTTAGTTTAATGTATGAGTCATTTTACCATTTTGAAACTAAGTAGTAGCCAATCATCTTTTCATATGGGCATATCTTCTGACTTTGCTGTCCCCAGTGCATGGAACCTCTATCCTTTGATAGGACTTATTACCGTCTTGGAGAGGACATGCAGCCTGATACGTTACCTGCTGATATAACTGCCTGCTTTTACCTGGTATGTGAAGTAGGTGTCTAGAAGCCACGGAACCTCTCATTTTGGGAAAGGAATTTTAATTGTTTCTTTGTTTCTTTAATTGTTTGTGATCCAGACCATCATCTAGTGGGGGGGGGGGTGAATCAATTATCCCTTCATTCAATTATTTATTCCTACACCCTTTATTGAGAAAATGCTAACATAATATTAGACATAGAGAAGTCATTTTACTTTCATATAGGGTAGATCTGGATTCAAATACTGGTTCTACTACTTATTAGCTAGTAAGTGAGATTTTGGGCAAACAGCTTAAACACTGTGAGACTTGATTTTCTCTTCCTGAAAATGGGAGCAGCTACTATAAGAACGGAGAAAGTATTGCCTAGTATTTACATTCCTGGCAAGGCAGAGATTAAGAGAGTATTATATACAAATTTTCAGTCTATTTTCTATGTATATCATAGCAGGACTATCTTCTTATCCTATCATTTGAATGAAATAAGAAAGAGCCATAGGATCGACAGAAACTGAACATCAATATTCATGATGCTTTTGCATGGAGAAAGAGCATTTATGATATTTTCTTAAGCTGTTATGTCTGGTTTATAATGAGTATCCCAGAATAAGCAAACCGCTAGACTTTCAAATCTCCAAAGAACCATTCAGCTCTATGCATCTGTCTGAATTTAAATAATGAAGCTCTGCATGCACAAAAAGGAAACTCAAGGAAAAGGGAGCTAAGAAAATAGTGTGCTTACATGGAGAGATTTTAAGAATGGTTCTCCTGTTTGTTAAAATCCAGTGTTTGTAAATTCACACAGAGATAACATCTATGCCATAAATGCTCACCAGAAGTCCAGTGGAATGAAACCCCCTTGTGCCTTCTTGGTCCTGAAAAGGAGCAAAGACAAAGGTAAGGTGGAGTTTTTGGTTCTTATTTCTGGGTGCTTCAGTAGTGTCTGCAAACATCAGATCTTTTAGAAATACTGGAGCTATATTTGAAGTCCAGTTGCACATTCTCTATATACAGGGAGAAGCAGAAAAAAATTCAAGGGAATGGATACTGTATTCAGCATGAAAATATCCTGGCTCCTTTACTCTTGAAAGGATCTTGGTCTAAGGTAGTGTCTAATCATAAAAGTAGAATGAACTCATAATCAGGATCCTCTCTATCTGAGACTTTTTAGAAATATCTTTAGGAAATGGACAGTATGTTCTTAAGAATGTTGAATGTATATTGCCTTTTTCAACCTTTGCAGCTGCTGGATTCAAGGGCACAGTCAGCCTATGGCAATTTAAGGTTATCCATAAGTACATGGGCAAAGGTTTATCTGTAGTCAGAGGCAGAGAGCCCAATCTGAATGTTCAAGGTGAGTTCAGATTCAAGCAAGAAATCACAAGGTAGACATTTCCCAGAGTTCTTTTCACCTTACATAAATACTACCTAATAACAAAAGTCTTCATATCTGGCATTCAGAGCAATTTATTTTATTCAAAGGATGCTACCACACACAAAATCTCATTTCCAAATCTTTATTGCATATGTTACAATTTTCAATATAATAAAAATCCAGGACCGTGAAATAGCATATAACTTTCTTCTACCTGTAGGAGAAACCATTTACAGTAGCCATAAATGAAGAATACTTTCTTAGGTGCATATAACTACTCTCTCTTTTAGGCTGAACATTTAGGTAACATGAAGCAAATGGTCTAATGGTTGAGTGTATGTGTGTCTTTGTATGTGTGTGTGTGTGTGTGTGTGTGTGTGTGAGAGAGAGAGAGAGAGAGAGAGAGAGAGAGAGAGAGAGAATGTTCACAGCTTCATATTGTTTTATTATTATCATCATCATTGCTTCTTTTGCTAGATTATTCAAGGCCTTAAGATATTGTATTGGTAGTCTTTTGGGGAAATGGCCTAGGGCTGTACATGTCATTTCTAATCACTTATTGCTTTTGTATACATTTGGTTTTTTGGCCTTGCTGCGTGGCTTGTGGGATCTTAGTTCACCAACCCACGCCCTTAGCAGTGAAAGCGCTGAGTCCTAACCACTGGACCACCAGGGAATTCTCTCATATACATGTTTGGCACTCCTGTTTTCCCACTTAGGAACTCATTGTGACCCTCTTCTCTTCATCTTCACAGGATTCTTGGTTTCTCAGTCCAATTATTTAACTTAACAAACATTATTGAGCTTAAGATTTTCCAGGCACTTAGGCTGCATGGCTAATAAGATATGCTTCCTATCCTCAAATGTCTCAAAATCAAACTGGAGAAACAAGCGCATAGACATCTAACTAGAACATCAACACAAAAAAAGCACCATAACTGTCCTAGCACATTGAAAGTGCAAAATTAAATATAAAAGTAGATTACCTTATGGAGCAAATTTTAATAAAAATGAAAATTTCTCTCAACACTTACCTGTTATCAATTACGGCTTAAGGCAACTCTGGTATTGTGAATACTTTTTTTCTAGTATGCTTCTTTGTATATTACTGTTACGCTTTTCTTGGAATCAGATTCTTTGGAGAATGGTACAAGCCTTAGGACTCCAGGCTCATTATCTAACAATTCTACTAGGAGTTGACTTTTCTCAGGTTCTCTTCAACACATGCATCAGTAACCCATGTTCACTATTAGGGTTCATTTAGGGAGCTGGTAGAGGCCAGTTAACCTGGGTTGTTAGAAGTCAATTAAAATGAAGGTCATCGATTTTCTTGTTAACCTCAGGATCAACTCAGTGGTCTTCAACATTAGCTATATAATAGAATCACCTCAGGAACTTAAAAAAAAATACTGATGCCTGCATGCTTCCACCTCCCTCCCACCAACACACACAGACACATACACACGCACACACACTCACACACTTCCCCAATGAGATTCTAATTTCACTGGTCTGGGGTGCTGCCTGGGCACCAGAGTTCCTGAAAACTTCCCAGGTATTTCTAATATGTACCCAACATTGAGAGACATTGTACTAATTCCTTACTATTTCCTCTGATTTGCATATATTTTTCTTCCTCTATACATGACAGAAAGATTATAAATATTGAAGGTTTGAAGGCCTCGGTCCTTATGCTCAGAACACAAATATACTTTATGATAAGTTTCTCTCAAATTATTGGCTTCCTTGCCTTCTAATTTTGTGCAGTTATATAAAAACAAGTCAGCAATTTTTTTACATTCCTTCCACGAAGACTGGAAGTTTATGCCCCTTCCCCTTTGATTTGGGCTGACCTTAGTGATATACCCATTACAAGCAGAATGTAGTGGGAATGCACTGTGTGACTTCTCAGGCTGTGTCAGACAGAGCCATGAAGCTTTTGCCTGGTTCTTTTTGAGTAACCACACTAGAAGCCCTGAGCCACCATATGAGAAGTCTAACCATCCCAAAGCTACCATTCTTTGAAATAGCCAGACCATATGGAAAGATTACCTGTAGCATTCTGGTCAGTAGTTCTAGCCTTCAAATCATTCCAGTTAAGCAAGACATGTAAGTAAAGAAGTTTCTAGATGATTCTTCTGCCGATTGAGACAACCAAGCCTTTGCGTCTTCCCAGATGAAGTCCCTGATATTGTAGAACAGAGACAAGCCATTCCTGCCATTCCCTGTTCAAATTTCTGACCCACAAAATCATGATAAAGTACAGAATTTGGTACCTGGAAAGAAAATACCCAAAACATATGGCATTGATTGTGGGACCATGTGGTGGATAGAAACTGGAATGGTCTTAGGACTATTGCTGGAAGCCTGATGGGCCTAAGGACTGTCAATGTGGGATTAAAGAAGAGTAAGGAAAACGTAATTGAAAGCTGCAGGAAAAGAGATCCTTGATGTGTAGTGGCAAACAGTTTAGCAAAACTATCATTTATGGTTGTGCAGAAAATAGAAAATGCACCTATAAACTGTTGGTCTGGCTAAGTATTTCCAGATAGGATGTCAAAACTATCAATTGTATTTTTCTTGTTAGCTGAGTATCATAAAGTATGCTGACAAAAAGGCAAACTAAAGAAGACATTATTGTTTCAAGCAGAATTTAAAGAAAATGTAAAGAATCAATAATGCTGTATTTGAATATAAACCTATTTATTAAAATTCCTAGTTTTCCTAATGAATATTATCAAAGTAAGAAAGGGCTTGAGATATATATATATATATATATATATATATATATATAGAGAGAGAGAGAGAGAGAGAGAGAGAGAGAGAGAGAGAGAGAGAGATTTGTTACAAAGAATTGGATTGCATGATTATGAAAACTAAGTCTTAAGATCTGTAGTTAGCAAGTTGCAGACCCAGGAGAGCCCATAGTATAGTTCCAGTTTGAAGGCCAGGACTTGAGACAAAGGAAGAGGTGATGTTTGAGTTTAGGCCTCAAGTAAGGATAAAAACTGATGTCCTGGTTTGAATTCAGTCAGGCAGGAAGAGTTCCCTCTTATTCAAGAAGGGGTCAGCCCTTTGTTCTAGTTAGACTTTCAGTTGATTGGATGAAGCCCACACACATTAGGGAGGGCAATTGGCTTTATTCTGTCTATGAGTTTAGATGATAAAGTCATCCAAGAGCATCCTCACAGAAACACTTAGAAAAATGTTTAACCAAATATATGGATACCTTGTGACTCAGTCAAGTTGATACATAAAATAACTGTCACAGGGCTTCAGAGCAAAGATCAAGACCAAAGTGCTATCAAGAAAACATCTCCTGGTAAAGATGAACCAAGGATGTTACTGTGAAACATTCTTTTTTCACCTCAGGGATTTAAGGTAGCACCTCCTAGACCCTTCCAAACAGACAAAAGGATTTAAAAGGAGATATGGTTGCTGATATCATAGGCAAATATAATCTGTCACATGTCTCTAACTTTTCTCTTGAGCTTTATGATACTTTTCTGATCAATACCTCATTTGCCTACAATGGCTTTCCTTTGTATAGTTCTTAATCACTTGTCAATAAAACAGATTGTTCTGCCTTTTTTTTTAAGAGAACATAAACTATAGAAAATCGTAGCTTCATTTTCTAAAATGGTCAGAATTTTCCAGAATGAAGCAGTATAAAACAGTAAAACTAATCAAAATATTGTTTTCATTTTGAACTCTAGCATATAAATTAAAGAACAAAAATGTTAAAAATAATGGATGATACAATATTTTGTTGATTATGACATAAACAACCTAAAAAGTAAATGTGTAGAACATTTTTATGCAATTGGAGTTAAGTTGTCATCAGTTTAAAATAGACTGTTATAACTCTAAGATGTATTATGAAAGCCTCAGAGTAACCACAAAGTAAAAATAAATACACAAATGATAAAGAGAAAAGAATCAAAATATACCATCACAAAAATCATCTATTCACAAGAAAGATAGCTAGAGAGAAAGAAAGGAACAAAAGAACTACAAAACAATCAGAAAGCAATTAACAAAGTGGTGATTGTAAGTCCTTACCAATCAAAAACTCTCTAAATGTAAATGGTTTGAATTCTCCAATTAAAAGGCATAGAGTTGCTGAATAAATTAAAAAAACAAGACCCAACTATATCTTGCCTACAAGAGACTCAATTAAACTTTAAGGACATTCACAGACTGAAAGGGAGAAGATGGAAAAATATATACTGTACAAATTGGAAACAAAAGAGAGCAGAGGTTGTAATAGTTACATTAAACCAAATAGACTTTAGTCAAGAGCTATAACAAAAGATAGAGAAAATTGTTATATAAAAATAAGGAGTCAGTCCATCAAGAGGATATAACAAGTGTAAATATATACATACCCAATATCAGAGCACATACATATTTTAAACAATTTTTAACAAATCTGAAGGTAGAAATAGACAGCAATGCAATAGGAGACTGCAATATTCCACTTTCAACGAAGGATGCGTCATCCTGACAGAAAATTAGTAAGAAAATAATGGACTTGAATGCCACTTTAGACCAAATGAACCTAACAGACATATACAGAGCTATCCATCCAACAGAAGCAGAATGCACATTTTTCTCAAGCACACACAGAATATTCTTCCAAGATAAGTCATATGTTATGTCACAAAAAAGTCTTGAATTTAAGAAGAATGAAATATCAAGTATCTTTTCTAGCCACAATTTTATGAAACTAGAAATCAATAACAGGAGGAAATCTGGAATATTCACAAATATGTGGAAATTAAAACACTTCTGAACAACCGATGGGTCAACCAAAGAAATCAAAAGGGAAATTAAAAAATATCTTGAGATAAATGAAAATGGAAGCATGACATACCAAAAGTTATGAGATGCAGCAAAAGCAGTTCTAAGAGAGTTTATATCAATAAATGCCTAAGTTAAGAAAAAAAAATTTTCAAACAACCTAAACTTACACCTAAAGAAACTAGAACAAGAACAATAAACTAAGCCCAAAGGTAGCAGAAGAAAGGAAATAATAAAAAATACAGCAGAAATAAATGACATAGAGACTAGAGAGACAATAGAAAAGATCAATAAAAATAACAGTTTATTGAAAAGATAAAGTTGACAAACTGGTTAAAAACTAGACTAAGAAATAGAGATGATTCAAATTAATAAAATTATAAATGAAAGAGGAGATGTTACAACTGATACCACAGAAATACAAAGAACTGTAAAAGACTACTATGAACAAATTATATGCCAACAAATTAGATAAGTTAGAAGAAATGGCTAATTCTATAAACCTACAAGTTACTAAGACTGAATCATGAAGTCACAGAAAATCTGAACAGACCAGTATTGAGCAAGGAGATTGAATCACTAATCAAAAATCTTGCAACAAATAAAAACCCAGGACCAGATGGCTTCACTAGTAAATCCCACCAAATATTTAAAGAAGAATTAATACCAACCTTTCTCAAACTCTTCCAAAAAATTGAAAAAGAAGAATGCTTCCTCAGTTTATAAGGCCAGCATTACGTGGATATTGAAACTGGACAAAGACACTAAAAGAAAAGAAAGTTAGAGGCCAATATCCCTAATGAACATAATACAAAAATTCTCAGCAAAATATTAGCAAACTTAATTCAAGAGCACGTTAAAAGTATTATACACCATGATCAAGTGGGATTTATCCCTGGGGTACAAGGATGTTTCAGCATGCGCAAATCAATGAATGTGATACACCATATCAACAGAATGAAGGATAAAAATCATATGATCATTTTAATACATGCAGAAAAAACATTTGAGAAAATTTAACATCCTTTTATGATAAAAACTCTCAACAAAATAGGTATAGAAGGAATGTACCTCAAATAATAAATGTCATATATGACAAGCCCACAGCTAACCTGATACTCAACAGTGAAAAGTTAAAAGCCTTTCCTCTGTTCTGAAGAACCTAGGGACAGGACAGGAATAAAGACGCAGATGTAGAGAATGGACTTGAAGACATGGGGATGGGGAAGGGTAAGCTGGGACGAAGTGAGAGAGTGGCATGGACATATATACACTACCAAATGTAAAATAGATAGCTAGTGGGAAGCAGCCGCATAACACAGGGAGATTGGCTCATTGCTTTGTGACCACCTAGAGGGGTGGGATAGGGAGGGAGGGAGGGAGACGCAAGAGGGAGGGGATATGGGGACATATGTATATGTATAGCTGATTCACTTTGTTATACAGCAGAAACTAACACACCATTGTAAAGCAATTATACTCCAATAAAGATGTTAAAAAAAAAAATCCTTTCCTCTAAGATCAGGAACAAGACAAAGATGTCTACTTTTGCTAATCCTTTTCAACAAAGAACTGAAAGTCCTAGCCACAGAAATTGCAAGAAAATGAGAAAAAAAAAGATTACAAATTGAAAAGAAAGAAGTAAAATTATCTCTGTTTTTAGAGGACATGATCTTATATATAGAAAAACCTAAAGACTCCACTAAAAAACTGTTAGAACTAATAAATGAATTCAGTAAAGTTTCAGGATACAAAATCAACATACAAAACTCAGTTGCATTTCTATCCACTAACAACAAATGCACAGAATGCTATGAGAGATCAAAGAAGAAATATTTATATCCTGTGGAGATCAAAAAACTTTTCTTGGAGGAGATGCTATCTCAACTCAGTCATAAAGGATGAAAAATTTATCTAAGAATGGATAAACAGTATTTTAAACATGTGAGCTCACAGAAACAAAGACCTAGGCTAAAAGAAAAAATCACAGATTACGTGAAAATCTATAAGCAGTTCATTGTTGCTAGATTATAAAGTGCACAACAGCAAGTGGTAGGTGATGAATCTCGAGTAATAGTCTGGGGCTAAATCATAACAATCATGTGTTATGATATGGAATTTGGATATATGAGAACTCACTGGAAGACAGGAGAATGACATAACTAAACCTGCTTTCTATGTCATAGTTTACATCTTCATGCTTATCCTTTAACTGCATATTGTAGTTATAGTTTCTTTTATAATTTTTTTCTTTTAGTATACATACTAGCTTATTTTAATAATCTTCAATCGTTACTATATATCTGCCTTTCCTAGTGGGATTTTCTCTATCCTATAGATTCTTACTTTTTCCATTTAAAGAAGAACCTTCTACATTTCTTTTAGTGTAGGTTTAGTAGTGATGAATTCAGTTTTAGCTTGTCTGAGTTCTTTATCTCTCCTTCTATTTTGTTGAGTGCTATTGAAAGAGAAGATGTTTGGTAGTAGGAGAGAGAGATGTTTTGCTTTACCCCTTCTCTATTTAAAATTTGCTTGAAATGCTCTAGATTTTTGTTTAAGGGAAACATGTTTCATAATTGTATGAGCCAGGGTTCTCCAGAGAAACAGATCAATGGGAAATACACATATGCATACATATATACACACACTTGTGTGTATACATAAATAATTATAATATAAAATATGTTAAATGATTTTGCATATATATATTTTTTTTTATTATGAGGAATTAGCTCACATGATTATGGAGGCTGAGAAGTCTCACAATCTGCTATCTGCAAGCTGGAGACCCAGCAAAGCTGGTGGTGTAATTCAGTCCAAGTCCAAAAGTCTGGGAACCAGGAGACCTGATGGTGTAAATCCCAGCTGAGGATAAGGAAATATGGGATGAGATGTCCCATCGCAAGCAGTGAGGCAGAAAAATAAAGCGGGATGGATTCCTCTTTCTTCTGTCTTTTGTTCTATTCAGGCCCTCAATGGATTGGATGATGCCCACCCCGTTTGGAGAGAGCAATCTACTTCACTAGGCCCACTAATTCAAATGCTAATCTCATCAGGAAACACCCTCACAGACACGCCAAAAAATAATGTTTTTTTAAAATTTAATTTAATTAATTTATTTTTTATACACTAGGTTCTTATTAGTTATCTATGTTACACATATTAGTGTATACATGTCAATCCCAATTCATTCCCCCAACTGCCAACCCCCCGTTTCCCCCCTTGGTGGCCATACATTTGTTCTCTACATCTGTGTCTCTATTTCTCCCTCGCACACCAGTTCATCTGTACCATTTTTCTAGATTCCACATATATGTGTTAATATACGATATTTGTTTTTCTCTTTCTGACTTACTTCACTCTGTATGAGTCTCCAGGTCCATCCACGAAATGACGTTTAATCTGAGCATCCTGTGACCAGTCAAGTTGACACATAAGATTAATCATCACAATATTTAATTCAATAAGTTAGCAAAACAAGCATTTATTGGGCACCTGCTTTCTATGTTTCAGGCAAAGTAACCTTCATTTTTCTAGATGCTCACATCTAGTAAAGGAGGCAGCTACTCAAACAAATACTATAGTATGGTGACCAAACCTATAATACCTTTAATAGCGATAGGTACAAAATACTGTTGGAACCCAGTTAAGAGAGCATTAATTCAAAAAAAAAAAAAAGGAAGCATTAATTCGTAGCTGGAGTTTAGTGAGAATAGACCATATAAGAAAAGTGACAAGTGAATTGAAACTTGATAAGTAGCACTTTGCCAGAAAAACAAGAAGTGGGCAGGAGAAGCATTACAAGAAGAGTATACATATGGTCAAGAATAAATAAATATGAATAGGTCTTGAGTTTGGCAGCAATGGATGCCATCTAAAGTAGCTAGATATGTGAGAGGAAATGAATGATATTAGAAGGAAAGGGTAAAGCAAGTTTTGTGGAGGACTCTGAATTTAGAGTTGATGACAAAGAAAAAACAGTCATGTGCTTTAAGCAAGGGAGTGACATTGTCAGATTTACATTTGAGAAAGATTACTTGAGCTGCAATTTGGAGAATTAACTGGGTAATGCAAGGCTAGAGACCTGTTCAGATGCCATTGCAGCAATCCCAGTGAGAGATAATAGTGGCATGGATTACGACAGAGACAGGGATTATGAAGAGGAGAGATCAGATATAGGAGGATTTTGAGGGAGAATCCAAAGGACTTGGCTCTCTGATATTTTCCTTCCCTTACTTCACTAAGGGATTTCTTGCTTGATATATTCTTTGAAAGATAATGCACTCACAAAGGATAGAAGAATGGCTAAATGAGAAAAAGATGTGAGGTTTGGCAAGGCCATAGGGTTGAGGGAAAGACCTGGTAGAGAAAAACAATGAACTTGGTTTTATTCATGTTGAGTTTGAGGTTTTATTACCACTTTATTCAGTTTTCCATTCAGATTACATAGTGACCATGTTACTACCCAGCTTAAAATCCTTCAGTGACTCTCCATCACATCAGTGTTCAGTATTAACTTACAATGGTTTATAAATCTCTCCAAAATCTGGATCTACCATTGTCCCCTCTGACTGGAACATGCTTTCTTGACTCTTCAGCTAATAAGTGGGAATCAGCTTAGACATCATTGTTTCCAATTTGACTGGGTACTTGTTTCTAGCACTTCTATCCTGCAAGTGCAATAAGTTCAGGAACTTTATCCAATTCACTAGCTGTTTTATCTCTTGCACCAAATATATCCTTTAAGACATAGCAGATATTGAATAAATAATTCGTGAATAAATGAAATTCCTGACAACCATCTTGATAGAAAGGTCCTATAATCAGGTAGATATGCAGATCTTTATTTCAGAAAATAAATGTTTTAAATCATTTTTATTATATGTGTGCTAGTTGAAACCTTTAGCATAGACATCATAACTCAGGCCACTAGATTGAGAAAACCGTAGCCTAATAGAACTCAGTGGAATACTAGTATTTAAAAGAACAATGAACCATGGTAAGAGACATAGAAAGAGTCATCAGAAAAGTGTTAGAAGGAGAGAATAGTGTCTCAGAAACCAAGGAAGGAAAGAATCTCAATTGGGTCAGTGGTGTTACAGTGCAGAACCAAGAATTAGGAAGGACTGACAAGAGACTATTTCCTCGGGTAATCTATAAAGTAATGGGGAAAGAAGCTGGGATACAAAGACTTCAGGAGATATTTTTTAAACTTATATTTCCAATGATCCCTATTTTTACATATTTGTGCCCCTGCAGCTTGTTTTAAGGTGCAATTGTAAAAAAAAAAAAATCCAATAAATATTGGCATTTGAGTTTGTCTGCCATTATGTGTACATTTCTATGCACTCTGAGTCACATTATAAATGTGCTCAAAGCCACCAACTGACTAAATAAAATAAATACACTCAAATATTTTGGGTTTTGCATTCAAATGAATATTTAAAATTTTTGTACATAATGGGTTGTATGTTGAAAATATTTATGATTAAATACTCACTGAAAATTATGCACCTAAATTCTAATTGTAGATCATTGTTCCTTTTGCAAATATCACAAAACAAATTTTAAAGAGAAAGAAAAAGATAATTCACAGTGCCTTGCTTGATATAGCTTCAGTATTCAATTGTATCTCCAAAATATGCTTTTAACATTGGATTTCCTTGCAACAATACAAATACGTTCCCTTACTTACTTCATACTTTTATAATCGCATTCAGCTTCAAATAGCTTCATTAGGTAACCAGATTATCCATGTGAAATAAATCTTTACCACTTCTCTAACGATATGAAAATTCTCCCTTGGTGAACCCTGGGGTTTATTCATCACAGGAAGTAAGAATGACATAATGTAAAGAATAGGACCCTATCACAGCGTTCTTAAAAATGT